>NC_137174.1:95740200-98420200 GCF_951804945.1 Podarcis cretensis
CTCCTCTTTCACCCTCAATAAAAGGTTCTTTAATTCCTCCTCACTTTCTGCCATCAAGGTTTTGTCATCTGCATATCTGAGGTTGTTGATATTTCTTCCGGCAATCTTAATTCGGCTAGGGATTCATCCAGCCCAGCCTTTCGCATGATGAATTCTGCATATAAGTTAAATAAGCAGGGAGACAAAATGCAGCCTTGTCGTACTCCTTTCCCAATTTTGAACCAGTCAGTTGTTCCATATCCAGTTCTAACTGTAGCTTCTTGTCCCACATAGAGATTTCTCAGGAGATAGATGAGGTGATCAGGCACTCTTATTTCTTTAAGAACTTGCCATAGTTTGCCATGGTCGACACAGTCAAAGGCTTTTGCATAGTCAATGAAGCAGAAGTAAATGTCTTTCTGGAACTCTCTAGCTTTCTCCATAATCCAGCGCATGTTTGCAATTTGGTCTCTGGTTCCTCTGCCTCTTCTAAATCCAGCTTGCACTTCTGGGAGTTCTCGGTCCACATATTGCTTGAGCCTTCCTTGTAGAATTTTAAGCATAACCTTGCTAGCGTGAGAAATTAGTGCAATTGTGCGATAGTTGGAGCATTCTTTGGCACTGCCCTTCTTTGGGATTGGGATGTAGACTGATCTTCTCCAATCTACTGGCCACTGCTGAGTTTTCCAAACTTGCTGGCATATTGAGTGTAGCACCTTAACAGCATCATCTTTTAAAATTTTAAATAGTTCAGCTGGAATACCATCACTTCCACTGGCCTTGTTATTTGCAGTGCTTTCTAAGGCCCATTTGACTTCACTCTCCAGAATGTCTGGCTCAAGGTCAGCAACCACACTACCTGGGGTATATGAGACATCCGTTTCTTTCTGGTATAATTCCTCTGTGTATTCTTGCCACCTCTTCTTGATGTCTTCTGCTTCTGTTAGGTCCTTTCCACTTTTGTCCTTTATTATGGAAATCTTTGTACGAAATGTTCCTTTCATATCTCCAATTTTCTTGAACAGATCTCTGGTTCTTCCCATTCTATTACTTTCCTCTATTTCTTTGCATTGCTTGTTTAAGAAGGTCTTCTTGTCTCTCCTTGCTATTCTTTGGAAATCTGCATTCAATTTCCTGTATGTTTCACGATCTCCCTTGCATTTTGCTTGCCTTCTCTCCCCCGCTATTTGTAAGGCCTCATTGGACAGCCACTTTGCTTTCTTGCATTTCCTTTTCATTGGGATGGTTTTCGTTGCTGCCTCCTGTATAATGTTACGAGCCTCCATCCATAGTTCTTCAGGCACTCTGTCCACCAAATCTAAATCCTTAAACCTGTTCCTCACTTCCACTGTGTATTCATAAGGGATTTGACTTAGATTGTATCTTACCGGCCCAGTGGTTTTTCCTACTTTCTTCAGTTTAAGCTTGAATTTTGCTATAAGAAGCTGATGATCTGAGCCACAGTCAGCTCCAGGTCTTGTTTTTGCTGACAGTATAGAGCTTCTCCATCTTTGGCTGCAGAGAATATAATCAATCTGATTTCGATGCTGCCCATCTGGTGATGTCCATGTGTAGAGTCGTCTCTTGTGTTGTTGGAAAAGCGTGTTTGTGATGACCAGCTTGTTCTCTTGACAGAACTCTATTAGCCTTTGCCCTGCTTCGTTTTGATCTCCAAGGCCAAACTTGCCAGTTGTTCCTTTTATCTCTTGACTCCCTACTTTAGCATTCCAATCCCCTATAATGAGAAGAACATCCTTCTTTGGTGTCACTTCTATAAGGTGTTGTAAGTCTTCATAGAATTGGTCAATTTCAGTTTCTTCAGCACCAGTAGTTGGTGCATAAACTTGGATTACTGTGATGTTAAAAGGTCTGCCTTGGATTCGTATCGAGATCATTCTATCATTTTTGAGATTGCATCCCAGTACAGCTTTTGCCACTCTTTTGTTGACTATGAGGGCCACTCCATTTCTTTTACGGGTTTCTTGCCCACAGTAGTAGATATGATGGTCATCCGAACTGAATTCACCCATTCCCGTCCATTTTAGTTCACTGATGCCCAGGATGTCAATATTTATTCTTGCCATCACATTTTTGACCACCTCCAACTTACCCATGTTCATGGTTCTTACATTCCAGGTTCCTATGCAATATTTTTCTTTACAGCATTGGACTTTCCTTTCGCTTCCAGGCATATCCGCAACTGAGCGTCCTTTCGGCTTTGGCCCAGCCGCTTCATCAGCTCTGGATCTACTTGTACTTGCCCTCCGCTCTTCCCCAGTAGCATGTTGGACGCCTTCCGACCTGAGGGGCTCATCTTCCAGCGTCATAACTTTTATATGCCTGTTGTCTTTGTCCATGGAGTTTTCTTGGCAGGGATACTGGAGTGGCTTGCCGGTTCCTCCTCCAGATGGATCACGTTTGGTCAAAACTCTCCACTATGACCTGTTCATCTTGGGTGCCCTGCTCGGCATAGTTCATAGCTTCTCTGAGTTCTTCAAGCCCCTTCGCCACGGCAAGGCAGTGTTCAGGGTAGTATGGCCGTAGACACTGTACCAGCCTCCAAACCCAGCCTTTAAGCAAGAGCGCAGGGAAAGCGCCTCCCCCGAGGCCCTGGATGCTTTCCCCACGCAGCTTTCGCCTTGCGTAGTTCCTGTCTAGTCGTGGCTGTCTTTGAATGCAATTCAACGGAACAGCCTGCAGATGCATTCCACTTGCAGCTCTCCTGGGGAGCACCTGGTGTCCAGCAGCTGGCGCTCTCCAGCGGTGAAAGCACATTTGTCGGCAGTCAGCCTTTGGCCTAGCAATTCTCGGCGTACTAGCACATTTGGGGCCTGGGATGCTTTCCAGGTGCAAGCAGGTTTGAAAGGGGCAGGTCAGAAGGAAAGCAAATGAAAGGAAAGTTTGAAAGAGCAGGCAGCAGCGCCTGGCATGAAATGGGCGGCTAGTGGAGCGGCAGAGTTGAAAGCGGGGCCGCTGACCGGCAAAAGGAGGCAAAAGCCTACGGCACCCGGTATTCCCAGGCGGTCTCCCATCCAAGTACTAACCAGGCCTGACCCTGCTTAGCTTCCGAGATCAGACGAGATCAGGCGTGTTCAGGGTAGTATGGCCGTAGACATTGTACCAGCCTCCAAACCCAGCCTTTAAGCAAGAGCGCAGGGAAAGCGCCTCCTCCAAGGCCTTGGATGCTTTCCCCACGCAGCTTTCGCCTTGTGTAGTTCCTGTCCAGTCGTGGCTGTCTTTGAATGCAATTCAACGGAACAGCCTGCAGATGCATTCCACTTGCAGCTCTCCTGGGGAGCACCTGGTGTCCAGCAGCTGGCGCTCTCCAGCGGTGAAAGCACATTTGTCGGCAGTCAGCCTTTGGCCTAGCAATTCTCGGCGTACTAGCACATTTGGGGCCCGGGATGCTTTCCAGGTGCAAGCAGGTTTGAAAGGGGCAGGTCAGAAGGAAAGCAAATGAAAGGAAAGTTCGAAAGAGCAGGCACCAGCGCCTGGCATGAAATGGGTGGCTAGTGGAGCGGCAGAGTTGAAAGCGGGGCCGCTGACCGGCAAAAGGAGGCAAAAGAATACGGCACCCGGTATTCCCAGGCGGTCTCCCATCCAAGTACTAATCAGGCCTGACCCTGCTAAGCTTCCGAGATCAGACGAGATCGGGTGTGTTCAGGGTAGTATGGCCATAGACGCTGTACCAGCCTCCAAACCCAGCATTTAAGCAAGAGCGCAGGGAAAGCGCCTCTCCCGAGGCCCTGGATGCTTTCCCCACGCAGCTTTCGCCTTGCGTAGTTCCTGTCCAGTCGTGGCTGTCTTTGAATGCAATTCAACGGAACAGCCTGCAGATGCATTCCACTTGCAGCTCTCCTGGGGAGCACCTGGTGTCCAGCAGCTGGCGCTCTGCAGCGGTGAAAGCACATTTGTCGGCAGTCAGCCATTGGCCTAGCAATTTTCTGTGTACTAGCACATTTGGGGCCCGGGATGCTTTCCAGGTGCAAGCAGGTTTGAAAGGGGCAGGTCAGATATGCAAAAGAGAGCCTGTCACCTAAATTCTTATTTAAAGATGAATATGGAAGAATTTTGGCAATCGAAATACAACATCAAGGAGAAAAGATTCTCATATTAGGAATTTATGCACCAAATGAAGGGAAGTCGGAATTTTTCAAGAAGTTGCATGAGACTATGCTGGAATATCTGGATTATGACAACATCATCATGATGGGAGACATGAACGGGGTCGTATCAACTAACATGGATAAGTCACAAAGCCAGAATGTTACAAAAGATGGCAGACTACCAAAGACCTTTTTTGAACTGACTGACAATATGGACTGGATTGACATTTGGAGAACGAAGAACCCCTTGGGAAAAGAAGGAACATTCTTCTCTGAAGCTCAGCTGACTTGGACAAGAATCGACCAAATATGGATAACTAGAGGTCTGGCACCGAAGGTCAGAAAGGTGGAAATCTGCCCAAAAACCTGCTCCGACCATAATGCACTGAAAATGGATATGATACTATTACCAACTGGCTCCTTTAGATGGAAGATGAATGACAATTTGTTCACAGATCAGGAGATTAATTAAGAAGGCCCAGAAAGCATTGAAGGACTACTTTGAGATAAATATGAACACTATGGTGGAAAAAAGAATTATTTGGGATGCAAGTAAAGCTGTGATGAGGGGGTTCTTGATACAACAGAATGCTGCAAGGAAGAGGACACAAAATGACAGAAAAGATAAGATTTTGGAGAAAATAAAAGAATTAGAGAAGAAGCTAAGATTAAACCCGAAGTCCCTGCCGATCTTGAGAGAAATCAAACTCTATCAAGCACAGTATTCTAAACTGATAAATCAGGAAATAGAGTGGAAGATTAAATTAATGAAACAAAAAACCTTTGAATCGGCAAACAAATGTGGGAAACTGCTAGCTTGGCAGTTGAAGAAGAGACAAAAATTGAATACAGTTACAAATTTGGAAATTGAAGGAAGAAATATTCAGAACCCCACGGAGATTAGAAAGTGTTTTTGGAAATACTTCAAAAAATTATACACCCAAGGGCCGCAGAATGAGGTCGAGATTAAACAATTTTTGGAGAAAAATGGACTTAAAAAGTTGTCACAAGAAAATAGATCTCTCCTGAACAGTAAAATAACATGCCAAGAAATTGAACAAGCCATTCAAAACATGAAACTGGGCAAATCTCCAGGGCCAGATGGGCTAACCTCCAAGTATTATAAGATATTAAAAGACCATTTGATACAACCATTGATGGAGGTTAGCAATGAAATTATGGAGGGGAGGAGGGCGCCGGAATCGTGGAAGGAAGCTTTCATCACATTGATACCAAAATCGGAAGCTGAAAAGACACAACCTAAGAACTACCGTCCCATCTCCCTTTTAAATGTGGATTACAAAATATTTGCAGACGTTTTGGCAAGTAGACTTAAAAAAGTTTTAAATGAAGTAATTCATAAAGACCAGGCAGGCTTTCTCCCAGGTAGACACATGTTGGCCAATACAAGGAACATTATTGACATTTTGGAACTTTTGCAAACTGATATAAACACAAAAGCAGTGCTAATCTTTATAGATGCGGAGAAGGCCTTTGATAATATCTCTTGGAAATTTATGAAGGGAAATTTAAAAGAAATGGGAGTGGGTCGGGGTTTCGAGAATGGGATTGATGCAATATATTCAGAACAAAAGGCTAAATTGATAGTAAACAATGTGGTCACTGAAGAGTTTAAAATTGAAAAAGGAACACGACAAGGCTGCCCGATTTCCCCTTTGTTATTTATATCAGTCCTGGAGGTGCTCTTGAATATGATTAGAGGGGACCGGTTGGTGGAAGGGATTCAGGTCGGAGCGAAGCAATATAAACTCAAAGCTTTTGCAGATGACCTAGTTCTGACCCTGCAGGAGCCAGAATCTAGTACAAAAAGAGTATTACAACTGATCCAAGATTTTGGTCGGGTGGCGGGATTTAAACTAAATAAACAGAAAACTAAGGTGTTGGGGAAAAATCTGACAGATGTAGAGTCGGAACAGTTTCAGAGAGAAACAGAACTAACTGTGGTCAAAAAAGTAAAGTACCTAGGGGTAAACATAACAGCAAAAAATCTGAGTCTATTTAAGGATAACTATGAAAAATGTTGGTTTGAAATTAAGAGAGATTTGGATAGTTGGACAAAATTGAAGCTTTCTTTGTTAGGCCGAATTGCCGCCGTTAAGATGAATGTATTGCCAAGGATGTTGTTTTTGTTCCAAACATTGCAGATTGTGGACAAGACAGAGTGCTTCCGGAAGTGGCAGAGAGATATATCTAAATTTGTCTGGCAGGGCAAAAAGCCCAGAATTAAGTTTAAGATACTAACTGATGCGAAAGAAAGAGGGGGCTTTGCCCTGCCGGACTTAAAGTTGTACTATGAAGCCGCAGCCTTTTGCTGGCTAAAAGACTGGCTACTTCTCGAAGACACTGACGTATTGGATTTGGAAGGGTTTAACAATGCTTTTGGTTGGCATGCATATCTATGGTACGATAAGGTTAAGATCAATAAGGTCTTCAAGAACCATATTGTCAGGAAAGCAGTTTTTAATGTCTGGACAAAATACAAAGACTTACTGGAAAACAAAACTCCGAGGTGGCTTTCACCTCTGGAAGCTAAGGCCCGAAAAAGACCCAATATGGAGGCCAAATGGCCAAAATATTGGGAAATATTAGAAAAAGACGAAGATAATTGGAAATTGCAGAGTTTGGAGAAAATGAAGGATAAAGTGCGAGACTGGTTACATTACGCTCAGATTAAAGAAGTTTTTAAAAGTGACAAAAAGGTAGGGTTCCAGGTGGAGAAATCGAAGTTGGAAACAGAATTGTTAGAACCAAAAACTAAGGTATTATCAAGAATGTATAACTTGCTGCTGAAATGGAATACACAAGACGAAATGGTTAAATCGGTGATGATAAAGTGGGCTCAGGATATTGGGCATAATATTATGTTTGAGGACTGGGAAAGGTTGTGGACCACTGGGCTGAACTTCACTGCATGTAATGCTTTGAAGGAAAATGTAATGAAAATGATATATAGATGGTACATGACCCCAGTTAAACTTGCCAAAATATACCATTTGTCTGATAATAAATGTTGGAAATGTAAAGAACACGAAGGAACATTCTTTCACCTCTGGTGGACTTGCCCTAGAGTGAAGGCCTTCTGGGAAATGATATATAATGAGTTGAAAAAGGTATTTAAGTATACCTTCACTAAGAAACCAGAGGCCTTCCTTCTGGGCATTGTCGGCCAGAAGGTGTTAAAGAAGGACCGAACATTTTTTATGTATGCAACAACGGCAGCAAGGATACTCATCGCTAAGAGTTGGAAAACTCAAGATCTACCCACACTGGAAGAGTGGCAGATGCAGCTGATGGACTATATGCAACTGGCCGAGATGACTGGCAGAATTCGAGACCTGGGAGAAGAGAGGGTTGAAGAAGACTGGAAGAAATTCAAGATTTATCTACAAAAGTATTGTAATTTGGTTGAATGCTAAGAAGGATGCTAGATCATAAATAATTGCCTACCATTGAATTAGATTTGAATTTGACGATAAGTGAGATTGAGGGAAACATAAAATTTTTGGAGATTAGATTAAATTAACTGAACAAGATTTAAGAACATAAATAAGATGATAAATTGCTGGAAAAAATTTATAATGATGTAAGTGGGAGTGGGAGACGCGAGGGAGTCCAAAGAAGTTCTGAAATATGTGTTATGATCCATGTTATATTGTTTATTATTTTTGCATTTTGTATTTAAAAAATTTCAATAAATATTTATAAAAAAAAAAAAGAAAGAAAGGGGCAGGTCAGAAGGAAAGCAAATGAAAGGAAAGTTTGAAAGAGCAGGCAGCAGCGCCTGGCATGAAATGGGCGGGTAGTGGAGGGGCAGAGCTGAAAGCTGGGCCGCTGACCAGCAAAAGGAGGCAAAAGCCTACAGCACCCGGTATTCCCAGGCGGTCTCCCATCCAAGTACTAACCAGGCCTGACCCTGCTTAGCTTCCGAGATCAGACGAGATCGGGCGTGTTCAGGGTAGTATGGCCATAGACGCTGTACCAGCCTCCAAACCCAGCCTTTAAGCAAGAGCACAGGGAAAGCGCCTCCCCCGAGGCCTTGGATGCTTTCCCCACGAAGCTTTCGCCTTGCGTAGTTCCTGTCCAGTCTTGGCTGTCTTTGAATGCAATTCAACGGAACAGCCTGCAGATGCATTCCACTTGCAGCTCTCCTGGGGAGCACCTGGTGTCCAGCAGCTGGCGCTCTCCAGCGGTGAAAGCACATTTGTCGGCAGTCAGCCTTTGGCCTAGCAATTCTCGGCGTACTAGCACATTTGGGGCCCGGGATGCTTTCCAGGTGCAAGCAGGTTTGAAAGGGGCAGGTCAGAAGGAAAGCAAATGAAAGGAAGGTTCGAAAGAGCAGGCAGCAGCGCCTGGCATGAAATGGGCGGGTAGTGGAGGGGCAGAGCTGAAAGCTGGGCCGCTGACCGGCAAAAGGAGGCAAAAGCCTACGGCACCCGGTATTCCCAGGCGGTCTCCCATCCAAGTACTAACCAGGCCTGACCCTGCTTAGCTTCCGAGATCAGACGAGATCGGGCGTGTTCAGGGTAGTATGGCCGTAGACGCTGTACCAGCCTCCAAACCCAGCCTTTAAGCAAGAGCGCAGGGAAAGCGCCTCCCCCGAGGCCCTGGATGCTTTCCCCACGCAGCTTTCGCCTTGCGTAGTTCCTGTCCAGTCGAGGCTGTCTTTGAATGCAATTCAACGGAACAGCCTGCAGATGCATTCCACTTGCAGCTCTCCTGGGGAGCACCTGGTGTCCAGCAGCTGGCGCTCTCCAGCGGTGAAAGCACATTTGTCGGCGGTCAGCCTTTGGCCTAGCAATTCTCGGCGTACTAGCACATTTGGGGCCCGGGATGCTTTCCAGGTGCAAGCAGGTTTGAAAGGGGCAGGTCAGAAGGAAAGCAAATGAAAGGAAGGTTCGAAAGAGCAGGCAGCAGCGCCTGGCATGAAATGGGCGGCTAGTGGAGGGGCAGAGTTGAAAGCGGGGCCGCTGACCGGCAAAAGAAGGCAAAAGCCTACGGCACCCGGTATTCCCAGGCGGTCTCCCATCCAAGTACTAACCAGGCCTGACCCTGCTTAGCTTCCGAGATCAGATGAGATCGGGCGTGTTCAGGGTAGTATGGCCGTAGACGCTGTACCAGCCTCCAAACCCATCGTTTAAGCAAGAGCGCAGGGAAAGCGCCTCCCCCGAGGCCCTGGATGCTTTCCCCACGCAGCTTTCGCCTTGCGTAGTTCCTGTCCAGTTGTGGCTGTCTTTGAATGCAATTCAACGGAACAGCCTGCAGATGCATTCCACTCCCCCGAGGCCCTGTATGCTTTCCCCACGCAGCTTTCGCCTTGCGTAGTTCCTGTCCAGTCGTGGCTGTCTTTGAATGCAATTCAACGGAACAGCCTGCAGATGCATTCCACTTGCAGCTCTCCTGGGGAGCACCTGGTGTCCAGCAGCTGGCGCTCTCCAGCGGTGAAAGCACATTTGTACTTGCAGCTCTTCTGTGGTGCACTTCATGTCCAGCAGTTGCTGCCTCTTGAAACATTTCAGCTGAGCTGTAACTTTAAATGCTTGCAAACCGCCTTGAGCAACCCTTCTCCCTCGCCTCAACTCCTTGCATACAAAGTTGTTTAGCCTTCCTCCTGCTTTTCTCTTACCGTAGGACATCCTTCACTCTTTGTTGCTGCATGCTTAGTTTTATCTCCAGTCTTCTGCTATGACTGCTTTGCTTTTTTCAAGTTTTATGTGTCTTCTCTAGAAATTCTGCTTTTCATAATAAATATTTTTATGTTATAAACTTCTATTTTTTGGTATGATTTGTATGCTAAGTTTTATTTGGTTTTTCCAAACTACAGTATCTTGAAATTTTCAAGTGATATGTATATCATAGGTGTTCAGAGTACAGTTCAATGTGTAACCATAATGGCTCATTCTACACAAAAATGAGGTATTAGCAGGCTTTGGAAACCCTCAAAGATGGTGCTGGATCAGGAATCTTTAAGAAGAAGAATACTGTATGGGGTGAAAGGCAGAAAAACCTTACAGAACAGAATGAGCAATTCTGTTCTGTAAGCAATTAATGCTTCCCAAATATTCAGGTAAAAGCAGGAAGTCAATCAGTAGGGTGAATGGAAGTATTACATAAACTGTCATTGCTGAATTGGTAGCTAGAATATTGAACAACATACAGTACAACATACAGCTAGGGGTTCCACTTTCAAATACCTAATTTCAAATTAGATTGTTTTATAAATTTAGTTATGTCTGTATTGTCCTGCTTGCTTAATATTATTTTGAGCATTGTACCCTGGTCTTCAGCCAAAAAGGCACCCAGAACAGCTTGCCCATGCCACATGCTTAAAAAAAAATCAAAACCCACCGACCCACAAATGAAAAGGTAAAGAACATGAAAAAACAAACTGAGGTACCAATTCATAAATAATAGTCCTTATAATATCCAGCTGCTATAGAAACAATTCACAAATCGTAGGTGTCTATTGTAGCTTATCTTTAAGCAGACCTTTAATAGTTTAAATCATAAATGTGAATGTTATATGGAAGGCATGGTTTGTCCATTTAAGACATATTCTCCCCTATCAAGTAGAATAGTGTGGCGTTCGTACGGAGCCCCCGGTCGTCTCACGGACTATTGACCCGTACACCACTAATCTGCTGCCACCAACCAGGTCCTCCCCGGTAAAATCACTTCAGCCTCAGTCAGGTTCTCAATTAAGAAAGAAGAGTGTATTTTATTTCAGACACAAACAAAGTTTTCTGGCATTCCAAACGTTGTTACTCTTTACTTTCTTAGTCTTATTTTCCTCTCTCTAGCTCTTCTACCTCCTCTCACTCAAGAACCCACTGCCCTAACTGTCTCTCTATTACCAACTGCTTCTCCAACTGCCTTTCCCAGCCAGCCAACCCACTAAAACCAACCAACTACCCACCAACAACTCCAACAACAACAACTCCTTAAACCTCAGGCTAAGCCCTTTTATACACAGGTAGGCACCACCTCCGGCTTTCCTATTGGTCTCTATTTTTAACCCTATCTCTCCCCCCTGTTCAAACATTTTCTAAATGAACGGGCAAACGCCACATCCAGTGTATTAAAGGTTTGCACACGATGAACTAAGGAGGCATGTGTGCTTCCGAAAAGTATGTAAAATATTAGTTTTTGTTTTTAAAAAGTCAAAGCATTGGTGATTCAGTGGTAGAATTCTCACATGCCACAAATTTTAATCTATTTGAAAAATCTAGTAATCTAACTAGGGTAGACAGGTTTGAAGGAGGCATGATTTTTATGTTAGCTAAAGCTGGGCATGGGTGAAAAAGAAATTGAGAAAAAAACAACGCTTAGAAGCTGGGAACTCCAAGGCCATAAATTAGAACAAGTCACAAATCATAAGTATCTAGGAATGGTGGTACAGGCCTCAGGAACCAACAAACTTCACATAAACTCCATCGGGAGCTCAGCGGAAAAACTTGCAAACTGTATTCTTAAATTTTTCAGAGCGCAAGGTGGCTTTTTCGTCCCCGCGGCTCTAAAATTATACAAAGCCAAAACATTGGCACAGCTCCTTTATGGATCTTTTCTGGGGCCGCTTTCCTCTGCTTTCTCCCCTCTTGAGAGAGTTTGATCCAAACTCCTTAGAGCTCTCCTACAAGTCCCCAGATGTGTTTCAAACGCATGGGTCAGACTAGAAACGGGGATGATGAGAGTGGAGGCTTATATCTGCCTAACATCAATCCACAAATGGCTGACATTGAATCTGCTCCCCCGAGAAATAGCCCCACTGATCCTCTGCGACCAGTTCCAGTCAGGCTGGCAGACAGCAGTCCTGAACACCCTTCAGAAACTGGGTTTTGCCCCTCAAGCCTTTCTAAGCCTGGGGTTGGGCCAGGCAAAAGCTATGATCAGGAAAAGAATCATAGACACCGAGAGACAATGGGACTGCTCAAGGTGCCCCGACTATAAAATTGGAGAAACAGAGAGAGATAAAGCTTCACCGGCAGCGTATCTCTTCTTTCTCGTATCTAAAAATGCAAGAAGGGCCTTTACACTCACCAGAAGCTCGGCCCTGCCTTCGCTGGTCCTGGAAGGAGCCTTTAAAAAAGTCCCATACGCTCAGAGACTTTGCACCTGTTCATTGGGGGAGATAGGAAGCCCAGAGCACTTGTTCTTTAAATGTCCCTTTTATGAAGAGGCACGTAGTAAGACCATTGATCCCCTACTGGTGAGGCTCGCTGACCTCCTGGAAAAGCAAAAATTTGACCTTTTCCTGTTAGGCAAAGATCAGAAGATGACCTGGATGGTCGCTAGATTCTGTGTACAGATCTGTAGGCGCAGAACATCTCCCAACTCGAACTAGTTCGTTAAGAAAATCCCCAAACTCCGTTCTATGGGTGACTCTGGGTCAGCTCCCTGCAGTAGTTTATTGTTGTACATTGTTTTTAAATTTATTGTTGTACAATGTTTTAATTGTTTGTTTTCCTTCTGTGACTGTACCCCCAAGTGTGTTTTATAAGCTGGTCTCTGACCGTAATAAATTATCTATATATCTATCTAACATTGAGAATGAATGAAGTAGGATATTTTGCACTTTTTTGTGATGATAATTTGTTTTGTTTTTTAAATTTGTTTTTATTAAAAGATTTTCATGGATAACAAAGGTGCATATTATGTCTCTGGCTATACCATTCTTTCAACGCTCAGAAGCGCATACGTTCCAGTTGTAATCATAACTTGAGGTGAGCAGAACAGACCTGATTTGATTTATAAATTTATACACTTACTAAGTCACTGATCCACCTAGTGTAGTCTAGGGTGCTCCAACTGCCAGCCACTCTCCATAGTTTCTCACAGCAAGTGCTTTATTACTGAGTGATGACTCTTCCCTGTAGACATAAACAGCCAGTAGAACTGAATATTAGACATGCCAATAATATATCACATCTTACCTTTCTACTACCAACTCCTGCAAGGTGGCTTACAAAAAAAAATTAACCATAAAAACCAGTTTGAAGGAAATAGCACCAACAGGGAAGCTGTAAAGGTTTGATGTGAGACATCCAACATTTAGGAAGCCTAAATATGGCTTTTATATGGGACTTTTTTCTTTGCATGCAGGTTCTCAGGTTCAACTAAAACCATGGGCGTAGCCAAGGGGAGCGCAGGGAGGAGCAGCTGCCCCTCCATCAATTAAAAAAAAAACCCATAGCAAACTGAAGTTCTGCCTCCCCACAACAAAAAACCTGGCTATGCCCATGTCTAAACCCCTGGAGAGCTGTTGCCAGTCAGTGCATACAGTCCTGAGCTAGATGGACCAAGGGTCAGATTCAGTGTAGGATAGCATCCTGTGCTTGGGATAGTGCTGTCACTCACCTGCATGTTCTAGCGACCATGTTTCTTTCTGAAGCCTTAGCTGTGCCAGATTAGCTTCAGTAATTCAAGAAAAATACATCTTCTCCACAAGGCATTTTTAGAGCAATCTATGCATTTTTATTCAATAGTAGATACTACAGTACCGTACTGGGTTAAATGGAGGCCTACTCCCAAGTAAGCTTAAACAAGACAGCAGCCTGTGAGTGGCAACTGGGAAAAGGCAGGTAACCCTGGCTGGCACTGGGTGGTATTCAGCTAAGTTTTACTCAGAGTAGACGCACTAAAACAAATGGACCTAAGTCATGTTGATTTCAATGGGTATACATTGGAAGGAATATAGTGCTAGGGCAATTGTTTCATCAGTGCAAGCATTTCGACTTGCTAGACAGAACCACCCCCCCATCTCCTACCCCTGTGTGCTATTCTAGGGGTTCTCCCAACCACCACCACCCCACAGCCGGTTTGGGGTGGAATGGGGAGTTTCCCAGTAGGACTCATTATCTGAATCTAGGCCTCTGAGCAAAACTTAGCTGACTACAGTACCACCTTTAATTTCCAACTGTGCAATCTAATGTGCATTTACAGCACAAGTAGTTGGGTTTAATCTTTATAATCCAGCACATATTTGAATTGCACGCATATAATCAAGTACCGTGTACAGTGGTACCTCGGGTTATAGACGCTTCAGGTTACAGACTCCGCTAAGCCAGAAATAGTACCTCGGGTTAAGAACTTTGCTTCAGGATAACAGAAATTGTTTGATGGTGGCACGGCGGCAGCAGGAGGCCCCATTAGCTAATAAAGTGGTGCTTCAGGTTAAGAACAGTTTCAGGTTAAGAACGGACCTCCAGAACCAATTAAGTTCTTAACCCAAGGTACCACTGTACACAGAACCAGGCACATTTGAAATGCATTGCAGCACGTGTGGGACATTGAGCTTCCCACTTCCTTTTGCTTGACTTCTGACTTAAGGCATTTCTCACATACAAATCATAACCCATAAACCGAGAATTAAAACAAGGCGTGCGCCCTTCAGTTATCACTGCATACATTCCTAGAGCTTACAGATGAATACATTTAGGATGGTCCAGTTCTTGTGAAACATACCTCTCCTTCTCTTCCAGGGATCTAACCCGTGGGAAGCAGCGCACCCCTTGTGGAATGCCCTTTGCTGGGCAAACTGTGCTTGTGTTTCCATAGTCAGCAGCAGTGGAGACCCAACTGTCCCACGTTCCTCAGAATTTTTTATTTCAAATATTTCTTTGCCTTCATTCAGGGCAGTGCCCTCCTCCCAAAGAGGCGCACAGGCATACCTTTTCCCCTTTTTAAAAAATAAAAAAAGTGAGAAACATCTCTAAATTTTAACCTGAGTAATTTAACGTATTTTAAAAGTGTGGCTGCGAATTTTTTCTTGATTTTCCTGTTTTATCTCTCGTAAACCTCTTTGAGGGTCGTGTGTAATTTTTTTTGTGTGAAACGAATACGACAAATAATAAAAATAGCGGCATATTTCAAGTTTTTGTGCCTTTAAGGCCCCTTTCCATTGGGATTCCTTCTGTCGTCGCTGCCCTATTTCGAAACGTGAGAGGAGAATGAACCACAAGCCACTGGCCATGAACCAGCGCGCCTCTGACCGCTTCCTTGAGGGGAAATAACCGCCAAATCGCGCCCGTTGCTCCCGAATTCCCGCCCAAGCGCGCCTCGAACGTTCCCAGACTGGCGGCGCGCGCGCGCGCGCACACGAAGCCAGAGGCGGCCCCGACCCGTTTCTTTTTGCGAATCTGTAGGTTCCGGCCCCGCCCTCCTCCTCCTGTGGGCGGGGCCCTCGCGGAAGCGGAGGCGGGGCCTTCGCGGGCGTTCCTCATCTCCGGCGCGGGTTCTGGGAGCGACAGCCGGAGGCTTATCAGTCTCGGGTTGCTGCCGGAAACGAGGCTCGTCGGAGACTGAAAGCGCGCCCCGGGCAGGTAAAAGATTATTGCGCACGTGGTGGAAGAGCGCGCGCTTTTTTATTTCGCCTCTAGGAAGGAGTTTTGGTTGTAGGTATATATACAGTATATGTGGTATCTTAAAAGGTGGGCGTTACTGTTGCAAAGAATATATATAATTTTCTGGAAAGGTGGGAATTCTTGTTGCAAAAAAATAACAATGTGTGTGTTGAAAAGATGGGGGTTCCTACTGCAAAACACACATATATATATGATTTTCAGAAGGTGGGAGTTCTCGCTGCAAAGACGTATAAATGCATATGTGGGAGTTTTCGTTGCAAAGAAACACGTGCACACACGCCTCTTTTCTGAAAAGGTGGCCTGTTTTGCCTTCAAGGAGAAACGTGTGGGGATGAGCAAGTTGAGTTCTTCAGCGGATCAATTTTTTTGCTTGACAGAGAAATTAAGTGTGTATTTTATTTTATTTTTGTTAATTTTCTTTATAAGGGTTTTGGCTACACGAATAAAAATCTCTGCTGAAGGGGTACTGGCTCACAGGATGATGAGTGAAAGAAAGGTCATTTGAGTCTCGGATCATTTCAAAACATTGCATTGTATGTAAATCTCTTAGTAGTATAATGTCCTTGCTATGCATGTGAAGCTAATAATAATAATAATAATAATAGTAATTGATTATTTATACCCCGCACAGCTGGCTGGGTTTCCCCAGCAACACTGGGCGGCTCCCAACAGAATATTAAAAACACGACAAAACATCAAACATTTAAAACTTCCCTAAACAACTTCCTGTTGTGAGCTGGTTTCAGAGAGATTTGACCTAAAAGGGGGCCAAAAGTGCTTTCACTCAGTGGCTCCCAAACTTCTGCAACAAACCACTTGAAAATTGCTGGTAGCCATGGCACATCACTTAAATGGCTTTTTTTTTGCTAGTTGTGGGCATTTGTAATGTGCTGTGCCGATGCAGCTTGATTTTTTTAATTGTGTTCTTACTGCTTTTATTTCTTTTAATGTGTTTTAATTCTATTGCAATTTGCATTCCGCCGAATTCAAATCAATACAATAAAATACAGTATGAATATTGGAAAAGAAGTGATAAAAATGCAGTTAAAATCAATATGACTATTGAGGCTTGCAGACCACTAGTTCTCTGCAGTTTGGGATTCCTTGTTTTAGCTAATGAATAAGTTAGATTACTTTGCTCTCTTTCCTGCAATGTTCTGGAATTTTGCAGCTTAATGGAGTTGTGGGGAGTGACTCAGCTAAAAGAGCTTCAGCTGTGTGCTTTGGTCACATGTAGTAATTGTCTAATAAAATAAATTTAAAGAATGACTGTATTTGTAGTATTGTGTATAGTTTGGCACCCTTCCTATCTTTAAGGATATTTTAAGCTGGGGAAGTTGCAGAAAATAGCAGCCCAAATATCAAGGCTGGTCTGTGTGTCCTACAGGAAAAGCTTGTTACTTATTTTGGTAAGAAAAATGAAGAGTTGAGTATGGTTGGTGATATAATAGTGTTTTATAAAATTAATTCTAAAATTAATTATGGTGGACAGAAGGGAGCGGGCTTGTGGTTGTTTTTTTAAAAAAGAAAACCTAGGAGTCTCCCTATGTTTATTAGTGTTGTAAACAAAATCTGCCCTTTTCCCCTTATGGGGTAGCCAAGAGCCCATATAGAGTCCTTACTTGGGTTCCCTATCGGTAGGAGAAAAGAACAGAGGCCAACCAGAGAATATTGAGAAGCAAAGCAGCTTCTCAAAGCAGCCTGATCTTTATTAAACAGTTGCAACAGGAGGAGGAGGAGGACCTTGAACAATGGTGTGCAAGGCCTTATTGTATCCATTTTGAAATTCCCTGCCATGGAGCTCCAGAAAGGGTGTAACCCAAGACCACCCCTCACAAACATCATACCTACATCACAGAAAAGGCGGTCTACAACAGAAATTTGAATGTTGTTGTTTTTCCTGCCTGCTAGGTTGCCTTATCTGCTTGCCTTTTCTGGTAATCTGGCCCTTCCTTTGAAATGGTAATTACTTAAGTCCTGAGACAATGGGAAGGTTTTTTTTCATTTCTGCCCCCCTTGCAGGGAAACATTTGGTCAGTTTGGGAGTTAAAATGGTTTCAGGACTGCCTTCCTGTGCTGCTTCAGACATGTGGTTTATATATTTATGTACGTGTTTGCTTGGTACATTTATGAACATTTATTATATATCTAAGACCTTAAAATTCTTATAACATTACCATCTGATTCAGAAAAACCAACCAAGGTTTCTCATACAGCCTAATGCTCCAGTGGAACTCACTTCCTCAGGATGGGATGATGGCCAGCTTAGAAAGGTGGGTGGGAAGATTAGACAAACTGATGGAGGATAAGTTTCTTTACTGCTGTTGTGATCGTGGAAGAAGATGATGATGACTAAATGGAGCCTCCATGTACAGGAGTAGTATGCCCCCTAATGCTTTTGCCTTTCTGTCTTCTCAGAGGGCCAGTGTGGTAAACAGATTACTGGACTGGATAGAGAAGGCTGTCTGCTCCAGCAAAGCTGCTCTTGCCTCAAACTTCTAAATCTTTTCCCTTCCTTCCATTTACTAATAATTGTTCTCAGAGCTATTCTTTGATGGGATTTTGCCTTTAATCAGATGTTGCCTTTCAGCGTGCCTCCTCTTTTAGATGTGCTAGGTGTGCAAACTTTAAGAAAGGTGTAAATGGCGATTTGCTTCTATTCGCTTGCATGCTGCCAGAGCAAAGAGCAAAAGTGTTGTGCCCTGACATGCCTCATCAGCTTGCTTAGTCACTGTGATAATTCAGGAACTGAGAGCAGTTTCGAATTCAGTTTCCTTCTCCCAGATCCCACCCTTTGGGTTTTTTCTTACTGCTCTGTGAATGCATGCTGTTTTCCATTCAGGATCCGCTTGCTGCTTGTGTACTCCTGTGGTGCAGTAAGTGCTGATATCTGACGTTCTCTGTGTTTGGGTTTCTGGTGGGGTGGGTTGTCTACTTGCAATTAAGTAGGTTTAAGATTGCAGCTAACATAGGCGAGTCTACGGCATAAAAAGGGCTGCTACATCAAACCTTCCCAAAACTATATTTAAAGTAATGTGTGCATCAAGTTTTTTGGGGGGTTATGGCTAAATTTGGATGCAACTCTTAATTATTTTACATGGTTGCTCAGAGTCTAGGCAATATGAGTGGAATATGAATGAACAAAGTTGATTGTTAGAGAAGTGGTAAAGCAGCGTGACCAAATCTTTGATTTGGCTTCCAAGGGAGCTCTGGTTTCAAAATCAATCTCTAGTTTTGCTAACAAAAAGAAAAAAATCCTTTATCTCTCATCTCTGCTCCCCTCCTCCCACCACATGAGAAATGTTTGTGTTTTGTTGAGCACAGAATATAAGGGTGCATTTTATAGTCAGTGTTCTATCTCTCCCCCCCCCCTTTAGTTTTGTTGGGAGAGGAGACACTGTGTAACTTGAAACATCACATTGCCTGTATTTAGCACCCTGGAATGGGCACTTGGGAGTAAGCCCCATTGAATCTGCCTCTGAGTAAACACACAAAAGGATTGCTCTGCAAATGTCCCCAAACTACCTGCCTTCATTTTGTTTCATTGATTTATTGCCTTGTTCACTGGATAATGTACAAAGATTCATTTGTAGCAAGTGCCCAACTTTTGTTTGGGCAAGAAATATCGTTAGCCAGATGCAAAGAAAGGACAGGGCCTCCTTCACCTTTAACAATATTGTAGAATAACTCCTATTCAGCAGCTGTTGTATGGCAGCCTACAGCACCCCCCTCCTAAATCTGTTCACCAGAAACTTATTTCTTCACCACCAACCCTTCTAGTTTTCTGGAACATGCACCCAGAGAAAAGGTTCTGTTTAACTCAGAAGCTCACAGACTGCAATTGGAACACTATTTGTTCAAACCAGTATGTGAACAATTGAAAGTGCTGAATTTCATTTTTGGCCCCTCCCGTAAGTGTCCCCACATAATAAAGTCACCTGAAGGCACCCTGCCCTGAGAACCATTTGTGGAAGACAAATTTATAAAGAGCATGGCCTTCTTTGTAATGGCACCATTGTTATGGAATGGGATTAAAGATGCCTCCCAGGCTAGTTTGTCTTTCAGAAGGCTAAAGACCATTTTGTTTTAAGAATGGGGCTTTGTTGACTAGCAATCAGGCAAATACCTTGTTTTTAATGGAAATCCTTCAAGACAGGACTGCTAATATTTTTGCTCTGCTTCTTTTGACTTGCATTTATGATAAATTGTGTTACTCAGTCTAATGTGTGTGTGTAACCCCCAGTTTGCTGAAAGTTGTTTGATGAAAGTTGTGTTGCCACCTTCTTCCCCAGGCTAATTTTTTCTCCAGCTGAAATTAATACACACTAACTTTTATTTTGTTACCTTCGTACAGCTGTATGCATAACTTCTGGTTTATCTTCTTTCCCTGGGGGAAAGAGAGAGAAAAGGCTTTGGAGCAAACGCATGTGTGTATTAATGAGGCCTGTGCCAGACTAAAGAGCTCCCTGCTGTATTCTTAAAAAAGCTACTCTGTTCCAATTATTATTCTGGATCAGTCCTCCTTAGCCCTCATAGGGTCCTTGGGGTCTCAGACCACAAGAGGCATTCACAAGCTAGAACAGAACAAATTATGAGAGCTAAGATCTGTGGAAGAGCAGATAACCAACTGTGTAAGTAGCAGTTGTCAAGGACCAGCACCCAAAAACTTGGGGACTAACTCGTGTTTAGCAGTAGCCAAATAACCAGAATCTAAAACCAACCCTGCAAGGTATAATTCTGTCCCACTCCTTAAGTTTAACTAGTCTGGGCCAGGAGACTCCCAGAACCTTACTGGATGCTACTTAGGATTCAAAGGACAAGAGCTCAAAGATCAGACTCTCTGTCCCTTGAGCCCACACAATTGTTCAGTAGGTAATGATTTAAGAAGTTAGGAACTCAATTCAGTACTCAAGGTTTTAGCCAAAGAAACAACAGAAATAGATGGTGTAGAGATATATATATATATATATATATATTTAAATAGTAGCATTAAAAAGAGAACATGTATACCAGTGAGGAATACAAGTAAACCACAGTTAAGAAGTATCTTTGGGATTTATAAGACAAAACAAAAACTTGCCTACAAACCATCACCGCCGTTGAGCCCAGAGGAAAACAGGGAACCAGACAGGTGTCCAGAACAAATGTTGTGAGGCAAAAGATAAGGAAATGAATATGTCTTTAACCCTAAACAGCACAGCAACAAGGGCGACCCCAGCTATCTAATCCGGAAGCTTCTAGATACTAAGATCCTTCCGTTTCACACAAAGCAATTTTTTTCCTAGTTGGCACACTGACCTTGAACACATCAGACATTTAGATAATGCAGGTGCTGGCTGGTTCTTGTGAGCTCATTTCCAATTAGTGGGATAAGAATATCTTCTCAGAGGCCAGATTTTTACCCAGAGGCCTGAGAACAGGTCAGTTTTTCAAAATAAAACTTTTAAGGCTTCATTATGGTTGAGAAACTTGGCTCACAACTCAAGTGAATTCTGCATTCCATTCTCAAATTAGGGGTTTTCTCTTTAGGCTGAAAGATTAAAGTTGGCATAGGCTTGTGCTGGCATTTCTTACCTTACAGATGATAGAATTCAGACTATGGAAGGAGGAAACAATTTAATTGTTGCTGTTCTGAAGGCTATAAATGAAGGATCTTGCGTGCCAAAATTTGGTTTCATCATGAAATCTGACTAAACCACAGAGTAGTCTTCTAACCTGCCGGGCAGAATCTTAGTGCTTAAGTCTGAAAAAGTTAATGTAAGAAATTGACTCAATCCTGTGAATCTCATGGTACAAAAAATGTGTTAGCCTTTCAGACAGTTTTTTTCTACTTGGAAACATTTGTCCTCACACTTTTGTAATAAAGTTTATTATTGAACAGGAGGTTAAAGAGAAGCATCTTAGTGCTCCAAATCCATACATTTTGTATTGATTGACTGGTTTAATTGAAGCTGACTTAAAAGATTGATCATAAACTATTCCCCCAGGTATCATTTAAAGTTTTCAACATTCAGATTCACATGTTTGACATGTTTACCATTGGCCCTGTTGACAGAAGCTGATTGGGGTTATATTCCAAAACACCTGAAGCAGAGTTTGAAATTAGCAGGGCGCCAGGCGCATTTTGCACCTAAAGTTTCTCCATTTTCAAGTATCTCAAAAATGGGTGCCATTTTTTGCACCTGGCTGACACTCAAGGATTACTGAAATGCATGCGATTTTAAAACTCAAAGTATATGTTAAGGATAGACAATATGTTAAGGAGTTTAACAATAAAGAGTGGCCTGTTTTGAAAACTGAAGTACGGTACCAATATTTTTATTCTAAACACCAAATTAAACACATATTAACAATTTCTTCTAAAATTGCGACACTTATGTGAATTGCATATTAATTCATGCTTAAATAAAAAGTGTTAGCGACCCCCCCCCCCCAAAGCGGTGACTAGACATTCTGTTTTGGCTCCCACAGCCCAGGTACCGGAAGCCATTTGGCTCCTAGCTTTTCTATCCCAGTTTCTAGCACTGACCTGAAGTGTACCAGGCTGTCTTGATGGACACAAAGCTGTCTGTCAGGTGTCTTTTTGCAAGCTTTTTAATCTCTCTCTCCGCTTCTCTCTTTTCCCAGCTTCCCAGATTCACAGAACGTGACTCCCTCAAGCAATGGGCAAGCCCAGGAATACATCTGGCAATGTACCCTCTCCTCAACGTGCTGCCACGGCGCCAAAAGCAGCCCCAGCAGCCCCACAATCTTCTGCCTCATCCAGAACGGTACCTGCCAGCAGCAGAACTCAGAGTGCTCCTGCTGCGAAGGGTCATGGTGGCCGACAGGGGGCGGCTGAAAAGCCAGCCAGTGCCACAAGTCCGAGAGGAACAGGGCAAAGTTACCAGGCAAGGTCCACATCGGCATCTGGCAGTGAGCAAGGAGGCACAAAGAGTGGCCGTGGAGCAAGAGCAAAGACCCCCACAGTAGGAGCAAGAGGAGGAGGAAAGTCCCCTGCTGCAGCTACTGAAGCCTCTGTAGGTCCCGCTGCTTGCAGCCCAGCGCCGACACAGGCGGCTAGCAAAACTCAGGGCAAAGCCCAAGGTAAAGCGAACCACTTCCCTTCCCCTCTCTCTGCCGAAAAGGTTGCTGAAATAGAGAAAGGAACCCGGGGCCAGCGCACTAACCCTGAATGGTACAAGCAGCGTGCAAACCGCATCACAGCGTCCATAGCTCCCCAGATAGCCAACAGCAAGTTTGTGAATGGCAAGAGCTCCGAGATTCCTCAGTCGTACCTGAGGCGTGTGGTGGAATCTTCTTCCGGCGTCCAGACCCCGGCCATGTCTTGGGGCGTCCGCAACGAGAAGAAAGCGGTGCAGGCGTACGAGGCCCTCAAGTCCAGCAATATTAACAAAGCAGTGAAGGTGGACGAGTGCGGCCTCTTCATTGACCAAAGGAAACCTTGGCTGGCTGCCAGCCCCGATGGGATTATCAAAGACGCAGATACCGGGAAAGAGCTGGGCGTTCTGGAGGTCAAGTGTCCCTACAAACACAGAGATAGGACGGTGACGGAAGCTTGCAAGGACAAAAGCTTCTGTCTGGAGAAGGTGGGCGACTCCTACTCTCTGAAGAAGAACCACCAATATTACACGCAGTTGCAAGTCCAGATGGGCGTCACTGGCCTTCCGAAGGCAGAATTGGTGGTCCACACCAACAAAGAAACGGCGATTGCCCCTGTAGATTTCGACCCTGTTTTCTGGGAGACGACTGCATCAAAATTGGAGAAGTTCTATGTGGAGGCTGTAGTCCCTTGCCAGGAGGAGAAGAAAAGTGCTGCTGCCTGGGCTAAGGAAGAATGAAGGTGCTGAGAAGTGCTGACACCCTACCCTCCATGAAATATGTGCCTTGTAACTGATGCTCCTTTCAGGTTTCATGCCCAGTGGTGCAAAATGGTTAAGTTTCCTTCTGTGCCTTTAATGCATCCTTTATAGTTATAGTTACACAGCACATCCTGCCACTCACCCCCCACTCCCGGTTGCACACCCTGTTTTCCTCCGACGATCACACTCCACTTGCATATAGCCCATCAGCTCTGCAGGACAACAGCAGATCTTCTGTGGTCATGTGCATTCCTTTCTGCAAGCTGCATTAAGTATGCTGCGTACAGCAAGCCTTGCCATTTCTCCTATTGTGAAAGGTGGTGGCAGCCGTGCTATCTCACCTGCCTGTGCTCGCTTGGTTGGGCCAAACAACAGGATAAAATGGCAGCAGGTGATGTGGAAGGAGGAACACACAAATTTGCTTCTCATCTGCTCTTTCCATGCAAGTGGCAATTGCACCGCTGCCTCAATGATTCCATGCTCCCATATAACTTGGGCATGGATGTTCGGTGAAATTATTTTTGCTGCCTTCCAACCACCACAAAAACCTGGAATACAGTTTTTGAGACCAGAGCACTTGTGGCTTGGGTTTTGGGGTATTTTGGTTTTTGATTTCCTGCTCCTTTTTACAATACAGAGCCACATCTCTTACGGGACATTCACAGTACTTCTTGGAACATGTGCTTTGCATTTCTAAAAATCAGCCTGTGTGGTGTTGAAATTCACAGTTATAAGCTGAGTCGTGTTGGGGAGAAGGCCATCTGGATATTTGAAGAGCCAGAGGACTTGAATACAGGAGATGGAGCAGAAATCTAGCTCATGCACCTATTAATTTGGGAATAAGTTCCACCAAATTGTATGGAACCTGTTTCTGAACAAATGTGAATATCAGACCTTAAAAAGTAAATTCAATGCTCACCAATGGTGAAGATGGGGGTACCCATTTTTCTCATGTAATGTAAAAATATTATTTTGGGTGGGTGTGTTGTCATGTTGACTGAGAGCACATCCAGGCCTTCTCCACTAGAGAACCAGCAATGAAGACTAAATGTTCATTGTGTAATGCTTTGTTTATAAAATCTCTGTTTGTGAACTGGAACTTTGTTCAGAACAAAAACCGGTTGGGTTCTCTACCCAGCATCAATAATAGGGCATGTTGGATGACTCCTAAATTGTAGATATGTTTGCTTTTTGTATAATCACAGCTTCTGCTGTGCAAAATGTAACACATGTCCAAATAAATGCATTTGCTTTGGATGTTCTGTGGTAGATGCAAAACTTGAACAAGGAGAACAAAGCTGGGACAATTAGCAGGTCATTCTAAATTGTATTTTTGGTATTTGGCAGGCCTGCCTTGTAAATGGTGCCTAAGCATTGGGCATTGGGGTGGCTGGAAAATTGGCATGAGATGAGAGAGCCAGGTGGGGTGTAATGCATACTCAAAGTTAAAACTTTTTAAGTGTTCAAAACCATTTTGTTAAAGCTTGCCTTAGAATCATTTAACACTAGTTTCCTGCAGTGTTTCAAATGCTAGTTTAAAGTGCTTCACATGTTACAATAGCAAACATATGATTGGCTTCCAAAGCAGAGGACTATAAAGCAGGCAGTTCTGTTAAAAAGCAATGCAGAAAACTACAGGCTAGTTTAAGGACTGTTCCGATAAATTGGGGGAAAGCATGATTAGTGACAAATTTATCAAAATTATCAAGGGTATAGAACAAGTCTTGCTGAAGAAGACTTTGTTTTGGTGGGTGAATGCTGTTGAGCTCATCTTCTGCATGTTGGCTTCCCTAGGGATCCTCCAACAATCAGCCTCATTAGGGGGGTGTATAATTTTATAAACTATCAGTTCCAAACGCTGCAACCTTTCTTTATAGGGGAGTTGTTGCAGCCCTTTGATCATTTTGGTTGCCCTTTTCTCATCCAGCAGGTCCTTTTTACATCACATGAGCATGGCTTTTTCAAGGTCACTAGAGGTTTGCCCAGGAGAAGCATGTAGCATGTAACCCAGTGTACTTGCCTTATGAAAGTAACTCGCATTGAACATTCCTGAGTTAACCATGGCAGTAATGGGATTACAGCACAGTTCCTTATACGGGTCAGTAACATGTTATCAAGGCTTGCCGAACTTCGTAGGGACCACCAGCAGCCCATCATTTCTCTACCCATTTCTCCTTACTGTGCTTCCCTCCCCTAAAATTGTGTGTATTCTCACACACATTAGTTTTTCCATTGGGAGTTTGGATAAATGTTCACTCCGGTAGAATTTAAACTTGATTCCCTTGCCCTTTGAGTCCCTCAAATGAAGCTTATATTAGTACAGTACTGCACAATTTTAAAAAAAACCAAATTCAATGGTTGTGAACATCAAATGATCCAAGACACAGATCTCTGAGTTTTTTGTTGTTGTTTTTACAAAGGGTGAAAACAAATTACAGAATGCACCTGTGGGCACTGGTGATCTATGGATTGCTGTGAAAATGATCCATGTTTTTATACCATGGTAGTGCTGGGAAGCACCAAATACATGACTTTTGCAGTTGTCAAGAGGCAGGCATGATCTGTTGTTTTGGTAGGTGGAGGCCTGTTTCAGTTGGATGTTCAGCAGGGGTCCGGGTGGCACCGTGGGTTAAACCACAGAGCCTAGGCCTTGACGATCAGAAGGTCGGCGGTTCGAATCCCCGCAACGGGGTGAGCTCCTGTTGCTCGGTCCCTGCTCCTGCCAACCTAGCAGTTCGAAAGCACGTCAAAGTGCAAGTAGATAAATAGGTACCACTCTGGTGGGAAGGTAAATAGCGTTTCCGTGCGCTGCTCTGGTTCGCCAGAAGCTGCTTAGTCATGCTGGCCACATGACCTGGAAGCTGTCTGCAGATAAACGCGACTCCCTCAGCCAGTAAAGCAAGATGAGCGCCAGAACCCCAGAGTCATCCGCGACTTAACTGTCAGGGATCCCTTTACCTTTACCTAGTTTCTTGAAATAGCTGCACATGGCTTCTTTGTTACAAAAGTCGCTCTCCTACCTGCATTGCTACCTTGCTATTTGTTAATTTTCATTTGTAGCTGTATGTACTTTCAAGCAGTGTGTGTGGAAGGCAACCACCCCATGAAAAGAGGTGGCCTTTTCAGTCATCAGTGAACAACCTGTAACCATTCCCGCCAGTGAAAAAGTAGAAAAAAGATTGCCGACCCCTCCCGAGACCTGTTAAGTTTTCCATGAAGGGGGTAAAAATACTTCTGCTGTGACCACCATATCTCACAGCAGCCTCCTTGTACTAGTGTGAATAAAGCACCCTTTGCTGTGAAAGGCGCTTGTACATCAGTTGCAATAACTAAATATATTAGTAATGGATTTGCATCTTGCAGAGCAAAGGTCTTGTACATTGATTGCATACTAAGACCAAGCAGGCTTTTCTTTCTCTCCCTCAAAGTGACATACTACAGTATAATCTATCACTGAAGAATTTTCAACATTTGTGGGAGGGAATTGTGTGCTTTTATTGGCAGCCTTGGCAGTTGAGCTGTACTTTAGCCAGATATATTTGTGGACAAAGCCTTTTACACAATGCCAAAACTCAAACCACATTGGTCTTCACCTTTAAAATACAGTGGTACCTCGGGTTACAGACGCTTCAGGTTACAGACTCCGCTAACCCAGAAATAGTACCTCGGGTTAAGAACTTTGCTTCAGGATGAGAACAGAAATCGTGCAGAGGCGGCGTGGCAGCTGTGGGAGGCCCCATTAGCTAAAGTGGTACCTCAGGTTAAGAACGGAGCTCCAGAATGTATTAAGTTCTTAACCCGAGGTACCACTGTAGTTTAAAATGTTACCATATCATGGTTACCACAACAAAAAGTTCTGAGAGGATTTTTTCCCATCAAGGTTAGTTTGAACATTGCACCTCTAAACACACCTGCCTTGTTGAAGATCAAATAGGTCTTTCTGCATCTCATGTGTGCCCTAGCATGCACTTGCTCAAAATCCATGCAGGTGTGTATAATCAACTGCCTGCAAGAGGAAAGGATCCACAAAATCTGGAGATCTAGAGAGACAAAGGGGGAATAGGAGGACCACGTGTGCTTGCACAATGTTTGATGTTGCACTAAGAAAATCTGCAGAAGTTAAATTCATAAGTTAGTTGTGTTTTAAGTAAACAAAATAGATGATAAATTTGAAACTTAAATTTACAACTCTATCCAGTTTAATAGGACTGCATTTCTGGACAAATACATAGGTAAAGTCTGTAGGTAACACGTTATGGTAGAGAAGTAAACAATCAGCCAACTTTGGTAGTTTTTAAGGCTTTACCTTTGTTTTGATCTGTATACACTCATGTAAGGTTGCACAAGCCAGCTGAGTTCTAGTCACCCACCCCCACTTTAGCAGAATGTAAAACACTCCACTTGGGTTACAATGAAGTCAAATATCTGCAATATAACTGATTAAAAAGTATTTTTATTCTATACATAGCACTCCAAACACTTGGCATAGGACAAAGGACCACAATACACTACTTTACATCTTTAATAGAAAGTGACTACCTATAAAAGTGTAAACACTTTGAGGGGGCAGAGGGGAAGTAAGACATTCATGGAGTAGTTCCCTAAATTCCTACAACCTGATGGCTGAGAAGTCTGTCCTACATAGGAAAAGGCCCATCACAAGCCACTGAAAATACCTTGTACAGTGAGAATAGGGTTGTATGTACAAGCATTGTCAAATATAAGGTGGTGTGTGTAAGATCAAGAAGGCACGTGGGTCAAATAAAAGAGGTTCAGTGGTCTGGTATAGACAGAGTGCAGGGAGACCTGTCCTCCAAAACAAGCAATAGCTTGCTGGCATGATTGCCCCAAGAAAAAGAAGCAAAGGTTTGCATAGTAGACAGGTCACCATTTAGCGTTCCCCACATTTCACCTATGGCAACAAGGTGAAATATTCTCAGCAACGAAAGAGCAACTTGAAATGAAAGCAGGACCCAATCTGCTTCTTCAGTGTGGCTCACCATCATACCTTAAGTCTTCTGCTACTGCCATATCTTTAGATTCTAGAGCCTTTGCAGTAAACTCACCACCACCTCTACTGCTATCAGCTTTGGTCTTTTCCCCACAACTCCTGTATTCCCTTCAAATTGGACACTAGTGCAACTGGAAGTCTAGGGAAGGGTGGTAGTTTAATATGGAGCAGGTACGGCAAGAAGTTTTCTAAGTAATTGTATATAAAATATTTACATTAAGTGAAAATTGCCACCCACCTCAGGTAACTAGCCTGACTGGGAATAGCACAGTGTATTTAAGTTTCTGAAGAGGGCAGATTCCCTAGAACTAGGCGCAATGACCACATTACTGAAGTTTAATGTCAATTGCCCTGCATTGCAGTTCATGCCAACAGAGAATGGGAATCTGCCATTTCAGTTGCAGAAGGTTCTCTCCCAAGCAGTGTGTGCACAGGAAGACAGCTAGCTGCCTTCTTCTAACATGTGCTTTAGCTTCATGAAGGGATTCAGAAGCTTCAACTAACCAGGACATAATTGGATCTAGGGCCAAAGGAAACAAAAAACCAGGAAAAAAAAACCATGAACAAACCTGGGGCTATAAACTTACAAAATTTAAGCCTGAGCAGCTACTGTACCACAAAAAAACAAACTTTAGGCCAGCTTCCCATAGATTGTTGAAAGGCACCGAGCCCTTTTTGCACAAGGTCAAAGAGGCTTCTGGCTGACTTAGTGCATTGTGCACTGGAATCCACCAAACCAGTCACGCGTCTGCCAGGCACCTTTGCATTTGCTGCTCTAGTGTAACCCTGAGATCTCAGAAGCACAGTTCAGGCCCTATCAAGTAGAGAACAGCATGCCCCACCCACCTGCAATAGGCTTGAATAAGACACACGTTTCTGGAAGCATAGGGCCCCCGCACTTATTTCCCAGGGAGGCTCCTGCATTTTGATTGTCTTGCCAATAGGGATCCAGTCCAAGTTCAAAGGGAACCCAGCCACCCTCCAAGCCAAAGTCAGTCGCAGAATCGCTTGCGGGGAATGGTGCGGGCTCTGTTTGAGCGGCGAATCTCCTGCTTTGCATCACGGCATCGTTGGCAGATGAAGATGTCAGGCACATTGGATTTACGTATCTTGGCACAGGAGAGATGGATCCAAGTGGCACATTCACTGCACTCTATCATAGGTCTCCCAGCAAAAGGCTTTAAGCAGAAGCAAGTGATGAGATCCCAGGCATCATCCTCTGCATGTGAGAAAGCACAAAGTGTTAAAAGGCAGGTCCCATAAAGTTTTTACACATGCATGGCACCCACATTACTAAACTTTTCAGATTAGAGACATATTCCGAAAAACTACTGGAGCCCTCTCTTCCCACCACCAACCCTACTGGAAGCCAGCAGTAGTAACATACGGTGATCTACTCACCATCGGTTTTGGTGTCTGAGGCAGCAGCAAACTCCTCACACAAAGCTGCAAGAGGGAAAAATGAGAGGTCAGATGAATAGGCGTGCCCACATTTATGCTGGTATGCTAGACCCTGCCTCTACTACTCAACTGTGACAAGCTCCTGAAACAATTCCTTGCAGCTCATCAGTTCCTTTGTGATACTCCAACTTTAAGGTGTCTTTGAACTCACATTCCCTCAACAGCCCAACCCCTCACAAGACCAGTGACCAGGGAAGGGGGGGCTGACACCCATCACTTGGATCACAAAGCTGACAATAGGGAGGAGTAAGAGCTGGATTGCAGAGCACAAGCCAAATCACTAGCATCTCCAGCTACAATGACAAGGTTCTCTGGTAGCAGGTGATGGGAAAACCTCTGCCTGAGACCTTTTAAGAGCTGCTGCATCAGAGAAAACAATACTGGGCTTGATGGTGCATATATCCCATTCTGAGGGAAGCGGCTTCATATGTTCAATTGACTTCATTTTGAAAGCTTCACTATTTTTGCACACTTACTACTGATTTGGGAGCCGTCTCTACTGAGTTCTTCTTCACTGTTCTGCTCTATGGTGTTCCAACACGCAGGGCTGATTCTTTCCTCTCTGCATGAGTTCTGTTCCTCAGGCTTCTCAGCTGCTTGCATTCCATGGATCCAGTCCTTCTGCTTTATGTATTGCTCCAGCAGAGATGTGGACTGGAGCTCTTCCTTTGGGAGACAGGATTCAAGCTCCCTTGATTCTAGGTGTGTCCCTTTACCTGGCTCAATCCTTTCCTGCTTAATGTCCTTTGTGTTCATTGGCATCACCCTCTTATCCACCTCTCGGTCCAAGATGAGCTTCTTTGCTGACTGCTTCCTCTTCTTGGTTTGCAGAGGTCGGCCTGTACAGAAGCCACTGGAAATGTCAGAGTTCAGTAGGAGGTTTCCAGTCCCTCTGCATGTAGTGTTCCTGATTCCTCCACCATCTGATAGCACATGGGAGTCACAGCACTGAGATGAGGCCCAGCTGTCACTGTCCTGAGTGCTGCCTGTGCTGTTCTGGGGGCTCATGTTGCCTCTGTGGAGCCAAGGCTCATTCTAGAAGGGGAAAAGAAAACCCACATGAGATTTCACGGCCTTCAGATTGGAAGGGGGGTTGGGGGGGAAGGAGTCACCAACACCCAGAACAGAACAGAGAATCAAAGTAGACAGCCAGCTCCAACACTGTTAAAGTGTAAGTTCTCTTACCTCCTTTGGGTATGGGATGTAGCCTGCATAAGCTAGCACAAAAGTGCAGAACTGATTGAAGTCTTCTACAGTTCTTTGTCTTTTCTGTGGTGGCTACAAAAATATAAAGTTGAATGGATCAGACTCTTAACTCAATCCTTACATACATTCAGTAAAATAAAGCAGTCTGGCATAATTAGTTGCAGGCAGTCTGGAGTGCAAATAGATTCTTTTTACCACCATAGTAGCACCTTATATAATGTATTAAATTTGGGGGCGGGTACAGAAAGAAGAAACAATATGATGCATCTGCAGCAGCACAACCAGACGCCTTCATCTGCTCTAGCTGCAATAAAACATGTCTCTCTCGCATCAGTCTCTACAGCCACAGCAGGCAATGCAACCTTCCCATCATTTGACTAACTTCACCCCAAAAGGTGCACTCCTCCGTTGTCTCCTGAGACAGATGGATGCCAACAATACTTGACAACCAACCCTGAATGACATTCAAACCCACTGACCCATACAGTGTCTATTCCTTCCAAACGACGATGTACAATCTTATCGGTATGACCTTGGTCAGCATTGTACCACACTCAAACCCCATAGCTCTTTGTAGACTCGGAAGCAGTATATCAGCCAGACCACTGACCTGACTCTGAGTAGTTCAGTATTGTATTCAATGACTGGCAGTGGCTCTCAGGGTTTCAGGCAGAAGTATCTCCAGCTCTTCTGGGTAATGCGAAGGATTAAACCTGAGACCTTCTGCATGTACACTGCCATAAAGTCCCCCAAAGACTATAGCCTACCTCCCCACAACATACGAGGAAAGGCTACTAAAACAAGGATATCCAACTCCTTATTCAAAATAGGAAGGAATATACACAGTTGTCAAAAACATCAGCCATAATAATATTAATATTATTATTAATAATAATAATTTACACCCCACCCATCTGGGTTTCCCCAGCCACGCTGGGTGGCTCCCGATAAAATATTAAAAACACAATACAGCATTAAACATTAAAAACTTCCCTACAAAATGCTGCCTTCAGATGTCTTTTAAAAGTAGGATAGTTGCTGATTTCCTTGACATCTGATGCGATGCCACAGAAATAAAGGACAATTTTTTCATTCAGACCTCTTTATTTAAAACCCAAGAGAAGCACAGCAGTTTCCACCTGTAGGATTTCAGAACAGCAGCAGACAGATCTCAAGAGAAAGCAACTAAGGACCTCTCCTGCTACTTGGTAATAATAGTGTGGAAATGTGAATATATTTCCCTGTGGATCTCCTATCAGAGCAAGCAAAACAAGATGAAGTCTCCCCCTGCAGACAAAGGGAAGCAACAGATTATCAAATTCCAGCCACAACAAGGGAGCTGGGAATAAGCTTCTGATGTCCTCCCCCACTTCCAAGTATGCCATGGCAGATACTCAAGAGGTGAGGCCTGCTCCTTAAAAGATACCCTCTGCTGCTGCCTCTCCACAACTGACACCCCAAGGTTATGAACAGCAGCACTGAGCTGGCAAGCAGTATTTCCCACAAACAGCTGTGGGGATGGGGGTGGAAGCCCTACAACAGTCGGGCAAAATATTATGATTGGCAAATTTCCACAACTGGATTCAATGCAAGGATGGAGAGCACCCCTTCTCAAATGGTTCTTCATCTTGAATAATAGATAAGGCACAATTCCTTCTCCTCCTCCCTCCACGCCCACAAGCAACAACAAATCACCATGAATAGCATAGTCAGAAGAAGAAGAAACAACAACAACAATTCAGGCTAAAGAACAACAATAACTCAGAGCTGAAAGATTTACTCAGTGTCAAAACACTAAGAAGAGGCTGGGAACCACCAAGCAACTTTTCCTTTTTAGAGCAAGGAGACCCTCGCCCTTTTCAAGAAGGGTCAGGAGAAGCACCAGGGTAGCCAAGACCAAGTCTGCACCCTTGAGCTACACATCAGCCTGCAATTCCTCTGCCCTGCACCTCAATCTCCCAGGTTCACACACACACACTCAAAGTAAAACTAATAGCCAACGCAGGGTGCTTAAGGAAATCAACAAGCTGCGCCATAGCATGCCCTCTAAAAAGCATTAGGGAAAGTCGATATGGTATGTATATCCTTTTTTACCTTTACCTTATGGTATGTAGTTGGGTCCCCCCTCCTCTATTTTTGGGAGGGGGGCAATGGAGGAAGAGAATAAGTGATTTGTAACACATGGGGGGGTTAGGGGTGAAGGAGAAACCAAGCCGGCTCATCTCCGCGCGCCCTCCCCCCCCCTTATGCGTGACTGACATTTACTAGCACTTCCCCTCCAAGATGCCTCCTTGGGGGCAACACAAACACAACCCCCACAACACACCTGATCGCTCCCAAGATGGCGCCTGCGCAGCCGCGACCGTCCCGGGAGAAGCCGGGGAGGGGGTCAGAAAAGAGAAAGAGGAGCAGCGCCTCAGTCTGCGCCCCCCCCCCCAAATAACTCCTCACAGCTGACTAGACACACACACACCCCGGAGAGAAGCCAAAGCAGACGCTCCTCGGCGCCCCACGCGCCCCTAGCGGGGAGGGGGGAAAGGGCCCCGGCCCCAGAAAACGCGGGACGGCGCTGCCCGCCCCCGACCTCCGGAAGGCGGAGCCGCCCTCGCGCCAAAGGAACCAGCGAAGGAAGCCGCCTCTCCGCCCCGAAAGAAGCGCTTCTCTCCTCAGGGAACCGGGCGGCCGCCTCCCCCGCCCCGGATCCCGGCAGCCGCCGCCGCCGCCGCCGCCGCCACACACGGCTAGGGCGAAGCGGCAGAGCGCCGTCGCTCTCGCCTCCGAAAGCAAGCAAGCAAGCAAATAAATAAAACAACGCCCCGCAACTGTTCCTCTGAACCCCTCGATTCTCTCTTCTCCTCCCCTCAACACAAAACACACATAATTTATTTCTTCGTCTCTCTCCCTCAGAAGGAAACGAAACCGCCAGGTTACCGGGGTGGGGTGGGGAAGACAACCCCCTCCCAATATATATGTATATATAAACGCACCGTAGGAACGAACTCCAAGGGGACGAAGTCCATCGCCTCCTCGCCCCCAATAAAATAATCGGGGTGGCCAGTCCCCCCCCCGCCAAGTTGATGCGCGCCGCCATTCAAACTGAGCATCTTGCGCTCCATTATGCGTAGAGGGGCTTACCTGCCCCCCTCCCATTATTTTATTCGAAGCCGCAACCAACCCGCCCCCCCCTCTTTGCCCCCGGGCTGTAAGATGCCGGCCGCTCTCTCTCCCCCTCCCCCTCCCCCCCCCACCCGGGGCAGCGGGAAGGGAAGGGAAGGGAGGCTCGGCGCTGGGAACTCGAACTCACCTCGTCCCCTCCGGGGGATCCGGGGCTGGGCACGGGGCTGGCACCTGGGGAAGGAGGAGAAAACACGCGGCGTTACTTAGCTGACCCCCAAGCGGGAGGCGGCGGGGGGGGGGAGGAGCTGGAGGCCCCACGACCCACACGCGCCCAGGGGAGCCGCACGCCCCCCCTTTCCCCCCACCCCACCCCACCCCTCGGCCTCCCCGCCGCCCACCTGCGTAGTCCTCGAGGCCGCTCATCGCCTGCTGCTCCGGCGCGAGAAGCGGGGCAAGAGCAGGGGCGGCTAGGCCAGCTGACGTCCTCCGCTTGGGGCTGACCACCCGGCGCCCGAGGAAGGCGGGCTGCGGGCACCGCGGGGCAGCAGGGCCAGGAAGGACTGTTCCAGCGGGAGCGGCGGCGGGGCTCCGTCTGTGCGCGGGCGGCCAGAAGGGAGCAGAGCCGCGGGGCTGCTGCTGCTGCTGCTGCTGCTGCTGCTGGAGGCGGCGGCGATGGTGGTCCCCCTTTGCCGCCACCCGGCTCTCCTCTCCGCCTCTCAGGGGTGACCGGCGCCGGCTGCGGGGCGGGCGCTCCGCCTCCTGCGCCGCCTCCCTCGCCTTTAGCCCCGCCTGCTCCTCCTGGGGAAGGAAGAAGCAGCTTCCGCCGAGGGAACGCTCTCGCGGCGCGTGCCCGGCGGCGCGGAGCCCCCTCCCGCGGTGGCCATTACTTGATGGTGGGGGAAGCGCGCGGATTGGGAGGGAGACTCCTGCCGCCGGGCTTTCCGGGAAGAGGGCGCCCTCCCGGGCCGAGCGGCGCTTCTCCCTCCGGCGCGGCGCCTCTTGGCGCAGGAGCGCTCCCCCCCCCCCCGTGGGGGTTTCACCGGAGCCGGCATGCATGCATGGATCCTTTGGGCGCGGATGTTTGCAAACGTGACTTGAAGGTCGGCGACACCCACCCCGCCGCGTGTGCGAATCCTTTGCAGCGCCCGGAGACGGGCAGTCGGGTCGTGCATCCACAGTGATCAGAGGAGGAACGATCGCTGGGAGGAGCGCAGAGTGAAGAAACGCCATGGCGCATCTGTAGCAGAGAAATTGGATGTCTTCATCCGCCCCAGCTGCAATCAAACTTCTCTCTCCCGTATTGATCGCTACCCAAGGCACACTCCTCCACTGTCTACCGAAACAGATGGATGCCCACCAGCCACGAGACTTCCCTTTTCCAGGAGCGGGTGGTGGAAAGTCTTGGGTTCGGGAAGGGATGCCGAGTTCACTTTTTGCTTTTCTTCGTCTCCTCCTCCATTGAAGCAGCAGACAAATGGTGCATCAGAAACGTTTCCTGCAGAGGAGGCGGTCTCCTCAGACTAGGCTTGCAGCACGGGCCCTGCCATTCCTGTCTTCCTTATCTCTCCCCTCTCTTCCTCCCCCCCTCCTAGTTGTCGGAGGTGGTTGGTCCCCTCCCCACTCTCCTCTGCCTGCAAACTCCAGAGAAAACAAATCTTTCTGGAAATATGGCCCCAGCCCATGGCCATCTTTTTACGTTGGAGGCACTACATTTAGTTTAAAAAAATTCCTTCCAGTAGCACCTTAAAGACCAACTAAGTTAGTTCTTGGTATGAGCTTTTTCCTGTAAGACCTATTGCAGTCGTTAAGAGTCGTCAACAGGCTCATCACAGCTATCTGCCAATCACCCAATCCCACCACCCTTCTGAGTAATACCCCTCCCCACCTTCTCACTATATAGAAGGGTCTGGTGACTTCTGTTTCAGTGTATCTGAAGAAGTGTGCATGCACACGAAAGCTCATACCAAGTACTAACCTAGTCGGTCTTTAAGGTGCTACTGGAAGGAATTTTTTTATTTTGTTTTGACTATGGCAGACCAACACGGCTACCTATCTGTAACTACATTTAGTTTGTATAGGTGCCTCCTTCTTCAGGCAAATTTTACGTTGCCTTTTAAAAAAAGTGTAGTCCACAAATATTTAAATGTTGCCTATTCACAATTGTTTAGAATTTATGTAAGGGGCAAAATGTATCCGTTCACTTCTGCAGATATCCGCAGTTTAGAATATTTTAGCAAAGACTAGTGCAGGTGTGTACTTCTGGTGGAGAATGTTTCTATACTGCATTTTTCTATTGCTGGGGAACCTGTGGCCCTTCGGATGCTGTTAAGTTTTCCACTATCTCCGACCATTTATCATGCTGACTGGGGCTGTTGGGAGTTTAGCAACATCTGGAGAACCAGTAATTTTCCATCACTGATCTATACTTTGCCTTTTGATTATATGACTGTCAAGGTGTCTTACAACATATAGCAATAAAAAATAAGAGCGGGCATCTGGTTGTTCCTCCATCTTGCATTGCTATTCCCCCTTTGTATGGTCTCTTTTCCAGGGTTGCTTACAAAAATTGTGATACACAAGATGCACAAACATGTTATTTCTAGGAGACTGAATTCCCCCATCCACTATCCCTCATGTGCAAAGCAGTGCAGCCTTTGCAAAGTTGGTGCCCTCTAGATGTTTTGAACTACAACTCCCAAAAATGGATGGGAGTTGTACTGTAGATCAAAACATCTGGAGGGCACCAGGTTGGTGAAGATTGTAGTGCTGAGGCAGCCACACAAGTAGGTCTTCTAGGTGAGGCAACCTGCATGTCCCTTGAGTGCCCACAAAGGGACCAGCTTCTCATTCCACGCAAGCAACACATGGGAAGGGTAGCATTTAAAAAAATGGCCATTTTTAGGTACTGAGGCTAGATCTTTCCACATTTTAAGATTTGCCTGTCTATTCATATACACATTCAAACAATTGCATTCAGAATTGCTCCCTGAACTCACTTAAATGACGCAATACATTCAGCACCCACCTGCATTTAAGCCTTGACATAGACATCCAACTGAAGGTGGTTTTTAGGTTTTGTTTTGGTGCTTTAACTTCCCTAATTCAAGAGACAGAATAGTACCATATTTACACAAAACTAATGCACCATCAAATCTAATGCACACAAAAAAGGTGCATATTACATTTGAGGAAATACGGTATGTTTATTCTTTTAAATTAAAGTTGGTTCCTAAGAAGAAAAAAATCACTACAAGAGATTCTGCACTGCATGGAATTAGCTCATCCCTGCACTTGACGAAGAGGATAGCTCCCCAGGCTATTCAGAAGGACAGTGTTTGGGCTGGCAGGCAAGGAAGAAGACAGAAGTCAGCAATTCCAACTGCATGTTCCTCCCTAGCAGCTGTAACTGCTGTTGAGGCTCCTGAGTTTTGTCTGAAATGGGAAGGAGAAACACCAACTGTGGCTTACTGCCACTTTTGGTCCCCCCCCCCATTGGTTAAATTGGTATTGAGTTAAATTGGAAAACTTTAATGTTTGCCTACAGTGTAGTTTTGTTTGTATGACTTATGACATAATTGTTCATTTGTTGCTTATGTGACTTTGTAATGTTTGTATATTGCCTTTTCCTACTTATCTTTATTACTTTGTTCCCTGTTCTGGAACTGCAAATGTAGAGCAGGCTGTGAATAAAACAAAACCATCATAGGTGTTGAAATAAAGTTCCGCATGCTGAAAATAAGAAACAAAACTCCAAAACGCCAGAGAGATTCCATTTTATTTACAGAGCAACCTCAATGCTGATGATCAGGGCGTTGAAAATTTACCTTGCAACATAAAAAATCTCTCTCTTTTTAATTACCAAGACACAGTGTGTTAGCTGGGACAGAACGGAAGTCCTGCATGGAGTTTAGACCGTTAGAAGCTCAGAGACCGGACAGATGTGTGGACCATTCATTTGAGCAGCTTAGCTACCATTTGCCAATCTAGTGTCCAGCATATGTTTTGGGAATATAGCCAGGATTGTAGTCCAAAACATCTGCAGGGCACCAGCTTGGCAAAGGCTGGCTTATACCAAAGCCCCAACAACAGAACTGCCAAGACCACCAACCACCTTCTGGCAGACAGTGGGGTCAACTGTTATGTTTCCACCCCAGAAGAACTCTCGCCTTATCCCTACCCATTTCCAAGATCGCAGCCCAGAGTGAAGACGGGAAGGAGAGACAACCCCCCTCCCTGCCTTCCACCCTACAAAAGCATCACCTGCACAGGATAGAAAGGGGAACTGAAGGCTAAGCCATGAAGAGAGAAATGCTTTCCTAAGAGGATCTGAATTGTGTGTTTGACAGTTAGAAGAAGAGGCAGGACCTCTTTACTGCGGAATGGTGGGGGGAGAAGGAAGCGCCCCCCCCCAACCATTTCTATGGCAAGTTTGGAGTTCCACCCTTTTTCCTGGAGCAGCTACTCAATGTGCAACATTTAGCAGCATTTTACACACGCACAAACCACCTGATTGCTCACTGAACATGACAGCATCAGGTTCAATTCTACCAAGGAGACAGGTGGATAGAGAGAAGGGATTGCTTGCAGCAGGTACCTCCCCTCCTCCTGTCCAATAAAGCAGCACTGGGCACTCCCCACCTCTCTCTCTGCCATCCTTTGGTCCCTGCCCAGCAGAGACTTGGCACAGATCCAGCAGCAAAACGGGCAAAACTGGTCGCTTTCCTCCTCCTGCAATCCCCAGCAGGTGCTGGCTTCTGGGGCGGGGTGGGGTGTTGGAAGGGTTAACCCAACAGGCACAGCTAATGTTCACACGATGTAGGCGAAGCCCCTGCTGTACCATCAGGTTATGATGGGGGTTGCTGGGCGGCTTACTCCGCTCCCAAACAGCTGACGCACACAGTCTGGGCACCTGCTTTATAGAAAGCCCTCCTTCCGAAACTGCTCTTGCAGGATGTCTCTGTACTCGTCAAAGCCTCCCTCAATGCGCTGCACAGTGCCATTCCCACACACCCACAGCTCCTGGCACACCAACCGGATGAAACGCTCATCATGGGAAACGAGAATCAGACCACCCTGGAACAAGAAGGACAAAGAAACTTCAGACTTAAAGCATGCTGTACCAGCCTCAGCTCTCCCAGCCATTCTCCTGCTAGCTTCAGGTGCTAACCTGGGGCTCCTGTTATCTCTGCAGATTTTGCAACATATTTTAAATCTTGCAAGCTCCTTTTTGGAGAGCCAGTTTTGGCTGAAATGTGGGATACAGTTGTAATAAAAAGAGACTCCCTTATCGCCGAGGAACAGGGCAGCAAAGCTGCTCAGCTCTGTTCATAGTGCAATTTAAATGGCGTAGAACAGCCTTTGCCAACTAGATGTTTTGGACTACAACTCCCATCAGTCCCCAGCAGCACGGCTGGACAGGAAGTAAGTGTTTCTGCACAGAGACTCCAACAGCTTCTTGGAGGAAGATTTACCCGGAAATTGTTGAGCGCTTTGGCCAGGGCCTCAATGGTCTCCATGTCAAGGTGGTTCGTCGGCTCATCCAGAATGTAGAAGTTGGGGCTGGAAGGAAAAGGAAAAAGCAATGAATGTAGCACTGGGTTGGAAATCCCTGAAGCGAGCCACAAAGGCACTTCCTTCCTGTGCAATGATTGAGATCATTATAAAAGAAAGCAGAGGTGTGGGGGGGCATACTCATCTGAGCATAGTTACCAAGGCATGGTCATCTGAGCAAAAGCCACTCTGCTTTTTTGGCCTCCAGACAGGCTGGCAACAGGACGGACTGCTAACTCGCCAGAGACTCCATAGCACCCCAGCTGATGGCGGTACTCCTCCTCTGTCTTCCCTGGAACCCAAATACCGAAAGGTGTCAAATTCATGAAGCAGCTGCCACTTACCAGCATGTTAGCTGAACAGAACCTCTCATTGCTAATGAGTACCCATTGCTGGGGAGCAGCTACAGAAGAAGGCCTGCTTATGGGACTCCCACCCAGAGGCATCTGGTTGGACACAGTGAAAAGCAGGTTGCTGGACGAGATGATTCTACTAAGCAGGCTTCTTATATTCTTGAGACCACTACAGCACTGCTGCTCTGCCAGGATTGGTGAGACCACAGTAGCCTAGTAAAACAGTGATCTTAGCACTGGATTAGAGAAGTGGTGTGGCATTCATGGCACACAAATTCACAGAAAGAACCATGCGTTAACTGGATTTAACAGCTAAGAAGAGAGGCCCCAGATTACTAGGATAGGGATGGCAGGTTAGCTTGACAGTCTCTTTTGGTTACGGAGCAAAGTGGATTCTTGAGTGGCTGACCTCAGGAGGACAGTGGGAAATTATTTGTTATTATTAATTCAATCTATTGCCTGCACTTGAACATCAGGGCCCAGGGCAGGTTCCAACAATTTCAATATTAAAAACAGCCCGAAACAAATTAGTCACAGGAATAAGGTCCTGAAAACATAGACCTTGGGTCTCAAAGGTCAGGGTAGAGGAGCGTTTCTGCCTGACATAGAAACTACATTTTATTATGTTTCTATATTCTGTTGGAAGCCGCACAGAGTGGCTGGGGAAACGGAACTACCAAGTCCGCCCCCCCTTGCAGAGAAGTCACATAGGGCTTTAAATGCTAATTTGAGCACCTTGAATTGGGTTTGGAAACTATCTGGCAACAGTTACAGATAGGTAGCCGTGTTGGTCTGCCATGGTCAAAACAAAAAAATTCCTTCCAGTAGCACCTTAAAGACCAACTAAGTTAGTTCTTGGTATGAGCTTTCGTGTGCATGCACACTTCTTCAGATATCTGAAGAAGTGTGCATGCACACGAAAGCTCATACCAAGAACTAACTTAGTTGGTCTTTAAGGTGCTACTGGAAAGAATTTTTTTTGTTTTATCTGGCAACAGATGAACTTGGGGCTTCCTGATCTGGTGAGTTACACAATATGCACCTGAACGAATAGAGAGAGTAATACATTGTTAAGCTCCTAACTCAAGCTATATATGGTATAAAGCACATATATGTGTCTATGTGAAATAGTGGGGTGGGGAGGATGAACTGCTTGTAGATCACCAATAAAGCATAAGTTTTCCTAGAGGCTGGATAGCTGAAGGCCAGGAAGGTATATTTCTTCTCTCCCAAATTGGCTATATTGCACCCATCCTTATTTTTGTCATGTGTCACCAACTAACTCCACAGGAATCCCTACAGCTTACCTGGAAATTTCTTTGCTAGTAGCTCTGTGGCACTGATGTTGAGATCCAGCTGATCCACATGGTGCTGGCTAAAATAGCCAATCTTAAGGTTCCTGCCAAGCCAGAGCGAGAAGAGAGAATGTGTTATTACAGGAAGCAATTATGCAGCAACAACTTCCCATTTCTGAAGCCACCTAAGTGAAGGAATGATGTTTTTCTTCCACTGTGGACAAAAATGTTGCTGCCCGACCCTGAGGAGAGAGTATAAAAGCAGAAATGGACTGTTTCTCCTTCAACTACCAAAGGAGATCAATTTCCCACAATTCCCTCCCATGCTCAAGGCGAATGATCTCCTACTGAATACATTTGAATTAGTATGCTGAAATAGTTAATGGAAAGTATGTTTCATATATTAATTTCCATATATCACTCCAGTTCCCAAATCATTTGGATTTATTTCTCTTCCAATAAAGAGTGAATGTAATGAATGAAAGGGAGGAATCATAAAAGACAGTAAAGAGAAAAGGGGTTTAAGGTGGGTGATGAGAAGCTTTGCCAAGTACAGAAAATCGGACTCTTGGGCTCTGATAGCTCCTCAAATGTATTGGGTTCTTATCAAAAACTATCCACCACATTTCCAAAGGCTCCTCCCCCACCACAGCAACGAGAAACTTGCTTCTCCCATCAATAAAAGCTTCAAAATCCCTATGCTCCACATTTCAAAATTTGCGGCATCTATGTTTTGTATTTCATACCATCACTGAGGTTCTGCTGGAGACAGAAAGCAACACAGAAGCACATACCCCAAATGCTTGGCAGGAATTTATGTTATATCCACAAACCAACTTTCTGTGGTTTGACCCATTCACCCCATAACACTATCAAGCCCCCTTATTTTTGCTGAAGCTACCTGTGAGCATGCCTAATTCCTTCAACAGGTGCCAGGTCTCCCATCATGATCTTCAACATCGTAGACTTGCCAGCTCCATTCTCCCCTACCTAGAGGAAACAATGAATGAATGGACATCCTTCAGAACTCTGGGAGGGTTTCACCTGACAATGCCTATTAGCGGAAGCCCTATGCAAGTATGCAATGGGGCTTTCTCTCATTTCCTTTTCCTGCACACCCCCTGGAATTGGCTCAGGGGTGTGTGTGTGTGTGTGTGTGTGTGTAGAGAACTTCTAGAACAGTATGCCGGGAAGGGAGGCGGGAAGAGAAAAGCTGCAACCCTTATGCAGATCGAACATTCATCATAACGTGAAATCAAATGTCACCCTCTGTTTTAATTTTAATTGTCATTTCTTTGCTCAAAACTTCAATAGAGATAATCAAAAGAGAAAACCCCTCTTCATACCACACAGATGCGGGACTCCAGGTCGGCTGAGACTGAGAGGGAGCGAAAGATGTAGTTGTTGGGCTCATAGTAAAAGTCCACTTCATCCAGTTGCAAGATGGGAGGAGAAAACTTCTCAAAGCCATCTGGGAACCTGCAGGAAAGAGGAGAAGGAAACTGAGCACAAAAGGAAGTAGCACAAACGAGAGTGGTGGGCAGCAGGGAAAACACTTCTGTAAGATTTTACTGAATTCTTAGTGCTGTTCTGACCCTAATACTTAGCACTTACAGTGCTTTCTATGTTCAAAGCACCTCTCATACATTATTAGAGGTAGTCTAATGGCATGTAATACATCCAATTTGCTGAAGCCAAGTAGGTCAGGGCCTAGATGGGAAATTGTCACTTTAAGTTACAAGGAATAAACCATTATTAAAGAATCTTATTGCAATCCATACAATAACTCCCTAATACAGGCCAGTATTATTACCACCATGTAACAGATGCAGTGGGGAGTGGAGGCATGCTGAACAAGATTCAAACTGGAGACTTCTCAGTTTATAGCTCCATCTCTTTAGCCATCAGGCCATCCCAGTTTTTCAGGGCTGTTATGGCATTAGTGGTCAGGGACCATATCAGGAACACGAGCCACCACACCACGACATCTGAGGAAAATGGAAGTGTCCCTTCCAATTCTATGATTCTCTATCTGTGAGACAGCAGTGTGAGTAATATAAATGCTCTATAGACCTGGATACTGTGTCATTGGGTCACTGGCAATGGAAGTCCAACGGGATGCTCCACTGCAGGAGCTTCTCCATGCAGAGAATCTGCACTCTCTAAAGAGCCTGTTACTAGACACTTGCATCCAGGCCACATTTTAAAAAGCCCTTTCACAGAACCCTCTGCAGAAGGTGCCTGAGGAATGAATCAGTCTGAAGCCCCCGAGAAAATAAAGAACCAAAATGAGAAACTCAAACCAATCTGTGGACATGAGATCTTTTGGAGCAGGAAAAGAAGAGGAAGGAGAACGTCTTCCCCATATGTTATGGTATTGCATCCCAACCAGGTTTCAACTCTATTTGAAGTCTGGAGAAGCCTTTCCAAGCTGGTGCTCTCCAAATGTCAGTGGACTCCAGTTCTCATCAGCTCCAAGCAGCATGGCCACTGGTTAGGAACGATGGGAGCTGTAGTCCAAAATATCTGCAGACGGCACCAGGTTGAGGAAGGCAGGTCTCTTCACTTTCTGTTTGCAGTATGCAACACAGTATGTTGTCCCATGCAAGTTCCTAAACCAGCTGATTTTCCACTGACTAAGAAGTTCTTAAACGCACAAAGGGATCCAAGACCAACCAACTCTCAACTTAGTGGTCATGAAGTGAGGAGTTTATCGAGACCAAGAAGGTCAAGAAAAGAGTGGTTCTGGCTCACGAGGCAGAGAGCTTCCGGCTCTCCTACACCCTCCTCTGCAAAAGTCAGCTGTCTCACTTATGTGAAGAGCCACTTACTTCATTATCACTTCAGAGTCTTTGTCCACAGGTTTCAATTTTGGCCTAAGAGACAAAAGAAGGTCAGACCCATTGCAATAAAAGAGGGCACAGAAATTCAGAAGTGGGGAAGGCCTCACACACACCACAGCACCTCCCATGGAAAGAGCCATCCTCTACTCTGGACTCACCAGACTCAGTGAAAGCAGACTGCCCCCATCCTCTTCAAGTCAAAGTTCTCCTAACTACTTGAGCAAGAGCATCTATGCCAGCCTTGCTCAATCTGGTGCTCTCCATATGTTGTTGAATGATCACTCCAGTCATCCCTGGCCATTGACTATGCTGGCGGGGGCTGATGGGGGCCCAATAACATCTGGCAAGGCTGGCCTATGAGTTCAAAGACAGCAAAGCATGGGGGACCACCTGTGGCCTTGGCTCAGTTTGGAAAGCACTGTAGATTTCCAGAAACAACCTGTTTTCTCTGTTAATAACAAGAGTGGGGAACCTTTGGCCCCCCTGATGTTGTTGAACTACAACTCCCACTAGCCCTAGCAAGCATGGTCAATGACCAGGGATGATGGCACATTTGGAGAGCAAAACCTCACTTGGTTTATAATAAGGCAGGAATGCTGGCCTGGAATTCATTAAGTTCAACACAGTAATATTTTTTTTTGGGGGGGTGGAGAATTCTTATGCTTCCAATCTATATACAGATTGCAAAGATTCCAAAAAGAAAATCTTGTCCAAGGAACTTTGATATCTTGGTGACTTTGTGGGCCCTGCACTTCCAGGCCTCTGTTATCACCCCAGTCAATTTATTTTGTGCATATATATATATATATATATATATATATATATATATATATATTACTACCTTCTTGCCTTAACAGCAATCTGCAGAGCCTACAATTACTCATTCACTTATTCATTAACACCATCTTTGTGCCACCCCATAACTTAAGAAAACAAAACTCCTTGCAACCTCAAAGTTAAAAGGCAGTTGTCTATCTCCAGGTAGAACCGTGCAATGCAAATATGGGCCAACATGATTGTGCACCCAAGAAATAATGCTCAATCCAGCTGTGGTGGATACTCACAGCTTCTCCAGAAGTTTGAGTTTGCTCTGCACTTGAGACGCCCGGTTTGCATTATAGCGAAATCTATCAATAAAGACCTTAAAGACAGAGAGAAACAGAAAGGAAGATCAGAGTCTTTCAGGTAGGAGAAGCCCCCTGTAGAGTCTCAGCATGAGAACATGGCTCATTTGTGGACCCTAGCCACTTTTATTTCTACAGGTGCATCCTGGTGATTTTAATCAGGATGTACTTTCAAAAATGCATTGCCCTGGATGGCACCCTCTGCAATGCAATGAGGCCTAAGAAGTAGGTCAAATTGCTTTCTTGCAGGTGCCACTGAAGTAATACGGAGGCCCTCAGGTATAGTGGGGGTTGAACCTGAGGAACACAGCACATTCTGTGTACTCATAGGCATATCATTCAAAACCCACTCACATGTTTCTCATTCCAGTTTACACAGAAGATTTTAAGCCTGTGGGCCGTACCTAGTGAAGTCTCAGAAACATTGGCAAGTCGGGGTGGAAATGGGTTCCAGTGGTCTTCCTCCATCTCACCCCAGTTCTCAACATCTCACCTCTGTGACCCCAGACCTTGCAAAAAAAGGTTTCAAATGCTTTGCAGGGGAAACTGATCTTTGAAGCAGAATCACACAAAATGTACACATGCGAAGGTAATTGGCGTGGGGTCACTACACACAGGACGTTGTCTTTCTCATCAATGATCTTCTATTTATTTTAGGCTGCCACCCGATTAAAATGTGTGAGCTGATTCATCATACAAATTTTAACCAATTCACTGTGCATTGATTTACATGCTAAAAGGGGGGGGGGAGACGACACATCCTTTGGTTTAAGTGATGTGCACGTGTCACAGCAGGACATCAACTGAGGCATGGAATGCTAACACAGAACCCAGAGGTGCACAGGCACCCATAGGGCCTTCCCTGGTGCTCACAGGGTTGCAACCACACATGCTCCTGAGATTTCAAGGGAGGCATTACAGCTGAGCAGTTAAATTGAAAAAAAGTGAACATACTTTCCCCCAAGCCTAATTGCTGTTAGGAAAGGGAGAATATGGATTGGGGGTGGGGGGTAGTTGTGGTGCACATATGGTTTCTCTGATCTGCAAATGTGTCCACAGACCCATAAAGGTCGGCAATCCCTGTTTTGAGGCATCCTGCCCTTTTTTAAAAAGGCAGTGCTTGTCATCTGCAGCTTTTATAAATATTAAGTATTGTAACATTGCATCTAGAAAAAAATTTAAAATCTACTGACTGATTTATAGTGAAGATTTGAATAATAAAAAAGAACTGATTAAATCTGCTGTGCACTCCTAATTTGATTAGATGCAGAGAAAACAAACAGCCCTCGCCTAAACTCACTAACCCAGGTATGAGTGCAGTACTGCGTACTGAATGCTGAAACCCACATGCAAATAAAAAGGGTAGAGAATTGTGCTGGGCACAGGATTTGGCCTATTGAGAATCTCATACTTCTTTCTTTTTTAAAAGCGAGTTTCTAATCCGTAGGGCTGCAGAGGCGCGCTTGAGAGTCTGTATGCAACGGCTGCTGAAATCTCAGAAGCCGTAGGCATGTGGCCAAATTTGGTGGGTAGGGGTGGGTGGGGCTTCATTCACCACTCCAGCTTCTTCTTTATCCCCGTGGCCAGGAATTCCAGAATAAATTACGCAAAATAATTTGGAAACCACAGTACAAATTATGTGAAAAGCAATTTTGCACAATGTCAAAATAGGTCAAAGAATTTCACTTTTACTGGAGACAGAAACTGTGGTGGTCTATCAGTCTCAGCCAGAGAATGTGAAGTGGTCAGGGAGGATGGGACTGGGAGTCTAGCAATATCTAGATGGCTTTAGGATCTCCACTCTAAGCTCAGGAGATGGGTCCACATGAATCTACATGACCTCCCTCTGACAGGCTCTTAATATTGACCCACACAGTGAGGCTATATCCCTAAACCCTGATCTGCTCCCCGAACCATACCTGGATGTGTTCTCGATACTGCTGCTGAGCCTCATACTCGCGCTGCTGGTTCTTCAACCGCTCTTCTTTGATCTTGACGAAGTTCTCAAAATCACCGCGATAGCTGTCGAGCCGCTGCGAGTGGAGGTGGATGATGTCAGTGGCCACGGCGTTCAGGAAGTTCCGGTCGTGGGACACAACCAGGATGGTCGACTGCCATGTCTGGAAGAGCCAGCAACCAAGAGGCAACCTCAGCAGTGTGGAAATTTCAGACAGATCAAGGAGGACCTAACCTATTTCTCATCACAGCCTCTTCCCACCTTTCATCAAAATGCTAAGGGAAACAAACCAAAGCAAACCAGAAGCACAATCTGGAAAAATATTCTTTGAGCTTCCAACAGACCTGCAAATAGTTCTCCAGCCAGATGATAGCCTTCACGTCCAACATGTTGGTCGGCTCTGGAAGTGAACAAAAATCAAGTTCTTTGACAAGGGACTTAGCAGTTAAGAAATTATTTCAATTAAAAAGCACCCATTCTCCAAACAAGAGGGAAGTTCTTCGACAAAGTGATGATGTAACTCTGTGGTACAGCATATGCTGTGCAATTAAGCATCCTGGGTTCAGTCCCCCATGAAAGCAACTTAAGTACCCCAAGAACTGGGGGGGGGGACATCCTGGATATCTGCTAACCAACAGTAGAGATGGTAGGAAATTAGCTGGGCCATTGAACTGAAGGTGCCATCAATTAAATTTCCCTTGAGAGGACTTGGTAGAGAGGTTTCACTTGTATTTTGGGTCTGATTACCAGACAACTGTGCTAGACCCATAATTCAAAGGATCACACATCTCTGTTAGGACTGGCAAGTATCCACATACAATGCAAAAGCTCTGAATGTGAGCAAATAAAAAAAACAACTCCTAGAAGTTCCAAAAAACCTAACACATTTCTAGGACAAAAAGAGGGTCTTTTTATCAATCTGTTAGATCCCAGAGGGCCCAAGTAGATCTGCTGGGGATAGATGGATGTGCTTTGCTGACAAAAAGTTGGACGAAACAGTAATTTGGTCTTCTCCTGTTTTATGGCTTAATAGAGACCATCACTTACAATCTTCTGAACAGGCTATGCTCCCAGTTTGGGGCCTAGATCTAGGAGTTTATATCACATTCCATGAATTTTTCAGACTGTGCAGCAACTATGAGCTCAACCTCCCTATAGCACAGACATGAATGATGGTACAAGGTCTACATGGCTTTGCCCCACAATCTATTAATATATTTCACTGAACTGCCAATATCACCTAAGCAGTTAAAGCCAACGTGCATTAATAAACTTTGGGTGCTTATTAAAATGGAGGGGCACTTTTAATATATGTTTAGAACACAGAACCAAACAGAAACATGGTGCCAGTTGATCTGGATTGGATCAATTGTGTCATGGTCCTCTTGCTCTGGACTGGATTAATTCAGAGCAAGAGAACCAGGACTCAATTTAGATCTTTCTTCAATCTTGCTCTTACCTCTAGCCTTCAAATTATGGTTAGAAAGCCAACTTCAAACCATAGCTTCAAGCAATCATTTTGAGGTGACCTGTTTGCTTCATTTGAAGTTTACCACTGCAAACTTTGGCAAGATCAACTTGGAAATGAACAACAGAACCCCAACAGTTGAGGGTAAAAAGGTAAAGGTAAAGGACCCCTGACAGTTAAGTCCAGTCGCAGACGACTCTGTGGTTGCGGTGCTCATCTCGCTTTACAGGCCGAGGGAGCTGGCGTTTGTTCACAGACAGTTTTTTCCGGGTCATGTGGCCAGCACGACTAAGCCACTTCTGGCGCAACGGAACACCGAAACCAGAGCAGCGCATGGAAACGCTGTTTATTGAGGGTAGCAGCACTTAAATCCCATGGAATGTTGCATTTCACATTTGGAGAATACTGTGTAGTATGCACTTTCTTCTCCCCCTTTTGCCTCCAGACAATACTTACCATCAAGCAGGAGGAGGTCAGGCCTGAGAACATCAGAACCAACAGGACAAGGAGAAAGGGATGGAGAAAGCAAGAAAGAGAGGCAGACAATCAATATTAAGGCTCAGTTTGAAGGCTACTATGAAGTTGTTTTGAAAGCATTTTCTCTTACAACGTGGGATGGCATAAGTCAACAATGACTATCCTATCCAACTTCAGCAGTTTTTGCTTAGATATCTTAGATTTGCTGGGTTGACAATTCCCACTCAGCCCAGGCTTTTGTACCATTCAAGAACACAGCGCATCAACAAGACATACCTGGCGAAAAGGGCACGAGCTAAAGCCAGCCTCATTCTCCAACCACCTGAAAACTCTCTGGAAAGAAGGAACACACATCAGATTCCCTGTGCCAGGTGGGCACCCATCAGCCTACAGATACAGCAGGCAGCCTTACAGTTCTCAACAATACAAGGTGGAAACTAGAGGCATCCCAGTTCAATCTACTGTCTCTCCACCCGCATCCCCCACCCAAATTGTAATGTGAAGCAAGTGGCTACCAAGCTTTCCATCACCTGGTATGTACACCTCACCCACAAAAACCACCTGACCTGCTAAGGTAGAAAGGAGGAAAAGCTAGGACACCCAACAGCTCAGATCACAGCAGAAAAAAATCAAGCTCCGGTAGAGATCACTTACTTGGTTGTCTGTTGCTGCATCTTTGCACTGAATCCCAGCCCAGCAAGAATGACAGATGCTCTGAAAAGTGGCACAGGGGGTGGGAGGGAGAAGATAAATAATTGAATGAAGTCAGTAAGTTGGGGGACAAAGTATTTCCCATGAAGAGAAACTGCTCTTCAGTTCCAATTGGCTGAAAGATCTATATGTCGCTCCGAACACACTCAAACTGTTAACGAGAAATTTAAAGGCACAACACCCATCCGAGATGCAGTGCTGGAGTTTACCCAAATGTAAACAGAGAAAGAAAGGAAGATCAGCAGCAAGCTTCATACCAAAATATTACCTTTGCCAGCTCAAGCTGAATGTGATGATCAGTTGTGCAATTCTCCTACCCAAGCAGTTTTAACAGACATCTGCCTCAGAAGCTGCCAGTCCAATTGGCAGAATTTATTTATTTCCTGACATTTAAACCCAACCTTCCTTCTGCAGTGGAACCCCAAGATTGTGCACTTGTGGTTCCCACATAGGCACACCCTGGGAACTGTTGAAACTCCCCATTTCCTTTAAAGTAAATGTAATTCTTTTAATGATTATACAGTAATCAGTACTGCAGAGATACATACAATCCCTGGCCCTCTGAGCAAGACTCCAACATGCAGTTGGAGAACAGAAAAGTTGGAGAGGTGTTCCAGCTTGCCCTTGAATCTGACCCCTGCAGCCTTTCTGTACCATACTAATATCCTGCTTCAATTACATCCAAGGCCTAAATGCATGTCTTGAAAGGAGGGTGGAGGCACAGCTTGGAGAGTGGCTGGCATGCAACCTCTTCAGCCACCATCTCACCCCTCAGGCAAGAAGTGTGCCTCAGTGGGTGGCTGCTCAGGCATGGCTAGAAGAGTGGCTGGCACTCAGCCTTCTCCTCCTCCCAGTCTCACTTAGCCAAGTGGTTGGGCTTTGTGAGCAGCTAGCACATCCCTGTTGTACAAATTATGCCACTGCTGCTTCCCTGTGGCACGCCTGGCTGAGAAGTGCTTGGCTCTTTGTAAACAGGCGAAGACCTGAGCTGTTTGATTCCGCCAGAGCTGGAGACCAGCATGGGACACCAAGGGCAGATCATTGTCAATTTACGGGCAGATCAGTAAGGTCATAAGCCAAATTCATGGTGTGTTCACCTCAGCCCTGAGGTTGTTGACAGGTGCCCTATCAAGCAACCTTCTGACACAAGCCCTGTCAAAAAGGACTCCACCTCCTAACTGGATTTGAAAGCCAGGGTTTGGAACATCATACATCCCAAATCCTGGCAGCCATTCAGAAAATTTCTCTCTTTGACATCTAATAGACAACTAAGCAAATGGCTGAAGATATGCATTTGCCACAACTAAAATGAGTGGCATCTTACCTTGCTGGGGCCTTGTCTGCCTCAATCTCTTCTAGCCTGGCATAGATTTCTGACAGTCGAGCGCCTTCAGTGCCTTCTCCCCTGAAGCAGGACATAAGAATAACGTGTCAGTTTTGTGGGTTTTAGGAGAAGGTCTGCTTGGTACCAGAGGACGTTTATGTCTGAGCTAAGAAATTTGGGAAGGTAGCATCAAGACTAGGATTACCTTCCAGAATTGACTCGGGCTGTCAGCTCCTTCTCCTCCTTCAGCAGACTCTCGCGGGTGGTATCACACTCTAGCACGCTCTGCAGGGCTGGCGTATCATCCCCCGCCACTTCCTGCTCCACGTGGAGGATGCTGATGTGTGAGGGTATGCGCAAGTTACTGCTGGCAATCATCTTCAACAACGTCGTTTTGCCCAACCCGTTCCGGCCCACCAGGCCATACCGCCGGCCATATGCCAGGTTCAAGTCTGCACCAGTGAGGAGAACACTGAAAGGACAGAACACACAGAGCCTTATAACAGTCAGAGTTACTGGCCCATTGGAGTCTCTGCACAAAGCAGGTTGCTGTCCTCCCAAACTACATAAAGCATGGGAAGCAGATGAGGCAGTGTCAACACCTTGTGGGTAGAGCTACAAGTAGGCTAGCTTAGGAAGCTCTCTCTCTCTCCCCACCCCCATTCTACTGCTTTGCTTTTAGTTTCTGCTCACAAGTAGCATAAATCCAGCCATCACACCACCCAGCGCTGGACTTCCTTCTGCCTCCAACTACAGAGGCAGAGCTTAGCCATCACAGCTAGTATTCTGTCAAACACCTCCTGGCCTCCTAACCTCCCAACAACTTCCAAACATACTATTTTATAAATGTGTACCTCACCCTTCAGTGTAAAACATTCCTGCAATAGCTAAAAGCCACAACATGCAAATAACACAACAGCAACAGAAGAGATAAAAGCAAGGAGAAACAGGAGCAGTAAAAGAGATTGAAGGCCTTGGAAAATAAAATGCTCTATGCCCAGCACAAAAGACACATCATAAAAGATGCTAGATCATGCTCCCTGGGGAAAGCTGTCCTCAGTTGCTGCCCGTCATTTTAGACAGTGAGAGCACCCAGAGGAGAGCCTTCAAAGACTGCCCAAGTATACAGGCAGGCTGACAGACATCAAAATAGAAATTCCCCAGCTCTCAAGCCAGGTAGAGTTCTAACAGGATAACTGCCGGCACTTTGAATTGCAACAAGAAAAAGGCTGTTTCAGCATTAGTAAGATGTTCAATGCTCAGTTCCAGTCATTGATCATGTTTTTTAAACTATAACTGCATACAGGCAGCCCCATGGACAAGCCTGGCAACAACCTGAGCACCACCTGCCATTTCAGAGGTTCCCATTCACAGCTGACAGGCATGTCTACCCCACAAACTCTGGGTGCCCATCAGCCTGCAAGCACTCACCGCTCACCGAAGGACACGTCGAAGTTCTCAATGCGTACATCGTAGGATTTGTTCTTGCCTGATGTCTCGAGACGAGTTTCCTTCTTGCTGGCTGCTTGGCTGGCAGATGCTTCTTCAAGCACCCTGACACCAGGCAAGAAACAAAAGGGACCATTAAAGCAGGGGAAGGCAAACATTTCTTCCCATTATTTGGAATGCCTCAGCCTCCCCAACATACTCCTTCCATGAAAACTTGATTCTTGTATGTAGGCTAGAACCCATCTCCCTGGCACAGTAGTTTTATATGTGGATAGGGAGAAGAATAGTTTCATTTGGTGGCCCTGAGACCTAGTATTTTGAGAGAGGGAAAACTCCCAAGGACCCTGAGGATGTAATTTTGTATTGAAAAGCAGTCAGCCAACTCCATCTTCCCCAAAGTCTCCTTGCCTCCTGGCACATCCATTGGTTCAGTATTTCCTCCACCCTGTGCATCAGTACTCTAGGCCAGGAGCAGAGAACCTCTGGCTCACCAGGCCTCCCTATTTGGCCCACAAGGCCATTTTGACCAAACCATGCTCAAACTAATAGCTGGGCCAAAAAGGGATCTGCAGATTGGTGGCACTTGCAAAGCCCTTAGTGAGGTACTTGTGGCTCCAACACACAGCGCTCTCTGCAAGCACCTTTGATCAGCTGAGTCTACCCAAAAAATACAAGGCAAGATAACCAGCTCTGGCAGCACAATTTTTGCACATGTCTACGATATCCAGCTCCAGGAATTTTGATGTTTTTGCTGCCAGCCTCCTAGGAAGCTCCCGTGGGGTCTGAGAAGCAGGAACCATGCCCTCCCTGCTCAAGGTTGATAAGACTTTTCACTCACAATGGACTTCCAGACTTCATAGAATCTCGGTCCTGCTTCTTAGTCTGCTTTGCTTTGAGGCGAGCCTCTGCTTTCTCCAGCTTCTTGGCATTCACTATCTGCAGTGCAAGCGAGGGAGAAAGAAGCAGCAAAGGTTGAGTCACTGGGATTAGGTTGCACGCCCCCCCCCCCCCCCGCACAGTTATGCTACCTCCCATTCCACCCAACTGCAGCACACTGCAGAATAGAATATATGAACTGAAATGGAGCGGAGGGAGACAGAGGAAGCCAGGATGCAATATGCCAGTGGTAAGCAAGGTGGTGTCCTCCAAACGTTGAATTTCAATTCTCATCAGCCCAGGAAGCATGGCCAATGGTCAGGGATGATAGGAGCTGGAGAGACCATGTGGGCCACCCCTGATCTAGAGAGCAAAGGGGTCCTTGCTACCCTAACAATATAGCCTTAGCTGACTCAGCAGCTTGAAATCAACTGACCCTCCAGCTCTGGTTCGCTTACCGAGTTCTGATCTCTCTTCAACATCAGCCCTGGCAGCACATCCAAGCCAGAATCTGAAATCAAGCAAGAGAGCAGTGAAAATGCTGCTTACAAGAGCTTCAGCACCAATACAGTCCCTGTAAGATAATGTGGCACTGGCTAATTGCTTTATGGCCCCAATTAGCCCCAGTTTATAGCGGTCCGGCACACTTCCCTCAGCTCAGACCCTTCTTTCGGCCACGAAAGTGCAGAGTAACACAGCGGAGAAAACTGTTGCTTCAGATCCAAACACACCAAGCTCTTGTGTGCATATTTATCAGTTCTTTATTGCAGCAGGATATTTACAGCTCAGCATTTCTCAGATTCTCCTGGACTGCAAGCATTCATCGCTGCCTCTGCGTCCGTCTCTCTCAGGCAGCAGACACACAACAGTGAGGAAAAAACTCCTCCCACCTTCCAAACCTTGGAAACCTGACGTCAGAATGTGAGGCGTGACTCAGAACATCTTAACCCTGTAAGTTCTGAATCCCAACAGTCCCTTCCTCCACTGTATCCTGCTTAATAAAGCACCGTAGTTGGTATTGTTGTTGCACTGTTGGCACCTGTCTGTCGAGAGACAATGGAGTGTGTCTTTGGCAGTAAAGTCAAACTGCTGTATTAGCAGAGCCACAGTGACCTCTCCAGGGTGGAAGTCTGGGCAGTGAGCATGGAGATCCTGGGCTTCCCAGTCTCACTGATGTGGTCCAAAGGAAAACAGAGCAATACATTTAAAACCAGTTTGGCTGAAGGAGCCAAATTTTACTGCAGCAAAGAGCTATAATAAGCTTAGGCGGCTTAAAAAATAAATAAATCAAAATTAAACACTGATCAACAACTACTATCCAATGACAGCTAAACAGAACCTCCAGATCTAAAGACAGTATACCTGTTGCATGTGGACAGGGGAGGGGGGCAGGCAAACTACTGCCTTCATGCACCACTATCTAGCCAGTCACTGTATGGATCCCTGGCCTGATCCAGTAGGGGAGCCCAGATGCAACAGGCCCTTCTGCCAGTGCTACTCACCATAATTGTCTGTGATCTTCGAAAGCTGAATGGGGGCATCCAGGAGCACCTGCCTGCTACCCTGGGAGTTTTCGCTGTCCCTGCCAGACACAAGATAATTAGCTAAAAGACCCTAAAAAAAGCTTCTCTCTCAGTCATTATTAACACTTCTCACAGAAGCAGCCTCATATGATGAAAACAACAGTCACACAGTCCAATATCCTGCCCTCAAACCCTGGGAAAGCAATAGAAAAGGAAACATGCCTAAAACCAGGAGCTGCTAGAGCCCTGCAATCTCTGCATAATCTAGATCCCCACTGGCTGCATTATTGCCATTTGTTTGGTCCCCTCTGCCTACTCTCAGCTTCACCCACTCAGTATCAGTCAAAGGGAGCATACATATGGAGAGTGTTGTACATCCGCTGGCAGATAGCACGGATGTCCTCATCATCCTTCGAGTCTCTGGCCACATCTTGCAAGAGCTCCCCGACCGCTTCAAACAGATCATCCACTGACTCAAAGTCTGAGCTGCCGCTGTGCAGGACCCCTGTGAAAGAAATGTGAGGCATCGTTAATGCATGGCTGAGTCCCTTGCCGTTCCTTTGGGCTTAGTCAGCTACCAGTAAGAATAGGGCCAACATTCCAACCTGGTGCATAGTTTATACTTATTTTTAGTTTGCACCCAGCTCTGATATTTTATGTGAGTGGTTCAGAAATCTTTTAAATAAATAATTAAACATTTACTTCACCTCTTGCATGACCAAAGAACCTTTGCTTGGATGACTTTCCCACACCATGCTGTCAGACAACAAAATTGTTGCTTGGGATACAAGGGGAGTTTCATGATCACTCATCTCAGAGAATCACAGAATTCTCAGGAATCTTTTGCCGAACGTGTCCAGAGGAGGGCAACCAAAATGGTCAAAGGCCAGGAAACGATGCCTTATGAGGAACGGCTAAGGGAGCTGGGCATGTTTAGCCTGGAGAAGAGGAGGTTAAGGGGTGATATGATAGCCATGTTCAAATATATAAAAGGATGTCACATAGAGGAGGGAGAAAGGTTGTTTTCTGCTGCTCCAGAGAAGCGGACACGGAGCAATGGTTCCAAACTACAAGAAAGAAGATTCCACCTAAACATTAGGAAGAACTTCCTGACAGTAAGAGCTGTTCGACAGTGGAATTTGCTGCCAAGGAGTGTGGTGGAGTCTCCTTCTTTGGAGGTCTTTAAGCAGAGGCTTGACAACCATATGTCAGGAGTGCTCTGATGGTGTTTCCTGCTTGGCAGGGGGTTGGACTCGATGGCCCTTGTGGTCTCTTCCAACTCTATGATTCTATGAATGTGGGGCTCAAACCCATGAACCTGAGATTATGAGTCTCTATGCTCTACGGACGGAGTTTTCCAGTGATAGGAAGAGAAAATTCCCAACCAACTGGGATATGAATAAAATACTTACCTCTTCACCTTTTCATTGAAAATGCCTGAGGAAGGAGGCCTTACTGTCTTTAAGCTTCTCCCATCCTATCCTGCCTAGCCAGTGTTGCTGAGCTTCTCATAGATTATTATTTGGGGGAGAACAATTTTAGTTGAACATCATGGCCACAGAACTTACTCTTCATGACTTGAAAGGGGTAGAGAAAGACGATAGCTGGGTATCGCAGAGTAAAGATTGCTTCCCTTAAATTTGTCTAGGTGGATATACACTTTTGCTGAATGGAAATCCTGAACCATTGACCCAAGACTCAAGTCTGTTAGTAAGCAGTAATTCAATTTATTAAGGTCATGGGTCTGAGCCCCACTCTGGGCCAAAGATTCCTGATTTGCATGGGATTGGACTACATGATCCTAGTGGTCCCTTCCAACTCTACGATTCTATCATTCTATGAGCCTTCCTGTGACACTGCTTGGGAAATGAAACCAAAGAAAAGTTACTTAATCCAGAGAGAAACAAGTGTGATCTTGACTATGTGGTTTGTAATGGGGGTGGGGTCAACCATGTGATTTATTCTTCCCCTATACAATGTTGCCCACACACCACACCTCAGTTTGTGAAGCAGCCTCTGGGCCTTGGCTGATCCATACCCTGTGATGGTTTCCCAGAAAAATACCTTCCTAGACCTTGAAAGGAAAGGAGAAAGGAAGTAGGAGAACAAAGAACAGGCAAAATGTTTCATCATTCTGGAACTCTGAGTCCCGAACAGGGAAAGAATGGATTCAAGGCTTCAGAGATGAGGTGATGTTTCAAAGCTGCAACACTAGGCATACTTATGATCGCCAAAGAAGATGACGACAACTTATCTGGATGTAAATCCAGTTGAAATCTATTGGGCTTATTTCCACATAAGCATGTTTAGGATCAGGGCTGAAACTGAAATAAATAAGAGTAAAGTTTGCTTCCCTTAAACATGTCTAGTTGGATAGAAATCCTGAACCACTGACCTAAGACTAAAGCCTGTTAATAAGCAGCCCACGATCTATTTCCTGCTCTGCCAAATTTTGCCTCTGGCCTGCCACACCACTGGTATGTGGCCCTTGGGTGCTCGCCTCAGGCTGAAAATGGTGAAGCTGGCAAGTGAAGACTTTTTTGTTCAAACAGGCTTTTAGGAACTGACTGCTTTCAGTGAAAGGGCTGGTGCTGTACTGTTTCTAATTATGATAGTTTGCATGGTTCCAATAGATTTTTCCAAGCATATACATATATATATATCCATATATTACTTTACCGCATATACTTTACTTGTATATATATTTTACTTCTAATAGTGTTGGTTTTAAAAATTATTTCCCCCTCATGGTTCTCGTTTAGTGGTTCTCGTTTTTATATGCAAGCTGTCATGAGCCCCAACGAAAAATAAATAAATAATGTACAGTATGCAATAATAATTTATTGCCTGTCATTTAACAACAAGCCTGCCGTTACCTTTGGAGACCCCCTCAACCCCCCCATATTAACTCATTGAAATATATATATATCTGTCACTTGACTGGTTTCCAAACAAGGTAGGTGGCGTTGCTGATTTGTTAAACTAGGTGGCTGACAGCCCCTCAGCCTGAACCACAAGTGTCTCTTTAGGCTCAAATTTGGGGAGAAGGTGCTTGATTCCTTGGAGTGCCCACTGAACCAAATAGGAGTTACTTCTGAGTAGGCAATGTACAGGAGGACTGAGCGGCAAAGGTTATTGGGATGCGGAAAGGAGGTTTTTAAAATTATTATTGAAAGAGAGATTTGCAAGGGGGTGGGCACGTTTTCTAAAGGATGTTTCCAGCTTTAAAAAGCCTTGTGGCGGTTTGAGCAATCATGTGACTACTGCATGTGTGTGTGAGTATATGTATATATGTATATGTATAGACACACATATGTCTGGATATTGATATGCACACATGTACGTATGTATATATGAGAATGAAATATAGTGTACGATATCTGGGTGTCATTACCTGGGACCTTCGTTCCAGATAACACAAACACACACACACACACCCCATGGGTGTAGCCAAGGGAGGGTGGTGGCAGAGGGGGGCACTTGTCCCCCCCCCATCAAGAAAAACAATAGAAATAACTAATTGACCAGTTACGCCGGTTGTGCCCCCCCCCCAAGTCCTGGCTACGCCCATGACACACACCCGCATGGGGGCCTCGCCCCCTACGCAGCCGACATGAGGGGAGGCCAGAGCCGAAAGAGGAGCGGAGGGCGCTTCCTCGCGCCGCCCGCTGCCCGCCTTCCCTCGGCATGGCCGCCTCAGCCTTGCGGAGGGAAGCCGGGGACAGCCACGCTGAGGGAGCCCGGCTGGTCTCGGCTGTGCTGAGGAGAAAGACGCCGCGCGCCCCGCACCCCAGCCCCCCCCCCCCCCGCTCCGCCCTCGCCTCAGCCTCACCGGTCACGTAATCGAACATCTCCCCGTCGAGTTCCGGGAACTCCCTCCGCAGGATCTCGGCGCAGGAGGCCGCCATCGCCGCCCGGCCTCTGGGCCTTCCTCGGAGCCCGGATGCAGCCTTCGGACTCCGAGGCCGACGCCGCGGTGGTCGATGGGAAATGTAGTCCATTCTTGGGAGGAAGGAGAGCAGCCGGGCGCAAAGGACGCTGGGAAAGAGAAGCGGGCGGGCGGGGGGGGGGGAGGGAGGTTGTGTGGCAGAGAAAAGAATCGGGGCCTTCCTCTCTCCATTTCTCATCCAACTCCAAATACAACCAATGGGCCCCTTTCCCAAGTCTGCAATATACTAGGACCAAAGGGTGGAAGAGAGTAAGAGGGGTTCTACATTGGAACGAGGGTCCCTCAGAAGCTGGTAGACTCTCCTTCCTTGGACGTTTTTTAAAATCAAAGTTTAAACGGCCGTTTGTCGTTTATGACCTGGTTGAGATTCCTGCGTTGCAGTGGGTTGGACTAGATGACCCTCGAGACCCCTACCAACTCTACAACGATTCTATGATTCCGTTTTCTCCTTTCTGAATGGGTAGCTCTTCTACACGGAAAGCAAACCTTTGGGGGGGGCGGGGTGTAAAGAAGGAAGGGTGTGATTTTAATTCAGAAGAGTCAGCTTTTGGAAGATTAGGAAATATTGCTCTAATAGCACTGCATGCAAGGTAAGGCAAACAACAAAATTAGCAACCCCTATGGTCCACTGACGCAGGTGGCGCTGTGGGTTAAAGCCTCAGCGCCTAGGACTTGCCGATCGAAAGGTCGGCGGTTCGAATCCCTGCGGCGGGGTGCGCTCCCGCTGCTCGGTCCCAGCGCCTGCCAACCTAGCAGTTCGAAAGCACCCTTAAAGTGCAAGTAGATAAATAGGGACCGCTTACCAGCGGGAAGGTAAACGGCGTTTCCGTGTGCGGCTCTGGCTCGCCAGATGCAGCTTTGTCACGCTGGCCACGTGACCCGGAAGTGTCTCCGGACAGCGCTGGCCCCTGGCCTCTTAAGTGAGATGGGCGCACAACCCCAGTCTGTCAAGACTGGCCCGTATGGGCAGGGGTACCTTTACCTTTACCTTTATGGTCCACTGAATGATACTCCCAATATGTACTGTTTTAATATGAGTAAGTACGTTTTGGCATATTCTATTTAGGCCGCCAGATGGCAGTAACAGCCTGAATTTGATAAGGTACGTTGTTGTCCTGTCCGACACTTCCTGACCCCATGGACCAGAGCACGCCAGGCACTCCTGTCTTCCACTGCCTCCTGCAGTTTCGTCAAATTCATGTTGCTAGTTTCAAGAACACTGTCCAACCATCTCGTCCTCTGTCATCTCCATCTCCTTGTGCCCTCCATCTTTCCCAACATCAGGGTCTTTTCCAGGGAGTCTTCTCTTCTCATGAGGTGGCCAAAGTATTGGACCCTCAGTTTCAGGAGCTGTCCTTCCAGTGAGCATCGAGGGCTGATTTCCTTAAGGATGATCAGTTTGATCGTCTTGGAGTCCATGGGACTCTCAAGAGTCTCCTCCAGCACCATAATTCAAAAGCATCCATTCTTCGGCGATCAGCCTTCTTTATGGTCCAGCTCTCACTTCCATACATCACTACTGGGAAAACCATAGCTTTTACTATACGGACCTTTGTTGGCAAGGTGATGTCTCTGCTTTTTAAGATGCTGTCTAGGTTTGTCATTGCTTTTCTCCCAAGAAGCAGACGTCTTTTAATTTCGTGACTGCTGTCACCATATGCAGTGATCATGGAGCCCAAGAAAGTAAAATCTCTCACTGCCTCCATTTCTTCCCCTTCTATTTGCCAGGAGGTGATGGGACCAGTGGCCATGATCTTAGTTCTTTTGATGTTGAGCTTTAGACCATATTTTGCACTCTCCTCTTTCACCCTCATCAAGAGGTTCTTTAATTCCCCCTCACTTTCTGCCATCAATGTTGTGTCATCTGCATATCTGAGGTTGTTGATATTTCTTCCGGCAATCTTAATTCCAGCTTGGGATTCATCCAGTCCAGCCTTTCGCATGATGTATTCTGCATATAAGTTAAATAAGCAAGGAGACAATATACAGCCTTGTCATACTCCTTTCCCAATTTTGAACCAATCAGTTGTTCCATATCCAGTTCTAACTGTAGCTTCTTGTCCCACATAGAAATTTCTCAGGAGACACATGAGGTGATCAGGCACACACATTTCTTTCAGAACCCACCATAGTTTGCTGTGGTCGACACAGTCAAATGTGTTTGCGTAGTCAATGAAACAGAATTAGATGTTTTTCTTTAACTCTCTACCATTCTCCATAATCCAGCGCATGTTTGCAATTTGGTCTCTGGTTCCTCTGCCCCTTCGAAATCCAGCTTGTACTTCTGGGAGTTCTTGGTCCACATACTGCTTGAGCCTACTTTGTAGAATTTTAAGCATAAGCTTGCTAGCATGTGAAATGAGTGTAATTGTGCAGCAGTTGGAGCATTCTTTGGCACTGCCCTTCTTTGGGATTGGGATGTGGACTGATTCTCTCCAATCTTCTGGCCACTGCCGAGTTTCCCAAACCTTCTGGCATATTGAGTGTAGCACCTTAACAGCATCATCTTTAAAGATTTTAAATAGTTCAGCTGGAATTTGCCATTTCTGGGTATCAGCAATTTTCTGGGTAGTTTTAAAAAGGCAACAGGGGTAGAGATCTCAGATAATGTGTAGCAGGCTGGAGGCTGCTGAAAAAAGAATGTGTTTGCATTCACCAGAGGGAACAGGACAACTTTGGCTGAGGTGCAAACTGTCCAAACTTTCTGAACTGTAGTCTGAACAGGCAGTGGGCTCATCTGGGTAAGAGAAAGAAAATCTGTGCTCTGTAGGATGTGACAGGATGGGGGAGCCTTTTCTGGGGTTTTACTGCAGAGTGAGGGGGAGAAAGACTTCTATTATGCTCTTCCTTAGAGGCAATGTTGGGAGGTTTGCACAATGTCTACAGCCATACTACCCTGAACATGCCTGAACTTGGAAGCTAAGCAGGGTCAGACCTGGTTAGTACATGTATGGGAGACAGCCTGGGAAAAATGGGTGCCATAGTATGCCTTTGCCTCCTTTGGCCTGTTGGCGACCCCTCTGTGCTTTTCCCTCTCCATTTGCCACACTACTGGCTGCTCTTTCATCATTTGTTTTTTTATCCACTTCTGTTGTGGCTTCCCCTTTTAGCCTTGCTACGCTGCAGCTACTTCCTCCCTTTTGCTACAGACTCCATGCCAGAGAACGCTTGCTGCTTTTTAAAGTGCCAGGTCCACTGAGCACGTGCCTGCCCTTAACCTGAGGCCTCAGGACAGGTTGTAACAATTAAATATATAAGTAGAAAGCAAGTAAACAGAACAGTAAAACCATAAAAGTGTAAAAACAATTAAATATATTTACATATATAAAATAATACAAACCTTTAAAAACAATTCTGCATGCAAAGGCAGTTAAGATAGTTCCAGTACAGATGTAGACTGGAATAATAATAATAATAATAATAAACACTTGAAAGGCATGCTGATGAATCTTTCCCTTCGGGTTTCCCTCAGATCCTCCTTTTCCTAGGCTCTAGCACAGTTCACCACATTTACACATCTTTGCAATTTTTTTTAAAGAAGTGCTTATGATAATTAATCAGTATTTAAGTAAAACTTTTTATCAGTGTGCATAATTTCACAAACAGATCCCCTTAATGCATTTTTGTATGTTGTTTTTGTTAATATTTGCATTTTGTTTGCACTTGCTCCTAATACGTGCATTTTTGTGTTGGAGAACCGCATCATAAAATTCTGAGGCATGCAAAGGGTACCTGCATTTCAGTTCATGTGTTGTTTCAGGAAGCGTGAAGTTATGCACACTTTCCCTGCTTCCCAGTTCCAGGCATACCTCCTGGAATACTTCCTTGATTGATTAAAATGGGGAGCCAGCAAAGAAAATAAATCAGCCAAGGGTGTAGAATTACAGGGTGGTAGGACCTGCTAACTGCCACCAGAGGGCATCCTTGAATAAGAGGAAGCAAAGGGAAGGAACTAAGACAAAATAGCTTAGAAAAGAGCCAAGTCTGGAATTACACCTCCTCCCTGTTTTAACTTTATTATTTTTTTTTAAATAATATTTATTCAAAATTTAAAAATAACAAAAAGAAGAAAAGAAAATTACAAAATACAAAGTACAAAATACAAAGTACAAAATACAAAAAGACATAACAACACCAAAAGAGAAAGATAAAAATAGAAAAAACTAATTAATCCTTTGCATAACTTTCTTCCTTTACTTATTTTCTTGACCTCCTCTCACGTCCCAATTTTGTATTCTAATTCAGATCGTTTCAGCAAATCCTTCCAACCTTATTTTCATTTAAGTAGTTTAACATAACATATTACAATTTAACATCCTCTCTTTTCATCAATTTCTCAACTCGTCTTTACTTAGTCCTTTGTGTCATTTCAACCAAAACCATCTTATTTTCTTTTTCCAACATCGCTTCTCGGCCTTTTGGCTAAGATCAAGTGTAGTACCTGTTTTAACTTTATTGCTGTATTCATTACCTCAAAGATGCACCATGGTCTTGGATACCATCAATAAAGCAAAACCAAAAAAAAAGAGGGGAGGGAGTTTTGTATTGGAAGCTAAACACAACAATAAAAATACACTTTGTAGTTTGATTAAATTGGGACTGGATCACTATACTCTTATCACTCCCAGGAATCTGTGTGGGTTTGTGTCCCTGCACCTTATTACACTGATAAACAATAAATACCCTTCATTTCTCCACAGTATCCATAGTCCCTTTGAAATTTCCTTTGGCAGCATCTCACGGCCACTGCTTTAGAGAAACTGAAAAAATCAGGGCAGAACATACGTTCTCAAGCCAGCTGAAAGATGTGTTGTTGGGAGAGTCAATAAAGACATTCATTTATGATTTTCTTGGTTTACAAAAGTATATGCCTTGTCTCTTTTTTCAGGTTTTGCAGGTATTTGGGGCTTATTCTTATTTTTTTGTGTGAGAAAATAAATGAGTGTAGTTCCCCCCCCCCCCGCCACTTCTGGGTTGAGGGAATCCAGATTGGGAGGGTTTGGAATAAATAGTTCCAGTTACAGATAGGTAGCCGTGTTGGTCTGCCATAGTCAAAACAAAATAAAAAAATTCCTTCCAGTAGCACCTTAAAGACCAACTAAGTTAGTTCTTGATATGAGCTTTCGTGTGCATGCACACTTCTTCAGATACACTGAAACAGAAGTCACCAGACCCTTCTATATAGTGAGAAGGTGGGGAGGGGTATTACTCAGAAGGGTGGTGGGATTGGGTGATTGGCAGATAGCTGTGACGAGCCTGTTGACGACTCTTAACGACTGCAATAGGTCTTACAGGAAAAAGCTCATACCAAGAACTAACTTAGTTGGTCTTTAAGGTGCTACTGGAAGGAATTTTTTTATTTTGTTTTGGAATAAATAGGTTAGTTAGATTTGGGGTTAATGTATTTATTGTCCTTTGTTAACAGCATGGCGATTTTCCAGACTTCCTTGCATACCACTGTATCATTCACCAGCAAGTTTTGGCAAGCAAGAGATTGAACACAAAAATGTCATGGATGTAGCTTTTAAAATCGTAAATTCAATTCATGGAAAATCACTTCTAAGGCGGCAACCGGAAGTAATTTTACACACAGATGTAAGATGGCTCAGTAGGTACAAATTTTTGCTAAGATTTCGCAGTTTGTTGAAAGAAATAATATCCTTTTTGAAGGAGAGAGGAGATGAGTACACTCAGTTAGAAGATGAGGAGTGGTTGCTTGATCTGGCTTTCCTTGTTGATTTCACAGGTAAACTTGGTGAAACAACTGGTTCTGTTATTCAGGAGTTTGAAAAGAGATTTGGTGACTTCCAAAAAACTGAGTCAGTTGTAGAGTACATGTCATTTCCATTCAAATCTGATTTGGACATTAAAGAAATTGCAGTCACTATCGGTAAAAATTGTGTTGCTTGCCAGGCCAGTCTACTCCCACCCCGTAGACCTTGCCAAACCCCACTCAGTCCCATTCAGTAAGGAGAGGGGAATCTTTTTGGTTCCATGAGCCAGATCTTTTTCTAGATTGTTCTCCTGGGCCAAATTTGACAAGTAGGTGGAGCCTGATTCCACTTTAGCAGGAGATTTTTATGTACACCCCTTTCTGATTCAGGGAATGGTGTGCATTAAAAACCTACCTCCTAAAAAAGGAACTTTCCTCTTCATTTTAGCAGAGATTTCCTTGCAGGTTTGCTTGGAATCCTCTGCTAAAATAACGGGGGGGGGGGGGAACAGACTTGGTTTTAGCATTTGCAATGCAAAACCCTTCATGAATCAGGAGAGGGTTTGCACAGCAGAGCAGGACAGTTTCTAGGGAGATGTCCTGCCCTGCCAGTTTCTCCATGGCTCATTTAGGCAGCCTGCCCGCCCACCCGTTTCATTTGAGTCTCCCTCCTCTGCTTCCATTCTACACAGGGTTGCAGGTGGCACTGTGGTCTAAACCACTGAGCCCTGGGCTTGTCAATCAGAAGGTCAGTGGTTCGAATCCCTGCGATGGGGTGAGCTCCCGTTGCTTGGTCTTAGCTCCTGCCAACCTAGCAGTTCAAAAGCATGCCAAATAGTTCAAGTAGATAAATAGGTACTGCTCTGGCGGGAAGGTAAATGGCGTTTCCATGTGCTGCTCTGGTTTCGGTGTTCTGTTGTGCCAGAAACGGCTTAGTCATGCTGGCCACATGACCCAGAAAAACTGCGGACAAATGCCAGCTCCCTTGGCCTGTAAAGCGAGATGTGCGTCGCAACCCCAGAGTCATCTGTGACTGGACTTGACTGTCAGGGGTCCTTTACCTTTACCTCTGCTTCCATTCTACACAGGGTCCAACATTGCTGTAATGGTAGATACATTTAAATGATAGACTATTCTTACTGTTAATGTCAGCTGGCAATGTTTTTTGTTGCTGTTGCTGTTCTCTTGGAAATTACTATGCATTGGTTTTTTTTCTCTTCTCTCTCTTTTTTTTTTTTTGCTATATTCACAAATTAAAAATTGAATGAAAAAATGAAAAACATACACACCCTAAATAATGGTTATAAAGCAGTTTATAGCAGGAGGGAGAGAATAAACGAGAACTCAAAAATGCTCAGTCTGCAGTTCTGCAGTAATTTTGGTGCCCTCCAGTTAAAACAACCAATCTGCTTAACTCAGCTGCTTCATTGAATAGATACAGATCATAGACAACCCTTTACATTGATGTTGGTTCTGTCTCCTCTTTCTAAACACATGACTATTTGATCAGTCATCCTTGTGCTTCCATTTTCTGTGGGAAAACAGCATTCCCTGTGTGGGAAGATCCCCTCCCAAAAGCTGAGATATAATTAATCAAGTAGAGTATATATAAATGTTAATCAGAGTTAAAAAGCAAACCTGTTCTCAGAAGTGTCAACTAAAGACATATCACATTTCAAGAAAGTTCCTTCATCAGGAGCCACTGTAGACTTTCACAGTCATGGTGCCAAGCAGACAACTGATAGTTGTGCAAGCTGCTTTGGCTGCTCTATAGAAGGAGCAACCCGAGACATTTCAACCTGGGATAAATGCATTCTATGTGGGGCTTCACTTGTGCATAACCTGGAAGCTGCAGTTAGTGCAGAATGCTGCAGCACGGTTGCTAGCAGGAGTGAGGCTATGTCAGCATGTAACACCTGTGCTCAGAAATCTGCACCGGTTGCCGATCTGCTGCCAGGCCAGGTTCAAGGTGTTACTATTGGCATATAAAACTCTTAAAAACTTGGGGCCAGTTTACCTGCAAGATCGCCTTGCTCCACATGTGTCCAAACATGCAGGCTGGCACTGTTACAGGTCACACATAATACCCGTTCCACATTCTGAGAACTCGATCGTTTAGTGTAGCACTTTGGAACTCCCTATTGAAATCAAACAGGCGCCTTCATTGTACACTTTTCGGCACCTGCTAAAAACATTCCTGTTTAGACAAGCCTACTCAGATTCTTAGAAAGTTGAGGCAATCTTAATCTGTTTTAGTATTTTAGCTTTTGTATGTTTTAAAGTGTGGTCATAACCTTTTCTTTATTTTTTCTGTTTTATCTTTGGTAAACCTCTTTGAGATGTTTGTACAACCTAGAGGTGTATACATTTTATAAATAAATAAATAAATGTTATTGATTGGAAGTTTTGAGAAGAGTTTCTCTTTTTTAGACTATTCATGCTAAAGCTCCTCCAGTTACCATACCAGAGTCCCCAGATCTGGTGCCAGACTTAAGGGTCCCTCGGTATGGTACCCCCCAAGAGGCCCCCTAACACAAGCACGCACACACATAGTGTGATTGCACAGGAATGGTTCCCCCAAAAAACATTTAGTCATACACATTTATTTCAGTCTCCTTCATGGATCACTGCCTTGTCATGGCGAAGGGGCTTGAACAACTCAAGAGAAGCTATGAACTATGCCAAGCAGGGCACCCAAGATGACAGGTCATAGTGGAGAGTTTTGACCAAACTTGATCCACCTGTAGTAGGAACCGGCAAGCCACTCCAGTATCCCTGCCAAGAAAAATCCATGGACAAAGGCAACAGGCATATAAAAGTTATGACGCTGGAAGATGAGCCCCTCAGGTCGGAAGGCGTCCAACATGCTACTGAGGAAGAGCAGAGGACAAGTACAAGTAGATTCAGAGTTGATGAAGCAGCTGGGCTGTAATGGTTCTAGGGGTTGCTCATGCGTAAACTGGCGCCACACCTGGCTGGGTTGCCTGAGTGAACCTTTTCCGTCCGGACAGCCACTCACCCGTGGCTGTCTCAATCGCTGGCAGAATCTGTCAGTGGGTGTCTCTTGAACTTGTTCCAGCAAAGAAGCTCTTTGAAGCCTAGTCTCCGCCTACTCTCCCTGCTCAGAAGCCTTCTGCGCAAGGAGGGTGTGGGCAGCGGAGGACCCGTGCTCTCCCCGCTGGTCCCTGGCGAGGAGTCATGGGACCGCCTCGCCGATTCCCCCATCTGCCCCCCTTCTCCACTGGTGCTACGCTGATTTCCTTCCCCAGAAGATGGGCTGCTTCTCCCCATCCCGGGACGCTCTCCGGAATCCCTCTGGAGCCCTCTCTCCCCTTCTGGCTCCGATGGCAGTTCCCTGACATGGGCCAAAGCTGAAAGGTCGTTCAGTTGTGGATATGTCTGGAAGCGAAAGGAAAGTCCAGTGCTGTAAAGAAAAATATTGCATAGGAACCTGGAATGTAAGAACCATGAACATGGGTAAGTTGGAGGTGGTCAAAAATGAGATGGCAAGAATAAATATTGACATCCTGGGCATCAGTGAACTAAAATGGACGGGAATGGGTGAATTCAGTTCGGATGACCATCATATCTACTACTGTGGGCAAGAAACCCGTAAAAGAAATGGAGTGGCCCTCATAGTCAACAAAAGAGTGGCAAAAGCTGTACTGGGATGCAATCTCAAAAATGATAGAATGATCTCGATACGAATCCAAGGCAGACCTTTTAACATCACAGTAATCCAAGTTTATGCACCAACTACTAGTGCTGAAGAAACTGAAATTGACCAATTCTATGAAGACTTACAACACCTTATAGAAGTGACACCAAAGAAGGATGTTCTTCTCATTATAGGGGATTGGAATGCTAAAGTAGGGAGTCAAGAGATAAAAGGAACAACTGGCAAGTTTGGCCTTGGAGATCAAAACGAAGCAGGGCAAAGGCTAATAGAGTTCTGTCAAGAGAACAAGCTGGTCATCACAAACACGCTTTTCCAACAACACAAGAGACGACTCTACACATGGACATCACCAGATGGGCAGCATCGAAATCAGATTGATTATATTCTCTGCAGCCAAAGATGGAGAAGCTCTATACAGTCAGCAAAAACAAGACCTGGAGCTGACTGTGGCTCAGATCATCAGCTTCTTATAGCAAAATTCAAGCTTAAACTGAAGAAAGTAGGAAAAACCACAGGGCCAGTAAGATACAATCTAAATCAAATTCCTTATGAATACACAGTGGAAGTGAGAAACAGGTTTAAGGATTTAGATTTGGTGGACAGAATGCCTGAAGAACTATGGATGGAGGCTCATAAGATTATACAGAAGGCAGCAATGAAAACCATCCCAATGAAAGGGAAATGCAAGAAAGCAAAGTGGCTGTCCAACGAGGCCTTACAAACAGAGGGGGAGAGAAGGCAAGCAAAATGCGAGGGAAACAGGAAATTGAATGCAGATTTCCAAAGAATAGCAAGGAGAGACAAGAGGGCCTTCTTAAACGAGCAATGCCCCTCAGACCCTTGACTTCGTGACTCCTTGCTTCTCTACCCTTGAACCCTTGACGTCGTGGCAAGAATACACAGAGGTGGCAAGAATACACAGAGGAATTATACCAGAAAGATATGGATGTCTTGTATACCCCAGGTAGTGTGGTTACTGACCTTGAGCCAGACATCCTGGAGAGTGAAGACAAATGGGCCTTAGAAAGCACTGCTAATAACAAGGCCAGTGAAAGTGATGATATTCCAGCTGAACTATTTAAAATTTTAAAAGATGATGCTGTTAATGTGCTACACTCATTATGCCAGCAAGTTTGGAAAACTCAGCAGTAGCCAGAGTATTGGAGAAGATCAGTCTACATCCCAATCCCAAAGAAGGGCAGTGCCAAAGATTGCTCCAACTACCGCACAATTACGCTATTTTCACACGCTGGCAAGGTTATGCTTAAAATTCTATAAGGCAGGCTTAAGCAGTATCTGGGCCAAGAACTCCCAGAAGTGCAAGCTGGATTTAGAAGAGGCAGAGGAACCAGAGACCAAATTGCAAACATGTGCTGGATTATAGAGAATGGTAGAGAGTTAAAGAAAAACATCTAATTCTGTTTCATTGACTACGCAAACACATTTGACTGTGTCGACCACATCAAACTATGGTGGGTTCTGAAAGAAATGGGTGTGCCTGATCACCTCATGTGTCTCCTGAGAAATCTCTATGTGGGACAAGAAGCAACAGTTAGAACTGGATATGGAACAACTGATTGGTTCAAAATTGGGAAAGGAGTATGACAAGGCTGTATATTGTGTCCCGGCTTATTTAACTTATATGCAGAATTCATCATGTGAAAGACTGGACTGGATGAATCCCAAACTGGAATTAAGATTGCCAGAAGAAATATCAACAACCTCAGATATGCAGATGACACAACATTGATGGCAGAAAGTGAGGAGGAATTAAAGAAGCTTTTAATGAAGGTGAAAGAGGAGAGCACAAAATATGGTTTGAATCTGAACATCAAAAGAATTAAGATCATGGCCACTGGTCCCATCACCTCCTGGCAAATAGAAGGGGAAGAAATGGAGGCAGTGAGAGATTTTACTTTCTTGGGTTCCATGATCACTGCAGATGGTGACAGCAGTCACGAAATTAAAAGACGCCTGAGTCTTGGGAGAAAAGCAATGACAAATCTAGACAGCACTTTAAAAAGCAGACACATCACCTTTCCAACAAAGGTCCGTATTGTTAAAACTATGGTTTTCCCAGTACAGTGGTACCTTGGGTTAAGAACTTAATTTGTTCTGGATTATGTTCTTAACCTGAAACTGTTCTTAACCTGAGGTACCACTTTAGCTAATGGGGCCTCCCACTGCCACTGTGCTGCCGCCAAGCAATTTTTGTTCTCATCCTGAAGCAAAGTTCTTAACCTGAGGTACTATTTCTGGGTTAGTCGAGTCTGTAACCTGAAGCATCTGTAACCTGAAGCGTTCCAGGAATAGTGAGGTACTGCCTCTGCTGCCATACTGTAAACAATCAAAACTTCATTTGTGTGAGTCAGCCTCCCCCTTTGTTAATTTCTGCTGTATCTTTTAAAATTATAATTTATTTTTTTCTTCCCAGAATATAATGAAATAACCATGCCACTCCCCCTCTTTTTTTTGCTACATCTCCCTTTTCAACCTACAGACTCTAGTCTGCAGGGCTTGGGAAAGAACATATCTAGTCCAGCTCCCAGCTTGAAGCAGGAGTGGATCAAAGGGTGCGCTGTCTCCTCCTATGGTCTCCAGCAGCCCTAGCTGTGTGGCATCAGTATATTGCTGACAACGTCATAAAGATGCCACAGTCTCCACTGTCCCTCATTTCTAAAATGAAACATGAACCCTTGGTGAGCTCCTGGAATCTCACACCACTCACATACTGGTTTTTTCCCCAACCGTATAAACCTCTTACTTTTTGCTGTTCATCGCCCCTCATGCCTCGTTTGCCCTCCTCTTCCACCACTCACCAATCTGGGCATCCTAAGCATGCTTAATGCTTCTTGGGTTTTTTGGTCCCATCCCCCCACCCCATATCAAGTTTGTTTCGTTTCTCCAAACCTGCTGACACATCCCTGTTTTGCATGAATGCCACCATTTGGGTTGCAAAAGGAAGTGTTCCCAAACTTTGCATATAAAAGGAATGATAGTTAGTGTAATAGGATTGTTGTTGTTTAGTCGTTTAGTCATGTCCGACTCTTCATGGCTCTATGGACCAGAGCACACCAGGCACTCCTGTCTTCCACACTGCCTCCTGCAGTTTGGTCAAACTCATGCTGGTAGCTTCGACAACACTATCCAACCATCTCGTCCTCTGTCGTCCCCTTCTCCTTGGGCCCTCCATCTTTCCCAACACCAGGGTCTTTTCCAGGGAGTCTTCTCTTCTCAGTAGGTGACCAAAGTATTGGAGCCTCAGCTTCAGGATCTGTCTTTCCAGTGAGCACTCAGGGCTGATTTCCTTCAGAATGGATAGGTTTGATCTTCTTGCATCCATGGGACTCTCAAGAGTCTCCTCCAGCACCATAATTCAAAAGCATCAATTATTCGGTGATCAGCCTTCTTTATGTTCCAGGTCTCACTGTATTAGGGTTTTTGTGATCCCCTCCAACCCTGCAACTCTGATGGTAAAAAGAGACATCAAAGTGGATGAACAAACTTAATATGACTTAATATGACAAATCCCTGTTGTTGGCAGAATGAGTCTTTGCATAACTAAAGAACAGAACAAGCACAGACGTGGGTTGGAATGGCAGCAGAGTTTTGTAACTCTGATCTTGGGCATTATTGAGAGTAGGCTACAACTACCAATAGGTGTGCCAAGAGTTGTATTAACTGCACATATCAGGCGAACATCTTATTCCAAGACCTCCTCAGGCAATGCTTCCCTGTTCTACCACTCCAAGATCTATTGCCCAAGGCCAAAAGGCAAGATGAGAAGGCTGTTGCTTAGGCTCCAGTGCCATCTAATTTCTGGCATGTGAAGCTGGGTACACATGATGCTAGCTGCAACCCATACCTGTCTTGTAATTTATTAAGAAATACTGCTGTGTGATGCGTTTTCCTTTGAAACACCTTCTGTCTGTTTAGCTGAGGTGTGTACATTTGAGAGAGCTTTTGCCCAGGCACAGATGATAGCACACAAGCAGAGACAGTTTCATGAATAGAAGTTGGATTACAATGACAATGATAATGATAGGAATTAAGGTGTCTGTGGGTGTGGGGAAACCAAACTGTTAATGTGCACCGAGCGAAGGCATCCCTGCACCCTCTCTGCTGTGCCCAGCAATGTGCAAATGCAACTTGAAACTCAGGTTGGGGGATGAACATATTGCATTTTAAGTTCCTAATGTGTGCATAGCCTGCTTCTTGCCAAGTCACTTTCTTTTCTATTTCTCTCTCTCCAAGGAATAATAACCTTGGTTCTTTTTGATGTTTCTCATCCTTCATTGATGGACCTGAAATTCAGAATTAGAGAAAGGAAAAAAACATTTTCTCTATTCATTTTCTTCATGCCATGCATAATTTTGCACACTTATGTCATGTCACCTCTTATTCACCTTTAAACTAAGAAGTCACACATTGATGGACTAGCAGAGTCTATACTCTTCAAAGGCTTGGAAAAGATTACTGCCACCCCTGTCTGATGGGGAGCCTTTACCAGAGAAATAAGGAGAGGCAGCTGCAGCCGCTTCCAGGTTCTGGTGAGATCTTGCAAGAGCTCTGAGAGTTTGGGTGGTGGCCTCTGCATGATCTCTCCGTGTTCTTGCAAGATCTCACTGGAAGCTAAAGCTGTGTGAACCCAGTAAGAGAAGCTTCGGCAAGCGGGGGGGGGGGGGGGGAGTATTGCATGTGTGAAGGGCAGCACCTTGCCATTTTGCCTCAGGAATTATCATAATTGAGGTTATATAACTTTTTTTGCATTATTTAGATATTATATTATCTATCTACATATATTTTGTCCTATGTTGTAAAATGTCCTGTAGTCTTTTGATGAACGGTGGCATACAAGTTTAATAAAGAATGATAAATAAATTTGTGAGGCATCGCTACAATGGTGTTTTTCTAAAATTCAGCTGCTACTCATGTGGAGCTCTTTATCGCCTTTGTTTAATGTGCTGTGTCATTATCCTGCAAATATGGGGAGCAGGTGGCCCTTCAGTTTGAATTTATGCACACCTCTGCATCTTTGCACGTTGTTAATTTACATATGTTGTTACATATGTTGATGTAATTTACATCAGTTAATTTACATATGTTGTAAGAAGAGACTGGATTTCCAGAAACTGCTTGGGGTGGGAAAATATCAGCCTCATCAAAGCAATGATTTTTTTACCCCAATAAACCTTTCTAGGTTTGAGGTGACATCCCCCCCACAAGCCATTTCTGTGGGCTTTCCCTTCTACCCATACAATCTAATGGAGATATTTATCCTGTTCTGGTATTGCAGAGGCAGCCACAGAGCAAGACCAGCTTGCTCCAATGAGGGTTAGAGGTGGACTGAGGCCTTTTGAGCGTCTGCCTCTAACCCAGCTCTCCCAGGCTCCATCCCTTCCCTTTTGAAAACTAGAGTCCTAAAAGGGCCAACTTTCAGGCCTGCAGATGATGCTTCTTGTATGCTCCATGGCTACATCCGCCTTCATCCTTTTACTGTAGCACCCTGCTTGTGGTTAACGCTTAGCTGGAATGAAATATTCAATGCAGCAATAGAGAAATTAAAATAATAATTTATTTGACAGACAAATAAATGAGAGGCACAGTGGTATATGGTTACCAAGCTCTGGCCTGGCCTCCTGCCATTATGGCCAGCACTTATATTTCCTTAACCCAGCCCCCTTGCTCCTGTGGCTGCCTCTGTCCAATCAGCCTGGTTGAAATTCCTATTGGCTGTTTGCTAGAACCAGTCACAAAAGATATACCCATTTCCTTTTGCCCTTTTATGGGAAACAAAAAGCTATATATTCTTCTATCTATAAATGACAAATAAGTAGTAATATATCTTACATGTGTCTCAACAAGGAACCTTAATTACCAGCTCACCTCTTGCCCTCCTTGCCCTATTGCCCTCCAAAACAAATGGTTAATCTTAAATTTTTATCTTAAACAGATGTCAAGGATCTTGAGTTCACATCATCATTGAAAGATCTCCTTCTTTTGGAGGTCTTTAAACAAAGGCCTGACAACCATATGTGTGCTCTAATGATGTTTCCTGCTTGGCAGGGGGGCTGGGCTGATGGCCCCTGTGATCTCTTTCAACTATATGAAATAAGAATCTAGCATAAGGATTTAACATTTCTTAGTTTCTAAATCCTTTGCATAATTACATTTAAGCCAATATATTTAATACATAACATAAATAACCTTTTAAAAGGAAAAGAAATCTTAAAAGGATCTCAGTTTAAGAAAGAAACAACTTTAGAAAAAGACTTCCCAAAATACTCTCTTCCTTTCTGCCAGCCAGATGCTCTTGGCCTTTTAACCTTAGGAAAATATGGCTCAAGTTTAATGGGAGGCACATGGTTTTATTTTACTATTTACCAACTCTTAATTTAACCACTCTTACAGCTTAATTGTACTTTGCAACATGCAAGGTCAGTGTCCTCGCTCTCAGCCTGTAATTCCCTTTTTACGACTTTGAGAATTGTTACACAACGTCACTACTGTAGTGAATAAAATTAAAGCCCGTCCTCTCAGCGATCATCTATTCTGGGAGTTCTGTGTTGCGAATGACGACGTTTTTGAACATTTGCTGCGTCATACTGAAGTATGTTGGCTATAAAAAGGCAACTGTGTGAAATGCTTTTTCAACACTGTTATAGAGTTTTTTGAAGACACAATTGAGGCGTTCCCAAAGTAAAGGAAGGATTGAACTCTGATTAATAAGAATACACATAGAGGCTTGAACCAGCAAGACTTACAGAGTGTTCAAAAGAACCAATCAGATTTCTTCTGAGCATTTCAACAAACCCACATGGGGAGAAAGTTAAACCACCATAACTAATTAAGCACAGGGTGAACAAAGAACAGAACTACAAAGAAGAGTGTTTGGCAACCCTGGAGGTGATAAACAAGCAATATACATGATAAGGAGGACGGCCAGGAGGACAGCGATCATTATCACCTTTATGTGAGATCTGTTTACCTGGCCCTAAGATTAACATCCTACATCAAAGAAACTCGCCCACTGCCTTTGATGACCCAGGATCCTGCCTGGCGAAGCAACTGGGCTGTGTACGTGACTTGTGACGAAAGAGAAATGGGCAGTGGAGAAAATGGCCAGAGATGCAGAGGTGTGGATTGATCAAGAATCATATCAAAATAGTTTAAACCCAGTCAACGCAAGGCTTTCATTGCTGACGCAGATGGCTTACTCGTTATAATTCATCATAGCAATCCCACCTGATCACTACATCTCCGGATATTTGCACTCCTACACACAATGCTTTGCTCATTGATGAACTCAAAAGAGATTAGGCATGACATTGCTTATTATTGGAACTATTTGCAAAGTTCAGTGCATTGAATTTGCAGTTGCAAGGAAATGAGGCCAAACTTGTCACCTCTATGTTTATTTCAAAGTCAACTCTATTCAAGCACAATATAGCATACTCTCCAAGTGTCCAGGTTTAAATGGGACATCTCGGACTGACAGAAGCCACCCCAGCTTCTGATACCAATCTGGGATGTTCAGTTTTGGCTCCCATACTCTGGTGGGACCAAAAGGTGAGTATTTTTGGTTTCATGCTGTGGCACAAGTCAGTTGGCTCTGTAATAAACAAAAACCTGTCCTTATTCCCTTATGGGGGACACAAGAGCCCTTATAGAGTCCTTTGTAGGTTCTCCATCGGTCAGAGAAAATAACAGAGGCCAACCAGAGAATATTGAGAAGCAAAGCAGCTATAAAGCTTGATCTTTATTGAACTGTTGCAACAGGGTGCTCCCCTCACACGCAGGAGAAGGAGAAGGACCCAGAACCAAGGTGTGCCTGTCCTTATATAGACATTTTAAATTCCCTGCCCTGGAGCTCAAGACCATCCTTCCATACATCATACATACATCACAGAAGGGGTGTAACCCAAGCCCACCCCCCACAAACATCATACGTGCATCACAGAAAAAATGGTCTACAACAGAAACCATTCTAGTCCATTTTATATTGGTGATTGAAGTTGGAAACAAAATAGATACATTGTAGCAAGATTTGACACTTTTACGAGTTCACAAGTTTCGGTTCCATTGTTCTCCCAGCCTGTCAGAAGCCTGTCAAGAGGTTAAATGAGGCGTGCAGGAGCTCGCTGAGCTAGCTCTGCAAAGCGAATGCATGGTTCTGATTGGGTAGAACGCAGCCATTGAAAGGAATAGGGAATACAGCTTCGTACGGTCAAGCCACGGTAAAGATAGAGCAGGAAAGAGGCATAAGAATTTGGGCTTATTTCGCCCGTGTAGGAAAGGGAAAGGCACTTTATTTATGGGGCTTTGGTAGAGTGTGGTGCTTGTGTAACGGTGTGGGGGCTGAGGGGTCGACGTAAGGCTGGGTGCCCTTGAGGTCATCGCCTCGGACCCTCTGGTGATCGACGGAAGGGTAGAGGAAGGCATGCGCCCCCCCTTCCATATCACTAAACATGGTAGACTCCTGCTAAGTGACTTCAAATCAGACATTTTGAAACTGGTATCACTTCATCAAACTCATCCATTGCATTAAGAATTTATAGAACAGTGAGATAGTTAGGAAATGTGGTATCTAAGATTCTTGCTAAATTACTAGTAGACTTTGAAAAGCTGGTATCGCTGCTTCAAGTTCATCAATTTTGTTGAATTAATTAAACTAAATGGTTTTTAAATTAAACTAAACTGATTTTTCATAAATGTGCAATAATTGTTACTATTTTGATTATTTGTCTTTCTTGGTGGCTCCACAATTCTTCCATGTTCTCACCGCCTCAAGGCAAGGAATCACAAAGGGGTGGAAATTGTGCTGCAAACAGCAACTTTCTGTGCAGACATGCAATATATCTACATATGTACTGGTTTCGCTCCTACAATACACACTAACTTTAAGAAGCGCTTTCTCTTGGAGAAGAATTTTTTCATACACATATGTTTGGAAAAGAAAGAGAAATAAATATATTCCAGAAGACTTTCCTTGGCTAAGAGAGTGTGTGGAAACAAAATAGAAAGCACTATGGATATGTAGATTTTTCAGAATATTTGTGGTAAAATATTCACTAACCCAGGCTGTATCACACTGGTCGCTGGGTATTTAGTATAAAACTCTATAGTCAAGATGCACTGGCCGAGGCGCTATGAAATATGATGGAAGCCCCACTGTGCTGGTGGAACACCACTGCCATGAAATACTGGTGCTGCTGTGATACACTGGTGGGACTCTCTGCAGGGATATCCATTCCATGGGCACAGCTTTACTGTGGAGGTGGTTTGGGTGCAAGGAGGGCTGTGTACAGGAGGACGAGGCATGGGCAGATGGCATGAAGGCGTAAACTGGGGCAAAGCAGAGCTGCAGAACAGAAGAGACAAGTGGCCTCAGTAATGGGGTTGGGACAGGCATGCAATCCTATCTGTAGCATGCAGTTTTCTCCAGCAAAGATCCCTGGGGCAGTATTACTCATTCCCCCAAATTAGCTTTTCCATGATATATATATGTTAGGTATGTGAAACGCACAATCAGGTCTTGTAACAGTGCCTGGGGAACTTGCTGAGTGGAAGGTGCTATAGCATTGTTGTTTGTGTGCAGGGAGGGCCAAGGTGTTACTGGGGGTGTCCACCTCAACATCACTGCATTGGCTCTCCCCGTGCCCAAGTTGCAATGAGGGATGTCACTATCCCTGTGAAAGGTAAGCACCGCTTGTGTTTGCATGGAAGCTGGGTTTTTTGCTTTTAAGCATGCTTTCCCTCTTCTTCTTCTAGGCTGGCCTAGTTCACTCCACCCCTCTGGTAATTTGTGTTTAGATCACTCCTTCCTTCAGAGGCGTGGGAACAACTCCAATTCTTGACTGAAATACATACTGTACCAGATCTAACCTTGACATAAGCACTAAAAGAATTAATGCAAAGTGAAATGCAGCCCAAGAACTAATTAGATACGATGCAATAAATCTTGCCACATCTGTCTTCAGTGTGGTCTGTATAAAAAGTAGTTGGTGAATGAACAGACAAGTGACAATATCTTTGAAGGGAAGCAACACGCTCTTGGGGAAACTATGTTCCAATGCACACAGCTATACTAGCAAAAGAAATCCACAGAGGAAAGATAACAACAGGAGAATGGCAGGGATCTTGGAAATTTTGATTTTTGTGCTGGTGGCTCTTCTGATTCTGCGCTTCCTGAGACAGCTCTGGTCACACAGACGCTACCCTCCTGGACCTTTCTCACTTCCTGTCATTGGAGGCATGTGGCAGATTGGGAAAATATTATCACCAGATACTTTCTTGAAGGTACTTCTTTCTAAATCATTTAGTAGTTGAGTAAGAAGCTGGCTTAATAGAACTGCAGATTATTTTATTTCTACAGCAACTGGTGAGTAAAGTGTTGTGTTGGTAAAACCTTCTGGAAAATGGAAGTGTGACATGTAGTGCAACTTGTCAGTTGGAACAATTGTTTCTCTCTTCATCAAAACTACAGTATTCTGCAGGTATTCTGAAGCTATAGCAACTTTAATTGTACACATAGTAAATTCAATTAAGGATTTCAATGTAGTAGTAGTAGTAATAATAATAATAATAATAATAATAATAATAATAATTTATTATTTGTACCCTGCTCATCTTAATCTGACTTGGTTTCCCCAGTCACTCTGGGCAGCTTCCAACAAAATATTAAAAATACACTAAAACATCAGACATAAAAAACTTCGGGTCATTCCATATCAGTTCAACGCGTCATGTCACCCACTGTCTCGCATTTTGATGAAACTTGGCATACACCTTTCCCTTAAGGTTGAAAGAACCCCCCTTAAATTTTCCCCCTCTATCTCAAACGGTTTTACTTTTATAGCACTTCAAAGTTTCGTGAAATCGGCATTTCTGTTCCTCTTGAGATCCTTGGCCTGGCGTACATTTTATTTTTTCCCCTCCATAACCAATGATCATATCAGATAGAGGGGGGACATTTAAGGGGGTTTCTTTCAAACATAAGGGAAGGGAATACACCAAGTTTCATCAAAATCCGAGACGGTGGGTGACAAAACCCTTGTTTTTTGCATTGATTTGATGTGGAATGACCCTTTCCCTAAACAGGGCTGCCTTCAGATGTCTTCTAAAAGTCAGATAGTTATTTATTTCCTTGACATCTGATGGGAGGGCGTTCCACAATAACCGCTTCTCACAGTGAGGGAACCGCCAGAAGGCCCTCGGCGCTTGACTGCAGTGTCCAGGCTGAACGATAGGGGTGGAGATGCTCCTTCAGGTATACTGGGCCAAAGCCATTTAGGACTTTAAAGGTCAGCACCAACACACTGAATTTTGCTGGGAAATGGACTGGGAGCCAAGTAGGTCTCATCATAACTGTTACCGGAAAAATCCGAGGGCTCCCTTGGACAAAAAGTAAAGACACCAACCAGAGTAAATTGGAGCAAATCAGCAGCCTGTAGGCTTGGCCTTTATTGACTGTTGCAACAGGGTGCTCCCCTCACTTGCAGGTGAGAGGAAAGACACAGAAAAATGGTGTGCAAGACCTTATAAAAACTTTTGAAATTCCCATCCTCTAGGTCAAGCCCACCCCCAGAAACATCATGCATACATTACAGAAAGGAGGGGTTGAGGGATATAGATAGATAGATAGATAGATAGATAATACTTTATTCGGCTATAAGCCCACAAGGTAAAACAAATCAATAGATAAAATAGCATTTTACAATCTAAAATATCAACTAAAATATTTCAACGCATAATCTCTTTCACATTATTTACAATCTCTAGATGTACCGTGTTATGGCCTTGAAGATCAAGATGGTGCATAGAGTTTACTGGATTTTTAATAGTCATGCAGCATTCCATGAAGTCTTTTATATGAAAGAACTGAAATCAGGAATCTAGCAACCTGTAATGTTCTATAAGAGTCAATGTCCTGGAGTAGATAAGCTAGATGTAATTCAGGTGGTTTAGCAGCAATTTCCAGAATGATTGAACTCAGGATCCTTGATCGGGGAACAATGTATAAGGGGCAATTAAACAAGATATGATAGAGGGATTCTATTGATTTGTTGTCACATGCGCATAAAACAGAGGTTTTACCGTTAGAAAATCTATTGCTCAGAACATTTGAGGGGAACACATTAAATCTGGCTCTAACAAATGCGAATCTATGCGACGCAGCCGATAAAGTAGATTGATGGGCTGTATGATTACCCTGTGTTTGATTTTGGGGGAGCAAATCCATATACATTATTCAGGGATATATAAGAAAAGAAAAACTTTTTGTATACATTATATTAGCTGCAATATTCTAAAATACGTTTGTGAATTACTTTTTTACATATGGGATGACTTTATATTTGACTATAAATTTAATATTCTATATATGTATATGTATATTCTATACACTGTATTTACTCGATTGTAATCCATACCTTTTTTTGGCCAAATTACGTCATGAAAATTAGGGTGCGCATTAGATTTGATGGCACATTTACATTCACCAGCAAATACTTTTTTGGTTTCAAGGTTTTGAAAATTGAGGTGCACATACTGTATGTATATGTAAATGTCTCCCATAAAACAAAATGATTTCTATTAACTAATATATTGTTATAAGCAGAGTGGGGAGATCTTCCATTAAACCCAAGAAATTGATGAATGTCAGAATCTAGCTAATATTGGGGATATGAATGCAGAACTGTGCCACACAAGGAATCCCTGGGCTGGCTTATGGGAACCAGCTTGACCAGGGCTAGTTAAGAACAAAAACATTAATAGACAAAGGTGTGGATGGCTTGTGATTAGCACATCAAAGGAAGGTTCTCAGGTCTGTGCTCACAGGCTGACCTCACAGGAGAAATGTTGCTCTAAAAAACTAGGCTTGGGATAGCAGATGGATGGGGAGGAGTTGCTTGGAGCAAAGGTGTGTTAGGAAGAAGGAGAACAAAGACAGTACCCTGGACGAGAGCCTTGGACTATAGTGCTACACTGCTGCGGGGAACAAGCCACCCCAGAGATGACCATCCTGTAAGAGCTGGACTCCCACAATTCAAATTCAGCTGCAAATATGCGAATAAATCATTTTTCTTAAAGCTACAACAGTTTCCACTACATCCTGATTCTCAAAGTAGCACAGACCCTGTGGGAGTGCCTGGAACCTCCTTGGCATCTTGCCACAGCAGCTTGGCAGAGATTGGAGGTGGCCCCCAACCTTTTAACAATATAAAGAATTATAAGGGCTATAAGAAACCCACCCTGGATTGAGAAAATCTAAGCAACTATTAGCCAGTTTTGAGTCCGAGCACTGCCAGGGCCACTGCTGCACAGAAAAGCACCTGTGAGATGCTGCAGCCACCACCACCTCACCTGGTGCTTGTGAGCAGGACCTACCACAGGGGAGGAGGGTCAACTCCTGCCTGAGTATCACTCCTTCAGGGATGTGTTCTGCAAGAAGGAGCCAGCAAAGTTGCCATGGCACCAACTATATTGCTGTGTGATTGAGCTATTCCTGGGGGCGCCCTTCCCTTGGAGCTGCCTCTACCCAACGTCTGAGGCTGAGCTTACAGTTCTGTAGTAGTTCCTGGATAATGATTTGGCAACAGGCTTCTTGCAGTCATTGAAGGTGCTGGATGGTGCCCCAGTAGTGTTTGTCAAGAAGAAGTGGGCGGTGGAGCTGAAGGTGAAAAAGGGTAAAGGATCCCTGGACAGTTGAGTCCGGTCAAAGGCGACTATGGGGTTGCGGCGCTCATCTCGCTTTTCGAGGGAGCCGTGATGGAAGCCAGAGAGCACGGAAACACCGTTTACCTTCCTGTCACAGTGGTACCTATTTATCTACTTGTACTGGTGTGCTTTCAAACTGCTAAATTGGCAGAAGCTGGGACAAAGCAATGGGAGCTCATCGCCAACCTTCCAATCAGGAAGCCCAAGATACTCAGTGGTTTAGACCACAGCACCAACTGTGTCCCTTTAGTGGAGCTGAAACCTTGCTTGGATTATAGAAACCTCAACCTGATCAAATCCCCACTTGGTACCCATTGCCTCTCTGAACGGTTTTCCTTTGCCCCACTCCTTTCCCATGGAAGACTCATTCTTTAGTGCTAAATCGGAGCAAATGTCAATCTGAATAAAATCTGAACTTCTGTTTGTTCTGACTGAGCACTAAAGAGTGGTTTTCCTTGCGGGGGGAGGGGGGCAGCAGAACAAGATTTAGTGTGGGTAACTCCTCAGTCTCACAACAACTGGACAGCCTTGAAATACACTCTGTTGTGGTGAAGAAGAAGCCTTTGCCAGCTCACTGAATGCCTGTGGCAATGGGCTATAGTCACAAAAGCTTGTAATAATCTGCTATATTTTAACATGACGGTTCTCTTTTCTACTTTGATGCTAATGGCAGCTGGCTAAGCAATATGGAGACATTTACAATGTATGGCTCGGACATTATCCTATGGTAGTACTGTCTGGATTCCAAACGGTGAAAGAAGGCCTTACAAACTCACCAGAAGTCTTGTCTGAACGACCGGTGACCCCTTTTCTGAAAGCTGCACTTAAAAAAAAGGGTAAGTTGTTGAGAAGGCTGATGGGTTTTGCTGGCCCTATCTCCAGAGAAGAGTATAAAATCAAACTTTGACTATGCCCATCAACCGAAGCTCTTTCCAACAGCAGAGGTCTTCAAAGAAGTCATTGCACTGCATTTACCAGCTTGGTCATTAGGCACTAAGATTGCCACAAAATCTGGTTCATAGGCTAGGCTCTTGTGCAAAACTCAGAAGTCAACAAAGGTGATATGAACTTATGATAACACTTTTTGTGGGAGTCTTGGGAAGGTATTGAAAGAGGAAGTCTTGCTGATTTGAAAGGAAGAAGTGACTCTTCCGTGCATGAGAAGTAGAGTGAAGGAATTAGTGGTGAATATATTCTGATTTCATTAATCCTGTGATGCCTCCTCAATGCTACATGACTGCTGTCCAGAGGGACTAAAGTGCAAAAAAGTGGAACCAAAATAAACTAGAAGAAAAAATTATAGGATTTCAGCAGAAAGTTATAGAATATACACTTATTGGAAATGAAGCAGTCTCTTCTTTTTATGTTTAGGTTCTTTTCTTTATTGATTTGGCTTTTTATGAACCTTATTTTTTGATAGTTTTCTATAAGTATTACTTATATGCAGGAATTAATATTTGAACATATATATCTGTGATAAAGGAGGACATTTACAGAGACCAGGGGATTAGAAAAAGAAGGGATCTGTGGAAGACAAATCAGAGAGGGTTTTCTCAGGGTGTGAGGCTAAGGAACGGGGAGACCTCCCAGGTGGGAGATGGGGGGAATCAACTCTCGGTATTCTTTTCTTGATATGTTGCCTTTTCTTATCTTTCTATAAAAGAGTTTGGATTTTATTGCTTAATATGTTAAAACTTTTTTTTAAAAAAACTCTATTAAAAGAAAAGGAAATGAAGCAGTGTGACCACCTCAATAACATAACAATCACAAATAATCATGAATGCACCATTAAAAGGATATCTGGAAGGATCCTGTGTGCTATACTGAAATAAGTTCCAGTGCTTGAAGGCAAGATAGAGTGATGGCCTCATAGGCATTTTCTGAAGCGTACAGTGCTGGTGAATATCACTGTACTAGACAGATTCTGTGCCAGTCTTGCAGTTCTTAGGTTGTGAAAGAATGGCATCTCTGAAATGCACAGGCATTATCTGCACTAAATTTGGTCTCATCTTGGTTGACTGACAATTTTAAAAATATGGCATTTTTGTGAGTAATGTTTTCACATCGATTCCTTCCTGTTTTAGGTTTGGTCTTTTCAAATGGTCACACCTGGAAGCAGCAGAGACGGTTCAGTGTCATTACTATGCGGAAGCTGGGTCTGGGGAAGAAAGGCATGGAGTTCCAAATACAAGAGGAAGCCCATCGTCTTGTGCAGGTCTTTGCACATGCAAAAGGTATGTGATATTACCGTATTTACATGAATCAAATCACCCTCCAATCTAATGAACACCTCAGTTTTCAAAACCTTGAAACCAACAAAGTATTTGCTGGTGAATGCAAATGTGCCATCAAATCTAATGTGCACCCTAATTTTCACAATGTAATTTGGCCCCAAAAAGGTGCACATTACATTCACGTAAATATGGTAAGTAATGATGCTGATACCTATCCCAGTTTGCAGAGATCTTTATGCACAATCTCTGCACATTTTGGAATGGAATTTCATACATTTTCACTTTTATTCAAATATTTTTTAAAATAGCAATTGATCCTAGCAGCTTTCCGAGATATAAATGTAAATGATTTCATTTGCAGGGCAGCCACATGATTTTTCACTCCCCGTCACTAATGCAGTGTCCAGCTTGATATGTGTTTTGGCTTTTGGATACCGATTTCCTCTTGAAGATGAAAAATTCCAAAAATTGATCATTGCCATTGATTGCATCTTGAAAGATTCAAATAACATGCTTCACATGGTGAGTAGACTTTTGATTCCCAGAGGCCCTAACTCAAATAAGCATTCACAGAACATTATGGCAGTACTCCTAAATCTTAGGGCTCATCTACACTTCCATTTGTCCTGCAGGTTTCTCCCCCTGGAAAACCTGCTGTTCGCCACTGAATTGGAACAAATGTCAGTTGCTTCTTCTGTGAGTTGATGTTCCAATTCAGTGATAAACAGTGGGTTTTCCTGGGGAAAGTGGCAGGAAAATGAAAAACCGTTTGGATCCGTGTCTAGAAAGCAGGGCACAAGCAGAAGTATGCATGAGCCCTCAGAGTACTTGATTCATTGCAGGGATATGTGGATTTAAACCCACGGGTTGGATGGCCTGTCTTGTATGCCTCCTTCCAGCAACTTCTGCAGCCAAGCTGATACCAGGGAAGGAGAGTCCACAACCTCCTGAGGGCGTCCATTCCACTGTCAAACAGCTCTTGCTGTCAGAAAGTTCTTGATGATATTCAGTCAGAATCTCCTTTCTTGAAAATTGAAGCCATTGATTCAAGTCCTACCCTATTATTATACCCAGCAGGGTATAATAATAATGATTGCTAATGATAATGATAATAATTAGCACTATTTTTCTAGGAAAAAAGGTGCCACAACTCACCATTAACGCCTCCCTTGTTCTCTTATAATGGCAATGGTGCCAAGCTGAGAGGTGACAGAACTGAGTTCTAGTGAGTTTCAGCTGAAAAAGAAGCCATTATTATTATTATTATTATTATTATTATTATTATTATTATTATTATTGGAGAAAACAAGCTAGCTCCATTTTCTTTGTGACAGCTACAAATCCACCTGTTACCTCATTCAACCCCTATTTTATGAGTTATTTTGCAAGAATATCATGGGTGACTTTGTCAAAAGCCTTACTGAAATCAAGATACACTATAACCACAGCATTCCCCTGATCCACCAAGCTTGTAACTCCATCAAAAAGAGAAATGAGATTAATCTGGCATGACTTACTTTTGAGAAACCCATGCTGAGTCTTAGTAATCACAGCATCCTACTGCTCACAGACCAACTGCTGAATGAATGAATGCTGTACTAAATTCTTTGCAACAAAAATGAGCCAAAATGTGAGAATAATTCACCTTAGCACTGTGTCCTTAAGCTTTGACAGTTCACATAAATTTAATACATATCTACCTCACTTTTCTCTGAAGTATTCAAAGAGGCTAAAGAGAAACCAGGAATGAACAAAAAACCACAAAGCTTCAGAAGCAATATAATCATAACTGCAACACCTTTTTAAAACTTATTAAAATAATATGTAGCAGAATCAGAACAGACAGGTTAGTTAATTTCAGAACACAGCATCTATCCATCAACAGATCATCTTCAGAACCATGTTTATTCACCTAAACAGAAAAGTTTAGGAGGAACATCCTAGAAAGGGTATTTCATGTTTTTGCTGCCACTATGGAAAATTCTCCAAGAATTCTGCCAGCTGCTATATTTCTAATGGTGATGGGACCCAGAGCAGCTCAGAGACTGAAGTTGTGGTTCTGAAAGGAGAATACAGCTTTAGGGACCCTGGTCCTGGGTCATGAAGGGCTTAAAAATACGTAAGAATGGTGTAAAATGAATGTTATATGAACTGACTGCTGGCAGCTGCATTTTTGTACTGGTTAAACATCCCAACCTGTCTTCTAGTGCGGTCCTATTTAGTATGCCCAATTCACTGCCAGCTGAAGTGATGTAAAAGCACTCTGCCACCTGCCACCCAGGAGTAACTCTGGGTCAGAGAGCGCCCACAGACATTTAGCCACAGCCTCAATAATAATCCAGGCCATGATGCTGAAGTGCCAGTCCAAATGAGTTTGTTGATAGACCTTGTTACCAAACCAATTTGTGGTAGTGACTTGTGGTTTTTGCTTTCTGCTCCTCTAGACCTTATTACCAAACCATTTTGTGGTAGTGACTTGTGGTTTTTGCTTTCTCCTCCTCTAGACCTTGTTACCAAACCATTTTGTGGTAGTGACTTGTGGTTTTTGCTTTCTCCTCCTCTGCAGCTGTATGAAGTCTTCCCATGGCTCATGAAACATTTCCCAGGGCCTCATAAGAAGTTATTTGCCTCCGCAGACTTGATACTTTCATTTGCAAAGGAGGAGTTAGAAAGGCATAAAGAGCAACGAAAGGATGAGCCGCAGGATTTCATTGATTTCTATCTACTTCAGATGGAGAAAGTAAGCATCCACTGTCAACTCCAGGCACTTGGGGCCTGTCCACACTACAATGTGTGTTTGTGTCTGAGTTCCCACTTACTTTGTGTAGTCCAGATGAAGTTACCCTCAAACAGCACCTGTCTTGATTCTTTCCCTCTGTAAATTTGGGTGTACCTAATACAGGGATAATTCAATATACAGTTGTACCTTGGTTCCCAAAGGGAATCCATTCCGGAAGTCTATTCGACTTCCAAAACGTTTGAAAACCAAGGTGCAGCTTCTGACTGGCTGCAGGAACTTCCAGATTTGCAGCATTTGGGAGCCAAGACATTTGAGTCACAAGGCGTTCGACAAATAAGGTACAACTGTATTGGGGGAAATTGGACTTAAAATCGCTTCATTTGGGGTAATAGATGATTTATTGTGGTGGTTTTGGTTGGGTGGATCAATAATCACTTTTTGCTGCTCAGAGTGGGCGGGGTATAAATAATATATGGTGATGATGATGATGATGATGTCCTTTCAGCCTCCTTTTCTACTCCAGCCAGCTTGATTTCATTTTGGGGTGGGGTGGGGTGGTCAGACAACAAAGCCGCAGAACCATTCAGAAGTGTAGAAAGTCCCTGATGTGCTCTGAGATGCCTTGTTAGTGGTGTGATCTGATTCAGAAAAACATTTCCAAGATCACCCCAGTTCACCTTGTAATTTCAGGTACACAAACAGACAATGCAAACCACTATTAAATAAGTTTGGGAGAGCATACCCATAAACTTGCACTGGATTTGTGCAGATGATGCCACTGTTTTTGCACCATCAACCCAATTTTTGTTTGGAAAGATGACTTGGAAAGGGCTGTGGTTTCTTTTTATTATCTTTTATTCTGCATGTCTTCAGAAGGGTGTTGGAGAGATCCTTTCTTACTCCAGTCTATGACTGTCCAAGTATCTTCCTGCACACTCAGCTGTAAAACATATTATTAGGTGTTGCGATAGGAAGACACCCCCCACCCCAAGGTCAGATAGATTTTGTGTGGCCTCTAAATAATTCCAACATTTCACTTTTTCCATTATCATCAACAGAGCAAGGATGACCCCAACTCTACCTTTGATGAAGACAACCTGGCAGAGTGTGTTCTTGACCTCTTTATCGCAGGGACAGAGACGACTGCTGCTACTCTGCAATGGGCACTGCTCCTCATGGTGTCTTATCCAGATGTTCAAGGTGAGGGAGAACTTTGCAATGGAAGCAAGCACCTCTCTGGATCCCTGTAGGGAAGAGCTTAGATTTATTGCTTTTTTAGTAGCAGGTTGTGATTCTTCCAAGGTGTCATAATGGGTGGATGACAAATATATGTTCAAAGCACAATTATTTTCTCAAGAGCAACCAGAATGCCCCATGATCAGCTTGGGAGAATCTGTACCCAGTTCTCCCCAGTAAAAATGCAACAAATTATCCACCAAATCACAAAGTTCCCACAGTGGCCAACCAGGTGCGTATGGGAAGCTTGTGAACAGGACCAGATTGGAACAGTATTCTCTGTACTTGTGATTCCCACGAACTGGTATTTACAGACATACCGTATTTTTCGCCCCATAGGGCGCACCGGCTCATAGGACGCACCTAGTGTTTGTTTGTTTTTTTTGGGGGGGGGAATAAAGAAAATAATTTTTATTTTCCCTCCAGGCGCGGGGCTGGTGTGGGGGAAGCCCGAGCTTCCCCCAACCCCAGCCCCAAGAACAGGGGGCTCCCACCGGGCTCCCACGCCTTGCGGATATCTGCCTGAAGCCCAAACCAGGTCGGGGAACAGCGGGATGGCGGCGCTCCGCCTCCCCGCTGTCCCCTGAGCTTGTGGGGCTGGCGGCAGGGAGAAGCGCACTTTTCCCCACCGCCAGCCTCCAAACCAGGTCGGGGAACCGAAGCCCGGGGCGCGCTGTGCAGCGCGCCCCGGGCTTTGAGATGCAGGCTGCTATCCGCAAGCCTAGGGAGCCCGACAGGAACTCCCGCGGGCTCCCAAGGCTTGCGGAGAGCTTCCTGAAGCCTGGAGAGCGAGAGGGGTCAGTGCGCACCGACCCCTCTCGCTCTCCAGGCTTCAGCTAAAGCCTGCATTCGCCCCATAGGACACACACACATTTCCCCTTCATTTTTGGTGGGGAAAAAGTGCGTCCTATAGGGTGTAAAATACAGTACTACTTTTTACGCTGGAGGGATGATGGAGAACATATCCATCATGTTTATCAGTCATTGATAGCCTTATCCTCTAAAAAATCATCAAATCCGATTCTAAAGCCATTCAAGTGAGTGGGCATCACATCTTGTGGGAATAAATTCCAGAATTTAACTCTGTGCTATAGGAAGAAGACCTGGGACGCGGGTGGCGCTGTGGGTTAAACCACAGAACCTAGGACTTGCTGTTCAGAAGGTCGGCGGTTCGAATCCCCGCAACGGGATGAGCTCCCGTTGCTCGGTCCCTGCTCATGTCAAACCAGCAGTTCAAAAGCACGTCAAAGTGCAAGTAGATAAATAGGTACCGCTCCAGCGGGAAGGTAAACCGTGTTTCCATGCGCTGCTCTGGTTTGCCAGAAGCAGCTTAGTCATGCTGGCCACATGACCCGGAAGCTGTACGCCGGGTCCCTTGGTCAATAAAGCGAGATGAGCGCCGCAACCCCAGAGTCGGCCACGGCTGGACCTAATGGTCAAGGGTCCCTTTACCTTATATGAAGAAGTACTTTCCTTACCCTGTTCTGAATCTTCCAACGGCAGCCACAGGTATTTGCCTTAGGGTATGGCTGAGCAGGGCACAGTGTGGGTCGCCACTGTGGCCAAGCAACCACTTTGCCAGGAGGAAGACAGGGGGAAATGGGCAGCCATAGAATTGTGCTAACTAGCCTCCATGCACTGGCTGCAATCCTGTTCTGTGTGGGATAGAAGCCAGGCACTGAGTTTCAGTAAGGGCAGAACTGAGTGGGTGAAAGAAACATTTGATCTGGCTCCTGGTGAAATAGTCTTCCCAGAGAGTAAGGAACTCCCCTCTGAATTTGTGGAAACATGAGAAACCGGCTGCTGCTGAGTCAGGGCCAGGGTCCATCCAGCTCAGTATTGCCTACACTGGCTGCCATCAGCTCTCCGGGATTTCAGGGAAGGAACATTCCCAGCCCTACCTGGAGATTCTGGGAATTGAATCACGGACCTTCTGCATGCAAAGCAGATGTTCTACCACAGAGCAATAGACCTTTTCCACGTGCAGCTGCATTCACGGTATTTAATTGTTAACTTCTTATTTTCAGGGTGCTGCCAGCATATACCAATGAGCCTCACTTAATATACTGGGGTCTTTTCATCCCACCCTCTACAGTCTAGTTGCTGTGTGTTTCTCAGATTAAAACTAGTGGATTTTAAAATATGGTAAAGCTTAATTTCCCACTTTTTCCTGCAGATAAAGTCTACAAGGAGATGGAAGATGTTTTAGGTTCCTCCCTTCCCATTTGCTATGAAGATCGAAAGAAACTGCCTTACACCAATGCGGTGATGCATGAAATTTTGCGTGCAAAATATCCCTTATTAATTGGGATTCCCAGGCGAAGTGCAAAGGATATGGAAATGCATGGTTTTCACATTCCAAAGGTACAGGATATAGATAAGGCAACAGCTGTATATTTTGAAAGCAAAGAGCACCTGATAGTGGCACTTTAAATGCACACCTGTAGCACAAAATCTGAGGGAGAAGGATCTCCCCTCTCTCTCGAAAAAAATATCTGAAGATTAATAACCTGAAAGTTAAAAAATTCTATTATGACAAATACAAGGAACAGACTATTGCATAAGTGATCTGGAATGAGAGGATGAAACCCAAACACATAACAAGTTTTATCAAGATACATATAATCACAGAATTGTAGAGTTGGAAGGGACGCTGAGGGTCATCTAGTCCAACTCCTTGCAATACAGGAATCTCAACTACAACATCCATAACAGATGGTCATCTAACCTCCAAAGGCATAAAAACTTGCAAGGAAAGTATCCAGTACAAGAATCCCTGGACCTGCTTTCCTATAATTTGACAGGCTTTTTCCACCTGTGAGTGATTAGCATGCATGCCAATCTCATTCACTTCTGTCAAAAGGGAAAGAAAAGTTATATAATTCCCAACAACAAATTGAAGCAGGAGAGCAGCCTCAAACACGCCCTGTGTTGAATTCAGCAGCCTCTGATGTGCCTTGGGCTGACACACACTATATTCTGATGCACCAAATCAGAATTAGAATCCAATATTGTGATTATTGTACACCATAAATATAGACTGTACCTTTGTATGTGAGAAATGTGTTAAGATTGATTACTGGGGCAGTGAATTGGCAAAACTGTTTTGTGCTGGTCCAGATGCATTCTGAGCCAACTGTTTCTTCTTTTTCAGAGGACACTTGTTATTACAGATCTGAATTCTGTTCTTATTGATCCCACGCGATGGGAAACACCTGAAGAGTTCAACCCGCACCATTTTTTGGACACGGATGGAAATTTTAGGTCTAGAGAAGAATACCTGCCATTTGGAGCAGGTAAACGTAGAAATAATCATGGTCACGTTTAGTAGCTTGTTTCAAACAAGCGAATGGTCAAAGGTGATTAAAGAGAGGGAGGGCCATGAATGGATCCCCTGTGGTTTAAAAATCAGGTTGGAGTGATAGTGTTGAGAGAGCAATGAATTTAACATTCTTCTTCCACATCATTTTCCAATCTGAATTCTCCCTCCATAGAATAGGGGTATCTCTCCAGATGTTGTTGGGCTACAACGTCCATCATCCATGACTCTTGCCCATGCTGGCTGGAGCTGATAGGAATTGTAGTGGCACTTGGAGGGTAACACATTGGCTATCCCTGCTTTGGCACAAACAGCATCTCTGGAAGAGCAATTTAGTTTAGGGAAATGGTTTAAGAGGGGAAGGGTTAAAATCTTCACTCTCCTAGAATTAAAGCCCCAATCAGAATTGGGGGATCCAGTGGCTATATATATTTATTTATTGCAGTTTCCTTCCTTTTTTATTTACAAAATTATATACTGAAATTTTCATAAAATTCCAAAAATTATTAACATAAAATGATGAATTAGTTATAAACTGTAACTCTGTTGTAAACTGCATCCACTTCCATGTACAAAATATTTTTTTCTCTATGGCTGCTGCAGAAGGTGAGCCCAGAACAACCAGCTGCTCCAGCCTCTTCTCACTCTTTTTCCATCTCTCTCTCTCCATTTCTTCTTTTTGTTGTAAGGAGCATCGCACCCCATAGTCGCCTTTGACCGGATCTCCATCATGAGATCCAGTGTGGTGTAGTGGTTAAGAGCGGTAGTCACGTAATCTGGGGAACTGGGTTCACGTCTCTGCTCCTCCACATGCAGCTGCTGGGTGACCTTGGGCCAGTCACACTTCTTTGAAGTCTCTCAGCCCCACTCACCTCACAGAGTGTTTGTTGTGGGGGAGGAAGGGAAAGGAGATTGTTAGCCGCTTTGAGACTCCTGAAGGGGAGTGAAAGATGGGATATCAAATCCAAACTCCTCCTCTTCTTCTTCTTTTTCTTCTTCTATCACTGTGGCAGCTGCCTCTATTGGCCACCAGGTGTCTCCTCTGAGATGTTGGGGATTCACCCACAGGCAATGTGTGCACTTTGAATATTCCTTCCCTTAAGCCAGGGGTCGGCAAGGTTTACCGGGCATGAGCCAGATCACTCCCACGGAGATCGTCTGTGGGCCGGACTGGTGCAGCACGACGCCGGAAATCGCGTCTGCGCATGCCCAGACGCCAAAAATCGCACCTGCGCAGAAGCAATTTTCGGCATCTGGACATGCGCAGACGCGATTTCCAGTATCTGCACATGCACAGACACAATTTCTGGTGCCGCTCGGCGTGTCCCCGTGCCGCGCTGCACTGGTTTAGTGCAGTGCGTGGGGGACTCATTGAGCGGATGGCTTGGTTCAGGGGCGGCTCGTAGGATGGTAAAATGGTCTTTATGACCCCTGCCTTAAGCTGTTCTGGCAGTAGTTAGACCTGCTTTCCCAAAGTACTACATATAGTGATACAGCCATGACCGGTATGCTCCATATCCAAATTCTCACTCTGCTTTCAAGCTTAGTCTTCCTTTGGGAACTGCAGCCACTCAAGGTCAGCTTCCAGTATTTCCTGGAGCAAAGCCAGGACCCTCAGGATGTCAGCCCAGAGAATTCAAGGGAGGTACTTTGGGAGTAGCTGTTTTCCAGCTTTTTATTGTTGTTGTTGTTGTGGCTAAAACTACTGGCTGAGCAAACCAGATGAACTGGAGAATAGATGGAGTTGGTTATGTCTCACTTGCTGCTTCCCCCTTCTTTCCTCTGCAGGGGCTCGAGCCTGTGTGGGAGAGCAGATGGCCAAGATGGAGATATTCCTCTTCCTAACCACCCTGTTGAGGGCATTCCGCTTCCAGCTGCCAGAAGGAGTGAAAGAACTCAATAAAAAGCCCGTTTTGGGGCTGACATTGCATCCCCACCCTCACAAACTCTGTGCTATTCCCCGCTGCAGTGCATCAGGAAGCATATAAAAATAATTACCGTGGTTTATTTATTTATTGCCATAAATTTCTCCATTATTATTATTTTTCACTTTGACTGACATTCTGTCCTTGGCTTTCTCAGTTCTACTATCATTGGACCAATTAAAATATCCCTCATTTGTTGCAGGGGCAGAGTTTGGTAATCTTTGATAATATGGCGTTCAGAGCTAGGCCAAAATTTGGCACCCCCAAACAGATCTTCTCAATTATGTGTCTTCTCAGTTTTGTGCTCAGGACTGAATTCTGTATCTGAACTTAGGTATTTTTTACGCTATGCCACTGAAAGGTGAAAAGGAGGCTCATTTGTTGAATCTGCTCTTTTTCAGCTTATGGAGTCATTGTATTTTCTTTGTTATGTGTTGAATTGGACATTTAAAATGGAGAATTGCATGCTGAGATGGGTCAGTAGTGGAGTTTTGTGCTGTGTTGATATACTAACCTATTTGTAGTACAAAAATGTAGCTTTTTTCGATCCAGAATCGTTCATTCTTGTCCTCAACATACTGCTTTCATTGTAGACTGATTCTTGATCCTGCCTAGGGGTGGCTACTTGATATGTGAAAGCGCTCCTCATTATTATGTTTTCTACGCCTTTTCCACCATGCACATGCCCCAGATGAATCAAGGAAATGGTGGTTGTGATCATGCTATGCACCCAGCCCACAATGCCATTGGTCAGGTGTAGATACTTTCTGTGCCACCATTGCTGGGATAGTGCATATCGGTTTTCAAATGGACACACTGTAGGATAACTCTAGGTAGGGCTAGGAAAGATTTCCTCTTTGAAAGCTGGAGACATGCTGGCAGTTGGTGCTGACAATACTGAGCTGAATAGACGAATGGTAAGGTAGCCTTCTATGTTGCTGTCTCTGCCCACAACAAAACCCCACCTTTTCAAAAGGCAGAATAATAGTGCTAAAGGCATCTACAACTGTGCAGGTTGTGCTACTTTTCTGTTTCGGGTAGGGGTAGTTTATGAGGTCTGAGAAGATGGAAGAACTGAGGGGGAAATAAAGTTCACCATGATTGGGTGCTGGCATTGTGTGGGTGCCCTCTAAAAAGCATTCAAACAATGCACCCACACAATCATGGTGAACCTGCCATTTTCAGCTGTGAATGGTTTCTTCCTTGCCACAAACGTGTGTGTTTGTGCAGTGTTGGGGAGAGGAACCATGTTTATTTCTTTTACTAAATGCTTCTGATTAAGCATCTCAAAGTGATTTCACGGTACAGTAAAAGCCATATGCAAAACAACTGCATTTGTGAAAAGAGTTAATACCATTGGATATATAAAAACAATTTCAGCTAAATTCAGGTACTGACTGCGATAAAAGTAATCACTTAGAAGGCATGTTTGAAGAGGAAATTCTTCAACAGGTGCCAAAAATACAATAAAGACAGTGTCTGTTTACTTAAAAGTACGGTAAACCTTGCAATGATACAAGTGTACAGAGAGATCCACTAGCACTTTACCATGCTAGCTCACCATGCTATACTGAACCTTACAGCATGTAATCTTCAGCTTCTCTGCTGATAATCTTGCACTGAGCAAAACCTCTTCTCAGTACATACATACATCCCTTAAAGAAAGGGAGGGTGGGTGAGTCTGTAAATAAAGTACTGTGTAGCTACTGACTGTCTCTTTCTTCTGCGCTGCGGTGCCGGGGCGAGCCGTTGTGTGCTGTAGCGTTGGCAGCTCAAGCCTTTTTGCCACCCTCCTCAAGGATGGCACCCGGGGCGGAGTGCCCCCACCGCCCCCCTTCCTACGCCCCTGCCATCGGAGGCCATAAAATTGAAGATGTGCTGACCTTTAATATCTAGGTGTAATTTTCCAGGCTTCTGGCTCAAGGAAAGCCCATAACATTCAAGTAACCAACAATGGTAAAAAATAAATAAATCTGTGCATAACTTCCTCAAATTTCTCCAGACTAGGGGTGGCCACTACACTCACGCAGCTCCAAAACTATGCCAGGCTAAAGTTTTGGCCCAACTGTTATATGGTACCATTTTAGGATCACCACCTTCCCTTTTCTTCTGTTTAGAGCAAGTTCATTCATAATTCCTAAGAATGGTGGTACAAGTCCCTAGAAGTGTATCAGACGCCATGTTATGACTGGAGATTGCGTTGGTCAGAGTGGAAGCTAAGGTGTGCCTCACTTCCATAAACTTCTGGCTGAAGATCTGCTATTTCCCACAAGGTGTCCCCCATCCTATATTTATGCATCTGGTTCTTCCTGCTTAAGTGCAGAACCTTACATTTGTCCCTATTGAAATTCATTTTGTTAGCTTGCGCCCAGTTCTCCAATCTGTTACGGTCATTTTGAATTCTGATTCTGTCTTCTCCCAGCCCTCCCTGTTTGGTGTCATCTGCAGATTTGATGAGCATCTCATCAATTGCTTCATTCAAGTCATTTTAAAACAACAATGGGCCCAGGACAGAACTGTGCAGCACCCCACTTGTCACTTTTTCCCAGGATGATGAGGAACCATTAATGGCTACTCTTTGGGTTCCATCAGTCAGCCAGCTACAAATCCACCTAACAATTACCTAGTTCAACCAACATTTTACCAGCTTCCTTGCGAGAATATCATGGGGGTCTTTGTCAAAAGCCTTACTGAAATAAAAATACACAATATTCACATCATTCACCTGACCCACCAAGCTTATAACTCCATCAAAAAGAATTGAGATTCATCTGACATGACTTACTTTTGAGAAACCCATGCTGGGTCTTAGTAATCATAGCATTCTTTTCTAAGTGCTCACAGACCAACTGTTGAATTATCTGTTCTAGGACCTTCTCTGGTATCGATGTCAAGCTCACTGGTTGGTAGTTACCTGGGTATTCCTTTTTTGCTCACCTCCAGTCTGTAGGAACCTCACCTGTTCTTCTGCTTGAAACATAGCTGAAGAAAGCTTTTAAAATTATTTTTAACCTCTCTTGCAATACTCAACTCATTCTGAGCATTAGCTTGCCTGACATTCACCCTGCATCTGTTAGCTACCTGTTTATGCTCCTCCTTTGTGATTTCCCATTTTTTCCATTTCTTATATAGGCAATGATCATTGCACATGTGCTTTACCACAACCTGGAAGTAGCAGTAAAAGGGGGTGGGGTGGGTGTAACGGGGTGGGCTTATTTCAGATTTTAATATTGCACAGCTTGAATTGACTGGATGGATAAAAATTGTCTAGACCCATCTGTTTGATTCAAAACTTTAATTGTGGAACAAAAAGCAGTAAATGATTCAACCAAATAATTCCATATAATATCTTGTGCCGTCCAGCACAGGCTCGGCATCTTAGAAATAAAAGATAATTCCAAACAGACCTAAAAGCTGAGGCCTCTCTCTTCCTACAGCTTCCAGTTTGCCTGAGGCTGTGCATCTTACTCTCACAGAGCATAAGAACGACTCAGCCACCACCTTTCCAAGATGGCGAAGTTTTAATTCAATGCCTCTTATGTGATCTAAGGTTAAACACTCATGCGTTAGGTAGCAGAGGACAAGAACAATAGTTAATGATAAACTCATCTAGGCACTCAGAGAGAGCTGTTTCTAGCTTAGTACACTCAAGTGGAATTTCTCCATTTCAGTGTCAATTAAATTATTATACTTAGCAGGGCTTACATGCATTCCACTGTTGCACACAATGACCCAGAATGCAACTCCTGTGCAAATCGAGGGTTGCCTGTACACACCCTTCTGAAATTTCAGCTGATCTGTAAGCTCCTTATGCAGCCAAACCAGTTTCTTTAGATGCCTCCCAATTTTCTTTTTTGTTGGAATTGTCTGCATTTGGGCCTTCAATATATCACCTTTAGGAAACTCCCATCCATCATGGACCCCTGTCTCCTTGAGTGCTTCTGACCATGGGATCTCACTCAGTAGTTCCTCAAACTGGAGGCTTCTTCCCCATGAAATCCCTTGGTGCATATATGATAATAATAAAAAAAGTTTATAACTTGTTTTTTAGATTGTGCAGTATTGAGCCCCTGTTCTCAAGCACATCATAGCAAATTATCTATGGTAATAAAACATAAAAGAATCTGCCCCACTCCCCTTAATTCCAGTCAACAGCAGGCATTGTCCTTTCACATTGTTTAAATTCCAAAGAAAACCTTCAATGTCCCGATCCTCTGCAGAACAGCTGATTTGTTTGTAGCATCCCTTCCATATCTTGCCCAAAGAGTATTTTAAAAACTCAGATGTAGCTACAAACCACATAATTAAAGTAGCACCTGAGCAACCAAGGGAAAGCCACAGAATTCGAGAATTCAAGAATTGGAGTTGAAAGGGATCTAGTCCAACTTCCTGCAATACATGTTGGATGAAGAGAACAAGAACGATGTAGAAATTTACAGCAAGATATAAGACGCTGGAAGTATTATTTTTTACAGTATATGCTTTACGATGACCTGCTGCGGGGAACAGCACAGAGTTTATAAGGACGGGGATGCATTGTCAATGCTGTTACAGGTTCTTTGTTGAGTTTCTTTGCTTCTGGTATGTGGAAGCTGAATGCCCTCAGCAGGCTGGTGGAAAAGATGAACAGCTCAATCCTCGCCATCTGCTCTCCAATACACGCACGGGCTCCTGAAGAGGAAATAAGGAGAAAGTGGGAAGTGAGCAAAACATTTCCCACCAAATCCATCTCTCAGCAACTAGTTTAAAATCTCAGTAAGGAATCTGGGTGGGCCAAGTTTCCTACCTACCACCAAAAGTGGTCTCATAAAAGGCCCCCTTTTATGATGTCGTTGAATAGGTGGGTCATGTAGGGCATCAAGGGTTCTTTGAATTTCCTATAGAATTCTGCTGTGAAGCCGTCTGGGCCTGGGGCTTTGTGTGGTTTCAGGTTTTTGAGGACCACATCTATTTCCTCTGGGGTGATAGGGCTGTCCATGAATTCCTGTTCCTCATCAGTTAGGGTAGGCATGGTCAGTCCTGCTAGAAATGTTCTGATTTCCTTCTCTGGTGGGTTATGGGAGGTGTATAGGTTGGAGTAGAATTCTGCAAATTCTGAGGTTATTTCTTCAGGGGAGGATGTTATGTTGCCGTCTTTTTTGGTGATGCAGTGTATTCTTGTTTTGAGTGCTTTTATCCTACATCTATTTGCTAGTAATCTGGAGTTTTTCCCTCCATATTCATAGAAACGTTGTTTAGAATATAGAATGCTGATCATTGTTTTGTTAATTTCTAGGGAGTCTAGTTCTCTCCTTTTTTGTTCTATAAGTTTGAGGAGTTTTTTAGATCCTGTTTGTTTGTAGCGTGTTGAGAGGGCTGTGATGTCTTGTTCTATTTTGCTAATTTTTGAGGAGGTTTGTTTTTTAAGGAATGTTTTCTCTTTTATGCAAGCTCCTCTGGTGACCGCTTTCATTGTGTCCCATAGGAGGGGGGTTGTTATATTGTCTACATCGTTTTCCTTGAAGTAGTTTTGGAGGGTTTTTGTGAGACTCTCTCTAATTTGTTTGTTTGTAGTTAGGATGGGACTGAAGGACCATGATGGGGTGGTTTGTGTTCCTTCTCCTATTTTAACGATGACTTCTACTGGGGCGTGATCTGTGATTTTAATGTTACCGATGTTTGTTGATTCCACTGAGGGGATCAGACCCTGTGTGAGTAGAATGCTGTCCAGTCTGGACACTGTATCATGACGTCCCGATTGGAATGTATGGCTGATGTCTCCCGGGTTTTGCTCACTCCAAATGTCGTAGAGACCCCTGTTTTTTAGCATTTTTAGTAACTTGTAAGAGTTCCTAGTTGTTGGGGGTTTCCTTCGGAGGAAGGTTGCCCATGGGGTTGTAGGGTGGATATCTTTCAGGGATATACCTTTCATATTTAGATTGAGGTCCCCTCCTAGGATTGCTTCCCCTTCAGAGAAGGAGAGGAATTTGTTTAGTGTCTTCTGGAAGAATTCTAATTGTTTCGCGTTTGGGGCATATATGGAGCCAATTGTCAGTTTGATTTTACCATCTAGTGTCCCTTTAGCGAAAATGAATCTGCCTTTTTTGTCCCTGAGGACTGTTGTGGCAGTGAAGTTCAGGTCTCTACTGAGTATTATGGCTACACCGCGAGCTTTCCCTGAGCCTCGTGCGACCCACTGCTGACTGAAGCGGGGGTCGCTCAGGAGTTTGCTGCCTTTGGGTGGGTTGTGTATTTCTTGTAGGAAGGTGATGTGCGGTTTCATGGTGTTTATGTATGAGGTGATGCGTTTTCTTTTGATGGGGTTTCCCAGCCCCCTCACGTTTAATGTAATTGCTTTTATGTTAGCCATCTTGCTTATCTATTATGTGGGGCGATTCCCTGCCAACCCGTTCGGGTTGTCTTGTGTCTCTCTCTTCGTGTTGTTTAAAGAACCAGTGGGGTTGCGCTGACCCAGGGTGTGGTGGGTGGGGGGCTGATGGGATTAGAGTAAGATTTGGGTTAAAGAGTAGGGGGTAAGTTGTAGAGAGTTTCCTATATGTAGTCATATAGGTGTTTGTTTGGGGTATTTTGGGACATCTGGCATTTAGCCGGTTGGTCCTAGGTCTCAGCTGGTGTGGAAGGCCGTGTTCAAGGACAGGCCGTCCCCCCTGTTGTTTGCGAGAGGGGGAGATCAGTGAGACAGTGTGAAGTGACTTTGTAACGTCGCTGTCAAGTATAAGGTTCATGAGCAATGTTGCCAATGTTATGAGCAACATTGTTGGTGTGTTGGGGTGTGGGTGTGGGTGCTGGTACGCTCTGGTGCCACCATAGTGCTGGTTGGGTATCAGATTTTAGCCTGATTGTGGGTTGTGTTATTGAGGTTGGAGAAGTTGTTTTTCCTTAGTATGGAGTATGGGAATGTTGAAGGTGTGGGTGGTGGGGAATGTGGTTGAGGTCGTCTGGGCTGGTGTTGGGGTGGGGATTTCTGTGGGGGTGTGGGGCTGGGGGGATGTTGATGGTGTTAAGTATATCTATGTTTTGGGGGGGGAGAGAGGGGGAACGGGGGGGGGAATCACCGGTCCTTCAGTTTGTGGCTTCATTCAGCTGCGGTTGTTGTTGTTGTAGGGTTGTCCATCTGTGATGAATTGGTTTGGTTAATCTTGGTCTGGTTTCTTGTGTCGTATGGCCGGCGGGGTGGTTCTGAGCATGATGCTTGTCTGTATTGGTTTGCGTTGTTGTGCCGCTTCTGTTGTTTCCTTTTCTTCTTCTCTACCGTCGTCCAGTTGTTTGCTGTTGTTTCCTCGTGGTTGGGGCTGTCACTTGGTGGGTTTGTCGGTTGCCATTCTGGTGGGAGGTCGAGTTCAAGGTTCTTTAGTAGTTGTAGGGCCTCAGATATGTTGGTGGCCGTGTGTTGTGTTGTATTAGTTGTTACAATGAGGCGGAAGGGGAAGCCCCATCGGTATTTGATCCCGGCTTGTTGGAGACGCTGGGTGAATGGGCGCAGGCTTTTCCTCCGGTTTAGGGTATCCTGGGATAGGTCCTGTAGGGCCAGAATGGGGGTTTCTCCATATCGAAGGTTGGTTGAGTTTCTGAGGTTGTTCCATACCTCTTCCTTCTTTTTGTAGCGCGTGAAGCATACAATGATGTCTCTTGGGGGGGCGCTGGGTTTTGGCATGGGTTTTAGGGCTCTGTGAGCCCTCTCCAAGTCATCTGCCTCAAGTTTCAGGCCTGGGATTGTGTTTTTCAGCCAGCGTATAATTAGGTCTGCTGGGCTTTTCTCCTCTGTTTTTTTCAGGAAAGTTGCGGAAGCGGATGTTACAGCGTCTATTGCGATCTTCAAGGTCGGCTTGCTTAATTTTCATCTCTCTGTGTTCTGCTTCCATTTGGTTTACCAGTTCGTCCAGTTTCTTGTTCACACGTGCGTTCTCCTCCCGGTATTGCTCTATTATTCTTTCTTGCATTTGGTTCTTGTTCTCTAGAGCTTCCACTTTGGAGGTTAGATTGTTGATTAGTGCCTGCATGGGAGCCATTGTGGCCTTCAGTGTTTTTTCTAATCGTGCTTCTAATCTTGCTTCCATTTCCCTCAGATCTCGTTTCGTTACTGGGTGGTCGTCATCTTGAAGGGGAGTTACGGTATTGGCATTGTTTGCCATCTCCCTGGTTGGTGTCATCTCAGTCTCCCTAATGGTTTTGGTTTGAGGTTGGCTTGGCATCCTCTTGGAGTAGGGCGTGTGGTGGTTAGGAGTTGTGGCAGTGGTGATTCCTGGGTATTGTTGGGTTGCTGGGCTGATCAGGCGTTGCCGGTGGCTTTTACAGAGCGTTTGGATTAGGTGGTCATTTGTGTCACTTCTAGCCTGTGTTTTAAGAACTTGTCTAGAGTTTCTGTGGTTGCCTCAGCATTGCCGCCAAAGCGGGGGGGGGGGGCAGGTAAGTAGAGATGGGTAGACTAACGGACAGACAGTTCATATAAGGGGGAGGGGTTAGCAGGTAGAGATGCAAGAGATTAGAGGGGTGGGGCCAGGGAAAATATGTGTTTAGGAGGGGGTTGTATATACCCAAAAAGGGTATTGGGGTCCGGTTAAGGTGGAGGTTGGGGTTGGGGGTGCGCTCAGAAACAGAGACAGACAAATAGGCTATATGTAAAGGGTGGAGGGAGAAAAAGGAAGAAGAAGAAAGAAAGAAGAAGGGGGGAGACGGGGGGGGGGAGAGGGGAGATTGGAGTAAAAGAGAAGAGAGAGAGAGAGAGACAAAAAGAGAGTTGAAAGAGAGAGGAGAGATAGTACAGTAATATCGGCGGTATTAGATTGCCGCAATAGTTTTAGCTGTAGTATGAGGGGGGCAAAGTAGGATATGGTGATATGAATGTGTGTATGTGTTTCCTTTAGGGGAAGGGGGGGGATGGAGAGAGGGAGGAGGAAGAGAAAAGGAGAGGAGGAGGGGGAAGGGTGGGAAAAGGAGGGAGAAGAAAAGAGAGGGGGAGAGAAGGGAGGGGGAGGGAGGGTGAGCTGTGGCAATGGTATGGGGGGGAAGTCTTATTTTAAAAGAGGGGGTGGGGGGAAAGGGCTCCCCCCTCAAAAACAAGCTGACGAACAGGCTAAAAAGGGGATGTTGATTTTAAAAGATAAAGGGGATAGAGAACAAAATTGGGGATGGAGAAAGGTGGGATAAAAGGAAAAAATAAAGGGGGTGAAGGGAGAGAGAGAGGAGAGAAAAAAGGGAGAGAAAAATAAACGGGGGGGAGTATCAATAGCAATAGCAGTGATATGGAGGAATTTTTTGTTTAAAAAGAAAGTGGTGGTCGTGGATGGGGGTGAAAGATCCCCCCCTCAAGAACAAGCTAACAAATAGAATAGAAATAGAAATAGAATAGGGGGGGGGATTGTGTTTTTTTTAATATATATAAAAAAAGAAACCTATTTCCCCCTAATTATTATTATTATTTTCTGTTTGAAAAAAGTAAGGGTGGCTGCTGCAGCAGTGGCCCCTCTTTTAAAAAGAAAAATGATCAAAGTAGGTATATGGGGGGGGGGGAATAAAAAAAGGGACTTTTTTTTTTTAAACAAAAGGGGTTAAAAAAGGATATATATTTTTTTTAAAAAAAAGGGGGGGGAAGAGGGTAGTTTCTTCCTTTCTGCGATCTCCTTTGTCATGCGGTTTTCCTCTGTTTTCCGGAGGGGTAGGCTCCTGTCGGCTCAGCCACGTGTTTTTTTGGAGCCTGTTTTTTCGGAGCCGTGCTCACCTACCTCTCGGGGGGCAGCAGCGGTAAAGTTGGGGCTCTTTTTTCTTTCTTTCCTTTTCTCCTTCTTTCCCCCTTTTCTCTTCTTTTTCTCCCTCTCTGCGTTGGCTGCACTGTCCTCCTGGTTTTGGAGCTCCTCTTAGCTGTTGGGGGGGGTGGTCGGGTGCCTTTCCGGGTGCCTTTCCGGCTCAATCTCAGTCCTGGGGGGTGTTTTGGCTCCTTTGATGGACCCCCGGGCACCCCCAATTCCTCTCTGCTGGCAGTGCTGGCGGCAGCAGTCCTGGGAGTCCGGGAGTCGGCCAGACAGAACCTTTTACTCTGGCTGGCTTCAGGAGCTCTTTTCTGCTGTTGCAGCCGCCATGCTGCCTCGCCGGAAGTCCGAATGACGACGTTTTTGAACATTTGCTGCGTCATACTGAAGTATGTTGGCTATAAAAAGGCAACTGTGTGAAATGCTTTTTCAACACTGTTATAGAGTTTTTTGAAGACACAATTGAGGCGTTCCCAAAGTAAAGGAAGGATTGAACTCTGATTAATAAGAATACACATAGAGGCTTAAACCAGCAAGACTTACAGAGTGTTCAAAAGAACCAATCAGATTTCTTCTGAGCATTTCAACAAACCCACATGGGGAGAAAGTTAAACCACCATAACTAATTAAGCACAGGGTGAGCAAAGAACAGAACTACAAAGAAGAGCATTTGGCAACCCTGGAGGTGATAAACAAGCAATATACATGATAAGGAGGACGGCCAGGAGGACAACGATCATTATCACCTTTATGTGAGATCTGTTTACCTGGCCCTAAGATTAACATCCTACATCAAAGAAACTCGCCCACTGTCTTTGATGACCCAGGATCCTGCCTGGTGAAGCAACTGGGCTGTGTACGTGACTTGTGACGAAAGAGAAATGGGCAGTGGAGAAAATGGCCAGAGATGTAGAGGTGTGGATTGATCAAGAATCATATCAAAATAGTTTAAACCCAGTCAACCCAATGCTTTCATTGCTGACACAGATGGCTTACTCTATACTTCTTATAATTCATCATAGCAATCCCACCTGATCACTACATCTCCGGATATTTGCACTCCTACACACAATGCTTTGCTCATTGATGAACTCAAAAGAGATTAGGCATGACATTGCTTATTATTGGAACTATTTGCAAAGTTCAGTGCATTGAATTTGCAGTTGCAAGGAAATGAGGCCAAACTTGTCACCTCTATGTTTATTTCAAAGTCAACTCTATTCAAGCACAATATAGCATACTCTCCAAGTGTCCAGGTTTAAATGGGACATCTCGGACTGACAGAAGCCACCCCAGCTTCTGATACCAATCTGGGATGTTCAGTTTTGGCTCCCATACTCTGGTGGGACCAAAAGGTGAGTATTTTTGGTTTCATGCTGTGGCACAAGTCAGTTGGCTCTGTAATAAACAAAAACCTGTCCTAATTCCCTTATGGGGGACACAAGAGCCCTTATAGAGTCCTTTGTAGGTTCTCCATCGGTCAGAGAAAATAACAGAGGCCAACCAGAGAATATTGAGAAGCAAAGCAGCTATAAAGCTTGATCTTTATTGATCTGTTGCAACAGGGTGCTCCCCTTACACGCAGGAAAAGGAGGAGGACCCAGAACCAAGGTGTGCCTGTCCTTATATAGACGTTTTAAATTCCCTGCCCTGGAGCTCAAGACCATCCTTCCATACATCATACATACATCACAGAAGGGGTGTAACCCAAGCCCACCCCCCACAAACATCATACGTGCATCACAGAAAAAATGGTCTACAACAGAAATTTGAATGTTGTTGTTTTTCCTGGGTGCCAGGTTATCTGATAATGCCTTTTCTGATTGCCTTTCCTGGTAATCTGCCCATTCCTTTGAGATGGTGATTACCCAATTCCTGAGACAATGGGAAGGCTCCCCCACCCCTCCTTGCAGAGACAACATTTGGTCAGTTTGGGAGTTAGAATGGTTTCAGGGCGGTCCTCCTGTGCTGCTCCAGACATGTGGTCCACACATCTATGTATGCGCTTGGTTGGTACATTTATGAACATTTATTATATATAAGACCTTAATTTTTTTATTTCAGCTCACACCAGAGCACAGAACCAAAAAATGGGGGGGGGGAACCTTTCCTTTCCTTACCCCCACCACTCTTCTTCCTCCTTCCATCATGGCACTTCCAGAAGCTGGCTTCCAGAAGTACGCCTGCAGTGCTGGCTGTGCCAGCCAGCACAGTATCACCCAGTGCCACAGAAATAGAGGTAGAGACATAGAGGAGGAGGAGGACAGTGGACAAAGGTAGCAGGGGGAGTAGGCAAGTGGACAAGCAATGGGATCATCAGGATGTGGGGGCTGGTGTCCCAGTTTGGCCTCTTAAAATGATGGAGGACATGATCTAGGCCATTGCAAGCTATACCAATTTCTGAGCCTGTCTGAGCTGTTCTGTGAGGTTATTTTGTGTCCATTTGGATTTGCCTGAGCAACTTGCGGATCTTCTTTCATTGGAAATTCCAGATTGGGTGGTAAATCCATTTTCAGATACTTAGGAAGTTGGATAGTGAAGGAAGAACCAACTGAGCAACAGAATGGCATTGAGCTGAAATCACACCAAAAGATTTGGTTATAGAAATAAATTTCTGTGAGAAGATAAAGGAATGTGTTTTTTTCCTGCCACTTACAGGGGAATCAAAACTGGAAGGGTTTGGATAGAAGTAAATTTCTGATCTCTATACTGCACTATGGACAGTGGTTAAGAAACTCCTTGTTGCATTTCCAACATCATATTTGGTGGAATGTGGTATTAGTGTGTTCATCCAACTTCTCTCCAACTTGACTCCAGATTACTAAATGTTACAGTAAAATCTGGGTGCAGGGCTACTCTGCCACCCAGCTCGTCGGACTAAGTCCACGGGTCCCTGCGGAGGAAAATGAGCTCAGCCGGAGACAGGAGCAAGCAGCAGAAGATCCAAGTTTATTGCGCAACAGGTTCAAGGCGAGATTGAACAGCGGGAAAGGGGTGACATGAACTTTTAAAACTTCCCTCCATGTCCCAGAATGCAGTGCAAAATGCATCATAGTTACATCATGAATACATTAAAGAGAGGTTGGGTTACACCGGATTAACTTATAGAGGAGGGAGGGGAATATGCAGAGCTGGAGATATGCGCAGATAAGCACTTCCTGAGTACCGGTGATGAGAAGACAATGGTCCAAGTATGTATAGTCTGCCACCTGGCGTTGCCCGGAGGAAAGGTTTGGCAGAGCGATTTGACCGGATTAGGGTCTTCCTGAGTATGTGACACCTCGCTCGAGGGATCATGGAGGCAGGGGAGGTGTCATGGAGTCCTGAAGAGACTGAGCTGATTGGCACCAAAAGCAAGGAAATCAGAATTGTGGTTGATTTTATACGAATTTCCAAGGATTTTTAGTCCATTCTAGTCCATTTTATATTGGTGATTGAAGTTGGAAACAAAATAGATACATTGTAGCAAGATTTGACACTTTTACAAGTTCACAAGTTTCGGTTCCATTGTTCTCCCAGCCTGTCAGAAGCCTGTCAAGAGGTTAAATGAGGCGTGCAGGAGCTCGCTGAGCTAGCTCTGCAAAGCGAATGCATGGTTCTAATTGGGTAGAACGCAGCCATTGAAAGGAATAGGGAATACAGCTTCGTACGGTCAACCCACGGTAAAGATAGAGCAGGAAAGAGGCATAAGAATTTGGGCTTATTTCGCCCGTGTAGGAAAGGGAAAGGCACTTTATTTATGGGGCTTTGGTAGAGTGTGGTGCTTGTGTAACGGTGTGGGGGCTGAGGGGTCGACGTAAGGCTGGGTGCCCTTGAGGTCATCGCCTCGGACCCCCTGGTGATCGACGGAAGGGTAGAGGAAGGCATGCGCCCCCCCTTCCATATCACTAAACATGGTAGACTCCTGCTAAGTGACTTCAAATCAGACATTTTGAAACTGGTATCACTTCATCAAACTCATCCATTGCATTAAGAATTTATAGAACAGTGAGATAGTTAGGAAATGTGGTATCTAAGATTCTTGCTAAATTACTAGTAGACTTTGAAAAGCTGGTATCGCTGCTTCAAGTTCATCAATTTTGTTGAATTAATTAAACTAAATGGTTTTTAAATTAAACTAAACTGATTTTTAATAAATGTGCAATAATTGTTACTATTTTGATTATTTGTCTTTCTTAGTGGCTCCACAATTCTTCCATGTTCTCACCGCCTCAAGGCAAGGAATCACAAAGGGGTGGAAATTGTGCTGCAAACAGCAACTTTCTGTGCAGACATGCAATATATCTACATATGTACTGGTTTCGCTCCTACAATACACACTAACTTTAAGAAGCGCTTTCTCTTGGAGAAGAATTTTTTCATACACATATGTTTGGAAAAGAAAGAGAAATAAATATATTCCAGAAGACTTTCCTTGGCTAACAGAGTGTGTGGAAACAAAATAGAAAGCACTATGGATATGTAGATTTTTCAGAATATTTGTGGTAAAATATTCACTAACCCAGGCTGTATCACACTGGTCGCTGGGTATTTAGTATAAAACTCTATAGTCAAGATAAACTGGCCGAGGCGCTATGAAATATGATGGAAGCCCCACTGTGCTGGTGGAAGAAGAAGAGAAGAAGAGTTTGGATTTGATATCCCGCCTTTCACTCCCCTTCAGGAGTCTCAAAGCGGCTAACATTCTCCTTTCCCTTCCTCCCCCACAACAAACACTCTGTGAGGTGAGTGGGGCTGAGAGACTTCAAAGAAGTGTGACTGGCCCAAGGTCACCCAGCAGCTGCATGTGGAGGAGTGAAGACTCGAACCTGGTTCCCCAGATTACAAGACTACCGCTCTTAACCACTACACCACACTGGAACACCACTGGCATGAAATACTGGTGCTGCTTTGATACACTGGTGGGACTCTCTGCAGGGATATCCATTCCATGGGCACAGCTTTACTGTGGAGGTGGTTTGGGTGCAAGGAGGGCTGTGTACAGGAGGACGAGGCATGGGCAGATGGCATGAAGGCGTAAACTGGGGCAAAGCAGAGCTGCAGAACAGAAGAGACAAGTGGCCTCAGTAATGGGGTTGGGACAGGCATGCAATCCTATCTGTAGCATGCAGTTTTCTCCAGCAAAGATCCCTGGGGCAGTATTACTCATTCCCCCAAATTAGCTTTTCCATGATATATATATGTTAGGTATGTGAAACGCACAATCAGGTCTTGTAACAGTGCCTGGGGAACTCGCTGAGTGGAAGGTGCTATAGCATTGTTGTTTGCGTGCAGGGAGGGCCAAGGTGTTACTGGGGGTGTCCACCTCAACATCACTGCATTGGCTCTCCCCGTGCCCAAGTTGCAATGAGGGATGTCACTATCCCTGTGAAAGGTAAGCACCGCTTGTGTTTGCATGGAAGCTGGGTTTTTTGCTTTTAAGCATGCTTTCCCTCTTCTTCTTCTAGGCTGGCCTAGTTCACTCCACCCCTCTGGTAATTTGTGATTAGATCACTCCTTCCTTCAGAGGCGTGGGAACAACTCCAATTCTTGACTGAAATACATACTGTACCAGATCTAACCTTGACATAAGCACTAAAAGAATTAATGCAAAGTGAAATGCAGCCCAAGAACTAATTAGATACGATGCAATAAATCTTGCCACATCTGTCTTCAGTGTGGTCTGTATAAAAGGTAGTTGGTGAATGAACAGACAAGTGACAATATCTTTGAAGGGAAGCAACACGCTCTTGGGGAAACTATGTTCCAATGCACACAGCTATACTAGCAAAAGAAATCCACAGAGGAAAGATAACAACAGGAGAATGGCAGGGATCTTGGAAATTTTGATTTTTGTGCTGGTGGCTCTTCTGATTCTGCGCTTCCTGAGACAGCTCTGGTCACACAGACGCTACCCTCCTGGACCTTTCTCACTTCCTGTCATTGGAGGCATGTGGCAGATTGGGAAAATATTATCACCAGATACTTTCTTGAAGGTACTTCTTTCTAAATCATTTAGTAGTTGAGTAAGAAGCTGGCTTAATAGAACTGCAGATTATTTTATTTCTACAGCAACTGGTGAGTAAAGTGTTGTGTTGGTAAAACCTTCTGGAAAATGGAAGTGTGACATGTAGTGCAACTTGTCAGTTGGAACAATTGTTTCTCTCTTCATCAAAACTACAGTATTCTGCAGGTATTCTGCATGCTATAGCAACTTTAATTGTACACATAGTAAATTCAATTAAGGATTTCAATGTAGTAGTAGTAGTAATAATAATAATAATAATAATAATAATAATAATTTATTATTTGTACCCTGCTCATCTTAATCTGACTTGGTTTCCCCAGTCACTCTGGGCAGCTTCCAACAAAATATTAAAAATACACTAAAACATCAGACATAAAAAACTTCGGGTCATTCCATGTCAGTTCAACGCGTCATGTCACCCACTGTCTCGCATTTTGATGAAACTTGGCGTACACCTTTCCCTTAAGGTTGAAAGAACCCCCCTTAAATTTTCCCCCTCTATCTCAAACGGTTTTACTTTTATAGCACTTCAAAGTTTCGTGAAATCGGCATTTCTGTTCCTCTTGAGATCCTTGGCCTGGCGTACATTTTATTTTTTCCCCTCCATAACCAATGATCATATCAGATAGAGGGGGGACATTTAAGGGGGTTTCTTTCAAACATAAGGGAAGGGAATACACCAAGTTTCATCAAAATCCGAGACGGTGGGTGACGAAACCCTTGTTTTTTGCATTGATTTGATGTGGAATGACCCTTTCCCTAAACAAGGCTGCCTTCAGATGTCTTCTAAAAGTCAGATAGTTATTTATTTCCTTGACATCTGATGGGAGGGCGTTCCACAATAACCGCTTCTCACAGTGAGGGAACCGCCAGAAGGCCCTCGGCGCTTGACTGCAGTGTCCAGGCTGAACGATAGGGGTGGAGATGCTCCTTCAGGTATACTGGGCCAAAGCCATTTAGGACTTTAAAGGTCAGCACCAACACACTGAATTTTGCTGGGAAATGGACTGGGAGCCAAGTAGGTCTCATCATAACTGTTACCGGAAAAATCCGAGGGCTCCCTTGGACAAAAAGTAAAGACACCAACCAGAGTAAATTGGAGCAAATCAGCAGCCTGTAGGCTTGGCCTTTATTGACTGTTGCAACAGGGTGCTCCCCTCACTTGCAGGTGAGAGGAAAGACACAGAAAAATGGTGTGCAAGACCTTATAAAAACTTTTGAAATTCCCATCCTCTAGGTCAAGCCCACCCCCAGAAACATCATGCATACATTACAGAAAGGAGGGGTTGAGGGATATAGATAGATAGATAGATAGATAGATAGATAGATAATACTTTATTCGGCTATAAGCCCACAAGGTAAAACAAATCAATAGATAAAATAGCATTTTACAATCTAAAATATCAACTAAAATATTTCAACGCATAATCTCTTTCACATTATTTACAATCTCTAGATGTACCGTGTTATGGCCTTGAAGATCAAGATGGTGCATAGAGTTTACTGGATTTTTAATAGTCATGCAGCATTCCATGAAGTCTTTTATATGAAAGAACTGAAATCAGGAATCTAGCAACCTGTAATGTTCTATAAGAGTCAATGTCCTGGAGTAGATAAGCTAGATGTAATTCAGGTGGTTTAGCAGCAATTTCCAGAATGATTGAACTCAGGATCCTTGATCGGGGAACAATGTATAAGGGGCAATTAAACAAGATATGATAGAGGGATTCTATTGATTTGTTGTCACATGCGCATAAAACAGAGGTTTTACCGTTAGAAAATCTATTGCTCAGAACATTTGAGGGGAACACATTAAATCTGGCTCTAACAAATGCGAATCTATGCGACGCAGCCGATAAAGTAGATTGATTGGCTGTATGATTACCCTGTATTTGATTTTGGGGGAGCAAATCCATATACATTATTCAGGGATATATAAGAAAAGAAAAACTTTTTGTATACATTATATTAGCTGCAATATTCTAAAATACGTTTGTGAATTACTTTTTTACATATGGGATGACTTTATATTTGACTATAAATTTAATATTCTATATATGTATATGTATATTCTATACACTGTATTTACTCGATTGTAATGCATACCTTTTTTTGGCCAAATTACGTCATGAAAATTAGGGTGCGCATTAGATTTGATGGCACATTTACATTCACCAGCAAATACTTTTTTGGTTTCAAGGTTTTGAAAATTGAGGTGCACATACTGTATGTATATGTAAATGTCTCCCATAAAACAAAATGATTTCTATTAACTAATATATTGTTATAAGCAGAGTGGGGAGATCTTCCATTAAACCCAAGAAATTGATGAATGTCAGAATCTAGCTAATATTGGGGATATGAATGCAAAATACAATCTGCAGAACTGTGCCACACAAGGAATCCCTGGGCTGGCTTATGGGAACCAGCTTGACCAGGGCTAGTTAAGAACAAAAACATTAATAGACAAAGGTGTGGATGGCTTGTGATTAGCACATCAAAGGAAGGTTCTCAGGTCTGTGCTCACAGGCTGACCTCACAGGAGAAATGTTGCTCTAAAAAACTAGGCTTGGGATAGCAGATGGATGGGGAGGAGTTGCTTGGAGCAAAGGTGTGTTAGGAAGAAGGAGAACAAAGACAGTACCCTGGACGAGAGCCTTGGACTATAGTGCTACACTGCTGCGGGGAACAAGCCACCCCAGAGATGACCATCCTGTAAGAGCTGGACTCCCACAATTCAAATTCAGCTGCAAATATGCGAATAAATCATTTTTCTTAAAGCTACAACAGTTTCCACTACATCCTGATTCTCAAAGTAGCACAGACCCTGTGGGAGTGCCTGGAACCTCCTTGGCATCTTGCCACAGCAGCTTGGCAGAGATTGGAGGTGGCCCCCAACCTTTTAACAATATAAAGAATTATAAGGGCTATAAGAAACCCACCCTGGATTGAGAAAATCTAAGCAACTATTAGCCAGTTTTGAGTCCGAGCACTGCCAGGGCCACTGCTGCACAGAAAAGCACCTGTGAGATGCTGCAGCCACCACCACCTCACCTGGTGCTTGTGAGCAGGACCTACCACAGGGGAGGAGGGTCAACTCCTGCCTGAGTATCACTCCTTCAGGGATGTGTTCTGCAAGAAGGAGCCAGCAAAGTTGCCATGGCACCAACTATATTGCTGTGTGATTGAGCTATTCCTGGGGGCGCTCTTCCCTTGGAGCTGCCTCTACCCAACGTCTGAGGCTGAGCTTACAGTTCTGTAGTAGTTCCTGGATAATGATTTGGCAACAGGCTTCTTGCAGTCATTGAAGGTGCTGGATGGTGCCCCAGTAGTGTTTGTCAAGAAGAAGTGGGCGGTGGAGCTGAAGGTAAAAAAGGGTAAAGGATCCCTGGACAGTTGAGTCTGGCCAAAGGCGACTATGGGGTTGCGGCGCTCATCTCGCTTTTCGAGGGAGCCGTGATGGAAGCCAGAGAGCACGGAAACACCGTTTACCTTCCCGTCACAGTGGTATCTATTTATCTACTTGTACTGGTGTGCTTTCAAACTGCTAAATTGGCAGAAGCTGGGACAAAGCAATGGGAGCTCATCGCCAACCTTCCAATCAGGAAGCCCAAGATACTCAGTGGTTTAGACCACAGCACCAACTGTGTCCCTTTAGTGGAGCTGAAACCTTGCTTGGATTATAGAAACCTCAACCTGATCAAATCCCCACTTGGTACCCATTGCCTCTCTGAACGGTTTTCCTTTGCCCCACTCCTTTCCCATGGAAGACTCATTCTTTAGTGCTAAATCGGAGCAAATGTCAATCTGAATAAAATCTGAACTTCTGTTTGTTCTGACTGAGCACTAAAGAGTGGTTTTCCTTGCGGGGGGGGGGGGGCAGCAGAACAAGATTTAGTGTGGGTAACTCCTCAGTCTCACAACAACTGGACAGCCTTGAAATACACTCTGTTGTGGTGAAGAAGAAGCCTTTGCCAGCTCACTGAATGCCTGTGGCAATGGGCTATAGTCACAAAAGCTTGTAATAATCTGCTATATTTTAACATGACGGTTCTCTTTTCTACTTTGATGCTAATGGCAGCTGGCTAAGCAATATGGAGACATTTACAATGTATGGCTCGGACATTATCCTATGGTAGTACTGTCTGGATTCCAAACGGTGAAAGAAGGCCTTACAAACTCACCAGAAGTCTTGTCTGAACGACCGGTGACCCCTTTTCTGAAAGCTGCACTTAAAAAAAAGGGTAAGTTGTTGAGAAGGCTGATGGGTTTTGCTGGCCCTATCTCCAGAGAAGAGTATAAAATCAAACTTTGACTATGCCCATCAACCGAAGCTCTTTCCAACAGCAGAGGTCTTCAAAGAAGTCATTGCACTGCATTTACCAGCTTGGTCATTAGGCACTAAGATTGCCACAAAATCTGGTTCATAGGCTAGGCTCTTGTGCAAAACTCAGAAGTCAACAAAGGTGATATGAACTTATGATAACACTTTTTGTGGGAGTCTTGGGAAGGTATTGAAAGAGGAAGTCTTGCTGATTTGAAAGGAAGAAGTGACTCTTCCGTGCATGAGAAGTAGAGTGAAGGAATTAGTGGTGAATATATTCTGATTTCATTAATCCTGTGATGCCTCCTCAATGCTACATGACTGCTGTCCAGAGGGACTAAAGTGCAAAAAAGTGGAACCAAAATAAACTAGAAGAAAAAATTATAGGATTTCAGCAGAAAGTTATAGGATATACACTTATTGGAAATGAAGCAGTCTCTTCTTTTTATGTTTAGGTTCTTTTCTTTATTGATTTGGCTTTTTATGAACCTTATTTTTTGATAGTTTTCTATAAGTATTACTTATATGCAGGAATTAATATTTGAACATATATATCTGTGATAAAGGAGGACATTTACAGAGAACTGGGGATTAGAAAAAGAAGGGATCTGTGGAAGACAAATCAGAGAGGGTTTTCTCAGGGTGTGAGGCTAAGGAACGGGGAGACCTCCCAGGTGGGAGATGGGGGGAATCAACTCTCGGTATTCTTTTCTTGATATGTTGCCTTTTCTTATCTTTCTATAAAAGAGTTTGGATTTTATTGCTTAATATGTTAAAACTTTTTTTAAAAAAACTCTATTAAAAGAAAAGGAAATGAAGCAGTGTGACCACCTCAATAACATAACAATCACAAATAATCATGAATGCACCATTAAAAGGATATCTGGAAGGATCCTGTGTGCTATACTGAAATAAGTTCCAGTGCTTGAAGGCAAGATAGAGTGATGGCCTCATAGGCATTTTCTGAAGCGTACAGTGCTGGTGAATATCACTGTACTAGACAGATTCTGTGCCAGTCTTGCAGTTCTTAGGTTGTGAAAGAATGGCATCTCTGAAATGCACAGGCATTATCTGCACTAAATTTGGTCTCATCTTGGTTGACTGACAATTTTAAAAATATGGCATTTTTGTGAGTAATGTTTTCACATCGATTCCTTCCTGTTTTAGGTTTGGTCTTTTCAAATGGTCACACCTGGAAGCAGCAGAGACGGTTCAGTGTCATTACTATGCGGAAGCTGGGTCTGGGGAAGAAAGGCATGGAGTTCCAAATACAAGAGGAAGCCCATCGTCTTGTGCAGGTCTTTGCACATGCAAAAGGTATGTGATATTACCGTATTTACATGAATCAAATCACCCTCCAATCTAATGAACACCTCAGTTTTCAAAACCTTGAAACCAACAAAGTATTTGCTGGTGAATGCAAATGTGCCATCAAATCTAATGTGCACCCTAATTTTCACAATGTAATTTGGCCCAAAAAAGGTGCACATTACATTCACGTAAATATGGTAAGTAATGATGCTGATACCTATCCCAGTTTGCAGAGATCTTTATGCACAATCTCTGCACATTTTGGAATGGAATTTCATACATTTTCACTTTTATTCAAATATTTTTAAAATAGCAATTGATCCTAGCAGCTTTCCGAGATATAAATGTAAATGATTTCATTTGCAGGGCAGCCACATGATTTTTCACTCCCCATCACTAATGCAGTGTCCAGCTTGATATGTGTTTTGGCTTTTGGATACCGATTTCCTCTTGAAGATGAAAAATTCCAAAAATTGATCGATGCCATTGATTGCATCTTGAAAGATTCAAATAACATGCTTCACATGGTGAGTAGACTTTTGATTCCCAGAGGCCCTAACTCAAATAAGCATTCACAGAACATTATGGCAGTACTCCTAAATCTTAGGGCTCATCTACACTTCCATTTGTCCTGCAGGTTTCTCCCCCTGGAAAACCTGCTGTTCGCCACTGAATTGGAACAAATGTCAGTTGCTTCTTCTGTGAGTTGATGTTCCAATTCAGTGATAAACAGTGGGTTTTCCTGGGGAAAGTGGCAGGAAAATGAAAAACCGTTTGGATCCGTGTCTAGAAAGCAGGGCACAAGCAGAAGTATGCATGAGCCCTCAGAGTACTCGATTCATTGCAGGGATATGTGGATTTAAACCCACGGGTTGGATGGCCTGTCTTGTATGCCTCCTTCCAGCAACTTCTGCAGCCAAGCTGATACCAAGGAAGGAGAGTCCACAACCTCCTGAGGGCGTCCATTCCACTGTCAAACAGCTCTTGCTGTCAGAAAGTTCTTGATGATATTCAGTCAGAATCTCCTTTCTTGAAAATTGAAGCCATTGATTCAAGTCCTACCCTATTATTATACCCAGCAGGGTATAATAATAATGATTGCTAATGATAATGATAATAATTAGCACTATTTTTCTAGGAAAAAAGGTGCCACAACTCACCATTAACGCCTCCCTTGTTCTCTTATAATGGCAATGGTGCCAAGCTGAGAGGTGACGGAACTGAGTTCTAGTGAGTTTCAGCTGAAAAAGAAGCCATCATCATCATCATCATTATTATTATTATTATTATTATTAGAGAAAACAAGCTAGCTCCATTTTCTTTGTGACAGCTACAAATCCACCTGTTACCTCATTCAACCCATATTTTATGAGTTATTTTGCAAGAATATCATGGGTGACTTTGTCAAAAGCCTTACTGAAATCAAGATACACTATAACCACAGCATTCCCCTGATCCACCAAGCTTGTAACTCCATCAAAAAGAGAAATGAGATTAATCTGGCATGACTTACTTTTGAGAAAACCATGCTGAGTCTTAGTAATCACAGCATCCTACTGCTCACAGACCAACTGCTGAATGAATGAATGCTGTACTAAATTCTTTGCAACAAAAATGAGCCAAAATGTGAGAATAATTCACCTTAGCACTGTGTCCTTAAGCTTTGACAGTTCACATAAATTTAATACATATCTACCTCACTTTTCTCTGAAGTATTCAAAGAGGCTAAAGAGAAACCAGGAATGAACAAAAAACCACAAAGCTTCAGAAGCAATATAATCATAACTGCAACACCTTTTTAAAACTTATTAAAATAATATGTAGCAGAATCAGAACAGACAGGTTAGTTAATTTCAGAACACAGCATCTATCCATCAACAGATCATCTTCAGAACCATGTTTATTCACCTAAACAGAAAAGTTTAGGAGGAACATCCTAGAAAGGGTATTTCATGTTTTTGCTGCCACTATGGAAAATTCTCCAAGAATTCTGCCAGCTGCTATATTTCTAATGGTGATGGGACCCAGAGCAGCTCAGAGACTGAAGTTGTGGTTCTGAAAGGAGAATACAGCTTTAGGGACCCTGGTCCTGGGTCATGAAGGGCTTAAAAATACGTAAGAATGGTGTAAAATGAATGTTATATGAACTGACTGCTGGCAGCTGCATTTTTGTACTGGTTAAACATCCCAACCTGTCTTCTAGTGCGGTCCTATTTAGTATGCCCAATTCACTGCCAGCTGAAGTGATGTAAAAGCACTCTGCCACCTGCCACCCAGGAGTAACTCTGGGTCAGAGAGCGCCCACAGACATTTAGCCACAGCCTCAATAATAATCCAGGCCATGATGCTGAAGTGCCAGTCCAAATGAGTTTGTTGATAGACCTTGTTACCAAACCAATTTGTGGTAGTGGCTTGTGGTTTTTGCTTTCTGCTCCTTTAGACCTTATTACCAAACCATTTTGTGGTAGTGGCTTGTGGTTTTTGCTTTCTCCTCCTCTAGACCTTGTTACCAAACCATTTTGTGGTAGTGACTTGTGGTTTTTGCTTTCTCCTCCTCTAGACCTTGTTACCAAACCATTTTGTGGTAGTGACTTGTGGTTTTTGCTTTCTCCTCCTCTGCAGCTGTATGAAGTCTTCCCATGGCTCATGAAACATTTCCCAGGGCCTCATAAGAAGTTATTTGCCTCCGCAGACTTGATACTTTCATTTGCAAAGGAGGAGTTAGAAAGGCATAAAGAGCAACGAAAGGATGAGCCGCAGGATTTCATTGATTTCTATCTACTTCAGATGGAGAAAGTAAGCATCCACTGTCAACTCCAGGCACTTGGGGCCTGTCCACACTACAATGTGTGTTTGTGTCTGAGTTCCCACTTACTTTGTGTAGTCCAGATGAAGTTACCCTCAAACAGCACCTGTCTTGATTCTTTCCCTCTGTAAATTTGGGTGTACCTAATACAGGGATAATTCAATATACAGTTGTACCTTGGTTCCCAAAGGGAATCCATTCCGGAAGTCTATTCGACTTCCAAAACGTTTGAAAACCAAGGTGCAGCTTCTGACTGGCTGCAGGAACTTCCAGATTTGCAGCATTTGGGAGCCAAGACATTTGAGTCACAAGGCGTTCGACAAATAAGGTACAACTGTATTGGGGGAAATTGGACTTAAAATCGCTTCATTTGGGGTAATAGATGATTTATTATGGTGGTTTTGGTTGGGTGGATCAATAATCACTTTTTGCTGCTCAGAGTGTGCGGGGTATAAATAATATATGATGATGATGATGATGATGTCCTTTCAGCCTCCTTTTCTACTCCAGCCAGCTTGATTTCATTTTGGGGTGGGGTGGGGTGGTCAGACAACAAAGCCACAGAACCATTCAGAAGTGTAGAAAGTCCCTGATCTGCTCTGAGATGCCTTGTTAGTGGTGTGATCTGATTCAGAAAAACATTTCCAAGATCACCCCAGTTCACCTTGTAATTTCAGGTACACAAACAGACAATGCAAACCACTATTAAATAAGTTTGGGAGAGCATACCCATAAACTTGCACTGGATTTGTGCAGATGATGCCACTGTTTTTGCACCATCAACCCAATTTTTGTTTGGAAAGATGACTTGGAAAGGGCTGTGGTTTCTTTTTATTATCTCTTATTCTGCATGTCTTCAGAAGGGTGTTGGAGAGATCCTTTCTTACTCCAGTCTATGACTGTCCAAGTATCTTCCTGCACACTCAGCTGTAAAACATATTATTAGGTGTTGCGATAGGAAGACACCCCCCACCCCAAGGTCAGATAGATTTTGTGTGGCCTCTAAATAATTCCAACATTTCACTTTTTCCATTATCATCAACAGAGCAAGGATGACCCCAACTCTACCTTTGATGAAGACAACCTGGCAGAGTGTGTTCTTGACCTCTTTATCGCAGGGACAGAGACGACTGCTGCTACTCTGCAATGGGCACTGCTCCTCATGGTGTCTTATCCAGATGTTCAAGGTGAGGGAGAACTTTGCAATGGAAGCAAGCACCTCTCTGGATCCCTGTAGGGAAGAGCTTAGATTTATTGTTTTTTTAGTAGCAGGTTGTGATTTATCCAAGGTGTCATAATGGCTGGATGACAAATATATGTTCAAAGCACAATTATTTTCTCAAGAGCAACCAGAATGCCCCATGATCAGCTTGGAAGAATCTGTACCCAGTTCTCCCCAGTAAAAATGCAACAAATTATCCACCAAATCACAAAGTTCCCACAGTGGCCAACCAGGTGCGTATGGGAAGCTTGTGAACAGGACCAGATTGGAACAGTATTCTCTGTACTTGTGATTCCCACGAACTGGTATTTACAGACATACCGTATTTTTCGCCCCATAGGGCGCACTGGCTCATAGGACGCACCTAGTGTTTTTTTTTTGGGGGGGGGGAATAAAGAAAATAATTTTTATTTTCCCTCCAGGCGCGGGGCTGGTGTGGGGGAAGCCCGAGCTTCCCCCAACCCCAGCCCCCAGAACAGGGGGCTCCCACCGGGCTCCCACGCCTTGCGGATATCTGCCTGAAGCCCAAACCAGGTCGGGGAACAGCGGGATGGGAACTGAAGCCCGGGGCGCGCTGTGCAGCGCGCCCCAGGCTTTGAGATGCAGGCTGCTATCCGCAAGCCTAGGGAGCCCAACAGGAACTCCCGCGGGCTCCCAAGGCTTGCGGAGAGCTTCCTGAAGCCTGGGGAGCGAGAGGGGTCAGTGCGCACCGACCCCTCTCGCTCTCCAGGCTTCAGCTAAAGCCTGCATTCGCCCCATAGGACGCACACACATTTCCCCTTCATTTTTGGTGGGGAAAAAGTGCGTCCTATAGGGTGTAAAATACGGTACTACTTTTTACACTGGAGGGATGAGGGAGAACATATCCATCATGTTTATCAGTCATTGATAGCCTTATCCTCTAAAAAATCATCAAATCCGATTCTAAAGCCATTCAAGTGAGTGGGCATCACATCTTGTGGGAATAAATTCCAGAATTTAACTCTGTGCTATAGGAAGAAGACCTGGGATGCGGGTGGCGCTGTGGGTTAAACCACAGAACCTAGGACTTGCTGTTCAGAAGGTCGGCGGTTCGAATCCCCGCAACGGGATGAGCTACCGTTGCTCGGTCCCTGCTCATGTCAACCCAGCAGTTCAAAAGCACGTCAAAGTGCAAGTAGATAAATAGGTACCGCTCCAGCGGGAAGGTAAACCGTGTTTCCATGCGCTGCTCTGGTTTGCCAGAAGCAGCTTAGTCATGCTGGCCACATGACCCGGAAGCTGTACGCCGGGTCCCTTGGTCAATAAAGCGAGATGAGCGCCGCAACCCCAGAGTCGGCCACGGCTGGACCTAATGGTCAAGGGTCCCTTTACCTTATATGAAGAAGTACTTTCCTTACCCTGTTCTGAATCTTCCAACGGCAGCCACAGGTATTTGCCTTAGGGTATGGCTGAGCAGGGCACAGTGTGGGTCGCCACTGTGGCCAAGCAACCACTTTGCCAGGAGGAAGACAGGGGGAAATGGGCAGCCATAGAATTGTGCTAACTAGCCTCCATGCACTGGCTGCAATCCTGTTCTGTGTGGGATAGAAGCCAGGCACTGAGTTTCAGTAAGGGCAGAACTGAGTGGGTGAAAGAAACATTTGATCTGGCTCCTGGTGAAATAGTCTTCCCAGAGAGTAAGGAACTCCCCTCTGAATTTGTGGAAACATGAGAAACTGGCTGCTGCTGAGTCAGGGCCAGGGTCCATCCAGCTCAGTATTGCCTACACTGGCTGCCATCAGCTCTCCGGGATTTCAGGGAAGGAACATTCCCAGCCCTACCTGGAGATTCTGGGAATTGAATCACGGACCTTCTGCATGCAAAGCAGATGTTCTACCACAGAGCAATAGACCTTTTCCACGTGCAGCTGCATTCACGGTATTTAATTGTTAACTTCTTATTTTCAGGGTGCTGCCAGCATATACCAATGAGCCTCACTTAATATACTGGGGTCTTTTCATCCCACCCTCTACAGTCTAGTTGCTGTGTGTTTCTCAGATTAAAACTAGTGGATTTTAAAATATGGTAAAGCTTAATTTCCCACTTTTTCCTGCAGATAAAGTCTACAAGGAGATGGAAGATGTTTTAGGTTCCTCCCTTCCCATTTGCTATGAAGATCGAAAGAAACTGCCTTACACCAATGCGGTGATGCATGAAATTTTGCGTGCAAAATATCCCTTATTAATTGGGATTCCCAGGCGAAGTGCAAAGGATATGGAAATGCATGGTTTTCACATTCCAAAGGTACAGGATATAGATAAGGCAACAGCTGTATATTTTGAAAGCAAAGAGCACCTGATAGTGGCACTTTAAATGCACACATGTAGCACAAAATCTGAGGGAGAAGGATCTCCCCTCTATCTCGAAAAAAATATCTGAAGATTAATAACCTGAAAGTTAAAAAATTCTATTATGACAAATACAAGGAACAGACTATTGCATAAGTGATCTGGAATGAGAGGATGAAACCCAAACACATAACAAGTTTTATCAAGATACATATAATCACAGAATTGTAGAGTTGGAAGGGACGCTGAGGGTCATCTAGTCCAACTCCTTGCAATACAGGAATCTCAACTACAACATCCATAACAGATGGTCATCTAACCTCCAAAGGCATAAAAACTTGCAAGGAAAGTATCCAGTACAAGAATCCCTGGACCTGCTTTCCTATAATTTGGCAGGCTTTTTCCACCTGTGAGTGATTAGCATGCATGCCAATCTCATTCACTTCTGTCAAAAGGGAAAGAAAAGTTATATAATTCCCAACAACAAATTGAAGCAGGAGAGCAGCCTCAAACACGCCCTGTGTTGAACTCAGCAGCCTCTGATGTGCCTTGGGCTGACACACACTATATTCTGATGCACCAAATCAGAATTAGAATCCAATATTGTGATTATTGTACACCATAAATATAGACTGTACCTTTGTATGTGAGAAATGTGTTAAGATTGATTACTGGGGCAGTGAATTGGCAAAACTGTTTTGTGCTGGTCCAGATGCATTCTGAGCCAACTGTTTCTTCTTTTTCAGAGGACACTTGTTATTACAGATCTGAATTCTGTTCTTATTGATCCCACGCGATGGGAAACACCTGAAGAGTTCAACCCACACCATTTTTTGGACACGGATGGAAATTTTAGGTCTAGAGAAGAATACCTGCCATTTGGAGCAGGTAAACGTAGAAATAATCATGGTCACGTTTAGTAGCTTGTTTCAAACAAGCGAATGGTCAAAGGTGATTAAAGAGAGGGAGGGCCATGAATGGATCCCCTGTGGTTTAAAAATCAGGTTGGAGTGATAGTGTTGAGAGAGCAATGAATTTAACATTCTTCTTCCACATCATTTTCCAATCTGAATTCTCCCTCCATAGAATAGGGGTATCTCTCCAGATGTTGTTGGGCTACAACGTCCATCATCCATGACTCTTGCCCATGCTGGCTGGAGCTGATAGGAATTGTAGTGGCACTTGGAGGGTAACACATTGGCTATCCCTGCTTTGGCACAAACAGCATCTCTGGAAGAGCAATTTAGTTTAGGGAAATGGTTTAAGAGGGGAAGGGTTAAAATCTTCACTCTCCTAGAATTAAAGCCCCAATCAGAATTGGGGGATCCAGTGGCTATATATATTTATTTATTGCAGTTTCCTTCCTTTTTTATTTACAAAATTATATACTGAAATTTTCATAAAATTCCAAAAATTATTAACATAAAATGATGAATTAGTTATAAACTGTAACTCTGTTGTAAACTGCATCCACTTCCATGTACAAAATATTTTTTTCTCTATGGCTGCTGCAGAAGGTGAGCCCAGAACAACCAGCTGCTCCAGCCTCTTCTCACTCTTTTTCCATCTCTCTCTCTCCATTTCTTCTTTTTGTTGTAAGGAGCATCGCACCCCATAGTCGCCTTTGACCGGATCTCCATCATGAGATCCAGTGTGGTGTAGTGGTTAAGAGCGGTAGTCACGTAATCTGGGGAACTGGGTTCACGTCTCTGCTCCTCCACATGCAGCTGCTGGGTGACCTTGGGCCAGTCACACTTCTTTGAAGTCTCTCAGCCCCACTCACCTCACAGAGTGTTTGTTGTGGGGGAGGAAGGGAAAGGAGATTGTTAGCCGCTTTGAGACTCCTGAAGGGGAGTGAAAGGTGGGATATCAAATCCAAACTCCTCCTCTTCTTCTTCTTTTTCTTCTTCTATCACTGTGGCAGCTGCCTCTATTGGCCACCAGGTGTCTCCTCTGAGATGTTGGGGATTCACCCACAGGCAATGTGTGCACTTTGAATATTCCTTCCCTTAAGCCAGGGGTCGGCAAGGTTTACCGGCCATGAGCCAGATCACTCCCACGGAGATCGTCTGTGGGCCGGACTGGTGCAGCACGACGCCGGAAATCGCGTCTGCGCATGCCCAGACGCCAAAAATCGCACCTGCGCAGAAGCAATTTTCGGCATCTGGACATGCGCAGATGCAATTTCCAGTATCTGCACATGCACAGACACAATTTCTGGTGCCGCTCGGCGTGTCCCCGTGCCGCGCTGCACTGGTTAAGTGCAGTGCGTGGGGGACTCATTGAGCGGATGGCTTGGTTCAGGGGCGGCTCGTAGGATGGTAAAATGGTCTTTATGACCCCTGCCTTAAGCTGTTCTGGCAGTAGTTAGACCTGCTTTCCCAAAGTACTACATATAGTGATACAGCCATGACCTGTATGCTCCATATCCAAATTCTCACTCTTCTTTCAAGCTTAGTCTTCCTTTGGGAACTGCAGCCACTCAAGGTCAGTTTCCAGTATTTCCTGGAGCAAAGCCAGGACCCTCAGGATGTCAGCCCAGAGAATTAAAGGGAGGTACTTTGGGAGTGGTGGGACGCAGGTGGCGCTGTGGGTTAAAGCCTCAGCGCCTAGGACTTGCCGATCGAAAGGTCGGCGGTTCGAATCCCTGCGGCGGGGTGCGCTCCCGCTACTCGGTCCCAGCGCCTGCCAACCTAGCAGTTCGAAAGCACCTCCGGGTGCAAGTAGATAAATAGGGACCGCTTACCAGCGGGAAGGTAAACGGCGTTTCCGTGTGCGGCTCTGGCTCACCAGAGCAGCGATGTCACCCTGGCCACGTGACCCGGAAGTGTCTCCGGACAGCGCTGGCCCCTGGCCTCTTAAGTGAGATGGGCGCACAACCCCAGAGTCTGTCAAGACTGGCCCGTACGGGCAGGGGTACCTTTACCTTTACCTTTACTACTTTGGGAGTAGCTGTTTTCCAGCTTTTTATTGTTGTTGTTGTTGTGGCTAAAACTACTGGCTGAGCAAACCAGATGAATTGGAGAATAGATGGAGTTGGTTATGTCTCACTTGCTGCTTCCCCCTTCTTTCCTCTGCAGGGGCTCGAGCCTGTGTGGGAGAGCAGATGGCCAAGATGGAGATATTCCTCTTCCTAACCACCCTGTTGAGGGCATTCCGCTTCCAGCTGCCAGAAGGAGTGAAAGAACTCAATAAAAAGCCTGTTTTGGGGCTGACATTGCATCCCCACCCTCACAAACTCTGTGCTATTCCCCGCTGCAGTGCATCAGGAAGCATATAAAAATAATTACCGTGGTTTATTTATTTATTGCCATAAATTTCTCCATTATTATTATTTTTCACTTTGACTGACATTCTGTCCTTGGCTTTCTCAGTTCTACTATCATTGGACCAATTAAAATATCCCTCATTTGTTGCAGGGGCAGAGTTTGGTAATCTTTGATAATATGGCGTTCAGAGCTAGGCCAAAATTTGGCACCCCTAAACAGATCTTCTCAATTATGTGTCTTCTCAGTTTTGTGCCCCCTCAGCTCAGTGCCCAGTGGAGGGGAAACCCCCCCCCTCGCTCTTTGCAGCTTCTGTGCTCAGGACTGAATTCTGTATCTGAACTTAGGTATTTTTTACGCTATGCCACTGAAAGGTGAAAAGGAGGCTCATTTGTTGAATCTGCTCTTTTTCAGCTTATGGAGTCATTGTATTTTCTTTGTTATGTGTTGAATTGGACATTTAAAATGGAGAATTGCATGCTGAGATGGGTCAGTAGTGGAGTTTTGTGCTGTGTTGATATACTAACCTATTTGTAGTACAAAAATGTAGCTTTTTTCGATCCAGAATCGTTCATTCTTGTCCTCAACATACTGCTTTCATTGTAGACTGATTCTAGATCCTGCCTAGGGGTGGCTACTTGATATGTGAAAGCGCTCCTCATTATTATGTTTTCTATGCCTTTTCCACCATGCACATGCCCCAGATGAATCAAGGAAATGGTGGTTGTGATCATGCTATGCACCCAGCCCATTGGTCAGGTGTAGATACTTTCTGTGCCACCATTGCTGGGATAGTGCATATCGGTTTTCAAATGGACACACTGTAGGATAACTCTAGGTAGGGCTAGGAAATATTTCCTCTTTGAAAGCTGGAGACATGCTGGCAGTTGGTGCTGACAATACTGAGCTGAATAGACGAATGGTAAGGTAGCCTTCTATGTTGCTGTCTCTGCCCACAACAAAACCCCACCTTTTCAAAAGGCAGAATAATAGTGCTAAAGGCATCTACAACTGTGCAGGTTGTGCTACTTTTCTGTTTCGGGTAGGGGTAGTTTATGAGGTCTGAGAAGATGGAAGAACTGAGGGGGAAATAAAGTTCACCATGATTGGGTGCTGGCATTGTGTGGGTGCCCTCTAAAAAGCATTCACACAATGCACCCACACAATCATGGTGAACCTGCCATTTTCAGCTGTGAATGGTTTCTTCCTTGCCACAAACGTGTGTGTTTGTGCAGTGTTGGGGAGAGGAACCATGTTTATTTCTTTTACTAAATGCTTCTGATTAAGCATCTCAAAGTGATTTCACGGTACAGTAAAAGCCATATGCAAAACAACTGCATTTGTGAAAAGAGTTAATACCATTGGATATATAAAAACAATTTCAGCTAAATTCAGGTACTGACTGCGATAAAAGTAATCACTTAGAAGGCATGTTTGAAGAGGAAATTCTTCAACAGGTGCCAAAAATACAATAAAGACAGTGTCTGTTTACTTAAAAGTACGGTAAACCTTGCAATGATACAAGTGTACAGAGAGATCCACTAGCACTTTACCATGCTAGCTCACCATGCTATACTGAACCTTACAGCATGTAATCTTCAGCTTCTCTGCTGATAATCTTGCACTGAGCAAAACCTCTTCTCAGTACATACATACATCCCTTAAAGAAAGGGAGGGTGGGTGAGTCTGTAAATAAAGTACTGTGTAGCTACTGACTGTCTCTTTCTTCTGCGCTGCGGTGCCGGGGCGAGCCGTTGTGTGCTGTAGCGTTGGCAGCTCAAGCCTTTTTGCCACCCTCCTCAAGGATGGCACCCGGGGCGGAGTGCCCCCACCGCCCCCCTTCCTACGCCCCTGCCATTGGAGGCCATAAAATCGAAGATGTGCTGACCTTTAATATCTAGGTGTAATTTTCCAGGCTTCTGGCTCAAGGAAAGCCCATAACATTCAAGTAACCAACAATGGTAATAAATAAATAAATCTGTGCATAACTTCCTCAAATTTCTCCAGACTAGGGGTGGCCACTACACTCACGCAGCTCCAAAACTATACCAGGCTAAAGTTTTGGCCCAACTGTTATATGGAACCATTTTAGGACCACCACCTTCCCTTTTCTTCTGTTTAGAGCAAGTTCATTCATAATTCCTAAGAATGGTGGTACAAGTCCCTAGAAGTGTATCAGACGTCATGTTATGACTGGAGATTGCGTTGGTTAGAGTGGAAGCTAAGGTGTGCCTCACTTCCATAAACTTCTGGCTGAAGATCTGCTATTTCCCACAAGGTGTCCCCCATCCTATATTTATGCATCTGGTTCTTCCTGCTTAAGTGCAGAACCTTACATTTGTCCCTATTGAAATTCATTTTGTTAGCTTGCGCCCAGTTCTCCAATCTGTTACGGTCATTTTGAATTCTGATTCTGTCTTCTCCCAGCCCTCCCTGTTTGGTGTCATCTGCAGATTTGATGAGCATCTCATCAATTGCTTCATTCAAGTCATTTTAAAACAACAATGGGCCCAGGACAGAACTGTGCAGCACCCCACTTGTCACTTTTTCCCAGGATGATGAGGAACCATTAATGGCTACTCTTTGGGTTCCATCAGTCAGCCAGCTACAAATCCACCTAACAATTACCTAGTTCAACCAACATTTTACCAGCTTCCTTGCGAGAATATCATGGGGGTCTTTGTCAAAAGCCTTACTGAAATAAAAATACACAATATTCACATCATTCACCTGACCCACCAAGCTTATAACTCCATCAAAAAGAATTGAGATTCATCTGACATGACTTACTTTTGAGAAACCCATGCTGGGTCTTAGTAATCATAGCATTCTTTTCTAAGTGCTCACAGACCAACTGTTGAATTATCTGTTCTAGGACCTTCTCTGGTATCGATGTCAAGCTCACTGGTTGGTAGTTACCTGGGTATTCCTTTTTTGCTCACCTCCAGTCTGTAGGAACCTCACCTGTTCTTCTGCTTGAAACATAGCTGAAGAAAGCTTTTAAAATTATTTTTAACCTCTCTTGCAATACTCAACTCATTCTGAGCATTAGCTTGCCTGACATTCACCCTGCATCTGTTAGCTACCTGTTTATGCTCCTCCTTTGTGATTTCCCATTTTTTCCATTTCTTATATAGGCAATGATCATTGCACATGTGCTTTACCACAACCTGGAAGTAGCAGTAAAAGGGGGTGGGGTGGGTGTAACGGGGTGGGCTTATTTCAGATTTTAATATTGCACAGCTTGAATTGACTGGATGGATAAAAATTGTCTAGACCCATCTGTTTGATTCAAAACTTTAATTGTGGAACAAAAAGCAGTAAATGATTCAACCAAATAATTCCATATAATATCTTGTGCCGTCCAGCACAGGCTCGGCATCTTAGAAATAAAAGATAATTCCAAACAGACCTAAAAGCTGAGGCCTCTCTCTTCCTACAGCTTCCAGTTTGCCTGAGGCTGTGCATCTTACTCTCACAGAGCATAAGAACGACTCAGCCACCACCTTTCCAAGATGGCGAAGTTTTAATTCAATGCCTCTTATGTGATCTAAGGTTAAACACTCATGCGTTAGGTAGCAGAGGACAAGAACAATAGTTAATGATAAACTCATCTAGGCACTCAGAGAGAGCTGTTTCTAGCTTAGTACACTCAAGTGGAATTTCTCCATTTCAGTGTCAATTAAATTATTATACTTAGCAGGGCTTACATGCATTCCACTGTTGCACACAATGACCCAGAATGCAACTCCTATGCAAATCGAGGGTTGCCTGTACACACCCTTCTGAAATTTCAGCTGATCTGTAAGCTCCTTATGCAGCCAAACCAGTTTCTTTAGATGCCTCCCAATTTTCTTTTTTGTTGGAATTGTCTGCATTTGGGCCTTCAATATTTCACCTTTAGGAAACTCCCATCCATCATGGACCCCTGTCTCCTTGAGTGCTTCTGACCATGGGATCTCACTCAGTAGTTCCTCAAACTGGAGGCTTCTTCCCCATGAAATCCCTTGGTGCATATATGATAATAAAAAAAGTTTATAACTTGTTTTTTAGATTGTGCAGTATTGAGCCCCTGTTCTCAAGCACATCATAGCAAATTATCTATGGTAATAAAACATAAAAGAATCTGCCCCACTCCCCTTAATTCCAGTCAACAGCAGGCATTGTCCTTTCATATTGTTTAAATTCCAAAGAAAACCTTCAATGTCCCGATCCTCTGCAGAACAGCTGATTTGTTTGTAGCATCCCTTCCATATCTTGCCCAAAGAGTATTTTAAAAACTCAGATGTAGCTACAAACCACATAATTAAAGTAGCACCTGAGCAACCAAGGGAAAGCCACAGAATTCGAGAATTCAAGAATTGGAGTTGAAAGGGATCTAGTCCAACTTCCTGCAATACATGTTGGATGAAGAGAACAAGAACGATGTAGAAATTTACAGCAAGATATAAGACGCTGGAAGTATTATTTTTTACAGTATATGCTTTACGATGAACTGCTACGGGGAACAGCACAGAGTTTATAAGGACGGGGATGCATTGTCAATGCTGTTACAGGTTCTTTGTTGAGTTTCTTTGCTTCTGGTATGTGGAAGCTGAATGCCCTCAGCAGGCTGGTGGAAAAGATGAACAGCTCAATCCTCGCCATCTGCTCTCCAATACACGCACGGGCTCCTGAAGAGGAAATAAGGAGAAAGTGGGAAGTGAGCAAAACATTTCCCACCAAATCCATCTCTCAGCAACTAGTTTAAAATCTCAGTAAGGAATCTGGGTGGGCCAAGTTTCCTACCTACCACCAAAAGTGGTCTCATGGAAAACCCCACTGCTATAAACCCAACTTTAGCAGTAACTTTAATTTTAACTGTCATATGATTCAAGTGCCACCAATAACTTTCACCAAATTTAGACAGTTGCAAAAGTATAGCTATCCACATGTTCTGCATCCTGAAAACAAATTCAGTAATACTATACATAATATTTTGGGAGAGCATAAGATCCCCCCCCCCCATTTCTCATGAGGCTAATGGAACTTCAGGTATTCTTCCTTAGAGACAACCAAGTATAGGGATTCTCTGTCATAGAAGAACTTGGTTTGGGAAAGATGGCATTAAAAATGGGATCATTGTAGTGAGTTCTGCCTCCCGGAATTAGCAGTTTCCTTTTAAATTATTATTATTAAAAAATGCATAGGCTCTCCATTGTTGATCTTCTTCTTAGTCTGTTTTCCCTCAAATATATAAAATCATAGAATCATTAATTCTAGAGTTGGAAGGGACCCTGAGGATCATCTCGTCCAACCCCCTGCAATGCAGAAATATGCAGCTGACCCATACAGGGACCAAACCTGCAACCTTGGTGTTATCAGCACCACAGTCTCATCAACTGAGCTATAAGTTTGGGGGCAGAAGGATCCCCTAAACTTTGGATCATTGTAGTAAGCTCTACCTCATGGAGAGCCTGATCCTCCTCATAATTTCTAGGTTTAGTAAATGTTAGAATTTAATCAATACTTGGAGTGTTAAGAGAAGGTTCCAGACGCTGAATATAGCAATGTCAAAAATACTGGTCAAACCAGATTTTTTGTCCTAAGAGATCCCCTGGCAGAAGAGCCATCCTGCAGACCTTTGCATCGAGAAACACCTTTAAGATAAGACCTTTAAGCTGTGCACCAATCATCTCTATGGAGCAGGCATAAGCTATAGATGGGGACTGCTCTTTCTGCTGTTTGCTTAAATTGAATGGGAAAGTGCTGACAGCCTCTTCAGAAACCTCCCATCTTCTACCAGAGCTGGAGCTCGAGGTCCTGTGACTATTCTCAGGCTTTGCTGGGAGGCTGATGATGAAAGTCTGATAGCTCAGTGTGACACACTCCATCAATTGACTCACTAACCAGGAAAAGGAAGAAGATGAAATCACCTGTCCCAGATATATGCAGGGAGAAGAGTTCTGTTCATCTCTTTCCTGCTGCTGAAGAATAGCATTAACAGTCTTCTTGGATTACAGCCTAGATTCAGCAGCTAATTATTTGCATTCTCCCCAGAGTTTTGACAGCTGACAGTAATGCTTCAAAAGTGAAAATGTATCCTAAACAATTCATTTGAAGCCATGTTCTATGACTTTTCTTTACATGGCTTGCCACTGTTCTCAAATTTCAAGGCGGTCTTTGAGCATCTTACTGTTTTCAGTAGGTTTCACAACATGCTGTCTAGAGTTACCATTAATGTATAGATAGCTTGCCAGTTAACTGGCAACAGAGGTTGCTTAGAAGTATGTGACTCAACCCTCCCCCCCATGTTTTCCCTTGGGTTGAGAAGGCTACTGTGACCTGTTTCAGAGTCTCTACGTACTTGCAGGTAAAGGTAAAGGGACCCCTGACCATTAGGTCCAGTCGTGACCGACTCTGTGGTTGCGGCGCTCATCTTGCTTTACTGGCCAAGGGAGACTGCGTTTGTCCGCAGACAGCTTCTGGGCCATGTGGCCAGCATGACTAAGCTGCTTCTGGCAAACCAGAGCAGCACACCAAAATGCCGTTTACCTTCCTGCCTGAGTGGTACCTATTTATCTACTTGCACTTTAACGTGCTTTTGAACTGCTAGGTTGGCAGGATCTGGGACCGAGTAATGGGAGCTCACTCCGTTGCAGGGATTTGAAACACCGACCTTTGATCAGCAAGCCCTAGGCTCTGTGGTTTAGACCACAGCGCCACCCGCGTCCCACGTACTTACAGAAGAAGACACAAATTTGGATTAAATATGCATACACTTTATTCCATATGAAAAGTTGTATTCTCTTTCACAGGTGGGGTGGACAAAGGACTCAGTAATAATGAATGAGTCACACACAGGTAATAAAAGACAAAATGCCAGCAGGTGAAGCTTTCCCATATTTGTATATCTATACTAGAAAAAGATTAACCTATTGAATATCTGCCTGCTACACAGCAGTTATTTATTCTTTCTGCCTGCCCTGAGATCTCTCCTCTTTCCAATACCCAACCGCATTCACTCATTGGCTAAAAACACTGCAATGTGGGAGTAGGATCGTATCTCACAGAGCAATTGTTTTAACTGCTGCTTGTAGTGTTTGCTTCATAGCATCCATTCTACGAGATGAAAGTTCATTTCTGTTGGCTGTGTGCCTGGTAGTGCAATGCCACCTATATTTTGTACCCTATCACCCCTTCCTGATCAAAGCTTGACCTCACTGAAGCAACCCAGTAAACATGGTTATGAATCACTTAATCATTTACCTGCTCCGAATGCCAGAAATTCTTCTCTAGCCACAAAATTTCCATCCTTGTCCAAAAAATGATTTGGATTGAACTCTCTAGGATTCTCCCATTGTTTCGGATCGTAAAGAACAGAGCGCAGATCTGGAATAACAAAGGTTCCCTGCAAGGAAGAAACAAATGACTCAGCCTACATCCAGGCAGGGCATTATCTTGCAAACGGGTTGTTGAGACCCAATTTTTCTGCATACTCAGTTGGCACAGGCTCATTGCCATTTTGCTGCTTGCTGCCTACACCACTGGTTGAAGGCTAGCAGGAAATATCCACAGTATGTATTTTTATCCCTCCCTCCCCCATTCCCAAGTAGTTTACAAGATTAAACCTCAGATTTCTTGTTCATTTTTCTTTTTAAAAAATACTTTTGCACAATTCTGATTTAACAGAATTGCACCTGGAGGCATGGCTGGGTTATTGTTTTGTTTGTTATTATGTTATGTATTTTTGTGTTTTTACACTGTAAACTGCTGTGATCCTTGGATGGAGGATGGTGTATAAATTTAATAAATAAACAATAAATCTCTTAATATAGAAATCAACTTCACCAGGCTCATGTTATCTTCAGTCCACATAATATATAGAGAAGAGATGTGGAGAGAATGTGCACAGTGGACCCAAATGGCTATGAAGCAGAGAAAGCAGAGTCTGTACCTTGGGAATGGGATAACCAAGTATGTTTACATCCTTCACACTCTGCCTAGGTGGCCCAAAAAGCAATATATATTTAGCACGCTGGATCTCATGAATCACTGCATTGGTATAAGGTAGTTTATTACGATCTTGATAGGAGATTGAGTGAGAGGAACCAAAAACATCTTCCATCTCCTTGTAGACTTTATCTGAGGGAAAAGAATATTTACTCACTTGTTCTTACATAACTCCACAAACTCCAAAGAGAATTTCATATAAAGCTTTCTAACCATCTTCATTCAGAGCTAAACAACGGACTATTGGAATGTGAGTAATATTTCTACATGCACCTTGATTCTCTTCAATAAATCTATGTATGAGAGCTTTGTGGACTTTTATTGAATACTATCCAGATTGAGAGAGAAGTCTCAGGAAGGAATAGTAAGAACGAGTGAGTTCACCCTTCTTTCTAGGCTTGAAGAATTAGACTGAAATTAGATTGCAAAGGAGGAAGGGAGGTTTCTTCCTGCTCTGGGCAGAGCCAATAGAAAGGAAGTATTTTCCAGATTGAGAGAGAAGTCTCAGGACAGAATACAGACCATTTCATTCCTGGATCAGGATGGGCTGTTGCTGTCACTGAACAGGTCTCTCTTACCCTGGGCTCAGACTTTGGTAATAGGGTGCCCTAAACAAGGACAAATTCCGGTGCCCGCTTCCCTCTTGCTTTCTGTTCTGTGCATGTTGTCCAGTGCTCTGTGTCACAGTTTCTCCACCCTTGCCTTGGCACCCTGTGTGGGGAACTGCCCACACTGCCCTAAATCCGGCACTGCTCTTACCTTGGACTTCTGGATGAATTGCAATAAGGAGCATTGCCCATTTCAGAGTAGAAGCAGTTGTCTCTGTCCCTGCACCAAAAAAATCCAGAATGCACTCAGCCAGATTATCTTCATCATATGTAGTATAAGGATCATTCTGGGTCTGTTAAGGATAATAATAAACATTAAATTTATTTTACAACAGACTTAAAGCATTTCACTTTTTGGTGTTCATGAAAATTCTTCAGTATTTTTGTGCAATTTTCTCTTAATATACACATTTTTGTATTCAATATTGCCTAACCTAGTATACACAGCTTGGCAAAGCAATTTCTTCTAATATCAAGCAATTTTGTGTGTTGTTTTAACTAAGATTTGCATATATTTGCCTACTTTAGCCAAGGGTTTGCATTTTTGTGATGAACAGATTTCACATACAGTGAGGATATTGTACCTACTTTCTCAAGCTGAAGTAGATAGAAATCAATGTAGTCCTGTGGCTCAGTCAGGGAATGTTGCTCCCTATGTTTCTCTATCTCCTTCAGCACAATGGAAATTGCCTTATCATAGGCAGAAAATATCTTTTTATGAGTTCCTGGGAGATATTGCATGATCCATGGGAACATTTCATAAAGCTAAAGGGAAGCAAAATCCAAATGTTTATTTATAACTCGAAAAGAATAGTACTAAATATCAGAGGTACTATCTGTCCATGACTGCAAAAAGAACAACTTATGGAAAATACTGGGGGAGAGAAAAGAAATGTCACCCAAGATCTGAGGACCTTGAAAAACAGAAGAATATTCCCACCCACTCCCCGTCTTTAACCCTTACAACAACCCTTGTGAGGAAGGTTAGGCTGAGAAAGAGGGACCAAACAGGTATTTAAAGCCAGGCCTTCTCCATCTATGCCCAACACTCTATCCACGACCAAAACGGTTTTCTGAGTGCTACTGGCCATGGGTTAGGGCATTGGGGAGATCTGTCTGGCTCAATAAGGAAGGGGGGGGGAAGAACTCACAGCATGGAAAAAGCTGCCTCCAAATTGTAAGCTCATTTCAAGTATCTCCAGCAGTCTCTTAAAGTTTTCATCATCTGTAGATAACTGGTTTCCAAATGTCAAAGCACATATTACACTGGAGATTGACTTAGTGATTGGTACCGATGGATCAAATGGCTGTCCTGCAAAAGAAGTTATTTACTGTCATATTACTGTCAAGCTGATAAATTTCACATTAGGGTTGGAAGGATACTGGAATCTCCAGCAATAATTTGTTCCAGAAGAAAACAAGCAAAATGCATGTCATTCCACCCCAACATAGATAGATCAAATAAAGGTTTCAGCAGACTGGAATGTGCCAGCATTATCACCCTTGTATCACATACCCTTTGAATTTGCAAAGACCTCCACAAGACGATGGGCTGCCTCTTCTATTTGGTGCTCCATGCCTTTCTTCCCCAGCCCCAGCTTCCGCATAGTAGCTATACCAAACCGCCTCTGCTGCCTCCACGTGTGACCATTTGAAAATACAATGCCTGAAGCCATCAAGAAACGACAAATTATTGGTCACAAATACTCATGCCCGAAAGATTGTTGGGTTGGTTGCCAGCTTAGAAGAGGCCAAATTAAGTGCTTATGCATGCAAGAAATGCAAGGCTGGTGCTGAACCACAGCAAAACTAGACAAGATGCCTTATAATTACCTCCTTGCCCTTATGTCTAGTAAAACTAGGAACTATTATTGCTGGGGTCAGCAAACTTTTTCAGCAGGGGGGCGGTCCACTGTCCCTCAGACCTTGTGGGGGATTGGACTATATTTTTGGGGGAAATAACAGCAAAAGATAGGGAATGTGACTGGATGGAGGAAACTATACTGTGTACTGAGAGGTGGCAAACTCCTTTGTTATTGTACACCAGAAGAAATAGAAGCTAAAGTGGAGCCGACTTTGACAGTTTCTGTCAACAAGGTAAAATATAACATCTGCTACTCAAGCTAAGTTACAGTGCTCCTTTTGTATGTTGTTAAGCTAAACTGCCCCTTCATGGATCACTGCCTTGCCGTGGCGAAGGGGCTTGAAGAACTCAGAGAAGCTATGAACTATGCCGAGCAGGGCACCCAAGATGAACAGGTCATAGTGGAGAGTTTTGACCAAACGTGATCCACCTGGAGGAGGAACCGGCAAGCCACTCCAGTATCCCTGCCAAGAAAACTCCATGGACAAAGACAACAGGCATATAAAAGTTATGACGCTGGAAGATGAGCCCCTCAGGTCAGAAGGCGTCCAACATGCTACTGGGGAAGAGCGGAGGGCAAGTACAAGTAGATCCAGAGCTGATGAAGCGGCTGGGCCAAAGCCGAAAGGACGCTCAGTTGCGGATATGCCTGGAAGCGAAAGGAAAGTCCAATGCTGTAAAGAAAAATATTGCATAGGAACCTGGAATGTAAGAACCATGAACATGGGTAAGTTGGAGGTGGTCAAAAATGAGATGGCAAGAATAAATATTGACATCCTGGGCATCAGTGAACTAAAATGGACGGGAATGGGTGAATTCAGTTCGGATGACCATCATATCTACTACTGTGGGCAAGAAACTCGTAAAAGAAATGGAGTGGCCCTCATAGTCAACAAAAGAGTGGCAAAAGCTGTACTGGGATGCAATCTCAAAAATGATAGAATGATCTCGATACGAATCCAAGGCAGACCTTTTAACATCACAGTAATCCAAGTTTATGCACCAACTACTGGTGCTGAAGAAACTGAAATTGACCAATTCTATGAAGACTTACAACACCTTATAGAAGTGACACCAAAGAAGGATGTTCTTCTCATTATAGGGGATTGGAATGCTAAAGTAGGGAGTCAAGAGATAAAAGGAACAACTGGCAAGTTTGGCCTTGGAGATCAAAACGAAGCAGGGCAAAGGCTAATAGAGTTCTGTCAAGAGAACAAGCTGGTCATCACAAACACGCTTTTCCAACAACACAAGAGACGACTCTACACATGGACATCACCAGATGGGCAGCATCGAAATCAGATTGATTATATTCTCTGCAGCCAAAGATGGAGAAGCTCTATACAGTCAGCAAAAACAAGACCTGGAGCTGACTGTGGCTCAGATCATCAGCTTCTTATAGCAAAATTCAAGCTTAAACTGAAGAAAGTAGGAAAAACCACTGGGCCGGTAAGATACAATCTAAGTCAAATCCCTTATGAATACACAGTGGAAGTGAGGAACAGGTTTAAGGATTTAGATTTGGTGGACAGAGTGCCTGAAGAACTATGGATGGAGGCTCGTAACATTATACAGGAGGCAGCAACGAAAACCATCCCAATGAAAAGGAAATGCAAGAAAGCAAAGTGGCTGTCCAATGAGGCCTTACAAATAGCGGGGGAGAGAAGGCAAGCAAAATGCAAGGGAGATCGTGAAACATACAGGAAATTGAATGCAGATTTCCAAAGAATAGCAAGGAGAGACAAGAAGACCTTCTTAAACAAGCAATGCAAAGAAATAGAGGAAAGCAATAGAATGGGAAGAACCAGAGATCTGTTCAAGAAAATTGGAGATATGAAAGGAATATTTCGTACAAAGATTTCCATAATAAAGGACAAAAGTGGAAAGGACCTAACAGAAGCAGAAGACATCAAGAAGAGGTGGCAAGAATACACAGAGGAATTATACCAGAAAGAAACGGATGTCTCATATACCCCAGGTAGTGTGGTTGCTGACCTTGAGCCAGACATCCTGGAGAGTGAAGTCAAATGGGCCTTAGAAAGCACTGCAAATAACAAGGCCAGTGGAAGTGATGGTATTCCAGCTGAACTATTTAAAATTTTAAAAGATGATGCTGTTAAGGTGCTACACTCAATATGCCAGCTAGTTTGGAAAACTCAGCAGTGGCCAGAGGATTGGAGAAGATCAGTCTACATCCCAATCCCAAAGAAGGGCAGTACCAAAGAATGCTCCAACTATCGCACAATTGCACTAATTTCTCACGCTAGCAAGGTTATGCTTAAAATTCTACAAGGAAGGCTCAAGCAGTATGTGGACCGAGAACTCCCAGAAGTGCAAGCTGGATTTAGAAGAGGCAGAGGAACCAGAGACCAAATTGCAAACATGCGCTGGATTATGGAGAAAGCTAGAGAGTTCCAGAAAGACATTTACTTCTGCTTCATTGACTATGCAAAAGCCTTTGACTGTGTCGACCATGGCAAACTATGGCAAGTTCTTAAAGAAATGGGTGTGCCTGATCACCTCATCTGTCTCCTGAGAAATCTCTATGTGGGACAAGAAGCTACAGTTAGAACTGGATATGGAACAACTGACTGGTTCCAAATTGGGAAAGGAGTACGACAAGGCTGCATTTTGTCTCCCTGCTTATTTAACTTATATGCAGAATTCATCATGCGAAAGGCTGGGCTGGATGAATCCCTAGCCGGAATTAAGATTGCCGGAAGAAATATCAACAACCTCAGATATGCAGATGACACAACCTTGATGGCAGAAAGTGATGAGGAATTAAAGAACCTTTTATTGAGGGTGAAAGAGGAGAGTGCAAAATATGGTCTGAAGCTCAACATCAAAAAAACGAAGATCATGGCTACTGGTCCCATCACCTCCTGGCAAATAGAAGGGGAAGAAATGGAGGCAGTGAGAGATTTTACTTTCTTGGGCTCCATGATCACTGCAGATGGTGACAGCAGCCACGAAATTAAAAGACGCCTGCTTCTTGGGCGAAGGGCAATGACAGGCCTAGACAGCATCTTGAGAAGTAGAGACATCACCTTGCCAACAAAGGTCCGTATAGTTAAAGCTATGGTTTTCCCAGTAGTGATGTATGGAAGTGAGAGCTGGACCATAAAGAAGGCTGATCGCCGAAGAATTGATGCTTTTGAATTATGGTGCTGGAGGAGACTCTTGAGAGTCCCATGGACTGCAAGAAGATCAAACCTCTCCATTCTGAAGGAAATCAGCCCTGAGTGCTCACTGGAAGGACAGATTGTGAAGCTGAGGCTCCAGTACTTTGGCCACCTCATGAGAAGAGAAGACTCCCTGGAGAAGACCCTGATGTTGGGAAAGATGGAGGGCACAAGGAGAAGGGGGCGACAGAGGACGAGATGGTTGGATAGTGTTTTCGAGGTTACCAGCATGAGTCTGACCAAGCTGCGGGGGGCAGTGGAGGACAGGAGTGCCTGGCGTTCTCTGGTTCATGGGGTCACGAAGAGTCGGACACGACTAAACGACTAAACAACAACAAAATGAACGAATTCCTATGCCCCACAAATAACCCAGAGATGCATTTTAAATAAAAGGACACATTCTACTCATGTAAAAACATGCTGATTCCTGGACTGTCCACAGGCTGGATTTAGACGACTATTGGGCCAGATTTGGCCCCCAGGCCTTAGTTTGCCTACCCATGTATTATAGCATCTTATTTGACTGGGCATACAGAGAAAGAGGACACCGTATCAGAACTAATTTCAAGTACTCTTCTGTCTGGTGTGTAAGAGGCACTTAGTCATCACCCAAGGTGTCCAGCTGTAGCAGTTGACGCTCTTTGCTATTATTTTTAAGTAATTGGTAATTATTCATTATAGAAGGGTTACAGATAAATCCGTAGAAGATTGGGTTTTGTTGATTACCGGTAGTTATTAGAATTGTGACTTCTTAACATGGGGTACCTTCATGCTCATTGTACCAGCTCCCTTAAATTCTAACATTTTTAAATATTACTTAAATGTTGTTAAGTGGTCGACTTTATACACCATTTCCCACTTTCTTTTTAATACTAATGCTCAGTTAAAGTGTTTAATGTTAGAGTATAAAGGGACTGAAGGGGGCAAAAAAGTCTAATAGTGGATTATTGCTGCAGCTCCTGATGATAATAGGTTCTAAATTTAGCTCCATAATGGTTGCACTCTACAGTAACAAGAGCCTGCTGGCTCATCCTCCTGTCATAGTGGCCAACAAGATGCTCGCTGGAAGCTCACAAATAGGACCTGAGTTCAACACTACGTTCTCCTTCTCTTGTTTCCAGCAATTGGAATTCAGAAGCATACTTCCTCTGATTGTGGGGAAAGAGCTTCACCATGGTGGCTAGTGGCCATGAATAGCTTTATCCTCCCTGAAAGTTGTCTAGGCGAGGGCTGCCATACTGGGATTTTAAAGGTGGAAGTGACATCCAGGGGGAAAGGCGGTGGTTAGTCCTGGATCTTTGGTAAGTTAACTGAAGATTTGTGTTTTTGTAAAAAAAAAACACCACCCCCGAAGCTCAACAATTTTGGGGTGTTCCTAATTTGGGGGATCTTTCAGAGTGTCTTGGTTTTTACTTTGTGAAATATGGCAACCATATCTAAGCATCTTCCACAGCTCTCCAACTTGCCTTCAGTAATTGAATTCAATAGTTTAATTTTTGCACTGTGTGAAGTACTTTTGTTTGTCTGCCCTCAATCTTCCAACTCTTATGAGTTCCCTGGGGGGAAGACAAGTAAAACACCTTATTATCCACAACTTACCCCTTCCTTTTAATGTTGTTCTAAGGAAAGGGGTCACCGGTCGGTCAACAAAATCTTCCTCATGGTTGATCAGGGCTTCTTTCACAGCTTCGAAGCCAGACAGTACTACGACAGGTAGAAGTCCTATTCGTATAGTGTAAACGTTTCCATATTGCTTTGCCATCTGCCATTGGGATCAAAGTGGAGGCGAGAAGCAATCATATGGAGGAGGCGATTTCAAGTTAGTATGTGACCTACACCCTTCTTCAGCTTCTGGCAGGGTGGAGCTCTCCACTCCCTTTTAAACATAAGCTACTATTTTAAAGTAACCACTTACATTTCTTCATTCAATAATCATGTAATAACCAAGCATACACAACTTTGTTAACAAGAGCACCTGTATCTTACTAATGCCTTACCATGCCATGGAAAAAAGGGAAGTCTCTGTTATGGCGGGGGGAGAGGGGGAACCTCTGAGAAAGTGAAGGACAAAGCATATTGCAAGATAAGAGAGATATAATATGGAAAGAGGGTTACAGTCTTAAGTCCACAGTTTGGGAGGGCTACTAAACACCCATTTGTTTTATCTGGCCTTCCCTTGACTAGTTTGTGTCCTGTTTGCTGGACTGGAGCTGGGGTAGAATGTATTATTTTGGATTTTTTAAAAAAATATTTACTTTGTATAATTGTAGCCTTTTTTCATGTGCGCTGCTGTGGGTGGGCTTTGCCCCCCAAAGCAACATAGAACTGTTAGGTTTTTTTTAAAAGGTTTTTAAATTGTTTTTCAAATTACTTTAGAACCACAAAGAGAGATGAACAGTAACAAAACAAAACAAAAAATTATACTGTATCCAGCTAAATGCAGGGCATACAAAGCCTAAACATATTAAATGATACCACCCAATCTAAGATCAAAACATCCATATTTCTCTAGATACGGGATAGATACTTGTAAATCTGAAACTATAATATATGAAATAAAATCCCAGCATACTGAGTAAAAATGACCAGAATCTTCCTGTCCCTTAGAGACCCCTAATGTATGGAGTCTTTAGGACAGGCATGTCCAAAGTCCGCTTTGGGCGCTTAATCCGGCCCTCCGGTCAGTTTAATCCAGCCCCTGTGGCAGTTTATTTGCTTGGGTAAAATCCTAAAAAACCTCAACATCTTGAATCCTAAAAAAAGTGCAACAACTTTGGTCGGCCCACACAGCCCTTCACTTCATCAAATCTGGCCCTTTTTGACCCCACTGCTTTAGGATATATAGTTTATTTACACATATATACAGCTTGAGCCTACGATGGAGGGGCTCACAGCATTAACACCCCAAAAGGGCCTTGCTCCCCCCCCCATAGCCACAGCCTTGTATTCAAACAGAAATCAAGCATCACTCTGTCTCTCTGGCTTCCCAGCCTGCTGCTTCTAGCTTCTAGCTCACATCACTCCACTCTCAGTCAGTGAGGGAGGCTCACGCATTTCCCACTGGTGTGGAGCCACTTCCTTTGTTCCCTTAATGGCTATCACCTCACCAGGAATTTTAATCCTTGCTTATATTTTAATACTTCCTTGATCCAGGGATTAGAAGGGTCTGTTGCATACAGCCTACTCCCTGCCGCCCAGCTCATAACAAGATACTTGGTTGAGTCTGAAGTGAAAAGAAGGTTGCCATTACTTTGCACTTTGTACATGGCTCAGAAACTTGGTGCAGAACACTCCTGTCTCAGCAGTGTCTACACTGGCTTGGTCATGTCTACAGAATGGAAGATGGCAAGATCCCCAAGTACATGCTCTGCGGAGAGCTGGCTTATGTACCAGGCCCAGGGGCAGACCAACACTGTACTAGTAAGATGTCTGCAGACCTGACATGAAGGCTGGAAACATCAACCCTGCCATGTGGAAATCCCTTGCAGATGACCACAGTGCCAGGAAACGATCAAATAGGTTGTGTATCCACAGCAGTGACCAGAGGAAGAATGACCTCTGGGAGGAATGCAGAGAGATGAAACGCCATGGTGCATCTGCAGCAGCACACCTTCATCTGCCCCAGCTGCAACAAAACATGTCTCTCCCATATCGGCCTCTACAGCCACAGCAGGTGTTGCAACCTTTCAACAGTTTAACTTTAGCTCCAAAGGCACACCGCCTTTAAAGAGGTGTGAGATGCATGTCTTTGATAAAAAGCTGTGACTCGTAGAGTCTATACACCTTCTGAGTCACTGCTTGTTGTGCTCCTTGATGACTGATTTGGAAATGCTGGTTCAGTGGCATATTGTTTATTGACTGGGGATTTTAGGTCAACTTGCTGGAGATTTTGGAGAATTTTGTAGTTGAAGCAGTTTCAGTATTAGAGACTGATAAACTGATATGGGCTGATGCCTTATTGGTACTTACCATCCAGCTATCCCAGCTGAGCTGGGAGAGCCACAGTTTTCAAACCTCTGTCATACAGAAAACCCCGCCTTCCAGGGCTGGCTCTGTGTAAAGTTAAGGGTCTCCTTTGCTACTATGCTCACAGGCAAACTGGAGCTGAGTTAGTCATTTTATGATTGTAAAATAAAAATAATCATTACTGTTGGAGTTATAGGCAAGCAGAAGATTTTTGTTTATTGAGTAAATGATATGAAAACTGACCAATAATAATTGTGCATATAAATTTACTATAAGATACATAAAATCAATAAAAACTATCAGTACTTTTATTGAACAGTAGACTAAACAAGTCACTAAGTTTTTTTTCTCCTAAGCATACAATCTTATAGCCAAGAGTCTTTTGACATCTTAAACTGTCAACACATTAATAATAATAATAATAATAATAATAATAATAATAATAATAATTTATGTATATTTTTCTGGGTTGCCCCAGCCACTCTGAGCAGCTTCCAGCAAATTATAAAACCACAGTAAAACGTCACACATGAAAAACTTCCCTAAACAGGGCTGCCTTCAGATGTCTTCTAAAAGTCAGATAGTTTTTATGTCCTTGACATCTGGTGGGAGGGTGTTCCACAGGGCGGGTGCAACTACCAAGGAGGCCCTCAGCATAAGCTTAATGAAGTTGTGAGTGTTTAAAGGCTCCACAAATCTCCGTGTTATTTTAGCTGCAAATGGGCTAACATAGCTCCCCATCTGGCAATTGTTGCATTACATTCCTACTTATTTTAGATTTCACACCTTGAAATGATTTATCACTGGATAATTTCTTCCAGTTACCAGTGGAAGAAAACAATTCACAATTCACATTGTGGGTTTTATTAATTAATCAAGCAGATCAATTAATTAGAAAGATGTACCTCAATGAAAGCATCTGAAGAAAGTCTGATCCCAAACCGCCACAGGCTTCCAATGAGAGGAAGTGGAAGAGGCCCTGGAGGATAGCATCTAAGTGACCAGAGCTGTCTCAGATAGGTCAGAACTGGGCATGGAATCTTCTTAATCCAGTCTCTCATTGTTTCCAACATCCTCCTGCCTTTTCTTTCTGTATCTTTGTATCTGTCCAGCACACCTGTGAGGGGTGAATGCTCTTTTCTCCTGTGGCTTTTTGGCTCTCTCAGAGATGTTGCATTCTGTCTTCGTTTCTCTTCTCACTGTCTTTTAAATACTATAATTAACATATTAGTAAGCAGCAAGGCCTCTTGAACATCTAATAAGTTTCAGAATGGGATCAGATAGGCATGTACAGTATTATTTCAGCACGTGTGGTTACTTCTAGACCTATTTATTAATTACTGTAGTCACCTTGATTTGTTTGTGCAAAGTTTGTGGGGAGGTTATAATATAACATAGGAAAGAACTGGTCTCCCACTCTTTTTAGTACCTTTTCATGTCACTGTTATTACTGCAAAAAGAAAAAGTGAAAAAGAAAGAAAAAATGAACCAAATTTCTCTCACAAATAAGCGACAATCTGGAAATGTTCTTAGTTGCTTCTGTTGGAAAGAGATTTCCATATCAAAGTCTAATATAATCCAAGCCAACCAGGTGATATAGATAATGGTGGTGACCACATTTATTCTGAATACAAACTTAACAACTCTTCATTAAATATACGTACACAAAAGCTGTCCTTTTATTTTTACACAATCTTTGGCTTTGCCTCCCCACAGTCTCTGTGATGATGAAAATTCCACAAAGTATGTTGGATATTCTGGCTTTGCCAACTAACTTCTATGAATGGGTACTTGATTCCTCACTGAAAACTCCACGAAAACTGATGTGTATTTTTGCACATGGCATCCATATTGAAACCTTCAGTTTGCAAATGTATGTATAACACTGATTGTTGTTTCATAGTGTAGATTCCATTTTTATGCCCTGCTTGGTGAATGGGTCAATCTACTTTCTGTCTATATCACTTCTTTTCATATGTGCTCAGGATAAGTCTTCTGTCCCACTACATTTTTTTAAAAAAGGAAGTCTGAGCGGAAATTCATATTGTTAAAATGCATGTATTTGAACATATTTTCCTCTCAATGTTCACATTTCTAAAATAAAAAATTCCTTCCAGTAGCACCTTAGAGACCAACTAAGTTTGTTCTTGGCATGAGCTTTCGTGTGCATGTACACTTCTTCAGATACACGGAATCAGAAGTCACCTGACCCTTATATATAGTGAGAGTGTGGAGAGGGGTATTACTCAAAAGGGTGGTGGGAATGGGTGATTGGCTGATAGGTGTGGTAAACCTGTTGACGACTGTTAACGACTGCAATTGGAATTACAGGAAAAAGCAAGGGGTAACATTTCTAAAGTTACTTTATTCTTAAATACATTTCAGAATACTTATATCAGTTTATTTTTGAGCTGAAAACAACAATGCAAAGTTAAAGAAGTGTGAAATCAGAAGGATAATTGTCTTATGATTTACACATTAGTCTAGGAGGATTATCCTGAGCTTTTGTTTGTCCTTCTTACCTGTCAGGTATTTAGTTGGGAGCAACCACCTAGAGGCATAAGCCAAAGGGCGAGAAACAAAAGATAACCTGTCACCCAAGAAATCCAGGTTATCCCTAAATCAGCCTTTCGTCCCAGGGTGCTGTTGGACTACAACTCCCATCTTCCCTGAACACAGGTTCTGCTGGCTGGGGATGACTGGAGTTGTAGTCCAACATTTGGGGACCAAAGGTTGAAAAAGGCTGTCCTAAGCTGTGAAGAGCATATTCTTCCTCTACAACATAGGAGCCAACTCCTAGGGACTAAGGTCCTGCCGCCGCCTTCCCCCCAATAAAATATTTGAGAGGGAGGCAGGAAATAGAACATCTGCAGTCTGCTTTGGGGCTGGTTCATGGATGTGAGGAGTCAGATAGTATTCCCTGGTCTTCTGAATAACATAGGGCTGCCGAACGTCCAGATTTTCCTGGATATTACTGGAATTTTGAAGGGGGAATTGATATCTGGAGGGGGGAGGGGAATTCATCCTGGATCAATCAAAGAAAAGCTTAGGGGTGTCCTGGTTTTTACTTTTTGAAAAAATGGCAACCCTAGAATAACATGGAACTTCACATCCACAAATTCAGGCTGTCTCTGTAGTGAGAGGCCAGGAAAATTGCATCATGGCATTATGTATCCACCTGTGCTGTGACAAAGGAATAAGTCTGTCTAAAAGTCCTTGGTCTCAAGCCAGGAGAATGAGAGGTGAAACCTGCATTTTGAATTGAGTCCAAAAGAAGACATGACGCCAGAGCAGTTAGCAAAATGCTGGGATAATAGGGCATCAGTGCCAAGTCCTGGTTAACAACCTTACAGCTGTCTTTTGGACTAATTGCTGTTTAAACCATCTTATTATTTTATTACCATATTTATGTTAAAATTCCTGATCTCTGATTGCAGTCATGGGATGGTTGTCTTTCACATGACGGTATTATGTTTTGACTCCACAGAGTGGAAAATGACAAAGACAGGATATTTGTGTTACTGTGTTCTGTGAAGTAGGACTATTGTCCTTTGTTTTGTTTTTTCTCTTTGCTGTCTGATGCTAGAGAGAGAGGGAGCCATGTTGCAGTGCTCCGTGTATGTTTATATGTAAATAAAGTAGATTAGCCAAAATGCTGAGTTGCTGAGGTCTGTCACACGCATGATGCGCAAACTCTGCGGATCCCTAAGTGTGCCGGTGTTGGTTGGCATCGGTCACTGTGATGTTTGGGCAGAAGAAAGCTTATGAAGCTCCCGAACGATCGAGCAGGAGGGAGGGAACATGCCAGTCGGGCCTGTGTCTCTGCCAGTCTCCTACTCGAGTGTAGGCCGAACTCCTGAATTTATAAACAGCTGTTTCCTGTGTGGCTTATGAAACAAGTAAAATGCAATATTAAAATAACAGAGAGTGCCTGAGGCTGTTCAGAAGAAACTAGGTAACCAGGTAAGAAAATCACTGTTATAGGTTTTGGGTGCCAGAGTTTGTGGGTGCAAGGTACTCCCTCGATTTAGCAAATGTTAGAATTTAACCAATACTTAAGAAAAGGAGCCAGTCATTTAATGTGGCAGTGTAAAAATACAGGCTAAACTTGTTTTCCTGGCCAGGGAATCGCCTGGAGGCAGTAATAACCTATTAAGATTGGCCATCAGTGAAGCTAAGGCTGCGTCAGATACTGGCTGGAAGATAGCCCGTAAAACAAAAGATTAGTAGTTTCTGTTTAGGATTGCAGTTTGCCTGATGTAAGTGAACAGGGGGACAATGTCCGTTTTGAAAGCTTAGCTGGTTCATATGAAACACAGCCTCTGTAAAGGATCTTAATATATGAGAAAGTGTTCTATCAGGTAACACTTTTATAGTTTAAATTGGGCCCAGAAAACTACTGAGAGCCAGTACCAAATCTTCAAAGGAAGCACTATGAATTGCATTCATCTGTTTCCCAGGCATGAATCACGCAGGCCAAACTAGGATTGCAACTAGTGCACCAGTATAAAATTGTTAAAGGCACAGCAGGTCAAGGAGGCATCCTGGAATAAACAAGGTGAATGTTGCTAACCCAGGCAAATGAGCCATAAACCAAAGGGTGTTCCATACTGACCTGAATTTAATTTCAGGTGCCTTGCATTTCGGCCTTTAAAACCACTCCTCTTACTGCAAAGTTCATTACAGTGCTGTCCTTGAATACCCTTAACTGATGTGACACATTGTCAACAATCTGTTGCTGAGGAGGATGTCCATTGTCCCTGCTACTTTTTATTTTGGTCTTAGGTTTGCTTAGAGACAATAGACAAGATGAAATAATTCTGGCGGTAAAGATTTAAAAAAAGAAACTTACAAGTTACATGCCTTTGCTGATGATTGGATGATAGTTTTGGAAAATTCACTACAGAGAGCAGGGACTCGTATGAATAAATTAAATTATTTTTGTACATTAGGCGGTTTTAAGATTAATCACCAGAAAATGATAATGATAATAAAGAATATGACAATGGAAGATCAAAAGCTTTTGAAGGAGAAAATAGGGTTTCAATTTGAGGAAAAAAGTAACACATTTGGGTATTATCATGACAAATGTGAATTGTATGTTGTTTCAAAATAATTATGTTAAGACATGTCCCATTGATTTTAATGTAATTTAAGCACAACTAACTTTCTCTCGCTTTAGGGCCCTTAATTGTTTGCATTGTTTATACTACCCCCTCCTTTTAAAAAAATAATATTTTATTAAAGTTTTCTTGGTTTACAAAGGTATGCGCAATGTCTCTTTTTTCAAGTGACATTTTCCATAGATCATTTTCATTTGTTGAGACATTAGGGTTACATTAGGAAGAAAAAAGGGGAGAAGAGGTGGCCATGGTGAGTGGGGGTGGGGTCGGGAGGCGATATTTCTATTTTGCTTAATGTATGTGTGGGTTTTTTGTGTCAGCGTCATTTGTGCAGGTTCTCTTTGCTATTCGCTTGTGTTCCTTTGGTGGTGAGAAAAATCGTGGTTGGCTTAGGGTGTGGTTGCTTGTTTGTGATTGGCTGTGTTGAACTTTGTTTTCGTGTGTGAGTGGGGTGAGTGTGTGTTTTTGAATCAGGTTAGCCATATTGATTCATATGCTGTTGGTGGATTCTTGTCGTTGTCTTGTTGGGCTGTGAATGTGATGAAGGGGAGCCATACCGGGGTGAAGGTATCGTCTTCTATTTGTCCCGTGTCAGTTTCAGTTTATCGGTTAATTTTTCTAGTAGGGCTGTTTCTCATACTATTTGGTACCATTGGTCCATGCTTACTCTTGACAGGTCTCTGGCTAAGATGTTTCTGGTTGCTGAGAGTAGGTGGGTTATGAGTTATTGGGAGTATATATGTTTGAGGATTTGTAGGATGTCGGGGCCAAACTTCATGTTAGTTAGTACTGCTAATAGGTATTTCCACTCTAAGCAATCAAAAGCTTTGAGGATGTCTAGGGACATAATTGTCAATGGAAGTTTGGTTGCCTTGCTGTGTTCAATCAGGTTCAGTAGTTTCCTGATGGGGTCTGTTATATTGCGACCAGGGACAAAGCCAGTCTGGTCTGGGGCTATTAACTCGTGTAGGAAATTTTTTAGGCGGATTGTTTATACTTCTAGGATGTAAGAGTACAAATATATTGCCACAATAAATGCTGAGCCTTATAATTACTATCATTTAATTTGTTCTAACAGTTAACCTATATTTTCTTATAATTGCTTTGATATTATTATGGTTGTATAACTTTTGGCTCAGTTGAAAGTGAAGAATAAAGGATGGGAGGTTAACTGTTAGAACAAATTAAATGATAGTAATTATAAGGCTCAGCATTTATTGTGGCAATATATTTGTACTCTTACATCCTAGAAGTATAAACAACCCGCCTAAAAATTTTCCTACACAAGTTAATAGGGTAATTCTGGATCTATTGCTGTTGCTTGAGGATCAGGTGGCTTCAGTGCCACACAGGGCCTCCCACCAGTTTTGGCTGGTGGCCCACCTGCACACCTATCAAGACAAGAATAGCCTAACTTCCGTCATCTATGCTTTGGTAACCTGTAGGTTAGATTGTTGCAATGTGTTATAAGTGGAGCTGCCTCTGAAGACTGTTCAGAAACTTCAGCTGGTGCAGAATTCAGCAGCCAGGTTGCACACCGGGGCAAGACGGTTCAAGCATATACAGTCATACCTTGAATTGAAGTTGCTTCAGGTTGAGCACTTTCGGGTTGCGCTCCGTGGCGACCCGGAAGTAGCGAAACGCATTACTTCCAGGTTTCGCTGCTCAGGCATGTGCAGATGGTCAAATTGACGTCACACGTATGTGCGGAAGCAGTGAATCGCCATATGCGCAGAAGCGGGTTGCGTTTACTTCAGGATGCGAACAGGGCTCTGGAATGAATCCCGTTTGTATCCAAAGGTACCACTGTAATGCCAATCCTGACCCAACTGTACTGGCTGCAGATTAGTTTCTGGGCCCAATTCAAAATGTTGGCTATACCTATAATTGGCTCAGGACCGCAACACATGAAGGACTGTCTCTCTCCATATGAACTGACCTGGACCCTGAGATAATTGTTAAATAATTTTTAAATTAATTTTCAATTACAAAAGTCCAATATACACCATGTTTAGTGTTTTAGTTGTGTCCGACTCTTCGTGACCCTATGGACCAGAGCACGTCTGGCACTCCTGTCATCCACTGCCTGCTGCAGTTTGGTCAACCTCATGTTCGTCTCTTCGAGAACACTGTCCCACCATCTTGTTTATATATATATATATATATATATATATATATATATATATATATAAAATATTTATTCAAAATTTAAGAATAACAAAAAGAAGAAAAGAAAAATACAAAATACAAAATACAAAAAGAAATAACAACACCAAAAAAGAAAAAATACATCCACTTAAAAAATAAAAAGAACTGATTAAACCTTTAAATAACTTTCTTCCTTTACTTATTTCCTTGACCTCCTCTCACCTCCCAATTTTGTATTCTAATTCAAATCGTTTTCAGCAAATCCTTCCAACCTTATTTTCATTTAAGTAATTTAATATAATATATTACAATTTAACGTCCTCTCTTTCGTCAATTTCATCAACTCATCTTTACTTAGTCCTTTATGTCATTTCAACCAAAACCACCTAATTTTCTTTTTCCAACATCTTTCTAACAGTCCTTAATTTTACAATATTTTTGAAGATATACTTTAAATTTTTTCCAATCTTCTTCCACCGACTCTTCTCCTTGGTCCCGGATTCTGCCAGTCATCTCAGCCAATTCCATATAGTCCATCACTTTCGTCTGCCATTCTTCTCGGGTGGGTAATTCTTGTGTCTTCCAATACTTTGCGATGAGTATTCTTGCTGCTGTTGTAGCGTACATAAAAAAAGTTCTATCCTCCCTTCGCACCAATTGGCCGACCATGCCCAGGAGAAAGGCCTCTGGTTTCTTCTGGAAGGTATATTTAAATACCTTTTTCATTTCATTATAAATCATCTCCCAGAAGGCCTTAATCCTAGGACACGTCCACCAAAGGTGAAAGAATGTGCCCTCAATCTCTTTGCATTTCCAACATTTATTATTGGGCAGATGGTAAATTTTTGCCAGCTTGACTGGGGTTAGGTACCACCTGTAAATCATTTTCATTAAATTCTCTCTTAAGGCATTACAAGCCGTAAACTTAATACCTGTGGTCCATAACTTTTCCCAGTCAGCCATCATAATGTTATGTCCAAAATCTTGTGCCCATTTAATCATAACAGATTTAACCGTTTCATCTTGTGTATTCCATTTCAACAGCACGTTATACATTCTTGATAAATTCTTAGTTTTAGGATCTAACAATTCTGTTTCCAATTTTGATTTTTCCACCTGAGTCCCACCACCTGGTCCTCTGTCGTCCTCTTCTCCTTGTGCCCTCCATCTTTCCCAACATCAGGGTCTTTTCCAGGGAGTCTTCTCTTCTCAGGAGGTGGCCAAAGTCTTGGAGCCTCAGCTTCAGGATCTGTCCTTCCAGTGAGCACTCAGGGCTGATTTCCTTCAGAATGGAGAGGTTTGATCTTCTTGCAGTTCATGAGACTCTCAAGGGTCTCCTCCAGCACCAGAATTCAAAAGTTCTTTATGGTCCAGCTCTCACTTCCATACATCACTACTGGGAAAACCATAGCTTTAACTATACGGACCTCTGTCAGCAAGGTGATGTCTCTGCTTTTTAAGATGCTGTCTAGGTTTATTATCGCATTTCTCCCAAGAAGCAGGCGTCTTTTAATTTCGTGACTGCCAATACCAAATAGCAATACCAATTCAAATACAAATCAGTACAAGTCCAGTGTGCAGCAGCATGAGAACAGGCCTTTTCTGCAGTGGCACCCTGTTTGTGGAATATTTTAGACACATCATTGAGAAGATCTGTTTGGGGGTGCCAAATTTTGGCATAATATGAATGCCATATTATCAAAGATTACCAAACTCTGCCCCTGCTGCAAATGAGGGATATTTTAATTGGTCCAATGATAATAGAACTAAGTAAACCAAGGACGGATGTTAGTCAAAGTGGAAAATAATAATAATGGAGAAATCTATGGCAATAAATAAACAAACCATGGTAATTATTTTTATATGCTTCCTGATGCACTGCAGCGGGGAATAGCACAGAGTTTGTGAGGGTGGGGATGCAATGTCAGCCCCAAAACAGGCTTTTTATTGAGTTCTTTCACTCCTTCTGGCAGCTGGAAGCGGAATGCCCTCAACAGGGTGGTTAGGAAGAGGAATATCTCCATCCTGGCCATCTGCTCTCCCACACAGGCTCGAGCCCCTGCAGAGGAAAGAAGGGGGAAGCAGCAAGTGAGACATAACCAACTCCATCTATTCTTCAGTTCATCTGGTTTGCTCAGCCAGTAGTTTTAGCCATAACAACAGCAACAAAAAGCTGGAAAACAGCTACTCCCAAAGTACCTCCCTTGAATCCTCTGGGTTGACATCCTAAGGATCCTGGCTTTGCTCCAAGAAATACTGGAAGCTGACCTTGAGTGGCTGCAGTTCCCAAAGGAAGACTAAGCTTGAAAGCAGAGTGAGAATTTGGATATGGAGCATACAGGTCATGGTTGCATCACTATATGTAGTACTTTGGGAAAGCAGGTCTAACTACTGCCAGAGGGACATAAGAGAAGGAATAAATCAAAGTGCATTTAAATCACACATTGCCTGTGTGTGAATCTCAGAGCTGACACCTGGTGGCCAATAGTGGCAGCTACCAAGTCCAACAGTGATGGAGGTAACAGAAGCTACAACAAAAAGAAGAAATGAAGAGATGGAAAGAGAGAAAGAGGCTGGAGCAGCTATTTGTTCTGGGCTCAGCTCCTGCAGTAGCCATGCAGAGAAAAATATTCTGTACATGGAAGTGCATGCAATTTACAGCAGAGCTACGGTTTCTAACTGATCCATTCTTTTTTCTATATTGTTTTGCCAATAAATAAAACAACCAAGCACAGGAACCAAATGCCCCAATTCTTACTGCAGCTGTGTGGCTGGTGGAGCTGAGGATTTAACCCCTTTACTTCTAAACCATTTCCCCAAACTGAATTTCTCTTCAAGAGATGACAGTTGCTCCATGGGAGGGATAGTCAATGTGGTTCCGTCTGGTTCTTGAACTATCCAGCTCTAGGCAGCATGGCCAAGAGTCATGGATGATGGACACTGTAGTCCAACATCTGGAGGGCCATCCCTGCTCTAAGGCATAAAAAGTGTTTTGAAGGGGAATTCACATTGGAAAAGTGACATGGAAGAAAAGTGTTAAATCCCCACACTCTCAGCACTGTGACCCCAGCCTGATTTTTAAACCACATGCGATCCTTCCATGGCCCTCTCACTGTTTAATCAAAGAACAACAACAAGATTCAATTTATATACCACCTTTTATCCTAAGATCGCAAACTGGTGTATAACATTAAGAACATAATTTATGCAGCATAATAAAAACCGCAACACACAACAAAATAATATACAGCAAAATGATAAAATAATCATAACATCAGTTCCCCTCACCCACATTTAACAGGCCATACATTATAGTGGCCAAAGGCCTGGGTAAAGAGGAATGTTTTTGTTTGGTGCCTATCCCACTCTGTGTGTGTTTGTCTAAATTTAATTATTTTTATTAATAATAATAATATTTATACACTGCACATCTGGCTGGGTTTACCCAGCCACTCTGGGCAGCTCTCAACAGAACACTAAAAACAAAATAAAACATAAAACATTAAAAACTTCCCAATACATAGCTGCCTTCAGATGTCTGCTAAGTCAGATAGTGGTTTTTTTCATTGACATCCGATGGGAGGGCGTTCCACAGGGCGGGCGCCACTACCGAAAAGACCCTCTGCCTGGTTCCCTGTAATCTCACTTCTCACAGTGAGGGAACCGCCAGAAGACCCTTGGCGCTGGATCTCAGTGTTCAGGCTAAATGATAGGGGTGGAGATGCTCCTGCAGGTACACTGGCCCTCTAGTAGTCTTTAGCTAAAAATAGTGAAAAGTGGGAGCAGATTCATTACCCACAAAGCAACTAGTTAGAATGGTGCCTGCATATTTTTATTTGTTCACACACATTTGACCATCAGTTTCTTTGAAGCAAGCTACTAAATATAACTGTAAATAATTTCTGTGCATACCTGCTCCAAATGGGAGATATTCTTCTCTAGACCTGAAATTTCCATCCTTGTCCAAAAAGTGGTGTGGGTTGAACTCTTCAGGTGTTTCCCATCGTGTGGGATCAACAAGAACAGAATTCAGATCTGTAATAACAAATGTCCCCTAAAAAGAAGAAACAGTTGGCTCAGAATGCATCTGGACCAGCACACTTCAGAATGGTTTTGAAAAATTAGGAGCTGGCAGGCTGGCACACGAAGTAGATTTATGGGAAGACTGTATCGTCATTGTCCCCAGGCAACACAGTGATATCAACCAGGACTCAGTTGAAAAAGATAATTAAACTGGATTCTGAAGTCATCATTTAGTGAAGGGAAGTTATTAATCTTGATAAAGTTGGTTATGTCTTAAGTATCTGGGCTTCATCCAGATACAGTCTCTGGCTTATAAATATCGTCAATCAGTCTCTGGCTTATAAATATCGTAACAGTTTATTAACCTTCAGGGTTTTTTTCCCTAGTTCCTCAGACTCTGCATTGCACATGTGGAGCTTAATTCAAAGTGTCACCATCAGATGCTCTTTTCTCTCAAAATATACAGATGTTTCCTACCTTTGGAATGTGAAAACCACGCATCTTCATATCCTTTGCACTTCGTCTGGGAATCCCAACTAATAAGGGATATTTTGCACGCAAAATTTCATGCATCACTGCATTGGTGTAAGGCAGTTTCTTTCGATCTTCATAACATATGGGAAGGGAGGAACCAAAAACATCTTCCATCTCCTTGTAGACTTTATCTGCAGGAAAAAGTGGGAAATGAAGCTTTATTTTAAAATACCCTGGTTTAAATCTGAGAAACTTCTGACAATCAAGCTGTGTAGGGTGGGATGAAAAGACCCTGATATATTAAGTGAAGCTCATTGATATATGCTGGCAGCATCCTGAAAATAAGAAGTTAACAATTAAGTAAATGCTGGTGCATGTGGAAAAGGTCTATTGCTCTGAGGTAGAACATCTGCTTTGTATGCAGAAGGTGCCAGCTTCAGTTCCCAGTATCTCCAGTCAGGGATGGGAGGATGGGCATAGCCAAGGGGGGCCAGGGAGGGGGACCAGGGAGGGGCAGATGCCCCCCTATAGCAATAAAAATAAATAGCTAATTGAGGTTCTGCCCCCTCCTAACAAAAGGCCTGCCCCCACTAACAAAAATCCTGGCTACATCAATGGCTGGGAGTGTTCCTTCTCTGAAACCCTGGAGAGCTGCTGTCAGTCAGGATTGCAGCCAGGGCATGGAAACAAAAGGGGCTAGTTGGCACAATTATATGGCTGCCCATTCCCCCCTGTCTTCTTCCTGGCCAGGAGTAGGGCAAAGTGGTTGCTTGGCCACTGTGGCGACCCACACCGTGCCCTGCTCAGCCATGCCCCAAGGCCTTCTGCTGCAGCGAATGCTTCTGTGGTGAAATCTGCAAAGCAGGCACAAGCGCGTTGCAGAGGAGGAGAGCTGGCGATGACGCTCCTGAGTCGCATTGAGGGCCAACCAACCCTCCTGCGGCTGCCATCTTGGGACGCCATGTAAAGAAACCCAAGGAGGTGGCAGGAGTAGCAGGGATTAAGCAGCTTGCCGCAGCAGCAAAATGGCATTTGGCCACAACTAGAGCCCACAGACGCGGGTGGCGCTGTGGGCAAAAGCCTCAGCGCCTAGGGCTTGCCGATCGGAAGGTCGGCGGTTCGAATCCCTGCGGCGGGGTGCGCTCCCGCTGCTTGGTCCCAGCGCCTGCCAACCTAGCAGTTCGAAAGCACCTCCGGGTGCAAGTAGATAAATAGGGACCGCTTACCAGCGGGAAGGTAAACGGCGTTTCCGTGTGCAGCTCTGGCTTGCCAGAGCAGCGATGTCACGCTGGCCACGTGACCCGGAAGTGTCTCCGGACAGCGCTGGCCCCTGGCCTCTTAAGTGAGATGGGCGCACAACCCCAGAGTCTGTCAAGACTGGCCCGTACGGGCAGGGGTACCTTTACCTTTACCTTTTTAGAGCCCACAGATACTAAAGGAGGAGTGAAGGTGCCCCACAGAGTCCCCTGGGGCCTCTCCTCATTTTTTTTTACCTCAGGAATTTTGCCAGCAGCGGCCTGGTAACTCCTCTCAGTGCTTCAGAGAGACAGGGCAGGAAAGGGGAAAAGGATGGCTAACAGCCTAACAGCAGGACTGAGGCCTATCCTTAGCAGCTATCCCTCCTTTTTCCATGTAAAAAGGTAAAATGGCAGTGGTGAGAGCTCTGTGCTTTCCCCATCCTGATCATAGAACTCCCCTCCTTTTCCCTTATGAGGTTCAAGAATGGAAAAAGGGCAGAGTGGCAGCTGTGAGCCATCCGATGAACTGGGGGGGGGGATATTGACAAAATTACATTGTTGATGACAATAGCCGACATTAGAACACAGACCAAGACTTCTTTGGCTCAGGACCCCAGTACATTGGGGGCTGCCTTTCTCCATAAAACCTACTCACGCTCTAAGTTTGCCACCTGAAGCCCTTCTCTGTGTATTTCCTCTGAGAGTTGTTCATTATCCAAGTGGTGACGCATTTTAGCACCTTTTTGAGCATTCTGCATAGAAGCAATAAGATTATCCCAGCAGACTAATCTAGTACAGTTGACAAGTCAGAATAGAATCTCTGTTCCCATATACAGTGGAACCTCTGGTTAAGTACTTAATTCGTTCTGGAGGTCCGTACTTAACCTGAAACTATTCTTAACCTGAAGCACTACTTTAGCTAATGGGGCCTCCTGCTGCCGCTGTGCCGCAAGAGTACAATTTCTGTTCTCATCCTGAAGCAAAGTTCTTAACCTGAAGCACTATTTCTGGGTTAGCGGAGTCTGTAACCTGAAGCGTATGTAACCTGAGGTATCACTGTATTGTAATAGGTAGTATTAATCTGCAGCCAGCTAAATATACATATTATACACCCACATAGCTTACTTGACACACAACAAGCACCATTTTTGCCAAATCCATCTGGCTCACCTTTCCCACTCCGGCTTCCCAAATTGATTCATTCAGTGGAAATTGGTATGACGGGTGAAGTATGGACTGGTTCAGTCAGTGATGGGTTATAAAATAAATAAATAAACACATAAATAAATGAGGAGTAGGCAGAAATACCTCAAAGTGCTAGATGCCCAGGGGGAGACTGAACTTCTATCTATTTGATTTTAATGTACCAAGCTGTTGCAGTTGAGAAGGCCTTTGATGATCGCTTCTAATGTACAGCCAAGTGTAGGAGAAACTACATTTGCGTATCAGATATAGATCAAACATTTTCAGTTCAGTTCACTGAGCCTTTCCAAAACAGCCATAAAATTTTTCCTTGGAACATGTCCCACTTTTAAACTTCAAAGATAGGTTATTAGGCCTGAAGTGTTTTGTGTGGGTAAAACCTCAGCGCCTAGGACTTGCCGATCGCATGGTCGGCGGTTCGAATCCCCGCGGTGGGGTGTGCTCCCGTTGTTCGGTCCCAGCGCCTGCCAACCTAGCAGTTCGAAAGCACCTCTGGGTGCAAGTAGATAAATAGGGACCGCTTACCAGCGGGAAGGTAAACGGCGTTCCGTGTGCTGCGCTGGCTCGCCAGATGCAGCTTGTCACGCTGGCCACGTGACCCGGAAGTGTCTGCAGACAGCGCTGGCTCCCGGCCTATAGAGTGAGATGAGCGCACAACCCTAGAGTCTGGCAAGACTGGCCCGAACGGGCAGGGGTACCTTTACCTTTACCTAAAAATACATATATATACATTTTAGTTGATTGTTAGATATGAATGAATATTTGTCATCCACCCATTATGAAACCTTGGAAGAATCACAACCTGCTACTAAAAAAGCAAATAAATCTAAGCTCTTCCCTACAGGGATCCAGAGAGGTGCTTGCTTCCATTGCAAAGTTCTCTCTCACCTTGAACATCTGGATAAGACACCATGAGCAGCAGTCCCCATTGCAGAGTAGCAGCAGTCGTCTCTGTCCCTGCGATGAAGAGGTCAAGAACACACTCTGCCAGGTTGTCTTCATCAAAGGTAGAGTTGGGGTCATCCTTGCTCTATTGACGATAATGGAAAAGGTGAAATGTTGAAATTAATTACAGGCCACACAAAATCTATCTGACCTTGGGGGGGCGTGTCTTCCTATCGCAACACCTAATAATATGTTTTGCAGGTGAATGTGCTGGGAGATATCTGTACAGTCATGGACTGGAGTAGTAATCTTAAACAGTATTACAGTGTAAAAGGTACAGGAAATGATCGTGTCTTCTGAAGACATGTACCATAAGAGGTAATAAAAAGAAAACCCAGAATTACAAGGTGAACTGGGGTGATCTGGGAAAAGTTATCATGTTTCCAAATCAAATCACCCCACTAACAACATTTCTCAAAGCAGATCTGGGACTTCCTACACTTCTGAATAGCTCTGCAGCTCAGTTGTCCGAAAATCATACATCAGCCAGTCTTCTCCTACCCCCAAAATGGAATCAAACTGATTGGGGAAGCACTCACAGCATGAGAGGTGATGGGGTGAAGGGTGGGGATGGGGGGATCTTTCATTTTGATAGGACTTGCTTTTAAGTTCTGCCCCAAGAACATAATGTTACATGGCAGCATATAAATGATAGATAGATAGATCTGATATGAGTTTGTGGGGTGCGAGACATCCTAAATTCCTGGGTCCAATAAAAGTTTGAATTAACCACAATTTGGGGGTTAAACTGTGCTATGCATTGAACCCCTGCCTTGTGATAGTGGGTCATTAGGGGAACAAAGCCTGTTGTGAGTTGTGAACTGAAGAAAAAGTAGAGAGATCATTAGGAGAATCACTGCCAGAAATTCAAATGGGTAAAGCCTCTCTCTAGGCCCTGGTTTTAGTTAGTAAGACAAAAGGCTGCTGGTAGTTTTTAGGACTGCAGTTTGCCTGATATGTGAGGGAGGAAAATCTTGGGTAGTCAGCAAGCTATAGAGGGGGGCAGAGTGATGTTTTGGAGCATGTTTGATTTCTGTTTGAATCCAGAACTGTATCTATGGGAGAAGCAAGGCCTTCTTAGGGTGTGAATGCTCTGAACCTCTCCAAGGCAGGCTCAGGCTGTATATATGTGTAAACCATATATCATAAAGATACCACCGTCTCCACTGTGCCACATTTCCAAAGGATGCACAGACCCTGGGTAAAGTCCCAGACCCCTGGACTCTCGCACTGCTGTGGAGATTGTGGTGGCATGTAACATATCTTTTTCCATTGTTGTAGGACAAAATCATGCATGGAATAGCCACTAATCATCAGACGTATGGGAGCTGGGCTTCATAATCATGATCACATAGCACACAGAACCTTACATTTGTCCCTATTAAAATTCACTTTGTTAATTTTGTTGGAGCTCCGCTCGGCCAAGCCGATAGGGCCTCATCTTCCTCCGAGCCGAGCCTTTGAAATCGCCTGAGCCTTTGATAAGGCCTCAAGCACATTCTATCCAGCAGGGTTCCCAGGACAGGGAAGAGAGGAGAGGTTTGGCTACATTGTAAAGAGTTTTATTTCTAAACTACTCAGAACAGAAAAGACATCCTCTCTCTATGAAAGCAGAGAGCAACTGAACAAAGGAACAAAGGAAACAGGAAGCCACTAACGTCACATCCCGTATCCCTTTCCCGTGAGACTGCAAGGTCTCTGGAATGTAAACAGAGTCCTGTGACTCCACGCAGCTGCACAGTGATAAGAACAGAAACTAACAAATTTGGGTCCAGTTTTTCAATCTGTTAAGGTCATTTTGAATTCTGATTCTGCCTTCAGAATTCATAGATGAGACCAGGAATGTGTGTCTAAATGGTGCAGCAAGACGGTTCCAGGTGTTGGACTTCTGCTAAATCCACCTGAGCTTGCTTCGTTTCATACACTAAAGTGTCTTGAGCTATTATTGGATACTTACTTTCTCAATTTGAAGTAGATAGAAATCAATGAAATCCTGAGGCTCATCCTTTTGCTGCTTTCTATGCCTTTCTACCTCTTCCTTTGCAAATGAATGCACTAGCCCTATGGAAGAAAATGCCTTATTGTGAGGTCCTGGGAGATGTTTCATCAACCATGGGAAGAGTTCATACAGCTGCAGGGAAGAAGAAAACAAAACCTGTCACTCTCATGATTTGGTCTAGCAATACATTTTAATCTCACATTTTCTCCAAGGGGTTCAGTGTGATATATCTCCCTCGCCCACTTTATTTTCAAAACAACCCTGAGAAGTAGGTACACTTGTGTGATAGTGAGCACAGATTAAAACACTCCATTGTCCTAAGCCAAACTCTCTAAAATGGGCCAGGGAATTTTTTTCCCTGCCTACCTAGGTCCACATTGCAAAATCTGATGAAGTCCAAGGCAAACATATCAATTGGTTAATCTTATTTAGTAGGCTTCTGCAACTACTAACTTCTACTTCCCTTAATACGCACTACTTTCCTTATTTACGCGTGTTTTTCTAGTGTGTGCATTGAGGTTATTAGTCCAGTGCTTAGCAAGTCTGCTTTGAATCCCTTTATGACATACTACTCTAAGAGTAGTGCCAGAATAGTTCTGTGAATACTTATGGCGGTGAAGGCCTCTCTGACACCCATCAGGGGGAAAAAAATACTCACACAATGAATTATGGAACCTCCATGTTTTAAGCAAAAATCAACAGCTTCCATCATTTTTTGGAACTTTTCGTCTTCGAGGGAAAATCGGTACCCAAAAGCCAAAACACATATTAAATTGGAAACTGCATTTGTGATGGGCAGTGATGGATCAAGTGGCTGTCCTGAAAATGAAGTTATTTACAGATATTAATGAGGCTTGCATTAATTCACACATTTTCTTTTTCTTGAAATGCCCTTGCATGAACTCATTTTGTACGAAGCTTGTAAAATGCTAATTAACTCAGCTTGCTCTTGCATTTTGCAAAAAGAAAAAGAAAAAAGAAAAAAAGAAACAGCTAGCCTCTTATCCAAAATGTGCTTGGGGTGCAATACTGTGCAAATTTATCTGGAAATAAGGCTAATTGAACTTACTTTTGAGTAAATGTGTATGGGACTCTGCTGGCAAGACTTGGAGGTGGTTGTTGCTGAGTCTTTGAAAGCCCTTTCTCACCACCATACCTGGAGCTTAATAGTAGCTGCTCAGTTTCCTCCTTCCCTTTAACCTTCCTCAGGTGATTCTCCCACATCTTATTCCCCTCCCCACTAGTGATAGCACACACCAGTTCTGCTTAGACTTAGTTTCCCCCCTACAAACATCACCTCAACTTCCCATCTATTGTTCTCTACCTTCTAGCTGATAGCAGCTACTGAAAGAAAAAGGGAAGCTACCAACCCCCCACCCCAATAATTCCACTGAATGTTAATGGACACCCTTAGCACCTCAATAAAACAATTCAGAGCTGACAAGGAGCTGAGTTGTAGAATTAATGGATGTTTGAAAATTTGTCATTTGGTTTGCTATTTTTTGTCTGCTGCAAAAAAATTCTGTACTGCTAAATATTGCTGATCACCTTGCAAACATTCATAAACATGCAAACAGGGCAGAGCTTGGTATCAAGCTTGATTCTTACAAAATCCATCACCATTATCCAGTGTCATTATCCAGTATCACATACCCTTTGCCTGCGCAAAGATCTTCACAAGCTCAATGGCCTCCTCTTCTATTTGGTGCTCCATACCTTTCTTCCCCAGCCCCAGCTTCCGCATAGTAATCACGCCAAAACGTCTGTGCTGCTTCCAGGTGTGACCATTTGAAAATACCATGCCTAAGACAATCAAGAATCAATGAGAAAATATTACTTACAGTGTTACAAAGAAGTGTTTTGTCTGGCATTGCTCTCTCATGTCCCCCTAACCCCTGCCGGCTGCCTAGCAGGAACTGGAGGGCTGCTCACTGACAGGGCTGAGCAGAACTCTGGGCCTCCTGTTTGTACTGACAAGGACTGCTACATATGTAATTGACATCTGACCTACCCCTGATGTATGCTCATTGGGGACAGGTCCAGCAACACTAAGGTGAGGCCAGCAACTAAACATGCTTTATGTGGGCTTTATGTGGGCTGGGACTGCAACAAGATGGCCGGGGTATTAATAATAAATGCAGCATTATTATTATTATTATTATTATTATTATTATTATTATTATTATTATTAATGCTGAGGTGCAGCCTTATAGCTGTCCAGATGCAGCACTGAGGGGGTAGGGCACCCATCTTGACAAGAAAGTTCTACCAGTTGCTCAAAGGCTTCTCTGAAGCAATTTGTATAGTCTACATGTATTTTTTTGTTTTCATGTATTTTTAATCTTTTCTGGAAACCACCCAGAGTGGCTGGGGAAACCCAGCCAGATGGCCGGGGTAGAAATATTATTATTATTGTTGTTGTTGTTGTTAATGTGGCCCTGCATCTGCACCTTGGTTCTCTTGGCCTGCCATCCAAGACCCTGGGCCTACTAACTCCAGTTTGCTTGGGCCACTGCCTTCACTTGTTCATGGACATCACAGAATCACAGAGTTGTAGAGTTGGAAGGGATCTTGAGGATCGTCTAGTCCAACCCCTTGCAATGCAGGAATATGCAGCTGTCCCATGCAGGATCGAACCTGCAACCTTGGCAATTTTCCAGGGGGAAAAAACACTGGCTGTATCCAGTTTCTCAGAGCAGACCCATTAAAATTAATAGACCCAAGTTCATCACACCCATTTATTTCAGTGGGTCTACTCTGAGTATGCCTAATATTGACTACAACCTTATATGTTCTGGAGAGAGAGCCATCAGTGGGTTGACCTGTGCACATCTTGTGCCTCTGTTCTAAATTAGCAGCACATGCCATGGCCACTGAAGGCAACAGGTGTTTCTCCATCAACATGTTTTCAAGCTGGACTTGACCTATCATCCATAGATTCTATCCAAAAGTACCAGGAGCCACATGTTTTAGGAGCACATGGATGTCACTCAGCTCAAGGCTCCTAGCTGCACCTTTTGGCTGACATTTTGAGGCAACTTGGCCCAAACGTCATCAGTTTTCTTTGATGGCTTGCCAAGTTGGCAAACAGGCAGATCAACACTGTTCAGGATGTATGCAGATTTTACTATAGGGCTTTGCCAGGTTCAAGAACTCAGTGTTCCACAGTCATTTCCCAAAGGATAACTTAAGTTACAAGTCCCATTCGTTTATCCTCCTTACAACCACCTACTCTGGATTCTTTTAGGTTTTCCCCCAGATTCATGTACATTCAATTACTCTGCTCCTTATCAGTCACTTCTTCCTTTCAAGCAAGCAAAACTTCCTCTTTGAGCACCTCCTGATAATCTGTGTCTTCCACATTTGCATCACTTTTGTAGACTTCTGGCTTTTATGTAAGAGACTATATAAACTAAGGATGATGTGGTAATCTCAGTGCCTAAAGACATTGCTGACAAATGTGGTGCAATGGTTACTTTCAAGAACTCATGTGCTGGAGAAAACTCCAGATGATGGAAACATTCAGAGCATTATTCTCTTTTGCTTGGTGATCTCTCTGGAGAAAAGGTCTTTCAAACCCATCACTCTTCACAAAAACTTACCCTTCTTTTTAAGTGCAGTTTTCAGGAATGGGGTTACTGGTCGGTCGAACAGGTCATCGAAATGGTTTGTAAGGCCTTCTTTCACTGCTTGGTATCCAGATAGTACTACTGCTGGTACATATGCTGCCCATATACAGTACACATTTCCATATTGCTTTGCTATCTGCCATTTGGATCAAAAGAGAAATATCACATTCAAACCAAGCAGATCAGTTCAAGTTAATGCATTGACTACAGCCTTCCTCACTACTCCAGCTTCTGGCTGTGCACAGCTTTCCTCTAGTTTTCTCTTCCTGTCAGATTCCTATTGCTTGCCTTATCACCTTCCCTTTGTTCTTCTGGGTCATTCCATCTTCCAAACACCCATTTGAAGCAAACACCCCCTTCCTGTCCCTGCCTGCCTTGCTCTTGCATAGAATTAGAACAGTACAGGTGTGTGTGGGGGGGGGGGAGGAGGTATTGACAAGGTTCTTCACAACCAGAAAAACAGTGCATTAAGTGACAAACAGTCCATTAGTGAAATTGGGAGTTTAGCTAGGAGATGGTTAATGGGAGCAGAATGATCGCAAATGTTCCTTGATAGGCAGAGCAGCCCCACACACCCTTTGTTTCGGAAACTACCTTATTTACTCGAATCTAATGCTCACCCTTTTTGGCCAAATTACCACTGCAAAAAATAAGGTGCACCTTAGATTCGATGGTGCATTAGGCTTGAGTAAATACAGTAAGTTAATAGTTTAAGAAAGCTATGAGATTATTGGGGAAAATGTCTTGTCCTGATTACCATCCACTAGCCTGTGGAAAAGGGGTAAGATATTGGGAGTGTAGAATAGTAGATTACATTTTCTAGCTCACCCCCACTCTCTGCATTTAAAGAATCCCAGGAACTCTCCACATAGCTCTTGTTATGAGAAATGATTTCTTGTACAGTGGTGCCCCGCAAGACGAATGCCTCTCAAGACGAAAAACTCGCTAGACGAAAGAGTTTTCCGTCTTTTGAGGTGCTTCGCAAGACGAATTTCCCTATGGGCTTGCTTCACAAGACGAAATGTCTTGCGAGTTCTTGCGAGTTTTTTTCCTTCCCTCCCCCCTTTTCTAAGCTGCTAAACTGCTAATAGCCGCTAAGCCACTAATAGCGCTAAGCCGCTAAGCCGCTAATAGCCGTGCTTTGCAAGACGAAAAAACCGCAAGACGGAGAGACTCGCGGAACGAATTAATTTCGTCTTGCGAGGCACCACTATATTAATAAAGCTGCACACCATTGTGATATTTCAGGAAAACACCTATCTCAATACTACTTCTCAATACTGATTCTATGTAATCTTCTTTGAAAATGTATCAAATGTATGTTGTTTCAATATATAAGTTTCTCCTATACGTATGTTTTGTTTCAGTCTATAAGTATATGTTTCTTCTTTAAGCGTATCTTTCTGTATAAATGCAGTGTTACGTATTGTTAAGGTTATGAAAATGTTCCTGGTACTGTCAATGTAAGTGCAACTGTATCGGTTGGTCTGTGCTAAAACACCACCACATTATCACCTACTGGGTCTACTATGCTATGGAAACTGTTCACAAAATCACACAAAACACAAACATTATTCCACAATGGTTCATTCATGATCCTGCAATCCCATTCATACAAACGTTAACATGCTAGTGTAGAGTCAATGCCCAAAGCTAACACCTGTCTTCTTGCAGGCGTCAACCACAGCTATAATTTCCAGCACTCTCAAAAGTTCCCAGGATTCTTTGGAAGGAAGGATTATTTAGTGTGGGTGTGACCAAAGGCACAGGAAGAGAGCAGACATTGCACTCTGTAAGCTAACAACATTTAGATGGAAATTTGGCATGGGATCAGTGGATTTGACTGTTTACACCTATCCATATATTACAAAATGACATAAGTCTCTGGCGTAAAGAAACTGGATCCTGATAAGCAGTGTACCCCTGGGAATCCTCATTGTTGGGAGAAGTGGAGCGAGCATAACATAGTAGTGGAGAAAGGTGGGAGCGGTGCCGTCCCTAGGGGGTTGACCTCATCATGGGCGGCACCAACCGGGACACTCCCACCACTGGTGCAACCCCCTGAAATGCGCACCGGTGCACCCCCGTGGGTGGCTAGCCCTGCCCCCGTGAGCCGATCCGGGTCCCAGAGCAGCTAGCTTCGCCTCTGGCATAACACAGCCCCAGACATGTTTCCTTGGGCATGTTTAGCTACTTGTGGATTGTGAACTGGGTCTTTTGCTTTCAACATCTCCATCTTACAATTAGAATGCAGTTATGCGTGGAATTGTGTTTCATAAGTAAATGGCCACAACATTTGGTAAGCCGTATTGTTTTCAATATAGTTTCTTCCTTAATGAGAATCCAGGTTTACAATAGTAGTAACAACAACAACAACAACAACAACAACAACAACAACAACAATGTATTATTCATATGCCACCTATCTGACTGAGTCACTACTCTAGGCGGCTCCCGACAAAGTATTAAAAATATAACAAAACATCAGCCATTAAAAACTTCACTGAACAGATCTGCCTTCAGATGTCTTCTAAAAGTCAAATAGTTGTTTATTTGTCTTACATCTGACAGGAAGGTGTTCCACAGGGTGGGTGCCACTACTGAGAAGGTCTTCTGAGACAACTTTTTGCGTAATCTGTTAGATTACGTGGGAAATGCCAAATCAGCAACCAAATGCCAAATCAGCACTACCAGAAGTTATGGGGAACAGGTTATTAACTGGTCATTACTTGGGAAGATTGCAAGTTAGATCTCCATTGGATATTTCGTTTTCAACATCATTTTGCAGTTGAAACCCTTGTGTGTGTGTGTACTAGTAGAGGTGTGCACTGACCACAAAACTGTTCAGATCCTGGTTTGGCACTTCAGAAAACTGACCACTTCAGTCCAGACCCATGCAGAGGAAGGGAGGCAGCTGGGTATATTTGCCCTGAGCCTCAGAGGGCTAAACTGGCTGGGGACCCCGCTTTTTTGTTTGCGTTTATAATTTTGTTCCAGATAGGGGTGCAGCTGGGCTGCCAGTCAAAACTGATGAAAGGCACTCTGTGCCACTGAGGCCACCTGAGCCTCAAGTGACAGCAAAGGATTCAGAAGTACCCCTAAGCCGCATGCCTGTTCCTTCAGAGGGAGCGATTGTGTCAGTGGCCTGAGCCACTTGTATGTTCCAGAGGCTGACCAGGGCTTTGTCAGGAGCACCAGTCAAATCAGTCAGAAAATCCCCCAAAGCTGTCTAGAAACCCATTGGATGCATCAGCCTCCGAGGGCGGGCCATCCACACAAGGGAAAAGGTGAAAGCCTAAATCTCAGCAGGAGGTGATCTGACTATGACAAGGGGCTGATTTCAATATTTCCCACTTTCAGATCACCACCCTTCCTGCCCAGTTGAGAAAACAAGGTCCAGGGTATAACTTGCCACATGTGTTGGGCTGGTGACATGCTGGGACAACCCTCTCTTCCCAGGCACATACCACAAAACCACCAAATTTAAAAACATACAAGTTAAGAACAGTTAAATCATTTTAGACAATTGGAGCAATACTAGCAAAACCAAAACCAGCTAAACAATGCCCCAACTCAAAGATTTTAATTTTTTTTATCTTTTAATTTTTGTATGTTTTAAAGCAGGGTTGTGAATGATTCTTCATTTTTCTGTTTTATATTTTTGTAAACTGCTTTGAGGTTTTTTTCTTACAGTCATTTAGTTTTATAAAATGTATACACAGCTTAATTGTCAAAAACCCTCAAAGCAGTTGGCAAGAAGTAACCATATGCAGAAGAACCTGTTCCATCAGTGTGACACATATTGCTTGAGACTTTTCCCCAAGAAGCAGGATGCTTGCTAGAAGGTGCCAAATTAAATCACAAGTGGGACTTTAGTACAATAGGAGACAACATCATGTGATGGAATTGCAAAGAGGCTTGAATGAATGAATGAATCTTTATTTGTGTCAGCCATCGGCCATAGCAATAAAACAACAATACAATATGGAAAGAATAGTGTCAGGGGACTGCCATCGGAACAGGGGAGGGAGGCAAGGGGGCCGTTGGGATACAGGGAGCCCCCGAAAATCCTGAGGAGCAGTTCCTCTTCCAGCGGTGGGGAAAGCCACACCTCCAGTGGAGAAGAGAGGGAAGGGGCCAGCCAAGCGATGGAAGGGCTTGAGGATGCTGCTGAGAGCCCCAGCACCTCACCTAGCCAGGCTGGCCAGGACGCCACTTCCGTCGCCCACCTTGCGAAGAGGGGTGAAACGCAAGGAGGGGAGGCGGAGGCTTGGGGTGCCGAACTTCTTATGTTGGGGGAGAAGCTGGAAGGGGCCTCTCCCGGATTCTGCAAGTGACTACGACGGACATGAACTTTGTGTATCTGTACTGTAAATAGTTTGCACGATAAAACCTGCAAAAGACAGGTCGGAGTCCTGCCCGGTTACTTATGAGCAACCACCACACAGCATCTGACAGATAGAAATAAAAAGTAATTATATAAAATACATTTTAGGGTTTTGAATCAATAATCAAATAGTGGATCTTATTCTGATTGCCCCAGCTAAAAACCTTGCAACCTTTGCTGTCACCTGCTCATCTTGATCTGCAAAAGAAAGGACACAGGGGCAGTGGTTGGGTGACCCGGAATGGACAATAAAAGAGGGGTGATAATCTCATTCCTCAAGTATTTATAAAGAGTGCAAGCCAGAAGGGCATGCGAGAGCCTTGAAGATAATCTACTCCAGGCACGTCCAACTCCCAAGAGACTACTCCCAGTATAAAAAAAAACTGGCAGTGATCTACCCATTGTTATTGGAGGGAGGAGGAGCATGTATGGGATGGGTGGGTGGAAGGTGATGGCTAACTGGAAGCAGGGGGTGGGGTGGGGGTAGAATTGCCCAAAGTCGTTGAACTATTTTTAGGGAGAATTGCCAAAAGTTGATGAACTTTCTTTTAGGGGAGAGTTGCCAGAGTTGTTGAGATTTTTTTTTTTTTTGGGGGGGGAGAGTTGCCAGGGTTGTTGAGCTTTTTTTAGGGGGAGTTGCAAGAGTTGCTTTCTTTTTTTAGGGGGCTACATCATGATGCATAATGAAACACTAAGACAGGAGGCATTCCTTGGGATTTCAGCCAGAGGTGGAGGAAAATACAGACAGGGGCGGGGAATGCAGATCGACCATGATTGATAAGGAACTACCCGATGATCAGCCTATTAATTGCAGTCGACCGGTTTTACGTGTCTGATCTGCTCTAACATTTGCTCAGCACAGGATCTGCAATGCAGGCTACAACTACTACCAGGGCTTCCCACACACCAGTTCACAGGAGCCGAGCTCTGAGACCTCTAAGGTGGGCACCATTGCCATTCTAAAAGAACACAGGAGAAGCTCATGGAGTGCTCCTCTTTTTCTAGAATAATAGCACTGACTACTACAATATCCCTAGCATAAGACTATAAAGCTCGCTACCTCCTAAGGAAGTCAGTTCTATTACTCAACAGCTCTTACAATTCTGAAGTTTCTCTTAAGCCATTTGTCACACAGCGCCTAGGGCTTGCCGATCGAAAGGTCAGCGGTTCGAATCCCTGCGGCGGGGTGCGCTCCCGCTGCTCGGTCCCAGCGCCTGCCAACCTAGCAGTTCGAAAGCACCTCCGGGTGCAAGTAGATAAATAGGGACCGCTTACCAGCGGGAAGGTAAACGGCGTTTCCATGTGCGGCTCTGGCTCTGGCTCTGGCTCTGGCCAGAGCAGCGATGTCACGCTGGCCACGTGACCCGGAAGTGTCTCCGGACAGCGCTGGCCCCTGGCCTCTTAAGTGAGATGGGCGCACAACCCCAGAGTCTGTCAAGACTGGCCCGTACGGGCAGGGGTACCTTTACCTTTTACCTTTTTTACTTTCTTGCCATTTCTATTCATCCGTTCTAGTCCTTCCCTCTTGAGCAACAGAGAACAAGTCTGCTCCAATCTTCTGGATAATAGCCATTCAGTTATTTGAAGACTTTTGTCATGTCACACCCTTAATCTTCTCTTCTCCAGGCTATACTTTCACAATTCTTTCAACCACCCCTCAAAGGATTTGGTTTTGAAATTACTTTTCGTGGAGAAGTCAACAAGAAGAAGAGAATATTGGGTGGAATCGTTAGCAAGCCAAAATCCCTGGATTGATTAATATAGAAACAAGGTTTTGCCAACAAAACACTTTTATCCCCAGTTCCATAGGAAGAAAATAATTTGCCGTTCTTCTTGCTAAGCTTCTTACCCAGCTGATTAATTATTAGGAAAAGGTACCTGAATGAGCGTTTCTTGAGTAGCCATGATCCCGATCCGCCAGAGACCACCAATGATAGGAAGTGAAAGAGGACCAGGAGGGTAGTGTCTTCGTGACCAGACCTGTTTCAGGAAGTGCAGAATCAGAAGACTCGCGGACAGAACAATAAAAAGTTCCCAGATCCCTGCCATTTCTTTGCTTCTTCTTTCTGTCTTTGTATCCTCCTCGTACAGCTGTCAGTTAACTGTGATTTCTCCTGTGATTTGTTGCTTCTTTTTGAGACGGCTGCCAAATGCGGCTATTTCTTCATCAACAGCATGTTATATACTCCTCAGCCAATGATGCAAGCGACAAGATTTAATTGAAGCATCTTCAATTAGTGATAGTTTGCTGTCAAGATAGTTAAGCCTGATAACATTTTAACCAAATAGTTGAAAAGCCTGTTTGCTCAAAGTAATCCTGCACACCAGTTACCCAGCAGGCATAAATATGCCAAGCCAATGCCCTACCCTTACCCAGCCCAGAGCTACAAGGCGGGGGGAGCAGCTTCCATACCAACACTGCCAGTGCCTCCTTGTTGCAATGACAACCTCATTTGCACTCAGACATGGAAAGAACCAGTGCACTGGCATCAAGGCTCCCCTGTCTGGAATATCTCCCTGCCCCACCCCATACACCATAGTCCCACAGCACCTCACATTCCAGGAACTCCGCACCACCACAGCTTGGGGCTTTCCCAACACTGAGTCTGAGACAAACCTCACCCTAGACTGGGATCCTCCCGACTCTGTTTCATTTGCTCCAGGGACTCAAGGGCAGTCCAGCCGCTTTGTTGTTGCCTTTTCAACAATGAGTTAAAAAGAAGTAAAAACTCATGTCAGCTTTTACATGTCTGAGTAGGCTTACATGTCTGGATAGGTTCGTCTTTTGACAAACAGGAAATTCATCTGAGCCTTATATGCACATTGACTATGATTGTTGTTGTCAGTTTGTGGGGTTTAGTCTGCATAATGCCTGAGTCCCTTCTAATCCCTGTGGTCCTGGATCCAGCAAAGGTTAAAATCTATTGGAGGATTCCATTGTTGAATTGTCCAGGCAAATTCCTTTGTGAGAGAATGGTCATAGCTACCACCAAGTGTGGTTGTTAGTCTGTCAAAGGACGCTGCTCTGAGCCAGAGGGCAAATGAATGGGCTGGTTATTAAGAAAGATGAAAGCCACAGCTTAGTTGTGTGAGCTGGGCTAGAAGCAGGCAGGCAATCATAGAACTGTAGAGCTGGGAAAGATCCCCCTGTAATGCAGAATCTCAAACAAAGCATCCGTGACAGATGACCATCTAACTTCTGCTTTAAAATCCAAGGAAGCAGAGCCTACCACCTTCTGGGGAAGACTTTTCTACTGTCGAACAGCTCTTGCTACCAGAAAATTCTTCCTTTTAAAAAATATTATTATTATTATTATTGTTGTTGTTATTATTATTATTATTATTATTATTATTATTATTATTAATTTATTGAATTTATATACCGCCCTATACCTGGAGGTCTTGGCAGTTCACAGAACAAAAGCAAAATATAAAAGCAAAATATATATAATCAAAATAAAAACAACCACCCACTAACACCCCCCCTCAAAAAAAAAAAAGAAAGAAAAAAGAACCACATTACCACATTTTAAAAGGGCATAGGATGTCAATCAAATCAACCAAAGGCCTGGTTAAAAAGGAACGTTTTTGTCTGGCGCCTAAACCTGTATAATGAAGGCGCCAGGCGAATTTCCCTGGGGAGAGCATTCCACAGATGGGGAGCCACTGCAGAAAAGACCCATTCTCGTGTTGCCGCCTTCGAGACCTCTTGAGGAGGAGGCACACGAAGAAGGGCCTCAAAAAGATGATCTCAGGGTCCGGGTAGAGTCATATGGAAAAAGGAGGTCCTTGAGGTATTGCGGTCCTGAGCCATTTAAGGCTTTATGGGTCAAAATTGGGCCCAGAAACTAATTTGTAGCCAGTGCAGCACGGTCCGGACATGACCCTCGTGGCGAGCCAGGTCACGGGAGAAAACCAGAATGTCACCCAAGTACACCACCACGTACTTGTCTAGCAAGTCCTGGAACACGTGGTTGATGTACCGTTGGAACACCGCGGGCGCGTTGCACAATCCGAAGGGCATAACCAGGTATTCGAACTGCCCATACCGGATCCCAAATGCTGTCTTCCACTCATCCCCGGCTCGGATCCGAATTAAATTGTAGGCCCCCCGGAGGTCTAGCTTGGTGAACACCTGCGCCCCTTGCACCCACTCCAGCAACTCCAAAATAAGGGCAAGGGGTACCAGTCTGGGATGGTAATTTTGTTCAGGGCCCGGTAATCATGGCAAAGGTCCACACAATTCTTCTTAACAAAGAGCACTAGCGCAGTGGTAGGCGAGGTAGAAGGCCGAATGAAACCATGCTCCAGGTTCTTGCGCAGGAAGTCCTGCAACGCTTTGCGCTCTGGCTCCGTAAGAGAGTATAAGCGACTCACCGGCAGGGGTGCTCCAGGCTGGAGGTCTATTCTGCAGTCAAAAGACCGATGCAGCGGCAGCTGGTCTGCCCCCGTTCCTCGAACACGTCTTGGTAGTCCTGGTACTCAGTGGGGAGCGTTGATGCAGCCTCCTCAGTGGGCGCGGCTGCTAGCATCTCGGACCGAGCATGGGGACATGGGTCTGGGAAATGCACAGTCCAATTGACCCAGTCAATCTGAACATTGTGAGCCTCCAGCCAGTCCATCCCAAGCACCAGTGGGAACCGGGGCATGGAGGCAATGTCCAGAGTTCGTACCTCCCTGTGCTGCTGGAGACACAAGACCAAGGGCTGGGTCTCCCGAGTGACGGCACCCGAACGCAAGAGCCATCCATCAATTGCCTCTACCTGTACCGGTTCTAGCTTGTTCTGAAGTGGCACCTGATGATGAGCAGCAAAGGCAGCGTCCATAGGAGCGGGTTGCCCCCGAATCTACCAGAGCGTGGGTAAGAATCCAGGGCCCACCTGGAGGGTAAAGACACACCAGAACCATGAGATGTCGCAATTCCACTGGTGTGGGCCCCTTGCATGGTTTGGGACCCCAGGTTGCCAGACCCTTCAGCTACCGAGGTTGGTGGTTTCCCTGCGGTTGGCATCTTCTCGGGACTGGACCGGGTGTAATGTCCACTCCCACCACAGTACAGACACAGGTTCCCCTCCCGACGCCATGTCTTTGTTATTCTAAAGCAGCAATGCAGCAGCAAGCAAAGGCTATAGCAGCCAAGTCTGCTGCTTGTGGCTGGAAAGCCAAACAGGGAGTATGTGACTGTTGCCATGGAAACAAAGGGGCAGTCCATTCTGTACTGAGCACCGGATGTTAGCTCAGTGTGTGTGTGTGTCATATGACCTGTACAGGATGTACATGGGTGGAGTTTGGAGTTTCTCTCTGTTTGTTGAAGAGAGCAGACATGTTTTCTCTTTTACTGTTTGACTGCTGAAGACAGGAATAAAACATGTAGATACATTTCTGTCTGAGTCTGATTCCCCTCCCTGGGGATATGCTGGAGAGCAGGGAGGAGGAGAGCAGTTGGTGTGTTTTTCTCACAGCCTGAGGAAAATCGCCGGAACGGACCTCGTGTGTTTTTCCTACCGGGAGTCGCCGGAGGGAGGTCGAAAGAATTCAGCCGGTGCCTGGAGAGATAGGCACATACCTCTGACCGACCCTGAATTCTGACATTGGTAGCAGTTGACGGTTGCTACGATCCATGGGAGTCTGCATCAAGGGGACTGTATTCATCCCTCTCCATGGAAGCCTGAGATGGAAGCTGATTCTCTGCAGCTAGAAGCTGACCAGAAGAAGCTGAAAGCCAAGCTACGGAGCCCAGGTATGAGATTTTCGGGCTTAAAAGTGTGAATGCAGATTGATTAATTCTCTGCTTCATGGGAGCAACGTTTGGGAAAAACAGCTCCGAGAGAGAAGAGTCTGCATTCCAAACATTCCTGTGGTTTTTCCTGTCCAAGGAAAGGAATGTGGTTGCTTAGCAACGCAGGCCAGTTTCAAGATAAGGGCTGGAAGTCGTGTTTTGACTAGGCTTTACAAAGGAACTGTTGGAAAGGGACTTTCCAAGCAGCCAGTGTTATTGCTGCCAGGTGCACAGAGCGTAAACAAGCCAGCTATTGGATTTTAGAGGCTTGTGTTTGAGAGTCAATGCAAGGACTCAAAATGGATGTCAAGAAGGGAGGTCTGCCTTCTCCACCCTTCTTGACCAGTGACAATTATGCATCTTGGTCTATTAAGATGAAGGCCTTGCTGCAGAATCAGAGACTGTTTGGGGTGATTGAGAACCCCATCCCTGCAGCACCAACGCGTCTTTGGGAGTCACAGGATATGAAGGCCAGAACCGCTATAATTCTGTGCGTGTCAGACTCTCAGCTTGTTCATATACAAGATTTAGAGCACGCGAAAGATGTTTGGGACACGCTGAGAAGGACACATCAGAGAGATGCAGGTTCTTCAGCGTTGCTGTATTTTGAAAAGCTGACTAACCTGAGGCTTGCGCCTGATGGAGATGTTCAAGCGCACCTGACGGAAATGAAATTTCTGCGTCAGCAGATGGTGGAACGCAATTTCCGTCTGGATGAGGAAGTGTTTTGCTTCATGGTGATAAACAGCCTGAATCGGACTTACAAAACGGTTGCCAGTCAGCTGGGGTCCCTCCCAGCGCAAGATCTAACGGCGGACAGGGTCTTTGCCGTGGTTCTGAACGAACATGACAGACTTGCCGCCCTGGAAGTAAAGGACAGGGGGAGACAAGAACGGAGTTCAGACACCCCCACTGCTGTAGCTACTGGAGGAGACGCTGTAGCTTTGAACGTTGTCCGATGCCACAATTGTGCACAGACTGGGCATCTTCAGCGGTACTGCAAGAAGCCACGTCAGAACAAAGGAGCCAAGGGAAGCTCCACGAAGTCTGAGGCGTCAGGCAGAAGTCATGCCAAGTCACAGGCAAAGCCTGCAAAGGCTTTGATGTCCCTAAAAGCCACACCACAAGTGGGGAATTCCTTCATTTTAGACACGGGAGCGACGGTTCACATGACCCATCGCAGGGATTTGTTTTCGTCGTTTAAGAAGCAAAGCTTCGTTGTACAACAAGCCAACGGTCAAGAGCTGGAAGCCACCGGAATTGGGACTGTGTATCTTAAAAGTCTGAACTTGACTATAAACGATGTTTATTTGGTTCCAGAGTTGAAGTACAATCTGCTCAGCGTTTCGCAGATTGCCAAGAAGGGACTAAAACTGTCCTATGATGATCAACACTGCGAGATCTACAAAGATGGAGAGTTGTATCTTTCTGCCAAAGAGAAAGATGGACTGTATTTGTTGACTTTTGATCAAAGTGATTACATGGAATGTAATTCTTGTGATTCTAACATGATTTCTTTTGCAGGTGTAGCCGAGAAGAACACCAAGCAGGTCACCTCGAGGGTCGACAAGGCATTTCAGCGGGTGTATGCTGATGTGATTGGTCCTTTAGCACCATCTAGAGGCAATGCAAAGTATTACCTAATATGTGTTGATTCTTTTACAGGTTTTGTCTGGATTTATTTTTTGGAGAGACCGAAAGAAGCCTTAGAAAGGTTTAAAGAGCTTTGTGATAAGGTTAAAAATATGCATGATGCTGACATAGATTGTCTTTGCACAGATGAGAAGCCAATTTTTCTCTTACAGGATTTCCAGAGGTTCCTGAAGAAGAAAGGGATAAGACACAAAATTGCAGCTTCCGAAGAAGCTTGGAACAGATGTGTCTGTGTTAGAGTGAACAAAGAATTGCAAAAGGGAATGCATGCGCAATTGCTTAGTTCACATCTGCCACATGAGTACTGGGCTGAGTCGCTAATGTCATTTTGTTACACGTGGTTGAGAAAGGTTTCAAATGAATTGGGAAGTTCTCCTTTTGAGAAACTGTTCCACAGAAAACCTTCTGTTGCCCATTTCAAGGTTTTTGGGTCTCATGTGAGGACAGAAGCTCCAGGTGGAGTAAAGAATGCCAGAGGCATTTTTGTGGGTTATGAAAAGGGTCTCTACAGAGTAATTTTGTCTGAATCTGGTCAGGTGATTCTCACAAAATTCCTAGAGAGTGCTCCTGAACAGGAGCGAGTGGTTGTTCACACATTTCCCACAGGAGATGATGATGATTCTGATGATGATGATGATGATGAGTTTGATCTTATTGAGTTCAGTAGTACTGATGATGACAGCGATAGCTCAGACAGCTCAGTTGTCACAGTCATTGAGAGGAAATCTCACACAATGACTAGACCCTCAGAAGAGGAGGATGAACCACTGATTAAGCTTAGTACTGGTTCTCCAGAGAGCTCAGAGGCTGAACCAGAAAGCAGAGGAGAGCAGCACCTCTTACGTAGGTCTGAGAGAGCAACGAAGGGTGTACCACCCAAGAGGTATTCAAAAGAGTTTGCCAACCAAGCTATTGCATGTGTTGCTGTTGTAAATGACCAAGGTCAAATTGAAGCTGTGTCTGAGTCAGAGACAAAGGCACAACAGAGAGTTGCTAACCAAGGTAATGCAGATGCACTCATTCCTTGGAAGTCACACAACCAGAGAGGTACATTGGTAAAACCAGTGGCGGGTAGTTCCAAGGGTGGAACTGAAACAACAGGGGAGTGTTATAAGTATAACAACTGTTTGTTTTCTTCTCTGGATGACGCTTTGCTCGCTGCACGCATTGATACTTTAGGGGGAGTATGTTATTCTAAAGCAGCAATGCAGCAGCAAGCAAAGGCTATAGCAGCCAAGTCTGCTGCTTGTGGCTGGAAAGCCAAACAGGGAGTATGTGACTGTTGCCATGGAAACAAAGGGGCAGTCCATTCTGTACTGAGCACCGGATGTTAGCTCAGTGTGTGTGTGTGTCATATGACCTGTACAGGATGTACATGGGTGGAGTTTGGAGTTTCTCTCTGTTTGTTGAAGAGAGCAGACATGTTTTCTCTTTTACTGTTTGACTGCTGAAGACAGGAATAAAACATGTAGATACATTTCTGTCTGAGTCTGATTCCCCTCCCTGGGGATATGCTGGAGAGCAGGGAGGAGGAGAGCAGTTGGTGTGTTTTTCTCACAGCCTGAGGAAAATCGCCGGAACGGACCTCGTGTGTTTTTCCTACCGGGAGTCGCCGGAGGGAGGTCGAAAGAATTCAGCCGGTGCCTGGAGAGATAGGCACATACCTCTGACCGACCCTGAATTCTGACAGTCTTCTCCGAGGGGGAGAGGCGAGGTCGCGCAGCCCCAAGCTGCGTTAGTTCGTCCGGCAACTCGGCTGTGGCCGTGGACCTGCTGGGAACGACTGGAGCCAGGAGCCGGGAGTGCTGGCGGTCCCGGGCCTGGCGACGGTCCTCCAACCGATCGTCTATCTGCAGGCTCCGCTGAATGAGGGCGTCCAGCATGGTGGGATGATCCATCGTGGCCAACTGATCCAGTATCTCGTCCGACAGTCCCTCAAGATACTGGTCCCGAAGTGCAGCGTCATTCCAAGACAAGTCCTGTGGCAACAGCCGAAATTCTGTGGCGTAGGCGGTGGCTGTGGACTTGTCCTGTCTCAACCGACGAATTGCCCGATTGGCTTGGCTCTCTTCAGAGGGTTGCCAAACGCAGTCTATAAGTGGTTACAAAACCCCACATAGTCTGTTAGCAAAGGAGAGTCTTGCCGAAGCAGTGGCAAAGCCCACTTGGCCGCCTGGTCCTTTAACAAACTGACCAAAAGTTGCACCATGGTGCGGTCATCAGGGAAGTTTCGGGCTCACCCCTGAATATACAACTTGGCCTGGGCGAGGAACATGGGAAAGCTGGCCAGGTCCCCATCAAATTTCTCTGGCAAGGCGACTGGGTACTTGCCTGGAGCTGGGGCGTCGGCCCCAGGAGCTGGTAGGGCGTCCAACAGCTGCTGAAGCGCCGTAACCACATTGCTTAGCTGCTGAACGGTGTGGGTCAAGGCCTGGTTCTCCTGGGCCAATGCCACCAGCACAGCTGCCTGGTCAGCCATGGCCTCTGGCTCTTCCCGAACACACCCCAACGAAGGGGGAGTGCGGGTGTGGTGGGAGCAAACTGTGCTGGTCCAGGGGGAAGGTTACCGTGGGGCGAGGTCCAGGACCTGAGTCGAGGGTCGGCAGACAGTCCTCCACAGGCGAAGCGGGGTCCACAGCAAGAAGCCGGGCAAGGACAGGAACTCTGGGGGAACAGGACTGGGTGCTGGCCGAAACAGCTCTTCAACGACGTTGCTCCCACAACCTGGGACCAGGCTGACTGGCCTTTATCTTCTCTGAGGCCAGGGGCAGTCCCGGCCCCCAGGTGACCTGCCTCTCTGCCTTGAGCACTCCTCCTGGGAGAAACCAGTTCCCTCCGCCTCTCTGCCCTGAGCCTCTGCAGCTCAGGAGAGGCCGGTGGGTTACTGGACCCAGGGGGAGACTCACTTTCCCCTGACAGGGCTGGGAGAGGCACACCTGTAGGCAATGTGTCCTCAATCGCCTCCAGAGCCAGAGTGGATTCACCTGGTGCCTGCTCCTGAGGATCCGGCACAGGTGCAGGCGCTTCAGAATCAAGGCCCTGTCCCAGCTCTGCTGGCCCTGGAGGTGGGGACTCCTGTGCAGGCTGGGATTCCTCCGGTTCAGCCTCTGACTCCACCTCAGCGTGAAGGACTCCAAGGAGGCCCGGGACACTGCTGCTGCCGCTTTGCTGGTGAGTCTTGGGGAGGACCGCTCCCCCTGCAAGCCCATTCTCCACCTTGGGCCTGGGGGCGGGCCCCAGACTCCACCTCAGCATATAAGGCTCCACGGAGGCCTCGGAACATCGCTGCTGCCGCTTTGCCATGCGTTTGTGGGGAGGGCTCTTTCCCCTGCTAGCCCATTCTCCATCTTGGGCTTGGGGACGGGCCCATACTCCACCTCAGCGTGAAGGACTCCAAGGAGGCCCGGGACACTGCTGCTGCCGCTTTGCCGGTGAGTCTTGGGGAGGACCGCTCCCCCTGCAAGCCCATTCTCCACCTTGGGCCTGGGGGCGGGCCCCAGACTCCACCTCAGCATATAAGGCTCCACGGAGGCCTCGGAACATCGCTGCTGCCGTTTTGCCGTGCGTTTGTGGGGAGGGCTCTTCCCCCTGCTAGCCCATTCTCCATCTTGGGCTTGGGGACGGGCCCATACTCCACCTCAGCGTGAAGGACTCCAAGGAGGCCCGGGACACTGCTGCTGCCACTTTGCCGGTGAGTCTTGGGGAGGACCGCTCCCCCTGCAAGCCCATTCTCCACCTTGGGCCTGGGGGCGGGCCCCAGACTCCACCTCAGCATATAAGGCTCCACAGAGGCCTCGAAACATCGCTGCTGCCACTCTGCCGTGCGTTTGTGGGGAGGGCTCTTCCCCCTGCAGGCCCACTCTCCACCAGGCCAGGGGGCGGGGCCCACGCTCACCACCGACGCAGCCTCGGGGACACTGGTGCTGCTGCAGCGGTTGTTGGAAGTGTTCTTATATGTTTTAAACTGTTTTTATTTTTTGCTTTGTTGTACCACCATAAGCGGTGGTTTTTATCCATGTACTTTTATTGTGTTTTGATTTATTTTGGGTTGGGGTGGGGTGGTTGGGGAGTGGGGTGGGGACTGGTTTTGTTTTCATGTAATTGTTTTTGTTTGTTTGCTTTTATATTCTGTAAATGGAGGCAAGTATGAGGCTTGGGATTCCTACTGTGGAGGGGCGAGGGAGGTATGGCGTTGGGGGCAGATGTCATAGGCGAAGGGGATCGAGATACGGATATGCTCGTACCCCTTCCAATCTGCGCCCCATCCCGAGAGACGAGGGTAGGGTGAGCAAGGATTACTCACCTCCGTCACTGGTGTTGTGCAATGCCAGGTCTATAGGCAACAAAACCGCCACCCTGCGAGATTTCTTCACCTCGCAGGGGGTTGACCTGGCATGTGTGACTGAGACCTGGGTGCGCGAAGGGGATACTGTTACCCTATGAGAGATGGCGCCCCCGGGTTTCTCCGTCCTTCACCAGTCGCGGACTGTGGGCCGGGGGGGAGGGGTGGCGTTATTAATCCGGGAAGATTGTTCTTTCAGGGCTCTACCATCGCCATCGATCCCCGGCATTGAATGTGTTGGCCTAGTGTGGGGCTCCGAGGTGAGCTTGGCTGTCTGGCTGGTGTACCGGCCACCTAGCGCACCAGCACCCACCCTGTCAGGCCTGCTGGAGGCGGTGGCCGGCTGGGCCTTGGAGTTCCCTAACCTATTGGTATTGGGGGACTTCAACATCCATGCTGATGCCACTCCCTCCTCACAGGCTCTGGACCTGGTGTCTTCCATGGCGACACTAGGGCTCTCCCAGTTTGTTTCGGGCCCCACACATCAAGCAGGCCACACGCTAGATTTGATCTTTGGCGTCGGTATAGATGTGATCATGTTTCCTTCGATGAAGGTGCCATGGTCTGATCACTATGCTCTGAAAGCCAGGATTGACGTTCCACCCCCACCCTGCTTGGGTGGCGAGCCAATTTGGGCTCGCCCGCAGAGGCTGATGGACCCTGATAGATTCCGTCAAGCCTTGCGGGACCTTTCTCCCCCTGGCGACTCATTGACTGAGCTTGTTGAGGCCTGGAATACCCAGCTCCTGGCAGCCATCAATGAGATCGCACCTAAGCGCCCTCTGCGACCCCGCAGAAACCGGGCTCCCTGGTTTACCGAGGAGCTCCGGAAAATGAAGCGGGACCTCAGACAGCTAGAGCGAGTATGGCGGGGTGCCTGTGACGGAGCCTCAAGAACATCTTATAGGGTTTTTATGAAAACCTATGAGATGGCAGTGAAGGCCGCTAAAAAGTCCTACTTCTCGGCCTCCATTGCATCCGCTAGCTCTCGCCCGGCGCAATTATTTAGTATAATTCGGTCTTTAACGTCCCTCGAAGGACAGCCAAATTTAAATAACAATTTGACACATAGCTGTGAGGCATTTGCGAGCTTTTTTGCGGAGAAGGTCTTGTTGCTCCGCCATGACCTCCCTGCCAATTTGGATACAATAAAGGAACTGGAGGCCCCTCGACTGTCCTCGGGTTCAGTATTGGACCACTTTGACTGGATATCCCCAGCTGATGTAGACAGATTCCTCCGAGCTGGAAAGCCCACCACCTGTCCTCTCGACCCGTGCCCGTCCTGGCTGATTAGAGCGTGTCCAGAAGAGGTGCGGGGCCCCCTGGGGGATATCATCAATCTGTCCCTTGGCACCGGGACATTCCCAGGGGAACTGAAGGAGGCAGTGGTGCGCCCGCTCTTAAAGAAAACATCATTAGATCCCTTAGATCTATCCAATTACCGCCCGGTTTCGAATCTTCCATTCCTGGGTAAGGTGATTGAGAGAGCGGTTGCTGAACAGCTTGGTAGGTTTCTGGATGAAACATCAGCTCTGGATCCATTCCAGTCCGGCTTCCGCGCTGGTCATGGGACCGAGACGGCTCTGGTCGCCCTAACAGATGATCTCCGCAAGCAGCTGGATCGAGGCGGGTCGGGGCTGCTGATTCTTCTAGACCTGTCAGCAGCCTTCGACATGGTCGATCACGAACTCCTGGACCACCGCCTTGCCGACGTGGGGATCCAGGGCACAGTCCTTCAATGGCTGCGCTCGTTTCTCTCTGGTCGGGGACAGAGGGTGGCGCTTGGGGGGGAATTGTCATCCCGCCACTCCTTGGTGTGTGGTGTGCCTCAGGGTGCAATACTCTCCCCGATGCTTTTTAACATCTTTATGCGCCCCCTCGCCCAGCTTGTCCGGAGTTCTGGGCTGGGCTGCCATCAGTATGCTGATGACACCCAACTCTATTTGTTGATGGACGGCCACCCGGACTCGGCCCCAGACACACTGATCAGATGCTTGGAGGCTGTGGCTGGATGGTTACGTGGGAGCCGGCTGAAGTTAAATCCTTCAAAGACAGAGGTCCTCTGGCTGGGACGGGACGACATGGGACTGAGGGGGCAACTCCCATCTCTTGCGGGGGTGCAATTAGTGCCAGCACCGTCCGTTAAGAGTTTGGGTGTAATCTTCGATACCTCCCTCTCCATGGAGGCGCAGATTGCAGCTACAACAAAGGCGGCATTTTTTCATCTCCGCCAAGCTAAGCAGTTGTCTCCTTACCTCTCTCGCCCTGACCTAGCCACTGTGATCCACGCGACGGTCACCTCCAGACTGGATTATTGTAACTCGCTCTACGTGGGGCTGCCCTTGAGACTGACCCAGAAACTCCAGCGGGTGCAGAATGCCGCAGCGAGACTCCTTACGGGGTCTTCGCTTAGAGATCACATTCATCCGGTGCTATACCAGCTGCACTGGCTCCCGGTGGAGTACAGGATCAGGTTTAAGGTGCTGGTTTTAACCTTCAAAGCCCTATACGGCCTAGGGCCCTCGTACCTACGGGACCGCCTCTCCTGGTATGCCCCACAGAGGAACTTACGATCTTCAAATAAAAACACCTTGAGGGTCCCAGGCCTCAGAGAGGTTAGGCTGGCCTCAACTAGAGCCAGGGCTTTTTCAGCTGCGGCTCCAACCTGGTGGAACGCTCTGTCACAAGAGACAAGGGCCCTGCAGGACTTGACATCTTTCCGCAGGGCCTGCAAGACAGAGCTGTTCCACCTGGCATTTGGTCAGGGCGCAGCCTGACCCCCTCCTCTGGCAATCTTTTCAAAGCTTTAGTTTATGGTTGCCATCAATTTTGATTTTAATTCATTTTTATAATGTTTTATAATGTCATACTGTTTTAATGTTGTTAGCCGCCCTGAGCCCGGCTTCGGCTGGGGAGGGCGGGATATAAATAAAATTTATTATTATTATTATTATTATTATTATTATTATTATTATTATTTCCCAGGCCATCACAGAAGGCAGCAATGAATGCCTTTTTTGATGCCTTCACTGCCACTAGGTAGGCTCAATAATGAGCCCTTGTCAGTGTTTGGTAGCATTCATTCGGACCTTTCCTCTACTTGTGTTCAAGCTGTCTCCCAGTTTGTTTCCTTGCCCTAAGCTCTGGAGTATACCAGGAGGCCAATCAGGGTCCACAAAGTGGGAGAGGGTGCTCAGGGGTGATCGCCTCAATAGCCAGAACCATTTGGATGTTCCAGAGATTGGCCCGGGCTTCAACAGGGGCGCCAGTCATATCAGCCATTTGGAATCCCACTGGATCCATCAGCCTTCCTAATAGGTCCCCTGCCTCTGCAGAAGGGAAAGGGTGCTGACAGCCTAAATCTCAACAGGAAGTGATCTGACCATGACAAGGGACTGATGTCAATGCCCCCTACCTTCAAATCACCCTCTTCCTGCCCAGTCAAGAAAACAAGGTCCAGAGTGTGGCCTGCCATGTGTGCTGGGCCAGTGACATGTTGGGACAGCCCCATGGTAGTCATGCCGGCCGTGAAGTCCGATTGCTCAATGCCAGGTGTAGGAGTGCAAATATCCAGAGTGTGGGGATCAGATGGGATTACCATGAGGAATTATAAAATATACATCAAGCCATTGTGTCCACGATGAATGCATGGTGTTGACTGGGTCTGATGTATTGACAATAATTTCTGATTAAATCCCATAAACTTCTACATTTATGGCATTTTCCCTCTACTGCCCATTTCTCTTGTTTGTCAAGTCACGTACACAGCCCAGTTGCCAGTTGCTTCGCCAGGCATGCATCCTGGGCCATAAAAGATAGCAGGCATCTTGGGCCATAAAAGATAGCAGACAGACCATCGGCTGTGGGGAGGACTGCAGGGCCTTTTCCAACTGGCCTAGGGGGTGTGGCCCAGGCCCTCTCTCCCAGCTATAAAGGGACTCCTGCTGCAGTGAGGCCTCGGACCATTGGCTGGGTGAGGACTGCAGGGCCTGCTCCCTTCCACTGCCTTCTCCAACTGGCCCAGGGTGTGTGGCCCAGGAACAAACTTTTGGAACAAACTCTTGGGGAAGTGTGGGAAGTGTTCTGCCATTGCTTCCCTGTTCTAGGTGGTTAATGTGCTTTAAAATGTCCTCAAGCAGTCGGTGGCAATTTAAATTTTTGTTTCTTTTTTTCCTTTTTTCCTTTGTTGGGGGTGGGTGGGATGGATATTTGGTTGGGGATTAATTTTAGTATAATTGTTCTGTTCCTTTTTGTTGTTGTTGTTGTTTTATTGGTTCTGTATAGTTTGTGTTTTGTTTTTAAGGGGTGGGATCAGGGCTGCCTGGGAGTGGGGCCCCAGCCAACACGATGGCTGGGACAAGTTCCACAGGGGGGGAAGCACTGGGACATCCGATCTCGGTGATCATGGGCAGGAGGCGCAGTTACGCTAAGACCAGACCATGTCATTACCGAGGAGGCAGGTTTAGTCGTTGTTTGAAGACTATCCCTGCCTCCGGGTCTGGCCTTGATCGGATGGATACTGGAATCAACAGGGGAAACCTACATGACCTGAAGGTGTTGCTGTGTAATGCCAGGTCAATGATGAATAAAACCACTGCCATCCACGACCTGATTGTGGATGGAGGATTTGACCTGGCATGTGTGACAGAGACCTGGTTGGAGGAAGCAGATGGGCCTGTCTTTGCCGCTGCTTGCCCACCAGGTTTCTCTTACGCACAGCAACCCAGGTCATGTGGGCGGGGAGGGGGGGTTGCAGTGATTTTTAGGAAGTCACTAGCTTGCACCAGGTGTCCTACTGGGAAGATCTAGTTTTCTGAGTGCATGTTCTGGAAGTTGGGCAATAGGGGCAGTACAGGATTACTTTTGGTGTACCGACCTCCCTACTGCACCAAGGATTCCCTGTCTGAGCTGCTTCAGGTTGTGGCAGATTTTCTCCTGGAGACACCTAGTTTGGTTGTCCTAGGGGATTTTAACATCCATGCCGACACGACCTTACAAGGGGCCGCTCGGGACTTCGTGGAAAGCATGGCCTCCATGGGGCTGTCCCTGAATAAGTTTGGCCCAACTCATAGTCATGGACATGCCTTAGACCTGGTATTCACCTCTAGTGACGTGGGTGATCTGACACTAAGTAAAAGTGAAACAAAAGAAGTGCCATGGTCAGATCACTTCCTGGTGCAACTGGACTTCTCCGCGACCCTTCCCCTCTGCAGGGAGGTGGGACCAATTCGGATGGTCCGCCCCTGCCACTTAATGGATCCAAATGGTTTCCAGAGAGTGGTAGGGGATGCTTTATCCCATGTTGATGGCCTTTCAGCTGATTCCCTGGTGGCCCGCTGGAATGCTATCGACTGTCTGGCTCCGAAGCGCCCTCTCCGATTGCATGGAGCCCGGACAGCCCTGTGGTTTTCTTCGGAGCTGAGGGCGATGAAACAATTGCTGAGATGGCTAGAGCGTCGGTGGCAAAAAACTCACTCCGAATCTGACTGGACACAGGTTAGAGCTCAACGTCGAGCCTACCAAGTGGCAATAGCGACGGTGAAGAAGACTTTCTTCACCGCCTCTATTGCATCTGCAGAAAATAGTAGCAGGAGACTCTTTCAGGTGGTTCGCAATTTAACGGAACCACCTTTACCACCGGGGCCTTGTAAAGACCCCAAGATCTCCTGCAATGATTTTGCAAAGTTTTTTGCAGATAAAATCGCTCAGATTCGGGAAGAAGTAGACTCCACCGTGGGAGCAGGGTTGGGGCGGGAGAGTGCTAGAGCTCTGTCTGGTCAAGTTGCATGGAATCAATTTCAATCCGTTACCCCCGAGGATGTGGACAGGCTGCTTGGACGCATGAAACCAACCACCTGTCTCCTTGATCCTTGCCCATCCTGGCTAATAAAAGCAAGCCGGGAAGAGCTGGGCAATGGGCTCTGTGGGGTGGTGAATGCTTCCTTCTGTGAGGGAACATTCCCAGATCCGCTGAAAGAGGCGGTCATTAAACCGCTTCTTAAAAAAACATCTTTAGACCCGGCCAGTATGGCCAACTATTGCCCAGTCTCAAATCTTCCATTCTTGGGCAAGGTGATTGAGCGCGTGGTTGCTGAACAACTCCAGGCACGCCTGAAGGATGCGGACCATTTGGATCCCTTCCAATCGGGATTCAGGCCTCATCATGGGACTGAAACTGCCTTGGTCGCGCTGGTTGACGATCTCCGGCGAGCTAGGGACAAAGGTGAGAGTTGTTTCCTAGTTCTGCTGGATCTCTCAGCGGCCTTTGATACAATTGACCATAACATCCTTCTGGACCGTCTAGAGGGGCTGGGAGCTGGGGGCACTGTTATACAGTGGTTCCGCTCCTTCCTCCTGGGCCATGTTCAGAAAGTGGTGGTGGGGGATGAGTGTTCAGACCCCTGGGCCCTCACTTGTGGGGTGCCTCAGGGTTCCGTCCTCTCCCCCATGCTTTTTAACATCTATATGAAGCCGCTGGGAGAGATCATCAGGGGGTTTGGACTGGGTGTCCATCAATATGCAGATGATACCCAGCTCTACCTCTCTTTCAAATCAGAACCAGTGAAGGCGGTGAAGGTCCTGTGTGAGTGTCTGGAGGTGGTTGGAGGATGGATGGCGGCTAATGGATTGAGGCTGAATCCTGACAAGACAGAAGTACTGTTTTTGGGGGACAGGGGGTGGGCTGGTGTGGAGGACTCCCTGGTCCTGAATAGGGTAACTGAATAGGGTAACAGGTGCGCAGCCTGGGAGTCATTTTGGACTCACAGCTGTCCATGGAGGCGCAGGTCAATTCTGTATCCAGGGCAGCTGTTTACCAACTCCACCTGGTACGCAGGCTGAGACCCTACCTGCCTGCGGACTGTCTTGCCAGAGTGGTGCATGCTCTAGTTATCTCCCGCTTGGACTACTGCAATGCACTCTACATGGTGCTACCTTTGAAGGTGACTCGGAAACTACAACTAATCCAGAATGCGGCAGCCTGACTGGTGACTGGGGGCGGCCACCGAGACCACATAACACCGGTCTTGAAAGATCTACATTGGCTCCCAGTACGTTTCCGAGCACAATTCAAAGTGCTGGTGTTGACCTTTAAAGCCCTAAACGGCCTCGGCCCAGTATACCCGAAGGAGCGTCTCCACCTCCATCGTTCTGCCCGGACGCTGAGGTCCAGCGCTGAGGGCCTTCTGGCGGTTCCCTCATTGCGAGAAGCAAAGCTACAGGGAACCAGGCAGAGGGCCTTCTTGGTAGCGGCGCCTGCCCTGTGGAACGCCCTCCCATCAGATGTCAAAGCGATAAATAACTACCTGACATTCAGAAGACATCTTAAGGCAGCCCTGTTCAGGGAAGTTTTTAATCTGTGATATTTTAGTGTATTTTTGGTTTCTATGGAAGCTGCCCAGAGTGGCTGGGGAAACCCAGCCAGATGGGCGGGGTACAAATAATAAATTATTATTATTATTATTATAATTATTATTTGATGTAGCTTTTCTGATATGTTAATCTTAGGATGTTAATCTTAGGGCCAGGAAACAGATTTTCACATGAAGGCGATAATGATCACTGTCCTCCTGGCCATCCTTCTTATCATGTATATTGCTTGTTTATCACCTCCTGGGGTTGCCAAATGCACTCCTTTGTAGTTCTGTTTTATTTACTCCAGAAGTATGCATGCTTAATTAGGTTTTGTAGTTTAACTTTGTCCCCATGTAGGGTTTGTTGAAATGCTCAGAGGAAATCTGACTGGTTCTTACGAACACGGTGTAAAAAGTTATTTTGTGAATAAAACAACCTGGGCCGGAGGGTGGACAGGAATTATTATTATATGCACTCCTCCCAGAGTCTTGCTGGTTCAAGCCTGTGTGTGTATTTTCATTATCAGTCTAATGCTTCCTTTGCTTTGGGAACGCCACACCAGGAACACACACTCTAGATTCCCTCCTGTGAGAAATTATAATGTTGCTTTTTCACATAAGCAATAATGCTGCAGTCTAGACTTGCTTACACTTGATGGACTTCCGGGTTGGTGCCTCCGGCAATGGCGGGGCTCCTCCGTTCGGGAGGAACTTGCTCCGTGGAAAGTTGGGTCTGAACCGCCACAGTGAAGGTGGAGACCCATTGAAATCACAGGCGGAAGAAGCTTGTGAACCTGGGATTCGGCTGGCACCTTTTGCGCCTCCCCTACTCGCGGGGAAACTCTGTTTTGGTGATCCGGAGCGACATGGGGTGAGCGAAGCGGTGCTTTGAATCGACCGCTTCTTTCACGGAGTGAAGCCGCATTGCTGTTGCCGGAGAGTGCTGACTTTTTCTTGTGGACAATTGGATTTTAAACAACAACCCGTGAGTAAAAAGGAAAATTGGATTTTTAAATATCTTAATTTGGCATCGAACGGGGAAGGTTCAAAACAGGAAGTCTGCCTTCCCCTTTTGTAAATAGACTGAAGCGAAGAGCTTACAAGTTAAGGTCTTGGAAAGTCTTATGTAAAGGATTAAACTTCCATCGATTGAAATTATTAGACCCCCTTGGAAGCAGGAGAAGAGGGGGGAAATTTTGGACTGTGTATCCTGCAGGAGAGAGTGAGTAAAATTAAATTACCACTGCTCTGAACCTGGGAACGGGCTCCCAGTGATTGACGTTTCAGGAGAGTTCACTGACAGCGAAGAGAACGGATGTTGACAGTCAGTTAAATAAGAGAAATATATGTGATAAGATCTGTTGGCTAATTACTTTATAGCCCCAATTAGCCTCAGTTTACTGCGGTCCGGCACACTTCCCAGCAGAGCAAGCTGCGCAGACCTGCTTCTCTCCGGTTTCGCCTTGCAGAGTAAAAACACAGCGGAACAAAAACCGTTGCAGTCTGCTTCAGATCCAGACAAACACACCAAGCACCTGTGTGTCCAAATTCATCAGTTCTTTATTGCAGCAAATATTTACAGCTCAGCATTTCTCAGATTCTCCTGGACTGCTAGCATTCATGGCGTCCGTCTCCTTCAGAGACAAAGAGAGAACAACAAGTAGAGCTCCTCCCTCCTTCCAAACGTCAGAATGGGAGGCACTACTCAGAACAACTTAACCCTGTAAGTTCTGAATCCCAACACCCCCTCTTGCCGAGTATTCTGACAAGACCTGTGGATGTACCTTTGCAGACCTCTGTGAGATCAATCCCTTCCCTAATGCCTTGCGCCCTCTCCTGGCGTTCCTGTCAGGCATCTGTGGAACATCCTCACAACTCTCAGATTCGCACTGTGCGAAACTTACCCACGCACCTGTGGCCTGATACCTCTCAGGTGGAATTCCCTTCGTTGTGCGACTGGACCGCCTGGGCACAAACTCAGGCACTTCCTCTGACTCACTGCGGTCAGCAGGTGTGTCCTCTGCATCCCGGGATTCCCCCTCTGACTTAACGCGTCTTCGAATCCTTTGCGTTACCCTCACAGGAGAACTAGGCTCACTCTTGGGCTCTCTTTTTACAACTTGTGGAGATGCCCCATCCTGCTCCTGACTTTGGTCAGTGAGCTGATCGTCATCAGCAGACTCAGCCCCTGGCTCTCCTTCCTCCTCATCAGAACCTTCCTGCTCTGAATCAGAAAGACATTCTGAAAGAATGTCACGTCTGGCAGGGGCCTTTGACCTTTCCTCCTGCTTATAGAACTCAGCGTGTTTACTGATCAGCAGCTTACTCTGATCACCTGACGGGTACGCAAACCTCCATGCACGAGCCGCTGGCTCATACCCACAGAAGATCATTTTCTGGAACTTGGGTCCACCTGGCCCTCGCAAAGCTTCAGGCACCGGCACCGAGGCCGTTGATCCAAACGCACGGAGGAAGTGAACCTGAGGTTTCCTCCCGTGAAGCATGAAAAACGGTGTGTCTCCTACCACTGAATTGTAGGACCGATTCCAGGTGAAGCTCACATATTTAATTGACTCCATCCAAAACCTTGGAGATAACCCAGAATCTGACAGCATCACCTGTGCAGCCTTAACCAGAGCCTCACTTCTTAGCTCTGCCACCCCCCTCTGTTGAGGAGAAGTCACTGTGTGACTTATCCCTTTCTTGTGAAAGAACTTCTGCAAAGCAGACTCAGTAAACTGTGAACCTCTGTCACTAGCAATTTCCTGCACTTTCGTGGAGAACCTTAGTTCCACCTCCTCAATCCAACGACTAATCAGCTGTGCTGCATCTTCCTTGGATTTGAGACCATGTGTCCAGGTGTTCTGCGAAAAATCATCCTGCAGCGTCAGCAGAAACCTGGCCCCTCCCAAACTTGGTTCCTTCATGGGACCCAACAGATCTATGTGCACAAGATCAAAAGGTTTTGTGGTTACCCTGTCCACCCTGGGGTAACTGCACCCTCTTACCTTTGCCTGTCTGCAAGCCTGACAATCTAGGACTCTTGCACATTCCTCAATTTTACAGCCTTTGCTAACCTCAGGTAGCACCTGTAGTTCTTCAAGACAAGCATGTGCTGTCTTCTTATGCCACGCACAAGAACATGAAACATGAGTGGGAACTGTAGCACGCAGGGCTTGTGCTTTCTCAACCTTCCCCTCACCCTCCAAAGACGTTTTAAGAATGAAGAGATCATTCTGCCCCTTTGCAACTCTTACCAGTTGCTTCCCTCCTTTGGAGATTGTACAAAAATCGTGTTCAAAGCAAACCTTAAACCCCTTTTTCAACAAATAAGGCACAGATAAAATACAGTGTTGCACTCCTGGCACAATGCAAACTTCCATCTGCTCCTGCAAAACAGAAAAAAATATATTTGCAACATTAGTCACATTTTTCTTTTTCCCATTTGCAAACTGAACAGTTTTCCCAGCCGGAATTGCCGTGCAATTCCACATCTCGACTGCAGGGGTCTCTGGAATCAGGTTGCAGTTAGCTCCTGAGTCGATTAGAAAGCGAAAGTCAGTGCCTCTCTCAGAGCTGTCCTCAAACAACGCCATGGCAACAAACGTCTCGCTGCCCCCTCTCTTTGGGCTTCTGCAGCTGTTCTCTCTGGTTGTCTTGGCAACCAACTCCCCCTTGCTCAGGACCTTGGCAGCTACCGTAGAAGTAGCCTCCTCCGTTGCCTTGGAGACCGGACTGGTCTCTGCGTTCCCACGCGACTCTTTAGGCCTTATCTTCACTTTGTCCAGGTGGCCGACCTTGAAGCGTCTAGCTCTCCGCCGCTTCCCAGACTTTAGCTGACGACTATCCCCAGTGGAAAAATACTGCCCAGGGCTCCTTTCAGCTGGCCTGGCCCCCCTTCTTCCGGAAGAGCCCTCTGTGCCAGCCCTGCCCTCGCTGAAACTGCGTTTCACTTCAGCACTCACAGTGGAAAACTTTTGAAACTTGCCTTTGGAATTCTCAGCCCCCCCGACTTGCACCTCAGGGACTGGGGCTACAGCCATTTCTAGGCTCTTCATGACTTCTCCAGGGCCCTGGCCTCCTGCTGAAGTTTCACACAAACTTCTCAGCACCTCCCAGGCAGCCCTTGCTGACTTTACGCCTTCCAAACTGGGCAAGAGTGATGCGTGTACGCATGCTTTCAGCATAGCAAGCTCTCTTTGCATTCTCTGCTGGCTATCTTCAGGCAACACAGCCTCAAAGCCTGCAATGTCTGTCCCTTCAGGACCTGGATTCAGGGGAAGTGGCTCTTTCTGGCTTACATCCCAAAGCCCAGTAACCAGAAACCAACCCCTTACTCTTCTGGACCAGGTTGCCCAACTTCTTAAAGTGAGCTTTTCAAGCGGAACGTCCTCAAGGACCTGGCTGTCTGCCATTCTCTCCTCTTCCCCGGGGCCCCAGCTGCTGTACTCACGTATCACCAGTCAGCTCTCCGGCACCCGATTCTTCAGCTGCTTTCTCAGCTCTCAGCTCTCAGCAACTCTTGCCTCTTAGCAGCAGGCAAAACACAGAACGCAGACCTCCGCTCCGCTTCGGTAGCGTCTTCCCAGCTGTTCAAGCTGACTTCAAAGCACCGGCAGACTTTCAGCAACAGTTTTATAAGCGGTAATTAGGTCTCCCATAACCTGTGATAAGATCTGTTGGCTAATTACTTTATAGCCCCAATTAGCCTCAGTTTACTGCGGTCCGGCACACTTCCCAGCAGAGCAAGCTGCGCAGACCTGCTTCTCTCCGGTTTCGCCTTGCAGAGTAAAAACACAGCGGAACAAAAACCGTTGCAGTCTGCTTCAGATCCAGACAAACACACCAAGCACCTGTGTGTCCAAATTCATCAGTTCTTTATTGCAGCAAATATTTACAGCTCAGCATTTCTCAGATTCTCCTGGACTGCTAGCATTCATGGCGTCCGTCTCCTTCAGAGACAAAGAGAGAACAACAAGTAGAGCTCCTCCCTCCTTCCAAACGTCAGAATGGGAGGCACTACTCAGAACAACTTAACCCTGTAAGTTCTGAATCCCAACAATATATTGTTTCCATTGTCCGCTTCTGTGTTTAAAAGGGAGGAAAAGTATCTGAAAATTGAAACTATCTTTACTTTTTGATCTGTGTTGGAAAAGATTGATACAAGTGGAGACTGTTCCCCTCTAGAGGGAGCTTTTGAAACTGTTACAAGAGTGGAGCTGGGAAATCTCCAGCTGCTTGATAAGAACTGTGAGAACTAGACATTGACCTTGGATATTCAAGAATGTTGACAGGAGAAGCCTTATGGACTGCATTTTCTAAGATAAGCCACCTGTTGGAACAGCTTCATAAAAAGATGGATGCTATGACTACTAAAATTGACATTTTGGAACCAAAAGTGAGCACCAATACAGAAATTATTCAGGATTTGGCACAGGAATCTATTTCAACAGGACAAATTGCTGAAAAGGAGAAGGAGAAAGTTGCTGTTGTCAAACCTAAAGTAACACAAGGGGGAGCTTTAGCCTTACAGAGGCAAATTGAGGACTACAAATTGAGGCCCTTTATGATTGAGACTAGAAAAAGTCAGATTTTGAAGATCGGAGCCTGGCCTGGACTAGAAAAGGAAAGTTGGAAAGATCCCTCTATGCAGGGATTAACTGACTTTTGGAATATGGACTTGGGTCAGGAGGAGATTGGAGTTCTGGGGGCCTTTGGATTTGGAGGAATTTTGAAACATGCCCTGAAATACTTTATGTATCCTAGCTTTAATTATGGAAATCTGGCTGACCTGTCGAGAAGGAATAAAAGTATTGTTGGATTGGAGTTTCCCCAAGATCTGCTCTTTACTATCAAAGAATATGAAGAAGACTGGCAGAAGGGATGTGGGAAAGAGTTAAGAGCCTCGGACATAAGATTTCCAGGTTAGTGGACTGTATGGGACGCAGGTGGCGCTGTGGGTTAAAGCCTCAGCGCCTAGGACTTGCTGATCGAAAGGTCGGCGGTTCGAATCCCTGCGGCGGGGTGCGCTCCCGCTGCTCGGTCCCAGCGCCTGCCAACCTAGCAGTTCGAAAGCACCTCCGGGTGCAAGTAGATAAATAGGGACCGCTTACCAGCGGGAAGGTAAACGGCGTTTCCGTGTGCGGCTCTGGCTCGCCAGAGCAGCGATGTCACGCTGGCCACGTGACCCGGAAGTGTCTCAGGACAGCGCTGGCCCCTGGCCTCTTAAGTGAGATGGGCGCACAACCCCAGAGTCTGTCAAGACTGGCCCGTACGGGCAGGGGTACCTTTACCTTTACCTTTACCTATGGAGTTGACGGAAGTGGCTGGCAGAGTCCAAGACTGTATTTTATGGCTTTAGCTGAAATACTATAAGGAGTTAAGCTTAAATAAGTATACTAATTTTAATGGAAATAAGATTAAAAATATGTTAAGACATTTATATGATAGAAAATAGAGAAAGATGGAAAGGAATTGCTGAAACAATTAATGGAAGTGGAATACAAAGAGGGAGGTGAGAGGAGGTCAATGATACAAGGGAATGAAAGATAGAATATGGAAAAGGTGATGTATGTTTTTAAATTGTTTTTGTTTTGTTTGGTTTAGTTTATAGTGTTAGTTTAATGTGTTAAGGTTGTGTTTTGTATTGTTTATGTATTGTATTGTTTTTTCTCTTTTTTGTTCTTTTTTTCCTTTTGTCTTCTTTCTTCCTTTTCTTTTTTGTAAGCTTTAAAAGTAATAAATATTATTTTTTTAAAAATAGACTTGCTTACACTCACAGTAAGAACAGCTTGTGGTTAGGATGCTCATAAATAAGACAGCTTGCAGCTGGAATATGGGTTATTCATAGGCTTCAGCAGGTATAGAACTTGTTTACACCTGTAACTGAGACAACTAGTGGTCAGGATGTGACTCTGTCTCTTGCTTCAGTATGTAAATGCATAGGAACATAGACCAAATAAGGACGAAGGTAAACAAGAGGGGTGGGCATCAAAATCGGAGTACTGGGAGATGTCAACAGGGGCAGGAATGTTAGTAGAGTAATTAGGCAGTCGTGATAGGCTGTAAACCTTGTAGTACCCAGCCAATGGGGAGACAAAGGAGGGAACCTGTGCTCCGGTTACAGGGAATATAAAGTTATGCTTTGTCAATTTTGGGTGTGCCTACTTAATACACCTGGTCTTGCAAGAACATTTTGTAACTAATAAACTCTTTGCTACTTCACCAATTTTGTTCAGATTTTATTTTGAGGGTATCAAGACCAATTTCTAACACCCCCCCCCAACGGAACAGAGAGCCTGGAGATAGTGAATCTCTATAGACCACAGCAACTCCCCCTCCCCGACTCTTGAGTCTGGTCTGATGTTGCACTGCGTACCCAGGTGGGCACAGCTGGGTGAGACCAACTCCACCCTGTTCACCCAGATCACCCCCTCGTTCATAATCAGGTCATGGATGAGGGAGATTTCATTCTGGGCCGACCTGGCATTCAACAACAACAGCCCCAAACCCGAGGTCTGGCTGGTATGACAACCACAATTCCCCAGGTTGGAGGAAGGGCTGGCATATGGCACAGTCACTAAATGCCTGTGCCGTGTGCCCCTTACCCAGCCTGCCACTCCTCCCACGCCATCCCTCCCCCTACCCAGAACCACTGTAATTAGGCCTCCCCCGGCTCTCCCCCAGTCCTCTCCTCCCAGGCACATCCCACCAAATGCCCTTACAACCCAGTTAAAAACAGTTGAAACACTAAAAAAAAGAATTTAAAAAGCAGCAGCAGCAGTCCTTACAAAATCTGCCAAGCCCTGCCCTGGGTCCACTGGAAGACCCAGTGGAGGAAGGAGTGCAGGGGGAGCGCACTGCCCCTGGCAGCGTGATCCTGGTGGGGTGCCATGGCAGCCTCACCCCCCCCCCCGCGCTGGGCGCCACACCCCCACAGGTGGTGCACCATGCCCCCAGGACTCATGCCACACCCTGTGGGCGGCGCACCATGCCCCCAGAGTGCGTGCCAGTCCCACCCCCGCCTGTTCTCAATTGCTGTGAACCAGTGCAAGATTATACGTCAATTATACTTTAAAACTTACTTTCCAAGTTGTTGCCTGCTACTTTAATAAGTGGGGTAAGAACCCAATGGGAACCCAAACTAAATGGGAACCCAAACTAATCTGTAAAGATGATGAAGGAAGAATATTGGGGGGTACAAATCAACTACCAGGGGGGAAATTTAACGTGGTAACTATCTATGCCCCAAACACAAATAAAGCAGAGTTTTTCAAGAAACTGGAACAAAGATTGTTAGATTTAGAGAACCACAAGATGATACTATTGGGAGATTTTAATGGCGTGCCGGTACCAGAAGTAGATAGATATGCAAAAACGAGGGAACTTAACCAAGGGAAATTACCAAGATCTTTTAATAACCTGGAGGAAAATTTAGATTTAATAGATATTTGGAGACATAAATACCCAATGACAAAACAATTCACTTTTTTCTCGGAACCACACCAGAGCTGGGGGAGGATAGATCAAATCTGGGTTTCAAGAGAATTAACCACAAGAGCTTCGAAGTGTGAAATACAACCCAGAACCTTCTCTGATCATAACTCGATAGTTTTTGAAATAAAATGTGAATTACAAGGTGTGTACAGATGGAGAATGAATGAATTTGAGAATGCAGAGGTTATTGAAAAGGCTAAAGTCACTGTGAAAGATTATTTTAGTTTGAACCTTAATAAAGAAACAAGTATTGATATAGTTTGGGATGCCAGCAAGGTGGTTCTAAGAGGTTTTTTAATTCAGCAAAATAGTTACAGGAAAAAAGTGAGAGAACAGAAGAAAGAGGAAATTCTTACTCAATTAAGAGAATGTGAGAAAAAATCAATGACAAATCCTAAAGATGAACAGAACAAACAAGTAACCAAAATGCTACAAACACAGCATTCAATATTAGTAAATCAAGAAGTGGAATGGAGAATCAAGTTAATGAAACAAAAAATTTTTGAATCACCCAACAAAACAGGAAAATTACTGGTGTGGCAATTACGAAGAAGACAAAAACAAAATGTAATTAATAAGATAAAAATAGAAGAGTGGCTGATAGAAGACCCGAAAGAAATAAAGAATTTTTTTCTCAAATTTTATGAAAAATTATACAAAAAAGAAAATGAAGAGACAATTAAAATAGAAAAATATCTAGAAGACTGCAGAGGGAAACGCATAACAGAGGAAGAAAGAACCCAATTAAATAAACCTATAAGGATAGAAGAGATTCAGGAGGCGATAAAGAATATGAAACCAGGGAAATCCCCAGGACCAGACGGATTATCAGCCAAGTATTATAAAATTTTAGAAGAGCAACTAACTCCGGTGTTGTGTGAGGTTATGAACAGCATTCTGCGAGGAGGGAAGATACCAGACACTTGGAAGGAGGCACATATTACGATGATTCCCAAACCCGACACTGATAGATTGAATATAAAAAATTACAGACCCATATCATTACTAAACAATGATTACAAAATTTTTGCAGAAGTATTGGCAAATAGACTTAAAAATGTTTAACAAATCTTATACACAGCAATCAAGCAGGATTTCTCCCGAATAGACAACTTAAGGATAACGTAAGGCATATTATAAATATTATTGAGTATCTGGAACTTAAGAATGAAATACCTGCGGCGCTAATTTTTATCGATGCTGAAAAAGCATTCGATAATGTATCATGGCAGTTTTTATTAAAATGTATGGAGATGGCGGGGCTAGAGGGCACATTTATGGAGGGAATAAGAGCGATTTACTCGAACCAAACAGCCAAATTGATTATCAACAATAATTTAATGGACTCATTTAAAATATTGAAGGGAATGAGACAGGGGTGCCCTCTATCTTCTCTTCTATTTATAATGGTGTTGGAGGTAATTGCAAATAAAATAAGAACAACATCAGAGATACGAGGAATTAAAATTGGTATTAAGGAATACAAACTGAAAGCGTACGCAGAAGACTTGGTGTTATTGCTAGAAGAACCGCAAAAAAGTGTTGGTAAAGCCCTGGAACTATTAGAGGAATTTGGTAAAGTATCTGGTTTCAAGTTAAAATAAAGACCAAAATGATGACTAAAAATATGGGGAAAAATATAAGAGAGCAATTAGAGTTACAAAATGGAATTAAAGTGGTAAAAAAGGTAAAATATCTGGGAATTTGGTTAACTATGAAAAATATAAATTTAATTGGTGATAACTATATTACAACTTGGAAAGAGATAAAAAAGGATTTAGACACGTGGAATAGGGTAGAACTTTCATGGTCGGGAAGAATGGTGGCAATTAAGATGAAAATGTTCTTGTTTCAAAATATTCCAGTGATTAGGGGAACCTCAATATTCAAGGAGTGGCAAAAAATTCTTTCAAAAGGGGAAAAGGCCGAGAATCAAATTTAAACTACTTACGGACCGGAAAGAAAGGGGAGGATTCTCTGTGCCAAATCTGAGATTATATTTTGAAGCCTTTTGTCTTTGTTGGATTAAGGAGTGGATTAATTTAAAGAACACAGACTTGCTGGATTTAGAAGGCTTTAACAATAGATTTGGATGGCACGCATACCTGTGGCTCAACAAAGAAAAGGTGCATAAAGGTTTTTCGAACCATATTATCAGAGGACCGTTGTACGAGGTTTGGGAGAAAAATAAAAAACTTTTGGAACGAAACACCCCCTGGTGGTTATCACCGATCGATATTTTAAAAACTAAAAAAATAAATATGGAAGGGAAAAGAATGACTTATGAAGATCTACTGTTAAGAACAGAAAAAGGATGGAAAATTAGAACATATGAAGAACTAAAAGATAGATTAACAGGCTGGCTGCAATTTCACCAAATAAACGCATTATGGAACAAAGATAAAAAGATAGGGATGAATGAAAAAAAGTCTAAATATCAGACAGAAATCTTAGAAGGTAAAACTAAACTCCTATCTAAAATGTATAATCTTTTGTTAGAATGGGATACCAAAGATGAAGAGATAAAAGAGGTAATGGTAAAATGGGCAATGGATTTCGGATATAATATAGAATACAACAAGTGGGTGAAGCTACGGAACAAAGGAATGAAATTCATGGCCTGAGTTACACTCAGAGAAAATTTGGAAAAAATGATGTACCAATGGTACATTACACCGGTGAAATTGGAAAAAATGTATAAAACTGGAAATAAAGCTTGCTGGAAATGTAAGACCAAGGAAGGGAATTTCTACCATATGTGGTGGACTTGTGAGGAAATCAAAAAGTTCTGGGAACTTATATACAATGAATTAAAAAAAAATTTAGATATACTTTTTCTAAAAAACCAGAAGCCTTCTTACTGGGATTAATTGGAGATGAAATTAAAAAAGAGGACCAGACAGTATTTCAATATGCGACAGCGGCTGCCAGGGTATTGATACCACAAAAATGGAAGACTCCAGACATTCCAACTGTTAAAGGCTGGCAAATAAAATTATTTGAATATGTGGAACTAGCAAAAATGACACAAAAAAATAGATACCAAAAAGGTACAAAGTTTATTAGTGATTGGAGTAAATTTATAACATATATTGAAGGAAATTTTAGAAGTTTAAGAACCACAGTAGGTTTAACATAAATCTTGCGACGTGTAGATTATTAACAACGAAACTGCAAAAAGGAAGATATATCAAGAAGCCCGAAACCGGAAGGGAGGGAGGTCAATATGCGTTTGTAGGGGTGATATCAACAAGATGATGTAACTAAAGAAGGATTGCAATGGAAATTTATATTATTTTATGTTGTTTATTTATGTTTGTCTTTGTTTTTGGTTTGTCTAATTAAAATCAATAAAAAAGAAATTTAAAAAATAATAATAAGTGGGGTAAGAAAGGGGAGCCAACTTACTTCATAGCTGGAGCTGCTCAAAACAAAGGCTCACAGACTATGCTTTAAAATTTGCTGCCAATAATGGGATTTTGAAACTCTGTTCAACTCACACAGGTGGGTGCCTGGAGGGATAAATTGCAATTATTCTCTCTTGCCTATTAAAACCCATTCCACAGTTATGAGTTTGGGGTAGGTTGGGGCACCAGTCAGATGAGTTCTTGATGATGATCAGATGGCCACTTTGCTGTGTTGCATCACTTCAAAGGGATGAGGTAGGTTGCAATTAGCTGCACCCAGGTGACAAGGTGGGCTGGGGAGATGCTTGTCAGGCAGAAGGGAGAAATGCTGAGAGAGCTTGGGGAGAGACATGTTTTGCTTCTGCGCTTAGGGCTCCCCAACCATGAATGGGCATTTATGGTTACCTGGAAGTAAATACAATCAAACTCAGTGGTGTTTGTTTCTGCTGTGTACATTCAACTTGTAAAACACATTTGGCTTTAATGAATGATACACAGGCAGCTGAAATACAACCGTTCACTTTTAATTAACACTAACGATTTTTTTTGAAAATTCTCAAAAAACTGTCAAACAAGCCTATCTTTCCCCTTCCTCTCCTCCTGCAAGCACCTCCTCGCTCATATCCAGAAAAAATCTGTATCTGCCCCCCCCTCCCCATATCCCTCCCAATTTCCCTTAACCTCGCCTCCACCAGAAGCAGCATTCATTTGCATGATTAGTGGCAAACCTGTAATTTCACTACGTTGACTCACCTTGTGTTATGCATGATCGCTGTATAATGTAACAATGCAAACAAGCCACACGGGGTTTGCAAAACCCAGTATGTTTCCAGTTTACAGATATTTATATACTTCTTCTGCATTGAATGATTTTTTTTCTCATTGGTGCTCTCTGAATAAGGTCATTAGCTATAACATTAAGATCATTTTTCTGAGAGATCTGTTTATGTCTATTTTGAACATATGTTTTGCATGCATCCTTGTCTCTTGAAGTGTTTTGAAGATGCTATTTGCTGCAGACCAAAAGATGTCACTGTATGCTTTGTTACCAAATTACTAAAGATCCACTTACAGCTTTCCCCACAAATATCTTGGTACTGTTGTCCTGGTTTTCCCTTCACATCAGGAGCCATAGTTTTTGAAGACTCCCCCTCTCCCTTTGCTAAGTTTCCTGCCATGGAATAAGTAGTAGAGATTTGCATGCCAAGAACCCATGACCCAGCAGTTCCCTATGGAGTGAATAATTACACAAGACACGCAGCATGAACTATAGGTTTGTGGGTTTGAATAGGCCACAACTTTTATTGGTTACAGATGTGAATGGTTTGACATTGGCATTGGGTGAAGCCAAATTATTTCACCACATCTGCTTGTGGGGATTTCACCACATCTTGTGAGGATGATTAGGGAGGCAAGAGAGGATATATTTAATGATATCTTTCCTAACTTGTGCTAGCAAGTTCCATATTCTAGCAGAGTTCCAAACACCCCCCTTTTAAAATTACGCTGCGATCAGCTTGTTGCTGACTCATGTTAGGCTTACTATTAAAGATTCCTTCCTGGTAAAACCCCTTCTAATCCCTCTTCAAAAGAATAAACACAAGAATCTGATTAACGTTAATATAAAAGTAGCTTACTCACAGATTCATTCAGGTTCACAGACATAGCCCTGAAGGCAGGCTTAGTGTTATGTAGTGAAGTTTCACCCTGGGCCAGCAGGGGGATACTGTATATAGTTTTCACTCAGGTCTGTAGATAGTTTTCACTCAGGTCCACGTCAGTTATTTTAGGTGGGAAACGCTGGGCTGTTGTTGCTACAATGTTGACAGCCGGCTGCCTATAAAAGCAGGCCGGCTGAGCTGTTTGCAGTCAGTTCTATTCCAGCTTACAACATAAAGAGCTACTTGGAGAAATCGCTGTGTCGTCTGCTATGTCAACCCACAACTTAACACTGGCGACGAAGGTGGGATCGATGGACATCAGAGCACAGCCAGATGCGGCCAGCCTCTGAACTGAGCTGAATCACTGAGCTGAATCACAGAGCGAAATCACAGAGCGAAATCACTGGACAGAACCAGTTCAGAGCTGACTGTTCTGGCTAAGAGCACTGTGTTCCATCCATTGCCCTTCACGCCGGCATCGGAATCATGGCTTCACTTGTGCCTCTACCGCCGTTTGCGCCAGCCTCTGAATCATGGGACTCCTACCTCGCTCGGTTCGACTGCTACCTCCAAGCCAACGAGCTGACAGCAGTATCAAAGGATCGGAAGCGGGGCCTATTCCTCAGCCTCTGTGGGCCTGAGGTGTTTGAGACGGCCCGAGCATTGGTTGCGCCTGAAGCAGTCCAGGCAACACCATGGGACACGATCCAAGAGAAGCTCCACTACGCACCAAAGCCGTCCAAGATTGCTGCCCGCCATGCGTTCTACCACCGGAACCAGGCAGAGGGGGAGTCAATCAACAACTACACCACCGCCCTGCGACAGGCTGCAATGCACTGTGAGTTCCGAGACTTAGACGATGCCCTGATGGATCGAATCGTCTGCGGGGTCCGGGACATCCATCTGCAACGGCGTCTCCTCGCCAAGCCAGACCTCACACTACAAAAAGCCATTGAGGAGGCTGTGGCCTCAGAAGCTGCTGAACGCTCCGCCCAGGAGATCCGCAAGTCCAGCAGTCCGCGTCTTGCTAGGGAGCCAGTTCCGGTGCATCATGAAGAAGCCAGCAGTGATGAGGCATCCTCCAGTGAAGACGATGACGTGCACCAGACAAAGCGGGAGCGCAGGAAGTTCCAACAGAAGTCCAAGGGCCAACCAGAATGTGCCGGCTGCGGAGGCAACCATTCCCGTGCCAAGTGTCGATTCAGAGATGCCATCTGTAGGAAGTGTTCCAGAAGGGGCCACATCGCTAAGGTCTGCCGATCGGCTCCGTCTGACACCCCCCCTTCATCGACTCGCAATTCCAAGTCTTCACTCCAGTCTGCCAAGGAAAGTTGTTTTGCTCTCACCAACTGCCGCTGCCCGTCTGGAACCACGATTGGCCAAACCGACTCGCCTACGCGACGCAAGCTGAACGTCACGGTGCTCATTGAAGGAGCTCCATGTGACATGGAGACCGACACCGGGTCTGCCCTGTCCATCGTGTCATGGAGCACCATCAAAAGACTGGTACCCAGAGTGTCCAAAAGGCAACTCGACTCTCACCGCGTACACCTGAGAGACTACCAGGGAAACGACATTCCCGTGGTAGGCGTTGGCCGGTTCCGGATTGCCTTCAAGGATTTTTCGGGCCTGCTCCGGTTGGTGGTGGTCGAAGGTCAGCGGCCAAGCCTCCTAGGGCTAGACTGGTTTGATGCCCTCAGCCTGGAAGTCACCGCCATCAACTGCATCTCTAACGCAGAGACTGAGGGTCTGGTCAAAGACTTTGCCGAGGTTTTCGACGGCACCTTGGGGCAATATACAGGTACGCCCATCTCCTTTAGCCTTGATCCATAAGTCGCTCCCATCAAGCTAAAGCCACGCCGGGTTCCCTTTGCTCTCAAGACGAAGGTGGACGAACAACTGGACAAACTGATCGCCCAAGGAGTTTTGGAGCCGGTTGACCACGCCAAGTGGGAAACCCCCATCGTCACGCCTGTCAAGCCAGATGGGTCAGTGAGAATCTGCGCTGACTACAAGTGCACGATCAACAAGGCACTTCAGCAGCACGCTTATCCGGTTCCTGTTGTCCAACACCTGCTGCATTCCCTGGGTGAGGGTAAGGTCTTCGCTAAGCTGGACCTTGCCCAAGCCTATCAACAACTGCCCGTCGATGATGCCACTGCTGAAGCCCAGACGATCGTCACCCACCGGGGGGCATTCCGTTGCCGCCGGTTGCAGTTCGGGGTGAGTGTGGCTCCTGGCATCTTCCAAAGCCTTATGGAGCATCTCCTGCAAGGGCTTCCGGGCGTGGTACCATATTTTGATGACGTCTTGGTGTCTGCAGACTCACACCAGCAGCTGTTCGAGCGCCTCCGTGCCGTGCTGACCAGGTTCCAAGAGGCTGGGCTCAAGGTAAAGAGGGAAAAGTGCCAGATCGCCGTTCCACAGGTAGAGTTCCTGGGCTATCTTATCGACGCCTCCAGCCTTCACCCGACCACATCCAAGATCCGCGCTATCCAGCAGGCCCCCACCCCAAAGAACAAGACGGAGTTGCAGGCGTTCCTGGGGCTGCTGAACTTTTATAACATGTTCCTGCCCCACAAAGCCACAGTGGCTGAGCCTCTTCACCGACTCCTTAGCACAAAGACGCCTTGGGCCTGGGGTCATCGGGAGACGGCGGCCTTCAACGCGGTCAAGGCTCTCCTTTCATCAGACAGTGTGCTGGTACAGTACAGTGAATCCAGGCCGCTGGTCCTTGCCTGCGACGCCTCACCTTTTGGCATCGGTGCTGTCCTTAGTCACCGTTTTCCAGACGGAAGAGAAGCACCGCTCGCCTACTTTTCCAGGACGCTATCTCCGACGGAACGGAATTACAGCCAGCTCGACAAGGTGGCACTGGCACTTGTGGCTGGAGTGAAGAGGTTCCATGAATACCTCTATGGCAGGACTTTTGACCTCATCACTGACCACAAGCCACTCCTGGGCCTCCTCGCCGGTGATCGTCCAACTCCACCGGTCCTCTCGCCACACATGCTGCGATGGACTGTTTTCCTGGCTGCCTACCACTACCGGCTCATCCATCGCCCCGGGAAATCGATGGGCCATGCCGACGCCCTCAGCCGTTGCCCTCTTCCAGCATTTGTAGAAGACCCGGCTCCAGCTTCATCGCTCCTTCTAATTGAGGATCTTCCGGCAGCGCCTGTATTGGCTGCCACTGTGGCCTCCGCGTCTGCCCAGGATCGCACCATCAGCCGGGTGCTCAACTGGGTGTGGAGGGGGTGGCCACAAGGGCCTTTTGCATTGGAGTTCCAGCCCTTCGCAACCAGACAACATGAACTCTCAGCTCATCGCGGCTGTCTGCTGTGGGGAGACCGCGTCGTGATTCCCCAGGGACTCCGTCAGCGCGTCCTGGAGGCTCTGCACGTTGGCCACCCGGGAATTGTCAAAATGAAGGCGTTGGCTCGGTGTTACGTCTGGTGGCCTAATATGGACGATGCCATCACTGCCTGGGTGTCCGCCTGTCAAGCGTGCCAAGAGTCGAGGCCTGCACCACCGGCAGCTAAGGGACACACCTGGGAGACACCAAAGACACCCTGGTCGAGGGTGCACATCGATCTGGCTGGCCCCTTTCACGGCCGGACCTTTATGGTAGTGGTGGACGCCTATTCCAAATGGCTGGAGGTCGCCCTGATGCCCTCCACCACTACCGAAGCCGTCATCCGGGTGCTGCGAGGCCTGTTTGCAACGCATGGGTGTCCTGATGTCCTTGTCTCTGACAACGGACTGCAGTTCACGTCAGGCATGTTTGAGCGGTATCTTTTGGGACTGGGCATCCGCCATGCCCTAACGGCACCCTTTCATCCATCCAGCAACGGGCAAGCGGAGAGAATGGTGCGCTCGGCAAAAGAGGCACTGGCGCGCCTGGACCGGGGAGACTGGCATGAGCGGGTCGCCGAATACTTGTTCGTGCAACACATCACCCCTCATGCGGCCACAGGGCGGAGTCCTGCTGAACTGCTTATGGGCCGCCGCCTCAGGTCACCGCTCGACCGGCTGCACCCGGACTTTGCCGTGGCTGAACCCCCAGGCTGTGCCAACGCGCCAGGTCATTTGTCCCAGGAAACCAGGTCTTTGCCCGGAACTATGTGGGGGACATTCCTTGGGTGCCAGCCACAATAGTGGGAGTCACTGGACCTCGCTCGTACCAGGTGGCACTCGAAGACGGACGCTTGTGGCGACGGCACATAGACCAGCTTAGGCGCAGGGTTGGGGACTTGGACACTACCGTGGTGGCCCCAACTGCGCTTGCGGCTCAAGAAGAGACACGTACAGATGGCGAGGCCCCACCTACACCTCCCTTGCAAACTGCCAGCGTGGAGCCGAACCAAGCCGCTTCAGAGGGTCTGCCAGACTTACCACAGACTCAGACCACTCCACTTGCGGAGGCTCCACCCACAGCAGCGGATCCAGGGGAGTTGGTTCCAACGCCACCTAGGGTCGCACCACAGCCTCAGCAAGAACTGTGTGGCTCTCTGGACTTGGCTACCAGTCCCCGGCGGTCTGGCAGAGTTTACAAGCGCCCAACTTATTTAAAGGACTATGTTGTTGGACATGTATCACTGTTGGTCTAAGTATGGGAAATGTAACCGATATGCTTTTGTGCCTAATTGAACCATTACGCGTAGTGCTGTATATAAGGAAACCATTACGATTGTAACTAACGCCTTATCTCGGTGGGGAGGGGTGTTATGTAGTGAAGTTTCACCCTGGGCCAGCAGGGGGATACTGTATATAGTTTTCACTCAGGTCTGTAGATAGTTTTCACTCAGGTCCACGTCAGTAATTTTAGGCGGGAAACGCTGGGCTGTTGTTGCTACAATGTTGACAGCCGGCTGCCTATAAAAGCAGGCCGGCTGAGCTGTTTGCAGTCAGTTCTATTCCAGCTTACAAAATAAAGAGCTACTTGGAGAAATCGCTGTGTCGTCTGCTATGTCAACCCACAACTTAACACTTAGGTTACATACCAAGTAGAACTATTCCATAAAGAAGTTAGTCTTCTCCAAACACACAGCAACATACAAAATGGAGAACACACACTGATCAGAACATGGAGGTTGTGTGCTCCTCCATGCTAGTACAACAGACCACTCCCTCTTCAAGTCATATTTAGTGGAAGTCTGTCCCAGCTCAGGAGGAAACAGGAAGTTTTTTCCTGAGAGGTACAAAGCATCTCCTAACATGTCCACTGCAGGAATGTTGTACTTGACTGCTGTAAGTTTTACATCCCACACATCTAAGGGTAAACCAACACAGGGGCCTCCTATGACCTACATCAAACAGAGGTACCCCCCAAAGGGTCCTCACTGAAGGAATGGTATGGCCCTAGCCCCCACCTGGATGTCAGATAGAAGCTCCCGCTCACAGATCCCTTTAAGAGGATACCTTTAACCTTGGAGGAGCAGGCAGAGGCTACAACCTCCCCTCCACCCAAGACCAAGGCTTACCCAATGCCTAACCTCACAAAGTTGTGATGATTGCTATAAGGTAGGCGAAAACTAAATGGCCAGTGCCAATTTGCCAAGTGGAAAAATTCCTGCCTGGCCCTGAATATGGCAGCCGATGTGGTCCACAGCAAGGTCAAAGTGTAAACTGAAGCAAAATTAAAGGGTGGGAGATCTGGTGAAAGAAGGCATAGTGAGGAGAGCCCGGCTTGGCTGCAATTTAACCCCCCAGATGGTGCTGATTGGCTGCCTGGGCCCACCCCTGGGATAGCCCATCCAAAACCTGCTGGCACTGTCCAGTCGCAAGCAGGCAGGCCATGCAACCCTTGCCATTTGCCGGATCACTGCTGGGCCCGTGGTAGGGCCACAACACTGCCTACCAGATAAGGTGAGCAGATTTCCCCTAGCGCTGCATTCAGGTCTGCATTCAGGTCTCTGCTGCAGGATGTTGTGGGTGTACTTTCACCAGTGAAAGCATCAGTCTAACAAATATTATTCCTAGTCCATGGTATCAGGAAAACAAACAAACAAGGAATCTGTGTCACTTCTAAAGGCAAACTGTATTTATTCTTTTTTTCTTTTTTAAAGTAAAAGTTTTCATAATCCAGAACCTACTTCCTCAGATGCATGAGTCAGGTTCAATTACAGAGCTTAAAGCCACTAAGAACAAGCTCAAAAGAGCTTAGCTTCAACATGGCGTATTACTAAAATGAATAACCCCAAAACAGAAATAGACTGGAAAGAGAAGTTGCTGAATTGCGACTTCTTACCAAACTTAAAACCATGGAGAGACCTGGTCTGAATAGTGACATTGGATTCTTATCTCATTATACATGATAAAGCTATTTTTAGCCATCTCACCCCTTGCTTTTTCTTGTTAGACCAAATTGCAATCATTAACAGTGGTCAACAGGTTTGCCACACCTATCAGCTAATCACCCATTCCCACCACCCTTCTGAGTAATACCCCTCCCCACTCTAGTAATATAAACAGTCATTAAAATCACAGTTACAGATAGGTAGCCGTGTTGGTCTGCCATAGTAAAAAAAAAATAAAAAAAATCCTTCCAGTAGCACCTTAAAGACCAACTAAGTTAGTTCTTGGTATGAGCTTTCATGTGCATGCACTGAAGAAGTGTGCATGCACACGAAAGCTCATACCAAGAACTAACTTAGTTGGTCTTTAAGGTGCTACTGGAAGGATTTTTTTTATCTTTTTATTAAAATCACAGAGTCTCTGCTTTTTTCATAGTGATTGAGACACACCCACGCCCTCAACTGTAATAAAATTGTTATCGTCCCTGTGAAATAAGTTAAATATTTTGTTTATATTTAAAATGTGAGAACAGATATGATAGCTATCTTCAAATATCTTGAGGGCTGTCACATCGAAGAGGGAACAAGCTTTTTTCTCTCCTGCTCTGGAGGGTAGGACTCAAACTAATGGATTCAAGTTACAAGAAAGAAGATTCTGACTAAACATCAGGAAGACGTTTCTGATAGTAAGAGTTGTTCGACAGTGGAACAGACTCCCTTGGGAGGTTGTGGGCTCTCCTTCCTTGGAGGTTTTTTTTTTTTAAAAAAAAAATTTGGTGTAGGGGAAAGCGCGAACGCAGTCCCCCACTACCACAAATTATGCAGTCGCGTTTCCCGCATTTGGGGAAATCGCAGGGGTCAGCACACCCGCAGTGCAATGGATGATCCTCACCCTGGGAAAACCTCCTTCATGATCAAGGTGTCTCCCCTGCCGGGTAAGTATTTTTTAAGCAGAGGTTGGGTGGCCATCTGTCATGGATGCTGTAGTTGACATTCCTGCATTACAGGGGATTGGACTGGGTGGCCCTTGGGTCCCTTCCAATTCTAAGATTCTATGATTCTATAATATTATGGAGGCTCTTGACTTACCTAGTTCAGACTGCTTTTCAGTTTTCAGTCTGTTGTGCCCTACTGAGGCCTTGCAGTCTGTTTCTCCACATAAAGGGGATGGAGTCAGGCAGAGCTGGCACACCTGGTTTTGCCGCTTGAGGCATAACAGATCGAGCTGCCCCACCCTGTCGCCACTTTACCACCTGACCTGCCTCCCCTGCTGGTGAAGAAGCAGTGCCAGCATTGGTGCAGATTTCCAGCAACATCTTGACAAAATCTCATGAGATCTCACCAGAAATCAGCACCAATGCTTCCGCCACTTCACCAGTGATTGAGGCAGCAGGGTGGGCAGGGGGACACTGCCTTGCCTCTGGGACTTCCGACGCCCAAGACGGTGTCACCACTCTGCCTCATTGGTGGGCCAGGCCTGGAGCCAAGTTTAAGGGCCAAGCCATCTTGTGAGGCAGAGTATAAATTCTTAATAAACAAACAGATAAACAAATACTGGAAAGCAGGATCAGTGTCCCTGGATGACCATGGAAATTGTAGTATAACACAACAGAGAGATGGGTTAGTACTGTGCTGCTGCAGCCGCTGTTCTAACCAAGTTCATTATGCGAGTCTAACAATATGCTTCTTAACAAAATAAAAAAATTCCTTCCAGTAGCACCTGAGAAACCAACTAAGTTTGTTATTGGTATGAGCTTTCGTGCACACTTAGTAGTATGCTTCTTAGTAGCTGCTGCCTGGGGGTGGGGCTGAGCTCCCTGAGGGAAATTCAAGGGTGGATTTGCAGCCCCCCCTGAAATTTACACCTGTGAGTTGGAATATAGTTTATAACGTTGAATGCAAAGACCTCATATATACTTTATAGAAACATCATGTATACTTTATAAACATAATAAAAATTTCAGAATATTCCTGCACAAATTTGGCCCTGTGATAGACCACAGTTGGCTGATGACAGCCTTTCATGTTATTCTCTTCCCTTCAATTATTACAGTTCCACATACTATAATTAACCATACTGGTGGTGCAATAAAAATAAATGGTTCACATTGAATTAATTCCTGGAAGGCTTAATTCCAACACTATTATTATATGGTCTCAGACCATTAGCCTTATTGTCCTGTATAAAAGGGTGTTGCAAGTATATGTCTATGTAAATTAAAAGCCAACAGAGAAGGAGCATCCTACACAGCCAGAAGTGCTAGACGGAGACAAGTGCCAGAGTGAGAGAGAGAAGGCAGGGAAATGTTGGGCATACGATTATTTTTGATTGCTCTGCTGGTGGGTCTTTTGATTCTGTACTTCCTGAAACAGCTCTGGTGGTCACGCAGACGCTTCCCTCCAGGACCCCTTCCACTTCCTGCCATTGGAAGCATGTGGCGGACTGCGATCAGGCTCTATCAAGAGACATTCACTAAGGTACTTCTTTCTAAATAACTGGCTGGGAAGGAGAATTCATGAAGCGAAGCATGAATTATTTTCTTCTCGTAGTAACTGTGGTTAACTATGGTCTTTGTGAAATCTTCTGGCATGAATTGTGCATGGGAAATCAGTATGTAATATCTAGGAGACTAAGAGTGCAGTCTTCCAGGACGTGGCGGATGTTCAAAGGCAGTTAGTTTAAGCACTCATGTTATTTTCACACCAACCCTGCCGTTGGGCTGAGAGCTAGAGACTAGCCCAAGGTCACTCAGTGAGCTTTGGGGCAGAATTGTGCTTTCTACCTGCTTCTCCCCAATCCCAGTCCAACACTCTGCCCATTGGAAAGTCATCAAAGAAAAGCATCTCGCCAGGGCTGGGTACTCTAACGAATTTAACCTGAAAGGCATTTTGAAAGTGTCTGGCACACTCAAGAACTGACTTCTTGTTAGCATCTTTGAGTTACAGAAAGACCTCTGAAGTGTCTTCAGAGGCCAGTGCACTCTCACACACTTGTGGGTAGATTCAGGGACAGAAAATCTGATAGCTTAGTTCAGACTGGAGAATAAATAGGCTTCTTCTTTTTTCAGCTGCCCAGATAAAAAGTGAAATGCGCAAATACCGGTACTTTAAAATCCGATTCACAGTATGAATGACCAATGCCAAATGGGCAAACCCCCTCTTGTTCAAAAAATTTAAAGGTACAGGAAAGGTTAGCTATGTAGGCATGCTAGGATTGAAACATGAGGTTGTACAATGAGAGTGGCTCAGAAAACTCAGAAGAGGGAAGAAAAAAGCTAAGCAATTTATCAGGAGCTAGTGATCAGTGTGTTTGTTTCAACTCAGAAGCATATCCAGTGGAGCCACAACAATGTGTTCCCTTTAATTTCCAGCTAAGAGGCATATAAGCTCATAAACACATGTGCTGATGCATTTATCTGTTTCAAAATGTTGCTGCACCAGCATTACTCAAGCAGCTGCTAGCAGTTGGCCCCAAAGGGAGATGGATTAACAGTTAGTGATGTTACCAGGCACACCCATTAGAAACCTACCACACAGCTGGCTGAAACATCAAATGTGTTACCAAAGTAGGTGGCATAAAAAAAAGAGCAGAGGCATCTCTGGGTGCTGTCCCATCTGTTCGCAACATCACTTTATGCATGATAAAGTATACCCTAGATGCTGCTATGCCATCAAACCAAGTCTTCATACTTCTCCTTTCAGCAGATCCTCTGGCACAGCTCACCAGCTCTTCTTAATGAATATATTCACACTGTATGTTGTTGTTCCCTCCCCTCAGTTAGTACTTCCCCACCCTCCCTGAATTCTAGAAACCTGAGGTCCCTTTTAGGCATGTATGCAGGTAGCTGATTACCTGTGCACAGACCTTTTTTATGAAGGGGGGGCAGGAGATGCAAGTTTTCTGATATATCAGACTTGCGCAAAACAGTATGCTAAAAAGCAGTGTGTGTCTTGCTTGGCCCCACCAGTAGCCCACCCTCCTTCAGTTCTGGAAACCTGAGGTCCATTGTGGGCATGTACACATGGATTTGTTCACCTGTGTGTACACAGACAGCCCCCCCCCTGAGATAGTTTTCTGATATACCAGGCTTGTACAAAACAGTGGTTTGAAGGGGGAAATGTGGGGAAATGGCCAGCAGCCCACAGAGGAATGTCTTGTTAGCAAAAGTAGGGGAACGTGATGATTAGGGATGGAGGGGAAATTCAAATTATTTAAAGAGCAGCCAGACAACTTCACGGCTTACTAGCAGTCCAGGTATACAGGTAGTGATAGGAGTGGCTGGATGGATCAGGCAAAAGTGGGGCCAGTGGGGCCAGGCAAAAAGAAGAGTGGCTGTCTATGTTGCCTTCAGATTTGAAGCACTTAGGTGTGGCTGCCTCGTTCTCAAACAATCTCTGGAAGCCCTGGGTGAAGGGATGAGGTCAAACAGACTGAAGCTGAATTGAGAAGTTGGAGGTGATACTCCATGCCAAGTGCGACAATGCTCATATTCCAAGTTAGATTTCAAGCCCGGGCACAACTGAAGTGAATTGATTACTGGTATATCCCTTCATTTTGCTGTGTCTTTTAATGCTATGGGAGCAACTACATTCTTTGCGAGCAGCTCCAACTGGAATAGCTTGTAATTTGCTGTAACCCTGAATGTGTTGGAATATGAGTACTACGCAGCTGCAAACAAGCAGCTTGATGTTTACATCACATGATGTGGCTAGCCCTGGGAAAGGATGTACCAGGCAGTTCACAGGGCGGTTCACAGGGATTTGTTCTTTGTGTAATATGAGACCTTCCTGTTGTTTTTGTGAAGGAAGTCTCTCTCAGTTGCTCGGAGGAGACTGAACTCATGTTTTGTACAATTGTACAGTTGTACAGACAGAAATAAACCGTAGATGAAACAGACTTTCTGACTTTCTTCTTTCTCCTGCTGGTATGCAAGGATCAAAGGGGTGTGCATCTTCCACGCAGGGAGATGTTGCCTATCAAGATGTTCCTGGACTGCGGGGAAGCCAGCCAGGGTAGATCACCGGTAAACAAGCCCCGGGAGCCGGGGAGAGGGGGCCAGCCTCTTCCGAGGGGCAAGTTTTCCAACAGAATGTTGCTGCAATCATTCTTCCTTCTGGTTTTATTTCCATTTCCATTGGATGAGATGGCAGGACATCCAGAACTGGGATCATCAGTGTGTTGTTGTTGTTGTTAAAACTAATAGGAGTGTGCCAGATTTAGATTGGGTCACAGTTTGATTTGATTTGATTTCCACTTCCCAATCTACTATTTGCCTACTTGTGCAAATTAAACAAATACAAATGGTTGCCATATATTTTGACCTTTGCGGCAAATCTGCTTTAGAAAGGTATGATCTGAATTTGTTAAAAACAACCACCACCAAACATGAATTTTCCCATCGTGCCATCTTATTCTGCCTTCCAGTTAAAAACACGCAGCCCACTTTAACAGACCAGCAGGTTAGCAGACACAATAAGGATATGAAAACTTGGGGCAGTTGTCCATGGAAGAGCCTTTGCTTTTTGAATAAAGCCATGCAGAAACTGACAATAACCTTGCAAGCATATGATGGAACAGGCCTACAAGCATGCATGGATATGCACGGTATCAAAAATCAGATTACCATTATGTATCCTACTTTGGTGCCATGAATAAAGAGAACTGGATATAACCAGAAGACACAGACTAGGTGAGAGAACCTGAAGTTCACAAATTAACCTGAAAGAACTGTGTGACTAATGTCTCTGCTCTCTTTTTTCCAAATGGCAGCGGACAAAACAAAATGGAAACACAGAGCGACCTGTGATGCCTTTCCTTAGAGCTGTAGCAAATGAAAAGGGTAAGTTGTTCCAAGGAAGAAGTCTACTGGTCTTCTCTCCAGAGACATCTTAAGAGAGCAGTTCCCAAGTGTTAAAATGTAATACCTGAGCCTTTCTGGTGTTCTGTTGAAGGTTGTAAGAGGTTTAATTGCAAGGTATAAGTAAAGTAATTATTTGGGGTTCATTTGTAAAGGGCATGACCCAAATACAAAAGTGGGTCATGACCTACAAGTTGGGAAATGCTTCCTTAAGCCAGTCCTGTGATAGAATCCCTAACAACTGAAGGGTTTTTTTTGGTTTTGTTTATATCCCACCCATAATCAGAAGATCTCAGGGCAGGTCACAATCAGCTACAATATCAATTAAACAACAAAAATAATAACACCCAGCCCAAAATCGCGAACATTTCTCAGCTGAATATTAGTTACCAAAAGCCTTTACAAAAAGCCATGTTTTCTACTGAGTGAGAGCAACACAAAAGGGAGTTGAATTTCATGGGCTAGGGAGCTGAGGATCTCGAGCGCCAACACACAGAAAGCCCACCCATGCCTTATTTCCAAAGGTATCGTAACTTTGGGTGGAATGCTGAGGATGGCTCCCCAGGAGGTCTTAATTCAAGGGCAGGACTATACAGAGAAAGGTCTCTAGATTATTCAATGCTTTCTAGATTATTCGTAACACCTGGTTTTTGGATCAGATATGTTTTGGTAGCCGATGCAATTCTTTCACAACAGATGTAACATGGCTCTGACTAGTTTATTATAATTTATAAAAAATTATTAATATAGTGCCTCATAGCCAAGCTGCCTATTTCAGTAGCTGCAATTTCCAAGCAGATCTCACTGCAATGATCCAAACAGGAGGTTATCAGAGCATGCATTTCTGTGGCTAGTCTTGTTTGAGGAACATCTATAGCTGCCAAACAAACCAGGGCTGGGGGAAGACACTGTGCCCCCTGAGATCCTTGGGTTTCCAGTGACGAGACAAGGTCCAATAGTTACTTTCGTAACTTGCAAGTCAAGTCCAGCTAGGGTGAGAATCCTGCAAGTGACGCCACAGTCATCACCAGATGCATGCTTTCCAAATTATAATTTCAAAACGAAAGCCAGGTGAATCCCCACAGGTGAATGTTATAGCCTTGGTGGTAGACATTGACAGCAGAAACCAAGTGTTCAAAGGTGCAGCTGAGTACTGTATCTACTTTGTTTAGAACAGCTAGTCCTTATGCCATAAACTTTGCTAACCATAGTCTCCACAAATGACAGAGAGTTTTGGGTCTTTATATTCCGTGAATAACCGGTAGTTGGCTTGAATATAGTATCTCTAAGAGGCATTTCAAACAATACTTTTAATGGTTCAGATCTTGTATTTTCCAATGAACGCATCTGGAAGCAACAGAGACAAATTGGGCAGTCTGTTATGAAGAAGCTGGCGATGAGGAAGCAAGGGTTGGAGCACTATATAAAAGAGGAGGCTCATCAGCTTGTGGGTACTTTTTCCCTTGTAAAAGGTATGTGAGACTACTAGATGATTTTATTTGTTCATATGAGTATTTATATTAACACCACCCTCACAAAAAGTGTCAGAGCAGTGTACAGCAATATAAAACCATTAAAAGCACCATTAAAATGACTAGCATGATTATAATAATCATAAAAATGATTATGCTGGCAGATATCTTAGTCTCCAGGTTTTGCTTTGTTTCCTTTGCAATCTATGCATATTTTGGAGCAGAATTTGATGCATTTTAGTTGCTTTTTAATATGTTAAGAAAATTGCTTCTTTAGTCCCACTATGAAATTTTACTCTTAGTATTATCGTGAGAACAGGATTGATGTCTTCACTTCATATAGCTGCAAAAATCTTCACTTTCAGGGCAGCCATTTGACCCTTTGCTACCCATCACTAATTCAGTGTGCAATGTGGTATGCGCTATGGCTTTTGGTCATCGGTATTGTGCTGAAGACGAAAATTTCCAGAAGCTCACTCAAGCTATTGATCTTGCCTTAAAATGTGGAGGTAGCTTCATTTTTGCTGTAAGTAGACTTTTTCTTTCCAGCTGAGTCACACAGGTGTCCCCAGAGCCCTAGCCTCCTGCTAGCATTCAGAGAGACACTGTGGTTGGTCACAGTGAGGGAACCTGACCTGAAATGCCCCTTCAGCCTTGGGGCAAACACTATTCATCAGTCTAACCCATTTCACAGAGATATTATGAAAAAAGTGGAGAGCCATACACTAGGTTATTTCAAGGAAAGATGGGGTTAATTTTAACTAATGATCATTCTTAGGCTACGTACACATTCCATTTTCTCCTTCATGCATCACTGCCTTGCCGTGGCGAAGGGGCTTGAAAAACTCAAAGAAGCTAGGAGCTATACCGTGCAGGGCCACCCAAGATGGACAGGTCATAGTGGAAAGTTTTGACCAAACGTGATCCACCTGTAGTAGGAACCGGCAAGCCACTCCAGTATCCCTGCCAAGAAAACTCAATGGACAAAGACAACAGGCATATAAAAGTTATGACGCTGGAAGATGAGCCCCTCAGGTTGGAAGGCATCCAACATGCTACTGAGGAAGAGCAGAGGACAAGTACAAATAGATTCAGAGCTGATGAAGCGGCTGGGCCAAAGCCGAAAGGCCGCTCAGTTGCAGATATGCCTGGAAGCGAAAGGAAAATCCAATGCTGTAAAGAAAAATATTGCATAGGAACCTGGAATGTAAGAACCATGAACCTTGGTAAACTGGATATAGTCAAAAATGAGATGGCAAGAATTAATATTGATTAATAAATATTTTAATATAAATATATAAAAAATATTTTAAATACATATTTAATATTAAATATTTAATAAATATTGAATAGTGCTCAATGGAAGGACAGATCCTGAAGCTGAGGCTCCATGAGAAGAGAAGACTCCCTGGAAAAGACCCTGATGTTGAGAAAGATTGAGGGCACAAGGAGAAGGGGACAACAGAGAACAAGATGGTTGGACAGTGTTCTCAAAGCTACGAACATGAGTTTGACCAAACTGTGGGAGGCAGTGGAAGACAGGAGTGCCTGGTGTGCTTTGGTCCATGGGGTCATGAAGAGTTGGATACGACTAAACGACTAAACAACAGCAACACAAACTCTGCATCTGAAGCCCGCATTCCCAGCATGCTTGCACTCCTGTCTTGGCGATGTCTACACTGGCTTGGTCATGTACGTAGATGGCAGAATCCCCAGGGACGTGCTCTGTGAGGAGCTGGCTTCAGGCACCAGGCCATCTGGCAGACCAACTCTGTACTACAAAGATATCTGCAAACATCAGACATGAAGGCTAGCAACATCACTCTCACACACACCCTTTGTAGGAATCCCTTGCAGATGACCACGGTGCTTGGAGACCGTCCGGTCATGTATCCACAGCGGTGACCAGAGGAGGAATGACTGATGGGAGGAGCTCAGAGACAAGAAATGCCATAGTGCACCCAGAGACCTCACCTGTCTCTAGTGCAGAGGAGACATCCCCAAAAGTAATGTCATCCTCCTCCATCTGCTAAACGAAGTTTATTGCTTTGCAATACCGCAGGTGAACTTCTGGGAAAGTGATAAGAGGAGAAGGATAACATCACATTCTGCAATGTGTTCCTCACCCAGAGATTAGGAAATGGATAGTACTCCACTGACTCTCTTCCCTTGGAGGTGGAAGATGGGCAGGAAGATTGCTGGTAGGGAGGGAAGCTGTGATACCTTCCATATTAGGCAGCCCTACACCCTCATAATCCTGAATTAATCCAGAGTAAATGGATTAGGTTCTCTGTATGTTCGTTAGACAGCCATAAAGATATTATGGGTTAGTGCTGGTACTGCCCAAATGCAATGGGAATCGTGTAGAATAAAATTCTGCTCTTATATATTATTAATAAATATAATTTGCATGTTTTGGGAAAGCCACAAATACCAGTGTTCCCACAACTACTATTGTACCAGAAATATGGGAGAGAGTGATTTGTTTCAATGTCAAATTTTCATTTACAACTTCTACTAGGATAAACTAGTGGATATGGGAATCAGAAAAAGGTGTTTCACTCACTGAGCTCCAAGATACCAGGATGCCAGGAGGTTAGGAAAGGCTGATCTCAACCATGATACCAAATAGGCATCCAAAAGAAGTTGGGTCATGGAACATGTTACTGGGCTTCTTCATGGTAATTACTGGTTTTTGTTTTTATATTCTTCAAAGCTCCGTGAAATGTTCCCTTGGATCCTGAAGCGTCTTCCAGGGCCACACAAGAAGGCTCTGTCCTCTAGGGAGTTTGTGGTTTTATTTGCAAAGGAGGAGATGAAGAAGCATAAAGAACATCATCTCCTACGTGAGCCACAGGATTTCACTGATTTCTATCTACTTCAAATGGAGAAAGTAAGTATCTGTTTTATATGTGAACAATTCCCTGCAAGGATTGTAAGGCAACCACCAGGATTTTCTGGGTTGCTAATAATATTTGCATTCAGTCCCCCCTCAATGGCACTTCCCAGAGATTATTGTTAGCTAGTAAAGTGGATTACAAACCCCACATGTGCATGCATTGAAAATAATAGGAAAAGAAATATTTTTGTATGTTTGATGGCAAATATGCTTGAATGGTCAAGGGCATTCAAATACATTCTTTGTGTAATTATGCTATTTAAATGACTAAAGATTAGTCTCCTTTCCAAATTAAAACATGTTCTGAGATTGCAGAAAAGATAATGTTTTTTATTCACCCTGATTATGTGAATTTATTTCTTACAATTTTGACTTTCCCTTTAGGGATGGGGGTGAAATTTGATTCCGTTTGCATAAAAGCATGGCTTTTATGCTTGGTTTGAGCGAACTGAAATGCAGCCTACTTCAAAATCAACATTTCTCTGAATCTTACAGTGCAGTTCTTCAGCAAAATAATGTGTACAAAAATGCATATACTAGGATAGTGAGCATATAAATGTATATATTAGTGTGTGTGGGGGAAATGTCAGAAAAGTGCACATTAGGCAAAATTACACTTATTTATTAAGAGAAATTAGCACTAAGATGCTGATGGAATTTCACGTGAACTTTTTAAAAAAAAGAAATTTGCAAACTAGTAAGGAAATGTGGAGAACCAAACTTAAGGTTGAGAAAATGAGAAACAGTGGCAAATTTAACTATTATTTAACTCAAATTCCACTTAGAACTCCCACCAGTTCTAAAAAAATTAAAGGGAGCAAGGATCTTTAAGCAGAGTTCCATAGGTACAGGTTTCTGTGGGATCAGTGGGAAAGTTGAGAAAAATAGATCCCAGAATCCACTTTATAGGGTCCAGGGGGATCCAAATCGAAAGTTAGTTCAGGCAAAACCAGAGAAAAGGGTTTGAGAATAAAACACTGATGTCTTAACCTTCCAAGGAACTAATCTAAAACACAAGAAATTTCATTTTTCCTGCTTTCATTCTGTTCCATGGCTCTGCAAAAAGAAGACCCTGTTTCCCCAGCACATTGGGGGGGGGGGGTTGTGTGCATAAAGATCCTCAGCAACCCAGATTTGATATGCATGAATCCACTACACACTTACTTCCTCATAATCTCAAAATGTTTGGGAAGAACTGCTGCTTTGCTGTCTGCTGTTTTAGAAGGATGCCTGAGATGTCCTTTTTTCAACCCACCCACCCCTTCAATGTCAGTGTAGGATTACTAATTGAGGTACAGAACTGCATGCAAGGATTTTTTCATGCTCACCTGTCATGCCGGGATGGCCAGGATGCAATTTGTTACAAATAATCTTTCATCTTTCTATTGCCATCAACAGAGCCAGGGTGACCCCAACTCTGTCTATAATGCAGAGAACCTGGCCCAGTGTATACTTGACCTCTTTATAGCAGGGACAGAGACGACTGCTACTACTCTGCAGTGGGCACTGCTCCTCATGGCAACTCATCCAGATATCCAAGGTGAGTCCTGTGCGATGCCTTTCATGCAGCAATGTTTTGGTTAAGGGTGTGAGGCCTTATGAAATATGAAGAAAAATGACAAGATTCTATCTACTTTCAACCATCTGTATGGAGAAACAGCTGAGTTAAGAATCTTAACAGTGAACCAACAGGCCAACAGGTACAAACAAGAGGGATAGCTCAGATTTCCTTTTTGCCAGGTCGCCTGCAATTTGCCCTGGTTCTGGAGTTTCCAGACTGAAATATATTTGGAGTCCTGCAGTGATTTCATGCTCTTTATTGCAGCTTGTAAAACAGTGACCGAGTTTCCCCCCAAACCTCAGGCTTTTATATACATTAATTACACAATGAGTCCCATCTGATTGACTGATTCTGCTTCCCTCCTGGAGCCTGATTGGTCTTCTCCTGCAGGCCAATCAGTTGTTGCATTCTAGGATCCTACCTGCCTATTGTTCTAGGATCCAAGCTTAGTACATAACACAGACAGACCTGCTCCTATGCCCATTGATTTGGGATAATGGGAAAAAAATTCTCTCCACTTTACTCAGGATAGTTTACTCTTCTATTTTCCTGACTCAAGCTCTCTCTCTCTCCCCCTTCAACCCCACACCCTGCAGCAGAATCTCCCTCTAGTTTCCAACTTCCATTTCTATTTCTGACTAAAGGAATTGTGAAAATGAGATTTCTCCAAGCTTTGGACTGTATGTAAAAAAAACCCTGTTTTATCTATAGTCAGTTTTCTCCAAGTGGAATCCAACTGCATCTACAGGGAACTGATGTCCATAGGAACACAACCATATTTTGAAGTGTATTTCAGCACCACTGAGTTTCCTTTAAAATGCCTGGATTTTCCACTTCACTCCATAGCTCAATTGCCTTTCAGGTTTCTTTAATGTAATTGTTAGAAGCAATACAAAAAAGAGAGCACAATTTCAGGCAATATTAGCAAAGCGTCCAGAATAAAGCTTCCATTCCCACCATTTTCATCAGAGAAAGTCCACAAAGAGGTGGAAGGTGTTTTGGGTTCCTCTCGGTCAGTCTGCTATCAAGATTGGAAGAAAATGCCATTCACCAGTGCTGTGATTCACGAGATCCAACGCTTAAAATATGCCTCCTTATTCAGTATCATCAGACAATATGCAAAGGATGTGAACATCTTTGGATTTCTCATGCCCAGGGTAAGGAAAATTGATACGGTTGCATTCCATATTCCATGAGTAAGGAGCAATGCAGAAGCTTCTGTGTAGTGCATAGACTGAAGGGCAAGCAATTCAATATCCCTTCCCCTGAAAAAAGGTATTGCAGTGACCCAGGGTTAATATTCTTTCTAAAATAACTCCCCCCCCCTGCCCTGCCCCACATTCTTCAAAAGAAAAACTGCATGAACAGTGCCTTAACACCAAACGCTCTTCATTTGGTTCCACTGATGGCCATAGCATCTGTGCCAGATTCAAGAATGAGGATTTGAAACAGAACAGTGAATAATGTGTTTTCAGTTTATTCTTGCTGAAATATTTTCCCTAGTGGTTTCACAACAGGACTCTTCTTCCCTAGCTTTTTGGCAATCTCCCTGAATATGCTTTTTATTACCACTCAGATGAAGCTTGGGTATATAAGAAGTGCGCAAAGATTTGTACTGGGAACGAGGGACTACCTGAATAGTGCTGGCCTGGATGCATTCTAAGTCAATTTTCATTCATTTCAGGGAACTTTTATTAACCCAGATCTGAACTCTGCTGTTCTTGATAATAAGCAATGGAAGACCCCTGAAGAATTCAACCCAAATCATTTTTTGGACAAAGATGGGAATTTTGTGGCCAGGGGAGAATTTCTGCTATTTGGTTCAGGTAAACATAGCAGTGATTTATTATTATTATTTTTATAGTTGCTGGGTTGTTTCAGAGAGGCAGATGCTTCTGTAGGGTTTTTATTTCCAAAGAATACATGATTATTTGCTGCTCATAGCGTTGGGGTCATGCTGCTCATGATCGGTGGGCACTGAATTTCTCTTATGAGTCTTTCCTCATAGTGCTTTCAGGCCTCAAGTTTACCAGCTTATCAATATAGATTTGCTTTCACATTTCTATACACTAGGGGTTCGTTAGTTACTGGTGGATAGCTCAGTCTGTAGATCGTGAGATTCTTAATCTTAGGGTCATTTGTGTTGGGCAAAAGATTCCTGCATTGTATGAAGGTTGGATTAGACGATCCTCGTGGTCCCTTCCAACTCTATGATTCTATGAAATAAAAAAATTCCTTCCAGTAGCACCTTAAAGACCAACTAAGTTAGTTCTTGGTATGAGCTTTCGTGTGCATGCACACTTCTTCAGATACATTGAAACAGAAGTCACCAGACCCTTCTATATAGTGAGAAGGTGGGGAGGGGTATTACTCAGAAGGGTGGTGGGATTGGGTGATTGGCAGATAGCTGTGATGAGCCTGTTGACGACTCTTAACGACTGCAATAGGTCTTACAGGAAAAAGCAAGGGGTGAGAAGGTGAAAAATGGCTTTGTCATGTATAATGAGGTAAGAATGCACACGAAAGCTCATACCAAGAACTAACTTAGTTGGTCTTTAAGGTGCTACTGGAAGGAATTTTTTTATTTTGTTTTGACTATGGCAGACCAACACGGCTACCTATCTGTATATGATTCTATGAGTTTGTGGGCCAAAGCAAGCCTCCCCCCCCCCATGGTAGCCCAAAGTTGAAAAAGGAGGTGTGGAGATAGCAGGAGTTATAACAACAAGGGGAGCTGCTGATGGAACACTTTGGGTAGTGGCAAAGGAGCTTCACCTCCCAACCTGTGTTCCCTACCCAGAGTCAAAACTAGTTGTTGTCTGTGGTAGATGTACCTGGAGAATAAGGCTCCATAGGTAATACTCATTTCTTGCCTTTCCTTTCTCTCTTCCACAGTGGATTCTGTGTGCTTGGAGGAGCAGCTTGCAAGAATTGAGCTCTTCATTTTCTTCAGCAATTTGTTGAGGGCGTTCATCTTCCAGCTGCCAAGTGGTGTGAAAAAATCCAGTGAACCCCACAAAGTGGGACTGACAACTTATCCCCATTCTTATAAACTCGTTGCCATTCCTCGCAGCAGGGCATCATAAACTATCAACACAGTTTGAGCAGCCTATTTATTACCATAAATTTCTCGGTTCTGCTCTGAGGTGGAACTTCTATCAAAAGTTGCATTAGACCTACGATATAATACATTGCTAAATCAATTTCTGTTGCCAAATACAGTTCTTCTTTGTTTGCTGTTCATACACAAGTACTCAGTACAGATTTCTTGTGATGTTTAAAACCAGATGTTTATCAGTTTGTGCTTTTCAAAGAACATAAGGAATGCTTATTTATTGAATAAAATTGCTGCTATGGTTTATTTTATCAGCTCGTAGGAGACTGCATATGCTCTCTTAGGTGATGAATTACATCCTAAAAGATATCAGTAGCAGAGTTTGCAGGCCAAAGCCCTGTGACCCCATTGTTGCAGTAGCAACAAATAACTGGACGGGACAATAAGTATATATCGGGATCAAACAGGACACAACTTTGTTGATTATCAATGTGAATGGTTTGGCATCAGAATCGAGCACGTTGCCTCCAAAAGGGGTAATAGTGACTAGGCAGTAGTTCTTGTAGACCCCCTTTTTAAGGAGTAGTCACACCATTGCGTTTCTTGTCTAATGATGCATTAACCACACTCTCAGCCACCCAGTCAACCCCTGTTGGCTAGCCAGAATAAGCCATGATGGGCAAGGGTCAACAGAGCATGGAGTTGGCTGAACTGCTGCAGGAGTCTTGTCCACATCCTCGGGCCATTAAAGCTAAAACCATTTCCATGAAACTGGGTAATATGGTGCACTGCACAGTTCATCAGATCTGTCACAACAGCAACATTATGCCTGTTCTGCCCCCCATAATGGTCAGCTATTAATCTGTGTATTAGTATTAAAAGGTAAAGGTAAAGGTACCCCTGCCCGTACGGGCCAGTCTTGACAGACTCTGGGGTTGTGCGCCCATCTCACTTAAGAGGCCAGGGGCCAGCGCTGTCCGGAGACACTTCCGGGTCACGTGGCCAGCGTGACATCGCTGCTCTGGCGAGCCAGAGCCGCACACGGAAACGCCGTTTACCTTCCCGCTGGTAAGCGGTCCCTATTTATCTACTTGCACCCGGAGGTGCTTTCGAACTGCTAGGTTGGCAGGCGCTGGGACCGAGCAGCGGGAGCGCACCCCGCCGCAGGGATTCGAACCGCCGACCTTTCGATCGGCAAGCCCTAGGCGCTGAGGCTTTAACCCACAGCGCCACCTGCGTCCCCTGTATTAGTATTAGGTAGAAGGAATAACAACACTGCCCCTTTTAGAAAAGATAGTGCCTTTCCCCACTTTTTAAACCTCAAGGCAGGTTGAGAAATGTAGGCACAGCAATATTCTAGTTCCTATTGGGTCTGCCTCTCAGAGCGGTAAAATACCTCCCTTCTTCCTTTGTTTCAGTCTAGTGCAGGCATGTCCGAAGTCTGGCCTGGTGGCTTAATCCAGCCCGCTGGTCGGTTTAATCCAGCCCCTGTGGCAGTTAATTTGCTGGGGGGGGGGTGTCGTAAAAGAAGGTCAACAACTTCAATCCTAAAAAAGTTCAAGAACTTTGGTGTAAAATCCCAAGAAAAATCTCTTCAATCCTAAAAAAAGCTCAGCAACTTTGGTCAGTCCTCATGCATGTTCACTTCATCAAATCTGGCCCCATTTGAAAAAAGTTTGGACACCCCTGGTCTACTGCTTGCATACCTAGAAAGAAGGGTGAACTCATTTGTTCTTACATAACCCCACGGACTCCAAAGAGAACTTCATCCTATTGGAATATGATTAATATTTCTATTTGTGCCTTGATTCTCTTCAATAAATCTATGAATGAGAGCTTTGTGGACTTTTGCTGAATACTATCCAGATCGAGAGAGAAGTCTCAGGACGGAATAATGGCGACCCAAGTTTATGTATCCCAAGTGTGAAGAGTGCAGTTGTGCTCATGTCCTGCTTGTGGGCGCCCCCTAGACATCTGGTTGGTCTGATCCAGTGGGGCTCTTCTTCTCTTCCTATTTTGCTTTAGTTAGCAATTGTGTCTGGGTGATGTGAGAGTGAAACCTACGTTTTGTTAATGCTCCAGTGTTGCAGCATCTTTCTTGCTCCGCTTCCAACTGATACATCTGAGGAGGTGTTAGTAGTCACAGCAATAGAATGACTTGTTTACACCCATTTTATCTATCTTCTAGATCTCCATGAGTAGAGAGATTATTATTAGTCCTCGCAACAGAATGGGCTGTAGACGCCTGTTTTATCTACGTTTTGGATCTCAGTGACTAGGATGTTACATGTCTTCTCTCACCAAAATTGTCACTGTTGCCAGCTGAGGGAACTTAATAGTAGCCTGGATATTTTACCTTCTTCTTTGGTGACTAATCTCTCCCCTGCTCATTGTTTCTTGCTTAGAAAAACTTTCCTACAAAACTAAATTTCAATCTCTCTAGGGAGGAAAAATTATCATAGAAAATGTATTATCCCCTACCTTCTGCTATATGATAAGTAGACATGGTTATTTAGCAAAGGCTAAATAAATAAATAAATGATTTTTTTTAAGCACAAAAATGGATTTTTCTTTGAATTGGATAAAAGTTCATGCTTATACAGAAACTACAAAAGAAGCAAGGGCAGGGTGGACATATGCCCTTACTTTACAGTCCTCTGAAGGGCTCTCCAAACCAAATCCACTTAACAACAACAACAACAACTTATTATTTATACCCCGCCCATTTGGCTGGGTTTCCCCAGCCACTTTGAAGGCAGCTCCCAACAAAATATTAAAAACACAATAAAACATTAAAAACTTCCCTAAACAGATAAAGATAACCTGAGGAACTGAGGGCAGGGAGCTGAAGTTGCTCATCAGCAACTAGCAGCTGACAGCAGACTAAATGGGCACACATGCCCCAGAGTACAGATGCCTTCAGGAGAGTGAGATGTATTGTATTTAAATTATTTCTAAATTTGCATTAATTTGAATCAAATTTCTCCTCCAACCCTACTCTCACAACAACCTTGCAAAATAGGTTATCATCATCATAAACTTTATTGCCCTAGCCAAAGGGCATGGCATCATTCACAAAGGGAACAAAAAGAAAAGCAATAAAAACCATAAAAACATCAGGCACTGCAGATACAATAAACCACGATCACGTCTCCTAAAAATTATTTGTTGCATACGATAGAATAGCAAGGGGTTCTCAGGTAGGATGTGCCAGCTTAAATGTCCAAATCACCTTTGCAATTGACCGCTATTTTACAAAATAGGTTATGCTGAGAGTGTCTGCTCTAAAGTCACCCAGTGATCTTTCATGGTTGAGGGCTCATCCACACTTAGCTTTTGCCCTGTGCTTTCTAGACATGGGTTGGGGCTTTAAACTCTGCCAGTGGGAGGGAAGCAGCCCATCTTCTGGGGAAGGAAATCAGCGTAGCACCAGTGGAGAAGGGGGGCAGATGGGGGAATCAGCGAGGTGGCTCCATGACTCCTTGCCGGAGACCAGCGGGGAGAGCATGGGTCCTCCGCTGCCCACACCCTCCCTGCGCAGAAGGCTTCCACGCAGGGAGAGTAGGCGGAGACTAGGCGTCAAAGAGCTTCTTTGCTGGAAGAAGTTCAAGAAACGCCCACTGACGGATTCTGCCAGCGATTGAGACAGCCATGGGTGAGTGGCTGTCCGGACAGAAAGTGTTCACTCAGGCAACCCAGCCAGGTGTGGCGCCGATTTATGCACGAGCAACCATTACACCATGGAAACGCGCTCTTAAATGCTTCATCTGATCACTACACCAAACTGGTATTTTAGTCTAACTGGGTTGCCAGCTGGGGCTCACCCAGACTTCAATCAAGTTTCCTGCCTATTAGAACTCTTCAGGCCTTCCTCTTTCTCCTCCTGCACACTCCCAGTTCTGCATCTAAGCAGTTTACCCTGTCCCCACCTTTGGCATGCCCAAGATGAGTTTCCTACATGTTCAAGCCAAGATGCAAATCTCAGTACCAAAGCTGCATTACCCCAAAGGCCTTGCTATAATAATAATAATAATAATAATAATAATAATTTATTATTTATACCCCGCCCATCTGGCTGGGCCTCCCCAGCCACTCTGGGCGGCTTCCATAAAAAGCAAAAATACAATAAAATATCACACGTTAAAAACTTCCCTGAACAGGGCTGCCTTAAGATGTCTTCTGAATGTCAGGTAGTTGTTAATCGCTTTGACATCTGCTGGAAGGGCGTTCCACAGGGCGGGCGCCACTACCGAGAAGGCCCTCTGCCTGGTTCCCTGTAGCTTTACTTCTCGCAGTGAGGGAACCGCCAGAAGGCCCTCGGCGCTAGACCTCAGCGTCCGGGCAGAATGATGGGGGTGGAGACGCTCCTTCAGGTATACTGGACCGAGGCCGTTTAGGGCTTTAAAGGTCAGCACCAACACTTTGAATTGTGCTCGGAAACGTACTGGGAGCCAATGTAGGTCTTTCAAGACCGGTGTTATATGGTCTCGGCGGCCGCTCCCAGTCACCAGTCTAGCTGCCGCATTCTGGATTAGTTGTAGTTTCCGAGTCACCTTCAAAGGTAGCCCCACGTAGAGTGCATTGCAGTAGTCCAAGCGGGAGATAACCAGAGCATGCACCACTCTGGCGAGACAGTCCACAGGCAGATAGGGTCTCAGCCTACGTACCAGATGGAGCTGGTAAACAGCTGCCCTGGACACAGATTTGATCTGTGCCTCCATGGACAGCTGTGAGTCCAAAATGACTCCCAGGCTGCGCACCTGGTCCTTCAGGGGCACAGTTTCCCCATTCAGGACCAGGGAATTCTCCACACCTGCCCGCCTCCTGTCCCCCAAAAACAGCACTTCTGTCTTGTCAGGATTCAACCTCAATCTGTTAGCCGCCATCCATCCTCCAACCGCCTCCAGACACTCACACAGGACCTCCACCGCCTTCACTGGTTCTGATTTAAAGGAGAGGTAGAGCTGGGTATCATCCGCATACTGATGAACACCCAGCCCAAACCTCCTGATGATCTCTCCCAGCGGCTGCATGTAAATGTTGAAAAGCATGGGGGAGAGGACAGAACCCTGAGGCACCCCACAAGTGAGAGCCCAGGGGTCTGAACACTCATCCCCCACCACCACTTTCTGAACACGGCCCAGGAGGAAGGAGCGGAACCACTGTATGACAGTGCCCCTAGCTCCCAGCCCCTCAAGACGGTCCAGAAGGATGTTATGGTCGATGGTATCAAACGCCGCTGAGAGATCCAGCAGAACTAGGAAACAGCTCTCACCTTTGTCCCTAGCCCGCCGAAGATCATCAACCAGTGCGACCAAGGCAGTTTCAGTCCCATGATGAGGCCTGAATCCCGACTGGAAGGGATCCAAATGGTCCGCTTCTTCCAGGCGTGCCTGGAGTTGTTCGGCCACCGCTCGCTCAATCACCTTGCCCAAGAATGGAAGATTTGAAACTGGGCGATAGTTGGCCATCGTGGCCGCATCTAAAGATGGTTTTTTAAGAAGCGGTTTAATAACCGCCTCTTTCAGCGGGTCTGGGAAGGCTCCCTCACGGAGGGAAGCATTCACCACCCCACGAAGCCCATCGCCCAGTCCTTCCCGGCTAGCTTTTATAAGCCAGGATGGGCAAGGATCCAGGAGACAGGTGGTTGGCTTCACTCGTCCAAGCAGCCTGTCCACATCCTCGGAGGTAACAGATTGGAATTGATCCCACTCAACTTGACCAGACAGAACTCTAGCACTCTCCCGCCCCGGCCCTGCTCCCACGGTGGAGTCTACTTCTTCCCGAATCTGAGCGATTTTATCTGCAAAAAACTTTGCAAAATCATTGCAGGAGAACATGTGGCCCGTACTGGGCCCCGATGTTGCAGGTGGTTCCACTAAATTGTGAACCCCCTGAAAAAGTCTCCTGCTGCTGTTTTCTGCAGATGCAATAGAGGCGGTGAAGAAATTTTTCTTCGCCGTCGCTATCGCCACTTGGTAGGCTCGACGTTGAGCTCTAACCTGTGTCCGGTCAGATTCGGAATGAGTTATCCGCCACCGGCGCTCTAGCCGTCTCAACGATTGTTTCATTGCCCTCAGATCCGTGGAAAACCACGGGGCTGTCCGGGCTCCATGCAATCGGAGAGGGCGCTTCGGAGCCAAACAGTCAATAGCCCTGGTTAACTCCACATTCCAGCGGGCCACCAGGGAATCGGCTGAAAGGCCATCAACATGGGATAAAGCATCCCCTACCACTCTCTGGAAACCATTTGGATCCATTAAGTGGCGGGGGCGGACCATCCGAATTGGTCCCACCTCCCTGCAGAGGGGATGGGTCGCAGAGAAGTCCAGTTGCACCAGGAAGTGATCTGACCATGGCACTTCTTTCGTTTCGCTTTTACTTAGTGTCAGATCACCAACATCCATAGAGGTAAACACCAGGTCCAAGGCATGTCCGCGACTATGGGTTGGGCCAGACTTATTCAGGGACAGCCCCATGGAGGCCATGCTTTCCACGAAGTCCCGAGCAGCCCCTTGTAAGGTCGTGTCGGCATGGATGTTAAAATCCCCTAGGACGACCAAGCTAGGTGTCTCCAGGAGAACATCCGCCACGACCTGAAGCAGCTCGGGCAGGGAATCCTTGGTGCGGCGGGGAGGTCGGTACACCAAAAGGAATCCTGTACTGCCCCTATTGCCCAACTTCCAGAACATGCACTCGGAAAACTGGGTCTTCCCAATAGGACGCCTGGTGCAAACTAATGACTTCCTAAAAATCACTGCAACCCCCCCTCCCCGCCCACATGGCCTGGGTTGCTGTGCGTAAGAGAAACCTGGTGGACAAGCAGCGGCAAGGACAGGCCCATCTGCTTCATCCAACCAAGTCTCTGTTACACATGCTAGGTCAAGTCCTCCATCCATGATCAAGTCATGGATGGCAGTAGTCTTATGAATCATTGACCTGGCATTGCACAGCAGCACCTTCAGGTCATGTGGGTATCCCTTGCTGATTCTAGTATCCATCCGGTCAGGACCAGACCCGGAGGCAGGAATAGTCCTCAGACAACGACTAAACCTGCCTCCTCTGTAATGACATGGTCTGGTCTTAGCGTAACTCCTCCTCCTACCCGTGATCACTGAGATCGGTTGTCCCAGTGCATCCCCCCCTGTGGAACATGCCCCAGCCATTTTGTGGGCTGGGGCCCACTCCCCGGCAGCCCTGAACCCTCCCCCTAAGAACAAAATAACACCTTAAACAAACAAAACCAGTAAAACAATACAAACAAAAAATGTAAAAATTACAAAACATAAAAAAAATTAAAAAATAATAATCCCCAAACCCAACCAAACATCCATCCCACCCCCACCCCCCACATGTAAAATTTTTTTTAAAAACATTTTAAAAACACTCTGCCCCTCCGGCAGTAACAACAACTGTCCTAGTGAGGCCTGTCAGGCCCCGCCCTGGGCCAGGTGGTAAGTGGCAGGAAGGAGCAGGACCCTCAGGCACTCAGGGGAGTCCTCCTGGGCAGCAGGCAGCAAGCAGCAAGCAGTCCTTGTGAGGCTTCAGGCCCCGCCCCAGGCCAGATGGTAAGTGGCAGAGAGGAGCAGGGCCCTCGGCACTCACTCAGGGGAGTCCTCCTGGGCAGCAGGCAGCAAGCAGCAAGCAGTCCTTGTGAGGCTTCAGGCCCCGCCCCAGGCCAGATGGTAAGTGGCAGAGAGGAGCAGGGCCCTCGGCACTCACTCAGGGGAGTCCTCCTGGGCAGCAGGCAGCAAGCAGCAAGCAGTCCTTGTGAGGCTTCAGGCCCCGCCCCAGGCCAGATGGTAAGTGGCAAGAGCAGGGCCCTCAAGCACTCACTCAGGGGAGTCGTCCTGGGCAGCAGGCAGCAAGCACCACGCAGTCCTTATGAGGCTTCAGGCCCCGCCCCAGGCCAGATGGTAAGTGGCAAGAGCAGGGCCCTCAAGCACTCACTCAGGGGAGTCCTCCTGGGCAGCTCATTCTTTCCCTTGTGCCACTGCAGCTTGAAGGAGTGTGCCTTTGGGGTGAATGTATGATGCTAAGAAGTTTATAATTTTCATTTATATACATCATATTTTGCCAAGTTTAAACATTTTCAATTTCGACTCCCTCCCCCTCTGCAGTTCCTTTCATTTATTTCGGTCCTTTCCTGCATGCACCAAATTGTCTTAACTTATTCTTTTATATGTCTATTCTAGTATATATCTCATATATATTTTAAAAGCTGCAGGTTTTTAAAATAGTCCTGTCAATGTCTTGATCTGTTTACAGTTTGTTTATAAATATTCAATAAACAACTACCATTCCTTTCTAAAAAAATTGTTGTCTTGATTTCTTATTCTTCCTGTAAGTTTCACGATTTCTGTATGCGCCATTCTTTTCTGTTTCAAATTTTCTTTCATCGGGACCTCTTCATCCTTCTGCTTTGGGGCAAATAGCATTCTTGCAACTGTAGTCGCATGCATAAATCAATTTCTATACTGCTTGGGTAGTTCTAATCCTATAATTCCCAAGAGAAAAGCTTCTTTTTGTTGTTGTTGTTTCTTTATGAATATTAACTTAAACATCTTTTTGAATTAATTATACAGTCGTTCCTTGGTTCTCAAACACCTTGGTACTCATACGTTTTGGCTCCTGAACACCCAAAAAAATGGAAGTAAGTGTTCTGGTTTTCGAACGTTTTTTGGAAGCTGAACGTCCGATTTGGCTTCTGCTTGAGTACAGGAAGCTCCTGCAGCCAATCGGAGGCCACGCCTTGGTTTTTGAATGTTTTCAGAAGTCGAATGGACTGTCAGCATCGCCCTTGAGCCAGTGTCACCAACTGGACTCATGCACTTCAACCCCGACTGGGCTAGGCGAGCTGAGTAGCACTTCCAGAGACCACCAGGTCAAAGTGCTGTGGACTCACAGCTTAGAGTTGTGAGCACCGGATTCACTTCCACAATACCGTCGTCGCACAGCAGAGTATAGCAGAGTCTGGCAGTGTATAAACAACTCGGAGAGCAGCTCTGTAGAATATCTCCTTTTATTCTATAACTACAACTATAACACAAAACTATATACAGAGCTAAATAGGTCTAAGCATAAATGAATGCTGCACTGAGTGTCTGCAGCTGCTCTTAGCAGCAACCTTATCTCTACACATGATCTCTAACACTCAGTCTCTCTCTCTCTCTCCAACACACTGACTGACTGACTGACTGACTTGGTGCTGGAGCTGAATAAGTAGAAAGCAGAACACTGCTCCTCCTCTCTGGAGAATCAGCAGACTCGTCAGGAGATTCTTGGATATGGGAGGGGTGAAATCTCCTCATCCTCCCCCATTTCATCCGACCATTTCAAGAATCTTTAATATAACTGCAATTTACACACACACTCCAAAAGTTGTTCTCTGCTTACAACCTTGGTTTACATATCTGTAGGTATCTCTCTCCCCCTTTATCTAAGACACTTTAGTAATACCATTTAACAGTTACTGCAACCACTCTGTGTCCATTAGGAAAGAGTTAAAACATAAATCTCAATCTGCAGTTTACACAAAATACACATTGTGAACACACAAATGAATAAGCAGCTTCTAGAAAAATCTTCACACACATTTCTTCCTCTCAAATACAAATTGACATTTCTAATTAGGCAGATTTGAACAAACCACTTTCAGTACTCAAACACATGCTTGCTCCTTCAATCCTGATCCTTCAGATGTCAGGTAAGGAAATAAATGAAGCGTTTTGTGCTACTACTCTCAGCACACTTCATGCTAGGTTTTAAAACCCCACCAGAGTTGCATGTGACCGCAGCCTTAGCGAACTCTTCAGAAAACCTTTTCGGTGGTACACCCTTGGTTGTTCTCTCGGATCTGCACAAAATTCTTTGATCCTCTTGTTCTGGTGCTTCCTCCTCTCTGGGAGAATGGGGAGCTAAAGTATATGAAGCTGCTAAGTCTGAATCAGCGTCAGACTCACCTGAGGCTTTTGGGCTCTGATAATCTGTGCCATCATCTGGATCTACATTGGCATCAGGATTATCAATCACATCAGAACTTGCCTCCCTCTTAACTGTCTTTGCCCCTTCTGCATCATCATCACAAATGGGATGGCACTGAAAAATGCCAACTCTGTCCCATTGTGGATTGTCGTCAATCCTCCTGGTCAGCCTTATGGTTTTCGTGTCTCTGATCAGGACACGATAAGACCCTTTCTCATATCCTAGGAAAACACCATGTTCTCCACGCTTGCTCAGTTTGTCACCCTGCAAGGTGTGCACCCAAACCTCCGACCCAAAATTTTTAAAGTGCTTCACACATGGCTTCCTTCCATGAAGCATCTCATATGGGGTGCAATTTACTGCGGACTGGTACCTCCTGTTATACACATGACAGAAAAACGAAAGAGCTTTGGCCCAAAAAGGATTGGGCAGCCCCGAATCATGTAATAGTGTTCTGATTCCTTTCTGCAGGGTCTGGTTTATTTTCTCACATAAACCATTCTGCCAGGGTGATCTGGGCGTGGCCATCCTATGCTCAATGCCCTGTTCAGAAAGAAAAGCCTCAAACTCTTCTGAACAAAACTCTCCACCCCTGTCTGTGAAAATACAACGTACATTCTCATTATGTACATTCCTGAGCCATTTACAAAAATGACAAAACTTAGTAAAGGCTTCAGACTTTTTCTGCAACATATAGACCCAAACATACCTTGAATAGGAGTCTATCAAAACCATGAAAAACCTTGAATTGCCTCTAGAGAGCGCTAGAGGCCCCACTAAGTCTGCATGAATGACTTTGTATGGTTTCTTGGCCTCTCTCCCAGACTCTGTACCTTTGGGAGCTTGCCTTGCCTTACTCTCAGCACAAGAAACACATTTCATGTGGTAGGGACATTCTTTCAACTTCATACCCTGAACCATATCAGGCATTTTTGCCACAGCCTGGAAATTCAAATGACCATAAACACGGGGGTAATAATGAATACATTGGTCATGCATCTTCTCATTCTTATCAATAGACAAATTGCAACACTCTTTCTCAGTTGCTTCAGCAGTACCTGTACCTGAAACAAAAGGCAATTGGTACAAACCATTAACACATTTTGCATATAGAATGAGCTTGCCATCTCGACGAATTTCACAACGAGATTTAGCAAACACCACCTTAAACCCCTGACAATCAAGCTGGGAAACACTCAACAAATTGTCCTGAATATCAGGTGCATACAGGACATTCTTAATTGTTGCATTCAGGCTCTTTAAGAACACAGTTCCCTTAGCCAAACTCGTGAGAACAGTCCCATCTGCTTGATGAATTTCTTTCTCTTGCTTCTCAAGCTGAACAAAGAGATCCTTATCTTTGGCCACGTGGTTGGTACAGCCAGAGTCGATCATGAAGAAACTCCACCCACGCTGATTGGAGCAGCGAGAGATCAAAGCCTTTGAAGTAGCAGGTGCTTGGGATTTCGTCCTCCTCCCCCTCTGCCTCTGAAGTTTCCCTTCTTCTTTGAAGATTTCTTGCAGCACTGAAAACTCAAATGGCCTTGTGCTCCACACGAAAAGCACTGCCTCAACTTTAGTGCTTTAACAGCAGCAGTTTCACTTTCACTTTCCCCTGCTGAAGACTCAGGCACATTTTCAAGCACATTTTCAACAGCACAGTCCCGGCTTTCTCTAACAGCCTGTCTGTGATCCCACTCATTCAAAAGCACGCTAGACACATAATCTTCTGTTAGCCGGTCAGCAGGCATTGTAGAAATCTGGGCAGAATGGATTACATTCGAGAACCAGGCTACAACTGTATATCATTTCCCAGTAAGCTTTAAACTTATCACAATACCATCACATGTGAAAAAGGTGCCTTCTTTCTCTTTACATTTCCAACACTTATTTGACTTTGATTTATACCGTATTTTTCGCCCTATAGGACGCACTTTTTCCCCTCCAAAAATGAAGGGGAAATGTGTGTGCGTCCTATGGGGCGAATGCAGGCTTTCGCTGAAGCCAGGAGAGCGAGAGGGGTCGGTGCGCGCCAGGAAGCTATCAGGAAGCTATCCGCAAGTCTTGCAAGCCCGGCGGGAGGTCCCGCGGGCTCGCAAGGCTTGCGGGCAGCAGCCTGCAGCTCAAAAGCTCGGGGGACAGCGGGGAGGCGCAGCGCTGCCACCCCGCTATTCCTCGACCTGGTCTGGAGGCTGGCGGGCGGGGGGGGGGGAGAAGCAAGCTTGCTTCTCCCCTCTGCCAGCCCCACAAGCTCGGGGGATAGCGGGGAGGTGGAGCGCCGTCAGCCCGCTATTCCCCGACCTGATCTGGAGGCTGGCGGGGGGAGAAGCAAGCTTGCTTCTCCCCCCGCCAGCCCCACAAGCTCGGGGGATAGCGGGGAGGCGGAGCGCTGCCAGCCCGCTATTCCCCGACCTGATCTGGAGGCTGGCAGGGGGGAGAAGCAAGCTTGCTTCTCCCCCCTGCCAGCCCCACAAGCTCGTGGGATAGCGGGGAGGCGGAGCGCCACCACCCCGCTATTCCCCGACCTGATCTGGAGGCTGGTGGGGGGGGGGAGAAGCAAGCTTGCTTCTCCCCCCCGCCAGCCCCACAAACTCGGGGGACAGCGGGGCAAGCCGCTGCCCCACGGAGGCTAGAGAGGCTGTCCCTGAAGGCAGAAGAGAGAGACGGAGCGCTCCGTCTCCCTCTTCTAGCTTGGGGATGGCTGCGCAAACCTGGGGGGGGGGGAAATAAAATTTTTTTCATTGATTTCCCCCCCAAAAAACTAGGTATGTCCTATGGGCCGGTGCGTCCTATAGGGCGAAAAATACGGTACATTTTTTTGCCAACCTACTAGGTGTTAGGTACCGTCTATATAGCATTGTCATATAATTTTCTTTTAAACAATAACATGCTGTAAATGTTATATCCGTATTCCATAATCATTCCCATGCTTCCACTTCTATATTATGACCAACATCTCTTGCCCAGTACATCATTGAAGATTTCACTTGTTCATCCTTTGTCTCCCATCCCAATAACATCTTATACATTTTAGACATTACTTTAACATTACAATTTAACAGGTCTCTCTCTAACTGTGATAATTGTCCCCCAAACCCCCACTTCATATCATTTTTAAATATTTCATGATGCTATTGTAACCATGTTGTTAACATTCCTGGTAAATCCTTAAACTCTTTTAATTTAAATTCTCCACCCTCCACTCTTACTAAATTTCTATAAGTCACCTGACTTTCCATCATGTCCCCCCCACCCATTGCTATGGCTTTCAAAGGTGAAAGTCAAAGTGGTGTTTTAGTTTCCAATAATTTTTTATATCTGTCCCATATTCTATACATTTTTTCCTAATTACAGCGGTACCTCGGATTAAGTACTTAATTTGTTCCGGAGGTCTGTTCTTAACCTGAAGCACCACTTTAGCTAATGGAGCCTCCTCCTGCTGCTGCGCCGCTGAAGCACAATTTCTGTTCTCATCCTGAAGCAAAGTTCTTAACCCGAGGTACTATTTCTGGGTTAGCAGAGTCTGTAACCTGAAGCATATGTAACCTGAAGCGTATGTAACCCGAGGTACATGGTTTGTAAAACCTTTACGTACTTTCACTTTTTCATACCACAGATAAGCATGCCAACCAAAAATATTATCATGACCTTCCAAATCTAAAATATGCAGATTCTTCAATAGCAACCATTTCTTCAACCAGCACAGACAAGATGCTTCATAATATAATCTCATATCCTGCAGGGAAAAACCTCCTCCATCTTTTGTGTCTATCAGTATTTTATATTTTATTCTTGTTTTTTTCCCCTTGCCAGATATATTTAGAAATACCTTTTTGCCATTTTTTGAAGCAATCTGTCTTGCTGATCACTGGTACTGATTGAAAAAAAAAATTCTTGGTAATACATTCATCTTTATGGTCGACTCTCCTCCCAGCAACGAAAGTTTTATTCTACCCCATAGCCTCCCAGGTTTTCAAATAGTTATCTTTATATAGATTTGTATTTTTCACTGTTAACCATACACCGAAATACTTAACCTTCTTTTTGATCTTTGCACCTGATATATTTTGTCATTTATTTTTACTCTCATCATTCATGTTTTTTACCAGGAGCTTGGTTTTATCTTTGTTAATTTTCAGACCTGTTATCTCTCCAAATGATGTTGAACTTAACGACCTCCAAGCAGGGGTGGTGCATCCCATTTCACTGCTTGAGGCAAAACAGCAAGTCCTGCCCTGCTGCCAATACCTGCTGATTATGGTGCCACTTCTCTGCCAGCCCTGCTGCCTCTGCCACTGGCAAAAAAATGGCACTGACATAAGTACGAATTTCAGGGGAGAGTTTGCTTAATTTGGGTGAGATCTCACCAAAATCATACAAAATCTTGTGTGCTCTGCAAGATCTCATCCAATTTTGGTTGAAATTGACACCAATACCAGCACAGTTTCTGTACTAGTGGTGGGGCACTGACCGCCCCCTTGTGCCCAAGGCCACCACTTCAGTCTGCCTAATGGCAGAGCCAGCTCTGCCTTCAAGTCTCTTCCATCTCCATGATTCTCTATGAAAGCTTGAATAATGCAGATAAACTAGGAGAGCTAAACCAGGATACTGTTAAACTAGGAGATCAGCAGTATATTTGGATTACCATGATAATATGGACTCCGATCTGAATTTTAATGTAATAGGAGGGTTAAAATAAAAAAAAAGAGTTTCTGGAATTTTATTTAATCACATGTAATGTGTGGGTTATAATATTAAACAAAATATGAACAAGGAGCTTCTGGAATTGTCTAGTATAATTATAAGATTGTGTAATGTATCATGGCTCAGAAGTGTTACTAAGTGTGTGTTGCAATGATAATATGCAATTAAGGACTTTGAATAGTTATAGGATTACACAATTTATTTTAGTTTCAACAAATTATGGGAAAGTGTGTGGAATTAATGTTATGCAGGTTTTTTAAAAAAGTGCTTAGATAGTGAGTTATGAGCAACTGTATATTTAAGATGCCTGTGCATTTATAAGGCTGAAATACTTGCACAGTGTTGGTGTCTATAGGGTGTTAGTTTTTAGAGGTTTCTGCAATATATTCAAGCCCTTGTCAATTCTGAGAGACTATTTATATTTGGAGTGTTGTTGTTGTTTAGTCATTTAGTCGTGTCCGACTCTTCGTGACCCCATGGACCAGAGCACGCCAGGCACTCCTGTCTTCCACTGCCTCCCGCAGTTTGGTCAAACTCATGCTGGTAGCTTCGAAAACACTATCCAACCACCTCGTCCTCTGCTGTCCCCTTCTCTTTGTGCCCTTCATCTTTCCCAACATCAGGGTCTTTTCCAGGGAGTCTTCTCTTCTCATGAGGTGGCCAAAGTCTTGGAGCCTCAGCTTCACGATCTGTCCTTCCAGTGACCACTCAGGGCTGATTTACTTCAGAATGGAGAGGTTTGATCTTCTTGCAGTCCATGGGACTCTCAAGAGTCTCCTCCAGCACCATATTTGGATTAGATTAGGACAAAATAAGCCTATTATGAATTAATATGTAATGGGCATGTTTGAGTGAACATGTAACAGAATAGAGACAGAATCAATGGGAAGGTTATTTACAAATTATTTCAAAGCATAGTAATACTTTTTTTTTAAAAAAAGGTTTAATAACAAACTTGAGAAAACTAGGAATAGAACAAAAAACTATCTGGGATGGAGTAAGCTTAGCTGATGCTGCTAAATTGTTCAAGCCTGGGTAGTGTGTATGGAGGTCCTGGACTCCCCAGACGACTAGACCTCCCTCTCGGCCTCACTGACGTGGTTTTAAAACGACCAAACCAATACATTTAGCACCAGCCTTGCAGCAGGAGTTGCCAGAAGGAGGCATACAAGACACTATCCAACCACCTTAGGGACTCCACTCCGGATTTATATAAATTGTTCAAAATGTAGTTAAAAGAAAAATAGATTGTGAGTGGCTCCAAAAGGACCTCTCCAAAGTGAGTGAATGGGTGGTAAAATGGGAAATTGGATTCAATGCAAACAAGTGTAAAAGTGATGCATGCTGGGGTAAAACAGTCTTAATTTCACACATACACTCATAGGGTTTGAAATGGTGATGGCTGATCAGGGTCAAGACCTTAGGGTCTCAGTAGATAGCTCAGTGAAGATGTTGACCCAGTGTGCTGCAGCTGTGAAAAGGGCAAATTCTCTATCCTTTTTCTCCATGACATGCAGAAGCTCATAATTACCATCGTCAGATTTTATTGGTCAACCAAATGCAGGTTATAGCACAAACACAAACAAACAAAAAACAGACAAGTCTCAAAAACCTATTATAAAACCTATGGTTTCCTTTCACTTCCTTTCCACAAGGTCTACTGAGCTTCTGGACTGGGTTTCCTTGCAGTGCCCTCTGGTGTCACATGTTAAAGGTAAAGGTACCCCTGCCCGTACGGGCCAGTCTTGACAGACTCTGGGGTTGTGCGCCCATCTCACTTAAGAGGCCAGGGGCCAGCGCTGTCCGGAGACACTTCCGGGTCACGTGGCCAGCGTGACATCGCTGCTCTGACCAGAGCCAGAGCCGCACACGGAAACGCCGTTTACCTTCCCGCTGGTAAGCGGTCCCTATTTATCTACTTGCACCCGGAGGTGCTTTCGAACTGCTAGGTTGGCAGGCGCTGGGACCGAGCAGCGGGAGCGCACCCCGCCGCAGGGATTCGAACCGCCGACCTTTCGATCGGCAAGCCCTAGGTGCTGAGGCTTTAACCCACAGCGCCACCTGCGTCCTGTCACATGTTAATAATGCATTATTAATGTTTCAAAAAGAACATCATATGGCCATATGGTTATCAGAACCATTCCTCAACTCTCTTTTTTAGTGTTAAAAACCATGAGTGTAGATCTACCCACAGTCCATGTAAACTGAGCTGGCTGGACCAATGGTCTGATCTGGCATAAGGCCAAATACTATGTTCAGAATGCTGGGGAGTTCCCCCCCAAAAACCACAATATTAGACACTCAGCTAGAATGTATACGAGAGATCAGGAAAGGTATCACCAGGGCAAAGAAGTTGCCAGCATGCTTAACAAGCGACATCAAAGTGTATGCTTTAGCTGAGATTCCTGCACCCCTGGATCCCTTCCAACTCTACAATTCTATGATTCTGTGATTCAAAGAAGCTATCAGAAAAAAGAAGTCTTCCTTCAGAACATGAAAGCCCCATCCAAATGAGGAGAAGAGATACCTGTGAAGAGATCCAAGATTTAGAACCTCAAAGCCAAAGTGAGAGCATTTGGGTCAAAATTAAGGGAGAGAAGAATAACAGGGACCTCATTGTGGGAGATTACTATAGATCCCCAAGCCAAACGGAGGACATAGATGATGCCTTCCTGGAACAGATGGCCAAGCATGCAAAAGGAAGGGAGATAGTAGTAATGGGGGACTTCAATTACCTGGATATTTGCTGGATGTCAAACTCAGCCAAGAGCATAAGGTCAAACAGATTCCTCACTGGCCTTGCAGACAACTTCGTTGTCCAGAAAGTGGGAGAAGCAACAAGAGGAACAGCCATTTTAGATCTGGTCCTAACCAATGTTGATGACCTGGTTATTGGGGTAGAAGTGGAAGGATCATTAGGTGCGAGTGATCATGCTCTTCTGAAGTTTACTATACAGCGGAAAGGAGCAGCCAAGCATACTAGGACTCAATTTCTTGACTTTAAGAAAGCCAACTTCATAAAACTTAGGGAAGTGCTGGGTGAGATCCCATGGACAGTAATACTAAAAGGAAAGGGAGTTCATGATGGCTGGGAGTTTGTTAAGAGGGAGATAGTAAAAGCACAACTTCAGGCAATACCAATGAGACGGAAACATGGAAGGTGCCTAAAGAAGCCAGGGTGGCTATCTAAAGAACTTTTAACTGAGTTAAGATTAAAAAAGGATGTGTACAAAAAATGGAAAAGGGGGGAAACCACCAAAGAGGAATTCAAACAAATAGCCAGCACGTGTAGACACAAAGTCAGAAAAGCTAAAGCACAGAATGAACTCAGGCTTGCTAGAGAGGTTAAAAGCAACAGAAAAGGCTTTTATGGGTATGTTCATAGCAAAAGGAAGAACAAAGAAACAGTGGGGTCACTCAGAGGAAAAGATGGTGAAATGCAAACAGGGGACACAGAAAGGGCTGAACTCCTCAATGCCTTCTTTGCCTCAGTCTTCTCCGATAAAGAAAACAATGCCCGACCTGAAGAATTTGGAGCAAATGATTCAGCAGAGGAAACACAGCCCAGAATAACTAAGGAGATAGTACAAGAATACTTGGCTAGTTTACATGTATTCAAGTCTCCAGGGCCAGATGAACTGGCAGATGTGATCTCAGAACCACTGGCAGTCATCTTTAAGAATTCCTGGAGAACAGGCGAAGTCCCGGCAGACTGGAGGAGGGCAAATGTTGTCCCTATTTCCAAAAAGGGGAAAAGAGAGGACCCAAATAATTACCACCCAGTCAGTCTGACATCAATACCAGGGAAGATTCTGGAGCAGATCATTAAGCAAACAGTCTGTGAGCACCTAGAAAGGAATACTGTGATCACCAATAGTCAGCATGGATTTCTGAAAAATAAGTCGTGTCAGACTAACCTGATCTCGTTTTTTTGACAGAATTACAAGCCTGGTAGATGAAGGGAACGCAGTGGATGTAGCTTACCTTGATTTCAGCAAGGCATTTGACAAGGTGCCCCATGATATTCTTGTAAAGAAGCTGGTAAAATGCGGACTTGACTATGCTACCACTCAGTGGATTTGTAACTGGCTGACTGACCGAACCCAAAGGGTGCTCATCAATGGTTCCTCTTCATTCTGGAGAAGAGTGACTAGTGGGGTGCCACAGGGTTCTGTCTTGGGCCCCGTCTTATTCAACATCTTTATCAACGACTTGGATGATGGACTCAAGGGCATCCTGATCAAATTTGCAGATGACACCAAACTGGGAGGGGTGGCTAACACCCCAGAGGACAGGATCACACTTCAAAATGACCTTGACAGATTAGAGAACTGGGCCAAAACAAACAAGATGTATTTTAACAGGGAGAAATGTAAAGTATTGCACTTGGGCAAAAAAAAAATGAGAGGCACAAATACAAGATGGGTGACACCTGGCTTGAGAGCAGTACATATGAAAAGGATCTACGAGTCTTGGTTGACCACAAACTTGACATGAGCCAACAGTGTGACGTGGCAGCTAAAAAAGCCAATGCAATTCTGGGCTGCATCAATAGGAGTATAGCATCTAGATGAAGGGAAGTAATAGTGCCACTGTATTCTGCTCTGGTCAGACCTCACCTGGAGTACTGTGTCCAGTTCTGGGCACCACAGTTCAAGAAGGACACTGACAAACTGGAACGTGTCCAGAGGAGGGCAACCAAAATGGTCAAAGGCCTGGAAACAATGCCTTATGAGGAACGGCTAAGGGAGCTGGGCATGTTTAGCCTGGAGAAGAGGAGGTTAAGGGGTGATATGATAGCCATGTTCAAATATATAAAAGGATGTCACATAGAGGAGGGAGAAAGGTTGTTTTCTGCTGCTCCAGAGAAGCGGACACGGAGCAATGGCTCCAAACTACAAGAAAGAAGATTCCATCTAAACATTAGGAAGAACTTCCTGACAGTAAGAGCAGTGGAATTTGCTGCCAAGGAGTGTGGTGGAGTCTCCTTCATTGGAAGTCTTTAAGCAGAGGCTTGACAACCATATGTCAGGAGTGCTCTGATGGTGTTTCCTGCTTGGCAGGGGGTTGGACTCGATGGCCCTTGTGGTCTCTTCCAACTCTACGATTCTATGATTCTATGATTCTATGAAGAAGAAAGGACACAAACTTTGGCAAAATAAATGCAAGCTCCACAATAAGCAATGCTAAAAGCATAAAGACCAGCAACAACATTCTTTGCACATGTAACAGGAGACAGCAAAGGATACTGCAGAAGTGGGGACTGATAAACATGAATTAAGTTGCCTGCAGGCTGAGTTAACAAGTATCCCTTAATGGTTGCCACTCTATAAAGACAGGGTGTTGGAAACTGGCTAACTCAACAGTAGCCCCCAAACCCCTTTGGTTGGTCTTAGACTGCCTCCAATGCAGTAGCACCCCCCTGTGGGCTGATGCCAGGGACTGGACTGCAGAAGAGGCTTGGGAACCGGCCCCTCCTTCTCCTCTGCTTCCCTTGGAGGAGGAGTGGGAGTGGGGGGATCAGCCCCCCTTCCCATGTAGTTTCCAGAGAAGAGGGAGACAGGATTGTTTTACAGCAGAATGCTGAGCTGCCAAGTTTTGAGATCTTAGGCTGTGGGTAGGCAAACTAAGGCCCAGGGGCTGGATCCGGCTCAATCACCTTCTAAATCCGGCCCGCAGATGGTCCGGGAATCAGCGTGTTTTTACATGAGTAGAATGTGTCCTTTTATTTAAAATGCATCTCTGGGCCTCGGTCCAGTATATCTGAAGGAGCATCTCCACCCCCATCGTTCAGCCCGGACATTGAGGTCCAGCACCGAGGGCCTTCTGGCGGTTCCCTCACTGCGAGAAGTGAGGTTACAGGGAACCATGCAGAGGGCCTTCTCGGTAGTGGCACCCACCCTGTGGAATGCCCTCCCACCAGATGTCAAAGAGAACAACAACTACCAGACTTTTAGAAAACATCTGAAGGCAGCCCTGTTTAGGGAAGCTTTTAATGTTTGATGCATTACTGTATTTTAATATTTTGTTGGAAGCTGTCCAGAGTGGCTGGGGAAGCCCAGCCAGATGGGCGGGGTATTAATAATAATAATAATAATAATAATAATAATAATAATAATAATAATTTGTGGGGCATAGGAATTCATTCATTCCCCCCCCCCAAATATATTCGGTCCCCCACAAGGTCTGAGGGACAGTGGAATGGCCCCTTGCTGAAAAAGTTTGCTGACCCCTTTCTTAGGCAAAGGAGGGGGAGTTGGAGAACTGCCAACAGAGAGTTCTTTGGACAGCATAGAAGCTTGCACTCGTCACTGACTCAGAATTCAAGAGCAAAGGGCCCAAGGACAATGGACTCCTGAAGCCTCCTATAGAGCCACAGGCTGTTGCTGGGGAAGAAATGGGAGGGCTCAGAGTGAGCAACGTTACTGTGGAGTTAAGACGGAGCTGTTTGTCTAGCTCTACAATTGCTGAATAAAACGCCCACAAAATACGAACTTTCTTGTTTCTTCTTTGATCCTTGATGCTGCCGGGGGAGGAGAGAACCCTTTGAGTCTGACAGGTGATCACATCTCCAAAAAGCAGTGCCAAAGACATCAGACCTGCAGCTTGCCATCAATTCTCTGGGGCAAAAGGCTCCATAAAATGCCAACAAGGCTGCAGTAGAAATCATAAACTCTCATAACCAGATGAATACAGTTCCTGGAATTGCTGGAGAAGAAGCAATAACCAAGTGAGTGTAATAGGTTTGCACCTGTGGCGTTTGCCTCCTAGGTGGGTCATAAGGAAAGGGTTAAATGAGTGTGATGTGATTGGCCAGAGAGAAACTGATAGGAGGGGTTAGAGTTAGAGTGGGAGTTGTGTGAAAGTCAGTTGAGAGTTGGGAGTTGAAGAAGGAGGAGGGAGAATAGTCTGTGGGTTGGTTGAGTTGTGTGGTGAGAGAATGAGAGGTGGAGTCAGATAGATAGTTGGAATAATCAGTTTGAAGTTGTTAGGAACGCATAGGACAGTTAAGGAACTAAGATTAAGAAACTGCCAAGAAAAATTAACTGAAACCATAAGCTTGTTCATGCCTATAAATAAACTTGATTATTAGTTAATGTTAACAACTGTCTGGACTCCGTGTGTTAGATTTCGACCAGCTTCGGCCCATCTGAAGCCGGCAAAGGCTCGTCCTTATCTTGAGCCCAAGCAGAGCGTTCTGGCAATGAAAGGATAAGCAGGTATTTGTGCTACATGCTGAAGTTTATTTCTCAACTATACCGAGAACACACAAACAGACATCTTGCAACTCCTCTCGAAACAAAGAACCGAGAGAACAGGAAACCAGTGTACTTCACATCCAGTCTTCCATTCCCGTGGGAACCCAACAGTAACTCTGACTGTGGAATGTAAACAATTGTCTTGTGACAAGCATTTTGCTGCACAGTGAGGGAAACAGAAACCAACAGGGAAATGGGTTGGTGGCAGTGAAGAAAGCAATCGCAGTGGTGGCACAGGGTCAATAGACCGTCATTCTTTTCCAAGCCTCTGCCAAGCCTCTGGAGCCTCTGCCATGGCAAATGGCTTAAAAGTTCAAAGTCCAGCCCTAAAGCCATTAATTAGGAACTGGCAGGCTTCCCATAGTAAGAGCACATACCTCTCATCAATCTTCTTGATGCGCAGAGCAGATAACGTCCGATCCGTTCCTCTGTTCCTCTGCCAGCAGCCATTAGTCCGTCCGATTCCATTTTTCTGGGCCCGGAACAAAAAATGTGAGATTTCGACCAATTTTGGCCCATCTGAAGCTGGCACAGGCTCGTCATTATCTGGAGCCCAATCAGAGCATTCCGGCAACGAAAGGATAAGCAGGTATTTGTGCTACATGCTGAAGTTTATTTCTCAGCTATACCGAGAACACACAAACAGACATCTTGCAACTCCTCTCGAAACAAAGAACCGAGAGAACAGGAAACCAGTGTACTTCACATCCAGTCTTCCATTCCCGTGGGAACCCAACAGTAACTCTGACTGTGGAATGTAAACAATTGTCTTGTGACAAGCATTTTGCTGCACAGTGAGGGAAACAGAAACCAACAGGGAAATGGGTTGGTGGCAGCGAAGAAAGCAATCGCAGTGGTGGCACAGGGTCAATAGACCGTCAAACATCCGGGGACCCTGTGTGATCACTACAGAAGTGGTGGTACAGTGGTGGGATAACATCAATACCTGCAACCACAAAAGTGGTAGGCAAGTGTTGAGATAACATCTATATGCCGGTGGGATCCAATCAATACCCTATGGTGAGATATTTAGGTTGTTGCGCCTAGCCATCACAAAAGTGACAGCAGCAGCGGGATCCAAATCCAAATCAAATGCTTGAGGCGGGATCATATAGAGACACCTGTCTTGGGGAAAACAATACACCTGGAGGGGGAAGGGTAAATCAGTGAAGTGATTACCTAGCCCAAGTGTGTAGTTGTAAGCAGAAACCAACATCCTCCCCGTTTCTGTGAACATCACTGGGCAGCATGTTCGTACAATATTAGTGCAAACCCAACTTCTGCACATAGGTACAGTGTTGATCCCTTGATACAACCTTGGACAATACATCAGCAGGAATTTCATTACCTGGCATATAGGACACCTTTACAAGTCCCTTCTGAACACATTCCCTAGCATGTTGCAATTTCAGTTGCAAATGCTTCGTGCTTTGCTTACAACCTTCAGAATTCAGCAAAGCCAAACATGCTTTGTTGTCCTGGTAAACCTGGATTGGACATTTGACAGGAATTTTCATGTCTTTGCACAATTGTAACAACCATTCACAATCTTTAAGTGAATAAGACAGTGCTTTCAGTTCAGCTTCACAAGTACTTAAGCTAACTGTTGTTTGCTTCTTGCATGACCAAATAGACCCTGATTGTACATGTAGCAAACTCCAGACGTACTTTTCCTGTCTGTAGTGTCACCACCAAAACTTGCATCTCAAGACCACCAGACTTCTGATTGTTAAATCTCAGTCTGTAATGCATAGTGCCTTTCAAATAGCGAGCTATGCGTTTCAGAGCTTTCCAATCCTTAACAGTAGGATTGTTGACTTGTCTGCTTAGCAAATTACAGCTAACAGCAATGTCAGGTCTTGAACATCTGGCAATGAAGTTTAGTTTGCCTAGCGCACTCCTGTACAGTGTAGTGTCAGAAAATGCTCCTTCAGTGTCATCTACCTGATAACCTGTTGTCATCGGGCCGCAAGATGAGGCTGAGATTAAACAATTTTTGAAAAAGAATGGATTGCCAAAATTGTCACAAGAAAACAGATCAATCCTGAATTGTAAAATAACACGCCAAGAGATCGAACAAGCCATTCAGAACATGAAATTTGGCAAATCTCCAGGGCCAGATGGGCTGATCTCCAAGTACTATAAGACATTGAAAGACTACTTGATACAACCATTGATGGAGGTTAGCAATGAAATTATGGAGGGGAAGAAGGCGCCGGAATCGTGGAAAGAAGCTTTTATCACATTGATACCAAAATCGGAAGCTGAAAAGACACAACTTAAGAACTACCGTCCCATCTCTCTCTTAAATGTGGATTACAAAATATTTGCAGACATTTTGGCAAGTAGACTGAAAAAAGTTTTGAATGAAGTAATTCACAAGGACCAGGCAGGGTTTCTCCCAGGTAGACATTTGTTTGCTAATACAAGGAACATTATTGATATTTTGGAACTCTTGCAAACAAATATCAACACAAAAGCAGTGCTAATTTTTATAGATGCGGAGAAGGCCTTTGACAATGTCTCTTGGAAATTTATGAAGGGAAATTTAGAAGGGATGGGAGTGGGACGGGGTTTTGAAAATGGGATTGATGCAATTTATTCAGAACAAAAGGCTAAATTGATAGTTAACAATGTGGTTACAGAAGAATTCAAAATTGAAAAAGGAACACGACAAGGCTGTCCTATCTCCCCACTGTTATTTATCTCGATTCTGGAGGTGCTCTTGAATATGATTAGAGGGGACCGGTTGGTGGAAGGAATTCAGGTCGGAGTGAAACAATATAAACTTAAAGCCTTTGCAGATGACCTAGTTTTGACCTTGCAGGAGCCAGAATCTAGTACGAAAAGAGTATTACAATTGATTCAAGACTTTGGTCGGGTGGCGGGATTTAAATTAAACAAACAGAAAACAAAGGTACTGGGAAAAAATTTGACAGATAGGTTTCAGAGAGAGACAGAACTAAACGTGGTTAAAAAAGTAAAGTACCTAGGGGTAAACATAACAGCAAAAAATCTGAGTCTATTTAAGGACAATTATGATAAATGTTGGTCAGAAATTAAGAGAGACTTAGACAGTTGGACAAAACTGAAACTTTCTTTGTTAGGCCGAATTGCTGCTATCAAGATGAATGTATTGCCAAAAATGCTGTTTTTATTTCAAACATTACAGATTGTGGACAAGGCGGAGTGCTTCCGGAAGTGGCAGAGAGATATTTCCAAATTTGTCTGGCAGGGCAAAAAGCCCAGAATTAAGTTTAAGATATTAACTGATGCGAAAGAAAGAGGGGGCTTTGCCCTGCCAGACCTAAGGTTGTACTATGAGTCAGCAGCTTTCTGCTGGCTAAAAGATTGGTTACTTCTCGAAGACACTGATGTATTGGATCTGGAAGGTTTTAACAATGCTTTTGGTTGGCATGCATACTTATGGTATGACAAGGTTAAGATCAATAAGCCCTTTAAGAACCATATTGTCAGAATGGCAGTGTTTAATGTCTGGATAAAATATAAAGACTTATTGGAAAACAAAACTCCAAGGTGGCTCTCACCTTTGGAAGCAAAGGCCCGAAAAAGACTCAATATGGAGGCCAAATGGCCAAAATATTGGGAAATACTAGAAAAAGATGGAGACAACTGGAAATTGCAGAGTTTTGAGAAAATGAAGGATAAAGTGCGAGACTGGTTACATTACGCTCAGATTAAAGAAATGTTTAAAAATGACAAAAAGTTAGGATTCCAGGTGGAGAAATCGAAATTGGAAACAGAACTGTTAGAACCTAGGACTAAGGTACTTTCAAGAATGTATAACTTGCTGTTAAAATGGAATACACAAGATGAAACGGTCAAATCGGTCATGATTAAATGGGCACAGGATATTGGACATAATATCATGTTTGAGGACTGGGAAAGGTTGTGGACCTCTGGGTTGAATTTCACTGCATGTAATGCTTTGAAAGAAAATGTTATGAAAATGATATATAGATGGTACATGACCCCAGTCAAACTCGCAAAAATATACCATTTGTCTGATAATAAATGTTGGAAATGTAAAGAGAATGAAGGAACATTCTTTCACCTCTGGTGGACCTGTCCTAAAGTGAAGGCTTTTTGGGAAATGATATATAATGAGCTGAAAAAGGTATTTAGGTATACCTTCCTTAAGAAACCAGAGGCCTTCCTTTTGGGCATTATCGGTCAGAGGGTGGCAAAGAAGGACCGAATTTTTTTCCGGTATGCAACAACGGCAGCAAGGATACTTATCGCTAAATACTGGAAAACCCAAGATCTACCCACACTGGAAGAATGGCAGACGCAACTGATAGGCTACATGGAACTGGCAGAAATGACTGGCAGAATCCGAGACCTGGGAGAGGAGAGGATGGAAGAAGACTGGAAGAAATTCAAGATTTATTTGCAAAAACATTGTAATTTGGTTGAATGTTAAGAAGGATGCTGGATCATAAATAATTTGGCACCACTAAACTAGATGGAGTAATGAAGATAAGCTATGTAACAATTTAAAACAATTAAAATTTTTTTGAATAATTATTAAATTATAGTTAAATTTCTAAGATTTGGTTAAAGGGGATTGGAGACCAGAAAATTAGATATAAGAGTAGAATCAAGATGATAAATTGCTGGCAAATATTATTGGAATGAAGGTAGGAGCGGGAGATGAGAGGAAGTCCAAAGAAGTGGTGAAACTATGCTGAGATATATGTTATACTTTTTATTCTTATGTATTGTATTAAAAAATCTTAATAAAAAATTAAAAAAAAGATAACCTGTTGTCATCGGTGTATCTACAGGGTTAGCATCCATCAGGTTTAGTTTGCTTAACACATCAGCAATTTTCCGTGACTGGTGTACTAGAATGTTACCATCTTGATCTCTCTCTATCTCCAGAGATAGGTAGTTGTTTACCTCTCCAAGATCTTTCATGTCAAAGTGCTCTTTCAGTTGAGCTAGGGCGTCATTGTACATCGTGATATCTTTCCAAAAGAACAAAATATCATCAACATAAAACAAGCAATACAGCTTCTTTTGCCCCTCCTCTTTGACAAATACACATGGATCAGCTTTCCCTTGCTGAAAACCTAGAGAAAACAATACTTCAGTGAGTTTAGTGTGCCAACACCGTGCACTTTGTTTGAGACCATAAAGGGATTTCTTCAGAGAACAAACAAATCCCTGTTTTACCTGTACGCCATCAGGTGGATGCATATACAGTGATTCACCTAGAGATCCGTACAAAAATGCTGTATTCACATCGTGGTGAGAAACGTGTAGATTCTCCTCTGCAGCAAGCTTGAGCATAAGCCTAATGCTCTCATACCTCACGGTGGGTGAGTAGGTCTCGTGATAGTCTTCACCTGGTACCTGTGAAAAACCAATCTGGCTTTGTGTCTGACTATCTTGCCATTTTGATCTGTCTTCGCTTTGAAGACCCATTTGCTTCCAAGCAGTTTCATTCCTGGAACTACTGGAACTAGCTCCCATGTTTTGTTCCTCTCTAAGGAATCAAGCTCAGCCTTCATGGCAGTTAACCATGGCTCAGCATCCTTTGAATCCAAATCCTGGATTTCATGGAAACTTGAAGGTTCAAATACCTTCTTGGAGCTTTTAACAGCTGCTACTGCTGTTTTAGCAAATTCATCAGCAAATCTCTTTGGAAGTCTGCCTTTAGTGGCTCTTTGTGACCTGCGAATTAGCCGTAGGTCTTCAACACTCTCCTCTTCCTTCTTAGGACAAAAGTGACCTATTGTGAACAATGGTTCCTCCAGTTCTTGATCAGAGCCTTCAGAGGGTCACATAGAGGCTTTCACACTCTTGAAATCCTCTGAATCATCTGATTCAGTCTCAGATTCAGGATCAGGACCTTCATCAGTGGGTGTGGGTTGTTGTGGCAGCTGTGGCTGTGGCTGCTGCTGTTGCTGTGGCTGTTGCCTATCCTCAGTCTCATCACTGTCATCAGGATAACATTGGAAAATTCCCACATTCTCCCCCCACTTGGCATTGTACTCAACACTTCTTGTGAGCCTAATTGTCTTAGAGTCGGTCATCATTACTCTGTAAGAACCTTTCTGATACCCTAGAAAGATACCATGCAATCCACGCTTGCCTAACTTGGAGCTTTGTGGTGTGTGAACCCACATGTCAGAACCAAAAATTCTCATGTGTTTGATGTATGGTTTCCTGCCAAACATCTTCTCATAGGGGGTACAACCAATCGATGATGATAACCTCCGATTGTAACTGTAAACAAAACAGGCCAAAGATTCCGCCCAATAACTCTCTGGAAGATTGGCATCATGCAGCAAGGTTTTTAACCCTTGAAGCAATGTTTGACCTGCTCTCTCGCAAAGTCCATTCTGCCATGGTGAGCGAGGACTAGACAAATCATGCTGAATTCCTTTCTCAGTCAGAAAAGCTTCAAACTGCTGAGAAGTGAATTCCCCCCCACGATCAGTGAAAAGAGTTTTTATCCTCTTACCATGCACATTTTCCAACCAAGCACAGAATTCCTTGAACCTTTGAAATGCCTCTGATTTCTGCTTGAGATTGAACACATAAATATACCTGGAAAATGCATCAATGAGAACCATGAAGTACCTGTTTCCACCCAAAGAGGGTGATAGTGGACCAACCAAATCAGCATGAACAACCTGGTATGGTTCTGTAGCTTGCCTACTAGACACCTTACCTTTCACAGCCATTTTCACCTTGTTTGCTGCACATGCCTTATACTTCATGTGGTACCTGCAGGGTTTAATAGTCATACCTTCAACCAAGGCAGGCATTTTAGATACTGCCTCAAAATGCAAATGACCAAATTTCCTGTGAAAATCATGAATACATCCTGCATGCAAACCTTTGTTAGAACCTGCAATGCAAAAAGTTTCATCCTGCACATCATCATCAAAATACAAAACAAACAAACGATCAACATATTCAGCATGCAATACATAATCGTTTTTCTTTGTGATGGTGCACTTCTTGTTCTTGAAGGAAACGTCAATTTTCTGTTCATTCAGCTGCGCAACACTGAGTAGATTGTGTGTGGCATCTGGAACGTAGAGCACATCTTGTATCGACAAGTCCAAACTGTGAAGAACAACAGTTCCGTAGCCTTGACTGGATATCGTGTGGTCATCCGCCTGGTGAATCGCACCTTCCTGTGGTGTAAAAGACACGAACAGTCGCTTGTTGTTGCATAAGTGGCGGGTTGCTCCTGAATCCACAACGAAGAAAGATCTAGACGTCTTGTGGACCTTTGGGACTTTTGTAGTGAAGCGTGAGACCATCACCTTGTGCTGCGTTGTCCTGGACACCAGACCTTTGCCTTTGCCTTTGCTTTTTCCACACGATGAGCTTTCGCTGTGCTGCTCTGTCTTGGCCCTGGGATATCTGCATTCCCTCTTCATATGGCCTAGACATCCACACAAGTAGCATTTCACTGCCTTCAAAGCTTTGGCGCCATCTGGTGGTTCCACTGCATTCTGGGATGACGTCTGTGAAGAATCCCCCTTACCGATGCAGCTAGCACCCCGGTGGTCTGCTTCATTGAGAACAACAGCAGTAACATGGGCTACCGTGAGCTGAGCAGTTGGTAGAACAGCAATCTGTGTGGCAACGGACTCCCAACTTGAACCCAAAGAATGTAGTATCATGAAGGAATACACAGCCTCTGGAAAAGTGAGACCTCTCTGTTGCAGCTCATGTCTCAGATTCTGCATCTCCATCAGATGAGTACGCACATCTGCACCTTCAGCATGTGCCATATCATGCAACTTGGCATAGTAGAACAAAGAAGCACCAGCCTCTGTTCTCAAATGAACATCTCGCAAAGTGTCCCAAATTTATTTGGCTGAGGCCTTATCACGCAATAGGCATAGCTCTTATGGGGATACCAGCAACGTAAGAGTTCCCCTTGCTTTTGAATCCTTAGCTCTCCATTCATCTGTCAACGGAGCTGGGGGGGTGCCTGTTATGACATCAAACAGACCCTCTTTTCGCAGAAGAGCCTCTGCATACAATACCCACTCTGCATAATTCTTTTTATCGAGCTTTGGAATCCCAAAAGCATCACGAAGGGCTGCCATGACTATGGCATTAGCCTTCTGCATCATCAATCAAGCTGCTTTTTAGCCAGCTGCGTCTGTGTACAGCAGCTGCATCCAAAAGTACATTCTTTTCCAAGCCTCTGCCAAGCCTCTGGAGCCTCTGCCATGGCAAATGGCTTAAAAGTTCAAAGTCCAGCCCTAAAGCCATTAATTAGGAACTGGCAGGCTTCCCATAGTAAGAGCACATACCTCTCATCAATCTTCTTGATGCGCAGAGCAGATAACGTCCGATCCGTTCCTCTGTTCCTCTGCCAGCAGCCATTAGTCCGTCCGATTCCGTTTTTCTGGGCCCGGAACAAAAAATGTGAGATTTCGACCAATTTTGGCCCATCTGAAGCTGGCACAGGCTCGTCATTATCTGGAGCCCAATCAGAGCATTCCGGCAACGAAAGGATAAGCAGGTATTTGTGCTACATGCTGAAGTTTATTTCTCAACTATACTGAGAACACACAGACATCTTGCAACTCCTCTCGAAACAAAGAACCGAGAGAACACTGAAAAACAGGAAACCAGTGTACTTCACATCCAGTCTCCCATTCCCGTGGGAACCCAACAGTAACTCTGACTGTGGAATGTAAACAATTGTCTTGTGACAAGCATTTTGCTGCACAGTGAGGGAAACAGAAACCAACAGGGAAATGGGTTGGTGGCAGCGAAGAAAGCAATCGCAGTGGTGGCACAGGGTCAATAGACCGTCAAACATCCGGGGACCCTGTGTGATCGCCACAGAAGTGGTGGTACAGCGGTGGGATAACATCAATACCTGCGACCACAAAAGTGGTAGGCAAGTGTTGAGATAACATCTATATGCCAGTGGGATCCAATCAATACCCTATGGTGAGATATTTAGGTTGCTGCGCCTAGCCATCATGAAAGTGACGGCAGCAGTGGGATCCAAATCAAACGCTTGAGGCGGGATCATATAGAGACGCCTGTGTTGGGGAAAACAATACACCTGGAGGGGGAAGGGTAAATCAGTGAAGTGATTACCTAGCCCAAGTGTGTAGTTGTAAATACCCAAGATAAGCCGCAAAGCCAAGATAACAAAGAGAAAGAGAGCTCAAAGTCTGTTCTGGTAGAGGGTTTAGGCTCGTGGTCAGAGGAAGTGAAGCTTGAAGGGTTAGGGAGAAAACCTATAGCAGAACTTTGGGACCAGAGTCTTGAGAGAAGCCTAACCAGAAGGAACAGTACTGAGAGGAAATTTCTCTTATTTTGTTAATTTACTGATAATTCTCACTCACACAATATGCCACCCAAAAAGTTAAGAAACCCTGTGATGGAAACAACTTATGAAAGCTCTGAAGGAGAGGAGAATGGAAATCCTAAGAGGGAAGAGCAGAGTTTAGAAAATGTAACTAATATTCAACCTGAGGCAAGAGATCCAAAATTCTCTGAAGAATTTGTAAAGTGGAAGTTAGAACAAGAATATAAGTTGGAATTAGAAAATATTAGATCTGCACAAGAAATAGAAAGAATTAAAGCTGAGAGCGAAAAAATTAAGGCTGAGCAGGAGAGCAAAAGAATTAGGGCTGAGCAGGAGAGGGAAAGTGAGAGCGAAAGAATGCAATTTCAGCTGGAGATGAGGAAACTGAAATTAGCAGCTATGGAGAATCAAAATAATAGTAATAACACCAGTAGTCAAACTCAAGTGAAGGTAGATTTAAAGCATTTTCCTGAGTTTAAGGAAAAAGATAGCCCTGAGGCTTTTATTATATCATTTGAAAGAGATTGTCAAGATTTTCAAGTGAAAGATGAAGTTAAGATGAAGATACTTAGAGCCAGGATAAGTGGGGCATTAGCTGAAATCTATGCTCAAATGGCTGAGGACGAATCCAAAAACTTTGATATAACGTGTTCTCCTTCATGGAGAGCACGTGTTGCGGTGGGGGCCGCCAGGACACGCCAAAGTTGTGGGGCAGGCTAATTGACTGTTGGCCACTGATGCGATTGGGCTTCCCTTGTCGTTGGGAAGAAGTTAATGTTGCCATTTGTTGATTGACAGCCAGAAATGCTAAAACTCCTTGCACGAGGCTAGGGCTTCCTCTTTTCACCCGTGCATCAGATTGCCCGTCCCCCCTCCCTAGAATTAGGGTTGTTTGCTTGACCTTGCTATGCCTGTCATGGGGTCGTCTGCATTTGGGGCAGGGGCCCGGTAGGAATTTTGTCCATCTGGCTGACTGGCTGGTGCCATTTGGTTTTTGCCTATTGCATAGCAAATCGTCACAACTTGTAAGGTTGCGGTTAGGCATTGGTTTATGATTTGGTTGGTTGAGGGGCATGGATTGGCTGTGCCTGCCCCTCTAATGCTGCTGCTGCAAGGGATTCCGTTAAAGGAATCGGGGGCTAACTATTGCTTGTCCACCCTGTCAAGGGGGCTCAGGCCACTGCAAGAGCTCCTGGCTGCATTTGGGGTGGGCTGAGGGCAGGTTCCCTGCTCCGTCGCTAGCCCCAAGTGTATTCCCCTTTTCTGACTTTCGCAGGCGTGCGGAATGTCAGACTGTCCCCCATGCTGGGGGCAGCTAGTTGCAACCAATGCCTAAGCAACCACTCACATGTTTGTATTTTAATAAAGTTGTGGCCAAAATTATGCCAAAAACCTTAAACTAAATTTTTGGTGTGATGTGTGAGTTATTGGGGTGGCCCTGGGGACCTCGACATGCAAATTTAAGCAACTAATATACACCAGGTTTGGGATTACCTCAGAACAACTGAGAAAGAAATTTAGAAGTGTGACTAAAGTGAGACAGGAGACATATGCTCAGCTTGGGGCTAAAATCTCAAACTACCTCACAAAATGGTTAGAACAGGAGAGGACAGACTCTGTTCCAAAAATCAGAGAAGTGTTTGCTCTGGAACAATTTTTTGAAACGATAAACGGCCAATTAAAATATCATATAAAGGAAAGACACCCTCAAACGCTTCAAGAAGCCACTAACTTAGCTGACCAAATAAATGAAATAAGGGACCATAGGTTTGATGAACCAAGTTTTGGCGGGAAAGTGTGGGGGACTAACAGAAATAAATTCCAACAGTCAAAGGGAAACCCATCTTCAGAGAAAGACAAGGGGAAAGCCTCTCCTCCCTCCAAGAGGGGAGGTGTTGTGGGCGGGACGCGATTTCTGTGCCATGCAGGGGGCGTTATGCCCCCTGCCCCACTCACCTGGCTGGCGCACCCATGCCCCACAGGTAAGCGCCCAACCAGGCAGCTTGGAGGGGGTGTGGATTGCAGTTTAAGTTACTGCTGCGCCAGCCCTTCTGCCTCATTTTCCGCCTTCCAGTCACAAGTCACAAAAGTTTTAATTGTGGAGCTGGAGGGGAAAAGTCTGTCAGTATTAGCCCTCAGAAAAAAATGTATTGTATCAAAGCAGCTGAGGAGAGCTAAGCTAGTCAGGATAGGCCAAAGCCTGCTGAAGTGGTGGAGGCTAAAGTGGCACATTGCTATGCTATAAAACAAGACAATCTTCTTTTGAAAAATGCCGGGGAAGATATTTGGATTGAAGGGAGGAGATTTCTAGGGTTAAAAGATACAAGTTCACAAGTCATTATTGTCCACCCAGAGATCATCTGTCCCACCAAAATAATTCCAGGGAAAGTTATGCGATTAAAAGGAATTTCAAAAAACCCTGAGGTATTACCAGTGGCAGAGATCCATGTTAAGTTCCAAGATTGGTCAGGACAGTGGCAGGTTGCTATTTCTGAGGAGATTCCTACTGCTGTGCTGATCGGATGGGATCTCTTAGAGCATGTACAGAGTTCTTTTGGAGTTACTTGCTCCAAGGGGGGTCAACAGTCACCCGATGCTGAGGGGAATGCTACTGTTGCCAAAGGAAACAGAGCTGAGGAACAGAACTCTGAGGGGAGAAATGAAGCCCTGCTGGTTCCTTTATTAAAAAACCAAAAACATAGTTTTGCCCAAGAACAGGAAGAAGATGCTGATTTAGTTAATTGCTTTGAGGCAGCCAAAACTGACATGCCTTTAACCCCTGAAAGACCTGAGCGATTCTGTCTAAGCAATGGACCATTATATAAAGAAGTCCTTGCCATACCATCGAGAGGGGAGCAATTGTGCAATCTACAAGAAATAAAGATAGCTCCTACATTATCCTTTAACCAGCAGGTGGAGGTTAAACAGATCCTACAAGATTATAAGGAAATTTTCAGTAATACTCCAGGTAGAGCTAAGGGAGTTGTACATCATATCAACACCGGGGATGCCAAGCCCATTGCTGTAAACTCCTATAGGATAACTGGAGAATACGTGGGGAAAGTTAGAAATGAGGTAAGGGAGATGTTGAAGGCAGGGATCATAACCCCATCGGAAAGCCCCTGGGCAGCACCCATAGTGTTATTGTAGCACCCTGCTTGTGGTTAACGCTTAGCTGGAATGAAATATTCAACACAGCAATAGAGAAATTAAAATAATAATTTATTTGTCGGACAAATAAATATGAGGCACAGTGGTATATGGTTACCAAGCTCTGGCCTGGCCTCCTGCCGTTATGGCCAGCACTTATATTTTCTCAATCCAGCCCCCTTTCTCCTCCTTTGTCCATTCAGCCTGGTTGAAATTCCTATTGGCTGTTTGCTAGAACCAATCATAAAAGATACACTCATTTCCTTTTGCCTTTTATGGGAAATAAAAGCTATATATTCTTCTATCTATAAATGACAAATAAGTAGTCATTTATCTTACATTTGTCTCAGCAAGGAACCTTAATTACCAGCTCACCTCTTGCCCTCCTTGCCCTATTGCCCTCCGAAACAGATGGATATTAGTTTTAAATTTTTATCTTATCTTGAGTTCACATCAACATTGAAAGATCTCCTTCTTTTGGAGGTCTTTAAACAAAGGCCTGACAACCATATGTGTGCTCTAATGATGTTTCCTGCTTGGCAGGGGGGCTGGGCTGGTGGCTGACTTAATTTCAGGATAGTTACAACTCTTACAACTATATGAAATAAGAATCCAACATTTCTTAAATCCTTTGCATAATTACATTTGAGCCAATATATTTCATACATTATCATAGGTAGCTTTTTAGAAGAATAAACCTTCTCAAAGTAAAAAAGGAAGGAACATTTTACAGTCTCAAAATAAAAATAGGAAGAAAACCTCTTCTTCTGTTTACACTCCCTTCTCCAGCCAAGCCAGTTGCTTTTCTATTTGCTCTTGGCCTTTTAACCTTAGGAAAATATGGCTCAAGTTTAATGGGAGGCACATGGTTTTATTTTACTATTTACCAACTCTTAATTATGTTTTTCTCTGCTTTTTTTTATATATTCTGTAATATGTAGGGTCAGTGTAACCTTGGCTCTCAGCCTGTAATTCCCTTTTTACGACTTTGAGAATTGTTTTCTGCTATAAATCAGGGGGCCCCCTTGTCCAGGAGGATAAACATCTTGCCAAAGTACTTAGGCAGCTGGTCTTCTGCCTGGCATGAAACATTTGTGAATTTTAAGCTAATTTTTAGAATACAGGAATCTGATCAAAATATAAGCCTTGATATAGATACAGGCTATGATCAGATGCCTCATTATTAAACAAACCTGATGGATCTATCAGATTTTGACTGGATTATAGGAAGCTGAACCATGTCACTAAAGCAGATGCATATCCAATGCCGTGTTTAGATGACCTGATTGAAGCTATAGGCCAGTGTCATTACATCACCTGCCTAGACTTAACAAAGGGGTACTATCAAGTAAAAATGGACCCTAGGGACAAGGGGAAAACTGTGTTTAGAAGTCCCTTAGGGCTGTTTGAGTTTAAAGTAATGCCCTTTGGATTAAAGAATGTGCCAGCAACTTTTCAACGATTGGTGGGTGAACAAAATTCTGAACGGATTAAGAGAGTTCACAGTTGCTTATTTAGACGATATTGCTGTGTACAGTCCAACTTGGGATAAACACAAAGAGCACTTAGGGATAGTGCTACAGCGAATTAAAGAGGTGGGCTTAACCATCAAAGCTAGCAAATGCCAGATAGGGGGCTCGTTCAATACCTGGGACACATGGTGGGAGGAGGAGTGATGAAACCTTTAGAGACAAAGGTAGAAGCCATTTCAAACTGGCTTACCCCTACCTCCAAGAAGAAAGTCAGAGCTTTCCTAGGCCTAGCCGGTTATTATCGAAAATCTATTCCAAATTTTAGTGAGTTAGCAGTGCCTTTATCTGACCTAACTCAGAAGAAGGAGCCAGATAAGGTCAAATAGACAGCAGCGTGTCAGCAGGCCTTTGATGCCTTAAAAAGCGCCTTGACATCAGATCCAGTCCTTGTTGCTCCTAATTATGATCGTGAGTTCACCGTCTTCACTGATGCATCCAATGCCGGGATCGGGGCCGTGCTGTGCCAACAAGGAGAGAAGGACGACCTGCATCCCATCACCTTCATAAGCAAGAAATTACTTCCAAGGGAAAGACATTTTTCGACCATTGAGAAAGAATGCCTTGCCATCGTGTGGGCATTACAGAAACTGAAGCCATACATCTGGGGCCGAACTTTTATCTTATGTACTGACCATTCACACTTGCTGTGGCTGAGAACAATGAAGAAGTAAGTTGATGAGGTGGGCCCTATCACTGCAAGACTTTAATTTTACAATTAAAAATGTGAAAGGGACCCTGAACACCGTTGGAACTTCTGGGTTTACACCTGCTTTACATTCTACTTTTGCATGAAGCAGTGATGAAATTTCTAAATTATAAAAGGCAATAGAAAGTGAAAATCTCCAGGAAGGTGAGATCCTTGGTTATACCGCTCCCCTGCCAATACAGTGGGACCTTGGTTCTCAAACGCCTTGGTTCTCAAACTCCAAAAACCAGAAGAGTTCCAGTTTTCAAATGATTTTTTGGAAGGTGAACGTTTGATACGGTTATCGACTATTCAGGGGCACCTTGGTTTTCAAACATTTCAGAAGTCAAACGGACTTCTGGAATTGATTAAGTTTGGTGCTTTTGTTTTTGCTATTTATTTTGCATTATTATTGGGGCTTTCAGACTGACTGTTCCTGTTCTTTGGAACAGCATTCTGAATATGACAAGCACCCACTCACTGTACTTTCCAGAAAAAAATGAATACACTTTTTTTAACCCATATTTAGGGTCAGTCCCCACTCTCTCAGATGAGCCCCCTCCAAAGAGAGAGATAGATAGATAGATAGAGAGAGAGAGAGAGAGAGAGAACCAAAAAAGAATCAGAAAGAGAGAACGTACACATGCACCCTTTGCTTTTCCTAAGGGTTGGGGTAAAAGTTGAGCAGTACATATTGAGCAGAAAGAGGAAGTAGGAAAGACTATCACCCTTCCAAATTTCTCCTTCAGTTCTGTGCACTATTCAAGGGAGAACAGAGACCAAGGAGGCAGCAAGAGGGAGGAGGGGCTGAAGGGCTCAGGCTTCTCACTGCACCCATGGACAGCACTGGACTTCCAGTATCAGACACTTCATGCTTTTCTGCACCCAGTACTGGGGAGCAATAGTGGGTGAGGTCTATAGTCCTGCCTGAGAGCTTCCCATGGGCATTTGCACTAGAGAGGATTTTGGTGTGATCTGGCAAGGCTTTTCTCATATTCATTTTTATTACATGAACGGTTGGTACAAAACCATTTCCCAAATATTTGTGCCATAAAATCGGTCTTAAGATAGCCTGGATTCTAACTGCAATTCATATAAATCAGGTATGTCCAGACGATAGATCCCCTGCTGAACCTGGTTGATCGCGGGATGAATCAAAGTGGGCAATGAATGTCTGTATCCCCCCCAAAAACCTGGTCAATCCACCCTCCAAAAATCTCAACAACTCTGGGCAATCCTCCCCTTCCACCCACCCATCCCAGACGTGCACCTCCTCTCTCCAATGACAATGGGTAGATCACTGCCAGTTATTTTATACTGGGAGTAGATCACAGTCCCTTGGAAGTTCAATGTGTCTAATATAAATCACACATCCTCTCATTTGCATGACACATATTAAAATGCTTATAGTGTTCAGTTGTATTACATGACTTGCAATCACATTCCAAGGCTATTAGCACATGGTATCACACCCCTTGTTGCTTATTTGTTTTTAATAACTGAGCATATATAAGCAGAGAGTACTGCTGATGTTTCTGAGGAAAGCAAAAAGCCCTTAGAGAAAGAGAGTAGAACCTGACCAGGCAACCTAGAAAGAATTAAGGAGAAAGAGACAGCAAGAGAAGGATGGAGATATGGGCACTTTTGATTGCTCTGCTGGTGGCTCTTCTGATTCTGAACTTCAAGAAACTGCTGTGGTCAAACAGGCATTACCCTCCAGGCCCTCTTAAGCTTCCTCTCATTGGAACCTTGTGGATCCTTGGATTGAAGATTCATGAAGATACTCTCATTAAGGTACTTACATCTTAGTGATAATTCAGTCTGATGCCAGCAATTGTTTTATCTATTTCCCCCAACAATTGTGATGTTTCAGTTTCAACAATAGCATGGGTTAAATTGGTAAATGCCATAAGCCTCCGTTGTCAGAAGCTGTAAGCAATACAAATAATAGTAATAATGTAAAATAGTATTATTATGAATAATATTGAAAAGCACAAAACCATACACAAGTTGAAAATACGCATTAAAAATTACAGATCAAAAATATTTATTGTATACTGTTAAACTGAGGAAGGAGGAGAGAACACCCTCAAAAGAAGAATGGTTTATGAAAATCTTGGAATATGCAAAGATGGCAAAAATTGAAAAAAGATACAAATTTAGAATCTTTTAAAGAAGATTGGAAAACCTTTCCAGTCTACAGTGGTACTTCAGGTTAAGTACTTAATTGGTTCCGGAAGTCTTTTTTTAACCTGAAGCATTCTTAACCTGAAGCACACTTTCCCATTGAAAGTAGAATCATAGAATCATAGAGTTGGAAGAGACCACAAGGGGCATCGAGTCCAACCCCCTGCCAAGCAGGAAACACCATCAGAGCACTCCTGACATATGGTTGTCAAGCCTCTGCTTAAAGACCTCCAAAGAAGGAGACTCCACCACACTCCTTGGCAGCAAATTCCACTGTCGAACAGCTCTTACTGTCAGGAAGTTCTTCCTAATGTTTAGGTGGAATCTTCTTTCTTGTAGTTTGGATCCATTGCTCCGTGTCCGCTTCTCTGGAGCAGCAGAAAACAACCTTTCTCCCTCCTCTATGTGACATCCTTTTATATATTTGAACATGGCTATCATATCACCCCTTAACCTCCTCTTCTCCAGGCTAAACATGCCCAGCTCCCTTAGCCGTTCCTCATAAGGCATCGTTTCCAGGCCTTTGACCATTTTGGTTGCCCTCCTCTGGACACGTTCCAGTTTGTCAGTGTCCTTCTTGAACTGTGGTGCCCAGAACTGGACACAGTACTCCAGGTGAGGTCTGACCAGAGCAGAATACAGTGGCACTATTACTTCCCTTCATCTAGATGCTATACTCCTATTGATGCGGCCCAGAATTGCATTGGCTTTTTTAGCTGCCGCGTCACACTGTTGGCTCATGTCAAGTTTGTGGTCAACCAAGACTCGTAGATCCTTTTCACATGTACTGCTCTCAAGCCAGGTGTCACCCATCTTGTATTTGTGCCTCTCATCATTTTTTTTGCCCAAGTGCAATACTTTGCATTTCTCCCTGTTAAAATTCATCTTGTTTGTAATGGCAAAGTGGATTGATCCATTCCAGAAGATGAAAAACACCCCCTAAAACAGCAATCTAACATGAATTTTACTGTCTAACGAGACCATTGATCCATAAAATGAAGGCAATAATCAATATACTGTATTATAAAATAAATAGATAGCATTGTAGATGAAAAAATTAACTTTTATGATTTTCTTACATGCTGATGATTGTTTGGATGGGGGGGGGCTTTTATCCATTTCTGCAGTCACGCAGTCAACCAGTAGCTCCCCAAACAAGAACCTGAACCCCAAACCCCACACGATCCCCAAAAGAATGGCAGAAGACAGAGTCCCCCAGAAGTCCCCCAAACAAAGGAGCAAAGCAGAGGCAAAGGCACAGGGCACGCACACATAAACAAATCCCAAAATCCCTTGCAGAATCCCAAAATTTTCCACTCTCCGCTCCCACAGGGTAGATGGGCTTACCTGGCTAGGTGCCACCCATCTTGCTATGGCTGGGGGTAGGGCAAGGGTTGGTAAAGGGCTTTTTGGCCCAGGCTCACCTTTGTTTTCTTAACAGCTTCATTGCTCTTGGTCTTTGTTTGGTAAGTGTTCCTTACCTAACTTTGGGATTGGGATGCGACCTGCTGGGCATCCTACGGATGTCGGGGCCTGGCTCCTGGCATTCGTGGAGGCCTCCGAGAGCTCGGAAAACTTACTTCCGGGTTAAAATCATTCATAACACAAAATAAACTTAACTTGAAGCGTTTGTAACTCGAGGTACCACCGTATACAAAAAGTTATTTCCCATATGCAAAGACCACAGCGGGGTTTGAAGTGTAAGAAAACAGCAGAATATATTAAGAAACATGTTAGAGAGTGTTAACTTTAAAATGCAATTGTATGTAATTCGAGTTATAAGCATTGATGTTGGGTGAGAGGGCAATAGCTTGTTTTGTTGAAATGGAATATAATTATTGAGCAACAAATATAACGTTCTGAGGCATCTAATCATAGCCTGCATTTTTATTGAGGTTTGATCAGGGCCTGTATTTTAAAATGAGCTTAAAGATTTTCAAATGTTCATGCTAGGCAGAAGACCAGCTGCCTAAGAACCTTGGCAAGATGTTTATTCTCCTGGATAAGGGGGCCCCCTGATTTATAGCAGAAAACAATTCTCAAAGTCAAAGGGAATTACAGGCTGACAGCCAAGGTTACACTGACCCTACATATTACAGAAGATAAAAAAGCAGAGAAAAACATAATTAAGAGTGGGTAAATAGTAAAATAAAACCATGTGCCTCCCATTCAACTTGAGCCATATTTTCCTAAGGTTGAAAGGTCAAGAGCAGTGAAAAAGGCAACTGGCTTGGCTGGAGAAGATAGGTTTTCTTTCTTTCTATTTTTGAGGCTGTAAAATGTTCCTTCCTTACTTTGTAAAGGTTTATTCTTCTAAAAAGCTATCTATGTTATGTATTAAATATATTGGCTTAAATGTAATTATGCAAAGGAATTAGAAGCTAAGAAATGTTAAATCCTTATGCTAGATTCTTATTTCATATAGTTGGAAGAGATCACAGGGGCCATCAGCCACCAGCCCAGCCCCCCTGCCAAGCAGGAAACATCATTAGAGCATACATATGGTTGTCAGGCCTTTGTTTAAAAGACCTTCAAGAGAAGGAGATCTTTCAATGATGATGTAAATTCAAGATCCTTGACATCTGTTTAAGATAAAAATTTGAGATTAAACCATTTGTTTTGGAGGGCAATAGGGCGAGGTGAGCTGGTAATTAAGGTTCCTTGTTGAGACACATGTAAGATATATTACTACTTATTTGTCATTTATAGATAGAAGAATATATATCTTTTTGTTTGTTTTTTTTATAATAATTTTTATTCTTTTTTCAAGCAGATAACAAAAGCAACACAAATCAACAGAATTTCCAACTGATCGTTTCATACCCTTCTTTCTTTTGACTTCCCCATACCTCCCCATCCCTGCATCCTTGTTTATTGATTCTTTAGCAACCCTTAGGTCCATTATCTTAATTCCCTTTCATAAAAGTTCATTTAGTTTTTTTTGATTACTGCTGCAATTTCTTTACCTCTTACCCCCTGACATCTTAACATTCATCAATTTTACAATTGTTCTTAAGATATATTTTAAATTTCTTCCAGTCCTCTTCCACTGTCTCTTTCCCCTGGTCACGGATTCTGCCCGTCATCTCGGCCAGTCCCATAAAGTCAATCACCTTTGTTTGCCATTCTTCCAGAGTAGGTAGTTCTTGCGTCTTCCAATACTTTGCCAGTAGAATTCTTGCTGCTGTAGTGGCGTACATAAAAAAAATCCTATCCTTCTTTAACACCACTTGGCCAACCATGCCCAAAAGGAAAGCCTCTGGTTTCTTAGGAAAAGTCCACTTAAGGACCTTCTTAATTTCATTATAGATCATTTCCCAGAAAGCTTTAACCCTTGGGCAGGTCCACCAAAGATGGTAGAAGGTGCCTTCAGTCTCATTACATTTCCAACATTTATTATTAGGCAAATGGTAAATTTTTGCAAGCTTGACTGGGGTCATGTACCACCGATAGATCATTTTCATAATATTTTCTTTTAAAGCATTACATGCAGTAAATTTGATACCGGTGGTCCATAACTGTTCCCAGTCAGCAAACATAATATCATGACCGATATCTTGTGCCCATTTAATCATAGCTGATTTCACCATTTCCATTTCAACAGCAAGTTATACATTTTTGATAAGTTCTTAGTATTGGGTTCCAACAGTTCTGTTTCTAGTTTTGACTTCTCTTTCTGAAATCCTATTTTTCTGTCCTGTTTAAATGTCTCATTAATCTGATGATAATGCAACCAATCTCGAACCTTAGGCTTTAGTTTCTCATAACTCTGAAGCTTCACCCTTTCACCATCATATTCTAAAATTTCATGATATTTTGGCCATTTAGAGTCCATATTAAGCTTTTTTACTTCCCTAGCTTCCATTGGTGACACCCACCTAGGGGTTTTACTTTCCAGCAGATCTTTATATCTAATCCAAACATTATACAATGCTTTCCTCACAATATGGTTTTTAAAACTTTTTTAACACCTTTACCTTGTCATACCATAAATGTGCATGCCAACCAAAGCTATTGTCGTACCCTTCCAGGTCCAAAATGTCAGTGTTCTCAAGAAGTAGCCAGTGTTTCAACCAGCAGAAAGCTGCCGATTCATAGTAAAGTCTTAAGTCCGGCAGGGCAAACCCCCCTCTATCCTTTGCATCAGTTAAAATCTTAAATTTAATTCTGGGCTTTTTGCCCTGCCAGACAAATTTTGATATGTCTTTCTGCCACTTCTTGAAACAATCCATCCTGTCCAAAATCTGCAACGTCTGAAATAAAAATAGCATTCTAGGCAATACATTCATCTTAATAGTAGCAATTCGGCCTAACAAGGAAAGTTTCAACCTTGACCATATTTCCAGATCTTTCTTTACCTCTGCCCAAGTTTTTCCATAATTATCCTTAAATAAATTCACATTCTTGGATGTTAAGTTTAACCCCAGGTATTTTACCCTTTTTGTTATTTCCAGGCCTGTTTCATTCTGAAAACTCTCTCTTTCTTCCATCGTTAAGTTTTTTTCCAACACTTTCGTTTTTTGTTTGTTCAATTTAAAACCTGCTACTCGACCAAATTTTTCAATTAGTTCTAATACTCTTTTAGTACTAGTATCTGGCTGTTGCAAAGTCAATACTAGGTCATCTGCAAATGCTTTTAACTTGTAATGTCTAACTCCGACCTGAACTCCTTTAACCAACTGGTCCTTTCTAATCATGTTTAACAAAACCTCCAGGACTGATATAAAAAGCAAAGGGGATATTGGGCATCCCTGCCGTGTACCTTTTTCTATGGGTATTTCTTCTGTAACCACATTGTTTACAATTAGCTTGGCCTTTTGTTGAGAATATATTGCACCTATACCGTTTTCAAAACCTTGGCCTACCCCCATCCCTTGGAGATTTTTTTTCATAAAAGTCCAGCAGATATTGTCAAAGGCTTTCTCCGCGTCCACAAAAATCAGGACTGCTTTCCTGTTAATATCAACATCTAGCAACTCTAAAATGTCTATAATGTTCCTCACATTGTCTGACATATATCTCCCTGGGAGAAAGCCTGTTTGGTCCTTATGAATCTCCTCTATCAACACTCTTTTCAATCTTTTTGCCAAAATGTCTGCAAAAATTTTGTAATCCACATTAAGCAAAGATATAGGGCGGTAGTTTCTAACCTGGTTCTTCTCAGCTTCTGTCTTCGGTATAAGTGAGATAAAAGCCTCTTTCCACGATTCAGGTGCCTTTTTCCCCTTCATGATTTCATTGCAAACTTCCTTCAATGGTTGTATTAAGCATTCTTTCAGCATCTTGTAGTATTTAGCCATCAGGCCATCTGGTCCTGGTGATTTTCCCAATTTCATATTTTGAATGGCACCTTCTATTTCTTGTTCTGTTATTTCCTCATTTAAAGTCCTTTTACTTTGTTCTGGAATTTTTGGTAGGCCGTATTTTCTGATGAATTCTTCTATTTCTTGTTCATTAATTGGCCCTTGTGCATACAATTTCTTAAAAAAGCTTTGAAAACAATTGTTTATCTCATTAGGTTTGTGGATAATTTTTCCATCCATTTCTAAACTGGTTACCGTGTTCATTTTCTGCCTTTTCTTCAATTGCCATGACAGAAGTTTCCCGCATTTGTCCGCTGATTCGAAGGTTCTTTGTCTCATTTGCTTTATCTTCCATTCTATTTGTTGGTTCATGAGCTCCATGTACTGCATCTGATAAAACTTTATTTCTCTCAGAATCTCATGAGACTTTGGTTTGGACCTCAATTTCTTCTCTCCTTCTTTTATTTTTTCTAGGATTTTTTCCTTCCTCTCATTTTGTTGCTTCCTCTTTATAGAGTTCTGTTGAATTAGGAAACCTCGCATCACGGCTTTGCTTGCGTCCCAAATTATTCTTTTCTCCACGTCTGTTTTCCTGTTAATCTCAAAATAATCTTTTAATGTTTTAAGGGCCTTCTCGTGAATCTCTTCATCCTTAAATAGGGTGTCATTCATTCTCCATCTAAAGGATCCAGTTGTTGTTAGTTTCATCTCCATCTTCACCGCATTATGGTCGGAGCAAGTTTTTGGGCATATTTCTACTTTTTTTGTTCTTGACGCCAGACTGCTAGAAATCCAAATTTGGTCTATTCTTGTCCATGTCATTTTTGCCTCGGAGAAGAAAGTTCCCTCTCTCTCTAGAGGATTCCTTGTTCTCCAAATATCAATCAAGTCCATAGTTTCAGTCATTTCAAAAAAGATCTTTGGTAGTCTCCCTTCTTTTGAGATCACTTGTCTCTGTGCCTTATCCATGTTTGTTGAGACAACTCCATTCATATCCCCCATCATTACGATTTTATAGTCTATGAAATCAACTAGTGTCTCATGCAACTTCTTAAAGAATTCGGCCTTCCCCTCATTTGGGGCATATACTCCAACAATCAGGATTTTTTCTCCTTGAATTTGTATTTCAATTGCCAGGTATCTTCCTTGTTCATCTTTAAATATCAATTTTGGGACCAATTTTTCCTTTGCATAGATCACCACACCTCTTTTCTTCACTTTGTCTGATGAAATAAATTCTTGACCAAGTCTCTTATTTGTCAATAATTTCCTGTGTATCCTGGCAATATGGGTTTCTTGCAAACATATTATATCTAATTGTTCTCTCTTCAAGATGTGAAAAACTTGTCGTCTTTTTCGAGGAAGGTTCAAGCCATTACAGTTCCAACTAAGAAGTTGCAGAGACATTTTGTATTTAGGTAGCTGTTCCTCCAACTGCTCCAAGCTTCTGTTCTTCCTCCGATGGTGGTGGTAAAAGTCCAAATGATAGGTTTGCTATATCAGGTGGTTCTTTCTCCTCTGCAGTTCCTTTCTGCAAATCCTCCAGGTATCTCTCCAGAAATTGTTCTTTGTCCTGAATTGTTTTTATTTTGATCTTTCTTCCTTTAAAGTTAAAGGATAGTCCTTGTGGGAACTCCCATCTGAATGGTATGGTATTTTTCTTCAGCAGGTCTGCTAGGCTCTTATAGTAGGTCCTCACCTCTAAAATATATTTAGGGATGTCCTTAAAAATCTGTATTTGACAGTTTTGGATCACCAGTGCCTTTTGGTAATGCAAGTTCAGTATTCTATCTCTTTCTTCTTTTGATCTCAGTGTAATTAGACAATCCCTTGGTTTCTTGTCCTGCCTCCTGCCCAGCCGAAAGGCTGTTGTTATCTCAAATTCTTCATCTTCCGCCCATTCCTCATGCCAAAAGGCTGCAAAATTCTCTGTAAGGAATTCCACAAGATTTTCCCCTTCCCCTTCAGGAACCAATCTAAGTTTTAGGTTCTTCTCTTTCCTCTGAAGTTCCAATAAGGAGAGGGCTGCATCATGCTCATTAACTTTCTTAATAATAGGCCCAAACTTTTCCCTTGTCTCTTCAGCCGTGGTTTTTGCACTTTCTGCAATCTTTCGTGTTTCAGCGTTCTCCTGGATTAATCTATTTATAGAATCTGTGTTAGACTTTACACTAGCTGTATTAGCATCTAGTCTTGTTGTCAATTCTGTTAATTTTTTGGAGTTCTCTGTCGATAACTTTGTCAATGCTTCCAGAGATTGATTTATTTTAAGGAGTTCCTGTGTCATAGGATCCATAGAAGCTGCTGTTTTTTCCTGTGCAGCTGGTACAGTTCCTGATATGGAGCCCCTTTTCTTGTGAGATTGTTTTGCTTTAAGCCTTGTTACTATCTCTTCTGTAGGGCCACTCATATCCTCAAGGTCGTTTTCACAGAGTTAGTTTCCAAGTGGAAAATCCCACTGTTGCTTCTCCTAATGCAACAGTTTCACTTGAGGCCCTCTAGAGGGAGCATTCAATTGTATCCAAATGGCAGAGAAAAAAGAAAGAAGCAGGAAAGTATAACAGTAGCCATTAAACTCCGATATCCAAACCACAAAGTCTCTGTCTTCTATGCAACCAAAATGCAACAGGGTGAAATCTAAGTTCCAGTAACTTTGTTACAAACAAGCCCCCACTTTAAGGAGTTTGACAGTTTGACAGTTCATACCCCGGTGTCTTGTTTGGGCAGCCCGTCCTGGGGGGGGGGGTTGACAGTGGAGGGTCTTATTTTCCCAGTAATTTTCCAGCAGGTTAAAAATGTCTCAATCTCTTCCCCCCTTCTCCTGCCTGTCGGGGGGGAAATTTAGTCCGATGTCAGTTTGACAGCTTAAAAAAAAAAGAAAAGTTCCCTTCAAATGCAGCTTGATTTTTCGTTGCTTTGTTTCTCCTGCAGCTCCGGGGAGGCAGACTTCCTTAATTTATGCCTTTCCCGTTTTCAGCCAAATTTCTTATTTTAATGTCCCGTCAATTTCCGATCTTACTCACGGGTGTTGTAGTCAATTTCCAGTTACAGGAAGGAATCGGCGCTCTCCGTTAATGGCGACGCGGCTTCACTCCGCTAGCTGGGTGACGACTCTCAGCACCGCGCTTACCCCGATGCCGCTCAGAAGCCTTTAAAAAGGCTCCTTCACAGTGCCGGGGGGCGCAAAAGGTGCCCACCGAATCTCCTTTGTTCACAGGCTCCGCGCCTGTGATTTTAGGGGTCCCCCGCTTGCCGTAGCGGGTAAGACCCGAACTAGCGAAGCAGTCCTGCCTCGGAGCTTGAGGCTTGGACCGCCATTAAGCGCTGGCGCCGACCGGAAGTCCCGAATATATATCTTTTTGTTTCCCATAAAAGGACAAGAGGAAATGGGTGTATCTTTTGTGATTGGTTCTAGCAAACAGCCAATAGGAATTTCAACCAGGCTGATTGGACAGAGGCAGCCACAGGAGGAGCAAGGGGGCTGGATTAAGGAAATATAAGTGCTGGCCAGAATGGCAGGAGGCCAGGCCAGAGCTTGGTAACCATATACCACTGTGCCTCATATTTATTTGTCTGACAAATAAATTATTATTTTAATTTCTCTATTGCTGCGTTGAATATTTCATTCCAGCTAAGCGTTAACCACAAGCAGGGTGCTACAGTTCTACAGTGGTACCTCTGGTTGCGAATGGGATCCTGAAAAGAACGCAACACCCGTCTGCGCATCTGGGCATGTGCGGGTTGCGATTCGCCGCTTCTGAGCATGCGCATGACATCATTTTGTGCATCTGCGCATGCGTGAACAGCGAAACCCGGAAGTAACCCTTTCAGGTACTTCTGGGTGGCTGCGGAACGCAACCGGAAAACGTGCAACCTGAAGCAAACGTAACATGAGGTATGACTGTATATGGAAAAATTCTATATTCCGATTGTTAATTGGAATATTATTATTATTATTATTATTATTATTATTATTATTATTATTAACCACCCAATAACACCCCCCCGCCACAAAAAAGAACCACATTTTAAAAGGGCATAGGATGTCAATGAAATCAACTAGTTAAAAAAGAAGGTTTTTGTGTTATTGTGTTATTGGCAACTGCGGACGAGGCAGCATTTTCCCATCCCCTGGGAAAACTCGGGAGGCTAATTTACTCCCATCATCAGCCTCTTAACCTGTCCGTTCTTACCCTGAAACTGTTCTTAACCTGAAGCACCACTTTAGCTAATGGGGCCTCCTGCTGCTGCCACGCCGCCAGAGCATGATTTCTGTTCTCATCCTGAAGCAAAGTTCTCAACCCGAGGTACTATTTCTAGGTTATCAGAGTCTGTAACCTGAAGCGTATGTAACATGAAGTGTGTGTAACCCGAGGTACCACTGTATAATTGTTGAGTAACAAATGTAACTTTCTATATGGAAAATTTCTATATTCCAATTGTTTTGTTAATTGGAACATTATTATTATTATTATTATTATTATTATTATTATTATTAACCACCCAATAATACGCCCCCACAGAAATAATCAGATTTTAAAATGGCATAAGATGTCAATGAAATCAACCAAAGGCCTAGTTAAAAAGGAAGGTTTTGCCAGGTGAACTTCCCTAGCGAGAGAATTCCACAGACGGGGAGTCACTGCAGAGCAGGTCCATTCTTGTGTTGCCACCCTCTGGACCTCTTATGGAGGAGGAACACAAGGAAGGGCCTCAGAAGATGATTTCAGGGTCTGGGTAAGATCATATTGAAAGAGGCGGTCCTTGAAGTATTGTGGTTCTGAGCCATTTAAGGCTTTCTAGGTCAAAACCAGCACTTTGAATTGGGTCCAGAAACTAATTGGTAGCTGGTGCAGCCGGACCAGGAGCGATGTAATATGCTCTTGTTCCAGTGAGCAACCTGGCCGCTGAATTCTGCACTAGCTGAAGTTTCCGAACTGTCTTCAGAGGCAGCCCTATGTACAACACATTGCAAGTAATCTTACCTTGAGGTTACCAAGGTTAAGAAATGTAACTTTCTATATGAAAAAAGAATAAAATATTATTACAGAAAAAAGACAGACCACAGCATTCATTCACAGCAGCCTCTCAACAGGTACTAACCTCCATGCCCTATTCAATCTTTTTCACTCACACCAGAAGCACTTATAAAAAACAAATTATAAACTAAAATACCAAAATCTTCTTAAAGGATCTCTGCGGTAAACTAGGGTTGCCATTTTTTAGGAAATTGTTGAGCTTTTTCCATTGGGTTGCCATACATCTGGGTGTTTCCTGACATTTTGCCGATTCCTGTCAGGACATGTCAGGAATATGGCAAGCTTACAGTAAGTGCTAATCTCCAGGTTGTAATCTCTCTCCAAGATTACAAGGACAGGGCTGTGAAATCAGCTTCTGAGAGTCATTTAGAAAGCCGTGAAACTAATTTCACTTGGAAAGGAAGTCTTGCTACCACTTACAAGTTGACCCATAGAAAATACAACAACGTTTTATGTTGCCTTGTGTTTTCCCCTGAATTCACATAGCTACCCATGCTGCCATTATCCTACTTTGTATGCTTTTGTGCTTTTCAGTATTAATCGGAATCTTGCCCCTTTATACTAGTTTTAATGTCTTATGTGTGTTGTTTATAGCTGCTGGTTGAAGGGCACTCATCTCCAAAACACATTGTGTAGCACAAGAAGTTGAATTAATAAAACCGCTTATTACAGTATGTTCTTGATCTTGTCTTCCTTTTGTTCTATTGCATGTTGCGACATGGCCTAGAACAGGTATGTCCAACTTTCAAGAGACTGAGATCTACTCCCACTATAAAGAAACTGGCGGTGATCTACCAAATTTGTTGAGCTTTTTTAGGGAGCCAAAGTTATTGAGCTTTCAGGAGGGTGTGGGGGCCCCCCAAGATCTACCACAGACACACCGCGATCTACCAGTAGATCCCGATCTACCTGTTGGACATCCCTGGCGTGGAATACTGTGTACTTCTCCCCTTCCAACATACGGAAGGGCAACGAGTTCTACTGGCAATGAAGCCGGAGCACATCAGCCTTTCTCAGCAGCAGCTCACGTGTAACCAGAGAAGACGAGACAAACAGAACAGGCACCTTTCCATTACTTCCTCCGCAAGCATTAACTCTTTGTCAGGCCATAGTTTATTTTATTTGTTTCTTAAATACAATTCTGAGCTTTTTCAGCAAAAACTCTTCAAAACATACAAAATTACTCAACCATCAGATATGAACATATTAACCTTTAAAACATTGGAATTGGTAATAATCTCTAGCCCAGACATGTATCATCTTAATTCCTTCCCATATATTTTTATGGTGGTGATGCTCCTGCTGTGACCCACCGTGGGTCTGAACACTGACCCAGGGCTCTAGCCCAGCCTATGCCAACCTGGTACCCACCAGATGTTTTGGACTACAATGCCCATCTGCCCCAACCACCATGGCCAATAGTCAGGGATGGTGGGAGTGCTAGTTTAAAAGCATCTGGTGGGCTACAGGTTCCACATCCCTGCACACACAAAGATTGTGGCAAGATCATTTTCTGGCAATGACTTGTGCATATTCTTGTCTGTCACAGGAGGGCTGGTTACTATGAAGTGTCTCTGCTGCTCTGATCCTAGGCAGAGGCAACATGGCTTGGAGGGAGCAAAACAAATGGGTTGGGATTATGGGAGGGAGGGAGGAAGGGGACGGGGAGGAGGAGGAGGAGGGGAAAAGATGATAGCAAGAGAACTGCACATAGTGAGAAACTGCAGAGGTGAGGGAGGATGACGTTCTCGTATTAAGTTGAAATCTCCAACTGCGTTTTTTGAACACATCATTCCTCTCTTCTCTTTTGAACCAAATGGTAGCTGGGAAAGCAACATGGAAATATTTACACCATATGGTTTGGACATCTACCCATTGTAGTACTGTCTGGATTCCAAGCAGTGAAAGAAGCACTCATTGACCACTCTGAAGAATTAGATGAGCGACCAGAGACTCCTTTACTTAGGACTCTGATGAAAGGAAAGGGTAAGTAGTGAAGAATAAGAATTTCTACTGGTATTTTCCCAAGATGAGACTTTTAAAGGGCTGTCCAGAAAAACAGAACAAAGGTTCTCTATTACTGCTGCACACAACGGGAAATGCTAGGACCTAGGGCCTGAGGTCATTCAGAGTGGCTAGTCCTCATGCTATCAAATGACACATTCGTTTGGGTCCATGAAAACCTGGCTTCAGCACATGTGAAGATTTGGTTGATTATGACATCTCTAAGAAACACAACACACTGCTTCTCTCAACAAGCTCTTCCAACATATTTGGGCATGGACTCATGTGGCAAATATAACATGTGAACTTTGCAATCACATAGTTACTATCATCATTATAAATTATGAATTGCATTTTGCATGTATGCCTCAAGGTAACTTACAGAGATATAAAAACAGTTTAAACTATGAATAATCATAGTTTAGAGGTCCCGGGCCCTAAGTAAGTCAGATTATCCTCCACCAGGGCCAGGGCCTTCTCAGTGATGGCTCTGACCTGGTGGAATGCTCTTTCCCATGAGACCAGGGCCCTGCAGGATTTAACTTCCTTCCGCAGGGCCTGTGTTCTTTTTATTATTATTTTTTAAGCAAATTTTTTATTATATTTTTCATAAAATCTCCAATCATACAAATTTCCACATCACATATTTTAGCTTATTGGACCTCCCTCAACTTCTCTGACAATCATCCGTAGTTAAATTTCTATCTTCACATTCCTTAATATTAGTATTGCCTTTAAGTACATTCTTTCTATCCTCATTTACATTCTTGCAATATTCCTTATTTTTTTCACAAAGCTTCTTTAAAACACACTAGCGTTGTGTCTTCCTCACATACCGTTTTCAAATATTCTCTAAATTTTCCCCAGTCCTCTAAAAACTTATGATCTCTTTGGAATCTAATTTTTCCAGTTAATTTGTCCAGTTCTGCATAGTCTGTTAGTTTTGTTCTCCATTCTTCCAAAGTCAGTACTTCTTCTTGTTTCCATTTTTGAGCCATCAATATCCTCGCTGCTGTTATTGCGGCAGGGCCTGTGTTCTTGTTGTTTAGTCGTTTAGTCGTGTCCGACTCTTTGTGACCCCATGGACCAAGGCACGCCAGGCACTCTTGTCTTCCACTGCCTCCCACAGTTTGGTCAAACTCATGCTGGTAGCTTCAAGAACACTGTCCAACCATCTCGTCCTCTGTCGTCCCCTTCTCCTTGTGCCCTCCATCTTTCCCAACATCTTTTTTTAAAAAATAATAATATTTATTAAGATTTTGAAAATTACAAAAAGAAAAAAGAAAGGTTAAACATAGAAAAACAGAAACAAAAACAAAAAACACTACATAAAACATTAAATTAGCAAAACAAAACAAAAACAATTAAAAACACTTCCAATCTTTTCGATCTTAACTTTCATACCCTTATTTCATTGACTTCCTCAACGCCTCCCTTTTTGTATTCCACTTCAATTAACTATTTCAGCAAGTCCTTTCCATCTTCATCTATTTTCTGTCTTATAGTTAATTTTAACATATTGCAACCTAGTTTTCCCCCCCTTTTAATACATTAACCATCTATCTATGCCTAGTTCCTTCTAACATTTCTGCCAAAGCCATATAACTTTATTCCACCTTTTTTCTAAAGCTCCTTAATTTTACAATATTTCTGTAAATAATCTTTACATTTTTTCCAATCTTCCTCCACCGACTCTTCTCCCTGGTCTCGGATTCTGCCAGTCATTTCCGCCAGTTCCATATAGTCCATCAACTTCATCTGCCATTCTTTCCGGGTGGGTAAATCTTGTGTCTTCCAGTACCTCGCCATGAGTATTCTTGCTGCTGTTGTCGCATACATAAAGAAAGTTCTATCCTTCTTTGGCACCAATTGGCCGACCATGCCCAGGAGAAAGGCCTCTGGTTTCTTCAGGAAGGTATATTTAAATACCTTTTTTTTTCTTTCTTGCAAACACTGTATGCAAACAGGGCCATGCATCTGCAATGGCAAGCAAATTATTTTCAGGATGCAATTGCATTTTTAAAAAAGAAAAGAATTCAGGGTGCAATTGCATTTTGAAGAGAACAGATGTAAAGCAGTGCTTGCCATTCAGGTGTGCATTGAAGCTGTTTGCATTCGTTTTTTTTTTTTTAAATAATATTTATTCAAAGTTTAAGAGTTACAGAAAGAAAAAAAAGAAAAATACAAAATACAAAAAAATACAACAGCAACCAAAAAAATACACTCACTTGGAAAAAAAACGAAAAGAAAAAAAAACCAGATTAAACCTTTGCAAAACTTTCTTCCTTTACTTATTTCCTTGACCTCCTCACACCTCCCATTTTTGTATTCCAGTTCAAATAGTTATTTCTGCAAATCCTTCCAACCTTATTTTCATTTAAGTAATTTAATTTGTTTTAAAAACCACTTTTACTTTATCCAATCTTAACTCTCATCCAAACCTATATATCAATACTTATTCTTGAGACGTTTCTCTAAGGTCGAAAAAAATTCCCTTCCACGAATTTCCCAACTCTCATATAAAACAAAAAAGCAAATTATATTGTATACCCTTTGAGTTCCCAATTTCCATTCCACCCATACCCCCTTCCCAGTTTCAGTCCCCAACATAAGTCCATCAATCTCAAAAAACCATTAGCCCGGAGATTTTACATCCGAGGCTCTCAAGTCTCTCTCATGTCCCCTCTGCCCGTCTTTTTGATAGTCCTTAATATTGAAAGCCAAATCTCGGGGAAGGTCCAACCCAACAGCATCCACATTCCTTCCAGCCAAACCTCCGTACTTAAAAGTAAGGCCTATGGGGTATTCCAAATCTTGTTTCATTCTCCTTTCAGATCCAAATGTCCCCAAAGCTCCAACTTCCACCTGAATCAAATTTATAATCCTAGGGTCATCTGATCTCCACATAAGGAGATCTCTCCATCTTTCACTTTCCAATTCAGGCCAAACTTCCATCTTCAAAAATTTATTTCCCCTTATTGCCATCATGTCAGGCCTCAAATTGCAGCTCTCCTTTCACATCTGCAGGGTTACGGCTCCCCCTTTCTTCTCTTCAGAGACAACATAATTCTCCTCAAATTTCCCTGTTTGTTCAGTTGAATAAAATTCCTGTGCCGAGTTCTTATCAAGTTCAATGATGGTACTCAGTCTTGTGTCCAAAGTTGTAACATTTGTAGTCAAAACACCAATTTGACCATGCAACTTTCCCAAGAGAAAAAATGCCCTATTCAGTTCAGACTGGATTTCCTTTCCAACAGCCATTCTTTGCAATATCCCAAAGCTCCCTCTAGGGGAATTTAAGTTTCTTTTTACTCCTTTCAGCACAGATCCAAAAGTCCAGTTAAATTGTAACAGTCCTTCCTTCTTTTCAAAAGCAAGCTCGTAACAAGAAAGGGGAGGCGGACTTCCTGTTTGGACCTTCCCCGATCGTGCCGAATTTAAAAATATTTTTAAAAATCCAATTTCCGTACTACTCACGGGTTGTTGTTTGAAATCCGAATGTCCACAAAAAGAAGTCAGCGCTCTCTGACAATGGCTGTGCGGCTTCACTCCGCAAAAATAGCAGTCGATTCGAGACACCTCGCCACTCACCCTGCATCACTTCGGAACCCCCAAAAAGGGGTTTCCGTGTGAGTAGGGGGCGCGCTCCTGGTGTGAGCCGAATCCCACATTCCCAGGCTTCCTCCGCCTGGGATTTTTAGAGGGTCTCCGCCTTCGCCGCGGTGGCCAGACCCGATTTTGGCGGAGCGGGTTCCTCTGATTCAGAGGAATTCTGCCATTGCCGATGGTGCTAACCCGGAAGTCTAAATACCTTTTTCATTTCATTATAAATCATCTCCCAGAATGTCTTAATCCTTGGGCATGTCCACCAAAGGTGAAAGAATGTACCTTCAGTCTCATTACATTTCCAACATTTATTTTCAGGCAAGTGATAGATCTTTGCAAGCTTGACTGGCGTTATGTACCACCTGTAAATCATTTTCATTAAATTCTCTCTTAGGGCATTACATGCCGTAAATTTCATACCTGTGGTCCATAACTGTTCCCAGTCAGCCATCATAATGTTATGTCCAACATCTTGTGCCCATTTAATCATAGCAGATTTCACCGTTTCGTCCTGAGTATTCCATTTCAACAGCAAGTTATACATTCTTGACAGATTCTTAATTTTAGGGTCTAACAATTCTGTTTCCAATTTTGATTTTTCCACCTGGAAGCCAACTTTTTTATCCAAATTATATGCCTCCATTATTTGATAATAATGGAGTCTTCCTGGTACTTCTCTCTCTCATTCACGGTTAAGTTTTTCTCTAGAACCTTAGTTTTCGTCTTGTTCAACTTAAAACCTGCTACCTGACCAAATTCTTGAATCAATTCCAGTACCCTTTTGGTACTAGATTCTGGCTCCTGCAAAGTCAATACTAAATTGTCGGCAAATGCTTTCAATTTGTACTGTTTAGCTTCCACTTGTATGCCTTTAACCAATTGGTCCTTTCTGATCATATTTAACAAAACCTCCAGGACCGATATAAAAAGCAATGGAGAGATTGGGCAACCTTGTCGTGTTCCTTTCTCAATCTTAAACTCTTCTGTCACTACATTATTCACAATTAATTTTGCCTTTTGCTCTGAGTTAATTGCACCTATAGCATTTTCAAAACCTTGGCCTACCCCCATCCCCTGTAAATTCTTCTTCATAAAACTCCAAGAGATGTTGTCAAAGGCCTTCTCTGCGTCCACAAAAATCAAAACTGCCTTAGTATTAATATTCACTTGTAATTTTTCTAAAATATTAATTATATTTCTCGTATTATCAGACAAATGTCTGCCCGGGAGAAAGCCGGCTTGGTCTTTATGAATTTCTTCTATTAACCCCTTTTTTAATCTTTTAGCCAAAATATCTGCAAAAATTTTGTAATCCACATTAAGCAACGATATGGGGCGGTAGTTCTTAAGCTGTGTCTTTTCAGTCTCTGTTTTCGGTATAAGTGTAATATAAGCTTCCTTCCATGACTCTGGTGCCCTTTTTGTCGGTTTGCAAGCCCCCTCCATAGAGGCTGGCCCCTCTCACTGTCCTCGGAGCTTGCTTACCGGTAACCTCCTCTGGCTGATATCCAGATAGACCAGGGAGATTTTGATAGGCGACATTTTCCCAAGCATGGGCAAAATGCACAACCCCTCCCTCCTGCTTCCGCAGGGGACAGAAAATAAGTCAGAAATCTATTTACATGATGTTTATTTCTGACATTACAGCACTAGAGAAAAACACGTCCTTTCAGTTCAGTTCTTCCAGCAAGTCTGACAAACTTTCTGAACATGCGCACACAGAAGGTTTCAAGTTACACTCTTCACAAAGACTTATCCAGCCTGTGAACGTCCTGGGAAATTTTTCTTTCCCACAGATAAGCGCATCATGTGGTGTCAACAATCTGGCTGTCTGCAGTGGTGATGTTTCCATATACTGACACTTTTCCCCTCCAATATTTCGTTACAGACTTCCTTCAGTGGTTGTATTAACCATTCTTTCAGAGACCTGTAGTACCTTGAAGTCAATCCATCCGGTCCTGGAGATTTTCCTAATTGCATATCCTGGATGGCCCCTTCCACTTCCTGATCTGTTATTTTATAGTTCAACATTAACTGGTTTCCCTGAGAGATTTTATGTAATCCATTTATTTTCAAAAATCAATCAATATCCATTTCCTTCTACTTTTCCTGTGTATAAAGTTGTTTAAAATACCTCTGCAAACACTTCCTAATCTCCACTGGGTTCTGGATATTCTTTCCTTCCACTTCCAAATTCGTAATAGTATTAAGTTTTTGTCTTTTTTTCATTTGCCAAGCCAGCAATTTCCCACATTTATTTGCCGATTCAAATGTCTTTTGTCTCATCTGTTTGATCTTCCATTCTATTTCCTGATTCGTCAATTTTATGAATTGTACTTGATATAACTTTATCTCTTTCAGGATCTCCTGTCATTTTGGTTTTCCTCTCAACTTCTTCTCACCTTCCGTTATTTTTTCCAAATTTTATCCTTTTTTTCATTTTGGGTTCTCTTCTTAACTGCATTCTGTTGTATCAGGAATCCTCTCAGGACCGCCTTGCTTGCATCCCAGATTACTCTTTTTTCCACTGTTGTGCTCATATTTGTCTCGAAATAGTCTCTCAAGGTTTTTTGGGCATTCTTGATCACTTCTTCACTCCTAAACAATGTGTCATTCACCCTCCATCTGAAGGAACCAATTGGCGTCAATCTCATTTCCATCTTCACTGCATTATGATCAAAGCAAGTCTTGGGGCAAATCTCCACTTTACTGGTCTTCGGAGCCAATCCTCTAGTTACCCAAATCTGGTAAATTCTTGTCCATGTCATTTTGGCCTCAGAGAAGAAAGTTCCCTCTCTTCCCAGAGGGTTCTTCATTCTCCCAATATCAGCTAAGTCCATATTTTCAGTCATGTCAAAAAAAGTTTTTGGTAGATCTTAACTCTTGTCTCACACAGAAGGGAGTGGACCCTCCCAGCTCTCACCTGGGTGCTTCCCTTTCTTCCCCCAGTCTCCCACCCTGGGAGATCTTTCCTTCTCTGCCTCTCACACAGGGTCTTTCACCAGCCGGCTATCACCTTCAAGTGTGTACCCAATAGTCCTCCTCCATTCCAGTATGGTGACTTTATCTCCCAAAAAATTCCAACCATTCCTCCATTTTTTTTTTTATATAAAAAACAAATTCTTCATTTCTATTTAAACAGGAATCTCTGCACTGTAGTCATATACAGTGGTACCTCAGGTTAAGTATTTAATTCGTTCCGGAGGTCCGTACTTAACCTGAAACTGTTCTTAACCTGAAGCACCACTTTAGCTAATGGGGCCTCCTGCTGCTGCCGCGCCGCCAGAGCCCGATTTCTGTTCTCATCCTGAAGCAAAGTTCTTAACCTGAAGCACTATTTTTGGGTTAGCGGAGTCTGTAACCTGAAGCGTATGTAACCTGAAGTGTATGTAACCTGAGGTACCACTGTACAATATTGAAAAATAACCCATAGTTATTTACTTGTTGTATATTCATTATTTTACACCCAGTTTTATATCTTGTGATCCCATTTCCTGTAGGCAGTGATTTTCCATCCTAATTTAGCAAGAGAGAAAGAAAAAAGCTCCTTCCATTTCCACCACTTCCATTCTTTTCCCAATAGCATCACCAGAAGCTTGATAGATAGAAGTGAAATTTGATCGTGATGGCCTTCCATGGAAAGATCTAAACTTGTCGACATCACACTGTATCAGATACCAGGTTTCTCTTCAAAAATCAAAACGGTAGAGCTGTCGAGAAATCTCACTTTTTGCTGATACTGTAAAGTGAGCATGCCTGTGACGTCATTCTGAGCATCTGCACATGTGCGAGCAGCAAAACCCTGAAGTAACCTGTTCCGTTACTTCCGGGTCGCCGTGGGAGGCAACCTGAAAAGATTTAAGATTTAACCCGAAGCGACTTTAACCCGAGGTATGATTGTTGTTATATCTCACTGATTTTCAATAGGTATTGCATTATCAAATGGTCACACCTGGAGGCAACAGAGACGCTTTGTTGTAGTTACTCTGCAGAAGCTGTGGCGGGAAAAGAAAGGCATGGAGCAGCAAGTAGCAGAGGAGGCCCATCAGCTCGTGGAGGCTTTTGCACGTTCAAAGGGTATGTTATGCTAAGTGATGGTGCTGAGCTGGCATATGGAGATATATTTGTGTCCTACCTCTGTCCATTTTAGAAAGGAATGTGATATGCCTTTCTTGGTTCCTAATGGAGATCCCAGCAGTTTCTCTTGGCCACCATGAAACCCCACTCTCATTATGAACTGGACCAGCTGAGCTAACATTAGTATAACTTTATTTTGCAGGACAGCCACTTGACCCTTCCATGCCCATCGCTACTTCAGTCTCCAACGTGATATGTGCTGTGGCTTTTGGGCACCGGTTTGCTCTTGAAGATGAAAGGCTCCAGAAGCTGATAGAAGCCATAGAATTTTCCCTACAATTTGCATGTAGCTTTGGTTATGCTGTGAGTAGTCATTTCCATTCCTCCCAAACAGGTCTCCCAAGGGCCTTAATACCACAAATCAGTATTCTGATAGAGGGTTGGAGAAGTGAGATCAGGTTTAAATTGATCTGAGATAAGGGTCACTTACTATCTCACAGCTTGATCCATTGCTCATGATTATCATTGAGATAAAAAACACGTACAACCCCCCCCCCCCCATAAAACAGCAACAAAAGAAGACTTTGTCCACCACAGGAGACTCTTTGGAGGGAAGATGGGACAAAAATGGAACAATGACCTTCAGAACAGGTCATCTAGAGCCCACCAATGGGAAGAGAGGTGAACAAAATAATCTTCTCAAGAAGGGAATTACATAGTTTTGTTGCCATCATGGAAAACTAAATGTGTCTACTCTATACCCACCTAGCAGTGGCAATCATGATGGCGTCCATGGTGAGGCCCCTGCAGCCATCACTTGGCTGGAATTTTTTTTAATGAAAGAGAGACCAGCAACTCAAGCACTATCGCTATTGCTGAGGAAAGCAGCCCCCTTCTGGATGATCAACTAAACCCTTTCCTCAAATTTAAGTTCAGTTCTCCACATTTCTACATCCATTCCTAATCTGTAAAAAAAAAAAGAAAAAGTACTCATGAAACTTACCGTACTTGAATTTCCCCCCATCCCTATTCTCCACCCATGTCCAACTAACACAAACGGGCACTAACTTGTTCCAGGAGAGGTCCTGAGATTGTGCCCAGTTTTGAAATTATGCTGGGAAGCTGGAAAAATATTTTGAGCCATACTTTTCTTTCACATGTTCAGCTAGGGATAATTCACAGAATCCAGTCATTGTGGGATTCCAGAGAAGCTATAGACACCTTCCTTCTTCTTAGTGAGACTCAAACTAATATGCTTGCCCTGAAGAAGAATGCAGATCATGTTTTATAAGTGCAATTCCAAAGCACAAACGGTTTGAACAAGCTTCCTCATGGTAATGGCAATATTTCTGCTATCTTTCCTTTAGCTTTATGAAATGCTCCCATGGCTCATGAAACATCTCCCAGGACCCCACAAGAAGCTTTTCTCCTGCGTGGAGATGGTGCTTTCATTTGCAAAGGAGGAGATAGAGAATCATAAGGAGAATCAGTCTCTGCATGATCCACAGGATTTCATTGATTTCTATCTATTTCAGATGGAGAAAGTAAGTATGTGCTTGAAACCAAATGCTGCTCATCCAAGGAATCATCATATTCCATGTTATGAGTGAACAGAGAGAGGAGCTGAGGGAAGTCTGGGGGGTGGGGTGGGAGGGCTGGTTTTCTTTTTGGGGAGGGGAAAATAGGGGGGGGGGAATGAGGATGATATGTTTTTGATTAATTGTTATGTTGAAATCTTTAACAAAAAATAAATATAAGTGAATACTAATCTCTTGCCAGGACACCAATATCTCTCTCTGCCCCCCCACAACTCCCTCATAGTCATTTTAATTGCTAAAGTGAGTTGACATCCTTCCATAGGCATCTACTAAAATAGCTAGGAAAGGATAGATATTTTCATGTACAAATGTGAATGCAAATGAGTATCTGCTTCAAAACTGTAGGCCAGCGGTGTAGCATGGGTTGTCAGCACCCGGGGCAAGGCAAGTAATTTGCGCCCCCTAACCCGGGGCAAGGCAAGTAATTTGCGCCCCCTAACCCAGGGCAAGGCAAGTAATTTTCGCCCCTAACCCCTAACCTGCCGCCGCTGCCAGCTTCTTTTTGCTGCTGCCTGGGTTGGGGTATTTACGGTAAGGTAGCCACAGCGGCGGTGGCGGGTCCGTGTCAGGTGATCTGAGGCGAGTTGCCGCTGGCGCTGCCGCCCAAACAACACCGCTTTCCCGGAGGAGGAGGGCAGAGAGGCAAGGAAAATGCAACATGGCCCAGCAGCTGCAGCAACAGCGGCGGTGGCGGGGTTGTGAGGAGGGGCTGCCTGGCGTGTCCTCCGCGGCCCTGACGTGCAGGGACCGCGGCGAGCGCTGAGAGCCACTTTCTGCCGGACGCCTTCAGCCCGGACGCACGCACAGCTCGTCGGTTCCGCGAGACATGGGGCTCTGCTACAGCCTGCGCCCGAGGCTCTTCGGCGACTCCGGAGGCGGCGAGCGCGCCCCCCCAGATGTTGCGCCCGGTGCGGCCGGCCCCACTGCACCCCCCACACTATGCCACTGCTGTAGGCAGCTCATTCAAGGAATCATTATATTCCCTGTTATATGTGAATACTAATCCCTTGCCTGGAAACCAGTACAGTGGTACCTTGGTTCTCAAACTTAATCCGTTCCAGAAGTCTGTTCCAAAATCAAAGTGTTCCAAAACTGAGGCATGCTTTCCCATAGAAAGTAATGGAAAATGAATTAATCCATTCCAGACTTTTATAAACAACCCCTAAAACAGCAATTTAACGTTAATTTTTCTATCTAATGAGGCCATTGATCCATAAAATGAAAGCTGTAATCACTGTACTGTACTATAAAATAAATAAAACAGTATTGTGGATGGATAAAAATTAAAATTAAAATTCTTTCTTACCTGCGCTGATGATAGTCATTGTTTGGATGGTGGGTTTTTATCCATTTCCATAGTCACACAATCAATCAATCAATCAATCATAAAATGAAGAACAAGCTACAGTCACAAAAATGAAAAAGCCACACAAACAAAAACGCAAAAAATAGCAAAAACAAAAGCACCAAATGCCTCCATGAAGTTTTACATTTATTTTTCTGTCAAACGAGTGTGTTGGTAATAGTAGCCTGTTGGTTTTTGGTGAGTTTACCAGAAGTCTGGTAGGGACTTCTGACAGGAGCTTTACAAGATTGTTTTTGATAGTGAAGCCTACCTCATATATTTGACATTCTTGTTCAGATAGACCTTTCCAGAAGAATGTGTAGCCTCCTTTTTCTTCCTTCAGTTGCCCCTTGCCTGCTCTTTGAGTTTCTTGAAGCACTGCAATATTGATGTTAAAATGTCACATCTCTCTTGCAATGATGGCAGTTCTGCGTTCAGGATGCTCATTGTCTGTGTTATATCTGTCCATATATTCCATGTTCCAAAGTTCAATTGTCTTTTACCACCGCTGGGTGGTGACCCCACTGGGCGTGGTAATCCAGTCAGGGAAAAAGAGAGGCAGACTATGTTTAGGGCACCTTTTCTAGCCCCTCCCCCATTTTGGAGTGAGCAGAGTAGATCCTAAAAAGGGCTGCTCAGTCATGGATACAGCTGCCAAGCTGCTCAACTGCCTTGTTCCTTGAGTCAGAATGAGTGAATCTGTATCCACCGCCCATGTGCTGTTTCATGACTAAGGGCTTCCAGATTTCACAATCCTGCCCCTGTTACCATATGCTGATCACCATGGAACTTTTGGTGTTTGGGTTTGGGATGGGTTTTTTGGAAGATGCCTGTACGTGAATTTGTTTTATGTCTGTAAATCAGTGCACACTGACCAATGAACAGTCTTCGCAGTAAGGCTCTGTTCTGATGGCATGAGTTGACATGGCAACCGGTAAATTCTTATTTGCTGCAGCTTTCATCCACCTTTACAGCCATTGTAACATAACGCTTGTTATCACCCACCTGTTCTGCCGTTGATGACTTCTTGGGTCATTCTTTGTCTAGCTGCTCCCCTTTGACCTTACCGCCGTGGGTGACCCTGCAGGGAGTATGAGATTCCCAATGGCTTCACTCACAAGGGTCATAGGAATGTGCAAGCCCACTCACCACGAAAAGGTGATGATCCAGCGAGTGAGGGCAGCAACAGTAAGGGGGGGTGGCAGCAGCTTCCCATTTCACCTTAGGCACTATAAGAGGACACCCCACCTCTCATGAAGCATGTGTGGCCACCCTGGTATGGTAATAAGTGGGGGAAGGAAGATAAAGTGCTGAAGGACAGAATGTAATGCATGTAAATGACATGTCACTTTCCCCATTTTCAACACCAGAGCAGGAATGATCCAGAGTCCACCTATGATGAAGAAAACTTGGCCCAGTGCATTTTTGACCTCTTTGTAGGAGGGTCGGACACAACTGCGTGTTCTCTGAAATGGGCACTTCTCCTCCTGGCAAGTCATCCAGATATCCAAGGTGAGAGAGGAGAGCCAGGACTTCTCTTGACCACTAGGGTGGACCATAATTCTTTAAAGGTTTCATAAGGAAGCCTACAATAGTAGGGTTGGAAGGGACCCCAGGGGTCTTCTCATACAACCCCCTGCAGTGCAGGAATCAGCACATTCCCCCCTCCAGTTTGATTCCATTCCACAACCTGTTTTGTTTTGCAAATCTGCTAGCAGTTTCTTTATGCAGCAAATGTACAAGAATGCCCCTGCTGTGAAATAAGTAACTGAGCCTCATTCCTGCCTCTCCATGCTCCATTACATGAGGGATGCGGGTGGCACTGTGGTCTAAAGCACTGAGCCTCTAAGGATTGCTGATTAGAAGGTTGGCAGTTCGAATCCATAAGACAGGTGAGCTCCTATTGCTCTGTCCCAACTTCTGCCAACGTAGCAGTTCGAAAGCATGCCAGTGTTAGTAAACAGGTAGTGCTGCGGTGGGAAGGTAATCAGCATTTCTGTGTGCTCTGGCACTCATCATGGTGTCCAGTTGTGCCAGAAGTGGTTTAGTCATGCTGGCCACATGACCTGGAATGCTGGCTGTGAATAAACACCAGCTCCCTAGGCCTGAAAGCGAGATGAGCGAAGCACTCCATAGTCTCCTTTGATTGGACTTAACCGTCTAGGGGTCCTTTACCTTTAACTTTATATGAGTGGTGCTAGCCAAAGATCAGATGAGGAAATGAGTATTAGTGAAACTAAGTAGGAAATATTGAGGGCTGGGGGTGGAGAATGAATATATGACAGCCTTTGATCCCAGTCCTTCAGCAAATCCAGCCAGCTCTGGTAACCAGAAACAACTGCGATGAGCTTCACTTTCAGCCTTTTCACACCTGGGATCTAGAGTGGAGAAGAACCATGTACACAGACTTGAGCTCCTTGGAGGACCAGGTGACCTAAAAATGCAAGAAACTGGGACTCATTCACAGAGATTTATGGAATATGTTCAAGGGAATTAAATGTCCATCTGAAATAAAATGCAGTATTCACAATAAACCTTCTGTTTCCATCATTCTCTTCAGATAAAATGCACAAGGAAATAGAAGATGTCATAGGTTCTGCTCACTCAATCTGCTATCAAGACAAGAAGAAACTGCCCTACACCAATGCTGTGATTCATGAACTACAGCGCTTTAAATTTGCCAGTTTTTTGGGGTTCCCTAGGCAATGTACAAAGGATTTCAAGCTGCGTGGTTTTCTCATTCCCAAGGTATAACAGTGTGATATAGCTGCACTCCTGTAGCCCAAGAGCAAAGAGCAGCAGAAGGTTTCATATTGAGAGATGCAGCCATCTCTTCCTGTCTAGTCAAAAATCTGAAGGGCAAGAGCAGGAGCTCCATCTGCAGACATGTTTCACCATCAGCAAGTGCCATTCCATGGGGCAATTGTGGCAGGGGAGAAGCATGTAGTGGCCAGAGGTCTCAGCCTGCTTGTGAGCGTTCATTTTAAAAGAGGTGGGGGAAATTCTTCTTGTGTTCCTGCCTGTACAGAAAGTTTTTACAGTGATGAATACAAAGCCACCCACCAAAATAATAATAATAATAATAATAATAATAATAATAATAATAATTCAGATCAGTCTCAGCAATGATTAGTCTTGGGATAGTGTGGGACAATAAAAAAAAAGCATTGATGTGAATGCATTCCAAGTCACTTGTTTCTTATTTGCAGGGGACTATTATTGTTCCCGATCTGCGCTCTGTTCTTCTTGATCCAACACGATGGGAGACACCTGCAAAGTTCAACCCAAATCATTTTTTGGACAAGGATGGACAATTCGTGAACAGAGAAGAATATCTCCCATTTGGTGCAGGTAAACACAGAAGACCAAGCTACGTTGCGATCTGTAGATGGGCTTACTGGTCTGCTTCCAGGAAATGACACCAGCAGCAGCACAGGAGGGAGTGGGCCGGAGCAGAAGCAGCGTCTTTCTGGCTGGAGTGGCACTGCTGGTCAGCAGAATGGGGCAAGGCACTGGCAAGTTAAGGGGATCTCTAGGTTGGTGGCTTGGGACCCACACATGCACACACACTTATGTGGTCTCCATCTGCACCTCCCAACATTTGCCACCCCTGCCCTGTCCCTGAGAGAGGCAGCACTGCCAGCACCCGGATAGTGCTCTTCCCTGTCACACATCACCACTGCAAGCCACCCAACTTCTCTTCAGGCAGCAATGCTAGTTCCTACCAAGGTGAAGTAAACCTGGCAGGAGAGTTTGCTCCATGGTCTTAACCCCTTTCTGCATTGCTGATTTGGGCAGTTGACCAGTTTTCCTTTTATTTTTTAAAATCAAGTTTTATTAAAAAGCTTTATACATAAGACACAATAAAAATCATACTAATCTAAAAGGGAAAATAGAAAAAAGATTAGGAAAGAAAAAATAGAAATAGAAAAGGAAATTACAGAGTCCTCTATCAAAATTAAATCTTCACCCTTATTCTGCACACAGAAAAGTGAGCCCTCCCAGTTCTCACTGGGAGCTAGATCCTCTTACACTGGCTTCTAGCCCTGGGAGATGCTCTCTGCCCTGCCCCTCCCACAGGACCCTTCATCTTCAATCCATCCTCTTCCTGAATGTATCTTCCTTGATATGAGATAGGGAACTTCAAATTACAGAACAAAACATAAGTATAACAAGAAGAAAGGAAGGTTAGCACTGACCAGGCTAGAAAACTGACAGCAGCCTTGATGTTTTCCCTATCCTAACTATGTCTATTTTGCCAAAGTGTTATGCAGAATGCTTATAGCTACAAAGGAATGAACACGGGAAAGTAAATTTTTGCTCACTTGCTGCCTTCTTCTTGTCTCCTCCTCAGGGGCTCGCATTTGTTTGGGAATGCAGATGGCAAAGATCGAAATATTCATCTTCCTGACCAGCCTGCTGAGGGCATTCAGTTTTCAGCTGCCAGAAGGAGTCAAAGAGCTCAATCAAGAGGCTATACTAGGGATTATAGCACATCCCTATCCTTATAAACTCTGTGCTATTCCCTGTTGCAACACATAAGAAAATAGGAAAATATTAGGGGCTGCACCCCTGCTTCCTGCACTTGGTGACCCCTTGGCCACTCCTGACACATGAACCCCCTAGCATTTCCCCTTCCCTTCCCATCTCATCCCATGCAACTACTGAGGTCTCTTTTCACCTTCACAGCTCCATTTCTGAAGCCACTTCTCTCTTATCTTCTGCAGCTCTGCTTTTCATCTGTTTTCCCCTTCATTCCATCTCCTCCTTTTCTTTAGGCCCTTTCATGCCCCTGCTTTCATCTTCATCCCTCTCCCAATGCCTCCTTACTCCCTCCTTTTTGACAACTTCCTTTGCATCCCCATTCTTACTCTTGCTCCCTTTTCTCCTCCCCCTCCCCTTCTTTTCTCAAATCTCCCTTACACACACATTCCCACACCTCCTCTCCCTCTTCTGCAGCTCCCATCTAACACCCCCCATGCTATGTTATTGTATCTTTAAGATGAGTAAACTCCTAAGAGCAAGGCTATCAGCTTCTCCAGTTGAAGAATGTTAAGTTTCTTTGATGGCTGCTGTACATGTGTGCTTGTTAATAAAATATCTCTTCTAAATCACTACATTGAACCCGGAACACAGAACCCGGACCACGCAAGGTATCAGGAGTCCTTCACAAAAGGTGACTAGAGGACTGAAACAGCCAAATGGTGGTGTTGTGATGTTGGAGGAGTGGAAGGAAGCCACAGATGAAGAGATGAAGAGACATCAATTAGATGTTGGGGGCTCCTACTCCTTTTAACCTTAACTTTTTAATCTTTTAACCCTCTTCTTATCAAAAGTTTGGCAACCTGGGGTTTTATATCAGACAACTTGTGAAGTTGGCACTGTAAATTAGATCTAACAAAGTCAAACAGCTTAACAGCCACTGCCCAGCCTATTTCAAGGACTCATAACTCTAAACAATTTAATTAATCTTCTGAACTTTTTCCGAACTGACTCTGACTCAGGCTCGGCATTTTAAATGAACTAAGGGAGGTGAAGCTGTGTTGCAGGAGTGTTCCGCTTGTGCTTGCCTCTGCCCTCTTGGCTTGTGGGCCCAACTGTGCTGTGTGCCTGCTCTGTCTTCCCAGTTGTGGGTCCGGCTGTCCTGCATGCCAGCGGTGCTCCTGGACTGAGACAGACTGGTTGAGTGCTCGGCATGGAGCCTGGGTCAAGATATATTACTCTGCAGATGACTCAATTGAAAGACACCTAGGGAAGCCAGAGAGGGGGGTTCCACCCTCAAGACGCCAGAGACTCTTAAGCCACAGGGCTGGCAGCTGGTTGTAGCAGAGGAGAGGTATCATCCTGTGGCCCTGAGAACACCAGCTGTGGGGGAAACCAGAGGACTCCTGATGCCAAGAGGAACACTTTCTCTGCCACTACAAGTGCTAGCGCAACAGCAAGAGGAGGGGCCCCTGGGACCATCGGGCATGGCATTGACATCAAACAGGGCATTTACTGAGCCTGCCCTGCTTTCCTTTGCCCATCCCCTGAGGTCGCCTGGTTGTTCAGGTTGGCAGATTCAGAGATCATTCAGAGATCATTCGAGTAGACTCAAGCTGGCGCGTGATGCTACAAGAACTTCGTCTGCTACAAGAACCTTTTTTCTTTTCTTTTCTTTTTTTTCCTTTCCCCCCTCCCCCCTTCCTTTGCCATTTGTTTTAGTTTTTTATAGTTCATTGTTCCATGATAATATTTAAGTTTTGCTTGCTTACTGTTAGATGTTTGATTTTTGTTCTCCTGCTATTTAGGTGTTTTTTCTTCCCTTAATGTACGTTATATGGTAGTTCTGTTTAGCTGTGGAATGTTTTGGGGTTTATTTTTTAATTTAATTAATTGGTTTGTTTAATATTAGAATAGTAGGCTGACAAAGAATATAATAGTTTCATACAATCAGAGAGGTAGCTGATGTTTAGCTGGTTTGTTCTACTCGACTAATTAGAGTTATCGAGTTGTTGATACTATAAACAGAATAACTCTCTTGCGGGGACACAATTAGTGCCAGCACCGTCCGTTAAGAGTTTGGGTGTAATCTTCGACACCTCCCTTTCCATGGAGGCGCAGATTGCAGCTATAACAAAGGCAGCATTTTTTCATCTCCACCAAGCTAAGCAGTTGGCTCCTTACCTCTCTCGCCCTGACCTAGCCACTGTGATCCACACGACGGTCACCTCCAGACTGGATTATTGTAACTCACTCTACGTGGGGCTGCCCTTGAGACTGACCCAGAAACTCCAGCGAGTGAAGAATGCCGCGGCGAGACTCCTTACGGGATCCTCGCTGCGAGATCACATTCACCCGGTGCTATACCAGCTGCACTGGCTCCTGGTGGAGTACAGGATTAGGTTTAAGGTGCTGGTTTTAACCTTCAAAGCCCTATACGGCCTAGGACCCTTGTACCTACGGGACTGCCTCTCCTGGTATGTCCCACAGAAGAACTTACAAACAAAAATATCTTGAAGGTCCCAGGCCACAGAGAGGTTAGGCTGGCCTCAACCAGAGCCAGGGCTTTTTTGGCTGTGGCTCCGATCTGGTGGAACGCTCTGTCACAAGAGACTAGGGCCCTGCGGGACTTGACATCTTTCCTCAGGGCCTGCAAGTCAGAGCTGTTCCACCAGGCCTTTGGCCAGGGCACAGCCTGACTCCCTCCTTTGGCAATCCTCACAGAACTCTAGCCCAATGGTTGCCATTAATCTAATTTGAATTAATTTTATAATGAAATGAATTTAGAATGTTTTTTCATTTTACTGTTGTTAGACGCTCTGAGCCCAGCTTCGGCTGCGGAGGGCAGGAGATAAATAAAATTTATTATTATTATTATTATTATTATTATTATTATTATTATTACCCTAAGCTGGCAGAGTTAGAGTTGGGAGAGAAAGGAGTCTGCACACAACTTGGAGTGAATTTAGAGAGGACAGCTATCAAACCTCTGGAATTTTTCTTGGAAAAAGAATGGAAGAAGTGCAAATGGAAGGGCTATTTTTTTCACAACCAAGATGGAAACTGACAGCAAACACAACGGGTTCAGGTTGTGTCCTTCAGAGCAGGAGAAATCAAGCTTGCTCCCTCTTCCAAGTGACAGCCCTGGAGATATTTGAAGATGGCTCTCACTTCTCCTCTCAGTCTCCTCTTCTCCAGGATAAGGATGGGCAGATATTTCTATCTTGGCCTGCAACCCTTTAAGCAGAAATGCTAGAAATCGACCCTGGAATTTTAAGCATGCAAAGACTCTATGCATCTTTCCTCATGCCCTGCTCAGAATCAGTCTCTCATTTTGAAGGTATTCAGCTGGGTGGGTGGGAGGGAAGAGTGAATTTAGAGTACAAGCTGTCATGTCAGAACCCTCTCTTGGGCTCAAGGGAGAGAAACATATTGCACTCATGAATTTATATGTAAACAATGCTTGTTGTTTAACTGTTGCCAGCTTGACAAGTAAAGATTTATCTTCACCTATTTGTGTAAGACATTTTTTAAAATCACAAATAGCTCAGTCATGGCCAGCAGGTGGTGATAGAGAATGGCAAGAAGATTTTGAAGTCAATCCCAGAAACCAGCAACTCAGCACAGTAAAAGATATTTTTTGCAGATTTACCCCTTGATAAATGTCTGTTGAACTTCCTGGCACAACTTAGTCTCAAAGTTTAGTTCATTAAATTTTACTCTTTTTTTTCTCCAATTCATTAAATGTTTCCTCCCCCCCCCCCCAAAGGACTTTCATTGGTGATATTTTCCAATTCAAAATTCTGAATATGTGGCTTGTTTCCACTTTACACCTGTGAATTTTCACTTACAACACCTTCACTTGATAAGCCTTTCATTAGTAAGCCAAACGTTCCCTGCTCTTGAAGACAGGGAAGTCCAAAATCTGCATGCCAAAGCACACTAAGTGGTGTCTCAGTGCTTTTCGCAAGGAGAGCAGTAACTGCTGCTCTTTTAATCCTTTAGTCACGGGAGTCAGTCTTTCAAGAGGTAGGTTGTTGGCCTCCTCTAGCTATTCAGTTTCTGGCGGCCTGTCGTTTCCCCTTCTGTTTGCACATACACGGTTACAGTTCAAATGTCTCCCGGGGACGGGGAGTTCTGACTGCTTGCTTAGGGCATCTTATGAGCTTTTCTAAACAAGTTTCTTGGCTCAGAAACCTACCCCCCTACCTCCACCCCTTTGATGCTTCCAAAAAACCTCACACAACTGTTTTTACACTGGATTTTTATCCAGACAAATTTCTTTCTTCTGCTTGTCACCCTACAATAAAAAACAACTGCAGAGCAGAAAGAGACCCCGAGGGTCGCCCAAGCCATCTCTCTGTAATGCAGGGAATGCCAACCAAAGCATAGTAGTATAATGGTAGTAGTATAATAGTTGAAGGCAAATTCCCATTTCTTCCTCAAACAATCTCTGCTGAAAGCCTTCAATGAACAAGAGTCCACAATCTGGTTAAGTGTTTCAGCAAAAGTGGATCATTTAACTTTTACCAGAATGCTATTCTTTCAGCTCGTATCACTGGTGATTACTACCTGTTCAATCTCTGGGATAGAAATTTCAAGGTTGGGGGTGTTCCAAGAAAACTCCTTGGATTCTTGACCAGGGAACGGTGGAGCTATGGAGCAAATGAATTTGCCCTGGGCTGAATGAAACTTGCTGCTTGCAGTTTGCAAAGCACATTTGCAAAGCAACTTCCTCCTGAACATGTTATCAATGTACAGAAAGCTGGCAAGACATTGTCATGTCTCCTGTTTCACAATTTTGGGGCTGGAAAAAAAATATAAAGGTGTAAAAGAGTTTGCTTTTCTGAAACTCTCTGCAACAACACTGTCTCCTTCACTTGAGGTCTTCTGTGGACAACATGCTTAATATGAGTCAGCAGTGTGATGCAATTACAAAAAAGCTAATGCTGTTCTAGGCTGCACCAGCAGATATATAGTGTCCAGATTAAGGGAAGTGATAGTTTTCTCCTGGGACTAGGCTACATTTGTAAAGATAAAGCTCTTTCTATGCATTATAACACTATGACACCAGATGGCGCAGTGGAGTCCCATTTTTTGCCAAAGGAACTTTCCCAAAGGAAAACTTTGTGAGAATGATGTATCGTGGTAACTAGCACCTACTAAATTAGCAAAAATGTATAGAACTGCTACAAATATTTGTTGGATATGTAAAGATAAAGAAGGCACCCTCCGCCATACATGGTGACCTGCAAGATAAGAAAAGCATTTTGGGAAATGATATATAATGAGTTGAATTTTTTTTATAAAATAACCTTTGTAAAGAAATCCAGAAGTGTTTTTACTAGGAATCTAAGGTGCAGAAATACCAAAGGAGCAGAAACGACTATTTATGTATGCGACGACAGCAGCGCCGATACTTTTGGCTCTGAGAAGGAAAAAAGATAAAGTCCTTACCAGAGAGGAATGGTTGATAAAAATGATGGACTACGCCAAAATGGCAAAAATGACCGGAAAGATTAGAAACCAAGAAGAATAACTTTAATAAGGAATGAGGAAAATTTGTAAGTTCCCCTGGAGAACACTGTACACAATTAAAAACATTGGCAGCATTGTAACAACACTTGTAATGTAACAAGAACTATGGTAAGAATGGAATTTTAGGAAAAACTGGAGAACATTATATGATGCTGTCAGGGAACTGACATCAGAGTCAGAGGTGGAGGCAAGGCTCCCAAGCGATGCTGGAGAGGGGGCCAGCAAGGAGATAGGGAGCTCATCGGCTGGGGAAGGGAATCAGCGCAACACCAGTAGAGAAGGGGGGCAGATGGGGGATTCGGAGAGGGGTCTCCAAGACTCTTCGCCCGAAAACAGTGGGGAGAGCACAGGCACTCCTCTGCCCACTCCCTCCCTGCGCAGAAGACTTCAGCGCAGGGAGAGTAGGAGGAGACTGGGCGTCAAACAACTTCTTTGCTGGAAGAGGTTCAAAAAACGCCCACTGACAGATACTGCTAGCGAATGAACAGCCACGGAGTGAAGGGCTGTCAGCCAGGACAGGTTAAACCAGGCAACCTGGCCCAGGAGTGGCGGTAACTTACGCACAAGCAACCCCTTATAACCATTACAGATGCAGTTGAATGGAATCCATGGAATCTCAGCTCAGGGAAGTCCAAGGATTCAGAGAATCGTATATGTTTATGATTATGACTTTTATTTGAATGTGAATGTTAATTGTAAAATTGAACAATAATTTTAAAAATACAATGTGTTTAACTGAATCGCTTCTCTGATGTGTCTTGATCCAGCCCTGCTCTGGAGGGTAGGACTCAAATCAATGGCTTCATGTTACAAAAAAGAAGATTCAGAAATAAACATATGGAAAAACTTACTGACAGTAAGAGCTGTTTGACAGTGGAATGGTCTCCCTTGGGAGATTGTGGACTCTCCTCCTTGGAGGTATTTAAGCAGAAGTTGGATGGCCATGTGTCATGGATGTCTTTAGCTGAGATTCCAGCATTGGAAGGAATTGGACTAGATGGCCCTCAGGGTCCCTTCCAACTCTACAATTCACTGGGACCCGGGGGAATGCCATGACCTAGAACCAAATGTAGACACCCACTGGGGTAAGCACAGCATGTAGGCAGTTCGGATCATACATTGCTGTCAGAGAGTGATGACAGTACGAATATTTCTGCTCAAAGTCGGTTTCTAAGAAGCACTGTCCTTGTCCTTCTCCACTGATGGAACTCTAACGTGGAGTCAGAAGCACTTTCCACCCACAACCCATCCCAAGAACCAGATTTACAAGGATTAAGAAGACCTGTGCTATTCAAGAAGGCCTGTAGCTGGCCCCCACTACCAAATCAACATGGCAAATTACAGTAGCATCTGATCTATAAGATGCAAGGCCAAAATGGAGGAGGTGCAATAATAATAATCAAAATATCTTTCAAACGTGGATGTCCCGCCCCCCAATGAAGTAGTAACCATAGTCGTAATTAGTACAATCTCTGTTTCTCATTGGAACCTAATGAACCATGAGTCAAGCACATATGTTATGGCCACAAGTCCATATGCCAGGGATCATTGAGGGTTTTGAGGCATGATGGCATGCACTGGCTGAACACCAAGGAATGGTGGGAGGTACAATCTGGGGAATTTCCAAGGGATGAAGACTAGGAGCCCGGGAATTGATGATCAGACAGGGACAGTGTGTGGCAGAGAGAAGTCCAGAAGCAGAAGCAGAGGCAGACGTAGGAGATAGGAGAAGCCAAGAGGCAGAGATGAGTCAGGCTAGTGAAGGAGCCAGGGTGTCCTCCCTCCTGCTGTGACAAGCTCCCCTCTCCTGGTCTCTCCCAGGACCAGAAGAGGGATGAAGAGGGAGGAGCAGAGAAGGGTGCATCAGTGGAGTCTTAGATAGCATGGAAAGGACCTGGGGAAGGAGGAGAGCTAAACAGCTGTGGGAAGGAGGCGATGTTCACCCTCCACAACTGCCTCATGGGGGCAAGACCTACTGAAAAGAGTTGCTGTGGCCTGGCACCTGTGAGCAGGCCTTGCTTCTTCTAATATTCTAATTATTCTAATAAGAGTTATCTTCTTGTTGTTGTTGTTGTATAGTCATTTAGTCGTATCCAACTCTTCGTGACCCCATGGACCAGAGCACGCCAGGCACTCCTGTCTTCCATTGCCTCCCGCAGTTTGGTCAAACTCATGTTCATCTCTTCGAGAACACTGTCCAACCATCTCGTCCCCTGTTGTCCCCTTCTCCTTGTGCCCTCCATCTTTCCCAACATCAGCGTCTTTTCCAGGGAGTCTTCTCTTCTCATGAGGTGGCCAAAGTATTGGAGCCTCAGCTTCACGATCTGTCCTTCCAGTGAGCACTCAGGGCTGATTTCCTTAAGAATGGAGAGGTTTGATCTACTTGCAGTCCATGGGAGGGACTCTCAAGAGCTCTCCAGCACCATAATTCAAAAGCATCAATTCTTCGGCGATCAGCCTTCTTGATGGTCCAGCTCTCACTTCCATACATCTCTACTGGGAAAACAGTAGCTTTAACTATACGGAACTTTGTTGGCAAGGTGATGTTTCTGCTTTTTAATATGCTGTCTTGGTTTGTCATTGCTTTTCTCCCAAGAAGCAGGAGTCTTTTAATTTTGTTACTGCTGTCACCATCTGCAGTGATCATGGAGCCCAAGAAAGTAAAATCTCTCACTGCCTCCATTTCTTCCCCTTCTATTTGCCAGGAGGTGATGGGCCCAGTGGCCATGATCTTCGCTTTTTTGATGTTGAGCTTCAGACCATATTTTGCGCTCTCCTCTTTCACCCTCATTAAAAAGTTCTTTAATTCCTCCTCACTTTCTGCCATCAAGTTTGTGTCATCTGCCTATCTGAGGTTGTTGATATTTCTTCTGGAAATCTTAATTCCAGCTTGGGATTCATCCAGCCCAGCCTTTCGCATGATGAATTCTGCATATAAGTTAAATAAGCAGGGAGACAATATACGGTAATTGGTAATTACATTTATTGTGATGATGGGTTTCAAGAGTAACTCTCACTGGCTTGAAATCAACAGGGGAGCAGAATTTGTAAACTAATGGGAGGCCAGAGCAGGGAAACTGAGGGGAGTAGAAAAGAGGCACATAGGTGTTTGTGTACAGCATATAGTAACAGCTAACCAATATTGCACCACGTACAAGTCTTTAAGTACATGTGGGAGGATTATAGAGAGCATAATCCCACTTAAGAGTAGACATGATAAAATTGCCTGACATGACTAATTTAGTTTCATTAATTCCAATGAGTGTACTGTGAGCATGATCTTACATAAATAAGCCCAAAGATCCCAAATTTTGTTACAGGACTTGCTGCTTCTGTCACTCGTTTGAAAGAATCACAATAGGTTCAGAATCCCCCAAGTGAATCAGGATGTCTATTCCTCATCAGCAGAAGCGTGTAGAAACCTTTTTGAAATTATGATTTAATCATATACATACGTTACAGCTCAATTGCCAGGAATTAAAAGAATAATATCAGCAGCAATCATTCTGTGTAACTTCTTTTTTTTTATATACATATTTATTAAAGTTTTTTGAATACAAATGCATAAATAATAAACAACATTACTTATATCATAACATAATTTCATCACTTCTTTGGACTCCCTCACGTCTCCCGCTCACACTTACATCGTTACAAAAAAAAAAAAGAGCCCACTTTATCATAACCGATTTAACCATTTCGTCTTGTGTATTCCATTTTAACAGCAAGTTATACATTCTTGATAATACCTTAGTCTTTGGTTCTAACAATTCTGTTTCCAACTTCGATTTCTCCACCTGGAACCCTATCTTTTTATCGTTTTTAAAGACTTCTTTAATCTGAGCGTAATGTAACCAGTCTCGCACTTTATCCTTCATTTTCTCCAAACTCTGCAATTTCCAATTGTCTCCATCTTTTTCTAATATTTCCCAATATTTTGGCCATTTGGCCTCCATATTGAGTCTTTTTCGGGCCTTAGCTTCCAGAGGTGAAAGCCACCTCGGAGTTTTGTTTTCCAATAAGTCTTTGTATTTTGTCCAGACATTAAATAATGCTTTCCTGACAATATGGTTCTTAAAGACCTTATTGATCTTAACCTTGTCATACCATAAATATGCATGCCAACCAAAAGCGTTGTTAAAACCTTCCAGGTCCAGTATATCAGTGTCTTCGAGAAGTAGCCAGTTTTTTAGCCAGCAGAAAGCTGCGGCTTCATAGTACAGCTTTAAGTCCGGCAGGGCAAAGCCCCCTCTTTCTTTCGCATCAGTTAGTATCTTAAACTTAATTCTGGGCTTTTTGCCCTGCCAGACAAATTTAGATATATCTCTCTGCCACTTCCGGAAGCACTCCGTCTTGTCCACAATCTGCAATGTTTGGAACAAAAACAACATCCTTGGCAATACATTCATCTTAACAGCAGCAATTCGGCCTAACAAGGAAAGCTTCAATTTTGTCCAACTATCCAAGTCTCTCTTAATTTCAGACCAACATTTTTCATAGTTATCCTTAAATAGACTCAGATTCTTTGCTGTTATATTTACCCCTAGGTACTTTACTTTTTTAACCACAGTTAGTTCTGTTTCTCTCTGAAACCGTTCCGACTCTGTATCTGTCAGATTTTTTCCCAGCACCCTAGTTTTCTGTTTATTTAGTTTGAATCCCGCCACCCGACCAAAATCTTGAATCAATTGTAATACTCTTATTGTACTAGATTCTGGCTCCTGCAAAGTCAGAACTAGGTCATCTGCAAAAGCTTTAAGTTTATATTGTTTCGCTCCGACCTGAATCCCTTCCACCAACCGGTCCCCTCTAATCAAATTCAAGAGCACCTCCAGAACCGAAATAAATAACAAAGGGGAAATCGGGCAGCCTTGTCGTGTTCCTTTTTCAATTTTGAACTCTTCTTTAACCACATTGTTTACTATCAATTTAGCCTTTTGTTCTGAATATATTGCATCAATCCCATTCTCAAAACCCCGACCCACCCCCATTTCTTTTAAATTTCCCTTCATAAATTTCCAAGAGATATTATCAAAGGCTTTCTCCGCATCTATGAAAATTAGCACTGCTTTTGTATTTATGTCTGTTTGCAAAAGTTCCAAGATGTCAGTAATGTTCCTTGTATTAGCAAACATGTGTCTACCTGGGAGAAAGCCTGCCTGGTCTTTGTGAATTACTTCATTTAAAACTTTTTTAAATCTGCTTGCCAGGACATCTGCAAATATTTTGTAATCCACATTTAAAAGGGAGATGGGACGGTAGTTCTTGAGTTGTGTCTTTTCAGAATCCGATTTAGGTATCAATGTGATGAATGCTTCCTTCCACGAATCCGGCGCCCTCCTCCCCTCCATAATTTCATTGCTAACCTCCATCAGTGGTTGTATCAAGTAGTCTTTTAATGTCTTATAATACTTGGAGGTTAGCCCATCTGGCCCTGGAGATTTGCCCAATTTCATGTTCTGAATGGCTTTTTCAATCTCTTGGCGTGTTATTTTACTGTTCAGGAGTGATCTATTTTCTTGTGACAGTTTTTTAAGTCCATTTTTCTCCAAAAATTGTTTAATCTCAACCTCGTCCTGCGGCCCTTGAGTATATAGTTTTTTGAAATATTTCTGAAAACACTTTCTAATCTCCGTGGGGTTCTGAATGTTTCTTCCTTCAATTTCCAAATTTGTAACTGTATTTAATTTTTGTCTCTTCTTCAACTGCCAAGCTAGCAGTTTCCCACATTTATTTGCCGATTCAAAAGTTTTTTGTTTCATTAATTTAATCTTCCACTCTATTTCCTGATTTATCAGTTTAGAATATTGTGCTTGATGGAATTTGATTTCTCTCAAGATCGGCTGTGACTTCGGGTTTAATCTTAACTTCTAGTTCTTTTATTTTCTCCAAAATCTTATCCTTTCTATCGTTTTGTATCCTCTTCCTTACAGCATTCTGTTGTATCAAGAACCCCCTCATCACAGCTTTACTTGCGTCCCAAATAATTCTTTTTTCCACCGTAGTGTTCATATTTATCTCAAAATAGTCCTTCATAACTTTCTGGGCCTTCTTGATAATCTCCTGATCTCTGAACAAATTGTCATTCATCTTCCATCTAAAGGAGCCGGCTGGTAATAATATCATGTCCATTTTCAGTGCATTATGGTCGGAGCAGGTTTTTGGGCAGATTTCCACCTTTCTAACCTTGGGTGCCAGACCTCTAGTTATCCATATTTGGTCGATTCTTGTCCAAGTCAGCTGGGCTTCAGAGAAAAATGTTCCTTCTTTTCCCAAGGGGTTCTTCGTTCTCCAAATGTCAATCCAGTCCATATTGTCTGTCAATTCAAAGAAAGTCTTTGGTAATCTGCCGTCTTTTGTGACATTTTGACTTTGTGACTTATCCATGTTAGTTGATACGACCCCGTTCATGTCTCCCAACATAATGATGTTGTCATAGTCCAGATAATCCAGCATGGTCTCATGCAACTTCTTGAAAAATTCCGATTTCCCTTCATTTGGTGCATAGATTCCTAATATCAGAATCTTTTCTCCTTGATGTTGTATTTTGATTGCCAAAATTCTTCCATGTTCATCTTTAAATAAAAATTTAGGTGACAGGCTCTCTTTGCATATATCACCACGCCTCTCTTCTTTACTTTGTCTGAAGATATAAATTCCTGGCCAAGTCTTTTGTTTGTTAATACTTTTCTGTGGAGCCTAGTCACATGTGTTTCTTGTAAGCAAATAATGTCCAATTGTTCCTTTTTTAATATATGAAAAATTTTCCTCCTTTTTTCCGGAATGTTGCAGCCATTTATATTCCAGCTCAAAAGTTGCAGAGACATCCTGAATAAATCTGGTTATTTTTCTAGGGGTGGTATCTTGTCCGCTGGATCTTCAGGATCCGAGGGTGCAGACACCCCTGGTGCTCCAGGCCCCGAAGGTAGTTCAAGTCCTTTTTGAAGGTCCTCTCCGTAGGCAATCAGAAACTTATCTCTATCTTCCAGTGTTCTGGTTTTAATCTTCTTCCCTCTAAAAGTGAAAGATAATCCTTGAGGAAAATCCCACCTGAAGATGATTGAGTTGCTCCTCAACAGTTTTACTAGTTCCAAGTAATCAGATCTAAGGTCCAACAGTTGTTTAGGAATATCCTTGTAAATTTCAATTCTTTTATCCAAAATATCCAGTGACTTTCCGTAATGCAGGCCCAATATCTTGTCCCTTTCCTCCTTTGATCTCAATGTTATTAAACAGTCTCTGGGCTTCTCTTTCTTTATAAGTCTTCCAAGCCTGAAGGCTGATATGATTTTAAGATCTTTTTCCTCTAAGTTCCAAAACTTGGAAAATTCTTTAGTCAAAAACTCAGCTAGATTGCCTTCTCCAACTTCTGGTACCAACCTTATCCTTAAATTGGTCTCCCTGTTCCGCAGTTCTATCATGGAAAGATAGGTCTGGTGTTCACCTACTTGTTTGCTGAGTGGTCTTACCTCTTTTTCTAAATTTCCCAGTCTTTGACTGGTATCCTCAGCCAATTTCCTATTTTCACCTGCAGTCTCCTTCAGTTCTCCGATTGCTTGTACATTCTGTGCGACTTGTCCAGTTAATCTATTTAAACATTCTGTATTTTGATCAATTTTAGCTGTTTGCTGATCAACTTTTTTATCCAAAGATTCCAATTTTTCAAGAATTTTCTCTAAAATAGAGCCAGTTGCTCCTGAGGCCATCTCTTCCAATTGTAATTCCTCGGTTTCTCCCTCCCCTGCCCGTGGCAGAGAAGCAGCTTCTTCCTCAGAAGTCAAAATAGGCAAGGTAGGCAAAGTAGGCACAGATGATCTACGTGCCTGAGAGGCTGCGGTTAAAGTTGTTAGAGTTGTTTGTCTGGTTCTCGGTCCCTTTTTCCTTGCACCACTCATTCCAGAGTTATCTAAGAATCAAGGTCAAGCTGAGTTGTTCCCATGAGAAAACAACGGCCCAGATGGTAACAGTCAAACAGGAGGCCGGGAAAAGGAAAGTAAAACAATGTCACTGCTGTAAATCCCAAATCCTCTAGGGGGAGCTTAAAATGTCTTTAGGGAAGAAATCAATTCCAATAAAATTAATAAAGTCTAATTTAATGTCCAGGAACCTTCAATAAGATAGGTTTTAGCAGAGTTAGTATTTAACAAGCCACAGTATTTCAGACAGTGCTTACTGGTGTTCCGAAAGGTGCTTCAAAATAGCCAGTCCAAACTCCCTCAGATTGTTTCAAAGTTTAAGTTCAAAGTATCCAATCCTGCAGACTGACTGCTCAGTTACTCAGGCAGTTCCAGCACCTGGGTTTTTTGCTTAAATTGTAATCCAAAGGGAAGAAAGGTATCACAGTCCAAATAGAAGTCATATAATCAAACTTAAAGTCCTTATTCTGCTTAGAAATAATTTCCGCGGGTGCCCAGATCAATTAAGTTAAAAGTTCGCTCTTTGCCTCCACTCCTCCAGCTCTTTGCTTTGCAGTTCAGTGTCAGCGGAAGACGGACTTCCTATTTTTCGTCACTCCGCTTTCAGCCAAATTCAATGTCTTTAGGTCTCAAAGTTTTGTAAAATCCTTATTACTCACGGATTGTTGCTTTCCGAATCAAAAGTTTAGGAAGAAAGGTCAGCGCTCACCGGCAGCAGCAACGCGGCTTCGCTCTGTTGACTGCGGAACGACCCACAGCGCCACAACCCCCTCCGCGATCCGGAGCCCCTTACGGGGTTCCTTCAACGTTTTGGGGGCTGCTCCTGGCGCCCGCCGGGTCCCAAGACCACAGGCTTCTGCCACCTGTGGTTTTCCAAAATGGGTCTCCGCTTCGCTGCAGCGGACGACCCGATCTCAGCGGAGCTTCCCTCTCCCGGTTAGAAGAGGGCAGCCATTGCCGTTCGCGCTGCCTCAATTGCCAGCTCAATTGCCAGGAATTAAAAGAATAATATAAGCAGCAAAAATTCTGTGTAACTTCAAAGAGCAAGAAGGCATGGCAGGAAGCCTGAGGAGTAAGTGCAGAATGTTAATGAGAGATAAAGCACTGACTCCTTTCCCAGCTGGATTTTCCCGCTGGTTATCTTTTTAAATTAAGGGTGGCTAGTCCTCATGCCATCATATGACATATTAGTTTGGGTGTATGAAAACCTGGCTTCAGCACATGTGGAGATTTGGTTGATTATGGTATCTCTAAGAAGCACAAAACACTGCTTCTCTCGGCAAGCTCTTCCAACATCTTTTGGGCACGGACTCATGTAGCAAAGGACTCCTCCAGAAAACTTTTTGATTATGCATCTTTTCATCATGATTTGTGCTCATAATAATTTCAAGGTGGTTACACCCAACTCCATTTTCAATACTATTTATGCCTGCATAGATTTTTGAGGTGGTCATACAGTTTCATTTCCATTCTATCACATCCTTTAACTTTCTACTGAAAACTACATATGCACAGACTTGTTTTTGTCTCACTTTTGCAATATATATAGTTTCCCCAGACAGCAATAATGCGGGAGTGTTCAGGAAGCATTACAGAAGAACTAACAAAGCGGAATATTCTTGTCAAGAATATGGTGCAGAATTCACCCTCAATAAAAATCCTGCCTGGTGGAACCAGTAGAACTAGTAACTGGTTGACATTACACATTCTATCCTTAAAAACGGTGTGGGAAAAATTAGCTGAATTGGGTTTGTTTGCTGAAACTTTTCAGCATACTGACTAAAACAAATAAATAAATAACCAAAATAAAAACAAAGAAATGAAAAGAGAGAGAGAGAGAGAGAGAGAGAGAGAAACGCCAAGCCCTGTCTCAAAGGTAGGTCTTAACTCTTGTCTCACACAAAAGGGAGTGGACCCTCCCAGCTCTCACCTGGGTGCTTCCCTTTCTTCCCCCACTCTCCCACCCTGCCTCTCACACAGGGTCTTTCACTGGCCAGATATCAACTTCATGTGTGTATTCAAAATATTCTAAATGTTCGTTCCAGTATGATATAGCCATTTCCGAACTTGAGAGGAGAGGGGGTTGCGGGCCACCCCCTCCCACACACGCGGGGGCTGGCCTTTTGCCCCCGCGAGAACAAGGGAATCCCCGGGTGTGCCTGTGACCCTGCCCGCCAATCGGCGGGCTTGGGAGGTGTGGCCTAGCCCATTTAAGGCCAGGCGCGCCCAGGGACCGCCCTCTTTGACCCGTTCCAACTGACCGGTTTGTTACGGTCCTTCGTCCTCCTGTGTCTTGAGCAGAATATATATTTTTCAGCCAAATTCGTACCTGGCATTAATAATGACATCGCGGATGCTCTGTCTTGTTTTCAGATGGAGCGCTTCAGCTCATTAGCGCTGGATGCGGAACAATCATCGCTGCCTTTCCCGGAGCATCTCTGGAGTCTTGGGAGCGAGAAGTGATGAAGGGAGTATTGAGTGCAGTTGCCCCTTCCACAATGAGATCATACAAGAAAGCGTGGGCTGACTTCCTAAAGTTCCGCAACAGTATACCTAACACGAGGCAGAATTCCATTCCCTCAACGAGGGAGGTCCCCCGCTACTTAGCCCACCTGAAGGAGCTGGGCAGGGCACCAAAGACTCTCAATATTCAGTCCGCGGGGATCTCATATTTTTGCAAAGCCTTTTTCGCCACCGACCCGTGCGCTGAATTTATAGTGCGTAAGACTTTAGAGGGTTGGCCTCCCAGCACTGACAAGAGGAGGCCCATAACTTATGAGATTCTGACCCAGATACACAAAAAATTACGAACAATATGCTGGTCAAAATATGAAACTCGCCTATTCTCTGCCGCTTATTCCATAGCCTTCTTTGGTGCCCTTCGAACAGGGGAGTTAGTCTGTGAGGGAGGGGTTGCCCACTGCCAAAGGGGCATCAAGTGATCTGACCCTATCTAGGACGGACCTAATCATTCAAGTACGGAGCTCTAAGACAGACCAACAGGGTAGGGGGGCCCTCCTTCGGTTACCAGCCGCACAAGGTAGTGGACCCTGCCCGGTTAGGGATACGAGGCGTTTCCTCTACTTAAGACCCAATAGCCCCGGCCCTTTCTTAATTCACGCGGATGGATCGCTTTTGGCCAGACACCAATTTACTCGGGTGATGCGCATGGCTTTGGCAGCATGCGGGCTGCCTGTGGCTGAAATTGCGGCTCACTCCTTTCGGATTGGGGCAGCTACCACTGCAGTACACCTCGGGCTATCTACAGAGAGGATAAAGGACTTGGGGCGGTGGAAATCTAATGCATACAAAGCTTATGTGAGAAAGAATCTATGACTAGCGGTTGGGTTCCTGACCTTGGTTTTTCTGTCTATTTGCATTTGGTTGGTGGGCCACAGCATTGTGCATTGGGCCAAGAATCGAGCCACGAGTACCGGGTTGGGGCAAAACTTGAACTTACCTGCAAATGTTGAGCTGGCATGGATAGCGCGAAGAGGGATGCGCTGGAGCGAATTCAAGCCAGCCGTGATGGCGAGAGCCGCCTCTGAGGGCCCACTTGATGCCCTGGTTATCCAGCTGGGGGAGAACGACCTAGCGTACCGCAAAGCTATTGACTTGAGATGGAACATTTTTGACGATTTTGCTGATCTGATGGCGGTTTATCCAAACATTACTATCTTGGAATCAACAAAGCAAGAAAGGTCTTGGAGCGGGCTGTGGCACATAGAGTGGCGGCTCTGGGTGGGTGCATCATAGGCCACCCAGGCATCCAGTACAGCAACAAAGCCCTCTACAGATGGGATGGCGTGCATCTGTCAGATGCTGGAAACGATATTTGGTTGGGGGACATCATAGCAGGGATTAGGAGTTGGTTACAGGTTTGAAGGTACTGGCGGCAAGCTTTGCTCGATTGGCGGTTAGGCATTGGCAGGAGTAATTGTTATGCAAATGAAGGGGGAGAAGGAAGCACCATCACCTTCCCCCAGTGAAAAGGGTAGTCCGGTAGAGGACTCTGGGGGGTGTGGCCTTGTCCGAAACCTAGGGAGGTAAGGGGTCCGGCACGCCCCTGAGCGGTGACTCCCGTGGGATCCTAGTTGGCGTACTTCAATAGGACTCCCACGGCTTGTGGATAATCCTTCCCGGTCTCCATGCCGGGTAGTCGATAGGAGCCAATGCCTAAGGCCAATACCTTTCAATTCCTCTAATCAATAAAGTTGTGGCCTTTTTATGCCCATTAACCTTAAATAATGTGTCCGGTGTCTTCATTTCACATGGGGGGAGGGGACTTGCCACGCAACCAATTGTATTCCGAGATAATATCCAGCTGTTCCTTGTTCTGCTAGGTGATATTTTCCTCCATCTTCAGCCCCAGACATTGCTATGAGTCAAGAATAGTCTTCCTCCAATCCAGGATGATGACTTTATCTCTCCCCCCCCCAAAAAAAAAAAATTCCAACCTTTCCTCCATGTTTGAAAACAATAAATCCTTCATTTTTATTTAAACAGGAAACTCTCCACTGTAGTCATTTATTTTAAAAAATCCGTAGTTATATACTTGTTGTATATTCATTATTTTACACCTGTGTTTATATCTTGTGATCCCATTTCCTGTAGGGAAATTTATCAAGAGAAAAAGAAAAGCACTTCCATTTCTACTACTTCCATTCTTTTCCCAATAGCGTCACCAGAAGCTTGATAGGTTTTTCCTCTAAATTCCCTACAAATTATACCCAGAATCCTTTCTGTATCATCTTGTAATTCTCTGCTTTAGAGAGACTAAGCAGCTCTTACATGCAAAGGCATGAACTTCAGTAAACAATGTTTGTTCTGAGATGGCAATTTTTCACATTGATTTCTGTAAGTATTTATTTCTCACTGATTTTTTGTAGGTATTTTATCTTCAAATGGTCACACCTGGAGGCAACAAAGACAGTTTGGTGTTGTTACTATGCGGAAGCTGGGGCTGGGGAAGAAAGGCATGGAGCACCAAATAGCAGAGGAGGCTCATCAGCTTGTGGAGGTTTTTGCACATTCAAAGGGTATGTGATGCTAAGTGATGGTGCTGAGCTGGCGTATGAAGATATATTTGTGTCCTACCTCTGTCCATTTTAGAAAGGAATGTGATATGTTTTTCTTGGTTCCTAATGGAGATCCCAGCAATTTCTCTTGGCCACCATGAACTCCCACTCTCAGCATGAACAGGAGCAGCTGAACTCACATAAGTATAACTTTATTTTGCAGGACAACCACTTGACCCCTCCATGCCCATCACTAATTCAGTCTTCCAACGTGATATGTGCTGTGGCTTTTGGGCACTGGTTTGCTCTTGAAGATGAATGGTTCCAGAAGCTGATGGAAGCCATGGATTTTGTCATAAAAAAATTAAGTAGCTTTTGGCATATCGTGAGTAGTTATTTTCATTTCTCCTAAGCCAAACAGGTCCCCCTGAATACCACAAATCAGGGCCTTAATACCACAAATCCATATTTTGGAATCCATTTTGATAGAGGATAGAGCGTTGAAGAAGTGACATCAGGTTTAAATTGATTTGAGATAAGGGCAACTTACTATCTCTCCGCCTGCTCAATTTCTTATGATTATCATTAAGATAAAATAAAATAAAAAGCATGAGTAAGAAGACTTTGTGCACCACAGAGGACTCTTTGGAGGAACGATGGGATAAAAATGGAACAATGACCTTCAGAACAGGTCATCTAGAGCCCACCAAAGGGGACAGAGGTGAGCAAAATAACCTTTTCACTAAGGGAATTACATAGTTTTGTTGCCATTATGGAAAGCTAAATGTGTCTACTCTCTACTGACTTAGCAGTGGCAATGATGATGGTTCCTATAGTGAGGCTCCTGCAGCCAAAACCTTGGCTGGAATTTTTTTAATGAAAGAGAGACTTGCAACTTAAGCACTGTCCCTACTGCTAAGGAAAGCAGCTCCCTCCTGTTTGACCCAACTACACTCTTTTTCCAAACTTAAGTTCACTTCTCCACATTTCTACATCCCTTCCGGATCTTTTTTAAAAAAAGTACTCATGAAACTTCATCAGCATTTTAGTGCTAATTTCTCCTAATGCACACATGTGTGCGATTTTGTTATTTTCACTATTGTATGCATTTTTAGGCACACATGACCATATTATTTGCATTTCCATTTTTGTACGCATCACTTGACTGGGAAACTACAGACAACTTTATATCAGTGTTGTAGGCACATTTGAAACAAGGAATTTCATTAGTGTGCGCAGTTTCTGACTTCTGGGCACAGTTCTAAGCCTAAAATTTCCGATTAAAACTGCAGAGTGGAAGGAAAGGAGGACCTTTTTCTGCCTCCTCACTTCCAGCCACTCTTTGAAGACTGGAGAAGAGACTGTCTTAAGAATATTAGGGGGTCAGGTAGGGCAAGCATGGCTTTGTTTTTTACAGGACTAGGCCATGTGAAAAATGAATATAAGATTTTAGCTGCAGTTCATTCATTTTCAGCTTTGTATTCTTGTTATTAAAAAGGCACGCCTAAACATTCCGTTGCACTACCCACAATCTAGGCTTAAGGTGCCATTTAGCTCAGAGCTTTCATATCTCAGTTTCTAACACTGCTTTATATCAGTCCAACTTTAATTTTCTAGCTGCTTATGTATTCAGAAAATGTAAGTAATTGATCTTTAATGAGAAAACAAGGAAGGAGAAAAAACATCCTTCTTCAAGGTTTAGTTTTTTGTGATGAAAGATCAGAATTACTTGACTGGCAAACTGGAAGATTTAATAAATACAATTAAATTTTTAAAAATGGAGAATTGTACATTTTGAACGATGGCTGTCTTTCCATTTGTGTATTAGGCAAATTTGCTTTTAAATGTGAACTTACTTGAATTCCCCCACACCCTATTCTCCACCCACCCCCACCTACCATAAAAGGCCACTAACTTGTTCCAGGAGGGTTCCTCTGATTGTGCCCAGTTTTGGAATGATGCCTGGGAGCTGGGAAAATATTTTGAGCCATAGTTTTCTTTCACATTTTCAGCTAGGGATAATTCACAGAATCCAATCATTGTGAGATTCCAGAAAAGCAATAGACACCCTTCCTTCTTCTTAGTGAGACTCAAACTAATATGTTAGCCCTGAAGAATAATGCAGATCATGTTTTTAAAGTGCTAATCCAAAGCACAAATGGTTTGAACAAGCTTCCTCATGGTAATGGCAGCATTTCTGCTATATTTCATTTAGCTTTGTGAAATTCTTCCATGGCTCATGAAACATCTCCCATGTTCTGCATGGAGATGGTGCTTTCATTTGCAAAGGAGGAGATAGAGAACCATAAGGAGAATCAGTCTCTGCATGAGCCACAGGATCTCATTGATTTCTATCTACTTCAGATGGAGAAAGTAAGTATCAGCTTTGAAGCTGAATACTGCTCATCCAAGGAATCATTACATTCCCTGTTATAAGTGAATACTAATCTCTTGCCTGGCAACCAGCATCTTTTCCCCTGAATCTGTTGAAAATGGCATTGAGTTCCCCCCAAATATTTCTCATACTCAATTTAGTTGCTAAAGTGGGTTGACATCCATCCATAAGCATCTAGAGAAATGGCTAGGAAATGTGAGCTTAAAGGACTGGAAACTTAAGTGTGTTAAGGGGTCTTGCTTTGGAGCATTTTTTGGATTGATGTTCATCCAACATTCAAATGTGGACTGAGAAAACAGATAATCCTAAACAAAATGCTCTTAAACTAGAGTATGACTTCAAATTCCTGTCTCATCCATCTTCACATACTAGAAAGGCCAAAATATATTTTCATCCTTCACTCTTTGAACAATGCTTATCATGATGACAAACGAATGTTTAAATATGTTTAGTGTTAAGTACCATAAAGGTAAAGGTACCCCTGCCCGTACGGGCCAGTCTTGACAGACTCTGGGGTTGTGCGCCCATCTCACTTAAGACGCCAGGGGCCAGCGCTGTCCGGAGACACTTCCGGGTCACGTGGCCAGCGTGACATCGCTGCTCTGGCCAGAGCCAGAGCCAGAGCCAGAGCCGCACATGGAAACGCCGTTTACCTTCCCGCTGGTAAGCGGTCCCTATTTATCTACTTGCACCTGGAGGTGCTTTCGAACTGCTAGGTTGGCAGGCGCTGGGACCGAGCAGCGGGAGCGCACCCCGCCGCAGGGATTCGAACCGCCGACCTTTCGATCGGCAAGCCCTAGGCGCTGAGGCTTTAACCCACAGCGCCACCTGCGTCCCATATTTCACCATAATTGTCACATTTTTATGCCAATTATTCTTTTCAAAAAAGGGGGGGGGACGATTATTTGGTGAAAAACCAAGGAACGACCCTTAATTGAGGAAACAGTCTTTATGAAGAAACATAATTATGTTTATAATGCTTATTACTTATTACTAACTGTTTTTGTGTGATTAGGATGCAGAGAATACGTGTGAACAGGCACACGAAGGATAATAGGTAGTTCAAATTGGGGCAAGGCATTCTCATGCACGCTTACAATGCCCTGTGACCATTATGTGGTGAATGCCTTTGGAGTGATTTTAAGGCTTGAAAAAAGGAACTCGACTATTATATGGTGGTGACCATTAGGCAGTGAAATATGTAGCACACATTTTGAATATCTGATGCCAGAGTTTCCGTTGGATCCCTCTCTTCATGCCAGTATTGGGTTATTATGCCAACCCACAGATCCTGAAATCTAGCTCCAGCAGCTACCGCTGTAAATACAGGAAAGTGTGTGGGGGTTTCTTATCATAACCAGCTATGAAGCAGAGGGCCGGTCCACCCACAAGGCAGGCTGTGACAGCTGCCTTGGGCAGTGGAATCCCAACAGGAGGCATCTCTGGGGATGTGCTGCCTAGCCATCTGAAGAATTAGACGAGCAACCACAGACTTCTTTCCCTATTGTAGCACCCTGCTTCTGGTTAACGCTTAGCTGGAATGAAATATTCAACGCAGCAATAGAGAAATTAAAATAATAATTTATTTGTCAGACAAATAAATATGAGGCACAGTGGTATATGGTTACCAAGCTCTGGCCTGGCCTCCTGCCATTCTGGCCAGCACTTATATTTCCTTAATCCAGCCCCCTTGCTCCTCCTGTGGCTGCCTCTGTCCAATCAGCCTGGTTGAAATTCCTATTGGCTGTTTGCTAGAACCAATCACAAAAGATACACCCATTTCCTTCTGTCCTTTTATGGAAATCAAAAAGCTATATATTCTTCTATCTATAAATGACAAATAAGTAGTAATATATCTTACATGTGTCTCAACAAGGAACCTTAATTACCAGCTCACCTCGCCCTATTGCCCTCCAAAACAAATGGTTAATCTTAAATTTTTATCTTAAACAGATGTCAAGGATCATCATTGAAAGATCTCCTTCTCTTGAAGGTCTTTTAAACAAAGGCCTGACAACCAGTGCTCTAATGATGTTTCCTGCTTGGCAGGGGGGGCTAGGCTGGTGGCTGATGGCCCCTGTGATCTCTTCCAACTATATGAAATAAGAATCTAGCATAAGGATTTAACATTTCTTAGCTTCTGATTCCTTTGCATAATTACATTTAAGCCAATATATTTTTAATACATAACATAGATAGCTTTTTAGAAGAATAAACCTTTTCAAAGTAAGGAACAGTTTCCAGCCTCAAAAATAGAAAGAAAGAAAACCTATCTTCTCCAGCCAAGCCAGTTGCCTTTTTCACTGCTCTTGACCTTTCAACCTTAGGAAAATATGGCTCAAGTTGAATGGGAGGCACATGGTTTTATTTTACTATTTACCCACTCTTAATTATGTTTATCTCTTTTTTTATCTTCTGTAATATGTAGGGTCAGTGTAACCTTGGCTGTCAGCCTGTAATTCCCTTTGACTTTGAGAATTGTTTTCTGCTATAAATCAGGGGGCCCCCTTGTCTAGGAGGAAAAGCATTTTGCCAAGGTTCTTAGGCAGCTGCTCTTCTGCCTGGCATGAAACATTTGAAAATCTTTAAGCTCATTTTAAAATACAGGCCCTGATCAAGCCTCAATAAAAATGCAGGCTTATGATTAGATGCCTCATTCCCCCCTTTCAAGCTCAAGGACCTTCATCCCAAGTGTCCTTGATAGCTTGACCTTCATCATATTCCTGAGGTAAAGCTCTATATAGGGCCATGATATGAGGTAGAGTTTCATTTGAAATCATCTTGCTAATTGTACTTCTAAAACATGAAATGATACATGGCACCATACATAAAACCATTACTACTACTGTCAAGAAAAACAAGCAAGACAATAGTATCCCTTTGAGTCCTGCGACATTAGGTAACCAATTGGTGAGCCATCCCATATCCCATCCTTCCCATGTTTGTACTGGGACATGTGCTATATTCTCCATCTTTGTGGCCAACACACGGATTGCCTCACCATTATCAGAAATGTTAAAGCAACAGGCATTCCCTGTCAAGTTCAAGACTCCACATAGGCCTCCCTGCCTGGCAAGTACATAATCCATTCCCATTTTCAGCTGCAAAATGGCAGCTCTACTTTCATCCAACTGTTGTGCAATAAGTCTCAAACTCTGGGCCGTTGCATTGGTTACAAGTTCCACTACTGCTTGCAATCGAATTATTCTGTTTAGATTATAAATAGGATCCCGTGCTCCTTGTATGAGCTCACCATTTTAAAATACAGGCCCTGATCAAGCCTCAATAAAAATGCAGGCTTATGATTAGATGCCTCATTATGACTATGAGAAAACATTTGAAGGGCTGTCCAGACCACATTCCAAGGCTACTTACAAATGGTGTCGCTCCCCTTGTTGCTCCCCTTGTTGCTTAATTGTTTTTAATAACTGAGCATATAAAAACAGAGAATACTGCTGATGTCTTTGATGAAAGCAAAAACTCCTTAGAGAAAGAGAGTTGAACCTGACCAGGAAACCTAGAAAAAATTAAGGAGAAAGAGACAGCAAGAGAAGGATGGAGGTACGGGCACTTTTGATTGCTCTGCTGGTGGCTCTTCTGATTCTGCACTACCTGAAACTGCTCTGGTCAAACAGGCATTATCCTCCAGGACTTCTCCAGCTTCCTCTCATTGGAGCCACATGGAGGTTTCTATTCAAGATTGATGAAAATACTCTCATTCAGGTACTTATTGCTTAGTAATAACTCAGTCTGATGCCAGCAATTGTTTTATCTATTTCCCCCAACAATTGTGATATTTCAGCTTCAACGATGGCATGGGTTAAAATGGTAAATGCCATAAGCCTCCGTTGTCAGAAGCTGTAAGCAATACAAATAATAGTAATAATGTAAATAGTATTATTATTAATATTGCAAAGCACAAAACCATATAAAAGTTGAAAATGCGCATTAAAAACTACAGATCAAAAATATGTATTGTATACTGTTAAACTGAGGAAGGAGGAGAGAACACCCTCAAAGGAAGAATGCTTTATGAAAATCTTGGAATATGCAGAGATGGCAAAAATTGATAAAAGATACAAATTTAGAATCTTTTAAAGAAGATTGGAAAACCTTTCCGGTCTATATAAAAAGTTATTTCCCATATTCAATGACCACAGCGCCGTTTAAACTATAAGAAAACAGCAGAATATATTAAGAAACATGTTAGAGAGGATCAAAATAGATAAGATGGAACTTTAAAATGCAATCGTATGTAATTCAAGTTATAAACATTGATATTGGGTGAGTGGGAAATCACTTGTTTTGTTGTATTGGAATATAGTGGTACCTTGGGTTAAGTACTTAATTTGTTCTGGAGGTCCGTTCTTTTTTTTAAAAAAATAATTTTTATTAAATTTCCAGTTAACAAACCAATCATATCACATTAATTCCAAATTATACCAATACATAATAAACTCCAAATATTTAGCCGAATTTTAAATTTTTTGGGGGGGACCCATGCTTCGACTTCAGAAAGGGTCCAATCATCTCATATTTCTGCTGCTTTGATGTTCACAAGTCCCATCTTTCCAGCTCTTTGTTGTTATCCTTTACAAATCCCGTCTTCCAATCTTCTGGTTGTTATCATTTTTCTTCTTAATAACCTCTGCATTATCTCCACAAGCGAGTTGAAGCAAACATTATTATAGTCCTGTGTGGATTTTCACGCTGATCCAAAAGTCCTATTCAAACGGCAGGCGCCATTTCAGCAGCTCCCATAAAATACAGTCTAAGCGTCTGCTCATTAACTTTCCCAGACCAGTTGCTCCATAAATCAGCCTTTCCAGGGGAGTTCTTGCCAAATCAAACGTAGAATTCAGATATGATAACAGAACACAGGCTCCCTCCCCCCTTGACTGTAAATCTTGCAACAAAGTCAGTCTCATAATGGCGGTTCCCAATTAGAACTGCGTCATTCAAAAGCCTTTTGTTACCTTTCCAGATCTTCCGCAAAACAGCCTTTAGTTGATAATTTTATTTCCACACAGTTTATTTTCCCATCTCACTTGCTATCAGTCATGTGGTGGTTGTTCTTGGGGAGGGGTTGTTAGGTAAATCATATTGAAAAAGTAAAAAGTTTACCCCTCCTTTCCGATCCGTTTCAACATACCGAAATAGTTGTGATTCTTTGATGTAGTCTTCTGTTCAGTCCAACCTGTCACTCAGCTTCTCAATGGTCGATTTAATTAGCAATCAGTACATCCTTTCCTTCGCTCGAAACATGTGCATTTACTCTTCTCCAATTATTTATCTTGAGCAATGCAACTAGGATCACAATCCGAAGTAGCATCCAGGAGATCCAAAAACTCACTTGAGGGCTTTCCGTCCAGTGCCCCCACCCCCTCCTTTTGAACTCGGGGGTGATTTATTGGCAACTGCGGACGAGGCAGCATTTTCCCATCCCCTGGGAAAACTCGGGAGGCTAATTTACTCCCATCATCAGCCTCTTAACCTGTCCGTTCTTACCCTGAAACTGTTCTTAACCTGAAGCACCACTTTAGCTAATGGGGCCTCCTGCTGCTGCCGCGCCGCCAGAGCATGATTTCTGTTCTCATCCTGAAGCAAAGTTCTCAACCCGAGGTACTATTTCTAGGTTATCAGAGTCTGTAACCTGAAGCGTATGTAACATGAAGTGTGTGTAACCCGAGGTACCACTGTATAATTGTTGAGTAACAAATGTAACTTTCTATATGGAAAATTTCTATATTGTTTTGTTAATTGGAACATTATTATTATTATTATTATTATTATTATTATTAACCACCCAATAATACGCCCCCACAGAAATAATCAGATTTTAAAATGGCATAAGATGTCAATGAAATCAACCAAAGGCCTAGTTAAAAAGGAAGGTTTTGCCAGGTGAACTTCCCTGGCGTGAGCATTCAACAGATGGGGAGTCACTGCAGAGCAGGTCCATTCTTGTGTTGCCACCCTCTGGACCTCTTATGGAGGAGGAACACAAGGAAGGGCCTCAGAAGATGATTTCAGGGTCTGGGTAAGATCATATTGAAAGAGGCGGTCCTTGAAGTATTGTGGTTCTGAGCCATTTAAGGCTTTCTAGGTCAAAACCAGCACTTTGAATTGGGTCCAGAAACTAATTGGTAGCTGGTGCAGCCGGACCAGGAGCGATGTAATATGCTCTTGTTCCAGTGAGCAACCTGGCCGCTGAATTCTGCACTAGCTGAAGTTTCCGAACTGTCTTCAGAGGCAGCCCTATGTACAACACATTGCAAGTAATCTTACCTTGAGGTTACCAAGGTTAAGAAATGTAACTTTCTATATGAAAAAAGAATAAAATATTATTACAGAAAAAAGACAGACCACAGCATTCATTCACAGCAGCCTCTCAACAGGTACTAACCTCCATGCCCTATTCAATCTTTTTCACTCACACCAGAAGCACTTATAAAAAACAAATTATAAACTAAAATACCAAAATCTTCTTAAAGGATCTCTGCGGTAAACTAGGGTTGCCATTTTTTAGGAAATTGTTGAGCTTTTTCCATTGGGTTGCCATACATCTGGGTGTTTCCTGACATTTTGCCGATTCCTGTCAGGACATGTCAGGAATATGGCAAGCTTACAGTAAGTGCTAATCTCCAGGTTGTAATCTCTCTCCAAGATTACAAGGACAGGGCTGTGAAATCAGCTTCTGAGAGTCATTTAGAAAGCCGTGAAACTAATTTCACTTGGAAAGGAAGTCTTGCTACCACTTACAAGTTGACCCATAGAAAATACAACAACGTTTTATGTTGCCTTGTGTTTTCCCCTGATTTCACATAGCTACCCATGCTGCCATTATCCTACTTTGTATGCTTTTGTGTTTTTCAGTATTAATCGGAATCTTGCCCCTTTATACTAGTTTTAATGTCTTATGTGTGTTGTTTATAGCTGCTGGTTGAAGGGCACTCATCTCCAAAACACATTGTGTAACACAAGAAGTTGAATTAATAAAACCGCTTATTACAGTATGTTCTTGATCTTGTCTTCCTTTTGTTCTATTGCATGTTGCGACATGGCCTAGAACAGGTATGTCCAACTTTCAAGAGACTGAGATCTACTCCCACTATAAAGAAACTGGCGGTGATCTACCAAATTTGTTGAGCTTTTTTAGGGAGCCAAAGTTATTGAGCTTTCAGGAGGGTGTGGGGGCCCCCCCAAGATCTACCACAGACACACCGCGATCTACCAGTAGATCCCGATCTACCTGTTGGACATCCCTGGCGTGGAATACTGTGTACTTCTCCCCTTCCAACATATGGAAGGGCAACGAGTTCTACTGGCAATGAAGCCGGAGCACATCAGCCTTTCTCAGCAGCAGCTCACGTGTAACCAGAGAAGACAAGAGACAAACAGAACAGGCACCTTTCCATTACTTCCTCCGCAAGCATTAACTCTTTGTCAGGCCATAGTTTATTTTATTTGTTTCTTAAATACAATTCTGAGCTTTTTCAGTAAAAACTCTTCAAAACATACAAAATTACTCAACCATCAGATATGAACATATTAACCTTTAAAACATTGGAATTGGTAATAATCTCTAGCCCAGACATGTATCATCTTAATTCCTTCCCATATATTTTTATGGTGGTGATGCTCCTGCTGTGACCCACCGTGGGTCTGAACACTGACCCAGGGCTCTAGCCCAGCCTATGCCAACCTGGTACCCACCAGATGTTTTGGACTACAATGCCCATCTGCCCCAACCACCATGGCCAATAGTCAGGGATGGTGGGAGTGCTAGTTTAAAAGCATCTGGTGGGCTACAGGTTCCACATCCCTGCACACACAAAGATTGTGGCAAGATCATTTTCTGGCAATGACTTGTGCATATTCTTGTCTGTCACAGGAGGGCTGGTTACTATGAAGTGTCTCTGCTGCTCTGATCCTAGGCAGAGGCAACATGGCTTGGAGGGAGCAAAACAAATGGGTTGGGATTATGGGAGGGAGGGAGGAAGGGGACGGGGAGGAGGAGGAGGAGGGGAAAAGATGATAGCAAGAGAACTGCACATAGTGAGAAACTGCAGAGGTGAGGGAGGATGACGTTCTCGTATTAAGTTGAAATCTCCAACTGCGTTTTTTGAACACATCATTCCTCTCTTCTCTTTTGAACCAAATGGTAGCTGGGAAAGCAACATGGAAATATTTACACCATATGGTTTGGACATCTACCCATTGTAGTACTGTCTGGATTCCAAGCAGTGAAAGAAGCACTCATTGACCACTCTGAAGAATTAGATGAGCGACCAGAGACTCCTTTACTTAGGACTCTGATAAAAGGAAAGGGTAAGTAGTGAAGAATAAGAATTTCTACTGGTATTTTCCCAAGATGAGACTTTTAAAGGGCTGTCCAGAAAAACAGAACAAAGGTTCTCTATTACTGCTGCACACAACGAGAAATGCTACGACCTAGGGCCTGAGGTCAATCAGAGTGGCTAGTCCTCATGCTATCAAATGACACATTCGTTTGGGTCCATGAAAACCTGGCTTCAGCACATGTGAAGATTTGGTTGATTATGACATCTCTAAGAAACACAACACACTGCTTCTCTCAACAAGCTCTTCCAACATATTTGGGCATGGACTCATGTGGCAAATATAACATGTGAACTTTGCAATCACATAGTTACTATCATCATTATAAATTATGAATTGCATTTTGCATGTATGCCTCAAGGTAACTTACAGAGATATAAAAACAGTTTAAACTATGAATAATCATAGTTTAGAGGTCCCGGGCCCTAAGTAAGTCAGATTATCCTCCACCAGGGCCAGGGCCTTCTCAGTGATGGCTCTGACCTGGTGGAATGCTCTTTCCCATGAGACCAGGGCCCTGCAGGATTTAACTTCCTTCCGCAGGGCCTGTGTTCTTTTTTTATTATTTTTTAAGCAAATTTTTTATTATATTTTTCATAAAATCTCCAATCATACAAATTTCCACATCACATATTTTAGCTTATTGGACCTCCCTCAACTTCTCTGACAATCATCCGTAGTTAAATTTCTATCTTCACATTCCTTAATATTAGTATTGCCTTTAAGTACATTCTTTCTATCCTCATTTACATTCTTGCAATATTCCTTATTTTTTTCACAAAGCTTCTTTAAAACACACTAGCGTTGTGTCTTCCTCACATACCGTTTTCAAATATTCTCTAAATTTTCCCCAGTCCTCTAAAAACTTATGATCTCTTTGGAATCTAATTTTTCCAGTTAATTTGTCCAGTTCTGCATAGTCTGTTAGTTTTGTTCTCCATTCTTCCAAAGTCGGTACTTCTTCTTGTTTCCATTTTTGAGCCATCAATATCCTCGCTGCTGTTATTGCGGCAGGGCCTGTGTTCTTGTTGTTTAGTCGTTTAGTCGTGTCCGACTCTTTGTGACCCCATGGACCAAGGCACGCCAGGCACTCTTGTCTTCCACTGCCTCCCACAGTTTGGTCAAACTCATGCTGGTAGCTTCAAGAACACTGTCCAACCATCTCGTCCTCTGTCGTCCCCTTCTCCTTGTGCCCTCCATCTTTCCCAACATCTTTTTTTAAAAAATAATAATATTTATTAAGATTTTGAAAATTACAAAAAGAAAAAAGAAAGGTTAAACATAGAAAAACAGAAACAAAAACAAAAAACACTACATAAAACATTAAATTAGCAAAACAAAACAAAAACAATTAAAAACACTTCCAATCTTTTCGATCTTAACTTTCATACCCTTATTTCATTGACTTCCTCAACGCCTCCCTTTTTGTATTCCACTTCAATTAACTATTTCAGCAAGTCCTTTCCATCTTCATCTATTTTCTGTCTTATAGTTAATTTTAACATATTGCAACCTAGTTTTTTCCCCCTTTTAATACATTAACCATCTATCTATGCCTAGTTCCTTCTAACATTTCTGCCAAAGCCATATAACTTTATTCCACCTTTTTTCTAAAGCTCTTAATTTTACAATATTTCTGTAAATAATCTTTACATTTTTTCCAATCTTCCTCCACCGACTCTTCTCCCTGGTCTCGGATTCTGCCAGTCATTTCCGCCAGTTCCATATAGTCCATCAACTTCATATGCCATTCTTCCCTGGTGGGTAAATCTTGTGTCTTCCAGTACCTCGCCATGAGTATTCTTGCTGCTGTTGTCGCATACATAAAGAAAGTTCTATCCTTCTTTGGCACCAATTGGCCGACCATGCCCAGGAGAAAGGCCTCTGGTTTCTTCAGGAAGGTATATTTAAATACCTTTTTTTTTCTTTCTTGCAAACACTGTATGCAAACAGGGTCATGCATCTGCAATGGCAAGCAAATTATTTTCAGGATGCAATTGCATTTTTAAAAAAGAAAAGAATTCAGGGTGCAATTGCATTTTGAAGAGAACAGATGTAAAGCAGTGCTTGCCGTTCAGGTGTGCATTGAAGCTGTTTGCATTCGTTGTTTTTTTTAAAAAAATAATATTTATTCAAAGTTTAAGAGTTACAGAAAGAAAAAAAAGAAAAATACAAAATACAAAAAAAATACAACAGCAACAAAAAAAATACACTCACTTGGAAAAAAAACGAAAAGAAAAAAAAACCAGATTAAACCTTTGCAAAACTTTCTTCCTTTACTTATTTCCTTGACCTCCTCACACCTCCCATTTTTGTATTCCAGTTCAAATAGTTATTTCTGCAAATCCTTCCAACCTTATTTTCATTTAAGTAATTTAATTTGTTTTAAAAACCACTTTTACTTTATCCAATCTTAACTCTCATCCAAACCTATATATCAATACTTATTCTTGAGACGTTTCTCTAAGGTCGAAAAAAATTCCCTTCCACGAATTTCCCAACTCTCATATAAAACAAAAAAGCAAATTATATTGTATACCCTTTGAGTTCCCAATTTCCATTCCACCCATACCCCCTTCCCGGTTTCAGTCCCCAACATAAGTCCATCAATCTCAAAAAACCATTAGCCCGGAGATTTTACATCCGAGGCTCTCAAGTCACTCTCATGTCCCCTCTGCCCGTCTTTTTGATAGTCCTTAATATTGAAAGCCAAATCTCGGGGAAGGTCCAACCCAACAGCATCCACATTCCTTCCAGCCAAACCTCCGTACTTAAAAGTAAGGCCTATGGGGTATTCCAAATCTTGTTTCATTCTCCTTTCAGATCCAAATGTCCCCAAAGCTCCAACTTCCACCTGAATCAAATTTATAATCCTAGGGTCATCTGATCTCCACATAAGGAGATCTCTCCATCTTTCACTTTCCAATTCAGGCCAAACTTCCATCTTCAAAAATTTATTTCCCCTTATTGCCATCATGTCAGGCCTCAAATTGCAGCTCTCCTTTCACATCTGCAGGGTTACGGCTCCCCCTTTCTTCTCTTCAGAGACAACATAATTCTCCTTCTCAAATTTCCCTGTTTGTTCAGTTGAATAAAATTCCTGTGCCGAGTTCTTATCAAGTTCAATGATGGTACTCAGTCTTGTGTCCAAAGTTGTAACATTTGTAGTCAAAACACCAATTTGACCATGGAACTTTCCCAAGAGAAAAAATGCCCTATTCAGTTCAGACTGGATTTCCTTTCCAACAGGCATTCTCTGCAATATCCCAAAGCTCCCTCTAGGGGAATTTAAGTTTCTTTTTACTCCTTTCAGCACAGATCCAAAAGTCCAGTTAAATTGTAACAGTCTGTCAGGGAACTGCCATCGGAAGGACAGGTGGTGAGAAGGCTTCAGGAGAATAGGAGAGCCTCTTCTTCAGCAGAAGAGGGAACCAGTAGGGGGAGTGCTAGAGCTCCAAAGGAAAGGGAGTCGGAGGGGAGGCTCTGGGATACTTCCAGTGGGAACAGCGAGGAGGTATCAGAACAGCCCTTAAGAACTCCCACCCCCCGCCGGAAGCTGTCACGCAGGGAATCCAGGAGGCGCATGTCTGTGAAACAGCTTTTATGTTGGAAACGCTTCCGCAAACGCCCACTGTCAGATTCTACCAGCGACTGAGGGAGCCATGCTCAAGGGCTCCTCTCAAGGCAGGGTTTCACTAGACTGAGTGAGCTCTGAGGGATCGAGTTTCAACACACAAGCAGCTCATTATCCCACCACAGCAATCTGACAGTCCCTGAAAGCAGCTTGTGCAAAGAGAGGCATCATGAGCAACCCAGCCGGAGCAGGAGATGGGGGAGCAGCTGCAGCCGGTCCTAGCCTGGAAGAAAGGTACAGGATGTTGGAGGTACAGTTAGCTCTGCAAACGGCGAGGTTGGAGGAGAGGAGGGCTCATGATGCAGAAAAGGGGAAAGCCGCCCAGCTCTCGAGGAAAGTGCCAGGACTGGTGCAGAAGTTTGGGGGTGATCCCAGGAATTATCAAGCCTTCAGGACTGAGATGCAATATGCCCTCAATCTGCAGTTTGATGATTTTCCTGATGAGGATTCGAGGGTTGCTTTTGTGATTGGGCATCTCGAAGGCCCGGCCAGAGATTGGGTGAGACCACTAATGGCAGCCAATAATGAAGCCCTAAGGGACACAAGGAAGTTTTTTCGCGCCATGGATCTGATGTTTTCCAGCGAGATTGAGCAGGGAGTGGCGCGCAGGCAGTTAATGGCGTGTAAACAAGGGAACCGATCTGTCCGTGAGTACTGGACTGAGTTCACCATGTTGATCCATAAATTAGGATGGGATTTGTCAGCGGAACCGATACAAATGCTGTTCGAAGAAGGACTATCTTCGGCAGTGAAAGACGAACTTTCCCGGGGGCCCAGGGCGGAGTCTATGGACCTTCTGACTAAATCAGCGCTGGCCATAGGCTCACGCCAGGAGGCCAGAGCCTTGGAGAAGCGGGAAGGGAAAGGGGAGCGTTGGAGGGATTTCCGCATTCCAGAGATGCCAGAGCAGCCTTCTCTGCCAGCAGAGCCGATGGAAATCGGAACAGCGCGCGCGCGCGCAATTTCAAACCCCAGTGAAGGGCGAAAGAAGGAGGGAAAAGGCGCCAAGAAATGTTTTCTCTGCCAACAGCCAGGTCATTTTGCCAGAGTTTGTCCGCAAAGAAAGGAATGGCAAGGAATGGCGGGAGCTGTTGGGGAGGAGGGAGAAGGAGCTAAGGAGCAAGTAAAAGCCAACGCCTGGCTGCCACCGACGGGGCACAGCAGCCAGGCCAAGGAACAGTAAATGTGCCCACGCCAGAACCCCCAAGACCAGCTCTTGTAATAGAGGTATTGCTGGAGCTGGCAAACGGACACCCACTAAAAGTGAAGGCGTTACTAGACTCAGGCAGCTCCTGCAACTTTATGAGTAAGGAGTTTGCAGCCGCCCATCAGATACAAACCATTCCTTTAAAAAATCCCCTGCAGGTGACCACGATTGATGGGAGGGCGCTGTTGGGGGGAGAAGTAGACCAGCAAACTGTCCCCATGACAATGAGGGTGGCAAGACACACAGAACGGATAGCGTTTAATATAGCCACGTTGGGAGGAGCGCCCATCATTTTGGGGATGAGCTGGCTAGCGCTGCATGATCCGCTTGTGGGATGGCACCAGAGAGTGGTTTCCTTTGGGTCAGCACATTGTATGGGACACTGCACAGAAAGAGGGGGCCAAGTAGGGACTCAGGCCACGTTAGCAAAGATAGAAGCAATGGAACAAGGTAGGGTACCACGACAATATGCAGATTTTGCCGACGTCTTCAGCGAAAGGGAAGCAGATAAACTACCCCCGCACAGACCCTTTGACTGCCAAATCAACTTACTTCCAGGGGCGCAATTGCCAGTGGGCAAGGTGTATGCAATGTCTGACAGAGAAATGCAGGAGCTAAGGGAGTTTATTGACAAAAACCTCAAGCGTGGGTTCATCAGGGAGTCACGAGCGGTGGGGGGTAGTCCAGTGTTCTTTGTAGACAAAAAAAACTCGGACAAACCGAGATTAATTGTGGATTTCAGGGCCCTAAACGCAGTGTCCGAACCCGTGAGCTTCCCTATGCCCAGAATCGATGACATTCTGACCCGGGTGAGAAAAGGGAAGATTTTTACCAAGCTGGACCTGAGGGGGGCGTATAACCTGATACGTATGAGAAAGGGAGATGAGTGGAAAACCACTATGTTCACCCCCTTGGGGGCATTTGAGTACTGCGTTATGCCCTTCGGCCTCCAGGCGGGTTCCGCAGTATTTCAATCATTCATGAATCACGTACTGGGACCATTGCTGTACAAGAACTGCGCTGCGTTCTTGGACGATGTACTGGTGTGCTCGGAGGATGAAGAGCAGCATGTGCGAGATGTGCGAGAAGTACTGAGCAAACTGCAAGAAAACCAGCTGTGGGTGAAACTGGAGAAGTGTCAGTTCCACACCAGAGAGGTGGAATTCCTTGGGTACCGGTTGTCGGACAAGGGGCTGGCCATGGATCCTAGCAAGGTGCAAGCGGTGCTGGAATGGAGGACACCGAAAACTAAGAAAGATGTGCAGAGGTTTTTGGGGTTCGGAAACTTCTATCGGAAATTCATCAAGAACTTCGCCCATTTAACAGCCCCCATCACGGATTGTCTCAGCAGTAAGAAGAAATTTGTCTGGACGGAAGAAGCGCAGCGAGCTTTCGAAAGTTTAAAGAGGGCGTTTGCTTCGGAAGAACAACTCTTACACGTGGATCTGCAGCAGCCGATGAGGGTGGAAACCGACGCGTCTGACAGAGCGGTGGGGGCCGTGCTTCTGCAGCCAGGAGCGAATACGTCGGAATGGAGGCCGTGTGCCTTCTTCTCGAGGAAATTGAACAAGTCTGAGAGGAATTATACAGTGTACGACAGAGAATTACTCGCTGTCCACGAAGCGTTCAAGAGATGGAGACACCTGTTGATTGGAGCGCAACACAAGGTTCAAGTGCGGACAGACCACAAAAATCTAGAATACTGGAGGACAGCCCGAGTGTTGAACCAGAGACAAGTAAGATGGGCGCAAGAGTTCTCCAAGTTCAATTTTGAGATTCGCTACGTGCCAGGGGCTGAGAATGTCAGGGCGGACGCTCTCTCCAGAAAACCGGAGTACTTGGAGGGGGAAGGAGGGGCGGAAGAAAGACATATCATCTCAGAGGACCACTGGGTTTGTGGGGCGGCATTGGTGGGGCAAAGAGAACTGGTAGAGGGTATTGAAAACGATGAATATGCCCAAGAGAAACTTAGGGAACTCAGGGAGACAGGTGAGGACGCAGGGGGGTTTGAGGAAAAGAACGGAAAACTATATTACAAAGGGGCGCTCTACATACCAGGTGGGGAACTAAGAGGGCGGGTGCTTAAGCAGTTGCATGACAGCCCCACGGCGGGGCACTTCGGGCAGCACAAAACCATGTGGTTGGTTACCAGGGAGTTTTGGTGGCCCAAGGTGCGGGAGGACGTGCGGGAGTATGTCAGGGGATGCGACAGGTGCCAAAGAGCAAAGGGAGAGAGGTTGGCGCCAGCGGGGTTATTAGAACCCTTACCCACCCCAGAAAGGCCATGGGAGATGGTATCCATAGACTTCATGACCGATCTACCGAGATCCAAAGGGAAAACCGCGGTCATGGTGGTGGTAGATCTACTAACTAAGATGTGCCACTTTATAGCTTGTTCACATGCAGTGACAGCGGAAGAAACCGCAAGGTTGTTTGTGGAGCACATTTTTAGGTTGCATGGCGCCCCCTTGAGGGTTTTGAGCGACAGAGGAAAACAATTTACTTCTAGGTTCTGGAGGAAACTAATGAGCATGTTGCATGTGGAGGTAAGTTTTTCCGCCGCCAGACACCCAGAAACAAATGGGCAAGCAGAAAGGGCAAACGGGGTTTTGCAACAATATCTTAGGTGTTATGTAAAGGACAGAGAAACGGATTGGGTGGACTGGTTACCTCTGGCAGAATTTGCCTACAACAACGCGGAGAACGTGTCCACCGGGATGAGTCCCTTTCTAGCCAATTATGGGTGTCATCCTCGGGCGTTTCCAGGGGAGGGCGGGGGGAGGTGGAGTGTACCTGCAGCGGAAAATTTTGTTGAAGAGATGGAAGCGATCCACCGTCAGCTCCAACTCAACTTAGAGAAAGCCAAAGAAGAATATAAGAAGCAAGCTGACAGAAATAGGAGGGAAGGCGAAACCATAAGGGTGGGTAACCGGGTGTGGCTATCCACCCAAGGACTGCCGTTCAAGGGAGGGTGTAAGAAATTGAGACCCAAACGGTTGGGACCCTTTGAGGTCATACAGCAGGTGAACCCAGTAGCGTTCAAACTCCGATTGCCCAGTCACATGAAATTGCATCCAGTATTTCACAGGTCATTACTGTCGCCATACAGAGAGGGGTGTGAGTGGGGGGAACATGAGAGGGAGGTCACCCGGACACCCGTCATAGAAGAGAGAGAACGCAACATGGATGTGGCGGGGATCATTGATTCCAGGTGGAAGGGGAATCAGGTGGAATACTTGGTAGAATGGGAGGGGGAGGAAGAGTCAGAAAACGCATGGGTACCGGCAGAGGAAGTCAAAGACGAGATTTTAATAGAAACGTTTCATCGGCGTTTCCCAAGTAAACCACAACCAGTGGCAAGGTTTAGGAGGGAACACTTCGGGACTACAGATGAGGAAGGGGAATTTGAAGGGTTCCCAGAGTCGGAAGTGGAGGTGGAAACAGATTCCGACGAAGAAGAGGAAGAGGGGGAAAGAGGCGGTAGGCCGTGGTTAGAAGTGTTTGAATCCTCGGAGGATGAGGGGAGTTCCTTCCAGGGATTTCCGTCCTCGCCGCCAGTAAGAAAAGAGGCGGGAGGGGGTGAAGGGGGCCCTGGGGGGGAGGTGGATGTCAGGGAACTGCCATCGGAAGGACAGGTGGTGAGAAGGCTTCAGGAGAATAGGAGAGCCTCTTCTTCAGCAGAAGAGGGAACCAGTAGGGGGAGTGCTAGAGCTCCAAAGGAAAGGGAGTCGGAGGGGAGGCTCTGGGATACTTCCAGTGGGAACAGCGAGGAGGTATCAGAACAGCCCTTAAGAACTCCCACCCCCCGCCGGAAGCTGTCACGCAGGGAATCCAGGAGGCGCATGTCTGTGAAACAGCTTTTATGTTGGAAACGCTTCCGCAAACGCCCACTGTCAGATTCTACCAGCGACTGAGGGAGCCATGCTCAAGGGCTCCTCTCAAGGCAGGGTTTCACTAGACTGAGTGAGCTCTGAGGGATCGAGTTTCAACACACAAGCAGCTCATTATCCCACCACACAGTCCTTCCTTCTTTTCAAAGGCAGGCTCGTAACAAATATAGACAACAGAAACAAAGTCCTCTTTTTGCGTCTTGACAGCTAGCTTGACAGCTGTTAAATTGTTCTATACTTCATCAACGGGCTCTCACGGACCACTCCCAGGTATGGGGGGGGGTGGCACATCAATTCCCAAGTTTAATTCTTTTCCTGCAGGCTCCCCTGCTTCCAAATAAAATTTCTTATAGTGTCAATCCGTAGAATTAAAGTCCTTTACAGAAAAAAAGAAAAAAAATCTCTCCACGACCTTAGTTGACAGGTTCTTTGCTTTAAATTATTTACAGAAAGGGGAGGCGGACTTCCTGTTTGGACCTTCCCCAATCGTGCCGAATTTAAAAATATTTTTAAAAATCCAATTTCCGTACTACTCACGGGTTGTTGTTTGAAATCCGAATGTCCACAAAAAGAAGTCAGCGCTCTCTGACAATGGCTGTGCGGCTTCACTCCGCAAAAATAGCAGTCGATTCGAGACACCTCGCCACTCACCCTGCATCACTTCGGAACCCCCAAAAAGGGGTTTCCGTGTGAGTAGGGGGGGCGCTCCTGGTGTGAGCCGAATCCCACATTCCCAGGCTTCCTCCGCCTGGGATTTTTAGAGGGTCTCCGCCTTCGCCGCGGTGGCCAGACCCGATTTTGGCGGAGCGGGTTCCTCTGAGTCAGAGGAATTCTGCCATTGCCGATGGTGCTAACCCGGAAGTCTAAATACCTTTTTCATTTCATTATAAATCATCTCCCAGAATGTCTTAATCCTTGGGCATGTCCACCAAAGGTGAAAGAATGTACCTTCAGTCTCATTACATTTCCAACATTTATTTTCAGGCAAGTGATAGATCTTTGCAAGCTTGACTGGCGTTATGTACCACCTGTAAATCATTTTCATTAAATTCTCTCTTAGGGCATTACATGCCGTAAATTTCATACCTGTGGTCCATAACTGTTCCCAGTCAGCCATCATAATGTTATGTCCAACATCTTGTGCCCATTTAATCATAGCAGATTTCACCGTTTCGTCCTGAGTATTCCATTTCAACAGCAAGTTATACATTCTTGACAGATTCTTAATTTTAGGGTCTAACAATTCTGTTTCCAATTTTGATTTTTCCACCTGGAAGCCAACTTTTTTATCCAAATTATATGCCTCCATTATTTGATAATAATGGAGTCTTCCTGGTACTTCTCTCTCTCATTCACAGTTAAGTTTTTCTCTAGAACCTTAGTTTTTGTCTTGTTCAACTTAAAACCTGCTACCTGACCAAATTCTTGAATCAATTCCAGTACCCTTTTGGTACTAGATTCTGGCTCCTGCAAAGTCAATACTAAATTGTCGGCAAATGCTTTCAATTTGTACTGTTTAGCTTCCACTTGTATGCCTTTAACCAATTGGTCCTTTCTGATCATATTTAACAAAACCTCCAGGACCGATATAAAAAGCAATGGAGAGATTGGGCAACCTTGTCGTGTTCCTTTCTCAATCTTAAACTCTTCTGTCACTACATTATTCACAATTAATTTTGCCTTTTGCTCTGAGTTAATTGCACCTATAGCATTTTCAAAACCTTGGCCTACCCCCATCCCCTGTAAATTCTTCTTCATAAAACTCCAAGAGATGTTGTCAAAGGCCTTCTCTGCGTCCACAAAAATCAAAACTGCCTTAGTATTAATATTCACTTGTAATTTTTCTAAAATATTAATTATATTTCTCGTATTATCAGACAAATGTCTGCCCGGGAGAAAGCCGGCTTGGTCTTTATGAATTTCTTCTATTAACCCCTTTTTTAATCTTTTAGCCAAAATATCTGCAAAAATTTTGTAATCCACATTAAGCAACGATATGGGGCGGTAGTTCTTAAGCTGTCTCTTTTCAGTCTCTGTTTTTGGTATAAGTGTAATATAAGCTTCCTTCCATGACTCTGGTGCCCTTTTTGTCGGTTTGCAAGCCCCCTCCATAGAGGCTGGCCCCTCTCACTGTCCTCGGAGCTTGCTTACCGGTAACCTCCTCTGGCTGATATCCAGACAGACCAGGGAGATTTTGATAGGCAACATTTTCCCAAGCATGGGCAAAATGCACAACCCCTCCCTCCTGCTTCCGCAGGGGAAAGAAAATAAGTCAGAAATCTATTTACATGATGTTTATTTCTGACATTACAGCACTAGAGAAAAACACGTCCTTTCAGTTCAGTTCTTCCAGCAAGTCTGACAAACTTTCTGAACATGCGCACACAGAAGGTTTCAAGTTACACTCTTCACAAAGACTTATCCAGCCTGTGAACGTCCTGGGAAATTTTTCTTTCCCACAGATAAGTGCATCATGTGGTGTCAACAATCTGGCTGTCTGCAGTGGTGATGTTTCCATATACTGACACTTTCCCCCTCCAATATTTCGTTACAGACTTCCTTCAGTGGTTGTATTAACCATTCTTTCAGAGACCTGTAGTACCTTGAAGTCAATCCATCCGGTCCTGGATGGCCCCTTCCACTTCCTGATCTGTTATTTTGTAGTTCAACATTAACTGGTTTCCCTGAGAGATTTTATGTAATCCATTTATTTTCAGAAATCGATCAATATCCATTTCCTTCTCCTTCTCCTGTGTATAAAGTTGTTTAAAATACCTCTGGAAACACTTCCTAATCTCCGCTGGGTTCTGAATATTCTTTCCTTCCACTTCCAAATTCGTAATAGTATTAAGTTTTTGTCTTTTTTTCATTTGCCAAGCCAGCAATTTCCCACATTTATTTGCCGATTCAAATGTCTTTTGTCTCATCTGTTTGATCTTCCATTCTATTTCCTGATTCGTCAATTTTATGAATTGTACTTGATATAACTTTATCTCTTTCAGGATCTCCTGTCATTTTGGTTTTCCTCTCAACTTCTTCTCACCTTCCTTTATTTTTTCCAAAATTTTATCCTTTTTTTCATTTTGGGTTCTCTTCTTAATTGCATTCTGTTGTATCAGGAATCCTCTCAGGACCGCCTTGCTTGCATCCCAGATTACTCTTTTTTCCACTGTTGTGCTCATATTTGTCTCGAAATAGTCTCATGGTTTTTTGGGCATTCTTGATCACTTCTTCACTCCTAAACAATGTGTCATTCATCCTCCATCTGAAGGAACCAATTGGCGTCAATCTCATTTCCATCTTCACTGCATTATGATCAAAGCAAGTCTTGGGGCAAATCTCCACTTTACTGGTCTTCGGAGCCAATCCTCTAGTTACCCAAATCTGGTAAATTCTTGTCCATGTCATTTTGGCCTCAGAGAAGAAAGTTCCCTCTCTTCCCAGAGGGTTCTTCATTCTCCAAATATCAGCTAAGTCCATATTTTCAGTCATGTCAAAAAAAGTTTTTGGTAGTCTACCATCTTTGGTGACTACCTGTCTCTGGGCCTTATCCATGTTTGTAGACACCACTCCATTCATATCTCCCATCAAAATCATATTATAGTCCATATAATCCAACAGAATCTCATGTAATTTCTTTAAAAATTCCGATTTTCCTTCATTTGGTGCATAGATGCCTACTATCAAGAATTTCTCTCCTTGTGATTGAATTTCGATTGCAACGAATCTTCCTTGGTCATCTTTGAATATAAATTTCGGTGATAGGCTCTCTTTTGCATAGAGGACTACTCCTCTTTTTTGAACTTTATCTGATGAAATGAATTCATGACCCAATCTTTTATTACTCAATATCTTCCTGTGTAGCCTTATCACATGTGTTTCTTGTAGGCAGATCAAGTCCAATTGTTCTTTTTTTAATAAATGAAAGACTGCGCCTTTTTTCGGGGGAGTTCAGTCCATTAACATTCCAACTTACTCTGATTTTCCTCCAACTGCCCCCAGTGCTTGCTCTTCTTCTGTTGGTAGTATCGATGGCAGGTTCACTAGGGGGTCCAATCCAAAGGATAATGCTGCTATCTCCACTGTTCCTTCATTTGGTGACCTTCTGTCCAATGCTCTTTGTTCAAGTCCTCTATCTGGCGATTTCCTGTTCGATGCTCTTGGCTCTTTTCCAGCTTCCTTCTGCAAGTCTTCTTCGTATTTATCCAAAAACTTTACCTTGTCTTCTACCGATGTTATTTTGATTTTCCTTCCTTTGAAACTGAAGGATAAACCTTGGGGAAACTCCCACCTAAATTTGATTTCGTTCTTTCTCAGCAGGACAACCAAATCTCCATAGTCAGGCCTAAGATCCAGAAGATATTTTGGGATGTCTTTAAAAAGTTCCACTCTTGACTGTTGAACTTCTAAGTTCTTCCGATTGTGCCAACCCAAAATTTTATCTCTTTCTTCTTTAGTTTGGAGGGTAATCAAACAATCTCGTATTCTATTTTTCTCTTTTCCCCCTCCTCTTCCAAGTCTGAAAGGCCTCACAATTTTAAATTCCTCTTGATCCAAAGCCACGTCCCAAAAATCAGCAAATTCCTGCATAAGAAAGTCTATCAAACTTTCCTTCTCCAATTCAGGCAAAGCCCTGATCCTCAAGTTCGTCTGTTTTTCTTCAAGTTCAATCATAGAAAGGGTCAATTTGTGATCGTCAAGTTGCCTCTGCAGGTCTGGAACTCTCACTCTCTAATTGTATTACTTTGCATTCCACAGCAGCAGCTTTTCCCCTAGCTTCCTCTGCTGTCTGCCGTATCAAAGTAGACTTCTGTACCAATTTCTGAATAGCCTCTGTATTGGTATTCACTTTGTGTCCCAACTTATTTATACTTTCTGTATTTAAATTTATACTTTCTCTGTTTAAGTCAATTTTAGTAGTTGCCGTGTCAACTTTCTTGTTAAGTTGATCCAAAGAGTCACTTATCTTGCTTAGTGCCACCGCTAAAGCGTCTTCTGACATTCCTTTCAATTTAGAATGTACTGGCACAGCAGCTGCAGAGGAAGAGGGACCTGATGTTGAGGCTCTCCTTGGCTGCTGCAAAGTCTTCCCAGACCTTAATGTTTTTTCAGAAGTTGGCTGATCTATTTTTTCCTTTCCATCTGCCATAACACTTAAAGATTCAAGGTCAGTCTCACAGTCACACAGTTTATCTTGCAGTGGAAATTCCCTAGCCCAGCTCTTGTAACAATAGCAGCTTCCTCTAGGGGGAAACAGTTTCTATTTGTCAAAACAAAATTAAAAAATTCCTTCCAGTAGCACCTTAAAGACCAACTAAGTTAGTTCTTGGTATGAGCTTTCGTGTGCATGCACACTTCTTCAGATACACTGAAACAGAAGTCACCAGACCCTTCTATATAGTGAGAAGGTGGGGAGGGGTATTACTCAGAAGGGTGGTGGGATTGGGTGATTGGCAGATAGCTGTGATGAGCCTGTTGACGACTCTTAACGACTGCAATAGGTCTTACAGGAAAAAGCAAGGGGTGAGAAGGTGAAAAATGGCTTTGTCATGTATAATGAGATAAGAATCCAATGTCTTTGTTCAGACCAGGTCTCTCCATGGTTTTAAGTTTGGTAATAAGTTGCAATTCAGCAGCTTCCTACTGGAAGGAATTTTTTTATTTTGTTTTGACTATGGCAGACCAACACGGCTACCTATCTGTACAGTTTCTATTTGTATTAGTCTGTAATTTCCAAATATCCAAATACAGTTCAAATAAGTAGACTTAGTTTCAATTTTCAACTTTTAGTCCTTTATAACACAGACGGAAACAGTCGCAAGAATGTAATTCAATGTATCTCTTCTTATTTATCTAGCTGTCAACGAACGTTCCAAAGCACCTCAATAGGAGTCCGTTCCCAGGGTCAGAGCGGTAGTGGTTTTAACTCTCTTCCCACTCTCTCCTGCAGGCAAATTCAGTCCGAAACTTCCCCCCCTCTTCTCCTGCATCCGAGGGGGGTTCAATATTGATATTTTTTTCCCGGTGAAAATTTAGCCCTTTACAAGTAGGCTTTCCAAGGCTTCAGCTTACAGCTTCCTTGCTTCAGTCTATGTACAAAAGGGGGAAGGCGGACTTCCTATGTTGAACCTCCCCTGTTTTTGTTGCCAGATTAAAGCTTTTTGAAAATCCAATTCTCCTACTTTATTCTACTCACGGGTAGTTGCTGTAATGTCCGATTAACCACAGGAAAAGGTCAGCGCTCTCCGGTAACGTCTATGCGGCTTCGCTCCGTGGAAAAAGCAGTCGATTCAAAGCACCGCGCCACTCACCTCACATCGCTCCAGATCCCCGAAATCGGGTTTCCCCGCGAGCAGGGGAGGCGCAAAAGGTGCCAGCCGAATCCCCACGTTCACAGGCTTCAGCGCCTGCTATTTTTAACGGGTGTCCGCCTTCGCCGTGGCGGCCAGACCCAAATTCCCACGGGGCAAATTCCTCTTGGTCAGAGGAATTCCGCCAGTACCGATGGCGCTAAACCCGGAAGTCCCATCTTTCCCAACATCAGGGTCTTTTCCAGGGAGTCTTCTCTTCTCACAAGGTGGCCAAAGTTTTGGAGCCTCAGCTTCACGATCTGTCCTTCCAGTGAGCACTCAGGGCTGATTTCCTTAAGAATGCCTGTAAGACAGAGCTATTCTGCCTGGCTTTCAATTTGAATTTAGCCTGGTCTTTTATTCCCCTTCCTCCCCCCCCCTCCGCTTTTTATGAAGACTACCCGCTCTGGGATCCCACAGCTAATTCTCCCCTGGTCTCCTCTCTGGCCCAAATAGGACTAATTTAGCCAGCTAGCCCTGGTGATCATCTAATGTTTTGAAGCCTTAATCGTGCTGCCCCTCCGTGAGAAAACAGAGGAGTCAAACTGACACCAGGGTGTGGTTCATGGAGAAAGAGTTTATTTAGTTCTGTGCAGAGGCGGCCAGCGGAATCGCTTCCAAAGGCTGGCGGCGTTTACAGCAAATAGGCAAGCACTTTTATACCTTTCCCTATCGTCTCACCCCTCGTCATCCTTTCCTTATCTAATCATGATACATTCTTTCCATTCATTCCATTCCCTTATATGGCTTGTGCAATGCCTTGTTGGCATTTCTTAATTGGTCCCTGACAGTCCCCCCCTGGGCATGTGCCCTAAGCCTTGCCTATGCAATTTACTCACATGACTTGTTTACTCCGGGACCGCCCTTGCATGTTTCCGCCCTACCTTATCTCTCTGCACATTCCATGGCCCTACCTTAATCTTCATTTTACATTCTTGTGTCCTTCAGTTTATTGGCTGGATTTCCCCCCTAAATTGATTTTTGAATTCTGAATTTATTGTTATTCACGTTTTATACTGTATTTTATGCTGTTTTTTGTTGCATCAATTAAGTGTTTTAAATTTGTTGTTAGCCGCCCTGAGCCCAGTTTTCTGAACAGGGAAGGGTGGGGTATAAATAAAAAAATATTATTATTATTTATTATAAAAGGTTTTAAAACAGTACAAAAACCAACAACTAAATATGGGTTAAAACAATAAAAGGTATACACCTATTGAAGTGACCTTTGTACACGACTGGGAAAGCTTGTTGGGGGAAAAATGTCTTCCTTTTGGGGGGGAAAGTGCAGAGTCATATTCTGAATGCAGTTCCAAAGAACAGGGACATTCACTCTGAAAGACACAATGTGAATCACTGTGGGGCTGGCCTGCCCAATAATTCCTCTCACTAACTCCACAGTTTATTACTGGTGCTAAGGGCTCCTCCAGAAAACTTTTTTTAATTGCACATTCATAATGATTTGTGCTCATAATACTTTCAAGGTGGTTGTATCCAACTTCATTGTCAATACTATTTATGCCTGCAAAGATTTTGAGGTGATCATACAGTTTCATTTCCATTCTGTCACATCCTTTAACTTTCTGCTGAAAACTACAAATGCACAAACTTATTTTTGTCCCACTTTTGTTGCAATATAGTTTCCCCAGACAGAAATAATGCAGTAGTGTTCAGGCAGTTTTGCAGAAGAATTAACAAAGCAGAATATATCCACCATTGATGCATTACGTCTTGTCAAAAATCTGGTGCAGAATTCACCCTCAGTAAAAAACCCCAAACCTGTCTAGCTGGACCAGTAGAAGTAGTAACTGGTTGACACCACACATTATATCCTTAAAAACAGTGTCGAAAAATTGGCTGAATTGGGTTTGTTTGGTTTTCCATACTTTTTATTGAAACTTTTCAGAAACACTAACTAAGCAAACAACAAAAAAAGTAAAAGAGAGAAAGAAACGCCAAGCTCTCTCTCTCAAAGGTAGATCTTAACTCTTGTCTCACACAGAAGGGAGTGGACCCTCCCAGCTCTCACCTGGGTGCTTCCCTTTCTTCCCCCAGTCTCCCACCCTGGGAGATCTTTCCTTCTCTGCCTCTCACACAGGGTCTTTCACCAGCCGGCTGTCACCTTCAAGTGTGTACCCAATAGTCCTCCTCCATTCCAGTATGGTGACTTTATCTCCCAAAAAATTCCAACCATTCCTCCATGTTTTTTTTTATATAAAAAACAAATTCTTCATTTCTATTTAAACAGGAATCTCTGCACTGTAGTCATATACAGTGGTACCTCAGGTTAAGTATTTAATTCGTTCCGGAGGTCCGTACTTAACCTGAAACTGTTCTTAACCTGAAGCACCACTTTAGCTAATGGGGCCTCCTGCTGCTGCCGCGCCGCCAGAGCCCGATTTCTGTTCTCATCCTGAAGCAAAGTTCTTAACCTGAAGCACTATTTTTGGGTTAGCGGAGTCTGTAACCTGAAGCGTATGTAACCTGAAGTGTATGTAACCTGAGGTACCACTGTACAATATTGAAAAATAACCCATAGTTATTTACTTGTTGTATATTCATTATTTTACACCCAGTTTTATATCTTGTGATCCCATTTCCTGTAGGCAGTGATTTTCCTTCCTAATTTAGCAAGAGAGAAAGAAAAAAGCTCCTTCCATTTCCACCACTTCCATTCTTTTCCCAATAGCATCACCAGAAGCTTGATAGATAGAAGTGAAATTTGATCGTGATGGCCTTCCATGGAAAGATCTAAACTTGTCGACATCACACTGTATCAGATACCAGGTTTCTCTTCAAAAATCAAAACGGTAGAGCTGTCGAGAAATCTCACTTTTTGCTGATACTGTAAAGTGAGCATGCCTGTGACGTCATTCTGAGCATCTGCACATGTGCGAGCAGCAAAACCCTGAAGTAACCTGTTCCGTTACTTCCGGGTCGCCGTGGGAGGCAACCTGAAAAGATTTAAGATTTAACCCGAAGCGACTTTAACCCGAGGTATGATTGTTGTTATATCTCACTGATTTTCAATAGGTATTGCATTATCAAATGGTCACACCTGGAGGCAACAGAGACGCTTTGTTGTAGTTACTCTGCGGAAGCTGTGGCGGGAAAAGAAAGGCATGGAGCAGCAAGTAGCAGAGGAGGCCCATCAGCTCGTGGAGGCTTTTGCACGTTCAAAGGGTATGTTATGCTAAGTGATGGTGCTGAGCTGGCATATGGAGATATATTTGTGTCCTACCTCTGTCCATTTTAGAAAGGAATGTGATATGTTTTTCTTGGTTCCTAATGGAGATCCCAGCAGTTTCTCTTGGCCACCATGAAACCCCACTCTCATTATGAACTGGACCAGCTGAGCTAACATTAGTATAACTTTATTTTGCAGGACAGCCACTTGACCCTTCCATGCCCATCGCTACTTCAGTCTCCAACGTGATATGTGCTGTGGCTTTTGGGCACCGGTTTGCTCTTGAAGATGAAAGGCTCCAGAAGCTGATAGAAGCCATAGATTTTTCCCTACAATTTGCATGTAGCTTTGGTTATGCTGTGAGTAGTCATTTCCATTCCTCCCAAACAGGTCTCCCAAGGGCCTTAATACCACAAATCAGTATTCTGATAGAGGGTTGGAGAAGTGAGATCAGGTTTAAATTGATCTGAGATAAGGGTCACTTACTATCTCACAGCTTGATCCATTGCTCATGATTATCATTGAGATAAAAAACACGTACAACCCCCCCCCCATAAAACAGCAACAAAAGAAGACTTTGTCCACCACAGGAGACTCTTTGGAGGGAAGATGGGACAAAAATGGAACAATGACTTTCAGAACAGGTCATCTAGAGCCCACCAATGGGAAGAGAGGTGAACAAAATAATCTTCTCAAGAAGGGAATTACATAGTTTTGTTGCCATCATGGAAAACTAAATGTGTCTACTCTATACCCACCTAGCAGTGGCAATCATGATGGCGTCCATGGTGAGGCCCCTGCAGCCATCACTTGGCTGGAATTTTTTTTAATGAAAGAGAGACCAGCAACTCAAGCACTATCGCTATTGCTGAGGAAAGCAGCCCCCTTCTGGATGATCAACTAAACCCTTTCCTCAAATTTAAGTTCAGTTCTCCACATTTCTACATCCATTCCTAATCTGTAAAAAAAAAAAAAAAAAAAAAGTACTCATGAAACTTACCGTACTTGAATTTCCCCCCATCCCTATTCTCCACCCATGTCCAACTAACACAAACGGGCACTAACTTGTTCCAGGAGAGGTCCTGAGATTGTGCCCAGTTTTGAAATTATGCTGGGAAGCTGGAAAAATATTTTGAGCCATACTTTTCTTTCACATGTTCAGCTAGGGATAATTCACAGAATCCAGTCATTGTGGGATTCCAGAGAAGCTATAGACACCTTCCTTCTTCTTAGTGAGACTCAAACTAATATGCTTGCCCTGAAGAAGAATGCAGATCATGTTTTATAAGTGCAATTCCAAAGCACAAACGGTTTGAACAAGCTTCCTCATGGTAATGGCAATATTTCTGCTATCTTTCCTTTAGCTTTATGAAATGCTCCCAGGGCTCATGAAACATCTCCCAGGACCCCACAAGAAACTTTTCTCCTGCGTGGAGATGGTGCTTTCATTTGCAAAGGAGGAGATAGAGAAGCATAAGGAGAATCAGTCTCTGCATGAGCCACAGGATCTCATTGATTTCTATCTACTTCAGATGGAGAAAGTAAGTATGTGCTTGAAACCGAATGCTGCTCATCCAAGGAATCATTATATTCCATGTTATGAGTGAACAGAGAGAGGAGCTGAGGGAAGTCTGGGGGGTGGGGTGGGAGGGCTGGTTTTCTTTTTGGGGAGGGGAAAATAGGGGGGGAATGAGGATGATATGTTTTTGATTAATTGTTATGTTGAAATCTTTAACAAAAAATAAATATAAGTGAATACTAATCTCTTGCCAGGACACCAATATCTCTCTCTGCCCCCCCACAACTCCCTCATAGTCATTTTAATTGCTAAAGTGAGTTGACATCCTTCCATAGGCATCTACTAAAATAGCTAGGAAAGGATAGATATTTTCATGTACAAATGTGAATGCAAATGAGTATCTGCTTCAAAACTGTAGGCCAGCGGTGTAGCGTGGGTTGTCAGCACCCGGGGCAAGGCAAGTAATTTGCGCCCCCTAACCCGGGGCAAGGCAAGTAATTTGCGCCCCCTAACCCGGGGCAAGGCAAGTAATTTGCGCCCCTAACCCCTAACCTGCCGCCGCTGCCAGCTTCTTTTTGCTGCTGCCTGGGTTGGGGTATTTACGGTAAGGTAGCCACAGCGGCGGTGGCGGGTCCGTGTCAGGTGATCTGAGGCGAGTTGCCGCTGGCGCTGCCGCCCAAACAACACCGCTTTCCCAGAGGAGGAGGGCAGAGAGGCGAGGAAAATGCAACATGGCCCAGCAGCTGCAGCAGCAGCGGCGGCGGCGGGGTTGTGAGGAGGGGCTGCCTGGCGTGTCCTCCGCGGCCCTGACGTGCAGGGACCGCGGCGAGCGCTGAGAGCCACTTTCTGCCGGACGCCTTCAGCCCGGACGCACGCACAGCTCCTCGGTTCCGCGAGACATGGGGCTCTGCTACAGCCTGCGCCCGAGGCTCTTCGGCGACTCCGGAGGCGGCGAGCGCGCCCCCCCAGATGTTGCGCCCGGTGCGGCCGGCCCCACTGCACCCCCCACACTATGCCACTGCTTTAGGCAGCTCATTCAAGGAATCATTATATTCCCTGTTATATGTGAATACTAATCCCTTGCCTGGAAACCAGTACAGTGGTACCTTGGTTCTCAAACTTAATCCGTTCCAGAAGTCTGTTCCAAAATCAAAGTGTTCCAAAACTGAGGCATGCTTTCCCATAGAAAGTAATGGAAAATGAATTAATCCATTCCAGACTTTTATAAACAACCCCTAAAACAGCAATTTAACGTGAATTTTTCTATCTAATGAGGCCATTGATCCATAAAATGAAAGCTGTAATCACTGTACTGTACTACAAAATAAATAAAACAGTATTGTGGATGGATAAAAATTAAAATTAAAATTCTTTCTTACCTGCGCTGATGATAGTCATTGTTTGGATGGTGGGTTTTTATCCATTTCCATAGTCACACAATCAATCAATCAATCATAAAATGAAGAACAAGCTACAGTCACAAAAATGAAAAAGCCACACAAACAAAAACGCAAAAAATAGCAAAAACAAAAGCACCAAATGCCTCCGTGAAGTTTTACATTTATTTTTCTGTCAAACGAGTGTGTTGGTAATAGTAGCCTGTTGGTTTTTGGTGAGTTTACCAGAAGTCTGGTAGGGACTTCTGACAGGAGCTTTACAAGATTGTTTTTGATAGTGAAGCCTACCTCATATATTTGACATTCTTGTTCAGATAGACCTTTCCAGAAGAATGTGTAGCCTCCTTTTTCTTCCTTCAGTTGTCCCTTGCCTGCTCTTTGAGTTTCTTGAAGCACTGCAATATTGATGTTAAAATGTCACATCTCTCTTGCAATGATGGCAGTTCTGCGTTCAGGATGCTCATTGTCTGTGTTATATCTGTCCATATATTCCATGTTCCAAAGTTCAATTGTCTTTTACCACCGCTGGGTGGTGACCCCACTGGGCGTGGTAATCCAGTCAGGGAAAAAGAGAGGCAGACTATGTTTAGGGCACCTTTTCTAGCCCCTCCCCCATTTTGGAGTGAGCAGAGTAGATCCTAAAAAGGGCTGCTCAGTCATGGATACAGCTGCCAAGCTGCTCAACTGCCTTGTTCCTTGAGTCAGAATGAGTGAATCTGTATCCACCGCCCATGTGCTGTTTCATGACTAAGGGCTTCCAGATTTCACAATCCTGCCCCTGTTACCATATGCTGATCACCATGGAACTTTTGGTGTTTGGGTTTGGGATGGGTTTTTTGGAAGATGCCTGTACGTGAATTTGTTTTATGTCTGTAAATCAGTGCACACTGACCAATGAACAGTCTTCACAGTAAGGCTCTGTTCTGATGGCATGAGTTGACATGGCAACCGGTAAATTCTTATTTGCTGCAGCTTTCATCCACCTTTACAGCCATTGTAACATACCGCTTGTTATCACCCACCTGTTCTGCCGTTGATGACTTCTTGGGTCATTCTTTGTCTAGCTGCTCCCCTTTGACCTTACCGCCGTGGGTGACCCTGCAGGGAGTATGAGATTCCCAATGGCTTCACTCACAAGGGTCATAGGAATGTGCAAGCCCACTCACCACGAAAAGGTGATGATCCAGCGAGTGAGGGCAGCAACAGTAAGGGGGGGGGGTGGCAGCAGCTTCCCATTTAACCTTAGGCACTATAAGAGGACACCCCACCTCTCATGAAGCATGTGTGGCCACCCTGGTATGGTAATAAGTGGGGGAAGGAAGATAAAGTGCTGAAGGACAGAATGTAATGCATGTAAATGACATGTCACTTTCCCCATTTTCAACACCAGAGCAGGAATGATCCAGAATCCACCTATGATGAAGAAAACTTGGCCCAGTGCATTTTTGACCTCTTTGTAGGAGGGTCGGACACAACTGCGTGTTCTCTGAAATGGGCACTTCTCCTCCTGGCAAGTCATCCAGATATCCAAGGTGAGAGAGGAGAGCCAGGGTTTCTCTTGACCACTAGGGTGGACCATAATTCTTTAAAGGTTTCATAAGGAAGCCTACAATAGTAGGGTTGGAAGGGACCCCAGGGGTCTTCTCATACAACCCCCTGCAATGCACATTCCCCCCCTCCAGTTTGATTCCATTCCACAACCTGTTTTGTTTTGCAAATCTGCTAGCAGTTTCTTTATGCAGCAAATGTACAAGAATGCCCCTGCTGTGAAATAAGTAACTGAGCCTCATTCCTGCCTCTCCATGCTCCATTACACGAGGGATGCGGGTGGCACTGTGGTCTAAAGCACTGAGCCTCTAAGGATTGCTGATTAGAAGGTTGGCAGTTCGAATCCATAAGACAGGTGAGCTCCTATTGCTCTGTCCCAACTTCTGCCAACGTAGCAGTTCAAAAGCATGCCAGTGTTAGTAAACAGGTAGTGCTGCGGTGGGAAGGTAATCCGCATTTCTGTGTGCTCTGGCACTCATCATGGTGTCCAGTTGTGCCAGAAGTGGTTTAGTCATGCTGGCCACATGACCCGGAATGCTGGCTGTGAATAAACACCAGCTCCCTAGGCCTGAAAGCGAGATGAGTGAAGCACTCCATAGTCTCCTTTGATTGGACTTAACCGTCTAGGGGTCCTTTACCTTTAACTTTATATGAGTGGTGCTAGCCAAAGATCAGATGAGGAAATGAGTATTAGTGAAACTAAGTAGGAAATATTGAGGGCTGGGGGTGGAGAATGAATATATGACAGCCTTTGATCCCAGTCCTTCAGCAAATCCAGCCAGCTCTGGTAACCAGAAACAACTGCGATGAGCTTCACTTTCAGCCTTTTCACACCTGGGATCTAGAGTGGAGAAGAACCATGTACACAGACTTGAGCTCCTTGGAGGACCAGGTGACCTAAAAATGCAAGAAACTGGGACTCATTCACAGAGATTTATGGAATATGTTCAAGGGAATTAAATGTCCATCTGAAATAAAATGCAGTATTCACAATAAACCTTCTGTTTCCATCATTCTCTTCAGATAAAATGCACAAGGAAATAGAAGATGTCATAGGTTCTGCTCACTCAATCTGCTATCAAGACAAGAAGAAACTGCCCTACACCAATGCTGTGATTCATGAACTACAGCGCTTTAAATTTGCCAGTTTTTTGGGATTCCCTAGGCAATGTACAAAGGATTTCAAGCTGCGTGGTTTTCTCATTCCCAAGGTATAACAGTGTGATATAGCTGCACTCCTGTAGCCCAAGAGCAAAGAGCAGCAGAAGGTTTCATATTGAGAGATGCAGCCATCTCTTCCTGTCTAGTCAAAAATCTGAAGGGCAAGAGCAGGAGCTCCATCTGCAGACATGTTTCACCATCAGCAAGTGCCATTCCATGGGGCAATTGTGGCAGGGGAGAAGCATGTAGTGGCCAGAGGTCTCAGCCTGCTTGTGAGCGTTCATTTTAAAAGAGGTGGGGGAAATTCTTCTTGTGTTCCTGCCTGTACAGAAAGTTTTTACAGTGATGAATACAAAGCCACCCACCAAAATAATAATAATAATAATAATAATAATTCAGATCAGTCTCAGCAATGATTAGTCTTGGGATAGTGTGGGACAATAAAAAAAAAGTATTGATGTGAATGCATTCCAAGTCACTTGTTTCTTATTTGCAGGGGACTATTATTGTTCCCGATCTGCGCTCTGTTCTTCTTGATCCAACACGATGGGAGACACCTGCAAAGTTCAACCCAAATCATTTTTTGGACAAGGATGGACAATTCGTGAACAGAGAAGGATATCTCCCATTTGGTGCAGGTAAACACAGAAGACCAAGCTACGTTGCGATCTGTAGATGGGCTTACTGGTCTGCTTCCAGGAAATGACACCAGCAGCAGCACAGGAGGGAGTGGGCCGGAGCAGAAGCAGCGTCTTTCTGGCTGGAGTGGCACTGCTGGTCAGCAGAATGGGGCAAGGCACTGGCAAGTTAAGGGGATCTCTAGGTTGGTGGCTTGGGACCCACACATGCACACACACTTATGTGGTCTCCATCTGCACCTCCCAACATTTGCCACCCCTGCCCTGTCCCTGAGAGAGGCAGCACTGCCAGCACCCGGATAGTGCTCTTCCCTGTCACACATCACCACTGCAAGCCACCCAACTTCTCTTCAGGCAGCAATGCTAGTTCCTACCAAGGTGAAGTAAACCTGGCAGGAGAGTTTGCTCCATGGTCTTAACCCCTTTCTGCATTGCTGATTTGGGCAGTTGACCAGTTTTCCTTTTATTTTTTAAAATCAAGTTTTATTAAAAAGCTTTATACATAAGACACAATAAAAATCATACTAATCTAAAAGGGAAAATAGAAAAAAGATTAGGAAAGAAAAAATAGAAATAGAAAAGGAAATTACAGAGTCCTCTATCAAAATTAAATCTTCACCCTTATTCTGCACACAGAAAAGTGAGCCCTCCCAGTTCTCACTGGGAGCTAGATCCTCTTACACTGGCTTCTAGCCCTGGGAGATGCTCTCTGCCCTGCCCCTCCCACAGGACCTTTCATCTTCATTCCATCCTCTTCCTGAATGTATCTTCCTTGATATGAGATAGGGAACTTCAAATTACAGAACAAAACATAAGTATAACAAGAAGAAAGGAAGGTTAGCACTGACCAGGCTAGAAAACTGACAGCAGCCTTGATGTTTTCCTTATCCTAACTATGTCTATTTTGCCAAAGTGTTATGCAGAATGCTTATAGCTACAAAGGAATGAACACGGGAAAGTAAATTTTTGCTCACTTGCTGCCTTCTTCTTGTCTCCTCCTCAGGGGCTCGCATTTGTTTGGGAATGCAGATGGCAAAGATCGAAATATTCATCTTCCTGACCAGCCTGCTGAGGGCATTCAGTTTTCAGCTGCCAGAAGGAGTCAAAGAGCTCAATCAAGAGGCTATACTAGGGATTATAGCACATCCCTATCCTTATAAACTCTGTGCTATTCCCTGTTGCAACACATAAGAAAATAGGAAAATATTAGGGGCTGCACCCCTGCTTCCTGCACTTGGTGACCCCTTGGCCACTCCTGACACATGAACCCCCTAGCATTTCCCCTTCCCTTCCCATCTCATCCCATGCAGCTACTGAGGTCTCTTTTCACCTTCGCAGCTCCATTTCTGAAGCCACTTCTCTCTTATCTTCTGCAGCTCTGCTTTTCATCTGTTTTCCCCTTCATTCCATCTCCTCCTTTTCTTTAGGCCCTTTCATGCCCCTGCTTTCATCTTCATCCCTCTCCCAATGCCTCCTTACTCCCTCCTTTTTGACAACTTCCTTTGCATCCCCATTCTTACTCTTGCTCCCTTTTCTCCTCCCCCTCCCCTTCTTTTCTCAAATCTCCCTTACACACACATTCCCACACCTCCTCTCCCTCTTCTGCAGCTCCCTTCTAACACCCCCCATGCTATGTTATTGTATCTTTAAGATGAGTAAACTCCTAAGAGCAAGGCTATCAGCTTCTCCAGTTGAAGAATGTTAAGTTTCTTTGATGGCTGCTGTACATGTGTGCTTGTTAATAAAATATCTCTTCTAAATCACTACATTGAACCCGGAACACAGAACCCGGACCACGCAAGGTATCAGGAGTCCTTCACAAAAGGTGACTAGAGGACTGAAACAGCCAAATGGCGGTGTTGTGATGTTGGAGGAGTGGAAGGAAGCCACAGATGAAGAGATGAAGAGACATCAATTAGATGTTGGGGGCTCCTACTCCTTTTAACCTTAACTTTTTAATCTTTTAACCCTCTTCTTATCAAAAGTTTGGCAACCTGGGGTTTTATATCAGACAACTTGTGAAGTTGGCACTGTAAATTAGATCTAACAAAGTCAAACAGCTTAACAGCCACTGCCCAGCCTATTTCAAGGACTCATAACTCTAAACAATTTAATTAATCTTCTGAACTTTTTCCGAACTGACTCTGACTCAGGCTCGGCATTTTAAATGAACTAAGGGAGGTGAAGCTGTGTTGCAGGAGTGTTCCGCTTGTGCTTGCCTCTGCCCTCTTGGCTTGTGGGCCCAACTGTGCTGTGTGCCTGCTCTGTCTTCTCAGTTGTGGGTCCGGCTGTCCTGCATGCCAGCGGTGCTCCTGGACTGAGACAGACTGGTTGAGTGCTCGGCATGGAGCCTGGGTCAAGATATATTACTCTGCAGATGACTCAATTGAAAGACACCTAGGGAAGCCAGAGAGGGGGGTTCCACCCTCAAGACGCCAGAGACTCTTAAGCCACAGGGCTGGCAGCTGGTTGTAGCAGAGGAGAGGTATCATCCTGTGGCCCTGAGAACACCAGCTGTGGGGGAAACCAGAGGACTCCTGATGCCAAGAGGAACACTTTCTCTGCCACTACAAGTGCTAGCGCAACAGCAAGAGGAGGGGCCCCTGGGACCATTGGGCATGGCATTGACATCAAACAGGGCATTTACTGAGCCTGCCCCGCCTTCCTTTGCCCATCCCCTGAGGTCGCCTGGTTGTTCAGGTTGGCAGATTCAGAGATCATTCAGAGATCATTCGAGTAGACTCAAGCTGGCGCGTGATGCTACAAGAACTTCGTCTGCTACAAGAACCTTTTTTCTTTTCTTTTCTTTTTTTTCCTTTCCCCCCTCCCCCCTTCCTTTGCCATTTGTTTTAGTTTTTTATAGTTCATTGTTCCATGATAATATTTAAGTTTTGCTTGCTTACTGTTAGATGTTTGATTTTTGTTCTCCTGCTATTTAGGTGTTTTTTCTTCCCTTAATGTACGTTATATGGTAGTTCTGTTTAGCTGTGGAATGTTTTGGGGTTTATTTTTTAATTTAATTAATTGGTTTGTTTAATATTAGAATAGTAGGCTGACAAAGAATATAATAGTTTCATACAATCAGAGAGGTAGCTGATGTTTAGCTGGTTTGTTCTACTCGACTAATTAGAGTTATCGAGTTGTTGATACTATAAACAGAATAACTCTCTTGCGGGGACACAATTAGTGCCAGCACCGTCCGTTAAGAGTTTGGGTGTAATCTTCGACACCTCCCTTTCCATGGAGGCGCAGATTGCAGCTATAACAAAGGCAGCATTTTTTCATCTCCACCAAGCTAAGCAGTTGGCTCCTTACCTCTCTCGCCCTGACCTAGCCACTGTGATCCACACGACGGTCACCTCCAGACTGGATTATTGTAACTCACTCTACGTGGGGCTGCCCTTGAGACTGACCCAGAAACTCCAGCGACTGCAGAATGCCGCGGCGAGACTCCTTACGGGATCCTCGCTGCGAGATCACATTCACCCAGTGCTATACCAGCTGCACTGGCTCCCGGTGGAGTACAGGATTAGGTTTAAGGTGCTGGTTTTAACCTTCAAAGCCCTATACGGCCTAGGACCCTTGTACCTACGGGACTGCCTCTCCTGGTATGTCCCACAGAAGAACTTACAAACAAAAATATCTTGAAGGTCCCAGGCCACAGAGAGGTTAGGCTGGCCTCAACCAGAGCCAGGGCTTTTTTGGCTGTGGCTCCGATCTGGTGGAACGCTCTGTCACAAGAGACTAGGGCCCTGTGGGACTTGACATCTTTCCTCAGGGCCTGCAAGTCAGAGCTGTTCCACCAGGCCTTTGGCCAGGGCACAGGCTGACTCCCTCCTTTGGCAATCCTCACAGAACTCTAGCCCAATGGTTGCCATTAATCTAATTTGAATTAATTTTATAATGAAATGAATTTAGAATGTTTTTTCATTTTACTGCTGTTAGACGCTCTGAGCCCAGCTTCGGCTGCGGAGGGCAGGAGATAAATAAAAAATATTATTATTATTATTATTATTATTACCCTAAGCTGGCAGAGTTAGAGTTGGGAGAGAAAGGAGTCTGCACACAACTTGGAGTGAATTTAGAGAGGACAGCTATCAAACCTCTGGAATTTTTCTTGGAAAAAGAATGGAAGAAGTGCAAATGGAAGGGCTATTTTTTTCACAACCAAGATGGAAATTGACAGCAAACACAACGGGTTCAGGTTGTGTCCTTCAGAGCAGGAGAAATCAAGCTTGCTCCCTCTTCCAAGTGACAGCCCTGGAGATATTTGAAGATGGCTCTCACATCTCCTCTCAGTCTCCTCTTCTCCAGGATAAGGATGGGCAGATATTTCTATCTTGGCCTGCAATCCTTTAAGCAGAAATGCTAGAAATCGACCCTGGAATTTTAAGCATGCAAAGACTCTTTGCATCTTTCCTCATGCCCTGCTCAGAATCAGTCTCTCATTTTGAAGGTATTCAGTTGGGTGGGTGGGAGGGAAGAGTGAATTTAGAGTATAAGCTGTCATGTCAGAACCCTCTCTTGGCCTCAAGGGAGAGAAACATATTGCACGCATGAATTTATATGTAAACAATGCTTGTTGTTTAACTGTTGCCAGCCTGACAAGTAAAGATTTATCTTCACCTATTTGTGTAAGACATTTTTTAAAATCACAAATAGCTAACAAAGCTTATGGGCTCAGTCATGGCCAGCAGGTGGTGATAGAGAATGGCAAGAAGATTTTGAAGTCAATCCCAGAAACCAGCAACTCAGCACAGTAAAAGATATTTTTTGCAGATTTACCCCTTGATAAATGTCTGTTGAGGGACGCAGGTGGCGCTGTGGGTAAAAGCCTCAGCGCCTAGGGCTTGCCGATCGAAAGGTCGGCGGTTCGAATCCCTGCGGCGGGGTGCGCTCCCGCTGCTCGGTCCCAGCGCCTGCCAACCTAGCAGTTCGAAAGCACCTCCGGGTGCAAGTAGATAAATAGGGACCGCTTACCAGCGGGAAGGTAAACGGCGTTTCCGTGTGCGGCTCTGGCTCTGGCTCTGGCCAGAGCAGCGATGTCACGCTGGCCACGTGACCCGGAAGTGTCTCCGGACAGCGCTGGCCCCTGGCCTCTTAAGTGAGATGGGCGCACAACCCCAGAGTCTGTCAAGACTGGCCCGTACGGGCAGGGGTACCTTTACCTTTACCTAAATGTCTGTTGAACTTCCTGACACAACTTAGTCTCAAAGTTTAGTTCATTAAATTTTACTCTTTTTTTTTTTTACAGTTCATTAAATGTTTACTCCCCCCCCCAAAGGACTTTCATTGGTGATATTTTTCAATTCAAAATTCTGAATATGTGGCTTGTTTCCACTTTACACCTGTGAATTTTCACTTACAACACCTTCACTTGATAAGCCTTTCGTTGGGAAGCCAAACGTTCCCTGCTCTTGAAGACAGGGAAGTCAAAAATCTGCATGCCAAAGCACACGAAGTGGTGTCTCAGTGCTTTTCGCAAGGAGAGCAGTAACTGCTGCTCTTTTAATCCTTTAGTCACGGGAGTCAGTCTTTCAAGAGGTAGGTTGTTGGCCTCCTCTAGCTATTCAGTTTCTGGCGGCCTGCTGTTTCCCCTTCTGTTTGCACATTCACGGTTACAGTTCAAATGTCTCCTGGGGACGGGGAGTTCTGACTGCTTGCTTAGGGCATCTTATGAGCTTTTCTAAACAAGTTTCTGGGCTCAGAAACCTACCCCCCTACCTCCACCACTTTGATGCTTCCAAAAAACCTCACACAACTGTTTTTACACTGGATTTTTATCCAGACAAATTTCTTTCTTCTGCTTGTCACCCTACAATAAAAAACAACTGCAGAGCAGAAAGAGACCCCGAGGGTCGCCCAAGCCATCTCTCTGTAATGCAGGGAATGCCAACCAAAGCATAGTAGTATAATGGTAGTAATATAATAATTGAAGGCAAATTCCCATTTCTTCCCCAAACAATCTCTGCTGAAAGCCTTCAATGAACAAGAGTCCACAATCTGGTTAAGTGTTTCAGCAAAAGTGGATCATTTAACTTTTACCAGAATGCTATTCTTTCAGCTCGTATCACTGGTGATTACTACCTGTTCAATCTCTGGGATAGAAATTTCAAGGTTGGGGGTGTTCCAAGAAAACTCCTTGGATTCTTGACCAGGGAACGGTGGAGCTATGGAGCAAATGAATTTGCCCTGGGCTGAATGAAACTTGCTGCTTGCAGTTTGCAAAGCACATTTGCAAAGCAACTTCCTCCTGAACACGTTATCATGTACAGAAAGCTGGCAAGACATTGTCATGTCTCCTGTTTCACAATTTTGGGGCTGGAAAAAAAATATAAAGGTGTAAAAGAGTTTGCTTTTCTGAAACTCTCTGCAACAACACTGTCTCCTTCACTTGAGGTCTTCTGTGGACAACATGCTTAATATGAGTCAGCAGTGTGATGCAATTACAAAAAAGCTAATGCTGTTCTAGGCTGCACCAGCAGATATATAGTGTCCAGATTAAGGGAAGTGATAGTTTTCTCCTGGGACTAGGCTACATTTGTAAAGATAAAGCTCTTTCTATGCATTATAATACTATGACACCAGATGGCGCAGTGGAGTCCCATTTTTTGCCAAAGGAACTTTCCCAAAGGAAAACTTTGTGAGAATGATGTATCGTGGTATCTAGCACCTACTAAATTAGCAAAAATGTATAGAACTGCTACAAATATTTGTTGGATATGTAAAGATAAAGAAGGCACCCTCCGCCATACATGGTGACCTGCAAGATAAGAAAAGCATTTTGGGAAATGATATATAATGAGTTGAATTTTTTTTATAAAATAACCTTTGTAAAGAAATCCAGAAGTGTTTTTACTAGGAATCTAAGGTGCAGAAATACCAAAGGAGCAGAAACGACTATTTATGTATGCGACGACAGCAGCGCCGATACTTTTGGCTCTGAGAAGGAAAAAAGATAAAGTCCTTACCAGAGAGGAATGGTTGATAAAAATGATGGACTACGCCAAAATGGCAAAAATGACCGGAAAGATTAGAAACCAAGAAGAATAACTTTAATAAGGAATGGGGAAAATTTGTAAGTTCCCCTGGAGAACACTGTACACAATTAAAAACATTGGCAGCATTGTAACAACACTTGTAATGTAACAAGAACTATGGTAAGAATGGAATTTTAGGAAAAACTGGAGAACATTATATGATGCTGTCAGGGAACTGACATCAGAGTCAGAGGTGGAGGCAAGGCTCCCAAGCGATGCTGGAGAGGGGGCCAGCAAGGAGATAGGGAGCTCATCGGCTGGGGAAGGGAATCAGCGCAACACCAGTAGAGAAGGGGGGCAGATGGGGGATTCGGAGAGGGGTCTCCAAGACTCTTCGCCCGAAAACAGTGGGGAGAGCACAGGCACTCCTCTGCCCACTCCCTCCCTGCGCAGAAGACTTCAGCGCAGGGAGAGTAGGAGGAGACTGGGCATCAAACAACTTCTTTGCTGGAAGAGGTTCAAAAAGCGCCCACTGACAGATACTGCTAGCGAATGAACAGCCACGGAGTGAAGGGCTGTCAGCCAGGACAGGTTAAACCAGGCAACCTGGCCCAGGAGTGGCGGTAACTTACGCACAAGCAACCCCTTATAACCATTACAGATGCAGTTGAATGGAATCCATGGAATCTCAGCTCAGGGAAGTCCAAGGATTCAGAGAATCGTATATGTTTATGATTATGACTTTTATTTGAATGTGAATGTTAATTGTAAAATTGAACAATAATTTTAAAAATACAATGTGTTTAACTGAATCGCTTCTCTGATGTGTCTTGATCCAGCCCTGCTCTGGAGGGTAGGACTCAAATCAATGGCTTCATGTTACAAAAAAGAAGATTCAGAAATAAACATATGGAAAAACTTACTGACAGTAAGAGCTGTTTGACAGTGGAATGGTCTCCCTTGGGAGATTGTGGACTCTCCTCCTTGGAGGTATTTAAGCAGAAGTTGGATGGCCATGTGTCATGGATGTCTTTAGCTGAGATTCCAGCATTGGAAGGAGTTGGACTAGATGGCCCTCAGGGTCCCTTCCAACTCTACAATTCACTGGGACCCGGGGGAATGCCATGACCTAGAACCAAATGTAGACACCCACTGGGGTAAGCACAGCATGTAGGCAGTTCGGATCATACATTGCTGTCAGAGAGTGATGACAGTACGAATATTTCTGCTCAAAGTCGGTTTCTAAGAAGCACTGTCCTTGTCCTTCTCCACTGATGGAACTCTAACGTGGAGTCAGAAGCACTTTCCACCCACAACCCATCCCAAGAACCAGATTTACAAGGATTAAGAAGACCTGTGCTATTCAAGAAGGCCTGTAGCTGGCCCCCACTACCAAATCAACATGGCAAATTACAGTAGCATCTGATCTATAAGATGCAAGGCCAAAATGGAGGAGGTGCAATAATAATAATCAAAATATCTTTCAAACGTGGATGTCCCGCCCCCCAATGAAGTAGTAACCATAGTCGTAATTAGTACAATCTCTGTTTCTCATTGGAACCTAATGAACCATGAGTCAAGCACATATGTTATGGCCACAAGTCCATATGCCAGGGATCATTGAGGGTTTTGAGGCATGATGGCATGCACTGGCTGAACACCAAGGAATGGTGGGAGGTACAATCTGGGGAATTTCCAAGGGATGAAGACTAGGAGCCCGGGAATTGATGATCAGACAGGGACAGTGTGTGGCAGAGAGAAGTCCAGAAGCAGAAGCAGAGGCAGACGTAGGAGATAGGAGAAGCCAAGAGGCAGAGATGAGTCAGGCTAGTGAAGGAGCCAGGGTGTCCTCCCTCCTGCTGTGACAAGCTCCCCTCTCCTGGTCTCTCCCAGGACCAGAAGAGGGATGAAGAGGGAGGAGCAGAGAAGGGTGCATCAGTGGAGTCTTAGATAGCATGGAAAGGACCTGGGGAAGGAGGAGAGCTAAACAGCTGTGGGAAGGAGGCGATGTTCACCCTCCACAACTGCCTCATGGGGGCAAGACCTACTGAAAAGAGTTGCTGTGGCCTGGCACCTGTGAGCAGGCCTTGCTTCTTCTAATATTCTAATTATTCTAATAAGAGTTATCTTCTTCTTGTTGTTGTTGTATAGTCATTTAGTCGTATCCAACTCTTCGTGACCCCATGGACCAGAGCACGCCAGGCACTCCTGTCTTCCATTGCCTCCCGCAGTTTGGTCAAACTCATGTTCATCTCTTCGAGAACACTGTCCAACCATCTCGTCCCCTGTTGTCCCCTTCTCTTTGTGCCCTCCATCTTTCCCAACATCAGCGTCTTTTCCAGGGAGTCTTCTCTTCTCATGAGGTGGCCAAAGTATTGGAGCCTCAGCTTCACGATCTGTCCTTCCAGTGAGCACTCAGGGCTGATTTCCTTAAGAATGGAGAGGTTTGATCTTCTTGCAGTCCATGGGAGGGACTCTCAAGAGCTCTCCAGCACCATAATTCAAAAGCATCAATTCTTCGGCGATCAGCCTTCTTGATGGTCCAGCTCTCACTTCCATACATCTCTACTGGGAAAACAGTAGCTTTAACTATACGGAACTTTGTTGGCAAGGTGATGTTTCTGCTTTTTAATATGCTGTCTAGGTTTGTCATTGCTTTTCTCCCAAGAAGCAGGAGTCTTTTAATTTTGTTACTGCTGTCACCATCTGCAGTGATCATGGAGCCCAAGAAAGTAAAATCTCTCACTGCCTCCATTTCTTCCCCTTCTATTTGCCAGGAGGTGATGGGCCCAGTGGCCATGATCTTCGCTTTTTTGATGTTGAGCTTCAGACCATATTTTGCGCTCTCCTCTTTCACCCTCATTAAAAAGTTCTTTAATTCCTCCTCACTTTCTGCCATCAAGTTTGTGTCATCTGCCTATCTGAGGTTGTTGATATTTCTTCTGGAAATCTTAATTCCAGCTTGGGATTCATCCAGCCCAGCCTTTCGCATGATGAATTCTGCATATAAGTTAAATAAGCAGGGAGACAATATACGGTAATTGGTAATTACATTTATTGTGATGATGGGTTTCAAGAGTAACTCTCACTGGCTTGAAATCAACAGGGGAGCAGAATTTGTAAACTAATGGGAGGCCAGAGCAGGGAAACTGAGGGGAGTAGAAAAGAGGCACATAGGTGTTTGTTTACAGCATATAGTAACAGCTAACCAATATTGCACCACGTACAAGTCTTTAAGTACATGTGGGAGGATTATAGAGAGCATAATCCCACTTAAGAGTAGACATGATGAAATTGCCTGACATGACTAATTTAGTTTCATTAATTCCAATGAGTGTACTGTGAGCATGATCTTACATAAATAAGCCCAAAGATCCCAAATTTTGTTACAGGACTTGCTGCTTCTGTCACTCGTTTGAAAGAATCACAATAGGTTCAGAATCCCCCAAGTGAATCAGGATGTCTATTCCTCATCAGCAGAAGCGTGTAGAAACCTTTTTGAAATTATGATTTAATCATATACATACGTTACAGCTCAATTGCCAGGAATTAAAAGAATAATATCAGCAGCAATCATTCTGTGTAACTTCTTTTTTATATATACATATTTATTAAAGTTTTTTGAATACAAATGCATAAATAATAAACAACATTACTTATATCATAACATAATTTCATCACTTCTTTGGACTCCCTCACGTCTCCCGCTCACACTTACATCGTTACAAAAAAAAAATAATTAAAAATTTCCAAGCAAATTACCCTCTTGTTTGCAATCTTATCTCCGCTCATTTAAATAAAAACCTAGCAATTCTCCAAAAAGTTTGTATTTTCCTTAATCTCACTTCTCGTCAAATTCAGATCTAATTCAGTGGTGGGCAATTATTTATGATCTAGCATCCTTCTTAACATTCAACCAAATTACAATATTTTTGTAAATAAATCTTGAATTTCCTCCAGTCTTCCTCAGCCCTCTCCTGTCCCAGGTCTCGGATTCTACCAGTCATCTCGGCCAGTTGCATATAGTCCATCAGCTGCTTCTGCCACTCTTCCAGTGTGGGTAGATCTTGAGTTTTCCAGCTCTTAGCGATGAGTATCCTTGCTGCCGTTGTTGCATACATAAAAAATGTTCGGTCCTCCTTTAACACCTTCTGGCCGGCAATACCCAGAAGGAAGGCCTCTGGTTTCTTAAGGAAGGTATACCTAAATACCTTTTTCAGCTCATTATATATCATTTCCCAAAAAGCCTTCACTTTAGGGCAGGTCCACCAGAGGTGAAAGAATGTTCCTTCGTGTTCTTTACATTTCCAACATTTATTATCAGACAAATGGTATATTTTGGCAAGTTTAACTGGGGTCATGTACCATCTATATATCATTTTCATTACATTTTCCTTCAGAGCATTACATGCAGTGAAGTTCAGCCCAGTGGTCCACAACCTTTCCCAGTCCTCAAACATAATATTATACCCAATGTCCTGAGCCCACTTTATCATAACCGATTTAACCATTTCGTCTTGTGTATTCCATTTTAACAGCAAGTTATACATTCTTGATAATACCTTAGTCTTTGGTTCTAACAATTCTGTTTCCAACTTCGATTTCTCCACCTGGAACCCTATCTTTTTATCGTTTTTAAAGACTTCTTTAATCTGAGCGTAATGTAACCAGTCTCGCACTTTATCCTTCATTTTCTCCAAACTCTGCAATTTCCAATTGTCTCCATCTTTTTCTAATATTTCCCAATATTTTGGCCATTTGGCCTCCATATTGGGTCTTTTTCGGGCCTTAGCTTCCAGAGGTGAAAGCCACCTTGGAGTTTTGTTTTCCAATAAGTCTTTGTATTTTGTCCAGACATTAAATACTGCTTTCCTGACAATATGGTTCTTAAAGACCTTATTGATCTTAACCTTGTCATACCATAAATATGCATGCCAACCAAAAGCGTTGTTAAAACCTTCCAGGTCCAGTACATCAGTGTCTTCGAGAAGTAGCCAGTCTTTTAGCCAGCAGAAAGCTGCGGCTTCATAGTACAGCTTTAAGTCCGGCAGGGCAAAGCCCCCTCTTTCTTTCGCATCAGTTAGTATCTTAAACTTAATTCTGGGCTTTTTGCCCTGCCAGACAAATTTAGATATATCTCTCTGCCACTTCCGGAAGCACTCTGTCTTGTCCACAATCTGCAATGTTTGGAACAAAAACAACATCCTTGGCAATACATTCATCTTAACAGCAGCAATTCGGCCTAACAAGGAAAGCTTCAATTTTGTCCAACTATCCAAGTCTCTCTTAATTTCAGACCAACATTTTTCATAGTTATCCTTAAATAGACTCAGATTCTTTGCTGTTATATTTACCCCTAGGTACTTTACTTTTTTAACCACAGTTAGTTCTGTTTCTCTCTGAAACCGTTCTGACTCTGTATCTGTCAGATTTTTTCCCTGCACCTTAGTTTTCTGTTTATTTAGTTTGAATCCCGCCACCCGACCAAAATCTTGAATCAATTGTAATACTCTTATTGTACTAGATTCTGGCTCCTGCAAAGTCAGAACTAGGTCATCTGCAAAAGCTTTAAGTTTATATTGTTTCGCTCCGACCTGAATCCCTTCCACCAACCGGTCCCCTCTAATCAAATTCAAGAGCACCTCCAGAACCGAAATAAATAACAAAGGGGAAATCGGGCAGCCTTGTCGTGTTCCTTTTTCAATTTTGAACTCTTCTTTAACCACATTGTTTACTATCAATTTAGCCTTTTGTTCTGAATATATTGCATCAATCCCATTCTCAAAACCCCGACCCACCCCCATTTCTTTTAAATTTCCCTTCATAAATTTCCAAGAGATATTATCAAAGGCTTTCTCCGCATCTATGAAAATTAGCACTGCTTTTGTATTTATGTCTGTTTGCAAAAGTTCCAAGATGTCAATAATGTTCCTTGTATTAGCAAACATGTGTCTACCTGGGAGAAAGCCTGCCTGGTCTTTGTGAATTACTTCATTTAAAACTTTTTTAAATCTGCTTGCCAGGACATCTGCAAATATTTTGTAATCCACATTTAAAAGGGAGATGGGACGGTAGTTCTTGAGTTGTGTCTTTTCAGAATCCGATTTAGGTATCAATGTGATGAATGCTTCCTTCCACGAATCCGGCGCCCTCCTCCCCTCCATAATTTCATTGCTAACCTCCTGATCTCTGAACAAATTGTCATTCATCTTCCATCTAAAGGAGCCGGTTGGTAATAATATCATGTCCATTTTCAGTGCATTATGGTCGGAGCAGGTTTTTGGGCAGATTTCCACCTTTCTGACCTTGGGTGCCAGACCTCTAGTTATCCATATTTGGTCGATTCTTGTCCAAGTCAGCTGGGCTTCAGAGAAAAATGTTCCTTCTTTTCCCAAGGGGTTCTTCGTTCTCCAAATGTCAATCCAAATGTCAATCCAGTCCATATTGTCTGTCAATTCAAAGAAAGTCTTTGGTAATCTGCCGTCTTTTGTGACATTTTGACTTTGTGACTTATCCATGTTAGTTGATACGACCCCGTTCATGTCTCCCAACATAATGATGTTGTCATAGTCCAGATAATCCAGCATGGTCTCATGCAACTTCTTGAAAAATTCCGATTTCCCTTCATTTGGTGCATAGATTCCTAATATCAGAATCTTTTCTCCTTGATGTTGTATTTTGATTGCCAAAATTCTTCCATGTTCATCTTTAAATAAAAATTTAGGTGACAGGCTCTCTTTGCATATATCACCACGCCTCTCTTCTTTACTTTGTCTGAAGATATAAATTCCTGGCCAAGTCTTTTGTTTGTTAATACTTTTCTGTGGAGCCTAGTCACATGTGTTTCTTGTAAGCAAATAATGTCCAATTGTTCCTTTTTTAATATATGAAAAATTTTCCTCCTTTTTTCCGGAATGTTGCAGCTATTTATATTCCAGCTCAAAAGTTGCAGAGACATCCTGAATAAATCTGGTTATTTTTCTAGGGGTGGTATCTTGTCCGCTGGATCTTCAGGATCCGAGGGTGCAGACACCCCTGGTGCTCCAGGCCCCGAAGGTAGTTCAAGTCCTTTTTGAAGGTCCTCTCCGTAGGCGATCAGAAACTTATCTCTATCTTCCAGTGTTCTGATTTTAATCTTCTTCCCTCTAAAAGTGAAAGATAATCCTTGAGGAAAATCCCACCTGAAGATGATTGAGTTGCTCCTCAACAGTTTTACTAGTTCCAAGTAATCAGATCTAAGGTCCAACAGTTGTTTAGGAATATCCTTGTAAATTTCAATTCTTTTATCCAAAATATCCAGTGACTTTCCGTAATGCAGGCCCAATATCTTGTCCCTTTCCTCCTTTGATCTCAATGTTATTAAACAGTCTCTGGGCTTCTCTTTCTTTATAAGTCTTCCAAGCCTGAAGGCTGATATGATTTTAAGATCTTTTTCCTCTAAGTTCCAAAACTTGGAAAATTCTTTAGTCAAAAACTCAGCTAGATTGCCTTCTTCAACTTCTGGTACCGACCTTATCCTTAAATTGGTCTCCCTGTTCCGCAGTTCTATCATGGAAAGATAGGTCTGGTGTTCATCTACTTGTTTGCTGAGTGGTCTTACCTCTTTTTCTAAATTTCCCAGTCTTTGACTGGTATCCTCAGCCAATTTCCTATTTTCACCTGCAGTCTCCTTCAGTTCTCCGATTGCTTGTACATTCTGTGCGACTTGTTCAGTTAATCTATTTAAACATTCTGTATTTTGATCAATTTTAGCTGTTTGCTGATCAACTTTTTTATCCAAAGATTCCAATTTTTCAAGAATTTTCTCTAAAATAGAGCCAGTTGCTCCTGAGGCCATCTCTTCCAATTGTAATTCCTCGGTTTCTCCCTCCCCTGCCCGTGGCAGAGAAGCAGCTTCTTCCTCAGAAGTCAAAATAGGCAAGGTAGGCAAAGTAGGCACAGATGATCTACGTGCCTGAGAGGCTGCGGTTAAAGTTGTTAGAGTTGTTTGTCTGGTTCTCGGTCCCTTTTTCCTTGCACCACTCATTCCAGAGTTATCTAAGAATCAAGGTCAAGCTGAGTTGTTCCCATGAGAAAACAACGGCCCAGATGGTAACAGTCAAACAGGAGGCCGGGAAAAGGAAAGTAAAACAATGTCACTGCTGTAAATCCCAAATCCTCTAGGGGGAGCTTAAAATGTCTTTAGGGAAGAAATCAATTCCAATAAAATTAATAAAGTCTAATTTAATGTCCAGGAACCTTCAATAAGATAGGTTTTAGCAGAGTTAGTATTTAACAAGCCACAGTATTTCAGACAGTGCTTACTGGTGTTCCGAAAGGTGCTTCAAAATAGCCAGTCCAAACTCCCTCAGATTGTTTCAAAGTTTAAGTTCAAAGTATCCAATCCTGCAGACTGACTGCTCAGTTACTCAGGCAGTTCCAGCACCTGGGTTTTTTGCTTAAATTGTAATCCAAAGGGAAGAAAGGTATCACAGTCCAAATAGAAGTCATATAATCAAACTTAAAGTCCTTATTCTGCTTAGAAATAATTTCCGCGGGTGCCCAGATCAATTAAGTTAAAAGTTCGCTCTTTGCCTCCACTCCTCCAGCTCTTTGCTTTGAAGTTCAGTGTCAGCGGAAGACGGACTTCCTATTTTTCGTCACTCCACTTTCAGCCAAATTCAATGTCTTTAGGTCTCAAAGTTTTGTAAAATCCTTATTACTCACGGATTGTTGCTTTCCGAATCAAAAGTTTAGGAAGAAAGGTCAGCGCTCACCGGCAGCAGCAACGCGGCTTCGCTCTGTTGACTGCGGAACGACCCACAGCGCCGCAACCCCCTCCGCGATCCGGAGCCCCTTACGCGGTTCCTTCAACGTTTTGGGGGCTGCTCCTGGCGCCCGCCGGGTCCCAAGACCACAGGCTTCTGCCACCTGTGGTTTTCCAAAATGGGTCTCCGCTTCGCTGCAGCGGACGACCCGATCTCAGCGGAGCTTCCCTCTCCCGGTTAGAAGAGGGCAGCCATTGCCGTTCGCGCCGCCTCAATTGCCAGCTCAATTGCCAGGAATTAAAAGAATAATATCAGCAGCAATCATTCTGTGTAACTTCAAAGAGCAAGAAGGCATGGCAGGAAGCCTGAGGAGTAAGTGCAGAATGTTAATGAGAGATAAAGCACTGACTCCTTTCCCAGCTGGATTTTCCCGCTGGTTATCTTTTTAAATTAAGGGTGGCTAGTCCTCATGCCATCATATGACATATTAGTTTGGGTGTATGAAAACCTGGCTTCAGCACATGTGGAGATTTGGTTGATTATGGTATCTCTAAGAAGCACAAAACACTGCTTCTCTCGGCAAGCTCTTCCAACATCTTTTGGGCACGGACTCATGTAGCAAAGGACTCCTCCAGAAAACTTTTTGATTATGCATCTTTTCATCATGATTTGTGCTCATAATAATTTCAAGGTGGTTACACCCAACTCCATTTTCAATACTATTTATGCCTGCATAGATTTTTGAGGTGGTCATACAGTTTCATTTCCATTCTATCACATCCTTTAACTTTCTACTGAAAACTACATATGCACAGACTTGTTTTTGTCTCACTTTTGCAATATATATAGTTTCCCCAGACAGCAATAATGCGGGAGTGTTCAGGAAGCATTACAGAAGAACTAACAAAGCGGAATATTCTTGTCAAGAATATGGTGCAGAATTCACCCTCAATAAAAATCCTGCCTGGTGGAACCAGTAGAACTAGTAACTGGTTGACATTACACATTCTATCCTTAAAAACGGTGTGGGAAAAATTAGCTGAATTGGGTTTGTTTGCTGAAACTTTTCAGCATACTGACTAAAACAAATAAATAAATAACCAAAATAAAAACAAAGAAATGAAAAGAGAGAGAGAGAGAGAGAGAGAGAGAGAGAGAGAAACGCCAAGCCCTGTCTCAAAGGTAGGTCTTAACTCTTGTCTCACACAGAAGGGAGTGGACCCTCCCAGCTCTCACCTGGGTGCTTCCCTTTCTTCCCCCACTCTCCCACCCTGCCTCTCACATAGGGTCTTTCACTGGCCAGATATCAACTTCATGTGTGTATTCAAAATATTCTAAATGTTCGTTCCAGTATGATATAGCCATTTCCGAACTTGAGAGGAGAGGGGGTTGCGGGCCACCCCCTCCCACACACGCGGGGGCTGGCCTTTTGCCCCCGCGAGAACAAGGGAATCCCCGGGTGTGCCTGTGACCCTGCCCGCCAATCGGCGGGCTTGGGAGGTGTGGCCTAGCCCATTTAAGGCCAGGCGCGCCCAGGGACCGCCCTCTTTGACCCGTTCCAACTGACCGGTTTGTTACGGTCCTTCGTCCTCCTGTGTCTTGAGCAGAATATATATTTTTCAGCCAAATTCGTACCTGGCATTAATAATGACATCGCGGATGCTCTGTCTTGTTTTCAGATGGAGCGCTTCAGCTCATTAGCGCTGGATGCGGAACAATCATCGCTGCCTTTCCCGGAGCATCTTTGGAGTCTTGGGAGCGAGAAGTGATGAAGGGAGTATTGAGTGCAGTTGCCCCTTCCACAATGAGATCATACAAGAAAGCGTGGGCTGACTTCCTAAAGTTCCGCAACAGTATACCTAACACGAGGCAGAATTCCATTCCCTCAACGAGGGAGGTCCCCCGCTACTTAGCCCACCTGAAGGAGCTGGGCAGGGCACCAAAGACTCTCAATATTCAGTCCGCGGGGATCTCATAATTTTGCAAAGCCTTTTTCGCCACTGACCCGTGCGCTGAATTTATTGCGCGTAAGACTTTAGAGGGTTGGCCTCCCAGCACTGACAAGAGGAGGCCCATAACTTATGAGATTCTGACCCAGATACACAAAAAATTACGAACAATATGCTGGTCAAAATATGAAACTCGCCTATTCTCTGCCGCTTATTCCATAGCCTTCTTTGGTGCCCTTCGAACAGGGGAGTTAGTCTGTGAGGGAGGGGTTGCCCACTGCCAAAGGGGCATCAAGTGATCTGACCCTATCTAGGACGGACCTAATCATTCAAGTACGGAGCTCTAAGACAGACCAACAGGGTAGGGGGGCCCTCCTTCGGTTACCAGCCGCACAAGGTAGTGGACTCTGCCCGGTTAGGGATACGAGGCGTTTCCTCTACTTAAGACCCAATAGCCCCGGCCCTTTCTTAATTCACGCGGATGGATCGCTTTTGGCCAGACACCAATTTACTCGGGTGATGCGCATGGCTTTGGCAGCATGCGGGCTGCCTGTGGCTGAAATTGCGGCTCACTCCTTTCGGATTGGGGCAGCTACCACTGCAGTACACCTCGGGCTATCTACAGAGAGGATAAAGGACTTGGGGCGTTGGAAATCTAATGCATACAAAGCTTATGTGAGAAAGAATCTATGACTAGCGGTTGGGCTCCTGACCTTGGTTTTTCTGTCTATTTGCATTTGGTTGGTGGGCCACAGCATTGTGCATTGGGCCAAGAATCGAGCCACGAGTACCGGGTTGGGACAAAACTTGAACTTACCTGCAAATGTTGAGCTGGCATGGATAGCACGAAGAGGGATGCGCTGGAGCGAATTCAAGCCAGCCGTGATGGCGAGAGCCGCCTCTGAGGGCCCACTTGATGCCCTGGTTATCCAGCTGGGGGAGAACGACCTAGCGTACCGCAAAGCTATTGACTTGAGATGGAACACTTTTGACGATTTTGCTGATCTGATGGCGGTTTATCCAAACATTACTATCTTGGAATCAACAAAGCAAGAAAGGTCTTGGAGCGGGCTGTGGCACATAGAGTGGCGGCTCTGGGTGGGTGCATCATAGGCCACCCAGGCATCCAGTACAGCAACAAAGCCCTCTACAGATGGGATGGCGTGCATCTGTCAGATGCTGGAAACGATATTTGGTTGGGGGACATCATAGCAGGGATTAGGAGTTGGTTACAGGTTTGAAGGTACTGGCGGCAAGCTTTGCTCGATTGGCGGTTAGGCATTGGCAGGAGTAATTGTTATGCAAATGAAGGGGGAGAAGGAAGCACCATCACCTTCCCCCAATGAAAAGGGTAGTCCGGTAGAGGACTCTGGGGGGTGTGGCCTTGTCCGAAACCTAGGGAGGTAAGGGGTCCGGCACGCCCCTGAGCGGTGACTCCCGTGGGATCCTAGTTGGCGTACTTCAATAGGACTCCCACGGCTTGTGGATAATCCTTCCCGGTCTCCATGCCGGGTAGTCGATAGGAGCCAATGCCTAAGGCCAATACCTTTCAATTCCTGTAATCAATAAAGTTGTGGCCTTTTTATGCCCATTAACCTTAAATAATGTGTCCGGTGTCTTCATTTCACATGGGGGGAGGGGACTTGCCACGCAACCAATTGTATTCCGAGATAATATCCAGCTGTTCCTTGTTCTGCTAGGTGATATTTTCCTCCATCTTCAGCCCCAGACATTGCTATGAGTCAAGAATAGTCTTCCTCCAATCCAGGATGATGACTTTATCTCTCCCCCTCCCCCCCAAAAATTCCAACCTTTCCTCCATGTTTGAAAACAATAAATCCTTCATTTTTATTTAAACAGGAAACTCTCCACTGTAGTCATTTATTTTAAAAAATCCGTAGTTATATACTTGTTGTATATTCATTATTTTACACCTGTGTTTATATCTTGTGATCCCATTTCCTGTAGGGAAATTTATCAAGAGAAAAAGAAAAGCACTTCCATTTCTACTACTTCCATTCTTTTCCCAATAGCGTCACCAGAAGCTTGATAGGTTTTTCCTCTAAATTCCCTACAAATTATACCCAGAATCCTTTCTGTATCATCTTGTAATTCTCTGCTTTAGAGAGACTAAGCAGCTCTTACATGCAAAGGCATGAACTTCAGTAAACAATGTTTGTTCTGAGATGGCAATTTTTCACATTGATTTCTGTAAGTATTTATTTCTCACTGATTTTTTGTAGGTATTTTATCTTCAAATGGTCACACCTGGAGGCAACAAAGACAGTTTGGTGTTGTTACTATGCGGAAGCTGGGGCTGGGGAAGAAAGGCATGGAGCACCAAATAGCAGAGGAGGCTCATCAGCTTGTGGAGGTTTTTGCACATTCAAAGGGTATGTGATGCTAAGTGATGGTGCTGAGCTGGCGTATGAAGATATATTTGTGTCCTACCTCTGTCCATTTTAGAAAGGAATGTGATATGTTTTTCTTGGTTCCTAATGGAGATCCCAGCAATTTCTCTTGGCCACCATGAACTCCCACTCTCAGCATGAACAGGAGCAGCTGAACTCACATAAGTATAACTTTATTTTGCAGGACAACCACTTGACCCCTCCATGCCCATCACTAATTCAGTCTTCCAACGTGATATGTGAAGATGAATGGTTCCAGAAGCTGATGGAAGCCATGGATTTTGTCATAAAAAAATTAAGTAGCTTTTGGCATATCGTGAGTAGTTATTTTCATTTCTCCTAAGCCAAACAGGTCCCCCTGAATACCACAAATCAGGGCCTTAATACCACAAATCCATATTTTGGAATCCATTTTGATAGAGGATAGAGCGTTGAAGAAGTGACATCAGGTTTAAATTGATTTGAGATAAGGGCAACTTACTATCTCTCCGCCTGCTCAATTTCTTATGATTATCATTAAGATAAAATAAAATAAAAAGCATGAGTAAGAAGACTTTGTGCACCACAGAGGACTCTTTGGAGGAACGATGGGATAAAAATGGAACAATGACCTTCAGAACAGGTCATCTAGAGCCCACCAAAGGGGACAGAGGTGAGCAAAATAACCTTTTCACTAAGGGAATTACATAGTTTTGTTGCCATTATGGAAAGCTAAATGTGTCTACTCTCTACTGACTTAGCAGTGGCAATGATGATGGTTCCTATAGTGAGGCTCCTGCAGCCAAAACCTTGGCTGGAATTTTTTTAATGAAAGAGAGACTTGCAACTTAAGCACTGTCCCTACTGCTAAGGAAAGCAGCTCCCTCCTGTTTGACCCAACTACACTCTTTTTCCAAACTTAAGTTCACTTCTCCACATTTCTACATCCCTTCCGGATCTTTTTTAAAAAAAGTACTCATGAAACTTCATCAGCATTTTAGTGCTAATTTCTCCTAATGCACACATGTGTGCGATTTTGCCTGAAGCAAGGCCTGTGTGTTATTTTCACTATTGTATGCATTTTTAGGCACACATGACCATATTATTTGCATTTCCATTTTTGTACGCATCACTTGACTGGGAAACTACAGACAACTTTATATCAGTGTTGTAGGCACATTTGAAACAAGGAATTTCATTAGTGTGCGCAGTTTCTGACTTCTGGGCACAGTTCTAAGCCTAAAATTTCCGATTAAAACTGCAGAGTGGAAGGAAAGGAGGACCTTTTTCTGCCTCCTCACTTCCAGCCACTCTTTGAAGACTGGAGAAGAGACTGTCTTAAGAATATTAGGGGGTCAGGTAGGGCAAGCATGGCTTTGTTTTTTACAGGACTAGGCCATGTGAAAAATGAATATAAGATTTTAGCTGCAGTTCATTCATTTTCAGCTTTGTATTCTTGTTATTAAAAAGGCACGCCTAAACATTCCGTTGCACTACCCGCAATCTAGGCTTAAGGTGCCATTTAGCTCAGAGCTTTCATATCTCAGTTTCTAACACTGCTTTATATCAGTCCAACTTTAATTTTCTAGCTGCTTATGTATTCAGAAAATGTAAGTAATTGATCTTTAATGAGAAAACAAGGAAGGAGAAAAAACATCCTTCTTCAAGGTTTAGTTTTTTGTGATGAAAGATCAGAATTACTTGACTGGCAAACTGGAAGATTTAATAAATACAATTAAATTTTTAAAAATGGAGAATTGTACATTTTGAACGATGGCTGTCTTTCCATTTGTGTATTAGGCAAATTTGCTTTTAAATGTGAACTTACTTGAATTCCCCCACACCCTATTCTCCACCCACCCCCACCTACCATAAAAGGCCACTAACTTGTTCCAGGAGGGTTCCTCTGATTGTGCCCAGTTTTGGAATGATGCCTGGGAGCTGGGAAAATATTTTGAGCCATAGTTTTCTTTCACATTTTCAGCTAGGGATAATTCACAGAATCCAACTAATATGTTAGCCCTGAAGAATAATGCAGATCATGTTTTTAAAGTGCTAATCCAAAGCACAAAGGGTGTGACCAAGCTTCCTCATGGTAATGGCAGCATTTCTGCTATATTTCATTTAGCTTTGTGAAATTCTTCCATGGCTCATGAAACATCTCCCATGTTCTGCATGGAGATGGTGCTTTCATTTGCAAAGGAGGAGATAGAGAACCATAAGGAGAATCAGTCTCTGCATGAGCCACAGGATCTCATTGATTTCTATCTACTTCAGATGGAGAAAGTAAGTATCAGCTTTGAAGCTGAATACTGCTCATCCAAGGAATCATTACATTCCCTGTTATAAGTGAATACTAATCTCTTGCCTGGCAACCAGCATCTTTTCCCCTGAATCTCAGTTGAAAATGGCATTGAGTTCCCCCCAAATATTTCTCATACTCAATTTAGTTGCTAAAGTGGGTTGACATCCATCCATAAGCATCTAGAGAAATGGCTAGGAAATGTGAGCTTAAAGGACTGGAAACTTAAGTGTGTTAAGGGGTCTTGCTTTGGAGCATTTTTTGGATTGATGTTCATCCAACATTCAAATGTGGACTGAGAAAACAGATAATCCTAAACAAAATGCTCTTAAACTAGAGTATGACTTCAAATTCCTGTCTCATCCATCTTCACATACTAGAAAGGCCAAAATATATTTTCATCCTTCACTCTTTGAACAATGCTTATCATGATGACAAACGAATGTTTAAATATGTTTAGTGTTAAGTACCATAAAGGTAAAGGTACCCCTGCCCGTACGGGCCAGTCTTGACAGACTCTGGGGTTGTGCGCCCATCTCACTTAAGAGGCCAGGGGCCAGCGCTGTCCGGAGACACTTCCGGGTCACGTGGCCAGCGTGACATCGCTGCTCTGGCCAGAGCCAGAGCCAGAGCCAGAGCCGCACACGGAAACGCCGTTTACCTTCCCGCTGGTAAGCGGTCCCTATTTATCTACTTGCACCCGGAGGTGCTTTCGAACTGCTAGGTTGGCAGGCGCTGGGACCGAGCAGCGGGAGCGCACCCCGCCGCAGGGATTCGAACCGCCGACCTTTCGATCGGCAAGCCCTAGGCGCTGAGGCTTTAACCCACAGTGCCACCTGCGTCCCATATTTCACCATAATTGTCACATTTTTATGCCAATTATTCTTTTCAAAAAAGGGGGGGGGCGACGATTATTTGGTGAAAAACCAAGGAACGACCCTTAATTGAGGAAACAGTCTTTATGAAGAAACATAATTATGTTCATAATGCTTATTACTTATTACTAACTGTTTTTGTGTGATTAGGATGCAGAGAATATGTGTGAACAGGCACACGAAGGATAATAGGTAGTTCAAACTGGGGCAAGGCATTCTCATGCACGCTTACAATGCCCTGTGACCATTATGTGGTGAATGCCTTTGGAGTGATTTTAAGGCTTGAAAAAAGGAACTCGACTATTATATGGTGGTGACCATTAGGCAGTGAAATATGTAGCACACATTTTGAATATCTGATGCCAGAGTTTCCGTTGGATCCCTCTCTTCATGCCAGTATTGGGTTATTATGCCAACCCACAGATCCTGAAATCTAGCTCCAGCAGCTACCGCTGTAAATACAGGAAAGTGTGTGGGGGTTTCTTATCATAACCAGCTATGAAGCAGAGGGCCGGTCCACCCACAAGGCAGGCTGTGACAGCTGCCTTGGGCAGTGGAATCCCAACAGGAGGCATCTCTGGGGATGTGCTGCCTAGCCATCTGAAGAATTAGACGAGCAACCACAGACTTCTTTCCTTATGACTATGAGAAAACATTTGAAGGGCTGTCCAGACCAAAGGTTCTCTAGTACTGTTGCACTCAACAGGAAATGGGTTACCTAGGAGCAAAGAACTAGGGGCTGAGGTCCCTTCAATGCCCCTCTAAAATATTTGAGGGGTCCTGGCTCCCCCAAATTTAATGGCAATTGCCATTCTAATGGTGGACGTGAGCCACATTATGTGATTGATTATGTGAGGTGGGGCTCACTTGCCCCCTTCCCCATATTTTATTCAAGTTGGCAGCCCTGATGGATTGCAACTAGCAAGTGCTCTGTGGAAGTAGCAATTGTACTGCACTGTGATTCGATTCAACTGCAGGTAGAAGTTTGTTGGCTTTTGCAATTGTAATGCATTTACTATCCTGGCCCTCAGTGCTGGATTAATAAGAGCTTGAACTCAGAGTTCTTTCTGAAGCTTTGATGCCTACATCAGATTGGTACCTTCCCAAGGCACAGGTTACAAGGAGTAGCAATTCCATAAGAGGGAAAGATACCCATATTAAATACCAGATGACTCTCAGGGTACTGGAAGTAGATCACAGTCTCTTGGGAGTTCAATGTGCCTGATATAAAGCACACTTCATCACATCTGCGTGACACATATTAAAATGATTATAGCATTTGATTGTACTAGTGTTTGATTGTATCACATTCCAAGGCTACTTACAAATGGTGTCGCTCCCCTTGTTGCTCCCCTTGTTGCTTAATTGTTTTTAATAACTGAGCATATAAAAACAGAGAATACTGCTGATGTCTTTGATGAAAGCAAAAACTCCTTAGAGAAAGAGAGTTGAACCTGACCAGGCAACCTAGAAAAAATTAAGGAGAAAGAGACAGCAAGAGAAGGATGGAGGTACGGGCACTTTTGATTGCTCTGCTGGTGGCTCTTCTGATTCTGCACTACCTGAAACAGCTCTGGTCACGCAGGCATTATCCTCCAGGACTTCTCCAGCTTCCTCTCATTGGAGCCACATGGAGGTTTCTATTCAAGATTGATGAAAATACTCTCATTCAGGTACTTATTGCTTAGTAATAACTCAGTCTGATGTCAGCAATTGTTTTATCTATTTCCCCCAACAATTGTGATATTTCAGCTTCAACGATGGCATGGGTTAAAATGGTAAATGCCATAAGCCTCCGTTGTCAGAAGCTGTAAGCAGTACAAATAATAGTAATAATGTAAATAGTATTATTATTAATATTGCAAAGCACAAAACCATATAAAAGTTGAAAATGCGCATTAAAAACTACAGATCAAAAATATGTATTGTATACTGTTAAACTGAGGAAGGAGGAGAGAACACCCTCAAAGGAAGAATGCTTTATGAAAATCTTGGAATATGCAGAGATGGCAAAAATTGATAAAAGATACAAATTTAGAATCTTTTAAAGAAGATTGGAAAACCTTTCCGGTCTATATAAAAAGTTATTTCCCATATTCAATGACCACAGCGCCGTTTAAACTATAAGAAAACAGCAGAATATATTAAGAAACATGTTAGAGAGGATCAAAATACATAAGATGGAACTTTAAAATGCAATCGTATGTAATTCGAGTTATAAACATTGATATTGGGTGAGTGGGAAATCACTTGTTTTGTTGTATTGGAATATATTGGTACCTTGGGTTAAGTACTTAATTTGTTCTGGAGGTCCATTCTTTTTTTAAAAAAATAATTTTTATTAAATTTCCAGTTAACAAACCAATCATATCACATTAATTCCAAATTATACCAATACATAATAAACTCCAAATATTTAGCCGAATTTTAAATTTTTTGGGGGGGACCCATGCTTCGACTTCAGAAAGGGTCCAATCATCTCATATTTCTGCTGCTTTGATGTTCACAAGTCCCATCTTTCCAGCTCTTTGTTGTTATCCTTTACAAATCCCGTCTTCCAATCTTCTGGTTGTTATCATTTTTCTTCTTAATAACCTCTGAGTTATCTCCACAAGCGAGTTGAAGCAAACATTATTATAGTCCTGTGTGGATTTTCACGCTGATCCAAAAGTCCTATTCAAACGGCAGGCGCCATTTCAGCAGCTCCCATAAAATACAGTCTAAGCGTCTGCTCATTAACTTTCCCAGACAAGTTGCTCCATAAATCAGCCTTTCCAGGGGAGTTCTTGCCAAATCAAACGTAGAATTCAGATATGATAACAGAACACTGGCTCCCTCCCCCTTTGACTGTAAATCTTGCAACAAAGTCAGTCTCATAATGGCGGTTCCCAATTAGAACTGCGTCATCCAAAAGCCTTTTGTTACCTTTCCAGATCTTCCGCAAAACAGAGCCTTTAGTTGATAATTTTATTTCCACACAGTTTATTTTCCCATCTCACTTGCTATCAGTCATGTGGTGGTTGTTCTTGGGGAGGGGTTGTTAGGTAAATCATATTGAAAAAGTAAAAAGTTTACCCCTCCTTTCCGATCCGTTTCAACATACCGAAATAGTTGTGATTCTTTGATGTAGTCTTCTGTTCAGTCCAACCTGTCACTCAGCTTCTCAATGGTCGATTTAATTAGCAATCAGTACATCCTTTCCTTCGCTCGAAACATGTGCATTTACTCTTCTCCAATTATTTATCTTGAGCAATGCAACTAGGATCACAATCCGAAGTAGCATCCAGGAGATCCAAAAACTCACTTGAGGGCTTTCCGTCCAGTGCCCCCACCCCCTCCTTTTGAACTCGGGGGTGATTTATTGGCAACTGCGGACGAGGCAGCATTTTCCCATCCCCTGGGAAAACTCGGGAGGCTAATTTACTCCCATCATCAGCCTCTTAACCTGTCCGTTCTTACCCTGAAACTGTTCTTAACCTGAAGCACCACTTTAGCTAATGGGGCCTCCTGCTGCTGCCGCGCCGCCAGAGCATGATTTCTGTTCTCATCCTGAAGCAAAGTTCTCAACCCGAGGTACTATTTCTAGGTTATCAGAGTCTGTAACCTGAAGCGTATGTAACATGAAGTGTGTGTAACCCGAGGTACCACTGTATAATTGTTGAGTAACAAATGTAACTTTCTATATGGAAAATTTCTATATTCCAATTGTTTTGTTAATTGGAACATTATTATTATTATTATTATTATTATTATTATTATTATTATTAACCACCCAATAATACGCCCCCACAGAAATAATCAGATTTTAAAATGGCATAAGATGTCAATGAAATCAACCAAAGGCCTAGTTAAAAAGGAAGGTTTTGCCAGGTGAACTTCCCTGGCGAGAGCATTCAACAGATGGGGAGTCACTGCAGAGCAGGTCCATTCTTGTGTTGCCACCCTCTGGACCTCTTATGGAGGAGGAACACAAGGAAGGGCCTCAGAAGATGATTTCAGGGTCTGGGTAAGATCATATTGAAAGAGGCGGTCCTTGAAGTATTGTGGTTCTGAGCCATTTAAGGCTTTCTAGGTCAAAACCAGCACTTTGAATTGGGTCCAGAAACTAATTGGTAGCTGGTGCAGCCGGACCAGGAGCGATGTAATATGCTCTTGTTCCAGTGAGCAACCTGGCCGCTGAATTCTGCACTAGCTGAAGTTTCCGAACTGTCTTCAGAGGCAGCCCTATGTACAACACATTGCAAGTAATCTTACCTTGAGGTTACCAAGGTTAAGAAATGTAACTTTCTATATGAAAAAAGAATAAAATATTATTACAGAAAAAAGACAGACCACAGCATTCATTCACAGCAGCCTCTCAACAGGTACTAACCTCCATGCCCTATTCAATCTTTTTCACTCACACCAGAAGCACTTATAAAAAACAAATTATAAACTAAAATACCAAAATCTTCTTAAAGGATCTCTGCGGTAAACTAGGGTTGCCATTTTTTAGGAAATTGTTGAGCTTTTTCCATTGGGTTGCCATACATCTGGGTGTTTCCTGACATTTTGCCGATTCCTGTCAGGACATGTCAGGAATATGGCAAGCTTACAGTAAGTGCTAATCTCCAGGTTGTAATCTCTCTCCAAGATTACAAGGACAGGGCTGTGAAATCAGCTTCTGAGAGTCATTTAGAAAGCCGTGAAACTAATTTCACTTGGAAAGGAAGTCTTGCTACCACTTACAAGTTGACCCATAGAAAATACAACAACGTTTTATGTTGCCTTGTGTTTTCCCCTGAATTCACATAGCTACCCATGCTGCCATTATCCTACTTTGTATGCTTTTGTGCTTTTCAGTATTAATCGGAATCTTGCCCCTTTATACTAGTTTTAATGTCTTATGTGTGTTGTTTATAGCTGCTGGTTGAAGGGCACTCATCTCCAAAACACATTGTGTAGCACAAGAAGTTGAATTAATAAAACCGCTTATTACAGTATGTTCTTGATCTTGTCTTCCTTTTGTTCTATTGCATGTTGCGACATGGCCTAGAACAGGTATGTCCAACTTTCAAGAGACTGAGATCTACTCCCACTATAAAGAAACTGGCGGTGATCTACCAAATTTGTTGAGCTTTTTTAGGGAGCCAAAGTTATTGAGCTTTCAGGAGGGTGTGGGGGCCCCCCAAGATCTACCACAGACACACCGCGATCTACCAGTAGATCCCGATCTACCTGTTGGACATCCCTGGCGTGGAATACTGTGTACTTCTCCCCTTCCAACATACGGAAGGGCAACGAGTTCTACTGGCAATGAAGCCGGAGCACATCAGCCTTTCTCAGCAGCAGCTCACGTGTAACCAGAGAAGACGAGACAAACAGAACAGGCACCTTTCCATTACTTCCTCCGCAAGCATTAACTCTTTGTCAGGCCATAGTTTATTTTATTTGTTTCTTAAATACAATTCTGAGCTTTTTCAGCAAAAACTCTTCAAAACATACAAAATTACTCAACCATCAGATATGAACATATTAACCTTTAAAACATTGGAATTGGTAATAATCTCTAGCCCAGACATGTATCATCTTAATTCCTTCCCATATATTTTTATGGTGGTGATGCTCCTGCTGTGACCCACCGTGGGTCTGAACACTGACCCAGGGCTCTAGCCCAGCCTATGCCAACCTGGTACCCACCAGATGTTTTGGACTACAATGCCCATCTGCCCCAACCACCATGGCCAATAGTCAGGGATGGTGGGAGTGCTAGTTTAAAAGCATCTGGTGGGCTACAGGTTCCACATCCCTGCACACACAAAGATTGTGGCAAGATCATTTTCTGGCAATGACTTGTGCATATTCTTGTCTGTCACAGGAGGGCTGGTTACTATGAAGTGTCTCTGCTGCTCTGATCCTAGGCAGAGGCAACATGGCTTGGAGGGAGTAAAACAAATGGGTTGGGATTATGGGAGGGAGGGAGGGAGGGAGGGAGGAAGGGGAGGGGGAGGGGGAGGAGGGGGGGAAAAGATGATAGCAAGAGAACTGCACATAGTGAGAAACTGCAGAGGTGAGGGAGGATGACGTTCTCGTATTAAGTTGAAATCTCCAACTGCGTTTTTTGAACACATCATTCCTCTCTTCTCTTTTGAACCAAATGGTAGCTGGGAAAGCAACATGGAAATATTTACACCATATGGTTTGGACATCTACCCATTGTAGTACTGTCTGGATTCCAAGCAGTGAAAGAAGCACTCATTGACCACTCTGAAGAATTAGATGAGCGACCAGAGACTCCTTTACTTAGGACTCTGATAAAAGGAAAGGGTAAGTAGTGAAGAATAAGAATTTCTACTGGTATTTTCCCAAGATGAGACTTTTAAAGGGCTGTCCAGAAAAACAGAACAAAGGTTCTCTATTACTGCTGCACACAACGGGAAATGCTAGGACCTAGGGCCTGAGGTCATTCAGAGTGGCTAGTCCTCATGCTATCAAATGACACATTCGTTTGGGTCCATGAAAACCTGGCTTCAGCACATGTGAAGATTTGGTTGATTATGACATCTCTAAGAAACACAACACACTGCTTCTCTCAACAAGCTCTTCCAACATATTTGGGCATGGACTCATGTGGCAAATATAACATGTGAACTTTGCAATCACATAGTTACTATCATCATTATAAATTATGAATTGCATTTTGCATGTATGCCTCAAGGTAACTTACAGAGATATAAAAACAGTTTAAACTATGAATAATCATAGTTTAGAGGTCCCGGGCCCTAAGTAAGTCAGATTATCCTCCACCAGGGCCAGGGCCTTCTCAGTGATGGCTCTGACCTGGTGGAATGCTCTTTCCCATGAGACCAGGGCCCTGCAGGATTTAACTTCCTTCCGCAGGGCCTGTGTTCTTTTTTTAATTATTTTTTAAGCAAATTTTCTATTATATTTTTCATAAAATTATATTTTTCATAAAATCTCCAATCATACAAATTTCCACATCACATATTTTAGCTTATTGGACCTCCCTCAACTTCTCTGACAATCATCCGTAGTTAAATTTCTATCTTCACATTCCTTAATATTAGTATTGCCTTTAAGTACGTTCTTTCTATCCTCATTTACATTCTTGCAATATTCCTTATTTTTTTCACAAAGCTTCTTTAAAACACACTAGCGCTGTGTCTTCCTCACATACCGTTTTCAAATATTCTCTAAATTTTCCCCAGTCCTCTAAAAACTTATGATCTCTTTGGAATCTAATTTTTCCAGTTAATTTGTCCAGTTCTGCATAGTCTGTTAGTTTTGTTCTCCATTCTTCCAAAGTCGGTACTTCTTCTTGTTTCCATTTTTGAGCCATCAATATCCTCGCTGCTGTTATTGCGGCAGGGCCTGTGTTCTTGTTGTTTAGTCGTTTAGTCGTGTCCGACTCTTTGTGACCCCATGGACCAAGGCACGCCAGGCACTCTTGTCTTCCACTGCCTCCCACAGTTTGGTCAAACTCATGCTGGTAGCTTCAAGAACACTGTCCAACCATCTCGTCCTCTGTCGTCCCCTTCTCCTTGTGCCCTCCATCTTTCCCAACATCTTTTTTTAAAAAATAATAATATTTATTAAGATTTTGAAAATTACAAAAAGAAAAAAGAAAGGTTAAACATAGAAAAACAGAAACAAAAACAAAAAAACACTACATAAAACATTAAATTAGCAAAACAAAACAAAAACAATTAAAAAAAACAATTAAAAACACTTCCAATCTTTTCGATCTTAACTTTCATACCCTTTCATACCCTTTCATACCAGTCATTTCCGCCAGTTCCATATAGTCCATCAACTTCATCTGCCATTCTTCACGGGTGGGTAAATCTTGTGTCTTCCAGTACCTCGCCATGAGTATTCTTGCTGCTGTTGTCGCATACATAAAGAAAGTTCTATCCTTTTTTGGCACCAATTGGCCGACCATGCCCAGGAGAAAGGCCTCTGGTTTCTTCAGGAAGGTATATTTAAATACCTTTTTTTTTCTTTCTTGCAAACAGTGTATGCAAACAGGGTCATGCATCTGCAATGGCAAGCAAATTATTTTCAGGATGCAATTGCATTTTTAAAAAAGAAAAGAATTCAGGGTGCAATTGCATTTTGAAGAGAACAGATGTAAAGCAGTGCTTGCCATTCAGGTGTGCATTGAAGCTGTTTGCATTCTTTTTTTTTTTTAAATAATATTTATTCAAAGTTTAAGAGTTACAGAAAGAAAAAAAAGAAAAATACAAAATACAAAAAAATACACTCACTTGGGAAAAAAACAAAAAGAAAAAAAAACCAGATTAAACCTTTGCAAAACTTTCTTCCTTTACTTATTTCCTTGACCTCCTCACACCTCCCATTTTTGTATTCCAGTTCAAATAGTTATTTCTGCAAATCCTTCCAACCTTATTTTCATTTAAGTAATTTAATTTGTTTTAAAAACCACTTTTACTTTATCCAATCTTAACTCTCATCCAAACCTATATATCAATACTTATTCTTGAGATGTTTCTCTAAGGTTGAAAAAAATTCCCTTCCACGAATTTCCCAACTCTCATATAAAACAAAAAAGCAAATTATATTGTATACCCTTTGAGTTCCCAATTTCCATTCCACCCATACCCCCTTCCCGGTTTCAGTCCCCAACATAAGTCCATCAATCTCAGAAAACCATTAGCCCAGAGATTTTACATCCGAGGCTCTCAAGTCACTCTCATGTCCCCTCTGCCTGTCTTTTTGATAGTCCTTAATATTGAAAGCCAAATCTCGGGGAAGGTCCAACCCAACAGCATCCACATTCCTTCCAGCCAAACCTCCGTACTTAAAAGTAAGGCCTATGGGGTATTCCAAATCTTGTTTCATTCTCCTTTCAGATCCAAATGTCCCCAAAGCTCCAACTTCCACCTGAATCAAATTTATAATCCTAGGGTCAGCTGATCTCCACATAAGGAGATCTCTCCATCTTTCACTTTCCAATTCAGGCCAAACTTCCATCTTCAAAAATTTATTTCCCCTTATTGCCATCATGTCAGGCCTCAAATTGCAGCTCTCCTTTCACATCTGCAGGGTTACGGCTCCCCCTTTCTGCTCTTCAGAGACAACATAATTCTCCTCAAATTTCCCTGTTTGTTCAGTTGAATAAAATTCCTGTGCCGAGTTCTTATCAAGTTCAATGATGGTACTCAGTCTTGTTGGTTTCTGCTCTCTTCACTGTGCAGCGAAGTGCTTGTCACGAGACAGGTGTTTACATTCCACAGACAGCATTGCTGTTGTGTTTCCCACGGGAAAGGGAGACTGGATGTGACGTACACTGGTTTCCTGTTTTTCACTGTTCTCTCAGTGTGATTCTCTCCGTGCTTCAGAGGAGAGAGGATGCATTCTCTGCTTCGGCAGAGGCAAGATGTTTTTCTGTAATCTACCAGCTTTAAAATGTAAATAAAGCAATATAGAGTATGAGCACGTATTCCTCATCATTCCGCTGTGCACTGGATACTGCTAATCAACATCCTGGTTATGGGCCCAGAACAACGCAGTCAAAGTGATGGATGGACTTCGGAGTGCCGGCGAAGAATGCAAAGGAATGCAGAAGGACGGATCGGACGGTATATCTGCGCGTCAAGATGATTGATGAGGTATGTGCTACTGCTCCGGGCAGCCTGCCAGCATCTAATTAATGGCTTTATGCCTGGACTTTGAACTTTTATGTCCGTTTGCCGGGAACAGGCAGCGGCTATGCTGGGGAAATCGAAAGTAACTTTTAAAAGTGCCTTTTGGGCTAAAGCAGCTGCAGAAAATAGTGACGCAGCACTATTTAAGGCAGCAGAGGGAAAGCACTTTTGAACTTGCCTTTGGCATGATGTTTGAGGCAGCTGCAGTAAAGCAAAGTGGCACAGGCTCACATGCAGAGGCTGTTTTGAACTTGCCTTTGGAATGAGGCTTGAAGCAACAGAGACGCAGCTTGTATAAAGCAGCTTGTTTAAAGCAGCAGAGATGACGCAGAAGGCTAATGCCAGAGTCATGATGGCCCTTCAGGATGCTTGTGGGATTCCCAAGCTCAATAAGAAGAACTATGCGGACTGGGTTATCTATGCTACTGCCGTGATTCAGAATGAAGCAGATCGCCGGGGTGCATGGGTAAGGGGGAGACTTCACAGTCGTCATCCCAGAGTGCAGTGGAACCACCAGATGGCGCCAAAGCTTTGAAGGCAGTGAAATGCTACTCGTGTGGACGTCTAGGGCATATGAAGAGGGAATGCAGATATCCCAAGGCCAAGACAGAGCAGCGCAGCAGAAGCTCATCGCGTGGAAAAGGCCAGAGCAAAGGCAAAGGTCCAGTGTCCAGGACAACGCAGCCCAAAGCAATGGTCTCACGCTTCACTCCAAAAGTTGCAGAGGTCCAGAAGACGTCTAGATTCTTTCCTTCCACTTCCAAATTCGTAATAGTATTAAGTTTTTGTCTTTTTTTCATTTGCCAAGCCAGCAATTTCCCACATTTATTTGCCGATTCAAATGTCTTTTGTCTCATCTGTTTGATCTTCCATTCTATTTCCTGATTCGTCAATTTTATGAATTGTACTTGATATAACTTTATCTCTTTCAGGATCTCCTGTCATTTTGGTTTTCCTCTCAACTTCTTCTCACCTTCCTTTATTTTTTTCCAAAATTTTATCCTTTTTTTCATTTTGGGTTCTCTTCTTAATTGCATTCTGTTGTATCAGGAATCCTCTCAGGACCGCCTTGCTTGCATCCCAGATTACTCTTTTTTCCACTGTTGTGCTCATATTTGTCTCGAAATAGTCTCTCAAGGTTTTTTGGGCATTCTTGATCACTTCTTCACTCCTAAACAATGTGTCATTCATCCTCCATCTGAAGGAACCAATTGGCGTCAATCTCATTTCCATCTTCACTGCATTATGATCAAAGCAAGTCTTGGGGCAAATCTCCACTTTACTGGTCTTCGGAGCCAATCCTCTAGTTACCCAAATCTGGTAAATTCTTGTCCATGTCATTTTGGCCTCAGAGAAGAAAGTTCCCTCTCTTCCCAGAGGGTTCTTCATTCTCCAAATATCAGCTAAGTCCATATTTTCAGTCATGTCAAAAAAAGTTTTTGGTAGTCTACCATCTTTGGTGACTACCTGTGTCTGGGCCTTATCCATGTTTGTAGACACCACTCCATTCATATCTCCCATCAAAATCATATTATAGTCCATATAATCCAACAGAATCTCATGTAATTTCTTTAAAAATTCCGATTTTTAAAGAAAAATTCATTTGGTGCATAGATGCCTACTATCAAGAATTTCTCTCCTTGTGATTGAATTTCGATTGCAACGAATCTTCCTTGGTCATCTTTGAATATAAATTTCGGTATAGGCTCTCTTTTGCATAGAGGACTACTCCTCTTTTTTTAACTTTATCTGATGAAATGAATTCATGACCCAATCTTTTATTACTCAATATCTTCCTGTGTAGCCTTATCACATGTGTTTCTTGTAGGCAGATCAAGTCCAATTGTTCTTTTTTTAATAAATGAAAGACTGCGCCTTTTTTCGGGGGAGTTCAGTCCATTAACATTCCAACTTACTCTGATTTTCCTCCAACTGCCCCCAGTGCTTGCTCTTCTTCTGTTGGTAGTATCGATGGCAGGTTCACTAGGGGGTCCAATCCAAAGGATAATGCTGCTATCTCCACTGTTCCTTCATTTGGTGACCTTCTGTCCAATGCTCTTTGTTCAATTCCTCTATCTGGCGATTTCCTGTTCGATGCTCTTGGCTCTTTTCCAGCTTCCTTCTGCAAGTCTTCTTCATATTTATCCAAAAACTTTACCTTGTCTTCTACCGATGTTATTTTGATTTTCCTTCCTTTGAAACTGAAGGATAAACCTTGGGGAAACTCCCACCTAAATTTGATTTCGTTCTTTCTCAGCAGGACAACCAAATCTCTGTAGTCAGGCCTAAGATCCAGAAGATATTTTGGGATGTCTTTAAAAAGTTCCACTCTTGACTGTTGAACTTCTAAGTTCTTCCGATAGTGCCAACCCAAAATTTTATCTCTTTCTTCTTTAGTTTGGAGGGTAATCAAACAATCTCGTATTCTATTTTTCTCTTTTCCCCCTCCTCTTCCAAGTCTGAAAGGCCTCACAATTTTAAATTCCTCTTGATCCAAAGCCACGTCCCAAAAATCAGCAAATTCCTGCATAAGAAAGTCTATCAAACTTTCCTTCTCCAATTCAGGCAAAGCCCTGATCCTCAAGTTCGTCTGTTTTTCTTTAAGTTCAATCATAGAAAGGGTCAATTTGTGATCGTCAAGTTGCCTCTGCAGGTCTGGAACTCTCACTCTCTAATTGTATTACTTTGCATTCCACAGCAGCAGCTTTTCCCCTAGCTTCCTCTGCTGTCTGCCGTATCAAAGTAGACTTCTGTACCAATTTCTGAATAGCCTCTGTATTGGTATTCACTTTGTGTCCCAACTTATTTATACTTTCTGTATTTAAATTTATACTTTCTCTGTTTAAGTCAATTTTAGTAGTTGCCGTGTCAACTTTCTTGTTAAGTTGATCCAAAGAGTCACTTATCTTGCCTAGTGCCACCGCTAAAGCGTCTTCTGACATTCCTTTCAATTTAGAATGTACTGGCACAGCAGCTGCAGAGGAAGAGGGACCTGATATTGAGGCTCTCCTTGGCTGCTGCAAAGTCTTCCCAGACCTTAATGTTTTTTCAGAAGTTGGCTGATCTATTTTTTCCTTTCCATCTGCCATAACACTTAAAGATTCAAGGTCAGTCTCACAGTCAGACAGTTTATCTTGCAGTGGAAATTCCCTAGCCCAGCTCTTGTAACAATAGCAGCTTCCTCTAGGGGGAAACAGTTTCTATTTGTCAAAACAAAATAAAAAAAAATCCTTCCAGTAGCACCTTAAAGACCAACTAAGTTAGTTCTTGGTATGAGCTTTCGTGTGCATGCACACTTCTTCAGATACACTGAAACAGAAGTCACCAGACCCTTCTATATAGTGAGAAGGTGGGGAGGGGTATTACTCAGAAGGGTGGTGGGATTGGGTGATTGGCAGATAGCTGTGATGAGCCTGTTGACGACTCTTAACGACTGCAATAGGTCTTACAGGAAAAAGCAAGGGGTGAGAAGGTGAAAAATGGCTTTGTCATGTATAATGAGATAAGAATCCAATGTCTTTGTTCAGACCAGGTCTCTCCATGGTTTTAAGTTTGGTAAAAAGTTGCAATTCAGCAGCTTCCTACTGGAAGGAATTTTTTTATTTTGTTTTGACTATGGCAGACCAACACGGCTACCTATCTGTACAGTTTCTATTTGTATTAGTCTGTAATTTCCAAATATCCAAATACAGTTCAAATAAGTAGACTTAGTTTCAATTTTCAACTTTTAGTCCTTTATAACACAGACGGAAACAGTCGCAAGAATGTAATTCAATGTATCTCTTCTTATTTATCTAGCTGTCAACGAACGTTCCAAAGCACCTCAATAGGAGCCTGTTCCCAGGGTCAGAGCGGTAGTGGTTTTAACTCTCTTCCCACTCTCTCCTGCAGGCAAATTCAGTCCGAAACTTCCCCCCCTCTTCTCCTGCATCCGAGGGGGGTTCAATATTGATATTTTTTTCCCGGTGAAAATTTAGCCCTTTACAAGTAGGCTTTGAGGCTTCAGCTTATAGCTTCCTTGCTTCAGTCTATGTACAAAAGGGGGAAGGCGGACTTCCTATGTTGAACCTCCCCTGTTTTTGTTGCCAGATTAAAGCTTTTTGAAAATCCAATTCTCCTACTTTATTCTACTCACGGGTAGCTGCTGTAATGTCCGATTAACCACAGGAAAAGGTCAGCGCTCTCCGGTAACGTCTATGCGGCTTCGCTCCGTGGAAAAAGCAGTCGATTCAAAGCACCGTGCCACTCACCTCACATCGCTCCAGATCCCCGAAATCGGGTTTCCCCACGAGCAGGGGAGGCGCAAAAGGTGCCAGCCGAATCCCCACATTCACAGGCTTCAGCGCCTGCTATTTTTAATGGGTGTCCGCCTTCGCCGTGGCGGCCAGACCCAAATTCCCACGGGGCAAATTCCTCTTGGTCAGAGGAATTCCGCCAGTACCGATGGCGCTAAACCCGGAAGTCCCATCTTTCCCAACATCAGGGTCTTTTCCAGGGAGTCTTCTCTTCTCACAAGGTGGCCAAAGTTTTGGAGCCTCAGCTTCACGATCTGTCCTTCCAGTGAGCACTCAGGGCTGATTTCCTTAAGAATGCCTGTAAGACAGAGCTATTCTGCCTGGCTTTCAATTTGAATTTAGCCTGGTCTTTTATTCCCCTTCCTCCCCTCCCCTCCGCTTTTTATGAAGGCTACCCGCTCTGGGATCCCACAGCTAATTCTCCCCTGGTCTCCTCTCTGGCCCAAATAGGACTAATTTAGCCAGCTAGCCCTGGTGATCATCTAATGTTTTGAAGCCTTAATCGTGCTGCCCCTCGGTGAGAAAACAGAGGAGTCAAACTGACACCAGGGTGTGGTTCACGGAGAAAGAGTTTATTTAGTTCTGTGCAGAGGCGGCCAGCAGAATCGCTTCCAAAGGCTGGCGGCGTTTACAGCAAATAGGCAAGCACTTTTATACCTTTCCCTATCGTCTCACCCCTCGTCATCCTTTCCTTATCTAATCATGATACATTCTTTCCATTCATTCCATTCCCTTATATGGCTTGTGCAATGCCTTGTTGGCATTTCTTAATTGGTCCCCGACAGTCCCCCCTGGGCATGTGCCCTAAGCCTTGCCTATGCAATTTACTCACATGACTTGTTTACTCCGGAAACCGCCCTTGCATGTTTCCGCCCTACCTTATCTCTCTGCACATTCCAAGGCCCTACCTTAATCTTCATTTTACATTCTTGTGTCCTTCAGTTTATTGGCTGGATTTCCCCCCTAAATTGATTTTTGAATTCTGAATTTATTGTTATTCACGTTTTATACTGTATTTTATGCTGTTTTTTGTTGCATCAATTAAGTGTTTTAAATTTGTTGTTAGCCGCCCTGAGCCCAGTTTTCTGAACTGGGAAGGGTGGGGTATAAATAAAAAAATATTATTATTATTTATTATAAAAGGTTTTAAAACAGTACAAAAACCAACAACTAAATATGGGTTAAAACAATAAAAGGTATACACCTATTGAAGTGACCTTTGTACACGACTGGGAAAGCTTGTTGGGGGAAAAATGTCTTCCTTTTTTGGGGGAAAGTGCAGAGTCATATTCTGAATGCAGTTCCAAAGAACAGGGACATTCACTCTGAAAGACACAATGTGAATCACTGTGGGGCTGGCCTGCCCAATAATTCCTCTCACTAACTCCACAGTTTATTACTGGTGCTAAGGGCTCCTCCAGAAAACTTTTTTTAATTGCACATTCATAATGATTTGTGCTCATAATACTTTCAAGGTGGTTGTATCCAACTTCATTGTCAATACTATTTATGCCTGCAAAGATTTTGAGGTGATCATACAGTTTCATTTCCATTCTGTCACATCCTTTAACTTTCTGCTGAAAACTACAAATGCACAAACTTATTTTTGTCCCACTTTTGTTGCAATATAGTTTCCCCAGACAGAAATAATGCAGTAGTGTTCAGGCAGTTTTGCAGAAGAATTAACAAAGCAGAATATATCCACCATTGATGCATTACGTCTTGTCAAAAATCTGGTGCAGAATTCACCCTCAGTAAAAAACCCCAAACCTGTCTAGCTGGACCAGTAGAAGTAGTAACTGGTTGACACCACACATTATATCCTTAAAAACAGTGTCGAAAAATTGGCTGAATTGGGTTTGTTTGGTTTTCCATACTTTTTATTGAAACTTTTCAGAAACACTAACTAAGCAAACAACAAAAAAAGTAAAAGAGAGAAAGAAACGCCAAGCTCTCTCTCTCAAAGGTAGATCTTAACTCTTGTCTCACACAGAAGGGAGTGGACCCTCCCAGCTCTCACCTGGGTGCTTCCCTTTCTTCCCCCAGTCTCCCACCCTGGGAGATCTTTCCTTCTCTGCCTCTCACACAGGGTCTTTCACCAGCCGGCTGTCACCTTCAAGTGTGTACCCAATAGTCCTCCTCCATTCCAGTATGGTGACTTTATCTCCCAAAAAATTCCAACCATTCCTCCATTTTTTTTTTATATAAAAAACAAATTCTTCATTTCTATTTAAACAGGAATCTCTGCACTGTAGTCATATACAGTGGTACCTCAGGTTAAGTATTTAATTCGTTCCGGAGGTCCGTACTTAACCTGAAACTGTTCTTAACCTGAAGCACCACTTTAGCTAATGGGGCCTCCTGCTGCTGCCACGCCGCCAGAGCCCGATTTCTGTTCTCATCCTGAAGCAAAGTTCTTAACCTGAAGCACTATTTTTGGGTTAGCGGAGACTGTAACCTGAAGCGTATGTAACCTGAAGCGTATGTAACCTGAAGTGTATGTAACCTGAGGTACCACTGTACAATATTGAAAAATAACCCATAGTTATTTACTTGTTGTATATTCATTATTTTACACCCAGTTTTATATCTTGTGATCCCATTTCCTGTAGGCAGTGATTTTCCATCCTAATTTAGCAAGAGAGAAAGAAAAAAGCTCCTTCCATTTCCACCACTTCCATTCTTTTCCCAATAGCATCACCAGAAGCTTGATAGATAGAAGTGAAATTTGATCGTGATGGCCTTCCATGGAAAGATCTAAACTTGTCGACATCACACTGTATCAGATACCAGGTTTCTCTTCAAAAATCAAAACGGTAGAGCTGTCGAGAAATCTCACTTTTTGCTGATACTGTAAAGTGAGCATGCCTGTGACGTCATTCTGAGCATCTGCACATGTGCGAGCAGCAAAACCCTGAAGTAACCTGTTCCGTTACTTCCGGGTCGCCGTGGGAGGCAACCTGAAAAGATTTAAGATTTAACCCGAAGCGACTTTAACCCGAGGTATGATTGTTGTTATATCTCACTGATTTTCAATAGGTATTGCATTATCAAATGGTCACACCTGGAGGCAACAGAGACGCTTTGTTGTAGTTACTCTGCGGAAGCTGGGGCTGGGGAAGAAAGGCATGGAGCACCAAGTAGCAGAGGAGGCCCATCAGCTCGTGGAGGCTTTTGCACGTTCAAAGGGTATGTTATGCTAAGTGATGGTGCTGAGCTGGCATATGGAGATATATTTGTGTCCTACCTCTGTCCATTTTAGAAAGGAATGTGATATGCTTTTCTTGGTTCCTAATGGAGATCCCAGCAGTTTCTCTTGGCCACCATGAAACCCCACTCTCAGTATGAACTGGACCAGCTGAGCTAACATTAGTATAACTTTATTTTGCAGGACAGCCACTTGACCCTTCCATGCCCATCGCTACTTCAGTCTCCAACGTGATATGTGCTGTGGCTTTTGGGCACCGGTTTGCTCTTGAAGATGAAAGGCTCCAGAAGCTGATAGAAGCCATAGATTTTTCCCTACAATTTGCATGTAGCTTTGGTTATGCTGTGAGTAGTCATTTCCATTCCTCCCAAACAGGTCTCCCAAGGGCCTTAATACCACAAATCAGTATTCTGATAGAGGGTTGGAGAAGTGAGATCAGGTTTAAATTGATCTGAGATAAGGGTCACTTACTATCTCACAGCTTGATCCATTGCTCATGATTATCATTGAGATAAAAAACACGTACAACCCCCCCCCCCATAAAACAGCAACAAAAGAAGACTTTGTCCACCACAGGAGACTCTTTGGAGGGAAGATGGGACAAAAATGGAACAATGACCTTCAGAACAGGTCATCTAGAGCCCACCAATGGGAAGAGAGGTGAACAAAATAATCTTCTCAAGAAGGGAATTACATAGTTTTGTTGCCATCATGGAAAACTAAATGTGTCTACTCTATACCCACCTAGCAGTGGCAATCATGATGGCGTCCATGGTGAGGCCCCTGCAGCCATCACTTGGCTGGAATTTTTTTTAATGAAAGAGAGACCAGCAACTCAAGCACTATCGCTATTGCTGAGGAAAGCAGCCCCCTTCTGGATGATCAACTAAACCCTTTCCTCAAATTTAAGTTCAGTTCTCCACATTTCTACATCCATTCCTAATCTGTAAAAAAAAAAAAAAAAAAAAAGTACTCATGAAACTTACCGTACTTGAATTTCCCCCCATCCCTATTCTCCACCCATGTCCAACTAACACAAACGGGCACTAACTTGTTCCAGGAGAGGTCCTGAGATTGTGCCCAGTTTTGAAATTATGCTGGGAAGCTGGAAAAATATTTTGAGCCATACTTTTCTTTCACATGTTCAGCTAGGGATAATTCACAGAATCCAGTCATTGTGGGATTCCAGAGAAGCTATAGACACCTTCCTTCTTCTTAGTGAGACTCAAACTAATATGCTTGCCCTGAAGAAGAATGCAGATCATGTTTTATAAGTGCAATTCCAAAGCACAAACGGTTTGAACAAGCTTCCTCATGGTAATGGCAATATTTCTGCTATCTTTCCTTTAGCTTTATGAAATGCTCCCAGGGCTCATGAAACATCTCCCAGGACCCCACAAGAAACTTTTCTCCTGCGTGGAGATGGTGCTTTCATTTGCAAAGGAGGAGATAGAGAAGCATAAGGAGAATCAGTCTCTGCATGAGCCACAGGATCTCATTGATTTCTATCTACTTCAGATGGAGAAAGTAAGTATGTGCTTGAAACCGAATGCTGCTCATCCAAGGAATCATTATATTCCATGTTATGAGTGAACAGAGAGAGGAGCTGAGGGAAGTCTGGGGGGTGGGGTGGGAGGGCTGGTTTTCTTTTTGGGGAGGGGAAAATAGGGGGGGGAATGAGGATGATATGTTTTTGATTAATTGTTATGTTGAAATCTTTAACAAAAAATAAATATAAGTGAATACTAATCTCTTGCCAGGACACCAATATCTCTCTCTGCCCCCCCCCCACAACTCCCTCATAGTCATTTTAATTGCTAAAGTGAGTTGACATCTTTCCATAGGCATCTACTAAAATAGCTAGGAAAGGATAGATATTTTCATGTACAAATGTGAATGCAAATGAGTATCTGCTTCAAAACTGTAGGCCAGCGGTGTAGCGTGGGTTGTCAGCACCCGGGGCAAGGCAAGTAATTTGCGCCCCCTAACCCGGGACAAGGCAAGTAATTTGCGCCCCCTAACCCAGGGCAAGGCAAGTAATTTGCGCCCCTAACCCCTAACCTGCCGCCGCTGCCAGCTTCTTTTTGCTGCTGCCTGGGTTGGGGTATTTACGGTAAGGTAGCCACAGTGGCGGTGGCGGGTCCGTGTCAGGTGATCTGAGGCGAGTTGCCGCTGGCGCTGCCGCCCAAACAACACCGCTTTCCCGGAGGAGGAGGGCAGAGAGGCGAGGAAAATGCAACATGGCCCAGCAGCTGCAGCAGCAGCGGCGGCGGCGGGGTTGTGAGGAGGGGCTGCCTGGCGTGTCCTCCGCGGCCCTGACGTGCGGGGACCGCGGCGAGCGCTGAGAGCCACTTTCTGCCGGACGCCTTCAGCCCGGACGCACGCACAGCTCATCGGTTCCGCGAGACATGGGGCTCTGCTACAGCCTGCGCCCGAGGCTCTTCGGCGACTCCGGAGGCGGCGAGCGCGCCCCCCCCAGATGTTGCGCCCGGTGCGGCCGACCCCACTGCACCCCTCACGCTATGCCACTGCTGTAGGCAGCTCATTCAAGGAATCATTATATTCCCTGTTATATGTGAATACTAATCCCTTGCCTGGAAACCAGTACAGTGGTACCTTGGTTCTCAAACTTAATCCGTTCCAGAAGTCTGTTCCAAAATCAAAGTGTTCCAAAACTGAGGCATGCTTTCCCATAGAAAGTAATGGAAAATGAATTAATCCATTCCAGACTTTTATAAATAACCCCTAAAACAGCAATTTAACGTGAATTTTTCTATCTAATGAGGCCATTGATCCATAAAATGAAAGCTGTAATCACTGTACTGTACTATAAAATAAATAAAACAGTATTGTGGATGGATAAAAATTAAAATTAAAATTCTTTCTTACCTGCGCTGATGATAGTCATTGTTTGGATGGTGGGTTTTTATCCATTTCCATAGTCACACAATCAATCAATCAATCAATCAATCATAAAATGAAGAACAAGCTACAGTCACAAAAATGAAAAAGCCACACAAACAAAAACGCAAAAAATAGCAAAAACAAAAGCACCAAATGCCTCCGTGAAGTTTTACATTTATTTTTCTGTCAAACGAGTGTGTTGGTAATAGTAGCCTGTTGGTTTTTGGTGAGTTTACCAGAAGTCTGGTAGGGACTTCTGACAGGAGCTTTACAAGATTGTTTTTGATAGTGAAGCCTACCTCATATATTTGACATTCTTGTTCAGATAGACCTTTCCAGAAGAATGTGTAGCCTCCTTTTTCTTCCTTCAGTTGTCCCTTGCCTGCTCTTTGAGTTTCTTGAAGCACTGCAATATTGATGTTAAAATGTCACATCTCTCTTGCAATGATGGCAGTTCTGCGTTCAGGATGCTCATTGTCTGTGTTATATCTGTCCATATATTCCATGTTCCAAAGTTCAATTGTCTTTTACCACCGCTGGGTGGTGACCCCACTGGGCGTGGTAATCCAGTCAGGGAAAAAGAGAGGCAGACTATGTTTAGGGCACCTTTTCTAGCCCCTCCCCCATTTTGGAGTGAGCAGAGTAGATCCTAAAAAGGGCTGCTCAGTCATGGATACAGCTGCCAAGCTGCTCAACTGCCTTGTTCCTTGAGTCAGAATGAGTGAATCTGTATCCACCGCCCATGTGCTGTTTCATGACTAAGGGCTTCCAGATTTCACAATCCTGCCCCTGTTACCATATGCTGATCACCATGGAACTTTTGGTGTTTGGGTTTGGGATGGGTTTTTTGGAAGATGCCTGCACGTGAATTTGTTTTATGTCTGTAAATCAGTGCACACTGACCAATGAACAGTCTTCGCAGTAAGGCTCTGTTCTGATGGCATGAGTTGACATGGCAACCGGTAAATTCTTATTTGCTGCAGCTTTCATCCACCTTTACAGCCATTGTAACATACCGCTTGTTATCACCCACCTGTTCTGCCGTTGATGACTTCTTGGGTCATTCTTTGTCTAGCTGCTCCCCTTTGACCTTACTGCCGTGGGTGACCCTGCAGGGAGTATGAGATTTCCAATGGCTTCACTCACAAGGGTCATAGGAATGTGCAAGCCCACTCACCACGAAAAGGTGATGATCCAGCGAGTGAGGGCAGCAACAGTAAGGGGGGTGTGTGGCAGCAGCTTCCCATTTCACCTTAGGCACTATAAGAGGACACCCCACCTCTCATGAAGCATGTGTGGCCACCCTGGTATGGTAATAAGTGGGGGAAGGAAGATAAAGTGCTGAAGGACAGAATGTAATGCATGTAAATGACATGTCACTTTCCCCATTTTCAACACCAGAGCAGGAATGATCCAGAGTCCACCTATGATGAAGAAAACTTGGCCCAGTGCATTTTTGACCTCTTTGTAGGAGGGTCGGACACAACTACGTGTTCTCTGAAATGGGCACTTCTCCTCCTGGCAAGTCATCCAGATATCCAAGGTGAGAGAGGAGAGCCAGGGCTTCTCTTGACCACTAGGGTGGACCATAATTCTTTAAAGGTTTCATAAGGAAGCCTACAATAGTAGGGTTGGAAGGGACCCCAGGGGTCTTCTCATACAACCCCCTGCAGTGCAGGAATCAGCACATTCCCCCCTCCAGTTTGATTCCATTCCACAACCTGTTTTGTTTTGCAAATCTGCTAGCAGTTTCTTTATGCAGCAAATGTACAAGAATGCCCCTGCTGTGAAATAAGTAACTCAGCCTCATTTCTGCCTCTCCATGCTCCATTACATGAGGGATGCGGGTGGCACTGTGGTCTAAAGCACTGAGCCTCTAAGGATTGCTGATTAGAAGGATGGCAGTTCGAATCCATAAGACAGGTGAGCTCCTATTGCTCTGTCCCAACTTCTGCCAACGTAGCAGTTCGAAAGCATGCCAGTGTTAGTAAACAGGTAGTGCTGCGGTGGGAAGGTAATCAGCATTTCTGTGTGCTCTGGCACTCATCATGGTGTCCAGTTGTGCCAGAAGTGGTTTAGTCATGCTGGCCACATGACCCGGAATGCTGGCTGTGAATAAACACCAGCTCCCTAGGCCTGAAAGCGAGATGAGCGAAGCACTCCATAGTCTCCTTTGATTGGACTTAACCGTCTAGGGGTCCTTTACCTTTAACTTTATATGAGTGGTGCTAGCCAAAGATCAGATGAGGAAATGAGTATTAGTGAAACTAAGTAGGAAATATTGAGGGCTGGGGGTGGAGAATGAATATATGACAGCCTTTGATCCCAGTCCTTCAGCAAATCCAGCCAGCTCTGGTAACCAGAAACAACTGCGATGAGCTTCACTTTCAGCCTTTTCACACCTGGGATCTAGAGTGGAGAAGAACCATGTACACAGACTTGAGCTCCTTGGAGGACCAGGTGACCTAAAAATGCAAGAAACTGGGACTCATTCACAGAGATTTATGGAATATGTTCAAGGGAATTAAATGTCCATCTGAAATAAAATGCAGTATTCACAATAAACCTTCTGTTTCCATCATTCTCTTCAGATAAAATGCACAAGGAAATAGAAGATGTCATAGGTTCTGCTCACTCAATCTGCTATCAAGACAAGAAGAAACTGCCCTACACCAATGCTGTGATTCATGATCTACAGCGCTTTAAATTTGCCAGTTTTTTGGGGTTCCCTAGGCAATGTACAAAGGATTTCAAGCTGCGTGGTTTTCTCATTCCCAAGGTATAACAGTGTGATATAGCTGCACTCCTGTAGCCCAAGAGCAAAGAGCAGCAGAAGGTTTCATATTGAGAGATGCAGCCATCTCTTCCTGTCTAGTCAAAAATCTGAAGGGCAAGAGCAGGAGCTCCATCTGCAGACATGTTTCACCATCAGCAAGTGCCATTCCATGGGGCAATTGTGGCAGGGGAGAAGCATGTAGTGGCCAGAGGTCTCAGCCTGCTTGTGAGCGTTCATTTTAAAGGAGGTGGGGGAAATTCTTCTTGTGTTCCTGCCTGTACAGAAAGTTTTTACAGTGATGAATACAAAGCCACCCACCAAAATAATAATAATAATAATAATAATAATAATAATAATAATAATTCAGATCAGTCTCTGCAATGATTAGTCTTGGGATAGTGTGGGACAATAAAAAAAAGTATTGATGTGAATGCATTCCAAGTCACTTGTTTCTTATTTGCAGGGGACTATTATTGTTCCCGATCTGCGCTCTGTTCTTCTTGATCCAACACGATGGGAGACACCTGCAAAGTTCAACCCAAATCATTTTTTGGACAAGGATGGACAATTCGTGAACAGAGAAGAATATCTCCCATTTGGTGCAGGTAAACACAGAAGACCAAGCTACGTTGCGATCTGTAGATGGGCTTACTGGTCTGCTTCCAGGAAATGACACCAGCAGCAGCACAGGAGGGAGTGGGCCGGAGCAGAAGCAGCGTCTTTCTGGCTGGAGTGGCACTGCTGGTCAGCAGAATGGGGCAAGGCACTGGCAAGTTAAGGGGATCTCTAGGTTGGTGGCTTGGGACCCACACATGCACACACACTTATGTGGTCTCCATCTGCACCTCCCAACATTTGCCACCCCTGCCCTGTCCCTGAGAGAGGCAGCACTGCCAGCACCCGGATAGTGCTCTTCCCTGTCACACATCACCACTGCAAGCCACCCAACTTCTCTTCAGGCAGCAATGCTAGTTCCTACCAAGGTGAAGTAAACCTGGCAGGAGAGTTTGCTCCATGGTCTTAACCCCTTTCTGCATTGCTGATTTGGGCAGTTGACCAGTTTTCCTTTTATTTTTTAAAATCAAGTTTTATTAAAAAGCTTTATACATAAGACACAATATAAATCATACTAATCTAAAAGGGAAAATAGAAAAAAGATTAGGAAAGAAAAAATAGAAATAGAAAAGGAAATTACAGAGTCCTCTATCAAAATTAAATCTTCACCCTTATTCTGCACACAGAAAAGTGAGCCCTCCCAGTTCTCACTGGGAGCTAGATCCTCTTACACTGGCTTCTAGCCCTGGGAGATGCTCTCTGCCCTGCCCCTCCCACAGGACCCTTCATCAACAATCCATCCTCTTCCTGAATGTATCTTCCTTGATATGAGATAGGGAACTTCAAATTACAGAACAAAACATAAGTATAACAAGAAGAAAGGAAGGTTAGCACTGACCAGGCTAGAAAACTGACAGCAGCCTTGATGTTTTCCTTATCCTAACTATGTCTATTTTGCCAAAGTGTTATGCAGAATGCTTATAGCTACAAAGGAATGAACACGGGAAAGTAAATTTTTGCTCACTTGCTGCCTTCTTCTTGTCTCCTCCTCAGGGGCTCGCATTTGTTTGGGAATGCAGATGGCAAAGATCGAAATATTCATCTTCCTGACCAGCCTGCTGAGGGCATTCAGCTTCCAGCTACCAGAAGGAGTCAAAGAGCTCAGTAAAGAGGCTACAGTAGGGGCTACAGCACATCCCTATCCTTATAAACTCTGTGCTATTCCCCGTTGCAACACATAAGAAAATAGGAAAATATTAGGGGCTGCACCCCTGCTTCCTGCACTTGGTGACCCCTTGGCCACTCCTGACACATAAACCCCCTAGCATTTCCCCTTCCCTTCCCATCTCATCCCATGCAGCTACTGAGGTCTCTTTTCACCTTCGCAGCTCCATTTCTGAAGCCACTTCTCTCTTATCTTCTGCAGCTCTGCTTTGCATCCGTTTTCCCCTTCTCCCCATCTCCTCCTTTTCTTTAGGCCCTTTCATGCCCCTGCTTTCATCTTCATCCCTCTCCCAATGCCTCCTTACTCCCTCCTTTTTGACAACTTCCTTTGCATCCCCATTCTTACTCTTGCTCCCTTTTCTCCTCCCCCTCCCCTTCTTTTCTCAAATCTCCCTTACACACACATTCCCACACCTCCTCCTCTCTCCCTCTTCTGCAGCCCCCTTCTAACACCCCCATGCTATGTTATTGTATCTTTAAGATGAGTAAACTCCTAAGAGCAAGGCTATCAGCTTCTCCAGTTGAAGAATCTTAAGTTTCTTTGATGGATACTGTACATGTGTGCTTGTTAATAAAATATCTCTTCTAAATCACTACATTGAACCCAGAACCCGGAACGCGGACCACGCAAGGTATCAGGAGTGAAATAGGTTGTGTGGAGGCACTATGCAATATTTGAAGGCTTCACATCCTTTATCACAGTTAAGGAATGGAAGGGGGAGAAGTTTGAAACAGACGTTCCCCTGACTTCCACTAGCCTTTCCTTCAATGGCAGAAGTTTGAGTAAAATGGAGATGGTGGAAAACTGAGATAACTGTGACTTTAGGAATAATGGAGGGATGGAGGAACACTGAGCAATTGGTGTGTTTGTATGTGTATGTGTGTTTGTATATATAACATTTTAACAAGGAGAAACAGCAGAGATGGGTACGGAAGCAACCATCCAAAAGCTAAGAAAACAGAAGAATGAAATGGAAAGTGGAATTAAAGAGGACAAAGAGACTTTGGAGAACAATATGGATGAAGGATTGCCAGAACAGAAGGATGAAATGGTGGAGCTGGAGGCAACAGATGGTGTAATGAAGAAGTCCTTCACAAAAGGTGACTAGAGGACTGAAACAGCCAAATGGCGGTGTTGTGATGTTGGAGGAGTGGAAGGAAGCCACAGATGAAGAGATGAAGAGACATCAATTAGATGTTGGGGGCTCCTACTCCTTTTAACTTTTTTAACTTTTTAATCTTTTAACCCTCTTCTTATCAAAAGTTTGGCAACCTGGGGTTTTATATCAGACAACTTGTGAAGTTGGCACTGTAAATTAGATCTAACAAAGTCAAACAGCTTAACAGCCGCTGCCCAGCCTATTTCAAAGACTCATAGCTCTAAACAATTTAATTAATCTTCTGAACTTTTTCCGAACTGACTCTGACTCAGGCTTTGACTCGGCGTTTTAAATGAGCTAAGGGAGGTCAAGCTGTGTTGCAGGAGTGTTCCGCTTGTGCTTGCCTCTGCCCTCTTGGCTTGTGGGCCCAACTGTGCTGTGTGCCTGCTCTGTCTTCTCAGTTGTGGGTCCGGCTGTCCTGCATGCCAGCGGTGCTCCTGGACTGAGACAGACTGGTTGAGTGCTCGGCATGGAGCCTGGGTCAAGATATATTACTCTGCAGATGACTCAATTGAAAGACACCTAGGGAAGCCAGAGAGGGGGGTTCCACCCTCAAGACGCCAGAGACTCTTAAGCCACAGGGCTGGCAGCTGGTTGTAGCAGAGGAGAGGTATCATCCTGTGGCCCTGAGAACACCAGCTGTGGGGGAAACCAGAGGACTCCTGATGCCAAGAGGAACACTTTCTCTGCCACTACAAGTGCTAGCGCAACAGCAAGAGGAGGGGCCCCTGGGACCATCGGGCATGGCATTGACATCAAACAGGGCATTTACTGAGCCTGCCCTGCTTTCCTTTGCCCATCCCCTGAGGTCGCCTGGTTGTTCAGGTTGGCAGATTCAGAGATCATTCAGAGATCATTCGAGTAGACTCAAGCTGGCGCGTGATGCTACAAGAACTTCGTCTGCTACAAGAACCTTTTTTCTTTTCTTTTCTTTCCTTTCTCCCCTCCCCTCTTCCTTTGCCATTTGTTTTAGTTTTTTATAGTTCATTGTTCCATGATAATATTTAAGTTTTGCTTGCTTACTGTTAGATGTTTGATTTTTGTTCTCCTGCTATTTAGGTGTTTTTTCTTCCCTTAATGTACGTTATATGGTAGTTCTGTTTAGCTGTGGAATGTTTTGGGTTTTATTTTTTAATTTAATTAATTGGTTTGTTTAATATTAGAATAGTAGCCTGACAAAGAATATAATAGTTTCATACAATCAGAGAGGTAGCTGATGTTTAGCTGGTTTGTTCTACTCGACTAATTAGAGTTATCGAGTTGTTGATACTATAAACAGAATAACTAGGCTGGGAAACAATAACATCAGTTGCCATCTATTGGAGGCTAGTATGAGGCTTGGGATTGCTACCGCGGAGGGGCGAGGGAGGTATGGCGGTGGGGGCAGATGTTATAGGTGAAGGGGATTGAGATACGGATATGCTCGTACCCCTTCCAATCTGCGCCCCATCCCGAGGGACGAGGGTAGGGTGAGCAAGGATTACTCACCTCCATCACTGGTGCTGTGCAATGCCAGGTCTATAGGCAACAAGACCGCCACCCTGCGAGATTTCTTTACCTCGCAGGTGGTCGACCTGGCTTGTGTATTGGAGACCCGGGTGCACGAAGGGGAAACAGTTACCTTACGAGAGATGGTGCCCCCGGGTTTCTCCGTCCTCCACCAGTCGCGGACTGTGGGCCAGGGGGGAGGGGTGGCATTATTAATCCGGGAAGATTGTTCTTTCAGGGCTCTACCATCGCCATCGATCCCCGGCATTGAATGTGTTGGCTTAGTGTGGGGCTCCTAGGAGAGCTTGGCTGTCTGGCTGGTGTACCAGCCACCTAGCGCACCAGCAGCCAACCTGTCAAGCCTACTGGAGGCAGTGGCCGGCTGGGCCATGGAGTTCCCTAACCTATTGGTATTGGGGGACTTCAACATCCATGCTGATGCCAATCCCTCCTCATAGGCTCTGGACCTGGTGTCTTCCATGGCAACACTAGGGCTCTCCCAGTTTCTTTCGGGCCCCGCACATCAAGCAGGCCACACGCCAGATTTGATCTTTGGCATAGGTATAGATGTGATCATGTCTCCTTCGATGAAGGTGCCATGGTCTGATCACTACGCTCTGAAAGCCAGGATTGACATTCCACCCCCACCCTGCTTAGGTGGTGAGCTGATCTGGGCTCGCCCGCAGAGGCTGATGGACCCTGATAGATTCTGCCAAGCCTTGCGAGACCTTGCTCCCCCTGGAGACTCATTGACTGAGCTTGTTGAGGGCTGGAATATCCAGCTCCGGGCAGCCATTGATGAGATCGCACCTAAGCGCCCTCTGTGACCCCGTCGAAACCGGGCTCCCTGGTTTACCGAGGAGCTCCGGAAAATGAAGTGGGACCTCAGGCGGCTAGAGTGAGTATGGCAGGGTGCCCAAGACGGAGCCTCAAGAACATTTTATAGGGTTTTTATGAAAACCTACAAGATGGCAGTGAAGGCCGCTAAGAAGTCTTACTTCTCGGCCTCCATTGCATCTGCTAGGTCTTGCCTGGCACAATTATTTAGTATAATTAGGTCTTTAACATCCCTCGAGGGACAGCCAAATTTAAATAACAATTTGACACACAGTTGTGAGGCATTTGCGAGCTTTTTTGCGGAGAAGGTCCTGTTGCTCCGCCGTGACCCCCCTCCCAATTTGGATACAATAACGGAACTGGAGCCTCCTTGACTGTCCTTGGGTCCAGTATTGGACCACTTTGACCAGATATCCCCAACCGATGTGGAAAGACTCCTCCGAGCTGGAAAGCCCACCACCTGTCCTCTTGACCCATGCCAGTCCTGGCAGATTAGAGCGTGTCCAGATGAGGTGCGGGCCCCCCAGGGGACATCATCAGTTTGTTCCTTGGCACCGGGACATTCCCAGGGGAACTGAAGGAGGCAGGGGTGCGCCCGCTCTTAAAGAAAATATCATTAGATCCTTTAGATCTATCCAATTACCGCCCGGTTTCAAATCTTCCGTTCCTGGGTAAGGTGATGGAGAGAGCGGTTGCTGAACAGCTTGATGGGTTACTGGATGAAACATCAGCTCTGGATCCATTCCAATCCGGCTTCCGCGCTGGTCATGGGACCAAGACAGCTCTGGTCGCCCTAACAGATGATCTCCGCAGGCAGCTGGATCGAGGCGGGTTGGGGCTGCTGATTCTTCTAGACCTGTCAGCAGCCTTTGACATGGCCGATCACGAACTCCTGGACCACTGCCTTGCCGACGTGGGGATCCAGGGCACAGTCCTTCAATGGCTGCGCTCATTTCTCTCTGGTCGGGGACAGAGGGTGGCGCTTGGGGGGGAATTGTCATCGTGCCACTTCTAGGTGTGTGGAGTGCCTCAGGGTGCGATACTCTCCCCGCTGCTTTTCAACATCTTTATGCATCCCCTCACCCAGCTTGTCCAGTTTTGGGTTGGGCTGCCATCAGTATGCTGATGACACCCAACTCTATCTGTTGATGGATGATGGAGACAAGGGCCCTGCGGGACTTGACATCTTTCCGCAGGGCCTGCAAGTCAGAGCTGTTCCACCAGGCCTTTGGCCAGGGCACAGCCTGACTCCCTCCTTTGGCAATCCTCACAGAACTCTAGCCCAATGGTTGCCATTAATCTAATTTGAATTAATTTTATAATGAAATGAATTTAGAATGTTTTTTCATTTTACTGTTGTTAGCCGCTCTGAGCCCGGCTTCGGCTGCGGAGGGCGGGAGATAAATAAAATTTATTATTATTATTATTATTATTATTATTATTATTATTATTATCCTAAGCCGGCAGAGTTAGAGTTGGGAGAGAAAGGAGTCTGCACACAACTTGGAGTGAATTTAGAGAGGACAGCTATCAAACCTCTGGAATTTTTCTTGGAAAAAGAATGGAAGAAGTGCAAATGGAAGGGCTATTTTTTTCACAACCAAGATGGAAATTCACAGCAAACACAACAGGTTCAGGTTGTGTCCTTCAGAGCAGGAGAAATCAAGCTTGCTCCCTCTTCCAAGTGACAATTCCAAGTTTCACAATTTTGGGGCTGGAAAAAAAATATAAAGGTGTAAAAGAGTTTGCTTTTCTGAAACTCTCTGCAACAACACTGTCTCCTTCACTTGAGGTCTTCTGTGGACAACATGCTTAATATGAGTCAGCAGTGTGATGCAATTACAAAAAAGCTAATGCTGTTCTAGGCTGCACCAGCAGATATATAGTGTCCAGATTAAGGGAAGTGATAGTTTTCTCCTGGGACTAGGCTACATTTGTAAAGATAAAGCTCTTTCTATGCATTATAATACTATGACACCAGATGGCGCAGTGGAGTCCCATTTTTTGCCAAAGGAACTTTCCCAAAGGAAAACTTTGTGAGAATGATGTATCGTGGTATCTAGCACCTACTAAATTAGCAAAAATGTATAGAACTGCTACAAATATTTGTTGGATATGTAAAGATAAAGAAGGCACCCTCCGCCATACATGGTGACCTGCAAGATAAGAAAAGCATTTTGGGAAATGATATATAATGAGTTGAATTTTTTTTATAAAATAACCTTTGTAAAGAAATCCAGAAGTGTTTTTACTAGGAATCTAAGGTGCAGAAATACCAAAGGAGCAGAAACGACTATTTATGTATGCGACGACAGCAGCGCCGATACTTTTGGCTCTGAGAAGGAAAAAAGATAAAGTCCTTACCAGAGAGGAATGGTTGATAAAAATGATGGACTACGCCAAAATGGCAAAAATGACCGGAAAGATTAGAAACCAAGAAGAATAACTTTAATAAGGAATGGGGAAAATTTGTAAGTTCCCCTGGAGAACACTGTACACAATTAAAAACATTGGCAGCATTGTAACAACACTTGTAATGTAACAAGAACTATGGTAAGAATGGAATTTTAGGAAAAACTGGAGAACATTATATGATGCTGTCAGGGAACTGACATCAGAGTCAGAGGTGGAGGCAAGGCTCCCAAGCGATGCTGGAGAGGGGGCCAGCAAGGAGATAGGGAGCTCATCGGCTGGGGAAGGGAATCAGCGCAACACCAGTAGAGAAGGGGGGCAGATGGGGGATTCGGAGAGGGGTCTCCAAGACTCTTCGCCCGAAAACAGTGGGGAGAGCACAGGCACTCCTCTGCCCACTCCCTCCCTGCGCAGAAGACTTCAGCGCAGGGAGAGTAGGAGGAGACTGGGCGTCAAACAACTTCTTTGCTGGAAGAGGTTCAAAAAGCGCCCACTGACAGATACTGCTAGCGAATGAACAGCCACGGAGTGAAGGGCTGTCAGCCAGGACAGGTTAAACCAGGCAACCTGGCCCAGGAGTGGCGGTAACTTACGCACAAGCAACCCCTTATAACCATTACAGATGCAGTTGAATGGAATCCATGGAATCTCAGCTCAGGGAAGTCCAAGGATTCAGAGAATCGTATATGTTTATGATTATGACTTTTATTTGAATGTGAATGTTAATTGTAAAATTGAACAATAATTTTAAAAATACAATGTGTTTAACTGAATCGCTTCTCTGATGTGTCTTGATCCAGCCCTGCTCTGGAGGGTAGGACTCAAATCAATGGCTTCATGTTACAAAAAAGAAGATTCAGAAATAAACATATGGAAAAACTTACTGACAGTAAGAGCTGTTTGACAGTGGAATGGTCTCCCTTGGGAGATTGTGGACTCTCCTCCTTGGAGGTATTTAAGCAGAAGTTGGATGGCCATGTGTCATGGATGTCTTTAGCTGAGATTCCAGCATTGGAAGGAATTGGACTAGATGGCCCTCAGGGTCCCTTCCAACTCTACAATTCACTGGGACCCGGGGGAATGCCATGACCTAGAACCAAATGTAGACACCCACTGGGGTAAGCACAGCATGTAGGCAGTTCGGATCATACATTGCTGTCAGAGAGTGATGACAGTACGAATATTTCTGCTCAAAGTCGGTTTCTAAGAAGCACTGTCCTTGTCCTTCTCCACTGATGGAACTCTAACGTGGAGTCAGAAGCACTTTCCACCCACAACCCATCCCAAGAACCAGATTTACAAGGATTAAGAAGACCTGTGCTATTCAAGAAGGCCTGTAGCTGGCCCCCACTACCAAATCAACATGGCAAATTACAGTAGCATCTGATCTATAAGATGCAAGGCCAAAATGGAGGAGGTGCAATAATAATAATCAAAATATCTTTCAAACGTGGATGTCCCGCCCCCCAATGAAGTAGTAACCATAGTCGTAATTAGTACAATCTCTGTTTCTCATTGGAACCTAATGAACCATGAGTCAAGCACATATGTTATGGCCACAAGTCCATATGCCAGGGATCATTGAGGGTTTTGAGGCATGATGGCATGCACTGGCTGAACACCAAGGAATGGTGGGAGGTACAATCTGGGGAATTTCCAAGGGATGAAGACTAGGAGCCCGGGAATTGATGATCAGACAGGGACAGTGTGTGGCAGAGAGAAGTCCAGAAGCAGAAGCAGAGGCAGACGTAGGAGATAGGAGAAGCCAAGAGGCAGAGATGAGTCAGGCTAGTGAAGGAGCCAGGGTGTCCTCCCTCCTGCTGTGACAAGCTCCCCTCTCCTGGTCTCTCCCAGGACCAGAAGAGGGATGAAGAGGGAGGAGCAGAGAAGGGTGCATCAGTGGAGTCTTAGATAGCATGGAAAGGACCTGGGGAAGGAGGAGAGCTAAACAGCTGTGGGAAGGAGGCGATGTTCACCCTCCACAACTGCCTCATGGGGGCAAGACCTACTGAAAAGAGTTGCTGTGGCCTGGCACCTGTGAGCAGGCCTTGCTTCTTCTAATATTCTAATTATTCTAATAAGAGTTATCTTCTTCTTGTTGTTGTTGTATAGTCATTTAGTCGTATCCAACTCTTCGTGACCCCATGGACCAGAGCACGCCAGGCACTCCTGTCTTCCATTGCCTCCCGCAGTTTGGTCAAACTCATGTTCATCTCTTCGAGAACACTGTCCAACCATCTCGTCCCCTGTTGTCCCCTTCTCCTTGTGCCCTCCATCTTTCCCAACATCAGCGTCTTTTCCAGGGAGTCTTCTCTTCTCATGAGGTGGCCAAAGTATTGGAGCCTCAGCTTCACGATCTGTCCTTCCAGTGAGCACTCAGGGCTGATTTCCTTAAGAATGGAGAGGTTTGATCTTCTTGCAGTCCATGGGAGGGACTCTCAAGAGCTCTCCAGCACCATAATTCAAAAGCATCAATTCTTCGGCGATCAGCCTTCTTGATGGTCCAGCTCTCACTTCCATACATCTCTACTGGGAAAACAGTAGCTTTAACTATACGGAACTTTGTTGGCAAGGTGATGTTTCTGCTTTTTAATATGCTGTCTAGGTTTGTCATTGCTTTTCTCCCAAGAAGCAGGAGTCTTTTAATTTTGTTACTGCTGTCACCATCTGCAGTGATCATGGAGCCCAAGAAAGTAAAATCTCTCACTGCCTCCATTTCTTCCCCTTCTATTTGCCAGGAGGTGATGGGCCCAGTGGCCATGATCTTCGCTTTTTTGATGTTGAGCTTCAGACCATATTTTGCGCTCTCCTCTTTCACCCTCATTAAAAAGTTCTTTAATTCCTCCTCACTTTCTGCCATCAAGTTTGTGTCATCTGCCTATCTGAGGTTGTTGATATTTCTTCTGGAAATCTTAATTCCAGCTTGGGATTCATCCAGCCCAGCCTTTCGCATGATGAATTCTGCATATAAGTTAAATAAGCAGGGAGACAATATACGGTAATTGGTAATTACATTTATTGTGATGATGGGTTTCAAGAGTAACTCTCACTGGCTTGAAATCAACAGGGGAGCAGAATTTGTAAACTAATGGGAGGCCAGAGCAGGGAAACTGAGGGGAGTAGAAAAGAGGCACATAGGTGTTTGTTTACAGCATATAGTAACAGCTAACCAATATTGCACCACGTACAAGTCTTTAAGTACATGTGGGAGGATTATAGAGAGCATAATCCCACTTAAGAGTAGACATGATGAAATTGCCTGACATGACTAATTTAGTTTCATTAATTCCAATGAGTGTACTGTGAGCATGATCTTACATAAATAAGCCCAAAGATCCCAAATTTTGTTACAGGACTTGCTGCTTCTGTCACTCGTTTGAAAGAATCACAATAGGTTCAGAATCCCCCAAGTGAATCAGGATGTCTATTCCTCATCAGCAGAAGCGTGTAGAAACCTTTTTGAAATTATGATTTAATCATATACATACGTTACAGCTCAATTGCCAGGAATTAAAAGAATAATATCAGCAGCAATCATTCTGTGTAACTTCTTTTTTATATATACATATTTATTAAAGTTTTTTGAATACAAATGCATAAATAATAAACAACATTACTTATATCATAACATAATTTCATCACTTCTTTGGACTCCCTCACGTCTCCCGCTCACACTTACATCGTTACAAAAAAAAAATAATTAAAAATTTCCAAGCAAATTACCCTCTTGTTTGCAATCTTATCTCCGCTCATTTAAATAAAAACCTAGCAATTCTCCAAAAAGTTTGTATTTTCCTTAATCTCACTTCTCGTCAAATTCAGATCTAATTCAGTGGTGGGCAATTATTTATGATCTAGCATCCTTCTTAACATTCAACCAAATTACAATATTTTTGTAAATAAATCTTGAATTTCCTCCAGTCTTCCTCAGCCCTCTCCTGTCCCAGGTCTCGGATTCTACCAGTCATCTCGGCCAGTTGCATATAGTCCATCAGCTGCTTCTGCCACTCTTCCAGTGTGGGTAGATCTTGAGTTTTCCAGCTCTTAGCAATGAGTATCCTTGCTGCCGTTGTTGCATACATAAAAAATGTTCGGTCCTCCTTTAACACCTTCTGGCCGGCAATACCCAGAAGGAAGGCCTCTGGTTTCTTAATAAAGGTATACTTAAATACCTTTTTCAACTCATTATATATCATTTATCAGAAGGCCTTCACTTTAGGGCAGGTCCACCAGAGGTGAAAGAATGTTCCTTCGTGTTCTTTACATTTCCAACATTTATTATCAGACAAATGGTATATTTTGGCAAGTTTAACTGGGGTCATGTACCATCTATATATCATTTTCATTACATTTTCCTTCAGAGCATTACATGCAGTGAAGTTCAGCCCAGTGGTCCACAACCTTTCCCAGTCCTCAAACATAATATTATACCCAATGTCCTGAGCCCACTTTATCATAACCGATTTAACCATTTCGTCTTGTGTAATCCATTTTAACAGCAAGTTATACATTCTTGATAATACCTTAGTCTTTGGTTCTAACAATTCTGTTTCCAACTTCGATTTCTCCACCTGGAACCCTATCTTTTTATCGTTTTTAAAGACTTCTTTAATCTGAGCGTAATGTAACCAGTCTCGCACTTTATCCTTCATTTTCTCCAAACTCTGCAATTTCCAATTGTCTCCATCTTTTTCTAATATTTCCCAATATTTTGGCCATTTGGCCTCCATATTGGGTCTTTTTCGGGCCTTAGCTTCCAGAGGTGAAAGCCACCTCGGAGTTTTGTTTTCCAATAAGTCTTTGTATTTTGTCCAGACATTAAATACTGCTTTCCTGACAATATGGTTCTTAAAGACCTTATTGATCTTAACCTTGTCATACCATAAATATGCATGCCAACCAAAAGCGTTGTTAAAACCTTCCAGGTCCAGTACATCAGTGTCTTCGAGAAGTAGCCAGTCTTTTAGCCAGCAGAAAGCTGTGGCTTCATAGTACAGCTTTAAGTCCGGCAGGGCAAAGCCCCCTCTTTCTTTCGCATCAGTTAGTATCTTAAACTTAATTCTGGGCTTTTTGCCCTGCCAGACAAATTTAGATATATCTCTCTGCCACTTCCGGAAGCACTCTGTCTTGTCCACAATCTGCAATGTTTGGAACAAAAACAACATCCTTGGCAATACATTCATCTTAACAGCAGCAATTCGGCCTAACAAGGAAAGCTTCAATTTTGTCCAACTATCCAAGTCTCTCTTAATTTCAGACCAACATTTTTCATAGTTATCCTTAAATAGACTCAGATTCTTTGCTGTTATATTTACCCCTAGGTACTTTACTTTTTTAACCACAGTTAGTTCTGTTTCTCTCTGAAACCGTTCTGACTCTGTATCTGTCAGATTTTTTCCCAGCACCCTAGTTTTCTGTTTATTTAGTTTGAATCCCGCCACCCGACCAAAATCTTGAATCAATTGTAATACTCTTATTGTACTAGATTCTGGCTCCTGCAAAGTCAGAACTAGGTCATCTGCAAAAGCTTTAAGTTTATATTGTTTCGCTCCGACCTGAATCCCTTCCACCAACCGGTCCCCTCTAATCAAATTCAAGAGCACCTCCAGAACCGAAATAAATAACAAAGGGGAAATCGGGCAGCCTTGTCGTGTTCCTTTTTCAATTTTGAACTCTTCTGTAACCACATTGTTTACTATCAATTTAGCCTTTTGTTCTGAATATATTGCATCAATCCCATTCTCAAAACCCCGACCCACCCCCATTTCTTTTAAATTTCCCTTCATAAATTTCCAAGAGATATTATCAAAGGCTTTCTCCGCATCTATGAAAATTAGCACTGCTTTTGTATTTATGTCTGTTTGCAAAAGTTCCAAGATGTCAATAATGTTCCTTGTATTAGCAAACATGTGTCTACCTGGGAGAAAGCCTGCCTGGTCTTTGTGAATTACTTCATTTAAAACTTTTTTAAATCTGCTTGCCAGGACATCTGCAAATATTTTGTAATCCACATTTAAAAGGGAGATGGGACGGTAGTTCTTGAGTTGTGTCTTTTCAGAATCCGATTTAGGTATCAATGTGATGAATGCTTCCTTCCACGAATCCGGCGCCCTCCTCCCCTCCATAATTTCATTGCTAACCTCCTGATCTCTGAACAAATTGTCATTCATCTTCCATCTAAAGGAGCCGGTTGGTAATAATATCATGTCCATTTTCAGTGCATTATGGTCGGAGCAGGTTTTTGGGCAGATTTCCACCTTTCTGACCTTGGGTGCCAGACCTCTAGTTATCCATATTTGGTCGATTCTTGTCCAAGTCAGCTGGGCTTCAGAGAAAAATGTTCCTTCTTTTCCCAAGGGGTTCTTCGTTCTCCAAATGTCAATCCAAATGTCAATCCAGTCCATATTGTCTGTCAATTCAAAGAAAGTCTTTGGTAATCTGCCGTCTTTTGTGACATTTTGACTTTGTGACTTATCCATGTTAGTTGATACGACCCCGTTCATGTCTCCCAACATAATGATGTTGTCATAGTCCAGATAATCCAGCATGGTCTCATGCAACTTCTTGAAAAATTCCGATTTCCCTTCATTTGGTGCATAGATTCCTAATATCAGAATCTTTTCTCCTTGATGTTGTATTTTGATTGCCAAAATTCTTCCATGTTCATCTTTAAATAAAAATTTAGGTGACAGGCTCTCTTTGCATATATCACCACGCCTCTCTTCTTTACTTTGTCTGAAGATATAAATTCCTGGCCAAGTCTTTTGTTTGTTAATACTTTTCTGTGGAGCCTAGTCACATGTGTTTCTTGTAAGCAAATAATGTCCAATTGTTCCTTTTTTAATATATGAAAAATTTTCCTCCTTTTTTCCGGAATGTTGCAGCCATTTATATTCCAGCTCAAAAGTTGCAGAGACATCCTGAATAAATCTGGTTATTTTTCTAGGGGTGGTATCTTGTCCGCTGGATCTTCAGGATCCGAGGGTGCAGACACCCCTGGTGCTCCAGGCCCCGAAGGTAGTTCAAGTCCTTTTTGAAGGTCCTCTCCGTAGGCGATCAGAAACTTATCTCTATCTTCCAGTGTTCTGATTTTAATCTTCTTCCCTCTAAAAGTGAAAGATAATCCTTGAGGAAAATCCCACCTGAAGATGATTGAGTTGCTCCTCAACAGTTTTACTAGTTCCAAGTAATCAGATCTAAGGTCCAACAGTTGTTTAGGAATATCCTTGTAAATTTCAATTCTTTTATCCAAAATATCCAGTGACTTTCCGTAATGCAGGCCCAATATCTTGTCCCTTTCCTCCTTTGATCTCAATGTTATTAAACAGTCTCTGGGCTTCTCTTTCTTTATAAGTCTTCCAAGCCTGAAGGCTGATATGATTTTAAGATCTTTTTCCTCTAAGTTCCAAAACTTGGAAAATTCTTTAGTCAAAAACTCAGCTAGATTGCCTTCTTCAACTTCTGGTACCGACCTTATCCTTAAATTGGTCTCCCTGTTCCGCAGTTCTATCATGGAAAGATAGGTCTGGTGTTCATCTACTTGTTTGCTGAGTGGTCTTACCTCTTTTTCTAAATTTCCCAGTCTTTGACTGGTATCCTCAGCCAATTTCCTATTTTCACCTGCAGTCTCCTTCAGTTCTCCGATTGCTTGTACATTCTGTGCGACTTGTCCAGTTAATCTATTTAAACATTCTGTATTTTGATCAATTTTAGCTGTTTGCTGATCAACTTTTTTATCCAAAGATTCCAATTTTTCAAGAATTTTCTCTAAAATAGAGCCAGTTGCTCCTGAGGCCATCTCTTCCAATTGTAATTCCTCGGTTTCTCCCTCCCCTGCCCGTGGCAGAGAAGCAGCTTCTTCCTCAGAAGTCAAAATAGGCAAGGTAGGCAAAGTAGGCACAGATGATCTACGTGCCTGAGAGGCTGCGGTTAAAGTTGTTAGAGTTGTTTGTCTGGTTCTCGGTCCCTTTTTCCTTGCACCACTCATTCCAGAGTTATCTAAGAATCAAGGTCAAGCTGAGTTGTTCCCATGAGAAAACAACGGCCCAGATGGTAACAGTCAAACAGGAGGCCGGGAAAAGGAAAGTAAAACAATGTCACTGCTGTAAATCCCAAATCCTCTAGGGGGAGCTTAAAATGTCTTTAGGGAAGAAATCAATTCCAATAAAATTAATAAAGTCTAATTTAATGTCCAGGAACCTTCAATAAGATAGGTTTTAGCAGAGTTAGTATTTAACAAGCCACAGTATTTCAGACAGTGCTTACTGGTGTTCCGAAAGGTGCTTCAAAATAGCCAGTCCAAACTCCCTCAGATTGTTTCAAAGTTTAAGTTCAAAGTATCCAATCCTGCAGACTGACTGCTCAGTTACTCAGGCAGTTCCAGCACCTGGGTTTTTTGCTTAAATTGTAATCCAAAGGGAAGAAAGGTATCACAGTCCAAATAGAAGTCATATAATCAAACTTAAAGTCCTTATTCTGCTTAGAAATAATTTCCGCGGGTGCCCAGATCAATTAAGTTAAAAGTTCGCTCTTTGCCTCCACTCCTCCAGCTCTTTGCTTTGAAGTTCAGTGTCAGCGGAAGACGGACTTCCTATTTTTCGTCACTCCACTTTCAGCCAAATTCAATGTCTTTAGGTCTCAAAGTTTTGTAAAATCCTTATTACTCACGCATTGTTGCTTTCCGAATCAAAAGTTTAGGAAGAAAGGTCAGCGCTCACCGGCAGCAGCAACGCGGCTTCGCTCTGTTGACTGCGGAACGACCCACAGCGCCGCAACCCCCTCCGCGATCCGGAGCCCCTTACGCGGTTCCTTCAACGTTTTGGGGGCTGCTCCTGGCGCCCGCCGGGTCCCAAGACCACAGGCTTCTGCCACCTGTGGTTTTCCAAAATGGGTCTCCGCTTCGCTGCAGCGGACGACCCGATCTCAGCGGAGCTTCCCTCTCCCGGTTAGAAGAGGGCAGCCATTGCCGTTCGCGCTGCCTCAATTGCCAGCTCAATTGCCAGGAATTAAAAGAATAATATCAGCAGCAATCATTCTGTGTAACTTCAAAGAGCAAGAAGGCATGGCAGGAAGCCTGAGGAGTAAGTGCAGAATGTTAATGAGAGATAAAGCACTGACTCCTTTCCCAGCTGGATTTTCCCGCTGGTTATCTTTTTAAATTAAGGGTGGCTAGTCCTCATGCCATCATATGACATATTAGTTTGGGTGTATGAAAACCTGGCTTCAGCACATGTGGAGATTTGGTTGATTATGGTATCTCTAAGAAGCACAAAACACTGCTTCTCTCGGCAAGCTCTTCCAACATCTTTTGGGCACGGACTCATGTAGCAAAGGACTCCTCCAGAAAACTTTTTGATTATGCATCTTTTCATCATGATTTGTGCTCATAATAATTTCAAGGTGGTTACACCCAACTCCATTTTCAATACTATTTATGCCTGCATAGATTTTTGAGGTGGTCATACAGTTTCATTTCCATTCTATCACATCCTTTAACTTTCTACTGAAAACTACATATGCACAGACTTGTTTTTGTCTCACTTTTGCAATATATATAGTTTCCCCAGACAGCAATAATGCGGGAGTGTTCAGGAAGCATTACAGAAGAACTAACAAAGCGGAATATTCTTGTCAAGAATATGGTGCAGAATTCACCCTCAATAAAAATCCTGCCTGGTGGAACCAGTAGAACTAGTAACTGGTTGACATTACACATTCTATCCTTAAAAACGGTGTGGGAAAAATTAGCTGAATTGGGTTTGTTTGCTGAAACTTTTCAGCATACTGACTAAAACAAATAAATAAATAACCAAAATAAAAACAAAGAAATGAAAAGAGAGAGAGAGAGAGAGAGAGAGAGAGAGAAACGCCAAGCCCTGTCTCAAAGGTAGGTCTTAACTCTTGTCTCACACAGAAGGGAGTGGACCCTCCCAGCTCTCACCTGGGTGCTTCCCTTTCTTCCCCCACTCTCCCACCCTGCCTCTCACATAGGGTGTTTCACTGGCCAGATATCAACTTCATGTGTGTATTCAAAATATTCTAAATGTTCGTTCCAGTATGATATAGCCATTTCCGAACTTGAGAGGAGAGGGGGTTGCGGGCCACCCCCTCCCACACACGCGGGGGCTGGCCTTTTGCCCCCGCGAGAACAAGGGAATCCCCGGGTGTGCCTGTGACCCTGCCCGCCAATCGGTGGGCTTGGGAGGTGTGGCCTAGCCCATTTAAGGCCAGGCGCGCCCAGGGACCGCCCTCTTTGACCCGTTCCAACTGACCGGTTTGTTACGGTCCTTCGTCCTCCTGTGTCTTGAGCAGAATATATATTTTTCAGCCAAATTCGTACCTGGCATTAATAATGACATCGCGGATGCTCTGTCTTGTTTTCAGATGGAGCGCTTCAGCTCATTAGCGCTGGATGCGGAACAATCATCGCTGCCTTTCCCGGAGCATCTCTGGAGTCTTGGGAGCGGGAAGTGATGAAGGGAGTATTGAGTGCAGTTGCCCCTTCCACAATGAGATCATACAAGAAAGCGTGGGCTGACTTCCTAAAGTTCCGCAACAGTATACCTAACACGAGGCAGAATTCCATTCCCTCAACGAGGGAGGTCCCCCGCTACTTAGCCCACCTGAAGGAGCTGGGCAGGGCACCAAAGACTCTCAATATTCAGTCCGCGGGGATCTCATATTTTTGCAAAGCCTTTTTCGCCACCGACCCGTGTGCTGAATTTATAGTGCGTAAGACTTTAGAGGGTTGGCCTCCCAGCACTGACAAGAGGAGGCCCATAACTTATGAGATTCTGACCCAGATACACAAAAAATTACGAACAATATGCTGGTCAAAATATGAAACTCGCCTATTCTCTGCCGCTTATTCCATAGCCTTCTTTGGTGCCCTTCGAACAGGGGAGTTAGTCTGTGAGGGAGGGGTTGCCCACTGCCAAAGGGGCATCAAGTGATCTGACCCTATCTAGGATGGACCTAATCATTCAAGTACGGAGCTCTAAGACAGACCAACAGGGTAGGGGGGCCCTCCTTCGGTTACCAGCCGCACAAGGTAGTGGACCCTGCCCGGTTAGGGATACGAGGCATTTCCTCTACTTAAGACCCAATAGCCCCGGCTCTTTCTTAATTCACGCGGATGGATCACTTTTGGCCAAACACCAATTTACTCGGGTGATGCGCATGGCTTTGGCAGCATGCGGGCTGCCTGTGGCTGAAATTGCGGCTCACTCCTTTCGGATTGGGGCAGCTACCACTGCAGTACACCTCGGGCTATCTACAGAGAGGATAAAGGACTTGGGGCGGTGGAAATCTAATGCATACAAAGCTTATGTGAGAAAGAATCTATGACTAGCGGTTGGGCTCCTGACCTTGGTTTTTCTGTCTATTTGCATTTGGTTGGTGGGCCACAGCATTCTGCATTGGGCCAAGAATCGAGCCACGAGTACCGGGTTGGGGCAAAACTTGAACTTACCTGCAAATGTTGAGCTGGCATGGATAGCGCGAAGAGGGATGCGCTGGAGCGAATTCAAGCCAGCCGTGATGGCGAGAGCCGCCTCTGAGGGCCCACTTGATGCCCTGGTTATCCAGCTGGGGGAGAACGACCTAGCGTACCGCAAAGCTATTGACTTGAGATGGAACATTTTTGACGATTTTGCTGATCTGATGGCGGTTTATCCAAACATTACTATCTTGGAATCAACAAAGCAAGAAAGGTCTTGGAGCGGGCTGTGGCACATAGAGTGGCGGCTCTGGGTGGGTGCATCATAGGCCACCCAGGCATCCAGTACAGCAACAAAGCCCTCTACAGATGGGATGGCGTGCATCTGTCAGATGCTGGAAACGATATTTGGTTGGGGGACATCATAGCAGGGATTAGGAGTTGGTTACAGGTTTGAAGGTACTGGCGGCAAGCTTTGCTCGATTGGCGGTTAGGCATTGGCAGGAGTAATTGTTATGCAAATGAAGGGGGAGAAGGAAGCGCCATCACCTTCCCCCAATGAAAAGGGTAGTCCGGTAGAGGACTCTGGGGGGTGTGGCCTTGTCCGAAACCTAGGGAGGTAAGGGGTCCGGCACGCCCCTGAGCGGTGACTCCCATGGGATCCTAGTTGGCGTACTTCAATAGGACTCCCACGGCTTGTGGATAATCCTTCCCGGTCTCCATGCCGGGTAGTCGATAGGAGCCAATGCCTAAGGCCAATACCTTTCAATTCCTGTAATCAATAAAGTTGTGGCCTTTTTATGCCCATTAACCTTAAATAATGTGTCCGGTGTCTTCATTTCACATGGGGGGAGGGGACTTGCCACGCAACCAATTGTATTCCGAGATAATATCCAGCTGTTCCTTGTTCTGCTAGGTGATATTTTCCTCCATCTTCAGCCCCAGACATTGCTATGAGTCAAGAATAGTCTTCCTCCAATCCAGGATGATGACTTTATCTCTCCCCCTCCCCCCCAAAAAAAAAATTCCAACCTTTCCTCCATGTTTGAAAACAATAAATCCTTCATTTTTATTTAAACAGGAAACTCTCCACTGTAGTCATTTATTTTAAAAAATCCGTAGTTATATACTTGTTGTATATTCATTATTTTACACCTGTGTTTATATCTTGTGATCCCATTTCCTGTAGGGAAATTTATCAAGAGAAAAAGAAAAGCACTTCCATTTCTACTACTTCCATTCTTTTCCCAATAGCGTCACCAGAAGCTTGATAGGTTTTTCCTCTAAATTCCCTACAAATTATACCCAGAATCCTTTCTGTATCATCTTGTAATTCTCTGCTTTAGAGAGACTAAGCAGCTCTTACATGCAAAGGCATGAACTTCAGTAAACAATGTTTGTTCTGAGATGGCAATTTTTCACATTGATTTCTGTAAGTATTTATTTCTCACTGATTTTTTGTAGGTATTTTATCTTCAAATGGTCACACCTGGAGGCAACAAAGACAGTTTGGTGTTGTTACTATGCGGAAGCTGGGGCTGGGGAAGAAAGGCATGGAGCACCAAATAGCAGAGGAGGCTCATCAGCTTGTGGAGGTTTTTGCACATTCAAAGGGTATGTGATGCTAAGTGATGGTGCTGAGCTGGCGTATGAAGATATATTTGTGTCCTACCTCCTTTTAGAAAGGAATGTGATATGTTTTTCTTGGTTCCTAATGGAGATCCCAGCAATTTCTCTTGGCCACCATGAACTCCCACTCTCAGCATGAACAGGAGCAGCTGAACTCACATAAGTATAACTTTATTTTGCAGGACAACCACTTGACCCCTCCATGCCCATCACTAATTCAGTCTTCCAACGTGATATGTGCTGTGGCTTTTGGGCACTGGTTTGCTCTTGAAGATGAATGGTTCCAGAAGCTGATGGAAGCCATGGATTTTGTCATAAAAAAATTAAGTAGCTTTTGGCATATCGTGAGTAGTTATTTTCATTTCTCCTAAGCCAAACAGGTCCCCCTGAATACCACAAATCAGGGCCTTAATACCACAAATCAGTATTTTGGAATCCATTATGATAGAGGATAGAGGGTTGAAGAAGTGACATCAGGTTTAAATTGATTTGAGATAAGGGCAACTTACTATCTCTCCGCCTGCTCAATTTCTTATGATTATCATTAAGATAAAATAAAATAAAAAGCATGAGTAAGAAGACTTTGTGCACCACAGAGGACTCTTTGGAGGAACGATGGGATAAAAATGGAACAATGACCTTCAGAACAGGTCATCTAGAGCCCACCAAAGGGGACAGAGGTGAGCAAAATAACCTTTTCACTAAGGGAATTACATAGTTTTGTTGCCATTATGGAAAGCTAAATGTGTCTACTCTCTACTGACTTAGCAGTGGCAATGATGATGGTTCCTATAGTGAGGCTCCTGCAGCCAAAACCTTGGCTGGAATTTTTTTAATGAAAGAGAGACTTGCAACTTAAGCACTGTCCCTACTGCTAAGGAAAGCAGCTCCCTCCTGTTTGACCCAACTACACTCTTTTTCCAAACTTAAGTTCACTTCTCCACATTTCTACATCCCTTCCGGATCTTTTTTAAAAAAAGTACTCATGAAACTTCATCAGCATTTTAGTGCTAATTTCTCCTAATGCACACATGTGTGCGATTTTGCCTGAAGCAAGGCCTGTGTGTTATTTTCACTATTGTATGCATTTTTAGGCACACATGACCATATTATTTGCATTTCCATTTTTGTACGCATCACTTGACTGGGAAACTACAGACAACTTTATATCAGTGTTGTAGGCACATTTGAAACAAGGAATTTCATTAGTGTGCGCAGTTTCTGACTTCTGGGCACAGTTCTAAGCCTAAAATTTCCGATTAAAACTGCAGAGTGGAAGGAAAGGAGGACCTTTTTCTGCCTCCTCACTTCCAGCCACTCTTTGAAGACTGGAGAAGAGACTGTCTTAAGAATATTAGGGGGTCAGGTAGGGCAAGCATGGCTTTGTTTTTTACAGGACTAGGCCATGTGAAAAATGAATATAAGATTTTAGCTGCAGTTCATTCATTTTCAGCTTTGTATTCTTGTTATTAAAAAGGCACGCCTAAACATTCCGTTGCACTACCCACAATCTAGGCTTAAGGTGCCATTTAGCTCAGAGCTTTCATATCTCAGTTTCTAACACTGCTTTATATCAGTCCAACTTTAATTTTCTAGCTGCTTATGTATTCAGAAAATGTAAGTAATTGATCTTTAATGAGAAAACAAGGAAGGAGAAAAAACATCCTTCTTCAAGGTTTAGTTTTTTGTGATGAAAGATCAGAATTACTTGACTGGCAAACTGGAAGATTTAATAAATACAATTAAATTTTTAAAAATGGAGAATTGTACATTTTGAATGATGGCTGTCTTTCCATTTGTGTATTAGGCAAATTTGCTTTTAAATGTGAACTTACTTGAATTCCCCCACACCCTATTCTCCACCCACCCCCACCTACCATAAAAGGCCACTAACTTGTTCCAGGAGGGTTCCTCTGATTGTGCCCAGTTTTGGAATGATGCCTGGGAGCTGGGAAAATATTTTGAGCCATAGTTTTCTTTCACATTTTCAGCTAGTGATAATTCACAGAATCCAATCATTGTGAGATTCCAGAAAAGCAATAGACACCCTTCCTTCTTCTTAGTGAGACTCAAACTAATATGTTAGCCCTGAAGAATAATGCAGATCATGTTTTTAAAGTGCTAATCCAAAGCACAAATGGTTTGAACAAGCTTCCTCATGGTAATGGCAGCATTTCTGCTATATTTCATTTAGCTTTGTGAAATTCTTCCATGGCTCATGAAACATCTCCCATGTTCTGCATGGAGATGGTGCTTTCATTTGCAAAGGAGGAGATAGAGAAGCATAAGGAGAATCAGTCTCTGCATGAGCCACAGGATCTCATTGATTTCTATCTACTTCAGATGGAGAAAGTAAGTATCAGCTTTGAAGCTGAATACTGCTCATCCAAGGAATCATTACATTCGCTGTTATAAGTGAATACTAATCTCTTGCCTGGCAACCAGCATCTTTTCCCCTGAATCTCAGTTGAAAATGGCATTGAGTTCCCCCCAAATATTTCTCATACTCAATTTAGTTGCTAAAGTGGGTTGACATCCATCCATAAGCATCTAGAGAAATGGCTAGGAAATGTGAGCTTAAAGGACTGGAAACTTAAGTGTGTTAAGGGGTCTTGCTTTGGAGCATTTTTTGGATTGATGTTCATCCAACATTCAAATGTGGACTGAGAAAACAGATAATCCTAAACAAAATGCTCTTAAACTAGAGTATGACTTCAAATTCCTGTCTCATCCATCTTCACATACTAGAAAGGCCAAAATATATTTTCATCCTTCACTCTTTGAACAATGCTTATCATGATGACAAACGAATGTTTAAATATGTTTAGTGTTAAGTACCATAAAGGTAAAGGTACCCCTGCCCGTACGGGCCAGTCTTGACAGACTCTGGGGTTGTGCGCCCATCTCACTTAAGAGGCCAGGGGCCAGCGCTGTCCGGAGACACTTCTGGGTCACGTGGCCAGCGTGACATCGCTGCTCTGGCCAGAGCCAGAGCCAGAGCGTGAGCCGCACATGGAAACGCCGTTTACCTTCCCGCTGGTAAGCGGTCCCTATTTATCTACTTGCACCTGGAGGTGCTTTCGAACTGCTAGGTTGGCAGGCGCTGGGACCGAGCAGCGGGAGCGCACCCCGCCGCAGGGATTCGAACCGCCGACCTTTCGATCGGCAAGCCCTAGGCGCTGAGGCTTTAACCCACAGCGCCACCTGCGTCCCTTATTTCACCATAATTGTCACATTTTTATGCCAATTATTCTTTTCAAAAAAGGGGGGGGCGACGATTATTTGGTGAAAAACCAAGGAACGACCCTTAATTGAGGAAACAGTCTTTATGAAGAAACATAATTATGTTCATAATGCTTATTACTTATTACTAACTGTTTTTGTGTGATTAGGATGCAGAGAATATGTGTGAACAGGCACACGAAGGATAATAGGTAGTTCAAACTGGGGCAAGGCATCCTCATGCACGCTTACAATGCCCTGTGACCATTATGTGGTGAATGCCTTTGGAGTGATTTTAAGGCTTGAAAAAAGGAACTCGACTATTATATGGTGGTGACCATTAGGCAGTGAAATATGTAGCACACATTTTGAATATCTGATGCCAGAGTTTCCGTTGGATCCCTCTCTTCATGCCAGTATTGGGTTATTATGCCAACCCACAGATCCTGAAATCTAGCTCCAGCAGCTACCGCTGTAAATACAGGAAAGTGTGTGGGGGTTTCTTATCATAACCAGCTATGAAGCAGAGGGCCGGTCCACCCACAAGGCAGGCTGTGACAGCTGCCTTGGGCAGTGGAATCCCAACAGGAGGCATCTCTGGGGATGTGCTGCCTAGCCATCTGAAGAATTAGACGAGCAACCACAGACTTCTTTCCTTATTGTAGCACCCTGCTTGTGGTTAACGCTTAGCTGGAATGAAATATTCAACGCAGCAATAGAGAAATTAAAATAATAATTTATTTGTCAGACAAATAAATATGAGGCACAGTGGTATATGGTTACCAAGCTCTGGCCTGGCCTCCTGCCATTCTGGCCAGCACTTATATTTCCTTAATCCAGCCCCCTTGCTCCTCCTGTGGCTGCCTCTGTCCAATCAGCCTGGTTGAAATTCCTATTGGCTGTTTGCTAGAACCAATCACAAAAGATACACCCATTTCCTCCTGTCCTTTTATGGGAAACAAAAAGCTATATATTCTTCTATCTATAAATGACAAATAAGTAGTAATATATCTTACATGTGTCTCAACAAGGAACCTTAATTACCAGCTCACCTCGCCCTATTGCCCTCCAAAACAAATGGTTAATCTTAAATTTTTATCTTAAACAGATGTCAAGGATCATCATTGAAAGATCTCCTTCTCTTGAAGGTCTTTTAAACAAAGGCCTGACAACCAGTGCTCTAATGATGTTTCCTGCTTGGCAGGGGGGGCTAGGCTGGTGGCTGATGGCCCCTGTGATCTCTTCCAACTATATGAAATAAGAATCTAGCATAAGGATTTAACATTTCTTAGCTTCTGATTCCTTTGCATAATTACATTTAAGCCAATATATTTTTAATACATAACATAGATAGCTTTTTAGAAGAATAAACCTTTTCAAAGTAAGGAACAGTTTCCAGCCTCAAAAATAGAAAGAAAGAAAACCTATCTTCTCCAGCCAAGCCAGTTGCCTTTTTCACTGCTCTTGACCTTTCAACCTTAGGAAAATATGGCTCAAGTTGAATGGGAGGCACATGGTTTTATTTTACTATTTACCCACTCTTAATTATGTTTATCTCTTTTTTTATCTTCTGTAATATGTAGGGTCAGTGTAACCTTGGCTGTCAGCCTGTAATTCCCTTTGACTTTGAGAATTGTTTTCTGCTATAAATCAGGGGGCCCCCTTGTCTAGGAGGAAAAGCATTTTGCCAAGGTTCTTAGGCAGCTGCTCTTCTGCCTGGCATGAAACATTTGAAAATCTTTAAGCTCATTTTAAAATACAGGCCCTGATCAAGCCTCAATAAAAATGCAGGCTTATGATTAGATGCCTCATTCCCCCCTTTCAAGCTCAAGGACCTTCATCCCAAGTGTCCTTGATAGCTTGACCTTCATCATATTCCTGAGGTAAAGCTCTATATAGGGCCATGATATGAGGTAGAGTTTCATTTGAAATCATCTTGCTAATTGTACTTCTAAAACATGAAATGATACATGGCACCATACATAAAACCATTACTACTACTGTCAAGAAAAACAAGCAAGACAATAGTATCCCTTTGAGTCCTGCGACATTAGGTAACCAATTGGTGAGCCATCCCATATCCCATCCTTCCCATGTTTGTACTGGGACATGTGCTATATTCTCCATCTTTGTGGCCAACACACGGATTGCCTCACCATTATCAGAAATGTTAAAGCAACAGGCATTCCCTGTCAAGTTCAAGACTCCACATAGGCCTCCCTGCCTGGCAAGTACATAATCCATTCCCATTTTCAGCTGCAAAATGGCAGCTCTACTTTCATCCAACTGTTGTGCAATAAGTCTCAAACTCTGGGCCGTTGCATTGGTTACAAGTTCCACTACTGCTTGCAATCGAATTATTCTGTTTAGATTATAAATAGGATCCCGTGCTCCTTGTATGAGCTCACCATTTTAAAATACAGGCCCTGATCTAGCCTCAATAAAAATGCAGGCTTATGATTAGATGCCTCATTATGACTATGAGAAAACATTTGAAGGGCTGTCCAGACCACATTCCAAGGCTACTTACAAATGGTGTCGCTCCCCTTGTTGCTCCCCTTGTTGCTTAATTGTTTTTAATAACTGAGCATATAAAAACAGAGAATACTGCTGATGTCTTTGATGAAAGCAAAAACTCCTTAGAGAAAGAGAGTTGAACCTGACCAGGAAACCTAGAAAAAATTAAGGAGAAAGAGACAGCAAGAGAAGGATGGAGGTACGGGCACTTTTGATTGCTCTGCTGGTGGCTCTTCTGATTCTGCACTACCTGAAACTGCTCTGGTCAAACAGGCATTATCCTCCAGGACTTCTCCAGCTTCCTCTCATTGGAGCCACATGGAGGTTTCTATTCAAGATTGATGAAAATACTCTCATTCAGGTACTTATTGCTTAGTAATAACTCAGTCTGATGCCAGCAATTGTTTTATCTATTTCCCCCAACAATTGTGATATTTCAGATTCAACGATGGCATGGGTTAAAATGGTAAATGCCATAAGCCTCCGTTGTCAGAAGCTGTAAGCAATACAGATAATAGTAATAATGTAAATAGTATTATTATTAATATTGCAAAGCACAAAACCATATAAAAGTTGAAAATGCGCATTAAAAACTACAGATCAAAAATATGTATTGTATACTGTTAAACTGAGGAAGGAGGAGAGAACACCCTCAAAGGAAGAATGCTTTATGAAAATCTTGGAATATGCAGAGATGGCAAAAATTGATAAAAGATACAAATTTAGAATCTTTTAAAGAAGATTGGAAAACCTTTCCGGTCTATATAAAAAGTTATTTCCCATATTCAATGACCACAGCGCCGTTTAAACTATAAGAAAACAGCAGAATATATTAAGAAACATGTTAGAGAGGATCAAAATAGATAAGATGGAACTTTAAAATGCAATCGTATGTAATTCGAGTTATAAACATTGATATTGGGTGAGTGGGAAATCACTTGTTTTGTTGTATTGGAATATAGTGGTACCTTGGGTTAAGTACTTAATTTGTTCTGGAGGTCCGTTCTTTTTTTTAAAAAAATAATTTTTATTAAATTTCCCGTTAACAAACCAGTCATATCACATTAATTCCAAATTATACCAATACATAATAAACTCCAAATATTTAGCCGAATTTTAAATTTTTTTGGGGGGACCCATGCTTCGACTTCAGAAAGGGTCCAGTCATCTCATATTTCTGCTGCTTTAATGTTCACAAGTCCCATCTTTCCAGCTCTTTGTTGTTATCCTTTACAAATCCCGTCTTCCAATCTTCTGGTTGTTATCATTTTTCTTCTTAGTAACCTCTGAGTTATCTCCACAAGCGAGTTGAAGCAAACATTATTATAGTCCTGTGTGGATTTTCACGCTGATCCAAAAGTCCTATTCAAACGGCAGGCGCCATTTCAGCAGCTCCCATAAAATACAGTCTAAGCGTCTGCTCATTAACTTTCCCAGACCAGTTGCTCCATAAATCAGCCTTTCCAGGGGAGTTCTTGCCAAATCAAACGTAGAATTCAGATATGATAACAGAACACTGGCTCCCTCCCCCTTTGACTGTAAATCTTGCAACAAAGTCAGTCTCATAATGGCGGTTCCCAATTAGAACTGCGTCATCCAAAAGCCTTTTGTTACCTTTCCAGATCTTCCGCAAAACAGAGCCTTTAGTTGATAATTTTATTTCCACACAGTTTATTTTCCCATCTCACTTGCTATCAGTCATGTGGTGGTTGTTCTTGGGGAGGGGTTGTTAGGTAAATCATATTGAAAAAGTAAAAAGTTTACCCCTCCTTTCCGATCCGTTTCAACATACCGAAATAGTTGTGATTCTTTGATGTAGTCTTCTGTTCAATCCAACCTGTCACTCAGCTTCTCAATGGTCGATTTAATTAGCAATCAGTACATCCTTTCCTTCGCTCGAAACATGTGCATTTACTCTTCTCCAATTATTTATCTTGAGCAATGCAACTAGGATCACAATCAGAAGTAGCATCCAGGAGATCCAAAAACTCACTTGAGGGCTTTCCGTCCAGTGCCCCCACCCCCTCCTTTTGAACTCGGGGGTGATTTATTGGCAACTGCGGACGAGGCAGCATTTTCCCATCCCCTGGGAAAACTCGGGAGGCTAATTTACTCCCATCATCAGCCTCTTAACCTGTCCGTTCTTACCCTGAAACTGTTCTTAACCTGAAGCACCACTTTAGCTAATGGGGCCTCCTGCTGCTGCCGCGCCGCCAGAGCATGATTTCTGTTCTCATCCTGAAGCAAAGTTCTCAACCCGAGGTACTATTTCTAGGTTATCAGAGTCTGTAACCTGAAGCGTATGTAACATGAAGTGTGTGTAACCCGAGGTACCACTGTATAATTGTTGAGTAACAAATGTAACTTTCTATATGGAAAATTTCTATATTGTTTTGTTAATTGGAACATTATTATTATTATTATTATTATTATTATTAACCACCCAATAATACGCCCCCACAGAAATAATCAGATTTTAAAATGGCATAAGATGTCAATGAAATCAACCAAAGGCCTAGTTAAAAAGGAAGGTTTTGCCAGGTGAACTTCCCTGGCGTGAGCATTCAACAGATGGGGAGTCACTGCAGAGCAGGTCCATTCTTGTGTTGCCACCCTCTGGACCTCTTATGGAGGAGGAACACAAGGAAGGGCCTCAGAAGATGATTTCAGGGTCTGGGTAAGATCATATTGAAAGAGGCGGTCCTTGAAGTATTGTGGTTCTGAGCCATTTAAGGCTTTCTAGGTCAAAACCAGCACTTTGAATTGGGTCCAGAAACTAATTGGTAGCTGGTGCAGCCGGACCAGGAGCGATGTAATATGCTCTTGTTCCAGTGAGCAACCTGGCCGCTGAATTCTGCACTAGCTGAAGTTTCCGAACTGTCTTCAGAGGCAGCCCTATGTACAACACATTGCAAGTAATCTTACCTTGAGGTTACCAAGGTTAAGAAATGTAACTTTCTATATGAAAAAAGAATAAAATATTATTACAGAAAAAAGACAGACCACAGCATTCATTCACAGCAGCCTCTCAACAGGTACTAACCTCCATGCCCTATTCAATCTTTTTCACTCACACCAGAAGCACTTATAAAAAACAAATTATAAACTAAAATACCAAAATCTTCTTAAAGGATCTCTGCGGTAAACTAGGGTTGCCATTTTTTAGGAAATTGTTGAGCTTTTTCCATTGGGTTGCCATACATCTGGGTGTTTCCTGACATTTTGCCGATTCCTGTCAGGACATGTCAGGAATATGGCAAGCTTACAGTAAGTGCTAATCTCCAGGTTGTAATCTCTCTCCAAGATTACAAGGACAGGGCTGTGAAATCAGCTTCTGAGAGTCATTTAGAAAGCCGTGAAACTAATTTCACTTGGAAAGGAAGTCTTGCTACCACTTACAAGTTGACCCATAGAAAATACAACAACGTTTTATGTTGCCTTGTGTTTTCCCCTGATTTCACATAGCTACCCATGCTGCCATTATCCTACTTTGTATGCTTTTGTGCTTTTCAGTATTAATCGGAATCTTGCCCCTTTATACTAGTTTTAATGTCTTATGTGTGTTGTTTATAGCTGCTGGTTGAAGGGCACTCATCTCCAAAACACATTGTGTAACACAAGAAGTTGAATTAATAAAACCGCTTATTACAGTATTTTCTTGATCTTGTCTTCCTTTTGATCTATTGCATGTTGCGACATGGCCTAGAACAGGTATGTCCAACTTTCAAGAGACTGAGATCTACTCCCACTATAAAGAAACCGGCGGTGATCTACCAAATTTGTTGAGCTTTTTTAGGGAGCCAAAGTTATTGAGCTTTCAGGAGGGTGTGGGGGCCCCCCAAGATCTACCACAGACACACCGCGATCTACCAGTTGGACATCCCTGGCGTGGAATACTGTGTACTTCTCCCCTTCCAACATACGGAAGGGCAACGAGTTCTACTGGCAATGAAGCCGGAGCACATCAGCCTTTCTCAGCAGCAGCTCACGTGTAACCAGAGAAGACAAGAGACAAACAGAACAGGCACCTTTCCATTACTTCCTCCGCAAGCATTAACTCTTTGTCAGGCCATAGTTTATTTTATTTGTTTCTTAAATACAATTCTGAGCTTTTTCAGCAAAAACTCTTCAAAACATACAAAATTACTCAACCATCAGATATGAACATATTAACCTTTAAACATTGGAATTGGTAATAATCTCTAGCCCAGACATGTATCATCTTAATTCCTTCCCATATATTTTTATGGTGGTGATGCTCCTGCTGTGACCCACCGTGGGTCTGAACACTGACCCAGGGCTCTAGCCCAGCCTATGCCAACCTGGTACCCACCAGATGTTTTGGACTACAATGCCCATCTGCCCCAACCACCATGGCCAATAGTCAGGGATGGTGGGAGTGCTAGTTTAAAAGCATCTGGTGGGCTACAGGTTCCACATCCCTGCACACACAAAGATTGTGGCAAGATCATTTTCTGGCAATGACTTGTGCATATTCTTGTCTGTCACAGGAGGGCTGGTTACTATGAAGTGTCTCTGCTGCTCTGATCCTAGGCAGAGGCAACATGGCTTGGAGGGAGTAAAACAAATGGGTTGGGATTATGGGAGGGAGGGAGGGAGGGAGGGAGGGAGGGAGGGAGGGAGGGGAGGGGGAGGAGGAGGAGGAGGGGAAAAGATGATAGCAAGAGAACTGCACATAGTGAGAACTGCAGAGGTGAGGGAGGATGACGTTCTCGTATTAAGTTGAAATCTCCAACTGCGTTTTTTGAACACATCATTCCTCTCTTCTCTTTTGAACCAAATGGTAGCTGGGAAAGCAACATGGAAATATTTACACCATATGGTTTGGACATCTACCCATTGTAGTACTGTCTGGATTCCAAGCAGTGAAAGAAGCACTCATTGACCACTCTGAAGAATTAGATGAGCGACCAGAGACTCCTTTACTTAGGACTCTGATAAAAGGAAAGGGTAAGTAGTGAAGAATAAGAATTTCTACTGGTATTTTCCCAAGATGAGACTTTTAAAGGGCTGTCCAGAAAAAACAGAACAAAGGTTCTCTATTACTGCTGCACACAACGGGAAATGCTAGGACCTAGGGCCTGAGGTCATTCAGAGTGGCTAGTCCTCATGCTATCAAATGACACATTCGTTTGGGTCCATGAAAACCTGGCTTCAGCACATGTGAAGATTTGGTTGATTATGACATCTCTAAGAAACACAACACACTGCTTCTCTCAACAAGCTCTTCCAACATATTTGGGCATGGACTCATGTGGCAAATATAACATGTGAACTTTGCAATCACATAGTTACTATCATCATTATAAATTATGAATTGCATTTTGCATGTATGCCTCAAGGTAACTTACAGAGATATAAAAACAGTTTAAACTATGAATAATCATAGTTTAGAGGTCCCGGGCCCTAAGTAAGTCAGATTATCCTCCACCAGGGCCAGGGCCTTCTCAGTGATGGCTCTGACCTGGTGGAATGCTCTTTCCCATGAGACCAGGGCCCAGCAGGATTTAACTTCCTTCCGCAGGGCCTGTGTTCTTTTTTTATTATTTTTTAAGCAAATTTTTTATTATATTTTTCATAAAATCTCCAATCATACAAATTTCCACATCACATATTTTAGCTTATTGGACCTCCCTCAACTTCTCTGACAATCATCCGTAGTTAAATTTCTATCTTCACATTCCTTAATATTAGTATTGCCTTTAAGTACGTTCTTTCTATCCTCATTTACATTCTTGCAATATTCCTTATTTTTTTCACAAAGCTTCTTTAAAACACACTAGCGTTGTGTCTTCCTCACATACCGTTTTCAAATATTCTCTAAATTTTCCCCAGTCCTCTAAAAACTTATGATCTCTTTGGAATCTAATTTTTCCAGTTAATTTGTCCAGTTCTGCATAGTCTGTTAGTTTTGTTCTCCATTCTTCCAAAGTCGGTACTTCTTCTTGTTTCATTTTTTGAGCCATCAATATCCTCGCTGCTGTTATTGCGGCAGGGCCTGTGTTCTTGTTGTTTAGTCGTTTAGTCATGTCCGACTCTTTGTGACCCCATGGACCAAGGCACGCCAGGCACTCTTGTCTTCCACTGCCTCCCACAGTTTGGTCAAACTCATGCTGGTAGCTTCAAGAACACTGTCCAACCATCTCGTCCTCTGTCGTCCCCATCTCCTTGTGCCCTCCATCTTTCCCAACATCTTTTTTTAAAAAATAATAATATTTATTAAGATTTTGAAAATTACAAAAAGAAAAAAGAAAGGTTAAACATAGAAAAACAGAAACAAAAACAAAAAACACTACATAAAACATTAAATTAGCAAAACAAAACAAAAACAATTAAAAACACTTCCAATCTTTCCGATCTTAACTTTCATACCCTTATTTCATTGACTTCCTCAACGCCTCCCTTTTTGTATTCCACTTCAATTAACTACATTCAATTAATTACATAAAGAAAGTTCTATCCTTCTTTGGCACCAATTGGCCGACCATGCCCAGGAGAAAGGCCTCTGGTTTCTTCAGGAAGGTATATTTAAATACCTTTTTTTTTCTTTCTTGCAAACACTGTATGCAAACAGGGTCATGCATCTGCAATAGCAAGCAAATTATTTTCAGGATGCAATTGCATTTTTAAAAAAGAAAAGAATTCAGGGTGCAATTGCATTTTGAAGAGAACAGAGGTAAAGCAGTGCTTGCCATTCAGGTGTGCATTGAAGCTGTTTGCATTCATATTTTTTTTTTAAAAAATAATATTTATTCAAAGTTTAAGAGTTACAGAAAGAAAAAAAAGAAAAATACAAAATACAAAAAAAATACAACAGCAACCAAAAAAATACACTCACTTGGAAAAAAAACGAAAAGAAAAAAAAACCAGATTAAACCTTTGCAAAACTTTCTTCCTTTACTTATTTCCTTGACCTCCTCACACCTCCCATTTTTGTATTCCAGTTCAAATAGTTATTTCTGCAAGTCCTTTACATCTTCATCTATTTTCTGTCTTATAGTTAATTTTAACATATTGCAACCTAGTTTTTTCCCCCTTTTAATACATTAACCATCTATCTATGCTTAGTTCCTTCTAACATTTCTGCCAAAGCCATATAACTTTATTCCACCTTTTTTCTAAAGCTCCTTAATTTTACAATATTTCTGTAAATAATCTTTACATTTTTTCCAATCTTCCTCCACCGACTCTTCTCCCTGGTCTCAGATTCTGCCAGTCATTTCCGCCAGTTCCATATAGTCCATCAACTTCATCTGCCATTCTTCCCGGGTGGGTAAATCTTGTGTCTTCCAGTACCTCGCCATGAGTATTCTTGCTGCTGTTGTCGCATACATAAAGAAAGTTCTATCCTTTTTTGGCACCAATTGGCCGACCATGCCCAGGAGAAAGGCCTCTGGTTTCTTCAGGAAGGTATATTTAAATACCTTTTTTTTTCTTTCTTGCAAACACTGTATGCAAACAGGGTCATGCATCTGCAATGGCAAGCAAATTATTTTCAGGATGCAATTGCATTTTTAAAAAAGAAAAGAATTCAGGGTGCAATTGCATTTTGAAGAGAACAGAGGTAAAGCAGTGCTTGCCATTCAGGTGTGCATTGAAGCTGTTTGCATTCATATTTTTTTTTTTTAAAATAATATTTATTCAAAGTTTAAGAGTTACAGAAAGAAAAAAAAGAAAAATACAAAATACAAAAAAAATACAACAGCAACCAAAAAAATACACTCACTTGGAAAAAAAACGAAAAGAAAAAAACCCCAGATTAAACCTTTGCAAAACTTTCTTCCTTTACTTATTTCCTTGACCTCCTCACACCTCCCATTTTTGTATTCCAGTTCAAATAGTTATTTCTGCAAGTCCTTTACATCTTCATCTATTTTCTGTCTTATAGTTAATTTTAACATATTGCAACCTAGTTTTTTCCCCCTTTTAATACATTAACCATCTATCTATGCTTAGTTCCTTCTAACATTTCTGCCAAAGCCATATAACTTTATTCCACCTTTTTTCTAAAGCTCCTTAATTTTACAATATTTCTGTAAATAATCTTTACATTTTTTCCAATCTTCCTCCACCGACTCTTCTCCCTGGTCTCAGATTCTGCCAGTCATTTCCGCCAGTTCCATATAGTCCATCAACTTCATCTGCCATTCTTCCCGGGTGGGTAAATCTTGTGTCTTCCAGTACCTCGCCATGAGTATTCTTGCTGCTGTTGTCGCATACATAAAGAAAGTTCTATCCTTTTTTGGCACCAATTGGCCGACCATGCCCAGGAGAAAGGCCTCTGGTTTCTTCAGGAAGGTATATTTAAATACCTTTTTTTTTCTTTCTTGCAAACACTGTATGCAAACAGGGTCATGCATCTGCAATGGCAAGCAAATTATTTTCAGGATGCAATTGCATTTTTAAAAAAGAAAAGAATTCAGGGTGCAATTGCATTTTGAAGAGAACAGAGGTAAAGCAGTGCTTGCCATTCAGGTGTGCATTGAAGCTGTTTGCATTCATTTTTTTTTTTAAAAAAATAATATTTATTCAAAGTTTAAGAGTTACAGAAAGAAAAAAAAGAAAAATACAAAATACAAAAAAAATACAACAGCAACCAAAAAAATACACTCACTTGGAAAAAAAACGAAAAGAAAAAAACCCCAGATTAAACCTTTGCAAAACTTTCTTCCTTTACTTATTTCCTTGACCTCCTCACACCTCCCATTTTTGTATTCCAGTTCAAATAGTTATTTCTGCAAATCCTTCCAACCTTATTTTCATTTAAGTAATTTAATTTGTTTTAAAAACCACTTTTACTTTATCCAATCTTAACTCTCATCCAAACCTATATATCAATACTTATTCTTGAGACGTTTCTCTAAGGTCGAAAAAAATTCCCTTCCACGAATTTCCCAACTCTCATATAAAACAAAAAAGCAAATTATATTGTATACCCTTTGAGTTCCCAATTTCCATTCCACCCATACCCCCTTCCCGGTTTCAGTCCCCAACATAAGTCCATCAATCTCAAAAAACCATTAGCCCGGAGATTTTACATCGGAGGCTCTCAAGTCTCTCTCATGTCCCCTCTGCCCGTCTTTTTGATGGTCCTTAATATTGAAAGCCAAATCTCGGGGAAGGTCCAACCCAACAGCATCCACATTCCTTCCAGCCAAACCTCCGTACTTAAAAGTAAGGCCTATGGGGTATTCCAAATCTTGTTTCATTCTCCTTTCAGATCCAAATGTCCCCAAAGCTCCAACTTCCACCTGAATCAAATTTATAATCCTAGGGTCATCTGATCTCCACATAAGGAGATCTCTCCATCTTTCACTTTCCAATTCAGGCCAAACTTCCATCTTCAAAAATTTATTTCCCCTTATTGCCATCATGTCAGGCCTCAAATTGCAGCTCTCCTTTCACATCTGCAGGGTTACGGCTCCCCCTTTCTTCTCTTCAGAGACAACATAATTCTCCTTCTCAAATTTCCCTGCTTGTTCAGTTGAATAAAATTCCTGTGCCGAGTTCTTATCAAGTTCAATGATGGTACTCAGTCTTGTGTCCAAAGTTGTAACATTTGTAGTCAAAACACCAATTTGACCATGCAACTTTCCCAAGAGAAAAAATGCCCTATTCAGTTCAGACTGGATTTCCTTTCCAACAGCCATTCTCTGCAATATCCCAAAGCTCCCTCTAGGGGAATTTAAGTTTCTTTTGACTCCTTTCAGCACAGATCCAAAAGTCCAGTTAAATTGTAACAGTCCTTCCTTCTTTTCAAAAGCAAGCTCGTAACAAATATAGACAACAGAAACAAAGTCCTCTTTTTGCATCTTGACAGCTAGCTTGACAGCTGTCAAATTATTCTATACTTCATCAACGGGCTCTCACGGACCACTCCCGGGTCCGGGGGGGGGGTGGCACATCAATTCCCAAGTTTAATTCTTTTCCTGCAGGCTCCCCTGCTTCCAAATAAAATTTCTTATAGTGTCAATCCGTAGAATTAAAGTCCTTTACAGAAAAAAAGAAAAAAAATCTCTCCACGACCTTAGTTGACAGGTTCTTTGCTTTAAATTATTTACAGAAAGGGGAGGCGGACTTCCTGTTTGGACCTTCCCCAATCGTGCCGAATTTAAAAATATTTTTAAAAATCCAATTTCCGTACTACTCACGGGTTGTTGTTTGAAATCCGAATGTCCACAAAAAGAAGTCAGCGCTCTCTGACAATGGCTGTGCGGCTTCACTCCGCAAAAATAGCAGTCGATTCGAGACACCTCGCCACTCACCCTGCATCACTTCGGAACCCCCAAAAAGGGGTTTCCGTGTGAGTAGGGGGGGCGCTCCTGGTGTGAGCCGAATCCCACATTCCCAGGCTTCCTCCGCCTGGGATTTTTAGAGGGTCTCCGCCTTCGCCGCGGTGGCCAGACCCGATTTTGGCGGAGCGGGTTCCTCTGAGTCAGAGGAATTCTGCCATTGCCGATGGCGCTAACCCGGAAGTCTAAATACCTTTTTCATTTCATTATAAATCATCTCCCAGAATGTCTTAATCCTTGGGCATGTCCACCAAAGGTGAAAGAATGTACCTTCAGTCTCATTACATTTCCAACATTTATTTTCAGGCAAGTGATAGATCTTTGCAAGCTTGACTGGCGTTATGTACCACCTGTAAATCATTTTCATTAAATTCTCTCTTAGGGCATTACATGCCGTAAATTTCATACCTGTGGTCCATAACTGTTCCCAGTCAGCCATCATAATGTTATGTCCAACATCTTGTACCCATTTAATCATAGCAGATTTCACCGTTTCGTCCTGAGTATTCCATTTCAACAGCAAGTTATACATTCTTGACAGATTCTTAATTTTAGGGTCTAACAATTCTGTTTCCAATTTTGATTTTTCCACCTGGAAGCCAACTTTTTTATCCAAATTATATGCCTCCATTATTTGATAATAATGGAGTCTTCCTGGTACTTCTCTCTCTCATTCACGGTTAAATTTTTCTCTAGAACCTTAGTTTTCGTCTTGTTCAACTTAAAACCTGCTACCTGACCAAATTCTTGAATCAATTCCAGTACCCTTTTGGTACTAGATTCTGGCTCCTGCAAAGTCAATACTAAATTGTCGGCAAATGCTTTCAATTTGTACTGTTTAGCTTCCACTTGTATGCCTTTAACCAATTGGTCCTTTCTGATCATATTTAACAAAACCTCCAGGACCGATATAAAAAGCAATGGAGAGATTGGGCAACCTTGTCGTGTTCCTTTCTCAATCTTAAACTCTTCTGTCACTACATTATTCACAATTAATTTTGCCTTTTGCTCTGAGTTAATTGCACCTATAGCATTTTCAAAACCTTGGCCTACCCCCATCCCCTGTAAATTCTTCTTCATAAAACTCCAAGAGATGTTGTCAAAGGCCTTCTCTGCGTCCACAAAAATCAAAACTGCCTTAGTATTAATATTCACTTGTAATTTTTCTAAAATATTAATTATATTTCTCGTATTATCAGACAAATGTCTGCCGGGGAGAAAGCCGGCTTGGTCTTTATGAATTTCTTCTATTAACACCTTTTTTAATCTTTTAGCCAAAATATCTGCAAAAATTTTGTAATCCACATTAAGCAACGATATGGGGCGGTAGTTCTTAAGCTGTGTCTTTTCAGTCTCTGTTTTCGGTATAAGTGTAATATAAGCTTCCTTCCATGACTCTGGTGCCCTTTTTGTCAGTTTGCAAGCCCCCTCCATAGAGGCTGGCCCCTCTCACTGTCCTCGGAGCTTGCTTACCGGTAACCTCCTCTGGCTGATATCCAGACAGACCAGGGAGATTTTGATAGGCGACATTTTCCCAAGCATGGGCAAAATGCACAACCCCTCCCTCCTGCTTCCGCAGGGGAAAGAAAATAAGTCAGAAATCTATTTACATGATGTTTATTTCTGACATTACAGCACTAGAGAAAAACACGTCCTTTCAGTTCAGTTCTTCCAGCAAGTCTGACAAACTTTCTGAACATGCGCACACAGAAGGTTTCAAGTTACACTCTTCACAAAGACTTATCCAGCCTGTGAACATCCTGGGAAATTTTTCTTTCCCACAGATAAGCGCATCATGTGGTGTCAACAATCTGGCTGTCTGCAGTGGTGATGTTTCCATATACTGACACTTTTTCCCTCCAATATTTCGTTACAGACTTCCTTCAGTGGTTGTATTAACCATTCTTTCAGAGACCTGTAGTACCTTGAAGTCAATCCATCCGGTCCTGGAGATTTTCCTAATTGCATATCCTGGATGGCCCCTTCCACTTCCTGATCTGTTATTTTATAGTTCAACATTAACTGGTTTCCCTGAGAGATTTTATGTAATCCATTTATTTTCAAAAATCGATCAATATCCATTTCCTTCTACTTTTCCTGTGTATAAAGTTGTTTAAAATACCTCTGCAAACACTTCCTAATCTCCACTGGGTTCTGGATATTCTTTCCTTCCACTTCCAAATTCGTAATAGTATTAAGTTTTTGTCTTTTTTTCATTTGCCAAGCCAGCAATTTCCCACATTTATTTGCCGATTCAAATGTCTTTTGTCTCATCTGTTTGATCTTCCATTCTATTTCCTGATTCGTCAATTTTATGAATTGTACTTGATATAACTTTATCTCTTTCAGGATCTCCTGTCATTTTGGTTTTACTCTCAACTTCTTCTCACCTTCCTTTATTTTTTCCAAAATTTTATCCTTTTTTTCATTTTGGTTTCTCTTCTTAATTGCATTCTGTTGTATCAGGAATCCTCTCAGGACTGCCTTGCTTGCATCCCAGATTACACTTTTTTCCACTGTTGTGCTCATATTTGTCTCGAAATAGTCTCTCAAGGTTTTTGGGGCATTCTTGATCACTTCTTCACTCCTAAACAATGTGTCATTCATCCTCCATCTGAAGGAACCAATTGGCGTCAATCTCATTTCCATCTTCACTGCATTATGATCAAAGCAAGTCTTGGGGCAAATCTCCACTTTACTGGTCTTCGGAGCCAATCCTCTAGTTACCCAAATCTGGTAAATTCTTGTCCATGTCATTTTGGCCTCAGAGAAGAAAGTTCCCTCTCTTCCCAGAGGGTTCTTCATTCTCCAAATATCAGCTAAGTCCATATTTTCAGTCATGTCAAAAAAAGTTTTTGGTAGTCTAGCATCTTTGGTGACTACCTGTCTCTGGGCCTTATCCATGTTTGTAGACACCACTCCATTCATATCTCCCATCAAAATCATATTATAGTCCATATAATCCAACAGAATCTCATGTAATTTCTTTAAAAATTCCGATTTTCCTTCATTTGGTGCATAAAGGTAAAGGTAAAGGTACCCCTGCCCATACGGGCCAGTCTTGACAGACTCTGGGGTTGTGCGCCCATCTCACTTAAGAGGCCAGGGGCCAGCGCTGTCCGGAGACACTTCTGGGTCACGTGGCCAGCGTGACATCGCTGCTCTGGCGAGCCAGAGCTGCACACGGCAACGCCGTTTACCTTCCTGCTGGTAAGGGGTCCCTATTTATCTACTTGCACCCGGAGGTGCTTTCGAACTGCTAGGTTGGCAGGCGCTGGGACCGAGCAGCGGGAGCGCACCCCGCCGCAGGGATTCGAACCGCCGACCTTTCGATCGGCAAGTCCTAGGCGCTGAGGCTTTAACCCACAGCGCCACCTGCGTCCCATATTTGGTGCATAGATGCCTACTATCAAGAATTTCTCTCCTTGTGATTGAATTTCGATTGCAACGAATCTTCCTTGGTCATCTTTGAATATAAATTTCGGTGATAGGCTCTCTTTTGCATAGAGGACTACTCCTCTTTTTTGAACTTTATCTGATGAAATGAATTCATGACCCAATCTTTTATTACTCAATATCTTCCTGTGTAGCCTTATCACATGTGTTTCTTGTAGGCAGATCAAGTCCAATTGTTCTTTTTTTAATAAATGAAAGACTGCGCCTTTTTTCGGGGGAGTTCAGTCCATTAACATTCCAACTTACTCTGATTTTCCTCCAACTGCCCCCAGTGCTTGCTCTTCTTCTGTTGGTAGTATCGATGGCAGGTTCACTAGGGGGTCCAATCCAAAGGATAATGCTGCTATCTCCACTGTTCCTTCATTTGGTGACCTTCTGTCCAATGCTCTTTGTTCAAGTCCTCTATCTGGCGATTTCCTGTTCGATGCTCTTGGCTCTTTTCCAGCTTCCTTCTGCAAGTCTTCTTCGTATTTATCCAAAAACTTTACCTTGTCTTCTACCGATGTTATTTTGATTTTCCTTCCTTTGAAACTGAAGGATAAACCTTGGGGAAACTCCCACCTAAATTTGATTTCGTTCTTTCTCAGCAGGACAACCAAATCTCCGTAGTCAGGCCTAAGATCCAGAAGATATTTTGGGATGTCTTTAAAAAGTTCCAATCTTGTCTGTTGAACTTCTAAGTTCTTCCGATAGTGCCAACCCAAAATTTTATCTCTTTCTTCTTTAGTTTGGAGGGTAATCAAACAATCTCGTATTCTATTTTTCTCTTTCCCCCCTCCTCTTCCAAGTCTGAAAGGTCTCACAATTTTAAATTCCTCTTGATCCAAATCCACGTCCCAAAAATCAGCAAATTCCTGCATAAGAAAGTCTATCAAACTTTCCTTCTCCAATTCAGGCAAAGCCCTGATCCTCAAGTTCGTCTGTTTTTCTTTAAGTTCAATCATAGAAAGGGTCAATTTGTGATCGTCAAGTTGCCTCTGCAGGTCTGGAACTCTCACTCTCTAATTGTATTACTTTGCATTCCACAGCAGCAGCTTTTCCCCTAGCTTCCTCTGCTGTCTGCCGTATCAAAGTAGACTTCTGTACCAATTTCTGAATAGCCTCTGTATTGGTATTCACTTTGTGTCCCAACTTATTTATACTTTCTGTATTTAAATTTATACTTTCTCTGTTTAAGTCAATTTTAGTAGTTGCCGTGTCAACTTTCTTGTTAAGTTGATCCAAAGAGTCACTTATCTTGCTTAGTGCCACCGCTAAAGCGTCTTCTGACATTCCTTTCAATTTAGAATGTACTGGCACAGCAGCTGCAGAGGAAGAGGGACCTGATGTTGAGGCTCTCCTTGGCTGCTGCAAAGTCTTCCCAGACCTTAATGTTTTTTCAGAAGTTGGCTGATCTATTTTTTCCTTTCCATCTGCCATAACACTTAAAGATTCAAGGTCAGTCTCACAGTCACACAGTTTATCTTGCAGTGGAAATTCCCTAGCCCAGCTCTTGTAACAATAGCAGCTTCCTCTAGGGGGAAACAGTTTCTATTTGTCAAAACAAAATTAAAAAATTCCTTCCAGTAGCACCTTAAAGACCAACTAAGTTAGTTCTTGGTATGAGCTTTCGTGTGCATGCACACTTCTTCAGATACACTGAAACAGAAGTCACCAGACCCTTCTATATAGTGAGAAGGTGGGGAGGGGTATTACTCAGAAGGGTGGTGGGATTGGGTGATTGGCAGATAGCTGTGATGAGCCTGTTGACGACTCTTAACGACTGCAATAGGTCTTACAGGAAAAAGCAAGGGGTGAGAAGGTGAAAAATGGCTTTGTCATGTATAATGAGATAAGAATCCAATGTCTTTGTTCAGACCAGGTCTCTCCATGGTTTTAAGTTTGGTAATAAGTTGCAATTCAGCAGCTTCCTACTGGAAGGATTTTTTTTATTTTGTTTTGACTATGGCAGACCAACACGGCTACCTATCAGTACAGTTTCTATTTGTATTATTCTGTAATTTCCAAATATCCAAATACAGTTCAAATAAGTAGACTTAGTTTCAATTTTCAACTTTTAGTCCTTTATAACACAGACGGAAACAGTCGCAAGAATGTAATTCAATGTATCTCTTCTTATTTATCTAGCTGTCAACGAACGTTCCAAAGCACCTCAATAGGAGCCTGTTCCCAGGGTCAGAGCGGTAGTGGTTTTAACTCTTTTCCCACTCTCTCCTGCAGGCAAATTCAGTCCGAAACTTCCCCCCTCTTCTCCTGCATCCGAGGGGGGTTCAATATTGATATTTTTTTCCCGGTGAAAATTTAGCCCTTTACAAGTAGGCTTTCCAAGGCTTCAGCTTACAGCTTCCTTGCTTCAGTCTATGTACAAAAGGGGGAAGGCGGACTTCCTATATTGAACCTCCCCTGTTTTCGTTGCCAGATTAAAGCTTTTTGAAAATCCAATTCTCCTACTTTATTCTACTCACGGGTAGTTGCTGTAATGTCCGATTAACCACAGGAAAAGGTCAGCGCTCTCCGGTAACGTCTATGCGGCTTCGCTCCGTGGAAAAAGCAGTCGATTCAAAGCACCGCGCCACTCACCTCACATCACTCCAGATCCCCGAAATCGGGTTTCCCCGCGAGCAGGTGAGGCGCAAAAGGTGCCAGCCGAATCCCCACGTTCACAGGCTTCAGCGCCTGCTATTTTTAATGGGTGTCCGCCTTCGCCGTGGCGGCCAGACCCAAATTCCCACGGGGCAAATTCCTCTTGGTCAGAGGAATTCCGCCAGTACCGATGGCGCTAAACCCGGAAGTCCCATCTTTCCCAACATCAGGGTCTTTTCCAGGGAGTCTTCTCTTCTCACAAGGTGGCCAAAGTTTTGGAGCCTCAGCTTCACGATCTGTCCTTCCAGTGAGCACTCAGGGCTGATTTCCTTAAGAATGCCTGTAAGACAGAGCTATTCTGCCTGGCTTTCAATTTGAATTTAGCCTGGTCTTTTATTCCCCTTCCTCCCCTCCCCTCCGCTTTTTATGAAGACTACCCGCTCTGGGATCCCACAGCTAATTCTCCCCTGGTCTCCTCTCTGGCCCAAATAGGACTAATTTAGCCAGCTAGCCCTGGTGATCATCTAATGTTTTGAAGCCTTAATTGTGCTGCCCCTCGGTGAGAAAACAGAGGAGTCAAACTGACACCAGGGTGTGGTTCACGGAGAAAGAGTTTATTTAGTTCTGTGCAGAGGCGGCCAGCGGAATCGCTTCCAAAGGCTGGCGGCGTTTCCAGCAAATAGGCAAGCACTTTTATACCTTTCCCTATCGTCTCACCCCTCGTCATCCTTTCCTTATCTAATCATGATACATTCTTTCCATTCATTCCATTCCCTTATATGGCTTGTGCAATGCCTTGTTGGCATTTCTTAATTGGTCCCCGACAGTCCCCCCCTGGGCATGTGCCCTAAGCCTTGCCTGTGCAATTTACTCACATGACTTGTTTACTCCGGGACCGCCCTTGCATGTTTCCGCCCTACCTTATCTCTCTGCACATTCCAAGGCCCTACCTTAATCTTCATTTTACATTCTTGTGTCCTTCAGTTTATTGGCTGGATTTCCCCCCTAAATTGATTTTTGAATTCTGAATTTATTGTTATTCACGTTTTATACTGTATTTTATGCTGTTTTTTGTTGCATCAATTAAGTGTTTTAAATTTGTTGTTAGCCGCCCTGAGCCCAGTTTTCTGAACTGGGAAGGGTGGGGTATAAATAAAAAAATATTATTATTATTTATTATAAAAGGTTTTAAAACAGTACAAAAACCAACAACTAAATATGGGTTAAAACAATAAAAGGTATACACCTATTGAAGTGACCTTTGTACACGACTGGGAAAGCTTGTTGGGGGAAAAATGTCTTCCTTTTTGGGGGGAAAGTGCAGAGTCATATTCTGAATGCAGTTCCAAAGAACAGGGACATTCACTCTGAAAGACACAATGTGAATCACTGTGGGGCTGGCCTGCCCAATAATTCCTCTCACTAACTCCACAGTTTATTACTGGTGCTAAGGGCTCCTCCAGAAAACTTTTTTTAATTGCACATTCATAATGATTTGTGCTCATAATACTTTCAAGGTGGTTGTATCCAACTTCATTGTCAATACTATTTATGCCTGCAAAGATTTTGAGGTGATCATACAGTTTCATTTCCATTCTGTCACATCCTTTAACTTTCTGCTGAAAACTACAAATGCACAAACTTCTTTTTGTCCCACTTTTGTTGCAATATAGTTTCCCCAGACAGAAATAATGCAGTAGTGTTCAGGCAGTTTTGCAGAAGAATTAACAAAGCAGAATATATCCACCATTGATGCATTACGTCTTGTCAAAAATCTGGTGCAGAATTCACCCTCAGTAAAAAACCCCAAACCTGTCTAGCTGGACCAGTAGAAGTAGTAACTGGTTGACACCACACATTATATCCTTAAAAACAGTGTCGAAAAATTGGCTGAATTGGGTTTGTTTGGTTTTCCATACTTTTTATTGAAACTTTTCAGAAACACTAACTAAGCAAACAACAAAAAAAGTAAAAGAGAGAAAGAAACGCCAAGCTCTCTCTCTCAAAGGTAGATCTTAACTCTTGTCTCACACAGAAGGGAGTGGACCCTCCCAGCTCTCACCTGGGTGCTTCCCTTTCTTCCCCCAGTCTCCCACCCTGGGAGATCTTTCCTTCTCTGCCTCTCACACAGGGTCTTTCACCAGCCGGCTGTCACCTTCAAGTGTGTACCCAATAGTCCTCCTCCATTCCAGTATGGTGACTTTATCTCCCCAAAAATTCCAACCATTCCTCCATGTTTTTTTTTATATAAAAAACAAATTCTTCATTTCTATTTAAACAGGAATCTCTGCACTGTAGTCATATACAGTGGTACCTCAGGTTAAGTATTTAATTCGTTCCGGAGGTCCGTACTTAACCTGAAACTGTTCTTAACCTGAAGCACCACTTTAGCTAATGGGGCCTCCTGCTGCTGCCGTGCCGCCAGAGCCCGATTTCTGTTCTCATCCTGAAGCAAAGTTCTTAACCTGAAGCACTACTTTTGGGTTAGCGGAGTCTGTAACCTGAAGCGTATGTAACCTGAAGTGTATGTAACCTGAGGTACCACTGTACAATATTGAAAAATAACCCATAGTTATTTACTTGTTGTATATTCATTATTTTACACCCAGTTTTATATCTTGTGATCCCATTTCCTGTAGGCAGTGATTTTCCATCCTAATTTAGCAAGAGAGAAAGAAAAAAGCTCCTTCCATTTCCACCACTTCCATTCTTTTCCCAATAGCATCACCAGAAGCTTGATAGATAGAAGTGAAATTTGATCGTGATGGCCTTCCATGGAAAGATCTAAACTTGTCGACATCACACTGTATCAGATACCAGGTTTCTCTTCAAAAGTCAAAACGGTAGAGCTGTCGAGAAATCTCACTTTTTGCTGATACTGTAAAGTGAGCATGCCTGCGACGTCATTCTGAGCATCTGCACATGTGTGAGCAGCAAAACCCTGAAGTAACCTGTTCCGTTACTTCCGGGTCGCCGTGGGAGGCAACCTGAAAAGATTTAAGATTTAACCCGAAGCGACTTTAACCCGAGGTATGATTGTTGTTATATCTCACTGATTTTCAATAGGTATTGCATTATCAAATGGTCACACCTGGAGGCAACAGAGACGCTTTGTTGTAGTTACTCTGCGGAAGCTGTGGCGGGAAAAGAAAGGCATGGAGCAGCAAGTAGCAGAGGAGGCCCATCAGCTCGTGGAGGCTTTTGCACGTTCAAAGGGTATGTTATGCTAAGTGATGGTGCTGAGCTGGCATATGGAGATATATTTGTGTCCTACCTCTGTCCATTTTAGAAAGGAATGTGATATGCTTTTCTTGGTTCCTAATGGAGATCCCAGCAGTTTCTCTTGGCCACCATGAAACCCCACTCTCATTATGAACTGGACCAGCTGAGCTAACATTAGTATAACTTTATTTTGCAGGACAGCCACTTGACCCTTCCATGCCCATCGCTACTTCAGTCTCCAACGTGATATGTGCTGTGGCTTTTGGGCACCGGTTTGCTCTTGAAGATGAAAGGCTCCAGAAGCTGATAGAAGCCATAGATTTTTCCCTACAATTTGCATGTAGCTTTGGTTATGCTGTGAGTAGTCATTTCCATTCCTCCCAAACAGGTCTCCCAAGGGCCTTAATACCACAAATCAGTATTCTGATAGAGGGTTGGAGAAGTGAGATCAGGTTTAAATTGATCTGAGATAAGGGTCACTTACTATCTCACAGCTTGATCCATTGCTCATGATTATCATTGAGATAAAAAACACGTACAACCCCCCCCCATAAAACAGCAACAAAAGAAGACTTTTTCCACCACAGGAGACTCTTTGGAGGGAAGATGGGACAAAAATGGAACAATGACCTTCAGAACAGGTCATCTAGAGCCCACCAATGGGAAGAGAGGTGAACAAAATAATCTTCTCTAGAAGAGAATTACATAGTTTTGTTGCCATCATGGAAAACTAAATGTGTCTACTCTATACCCACCTAGCAGTGGCAATCATGATGGCGTCCATGGTGAGGCCCCTGCAGCCATCACTTGGCTGGAATTTTTTTTAATGAAAGAGAGACCAGCAACTCAAGCACTATCGATATTGCTGAGGAAAGCAGCCCCCTTCTGGATGATCAACTAAACCCTTTCCTCAAATTTAAGTTCAGTTCTCCACATTTCTACATCCATTCCTAATCTGTAAAAAAAAAAAAAAAAGTACTCATGAAACTTACCGTACTTGAATTTCCCCCCATCCCTATTCTCCACCCATGTCCAACTAACACAAACGGGCACTAACTTGTTCCAGGAGAGGTCCTGAAATTGTGCCCAGTTTTGAAATTATGCTGGGAAGCTGGAAAAATATTTTGAGCCATACTTTTCTTTCACATGTTCAGCTAGGGATAATTCACAGAATCCAGTCATTGTGGGATTCCAGAGAAGCTATAGACACCTTCCTTCTTCTTAGTGAGACTCAAACTAATATGCTTGCCCTGAAGAAGAATGCAGATCATGTTTTATAAGTGCAATTCCAAAGCACAAACGGTTTGAACAAGCTTCCTCATGGTAATGGCAATATTTCTGCTATCTTTCCTTTAGCTTTATGAAATGCTCCCATGGCTCATGAAACATCTCCCAGGGCCCCACAAGAAGGCCTTGTCCTGCACAGAGATGGTGCTTTCATTTGCAAAGGAGGAGATAGAGAAGCATAAGGAGAATCAGTCTCTGCATGAGCCACAGGATCTCATTGATTTCTATCTACTTCAGATGGAGAAAGTAAGTATGTGCTTGAAACCAAATGCTGCTCATCCAAGGAATCATTATATTCCATGTTATGAGTGAACAGAGAGAGGAGCTGAGGGAAGTCTGGGGGGTGGGGTGGGAGGGCTGGTTTTCTTTTTGGGGAGGGGAAAATAGGGGGGGAATGAGGAGGATAAGTTTTTGATTAATTGTTATGTTGAAATCTTTAACAAAAAATAAATATAAGTGAATACTAATCTCTTGCCAGGACACCAATATCTCTCTCTGCCCCCCCACAACTCCTTCATAGTCATTTTAATTGCTAAAGTGAGTTGACATCCTTCCATAGGCATCTACTAAAATAGCTAGGAAAGGATAGATATTTTCATGTACAAATGTGAATGCAAATGAGTATCTGCTTCAAAACTGTAGGCCAGCGGTGTAGCGTGGGTTGTCAGCACCCGGGGCAAGGCAAGTAATTTGCGCCCCCTAACCCGGGGCAAGGCAAGTAATTTGCGCCCCCTAACCCAGGGCAAGGCAAGTAATTTGCGCCCCTAACCCCTAACCTGCCGCCGCTGCCAGCTTCTTTTTGCTGCTGCCTGGGTTGGGGTATTTACGGTAAGGTAGCCACAGCGGCGGTGGCGGGTCCGTGTCAGGTGATCTGAGGCGAGTTGCCGCTGGCGCTGCCGCCCAAACAACACCGCTTTCCCGGAGGAGGAGGGCAGAGAGGCGAGGAAAATGCAACATGGCCCAGCAGCTGCAGCAGCAGCGGCGGCGGCGGGGTTGTGAGGAGGGGCTGCCTGGCGTGTCCTCCGCGGCCCTGACGTGCGGGGACCGCGGCGAGCGCTGAGAGCCACTTTCTGCCGGACGCCTTCAGCCCGGACGCACGCACAGCTCGTCGGTTCCGCGAGACATGGGGCTCTGCTACAGCCTGTGCCCGAGGCTCTTCGGCGACTCCGGAGGCGGCGAGCGCGCCCCCCCAGATGTTGCGCCCGGTGCGGCCGGCCCCACTGCACCCCCCACGCTATGCCACTGCTGAAGGCAGCTCATTCAAGGAATCATTATATTCCCTGTTATATGTGAATACTAATCCCTTGCCTGGAAACCAGTACAGTGGTACCTTGGTTCTCAAACTTAATCCGTTCCAGAAGTCTGTTCCAAAATCAAAGTGTTCCAAAACTGAGGCATGCTTTCCCATAGAAAGTAATGGAAAATGAATTAATCCATTCCAGACTTTTATAAACAACCCCTAAAACAGCAATTTAACGTGAATTTTTCTATCTAATGAGGCCATTGATCCATAAAATGAAAGCTGTAATCACTGTACTGTACTATAAAATAAATAAAACAGTATTGTGGATGGATAAAAATTAAAATTAAAATTCTTTCTTACCTGCGCTGATGATAGTCATTGTTTGGATGGTGGGTTTTTATCCATTTCCATAGTCACACAATCAATCAATCAATCAATCAATCATAAAATGAAGAACAAGCTACAGTCACAAAAATGAAAAAGCCACACAAACAAAAACACAAAAAATAGCAAAAACAAAAGCACCAAATGCCTCCGTGAAGTTTTACATTTATTTTTCTGTCAAACGAGTGTGTTGGTAATAGTAGCCTGTTGGTTTTTGGTGAGTTTACCAGAAGTCTGGTAGGGACTTCTGACAGGAGCTTTACAAGATTGTTTTTGATAGTGAAGCCTACCTCATATATTTGACATTCTTGTTCAGATAGACCTTTCCAGAAGAATGTGTAGCCTCCTTTTTCTTCCTTCAGTTGTCCCTTGCCTGCTCTTTGAGTTTCTTGAAGCACTGCAATATTGATGTTAAAATGTCACATCTCTCTTGCAATGATGGCAGTTCTGCGTTCAGGATGCTCATTGTCTGTGTTATATCTGTCCATATATTCCATGTTCCAAAGTTCAATTGTCTTTTACCACCGCTGGGTGGTGACCCCACTGGGCGTGGTAATCCAGTCAGGGAAAAAGAGAGGCAGACTATGTTTAGGGCACCTTTTCTAGCCCCTCCCCCATTTTGGAGTGAGCAGAGTAGATCCTAAAAAGGGCTGCTCAGTCATGGATACAGCTGCCAATCTGTATCCACCGCCCATGTGCTGTTTCATGACTAAGGGCTTCCAGATTTCACAATCCTGCCCCTGTTACCATATGCTGATCACCATGGAACTTTTGGTGTTTGGGTTTGGGATGGGTTTTTTGGAAGATGCCTGCACGTGAATTTGTTTTATGTCTGTAAATCAGTGCACACTGACCAATGAACAGTCTTCGCAGTAAGGCTCTGTTCTGATGGCATGAGTTGACATGGCAACCGGTAAATTCTTATTTGCTGCAGCTTTCATCCACCTTTACAGCCATTGTAACATACCGCTTGTTATCACCCACCTGTTCTGCCGTTGATGACTTCTTGGGTCATTCTTTGTCTAGCTGCTCCCCTTTGACCTTACCGCCGTGGGTGACCCTGCAGGGAGTATGAGATTCCCAATGGCTTCACTCACAAGGGTCATAGGAATGTGCAAGCCCACTCACCACAAAAAGGTGATGATCCAGCGAGTGAGGGCAGCAACAGTAAGGGGGGGGTGGCAGCAGCTTCCCATTTCACCTTAGGCACTATAAGAGGACACCCCACCTCTCATGAAGCATGTGTGGCCACCCTGGTATGGTAATAAGTGGGGGAAGGAAGATAAAGTGCTGAAGGACAGAATGTAATGCATGTAAATGACATGTCACTTTCCCCATTTTCAACACCAGAGCAGGAATGATCCAGAGTCCACCTATGATGAAGAAAACTTGGCCCAGTGCATTTTTGACCTCTTTGTAGGAGGGTCGGACACAACTACGTGTTCTCTGAAATGGGCACTTCTCCTCCTGGCAAGTCATCCAGATATCCAAGGTGAGAGAGGAGAGCCAGGGCTTCTCTTGACCACTAGGGTGGACCATAATTCTTTAAAGGTTTCATAAGGAAGCCTACAATAGTAGGGTTGGAAGGGACCCCAGGGGTCTTCTCATACAACCCCTTGCAATGCACATTCCCCCCTCCAGTTTGATTCCATTCCACAACCTCTTTTGTTTTGCAAATCTGCTAGCAGTTTCTTTATGCAGCAAATGTACAAGAATGCCCCTGCTGTGAAATAAGTAACTGAGCCTCATTCCTGCCTCTCCATGCTCCATTACATGAGGGATGCGGGTGGCACTGTGGTCTAAAGCACTGAGCCTCTAAGGATTGCTGATTAGAAGGTTGGCAGTTCGAATCCATAAGACAGGTGAGCTCCTATTGCTCTGTCCCAACTTCTGCCAACGTAGCAGTTCGAAAGCATGCCAGTGTTAGTAAACAGGTAGTGCTGCGGTGGGAAGGTAATCAGCATTTCTGTGTGCTCTGGCACTCATCATGGTGTCCAGTTGTGCCAGAAGTGGTTTAGTCATGCTGGCCACATGACCCGGAATGCTGGCTGTGAATAAACACCAGCTCCCTAGGCCTGAAAGCGAGATGAGCGAAGCACTCCATAGTCTCCTTTGATTGGACTTAACCGTCTAGGGGTCCTTTACCTTTAACTTTATATGAGTGGTGCTAGCCAAAGATCAGATGAGGAAATGAGTATTAGTGAAACTAAGTAGGAAATATTGAGGGCTGGGGGTGGAGAATGAATATATGACAGCCTTTGATCCCAGTCCTTCAGCAAATCCAACCAGCTCTGGTAACCAGAAACAACTGCGATGAGCTTCACTTTCAGCCTTTTCACACCTGGGATCTAGAATGGAGAAGAACCATGTACACAGACTTGAGCTCCTTGGAGGACCAGGTGACCTAAAAATGCAAGAAACTGGGACTCATTCACAGAGATTTATGGAATATGTTCAAGGGAATTAAATGTCCATCTGAAATAAAATGCAGTATTCACAATAAACCTTCTGTTTCCATCATTCTCTTCAGATAAAATGCACAAGGAAATAGAAGATGTCATAGGTTCTGCTCACTCAATCTGCTATCAAGACAAGAAGAAACTGCCCTACACCAATGCTGTGATTCATGAACTACAGCGCTTTAAATACGTCAGTTTTTTGGGGTTCCCTAGGCAATGTACAAAGGATTTCAAGCTGCGTGGTTTTCTCATTCCCAAGGTATAACAGTGTGATATAGCTGCACTCCTGTAGCCCAAGAGCAAAGAGCAGCAGAAGGTTTCATATTGAGAGATGCAGCCATCTCTTCCTGTCTAGTCAAAAATCTGAAGGGCAAGAGCAGGAGCTCCATCTGCAGACATGTTTCACCATCAGCAAGTGCCATTCCATGGGGCAATTGTGGCAGGGGAGAAGCATGTAGTGGCCAGAGGTCTCAGCCTGCTTGTGAGCGTTCATTTTAAAAGAGGTGGGGGAAATTCTTCTTGTGTTCCTGCCTGTACAGAAAGTTTTTACAGTGATGAATACAAAGCCACCCACCATAATAATAACAATAACAATAACAATAACAATAACAATAACAATAACAATAACAATAACAATAACAATAACAATAACAATAACAATAATAATAATAATAATAATTCAGATCAGTCTCTGCAATGATTAGTCTTGGGATAGTGTGGGACAATAAAAAAAAAGTATTGATCTGAATGCATTCCAAGTCACTTGTTTCTTATTTGCAGGGGACTATTATTGTTCCCGATCTGCGCTCTGTTCTTCTTGATCCAACACGATGGGAGACACCTGCAAAGTTCAACCCAAATCATTTTTTGGACAAGGATGGACAATTCGTGAACAGAGAAGAATATCTCCCATTTGGTGCAGGTAAACACAGAAGACCAAGCTACGTTGCGATCTGTAGATGGGCTTACTGGTCTGCTTCCAGGAAATGACACCAGCAGCAGCACAGGAGGGAGTGGGCCGGAGCAGAAGCAGCGTCTTTCTGGCTGGAGTGGCACTGCTGGTCAGCAGAATGGGGCAAGGCACTGGCAAGTTAAGGGGATCTCTGGGTTGGTGGCTTGGGACCCACACATGCACACACACTTATGTGGTCTCCATCTGCACCTCCCAACATTTGCCACCCCTGCCCTGTCCCTGAGAGAGGCAGCACTGCCAGACCAGGATAGTGCTCTTCCCTGTCACACATCACCACTGCAAGCCACCCAACTTCTCTTCAGGCAGCAATGCTAGTTCCTACCAAGGTGAAGTAAACCTGGCAGGAGAGTTTGCTCCATGGTCTTAACCCCTTTCTGCATTGCTGATTTGGGCAGTTGACCAGTTTTCCTTTTATTTTTTAAAATCAAGTTTTATTAAAAAGCTTTATACCTAAGACACAATATAAATCATACTAATCTAAAAGGGAAAATAGAAAAAAGATTAGGAAAGAAAAAATAGAAATAGAAAAGGAAATTACAGAGTCCTCTATCAAAATTAAATCTTCACCCTTATTCTGCACACAGAAAAGTGAGCCCTCCCAGTTCTCACTGGGAGCTAGATCCTCTTACACTGGCTTCTAGCCCTGGGAGATGCTCTCTGCCCTGCCCCTCCCACAGGACCCTTCATCTTCAATCCATCCTCTTCCTGAATGTATCTTCCTTGATATGAGATAGGGAACTTCAAATTACAGAACAAAACATAAGTATAACAAGAAGAAAGGAAGGTTAGCACTGACCAGGCTAGAAAACTGACAGCAGCCTTGATGTTTTCCCTATCCTAACTATGTCTATTTTGCCAAAGTGTTATGCAGAATGCTTATAGCTACAAAGGAATGAACACGGGAAAGTAAATTTTTGCTCACTTGCTGCCTTCTTCTTGTCTCCTCCTCAGGGGCTCGCATTTGTTTGGGAATGCAGATGGCAAAGATCGAAATATTCATCTTCCTGACCAGCCTGCTGAGGGCATTCAGCTTCCAGCTGCCAGAAGGAGTCAAAGAACTCAGTAAAGAGGCTACAGTAGGGGCTACAGCACATCCCTATCCTTATAAACTCTGTGCTATTCCCCGTTGCAACACATAAGAAAATAGGAAAATATTAGGGGCTGCACCCCTGCTTCCTGCACTTGGTGACCCCTTGGCCACTCCTGACACATGAACCCCCTAGCATTTCCCCTTCCCTTCCCATCTCATCCCATGCAACTACTGAGGTCTCTTTTCACCTTCGCAGCTCCATTTCTGAAGCCACTTCTCTCTTATCTTCTGCAGCTCTGCTTTGCATCCGTTTTCCCCTTCTCCCCATCTCCTCCTTTTCTTCAGGCCTTTCATGCCCCTGCTTTCATCTTCATCCCTCTCCCAATGCCTCCTTACTCCCTCCTTTTTGACAACTTCCTTTGCATCCCCATTCTTACTCTTGCTCCCTTTTCTCCTCCCCCTCCCCTTCTTTTCTCAAATCTCCCTTACACACACATTCCCACACCTCCTCCTCTCTCCCTCTTCTGCAGCCCCCTTCTAACACCCCCATGCTATGTTATTGTATCTTTAAGATGAGTAAACTCCTAAGAGCAAGGCTATCAGCTTCTCCAGTTGAAGAATGTTAAGTTTCTTTGATGGCTGCTGTACATGTGTGCTTGTTAATAAAATATCTCTTCTAAATCACTACATTGAACCCAGAACACAGAACCCGGACCACGCAAGGTATCAGGAGTCCTTCACAAAAGGTGACTAGAGGACTGAAACAGCCAAATGGCGGTGTTGTGATGTTGGAGGAGTGGAAGTAAGCCACAGATGAAGAGATGAAGAGACATCAATTAGATGTTGGGGGCTCCTACTCCTTTTAACTTTAACTTTTTAATCTTTTAACCCTCTTCTTATCAAAAGTTTGGCAACCTGGGGTTTTATATCAGACAGCTTGTGAAGTTGGCACTGTAAATTAGATCTAACGAAGTCAAACAGCTTAACAGCCACTGCCCAGCCTATTTCAAGGACTCATAACTCTAAACAATTTAATTAATCTTCTGAACTTTTTCCGAACTGACTCTGACTCAGGCTCGGCATTTTAAATGAACTAAGGGAGGTGAAGCTGTGTTGCAGGAGTGTTCCGCTTGTGCTTGCCTCTGCCCTCTTGGCTTGTGGGCCCAACTGTGCTGTGTGCCTGCTCTGTCTTCCCAGTTGTGGGTCCGGCTGTCCTGCATGCCAGCGGTGCTCCTGGACTGAGACAGACTGGTTGAGTGCTCGGCATGGAGCCTGGGTCAAGATATATTACTCTGCAGATGACTCAATTGAAAGGCACCTAGGGAAGCCAGAGAGGGGGGTTCCACCCTCAAGACGCCAGAGACTCTTAAGCCACAGGGGTGGCAGCTGGTTGTAGCAGAGGAGAGGTATCATCCTGTGGCCCTGAGAACACCAGCTATGGGGGAAACCAGAGGACTCCTGATGCCAAGAGGAACACTTTCTCTGCCACTACAAGTGCTAGCGCAACAGCAAGAGGAGGGGCCCCTGGGACCATTGGGCATGGCATTGACATCAAACAGGGCATTTACTGAGCCTGCCCCGCCTTCCTTTGCCCATCCCCTGAGGTCGCCTGGTTGTTCAGGTTGGCAGATTCAGAGATCATTCAGAGATCATTCGAGTAGACTCAAGCTGGCGCGTGATGCTACAAGAACTTCGTCTGCTACAAGAACCTTTTTTCTTTTCTTTTCTTTTTTTTCCTTTCCCCCCTCCCCCCTTCCTTTGCCATTTGTTTTAGTTTTTTATAGTTCATTGTTCCATGATAATATTTAAGTTTTGCTTGCTTACTGTTAGATGTTTGATTTTTGTTCTCCTGCTATTTAGGTGTTTTTTCTTCCCTTAATGTACGTTATATGGTAGTTCTGTTTAGCTGTGGAATGTTTTAGGGTTTATTTTTTAATTTAATTAATTGGTTTGTTTAATATTAGAATAGTAGCCTGACAAAGAATATAATAGTTTCATACAATCAGAGAGGTAGCTGATGTTTAGCTGGTTTGTTCTACTCGACTAATTAGAGTTATCGAGTTGTTGATACTATAAACAAAATAACTAGGCTGGGAAACAATAACATCAGTTGCCATCTATTGGAGGCTAGTATGAGGCTTGGGATTGCTACCGCGGAGGGGCGAGGGAGGTATGGCGGTGGGGGCAGATGTTATAGGTGAAGGGGATTGAGATACGGATATGCTCGTACCCCTTCCAATCTGCGCCCCATCCCGAGGGACGAGGGTAGGGTGAGCAAGGATTACTCACCTCCATCACTGGTGCTGTGCAATGCCAGGTCTATAGGCAACAAGACCGCCACCCTGCGAGATTTCTTTACCTCGCAGGTGGTCGACCTGGCTTGTGTATTGGAGACCCGGGTGCACGAAGGGGAAACAGTTACCTTACGAGAGATGGTGCCCCCGGGTTTCTCCGTCCTCCACCAGTCGCGGACTGTGGGCCAGGGGGGAGGGGTGGCATTATTAATCCGGGAAGATTGTTCTTTCAGGGCTCTACCATCGCCATCGATCCCCGGCATTGAATGTGTTGGCTTAGTGTGGGGCTCCTAGGAGAGCTTGGCTGTCTGGCTGGTGTACCAGCCACCTAGCGCACCAGCAGCCAACCTGTCAAGCCTACTGGAGGCAGTGGCTGGCTGGGCCATGGAGTTCCCTAACCTATTGGTATTGGGGGACTTCAACATCCATGCTGATGCCAATCCCTCCTCATAGGCTCTGGACCTGGTGTCTTCCATGGCAACACTAGGGCTCTCCCAGTTTCTTTCGGGCCCCGCACATCAAGCAGGCCACACGCCAGATTTGATCTTTGGCATAGGTATAGATGTGATCATGTCTCCTTCGATGAAGGTGCCATGGTCTGATCACTACGCTCTGAAAGCCAGGATTGACATTCCACCCCCACCCTGCTTAGGTGGTGAGCTGATCTGGGCTCGCCCGCAGAGGCTGATGGACCCTGATAGATTCTGCCAAGCCTTGCGGGACCTTGCTCCCCCTGGAGACTCATTGACTGAGCTTGTTGAGGGCTGGAATATCCAGCTCCTGGCAGCCATTGATGAGATCGCACCTAAGCGCCCTCTGCGACCCCGTCGAAACCGGGCTCCCTGGTTTACCGAGGAGCTCCGGAAAATGAAGTGGGACCTCAGGCGGCTAGAGTGAGTATGGCAGGCTGCCCAAGACGGAGCCTCAAGAACATTTTATAGGGTTTTTATGAAAACCTACAAGATGGCAGTGAAGGCCGCTAAGAAGTCTTACTTCTCGGCCTCCATTGCATCTGCTAGGTCTTGCCTGGCACAATTATTTAGTATAATTAGGTCTTTAACATCCCTCGAGGGACAGCCAAATTTAAATAACAATTTGACACACAGTTGTGAGGCATTTGCGAGCTTTTTTGCGGAGAAGGTCCTGTTGCTCCGCCGTGACCCCCCTCCCAATTTGGATACAATAACGGAACTGGAGCCTCCTTGACTGTCCTTGGGTCCAGTATTGGACCACTTTGACCAGATATCCCCAACCGATGTGGAAAGACTCCTCCGAGCTGGAAAGCCCACCACCTGTCCTCTTGACCCATGCCAGTCCTGGCAGATTAGAGCGTGTCCAGATGAGGTGCGGGCCCCCCTGGGGGATATCATCAATCTGTCCCTTGGCACCGGGACATTCCCAGGGGAACTGAAGGAGGCAGGGGTGCGCCCGCTCTTAAAGAAAATATCATTAGATCCTTTAGATCTATCCAATTACCGCCCGGTTTCGAATCTTCCGTTCCTGGGTAAGGTGATGGAGAGAGCGGTTGCTGAACAGCTTGATGGGTTACTGGATGAAACATCAGCTCTGGATCCATTCCAATCCGGCTTCCGCGCTGGTCATGGGACCAAGACAGCTCTGGTCGCCCTAACAGATGATCTCCGCAGGCAGCTGGATCGAGGCGGGTTGGGGCTGCTGATTCTTCTAGACCTGTCAGCAGCCTTTGACATGGCCGATCACGAACTCCTGGACCACTGCCTTGCCGACGTGGGGATCCAGGGCACAGTCCTTCAATGGCTGCGCTCATTTCTCTCTGGTCGGGGACAGAGGGTGGCGCTTGGGGGGGAATTGTCATCGTGCCACTTCTAGGTGTGTGGAGTGCCTCAGGGTGCGATACTCTCCCCGCTGCTTTTCAACATCTTTATGCATCCCCTCACCCAGCTTGTCCAGTTTTGGGTTGGGCTGCCATCAGTATGCTGATGACACCCAACTCTATCTGTTGATGGATGATGGAGACAAGGGCCCTGCGGGACTTGACATCTTTCCGCAGGGCCTGCAAGTCAGAGCTGTTCCACAACATCCTTGGCAATACATTCATCTTAACAGCAGCAATTCGACCCCGAGGGCCGCCCAAGCCATCTCTCTGTAATGCAGGGAATGCCAACCAAAGCATAGTAGTATAATGGTAGTAATATAATAATTGAAGGTGTTACGGAAAAATTCCGGGTGCTGATTTACCTTGCCACCCGGCTCGTCGGACAATGTCCGCTGGTCCTAGCGGAAAAATGAGCTCAGCCGGAGACAGGAGCAATGAACGGAGATCCAAAGTTTATTGCGCAACAGGTTCAAAATGGAATTGAACCCCGAGAGTGGGGCGACATAAACTTTTAAAGGTTCCCTCCAGGTCCCAGAATACAGTGCAGAAAAACGTCACAAATACATCATAAAAGGTGGGGTTACACGGATCAGCACTACAGGAAAGTGGGTGGTGGGTTTACACAAATCAAGGTGGGGACTACATAGATCAGCAGTACAATAAGGTAGGCAGGGCAGAGATTGCCTGGATCAGCACTCCAGTAAGGTAGGAAGGGCAGAGATTGCCTGGAGTGATAGAGATATGCATAAACGTTTCCTGAGTACAGGTGATGGCAAAACAATGGCACAGCCATGCATCGCCCATTACCTGGTATTGCCCGGCTTGACTGGACCATCCGACAGGATTAAGGTTTCCCTGAGTACGTGACCTGTCGGTTCGAGGATTATGGCGCTGAGGGTAGCATCATGGAGTCCGGAGGGAATCGAGTAGAATAACATTAAAATGGAGAAGATCGAAGCTTTGGCTGATTTTATATTATTTTCTGAAGTTTTCGGCTTCTTGCCGGTCAAGTGTATATTGTATATTGAGAGCGGAAACAAATGGATACAATGTAACAGGACTTTGACAGTTTTACGAGGTCGCTAGTTTCGGATCCATTGTTGTAGCAGCGGGGGGCCGTCAACAACTTGTCAGGAGGTTAAATGAGGCGTGCAAGAGCTCCCTGAGCTAGCTCCTGCAGGGGAATGCACGTTCCTGATTGGCTAAGACGCAGCCATTATGGTCAATGGGGAAACAGTATGATACGGTCTACTCGTTAGAAATAGGGCGAACAAGACTCAAGAGGAAACTGTATATAGAAGGAAAGATATATAAGGAGAAGATATTATTTATAAAGTCGAGGGTATAGTGTGGTGCTTGTGCAACAGTGTGGGGGTTCAGGAGTCACGGCAGAGCTGGGTGCCGCCGAGGTCATCGCCTCGGGCCCCTTAGTCACAAGGAAGAGGGGTGAGGAAAGGTACCCCCCCTCCTTCCGTATCAGTCCCCCATTCGGAGATAGATTTGCATTAAAGTTCTGTAAGAACTTGCAAATCCTTTCTCCGCACCCTATACCCCCGTGATTTCGTACTCTCCTTCCCCCAGGTGTCTCATTTGTACGTATTCAGGGAATATAGAGGCACTGCGGGAGCGGGAATAAGCTCGGATAGGAAGAGGGGCGGATTGAGCAGGACTGCGGAGGAGAGAGCAACAAGGAGAGACACAGTGTATAGTACAGCAGAGCATTGAGGCACAAAGGATAATAATAAGGGCAGTAAGCAATATCACCTTAAGTAACTGTCGGAGCCATCCGAGCTTGGGCAACCATCCCCACAAGTCTATGTCGGATAGACCTTCATGTCGTATCTCATCCAGTTTCCCTGCCAGCTCGTGGATATTGTTCAAATGTCCGGTAATATTCAAAGTCTGATCAGTCACATATGTACAACACTCAGTGCCTATTAGGGCACAGGTCCCTCCTTGACTGGACAGGAGAAAGTCCGTCGCAATCCTGGTCTGTAAACTAAGTTGTCTCACCTCTGACAGCTCCGACATCAGAGAGTCGGTGATTTGGGTTGCCTCTTGCATGAATTTCAGAAGGATGTCGGTAAGTCGGAGGATGTCCACATGATTAGAGCCGGCCCCATAGGCAAGGAAGAGTGCTCGACCGACAGTCTCTCCGTTGGCAGCGACATCGGATAGGTCCGACAGTCCCTTTTGTTCTCTTTTATTCCTCTGCCTCCCAGGGGGTAGGTGTGGGACTACTCTAATGCCGGGGACAATGTATCCTACGAAGCAAGATCCTGACATATGAGGGCTCACCCAGGTATATGCGCGATGACCACATACCCAAAACAGGCCGCTGAGGTAAGACTCCATCCTTCCGGAGGCAAAAGCTTGGAGCAACATGGAGTCGGTGGGCTGAGGTAGCCAGGTAGGAGGGTGTCCGATGACAGTGGCCCAAGCAAGGGTGAGATTTTGGAAAGTGTGGGACCCAGTAACATCGGTAAGAGTGACGTGACCGGTGGGCAAAAGTTCCAAGTTGGAGGGGCAGGTACTGGACCCAATGAAAGTTCCCTCTCCCGTGAAAATGCGGCAAAGGGGCCCTTTTGTAGAGCCAGTGAGGTAGAGGTATTGGTGGGTCAAGTTCAAGGCCGTTAAATTCCAAGAAGCGACGTCTCCGGATCGGAACTGTTCAGTGGTCACGGGTACAGGAACAAGGGGGAGACTTTGTTGGAGGTGGCTGGGTGCATGTGCGCATATCCAGCATTCAGGATAGGGTGCCTCTTTAGCCACCTGGCCCAAGAGTTTGATGTAAGAGTTCTGTTCCCAAGAGGAGAGGAGGTCCTCCCCTGGGAGGGAGGGATCGTTGCCGAGCTGGCGGGGTGCCGTGCCGAGTGGATGAAGAGGGTCCGTGGTATTGAGGAGTCGCCTATCCTTGGCTATGCCCCCGCATCTCAAAGGTCCAACGTGATCCCAAGTGGGAGAGCGTGAGGGATGTACCGGATGATACCATCCTTCTAAATATTCTGCCCCTCTCCAGTCGTGGACGACTCCAAGATTCCAGAGGCAACAGAACCCTCTCAAGCAAAGTCCTTGTAGTTGGGGTTTCTGGGGTTCTGGGGTCATGAAGAGACATTGGAACCCGAAAATTAGGTTGTCAGAGGGGTCTGTTGTGTCGGTGTAGGACGATGTGGCCCCCCCTTTTGTGACTTCACTCCAATTTGGGTTCCTCGAGACTTCTCCGTTGCCATAAAGGAAATGGGTCCCGTTCTTACAACTAAGGCGGTAGTAGGAGCGGTCAAGGGTGACTGCTGCTGACCCAATCCGGTGTAGGCGTCCATCTCGGATGAAAAGTTCCCAGTATTCGTTGCCAGTTAATCGGGGCACAAGGGAATGGCGTAGCAATGTCCGAGACTCAGGGAGGCAGAAATCAAAGTCCCCCATTTGGTCCGGGTTTGACTTCCCGCCGGTTTCGACTCGATGATAGCCTAAAAGGTGGTAATCCGTAGTTAATCCGGTGCAATGGTCCGTTGGTGTGGCTGAGGATTGGGTCAAAGTCCCGTAATTGAGGAAGAGGAAGGAGAAATATATGATCAGAGTCTGGGGACAGCAAGGCATGATCGGAGAGAAGAAATTATCAAATGTGCTAATCACGGAGTCGTCAGGGCGCGCCGCCAAAGAAACTGTCAAAGGCGTGCCGTTAATAGGGTTGTCAAAGGCACGCTGTCAAAGACGCTGTCAAAGCGAGCTGTCAAAGCGCGCTGTCAAAGGCGCGCTGTCAGAGGAGCTGTCGAAGCTAGCTGTCAAAGGTGCGCTGTCAAAGGCGCGCTATCAGAGGAGCTGTCAAAACTAGCTGTCAAAGGCGCGCTGTCAAAGGCGCGCTGTCAGAGGAGCTGTCAAAGCTAGCTGTCAAAGGCGCGCTGTCAGAGGAGCTGTCAAAGCTAGCTGTCAAAGGCGCGCTGTCAAAGGCGCGCTGTCAGAGGAGCTGTCAAAGCTAGCTGTCAAAGGCGCGCTGTCAGAGGAGCTGTCAAAGCTAGCTGTCAAAGGCGCGCTGTCAAAGGCGCGCTGTCAGAGGAGCTGTCAAAGCTAGCTGTCAAAGGTGCGCTGTCAAAGGCGCGCTGTCAGAGGAGCTGTCAAAGCTAGCTGTCAAAGGCGCGCTGTCAAAGGCGCGCTGTCAGAGGAGCTGTCAAAGCTAGCTGTCAAAGGTGCGCTGTCAGAGGCGCGCTTTAAGCGTAGTTTGATGGCCCTGGGATCTGGGATGATCTCAGACGTCCAGATGGGTGGATCTGTGCTCGGTCCGGTCTGTTGGGCCCGATTCTGACCCCGATCTGCTGGTCCGGTCTGTTGGGCCCGATTCTGACCCCGATCTGCTGGTCCGGTCTGTTGGGCCCGATTCTGACCCCGATCTGCTGGTCCGGTCTGTTGGGCCCGATTCTGACCCCGATCTGCTGGTCCGGTCTGTTGGTCGTCGTTGTCGTCAATATATGAAGTTGGTGGAGTGGGAGGGGTCGAAAAAGTGAAGTCCTCGCCGAGGTCTCCCTCCGTCTCTGGAGGGGGGGGCGTCGACTTACACCTGGTGTGGTGTAACCATGAGTGCTTCTCACCTATTTTCACGGTGGTTGGCGATGTGAGGAGGATTTGGTAGGGACCTTCCCACGCTGGTTGAAGGAGTGCCCTCTGATAGACTTTGACAAGGATCCAATCGCCTGGTTTGAAGGAGTGTGCCTGGACGTCGGTGGGTAGATTTTGTCCTTCGATGGCCGCGTAGTGGTGGAGACGTTGAAGCTGAGTCTGGAGCTGAATGACATAATTAGTGAGTTCTGCTTCCCCTAGTTCAAGTTCTGAGAGGGGAAACAGAGTGTTGTAAATGGGAGGGGGTCTCCCAAATAGGAGTTCGTATGGGGATAGTTTCAATGGTCCAGTTGGGGCACTTCGTATATTATGGAGAACTAGTGGAAGGGCATTTACCCATTTTAGTCCAGTGAGTTTGCAGAGCTTTCCTAGTTGTGTTTTGATTTCTTGGTTCATGCGCTCTACTTGGCCAGAAGACTGTGGGTGATAGGGTGTATGAAGGTCCCATTTTATTTGTAAGGCTTTGGCCACTAATTGTACTATTTGAGCGGTGAAATGAGTTCCTCTGTCACTGTCTAGTCGACGGGGAACCCCAAATCGGGGAATAATGTCGTGTAGGAGGGCTCTGGCTACTACAGAGGCGGTAGGTTTTCTACAGGGGAATCCTTCTACCCAGGAGGAGAGTTTATCCACTATGATCAGGGGGTGTTTGAAACCCTGACAGTGCGGCAAGTCAATAAAATCCAGCTGTAGACTTTCAAAGGGAACGAATGCCCACAGTCTGGCTCCTGGCGGTGCTCTAGGCTGTCGTTTGGGATTAAAGGAGCTACAGGTAACACAGTTCTTTGACGCTGCTGTGGCTGCTACCGCAAGTCCAGGAGCGTACCAGGATCTTTTAACGTGCTCTATCAGTCTCCCTTTTCCCCAGTGTGTACGTTGATGGAGGACCCTCACCAATTTTGGAACCCAAGCTTTTGGAAGGACAGTCCTTCCATCGGGGAGAGTCCAAACGTCATTTTGTTCGATCGCACCCACAGAACGCCAGAGAGTCTTTTCCTCCTCGGGGGCTTCTATGTAAATTTGTGTGGGATCTATATGAAGTGGGACTTGTAAGGCTTGAAATTCTGATTCATTGTTTGGGAGGCGGAGCGCGGCTGATTGGGCTGCCTTATCAGCTCGCCTGTTATCCCTCGAGACGGGGTCTCTACCCCGGGTATGCGCTTTACAATGGACTACTGCGATTGCGGTAGGTAGATGGATAGCGGTCAGTAGTCTCTCTACTAAAGCGGAATGCGAAATTTTGGAGCCTGCAGCGGTTAGGAAGCCTCTTTGTAACCAAATCTGGCCAGTTGTATGGACTAATCCGAAACAGTACTTACTGTCGGTGTAGATTGTAGTTCGCTTGCCTTCACTGATCTCGCAGGCCCGTATGAGCGCTATTAGTTCTGCAGCTTGGGCGCTATATTGTGGGTTTATCGGATTTGATTCTATTACTTCGAAGTCGGTGACTACAGCATATCCTGTTTTCCTTTCCCCGTCCACAAGCTTTGAACTGCCGTCTGTATAAAGTATTAAATCTGGGTTTTCTAAGGGTAGGTGGTCTAGGTCTTCTCTGGGTTTCTCGGCTTGATGGACTATGGTGGCGCAGTCATGGTGTGGGGTTCCATCATCAGGGAGAGGGAGAAGGGTGGCTGGGTTGAGGGAATTAACTCTCTTTATAGTGACATTTGATGGGGTTAATAGAAGGGCCTCATACTTGTTTAATCGAGAGTTTGAAAAGTGATGGCTGCCTCTAAGGGTTAATAGGGTGGAGACGGAATGGGGCACATGGATGATGATTTCGTGTCCCAGAACCGTTTCCTGAGCCTTTTCAAGGAGGACCGCTGCGGCAGCTATGGCTCTTAGGCAGCTTACTGCCCCTTTCGCAGTGGTGTCTAATTGAAGACTGTAATATGCTATAGGTCTCTCTTGGTCTCGGAAAGACTGTGTCAATACCCCGGAGGCTACTCCCATTTGCTCATGGATAAACAAGTTAAATGGGATCCTGTAGTCGGGTAAGCCTAGCGCAGGGGCAGATCTTAGTTCTCGCTTTAAACGTTCAAAAGATTTGTATGCGTCTTCCTCCCAAACTAGGGTGTCTGGGTGATCTTGGCGGGTCATAGCGGACAGGGGTTTCGTTATTTTGCTGTATCCCGCGATCCAGGCTCTGCAGAAGCCAGCCATACCTAAAAATCCCCGAAGTTGTCGTTTAGTTTTTGGAAGGGGAATCTTAGTGACTGCTTCTATTCTATCGGTCGCTAAGCTTCGGGTGCCTACTCCTAGGATATGCCCGAGGTACTTTACTTCTTGCTTGCAATATTGCAACTTTTTTGGTGACACCTTATGTCCTTTTCTGGCTAGTTCTGCAAGGAGATGTTTGGTGTCTGTCTTACATGCTTCCTCACTGGTGGAACAGAGAAGGAGGTCATCCACGTAAAGCAAGAGGGAGGAGCTTGCAGGGAGCTGGACATCCTGTAAATCTTGGTGCAAGATGGCCGAAAATATTGCAGGTGATTCCACGTATCCCTGGGGTAACCTCATCCAGGTTAATTGACTGGGTCCCCAGGTAAAGGCGAAAAGAAATTGGCTAGCTGGGTCCAGGGGGATACTAAAGAAGGCAGAGCACAAGTCTGCGGCGGTGTACCATTTGGTTTCTGCTGGAATGGCGTTCAAGAGGGAATTAGGATTGCCGACTACTGGATGGCGGGGTATTACAAATTGATTCACCAGTCTCAAATCCTGGACAAAACGGTACCGGATTGGGGCCCCTTCTGTCGATGGTTTCTTTACTGGGAGTACTGGGGTATTACAGGGGGATGCGCAAGGGATCAGGATGCCCTTCTCGAGGAAGTCCTCTATCATAGGAGTTAGTCCCTCTATGGCTTCTTTAGGTAGGGGATATTGCTTTGTACACGGAAAGGGTAAATCTGTTCTATAGACGATTTTGACTGGGGCTGCCGACAACAAAAGACCTACTGAGGTTGACTCAGTGCCCCATAGAGAGGAGGGCAAATCATTTTCCAGTTCAGGAGGGAGTTCCGGAAACTGCCTGTCCGTTTTTGCTTCTTCAATTATTCCCTGGAAGGCGGGGATGGATTCCTCTGGCATATGTAAGTAGATGCCTTCCTCAGAACATTTAATGGTGGCATTTAATTTGCAAAGTAGGTCCCTTCCTAAGAGGTTTACCGGGCTGCTGGTTAAAAGGAAGGTATGTTCGGCTAATAGGGGTCCGAGGGTAACTTTAGTCGGACGCGATAGTGGGCAAGTGCGGGGTATCCCATCCAGACCCATGACTTTTCTGGTCTCCGGACTTGGTTCCAGGTGGCTATCAGTTAAGGTGGAGTAAGTGGCTCCTGTGTCCAATAAACATTGATATGGATGGCCGTCTATCTCAATGGTACAGAATGGTTCTTCGGAGGACAACGTTAAGACTGGGCAGATAGTTTGGGTTTGGTTGGGATCCCCTTCTAATTGTCAATAGCTCCCTTGATCGTCCGGAGGGGGTTGGTTAGGGGGGTGTAAAGGAGGTGCTGTAGCGTTGGCCCACGGGTGGGTGGATGGAGTGATCGCGGGCATTTGGGCCCTTGGTCCTGGTAAGGGTCTTTGGGTTTGAGCAGGTGTATTTGGAGGCGGCGGTGGTTTGTGGGGGGCAGGGGCTGGCTGAGGGTTGTAAGTGATGGGCGGTGGGTTTCCATATCCATAGGTTGCGTTTGGATGTGGTGTCCCGTAGATCGTGTTATTGAGGTATGGGCAAAATCGTCTAATGTGTCCTTCTTCTTGACAATAAAAGCATCCGGTGGTGGTAGGTCCCCAAGGCCTATGGGGATTGGGGTTTCCCCCTCCTCGGATTCCCTTCCCTCGGTTGAAGCCCCTGCCCCTACTAGGGTTTAACTCCATACTAAGGGCAAGGACTTGTTCGGCTTCAGGTTTGGGGTCCCTTTTCTTCCTCTCGTCTCGTGAGTTATAGACTGATTTAGCGATGGAGAGGATTTCGCTGATACTTTCCCCATCGTATCCTATCTGCAAATTTAAGGCTTTTCTAATATCGGGACAGGCTTGATCTTTAAAGAAGCCTTTCACTATGACTTCGTGCTGAGAGTTTTCCGGATCAATTCCTCCCCAGGTCTTAATGGCGGATACTAGTCTCGTATAGTAGTCGGACGGGTGTTCATTTGCTCCTTGTAGCACAGTCTGGACTTTCGTCCAGTTAACGGTGCGTTGTCCGGCGGCCTTGATGCCGTCTAAGATTGCCTTTTTAAACAAATTTAAGCACCAGATTCCATTTGTGGTATTATAATCCCATGTCGGTTCGGTGCGCAGGCATTGGGCTGTGAGTGCCGCTAACCCTACCGGGCGTCCTGTCTGATAATCCGGGAGTTCAATCACTTCTCCGGCTTTAGCTAAAATATCTGCTTTCTCAGCCTTGTTGAAAAGTGCGTTCAGGAGAACGTGAACGTCTGGCCAGGTCGGCTTATGGGTTGAAAATATTGCGCTGACCTGACGGTGACATTTATCTGGGTCGTCTCTCAATGATGGCATTTGGTTCGACCAAGTTACCAGGTCTGCCGTATAGAATGGTTGGTGGGTATATACCATTCGGGGGGCTCCGTCCAGCTGCAACGGTGGGATTGGCAGAGCCCTTAAGGGCATCTGGACGGCCGTAGAGTCCAATTGCCTGGACGTCTCTGGGGTCTCTTCGGGTCTTTCTAAAGGGAGTGAGGTTCCTAGGGCAGCATTTTGTACCTCCCTGGCTAAGGAGTTGATGTTTTCTGTGATAGCATTCTGTATCTCCCTTGCTCGTGTCAAAGGGCTGATGTTCTCTGAGGTAGTACCCTGAACTTCTCTAGCCTGTGGAAGGGAGCTAAGGTTTTCCGAGGTAGCATTTTGCATTCCTCTGGCTCGTTGCCTAGTCATGATTTGATTCCCCCCCCCCCCGTGCCCCTTGTTCCTCTGTTTCTTCACTGTTATCGTTATCCTGGTCATCGCTTGGGGCGGGTGGAACAGTTTGTCTGTAGTAAAAGGGGATAAGCGTTTGTTCCACGGAGTCGTCTATAGGGTGTCCTTCGTAGGGGGGGGAGCAGAGGTGACCTTCCATGATTCAGGATAGGCAGTTGGTAGGTCGTTCCTCCCTTTGCAACGTGGAGCAGTCCTCGGACGGCTTCAAAAGCGGCTAAGTACCCTAGTTGACGGGGTTTTTCCTCCATCAAGTAGTTTCTTAGATGCCTCAGGCGGTCTTCATTAAAGGAGCCCCCTGTTGGCCAACGTAACTCGGGCTTTGCGGAGGCAGTCCCGGCCGGCCAGGTTTCTTTACATAGATCTTCTAATTTCTGCTTCGATAGCAAGTTGTGCCCGGGGATAGACTTCCAATAAGAAATGACGAATTCAAGAGGGGAGTCGGGGTCCCTCTGGGATTCAGATGGCTTCCTTGAAGCCTTCTTCCCGGAGTGAGCCCGCTCATGTTTAGAAGCTTGGGTACCCATTTTATTCACGCGTGTCTGGGTAAAGAGAGGGAGAGGGGAGGTCGTTAGGGTTTATTTGGGTCTTGGGAATTGTCAACAGTTTCCTAACGGGGTTTTGAGAGCTCTTTCTACCTATTTCCTATTCTCTTCCTTTCCTACTTCTTTTTCAATTTCCTGGGGTTTCCTTTCCACTCTGCCAAGTCCCGCCCAGTCCTCCCTGGACTATCCCTCCTGGCAACCTCCTACCTATCGTCACAATCTTAGGAAAAGGGGCCCTACTGAACGCCCGCGCCGTGCGGTGCCAGATCGGGTGGTCCCTTGATAGAGTTCTTGAACGGAAAATCCCCCTTGCTTTCGGAAGCGGGCTCACGCACGATTCACGTGTTACGTGGCCCGACCGGTGCGGCTGGGATTGATTGATAGAAAGCCAGACCCCTTCCTGCCCCCTCCGTAAGGGCGCTCGGGAAGTTCGGAAAAGAATTCCAGACCCCTGCCGTCAACTGAGAGAGTCCGTTGCGGAGAGTCGGCTATCTTTTCAAGCCGGGTCTCTCCGTCTTATTTTCGGACCCCCAATTGGTGCAGCTGGCTGGAGAGTTTGAGAGGAGAAAGAGATAGAGCTCAGAACCCCCCTTTTGGGTCGAGCAGTGGTCCACGTTCTCTCTCGCGACGGACCAAGGGGAAAGAGTAAGAAGGATCGATAGAGAGGAGGGCAGAGAATTCAGTTGCCAGGAGATTCCACCCCCTTACCACCAGTGCACTGGGTTTCTCTACTATATTCACGCGTCTTCAACGTTGATCCCGGGATCGATGAGTATGCCGGCCGGATTCCCCTTGCTCCTGGGCTGAACCCTGGGACGTTCGATTACCGCCCGGAGGATGGCCAGGGGTCCTAAGGATCTTCCCAGGCAAAATGGCCTGGTGCCGGCTGAAGATTTCAGGGCCCCTGGTCAGCAGCACGGGAGAACCGCCCGGCCCCACGTTGGGCGCCAAATGTTACGGAAAAATTCCGGGTGCTGATTTACCTTGCCACCCGGCTCGTCGGACAATGTCCGCGGGTCCTAGCGGAAAAATGAGCTCAGCCAGAGACAGGAGCAATGAACGGAGATCCAAAGTTTATTGTGCAACAGGTTCAAAATGGAATTGAACCCCGAGAGTGGGGCGACATAAACTTTTAAAGGTTCCCTCCAGGTCCCAGAATACAGTGCAGAAAAACGTCACAAATACATCATAAAAGGTGGGGTTACACGGATCAGCACTACAGGAAAGTGGGTGGTGGGTTTACACAAATCAAGGTGGGGACTACATAGATCAGCAGTACAATAAGGTAGGCAGGGCAGAGATTGCATGGATCAGCACTCCAGTAAGGTAGGCAGGGCAGAGATTGCCTGGATCAGCACTTCAGTAAGGTAGGAAGGGCAGAGATTGCCTGGAGTGATAGAGATATGCATAAACGTTTCCTGAGTACAGGTGATGGCAAAACAATGGCACAGCCATGCATCGCCCATTACCTGGTATTGCCCGGAGGAAGGGCTTGACTGGACCATCCGACAGGATTAAGGTTTCCCTGAGTACGTGACCTGTCGGTTCGAGGATTATGGCGCTGAGGGTAGCATCATGGAGTCCGGAGGGAATCGAGTAGAATAACATTAAAATGGAGAAGATCGAAGCTTTGGCTGATTTTATATTATTTTCTGAAGTTTTCGGCTTCTTGCCGGTCAAGTGTATATTGTATATTGAGAGCGGAAACAAATGGATACAATGTAACAGGACTTTGACAGTTTTACGAGGTCGCTAGTTTCGGATCCATTGTTGTAGCAGCGGGGGGCCGTCAACAACTTGTCAGGAGGTTAAATGAGGCGTGCAAGAGCTCCCTGAGCTAGCTCCTGCAGGGGAATGCACGTTCCTGATTGGCTAAGACGCAGCCATTATGGTCAATGGGGAAACAGTATGATACGGTCTACTCGTTAGAAATAGGGCAAACAAGACTCAAGAGGAAACTGTATATAGAAGGAAAGATATATAAGGAGAAGATATTATTTATAAAGTCGAGGGTATAGTGTGGTGCTTGTGCAACAGTGTGGGGGTTCAGGAGTCACGGCAGAGCTGGGTGCCGCCGAGGTCATCGCCTCGGGCCCCTTAGTCACAAGGAAGAGGGGTGAGGAAAGGTACCCCCCCTCCTTCCGTATCAAAGGCAAATTCCCATTTCTTCCTCAAACAATCTCTGCTGAAAGCCTTCAATGAACAAGAGTCCACAATCTGGTTAAGTGTTTCAGCAAAAGTGGATCATTTAACTTTTACCAGAATGCTATTCTTTCAGCTCGTATCACTGGTGATTACTACCTGTTCAATCTCTGGGATAGAAATTTCAAGGTTGGGGGTGTTCCAAGAAAACTCCTTGGATTCTTGACCAGGGAACGGTGGAGCTATGGAGCAAATGAATTTGCCCTGGGCTGAATGAAACTTGCTGCTTGCAGTTTGCAAAGCACATTTGCAAAGCAACTTCCTCCTGAACACGTTATCATGTACAGAAAGCTGGCAAGACATTGTCATGTCTCCTGTTTCACAATTTTGGGGCTGGAAAAAAAATATAAAGGTGTAAAAGAGTTTGCTTTTCTGAAACTCTCTGCAACAACACTGTCTCCTTCACTTGAGGTCTTCTGTGGACAACATGCTTAATATGAGTCAGCAGTGTGATGCAATTACAAAAAAGCTAATGCTGTTCTAGGCTGCACCAGCAGATATATAGTGTCCAGATTAAGGGAAGTGATAGTTTTCTCCTGGGACTAGGCTACATTTGTAAAGATAAAGCTCTTTCTATGCATTATAATACTATGACACCAGATGGCGCAGTGGAGTCCCATTTTTTGCCAAAGGAACTTTCCCAAAGGAAAACTTTGTGAGAATGATGTATCGTGGTATCTAGCACCTACTAAATTAGCAAAAATGTATAGAACTGCTACAAATATTTGTTGGATATGTAAAGATAAAGAAGGCACCCTCCGCCATACATGGTGACCTGCAAGATAAGAAAAGCATTTTGGGAAATGATATATAATGAGTTGATTTTTTTTTTTATAAAATAACCTTTGTAAAGAAATCCAGAAGTGTTTTTACTAGGAATCTAAGGTGCAGAAATACCAAAGGAGCAGAAACGACTTTTTATGTATGCGACGACAGCAGCACTGATACTTTTGGCTCTGAGAAGGAAAAAAGATAAAGTCCTTACCAGAGAGGAATGGTTGATAAAAATGATGGACTACGCCAAAATGGCAAAAATGACCGGAAAGATTAGAAACCAAGAAGAATAACTTTAATAAGGAATGGGGAAAATTTGTAAGTTCCCCTGGAGAACACTGTACACAATTAAAAACATTGGCAGCATTGTAACAACACTTGTAATGTAGCAAGAACTATGGTAAGAATGGAATTTTAGGAAAAACTGGAAAACATTATATGATGCTGTCAGGGAACTGACATCAGAGTCAGAGGTGGAGGCAAGGCTCCCAAGCGATGCTGGAGAGGGGGCCAGCAAGGAGATAGGGAGCTCATCGGCTGGGGAAGGGAATCAGCGCAACACCAGTAGAGAAGGGGGGCAGATGGGGGATTCGGAGAGGGGTCTCCAAGACTCTTCGCCCGAAAACAGTGGGGAGAGCACAGGCACTCCTCTGCCCACTCCCTCCCTGCGCAGAAGACTTCAGCGCAGGGAGAGTAGGAGGAGACTGGGCGTCAAACAACTTCTTTGCTGGAAGAGGTTCAAAAAGCGCCCACTGACAGATACTGCTAGCGAATGAACAGCCACGGAGTGAAGGGCTGTCAGCCAGGACAGGTTAAACCAGGCAACCTGGCCCAGGAGTGGCGGTAACTTACGCACAAGCAACCCCTTATAACCATTACAGATGCAGTTGAATGGAATCCATGGAATCTCAGCTCAGGGAAGTCCAAGGATTCAGAGAATCGTATATGTTTATGATTATGACTTTTATTTGAATGTGAATGTTAATTGTAAAATTGAACAATAATTTTAAAAATACAATGTGTTTAACTGAATCGCTTCTCTGATGTGTCTTGATCCAGCCCTGCTCTGGAGGGTAGGACTCAAATCAATGGCTTCATGTTACAAAAAAGAAGATTCAGAAATAAACATATGGAAAAACTTACTGACAGTAAGAGCTGTTTGACAGTGGAATGGTCTCCCTTGGGAGATTGTGGACTCTCCTCCTTGGAGGTATTTAAGCAGAAGTTGGATGGCCATGTGTCATGGATGTCTTTAGCTGAGATTCCAGCATTGGAAGGAATTGGACTAGATGGCCCTCAGGGTCCCTTCCAACTCTACAATTCACTGGGACCCGGGGGAATGCCATGACCTAGAACCAAATGTAGACACCCACTGGGGTAAGCACAGCATGTAGGCAGTTCGGATCATACATTGCTGTCAGAGAGTGATGACAGTACGAATATTTCTGCTCAAAGTCGGTTTCTAAGAAGCACTGTCCTTGTCCTTCTCCACTGATGGAACTCTAACGTGGAGTCAGAAGCACTTTCCACCCACAACCCATCCCAAGAACCAGATTTACAAGGATTAAGAAGACCTGTGCTATTCAAGAAGGCCTGTAACTGGCCCCCACTACCAAATCAACATGGCAAATTACAGTAGCATCTGATCTATAAGATGCAAGGCCAAAATGGAGGAGGTGCAATAATAATAATCAAAATATCTTTCAAATGTGGATGTCCCGCCCCCCAATGAAGTAGTAACCATAGTCGTAATTAGTACAATCTCTGTTTCTCATTGGAACCTAATGAACCATGAGTCAAGCACATATGTTATGGCCACAAGTCCATATGCCAGGGATCATTGAGGGTTTTGAGGCATGATGGCATGCACTGGCTGAACACCAAGGAATGGTGGGAGGTACAATCTGGGGAATTTCCAAGGGATGAAGACTAGGAGCCCGGGAATTGATGATCAGACAGGGACAGTGTGTGGCAGAGAGAAGTCCAGAAGCAGAAGCAGAGGCAGACGTAGGAGATAGGAGAAGCCAAGAGGCAGAGATGAGTCAGGCTAGTGAAGGAGCCAGGGTGTCCTCCCTCCTGCTGCGACAAGCTCCCCTCTCCCGGTCTCTCCCAGGACCAGAAGAGGGATGAAGAGGGAGGAGCAGAGAAGGGTGCATCAGTGGAGTCTTAGATAGCATGGAAAGGACCTGGGGAAGGAGGAGAGCTAAACAGCTGTGGGAAGGAGGCGATGTTCACCCTCCACAACTGCCTCATGGGGGCAAGACCTACTGAAAAGAGTTGCTGTGGCCTGGCACCTGTGAGCAGGCCTTGCTTCTTCTAATATTCTAATTATTCTAATAAGAGTTATCTTCTTCTTGTTGTTGTTGTATAGTCATTTAGTCGTATCCAACTCTTCGTGACCCCATGGACCAGAGCACGCCAGGCACTCCTGTCTTCCATTGCCTCCCGCAGTTTGGTCAAACTCATGTTCACCTCTTCGAGAACACTGTCCAACCATCTCGTCCCCTGTTGTCCCCTTCTCCTTGTGCCCTCCATCTTTCCCAACATCAGCGTCTTTTCCAGGGAGTCTTCTCTTCTCATGAGGTGGCCAAAGTATTGGAGCCTCAGCTTCACGATCTGTCCTTCCAGTGAGCACTCAGGGCTGATTTCCTTAAGAATGGAGAGGTTTGATCTTCTTGCAGTCCATGGGAGGGACTCTCAAGAGCTCTCCAGCACCATAATTCAAAAGCGTCAATTCTTCGGCGATCAGCCTTCTTGATGGTCCAGCTCTCACTTCCATACATCTCTACTGGGAAAACAGTAGCTTTAACTATACGGAACTTTGTTGGCAAGGTGATGTTTCTGCTTTTTAATATGCTGTCTAGGTTTGTCATTGCTTTTCTCCCAAGAAGCAGGAGTCTTTTAATTTTGTTACTGCTGTCACCATCTGCAGTGATCATGGAGCCCAAGAAAGTAAAATCTCTCACTGCCTCCATTTCTTCCCCTTCTATTTGCCAGGAGGTGATGGGCCCAGTGGCCATGATCTTCGTTTTTTTGATGTTGAGCTTCAGACCATATTTTGCGCTCTCCTCTTTCACCCTCATTAAAAAGTTCTTTAATTCCTCCTCACTTTCTGCCATCAAGTTTGTGTCATCTGCCTATCTGAGGTTGTTGATATTTCTTCTGGAAATCTTAATTCCAGCTTGGGATTCATCCAGCCCAGCCTTTCGCATGATGAATTCTGCATATAAGTTAAATAAGCAGGGAGACAATATACGGTAATTGGTAATTACATTTATTGTGATGATGGGTTTCAAGAGTAACTCTCACTGGCTTGAAATCAACAGGGGAGCAGAATTTGTAAACTAATGGGAGGCCAGAGCAGGGAAACTGAGGGGAGTAGAAAAGAGGCACATAGGTGTTTGTGTACAGCATATAGTAACAGCTAACCAATATTGCACCACGTACAAGTCTTTAAGTACATGTGGGAGGATTATAGAGAGCATAATCCCACTTAAGAGTAGACATGATGAAATTGCCTGACATGACTAATTTAGTTTCATTAATTCCAATGAGTGTACTGTGAGCATGATCTTACATAAATAAGCCCAAAGATCCCAAATTTTGTTACAGGACTTGCTGCTTCTGTCACTCGTTTGAAAGAATCACAATAGGTTCAGAATCCCCCAAGTGAATCAGGATGTCTATTCCTCATCAGCAGAAGCGTGTAGAAACCTTTTTGAAATTATGATTTAATCATATACATACGTTACAGCTCAATTGCCAGGAATTAAAAGAATAATATCAGCAGCAATCATTCTGTGTTTTAAACTGTTTTTAATTTTTTTGCTTTGTTGTACCACCATAAGCGGTGGTTTTTATCCATGTACTTTTATTTTGTTTTGATTTATTTTGGGGTGGGGTGGGGTGGTTGGGGAGTGGGGTGGGGATTGGTTTTGTTTTCGTGTAATTGTTTTTGTTTTGTTTGCTTTTATATTCTGTAAATGGAGGCGAGTATGAGGCTTGGGATTCCTACTGTGGAGGGGCGAGGGAGGTATGGCGGTGGGGGCAGATGTCATAGGCGAAGGGGATCGAGATACGGATATGCTCGTACCCCTTCCAATCTGCGCCCCATCCCGAGAGACGAGTGTAGGGTGAGCAAGGATTAATCACCTCCGTCACTGGTGTTGTGCAATGCCAGGTCTATAGGCAACAAAACCGCCACCCTGTGAGATTTCTTCACCTCGCAGGGGGTTGACCTGGCATGTGTGACTGAGACCTGGGTGCGCGAAGGGGATACTGTTACCTTACGAGAGATGGCGCCCCCGGGTTTCTCCGTCCTTCACCAGTCGCGGACTGTGGGCCGGGGGGGAAGGGTGGCGTTATTAATCCGGGAAGATTGTTCTTTCAGGGCTCTACCATCGCCATCGATCCCCGGCATTGAATGTGTTGGCCTAGTGTGGGGCTCCGAGGTGAGCTTGGCTGTCTGGCTGGTGTACCGGCCACCTAGCGCACCAGCAGCCACCCTGTCAGGCCTGCTGGAGGCGGTGGCCGGCTGGGCCTTGGAGTTCCCTAACCTATTGGTATTGGGGGACTTCAACATCCATGCTGATGCCACTCCCTCCTCACAGGCTCTGGACCTGGTGTCTTCCATGGCGACACTAGGGCTCTCCCAGTTTGTTTCGGGCCCCACACATCAAGCAGGCCACACGCTGGATTTGATCTTTGGCGTCAGTATAGATGTGATCATGTTTCCTTCGATGAAGGTGCCATGGTCTGATCACTATGCTCTGAAAGCCAGGATTGACGTTCCACCCCCACCCTGCTTGGGTGGCGAGCCAATTTGGGCTCGCCCGCAGAGGCTGATGGACCCTGATAGATTCCGTCAAGCCTTGCGGGACCTTTCTCCCCCTGGCGACTCATTGACTGAGCTTGTTGAGGCCTGGAATACCCAGCTCCTGGCAGCCATCAATGAGATCGCACCTAAGCGCCCTCTGCGACCCCGCAGAAACCGGGCTCCCTGGTTTACCGAGGAGCTCCGGAAAATGAAGCGGGACCTCAGACGGCTAGAGCGAGTATGGCGGGGTGCCCGTGACGGAGCTTCAAGAACATCTTATAGGGTTTTTATGAAAACCTACGAGATGGCAGTGAAGGCCGCTAAAAAGTCCTACTTCTCGGCCTCCATTGCATCCGCTAGCTCTCGCCCGGCGCAATTATTTAGTATAATTCGGTCTTTAACGTCCCTCGAAGGACAGCCAAATTTAAATAACAATTTGACACACAGCTGTGAGGCATTTGCGAGCTTTTTTGCGGAGAAGGTCTTGTTGCTCCGCCATGACCTCCCTGCCAATTTGGATACAATAAAGGAACTGGAGGCCCCTCGACTGTCCTCAGGTTCAGTATTGGACCACTTTGACTGGATATCCCCAGCTGATGTAGACAGACTCCTCCGAGCTGGAAAGCCCACCACCTGTCCTCTCGACCCGTGCCCGTCCTGGCTGATTAGAGCGTGTCCAGAAGAGGTGCGTGCCCCCCTGGGGGATATCATCAATCTGTCCCTTGGCACCGGGACATTCCCAGGGGAACTGAAGGAGGCAGTGGTGCGCCCGCTCTTAAAGAAAATATCATTAGATCCCTTAGATCTATCCAATTACCGCCCGGTTTCGAATCTTCCGTTCCTGGGTAAGGTGGTGGAGAGAGCGGTTGCTGAACAGCTTGGTAGGTTTCTGGATGAAACATCAGCTCTGGATCCATTCCAGTCCGGCTTCCGCGCTGGTCATGGGACCGAGACGGCTCTGGTCGCCCTAACAGATGATCTCCGCAGGCAGCTGGATCAAGGCGGGTTGGGGCTGCTGATTCTTCTAGACCTGTCAGCAGCCTTTGACATGGTCGATCACGAACTCCTGGACCACGCCTTGCCGACGTGGGGATCCAGGGCACAGTCCTTCAATGGCTGCGCTCGTTTCTCTCTGGTCGGGGACAGAGGGTGGCGCTTGGGGGGGAATTGTCATCCCGCCACTCCTTGGTGTGTGGTGTGCCTCAGGGTGCAATACTCTCCCCGATGCTTTTTAACATCTTTATGCGCCCCCTCGCCCAGCTTGTCCGGAGTTTTGGGCTGGGCTGCCATCAGTATGCTGATGACACCCAACTCTATTTGTTGATGGACGGCCACCCGGACTCGGCCCCAGACACACTGATCAGATGCTTGGAGGCTGTGGCTGGATGGTTATGTGGGAGCCGGTTGAAATTAAATCCTTTGAAGACAGAGGTCCTCTGGTTGGGACGGGACGACATGGGACTGAGGGGGCAACTCCCATCTCTTGCGGGGGTGCAATTAGTGCCAGCACCGTCCGTTAAGAGTTTGGGTGTCATCTTCGATACCTCCCTCTCCATGGAGGCGCAGATTGCAGCTATAACAAAGGCGGCATTTTTTCATCTCCGCCAAGCTAAGCAGTTGGCTCCTTACCTCTCTCGCCCTGACCTAGCCACTGTGATCCACGCGACGGTCACCTCCAGACTGGATTATTGTAACTCGCTCTACGTGGGGCTGCCCTTGAGACTGACCCAGAAACTCCAGCGGGTGCAGAATGCCGCAGCGAGACTCCTTACGGGGTCTTCGCTTAGAGATCACATTCATCCGGTGCTATACCAGCTGCACTGGCTCCCGGTGGAGTACAGGATCAGGTTTAAGGTGCTGGTTTTAACCTTCAAAGCCCTATACGGCCTAGGGCCCTCATACCTACGGGACCGCCTCTCCTGGTATGCCCCACAGAGGAACTTACGATCTTCAAATAAAAACACCTTGAGGGTCCCAGGCCTCAGAGAGGTTAGGCTGGCCTCAACTAGAGCCAGGGCTTTTTCGGCTGCGGCTCCAACCTGGTGGAACGCTCTGTAACAAGAGACAAGGGCCCTGCAGGACTTGACATCTTTCCGCAGGGCCTGCAAGACAGAGCTGTTCCACCTGGCATTTGGTCAGGGCGCAGCCTGACCCCCTCCTCTGGCAATCTTTACAAAGCTTTAGTTTATGGTTGCCATCAATTTTGATTTTAATTCATTTTTATAATGTTTTATAATGTCATACTGTTTTATTGCTGTTAGCCGCCCTGAGCCCGGCTTTGGCTGGGGAGGGCGGGATATAAATAAAATTTATTATTATTATTATTATTATTATTATTATTATTATTATTTATACATATTTATTAAAGTTTTTTGAATACAAATGCATAAATAATAAACAACATTACTTATATCATAACATAACTTCATCACTTCTTTGGACTCCCTCACGTCTCCCACTCACACTTACATCGTTACAAAAAAAAAAAAAAAAAAAAAAAAATTCCAAGCAAATTACCCTCTTGTTTGCAATCTTATCTCCGCTCATTTAAATAAAAACCTAGCAATTCTCCAAAAAGTTTGTATTTTCCTTAATCTCACTTCTCGTCAAATTCAGATCTAATTCAGTGGTGGGCAATTATTTATGATCTAGCATCCTTCTTAACATTCAACCAAATTACAATATTTTTGTAAATAAATCTTGAATTTCCTCCAGTCTTCCTCAGCCCTCTCCTGTCCCAGGTCTCGGATTCTACCAGTCATCTCGGCCAGTTGCATATAGTCCATCAGCTGCTTCTGCCACTCTTCCAGTGTGGGTAGATCTTGAGTTTTCCAGCTCTTAGCGATGAGTATCCTTGCTGCCGTTGTTGCATACATAAAAAATGTTCGGTCCTCCTTTAACACCTTCTGGCCGGCAATACCCAGAAGGAAGGCCTCTGGTTTCTTAATAAAGGTATACTTAAATACCTTTTTCAACTCATTATATATCATTTCCCAGAAGGCCTTCACTTTAGGGCAGGTCCACCAGAGGTGAAAGAATAGGTTGTGTGGAGGCACTATGCAATATTTGAAGGCTTCACATCCTTTATCACAGTTAAGGAATGGAAGGGGGAGAAGTTTGAAACAGACGTTCCCCTGACTTCCACTAGCCTTTCCTTCAATGGCAGAAGTTTGAGTAAAATGGAGATGGTGGAAAACTGAGATAACTGTGACTTTAGGAATAATGGAGGGATGGAGGAACACTGAGCAATTGGTGTGTTTGTATGTGTATGTGTGTTTGTATATATAACATTTTAACAAGGAGAAACAGCAGAGATGGGTACGGAAGCAACCATCCAAAAGCTAAGAAAACAGAAGAATGAAATGGAAAGTGGAATTAAAGAGGACAAAGAGACTTTGGAGAACAATATGGATGAAGGATTGCCAGAACAGAAGGATGAAATGGTGGAGCTGGAGGCAACAGATGGTGTAATGAAGAAGTCCTTCACAAAAGGTGACTAGAGGACTGAAACAGCCAAATGGCGGTGTTGTGATGTTGGAGGAGTGGAAGGAAGCCACAGATGAAGAGATGAAGAGACATCAATTAGATGTTGGGGGCTCCTACTCTTTTTAACTTTTTTAACTTTTTAATCTTTTAACCCTCTTCTTATCAAAAGTTTGGCAACCTGGGGTTTTATATCAGACAACTTGTGAAGTTGGCACTGTAAATTAGATCTAACAAAGTCAAACAGCTTAACAGCCGCTGCCCAGGCTATTTCAAAGACTCATAGCTCTAAACAATTTAATTAATCTTCTGAACTTTTTCCGAACTGACTCTGACTCAGGCTTTGACTCGGCGTTTTAAATGAGCTAAGGGAGGTCAAGCTGTGTTGCAGGAGTGTTCCGCTTGTGCTTGCCTCTGCCCTCTTGGCTTGTGGACCCAACTGTGCTGTGTGCCTGCTCTGTCTTCCCAGTTGTGGGTCCGGCTGTCCTGCATGCCAGCGGTGCTCCTGGACTGAGACAGACTGGTTGAGTGCTCGGCATGGAGCCTGGGTCAAGATATATTACTCTGCAGATGACTCAATTGAAAGGCACCTAGGGAAGCCAGAGAGGGGGGTTCCACCCTCAAGACGCCAGAGACTCTTAAGCCACAGGGCTGGCAGCTGGTTGTAGCAGAGGAGAGGTATCATCCTGTGGCCCTGAGAACACCAGCTGTGGGGGAAACCAGAGGACTCCTGATGCCAAGAGGAACACTTTCTCTGCCACTACAAGTGCTAGCGCAACAGCAAGAGGAGGGCCCCCTGGGACCATCGGGCATGGCATTGACATCAAACAGGGCATTTACTGAGCCTGCCCTGCTTTCCTTTGCCCATCCCCTGAGGTCGCCTGGTTGTTCAGGTTGGCAGATTCAGAGATCATTCAGAGATCATTCGAGTAGACTCGAGCTGGCGCGTGATGCTACAAGAACTTCGTCTGCTACAAGAACCTTTTTTCTTTTCTTTTCTTTCCTTTCTCCCCTCCCCTCTTCCTTTGCCATTTGTTTTAGTTTTTTATAGTTCATTGTTCCATGATAATATTTAAGTTTTGCTTTCTTACTGTTAGATGTTTGATTTTTGTTCTCCTGCTATTTAGGTGTTTTTTCTTCCCTTAATGTACGTTATATGGTAGTTCTGTTTAGCTGTGGAATGTTTTGGGGTTTATTTTTTAATTTAATTAATTGGTTTGTTTAATATTAGAATAGTAGCCTGACAAAGAATATAATAGTTTCATACAATCAGAGAGGTAGCTGATGTTTAGCTGGTTTGTTCTACTCGACTAATTAGAGTTATCGAGTTGTTGATATTATAAACAGAATAATTCTCTTGCGGGGACACAATTAGTGCCAGCACCGTCCGTTAAGAGTTTGGGTGTAATCTTCGACACCTCCCTTTCCATAGGTGTTTGTGTACAGCATATAGTAACAGCTAACCAATATTGCAGCACGTACAAGTCTTTAAGTACATGTGGGAGGATTATAGAGAGTATAATCCCACTTAAGAGTAGACATGATGAAATTGCCTGACATGACTAATTTAGTTTCATTAATTCCAATGAGTGTACTGTGAGCATGATCTTACATAAATAAGCCCAAAGATCCCAAATTTTGTTACAGGACTTGCTGCTTCTGTCACTCGTTTGAAAGAATCACAATAGGTTCAGAATCCCCCAAGTGAATCAGGATGTCTATTCCTCATCAGCAGAAGCGTGTAGAAACCTTTTTGAAATTATGATTTAATCATATACATACGTTACAGCTCAATTGCCAGGAATTAAAAGAATAATATCAGCAGCAATCATTCTGTGTAACTTCTTTTTTATATATATACATATTTATTAAAGTTTTTTGAATACAAATGCATAAATAATAAACAACATTACTTATATCATAACATAATTTCATCACTTCTTTGGACTCCCTCACGTCTCCCGCTCACACTTACATCGTTACAAAAAAAAAAAAAATTCCAAGCAAATTACCCTCTTGTTTGCAATCTTATCTCCGCTCATTTAAATAAAAACCTAGCAATTCTCCAAAAAGTTTGTATTTTCCTTAATCTCACTTCTCGTCAAATTCAGATCTAATTCAGTGGTGGGCAATTATTTATGATCTAGCATCCTTCTTAACATTCAACCAAATTACAATATTTTTGTAAATAAATCTTGAATTTCCTCCAGTCTTCCTCAGCCCTCTCCTGTCCCAGGTCTCGGATTCTACCAGTCATCTCGGCCAGTTGCATATAGTCCATCAGCTGCTTCTGCCACTCTTCCAGTGTGGGTAGATCTTGAGTTTTCCAGCTCTTAGCAATGAGTATCCTTGCTGCCGTTGTTGCATACATAAAAAATGTTCGGTCCTCCTTTAACACCTTCTGGCCGGCAATACCCAGAAGGAAGGCCTCTGGTTTCTTAATAAAGGTATACTTAAATACCTTTTTCAACTCATTATATATCATTTCCCAGAAGGCCTTCACTTTAGGGCAGGTCCACCAGAGGTGAAAGAATGTTCCTTCGTGTTCTTTACATTTCCAACATTTATTATCAGACAAATGGTATATTTTGGCAAGTTTAACTGGGGTCATGTACCATCTATATATCATTTTCATTACATTTTCCTTCAGAGCATTACATGCAGTGAAGTTCAGCCCAGTGGTCCACAACCTTACCAGTCCTCAAACATAATATTATACCCAATGTCCTGAGCCCACTTTATCATAACCGATTTAACCATTTCGTCTTGTGTATTCCATTTTAACAGCAAGTTATACATTCTTGATAATACCTTAGTCTTTGGTTCTAACAATTCTGTTTCCAACTTCGATTTCTCCACCTGGAACCCTATCTTTTTATCGTTTTTAAAGACTTCTTTAATCTGAGCGTAATGTAACCAGTCTCGCACTTTATCCTTCATTTTCTCCAAACTCTGCAATTTCCAATTGTCTCCATCTTTTTCTAATATTTCCCAATATTTTGGCCATTTGGCCTCCATATTGGATCTTTTTCGGGCCTTAGCTTCCAGAGGTGAAAGCCACCTCGGAGTTTTGTTTTCCAATAAGTCTTTGTATTTTGTCCAGACATTAAATACTGCTTTCCTGACAATATGGTTCTTAAAGACCTTATTGATCTTAACCTTGTCATACTATAAATATGCATGCCAACCAAAAGCGTTGTTAAAACCTTCCAGGTCCAGTACATCAGTGTCTTCGAGAAGTAGCCAGTCTTTTAGCCAGCAGAAAGCTGTGGCTTCATAGTACAGCTTTAAGTCCGGCAGGGCAAAGCCCCCTCTTTCTTTCGCATCAGTTAGTATCTTAAACTTAATTCTGGGCTTTTTGCCCTGCCAGACAAATTTAGATATATCTCTCTGCCACTTCCGGAAGCACTCCGTCTTGTCCACAATCTGCAATGTTTGGAACAAAAACAACATCCTTGGCAATACATTCATCTTAACAGCAGCAATTCGGCCTAACAAGGAAAGCTTCAATTTTGTCCAACTATCCAAGTCTCTCTTAATTTCAGACCAACATTTTTCATAGTTATCCTTAAATAGACTCAGATTCTTTGCTGTTATATTTACCCCTAGGTACTTTACTTTTTTATCCACAGTTAGTTCTGTTTCTCTCTGAAACCGTTCTGACTCTGTATCTGTCAGATTTTTCCCCAGCACCTTAGTTTTCTGTTTATTTAGTTTGAATCCCGCCACCCAACCAAAATCTTGAATCAATTGTAATACTCTTATTGTACTAGATTCTGGCTCCTGCAAAGTCAGAACTAGGTCATCTGCAAAAGCTTTAAGTTTATATTGTTTCGCTCCGACCTGAATCCCTTCCACCAACCGGTCCCCTCTAATCAAATTCAAGAGCACCTCCAGAACCGAAATAAATAACAAAGGGGAAATCGGGCAGCCTTGTCGTGTTCCTTTTTCAATTTTGAACTCTTCTGTAACCACATTGTTTACTATCAATTTAGCCTTTTGTTCTGAATATATTGCATCAATCCCATTCTCAAAACCCCGACCCACCCCCATTTCTTTTAAATTTCCCTTCATAAATTTCCAAGAGATATTATCAAAGGCTTTCTCCGCATCTATGAAAATTAGCACTGCTTTTGTATTTATGTCTGTTTGCAAAAGTTCCAAGATGTCAATAATGTTCCTTGTATTAGCAAACATGTGTCTACCTGGGAGAAAGCCTGCCTGGTCTTTGTGAATTACTTCATTTAAAACTTTTTTAAATCTGCTTGCCAGGACATCTGCAAATATTTTGTAATCCACATTTAAAAGGGAGATGGGACGGTAGTTCTTGAGTTGTGTCTTTTCAGAATCCGATTTAGGTATCAATGTGATGAATGCTTCCTTCCACGAATCCGGCGCCCTCCTCCCCTCCATAATTTCATTGCTAACCTCCATCAGTGGTTGTATCAAGTAGTCTTTTAATGTCTTATAATACTTGGAGGTTAGCCCATCTGGCCCTGGAGATTTGCCCAATTTCATGTTCTGAATGGCTTTTTCAATCTCTTGGCGTGTTATTTTACTGTTCAGGAGTGATCTATTTTCTTGTGACAGTTTTTTAAGTCCATTTTTCTCCAAAAATTGTTTAATCTCAACCTCGTCCTGCGGCCCTTGAGTATATAGTTTTTTGAAATATTTCTGAAAACACTTTCTAATCTCCGTGGGGTTCTGAATGTTTCTTCCTTCAATTTCCAAATTTGTAACTATATTTAATTTTTGTCTCTTCTTCAACTGCCAAGCTAGCAGTTTCCCACATTTATTTGCCGATTCAGAAGTTTTTTGTTTCATTAATTTAATCTTCCACTCTATTTCCTGATTTATCAGTTTAGAATATTGTGCTTGATGGAATTTGATTTCTCTCAAGATCAGCTGTGACTTCGGGTTTAATCTTAACTTCTTCTCTAGTTCTTTTATTTTCTCCAAAATCTTATCTTTTCTATCGTTTTGTATCCTCTTCCTTACAGCATTCTGTTGTATCAAGAACCCCCTCATCACAGCTTTACTTGCGTCCCAAATAATTCTTTTTTCCACCGTAGTGTTCATATTTATCTCAAAATAGTCCTTCATAACTTTCTGGGCCTTCTTGATAATCTCCTGATCTCTGAAAAAATTGTCATTCATCTTCCATCTAAAGGAGCCGGTTGGTAATAATATCATGTCCATTTTCAGTGCATTATGGTCGGAGCAGGTTTTTGGGCAGATTTCCACCTTTCTGACCTTGGGTGCCAGACCTCTAGTTATCCATATTTGGTTGATTCTTGTCCAAGTCAGCTGGGCTTCAGAGAAAAATGTTCCTTCTTTTCCCAAGGGGTTCTTCGTTCTCCAAATGTCAATCCAGTCCATATTGTCTGTCAATTCAAAGAAAGTCTTTGGTAATCTGCCGTCTTTTGTGACATTTTGACTTTGTGACTTATCCATGTTAGTTAATACGACCCCGTTCATGTCTCCCAACATAATGATGTTGTCATAGTCCAGATAATCCAGCATGGTCTCATGCAACTTCTTGAAAAATTCCGATTTCCCTTCATTTGGTGCATAGATTCCTAATATCAGAATCTTTTCTCCTTGATGTTGTATTTCGATTGCCAAAATTCTTCCATGTTCATCTTTAAATAAAAATTTAGGTGACAGGCTCTCTTTGCATATATCACCACGCCTCTCTTCTTTACTTTGTCTGAAGATATAAATTCCTGGCCAGGTCTTTTGTTTGTTAATACTTTTCTGTGGAGCCTAGTCACATGTGTTTCTTGTAAGCAAATAATGTCCAATTGTTCCTTTTTTAATATATGAAAAATTTTCCTCCTTTTTTCCGGAATGTTGCAGCCATTTATATTCCAGCTCAAAAGTTGCAGAGACATCCTGAATAAATCTGGTTATTTTTCTAGGGGTGGTATCTTGTCCACTGGATCTTCAGGATCCGAGGGTGCAGACACCCCTGGTGCTCCAGGCCCCGAAGGTAGTTCAAGTCCTTTTTGAAGGTCCTCTCCGTAGGCGATCAGAAACTTATCTCTATCTTCCAGTGTTCTGATTTTAATCTTCTTCCCTCTAAAAGTGAAAGATAATCCTTGAGGAAAATCCCACCTGAAGATGATTGAGTTGCTCCTCAACAGTTTTACTAGTTCCAAGTAATCAGATCTAAGGTCCAACAGTTGTTTAGGAATATCCTTGTAAATTTCAATTCTTTTATCCAAAATATCCAGTGACTTTCCGTAATGCAGGCCCAATATCTTGTCCCTTTCCTCCTTTGATCTCAATGTTATTAAACAGTCTCTGGGCTTCTCTTTCTTTATAAGTCTTCCAAGCCTGAAGGCTGATATGATTTTAAGATCTTTTTCCTCTAAGTTCCAAAACTTGGAAAATTCTTTAGTCAAAAACTCAGCTAGATTGCCTTCTTCAACTTCTGGTACCGACCTTATCCTTAAATTGGTCTCCCTGTTCCGCAGTTCTATCATGGAAAGATAGGTCTGGTGTTCACCTACTTGTTTGCTGAGTGGTCTTACCTCTTTTTCTAAATTTCCCAGTCTTTGGCTGGTATCCTCAGCCAATTTCCGATTTTCACCTGCAGTCTCCTTCAGTTCTCCGATTGCTTGTACATTCTGTGCGACTTGTCCAGTTAATCTATTTAAACATTCTGTATTTTGATCAATTTTAGCTGTTTGCTGATCAACTTTTTTATCCAAAGATTCCAATTTTTCAAGAATTTTCTCTAAAATAGAGCCAGTTGCTCCTGAGGCCATCTCTTCCAATTGTAATTCCTCGGTTTCTCCCTCCCCTGCCTGTGGCAGAGAAGCAGCTTCTTCCTCAGAAGTCAAAATAGGCAAGGTAGGCAAAGTAGGCACAGATGATCTACGTGTCTGAGAGGCTGCGGTTAAAGTTGTTAGAGTTGTTTGTCTGGTTCTCGGTCCCTTTTTCCTTGCACCACTCATTCCAGAGTTATCTAAGAATCAAGGTCAAGCTGAGTTGTTCCCATGAGAAAACAACGGCCCAGATGGTAACAGTCAAACAGGAGGCTGGGAAAAGGAAAGTAAAACAATGTCACTGCTGTAAATCCCAAATCCTCTAGGGGGAGCTTAAAATGTCTTTAGGGAAGAAATCAATTCCAATAAAATTAATAAAGTCTAATTTAATGTCCAGGAACCTTCAATAAGATAGGTTTTAGCAGAGTTAGTATTTAACAAGCCACAGTATTTCAGACAGTGCTTACTGGTGTTCCGAAAGGTGCTTCAAAATAGCCAGTCCAAACTCCCTCAGATTGTTTCAAAGTTTAAGTTCAAAGTATCCAATCCTGCAGACTGACTGCTCAGTTACTCAGGCAGTTCCAGCACCTGGGTTTTTTGCTTAAATTGTAATCCAAATGGAAGAAAGGTATCACAGTCCAAATAGAAGTCATATAATCAAACTTAAAGTCCTTATTCTGCTTAGAAATAATTTCCGCGGGTGCCCAGATCAATTAAGTTAAAAGTTCGCTCTTTGCCTCCACTCCTCCAGCTCTTTGCTTTGAAGTTCAGTGTCAGCGGAAGACGGACTTCCTATTTTTCGTCACTCCACTTTCAGCCAAATTCAATGTCTTTAGGTCTCAAAGTTTTGTAAAATCCTTATTACTCACGCATTGTTGCTTTCCGAATCAAAAGTTTAGGAAGAAAGGTCAGCGCTCACCGGCAGCAGCAACGCGGCTTCGCTCTGTTGACTGCGGAACGACCCACAGCGCCGCAACCCCCTCCGCGATCCGGAGCCCCTTACGGGGTTCCTTCAACGTTTTGGGGGCTGCTCCTGGCGCCCGCCGGGTCCCAAGACCACAGGCTTCTGCCACCTGTGGTTTTCCAAAATGGGTCTCCGCTTCGCCGCAGCGGACGACCCGATCTCAGCGGAGCTTCCCTCTCCCGGTTAGAAGAGGGCAGCCATTGCCGTTCGCGCCGCCTCAATTGCCAGCTCAATTGCCAGGAATTAAAAGAATAATATCAGCAGCAATCATTCTGTGTAACTTCAAAGAGCAAGAAGGCATGGCAGGAAGCCTGAGGAGTAAGTGCAGAATGTTAATGAGAGATAAAGCACTGACTCCTTTCCCAGCTGGATTTTCCCGCTGGTTATCTTTTTAAATTAAGGGTGGCTAGTCCTCATGCCATCATATGACATATTAGTTTGGGTGTATGAAAACCTGGCTTCAGCACATGTGGAGATTTGGTTGATTATGGTATCTCTAAGAAGCACAAAACACTGCTTCTCTCGGCAAGCTCTTCCAACATCTTTTGGGCACGGACTCATGTAGCAAAGGACTCCTCCAGAAAACTTTTTGATTATGCATCTTTTCATCATGATTTGTGCTCATAATAATTTCAAGGTGGTTACAGCCAACTCCATTTTCAATACTATTTATGCCTGCATAGATTTTTGAGGTGGTCATACAGTTTCATTTCCATTCTATCACATCCTTTAACTTTCTACTGAAAACTACATATGCACAGACTTGTTTTTGTCTCACTTTTGCAATATATATAGTTTCCCCAGACAGCAATAATGCGGGAGCGTTCAGGAAGCATTACAGAAGAACTAACAAAGCGGAATATTCTTGTCAAGAATATGGTGCAGGATTCACCCTCAATAAAAATCCTGCCTGGTGGAACCAGTAGAACTAGTAACTGGTTGACATTACACATTCTATCCTTAAAAACGGTGTGGGAAAAATTAGCTGAATTGGGTTTGTTTGCTGAAACTTTTCAGCATACTGACTAAAACAAATAAATAAATAACCAAAATAAAAACAAAGAAATGAAAAGAGAGAGAGAGAGAGAGAGAGAGAGAAACGCCAAGCCCTGTCTCAAAGGTAGGTTTTAACTCTTGTCTCACACAGAAGGGAGTGGACCCTCCCAGCTCTCACCTGGGTGCTTCCCTTTCTTCCCCCACTCTCCCACCCTGCCTCTCACACAGGGTCTTTCACTGGCCAGATATCAACTTCATGTGTGTATTCAAAATATTCTAAATGTTCGTTCCAGTATGATATAGCCATTTCCGAACTTGAGAGGAGAGGGGGTTGCGGGCCACCCCCTCCCACACACGCGGGGGCTGGCCTTTTGCCCCCGCGAGAACAAGGGAATCCCCGGGTGTGCCTGTGACCCTGCCCGCCAATCGGCGGGCTTGGGAGGTGTGGCCTAGCCCATTTAAGGCCAGGCGCGCCCAGGGACCGCCCTCTTTGACCCGTTCCAACTGACCGGTTTGTTACGGTCCTTCGTCCTCCTGTGTCTTGAGCAGAATATATATTTTTTCAGCCAAATTCGTACCTGGCATTAATAATGACATCGCGGATGCTCTGTCTTGTTTTCAGATGGAGCGCTTCAGCTCATTAGCGCTGGATGCGGAACAATCATCGCTGCCTTTCCCGGAGCATCTCTGGAGTCTTGGGAGCGAGAAGTGATGAAGGGAGTATTGAGTGCAGTTGCCCCTTCCACAATGAGATCATACAAGAAAGCGTGGGCTGACTTCCTAAAGTTCCGCAACAGTATACCTAACACGAGGCAGAATTCCATTCCCTCAACGAGGGAGGTCCCCCGCTACTTAGCCCACCTGAAGGAGCTGGGCAGGGCACCAAAGACTCTCAATATTCAGTCCGCGGGGATCTCATATTTTTGCAAAGCCTTTTTCGCCACCAACCCGTGCACTGAATTTATAGTGCGTAAGACTTTAGAGGGTTGGCCTCCCAGCACTGACAAGAGGAGGCCCATAACTTATGAGATTCTGACCCAGATACACAAAAAATTACGAACAATATGCTGGTCAAAATATGAAACTCGCCTATTCTCTGCCGCTTATTCCATAGCCTTCTTTGGTGCCCTTCGAACAGGGGAGTTAGTCTGTGAGGGAGGGGTTGCCCACTGCCAAAGGGGCATCAAGTGATCTGACCCTATCTAGGACGGACCTAATCATTCAAGTACGGAGCTCTAAGACAGACCAACAGGGTAGGGGGGCCCTCCTTCGGTTACCAGCCGCACAAGGTAGTGGACCCTGCCCGGTTAGGGATACGAGGCGTTTCCTCTACTTAAGACCCAATAGCCCCGGCCCTTTCTTAATTCACGCGGATGGATCGCTTTTGGCCAGACACCAATTTACTCGGGTGATGCGCATGGCTTTGGCAGCATGCGGGCTGCCTGTGGCTGAAATTGCGGCTCACTCCTTTTGGATTGGGGCAGCTACCACTGCAGTACACCTCGGGCTATCTACAGAGAGGATAAAGGACTTGGGGTGGTGGAAATCTAATGCATACAAAGCTTATGTGAGAAAGAATCTATGACTAGCAGTTGGGCTCCTGACCTTGGTTTTTCTGTCTATTTGCATTTGGTTGGTGGGCCACAGCATTGTGCATTGGGCCAAGAATCGAGCCACGAGTACCGGGTTGGGACAAAACTTGAACTTACCTGCAAATGTTGAGCTGGCATGGATAGCGTGAAGAGGGATGCGCTGGAGCGAATTCAAGCCAGCCGTGATGGCGAGAGCCGCCTCTGAGGGCCCACTTGATGCCCTGGTTATCCAGCTGGGGGAGAACGACCTAGCGTACCGCAAAGCTATTGACTTGAGATGGAACATTTTTGACGATTTTGCTGATCTGATGGCGGTTTATCCAAACATTACTATCTTGGAATCAACAAAGCAAGAAAGGTCTTGGAGCGGGCTGTGGCACATAGAGTGGCGGCTCTGGGTGGGTGCATCATAGGCCACCCAGGCATCCAGTACAGCAACAAAGCCCTCTACAGATGGGATGGCGTGCATCTGTCAGATGCTGGAAACGATATTTGGTTGGGGGACATCATAGCAGGGATTAGGAGTTGGTTACAGGTTTGAAGGTACTGGCGGCAAGCTTTGCTCGATTGGCGGTTAGGCATTGGCAGGAGTAATTGTTATGCAAATGAAGGGGGAGAAGGAAGCGCCATCACCTTCCCCCAATGAAAAGGGTAGTCCGGTAGAGGACTCTGGGGGGTGTGGCCTTGTCCGAAACCTAGGGAGGTAAGGGGTCCGGCACGCCCCTGAGCGGTGACTCCCGTGGGATCCTAGTTGGCGTACTTCAATAGGACTCCCACGGCTTGTGGATAATCCTTCCCGGTCTCCATGCTGGGTAGTCGATAGGAGCCAATGCCTAAGGCCAATACCTTTCAATTCCTGTAATCAATAAAGTTGTGGCCTTTTTATGCCCATTAACCTTAAATAATGTGTCCGGTGTCTTCATTTCACATGGGGGGAGGGGACTTGCCACGCAACCAATTGTATTCCGAGATAATATCCAGCTGTTCCTTGTTCTGCTAGGTGATATTTTCCTCCATCTTCAGCCCCAGACATTGCTATGAGTCAAGAATAGTCTTCCTCCAATCCAGGATGATGACTTTATCTCTCCCCCTCCCCCCAAAAAATTCCAACCTTTCCTCCATGTTTGAAAACAATAAATCCTTCATTTTTATTTAAACAGGAAACTCTCCACTGTAGTCATTTATTTTAAAAAATCCGTAGTTATATACTTGTTGTATATTCATTATTTTACACCTGTGTTTATATCTTGTGATCCCATTTCCTGTAGGGAAATTTATCAAGAGAAAAAGAAAAGCACTTCAATTTCTACTACTTCCATTCTTTTCCCAATAGCGTCACCAGAAGCTTGATAGGTTTTTCCTCTAAATTCCCTACAAATTATACCCAGAATCCTTTCTGTATCATCTTGTAATTCTCTGCTTTAGAGAGACTAAGCAGCTCTTACATGCAAAGGCATGAACTTCAGTAAACAATGTTTGTTCTGAGATGGCAATTTTTCACATTGATTTCTGTAAGTATTTATTTCTCACTGATTTTTTGTAGGTATTTTATCTTCAAATGGTCACACCTGGAGGCAACAAAGACAGTTTGGTGTTGTTACTATGCGGAAGCTGGGGCTGGGGAAGAAAGGCATGGAGCACCAAATAGCAGAGGAGGCTCATCAGCTTGTGGAGGTTTTTGCACATTCAAAGGGTATGTGATGCTAAGTGATGGTGCTGAGCTGGCGTATGAAGATATATTTGTGTCCTACCTCTGTCCATTTTAGAAAGGAATGTGATATGTTTTTCTTGGTTCCTAATGGAGATCCCAGCAATTTCTCTTGGCCACCATGAACTCCCACTCTCAGCATGAACAGGAGCAGCTGAACTCACATAAGTATAACTTTATTTTGCAGGACAACCACTTGACCCCTCCATGCCCATCACTAATTCAGTCTTCCAACGTGATATGTGCTGTGGCTTTTGGGCACTGGTTTGCTCTTGAAGATGAATGGTTCCAGAAGCTGATGGAAGCCATGGATTTTGTCATAAAAAAATTAAGTAGCTTTTGGCATATCGTGAGTAGTTATTTTCATTTCTCCTAAGCCAAACAGGTCCCCCTGAATACCACAAATCAGGGCCTTAATACCACAAATCCGTATTTTGGAATCCATTATGATAGAGGATAGAGGGTTGAAGAAGTGACATCAGGTTTAAATTGATTTGAGATAAGGGCAACTTACTATCTCTCCGCCTGCTCAATTTCTTATGATTATCATTAAGATAAAATAAAATAAAAAGCATGACTAAGAAGACTTTGTGCACCACAGAGGACTCTTTGGAGGAACGATGGGATAAAAATGGAACAATGACCTTCAGAACAGGTCATCTAGAGCCCACCAAAGGAGACAGAGGTGAGCAAAATAACCTTTTCACTAAGGGAATTACATAGTTTTGTTGCCATTATGGAAAGCTAAATGTGTCTACTCTCTACTGACTTAGCAGTGGCAATGATGATGGTTCCTATAGTGAGGCTCCTGCAGCCAAAACCTTGGCTGGAATTTTTTTAATGAAAGAGAGACTTGCAACTTAAGCACTGTCCCTACTGCTAAGGAAAGCAGCTCCCTCCTGTTTGACCCAACTACACTCTTTTTCCAAACTTAAGTTCACTTCTCCACATTTCTACATCCCTTCCGGATCTTTTTTTAAAAAAGTACTCATGAAACTTCATCAGCATTTTAGTGCTAATTTCTCCTAATGCACACATGTGAGCGATTTTGCCTGAAGCAAGGCCTGTGTGTTATTTTCACTATTGTATGCATTTTTAGGCACACATGACCATATTATTTGCATTTCCATTTTTGTACGCATCACTTGACTGGGAAACTACAGACAACTTTATATCAGTGTTGTAGGCACATTTGAAACAAGGAATTTCATTAGTGTGCGCAGTTTCTGACTTCTGGGCACAGTTCTAAGCCTAAAATTTCCGATTAAAACTGCAGAGTGGAAGGAAAGGAGGACCTTTTTCTGCCTCCTCACTTCCAGCCACTCTTTGAAGACTGGAGAAGAGACTGTCTTAAGAATATTAGGGGGTCAGGTAGGGCAAGCATGGCTTTGTTTTTTACAGGACTAGGCCATGTGAAAAATGAATATAAGATTTTAGCTGCAGTTCATTCATTTTCAGCTTTGTATTCTTGTTATTAAAAAGGCACGCCTAAACATTCCGTTGCACTACCCACAATCTAGGCTTAAGGTGCCATTTAGCTCAGAGCTTTCATATCTCAGTTTCTAACACTGCTTTATATCAGTCCAACTTTAATTTTCTAGCTGCTTATGTATTCAGAAAATGTAAGTAATTGATCTTTAATGAGAAAACAAGGAAGGAGAAAAAACATCCTTCTTCAAGGTTTAGTTTTTTGTGATGAAAGATCAGAATTACTTGACTGGCAAACTGGAAGATTTAATAAATACAATTAAATTTTTAAAAATGGAGAATTGTACATTTTGAACGATGGCTGTCTTTCCATTTGTGTATTAGGCAAATTTGCTTTTAAATGTGAACTTACTTGAATTCCCCCACACCCTATTCTCCACCCACCCCCACCTACCATAAAAGGCCACTAACTTGTTCCAGGAGGGTTCCTCTGATTGTGCCCAGTTTTGGAATGATGCCTGGGAGCTGGGAAAATATTTTGAGCCATAGTTTTCTTTCACATTTTCAGCTAGGGATAATTCACAGAATCCAATCATTGTGAGATTCCAGAAAAGCAATAGACACCCTTCCTTCTTCTTAGTGAGACTCAAACTAATATGTTAGCCCTGAAGAATAATGCAGATCATGTTTTTAAAGTGCTAATCCAAAGCACAAAGGGTGTGACCAAGCTTCCTCATGGTAATGGCAGCATTTCTGCTATATTTCATTTAGCTTTGTGAAATTCTTCCATGGCTCATGAAACATCTCCCATGTTCTGCATGGAGATGGTGCTTTCATTTGCAAAGGAGGAGATAGAGAACCATAAGGAGAATCAGTCTCTGCATGAGCCACAGGATCTCATTGATTTCTATCTACTTCAGATGGAGAAAGTAAGTATCAGCTTTGAAGCTGAATACTGTTCATCCAAGGAATCATTACATTCCCTGTTATAAGTGAATACTAATCTCTTGCCTGGCAACCAGCATCTTTTCCCCTGAATCTCAGTTGAAAATGGCATTGTAAAGGTAAAGGTAAAGGTACCCCTGCCCGTACGGGCCAGTCTTGACAGACTCTGGGGTTGTGCGCCCATCTCACTTAAGAGGCCAGGGGCCAGCGCTGTCCGGAGACACTTCCGGGTCACGTGGCCAGCGTGACATCGCTGCTCTGGCGAGCCAGAGCCGCACACGGAAACGCCGTTTACCTTCCCGCTGGTAAGCGGTCCCTATTTATCTACTTGCACCTGGAGGTGCTTTCGAACTGCTAGGTTGGCAGGCGCTGGGACCGAGCAGCGGGAGCGCACCCCGCCGCAGGGATTCGAACCGCCGACCTTTCGATCGGCAAGTCCTAGGCGCTGAGGCTTTAACCCACAGCGCCACCTGGGCCTGCAACCAGCATCTTTTCCCCTGAATCTCAGTTGAAAATGGCATTGAGTTCCCCCCAAATATTTCTCATACTCAATTTAGTTGCTAAAGTGGGTTGATATCCATCCATAAGCATCTAGAGAAATGGCTAGGAAATGTGAGCTTAAAGGACTGGAAACTTAAGTGTGTTAAGGGGTCTTGCTTTGGAGCATTTTTGGATTGATGTTCATCCAACATTCAAATGTGGACTGAGAAAACTGATAATCCTAAACAAAATGCTCTTAAACTAGAGTATTACTTCAAATTCCTGTCTCATCCATCTTCACATACTAGAAAGGCCAAAATATATTTTCATCCTTCACTCTTTGAACAATGCTTATCATGATGACAAACGAATGTTTAAATATGTTTAGTGTTAAGTACCATAAAGGTAAAGGTACCCCTGCCCGTATGGGCCAGTCTTGACAGACTCTGGGGTTGTGCGCCCATCTCACTTAAGAGGCCAGGGGCCAGCGCTGTCCGGAGACACTTCCGGGTCACGTGGCCAGTGTGACATCGCTGCTCTGGCCAGAGCCAGAGCCAGAGCGTGAGCCGCACACGGAAACGTCGTTTACCTTCCCGCTGGTAAGCGGTCCCTATTTATCTACTTGCACCCGGAGGTGCTTTCGAACTGCTAGGTTGGCAGGCGCTGGGACCGAGCAGCGGGAGCGCACCCCGCCGCAGGGATTCGAACTGCCGACCTTTCGATCGGCAAGCCCTAGGCGCTGAGGCTTTAACCCACAGCGCCACCTGCGTCCCATATTTCACCATAATTGTCACATTTTTATGCCAATTATTCTTTTCAAAAAAGGGGGGTCGACGATTATTTGGTGAAAAACCAAGGAACGACCCTTAATTGAGGAAACAGTCTTTATGAAGAAACATAATTATGTTTATAATGCTTATTACTTATTACTAACTGTTTTTGTGTGATTAGGATGCAGAGAATATGTGTGAACAGGCACACGAAGGATAATAGGTAGTTCAAACTGGGGCAAGGCATTCTCATGCACGCTTACAATGCCCTGTGACCATTATGTGGTGAATGCCTTTGGAGTGATTTTAAGGCTTGAAAAAAGGAACTCGACTATTATATGGTGGTGACCATTAGGCAGTGAAATATGTAGCACACATTTTGAATATCTGATGCCAGAGTTTCCGTTGGATCCCTCTCTTCATGCCAGTATTGGGTTATTATGCCAACCCACAGATCCTGAAATCTAGCTCCAGCAGCTACCGCTGTAAATACAGGAAAGTGTGTGGGGGTTTCTTAACATAACCAGCTATGAAGCAGAGGGCCGGTCCACCCACAAGGCAGGCTGTGACAGCTGCCTTGGGCAGTGGAATCCCAACAGGAGGCATCTCTGGGGATGTGCTGCCTAGCCATCTGAAGAATTAGATGAGCAACCACAGACTTCTTTCCTTATGACTATGAGAAAACATTTGAAGGCCTGTCCAGACCAAAGGTTCTCTATTACTGTTGCACTCAACAGGAAATGGGTTACCTAGGAGCAAAGAACTAGGGGCTGAGGTCCCTTCAATGCCCCTCTAAAATATTTGAGGGGTCCTGGCTCCCCCAAATTTAATGGCAATTGCCATTCTAATGGTGGACATGAGCCACATTATGTGATTGATTATGTGAGGTGGGGCTCACTTGCCCCCTTCCCCATATTTTATTCAAGTTGGCAGCCCTGATGGATTGCAACTAGCAAGTGCTCTGTGGAAGTAGCAATTGTACTGCACTGTGATTCGATTCAACTGCAGGTAGAAGTTTGTTGGCTTTTGCAATTGTAATGCATTTACTATCCTGGCCCTCATTGCTGGATTAATAAGAGCTTGAACTCAGAGTTCTTTCTGAAGCTTTGACGCCTACATCAGATTGGTACCTTCCCAAGGCACAGGTTACAAGGAGTAGCAATTCCATAAGAGGGAAAGATACCCATATTAAATACCAGATGACTCTCAGGGTACTGGAAGTAGTTCACAGTCTCTTGGGAGTTCAATGTGCCTGATATAAAGCAGACTTCATCACATCTGCGTGACACATATTAAAATGATTATAGCATTTGATTGTACTAGTGTTTGATTGTATCACATTCCAAGGCTACTTACAAATGGTGTCACTCCCCTTGTTGCTCCCCTTGTTGCTTAATTGTTTTTAATAACTGAGCATATAAAAACAGAGAATACTGCTGATGTCTTTGATGAAAGCAAAAACTCCTTAGAGAAAGAGAGTTGAACCTGACCAGGAAACCTAGAAAAAATTAAGGAGAAAGAGACAGCAAGAGAAGGATGGAGGTACGGGCACTTTTGATTGCTCTGCTGGTGGCTCTTCTGATTCTGCACTACCTGAAACAGCTCTGGTCAAACAGGCATTATCCTCCAGGACTTCTCCAGTTTCCTCTCATTGGAGCCACATGGAGGTTTCTATTCAAGATTGATGAAAATACTCTCATTCAGGTACTTATTGCTTAGTAATAACTCAGTCTGATGCCAGCAATTGTTTTATCTATTTCCCCCAACAATTGTGATATTTCAGCTTCAACGATGGCATGGGTTAAAATGGTAAATGCCATAAGCCTCCGTTGTCAGAAGCTGTAAGCAGTACAAATAATAGTAATAATGTAAATAGTATTATTATTAATATTGCAAAGCACAAAACCATATAAAAGTTGAAAATGCGCATTAAAAACTACAGATCAAAAATATGTATTGTATACTGTTAAACTGAGGAAGGAGGAGAGAACACCCTCAAAGGAAGAATGCTTTATGAAAATCTTGGAATATGCAGAGATGGCAAAAATTGATAAAAGATACAAATTTAGAATCTTTTAAAGAAGATTGGAAAACCTTTCCGGTCTATATAAAAAGTTATTTCCCATATTCAATGACCACAGCGCCGTTTAAACTATAAGAAAACAGCAGAATATATTAAGAAACATGTTAGAGAGGATCAAAATAGATAAGATGGAACTTTAAAATGCAATCGTATGTAATTCGAGTTATAAACATTGATATTGGGTGAGTGGGAAATCACTTGTTTTGTTGTATTGGAATATAGTGGTACCTTGGGTTAAGTACTTAATTTGTTCTGGAGGTCCGTTCTTTTTTTAAAAAAATAATTTTTATTAAATTTCCAGTTAACAAACCAATCATATCACATTAATTCCAAATTATACCAATACATAATAAACTCCAAATATTTAGCCGAATTTTAAATTTTTTGGGGGGGACCCATGCTTCGACTTCAGAAAGGGTCCAATCATCTCATATTTCTGCTGCTTTGATGTTCACAAGTCCCATCTTTCCAGCTCTTTGTTGTTATCCTTTACAAATCCCGTCTTCCAATCTTCTGGTTGTTATCATTTTTCTTCTTAATAACCTCTGAGTTATCTCCACAAGCGAGTTGAAGCAAACATTATTATAGTCCTGTGTGGATTTTCCCGCTGATCCAAAAGTCCTATTCAAACGGCAGGCGCCATTTCAGCAGCTCCCATAAAATACAGTCTAAGCGTCTGCTCATTAACTTTCCCAGACCAGTTGCTCCATAAATCAGCCTTTCCAGGGGAGTTCTTGCCAAATCAAACGTAGAATTCAGATATGATAACAGAACACTGGCTCCCTCCCCCTTTGACTGTAAATCTTGCAACAAAGTCAGTCTCATAATGGCGGTTCCCAATTAGAACTGCGTCATCCAAAAGCCTTTTGTTACCTTTCCAGATCTTCCGCAAAACAGAGCCTTTAGTTGATAATTTTATTTCCACACAGTTTATTTTCCCATCTCACTTGCTATCAGTCATGTGGTGGTTGTTCTTGGGGAGGGGTTGTTAGGTAAATCATATTGAAAAAGTAAAAAGTTTACCCCTCCTTTCCGATCCGTTTCAACATACCGAAATAGTTGTGATTCTTTGATGTAGTCTTCTGTTCAGTCCAACCTGTCACTCAGCTTCTCAATGGTCGATTTAATTAGCAATCAGTACATCCTTTCCTTCGCTCGAAACATGTGCATTTACTCTTCTCCAATTATTTATCTTGAGCAATGCAACTAGGATCACAATCAGAAGTAGCATCCAGGAGATCCAAAAACTCACTTGAGGGCTTTCCGTCCAGTGCCCCCACCCCCTCCTTTTGAACTCGGGGGTGATTTATTGGCAACTGCGGACGAGGCAGCATTTTCCCATCCCCTGGGAAAACTCGGGAGGCTAATTTACTCCCATCATCAGCCTCTTAACCTGTCCGTTCTTACCCTGAAACTGTTCTTAACCTGAAGCACCACTTTAGCTAATGCTGCTGCCGCGCCGCCAGAGCATGATTTCTGTTCTCATCCTGAAGCAAAGTTCTCAACCCGAGGTACTATTTCTAGGTTATCAGAGTCTGTAACCTGAAGCGTATGTAACATGAAGTGTGTGTAACCCGAGGTACCACTGTATAATTGTTGAGTAACAAATGTAACTTTCTATATGGAAAATTTCTATATTCCAATTGTTTTGTTAATTGGAACATTATTATTATTATTATTATTATTATTATTATTATTATTAACCACCCAATAATACGCCCCCACAGAAATAATCAGATTTTAAAATGGCATAAGATGTCAATGAAATCAACCAAAGGCCTAGTTAAAAAGGAAGGTTTTGCCAGGTGAACTTCCCTGGCGAGAGCATTCAACAGATGGGGAGTCACTGCAGAGCAGGTCCATTCTTGTGTTGCCACCCTCTGGACCTCTTATGGAGGAGGAACACAAGGAAGGGCCTCAGAAGATGATTTCAGGGTCTGGGTAAGATCATATTGAAAGAGGCGGTCCTTGAAGTATTGTGGTTCTGAGCCATTTAAGGCTTTCTAGGTCAAAACCAGCACTTTGAATTGGGTCCAGAAACTAATTGGTAGCTGGTGCAGCCGGACCAGGAGCGATGTAATATGCTCTTGTTCCAGTGAGCAACCTGGCCGCTGAATTCTGCACTAGCTGAAGTTTCCGAACTGTCTTCAGAGGCAGCCCTATGTACAACACATTGCAAGTAATCTTACCTTGAGGTTACCAAGGTTAAGAAATGTAACTTTCTATATGAAAAAAGAATAAAATATTATTACAGAAAAAAGACAGACCACAGCATTCATTCACAGCAGCCTCTCAACAGGTACTAACCTCCATGCCCTATTCAATCTTTTTCACTCACACCAGAAGCACTTATAAAAAACAAATTATAAACTAAAATACCAAAATCTTCTTAAAGGATCTCTGCGGTAAACTAGGGTTGCCATTTTTTAGGAAATTGTTGAGCTTTTTCCATTGGGTTGCCATACATCTGGGTGTTTCCTGACATTTTGCCGATTCCTGTCAGGACATGTCAGGAATATGGCAAGCTTACAGTAAGTGCTAATCTCCAGGTTGTAATCTCTCTCCAAGATTACAAGGACAGGGCTGTGAAATCAGCTTCTGAGAGTCATTTAGAAAGCCGTGAAACTAATTTCACTTGGAAAGGAAGTCTTGCTACCACTTACAAGTTGACCCATAGAAAATACAACAACGTTTTATGTTGCCTTGTGTTTTCCCCTGATTTCACATAGCTACCCATGCTGCCATTATCCTACTTTGTATGCTTTTGTGCTTTTCAGTATTAATCGGAATCTTGCCCCTTTATACTAGTTTTAATGTCTTATGTGTGTTGTTTATAGCTGCTGGTTGAAGGGCACTCATCTCCAAAACACATTGTGTAACACAAGAAGTTGAATTAATAAAACCGCTTATTACAGTATTTTCTTGATCTTGTCTTCCTTTTGTTCTATTGCATGTTGCGACATGGCCTAGAACAGGTATGTCCAACTTTCAAGAGACTGAGATCTACTCCCACTATAAAGAAACTGGCGGTGATCTACCAAATTTGTTGAGCTTTTTTAGGGAGCCAAAGTTATTGAGCTTTCAGGAGGGTGTGGGGGCCCCCCAAGATCTACCACAGACACACCGCGATCTACCAGTAGATCCCGATCTACCTGTTGGACATCCCTGGCGGGGAATACTGTGTACTTCTCCCCTTCCAACATACGGAAGGGCAACGAGTTCTACTGGCAATGAAGCCGGAGCACATCAGCCTTTCTCAGCAGCAGCTCACGTGTAACCAGAGAAGACAAGAGACAAACAGAACAGGCACCTTTCCATTACTTCCTCCGCAAGCATTAACTCTTTGTCAGGCCATAGTTTATTTTATTTGTTTCTTAAATACAATTCTGAGCTTTTTCAGCAAAAACTCTTCAAAACATACAAAATTACTCAACCATCAGATATGAACATATTAACCTTTAAAACATTGGAATTGGTAATAATCTCTAGCCCAGACATGTATCATCTTAATTCCTTCCCATATATTTTTATGGTGGTGATGCTCCTGCTGTGACCCACTGTGGGTCTGAACACTGACCCAGGGCTCTAGCCCAGCCTATGCCAACCTGGTACCCACCAGATGTTTTGGACTACAATGCCCATCTGCCCCAACCACCATGGCCAATAGTCAGGGATGGTGGGAGTGCTAGTTTAAAAGCATCTGGTGGGCTACAGGTTCCACATCCCTGCACACACAAAGATTGTGGCAAGATCATTTTCTGGCAATGACTTGTGCATATTCTTGTCTGTCACAGGAGGGCTGGTTACTATGAAGTGTCTCTGCTGCTCTGACCTAGGCAGAGGCAACATGGCTTGGAGGGAGTAAAACAAATGGGTTGGGATTATGGGAGGGAGGGAGGGAGGGAGGGAGGGGGAGGAGGAGGAGGAGGGGAAAAGATGATAGCAAGAGAACTGCACATAGTGAGAAACTGCAGAGGTGAGGGAGGATGACGTTCTCGTATTAAGTTGAAATCTCCAACTGCGTTTTTTGAACACATCATTCCTCTCTTCTCTTTTGAACCAAATGGTAGCTGGGAAAGCAACATGGAAATATTTACACCATATGGTTTGGACATCTACCCATTGTAGTACTGTCTGGATTCCAAGCAGTGAAAGAAGCACTCATTGACCACTCTGAAGAATTAGATGAGCGACCAGAGACTCCTTTACTTAGGACTCTGATAAAAGGAAAGGGTAAGTAGTGAAGAATAAGAATTTCTACTGGTATTTTCCCAAGATGAGACTTTTAAAGGGCTGTCCAGAAAAACAGAACAAAGGTTCTCTATTACTGCTGCACACAACGGGAAATGCTAGGACCTAGGGCCTGAGGTCATTCAGAGTGGCTAGTCCTCATGCTATCAAATGACACATTCGTTTGGGTCCATGAAAACCTGGCTTCAGCACATGTGAAGATTTGGTTGATTATGACATCTCTAAGAAACACAACACACTGCTTCTCTCAACAAGCTCTTCCAACATATTTGGGCATGGACTCATGTGGCAAATATAACATGTGAACTTTGCAATCACATAGTTACTATCATCATTATAAATTATGAATTGCATTTTGCATGTATGCCTCAAGGTAACTTACAGAGATATAAAAACAGTTTAAACTATGAATAATCATAGTTTAGAGGTCCCGGGCCCTAAGTAAGTCAGATTATCCTCCACCAGGGCCAGGGCCTTCTCAGTGATGGCTCTGACCTGGTGGAATGCTCTTTCCCATGAGACCAGGGCCCGGCAGGATTTAACTTCCTTCCGCAGGGCCTGTGTTCTTTTTTTTATTATTTTTTAAGCATTTTTTTATTATATTTTTCATAAAATCTCCAATCATACAAATTTCCACATCACATATTTTAGCTTATTGGACCTCCCTCAACTTCTCTGACAATCATCCGTAGTTAAATTTCTATCTTCACATTCCTTAATATTAGTATTGCCTTTAAGTACATTCTTTCTATCCTCATTTACATTCTTGCAATATTCCTTATTTTTTTCACAAAGCTTCTTTAAAACACACTAGCGTTGTGTCTTCCTCACATACCGTTTTCAAATATTCTCTAAATTTTCCCCAGTCCTCTAAAAACTTATGATCTCTTTGGAATCTAATTTTTCCAGTTAATTTGTCCAGTTCTGCATAGTCTGTTAGTTTTGTTCTCCATTCTTCCAAAGTCGGTACTTCTTCTTGTTTCCATTTTTGAGCCATCAATATCCTCGCTGCTGTTATTGCGGCAGGGCCTGTGTTCTTGTTGTTTAGTCGTTTAGTCGTGTCCGACTCTTTGTGACCCCATGGACCAAGGCATGCCAGGCACTCTTTTCTTCCACTGCCTCCCACAGTTTGGTCAAACTCATGCTGGTAGCTTCAAGAACACTGTCCAACCACCTCGTCCTCTGTCGTCCCCTTCTCCTTGTGCCCTCCATCTTTCCCAACATCTTTTTTAAAAAAATAATAATATTTATTAAGATTTTGAAAATTACAAAAAGAAAAAAGAAAGGTTAAACATAGAAAAACAGAAACAGAAACAAAAAACACTACATAAAACATTAAATTAGCAAAACAAAACAAAAACAATTAAAAACACTTCCAATCTTTTCGATCTTAACTTTCATACCCTTATTTCATTGACTTCCTCAACGCCTCCCTTTTTGTATTCCACTTCAATTAACTATTTCAGCAAGTCCTTTCCATCTTCATCTATTTTCTGTCTTATAGTTAATTTTAACATATTGCAACCTAGTTTTTTCCCCCTTTTAATACATTAACCATCTATCTATGCCTAGTTCCTTCTAACATTTCTGCCAAAGCCATATAACTTTATTCCACCTTTTTTCTAAAGCTCCTTAATTTTACAATATTTCTGTAAATAATCTTTACATTTTTTCCAATCTTCCTCCACCGACTCTTCTCCCTGGTCTCGGATTCTGCCAGTCATTTCCGCCAGTTCCATATAGTCCATCAACTTCATCTGCCATTCTTCCCGGGTGGGTAAATCTTGTGTCTTCCAGTACCTCGCCATGAGTATTCTTGCTGCTGTTGTCGCATACATAAAGAAAGTTCTATCCTTTTTTGGCACCAATTGGCCGACCATGCCCAGGAGAAAGGCCTCTGGTTTCTTCAGGAAGGTATATTTAAATACCTTTTTTTTTCTTTCTTGCAAACAGTGTATGCAAACAGGGTCATGCATCTGCAATGGCAAGCAAATTATTTTCAGGATGCAATTGCATTTTTAAAAAAGAAAAGAATTCAGGGTGCAATTGCATTTTGAAGAGAACAGATGTAAAGCAGTGCTTGCCATTCAGGTGTGCATTGAAGCTGTTTGCATTCGTGTGTTTTTTTAAAAAAAATAATATTTATTCAAAGTTTAAGAGTTACAGAAAGAAAAAAAAGAAAAATACAAAATACAAAAAAATACACTCACTTGGAAAAAAAACAAAAAGAAAAAAAACCAGATTAAACCTTTGCAAAACTTTCTTCCTTTACTTATTTCCTTGACCTCCTCATACCTCCCATTTTTGTATTCCAGTTCAAATAGTTATTTCTGCAAATCCTTCCAACCTTATTTTCATTTAAGTAATTTAATTTGTTTTAAAAACCACTTTTACTTTATCCAATCTTAACTCTCATCCAAACCTATATATCAATACTTATTCTTGAGACGTTTCTCTAAGGTCGAAAAAAATTCCCTTCCACGAATTTCCCAACTCTCATATAAAACAAAAAAGCAAATTATATTGTATACCCTTTGAGTTCCCAATTTCCATTCCACCCATACCCCCTTCCCGGTTTCAGTCCCCAACATAAGTCCATCAATCTCAAAAAACCATTAGCCCGGAGATTTTACATCCGAGGCTCTCAAGTCACTCTCATGTCCCCTCTGCCCGTCTTTTTGATAGTCCTTAATATTGAAAGCCAAATCTCGGGGAAGGTCCAACCCAACAGCATCCACATTCCTTCCAGCCAAACCTCCGTACTTAAAAGTAAGGCCTATGGGGTATTCCAAATCTTGTTTCATTCTCCTTTCAGATCCAAATGTCCCCAAAGCTCCAACTTCCACCTGAATCAAATTTATAATCCTAGGGTCAGCTGATCTCCACATAAGGAGATCTCTCCATCTTTCACTTTCCAATTCAGGCCAAACTTCCATCTTCAAAAATTTATTTCCCCTTATTGCCATCATGTCAGGCCTCAAATTGCAGCTCTCCTTTCACATCTGCAGGGTTACGGCTCCCCCTTTCTTCTCTTCAGAGACAACATAATTCTCCTGCTCAAATTTCCCTGTTTGTTCAGTTGAATAAAATTCCTGTGCCGAGTTCTTATCAAGTTCAATGATGGTACTCAGTCTTGTTGGTTTCTGCTCTCTTCACTGTGCAGCGAAGTGCTTGTCACGAGACAGGTGTTTACATTCCACAGACAGCATTGCTGTTGTGTTTCCCACGGGAAAGGGAGACTGGATGTGACGTACACTGGTTTCCTGTTTTTCACTGTTCTCTCAGTGTGATTCTCTCTGTGCTTCAGAGGAGAGAGGATGCATTCTCTGCTTCGGCAGAGGCAAGATGTTTTTCTGTAATCTACCAGCTTTAAAATGTAAATAAAGCAATATAGAGTATGAGCACGTATTCCTCATCATTCCGCTGTGCACTGGATACTGCTAATCAACATCCTGGTTATGGGCCCAGAACAACGCAGTCAAAGTGACGGATGGACTTCGGAGTGCCGGCAAAGAATGCAAAGGAATGCAGAAGGACGGATCGGACGGTATATCTGCGCGTCAAGATGATTGATGAGGTATGTGCTACTGCTCCGGGCAGCCTGCCAGCATCTAATTAATGGCTTTATGCCTGGACTTTGAACTTTTATGTCCGTTTGCCGGGAACAGGCAGCGGCTATGCTGGGGAAATCGAAAGTAACTTTTAAAAGTGCCTTTGGGGCTAAAGCAGCTGCAGAAAATAGTAACGCAGCACTATTTAAGGCAGCAGAGGGAAAGCACTTTTGAACTTGCCTTTGGCATGATGTTTGAGGCAGCTGCAGTAAAGCAAAGTGGCACAGGCTCACATGCAGAGGCTGTTTTGAACTTGCCTTTGGAATGAGGCTTGAAGCAACAGAGACGCAGCTTGTATAAAGCAGCTTGTTTAAAGCAGCAGAGATGACGCAGAAGGCTAATGCCAGAGTCATGATGGCCCTTCAGGATGCTTGTGGGATTCCCAAGCTCAATAAGAAGAACTATGCGGACTGGGTTATCTATGCTACTGCCGTGATTCAGAATGAAGCAGATCGCCGGGGTGCTGGCTGCATGGGTAAGGGGGAGACTTCACAGTCGTCATCCCAGAGTGCAGTGGAACCACCAGATGGCGCCAAAGCTTTGAAGGCAGTGAAATGCTACTCATGTGGACGTCTAGGCCATATGAAGAGGGAATGCAGATATCCCAAGGCCAAGACAGAGCAGCGCAGCGGAAGCTCATCGCGTGGAAAAGGCCAGAGCAAAGGCAAAGGTCCAGTGTCCAGGACAATGCAGCCCAAAGCAATGGTCTCACGCTTCACTCCAAAAGTTGCAGAGGTCCAGAAGACGTCTAGATCTTTCTTCGTTGTTGATTCAGCGGCAACGCACCACATGTGCAACGATAAGCGACTGTTCGTGTCTTTTACACCGCAGGAAGGTGCAATTCACCAGGCGGATGACCACACAATTCCCAGTAAAGGCTACGGAACTGTTGTTCTTCACAGTTTGGACTTATCGATAAAAGATGTACTTTATGTGCCGGATGCTAAACATAATCTGCTCAGCGTTGGACAGCTGAATGAGCGGAACATTGACGTTTCCTTTAAGAACAAAAGGTGCATCATCACAAAGAAAAATGATTATGTATTGCATGCTGAATATGTTAATCGTTTATATGTTTTGTATTATGATGATGTTGTGCAGGATGACACTTGTTGCATTGCAGGTTCTGACGAAAGTTTGCATGCAGAATGTATTCATGATTTTCTTCGAAAATTTGGTCATTTGAATTTTGAGGCAGTATCTAAAATGCCTGCCTTGGTTGAAGGTATGACTATTAAACCCTGCAGGTACCACATGAAGTGCAAGGCATGCGCAGCAAACAAGGTGAAAATGGCTGCGAAAGGTAAGGTGTCTAGTAGGCAAGCTACAGAACCATACCAAATTATTCATGCTGATTTAGTTGGACCCCTAGTGCCCTCTTTGGGTGGAAATAGGTACTTCATGGTTCTCATTGATGCATTTTCCAGGTATATTTATGTGTACAATCTCAAGCAGAAATCAGAGGCTTTTCCTAGGTTCAAGGAATTCTGTGCTTGGTTGGAAAATGTGCATGGTAAGAAGGTAAAGACTCTTTTCAGTGATCGCGGAGGGGAATTCACTTCTCAGCAGTTTGAAGCTTTTCTGTCTGAGAAAGGAATTCAACACGATTTGTCTAGTCCTCGCTCGCCATGGCAGAATGGACTTGCGGAACGAGCAAATCAGACATTGCTTCAAGGGTTAAAAACTTTGCTACATGATGCAAATCTTCCAGAGAGTTATTCGGCCGAAGCTCTCTCATGTTTCACTTACAGTTATAATCGCAGGTTGTCTTCAGCGATTGGTTGTACCCCCTATGTGAAGATGTTTGGCAAGAAACCATACATCAAACACATGAGAATTTTTGGTTCTGACATGTGGGTTCACTCACCACAAAACTCCAAGTTAGACAAGCGTGGTTTGCATGGTATCTTTCTAGGTTATGAGAAAGGTTCTTACAGAATAAGGATGACTGACTCTAAGACTATTAAGCTCACAAGAAGTGTTGAGTACAATGCCAAGTGGGGGGAGAATGTGGGAATTTTCCAATGTTATCCTGATGACAGTGATGAGACTGAGGATAGTCAAAAGCAACCACAGCAACCCACACCCACTGATGAAAGTTCTGGTTTTGAGTCTGAAATTGATTTGGGTGATTCAGAGGATTTCAAGAGTGCGAAAGCCTCTATGCGACCCTCTGAAAGTTCTGATCAGGAATTGGAGGAACCATTGTTCACAATAGGTCGCTTTTCTCCTAAGAAGGAAGAGGAGAGTGTTGAAGACCTAAGGCTAATTCGCAGGTCACAGAGAGCAACAAAAGGCAGACCTCCAAAGAGATTTGCTGATGAGTTTGCTAAGATAGCAGTAACAGCTGTTAAAAGCTCCAAGAAGGTATTTGAACCTTCAAGTTTCCAAGAAATCCAGGATTTGGATTCAAAGGAAGCTGAGCCATGGTTAAATGCCATGAAGGCTGAGCTTGATTCCTTGGAAAGGAACAAAACATGGGAACTTGTTCCAATAGTTCCGGAATGAAACTGCTTGGAAGCAAATGGGTCTTCAAAGCGAAGACTGATCAAAATGGCAAGATAGTCAGACACAAAGCCAGATTGGTAGCCAGAGGTTTTGCACAAGTACCAGGTGAAGACTATCACGAGACCTACTCACCCACAGTGAGGTATGAGAGCATTAGGCTTATGCTCAAGCTAGCTGCAGAGGAGAATCTACACATTAGTCACCACGATGTGAATACAGCTTTTCTGTACGGATCTCTAGATGAATCTCTTTATATGCTTCCACCTGATGGCGTACAGGTAAAACAGGGATTTGTTTGTGCTCTGAAAAAGTCCCTTTATGGTCTCAAACAAAGTGCACGGTGTTGGCACACAAAACTCACTGAAGTATTGTTTTCTCTAGGTTTTAAGCAAGGGAAAGCTGATCCATGTGTATTTGTCAAAGAGGAGGGGCAAAAGAAACTGTATTGCTTGTTTTATGTTGATGATTTATTATTCTTTTGGAAAGATGTCACAATGTACAATAACGCCCTAGCTCAACTGAAAGAGCACTTTGACATGAAAGATCTTGGAGAGGTAAACAATGTTGGGATTCAGAACTTACTGGGTTAATTTGTTCTGAGTTGTGCCTCCCATTCTGACGTGTGGAAGGAGGGAGGAGCTCTACTTGTTGTTCTCTCTTGGTCTCTGAAGGAGACGGACGCCATGAATGCTAGCAGTCCAGGAGAATCTGAGAAATGCTGAGCTGTAAATATTTTGCTGCAATAAAGAACTGATAAATTTGGACACACAGGTGCTTGGTGTGTTTGGATCTGAAGCAGACTGCAACGGTTTTTGTTCCGCTGTGTTTTTACTCTGCAAGGCGAAACCGGAGAGAAGCAGGTCTGCGCAGCTTGAGAGCTGGGAAGTGTGCCGGACCGCTGTAAACTGAGGCTAATTGGGGCTATAAAGTAATGAGCCAATCGTCACAGGTTATGGAGACCTAATTACCGCTTATAAAACTGTTGCTGAAAGTCTGCCGGTGCTTTGAAGTCTGCTGAGAGCTGAGAGCAGCTGGCTGGGATGCTGTGTTTTGCCTGATGCTGAGAGGCAGAGAGCTGAGAGAGCAGCTGAAGAATCGGGTGCCGGAGAGCTGACTGGTGATACATGAGTACAGCAGCTGGGGCCCCGGGGAAGAGGAGAGAATGGCAGACAGCCAGGTCCTTGAGGACGTTCCGCTTGAAAAGCTCACTTTAAGAAGTTGGGCAACCTGGTCCAGAAGAGTAAGGGGTTGGTTTCTGGTTACTGGGCTTTGGGATGTAAGCCAGAAAGAGCCACTTCCCCTGAATCGAGGTCCTGAAGGGACAGACATTGCAGGCTTTGAGGCTGCGTTGCCTGAAGATAGCCAGCAGAGAATGCAAAGAGAGCTTGCTATGCTAAAAGCATGTGTACACGCATCACTCTTGCCCAGTTTGGAGGGCGTAAAGTCAGCAAGGGCTGCCTGGGAGGTGCTGAGAAGTTTGTGTGAAACTTCAGCAGGAGGCCAGGGCCCTGGAGAAGTCATGAAGAGCCTGGAAATGGCTGTAGCCCCAGTCCCTGAGGTGCAAGTCAGGGGGGCTGAGAATTCCAAAGGCAAGTTTCAAAAGTTTTCCACTGTGAGTGCTGAAGTGAAACGCAGTTTCAGTGAGGGCAGGGCTGGCACAGAGGGCTCTTCCGGAAGAAGGGGGCCAGGCCAGCTGAAAGGAGCCCTGGGCAGAATTTTTCCACTGGTGATCGTCGTCGTCGTCAGCCAAAGTCTGGAAGGCTGCGGAGAGCTAGACGCTTCAAGGTCGGCCACCTGGACAAAGTGAAGATAAGGCCTAAAGCGTCGCGTGGGAACGCAGAGACCAGTCCGGTCTCCAAGGCAACGGAGGAGGCTACTTCTACGGAAGCTGCCAAGGTCCTGAGCAAGGGGGAGTTGGTTGCCAAGACAACCAGAGAGAACAGCTGCAGAAGCCCAAAGAGAGGGGGCAGCGACACGTTTGTTGCTATGGCGTTGTTTGAGGACAGCTCTGAGAGAGGCACTGACTTTCGCTTTCTAATCGACTCAGCAGCTAACCGAAACCTGATTCCAGAGACCCCTGCAGTCGAGATGTGGAATTGCACGGCAATTCCGGCTGGGAAAACTGTTCAGTTTGCAAATGGGACAAAGAAAAATGTAACTAATGTTGCAAATGTCTTTTTTTCTGTTTTGCAGGAGCAGATGGAAGTTTGCATTGTGCCAGGAGTGCAACACTGTATTTTATCTGTGCCTTATTTGTTGAAAAAGGGGTTTAAGGTTTGCTTTGAACACGATTTTTGTACAATCTCCAAAGGAGGGAAGCAACTGGTTAGAGTTGCAAAGGGGCAGAATGATCTCTTCATTCTTAAAACGTCTCTGGAGGGTGAGGGGAAGGTTGAGAAAGCACAAGCCCTGCGTGCTACAGTTCCCACTCATGTTTCATGTTCTTGTGCGTGGCATAAGAAGACAGCTCATGCTTGTCTTGAAGAACTACAGGTGCTACCTGAGGTTAGCGAAGGCTGTAGAATTGAGGAATGTGCAAGAGTCCTAGATTGTCAGGCTTGCAGACAGGCGAAGGTAAGAGGGTGCAGTTACCCCAGGGTGGAGAGGGTAACCACAAAACCTTTTGATCTTGTGCACATAGATCTGTTGGGTCCCATGAAGGAGCCAAGTTTGGGAGGGGCCAGGTTTCTGCTGACGCTGCAGGATGATTTTTCGCAGAACACCTGGACACATGGTCTCAAATCCAAGGAAGATGCAGCACAGCTGATTAGACGTTGGATTGAGGAGGTGGAACTAAGGTTCTCCACGAAAGTGCGGGCAATCGCTAGTGACAGATGCGCACAGTTTACTGGGTCTGCTTTGCAGAAGTTCTTTCACAAGAAAAGGATAAGTCACACAGTGACTTCTCCTCAACAGAGGGGGGTGGCAGAGCTCAGAAGTGAGGCTCTGGTTAAGGCTGCACAGGTGATGCTGTCAGATTCTGGGTTATCTCCAAGGTTTTGGATGGAGGCAGTTAAATATGTGAGCTTCACCTGGAATCGGTCCTACAATTCAGTGGTAGGAGACACCCCGTTTTTCATGCTTCACGGGAGGAAGCCTCAGGTTCACTTCCTCCGTGCGTTTGGGTCAACGGCCTCAGTGCCGGTGCCTGAAGCTTTGCGAGGGCCAGGTGAACCCAAGTTCCAGAAAATGATCTTCTGTGGGTATGAGCCAGCGGCTCGTGCATGGAGGTTTGCGTACCCGTCAGGTGATCAGAGTAAGCTGCTGATCAGTAAACACGCTGAGTTCTATAAGCAGGACGAAAGGTCAAAGACTCCTGCCAGACGTGATATTCTTTCAGAATGTCTTTCTGATTCAGAGCAGGAAGGTTCTGATGAGGAGGAAGGAGAGCCAGGGGCTGAGTCTGCTGATGACGATCAGCTCACTGACCAAAGTCAGGAGCAGGATGGGGCATCTCCACAAGTTGTAAAAAGAGAGCCCAAGAGTGAGCCTAGTTCTCCTGTGAGGGTAATTCCAAGGATTCGAAGACGCGTTAAGTCAGAGGGGGAATCCCGGGATGCAGAGGACACACCTGCTGACCACAGTGAGTCAGAGGAAGTGCCTGAGTTTGTGCCCAGGCGGTCCAGTCGCACAACGAAGGGAATTCCACCTGAGAGGTATCAGGCCACGGGTGCGTGGGTAAGTTTCGCACAGTGCGAATCTGAGAGTTGTGAGGATGTTCCACAGATGCCTGACAGGAACGCCAGGAGAGGGCGCAAGGCATTGGGGAAGGGATTGATCTCACAGAGGTCTGCAAAGGTACATCCACAGGTCTTGTCAGAATACTCGGCAAGAGGGGGTGTCGGGATTCAGAACTTACTGGGTTAATTTGTTCTGAGTTGTGCCTCCCATTCTGACGTGTGGAAGGAGGGAGGAGCTCTACTTGTTGTTCTCTCTTGGTCTCTGAAGGAGACGGACGCCATGAATGCTAGCAGTCCAGGAGAATCTGAGAAATGCTGAGCTGTAAATATTTTGCTGCAATAAAGAACTGATAAATTTGGACACACAGGTGCTTGGTGTGTTTGGATCTGAAGCAGACTGCAACGGTTTTTGTTCCGCTGTGTTTTTACTCTGCAAGGCGAAACCGGAGAGAAGCAGGTCTGCGCAGCTTGAGAGCTGGGAAGTGTGCCGGACCGCTGTAAACTGAGGCTAATTGGGGCTATAAAGTAATTAGCCAATCGTCACAAACAACTACCTATCTCTGGAAATAGAAAGAGATCAAGATGGTAACATTCTAGTACACCAGTCACGGAAAATTGCTGATGTGTTAGGCAAACTAAACCTGATGGATGCTAACCGTGTAGACACACCGATGACAACAGGTTATCAGGTAGATGACACTGAAGAAGCATTTTCTGACACTACACTGTACAGAAGTGTGCTAGGCAAGCTAAACTTCATTGCCAGATGTTCAAGACCAGACATTGCTGTTAGCTGTAATTTGCTAAGCAGACAAGTCAACAATCCTACTGTTAAGGATTGGAAAGCTCTGAAACGCATAGCGCGGTATTTGAAAGGCACTATGCATTACAGACTGAGATTTAACAATCAGAAGTCTGGTGGTCTTGAGATATTTGCAGATGCAAGTTTTGGAAGTGACACTACAGACAGGAAAAGTACGTCTGGAGTTTGCTATATGTACAATCAGGCTCTATTTGATTGGTCATGCAAGAAGCAAACAACAGTTAGCTTAAGTACTTGTGAAGCTGAACTGAATGCACTGTCTTATTCACTTAAGGATTGTGAATGGTTGTTACAATTGTGCAAAGACATGAAAATTCCTGTCAAATGTCCAATCCAGGTTTACCAGGACAACAAAGCATGTTTGGCTTTGCTGAATTCTGAAGGTTGTAAGCAAAGCACGAAGCACTTGCAATTGAAGTTGCAACATGCTAGGGAACGTATTCAGAAGGGACTCGTAACGGTGTCCTATATGCCAGGTAATGAAATTCCTGCTGATGTATTGTCCAAGATTGTATCAAGGGATCAACACTGTACCTATGTGCAGAAGTTGGGTTTGTACTGATATTGTACGAACATGCTGCCCAGTGATGTTCACAGAAAGGGGGAGGATGTTGGTTTCTGCTCTCTTCACTGTGCAGCGAAGTGCTTGTCACGAGACAGGTGTTTACATTCCACAGACAGCATTGCTGTTGTGTTTCCCACGGGAAAGGGAGACTGGATGTGACGTACACTGGTTTCCTGTTTTTCACTGTTCTCTCAGTGTGATTCTCTCCGTGCTTCAGAGGAGAGAGGATGCATTCTCTGCTTCGGCAGAGGCAAGATGTTTTTCTGTAATCTACCAGCTTTAAAATGTAAATAAAGCAATATAGAGTATGAGCACGTATTCCTCATCATTCCGCTGTGCACTGGATACTGCTAATCAACAAGTCTTGTGTCCAAAGTTGTAACATTTGTAGTCAAAACACCAATTTGACCATGCAACTTTCCCAAGAGAAAAAATGTCCTATTCAGTTCAGACTGGATTTCCTTTCCAACAGCCATTCTCTGCAATATCCCAAAGCTCCCTCTAGGGGAATTTAAGTTTCTTTTTACTCCTTTCAGCACAGATCCAAAAGTCCAGTTAAATTGTAACAGTCCTTCCTTCTTTTCAAAAGCAAGCTCGTAACAAATATAGACAACAGAAACAAAGTCCTCTTTTTGCGTCTTGACAGCTAGCTTGACAGCTGTCAAATTGTTCTATACTTCATCAACGGGCTCTCACGGACCACTCCCGGGTCCGGGGGGGGGGGGTGGCACATCAATTCCCAAGTTTAATTCTTTTCCTGCAGGCTCCCCTGCTTCCAAATAAAATTTCTTATAGTGTCAATCCGTAGAATTAAAGTCCTTTACAGAAAAAAAGAAAAAAAATCTCTCCACGACCTTAGTTGACAGGTTCTTTGCTTTAAATTATTTACAGAAAGGGGAGGCAGACTTCCTGTTTGGACCTTCCCCGATCGTGCCGAATTTAAAAATATTTTTAAAAATCCAATTTCCGTACTACTCACGGGTTGTTGTTTGAAATCCGAATGTCCACAAAAAGAAGTCAGCGCTCTCTGACAATGGCTGTGCGGCTTCACTCCGCAAAAATAGCAGTCGATTCGAGACACCTCGCCACTCACCCTGCATCACTTCGGAACCCCCAAAAAGGGGTTTCCGTGTGAGTAGAGGGGGGCGCTCCTGGTGTGAGCCGAATCCTACATTCCCAGGCTTCCTCCGCCTGGGATTTTTAGAGGGTCTCCGCCTTCGCCGCGGTGGCCAGACCCGATTTTGGCGGAGCGGGTTCCTCTGAGTCCGAGGAATTCTGCCATTGCCGATGGCGCTAACCCGGAAGTCTAAATACCTTTTTCATTTCATTATAAATAATCTCCCAGAATGTCTTAATCCTTGGGCATGTCCACCAAAGGTGAAAGAATGTACCTTCAGTCTCATTACATTTCCAACATTTATTTTCAGGCAAGTGATAGATCTTTGCAAGCTTGACTGGCGTTATGTACCACCTGTAAATCATTTTCATTAAATTCTCTCTTAGGGCATTACATGCCGTAAATTTCATACCTGTGGTCCATAACTGTTCCCAGTCAGCCATCATAATGTTATGTCCAACATCTTGTGCCCATTTAATCATAGCAGATTTCACCGTTTCGTCCTGACAACAGCAAGTTATACATTCTTGACAGATTCTTAATTTTAGGGTCTAACAATTCTGTTTCCAATTTTGATTTTTCCACCTGGAAGCCAACTTTTTTATCCAAATTATATGCCTCCATTATTTGATAATAATGGAGTCTTCCTGGTACTTCTCTCTCTCATTCACGGTTAAATTTTTCTCTAGAACCTTAGTTTTTGTCTTGTTCAACTTAAAACCTGCTACCTGACCAAATTCTTGAATCAATTCCAGAACCCTTTTGGTACTAAATTCTGGCTCCTGCAAAGTCAATACTAAATTGTCGGCAAATGCTTTCAATTTGTACTGTTTAGCTTCCACTTGTATGCCTTTAACCAATTGGTCCTTTCTGATCATATTTAACAAAACCTCCAGGACTGATATAAAAAGCAATGGAGAGATTGGGCAACCTTGTCGTGTTCCTTTCTCAATCTTAAACTCTTCTGTCACTACATTATTCACAATTAATTTTGCCTTTTGCTCTGAGTTAATTGCACCTATAGCATTTTCAAAACCTTGGCCTACCCCCATCCCCTGTAAATTCTTCTTCATAAAACTCCAAGAGATGTTGTCAAAGGCCTTCTCTGCGTCCACAAAAATCAAAACTGCCTTAGTATTAATATTCACTTGTAATTTTTCTAAAATATTAATTATATTTCTCGTATTATCAGACAAATGTCTGCCCGGGAGAAAGCCGGCTTGGTCTTTATGAATTTCTTCTATTAACCCCTTTTTTAATCTTTTAGCCAAAATATCTGCAAAAATTTTGTAATCCACATTAAGCAACGATATGGGGCGGTAGTTCTTAAGCTGTGTCTTTTCAGTCTCTGTTTTCGGTATAAGTGTAATATAAGCTTCCTTCCATGACTCTGGTGCCCTTTTTGTCGGTTTGCAAGCCCCCTCCATAGAGGCTGGCCCCTCTCACTGTCCTCGGAGCTTGCTTACCGGTAACCTCCTCTGGCTGATATCCAGACAGACCAGGGAGATTTTGATAGGCGACATTTTCCCAAGCATGGGCAAAATGCACAACCCCTCCCTCCTGCTTCCGCAGGGGAAAGAAAATAAGTCAGAAATCTATTTACATGATGTTTATTTCTGACATTACAGCGCTAGAGAAAAACATGTCCTTTCAGTTCAGTTCTTCCAGCAAGTCTGACAAACTTTCTGAACATGCGCACACAGAAGGTTTCAAGTTACACTCTTCACAAAGACTTATCCAGCCTGTGAACATCCTGGGAAATTTTTCTTTCCCACAGATAAGCGCATCATGTGGTGTCAACAATCTGGCTGTCTGCAGTGGTGATGTTTCCATATACTGACACTTTTCCCCTCCAATATTTCGTTACAGACTTCCTTCAGTGGTTGTATTAACCATTCTTTCAGAGACCTGTAGTACCTTGAAGTCAATCCATCCGGTCCTGGAGATTTTCCTAATTGCATATCCTGGATGGCCCCTTCCACTTCCTGATCTGTTATTTTATAGTTCAACATTAACTGGTTTCCCTGAGAGATTTTATGTAATCCATTTATTTTCAAAAATCGATCAATATCCATTTCCTTCTACTTTTCCTGTGTATAAAGTTGTTTAAAATACCTCTGCAAACACTTCCTAATCTCCACTGGGTTCTGGATATTCTTTCCTTCCACTTCCAAATTCGTAATAGTATTAAGTTTTTGTCTTTTTTTCATTTGCCAAGCCAGCAATTTCCCACATTTATTTGCCGATTCAAATGTCTTTTGTCTCATCTGTTTGATCTTCCATTCTATTTCCTGATTCGTCAATTTTATGAATTGTACTTGATATAACTTTATCTCTTTCAGGATCTCCTGTCATTTTGGTTTTCCTCTCAACTTCTTCTCACCTTCCTTTATTTTTTCCAAAATTTTATCCTTTTTTTCATTTTGGGTTCTCTTCTTAATTGCATTCTGTTGTATCAGGAATCCTCTCAGGACTGCCTTGCTTGCATCCCAGATTACTCTTTTTTCCACTGTTGTGCTCATATTTATCTCGAAATAGTCTCTCAAGGTTTTTGGGGCATTCTTGATCACTTCTTCACTCCTAAACAATGTGTCATTCATCCTCCATCTGAAGGAACCAATTGGCGTCAATCTCATTTCCATCTTCACTGCATTATGATCAAAGCAAGTCTTGGGGCAAATCTCCACTTTACTGGTCTTCGGAGCCAATCCTCTAGTTACCCAAATCTGGTAAATTCTTGTCCATGTCATTTTGGCCTCAGAGAAGAAAGTTCCCTTTCTTCCCAGAGGGTTCTTCATTCTCCAAATATCAGCTAAGTCCATATTTTCAGTCATGTCAAAAAAAGTTTTTGGTAGTCTACCATCTTTGGTGACTACCTGTGTCTGGGCCTTATCCATGTTTGTAGACACCACTCCATTCATATCTCCCATCAAAATCATATTATAGTCCATATAATCCAACAGAATCTCATGTAATTTCTTTAAAAATTCCGATTTTTAAAGAAAAATTCATTTGGTGCATAGATGCCTACTATCAAGAATTTCTCTCCTTGTGATTGAATTTCGATTGCAACGAATCTTCCTTGGTCATCTTTGAATATAAATTTCGGTGATAGGCTCTCTTTTGCATAGAGGACTACTCCTCTTTTTTTAACTTTATCTGATGAAATGAATTCATGACCCAATCTTTTATTACTCAATATCTTCTTGTGTAGCCTTATCACATGTGTTTCTTGTAGGCAGATCAAGTCCAATTGTTCTTTTTTTAATAAATGAAAGACTGCGCCTTTTTTCGGGGGAGTTCAGTCCATTAACATTCCAACTTACTCTGATTTTCCTCCAACTGCCCCCAGTGCTTGCTCTTCTTCTGTTGGTAGTATCGATGGCAGGTTCACTAGGGGGTCCAATCCAAAGGATAATGCTGCTATCTCCACTGTTCCTTCATTTGGTGACCTTCTGTCCAATGCTCTTTGTTCAAGTCCTCTATCTGGCGATTTCCTGTTCGATGCTCTTGGCTCTTTTCCAGCTTCCTTCTGCAAGTCTTCTTCGTATTTATCCAAAAACTTTACCTTGTCTTCTACCGATGTTATTTTGATTTTCCTTCCTTTGAAACTGAAGGGTAAACCTTGGGGAAACTCCCACCTAAATTTGATTTCGTTCTTTCTCAGCAGGACAACCAAATCTCCGTAGTCAGGCCTAAGATCCAGAAGATATTTTGGGATGTCTTTAAAAAGTTCCACTCTTGACTGTTGAACTTCTAAGTTCTTCCGATAGTGCCAACCCAAAATTTTATCTCTTTCTTCTTTAGTTTGTAGGGTAATCAAACAATCTCGTATTCTATTTTTCTCTTTTCCCCCTCCTCTTCCAAGTCTGAAAGGCCTCACAATTTTAAATTCCTCTTGATCCAAAGCCACGTCCCAAAAATCAGCAAATTCCTGCATAAGAAAGTCTATCAAACTTTCCTTCTCCAATTCAGGCAAAGCTCTGATCCTCAAGTTCGTCTGTTTTTCTTTAAGTTCAATCATAGAAAGGGTCAATTTGTGATCGTCAAGTTGCCTCTGCAGGTCTGGAACTCTCACTCTCTAATTGTATTACTTTGCATTCCACAGCAGCAGCTTTTCCCCTAGCTTCCTCTGCTGTCTGCCGTATCAAAGTAGACTTCTGTACCAATTTCTGAATAGCCTCTGTATTGGTATTCACTTTGTGTCCCAACTTATTTATACTTTCTGTATTTAAATTTATACTTTCTCTGTTTAAGTCAATTTTAGTAGTTGCCGTGTCAACTTTCTTGTTAAGTTGATCCAAAGAGTCACTTATCTTGCTTAGTGCCACCGCTAAAGCGTCTTCTGACATTCTTTTCAATTTAGAATGTACTGGCACAGCAGCTGCAGAGGAAGAGGGACCTGATGTTGAGGCTCTCCTTGGCTGCTGCAAAGTCTTCCCAGACCTTAATGTTTTTTCAGAAGTTGGCTGATCTATTTTTTCCTTTCCATCTGCCATAACACTTAAAGATTCAAGGTCAGTCTCACAGTCACACAGTTTATCTTGCAGTGGAAATTCCCTAGCCCAGCTCTTGTAACAATAGCAGCTTCCTCTAGGGGGAAACAGTTTCTATTTGTCAAAACAAAATAAAAAAATCCTTCCAGTAGCACCTTAAAGACCAACTAAGTTAGTTCTTGGTATGAGCTTTCGTGTGCATGCACACTTCTTCAGATACACTGAAACAGAAGTCACCAGACCCTTCTATATAGTGAGAAGGTGGGGAGGGGTATTACTTAGAAGGGTGGTGGGATTGGGTGATTGGCAGATAGCTGTGATGAGCCTGTTGACGACTCTTAACGACTGCAATAGGTCTTACAGGAAAAAGCAAGGGGTGAGAAGGTGAAAAATGGCTTTGTCATGTATAATGAGATAAGAATCCAATGTCTTTGTTCAGACCAGGTCTCTCCATGGTTTTAAGTTTGGTAATAAGTTGCAATTCAGCAGCTTCCTACTGGAAGGAATTTTTTTATTTTGTTTTGACTATGGCAGACCAACACGGCTACCTATCTGTACAGTTTCTATTTGTATTAGTCTGTAATTTCCAAATATCCAAATACAGTTCAAATAAGTAGACTTAGTTTCAATTTTCAACTTTTAGTCCTTTATAACACAGACGGAAACAGTCGCAAGAATGTAATTCAATGTATCTCTTCTTATTTATCTAGCTGTCAACGAACGTTCCAAAGCACCTCAATAGGAGCCCGTTCCCAGGGTCAGAGCGGTAGTGGTTTTAACTCTCTTCCCACTCTCTCCTGCAGGCAAATTCAGTCTGAAACTTCCCCCCCTCTTCTCCTGCATCCGAGGGGGGTTCAATATTGATATTTTTTTCCCGGTGAAAATTTAGCCCTTTACAAGTAGGCTTTCCAAGGCTTCAGCTTACAGCTTCCTTGCTTCAGTCTATGTACAAAAGGGGGAAGGCGGACTTCCTATGTTGAACCTCCCCTGTTTTCGTTGCCAGATTAAAGCTTTTTGAAAATCCAATTCTCCTACTTTATTCTACTCATGGGTAGTTGCTGTAATGTCCGATTAACCACAGGAAAAGGTCAGCGCTCTCCGGTAACGTCTATGCGGCTTTGCTCCGTGGAAAAAGCAGTCGATTCAAAGCACTGCGCCACTCACCTCACATCGCTCCAGATCCCCGAAATCGGGTTTCCCCACGAGCAGGGGAGGCGCAAAAGGTGCCAGCCGAATCCCCACGTTCACAGGCTTCAGCGCCTGCTATTTTTAACGGGTGTCCGCCTTCACCGTGGCGGCCAGACCCAAATTCCCACGGGGCAAATTCCTCTTGGTCAGAGGAATTCCGCCAGTACCGATGGCGCTAAACCCGGAAGTCCCATCTTTCCCAACATCAGGGTCTTTTCCAGGGAGTCTTCTCTTCTCACAAGGTGGCCAAAGTTTTGGAGCCTCAGCTTCACGATCTGTCCTTCCAGTGAGCACTCAGGGCTGATTTCCTTAAGAATGCCTGTAAGACAGAGCTATTCTGCCTGGCTTTCAATTTGAATTTAGCCTGGTCTTTTATTCCCCTTCCTCCCCTCCCCTCCCCTCCACTTTTTATGAAGACTACCCGCTCTGGGATCCCACAGCTAATTCTCCCCTGGTCTCCTCTCTGGCCCAAATAGGACTAATTTAGCCAGCTAGCCCTGGTGATCATCTAATGTTTTGAAGCCTTAATTGTGCTGCCCCTCGGTGAGAAAACAGAGGAGTCAAACTGACACCAGGGTGTGGTTCACGGAGAAAGAGTTTATTTAGTTCTGTGCAGAGGCGGCCAGCGGAATCGCTTCCATAGGCTGGCGGCATTTACAGCAAATAGGCAAGCACTTTTATACCTTTCCCTATCGTCTCACCCCTCGTCATCCTTTCCTTATCTAATCATGATACATTCTTTCCATTCATTCCATTCCCTTATATGGCTTGTGCAATGCCTTGTTGGCATTTCTTAATTGGTCCCCGACAGTCCCCCCCTGGGCATGTGCCCTAAGCCTTGCCTATGCAATTTACTCACATGACTTGTTTACTCCGGGACCGCCCTTGCATGTTTCCGCCCTACCTTATCTCTCTGCACATTCCAAGGCCCTACCTTAATCTTCATTTTATATTCTTGTGTCCTTCAGTTTATTGGCTGGATTTTCCCCCTAAATTGATTTTTGAATTCTGAATTTATTGTTATTCACGTTTTATACTGTATTTTATGCTGTTTTTTGTTGCATCAATTAAGTGTTTTAAATTTGTTGTTAGCCGCCCTGAGCCCAGTTTTCTGAACTGGGAAGGGTGGGGTATAAATAAAAAAATATTATTATTATTATTTATTATAAAAGGTTTTAAAACAGTACAAAAACCAACAACTAAATATGGGTTAAAACAATAAAAGGTATACACCTATTGAAGTGACCTTTGTACACGACTGGGAAAGCTTGTTGGGGGGAAAATGTCTTCCTTTTTGGGGGGAAAGTGCAGAGTCATATTCTGAATGCAGTTCCAAAGAACAGGGACATTCACTCTGAAAGACACAATGTGAATCACTGTGGGGCTGGCCTGCCCAATAATTCCTCTCACTAACTCCACAGTTTATTACTGGTGCTAAGGGCTCCTCCAGAAAACTTTTTTTAATTGCACATTCATAATGATTTGTGCTCATAATACTTTCAAGGTGGTTGTATCCAACTTCATTGTCAATACTATTTATGCCTGCAAAGATTTTGAGGTGATCATACAGTTTCATTTCCATTCTGTCACATCCTTTAACTTTCTGCTGAAAACTACAAATGCACAAACTTCTTTTTGTCCCACTTTTGTTGCAATATAGTTTCCCCAGACAGAAATAATGCAGTAGTGTTCAGGCAGTTTTGCAGAAGAATTAACAAAGCAGAATATATCCACCATTGATGCATTACGTCTTGTCAAAAATCTGGTGCAGAATTCACCCTCAGTAAAAAACCCCAAACCTGTCTAGCTGGACCAGTAGAAGTAGTAACTGGTTGACACCACACATTATATCCTTAAAAACAGTGTCGAAAAATTGGCTGAATTGGGTTTGTTTGGTTTTCCATACTTTTTATTGAAACTTTTCAGAAACACTAACTAAGCAAACAACAAAAAAAGTAAAAGAGAGAAAGAAACGCCAAGCTCTCTCTCTCAAAGGTAGATCTTAACTCTTGTCTCACACAGAAGGGAGTGGACCCTCCCAGCTCTCACCTGGGTGCTTCCCTTTCTTCCCCCAGTCTCCCACCCTGGGAGATCTTTCCTTCTCTGCCTCTCACACAGGGTCTTTCACCAGCCGGCTATCACCTTCAAGTGTGTACCCAATAGTCCTCCTCCATTCCAGTATGGTGACTTTATCTCCCCAAAAAATTCCAACCATTCCTCCATGTTTTTTTTTATATAAAAAACAAATTCTTCATTTCTATTTAAACAGGAATCTCTGCACTGTAGTCATATACAGTGGTACCTCAGGTTAAGTATTTAATTCGTTCCGGAGGTCCGTACTTAACCTGAAACTGTTCTTAACCTGAAGCACCACTTTAGCTAATGGGGCCTCCTGCTGCTGCCGCGCCGCCAGAGCCCGATTTCTGTTCTCATCCTGAAGCAAAGTTCTTAACCTGAAGCACTATTTTTGGGTTAGCGGAGTCTGTAACCTGAAGCGTATGTAACCTGAAGTGTATGTAACCTGAGGTACCACTGTACAATATTGAAAAATAACCCATAGTTATTTACTTGTTGTATATTCATTATTTTACACCCAGTTTTATATCTTGTGATCCCATTTCCTGTAGGCAGTGATTTTCCATCCTAATTTAGCAAGAGAGAAAGAAAAAAGCTCCTTCCATTTCCACCACTTCCATTCTTTTCCCAATAGCATCACCAGAAGCTTGATAGATAGAAGTGAAATTTGATCGTGATGGCCTTCCATGGAAAGATCTAAACTTGTCGACATCACACTGTATCAGATACCAGGTTTCTCTTCAAAAATCAAAACGGTAGAGCTGTCGAGAAATCTCACTTTTTGCTGATACTGTAAAGTGAGCATGCCTGTGACGTCATTCTGAGCATCTGCACATGTGCGAGCAGCAAAACCCTGAAGTAACCTGTTCCGTTACTTCCGGGTCGCCGTGGGAGGCAACCTGAAAAGATTTAAGATTTAACCCGAAGCGACTTTAACCCGAGGTATGATTGTTGTTATATCTCACTGATTTTCAATAGGTATTGCATTATCAAATGGTCACACCTGGAGGCAACAGAGACGCTTTGTTGTAGTTACTCTGCGGAAGCTGTGGCGGGAAAAGAAAGGCATGGAGCAGCAAGTAGCAGAGGAGGCCCATCAGCTCGTGGAGGCTTTTGCACGTTCAAAGGGTATGTTATGTTAAGTGATGGTGCTGAGCTGGCATATGGAGATATATTTGTGTCCTACCTCTGTCCATTTTAGAAAGGAATGTGATATGCTTTTCTTGGTTCCTAATGGAGATTCCAGCAGTTTCTCTTGTCCACCATGAAACCCCACTCTCAGTATGAACTGGACCAGCTGAGCTAACATTAGTATAACTTTATTTTGCAGGACAGCCACTTGACCCTTCCATGCCCATCGCTACTTCAGTCTCCAACGTGCTATGTGCTGTGGCTTTTGGGCACCGGTTTGCTCTTGAAGATGAACGGTTCCAGAAGCTGATAGAAGCCATAGAATTTATCCTACAATTTGTATGTAGCTCTGGTTATGCTGTGAGTAGTCATTTCCATTCCTGCCAAAGGGCTTTAATACCACAAATCAATATTCTGATAGACGGTTGGAGAAGTGAGATCAGGTTTAAATTGATCTGAGATAAGGGCCACTAATTATCTCACAGCCTGATCAATTGCTCATGATTATCATTGAGATAAAAAACACACCAAAACCCCCCATAAAAAACAACAAAAGAAGACTTTTTCCACCACAGGAGACTCTTTAGAGGGAAGATGGGACAAAAATGGGAAAATGACTTTGAGAACAGGTCATCTAGAGCCCACCAAAGGGAACAGAGGTGAACAAAATAATCTTCTCAAGAAGGGAATTACATAGTTTTGTTGCCATCATGGAAAACTAAATGTGTCTACTCTATACCCACCTAGCAGTGGCAATCATGATGGCGTCCATGGTGAGGCCCCTGCAGCCATCACTTGGCTGGAATTTTTTTTAATGAAAGAGAGACCAGCAACTCAAGCACTATCGCTATTGCTGAGGAAAGCAGCCCCCTTCTGGATGATCAACTAAACCCTTTCCTCAAATTTAAGTTCAGTTCTCCACATTTCTACATCCATTCCTAATCTGTAAAAAAAAAAAAAAAAAAAAAAAAGGACTCATGAAACTTACCGTACTTGAATTTCCCCCCATCCCTATTCTCCACCCATGTCCAACTAACACAAACGGGCACTAACTTGTTCCAGGAGAGGTCCTGAGATAGTGCCCAGTTTTGAAATTATGCTGGGAAGCTGGAAAAATATTTTGAGCCATACTTTTCTTTCACATTTTCAGCTAGGGATAATTCACAGAATCCAATCATTGTGGGATTCCAGAGAAGCGATAGACACCTTCCTTCTTCTTAGTGAGACTCAAACTAATATGCTAGCCTTGAAGAATAATGCAGATCATGTTTTCTAAAGTGCTAATCCAAAGCACAAATGGTTTGAACAAGCTTCCTCATGGTAATGGCAGCATTTCTGCTATCTTTCCTTTAGCTTTATGAAATGCTCCCATGGCTCATGAAACATCTCCCAGGACCCCACAAGAAGGCCTTGTCCTGCTCAGAGATGGTGCTTTCATTTGCAAAGGAAGAGATAGAGAAGCATAAGGAGAATCAATCTCTGTATGAGCCACAGGATCTCATTGATTTCTATCTACTTCAGATGGAGAAAGTAAGTATGTGCTTGAAACCAAATGCTGCTCATCCAAGGAATCATTATATTCCATGTTATGAGTGAACAGAGAGAGGAGCTGAGGGAAGTCTGGGGGGTGGGGTGGGAGGGCTGGTTTTCTTTTTGGGGAGGGGAAAATAGGGGGGGAATGAGGATGATATGTTTTTGATTAATTGTTATGTTGAAATCTTTAACAAAAAATAAATATAAGTGAATACTAATCTCTTGCCAGGACACCAATATCTCTCTCTGCCCCCCCACAACTCCCTCATAGTCATTTTAATTGCTAAAGTGAGTTGACATCCTTCCATAGGCATCTACTAAAATAGCTAGGAAAGGATAGATATTTTCATGTACAAATGTGAATGCAAATGAGTATCTGCTTCAAAACTGTAGGCCAGCGGTGTAGCGTGGGTTGTCAGCACCCGGGGCAAGGCAAGTAATTTGCGCCCCCTAACCCGGGGCAAGGCAAGTAATTTGCGCCCCCTAACCCAGGGCAAGGCAAGTAATTTGCGCCCCTAACCCCTAAACTGCCGCCGCTGCCAGCTTCTTTTTGCTGCTGCCTGGGTTGGGGTATTTACGGTAAGGTAGCCACAGCGGCGGTGGCGGGTCCGTGTCAGGTGATCTGAGGCGAGTTGCCGCTGGCGCTGCCGCCCAAACAACACCGCTTTCCCGGAGGAGGAGGGCAGAGAGGCGAGGAAAATGCAACATGGCCCAGCAGCTGCAGCAGCAGCAGCGGCGGCGGGGTTGTGAGGAGGGGCTGCCTGGTGTGTCCTCCGCGGCCCTGACGTGCGGGGACCGCGGCGAGCGCTGAGAGCCACTTTCTGCCGGACGCCTTCAGCCCGGACGCACGCACAGCTCGTCGGTTCCGCGAGACATGGGGCTCTGCTACAGCCTGCGCCCGAGGCTCTTCGGCGACTCCGGAGGCAGCGAGCGCGCCCCCCCAGATGTTGCGCCCGGTGCGGCCGGCCCCACTGCACCCCCCACGCTATGCCACTGCTGTAGGCAGCTCATTCAAGGAATCATTATATTCCCTGTTATATGTGAATACTAATCCCTTGCCTGGAAACCAGTACAGTGGTACCTTGGTTCTCAAACTTAATCCGTTCCAGAAGTCTGTTCCAAAATCAAAGTGTTCCAAAACTGAGGCATGCTTTCCCATAGAAAGTAATGGAAAATGAATTAATCCATTCCAGACTTTTATAAACAACTCCTAAAACAGCAATTTAACGTGAATTTTTCTATCTAATGAGGCCATTGATCCATAAAATGAAAGCTGTAATCACTGTACTGTACTATAAAATAAATAAAACAGTATTGTGGATGGATAAAAATTAAAATTAAAATTCTTTCTTACCTGCGCTGATGATAGTCATTGTTTGGATGGTGGGTTTTTATCCATTTCCATAGTCACACAATCAATCAATCAATCAATCAATCAATCAATCATAAAATGAAGAACAAGCTACAGTCACAAAAATGAAAAAGCCACACAAACAAAAACGCAAAAAATAGCAAAAACAAAAGCACCAAATGCCTCCGTGAAGTTTTACATTTATTTTTCTGTCAAACGAGTGTGTTGGTCATAGTAGCCTGTTGGTTTTTGGTGAGTTTACCAGAAGTCTGGTAGGGACTTCTGACAGGAGCTTTACAAGATTGTTTTTGATAGTGAAGCCTACCTCATATATTTGACATTCTTGTTCAGATAGACCTTTCCAGAAGAATGTGTAGCCTCCTTTTTCTTCCTTCAGTTGTCCCTTGCCTGCTCTTTGAGTTTCTTGAAGCACTGCAATATTGATGTTAAAATGTCACATCTCTCTTGCAATGATGGCAGTTCTGCGTTCAGGATGCTCATTGTCTGTGTTATATCTGTCCATATATTCCATGTTCCAAAGTTCAATTGTCTTTTACCACCGCTGGGTGGTGACCCCACTGGGCGTGGTAATCCAGTCAGGGAAAAAGAGAGGCAGACTATGTTTAGGGCACCTTTTCTAGCCCCTCCCCCATTTTGGAGTGAGCAGAGTAGATCCTAAAAAGGGCTGCTCAGTCATGGATACAGCTGCCAAGCTGCTCAACTGCCTTGTTCCTTGAGTCAGAATGAGTGAATCTGTATCCACCGCCCATGTGCTGTTTCATGACTAAGGGCTTCCAGATTTCACAATCCTGCCCCTGTTACCATATGCTGATCACCATGGAACTTTTGGTGTTTGGGTTTGGGATGGGTTTTTTGGAAGATGCCTGTACGTGAATTTGTTTTATGTCTGTAAATCAGTGCACACTGACCAATGAACAGTCTTCACAGTAAGGCTCTGTTCTGATGGCATGAGTTGACATGGCAACCGGTAAATTCTTATTTGCTGCAGCTTTCATCCACCTTTACAGCCAATAATAATAATAATAATAATAATAATAATAATAATAATAATAATTTATTATTTATACCCCGCCCATCTGGCTGAGTTTCCCCAGCCACTCTGGGCGGCTCCCAATCAGTGTTAAAAATAGTACAGCATTACATATTAAAAACTTCCCTGAACAGGGCTGCCTTAAGATGTCTTCTGAATGTCAGGTAATTCTTTATCTCTTTGACATCTGATGGGAGGGCGTTCCACAGGGCGGGCGCCACTACCGAGAAGGCCCTCTGTCTGGTTCCCTGTAGCCTCACTTCTCGCAATGAGGGAACCGCCAGAAGGCCCTCGGCGCTGGATCTCAGTGTCCGGGCAGAACGATGGGGGTGGAGATGCTCCTTCAGGTATACAGGACCGAGGCCGTTTAGGGCTTTAAAGGTCAGCACCAACACTTTGAATCGTGCTCGGAAACGTACTGGGAGCCAGTGCAGATCTCTCAGAACCGGTGTTATGTGGTCCCAGCGGCCACTCCCAGTCACCAGTCTAGCTGCCGCATTCTGGATTAATTGCAGTTTCCGGGTCACCTTCAAAGGTATCACCCACCTGTTCTGCCGTTGATGACTTCTTGGGTCATTCTTTGTCTAGCTGCTCCCCTTTGACCTTACCGCCGTGGGTGACCCTGCAGGGAGTATGAGATTCCCAATGGCTTCACTCACAAGGGTCATAGGAATGTGCAAGCCCACTCACCACGAAAAGGTGATGATCCAGCGAGTGAGGGCAGCAACAGTAAGGGGGGGTGGCAGCAGCTTCCCATTTCACCTTAGGCACTATAAGAGGACACCCCACTTCTCATGAAGCATGTGTGGCCACCCTGGTATGGTAATAAGTGGGGGAAGGAAGATAAAGTGCTGAAGGACAGAATGTAATGCATGTAAATGACATGTCACTTTCCCCATTTTCAACACCAGAGCAGGAATGATCCAGAGTCCACCTATGATGAAGAAAACTTGGCCCAGTGCATTTTTGACCTCTTTGTAGGAGGGTCAGACACAACTGCGTGTTCTCTGAAATGGGCACTTCTCCTCCTGGCAAGTCATCCAGATATCCAAGGTGAGAGAGGAGAGCCAGGGCTTCTCTTGACCACTAGGGTGGACCATAATTCTTTAAAGGTTTCATAAGGAAGCCTACAATAGTAGGGTTGGAAGGGACCCCAGGGGTCTTCTCATACAACCCCCTGCAGTGCAGGAATCAGCACATTCCCCCCTCCAGTTTGATTCCATTCCACAACCTGTTTTGTTTTGCAAATCTGCTAGCAGTTTCTTTATGCAGCAAATGTACAAGAATGCCCCTGCTGTGAAATAAGTAACTGAGCCTCATTCCTGCCTCTCCATGCTCCATTACATGAGGGATGCGGGTGGCACTGTGGTCTAAAGCACTGAGCCTCTAAGGATTGCTGATTAGAAGGTTGGCAGTTCGAATCCTTTTTTTTTTTTAAATTCTTTTTATTAATTTTCACATTAGATCACCAAAAAGAAAAACAAATCAACGGTTACAACAGTTGTAAAAAACCCCAACACACACAAAAAAGAAAACTAAATAAATATCAATACATAACGTATAAACAATGTCGATTTCCATTACGCTTCTTTGTCTTCTCATTTATATCTTTATATCTTTAAGTATTTTAATTATTCTACACACCTATTGACTTCCATCCCTCCCGGTTTCAGGCTTCTTAGTATGAATAGTTTGTTTCTCCTGCAGTTGATAGTTACAATAATTTGCACATCGTAAGATCTATATCAGTCCTGCTATAGTTTTTAGGTTCTTGTAATTCCCTTCAATATAAATCATAAATTTATTCCAGTCATTAATAAACTTTGTATTCTTTTGGTTTCTAATTTTTTGTGTCATTTTTGCAAGTTCTACAAATTCGAATAACTTTGTTTGCCAATCACTAATTGGTGGGATACTTTGGCTTTTCCAATTTTGGGCAATTAATAATCTAGCGGCAGCTGTAGCATACTGGAATAATGTCTTATCTTCTTTTTTAATTTCGTCCCCAATTATTCCCAGAAGAAAAGCCTCTGGTCTTTTGGGAAATGTATATTTAAATATTTTTTTTAACTCATTGTAAATATATTCCCAGTATTTCTTCATTTCGTCGCATGTCCACCACATGTGGAAAAAATTACCTTCTTTAGTTTTACACTTCCAGCAAAACTTATTCCCTGTCTTGTACATTTTCCCTAGCTTTGCTGGGGTAATGTACCACCTGTACATCATCTTTTCTAAATTTTCCCTCAGTGTTACACATGCCGTAAACTTCATTCCACTAGTCCATAAATTCAGCCACTTATCATACTCTATATTATATCCCAAATCCATTGCCCATCTTGTCATGACCTCCTTTATTTCCTCATCTTTGGTGTCCCATTCTAATAGTATATCATACATTTTAGATAATAATTTGGATTTACCCTCTATTATTTCTATCTGAAATTTGGATTTCTTCTCATTCATCCCTACTTTTTTATGTTCCGTCCATATTGCATTTATTTGGTGGAATTGTAACCAGCTTGTTAATTTCTCTTTCAGTTCCTCATATGTTCTCATCCTCCATCCACTTTCTGATCTTATTAGTAGGTCCTCATAAGTAAACCTTTTTCCTTCCATATTAGTTTTTTTGATCACTGAAATATCAATTGGTGGTAGCCACCAGGGTGTTTTCCATTCAAGGAGTTTTTTATTCTTCTCCCACACTTCATATAGAGGCCCCCTAATAATATGACTAGAAAACCCTTTAGGTACTTTTTCTTTGTTTTGCCACAGGTAGGCATGCCAGCCGAACCTATTGTCGAACCCCTCGAGGTCTAATAAGTCAGTATTTTCCAAATTGATCCAATCTTTGATCCAACAAAGGCAGGCTGCCTCAAAATATAATTTTAGGTTGGGTTCGAATCCATAAGACAGGTGAGCTCCTATTGCTCTGTCCCAACTTCTGCCAACGTAGCAGTTCGAAAGCATGCCAGTGTTAGTAAACAGGTAGTGCTGCAGTGGGAAGGTAATCAGCATTTCTGTGTGCTCTGGCACTCATCATGGTGTCCAGTTGTGCCAGAAGTGGTTTAGTCATGCTGGCCACATGACCCGGAATGCTGGCTGTGAATAAACACCAGCTCCCTAGGCCTGAAAGCGAGATGAGCGAAGCACTCCATAGTCTCCTTTGATTGGACTTAACCGTCTAGGGGTCCTTTACCTTTAACTTTATATGAGTGGTGCTAGCCAAAGATCAGATGAGGAAATGAGTATTAGTGAAACTAAGTAGGAAATATTGAGGGCTGGGGGTGGAGAATGAATATATGACAGCCTTTGATCCCAGTCCTTCAGCAAATCCAGCCAGCTCTGGTAACCAGAAACAACTGCGATGAGCTTCACTTTCAGCCTTTTCACACCTGGGATCTAGAGTGGAGAAGAACCATGTACACAGACTTGAGCTCCTTGGAGGACCAGGTGACCTAAAAATGCAAGAAACTGGGACTCATTCACAGAGATTTATGGAATATGTTCAAGGGAATTAAATGTCCATCTGAAATAAAATGCAGTATTCACAATAAACCTTCTGTTTCCATCATTCTCTTCAGATAAAATGCACAAGGAAATAGAAGATGTCATAGGTTCTGCTCACTCAATCTGCTATCAAGACAAGAAGAAACTGCCCTACACCAATGCTGTGATTCATGAACTACAGCGCTTTAAATTTGCCAGTTTTTTGGGGTTCCCTAGGCAATGTACAAAGGATTTCAAGCTGCGTGGTTTTCTCATTCCCAAGGTATAACAGTGTGATATAGCTGCACTCCTGTAGCCCAAGAGCAAAGAGCAGCAGAAGGTTTCATATTGAGAGATGCAGCCATCTCTTCCTGTCTAGTCAAAAATCTGAAGGGCAAGAGCAGGAGCTCCATCTGCAGACATGTTTCACCATCAGCAAGTGCCATTCCATGGGGCAATTGTGGCAGGGGAGAAGCCTGTAGTGGCCATAGGTCTCAGCCTGCTTGTGAGCGTTCATTTTAAAAGAGGTGGGGGAAATTCTTCTTGTGTTCCTGCCTGTACAGAAAGTTTTTACAGTGATGAATACAAAGCCACCCACCAAAATAATAATAATAATAATAATAATAATAATAATAATAATAATTCAGATCAGTCTCTGCAATGATTAGTCTTGGGATAGTGTGGGACAATAAAAAAAAAGTATTGATGTGAATGCATTCCAAGTCACTTGTTTCTTATTTGCAGGGGACTATTATTGTTCCCGATCTGCGCTCTGTTCTTCTTGATCCAACACGATGGGAGACACCTGCAAAGTTCAACCCAAATCATTTTTTGGACAAGGATGGACAATTCGTGAACAGAGAAGAATATCTCCCATTTGGTGCAGGTAAACACAGAAGACCAAGCTACGTTGCGATCTGTAGATGGGCTTACTGGTCTGCTTCCAGGAAATGACACCAGCAGCAGCACAGGAGGGAGTGGGCCGGAGCAGAAGCAGCGTCTTTCTGGCTGGAGTGGCACTGCTGGTCAGCAGAATGGGGCAAGGCACTGGCAAGTTAAGGGGATCTCTAGGTTGGTGGCTTGGGACCCACACATGCACACACACTTATGGGGTCTCCATCTGCACCTCCCAACATTTGCCACCCCTGCCCTGTCCCTGAGAGAGGCAGCACTGCCGGCACCAGGATAGTGCTCTTCCCTGTCACACATCACCACTGCAAGCCACCCAACTTCTCTTCAGGCAGCAATGCTAGTTCCTACCAAGGTGAAGTAAACCTGGCAGGAGAGTTTGCTCCATGGTCTTAACCCCTTTCTGCATTGCTGATTTGGGCAGTTGACCAGTTTTCCTTTTATTTTTTAAAATCAAGTTTTATTAAAAAGCTTTATACATAAGACACAATAAAAATCATACTAATCTAAAAGGGAAAATAGAAAAAAGATTAGGAAAGAAAAAATAGAAATAGAAAAGGAAATTACAGAGTCCTCTATCAAAATTAAATCTTCACCCTTATTCTGCACACAGAAAAGTGAGCCCTCCCAGTTCTCACTGGGAGCTAGATCCTCTTACACTGGCTTCTAGCCCTGGGAGATGCTCTCTGCCCTGCCCCTCCCACAGGACCCTTCATCAACAATCCATCCTCTTCCTGAATGTATCTTCCTTGATATGAGATAGGGAACTTCAAATTACAGAACAAAACATAAGTATAACAAGAAGAAAGGAAGGTTAGCACTGACCAGGCTAGAAAACTGACAGCAGCCTTGATGTTTTCCCTATCCTAACTATGTCTATTTTGCCAAAGTGTTATGCAGAATGCTTATAGCTACAAAGGAATGAACACGGGAAAGTAAATTTTTGCTCACTTGCTGCCTTCTTCTTGTCTCCTCCTCAGGGGCTCGCATTTGTTTGGGAATGCAGATGGCAAAGATCGAAATATTCATCTTCCTGACCAGCCTGCTGAGGGCATTCAGTTTTCAGCTGCCAGAAGGAGTCAAAGAGCTCAATCAAGAGGCTATACTAGGGATTATAGTACATCCCTATCCTTATAAACTCTGTGCTATTCCCCGTTGCAACACATAAGAAAATAGGAAAATATTAGGGGCTGCACCCCTGCTTCCTGCACTCGGTGACCCCTTGGCCACTCCTGACACATGAACCCCCTAGCATTTCCCCTTCCCTTCCCATCTCATCCCATGCAGCTACTGAGGTCTCTTTTCACCTTCGCAGCTCCATTTCTGAAGCCACTTCTCTCTTATCTTCTGCAGCTCTGCTTTGCATCCGTTTTCCCCTTCTCCCCATCTCCTCCTTTTCTTCAGGCCTTTCATGCCCCTGCTTTCATCTTCATCCCTCTCCCAATGCCTCCTTACTCCCTCCTTTTTGACAACTTCCTTTGCATCCCCATTCTTACTCTTGCTCCCTTTTCTCCTCCCCCTCCCCTTCTTTTCTCAAATCTCCCTTACACACACATTCCCACACCTCCTCCTCTCTCCCTCTTCTGCAGCCCCCTTCTAACACCCCCATGCTATGTTATTGTATCTTTAAGATGAGTAAACTCCTAAGAGCAAGGCTATCAGCTTCTCCAGTTGAAGAATCTTAAGCTTCTTTGATGGATACTGTACATGTGTGCTTGTTAATAAAATATCTCTTCTAAATCACTACATTGAACCCAGAACCCGGAACGCGGACCACGCAAGGTATCAGGAGTGAAATAGGTTGTGTGGAGGCACTATGCAATATTTGAAGGCTTCACATCCTTTATCACAGTTAAGGAATGGAAGGGGGAGAAGTTTGAAACAGACGTTCCCCTGACTTCCTCTAGCCTTTCCTTCAATGGCAGAAGTTTGAGTAAAATGGAGATGGTGGAAAAATGAGATAACTGTGACTTTAGGAATAATGGAGGGATGGAGGAACACTGAGCAATTGGTGTGTTTGTATGTGTATGTGTGTTTGTATATATAACATTTTAACAAGGAGAAACAGCAGAGATGGGTACGGAAGCAACCATCCAAAAGCTAAGAAAACAGAAGAATGAAATGGAAAGTGGAATTAAAGAGGACAAAGAGACTTTGGAGAACAATATGGATGAAGGATTGCCAGAACAGAAGGATGAAATGGTGGAGCTGGAGGCAACAGATGGTGTAATGAAGAAGTCCTTCACAAAAGGTGACTAGAGGACTGAAACAGCCAAATGGCGGTGTTGTGATGTTGGAGGAGTGGAAGGAAGCCACAGATGAAGAGATGAAGAGACATCAATTAGATGTTGGGGGCTCCTACTCCTTTTAACTTTTTAAACTTTTTAATCTTTTAACCCTCTTCTTATCAAAAGTTTGGCAACCTGGGGTTTTATATCAGACAACTTGTGAAGTTGGCACTGTAAATTAGATCTAACAAAGTCAAACAGCTTAACAGCCGCTGCCCAGCCTATTTCAAAGACTCATAGCTCTAAACAATTTAATTAATCTTCTGAACTTTTTCCGAACTGACTCTGACTCAGGCTTTGACTCGGCGTTTTAAATGAGCTAAGGGAGGTCAAGCTGTGTTGCAGGAGTGTTCCGCTTGTGCTTGCCTCTGCCCTCTTGGCTTGTGGGCCCAACTGTGCTGTGTGCCTGCTCTGTCTTCTCAGTTGTGGGTCCGGCTGTCCTGCATGCCAGCGGTGCTCCTGGACTGAGACAGACTGGTTGAGTGCTCGGCATGGAGCCTGGGTCAAGATATATTACTCTGCAGATGACTCAATTGAAAGGCACCTAGGGAAGCCAGAGAGGGGGGTTCCACCCTCAAGACGCCAGAGACTCTTAAGCCACAGGGCTGGCAGCTGGTTGTAGCAGAGGAGAGGTATCATCCTGTGGCCCTGAGAACACCAGCTGTGGGGGAAACCAGAGGACTCCTGATGCCAAGAGGAACACTTTCTCTGCCACTACAAGTGCTAGCGCAACAGCAAGAGGAGGGGCCCCTGGGACCATCGGGCATGGCATTGACATCAAACAGGGCATTTACTGAGCCTGCCCTGCTTTCCTTTGCCCATCCCCTGAGGTCGCCTGGTTGTTCAGGTTGGCAGATTCAGAGATCATTCAGAGATCATTCGAGTAGACTCGAGCTGGCGCGTGATGCTACAAGAACTTCGTCTGCTACAAGAACCTTTTTTCTTTTCTTTTCTTTCCTTTCTCCCCTCCCCTCTTCCTTTGCCATTTGTTTTAGTTTTTTATAGTTCATTGTTCCATGATAATATTTAAGTTTTGCTTTCTTACTGTTAGATGTTTGATTTTTGTTCTCCTGCTATTTAGGTGTTTTTTCTTCCCTTAATGTACGTTATATGGTAGTTCTGTTTAGCTGTGGAATGTTTTAGGGTTTATTTTTTAATTTAATTAATTGGTTTGTTTAATATTAGAATAGTAGCCTGACAAAGAATATAATAGTTTCATACAATCAGAGAGGTAGCTGATGTTTAGCTGGTTTGTTCTACTCGACTAATTAGAGTTATCGAGTTGTTGATACTATAAACAAAATAACTAGGCTGGGAAACAATAACATCAGTTGCCATCTATTGGAGGCTAGTATGAGGCTTGGGATTGCTACCGCGGAGGGGCGAGGGAGGTATGGCGGTGGGGGCAGATGTTATAGGTGAAGGGGATTGAGATACGGATATGCTCGTACCCCTTCCAATCTGCGCCCCATCCCGAGGGACGAGGGTAGGGTGAGCAAGGATTACTCACCTCCATCACTGGTGCTGTGCAATGCCAGGTCTATAGGCAACAAAACCGCCACCCTGCGAGATTTCTTTACCTCGCAGGTGGTCGACCTGGCTTGTGTATTGGAGACCCGGGTGCACGAAGGGGAAACAGTTACCTTACGAGAGATGGTGCCCCCGGGTTTCTCCGTCCTCCACCAGTCGCGGACTGTGGGCCAGGGGGGAGGGGTGGCATTATTAATCCGGGAAGATTGTTCTTTCAGGGCTCTACCATCGCCATCGATCCCCGGCATTGAATGTGTTGGCTTAGTGTGGGGCTCCTAGGAGAGCTTGGCTGTCTGGCTGGTGTACCAGCCACCTAGCGCACCAGCAGCCAACCTGTCAAGCCTACTGGAGGCAGTGGCCGGCTGGGCCATGGAGTTCCCTAACCTATTGGTATTGGGGGACTTCAACATCCATGCTGATGCCAATCCCTCCTCATAGGCTCTGGACCTGGTGTCTTCCATGGCAACACTAGGGCTCTCCCAGTTTCTTTCGGGCCCCGCACATCAAGCAGGCCACACGCCAGATTTGATCTTTGGCATAGGTATAGATGTGATCATGTCTCCTTCGATGAAGGTGCCATGGTCTGATCACTACGCTCTGAAAGCCAGGATTGACATTCCACCCCCACCCTGCTTAGGTGGTGAGCTGATCTGGGCTCGCCCGCAGAGGCTGATGGACCCTGATAGATTCTGCCAAGCCTTGCGGGACCTTGCTCCCCCTGGAGACTCATTGACTGAGCTTGTTGAGGGCTGGAATATCCAGCTCCTGGCAGCCATTGATGAGATCGCACCTAAGCGCCCTCTGCGACCCCGTCGAAACCGGGCTCCCTGGTTTACCGAGGAGCTCCGGAAAATGAAGTGGGACCTCAGGCGGCTAGAGTGAGTATGGCAGGCTGCCCAAGACGGAGCCTCAAGAACATTTTATAGGGTTTTTATGAAAACCTACAAGATGGCAGTGAAGGCCGCTAAGAAGTCTTACTTCTCGGCCTCCATTGCATCTGCTAGGTCTTGCCTGGCACAATTATTTAGTATAATTAGGTCTTTAACGTCCCTCGAGGGACAGCCAAATTTAAATAACAATTTGACACACAGTTGTGAGGCATTTGCGAGCTTTTTTGCGGAGAAGGTCCTGTTGCTCCGCCGTGACCCCCCTCCCAATTTGGATACAATAACGGAACTGGAGCCTCCTTGACTGTCCTTGGGTCCAGTATTGGACCACTTTGACCAGATATCCCCAACCGATGTGGAAAGACTCCTCCGAGCTGGAAAGCCCACCACCTGTCCTCTTGACCCATGCCAGTCCTGGCAGATTAGAGCGTGTCCAGATGAGGTGCGGGCCCCCCAGGGGACATCATCAGTTTGTTCCTTGGCACCGGGACATTCCCAGGGGAACTGAAGGAGGCAGGGGTGAGCCCGCTCTTAAAGAAAATATCATTAGATCCTTTAGATCTATCCAATTACCGCCTGGTTTCGAATCTTCCGTTCCTGGGTAAGGTGATGGAGAGAGCGGTTGCTGAACAGCTTGATGGGTTACTGGATGAAACATCAGCTCTGGATCCATTCCAATCCGGCTTCCGCGCTGGTCATGGGACCAAGACAGCTCTGGTCGCCCTAACAGATGATCTCCGCAGGGAGCTGGATTGAGGCGGGTTGGGGCTGCTGATTCTTCTAGACCTGTCAGCAGCCTTTGACATGGCCGATCACGAACTCCTGGACCACTGCCTTGCCGACGTGGGGATCCAGGGCACAGTCCTTCAATGGCTGCGCTCATTTCTCTCTGGTCGGGGACAGAGGGTGGTGCTTGGGGGGGAATTGTCATCGTGCCACTTCTAGGTGTGTGGAGTGCCTCAGGGTGCGATACTCTCCCCGCTGCTTTTCAACATCTTTATGCATCCCCTCACCCAGCTTGTCCAGTTTTGGGTTGGGCTTCCATCAGTATGCTGATGACACCCAACTCTATCTGTTGATGGATGATGGAGACAAGGGCCCTGCGGGACTTGACATCTTTCCGCAGGGCCTGCAAGTCAGAGCTGTTCCACCAGGCCTTTGGCCAGGGCACAGCCTGACTCCCTCCTTTGGCAATCCTCACAGAACTCTAGCCCAATGGTTGCCATTAATCTAATTTGAATTAATTTTATAATGAAATGAATTTAGAATGTTTTTTCATTTTACTGTTGTTAGCCACTCTGAGCCCGGCTTCGGCTGCGGAGGGCGGGAGATAAATAAAATTTATTATTATTATTATTATTATTATTATTATTATTATTACCCTAAGCTGGCAGAGTTAGAGTTGGGAGAGAAAGGAGTCTGCACACAACTTGGAGTGAATTTAGAGAGGACAGCTATCAAACCTCTGGAATTTTTCTTGGAAAAAGAATGGAAGAAGTGCAAATGGAAGGGCTATTTTTTTCACAACCAAGATGGAAATTGACAGCAAACACAACGGGTTCAGGTTGTGTCCTTCAGAGCAGGAGAAATCAAGCTTGCTCCCTCTTCCAAGTGACAGCCCTGGAGATATTTGAAGATGGCTCTCACATCTCCTCTCAGTCTCCTCTTCTCCAGGATAAGGATGGGCAGATATTTCTATCTTGGCCTGCAATCCTTTAAGCAGAAATGCTAGAAATCGACCCTGGAATTTTAAGCATGCAAAGACTCTTTGCATCTTTCCTCATGCCCTGCTCAGAATCAGTCTCTCATTTTGAAGGTATTCAGCTGGGTGGGTGGGAGGGAAGAGTGAATTTAGAGTATAAGCTGTCATGTCAGAAGCCTCTCTTGGCCTCAAGGGAGAGAAACATATTGCACTCATGAATTTATATGTAAACAATGCTTGTTGTTTAACTGTTGCCAGCCTGACAAGTAAAGATTTATCTTCACCTAGTTGTGTAAGACATTTTTTAAAATCACAAATAGCTAACAAAGCTTATGGGCTCAGTCATGGCCAGCAGGTGGTGATAGAGAATGGCAAGAAGATTTTGAAGTCAATCCCAGAAACCAGCAACTCAGCACAGTAAAAGATATTTTTTGCAGATTTACCCCTTGATAAATGTCTGTTGAACTTCCTGGCACAACTTAGTCTCAAAGTTTAGTTCATTAAATTTTACTCTTTTTTTTTTTACAGTTCATTAAATGTTTACTCCCCCCCCAAAGGACTTTCATTGGTGATATTTTTCAATTCAAAATTCTGAATATGTGGCTTGTTTCCACTTTACACCTGTGAATTTTCACTTACAACACCTTCACTTGATAAGCCTTTCGTTGGGAAGCCAAACGTTCCCTGCTCTTGAAGACAGGGAAGTCCAAAATCTGCATGCCAAAGCACACTAAGTGGTGTCTCAGTGCTTTTCGCAAGGAGAGAGTAACTGCTGCTCTTTTAATCCTTTACTCACGGGAGTCAGTCTTTCAAGAGGTAGGTTGTTGGCCTCCTCTAGCTATTCAGTTTCTGGCGGCCTGCTGTTTCCCCTTCTGTTTGCACATTCACGGTTACAGTTCAAATGTCTCCCGGGGACGGGGAGTTCTGACTGCTTGCTTAGGGCATCTTATGAGCTTTTCTAAACAAGTTTCTTGGCTCAGAAACCTACCCCCCTACCTCCACCCCTTTGATGCTTCCAAAAAACCTCACACAACTGTTTTTACACTGGATTTTTATCCAGACAAATTTCTTTCTTCTGCTTGTCACCCTACAATAAAAAACAACTGCAGAGCAGAAAGAGACCCCGAGGGTCGCCCAAGCCATCTCTCTGTAATGCAGGGAATGCCAACCAAAGCATAGTAGTATAATGGTAGTAGTATAATAGTTGAAGGCAAATTCCCATTTCTTCCTCAAACAATCTCTGCTGAAAGCCTTCAATGAACAAGAGTCCACAATCTGGTTAAGTGTTTCAGCAAAAGTGGATCATTTAACTTTTACCAGAATGCTATTCTTTCAGCTCGTATCACTGGTGATTACTACCTGTTCAATCTCTGGGATAGAAATTTCAAGGTTGGGGGTGTTCCAAGAAAACTCCTTGGATTCTTGACCAGGGAACGGTGGAGCTATGGAGCAAATGAATTTGCCCTGGGCTGAATGAAACTTGCTGCTTGCAGTTTGCAAAGCACATTTGCAAAGCAACTTCTTCCTGAACATGTTATCAATGTACAGAAAGCTGGCAAGACATTGTCATGTCTCCTGTTTCACAATTTTGGGGCAGGAAAAAATATATAAAGGTGTAAAACAGTTTGCTTTTCTGAAACTCTCCGCAACAACACTGTCTCCTTCACTTGAGGTCTTTTGTGGACAACAAGCTTAATATGAGTCAGCAGTTTGATGCAATTACAAAAAAGCTAATGCTGTTCTAGGCTGCACCAGCAGATATATAGTGTCCAGATCAAGGGAAGTGATAGTTTTCTCCTGGACTCAGCTACATTTGTAAAGATAAAGCTCTTTCTATGCATTATAACACTATGACACCAGATGGCGCAGTGGAGTCCCATTTTTCGCCAAAGGAACTTCCCTGTATGAAGTTTACAATGCATTTAAATGGGGAAGGATATCAGTAATAAAAATGAATGTATTGCCAAGAATGTTCTTTTATTTCAATCAGTACCCATAGTCAGTGGAGCAGGACACTTCAGGCAATGGCAAAAAAATATTTCTAAATTCATCTGGCGGGAAAGAAGCCAAAGTTCAAATACAAATTATTAACAGATGCCAAGAAAGAGGTGGATTCTCCCTGCCAGACTTGAGGTTATATTGTGAGGCGTCCTGTCTTTGCTGGCATAGGGAGTGGGTCACTTTAAAAAATGTAAACATTTTAGACCTAGAGGGTCATGATAACAGATTTGGTTGTCATGCATATCTTTGGTATGAAAAGACAAAACTAATGGGAGGCCAGAGCAGGGAAACTGAGGAGAGTAGAAAAGAGGCACATAGGTGTTTGTGTACAGCATATAGTAACAGCTAACCAATATTGCACCACGTACAAGTCTTTAAGTACATGTGGGAGGATTATAGAGAGCATAATCCCACTTAAGAGTAGACATGATGAAATTGGCTGACATGACTAATTTAGTTTCATTAATTCCAATGAGTGTACTGTGAGCATGATCTTACATAAATAAGCCCCAAAGATCCCAAATTTTGTTGCGGGACTTGCTGCTTCTGTCACTCGTGTGAATGAATCACAATAGGTTCAGAATCCCCCAAGTGGATCAGGATGTCTATTCCTCATCAGCAGAAGCGTGTAGAAACCTTTTTGAAATTATGATTTAATCATAGACATACGTTACAGCTCAGTTGCCAGGAATTAAAAGAATAATATCAGCACCAATCATTCTGTGTAACTTCAAAGAGCAAGAAGGCATGGCAGGAAGCCTGAGGAGCAAGTGCAGAATGTTAATGAGAGATAAAGCACTGACTCCTTTCCCAGCTGGATTTTCCCGCTGGATATCATTTTAAATTAAGTGTGGCTAGTCCTCATGCCAGGGGACGCAGGTGGCGCTGTGGGTTAAAGCCTCAGCGCCTAGGGCTTGCCGATCGAAAGGTCGGCGGTTCGAATCCCTGCGGCGGGGTGCACTCCCGCTGCTCGGTCCCAGCGCCTGCCAACTTAGCAGTTCGAAAGCATCTCCGGGTGCAAGTAGATAAATAGGGACCGCTTACCAGCGGGAAGGTAAACGGCGTTTCCGTGTGCGGCTCTGGCTCGCCAGAGCAGCGATGTCACGCTGGCCACGTGACCCGGAAGTGTCTCCGGACAGCGCTGGCCCCTGGCCTCTTAAGTGAGATGGGCGCACAACCCCAGAGTCTGTCAAGACTGGCCCGTACGGGCAGGGGTACCTTTACCTTTTACCTTTTAGTCCTCATGCCATCATATGACACATTAGTTTGGGCGTATGAAAACCTGGCTTCAGCACATGTGGAGATTTGGTTGATTATGGCATCTCTAAGAAGCACAAAACACTGCTTCTCTCGGCAAGCTCTTCCAACATCTTTTGGGCACGGACTCATGTAGCAAAGGACTCCTCCAGAAAACTTTTTGATTACACATTCATCCTGATTTGTGCTCATAATAATTTCAAGGTGGTTACCTCCAACTCCATTTGCAATACTATTTATACCTGCAAAGATTTTGAGGTGGTCATACAGTTTCATTTCCATTCTATCACATCCTTTAACTTTCTACTGAAAACTACACATGCACAGACTTATTTTTGTTGCACTTTTGCAATAGATATAGTTTCCCCAGACAGCAATAATGCGGGAGTGTTCAGGAAGCATTACAGAAGAACTAACAAAGCAGAATATTCTTGTCAAGAATATGGTGCAGGATTCACCCTCAATAAAAATCCTGCCTGGTGGAACCAGTAGAACTAGTAACTGGTTGACATTACACATTCTATCCTTAAAAACGGTGTGGGAAAAATTGGCTGAATTGGGTTTGTTTGCTGAAACTTTTCAGCATACTGACTAAAACAAATAAATAAATAACCAAAATAAAAACAAAGAAAGGAAAAGAGAGAGAGAGAAACGCCAAGCCCTGTCTCAAAGGTACGTCTTAACTCTTGTCTCACACAGAAGGGAGTGGACCCTCCCAGCTTCCCTTTCTTCCCCCACTCTCCCAGCCTGCCTCTCACACAGGGTCTTTCACTAGCCAGATATCAACTTCATGTGTGTATTCAAAATATTCTAAATGTTCATTCCAGTATTATATCCAATTGTATTCTGAGATAATATCCAGCTGTTCCTTGTTCTGCTAGGTGATATTTTCTCCCATCTTCAGCCCCAGACATTGCTATGAGTCAAAAATAGTCCTCTTCCAATCCAGGACGATGACTTTATCTCTCCCCCCCCTCCCAAAAAAAAAATTTCCAACCATTCCTCCATGTTTGAAAACCATAAATCCTTCATTTTTAGTTAAACAGGAAACTCTCCACTGTAGTCATTTAATTAAAAAAAACCCCCATAGTTATTTACTTGTTGTATATTCATTATTTTACACCCATATTTATATCTTACAATCCCATTTCATGTAAGGAAATTTATCAAGAGAAAAAGAAAAGCACTTCCATTTCTACCACTTCCATTCTTTTCCCAATAGCGTCACCAGAAGCTTGATAGGTTTTTCCTCTAAATTCCCTCTAAATTATACCCAGAATCCTTTCTGCATCATCTTGTAATTCTCTGCTTTAGAGAGACTAAGCAGCTCTTACATGCAAGGATATGAACTTCTGTAAACATTGTTTGTTCTGAGATGGCAACTTTTTACATTGATTTCTGTACGTAATAATTTCTCCTTGATTTTCCATAGGTACTGCATTATCAAATGGTCACAGCTGGAGGCAACAGAGACGCTTTGTTGTAGTTTCTCTGCAGAAGCTGTGGCGGGAAAAGAAAGGAGCACCAAATAGCAGAGGAGGCTCATCAGCTCGTGGAGGTTTTTGCACGTTCAAAGGGTATGTGATGCTAAGTGATGGTGCTGAGCTGGCGTATGAAGATATATTTGTGTACTACCTCTGTCCATTTTAGAAAGGAATGTGATATGTTTTTCTTGGTTCCTAATGGAGTTTCTCTTGGCCACCATGAAACCCCACTGTCAGTATGAACAGGAGCAGCTGAACTAACATTAGTATAATTTTATTTTGCAGGGCACCCACTTGACCCTTCCATGCCCATCACTAATTCAGTCTCCAACGTGATATGTGCTGTGGCTTTTGGGCATTGATTTGCTCTTGAAGGTGAAAGGTTCCAGAAACTGATGGAAGCCATGGATTTTCTCCTAAAATTTATAAGTAGCTTTGTTCATGCATTGAGTGGTCATTTTCATTGCGTGGACAGGCGGAGTCCCCAGATCCTGAGTGGTCCCCCCCCCCCCGTCATGTGGAATAACGACTCTAGACAACATGCTATGGGATTAAATTGGCCACAACTTTATTAAATTTCAAATGTGGGTAGACCTTGGCTCAGGCATTGGGCGTTCTCCCTCCCCAGTCCCCAGTTATCCAGTGTGTGTGTGGGGGGGTGGGCTGGCTCTGGAGAACATATGTTCAAGCAGAGATAGCCGCCCCCGTTACACCGCCGCCACAGGGGAGAGCAATGATGACCTTTTGGCATACGGTCAAAGCCTCCCTTCAGAAACCCCTTTAACGGGGAACCCTGGTATCGCCACCGCAAAGAGGAAGATGGACTAAAGCATTCCGCCCAAGGCCTGATACTGCCACCCGAGACCGCAAAGATTGCGGTCTCGCCGCCAAGACTACCTACATCTGAAAATCCCCTTTGCCATCCTCCAACCAGTCGATCAGGCCACGCGTGATGTCGCTCAGCCAACGCTCGTTACCACGGTCCGATAGGTGCACGCCATCGGGCCGAAATAGCTCCTTCATGTAGACTTTAATGTTGGGGTGTTTTGCGACCCGACCTCCCATGCGAGTGATTGCAGAGCGCACTGCCCTATTGATTTTTTCAACGGTGTAATTAAGTCTAGTGGGTTTGATGTTGCCACGCCAATGCAAGCGTGGCAGAAGTTCGGACCAGAAAATCGTGATGTTGGGGTGAGCGGCATGTACGCTTTCCAGGTCTGCGATCGCGGTTTTGATCAGAATTATGCTTTTTTGCACGACCAAGTCATTTTCGCCAAGGTGGAGCACAACCGCGCTTGGCGGGTGGCGGAACGCACGTTCGTGACGCAACCAAGGGAGCAGGGCATCCCATCGCATTCCACGTTGGCCGAACCAGGAAATGGAGATCTTTGGCTGCAGACCCAGATGTTCTCCGCCTGGACCAGTAGTGGCATGGATGGCCGCCCAATGCACTATGCTGTGGCCGAAGATCCACACATGTTTGGGGGTTGAGCCTGAAAGAAAGGATTATATGGTATCTGTCAGTGTCTGCTGGTTGTTTCGAATATAGACTTTGAAGGCAGCTGAACGCCACCGCCCCATTGTTTTTATGCGTTCTGCCGGGAGGCCGCTCGCGGCTGCCGAGGTTGCTGCACCGATACGAAAGGAATGCCCAGAAAATTGTGCCGGGTCGCCTCCACAAGCATGGATGGCTTACGCAATATTGAGACAAATTGGCAACGGGTCATGGGGCGGCCTGATGCATGAATGAGGAGGGGGCCTGGTCCCGGAGGACGTACCTTCAGGAATTTGCGTGTGTCCACGACAGGGCATGTTTATACAATCCTACAAAACTGTCTTTAATCTTGTTGCCAATATTTGGGCATAAATCTTGTAGTCATTATTGAGTAGTGATATTGGTCTATAATTGGTTATGAACTCTTTATTTCGTACTTGTTTTGGGATTACTACTATATGAGCCTTCTTCCAGGTATTGGGAATCTTCCCGTCTTCTAGTATTCTATTTAATAGTATCATCATAGGTGATAATAGTGATTCCTCTAATTTTTTGTAATGTATTGCGATAAGACCGTCCGGGCCCGGGGATTTTCCCAATTTCATCTTATCACTTGATGTAGCTCTGTCATGGTTATTGGGGAGTTTAGGTCTTGGAGCTTTTCTTTCTTAATTTTGGGTATGTCCTTTCCACATAAATACTCTTTTATTTCATCCTCTGTCTCAGTTCCTACTTTATATAGCTTGTTATAATATTTTATACTTTTTACTTTAACTTTTTAACTTCCTCAGGATTATCTAAAGTTCTTCCTTTTTCCACTATTTTATCAATTAGTTTTTCCTTTTGTCTCTTTTTCAATTGCCAGGCTAGCATCTTTCTGGGTTTATTTCCAACCTTTGTTTCATCCATTTTATATTATCCTCGATTTCACTATTTAATATTGCTAATGACTGTTTGTAGTATTTTTAATTTTTGGCTTACTAGTTCATTTTTTGGTTGTTTTGTTAATAATTTTTCATTTATTCCTATTTCTTTCCTTATTTGTTCTAGTTTTTGCTCTCTATTTCATTTCCTTATTGCACTTTGTTGTATGTAAAAGCCTCTTATGAAAGCTTTACTTGCATCCCATATTGTTCTGATGTCTGCATCCTGTTCTTTATTTAATTCAAAAAGTTCTTTCATTAATTCTTGCGCTTTTTTCACAGTCTTTTCATCGTTTAATATTCTTTCATTAAGTCTCCATCTTTTATTAATTTTCTTATGTTCCTTTAATTCTAATGTGACTGGGTTATGATCTGTAATAATTTTGGTCTGTATTTCTGCTTTTTAAATTTTAGTTGTTAATTTATTTGTTAGCCATATTCCATCAATTCTGCCGGCTGAATTTTTTACATCCGAGAAATGTGTATACTGTCTTTCTCCTGGGTTTTTATATCTCCATGCATCAATCAAATTTAGGTTTTCTACCATCTGAAAGAAGGTGTCTGGGAGTCTAGCTTTTTGTGATTTTCTTTCTCTCTGTGTCCTATCTAGTTCTATTGATGTAACACTTTTAGGTCTCCCATCAAAATAATTTCCTCTTCTATAAATTCCAGTAAATTAGCGTCTACTTTTCTGAAAAATTCTGTTTTGTTACCATTCAGTGCGTAAATTCCTACTATAATTAAATGTTCTTTACCATTTGTTATTTTTACCCCTAATAATCTACCATCATCATCCTTAAAGATTTTCTTTGCATCTAGTTTAGGGTTTACATAGATCACAATTCCCCTTTTCTTTTTTACATCTGAGGATATAAATTGACCCAATCTCTTGTTTACTAAAACCCTTCTATGATTTCTAGTCACATGGGTCTCCTGCAAGCATATGATATCCCATTGTCCTTTCCTCAATACATATTCTATTGTCTTTCTCTTTCTCTTAACATTTAAACCGTTAACATTCCAAAATATAATTTTAAAAATTCATTAATCTTTATTTGTTATCTACAATGGTTTCATTGAGTAAATAAAAAGGAAATAAAAAGAAAGGAAAACTCAGAAGTTTGTGAATTTTGATATTGTTTTTTCCAATCTCTTCCCCCCTCTCTTAATACCTGCTTGTCTCTCTATGCTTCTTGTGTTTTTTTCTCGCTCAAACGTTGAATTGCCAGTTAGTTCTTTTTTGTACTTCCTCCAGAAATTTCCCAACTTGTCCACTGATCTAAAAGTTCTTCTTCTGTCCTTGTATGTAAAAGTGATACCCTCAGGAAATTCCCATCGGAATCTAATCAAATTCTTCCTGAGTGCATATGTTACTGTCTTATAATTCTGCCTTTTTCTCAAAATTCTTTTTGGGATTCCTTAAATATTTTGATGGGCCTGACATCTATTATTAACTTCACTTGGCCCTTTTGTTGTAATATTTTGTCCTTTAGAAGTCTTGAATTGAAAAAAAATAAGCAATCTCCTGGTCCTTTATAAGTGTCCGATCTTTCTGATTTAATCCTGAAAATTTTATCAATATCCATCAGCATCTCTTCTAATTCTACTTCCAACCAGTTTGCAATCTTGTGTGATAATTTCTTTTGAATTTGCTCATCATGAGTTTGTGGGGCGCCTCAGAGGCAGAGAACCATCTCCTTCTGATGCATCTCCAGCAATGATATGTTGTTTAGTATCTCTTCATGGGCTCTCTTTAAATCACTTATTTCTACCTTCGTTGAGTCTTGTGATTTTTTAATGTCCTTATTTTCATTTTGCAATTTCTTCATCATTTCATCTTGTTTGGTGGTTTTACTTTTGAGTTCTTGTACAGATGTGTTGAGTTCTTTATTTTTAAGTGAGAGGTCACTTGTTTGTGTTGTTAAGTCTATTATTAGCTTTGAGTTTTGTTGGATGTTGCCAGCTAATATGTCTAGCTTATCATTCAAGCTCTTTTCCATCCCCATTATAATATCTTTTATGTCAGCATTGGGGTCTGTTTCAGCTGTTGATTGTCTTCTCACTTGTAGTCCTGACCCAGATGTCAGTGTAGTTTGGTATTTTTTAGAACCCATATTTACCTTCTTCCTTTTGGTTCTGATTTAAATGTCTTTACTTCAGCCAAAGAGTATTATATTTCTAAACTTTGAGGATGTTCTGTTTATATTTTATATTTCCGTCCTTTTATTTCATCTGTTGGGATTGAAAGTCAGTAAAGATTTCAGTGGTTTTTTACTATGTCGTTACCAGTTCATCTCAAATGTTTATTTTTTTAGTCAGAATTTTTATATAAATTTAGTTGAATATTTTGTTTTGTTTTATTTTGGCAATTGTAAAAAAAAAAATCCTTCACAGTACTTAAAATCTGTCTTAAGAACTTATTTTCTAGAAGCTAAGCTTGCTATTTCAGATATCCCTTCACGTGTAGCTAGTTATCTTTATGGTTGTATTTCAAACCTGTGTCTTTGCAGCATTTTTTAAATTGTGGGAGTAATTTTATTTTCTGCCACTAGATGGCGCGATTTTCCAATTTACTTGTGAGGTGGTCCTTCTTGTTTTGTTCCTCTAGCCTCTCTTTGTTGCAGTGACTGTTTCCGCCACTAGTCTTCTTCCATCTTATTTTCCCTTCTGAGGGCGATGACTCATGCTTCCCCCCCAGTGCCATTTTTGCCATCTCCTTTCTTTCCTATTCTCATCTTTTTCCTCCTTTTTTCTCTCCCTTCATATATCTCTTCTTCTTCCCTTTCACTTCTTTATCTTTATCTTCCCACTGCTCCCTGGTCTTCAAATCTTTTCTACTCCTTCTGTTCTCCACTGTATCCTCCACGTTCCCCCCCTCCTTCTTTTTTCCCCACTCACCACTCTGTTTTATGCTGATCTCCTTCTCAATGGCCCCTGCTTTGTTGTCACTGCTGCTGTTGCTGCTGCTTGCTGTTTCAGCTCTTTGTCTCTCTCAGTGCATCCCCCTGTAGAAGCAGGTATTCGGTATGTCTCAGTTTTTATTTTCTGCCTTTTTACAAGGCTTCTTTTCCACAACTTGCTAAGTCTCAGAACGCTGAAGCTCCTCTCTCAGTTTGCTTTACTGTCCTTTATAATCTTAAATTAGTATAAGCATTATACTAATAGTATAAGTAGTATAAGTAGTATAAGTATTAGTATAAATTAATTTATAGTGTTGTAATGGGGATGGAAAAGAGCTTGAATGATAATCTGGACATATTAGCTGGCAACATCCAATAAAACTCAAAGCTAATAATAGACTTAATGCTTGTAATACACTAGTTCACTGCAGAGCTCACTTAATGCTGCAAATTCTGCTTCAGTGGATGACACACTGACCATACTTTGTTTCCTGGACTTCCATCCAGCTACTCACAACTCACTGCACCCCTCACAGACTGCTTGAACAGTAAGAAGCCACTTGCCTGGACAGAGGAGGCAAAGCGCACATTTGAGAGGCTCAAGGACATGTTTGCAGCAGAGGAGTATTTGCATCACATAGATCAATACTGACCAATTCTGGAGGAGGCTGATGCAGCTGTTGGAGGTGGAAGTGTGTCTGACCTCAGTGAGACATCCCCAAACCAACAGGGAGTCAGAGAGGACCAATGCATTGCTGCAACAATACCTGCATTGCTACATGAACTACCAACAAGAGGACTGGGTGGGCAAAGTTTGCATATAACAATGTGGTGCATGCGTCTACCCAACAAACACCGTTCCTAGCCTACTGTGGAAGACATCCAGAACCGTGGAGCACCTTGTCAGTGCCTGCCACAAAACATTGTGGGGGAGATGCAGGCCTTGCAAGAACTACTGAGGGGAAAAAGAAGACAGTTGCTGTACGTAGTGTCCTACAAAGGTTATGGACCTGAAGAAAACTTTTGGGTATGCAGTCAGGATTTACACCCCCGCCCAGATTTACACAGGCAGTTCCACCGTAGGTACCCCCACAAGCCCAGGGCCAGAGGGGGGGAGGCAGAGGAGGACCTTAGCAAGGAAGAAGCCAAGGAGAGTGATATGGGGTGGGCGCTTGAACTGAGAGAGCCCTCCATAGCAGGCAGCGAGGCTGAGTCAAGGAGGAAGGGGGGCTTAGAGGAGGGGGTGATGTCAGCTGCGTTTCATTCCTGGCAGAGAGGGAGAGCATGGAGAGACAGGAGGAGATAATTAGGTAGCAATGTGGAATGAGGGAGGAGCAGCCTAGTTGCAGTAAAAGCCCAAGCTCTGAGAACAAGGAGAAGGAAGGGAGGAGTTCAAGGGGGAAGACACAGACTGACAGTTTAAGGTAGGACTCAGAGGGAGAGCCACTGGAAATAGCCCATCCCATGACGCACAGGCGAGCAAGAATTAATGAGAGGTGTGAACAGGAAAGGAAGCAAAAGTGGGGCTTTAAATGGAGGAAGAGGAAAAGGCAGAACTCAGACTCAGCAACAGCTAATTTGGAAGCAGCCACTGAATGAGTGAGCTCCAGAGTGATTTGTGTGTTTTGAGCAATAAACCTGAGTTAATTGCTGCCGGAGTTGTCTCACTTCTGTGGGAGAGACCCAACCATTACAGGTGGAGGGAAATCCAAGGATTCAGAGAATCCTATATGTTTATGATTATGACTTTTATTTGAATGTAAATGTTAATTGTAAAATTGAATGATAATAAAAATGTGTTTAACTGAATTGCGTCTTTGATGTGTCTAGATCCAGCACTGCTTTGGAGGGTAGGAATCAAATCAGCGGTTTCATGTTACAAAAAAAAAAAAAAAGATTCAGAAATAAACATATGAAAAACTTTCTGACAGTAAGAGCTGTTTGACAGTGGAATGGTCTCCCTTGGAAGATTGTGGACTCTCCTTCCTTGGAGGTATTTAAGCAGAAGTTGGATGGCCATCTGTCATGGATGCTTTAGCTGAGATTTCTGCATTGCATGGGGTGGGACGTGGTGGCCCTCAGGGTCCCCTCCAATTCTACAATTCACTGGGACCCAGGTGAATGCCATGACCTAGAACCAAAAGTAGAGACCCACTGGGGTCAGCACAGCATGTAGGCAGTTCGGATCATACATTGCTTTCACAGAGTGATTACAGTACGAATATTTCTGCTCTAAGTCAGTATCTAAGAAGCACAGAAATGTGTCTCTGTTGATTCTCCTTGACCACTCCTTGAATTTCTAGGTCATCAAGACTGCTTCTTCCACCCTTCCCCTCCGCTGCTGGAGGAGGACGAGCCTCAACATACCCAACTGTTGTCAACATGGGTGGAGAAGGGGGATCAAATATAAGTTGGCACTTATGCTCTTACCCATTCTTTCTCTAGGTTTCTATCTCTCAGCATTTTCTTCCCTGTTTAGAGATAGAAACCTTCACAAATAAAGAAGATTCAGAATCTTTGTGTAAATCAGGAATAAATGGAGAACAAATATTTATAAGGAGTGAAATTATTCAGGGGTGTTACTCTTCCACTTCAAGCAGTGAATCACCAACTTTTAAAAGCCAATGAGCACATTTGGAATTTTGTATAAGGAGGGAATATATGAATTAGTTAATTTAGTGTGGTGGGAACCATGCATTTGAGCTGGTCCCCACTCTCCCAGATGAGCCACTCTCCCACTCTCCCAGATGAGCCCCCTCCAAGAGAGAGAGAGAGAGATAGAGAACCAAAAAGGAATCAGAAAGAGAGAATGTACACATGCACACTTTGCTTTTCCTAAGGGTCTGGGTTTCATAGTCATTTTTTATTTAATGAACATTTGGTACAAAATTCTTTCCCAAATATTTGTGTCACAAAATTGGTCTTAAGATAGCTTGGATTCTAATTACAATTTATATAGATCAAGCACCCTCTCATTTACGTGACCCATACAAGACTGATTATAGTGTTCAATTGTATTACATGACTTGCAGTCACGTTCCAAGGCTACTTGCAAACGGTGTCACACCCCTTTTTGCTTATTTGTTTTCAATAACTGAGCATATAAAAACAGAGAGTCCTGCTGATGTCTTTGATGAAAGCAAAAACTCCTTAGAGAAAGAGAGTTGAACCTGACCAGGCAACCTAGAAAGAATTAAGGAGAAAGAGACAACAAGAGAAGGATGGAGATACGGGCACTTTTGATTGCTCTGCTGGTGGCTCTTCTGATTCTGCACTACCTGAAACTGCTCTGGTCAAACAGGCATTATCCTCCAGGTCCTCTCCAGCTTCCTCTCGTTGGAGCCATATGGAGCTTTGGATTGAAGATTGATGAAAATACTCTCATTCAGGTACTTATTGCTTAGTAATAACTCAGTCTGATGTCAGCATTTATCTATTTCCCCCAACAATTATGATATTTAAACTTAAATAATAGCATGGGTTAAAATGGTAAATGCCATAAGCCTCTGTTGTCAGAAACTATAAGCAATACAAATAATAGTAATAATATAAAGGATATTATTATTAATACTGAAAAGCACAAAACCATAAAAACTACTGATCAAAAATATTTATTGTATACTGTTAAACTGAGGAAGGAGAAGAGAACACCCTCAAAGGAAGAATGGTTTGTGAAAATCTTGGAATATGCAGAGACGGCAAAAATTGATAAAAGATACAAATTTAGAATCTTTTAAAGAAGATTAGAAAACCTTAACGGTCTATATAAAAAGTTGTTTCCCATATGCAAAGACCACAGTGGGGTTTGAAGTGTAAGAAAACAGCTGAATATATTAAGAAACATGTTAGAGAGGATGAAATTAGATAAGATGGAACTTTAAAATGCAATTGTATGTAATTCAAGTTATAAACATTGATATTGAGTGAGTGGGAAATCACTTGTTTTGTTGAATTGGAATATAATTGTTGAGTAACAAATGTAACTTTCTATATGGAAAAAAAGAATAAAATATTATTACAAAAAAAAAAAAGACTGACCACATAGGTCCTCAGCATTCATTCATGGCAGCCTCTCAACAGGTACTAACCTGCATTTGCTATTCAATTTCTGAATCCTGGGGACATTTTCATCTTGTTTACTCCAACTTGAAGCACTTATAAAAAAACAATTTAAATACCAAATTCTTAATGGTTCTCTGCAGTAAACTAGGGTTTCCATATTTTAGGAAACCACAAAAATTGTAAAACTTTTTCCATTGTGTTGCTATACATCCAGGTGCTACCTGACATTTTGCCTGAAACTTGACCCAGTGCTCTAGCCCAGCCTATGGCAACCTGTTACCCACCAGATGTTTTCGACTATGATGCCCATCTGCCCCAACGACCATGGCCAACAGTCAACAATGATGGGAGTTGCAGTTCAAAAGCATCTGGTGCGCTACAGTTTCCACATCCCTGCACACAAAATAATTGTGACAAGATCCTTTTCTGGTACAGGAGGGCTAGTCACTATGAAGTGCCTCTGCTGCTCTGATCCTAGGCCGAGGCAACATAGACGGCAGAGAGTAAAATAAATAAATAAATAAATAAATAAATAAATAAATAAATAAATAGTATTTATATCCCACCCTACCCAGCTGAAGCCGGGCTCAGAGCAGCTAACAACAATAAAAGCAACACAGCATTCTAAAATCAATTCATTCTAAAATCAATTCAAAATCTAATTAATGGCAACCATTGGGCTAGAGTTCTGTGAGGGTTGAAATGGAGGGAGGGAGGGGGGAGGAGGAGGGGGCAGAGATGATAGGAAGAGAACTGCACATAGTGAGAAGCTGCAGAGGTGAGGGAGACTGAAGCTCTTGTATTAAGTTGAAATATCCAACTGTGTTTTTTGAATCCATCATTCCTCTCCTTTCTTTTGACCCAAATGGTAGCTGGAAAAGCAATATGGAAATATTTTCACCCTATGGATAGGACATCTACCCATTGTACTACTGTCTGGATTCCAAGTAGTGAAAGAAGCACTCACTGACCACTCTGAAGAATTAGACGAGCGACCAGATACTCCTTTCCTTAGGATCATGGCAAAAGGAAAGGGTAAGTAGTGAAGAATAAGAATTTCTACTGGTATTTTCCCAAGGGAAAACATTTAAAGGGCTGTCCAGAACAAAGGTTCTCTATTATTGTTGCACTGCAGGAAATGGGTTACATAGGAACGAACAGCTAGGCGCTGAGATCCCTTCAGTGCCCCTCTAAAATATAATAAAAAAATTCCTTCCAGTAGCACCTTAAAGACCAACTAAGTTAGTTCTTGGTATGAGCTTTCGTGTGCCTGCACACTTCTTCAGATATCAGTATCTGAAGAAGTGTGCATGCACATGAAAGCTCATACCAAGAACTAACTTAGTTGGTCTTTAAGGTGCTACTGGAAGGAATTTTTTTTATTTTGTTTTGACTATGGCAGACCAACACGGCTACCTATCTGTAACTCCTCTAAAATATGTGAAGGGGCCTGGCTCCGCCAAAGTTCATGGCAATTGCCATTCTAATGGTGGGCGTGAGCCACATCATGTAACTGATCATGCGAGGTGGGACTCACTTGCCCCCTTTGAGGCGTTCTCAAAGTAAAGGAAGGATTGAACTCTGTTTAATAAGAATACACACAGAGGCTTGAACCAGCAAGACTCTGAGAAGGGTGCGCATAATAATCTCCCCATGCCTCCACTCCTCAGCCCAGGTTGTTTTATTCACAAAGGAACTTTTACATAGTGTTCATAAGAACCAATCAGATTTCTTCTGAACATTTCAACAAACCCCACATGGGGAAAAGTTAAACTACCAAAACTAATTAAGCACACAGAACTACAAAGGAGTACATTTGGCAACCGTGGGAGGTGATAAACAAGCAATATACATAAGAAGGACGGCCAGGAGGACAGCGATCATTATCACCTTTATGTGAAACCTGTTTCCTGGCCCTAAGATTAACATCCTAAGATTAACATATCAGAAAAGCTACATCAAAGAAGTTTGCCTACTGTCTTTGATGACCCAGGAGCCTGCCTGCCTAAGCAACTGGGCTGTGTACCTGACTTGTGAAAAGAGAGAAATGGGCAGTAGAGGAACAGTAGAGGAAATGGCCAGAGATGCAGGCGGTTGTGGGATTTGACCAGAAATTATTGTCAATGTATCAAACCCAGTCAACACAATGCATTCATCGTGGACACAATGGCTTGATGCATATTTTATAATTCCTCATAGTAATCCCACCTGACCCCACACTCTGGATATTTGCACTCCTACACCCTTCCTGATATTTTATTCAAGTTGGCACCCCTGATGGATTGCAACTAGCAAGATTCAACTGCAGGTAGAAGTTTGTTGCCTGTTGTAATGCATTTACTATCCTGGCCCTCATTGCTGGATGAAGAGCTTGAACTCTGAGTTCTTTCTGCTGAAGGTCTTGACGCCTACATCAGATTGGTACTTTGCCAAGGCACAGGTTAAAAGAAGTGGCAATTCCATAAGAGGGAAAAATACCCATATTAAATACCAGATGACTTTTGGAGACTGGTGCCTGCATTGGCTGGATGAGGTGGTGGGCTGGATGAGGGCCAATAAAGTGAGTCTGTATTCTGGTAAGATGGAGGTATGGTGGGTGGAGTCTAGTCAATTGTTCAGTTTACTGCTATGGATGGGGTTGAACTCCCCCTGAGAGAACAGGTTCATAGACTAGGGGTGCTCCTGGATAAATCTTGGCTGCTAGAGGCCCAGTGACCTTAATGCCTTCTACCAGCTTCAGCCAGCAAGGCAGCTTTGGCTAATAAGACAGCGAAAGTAGTGTCTGGATCAGGATAGCCTAACTACTGTCATCCATGTGCTGGTTATCTCTAAGCTGGATTACACAATGTGCTGCATTTGAGGCTGCCCTTGAAGCAGCGTCTGGCAAAAAATGCAGTGGCTTGACTGCTCATGGGGGGCAGGACATAGCCAGCATGTTATGCCACTTGCTGACAATTAGCTAAGTTCAAGGTGCTGGTTGAACAAACAGCCTATACAACTTGAGATCAATATATCCCTTCCAATAAGCTTTTCTGTTGAAATCTTTCTCAGTTTTGCTTCTTTTCAACCCTCGGTTCCTCTGGGAGGATGAGTGGGATATAATTGTAATAATAAATACCGTCAAACCTCAGATCTTGAATGCCTCCATTTTGGAACTTTTCGGCTCCCAAACGTCAAAAACCTTGGAAGTAAATGCTCATTTCTTTTTAAGGTTTTTTGGTAGCCGAATTTGGTAATCCGAATTTGGTAGTCTAACGCAGCCTCCACTTGAGTGCAGGAAGCTCCTGCAACCAATCGGAAGCCACCACTCGGTTGAACGGATTACGTTCAACAACACAGGTTTGACAATTACAATAATAATAATATGGTATTGGCCCTAATATAAACTGCACCCACCATTGATGCACTACAGTCTTGTCAAGAATATGGTGCAGAATGCACCCTCAATAAAAGCCCCGGCTGGCGGGACCAGTAGAAGTAGTAACTGGTTGACATTACACATTCTATCCTTAAAAACGGTGTGGGAAAAATTGGCTGAATTGGGTTTGTTTGCTGTAACTTTTCAGCATACTGACTAAAACAAACAAATAAATAAATAACCAAAATAAAAACAAAGAAAGGAAAAGAGAGAGAGAGAGAGAAACGCCAAGCCCTGTCTCAAAGGTAGGTCTTAACTCTTGTCTCACACAGAAGGGAGTGGACCCTCCCAGCTCTTACCTGGGTGCTTCCCATTCTTTTCCCAGCCTCCCACCCTGGGAGATCTTTCCTTCTCTGCCTCTCACACAAGCCAGCTATCACCTTCAAGTGTGTACCCTCATTAACCCAGGGCAGAGGACATCGCAAAACAAAACAAAACATAAGCAAAAGCAAAATAGCTAAAAGAAGACGAAAATAATAATTAAAACGTGAAGAGTGAAAGAGAGAAATAAATAAAGACAACTTCTGATTCTTCGTCTGTAAATTATATTTATTCATAATATTTTAGGTGTTCATTCCAGTGTGATATCCAACTGTTTCCCAGGATAATATCCAGCTGTTCCTTGTTCTGCTAGGTCAACATCGTCAGCCCCAGATATCACTAAGTGTCAAGAATAGTCCTCTTCCAATCTTGTATGATGACTTTATCTCTCCCCCCCCCCAATTCCAACCATTACTCCATGTTTAAAAACAATAAATCATTCATTTTTATTTAAACACGAAACTTTCCGCTATAGTCATATATTTAAAAAATAATCTGTTATGTATTGAGTTGAATAGGATCCAAAATGCAGCAGTCTGATTGGTCCTAGAACAATAGGATCCAAAATGCAGCAGTCTGATTGGTCCTAGAACAATAGGATCCAAAATGCAGCAGTCTGATTGGTCCTAGAACAATGCAGCAGTATGATTGGTCCACAGGAGCCACCCAATCCAGCTCCAGGTGGAAGTGAATCCACAACCTGATTGGCCTACAGGAGAATCCCGGAATTAGCCAATCACGTGCAGCCCATTTTGTAAATAATGTATATAAAGCAGATATTATGGGGGAACTTTCATTCCTCCTCACCACTATGAGCTGAATAAAGGGCATGAAATCCACTCTCAATTCCGAGTATATTTCATAATCCATAGTTATTTACTTGTTGTATATTCATTATTTTACACCCATTTTGATTTTTTGCGATCCCATTTCTTGTAGGAAAATTTAGCAAGAGGGGGAAAAAAGAACTTCCATTTCCACCACTTCCAATATTCCCAATAGTGTCACTAGAAGCTTGATGAAATTTCCCTCTAAATTCCATCCAATTTGTACCCAGAATCCTTTCTGCATCATCTTGTAATTCTTTGCTGTAGAGAGACTAAGCAGCTCTTACTTGCAAAGGCATGAATCATTGTTTGTTCTGAGATGGCAGCTTTTTACATTGATATCTGTAAATAATAATTTCTCATTGCTTTGCCAAGGTATTGCATTATCAAATGGTCACACCTGGAGGCAACAGAGACGCTTTGGTGTAGTTACTATGCGGAAGCTGGGGCTGGGGAAGAAAGGCATGGAGCACCAAGTAGCAGAGGAGGCTCATCAGCTCGTGGAGGTTTTTGCACGTTCAAAGGGTATGTGATGCTAAGTGATGGTGCGGAGCTGGCATATGGAGATATATTTGTGTCCTACCTCTGTCCATTTTAGAAAGGAATGTGATATGTTTTTCTTGGTTCCTAATGGATATCCCAGCAGTTTCTCTTGGCCACCATGAAACCCCACTCTCAGTATGAACTGGACCAGCTGAGCTAACATTAGTATAACTTTATTTTGCAGGACAGCCACTTGATCCTTCCATGCCCATCACTAATTCAGTCTCCAATGTGATATGTGCTGTGTCTTTTGGGCACCGGTTTGCTCTTGAGGATGAACAGTTCCAGAAGCTGATAGAAGCCATGGATTTCTCTCTAAAATTTTTAGGAAGCTTCGTTCATGCTGTGAGTAGTCATTTTCATATATATACACACATATACACACATATATACACACACACATTTTTATTCATTTTCCTAACATATTAGTTTCAACAGTCATACAATATATCTTCTCACCTTACACAATCTTGTAGACTTCCGTCAATACCTCTAATGATTTTACATTCTTTATCACTTATTCTGCATTTCTTAATTTCTATATTTCTTACATTTAATTGTCCTTAACTATATTTCTCTTCATAAGTTTTCTTGCAGTATTTCAAATAATCCACTTTACAAAACTTCTTGCAGTCCTACTAGCGTAATCTGTTCATCACAATTACATTTACTCCAGTCTTCTAAGAATCTCTGATCCCCCAGGTTTCGAAACCTTCCTGTAAATTTATCTAATTCTGCGTAGTCCATCAACTTCATCTTCTATTCTTCTTTCGTCGGTAGTTCTTCTTGCTTCCATTTTTGTGCCAATAATATTCTTGCTGCTGTCATTGAATATAAAAACAATTTTCAATCCTGTCTATTCATATGATCTCCTACAATGCCAAGTAAAAATGCTTCTGGTTTCCTAATAAATGTATATTTCAACATCTTTTTCATCTCATTATATATCATTTCCTTTTTCACTTTTTTACATTCCCACCACATGTGATAAAAAGTTCCTTCCTTTTCTTTACATTTCCAACATTTATTACTTACTTTATACATTTTACCTAATTTTACAGGGGTAATATACCACCTAAACATCATTTTCATCACATTTTCTTTTAAAGCATTGCATGCAGTAAATTTTAACCCTTCTTTCCATAGTTTTTCCCAATCTTTCACTTATATATTATATTCAAAGTCTTTGGCCCAATGTATCATAACCGACTTTACCTCCTCATCTTTCAAGTGCCATTCAAGCAGCAAATTATGTGTTTTAGACAAAATTTTATACTTATTTTTCAATACCTCTATTTCAAATTTTGATTTATTATCATCAAATACTTTCCCCCTAAAATCCTGTTTAAACATTTCATTAACTTGGCAGTAGTGCAGCCAATCATTCACATATCCTTTAACCTCTTCATAAAGTTTCATTTTCCATTTACTTCCTTTTGTATTAATTTTTCATATGTAACCCGATTTATACTCATATTTATCTTTTTCACACTCATTGCTTCTAATGGAGACAACCACTGCGGTGTTTTACGTTCTAATAGGTTTTTATACCTATCCCATATTTTGAATAGAGATCTTTGGAATATATGGTTTCCAAATCCTTTATGGACTTTGTCTTATTATACCATAAATACGCGTGCTAACCAAATCTATTATCATAACCTTCCAAATCCAACAAATCTGTATTTTCTAACAGCATCCATTCCTTTAACCAACAGAGGCAAGATGCTTCATAGTACAGTTTCAAGTCTGGCAGGGCGAAACCCCCTCTTTCTTTAACATCTGTTAACAACTTATATTGAATTCTTGGTTTCTTCCCCTGCCAGATATATCTTGAAACCGCCTTTTGCCACTCTTAAAAAATTGCTGCCCCCTTGATTACTGGAATTGATTGAAACGAAAATAACATCTTTGGTAGCACATTCATTTTAATAGCAGAAATCCTTCCCCAAAATGATAATTTCATCCTTCCCCATACTTCCAGATCTTTTTTATTCCATTCTGGAAAAGGTCTATATTCTTTGATGTTAACCAAATTCCTAAATATTTAACTTTTTTAACAGCTTCTATACCAGTTTGTTGCTGCAACATATCCACCAAGTTCTGATTCATATTTTTAACTATCATTTTAGTTTTCTTTTTGTTCAGTTTAAAACCTGCCACATGCCTGAATTGTTCTATCTCTTCTAATACTTCCTTGGCACTAGTTATTGGTTCTTCTATTGTTAGTACCAGGTCATTTGCAAAGGCTTTCACTTTATGCTCCTTCCGACTGACTGAAATTCCTTTTATTTTTTCATTTCTCCTTATTGTCCTTAGAAAGACTTCCAGTACCAATATGAATAATACTGGTAGAAAGCCTGCTTGATCCTTATGTATTATTTCATTCAATGCTTTTTTCAATCTTTTTGCCAATATACTAGCAAACGATTTATAATCATTGTTTAACAATGAAATCGGCCTATATTTCTTTACTTGTGTTAAGTCCAAATCCTGTTTTGGTGTTAATGTAATATATGCACCTTTCCATGTTTCTGGAAGTTCTCCTTTTTAAATATATTATTCATCACTTCTTTTAATGGTACAAGTAGGGTGTACTTCATTTCTTTATCATATTTTGCTGTAAATCCATCCGGTCCTGGTGTCTTTCCACTTTTCAATTCTTTTATTGTGTCTTTTATTTCTTCTATTTCAATTAGTTCATTCAGTTGGTCTTTCTTTTCTGTCGGAATTTGTTGCACCCCTTTTTGTTTTAAGAATTCTTCTATCCTCTTTACGTCTTCCTTCCCAGCTGTTTTATACAATTGTCTATAAAAGTTCACAAATCCTTTCCTAATTTCTTTTGGATTTTCTATTTCTTTTCCTTCTATAGTAATTTTATTTATTGTATTCTGTTCTTTTCTTTTTTTGATCTGCCAAGCCAACCATTTTCCTGATGTGTTAGCGTGTTCAAAGTTTTTTTGTCTCGTTCTTTTTATATTCCATTCTACTTCTTGATTTATTATCATTGCAAACTGACTTTGTAACATTTTAATATTTTGATTTATTTTAGCATCATTTGGTTTTTTGATTATTTTCTTCCCATTTTCCATAATCTGATTTAATATTTCTTTCTTTCCTTTTTCTCTAAATTTATTTCTGATGCTGTTTTGTTGTATAAAGAAACCTTGCATCACTGCTTTGCTGGCATTCCACACTACATTCATTTTGGTTTCTTTATTACAGTTATTCAGAAAATATTCTGTTAACATCTTCTGTGCTTTCTCATTTATTTTTTGATCATCCAATACATTTTCATTTAGTCTCCACTGAAAAGTCTTTTCTTCTTTTTCTTTTATCTTACACTTTATTGCATTATGATCCAAAAGTGTCTTTGGTTGTATTTTAATTTTTGTAACTCTTGGTGTTAGTTCGATGGTTATCCATACATAATCGATTCTTGACATTGATTGGTTTCTGAAAAATAAGTAAATTGTTTTTCTAATGGATGTCTCACTCTCCAAACATCTACCAAATTGCAATCCTCGATCATAGAGAAGAATGTCTTAGGTAGTTTCCCTTCTTTCAATTTTTCTCTTCTCCTTGATCTATCCATTTCCACTAAGACCACTCCATTCATGTATCCCATTATTTAATCTTTTGGTCCACAAATTCAAATAGATTTCTTCCAAATCTTTGTAAAATTCAGTCTTACTATCATTTGGTGCGTACACTCTGACAATTATCAGTTTCTCGCCTTGCCACCTGACTTGTACCGCTATTATCCTGCCTTCTTCATATTTGAAGATTTGCTGAGCTTCAAATTTACTTTTTATATACAAAACCACTCCCCTCTTCTTGCGCTTGTCTAAATTCATTTTCCAGTTTTTTATTAATCAGTACTCTTCTATGTTTCCTAGCCACATGTGTCTCTTGTAAACAAATAATATCCAATTTTTTTTCTTTTGGGAATGTTTAATTTTGTTCCTTTTCTTTTTGTCATTTATGCCATTAACAATCCAAGTCCATAATTTCATTGCCATTTTAAGTTCTCTTTAAAAGTGAAAGAATAAAAGTCTTTAAACTTGTCCTCCTCCTTCTTCTTCCTTCAATACAATACTCCTTCAATACTATCTTTATCTTCCTCTTCCGGACCTGCTGGTCCTGCTGCTGCTGCTTCATCTCATTTTCCCAACTCTTTGTATATCCTCAGGAATTTGTGTGTTTCACCTACATTTTTAAATTTAAATTTATTTTCTTTGTAATAAAATGAAATTCCTTCCGGAAATTCCCATTTAAATTCAATTCCATTTTTCCTTAGCATCTGTGTCAGTGGTTTATATTGGTCACATTTTTTCAACAACCGAAGTGGGACGTCTTTAAAAATGATTGTAAATACTCCATCAAGTGTATTTTTGGTTTCTATGGAAGCCGCCCAGAGTGGCTGGGGAGGCCCAGCCAGATGGGCGGGGTATAAATAATAAATTATTATTATTATTATTATTATTATTATTATTATTATTATCAATGTATAATCTTTTTTCTCTATTTTTCTGCAGAATCAAATTTCTCATCTCTCTATCTTTGAATATAATCAATCAATCTCCTGGAAATTTATTTGCTTTAGCAGTCTTTGTTCTAATCCTAAATGCATTCTGTATCATCTTCTTAACCTCCTCCACTTCCATACTTAACCGTTATGCAATTTCCATTGTTAATTTCTCCAAGATGTTTTCTCCTTGTACTTCTGGGACTGATCTAAACCTCAAGTTCATTTCCCTTTGCCTCAGTTCATTCATAGCAATCACATCCCACAGTTCTTCCTGAGTATTATTAATTTCTGAAACTTCTCCTTTGACTTCTCTTCCTCCTTTTTCATATCTCTTACTTCCTGTTTCGTTCGCTTCCTTCCTTCTTCTAAACTCTGTGTTCTTTTAGTTATCTCCCTCATCTGACCTTTCAATTCATTGACAGTCATATCAAAATTTTTATCCATTGATTCCAATCTAGTCTCCAATTTTTTTCACTTTGTTTGATGTCTTTTTTAATTTCTGCAAACATTTTTAAAATATCTCCTGTATATTCACTTTCTTGTTTCGATCCCCTCCTCTCCAATGGTGTTCCCCCTTCTCCAACATTTTTCTGTGTCTTCTCCATTATACTTCTATTATTTTAGATGTTATTTTATTCCTCACCACTAATCCAATTTAGATCCAAATAATAAAATGATGAAACAGGAAAAACAATAAATATTTCTTCTGCCACTTGCTTAGCCAATCCACTGTAAAGTTTTATGGCTGAAATACAGCAACAGGGTTGCCAAACATAAATAAAGGAAGGAAAGAGTACCAAAATAAAAATAACTTAGTCCAGTTCGCAGAACCACCAGTCCATAAAAAATAAAAATAATCAGGAGAGTAGAAGAGTATCAATAATATATATTAAAAAGAAAACCCAAGTCCATTACCACAAAAAAGAAAAAAGGAGTTAAAACCCTCTCAGTCCCACAATCCAATCTCAGACTGTCACAAAAAGTAAAAAAATAGAAGACAGGAAACTGGGTGTGGGGTGGGTAAAGTAATCCTCTTTCTCCTCTCCGCTCTTCTCCAACAAAATAAGATAAAATAAAAATTACCATTAAAAATATATCCCTCTTTTGTTCAGGCTTAGCAGTTCCCCAGAAATGCTGCTGTCTGGCACACAAATAGAAACTTAAAAGTAAAAAAAGAGGCTTCTTAATTACAACTACGCAGTTTCCCAAAAGCAAAAGCAAAAGTTTTTCAGAAGTTTCTCCTCCTGCCGTCTCAGAGATCCTCAGACAGACAAACCACCCCCATGGTAAGGGTTTTCTACCCTATTATTATTATTATAATATAGTTTTAAGTTAAGCAAAGTGTTTATATAAATTTAAAAAGCTCCACTGTAGGAAGACTCACTGCTTTGTTGTTCCATAGGAACTTCCTGCATATAAGTTGAATCCCAGTCCGGGCTGACCTCCTTTTTTCCACCCCGCTGCTTCTGAATCGCTCTAATTATTTTAATTTTTATCTTCTTTTCACCAATTAAATCTGGATTTTTAATTTTTTAAGAATCGATCGCTGTGCCAGGTAAGCTTGAGTCTGCGCTTCTCGAGAGTGGAAAATGGCATCCCGGGCCAGTGTCTTGATCTTGCCAATCTTTCTGCTCCCAAAGGGAGCGTTTCAGGCAGCGGAGAGACCGCTTCTCGGCTTGCTGGGAACCTGCCTTCTGAGGTTTCTGGGAGCTTGCCGGGCCCTTGCAATACCCCCTTTCCCCCCTCTGAAAAGCTGGATTCTCCCCTAAGGGCTGAATCCTGCTTGCTCCCAGCTTAGCGACCAACTGGAAGTCCCATGAGTAGTCATTTTCGTTCCTACTAAGCCAAACAGGTGTCCCTTAATACCACAAATCAGGGCTTTAATACCACAAATCAGTATTTTGGAATCCATTATGATGGACGATAGAAGGTTGGAGAAGTGAGATCAGGTTTAAATTGATCTGAGATAAAGGCCACTTACAATCTCACAGCCTGAGCAATTTCTCATGATTATCATTGAGATAAAAAACATGAGTAAGAAAACTTTGTCCACCACAGGAGACTTTTGGAAGAAAGATGGAATAAAAATGGAACAATGACCTTCAGAACAGGTCATCAAGAGCCCACCAAAGGGGACAGAGGTGAACAAAATAATCTTCTCAAGAAGGGAATTACATAGTTTTGTTGCCATCATTGAAAACTAAATGTATCTACTCTCTAGCCACTTAGTGTAATGGTTGTAAGGGGGTTACTTGTGCGTAAGTTGCCTTCAGTTTTAGTTATATTGCCTGCCCAACCATGCTTTGGCTGACAGCTCGCACTCCGTGACCGGTCAGTCACTTGCAGAATCCGTCAGTGGGCGTTTCTTGAACCTCTTCCAGCATAAGAGCTGTTTGACGCCTAATCTCCTCCTACTTTCCCTGCGCGGAACTCGTCTGCGCAAGTACGGGGAAGGCAGGGGCGTGTCAGCGCTCTCTCCACTAGTCTCTGGTGAAGGGTCTTGGAGAGCTGTCTCCACTTCCTCCATCTCCCTCTCTTCTCTACTGGTGTTACGCTGAATTCCTTCCCCCCTGCTGGTCCCCTCTCCGGCATCGCTCTGGAGCCCTGCCTCCGCCTCTCGCTCTGATGTCAGTTCCCTGACATCCACCTCCCTCCCAGGACCCCCTCCACCCCCGGCCCGACCCGGTGACGTAACCTTGTTCCCCTCTTCAGCCGACGATGCAGGGAACCCCCGAAAGGAGCTGCTGTCGTCATCAGAGGACTCAAACCTCACTTCCCACCCGCTCTGATTTCTTCGCGCGGGACGGGCTTCCCAGTCTGATTCCTCCTCTCCTGACGCTTCTCCTCCTTCCTCTTCGGAAGCTGGAAAACCCGCAAAATCCTCCTCCTCATCGGTGGTAGCAAATTGCTCCTCCCAGAATCTCTCCAGGGGTTTGGGCTTCCTCGGATACCTGTTGTGGAACTCTTCCACCAGATATCCATCATATATCTCTCCTGCAGGAACCCACGTGTTTTCAGATTCGGGTTCTCCCTCCCACGCTACCAGGTACTCCACCTGCCGCCCCCGCCATCGCGAATCCAGGATCTCCATCACCTGGTGATGGTGTTCCCTCTCCTCCACTTGTGGGTGTGTGAGCCCTTCCCCTACTTCCCCCCGGGCCCTCCGCTCCCCCCTGTACGGTGAGAGCAGTGACCTATGAAACACCGGGTGGATTTTCATGCTGTCTGGCAACTTGAGCCGGAATGCCACCGGGTTCACTTGGTGTGTCACCTCAAAGGGCCCCAGCAGTTTTGGCCTTAGTTTCTTACACCCTCTCTTGAAGGGTAGGCCTTGGGTGGATAACCACACCCGGTCCCCCACCCTTATAGTCTCCCCTTCCCAGCGACGTTTGTCTGCTTGCCTCTTGTACACTTCCTTGGCCCTTTCCAGGTTCATCTTAAGCTGCTGGTTCAGGGCTTCCATTTCTTCCACGAACTGCTCTGCTGCTGGTACACTCCCCCCTCCCTCCCCCCTCCCGGGAAAGGCTTTGGGGTGACACCCATAATTAGCCATGAACGGGCTCATCCTGGTGGACACATGCTCGGCATTATTATACGCAAACTCCGCCAGTGCTAGCTTCTCTACCCAATCGTTCTGCCTCTCGTTGACGTAGCAGCGTAGGTATTGCTGTAAAATGCTGTTCGCCCTCTCTGCTTGCCCGTTGGTCTCTGGGTGCCTCACCATCGAGAATCCCACCTCCACCTGCAATAAGTTCATGAGCCTCCTCCAGAACCTCGAGGTAAATTGTTTCCCTCGGTCTGAGATAACTCTCGAAGGAGCTCCGTGCAACCTGAAGATGTGATCCACAAACAACCGGGCAGTTTCCTCTGCCGTTACTGCATGTGAGCACGCTATAAAATGGCACATTTTGGTTAGCAGATCTACTACTACCATGACTGCTGTCTTCCCTCTGGATTTCATCTGTCATGAAATCGATAGACACCACCTCCCATGGCCTTCCCGGTGTGGGTAACGGTTCCAGTAGCCCTGCCGGGGCAGCCCTCTCCCCCTTGGCCCTTTGGCAGCGGTCACAACCACGTACATACTCTCGTACATCTTCCCTCACCCTTGGCCACCAGAACTGCCTAGTAACCAGTAACATAGTTTTGTGTTGCCCAAAGTGCCCCGCTGTTGGGTTGTCGTGAAGCTGTTTGAGCACCCTTTCCCGCAAGGCCTCCCCGGGCACATACATTGCTACCTTATAGTACAGCAGTCCTTCCCTTTCCTCAAAGTCTCCCTGGTTTCCCCTCGCTTCCCTGAGTTCTCTGATTCTGGTTTGGGCGAACTCGTCCTGGCGAATCAGCTCGGTCAGTTCTCGTTTCCCAACCAACGCTCCCCCACACACCCATCGTTCCTCTGGGAACACGTGTCTTACTTCCGGTGGTCCTTCACCTTCCGTGTACTCCGGCTTCCGGGACAGTGCGTCTGCCCTCACATTCTCTTCTCCCAGCACGTACTTGATCTCAAAGAAGAACTTGGAGAACTCCTGTGCCCATCGAATCTGTCTCTGGTTGAGCACTCGAGCCGTTCTCCAATATTCCAAGTTCTTGTGATCTGTGCACACCTGAATCTTGTGCTGAGCTCCTATTAGTAGATGTCTCCACTGCCGAAAGGCTGCGTAAATTGCTAGCAGTTCGCGATCATACACTGTGTAGTTTTGTTCCGATTTGCTCAGTTTCCGCGAGTAGAAGGCACACGGTCTCCAGGTGTGTTGGCTCCCTCCCGGTTGCAGCAACACCGTTCCTACCGCCCGGTCTGATGCGTCTGTCTCCAGCCTCATCGGCTTCTGCAGATCCACGTGCAGGAGCTGTTCCTCTGAGGCGAACGCCTTCTTTAGCCTTTCGAAGGATCGTTGGGCACTTTCAGTCCAGACGAACTTCTTTTTGCTACAATCCGTGATGGGTGCGGTCAAGTGGGCGAAGTTCTTGATGAACTTCCGGTAGAAGTTGCTGAACCCGAGGAACCTCTGCACATCCTTCCGGGTTTTTGGGGTCTTCCATTCCAGCACCGCCTGCACCTTGCTGGGGTCCATGGCTAGGCCCCTGTCCGATAGCTTGTATCCCAGAAATTTCACTTCTCTGGCGTGAAACTGGCACTTCTCCAGCTTGACCCACAACTGATGCCTCTGCAGCCTCTTCAGCACTTCCCTGACGTCCTGGACATGCTGTTTTTCATTGTCCGAATAGATCAGGATGTCGTCCAGAAATGCTACGCAGTTTTTGTACAGCAGGGGCCCCAGCACATGGTGCATGAAGCTTTGAAAACAGGCTGAGCCTGACTGTAATCCAAATGGCATGACTAAGTACTCAAAGGCCCCTAGGGGGGTAAACATGGTGGTTTTCTATTCGTCCCCCTCCCTCATTCTAATCAAATTGTATGCTCCCCAGAGGTCCAGCTTGGTAAAGATCTTCCCCTTCCTTACCCGAGTTAGAATATCATCAATTCTGGGCATTGGGAAGGTCACGGGTTCCGATACGAGGTTCAATTTTCTATAGTCCACGACCAGCCTAGGCTGATCCGTGTTTTTTTTGTCCACAAAGAACACAGGGCTGCCCCCCACTCCCTTAGATTCCCTTATGAATCCCCTTTTTAGGTTCTTGTCAATAAAGTTCCGCAACTCCTGCATTTCCCGATCCGACATGGCATACAGCTTACCCACTGAAAGCTACGCCCCAGGGAGTAGGTTGATTTGACAGTCAAAGGGCCTATGTGGTGGCAGCCTGTCCGCCTCCCTCTCGCTGAAGACCTCCTGTAAGTCCGCGTACTGTGGCGGCACCTCTGCTCCCGGCTTCAGTGTAGTTGCTGCCACTCTGGCCAACCTCCCCCAGGGCTTTCCCCCCCTAGACAGTGTTCCAAACAGTGCGCTGACCCGAAGGTGACTGTCCGTTGATGCCAAGCCACCACTGGATCATGTAGCACTAGCCAGCTCATGCCCAGTATTATCGGGGGTCCAGCCAGTGTGGCCACATGAAAGGCAATGGTTTCTGTGTGTCTGGAAACCCTCATCCTCATTGGTGGGGTTTGATGTGTCACCTCACCTCCCAGCATCTCCCTGCCATCTATCGTGGTGACCGGTAGGGGAAAATCAAGTGGCAGCAGGTGGAGTTGGTGCTCTAGTGCGAACTCCTTGCTAAAAAAATTGCAAGAGCTGCCTGAGTCCAGCATTGCCTTAACCTTGGCTGGGTGTCCATTTGGGAGTTCTCACACCACCTCTATCGCTATAGACGCCTTGGGTGGGTCTGGTGGGGGCACTTCCGTTAGTTGCTGGCCTGGCTGCTGCGCCCCCCTGTGGGCAGCCAAGCGTTGGCATTTCCCTGCACCTTGTCCTCCGCCCCCTCCTCCTCACTGCCAGCGGCCCCCACCATCCCTTGCCAAGCCTTTCTTTGTGGACAGACCCTGGCAAAGTGTCCCGGCCGTTGGCAGAGGAAACACTTCTTGGTGCTTTTGGACGCCTTCCCCTCCCTTTTGAATCCTTGGTTGGCACTCGGAGCCTCGCGCACGCGCGCCCCATCGATTTCCATTGGCTCAACGTCCCCGGAGGGCTGCTTTGGCATCTCAGGAATGCGGTAGTCGGGGCAACTTTCTCCTCTCCCTTCCCGCCTTTCCAAAGCGTGCGCTTCCTGCCGAGCTCCTATCGCAAGCGCAGCTTTAGTCAGTTCATCCATCGATTGCGGGCGGGGCGCGCGGGAGAGCTCGTCCTTCACGGTTGGGGACAACCCCTCCTCAAACAGCATCCGTATGGGCAGGTCATCTAGATCCCATTCAAGCCGGTGTATCTGCATCGCAAAGCGGGACCAGTAGTCTCTAACACATAGATCCCCTTGCTTGCATCTCATCAACTCCCGCTGGGTGACACTCTCCCCAATTTGGCTAGAATACATTGCGTCAATCGCCTGGAAGAACTTCCGGACGTCCCTCATGGCAGCATTCTGCGTGGCCATTAGGGGCCTGACCCATTCACGCGCGCCATCCTGAAGCTGCCCCACGATATACGCCACCCTCTCTGCGTCGTCAGCAAAGTCATCGTGCTGCAGCTCCAAAGCGTACTCTATTTCCGTTCAGAACCCATTATAGTCCTGAGGCTTCCCCTCAAACTTGTGTACCAGTCCCGGCACCTTCTTTGCCACTGGGGTGGGTCTAACCTGTGCATCCTGGGTTCACCTCTCATCCAGCCACGCCGTCAGCAGAGCTACATGCTGTTCCAGCTCCCGGTTCCTCTTCACCAGGTCCTGCACCCCCGCAGCTTGCTCAGCTGCCCCGGCACCTCCAGTCTAGCTCATGGTCCCCCTGCCTGCGCACAAGTAACTTCAGTGACTGACGGACTGCTGCAATGGTTGTAAGAGGGTTACTTGTGCGTAAGTTGCCTTCAGTTTTAGTTATATTGCCTGGCCAACCATGCTTTGGCTGACAGCTCACACTCCGTGACCGGTCAGTCACTTGCAGAATCCGTCAGTTGGTGTTTCTTGAACCTCTTCCAGCATAAGAGCTGTTTGACGCCCAATCTCCTCCTACTTTCCCTGCGCGGAACTCGTCTGCGCAAGTACGGGGAAGGCAGGGGCGTGTCAGCGCTCTCTCCACTAGTCTCTGGTGAAGGGTCTTGGAGAGCTGTCTCCACTTCCTCCATCTCCTTCCCTTCTCTACTGGTGTTACGCTGAATTCCTTCCCCCCTGCTGGTCCCCTCTCCGGCATCGCTCTGGAGCCCTGCCTCCGCCTCTCGCTCTGATGTCAGTTCCCTGACACTTAGCAATGACAATGAAGATGGCGTCCATGGTGAGGCCCCTGCAGCCAGCCTTGGCTGGAAATTTTTAAATGAAAGAGAGACCAGCAACTCAATCACTATCCCTACTGCTAAGGAAAGCAGCTTCCTTCTGTATAATCCATTTTTCATTTTGGTACACACCACTTGACTGGGAAACTACAGGCAACTTTATATCAGCATACTAGGTGCATTTGGAACAAGGAATTTTATTAGTGTGAGCAGTTTCTGAGCTCTGGGTATAGTACTAAGCCTAAGATTTTAGATTAAAACTGCAGAATGGAAGGAAAGGAGGACTTTATCCTGGCTCCTCACTTCCAACCTCTCTCTGAAGACTGGAAAGGAGACTCTCTTAAGAATATTAGGGGGTCAGGTAGGTGAGCATGGCTTTGTTTTCTGCAGTCTTCAGATGAGGACTAGACCATGTGAAAAATGAATATAAGATTTTAGCTGTGGTTAATTCATTTTCAGCTTTGTATTCTTTTTATTAAATAGGCACACCTAAACATTCCATTGCTGCACCCTTAATCTAGGTTTAAGGTGCCATTTAGCTCGGAGCTTTCATATCTCAGTTTCTAACACTGTTTTATATTAGTCCAAGTTTTATTTTCTAGCTCCTTATATATTCAGAAAATGTAATTGATCATGAAAAAACGAGGAAGGAGACAAACAGGGAAGGAAGGAAAACATAATTCTTCAAGGTTTAATTTTTTGAGATGAAAGATCAGAAATACTGGACTGGTGAACTGGGGGATTTAATAAATAAAATTATAAATTAAAATAAATGGAGAAATGCACATTTTGAATGATGGCTTTCTTTCCATTTGTGTATTAGGCAAATTTGGTTTTAAATGCGAGCTTACTTGAATTCCTCCCGCACCCTATTCTCCACCCACCCCCACCTACCATAAAAGGCCACTAACTTGTTCCAGGAGGGGTCCCCTGATTGTGCCCAGTTTTGGAATGATGCCTGGGAGCTGGAAAAAATATTTTGAGAGATAGTTTTCTTTCACATTTTCAGCTAGGGATAATTCACAGAATCCAATCATTGGGAGATTCCAGAAAAGCGATAGACACCTTCCTTCTTCTTAGTGAGAAACTAATATGCTTGCCCTGAAGAAGAATGCAGATCATGTTTTCTAAAGTGCTAATCCAAAGCACAAAGGGTGTGACCAAGCTTCCTCATGGTAATGGCAGCATTTCTGCTATCTTTCCTTTAGCTTTATGAAATGTTTCCATGGCTCATGAAACATCTCCCAGGGCCCCACAAGAAGGCCTTGTCCTGCCTGGAGATGCTGCTTTCATTTGCAAAGGAGGAGATAGAGAAGCATAAGGAGAATCAGTCTCTGCATGAGCCACAGGATCTCATTGATTTCTATCTACTTCAGATGGAGAAAGTAAGTATCAGCTTTGAAGCTGAATACTGCTCATCCAAGGAATCTTTATATTCCCTGTTATAAGTGAATACTAATCTCTTGCCTGGAAACCAGTATCTTTTCCCCTGGATCTCAGTTGTAAATGGCATTGAGTTCTCGCTAAATATTCTTCATATTCAATTTAGTTGCTAAAGTGGGTTGACACCCATCCATAAGCATCTATAGAAATGGCTAGGAAATGTGAGCTTAAAGGACTGGAAACTGAAGTGTGTTAAGGGGTCTTGCTTTGGAGCATTCCTTCTGTACATAAATTATTTTGGATTGATGTTCATCTGACGTTCAAATGTGGACTGAAAAAACAGAAAATCCTAAACAAAATGCTCGTAAACTAGAGTATGACTTCAAATCCCTGTCTCATCTATCGTCATATACTAGAAAGGACAAATATATATTCATCTTTCCCTCTGTGAACAATGTTTATCATAATGACAAACGAATGGTTAAATATGTTTAGTGGTAAGTACCATATTGCAACAAAATTGTCATCTTTTTATGCCAATTATGTGACGATTATTTGGTGAAAAACAAAGGCACGACCCTTATGTGAGGAAACTGTTTTTATTAACAAACATAATTATGTTTCTATTGCTTATTATTCTATTGCTTGAACAATGTTTATCATAATGACAAACGAATGGTTAAATATGTTTAGCGGTAAGTACCATATTTCACCACATAATTGTCACATTTTTATGCCAATTATTCTTTTTTAAAAAAGGAGGGTGCAATGATTATTTGGTGAAAAACCAAGGAACAACCCTTAATTGAGGAAACAGTCTTTATGAAGAAACTTAATTATGTTTATAATGCTTATTACTTGTTACTGTTTTTGGTGTGATTAGGATGCTCAGAATATGTGTGAACAGGTACAGGAAGGATAATAGGTAGTCCAAACTGGGGCAAGGCATTCTCATGCACGCTTAGAATGCCCGGTGACCGTTATGTGGTGAATGCTTTGGGGCTGATTTTAAGGCTTGAAAAAAGGAGCTCGACTATTATATGGTGGTGACCATTAGGCAGTGAAATACGGTAGCACATATTTTGAATATCTGCTGCCAGAGTTTCCGTTGGATCCCTCTCTTCATGCCCGTATTGGGTTATTATGCCAACTCACAGATCCTGAAATCTAGCACCAGCAGCTACCGCTGTAAATACAGGAAAGTGTGTGTGGGTTTCATTTCATAACCAGCTATGAAGCACAGGGCCGGCCCATCCACGAGGCAGGCTGTGAGAGCTGCCTTGGGCAGTGGAATGCCAACAGGAGGCATCTCTGGGGGTGTGCTGCCTAGCCAGCTGCTAGTGGAGAAGCAAAGGGGACAGCTTCTGGCAAGATTTCACCAAAATCTTCCAAGATCTCACCCAGCCCCTGGTTGTTGTTGCCACTTTGTGGGCACTGCTGTGCAACCCAGGTAAGGCAGGTGGCAGCAACTGTATGGCGATGGTGGCAACACCTTCCCATTTCATCTCAGGCAGTGTAAGAGGACACCCCAACACTCATGAAGCATGTGTGGGTGGTATGGTAATAAGTGGGGGAAATAAAAGAAAGTAAGTGCTGAAGGACAAATTGTTATGAGTGTAAATGATTTGTCACTTTCCCCATTTTCAACACCAGAGCAAGAATGACCCAGAGTCCACCTATAATGAAGAAAACTTGGCTCGGTGTATTTCTGAGCTCTTCATAGCAGGGTCAGACACAACCACCGGTTCTCTGAAATGGGCACTTCTCCTCCTGGCAAGTCATCCAGATGTCCAAGGTGAGAGAGGAGAGCCAGGGCTTCTCTTGATCACTAGGGTGGACCATAATTCTTTAAGGGTTTCATATTGGAAAGAGTTAAACGTGAGTTTATGATGGAAATTATGGAAGGCAAATGTTATTGACTTTCATGACTTTCATGTCTGGAAAGATCACTTTCCCCCACCAATATTTTCCTACATAGTTTCTGTAACATATAAATTTCAGAAGCAAAAATGTAAAATGCCCAGAATGCCCTCTCCCCACAGGACATTTCCAGTCTATGATTACTGGGACAGGTAGAGATGGAGGGTCTGAATGTGTAATGGAATTGGGATAGGAGAGGGTTGGTGCAGTGGATGGGCCTCCATTGTGAAACTAAGGTTGGCATTTCGAATCTGCATGACAGGTGAGCTCCTGTTGCTCTGTCCCAGCTTCTGCCAACGTAGCAGTTTGAAAGCATGCCAGTGTAAGTAAACAGGTAGTGCTGCGGTGGGAAGGTAATCGGCATTTCTGTGTGCTCTGGCACTCATCATGGTGTACAGTTGTGCCAGAAATGGTTTAGTCATGCTGGCCAAATGACCCGGAATGCTATCTGTGGATAAATGCCAGCTCCCTAGGCCTGAAAGTGTAATTAGCGCCACACCCCATACTCTCCTTTGATTGGACTTAACCATCCAGGGGTCCTTTACCTTTACCTTTATATGAGTGATGCTAGCCAAAGATCAGGTGAGGAAATGAGGATTAATGAAACTAAGTAGGAGATATTGAGGGCAGGGGGTTTAGAACACACACACAAAGACAGGAAGCCTTAGATCCCAGCCCTTCAGCAAATCCAGCCAGCTCTGGTAACCAGAAACAACTGTGATGAGCTTCACTTTCAGCCTTTTCACACCTGGGATCTAGAGAGGGGAAGAACCATGTACACAGACTTGAGCTCTTTGGAGGACCAGGTGAGCTAAAAATGCAAGAAACTGGGACTCATTCACAGAGATTTATGGAATATGGTCAAGGGAAATAAATGTCCAACTGAAATAAAATGCAGTATTCACAATAAACCTTCTGTTTCCATCATTCTCTTCAGATAAAATGCACAAGGAAATAGAAGATGTCATAGGTTCTGCTCACTCAATCTGCTATCAAGAGAAGAAGAAACTGCCCTACACCAATGCTGTGATTCATGAAATGCAGCGCTTTAAATACGTCAGTTTTTTGGGGTTCCCTAGGCAATCTACAAAGGATTTCAAGCTGCGTGGTTTTCTCATTCCCAAGGTATAAGAGTATGATACAGCTGCACTCCTGTAGCCCAAGAACAAAGAGCAGCAAAAGGCTGCATATTGAGAGATGCTGCCAGGCATATAGGAACTTCCTGTCTAGTCAAAAATCTGAAGGGCAAGAGCAGGAGCTCCATCTGCAGACATGTTTCACCATTGGCAAGTGCCATTCCATGGGGCATTTGAGGCAGGGGAGGAGCATGTAGTATCCAGAGGTCTCAGCCTGCTTGTGAGCTTTCATTTTAAAAGAGGTGGCAGAAAGTCCTCTTGTACAGAAATTTTGTTAAGGTGAAGAATACAAAGCCACCCCCCAAAAAAAATAATAAAAAATCACACAGGTCTCTGCAATGCTTAGTCTCGGGATAGTGTGGGACAATCCTGAAATGTGTTGATCTGAATGCATTCCAAATCACTTGTTTCTTATTTGCAGGGGACTGTTATTGTTGCCGATCTGCGCTCTGTTCTTCTTGATCCAACACGATGGGAGACACCTGCAGAGTTCAACCCAAATCATTTCTTGGACAAGGATGGACAATTCGTGAACAGAGAAGAATATCTGCCATTTGGTGCAGGTAAATGCAGAAGACCAAGCTATGTTGTGATCTGTAGATGTGCTTATCTGTCTGCTTCCAGGAAATGACACCAGCAGCAGCACAGGAGGGAGTGGGCCAGAGCAGAAGGAGCATCTTTCTGGCTGGAGTGGCACTGCTGGTCAGCAGAATGGGGCAAGGCACTGGCAAGTTAAGGGGATCTCTGGGTTGGTGGCTTGGGACCAGAGCCATAGCTAGGTGATATTTCGCCCCTGACAGAACTGTCCAGATTTTGCATCCTAGGCACGGACCAATTAGCTCTTCTTTCCCCCTCTCCTCCATGCCTCACCCGTTCAATTCCTCACACACTTCACCTTGTATTGAATAATAATAATAATAATAATAATAATAATAATAATAATAATAAATTTTATTTATATCCCGTCCTCCCAAGCCAAAGCCGGGCTCAGGGCAGCTAACAACAATAAAACAGTACAACAGTACAACACAACACAACACAACACTCTAAAATCATTCATTATAAAATTAATTCAGATCAGACCAATGGCAACCATTGGGCCAGAACTCCGCGAAGATTGCCGAAGGAGGGAGTCAGGCTGTGCCCTGGCCAAAGGCCTGGTGGAACAGCTCTGTCTTGCAGGCCCTGCGGAAAGATGTCAAGTCCCGCAGGGCCCTAGTCTCTTGTGACAGAGCGTTCCACCAAATCGGAGCCGCAGCCGAAAAAGCCCAGGCTCTAGTTGAGGCCAGCCTAACCTCTCTGTGGCCTGGGGCCTTCAAGATGTTTTTATTTGAAGACCGTAAGTTTCTCTGTGGGACATACCAGATCTGCTATCTTTCACAGAAAATACAATATTTAATTTATTATTTCTTAATAAAAGGTTTCATGGTCTTAACTCCTTTCTGCATTGCTGATTTGGGCAGTTGACCAACGTTTTCCTTTCATTTTTTAAAATCAAGTTTTATTGAAATTTTATACGTAAGTCACAATAAAAATCATACTAAACTAAAAGGGAAAATAGAAAAAAAGATGAGGAAAGGAAGTAAAGAAATAAAAGAAGAAAAGGAAATTACAAAGTCCTCTATCAAGAGTAAATCTTCACCCTTATTCTGCACACAGAAAAGTGAGTCCTCCCAGTTCTCACTTGGGAGCTAGACCCTCTTGCCCCAGCTTCTAGCCCTGGGCTAACCTCTCTGCCCTTCCCCTCACACAGGGTCCTGTTAGAATTCCTGCTCTGTGATTGCAGTCATGGGATTATTGTCCTGACAACAGTTATGGGCCCAGGAATCGGGGTCACAGACCCAGTGCCAGCAGAGGAAGAACCGGGGTCTGTTTTTATCTCGGTTGGAATCTCCTGGAACTGGCAGTGTGAGGCAAGCCTCTTCAGAGATGGAAGGGAAAAAAGCTGTGAGGAGACACACTGTGAATAAAGCCTGTGCTTGAAAATGAAAGTAAAGGCAGGCCGGACTGTTTTGTGCCAAAGCAAGTGGCTCGTGCACAGAAGAAGGCAAGGAGCCTTTGAAGTTCTTGCCAGGCAATTAAGGCCGGCAGAAGAAGGCTTGATTTATAGCCGTCTGATAAGGACAGTAAAAGGTTGTTCCATCTTGAACTAAGCTGTGGAACAGACCTTTTGGAAGGGTAAAAATCAAGTCCTTAAGTTAAATTGAGGGAAGCGAAAAGTGGCCTGATGCGGCAGGACTTTGACAAGAATGTAACCATGATTTATGTATTACAAAGGGAGGACATATCCCGATGCTTCTGAAGCATTTTCCTGAGAGGAGAATGGGAGTGGTAGAAAGCAAAAGTTGGATTCGTGCTGCGGCAAGACTTTGCCAAAACAATAGCTGGGGTGATTCCTGTTCCGGAGGGAGGATTGTCCAGAATGGAAGTATTAGAAGGGGATCTGGCTACGACGTCATTCCAAGCATCACTGCAACCAGCAGGTGGCACTGCTAAGGTCAAAGCAGTGGAAAGTTGTTCATGTGAGAAGTTTGGACAGCTTCCAGAAGTCAGGAAGGCTTGCAGCATTTCTGACAGGCGACATAAAGCAAGGCCAGAGATGCAGAACTTCAGCACAAATTTGGTGACCAGCTGTTCCAGTGCAGAGGTGCAAGAATCTTTTGTGCTAGATTCTGAGGTGGAGGCACACCTTTGTGGAAGATGGAACTGGTTCACCACGTGTATGCCACAGAAGGATCCGATCCACCAGTTGAGTGGAGATTTCTTGGAGGTGCACAGCACCTGGACCATGGAACTGAAAAGCTGTAACGTTGTGATGTCTAACATGGCTGTTCTGTTTATGGCAACAAACACAATGCAACCATCCAGAAGAATGAAAGCGACATTATAAATGGCTTGTTCTTACTAGGTTGTGATGTTAATATAGGGGGTGGTGGGAAGGTTGGAGAGACATGTGATGTTATATCTGATAACCATTCTTTTCATGCAGGATGTGTGCATGGGTCTCCCAGTACCTGACACGAAGATGGTCAGGTGTACCAGTGCTCAGGACAAAGCAAAAGGGGGAGGCAATATGGGTATCTTGCAAAGGCACCCTATTGGTGATGATGACAATGACAAGGCAAACCCGGAAAAAGCCAAGATGCCAATGGATGGATTTGACATGTGGGTTCCAAAGTCACAGAGCAATACGCTTGGCAAGCATCGTTTGCAAGGCCTTTCCCTGGATTCAGACAGAGTTTCTGATGGGAACTGTGACAAGATAAACCCGGAAAAAGCCAGGATGCCAAATGGATGGGTCTGACATGAGGCAGGAAGCAAAGATTCTTCTTGGGGCAAGGCTTGTACATAGTACTGAGGCCTGATGCCAAGCTGATTTTACTCACTGGGGATGTTGAGTGCAGTGCAGAATGGGAGGAAAATAAGGGTATTTTCCAAGGCTACCCCACTGTGGAAGGCTCTGATACAGAGTCTGCTGCTGATGCTAACACTGAAGTAAGTTCCACTGATACAGTGGGGGAAATGCGCCAGGTGCACAGATCAGGAGGAGCTACAAAGGGTGAAATGCCCACCAGGTATGCTCAGGAGTTTGCTAACACAGCTGTTGCAGATTTAGCTGTGGTTAGTGGCTCGACGCAGGTCTAGAAATCTGAAGTCTTGAAAGGGGCACAGGGTTTGTCCTCTAGGGACGGGAAACCACGCCCAAAGGCTGTAAGGGTAGACACTGTTTCCTTGGAGAAGGAAGCTGGACCACATCCAGAGGCCGTGTGTGCCAACACTGATTCCTCAGAGAGGAACGTGGCTAGGGTTCTAGTCCCAACAAAGTCAGGTGTGAGACTTCCTGATAGTCAGAAGGGCTATGACGCCAAGACTAGTCAGAAGTGCAAGATGGTAAGGGCCAAGGCCAATCCAGTTGCAGGTAGTTCCAAGGGTGGAACAGGTGATACAGGGGTATACTGTGTGTATGACATCTGTATGGTTGCTGCAGTTACACTGATGACTACAACACAGTGCATGAATTGGGGGAGGATGTTAGAATTCCTGATCCATGATTGCAGTCATGGGATTGTTGTCTTTCACATGACGGTGTATGTTTTGACTCCAGAGTGGGAAGTGCTGGAGACAGGATGTTTGTGTTACTGTGTTCTGTGAAGTGGAACTATTGTCCTTTGTTCATTCTCTTTGCTGTCTGATGCTAGAGAGAGAGGGAGCCATGTTGCAGTGCTCTGTGTGTGTTTATATGTGAATAAACGTAGATTAGCCAAATGCTGAGTTGCTGAGGCCTGTTACGCAAGCTGCGAAGACTCTGCAGATCTCTAAGTGTGCCGATGTCTGCTATGATGTTCGGGCTGAAGAAAGCTTTTGAAGCTCCCGAACGAACGACCAAGAGGGAAAGAACATGCCAGTCGGGCATGTGTCTCTGCCAGAGTTCTACTCGAGTGTAGGACAAGCTCCTGACAGGCCCTTCATCTGTATTCCATTCCCTTCCTCATTGTATCTTCCTTGATATGAGATAGGGAACTTCAAATTACAGAACAAAACATAAGTATAATAAGAAGAAAGAAAGGTTAGCACTGACCAGGCTAGGAAATTGACAGCAGCTTTGATGTTTTCCCTAGCCTATTTCTAGTTTCCCAAAGGGTTATGTGGAATGTTAACAGCAACAAAGCAATGAACACTGGAAAGTAAATTATTGCTCACTTACTGCCTTCTTCATATCTCCTCTTCAGGGGCTCGCATTTGTTTGGGAATGCAGCTGGCAAAGATCGAAATATTCATCTTCCTGACCAGCCTGCTGAGGGCATTCAGTTTTCAGCTGCCAGAAGGAGTCAAAGAACTCAATCAAGAGGCTATAATAGGGATTATAGCACATCCCCATCCGTATAAACTCTGTGCAGTTCCCCGCTGCAACACATAAGAAAATAGGAAAATATTAGAAGCTGCACCCCTGCTTCCTCCACTTAGCAACCCCTTGGCCACTCCTGACACATGAACCCCCTAGAATTTCCCCTTCCCTTCCCATCTCATCCCATGCAGCTACTGAGGTCTCTTTTCACCTTCGCAGCTCCATTTCTGAAGCCAATTCTCTCTTATTTTCTGCAGCTCTGCTTTGCATCCATTTTCCCCTTCACCCCATCTCCTCCATTTCTTCAGGTCCTTTCATGCCTCTGCTTTCATTTTCACTCCTCTCCTAATGCCTCCTTACTCCCTCCTTTTTGACAACTTCCTTTGCATCCCCATTCTTACTCTTGCTCCCTTTTCTCCCCCCTCCCCCTTACTTTTATCAAATCTCCCTAACATACACATTCCCACACCTCCTCCTCTCTCCCTCTTCTGCAGCCTCCTTACAACACCACTCCCCATGCTGAGAAATGTTATTGTATCTTTAAGATGAGTAGATTCCTAAGAGCAAGACTGTCAGCTTCTCCAGTTGAAGAAGACTAAGTTTCTTTGATGGATACTGTGCATGTGTGCTTGTTAATAAAATATCTCTTCTAAATCAGTAAGTTGAACCTGGAACTTCATGTTGAGGACCACACAAGGTATCAGGAGTGAAATACATTGTGTGGAGGCACTATGGGATATTTGAAGGCTTCACATCCTTTATCACAGTTAAAGAACGGGAGAAGTTTAAAACAGATGTTCCCCTGACTTCCACTCTCCTTTCCTTCAATGGCAAAAGTTTGAGTAAAATGGAGATGGAGGAAAGCTGAGATAACTGTGGCTTTAAAATGTAGCAGACCCTAGAATAATGGAGGGATGGAAGAACACTGAGCAAAATAGTAAAGGGTAAAGGAGCCCCTGACCATTAGGTCCAGTTGTGACCGACTCTGGGGTTGTGGCGCTCATCTCGTTTTATTGGCCGAGGAAGCCGGTGTACAGCTTCTGGGTTATGTGGCCATCAGGACTAAGCCGCTTCTGGAGAACCAGAGCAGCGCACGGAAATGCCATTTACCTTCCTGAGCAGTAGCTACTTATCTACTTGCACTTTGATGTGCTTTGAACTGCTAGGCTGGCAGGAGCTGGGACTGAGCAACGGGAGCTCACCCCGTCACGGGGATTCGAACCACCGACCTTCTGATCGGCAAGTCCTAGACTCTGTGGTTTAACCCACAGCGCCACCCACGTCCCATACTGAGCAAAATAAGCAGTGCTTGTTTTCTTTTTTTAAAAAAATTGGTTAGGCATACTCTCATTTTGACTCAAGAAAATTGGGAAAATCAATACAGTAAATGGGCAAAAGTACAAAGATTCAGAAAATGATTAGGAGTATGCATACCCCTGCATCCCCTGAGGAAAAAAAATATTAATATTTCTACCCCGCCCATCTGGCTGTGTTTCCCCAGCCACTCTGGGTGGCTTTCAACAGAACCTTAAAAACATAAAGCTACAAACATTAAAAACTAGCCTAAACAGGGCTGCCTTCAGATTTCTTCTAAAAGTTGGATAGTTGTTTATTTCCTTGACATCTGATGGGAGGGTACCACTACCGAGAAGGCCCTCTGCCTGGTTCCTTGTAACCTCACTTCTTGCAGCGTTTTGTGTGTGTGTGTAGTAACATAGAGAAACAGCAGAGATGGGTTTATAAGCAACCACCCAAAAGCTAACAAAACAGAAGAATGAAATGGAAAGTGGAATTAAAGAGGACAAATATACTTTGGAGAACAATATGGATGAAGGATTGCCAGAACAGAAGGATGAAATGGTGGAGCTGGAGGCAACAGATGGTGTAATGAGGAAGTCCTTCAGAAAAGGTGACTAGAGGACTGAAACAGTCAGATGGTGGAGTTGTGATGTTGGAGGAGTGGAATAAGTCATGGATCAGGGGTCGGCAATCTTTTTCAGCAGAGGGCCAGTCTACTGTCCCTCAGACCTTGTGGGGGGCAGGACTATATTTTTTTGGGGGGGAAATTATGAATGAATTCCTATGCCCCATTAATAACCCAGAGATGCATGTTAAGTAAAAGGACACATTCTACTCATGTAAAAACACGCTGATTCCAGGATCATCCGTGGGCCGGATTAGAACGTGATTGGGCCGGCTCCGGCTCCCGGGCCTTAGTTTGCCTACACATGCCATGGATGAAGAGAAAAAGGAGTCTGTGCACAACTTGGAGTGAATTCAGAGAGGAAAGCTATCAAACCTCTGGAACTTTCCTTGGAAAAAGAATGGAAAAAGAAAAGAATTGGAAAAAGAATTTTTACTTGCAATGCCTTCACTTGATAAGCCTTTTGTTAGTAAGCCAATCGTTTGCTGCTCTTGGAAGTGTTATGAGAATTATAAGGTCTAAGATATAAAATAAATGTACCAAGCAAACACATACATAAATATATAAACCACATGTCTGAAACAGTACAGGAAAAAAGTCCTGGAACCATTTTGTCTCTCCCAAATTGACCTCAAATATTTCTCTGCAAGGAGGGAGGAAATGGGAAAAAACCTCCCTATTGTCTCTTTACTCACAAATCCTGCCTCAACAGCTCATTTAAGATATCAATAGGGTCAGCCTGTTGTGGTTGTGAGACCCTGTTGCAACAGTTAATAAAGATCAGGCTTACTAGCTGCTTTGTTTCTCAATATTCTCTGGTTTGCCTCTGTTATTTTTCTCTTACTGACAGAGACCCTACAAAAGGACTCTATATATGAGCTCTTAGGTACCCCATAAGGGAAAAGGAGCAGTTTTGTTCTTATAACAGAAGACAGGGAAGTGGAAAAAACTGTTGGTTAACAGGCCCCCTCGGGGGAGGCTGGCCCCCCTCGCAGGTTCCTGGAGCTTGTTTACCGGTGATCTTCCTGGCTGGCATCCCCGCTAGTCCACGGTAGATCTTGATAGGCGACATTTCCAAGCGTGGAAAATGTACACCTCCTCCCTTCTTGCATCCCAGCAAGGGAAAAGGAGATAGTCAGAAAGTCTATTTACATCTTGTTTATTTCTTACTTTACAGCACTACAGAAAACATGTCTGATCAGTTCAGACTTCTTCAAGCAAGAGACTCAAACTTCCTTTACGTACGCAACAGGAAGGTTTCATATTACACTCTTCACAAAGCTCTGAGAAGCCTGTGAACTTGCGGGAATATTCTTTCCCACAACTAGTCACATCATTTGATGTAAACAAGCTACCGGTCTGCAGCTGCGTTGCTCTCATATACTGACAAAAACTTCATGCCAAAACACACTAAGTGGTGTCTCAGTGCTTTTCACAAGGAGAGCAGTAACTGCTGCTCTTTTAATCCTTTAGTCACAGGATTCAGTCTTTCAAGAGGTAGGTTGTTGGCCTCCTCTAACTATTCAGTTTCTGGATCAATACTCCAGAACTCTGGCTTTTCCCCTCCTGTATGCACATGCAGTGATATCTTGGGTTACAGACGCTTCAGGTTACAGATGCTTCAGGTTACAGCCTCCGCTAACCCAGAAATAGTACCTCGGGTTAAGAACTTTGTTTCAGGATGAGAACAGAAATCATGCTCTGGCAGCATGGCGGCAGCAGGAGGCCCCATTAGCTAAAGTGGTTCTTCAGGTTAAGAACAGTTTCAGGTTAAGAGTGGCCCTCCAGAACGAATTAAGTTCCCAAGGTACCACTGTACATTAGTTACAGTTCAAATGTCTTCAAGGGAGGGGGAGTTCTGACTGCTTGCTTAGGGCATCTTGTGAGCTTTTCTAAACACAATTCTGGGCTCAGAAACCTCCCTCCCCTCCCTCCATCCCTTTGATGCTTCTCATGGAGAGAAAGTTAAGGGTGTAACAAAAAGCTGGCTACTTCCAAAAAAACTCAAACACAGCTGTTTTGACAATGGAACTTCCCTGTACAAAGTTTACAACGCGTTGAACTGAAACACTTATTTGATGTGTATTGATCTAACCCTGCTTTGCAGGGTAGGACTCAAACCAATGGCTTCATGTTACAAGAAAGAAGTGTTGGAATACTGCCAAGGAGACAGAGGCATCAGGCAGCCTTCCACGTCGTCTCCGGACGATCTCCCAGTCTCCCGTTGGAACAGTGTGAGTCAATTAGCGACACGAGCCTCAGACACATTCCAAGACTCATGCACGCCCTTTTCAGCAGTCTCCGCAATGGAAGATTCACCCAGAAGAGTATATTTACAGCTTTATTCAACGTCGGTCAGAACAAAGGAAAAACATGACTGCTTGCATCCATGTCGAGGAAACAGCAAGAAAAAAAGCTATATACAAAACGGAAACTCCCAGTGAGCACAGTGCTGGGAGTAAACAGGCATGTGACACACAACAATCAGGCCTGACTCTTTTAAGGTGGAACGGAAACTATATCCTAACAAGAAGATTCTGAAATAAACACACAGAAAAACTTTCTGACAGCAAGAGCTGTTTGACAATGGAACAATCTCCCTTGGAATGGTCTCCCCAAAAGCTGGCTACTTCCAAAAAACCCATGAAGCTGTTTTTACACTGGATTTTTATAGAAAAGCCTCTGGTTTTTTAAATAAAAGTTATTTTAAACTTTTTTTTATGTATGCAACAACAGCTGCACAAATGCTGTTAGCCCAGAGTTAGAAAGAAGATAAACTCCCTAATAGAGAAGAATGCCAAATTAAACTGTTGGACTATGCCGAAATGGGAAAATTGACTGCAAAGCTCAGCAACCAAGAAGACCAAAACTTCAATAAGGAATTGGAAAAATGTATAATTTATATTGGAGACTACTGTAAGTAGTTGAAAACATTAGCAGGATTGCAATAACACTTGTAATGTAACGAGAACTATGGAGACAATGGAGTTATAAAAAACATGGATTACAGATAAAGATGCAGTAGAAAAGGTTTAATAACAGAACCCACGGAGGGAAAGGTGGAAAGTCCAGAGATTTGGAGGAATCTTAATTGTGGGTGTGTGTTGTGGTATTACTATAATTTTATATTGGTAAAACCAAATAAAAATTATTTTAAAAAGAAAAAGAAAAAAGGATAGTGAAAGTCAGGGGAACGTCTGTTTTAAGCTTCTCCCTCTTTCATTTGCTTGGACAGGCGGAGTCCCCAGATCCCGAGCAGTCCCCCCCCCCTGTCATGTGGAATAACGACTCAAGACAACATGCTATGGGATTAAATTGGCCACAACTATATTAAATTTCAAATGTGGGTAGACCTTGGCTCAGGCATTGGGCGTTCTCCCTCCCCAGTCCCCAGCCGGGGACCTAGGGAGCATCAGAGTTATCCAGTGTGTGGGGGGGGATGGGCCGGCTCTGGAGAACATATATTCAAGCAGAGATAGCCGCCCCCGTTATGACGACGCCGCAGGGGAGAGAAATGACAACCTTTCGGCGTACGGTCAAAGCCTCCCTTCAGAAACCCCTTTAACGGGGAGCCTTGGTATCGCTGCCACAAAGAGGAAGATGGACTAAAGGATTCCGCCCAAGGCCTGATACCGCCAAAGTTGTGATGTTTTGCTACAGGAAAGGCGAAACCAGCCAATGCAGGGAAATTCCTTTCCGGCCCTTCAACAGTGACCTTAACGTATCAGCGCCCGCATACCTGTGAAGAAAAGTTAACCTGCAAAATAAGACATTAACTGAGGGTGGGTAGGGTGGGAGAAGCTCTGGAGCCAAGTGAGGATTCCCAGGTAAGATCCTCCCTCTATTGTGTGGGCAGGTAATCCCTCCCCTACCTGGCCTGGTCTCCTTGGCAATGCCTCCCCCAGGTGGGATTGGACAACTGACTGAGGTAGGCGGAGACTTCCAGGTATCCCACCTGAGGGAAGGCAAAGCCAAGCCTATGCTGATGGAGCCGCTCCAGATCCAGGGGCTGCGCGCGTCCATGCAAAGGGCGCCCCCCGTTTTAAGCGGGGAGCGGTCATTCTTAGCTGTGATAAAGGATGTGAAGCCTTCAAATATTCCATAGTGCCTCCACACAATGTATTTCACTCCTGATACCATGTCTTGTCCTCAACATGAAGTTCTGGGTTCAATGTACTGATTTAGAATAGATATTTTATTAACAAGCATACATGTACAGTATCCATCAAAGGAACTTAACCTTCTTCAACTGGACAAACTGACAGTCCTGCTCTTAGTAGTCTGCTCATCTTAAAGATACAATAACATAGCATGGAGTGTGGGTTGAAAGGGGGCTACAGAAGCAGGAGAGAGGAGGAGGTTTGGGAATGTGTGTGTAAGGGAGATTTGAGGAAAGTAGAGGGGAGGGGGAAAGGGAGCAAGAGTAAGAATGGGGATGCAAAGGAAGTTGTCAAAAAGGAGGGAGTAAGGAGGCATTGGGAGAGGGATGAAGATGAAAGCAGGGGCATGAAAGGGCCTAAAGAAAAGGAGGAGATGGAATGAAGGGGAAAACAGATGAAAAGCAGAGCTGCAGAAGATAAGAGAGAAGTGGCTTCAGAAATGGAGCTGCGAAGGTGAAAAGAGACCTCAGTAGCTGCATGGGATGAGATGGGAAGGGAAGGGGAAATGCTAGGGGGTTCATGTGTCAGGAGTGGCCAAGGGGTCACCGAGTGCAGGAAGCAGGGGTGCAGCCCCTAATATTTTCCTATTTTCTTATGTGTTGCAACGGGGAACAGCACAGAGTTTATAAGGCTGGGGATGTGCTGTAGCCCCTACTGTAGCCTCTTTACTGAGTTCTTTGATTCCTTCTGGTAGCTGGAAGCTGAATGCCCTCAGCAGGCTGGTGAGGAAGATGAATATTTCGATCTTTGCCAGCTGCATTCCCAAACAAATGCGAGCCCCTGAGGAGGAGACAAGAAGAAGGCAGCAAGTGAGCAAAAATTTACTTTCCCGTGTTCATTGCTTTGTAGTTATAAACATTCTCCTTAATACTTTGGAAAACTAGACATAGATAGGATAGCGAAATCATCAAGGCTGCTGTCAGTTTCCCAGCCTGGTCAATGCTAACCCTTCTTTCCTCTTGTTATACTTATGTTTTGTTCTGTAATTTGAAGTTCTCTATCTCATGTCAAGGAAGATACACTGAGGAAGGGAATGGATTGAAAATGAAGGGCTAGAAACTGGGGGAAGAGGGTCTAGGTCCCAAGTGGGAGCTGGGAGGGCTCACTTTTCTGTGTGTAGAATAAGGGTGAATATTTAATTTTGATAGAGGTAATTTGCTTTCTTCTTTTCTTTCTTTTCTTCCTTTCCTCATCTTTTTTCTATTTTCCTTTTTAGATTGTCATGATGTATATTGTGTCTTATGTATAAAACTTTCAGTAAAACTTGACTTAAAAAAAATGAAAGGAAAACTTTTGTCAACTGTCCAAATCTGCAATGAAGAAAGCGGTTAAGAGCATAAAGTAATTTTCCTGTCAGACTTATCTCACATTGGTAGGAACTAGATTTCTGAATGCTGTATGGAAAAGCACATGAATCTGACCTTTGGAGAATTTGTAAGTTAGCAGTGATGATGTCTGCTGAATTTCTGCAGGAATAATATTCTTTTGATTTCAGAGTAGGAGAAGTAAGGAAGTGGCATGGTTTCATCAGTTCTGAGTGTGCTTTCAAACCAGGCTAAATAGTACCCCATGAAAAGATAGCCTTAGCCTTGCTGCATGAAAAGAAGTTGGATGGCTTACAGTGGTGATGTGAGATGGGGAACAGCAGTATCCTGGTCTGGCAGTGCTGCCCCTCTCAGGGACAGGGCAGGGGTGGCAAATGTTGGGAGGTCCAGATGGAGGCCACATAAGTGTATGTGCATGTATGGGCCCCAAGCCACCATCCCAGAGATCTCCTTACTTGCCACTGCCCTGCCCCATTCTGCTGGCCAGCAGTGCCACTCCAGCCAGAAAGACGCTGCCTCTGCTCCGGCCCACTCCCTCATGTGCTGCTGCTGATGTCATTTCCTGGAAGCAGACCAGTAAGCCCATCTACAGACCACAACGTAGCTTGGTCTTCTGCATTTACCTGCACCAAATGGGAGATATTCTTCTCGAGCCACATATTGTCCATCCTTGTCCAAAAAATGATTTGGGTTGAACTCTGCAGGTGTCTCCCATCGTGCTGGATCAAGAAGAACAGAGCGCAGATCGGGAACAATAATAGTCCCCTGCAAATAAGAAACAAGTGACTTGGAATGCATTCAGATCAACACATTTCTGGATTGTCCCACACTATTCCAAGACTAATCTTTGCAGAGACATGTGTGATATATATATATATATATATATATATATATATATATATATATATATATATATATATTTGGGGGGTGGTTTTGTATTCTTCACCTTAAAATACTTTCTGAATAGGCAGGAACACAAGAGGACTTTCCCCCACCTCTTTTAAAATGAAAGCTCACAACCAGGCTGATATCTCTGGATACTTCAGGCTCCTCCCCTGCCACAATTGCCCCATGGTATGGCACTTGCTGATGGTGAAACATGTCTGCAGATGGAGCTCCTGCTCTTGCCCTTCAGATTTTTGACTAGACAGGAAGTTCCTGTATGCCTGGCAGCATCTCTCAATATGCAACCTTCTGCTGCTCTTTGTTCTTGGGCTACAGGAGTGCAGTTGTAGCACACTGTTATACCTTGGGAATGAGAAAACCACGCAGCTTCAAATCCTTTGTACATTGCCTAGGTAACCCAAAAAAAAGGACGTATTTAAAGCGCTGAATTTCATGAATCACAGCATTGGTGTAGGGCAGTTTCTTCTTATCTTGATAGCAGATTGAGTGAGTAGAACCTATGACATCTTCTATTTCCTTGTGCATTTTATCTGAAGAGAATGATGGAAACAGAATATTTATTGTGAATACTGCATTTTATTTCACATGGACATTTAATTCCCTTGACCATATTCCATAAATCTCTGTGAATGAGTCCCAGTTTTTTGCATTTTTAGCTCACCTGGTCCTCCAAAGAGCTCAAGTCTGTGTCCATGGTTCTTCCCCACTCTAGTTCCCAGGTGTGAAATTTTTGAAAGTGAAGCTAATCTCAGATGTTTCTGTTGGCTGGATTTGCTGAAGGGCTGGGATCAAAGGCTGTCTGTAGTGTGTGTATGTGTGTGTGTGTGTGTGTATTCTCCATCCCTGGCTCTCAATATTTCCTACTTACCGTATTTTTCGCTCTATAGGACGCACTTTCCCGCCTCCAAAAATGAAGGGGAAATACGTGTGCGTCCTATGGGGCGAATGCAGGCTTTTGCTGAAGCCTGGAGAGCGAGAGGGGTCGGTACGAAGCGACCCCTCTCGCTCTCCAGGCTTCAGGAAGCTATCCACAAGCCTTCGGAGCCCGGTGGGAGTTATATATGCTTTTGCAGCTGCATTATATATATACTTTTCCAGCTGCATTGGCTCCCAGTGGAGCACAGGGTCAGATTTAAGGTGCTGGTTTTGACTTTTAAAGCCCTTCATGGCCTAGGACCCTTGTACCTACGGGACCGCCTCTCCTGGTATGCCCCATGGAGGACCTTAAGGTCCATATATAGCAACACCCTGGAGGTCCCGGGGCGTAAGGAAGTTAGATGAGCCTCAACCAGAGCCAGGGGCTTCTCAACACTGGCTCCGGCCTGGTGGAACTCTGACTCATGAGACCAGGGCCCTGCAGGATCTGATTTTTTTCTGCAGGGCCTGTAAGACAGAGTTGTTCCACCTGGCCTTTGGCTCAGAATCAGTTTGATTCCCCCCCCCCTCTTTTTTTTTAATGTTGTATCTTAATCTTTCAAATTGTATTTTAATCAACTTGTTTTATATTATTGGTTGTTAGCCGCCCTGAGCCTGGTCTTGACTGGAGACGGCGGGGTGTGTGTGTGTGTGTGTGTGTGTGTGTGTGTGTGTGTATATATGTAATGAGATCAGGGGTTGCTTGTGCGTAAGCCTGGCTGCCTTAATCACTGGCAGAATCTGTCAGTGGGCGTTTCCTGAATTTCTTCCAACATAAAAGCTCTTTAACAGAAAGTCTCCTCCTTGATTCCCTGCGCGACAGCTTTCTGCGCAGAGTGGGCGTTCCAAGGGGAGGTCCTGAGCTCTCTCCACTGGTCTCGCTGGAAGCGTCTCTGAGCCTCACCTCCTTCCCTTCTTCTTCAGCGGAAACTCTCCCTCTCCCCCTGCTGGTTCCCTCCTCAGCATCCAAGGGTCTCCCAGCATCCGAGAGCCTCTCCACCACCCTGAGCTCCGATGGTAGTTCCCTGACAATATATATATTACATCTGGTGCAACTGGACACCATGATGAGTGCCAGAGTGCATGGAAACGGTGTTTACCTTCCCGCCGCAGCAGTACCTATTTATCTACTTGCACTGGCATGCTTTCAAACTGCTAGGTTGGCAGAAGCTGGGACAGAGCAACGGGAGCCCATCCTGTCACACGGATTTGAACTGCCAACCTTGTAATCAGCAAGCACAAGGGGCTCACTGCTTTAGACCACAGCGCCACCCGTGTCCCTCATGTAGTGGAGCACGGAGAGGCAGGAGACCCTTGGGGTCCTTTCCAACCCTACAATTATAGGTTCCATAAAAGTGGAGGGGGGGGGAGAATGAGCTTTCCACACATGAAAGTCATGAAAGTCAATAACATTTGCCTTCCATAATTTCCATCATAAATTCACGTATAACTCTTTCCAATATGAAGCCTTTAAAGAATTATGGTCCACCCTAGTGATCAAGAGAAGCCCTCGCTCTCCTCTCTCACCTTGGACATCTGGATGACTTGCCAGGAGGAGAAGTGCCCATTTCAGAGAACCGGTGGTTGTCTCTGTCCCTGCTACAAAGAGGTCAAAAATGCACTGGGCCAAGTTTTCTTCATCATAGGTGGACTCTGGGTCATTCTTGCTCTGGTGTTGAAAATGGGGAAAGTGACATGTCATTTACATGCCTTACAATTTGTCCTTCAGCACTTACTTTATTTCCCCCCCACACACACATTTATTAACATACCACCCCACATGCCTCATGAGGGGTGGGGTGTCCTCTTACACCGCCTGAGGTGAAATGAGAATATGTTGCCACCATTGCCATACTGTTGCTGCTGCCTGCTTACCTGGGTTGCACAGCAGTGCCCACAAAGTGGCAACAGCAACTGGGGGCTGGGGGAGATCTTGAAAGATATTGGTGAAATCTTGCCAGAAGCTGCCCACTTTGCTTCTCCACTAGCAGCTGGCTAGGCAGCACACCCCCAGAGATGCCTCCTGATGGCATTCCACTGCCCAAGGCAGCTCTCACAGCCTGTCTCGTGGATGGGCCGGCCCTGTGCATGCATTTGCCTTGCCCCAATACGAATTACCTTCTACCTTTTACCTGTTCATGCATATTCCATGAATCCCAATCACACCAAAAACAGTTAGTAACAAGTAATAAGCAATAGAAACATAATTATGTTTGTTAATAAAAAGTTTCCTTTTTTAAAATAATATTTATTCCAATTTTAAAGATTACAAAAAGGAAACACTAAATTAAGCAAGAAAAAACAAGACAATACATCACCATGAATACAGACAAGTTTCTGTCTTTTTTTCATTTGCCAAGCCAGCAGTTTTCCACATTTATTTGCCGATTCAAATGTCTTTTGTCTCATCTGTTTAATTTTCCATTCTATTTCCTGGTTCATCATTTTCATATATTGTACTTGATGCAACTTTATCTCTTTCAAAATCTCCTGCGACTTTGGTTTCGCTCTCAATTTCTTTTCTTTTTTAAATAATATTTATTAAGATTTTGTGGGTTACAAATCAAACAGAAAACACCAAATTAAACAAAAAACAAAACAATATATCACATTAAAAAAAAGAATACCATACAAATAAGAAAAAAAGAGAAGCAAAAAAAAAAGGTTAAAGAAAAAAGAAAAAAGAAAAATAAAGGCAAAAAACACATCAAACCTTCACATAGTATATCTTTCATTTGCTTGTTTCCTTGACCTCCTCCCACCTCCCTTTTTTGTATTCCAATTGAATTAAATATTTCAGCAAATCCTTTCCCTCTTTTTCTCCTTAAAATTAATATATCTATTTGAACTTAAACTCTTAAAACATTTCCACTAGGGTCATAAAAAATTCATTCCACAATTTTTCTCTCCCTCATTAAATTTTACAAAATTTCCAAATATAAACTTTAAATTCCCAATCTTCTTCCACCGTCTCCTCTCCCTGGTCTCGGCCTCTGCCGTCCCTTCTGTCAACTCCAAAAAGTCCATCAACCTGGAGATCTTATATCCGAGGCTCTTAACTCTCCTTCACGTCCCTTCTGCCGGTCTTCCTCATAATCTTTAGTGCTAAAAAGCAGATCTCGGGGGAGCTCCATCCCAACAATGCCTTTATTCCTTCTTAACAGGGCAGCCAGATTTCCATAGTTAAAGCTAGGATCCATAAAGCGTTCCAAATCTTGTTTTAAAAATCCTCCAAATCCAAATGTCCCAAAGCTCCAATCTCCTCCTGACCCAGCTCCATATCCCAAAAGTCAATTGATCCCTGCATTAGGGAATCTCTCCTACTTTCATTTTCCAGACCAGGCCAGGCTCCAATCTTCAAAATCTGGCTTTTTCTAGTTTCAATCATAAAGGGCCTCAATTTGTAATCCTCAATTTGCATCTGCAAGGTCAAGGCTCCCCCCTGTATTACTCTAGGCTCGACCACAGCAACTTTCTCCTTCTCCTTCTCAACGATTTGTTCAGTCATGATAAATTCCTGTGCCGGATCCTTGACAACTTCTGTGTTGATACCCACTTTTGATCCCAAGATGACAACATTAGTGGCCATAGCATCTATCTGTTTATGAAGCTTTTCCAGCAAATAATTTGTCTTATAAAATGCAGACACTAAATCTTCCCTAACCGACATTCTTGGGATGTTCAAGGTCAAATTCTGGTTTCTCACAGTCCTTATCTTACAGCTGGATGACTCCACTCCACTCTTGTAACAGTTTCAAAAACTCAGTCCTTTCCAGCACAATTCCAAAGGTGAAAAATAGTATCAATTTTCAGTTACTTTTTCTTCTTTTAAAACGCAGAAGCGGACAATGGAAACAGTATCTTTCTCTTGTAGCTAGCTGTCAAATATGTACTGTTCACTGTCAATGGACTTTTTCCTTTTTTTTTCTTTTTGCAGCCCGTTTCCAGGTTCAGAGACGTGGTAGTTTAATTTCCACTCTCTCCTGCAGGCACGCTTGGTCAAAATTTTCCCCCTCTTCCCCTGCTTCCAAGGGGGGTTTTATAGTTTCAATCAATGGAAGTTTGATCCTTTACATAAAGCTTTCCAAAACCTTAGCTTACGAATACTTTGTTTCAGTCTATCTACAAAAAGGGGAGGCGGACTTCCTGTTTTGAGCCTTCCCCGTTCGATGCCAATTAAAGTATTTAGAAATCCAATTTCCCGTTCTACTCATGGGTTGTTGTTTAAAATCCAATTGTCCACAGGAAAAAGTCAGCGCTCTCCGGCAGCAGCAATGTGGCTTCACTCTGTGAAAGAAGCGGTCGATTCAAAGCACCGCACCACTCACCCCACATCGCTCCAGATTCCCGATACCGGGTCTCCCCGCGAGTAGGGGGGCGCAAAAGGTGCCAGCCGAATCCCAAGTTCACAGGCTCTTCCGCCTGTGATTTCCAATCGTCTCCACCTTCGCCGTGGCGGTTCAGACCCTGCTTTCCACGGAGCAAGTTCCTCCCGATCGGAGGAGCTCCGCCATTGCTGGAGGCGCTAACCCGGAAGTCGGTTTCGCTCTCAATTTCTTCTCTCCTTCCTTTATTTTCTCCAAGATCTTATCTTTTTTCTCATTTTGAATTCTCTTTTGAATCGTATTCTGTTGTATCAAAAATCCTCTCATAACCGCTTTGCTTGTGTCCCAAATTACTCTTTTTTCAACAGTGGTGTTCATATTTATCTCAAAATAGTCTCTCAAGGTTTTTTGGGCCTTCTTAATCACTTCTTCATTCCTAAACAAAGTGCCATTCATCCTCCATCTAAAGGAACCAATTGGTGTTAGTTTCATTTCCATCTTCACAGCATTATGGTCGGAGCAAGTTTTAGGGCAAATTTCCACTTTTCTGATCTTCGGGGCCAGCCCCCTAGTTACCCAAATTTGGTCAATTCTTGTCCATGTCATTTTGGCCTCAGAGAAGAAAGTTCCCTCTCTTCCCAAGGGGTTCTTAGTTCTCCAAATGTCAACTAAATCCATATTGTCAGTCATGTCAAAAAACGTTTTTGGTAGTCTACCATCTTTTGTGACTACCTGTCTCTGTGCCTTGTCCATATTAGTAGACACCACTCCATTCATATCTCCCATCAGAATCATGTTATAATCCAAATAGTCCATCAGAGTCTCATGTAACTTCTTGAAAAATTCCCATTTTCCCTCATTTGGTGCATAAATGCCTACTATCAAAAATTTCTCTCCTTGTGATTGAATTTCAATTGCAACAAATCTTCCTTGATCATCTTTAATTAAAAATTTCGGTGATAGGCTCTCCTTTGCGTAAAGTACTACTCCTCTTTTCTTAACTTTGTCTGATGAGATAAATTCATGTCCTAATCTTTTATTACTCAAAATCTTCCTGTGTAGCCTTATCACATGTGTTTCTTGTAGACAAATCAAGTCCAATTGTTCTTTTTTTAATAAATGAAAGACTCTCCGTCTCTTTTTCAGGGAGTTGAGTCCATTCACATTCCAGCTTAATACTTGCAGTGCCATGATGTAGTTACTCTGCTTCTCCTCCAACAGCACCCAATGCTTGATCTAGTTCTGTCAATGGTGTTGGTTTCCCTCTTTTTGGTGAACTTCTGTCCAAAGCTCCTGGCTCTTTTCTTTTCTTTTTTTTCCTTTTTTTCCCCAAGTATTGCCTTTTTTCCTCCCCCCCCCCTTGAATTTTATTTTATTTTATTTTATTTTTTTATAAATATTTATTAAGATTTTTTGAATACAAATGCAAAAATAGTCAACAATATAGCATATATCATAACATATTTTCAAAACCTCTTTGGACTTCCTCACATCTCCCGCTCCCACTTACATCGTCTTAAAATTTTAAACAGCAAATTATCATCTTATTTAAATTCTTAGGTCCCATTCTCTTAAACATAATCTAATTGTTCTCCAAATGATTTATATTTTCCTCGATCTACTTATCATCCTAATTCCGTCTAATTTAATGGTGGTCAATTATTTATGATCTAGCATCCTTCTTAACATTCAACCAAATTACAATACTTTTTTAAATAAATCTTAAATTTCTTCCAGTCTTCTTCAACCTTCTCTTCTCCCAGGTCTCGGATTCTGCCAGTCATCTCGGCTAGTTCCATATAATCTATCAGCTGCATCTGCCACTCTTCCAGTGTGGGTAGATCTTGGGTTTTCCAATGCTTAGCGATAAGTATCCTTGCTGCTGTTGTTGCATACATAAAAAATGTTCGATCCTTCTTTAACACCTTCTGGTCGACAATACCCAAAAGGAAGGCCTCTGGTTTCTTAGTGAAGGTATACTTAAATACCTTTTTCAGCTCATTATATATCATTTCCCAGAAAGCCTTCACTCTAGGGCAAGTCCACCAGAGGTGAAAGAATGTTCCTTCATTTTCTTTACATTTCCAACATTTATTATCAGACAAATGGTATATTTTGGCAAGTTTAACTGGGGTCATGTACCATCTATATATCATTTTCATTACATTTTCCTTCAAAGCATTACATGCAGTGAAGTTCAGCCCAATGGTCCACAACCTTTCCCAGTCCTCAAACATAATGTTGTGCCCAATGTCCTGTGCCCACTTTATCATAGCCGATTTAACCATTTCATCTTGTGTATTCCATTTTAACAGCAAGTTGTACATTCTTGAGAGTATCTTAGTCTTAGGTTCTAACAGTTCTGTTTCCAATTTCGATTTCTCCACCCGGAACCCTAACTTTTTGTCATTTTTAAAAACTTCGTTAATCTGAGCGTAGTGTAACCAGTCTCGCACTTTATCTTTAATTTTCTCCAAACTCTGCAATTTCCAATTATCTCCATCTTTTTCTAATATTTCCCAATATTTTGGCCATTTGGCCTCCATATTGGGTCTTTTTCGGGCCTTAGCTTCCAGCGGTGAAAGCCACCTTGGAGTTTTATTTTCCAGTAAGTCTTTGTATTTTGTCCAGACATTAAACACTGCTTTTCTGACAATATGGTTCTTAAAGGCCTTATTGATCTTAACCTTGTCATACCATAGATATGCATGCCAACCAAAAGCATTGTTAAAACCTTCCAGATCCAATACATCAGTGTCTTCGAGAAGTAGCCAATCTTTTAGCCAGCAGAAAGCTGCGGCCTCATAGTACAACTTTAGGTCTGGCAGGGCAAAGCCCCCTCTTTCTTTCTCATCAGTTAATATCTTATACTTGATTCTTGGCTTTTTGCCCTGCCAGACAAACTTAGAAATATCTCTCTGCCACTTCCGGAAGCACTCCGTCTTGTCCACAATCTGTAATGTTTGAAACAAAAACAAAATTTTTGGCAATACATTCATCTTGATAGCAGCAATTCGGCCTAACAAAGAAAGTTTCAATTTTGTCCAACTATCTAAGTCTCTCTTAATTTCTGACCAACATTTTTCATAATTATCCTTAAAAAGACTCAGATTTTTTGCTGTTATGTTTACCCCTAGGTACTTTACTTTTTTAACCACAGTTAGTTCTGTCTCTCTCTGAAACCGTTCTGACTCTGTATCTGTCAATTTTTTTTCCAGCACTTTAGTTTTCTGTTTGTTTAATTTAAATCCCGCCACCCGACCAAAGTCTTGAATCAATTGTAACACTCTTTTCGTACTAGATTCTGGCTCCTGCAGGGTCAAAACTAGGTCATCTGCAAAAGCTTTAAGTTTGTATTGTTTCGCTCCGACCTGGATTCCTTCCACCAACCGGTCCCCTCTGATCATATTCAAGAGCACCTCCAGAACCGAAATAAATAGCAGAGGGGAAATGGGGCAGCCTTGTCATGTTCCTTTTTCAATTTTAAACTCTTCTGTAACCACATTGTTAACTATCAATTTAGGACTTCCGGAGGCGGCGCGAACTGCAATGGCGGCCCCTTTACTGCTGTGAAGGGGAAGCTCCGCGGAAACTGGGTCGTCCGCTACGGCGAAGCGGAGACCCACATTGGAAACCCACAGGCAGCAAGAGCCTGTGGTCCTGAGACTCGGCGGGCGCCTGAAGCGGCCCCCAAAACGCAGAAGGAACCCCGTAAGGAGCTCCGGAACGTGGAGGGGGTTGCGGCGCTGTGAGTCGTTTCACAATCTGCGGAGTGAAGCCGCGTTGCTGCTGCCGGTGAGCGCTGACCTTTCTTCCCTGGAAATTTTGATTCGGGAAAAAAACAACCCGTGAGTAAAGAAGGACTTTAAATAATTTGAGACTAAATTACTGAATTTGGCTGAAAGCGGAGTGACGCAGAACAGGAAGTCCGTCTTCCGCTGTCATTGAACTTCAACGCAAAGTGCTGGAGGAGTGGAGATTTTAAAAGAATCTTCAGTTAAATTGATTTGAGCACCCAGTGAACTTTCTTTAAATAAAATAAGGACTTTAAGTACTGGACTATCTGACTTTTATCTGCAACGTGATACCTTTCTTCTATTGGAATTACAATTTGGATGAGAAACCCAGGTGCTGGAGCTGCCTGAGTAACTTGAGCTGTCAGTTTTGCAGCTCTGGCTACTGTGTATCAGAACTTGTAAAAATCTGAGGGTTTGGACTTGCTACTTTGAAGCATCAATTGAAGTACCAGTATGCACTGTTTGATACAATGTGGCTGTTAATACCAACTCTGCTTAAAATTTCCTATTGAAGGTCCCTGGATATTGAACTTGATTCTTGTAAATTTATTAGAATTGGATTCTTCCCTTGAGACATTTCAAGCTCCCTCTAGAGGACCTGGGATTTACAGCAGTGACTTTATTTTACTTTCCTTTTCCCCGACCTCCTGTTTTGTCTTTCTCTGGGCCGCTGCTTTCTCGTGGGAACAACTCAGCTTGACCTTGACTTTTAGATAACTTTGGAATGAGTGGCACAAGAAGGAGGGGAAGAACTAGACAAGCAACTTTGACAACTTTAACCTCAGTCTCTCAGGCACGTAGATCATCTGTGCCCACTTTGCCTTCAGAGGAAGAAGCTGCTGCTCTGTCAAGGGCAGGAGAGGGAGAAACTGAACAGTTACAATTGGAAGATATGGCCTCAGGAGCAAATGCTTCTATTCTAGAGAAAATCTTGGAAAAATTGGAATCTTTGGACAAGAGAGGGGAATCTCTGGACAAGAAAGTTGATGAACAAACAGCTAAAATTGATCAAAATACAGAAACTCTAAATAGATTAACCGGACAAGTATCACAGAACGCACAGGCAATTGGGCAGCTGACGGAGGCTACGTTAGAAAATCGGAAACTGGTTGAGGACACTAGTAAAAAATTAGAAAATTTTGAAAAAGAGGTAAGACCAATCTGCAAACAAGTAGGTGAACATCAGACCTACTTATCTATGATTGAACTGCGGAACCGGGAGAGTAATTTAAGAATAAGGTCGATACCGGAAGTGGAAGAAGGCAATCTAGCTGAGTTTCTGACTAAAGAATTTTCCAAGTTCTGGAATTTAGAGGAAAAGGACTTTAAAATTGTGTCTGCTTTCAGGCTTGGAAGACTTGTAAAGAAAGAAAAGCCCAGAGACTGTTTGATAGTACTGAGATCAAAGGAGGAAAGGGATAAGATTTTGGGCCTACATTACGGAAAGTCACTGGACATTTTGGACAGAAGAATTGAGTTTTATAAAGATATTCCTAAACAACTGTTGGACCTTAGATCCGCCTATCTTGAACTGGCTAAACTGCTTAGGAGCAACTCAATTATCTTTAGCTGGGAATTTCCCCAGGGACTATCTTTTACCTTCAGAGGGAAGAAGGTTAAAATTAGAACACTGGAAGACAGAGACAAATTTCTGACTACAAACGGAGAGGACCTTCAAAAAGGAATTGAACTACCTTTTGGGCCTGGAGCACCGGCGGCACCGTCACCTTTGGAATCTGAAGACTTAGCGAACAAGATACCACCCCTGGAAAAATAACCAGATTGTCTCAGGATGTCTCTGCAACTTCTGAGCTGGAATATAAATGGCTGTAATATTCCGGAAAAAAGGAGGAAAATATTTCATATATTAAAAAAAGAACAATTGGACATTATTTGCCTGCAAGAAACACATGTGACTAGGCTTCATAGAAAAGTGTTAATAAATAAAAGACTGGGCCAGGAATTTATGTCTTCGGACAGAGTAAAGAAGAGAGGTGTGGTCATTTATGCAAAAGAAAGCCTGTCACCCAAACTCCTATTCAAAGATGAGCATGGAAGAATTTTGGCAATTGAGATACAACATCAAGGAGAGAAATTTTTGATATTAGGAATCTATGCGCCAAATGAGGGGAAATCAGAATTTTATAAGAAGTTGCATGAGACCATGCTGGACTATTTGGACTATAACAACATCATTTTAATGGGAGATATGAACGGGGTCGTATCAACCAACATAGATAAGTCACAAAGCCAAAATGTTACAAAAGATGGCAGACTACCAAAGACTTTCTTCGAAATGACAAACAATATGGACTTAATCGACATTTGGAGAACGAAGAACCCCTTGGGAAGAGAGGGAACATTTTTCTCTGAAGCCCAGCTGACTTGGACAAGAATCGACCAAATATGGATAACTGGAGGTCTGGCACCCAAGGTCAGAAAGGTGGAAATCTGCCCAAAGACCTGCTCCGATCATAATGCAACGAAGATGGACATGACACTACTACCAACCGGTTCCTTTAGATGGAAGATGAATGACAACTTGTTTAGAGATCAGGAGATTGTTGAGAAGGCACAAAAAGCCTTGAAGGACTATTTCGAGATAAACATGAACACTACGGTGGAAAAAAGAACTATCTGGGACGCAAGTAAGGCTGTAATGAGGGGGTTCTTGATACAACAGAATGCTGTAAAGAAAAGGAGACAAAATGAGAGGAAAGATAAGATTTTGGAGAAAATTAAAGAATTGGAGAAGAAGTTAAGATTAAATCTGAAGTCACAGCTGACTCTGAGAGAAATCAAACTACATCAAGCACAATATTCTAAATTGATAAACCAGGAAATAGAGTGGAAGATTAAACTAATGAAACAAAAAACCTTTGAATCGGCAAATAAATGTGGGAAACTGCTAGCTTGGCAGTTGAAGAAGAGACAAAAACTAAATACAGTTACAAATTTAGAAATTGAAGGAAGAAACATTCAGAACCCTGTGGAGATCAGAAAGTGCTTCCAGAGATACTTCAAAAGATTATACACCCAAGGGCCGCAAGACGAGGTCGAGATTAAACAATTTTTGGAAAAAAATGGACTAACAAAATTGTCACAAGAAAATAGATCAATCCTGAATTGCAAAATAACACGACAAGAGATTGAACAAGCCATTCAGAACATGCAATTGGGCAAATCCCCAGGGCCAGATGGGCTGACCTCCAAGTATTACAAGACATTAAAAGACTATCTGATACAACCACTGATGGAGGTCAGCAATGAAATCATGGAGGGGAAGAGGGCGCCGGAATCGTGGAAAGAAGCTTTCATCACATTGATACCAAAATCGGAAGCTGAAAAGACACAACTTAAGAACTATCGTCCCATCTCCCTTCTAAATGTGGATTACAAAATATTCGCAGATGTTTTGGCAAGTAGACTCAAAAAAGTATTAAATGAAGTAATTCATAAAGACCAGGCAGGCTTTCTCCCAGGTAGACATTTGTTTGCTAACACAAGGAACATTATTGATATTTTGGAACTTCTGCAAACAGATATTAATACAAAAGCAGTGTTAATTTTTATAGACGCGGAGAAGGCCTTTGATAATATTTCTTGGAAATTTATGAAGGGAAATTTAAAAGAAATGGGAGTGGGACGGGGTTTTGAGAATGGGATTGATGCTATATATTCAGAGCTCCTGGCTCTTTTCCAAGTTCTTTCTGCAGGTCTTCTCCATGATTTCCCAAAAACTTTTCTTTTTCCTCAATTGATCTTATTTTTATCTTTCTTCCTTTAAAGCTGAAGGATAGGCCTTCCTTGGGGAAATTCCCACCTGAAGATGATTTTATTCCTTCTCTCTTTTTTTAAAAAAAATAAATAAATAATTTTATTAACAAAATAGTAGAATAACAGGAGGCAATATACAGGACACTGAAAAGATGTTGGCCATTAACAGTATAGTCATCAAAACTGTTGGATATACCCAGCTTCATATAGCCAGCATACTTAACTCTAGTTAATACATGAAGGGGTTAAGACCATAGAGTAAAGTATCCTGCCAGGCTTAGCTAGATCACGCCACCTCACCTTGGGAGGGAGGATTACCAAACTCTTAGTTCTATTTTCTTCACGTCTCTGAACCTGGGAACGGTTTGCAAAAAGTGCATCGACGGTAAACAGGACAAATTTGACAGTTAGCTTTAAAAGAAAGACATTGTTTCTATTGTCCACTTCTGCACTTAAAAAGAAGGAAAGGTAACTGGAAACTGTTACTAATTTACTTTTGGAATTGTGCTGGAAAGGACTGATACAAATGGAGACTGTCTTCCTCTAGAGGGAGTTTTGGGACATTGTTACAAGAGTGCAGCTGGGAAATTGGTCTTAAGATAAAGACTGCGAGAAACTAGTTCTGACCTTGAACATCTTAAGAATGTCGGCAAAGGAAGAAGTAGCGTCTGTACTGAATAGGACAATCTATCTTGTTGGGAAAGCTGCATAAACAGATAGATGTCATGGCTACTAAGATTGACATTTTGGGAACAAAAGTGGGTATCAGCATAGAAGTCGACAAGAACCCGGCACAGGAATCTTTCTTAACTGAACAAATTGATGAATTAGAGAAGGAGAAAGTTGCTGTTGTTGAGTACAAAGCAAAACAAGGGGGAGCCTTAACCCTAAAGAGGCAAATGGAGGATTACAACTTGAGGCCTTATATGACTGTAATTAGGAGAAGCCAGTTTTTGAAGATGGGTGCCTGGCCTGATCTGGAAAAGGAAAGGATGACTTTTGGAATATGAATTTGAGCCAGGAGGAGATTGGAGCTTTTGGGGCCTTCGGACTTGGAAGAATTGTGAAACAAGTTTTGGAATACTTTATGGGCCCTAGCTTTAACTATGGAAATCTGGCAGACCTGTCAAGAAGGAATATAAGCATCGTTGGCTTGGAGGTCCCCTGAGATCTGCTTTTTAGCACCAAAGATTATCAAGAAGATCAGCAAAAGGGAATTGAAGAAGAGTTAAGAGCCTCGGATATAAGATCTCCAGGTTGATGGACGCTGGGAGGTTGATGGAACTGATGGCAGGGGCCGAGACCGGGGAGGGGAGACGGTGGAAGAAAATTGGGAATTTAAAGTGTATATATGGAGATTAAAAAAATTAATGAGAGATGGAAAAATCGTGGAATGAATTTTTTATGACCCTAGGGGAAATGTCTTAAGAGATTAAGTTCAAATATATTAGTTTTAACGAGAAATAAGATTTAAACAAAGTAAAAATGGATGATTAATTGGTGAAAGAAGAGAATGTTAAATTACAGTATATTAAGATAAATTATTAGGATGAAAACAAAGGTGAAGGATTTGCTGAAATATCTAACTGAACCAGAATACAAAGAGGGGAGGTGTGAGGAGGTCAAGGAAATAAGCTAAAGAAAGAAAGTTATGTAAAGGTTTGATTTGTTTTTTTCTTTCTTTTTTTGATTGTATGCATTTTTTTCCTTTTTTGTCTGTTCTCCTTTTTTATCTTTTTTTCTTTGATGGGACTTCTTTTTATGTATTGTTTTGCTTTCTTTTTTGGTTTAATTGGGTGTTTTTCTGCTGTTATTTTTTTTATTACTCATGCAACCTTTAAAATTTTAATAAAAATCTATTTTTTTTTAAAAAAAGATGATTTTATTCCTTCTCAGCAGGGCAACCAAATCTCCAAAATTGGACCTAAGGTCCAAAAGATGTTTCGGAATATCTTTTAAAATTTCCACTCTTGGACTTCCGGGTTAGCGCAATCGGCTAATGGCGGATTCCCTCCGAGCTCCGGAGGGAATCGGCTCTGCTGAAGACGGGTCCTACCGCGCCGGCGACGCGGGGACCTTCAGAAACCGCAGGCGCGGAAGCCTGCAGACTTGGTGACTCGGTGGGCACCTTTAAGCGCCCTCCCTGACCCACGAAGAGCCTTTTTAAAGGCTACGGAGAGGGTACGGGGAGCGGCGTGGTGCTGAGAGTAGACCGCTACTTCAGTGGAGTGAAGCCGCGTGCCATGGCCGGACAGCGCTGACTTTTTTCCCAAAATTCGGACTGGAAACAAATAACCCATGAGTAGAATGGAATTTGGACTTTAAAATCTATATCTTTGAATTCGGTACAACCGGGGGATGTGCTAAAGGGAAGTCCGCACCCCCCTATCTACAAACGATCTAAAGCAAGGATCGGTGGACTAAGGTGGAGAGTACTGTTTTTGGTGTTAGATAAAAAATATTTCCATGAGTTTGACAGAAGAAGTCTTTGTGCTGGAGAGAAAGTGAGGAGTTTTGGAAGCTTTTGTGTAACCCCCCCTCCCGAACCCGGGAGCGTCCTGTGTGTGAGCCGGAGGAAAAAGAACAAGGAGTTTGACAGCTGTCAAAGGAGCTGTCAAACGAGCGGCTAAAATTTAAGAACTTTGTTATTTAATAACTTTCTGAACTAAAAGTGTTGCTTTTGAACTGAGGTGGCTGGAAACAACGTAGTCATAAACAACAAAGTAACGGGCTGTTGGAAAAGGACTATCAAGCAACTGTAATTCCCCTAGGGGGAACTAGAGACATTACAATGGCTGCAGAGGGAAAATTACTGGTAGAGATAGAAAGAATGTTTTTTCTCGTGGGAATCCTGCAAGAGCAGAGTACGGCTATGAACAAAGAACTTATGACCTTGAATTCCAAAACAAACGACTCTGCTGAATGCATAAAGGATTTGCCTGATAAGGAATCTGCAGCTGAACCAGAAAAAAACTTCTTTGGAACCGGTGGAGAGAAAAGAAGGAATGGAAAAAGTGCAGGAAAATATCAATCAGAAGCCCATATTGTCAGGAAATAAAGAAGAAGATCTTTGGATTACAAATCTGCGAAAGATGAGAAAGATGAAGGAGGAAGTCCCTGGAGCACTTGGAATATTGGAATTCAAAAGAGTAAAGAAATATGATTGGGACTTCCTCCTTGAGTATGGGAGATCAACTGACTTTTTGCAGCAACTGCTATTAAGTATCTTGGATGGAAGAAAATATGATGTGACTGAGATAGAATTCCTTCGAGACCTGAGGACCAACAAAAAGGGCTACTAACAAAATCGGCAGAGAGAGACTGACAGAGACTTGAAGGCCTCTGATGTGAGGAATCCGGGCTAGGATAATTGCTTGGGAAGGGATGGAAACTGGGGTAGGGAGGGAGGGGAGAACAGAATTTCAAAATTTTATGACTTTTGTATTTGGCCATTATGACATATAATTAACAAAAATACAAAGGGAGAAATTCGTGGAAGGGTAATTAGGTCGACCTTAGAAAAAAAAAGATTTAATGTTTAAAAGAGAATTGGATAAATTAAATTTGGATAAGTAAAAAGGATTAAGTTTAAAAATAAGAATAATATGTTAAAGATGGGAGATAAGAACTTGCTGAACTAATTTTTGGAATTGGGATGTATGAAGAGGGGGTGGGGGGAAGTCAGGGAAAGGGGGTAATGAAAATAAGAGTTTAAAAATATATATGTTTTGTTTTTGTTTTTGTTTTATAAAATGTGAAAACCTAATAAAAATTTTATATATAAAAAAATAATAATAAAATTTCCACTCTTGACTGCAGAATTGTCAAAGTATTCTGAAAGTGCAGACCCAAAATTTTATCTCTCTCTTCTTTAGATCGGAGGGTAATCAAACAATCCCTTATTTTGTTCTTCTTCCCTCCTCTTCCCAGTCTGAAGGCCCTCACGATTTTAATTTCTTCTTGTTTAAAATCCAACTTCCAAAACTCTGCAAATTCCTGTGTCAGAAAATCTATCAAACTGCCCTTCTCCAATTCAGGTACAGCTCTAATCCTTAAATTCGTCTGTTTTCCCTTAAGTTCAATCATAGAAAGCGTCAATTTATGGTCCTCAATTTGCCTCTGTAGATCTGGGACTCTCTCTGTTTCCAATTGTGTTATCTTAAATTCCACAGCAGCAACTTTTTCCTTAGCTTCATCTGCGGTCTGTCGGGTCAAAGTAGATTCCTGCAACAATTTCTGAATAGATTCTGTATTAGTGTTCACCTTTTGTCCCAAGCTATTTAAGCTTTCTGTATTTAAGTCAATTTTAGTGGTTGCTGCGTCTACGTTCACCTTTGTCTCCTTCAACCCTCTTATTTGTCTCTTCGACCCTCTTGTTAAGTTGTTCCAAAGATTCATTAATCTTGGCTAATGCAATCGCTAAAACTTCTTCTGATGACATTCCACTAGGCTTAGACTGTGTTGGTACAGTCACAGATGGGGTAGAGAGACCAGCGGCTGATGGCCTTCGCTGCCAAGTCTTCCCAGACCTTGTTATTTTGTCTGGGAGTGACAAGTCTACTTTTTCTTTCCCATCTGCCATAACACTTAAACAATAGAAGAGCCAAGGTCAATCCCAGCTACACAGTTTGTTTTTGCAAGTGGAAAATTCCCCTCAATTTCAGGAACTTCCTCTAGGGGAAAACAGTTGCAATAGTCCAAAATGACACCTTTTAAGCTCAAACAAAGCAAAAAATAAACAGTTCCAATTTTTTTGTTACTTTCCAGTTACTTCCTTCTTTTTAAGAGCAGAAGAGGACAGCTAACAACAATGTATCTCTCTTGCTGAGCTAGCTGTCAGCAAGTGGTCTATTCACAGTTAATACGCAATTCAAAGCACGACAGTCTTTGTCTATTGGCAGCCCGTTCCCAAGTTTTGAGCGGGTGGATTTTAACTTCTGTCCCTCTCTCTTGCAGGTATATATAGTCCAAAAGCTTCCCCCCTCCTTCCCCTGCTTCCTGGGGGGGGGGGTTCGATACTTTTTGTGTTAGGAATTTAGCCCTTTCCAGTAGTATTTCCAAAGCTTTAGCTTGTATCCTCTTTGCTTCTTTGATCTATTTACAAAAGTGGAAGGCAGACTTCCTGTTTATACCTCCCCGCTTTGGTACCAAATTAAGTCTTTTTCCTCCTTTAATGCTTCCAATTTTTCCTACTCACGGGTAGCTGTTTTAAAGATTGAATTGTCACAAGAAGAGGTCAGCGCTCTCCGGTAACGGCTGTGCGGCTTCGCTCTGAGGAAGAAGCAGTCAATTCACAGCACCGCGCCGCTCACCCCGCTTCACTCCGGAACCCGTAGTCGGGTTTCCCCATGAATTGGGGGGTGCAAGAGGTGCCCGCTGAATCCCACGCTCACAGGCTTTATCCGCCTGTGATTTTTGAAGGGTCTCCGCTTTCGCCGTAGCGGTACAGACCCAATTTCCTCGGGGCAAATCCTTCCTAGTCAGAAGGATTCCGCCATTACCGATGGCGCTAACCCGGAAGTCCGTTAATAAAAACAGTTTCCTCACATAAGGGTCGTGCCTTGGTTTTTCACCAAATAATCGTCGCACCCCCTTTTTTGAAAGGAATAATTGGCATAAAAATGTGGAAATTATGGTGAAATATGGTATTTAACACTAAACATATTTCACCATTCGTTTGTCATCATGGTAAGCATTGTTCAGAGAGTGAAAGATGAATTTACATTTGTCCTTTCTAGTATATGACGATAGATGAGATAGGGATTTGAAGTCATACTCTAGTTTAAGAGCATTTTGTTTAGGATTTTCTGTTTTCTCAGTCCACATTTGAATGTCAGATGAACATCAATCCAAATAAATTTATGTACCGAGGGAATGCTCCATAGGCAAGACCCCTTAACACACTTAGGTTTCCACCTCTTTCCACTCACATTTTTAACAATGCTAATGGATGGGTGTCAACTCACTTTAGCAACTAAATTGACTATGAGAAATATTTGGGGGGAACTCAATGCCATTTTCAACTGAGATTCAGGAGAAAAGATGCTGGTTTCCAGGCAAGAGATTAGTATTCACTTGTAACAGGGAATGTAATGAGTCCTTGGATGAGCAGTAGTCAACTTCAAAGCTGATACTTACTTTTTGCATCTGAAATAGATAGAAATCAATGAGATCCTGTGGATCATGCAGAGACTGGTTCTCCTTATGCTTCTCTATCTCCTCCTTTGCAAATGAAAGCACCATCTCTGAGCAGGACAAGGCCTTCTTGTGGGGCCCTGGGAGATGTTTCATGAGCCATGGGAGCATTTCATAAAGCTAAAGGAAAGATAGCAGAAATGCTGCCATTACCATGAGGAAGCTTGGTCACACCGTTTGTGCTTTGGATTAGCACTTTAAAAAACATGATCTGCATTATTCTTCAGGGCTAGCATATTAGTTTCTCACTAAGAAGAAGGAAGGTGTCTATCGCTTTTCTGGAATCTCACAATGATTGGATTCTGTGAATTATCCCTAGCTGAAAATGTGAAAAAAAGCTATGGCTGAAAATATTTTTCCAGCTCCCAGGCATCATTCCAAAACTGGGCACAATCAGAGGAACCCTCCTGGAACAAGTTAGTGGCCTTTTATGGTAGGTGAGTGTGGGTGGAGAACAGGGTGGGGGGGGGAATTCAGGTAAGTTCACATTTAAAAGCAAATTTGCCTAAAGCTTAAAACAACTATGTAATATATATATGATTCATGGACTGGATATGACACATGTAATTTATGTATTATATTTTGTATTTGTTTATATGTATATATAATGATAAACCAATAAAAATTCATTTTGGAAAAAAAAGTCAGTCAAGTAATTTTGATCTTTCATTACAAAAAACTAAACCTTGAAGAAGGATGTTTTTTCTCGTTCCTTGTTTTCTCATTAAAGATCAATTACTTACATTTTCTGAATACATAAGGAGCTAGAAAATAAAAATTGGACTAATATAAAGCAATGTTAAAAACTGAGATATGAAAGCTGGAAGTGAGGAGGCAGAAAAAGGTCCTCCTTTCCTTCCATTCTGCAGTTTTAATCTGAAATTTTAGGCTTAGTATTATGCCCAGAGCGCAGAAACTGCTCACAGTAATAAAATTCATTTTTGCAAAATGCGCCCTGAACGCTGATATAAATTTGCCTGTAGTTTCCCAGTCAAGTGATGCTTACAAAAATGGAAATGCAATGATATGGTTTTGTGTGCCTTAAAATGCATATAATTGTGAAAATAACATACAATCCTACAATATACTGCTTTGCAGAAATGTGTATATCAGGCAAAATTGCAAACAAATGTGTGCATTAGGATAAATTAGCAGAAAAATGCTGATGAAGTTTCATGAGTCCTTTTTTTTTTAAAGATCAGGAATCTATGTAGAAATGTGGAGAACCGAACTTAAGTTTGGAAAAAGGGTTTAACTGGGTCATACAGAAGGGAGCTGCTTTCCTTAGCAGTGGGGACAGTGCTTGAGTTGCAGGTCTCACTTATGTTTAAAAACTTCCAGCCAAGGCTGGCTGCAGGAGCCTCACCATGGACGCCATCATCATTGTCATTGCTAAGTGGCTAGAGAGTAGATACATTTAGTTTTCAATGATGGCAACAAAACTATGTAATTCCCTTCTTGAGAAGATTATTTTGTTCACCTCTGTCCCCTTTGGTGGGCTCTTGATGACCTGTTCTGAAGGTCATTGTTCCATTTTTATCCCATCTTTCCTCCAAAGAGTCTCCTGTAGTGGACAAATTCTTCCTACTCCTTTTTAAAAAAAATCTCAATGGTCATCATGAGAAATTGATCAGGCTGTGAGATAATAAGTGGCCCTTATCTCAGATCAATATCAAAATACTGATTTGTGGTATTTAGGGAGACCTCTTTGGCATAGTAGAAATGAAAATGACTACTCACACCATGAACAAAGCTAGATACAAATGTTAGGACAAAATCCATGGCTTCTATCAGCTTCTGGAACTGTTCATCTTCAAGAGCAAACCGGTGACCAAAAGCCACAGCACATATCACGTTGGAGACTGAATTAGAGATGGGCATGGAGGGATCAAATGGTTGTCCTGCAAAATAAATTTAAAATAATGTTAGTTCAGCTGCTCCTGTTCATACTGAGAGTAGGATTTTATGGTGGCCAAGAGAAACTGCTGGGATCTCCTTTAGGAACCAAGAAAAACATATCACATTCCTTTCTAAAATGGACAGAGGTAGTACACAAATAAATCTTCATACGCCAGCTCAGCACCATCACCCCTCATCACATACCCTTTGAACGTGCAAAAACCTCCACGAGCTGATGAGCCTCCTCTGCTATTTGGTGCTCCATGCCTTTCTTCCCCAACCCCAACTTCCGCATAGTAACTACACCAAACTGTCTCTGTTGCCTCCAGGTGTGACCATTTGATAATATAATACCTATGGAAAATCAATGAGAAATTATTAGTAGCAGAAATCAATGTAAAAAGTTGCCATCTCAGAACAATGTTTACTGAAGTTCATACCCTTGCATGTAAGAGCCGCTTAGTCTCTCTAAAGCAAAGAATTACAAGATGATGCAGAAAGGATTCTGGGTACAAATTGGAGGGAATTTAGAGGGAAAATCTATCAAGCTTCTGGTGATGCTATTGGGAAAAGAATGGAAGTGGTAGAAATGGAAGTTCTTTTATTTTTCTCTTGCTAAATTTCCCTACAGGAAATGTGATCGCAAGATATACAACTGGGTGTAAAATAATGAATATACAAGTAAATAACTATGGATTATTTTAAAATAAAAGACTACAGAGGAGAGTTTCCTGTTAAAATAAAAATGAAGGATTTATTGTTTTTAAACATGGAGGAATGGTTGGAATTTTTTTGGGGGGGAGATAAAGTCATCATACAGGATTGGAAGAGTACTATTTGATCCACTTCCATCTGTCTCTTGAAGTCTGCAGTTTCAACTATGGGAGCTGCCACCAACTGTAACTGTTCTGGTTTCAGAATATGCCTCAGCCCGGTGGCTGACTCCCCCTCCAGATACTCCAGCTTCTGGGACAGGACATCCGCCCTCTGGTCCTGGTGCCCCGGCATGCATCAGATTCGGAAGTCGAAAAGAGCAAAAAAACTGTGCCAATCTAATTTGCCTCTGGTTCAGATGCCTCACCATTAGCCAGTGTTCTAAGTTCTTGTGGTCCGTGTACCTCCCCTTGGTGTTGTGCTCCTTTGAGGAAATGTATCCACACCCCCAGCCCTTCTTTTATGGTGAGCAATTCTCTCTCCCAAATGGTGTAATTCTGTTCTGAAGCGTTCAGCTTTTGGGAGTAGAAGGCACACAGCCTCAAATCTCCGTTACGGTCTTCTTGTAGCAACACAGCTCCTATGGCACTTTCTGACGCACCCCTCTCCACCACCATTGGCCGATGTGGATCTGTGTGGTGCAGGTACTCCTCCGCTGCTTCTCAAACACATCTTGAGCTTCTCAAACGCATCTTGTGCCTCCTCTGTCCAGAAGAACGGCTTCTTGCTCCTCTGTAGGAGGAGTCTGTAAGGAAAGCCATGAGCCAAGAATAATTGGGCATGAACTTGTGGTAATAATTAGCAAAGCCTAAGAATCTCTGTGAGTCTTTCTTAGTCTTTGGCTTCTGCCAATCTAACACTGCCTGCACCTTGGCTAGGTCCATGTACACCCCTTCAGGAGAGATGTGATAACCCCAAATTCCACCCCCTTGACATGAAACTGGCACTTTTCCAATTTCGCATAGAGGTGGTGTGTCCTTAGTCTATGCAGCACCTCCGTCACGTGTCGCACGTGCTCTTCTGGGTTCTCAGAGTAGATCAGGACGTCATCTAGGTAACACAAAACTGTATTGTTCAATAAATCTGCCAGTACATGATTGATGAACACCTGGCATGTGGCTGTGCCCAATTGTAGCCCCAAAGGCATAACTAAGTATTCAAAGCTTCCAAATCTGGTATTATAAGCCATTTTCCACTTGTCTCCTTGTCTCACATGTATCAAATTGTATGCCCCCCTCAGGTCCAGCTTGGAAAAAATTTCACCGGCTGTAACCTCTCCAGCAGGTCACCAATATGTGGCAAGGGGTATTGACTAGGAATCATGAGGCTGTTGGTTTTTCTGTAGATCACCACAAGACATCTTTCTGGGGTGTCTTTCTTGTTCACAAAGAACACTGGTGACCCACCAGATGCTCATGACAACCTAATAAACTCACGTTCCAAGTTCTTCTTCAGAAACTCCCACAAATTGGCTAATTCTGCTTCCGACATGGAATATAGATGGGTATAGGTGGGTATCTTGGCACCAGGCACCAAGTCTATTTTGCAGTCATGAGGTCTGTGGGGTGGGTAACTTATCTGCCTCCTTTTTCACAGAACACATCCCTATAGGCCTTATACTGTGGGGGTATGGAGCTCTCCTCCCCCATGAGTTCCCCCCCTACCTATGCCCCCTTGGCTCCTACCTCTATTGGCGCTTCGAACCCTAGGCAGTGTGCTTGGCAGTAAGCTGAATCAAACGTTAAAGAACGCTGCCCCCATGCTATTACTGGATCATGCTTTGTGAGCTAACTTGGTGATGTGAAACATCATTGTCTCCTTGTGGCCTGACAACTCCACCCCCATGGGCCATGTGGCATAGGCAACTTGCCTCCCCACCAATGGCCTGCCATCAATTAGTTGCACTTCCAATGGGGCTTCTTGTCGCTGCGTGCCCAGCTTCTGCTGCTCCACAAAGTCTGAGTCTAAAAAGTCCAGGGAAGCCGCTGAGTCTATGAGTCCCTGGACCTGCACCCTGCAGCTGTCTGTAAGTTGTAGTGTCACTGGCACCACGATCCCAGGAACCGTTGTTTCAATTTGAGGGCTCTTTACTGACTTCCTTCCCAGCTGCCAGCCTCCTTCATGGACTGGGGCTTCCCGTTTCCCGCCTTAGATTTTGGACCTCCCTCGACACAAGCCCCAGACAGAAAACCCCCATTCTTCTTGCTTGGACACTGTCTTGCCAAATGTCCAGATTGCCCACATGCAAAGCAACGTTTGTGACGTTGGCCCCCCTCCATCCAAGCTGTTCCAGGGTTCCCCCTCCCTGCTGAGCCCAGTTGCATCTGCTCTGGAAAGTCTCCCTGTCTGGGCATGCTGCCAACTCTCTGCTCAGGCATGTTAGGAATGTGGCTTTTCACAACCATGGGCCGTCCTTGCCGCCTCTTCTCCAACTTACACTGCTGCTGCCTCAGTCCAAGCTTCAGTGAAGCTCAGACCACATCATCCAAAGAGTCCATGGGCAGCATTCTTGCCAGTTCAACTAATATCAATTCGTTCCACCCCACCCAGAACATGGCTGCCAAAAGCTGACTGTTTGCTTGCCACCCAAGCTTTTGAACTAACAAGTTGAATGCAGTCCATAACGTGGAGACAGAATCACTCCCCTGTTGGAGGTTTAACGGTTGTTGTGCAGAGGTAACATTCTGCGGGGGATCATTAAAGATTCCATCCATAGTTTCCAAAAACTCCCCCAGGTTTGAGAGGGTGCGGTGTTTGGCTGCCATTAGAGGAATTGTCCATCCTTTAGCATTGCCTTCTAACATGCCAATTAAATACGGCACTCTCTGTTGGGATGCTGCCAGGGAGACAAAGGCCATCATGCCCCCACGCCGTCTCTGGACGATCCACCGATCTCCCGTAGATACAGTATCAGTCAATTAGCGGCACGAGCCTCAGAAATAACGTGCCACATTCCAAGGCTGGTGCACGCTCTTTCAGCAGAGTTCGCACAACGAAATGTGCACTCAGGAGAGCATTATTTACAAATTTATTCAGCATTGGTCAGAACAAAGAAAAAACATGACTGCCTGCTTCAATGTCTCAGGCACACACAGAGAGAACAAAACAGAAAACATCCTGTGAACAGGAAATACGCAGGCTGTGACACAACAACCTGCTCCCTTTTTAAGGTGGAACGGAAATATCCTAACATCCTCCCCCTTTCCGTGTAACCTGTAGTACCTGTGGTTCAACCCAATTGCAACCTCTGTACATAAACCTTAAGTTGTTCTCTGTTAACAACCTTAGACAACAGATCAGCAGGAATTTCATTTCCTGGCATGTAGGACACCTGAATGAGTCCTTTCTGAATACACTCTCTTGCACGATGTAGCTTAATCTGCAAGTACTTGGTTCTTTGCTTGCAACTCCCTGAGTTCAGCAAAGCCAAACAGGATCTATTGTCTTGATACACTTGTATAGGACATTTCACAGAAACTCTGATGTCCTTAAACAGTTGCATCAACCATTCACAATCCATGAGTGAAAATGACAAAGCATTGAGTTCTGCTTCACAGGAACTTAGGCTTACTGTTGTCTGCTTTTTGCACAACCAGTCAAACAGACAGTGGTTGTACATGTAGCATACTCCAGAAGTGCTTGTACCATCCGTGGTGTCACTTCCAAAACTAGCATCTGCAAAGATTTCAAGACCTCCAGTCTTCTGACTTGTGAACCTCAGCCTGTAGTGCAAAGTCCCTTTCAAATAGCGGGCTATGCTCTTCAGAGCTTTCCAATCCTGAACAGTAGGATTGTTAGCATGTCTGCTAAGCAGGTTAGTGCTTACAGCTATGTCAGGTCTTGAGCATCTAGCAATGAAATTCAACTTGCCTAGAATGCATCTGTACAGCGTAGTGTCAGAAAACGCTTCAGCAGTACTATCTACCTGGTAACCTGTCACCATCGGTGTGTCTGCTGGGTTTGCATCAACCAAATTCAACCTGGTTAATACATCAGCAATTTTATGTGTTTGGTGTACCAGAAAATTACGTGCTTGGTCCCTCTCCACCTGCAGAGAAAGATAGTTGGATACCTCACCAAGATCCTTCATGTCAAAGTGCTCCTTCAGCTGAGCTAGGGTGCTTTGGTACAAAGCCTGATTCTTCCAAAACATCAGAAGGTCATCAACAAAACATAAACAATACAGTTTGTTTTGCCCCTCCTCCTTGACAAACACACATGGATCAGCTTTGCCTTGGTGAAAACCTAGAGAAAGCAATGTCTCAGTGAGTTTTGTGTTCCAACACCTGGCACTCTGCTTGAGACCATATAAGGATTTCTGAAGTTTACAGACCATTCCCTTCTGTATCTGCATTTCATCAGGTGGAAGCATATACAGCTCCCCCCAAAAACCCCGTACAAAAAAGCTGTATTAATGTCGTGATGGAAAACATGCAGTTTCTCCTCTGCAGCAATCTTGAGCATTAGCTGAATGCTCTCATACTTGACAGTGGGTGAGTAGGTCTCGTCGTAATCCTGTCCTGGTACCTGTGAAAAACCTCTGGCAACCAATCTGGCTTTGTGTCTGACAACCTTGCCATTCTGGTCTGTCTTGGCCTTGAAGACCCATTTGCTGCCAACCAGTTGCATTCCTGGGACTACCGGTACCAGCTCCCAAGTTTGGTTCCTATTCAAGGAATCAACTTCAGCCTTCATGGCTTTAAGCCAAGACTCAGCATCTTTAGAGGGTAACTCCTAAACCTCTTTGAAGCTTGAAGGTTCCCACACCTTCTCTGAGCTACTAAGAACAGCAGTTGCCGTCTTAGCAAACTCATCAGCAAATCTCTTTGGAGGGTTGCCTTTTGTCGCCCTTTCAGATCTGCGTACTAGACGTAAGTCTTCTGGACTCATCTCCTCCTTCTTAGGAGAAAAGTGACCAATGGTGAACAGTGGTTCTTCCAGTTCATTGTCAGACGCATCAGATGGTCTGACTGAGGCCTTTGCACTCTTGTAGTCTGCTGTGTCATCACTGTTGCTGACATCAGCAGCAGCGCCGCCCACTGAGCTGGAATCTGAACTCTGAACATCATCATCATCATCCTCAGCTTCCACTTCAACCTGAACATCATCTGATTTTTTCACATCACCTTCATCTTCCTCTGGGTAACTCTGGAAAATTCCCACATTTTCCCCCCACTTAGGATTGTACTCAACACTCTTTGTGAACTTACTGTATTTTTCGCCCTATAGGACGCACTTTTCCCCCTCCAGAAATGAAGGGGAAATCTGGGTGCGTCCTATGGGGCGAATACAGGCTTTCGCTGAAGCTTGGAGAGCGAGAGCGGTCGTGCGCACCAACCCCTCTTGCTCTCCAGGCTTCAGGAAGACATCCACAGCCTAGGCAGCCCTGCAGGAGGTCCCGCAGGGATGTCTAGGCTGCGGATAGCAGCCTGCTTCCCGGAGCGATGGGCGCCCCAAAAGCAGAGTGCCCGGCGCTTCAGGAACACATCTGCAGCGTGGGGAGCCCTGTGGGAGTTCCCCGCAGGGCTCCCCACACTGCGGATAGCAGCCTGCCACACAGCGGGCGGGGCAACTTGAAGCAGAGCGCCCTGTGCGCCGGACAGACATCGGCCAGCCCCACAAGCTCGGGGGACAGCAGGGAGGCGCAGCGCCGCCATCCTGCTGTTCCCCGACCTGGTTCGGTTTCCCCGACCTGCTTTTGGGGGGGAAATAAAGAAAAAAAAATTTCCTTTATTTCCCCGCCAAAAAACTAGGTGCGTCCTATGGGACGAAAAATATGGTAATGGACTTAGAATCAGTCATCCATACCCTGTATGCACCTTTTTCGTACCCCATGAACAAACCATGTGCCCCACGCTTCCCAAGCTTGTTGCTCTGTGGGGTGTGTACCCACATGTCAGAACCAAAGATTCTCATGTGCTTGATGTAAGGTTTCTTACCAAACATCTTCTCATAGGGAGTACAACCAATAGGTGATGACAGTCTCCTGTTATAGGAATAAACGAACATGGACAAAGCCTCCCCCCAAAACTTCTCAGGGAGATTGGCATCATGCAACAAGGTTTTTAGGCCTTGAAGCAAAGTTTGGTTTTCTCGCTCAGCAAGTCCATTCATCCATGGCGATCTAGGCGTTGAGAGGTCATGCTGGATTCCCTTCTCAGTCAGGAAAGCTTCAAACTGCTGAGAAGTGAACTCTCCGCCCTGATCAGTGAAGAGACAGCCGATACGTTTACTGTGAGCATTCTCCAACCATGCACAGAATGCCTTGAACCTAGGAAACGCTTGTGATTTCTGTTCGAGCATAAACACATGAATGTACCTGGAAAAAGAATCTATTAAAACCATGAAGTACATTGCTCCACCCAAAGAGGGCGCAAGTGGACCAACCAGGTCTGCGTGGACTAGCTAGTAGGGTTTGGAAGCCTGCCTGCTAGACTCCTTGCCTTTTGGAGCAACCTTCACCTTGTTCTCTGCACAAGATACACATTTCATGTGAAACTTACAGGGCTTGATGTTCATGTTGGTTTCTATTTCCCTCACTGAGCAGCAACTGCAGTCACGGGACATTGTTTTGCATTCCACAGTCAGAGTTACTGTTGGGTTCCCACGGGAATGGGAGACTGGATGTGATGTTCACTGGTTTCCTGTTTTTCACTGTTCTCTCGGTGTTCTTTGTTTCCGAGAGGAGTTGCTTCTCTGCTCTCACAGTGGCAAGATGCATGTTTGTATTCTCTCAGCATAGAGTGTAAATAAAAAATAAGAATGTAGCACATACTGCTTATCCTTCTGCTGTGTGGCGACGCTCTGCTTGGGCTCAAGATAAAACGAGCCTGTATCAGCTTCAGATGGGCCGAAGCTGGTCAAAATCTCACATTTTTTGTTCCAGGCCCAGAAAAACGGAATCGGACTGAACTAATGGCTGCTGGCAGAGGAACAAAGAAACAGAGGATCAGAATGCCAGCAGAGGCAGAGGGACGGATTGGACGATATTTGCTCTGCGCATCAAGAAGATTGATGAGAGATATGTGCTCATGCTCTGGGCAGTCTGCCAGCTCCTAATTAATGGCTCCAAGGCTGGACTTTGAACTTTTAAAGCCGTTTGCCGTGGCACAGGCTCACAGGCTTGGGAGGCTTGAAAACCGAAAGTACTTTTACAAGTGCTTTTGGAAGCAGCTGTACACAGACGCAGCTTGTTTAAAGCAGCAATGATGGCTAATGCAAGGCTGGCTGATGCTTGTGGGAGTCCGTTGCCACTCATATTGCTGTTCTGCCAACTGCTCAGATCACAGTAGCCCATGTTACTGGAATGATTCTGAACGCAGCAGACCGCCGAGGTGCTAGCTGCATGGGTAAGGGGGAGTCTTCACAGACAAAGCTTTGAAGGCAGTAAAATGCTACTCGTGTGGATGTCTAGGCCATATGAAGAGGGAATGCAGATTTCCCAGGGCCAAGACAGAGCAGCTCATCGCGTGGAAAAGGCAAAGGCAAAGGTCCAGTGTCCAGGGCAACGCAGCACAAGGTAATGGTTTCACACTTCACTCCAAAGGTTGCAAAGGTCCAGAAGACGTCTAGATCTTTCTTCATGATTGATTCAGGAGCCACCAGACACATTTGCAACAACAAGCGACTGTTCGTGTCTTTTACACCGCAGGAAGGTGCGATTCACCAGGCGGATGACCACACGATCCCCAGTCAAGGCTACAGAACTGTTGTTCTTCACAGTTTGGACTTGTCGATACACAATGTGCTCTACGTTCCAAATGCTGCACACAATCTACTCAGTGTTGCACAGCTAAATGAATGGAAAATTGACATTTCCTTCAAGAACAATAAGTGCACCATCACAAAGAAAAATGATTATGTATTGCATGCTGAATATGTTGATCGTTTGTTTGTTTTGTATTATGATGATGTTGTGCAGGATGAAACTTGTTGCATTGCAGGTTCTAACAAAAGTTTGCATGCAGGATGTATTCATGATTTTCACAGGAAATTTGGTCATTTGCATTTTGAGGCAGTATCTAAAATGCCTGCCTTGGTTGAAGGTATGACTATTAAACCCTGCAGGTACCACATGAAGTGCAAGGCATGCGCAGCAAACAAGGTGAAAATGGCTGTGAAAGGTAAGGTGTCTAGTAGGCAAGCTACAGAACCATACCAGGTTGTTCATGCTGATTTGGTTGGTCCACTATCGCCCTCTTTGGGTGGAAACAGGTACTTCATGGTTCTCATTGATGTATTTTCCAGGTATATTTATGTGTACAATCTCAAACAGAAATCAGAGGCTTTTCCAAGGTTCAAGGAATTCTGTGCTTGGTTGGAAAATGTGCATGGTAAGAAGATAAAGACTTTTTTCACTGATCGTGGGGGGGATTCACTTCTCAGCAGTTTGAAGCTTTTCTGACTGAGAAAGGAATTCAACACGATTTGTCTAGTCTTCACTCGCCATGGCAGAATGGACTTTGTTAGAGGGCAAATCAGACATTGCTTTAAGGTTTGAAAACCTTGCTGCATTATGCCAATCTTCCAGAGAGTTATTGGGCTGAATCTCTCTCTTGTTTTGTTTACAGTTATAACCGCAGGTTATCCTCAGCGATTGGTTGTACCCCCTATGAGAAGATGTTTGTCAAGAAACCATACATCAAACACATGAAAATTTTTGGTTCTGGCATGTGGGTTCACACACCACAAAGCTCCAAGTTAGGCAAGCGTGGATTGCATGGTATCTTTCTAGGTTATCAGAAAGGTTCTTACAGAATAATGATGACTGACTCTAAGACAATTAGGCTCACAAGAAGTGTTGAGTACAATGCCAAGTGGGGGGAGAATGTGGGAATTTTCCAATGTTATCCTGATGACAGTGATGAGACTGAGGATAGGCAACAGCAACAGCAGCAGCAACAGCCACAGCTGCCGCAACAACCCAAACCCACTGATGAAGGTCCTGATTCTGATTCTGAAACTGAATCAGGTGATTCAGAGGATTTCAAGAGTGTGAAAGCCTCTATGCGACCCTCTGAAGGCTCTGATCAAGAATTGGAGGAACCATTGTTCACTATAGGCCACTTTTCTCCTAAGAAGGAAGAGGAGAGTGTTGAAGACCTATGGCTAATTCGCAGGTCTCAGAGAGCCACAAAAGGCAGACCTCCAAAGAGATTTGCTGATGAATTTGCTAAGACAGCAGTAGCAGCTGTTAAAAGCCCCAAGAAGGTATTTAAACCTTCAAGTTTCCATGAAATCCAGGATTTGGATTCAAAGGATGCTGAGCCATGGTTAACTGCCATGAAGGCTGAGCTTGATTCCTTAGAGAGGAACAAAACATGGGAGCTAGTTCCAGTAGTTCCAGGAATGAAACTGCTTGGAAGCAAATGGGTCTTCAAAGCGAAGACAGATCAAAATGGCAAGATAGTCAGACACAAAGCCAGATTGGTAGCCAGAGGTTTTTCACAGGTACCAGGTGAAGAGTATCACGAGACCTACTCACCCACCGTGAGGTATGAGAGCATTAGGCTTATGCTCAAGCTTGCTGCAGAGGAGAATCTACACGTTAGTCACCATGATGTGAATACAGCATTTTTGTATGGATCTCTAGGTGAATCTCTTTATATGCTTCCACCTGATGGTGTACAGGTAAAACAGGGATTTGTTTGTTCTCTGAAGAAATCCCTTTATGGTCTCAAACAAAGTGCACGGTGTTGGCACACAAAACTCACTGAAGTATTGTTTTCTCTAGGTTTTCAGCAAGGGAAAGCTGATCCACGTGTATTTGTCAAAGAGGAGGGGCAAAAGAAGCTGTATTGTTTATTTTATGTTGGTGATATTCTGTTCTTTTGGAAAGATGTCACAATGTACAATAACGCCCTAGCTCAACTGAAAGAGCACTTTGACATGAAAGACCTTGGTGAGGTAAACAACTACCTATCTCTGGAAATAGAGAGAGATCAAGACGGTAACATTCTAGTACACCAGTCACAGAAAATTGCTGATGTGTTAAGCAAACTAAATCTGATGGATGCTTGTTGGAATTCCTTGTTGACCTCCCCCTGCGACACCCGGCAGGAAAACAGGCGAGGTCTGTAATCGGCGATCCTTCCCAGACATGAGAAGAACACACCACTCCTTCACTCTCCTCCCTGCTATCCCCAGGGAGGGGAAAGAGACAGACAGAAATGTATTTACATGCTTTTATTTCTGTCTTTTGCAGCCATACAAATAAAGATGTCTGCACTCTCTTTACATCAACAGCAGAGGGAATATAACTCCACCCATGTACTTCCAGTACAGGTCAGATGACACACTGAGCTAACATCCGGTGCTCAGTACAGTGAATGGACTGCCCCTTTCTTCCCATGGTAACAGTCACAAACATCAACATCCTGTTTGGCTTTCCAGCCACCTGCAGCTGACGAAGCTGCTGCTCGCTGCTGCATTGCTCCTTTTTGGTAACATCCTCCCCCAAAAGAATCAATGCGTGCTGCGAGCAAAGCATGATCCAGAGAAGAAAACAAACAGTTGTTATACATATAACATTCCCCAGTTGTTTCAGTTCCACCCTTGGAACTACCCGCCATTGGTTTCTCCAGTGTACCTCTCTGGTTGTGCGACTTCCAAGGAATGAGTGCATCTGCATTACCTTGGCTAGCAACTCTCTGTTGTGTCTTTGTCTCTGACTTAGACACAGCTTCAACCTGTCCTCGGTTGTTTACAACAGCAACACATGCAATAGCTAAGTTGGCAAACTCTTTTGAATACCTCTTGGGTGGTACACCCTTCGTAACTCTCTCAGACCTATGTATGAGGTGCTGATCTTCTCTGCTTTCTGGTTCAGCCTCTGGACTCTTTGTAGAACCAGTACCAATTGTAAACAGTGGTTCGTCCTCCACCTGTGAGGCTCTAGCCATTATGTGAGATTTCCTCTCAATGACTGTCAACTGAGCTCTTTGAGCTACTACTGTCATCATCAGTACCACTGTAATCAATAAAATCATCATCATCCAAATCATCCCCTGTGGGAAATGTGTGAACAATCACTCTCTCCTGTTCAGGAGCACTCTCTAGAAATTTTGTGAGAATCACCTGACCAGATTCAGACAAAATTACTCTGTAGAGACCCTTTTCATATCCCACAAAAATGCCTCTGGCATTCTTTACTCCACCTGGAGCTTCTGTCCTCACATGAGACCCAAAAACCTTGAAATGGGCAACAGAAGGTTTTCTATGGAACAGTTTCTCAAAAGAAGAACTTCCCAACTCTTTTGAAACCTTTCTCAACCACGTATAAGTATATGACAATAGCGACTCCGCCCAGTACTCATGTGGCAGATGTGAACTAAGCATTTGCGCCTGCATTCCCTTTTGCAATTCTTTGTTCACCCTTACACAGACACTTTTCTTCCACGCTTCTGCGGAAGCAGCAATCTTGTGTCTTATCCCTTTCTTCTGCAGGAACTCCTGAAAATCCTGTAAAAGAAAAATTGGCTTCTCATCTGTGAAAAGACAATCAACGTTAGCATCATGCATATTTTTAACTTTGTCACAAAACTCTTTAAACCTTTCTAAGGCTTCTTGTGGTTTCTCCAAAACATAAATCCAGACAAAATTTGAGTAAGAATCCACACACACAAGGTAAAATCTTGCATTGCCTCTAGAAGGTGCTAGAGGACCAATCACATCAGCAAACACCCGCTGAAATGCCTTGTCGACCCTTGAGGTCACCTGCTTGGCGTCCTTCTTGGTCACACCTGCAAGAGAGATCATGTTAGAATCAGAAGAATTACATTTCATGTAATCACTTTGATCAAAAGTCAACAAATACAGTCCATCTTTCTCTTTGGCAGAAAGATACAACTCTCCATCTTTGTAGATCTTGCAGCTCTCAGCATCATAGGACAGTTTCAGTCCTTTCTTAGCAATCTGCGAAACGCTCAGCAGATTGAACTTCAACTCTGGAACCAAGTACACATTGTTTATAGTCAAGTTCAGACTTTCAAGATACACAGTCCCAATCCCGGTCACTTCCAGCTCCTGACCGTTGGCCTGTTGCACAGCGAAGCTTTGCTTCTTAAACGTCGAAAATAGCTCTCTGTGTGAACACATATGGACGGTGGCTCCAGTGTCCAGAACAAAAGAGTTCCCCACTTCTGGTGTGGCTTTTAGCGACATCAAAGCCTTTGCAGGCTTTGCCTGTGACTTGGTATGACTTTTGCCTGACGTCTCAGACTTCGCAGAGCTCCCCTTGGCTCCTTTCTGCTGATGTGGCTTCTTACAGTTCCGTTGAAGATGCCCAGTCTGCCCACAATTGTAACATCATACAACGTTCAAAGCTACAGCATTCTCTCCAGTAGCAACAGCAGTGGGGGTGTTAGAACTCCGTTCCTCCCTCCCCTTGTCCTTCACTTCCAGTGCAGCAAGTCTGTCATGTTCATTCAGCACCACGGCACACACCCTCTCCGCGGTTAACTGCTGCACCGGAAGGGAACCAAGCTGACTGGCAACCGTTTTATAAGTCCGATTTAGGCTGTTTATCATCATGAAGCAAAACACTTCCTCCTGCACACGGAAATTGCGTTCCACCATCTGTTGGCGCAGATATTTCATTTCCGTCAGGTGCTCTTGAACATCTCCATCAGGCGCAACCCTCAGATTGGTCAGCTTTTCAAAATACAACAACGCTGAAGAACCAGCATCTCTCTGATGTGTCCTACGCAGCGTGTCCCAAATCTCTCTCGCGTATTCTAAATGTTGAATATGCACAAGTTGGGAATCTGAAATACACAGAATTATGGCTGTCCTGGCCTTCACATTCTGTGACTCCCAAGCTCGCGTTGGTGCTGCAGGGATGGGGTTCTCAATCACCTCAAAGACCCTCTGATTCTGCAGCAGGGCCTTCATCTTGACAGACCAAGATGAATAATTGTCATTAGTTAGGGGGGTGGATAAGGCAGGCCTCCCCCCTTCTTGGCATCCATTTTGAGTCCTTGCCTTAGCTCTCACTCTTAAGCCTGCTAAAATCCAATAGCTGGTTGTTTACGCTCTTGGCACCTTGGCACCTCTAACGCTGGCTGCTTTGGTAAGTCCCTTCCAAGAGCTCGTGAGATTCTAGCCAAAACAAACTGTTGTTTTTCGCCTCTCTCAGGCTCAGCCTCACAGTCCAGCCCCTTTGAGTAGTTTTCCACTACACTGACGGGCGTTGCTTAGCAACTGTGCATTCCTTTCTTGTACAGGAAACCTTATCAACCACAAGAATTCCTGGAATGCAAGCCTTCTCTCTCGGAGCTGTTTTTCCCAAACGCTGCTCCCGTGAACCAGAGAATAAATCAATCTGCGTTCACACTTTTAGCCCGAAATTCTCATACCTTGGGGCTCTGTTGCTTGGCTGTCACCTCGTCTGTTCAGCTTCTGGCTGCACACAGACATTATCTTATTTCTGTAGGTGCAGAGGATCAACCTCTCATTGCAGACTTTCATGGAGCGAAGAAACCATCGGCTCTGCTACCATTGTTAAATCCTGCCTAGGTAAGAGGAATGTGCCACTCTCCAGGCACCGGCTGACGAAGCTGCTGCTCGCTGCTGCATTGCTCCTTTTTGGTAACAATGCTAACCCTGTAGATACACCGAAGACAACAGGTTATCAGGTAGATGACACTGAAGAAGCATTTTCTGACACTACACTGTACAGAAGTGTGCTAGGCAAACTAAACTTCATTGCCAGATGTTCAAGACCTGACATTGCTGTTAGCTGTAATTTGCTAAGCAGACAAGTCAACAATCCTACTGTTAAGGATTGGAAAGCTCTGAAACGCATAGCACACTATTTGAAAGGCACTATGCATTACAGACTGAGATTTAACAATCAGAAGTCTGGTGGTTTTGAGATATTTGCAGATGCAAGTTTTGGAAGTGACACTACAGACAGGAAAAGCACGTCTGGAGTTTGCTACATGTACAATCAGGGTCTTTTTGATTGGTCATGCAAGAAGCAAACAACAGTTAGCTTAAGTACTTGTGAAGCTGAACTGAATGCACTGTCTTATTCACTTAAAGATTGTGAATGGTTGTTACAATTGTGCAAAGACATGAAAATTCCTGTCAAATGTCCAATCCAGGTTTATCAGGACAACAAAGCATGTTTGGCTTTGCTGAATTCTGAAGGTTGTAAGCAAAGCACGAAGCATTTGCAATTGAAACTGCAACATGCTAAGGAACGTGTTCAGAAGGGACTCGTAACGGTGTCCTATATGCCAGGTAATGAAATTCCTGCTGATGTATTGTCCAAGGTTGTATCAAGGGATCAACACTGTACCTATGTGCAGAAGTTGGGTTTGTACTGATATTGTATGAACACGCTGCCCAGTGATGTTCACAGAAAGGGGGAGGATGTTGCTTTCTATTTCCCTCACTGAGCAGCAACTGCAGTCACGGGACATTGTTTTGCATTCCACAGTCAGAGTTACTGTTGGGTTCCCACGGGAATGGGAGACTGGATGTGACGTTCACTGGTTTCCTGTTTTTCACTGTTCTCTCGGTGTTCTTTGTTTCCGAGAGGAGTTGCTTCTCTGCTCTCACAGTGGCAAGATGCATGTTTGTATTCTCTCAGCATAGAGTGTAAATAAAAATTAAGAATGTAGCACATACTGCTTATCCTTCTGCTGTGTGACGACGCTCTGCTTGGGCTCAAGATAAAACGAGCCTGTATCAGCTTCAGATGGGCCGAAGCTGGTCAAAATCTCAGAGTTCAAACCCTGAACCAACTCAGGCATCTTCGCCAGTGCCTGCCAAGACATGTGTCCAAATCTTCTGTGCGCCTCGTGAATACATCCTGCATGAAGAACTTTGTTAGTTTGTGCAACACAACAAGAATCAACATTAGACACAGCAACAGCATTGTCATCATAAGTTATACAGAATAAGCCATCCATAAACTTTGCATGCAAAATGTCCTCTTTGCCTTTCCTGATGACATAGACGCTCCTCTTGAAGGAAATCTCAAAGACACGCCCAGTCAGCTGTGGGGCACTGAGCGAATTGTCTGCAGAATCTGGAACATAAAGTACATCTCTGATGGTAGTGTGCAGACTTGCCAGACTCACATTCCCGACTCCTGCAATTCGCAACGTCTTTCCATCAGCCTGGTGGATCTCTCCATCTTGAGGCGTGAAGGAGATAAACAGGTGCCGATCCTTTGATAGATGGCGGGTAGCACCAGAGTCAACAATAAATCTTCCTTTGGCTTTTGGGGACGCAGTGCCAGCAAACAGAACCTTGTTTTCCACTGGCTTGGGCTGCTGCTGCTTGCCCCCCTGCTCCTGGCCATCAAATTTGCCTTTGGCCTTTGGTGAAGCAGTGCCAGCTAACAAAGCCTTGTTTTTCCCTGGCATAGGCTTTCCTCTCCCCTTTCGCTTTGGGCCATCTGCTGGCTTCTGTCTCTGTTTACTTCTGGCCTTCCGGTATCTGTGAGGATGACCTTGGTTCTCATGAGAAACAGAGCTCTCAGCTGCCGACTCCTTGGCTCCCCCTGGAGGCTGGAATGCTGCCTGGGATGACATCACAGTCAGCTCCCCCTGCAGCTTGCAACCGGTGCCCTCGGCATCCCTGCAATCACTCTCGATCTGGGAAACAGCCAGGACCTATGACGCAGTCAAACTCTGGGCTGAGATGACCGGCAGATGGGCTACCTTAAAAGCATTCCACATCTGACGTGCTGTCGTGTTGCCAGCCAGTGTTGATATATCCTCCAGAGAGACGGATATTACGTCTATGGCCCTTGAATCTTGAGCCTTCCATCTATCTGTCAGAGGAACTGGAGGGGCTTCACACACAGTATGCCACACTCCAAACTGACGAAGCAGGCTCTCACACCAGCTTGCCCAGGCCTTATAATTTTGGCCATTTAACTTAGGGCACTAAGTGCCATCATCTGAAGCTTGGAAAAACTCCATTCCAGGGTTTTACTTGAGCCGTGAGCCTTTATGCCTTCAAAAACACCTTATCTCGGCAGCTTATAAATCACGAAGACTGCTTGGCTCGACTCCCGGGCCAATTAGCCGGCCGGACATCAAAGTCTCTCTGCCGCGGCCTTACTTTCGCTTTTCCCACATACTTCACAGCAGTGTCCTGTAAGTGCCGTGAATCTGGGCCCGAAACCTGTTGTTGGGATACTGCCAGGGAGACAAAGGGCATCATGCCCCCACGCCATCTCTGGACGATCCACCGATCTCCCGTAGATACAGTATCAGTCAATTAGCGACACGAGCCTCAGAAATAACATGCCACATTCCAAGGCTGGTGCACGCTCTTTCAGCAGAGTTCGCACAACGAAAGGTGCACTCAGGAGAGCATTATTTACAAATTTATTCAGCATTGGTCAGAACAAAGAAAAAACATGACTGCCTGCTTCAATGTCTCAGGCACACACAGAGAGAACAAAACAGAAAACATCCTGTGAACAGGAAATACGCAGGCTGTGACACAACAACCTGCTCCCTTTTTAAGGTGGAACGGAAATATCCTAACACTCTCTCCTTATCAGACTTAAAATCCACTGCTCTCACATCCAGAAAATAGAGAGCTCCATTTTAAAGGCAAGATAGTCCGCCAGGTAACCTCCGTTTTTTGAGGGGTTGGAAACAGGCATTTTACAGGCTCTGAGAGTCCTTTCTGCCTCTAAATGCAGTCTTTGTTCACCGAGGGCCCGGTGAGGGAATCTAGCTGTGATTTCAGCTGCCAGCTGTACTGCTGCAGTTCATTTATGGCATCCCTGGGCTCTCCTGCTCCCACTCCCGCTGCTCCAGCCCCCATTGTGTCCACACCCTCAGGTACTTGCCCTTGCATTCTGCTCTCTATCGTCCCTCGGTGTGTGAGAGAAGAGAGATTTGTGAAGCTGTCAGGTTGGTAGGCTGTCCCACACAAGATGCAGTCTCTGACAGTTTTGTTGTTGTTGTTGTTTAGTCATTTAGTTGTGTCAGACTCTTTGTGACCCCATGGACCGGAGCACGCCAGGCACTCCTGTCTTCCACTGCCTCCCACAGTTTGGTCAAACTCATGCTGGTAGTTTCAAGAACACTATCCAACCATCTCATCCTCTGTCGTCCCCTTCTCCTTGTGCCCTCCAAATTTCCCAACATCAGGGTCTTTTCCAGGGAGTCTTCTCTTCTTATGAGGTGGCTAAAGTATTGGAGCCTCAGCTTCACGATCTGTCCTTCCAGTGAGCACTCAGGGCTGATTTCCTTAAGAATGGATCGGTTTGATCTTCTTGCAGTCCATGGGACTCTCAAGAGTCTCCTCCAGCACCATAATTTAAAAGCATCAATTCTTCTGTGATCAGCCTTCTTTATGGTCCAGCTCTCACTTCCATACATCACTACTGGGAAAACCATAGCTTTTACTGTACGGACCTTTGTTGGCAAGGTGATGTCTCTGCTTTTTAAGATGCTGTCTAGGTTTGTCATTGCTTTTCTCCCAAGAAGCAGGAGTCTTTTAATTCCGTGGCTGCTGTCACCATCTGCAGTGATCATGGAGCCCAAGAAAGTAAAATCTCTCACTGCCTCCATTTCTTCCCCTTCTATTTGCCTGGAGGTGATGGGACCAGTGGCCATGATCTTCGTTTTTTTTGATGTTGAGCTTCAGACCATATTTTGCACTCTCCTCTTTCACCCTCATTAAAAGGTTCTTTAATTCCTCCTCACTTTCTGCCATCAATGTTGTGTCATCTGCCTATCTGAGGTTGTTGATATTTCTTCCGGCAATCTTAATTCCAGCTTGGGATTCATCCAGCCCAGCCTTTCGCATGATGAATTCTGCATATAAGTTAAATAAGCAGGGAAACAAAATGCAGCCTTGTCGTACTCCTTTCCCAATTTTGAACCAGTCAGTTGTTCCATATCCAGTTCTAACTGTAGCTTCTTGTCCCACATAGAGATTTCTCAGGAGACAGATGAGGTGATCAGGCACTCCCATTTCTTTAAGAACTTGCCATAGTTTGCTGTGGTCGACACAGTCAAAGGCTTTTGCATAGTCAATGAAGCAGAAGTAGATTTCTTTCTGGAACTCTCTAGCTTTCTCCATAATCCAGCGCATGTTTGCAATTTGGTCTCTGGTTCCTCTACCTCTTCTAAATCCAGCTTGCACTTCTGGAAGTTCTCGGTCCACATGCTGCTTGAGCCTTCCTTGTAGAATTTTAAGCGTAACCTTGCTAGCATGTGAAATGAGTGCAATTGTGCAGTAGTTGGAGCATGCTTTGGCACTGCCTTTCTTTGGGATTGGGATGTAGACTGATCTTCTCCAATCTTCTGGCCACTGCTGAGTTTTCCAAACCTGTTGGCGTATTGAGTGTAGCACCTTAACAGCATCATCTTTTAAATTTTTTAATAGTTCAGTTGGAATACCATCACTTCCACTGGCCTTGTTATTAGCAGTGCTTTCTAAGGCCCATTTGACTTCACTCTCCAGGATGTCTGGCTCAAGGTCAGCAGCCACACAATTTGGGGTGTCTGGGACATCCATATCTTTCTGGTATAATTCCTCTGTGTATTCTTGCCACCTCTTCTTGATGTCTTCTGCTTCTGTTAGGTCCTTTCCACTTTTGTCTTATATTATGGTAATCTTTGTATGAAATGTTCCTTTCATATCTCCAATTTTCTTGAACAGATCTCTGGTTCTTCCCTTACTGTTGTTTTCCTCTATTTCTTTGCATTGCTCGTTTAAGAAGTCCTTCTTGTCTCTCCTTGCTGTTTTTTTTTTTTAAATCTGCATTCAATTTCCTGTACGTTTTACTATCTCTCTCGCATTTTGCTTGCCTTCTCTCTCCCGCTATTTGTAAGGCCTCGTTGGACAGCCACTTTGCTTTCTTGCATTTCCTTTTCATTGGGATGGTTTTCGTTGCTGCCTCCTGTATAATGTTGCGAGCCTCCATCCATAGTTCTTCAGGCACTCTGTCCACCAAATCTAAGTCCTTAAACCTGTTCCTCACTTCCACTGTATATTCATAAGGGATTTGATTTAGATTGTATCTTACCGGCCCAGTGGTTTTTCCTACTTTCTTCAGTGAGCTTGAATTTTGCTATAAGAAGCTGATGATCTGCACCACAGTCAGCTCCGGGTCTTGTTTTTGCTGACTGTATAGAGCTTCCCCATCTTTGGCTGCCGAAAATATAATCAATCTGATTTCAATGCTGCCCATCTGGTGATGTCCATGTGTAGAGTCTTCTTTTGTGTTGTTGGAAAAGTGTGTTTGTGATGACCAGCTTGTTCTCTTGACAGAATTCTATTAGCCTTTGCCCTGCTTCGTTTTGATCTCCAAGTCCAAACTTGCCACTTGTTCCTCTTGATTCCCTACTTTAGCATTCCAATCCCCTATAATGAGAAGAGCATCCTTCTTTTGTGTCATTTCTAGAAGGTGTTGTAAGTCTTCATAGAATTGGTCAATTTTAGTTTCTTCAGCACCAGTAGTTGGTGCATAAACTTGGATCACTGTGATGTTAAAAGGTCTGCCTTGGATTCGTATAGAGATCATGCTATCATTTTTGAGATTGCATCCCAGTACAGCTTTCGCTACTCTTTTGTTGACTATGAGGGCCACTCCATTTCTTTTATGGGATTCTTTCCCACAATAGTAGATATGATGGTCATCCAAACTGAATTCGCCGATTCCCGTCCATTTTAGTTCACTGATGCTCAGGGTGTCAATATTTATTCTTGCCATCTCATTTTTGACCACATCCAACTTACCCAGGTTCATGGTTCTTACATTCTGGGTTCCTATGCAATATTTTTCTTTACAGCATTGGACTTTCCTTTCGCTTCCAGGCATATGCGCAACTGAGCGACCTTTTGGTTTGTACTTGTCCTCCGCTCTTCTTCAGTAGCATGTTGGATGCCTTCCAACCTGAGGGGCTCATCTCCCAGCGTCATAACTTTTATATGCCTGTTGTCTTTATCCATGGAGTTTTCTTGGCGGTGTACTGGAGTGGCTTGCTGGTTCCTGCTCCAGGTGGATCACGTTTGGTCAAAACTCTCCACTATGACTCTCCACTTCAAACCCCTTCCCCACGGCATGGCAGTGATCTATGAAGGGGGATGGTATTATTATTTCAAATCTTGGTTGTCAAACATAATCTATTCAACTGAGGCACGGCTTCCGATTGGTTGCAGGCGCTTCCTGCACTAAATTGGAGGCTGCATTGGACGTTCGCTTCCAGAAAACATTAAAAAAAACCAGATAATTTACTTCTGGGTTTTTTAGCATTTGGGAGCCAAAACATTCCAAAATGGAGGCATTCGAGATCTGAGGTTTGACTGTATTTATTATTACATTTATATTCCACTCATCCTCCCTGAGGAACCGAGGGCTGAAAAGAAGCAAAACTAAGAAATATCTAAACTGAAAATATCTGAATGACAGGAATGATAAACAAGCTATGCTAATATTTGTAGACGCATAAAAGGCCTTTGATAATATATCTTGGGAATTTATGTTAAAAAATTTAGAAATGATGGAGGTGGGTCAAGGGTTTTTCAATGGAATTAAAGCAATTTATACAGAACAAACAGCAAAATTGATAGTAAATAATGTGTTAACATAAAATATTAAAATAGCTAAAGGCACAAGACAAGGATGCCCACTTTCACCGTTACTTTTCATCATGGTACTGGAAATACTCCTGAGTTCAGTAAAGAAAAATTAATTAAGGGGGTAAAAGTAAAGGAAAAGGTACCCCTGCCCGTACGGGCCAGTCTTGACAGACTCTGGGGTTGTGCGCCCATCTCACTTAAGAGGCCAGGGGCCAGCGCTGTCCGGAGACACTTCCGGGTCACGTGGCCAGCGTGACATCGCTGCTGTGGCCAGAGCCAGAGCCAGAGCCGCACACGGAAACGCCGTTTACCTTCCCGCTGGTAAGCGGTCCCTATTTATCTACTTGCACCCGGAGGTGCTTTCGAACTGCTAGGTTGGCAGGCGCTGGGACCGAGCAGCGGGAGCGCACCCCGCCGCAGGGATTCGAACCGCCGACCTTTCGATCGGCAAGCCCCAGGCGCTGAGGCTTTAACCCACAGTGCCACCTGCGTCCCAGTTAAGGGGGTAACAGTTGGTTAAAAGTTAATTAAGTTAATTAAGGGGGTAAAAAGTTAATTAAGGGGGTAACAGTTGGTCGAAATGAATATAAGGTTAAAGCCTTTGCCAATGATCTGGTATTAACAGTAGAAGAACCGGTAAAAAGTGTCAAGGACCAGTACTGGAGGAAATAGAACAATTTGGACAAATGGCAGGATTTATTTTGAATAGGAAGAAAACTAAAATGATTGCTAAAAATATGGACCAAGATATAATAAATGGAATGCAACAACAGACAGAGATAGAGGTGGTGAGAAGAGTTAAATACTTGGGAATTTGGGTGACCCCAAAAAATATTGATTTATTTCAAAATAATTATATACCAATGTGGAATGGAATAAAAAGAGATCTAGAGGTGTGGGGAAAGATGAAATTATCTTTTTGGGGAAGAATTTCGACGATAAAGATGAGTGTTTTGCTGAAAATGTTATTTTTATTTCAGACAATTCCGGTAGTCAAAGGGGCAATGATATTTAAGGAATGGCAAAAAACCATTTCAAGGTATATATGGCAGGGAAAGAAGCCAAGAATATAATTTAAATTGTTAACTGATGCGAAAGAAAGAGGAGGCTTCGCCCTGCCGCACCTGAAACTATACTATGAAGCATCTTGCCTCTGTTGGTTGAAGGAGTGGATGAAATTGGAGGAGAAGAAGAAGAAGAGGAGGAGTTTGGATTTGATATCCCACTTTATCACTACCCTAAGGAGTCTCAAAGCGGCTAACATTCTCCTTTCCCTTCCTCCCCCACAACAATCACTCTGTGAAGTGAGTGGGGCTGAGAGACTTCAGAAAAGTGTGACTAGCCCAAGGTCACCCAGCAGCTGCATTTGGCGGAGTGGAGACGTGAACTCGGTTCACCAGATTACGAGTTCACCGCTCATAACCACTACACCACACTGGAATAAGGAATTGTTGGATTTGGAAGGATTTGATAATAGATTCGGTTGGCACGCTTATTTATGGTATGATAAGAAAAAAGTACATAAAGGTTTCGAAAACCACATCATTCGAAGATCTCTTTTGGAAGTCTGGGATCAGTATAAAAACCTATTAGAACCAAAAATACCGATTGGTTATCTCCATTAGAAGTGATGAGTGTGAAGAAAATCAATATGAGAAGTTAAAGCCATATGAGGAAGTTAAAGAGCATGTAAACCATTGGTTGCATTACTATCAGATTAATGAAATGTTTAACATGGAGATAAAGGAGAGAGGTTTTTCAGAAAAAGAATCAAAGTTTCAAAGTGAGATATTTAGTAATGAATTTAAAAATTTGTCTGAAATGTATAAACTGCTGCTAGAATGGTATACGAAAGATGAAGAGGTAAAATCGGTTATGATCCATTGGGCCAGAAACTTTGGGTATAATATACAATTAGATGAGAGGATTAAATTGTGGAATGAAAGGATTAAATTCACAGCCTGTATTGCATTAAAAGAAAATATGATGAAGATGGTTTATAGATGGTATATCACTCCAGTGAAATTAGCAAAAATGTATAAAGTATGTAATAAGTGTTGGAAATGTAAAGAAAAAGAGGGAACATTTTATCATATGTGGTGGGAGTGTAAAAAGGTGAGAGTCTTCTGGGAACTGATATATAATGAATTTAAAAAAATGTTGAAATATACATCTGTTAAAAAACCAGAAGCTTTTTTGTTAGGAATGGTTGGAAATGAAATAAATAGAAAGGACCATAAATTATTTTTATATGCAGTATCAGCAGCAAGAATACTACTGGCCCAAAAATGGAATCAGGAAGAATTACCATCGATAGAAGAATGGAGAATGAAATTAATGGACTACGCAGAATTAGATAAACTAACAGGAAGGATCTGAAACCGACAAGATCACAAGTTTACCATGGACTGGAGCAAATTTGTGGACTATATGAAAAGCATTTGTGATACGCAAATAACGTTTGTGGGTTTACAGGAAGCTTTGTGAAGAAATAATATTAGAAACACTGTAAAAAAGGGAATAAAGGAATAGGTTTATTTAAAATAAAAGGCAATGTTAAATTTAGAATTGCGGATAGAAGATTAGAAAACGGAAGATTCGCGGATGAGCTGAAGGAAGTCAAAATTATGTATTTGTGATAATATTGAAAATGTAGGTTTAAATCTTGTAATGGAAATTGAATAAAAAATATTTTTTTAAAAAAAGATCTAAACTGAAAAGCTTATTGGAAGGGGATATATTGATCTCAAAGGGACGCAGGTGGCGCTGTGGGTTAAAGCCTCAGCGCCTAGGACTTGCCGATCAAAAGGTCGGCGGTTCGAATCCCTGCGGCGGGGTGCGCTCCCGCTGCTCGGTCCCAGCGCCTGCCAATCTAGCAGTTCGAAAGCACCTCTGGGTGCAAGTAGATAAATAGGGACCGCTTACCAGCGGGAAGGTAAACGGCGTTTCCGTGTGCGGCTCTGGCTCGCCAGAGCAGCGATGTCACGCTGGCCACGTGACCCGGAAGTGTCTCCGGACAGCGCTGGCCCCTGGCCTCTTAAGTGAGATGGGCGCACAACCCCAGAGTCTGGCAAGACTGGCCCGTACGGGCAGGGGTACCTTTACCTTTTATATTGATCTCAAGTTGTATATAGGCTGATTGTTCAACCAGCACCTTGAACTTAGCTAATTGTCAGCCAGTGGCATAACATGCTGGCTATGTCCTGCCCCCATGAGCAGTCAAACCACTGCATTTTTTTTGCCAGACACTGTTTCAAGGGCAGCCCGAAATGCAGCACATTGCTATAATCAGCCTGGAGGTAACCAGAACATGGATGACAGTAGTTAAGCTATCCTGATCCAGAAACCACTTTAGCTGTCTTATTAGCCAAAGCTGCCTTGCTAGCTGAAGCTGGCAGAAGGCACTAAGGTCACCTGGGCCTCTAGCAGCTAAGATGGATCCAGGAGCACCTCTAGTCTATGAACCTGTTCTCTCAGGGGGGGTTGAACCCCTTTCATAGCGATAAACTGAACAATTGACTAGACTCCAACCAACATGCCCCCATCTTACCAGGATTCAGACTGATGTAGGCATCAAAGCCTTCAGCAGAAAGAACTTTGAATTCAAGCTCTTCATCCAGCACTGAGGGCCAGGATAGTAAATGCATTACAATTGCAACAGGCAACAAACTTCTACCTGCAGTTGAATCGAACCACAGTGCAGTAAAATTGCCACTTGAATAAAATATGAGGAAGGGGGCAAGTGAGCCCCACCTCACATAATCAGTGATGAGGATTGCTCTTTCAGAGCTCTGCCAGCACTGGCGATCTCTGGCATTGAATGTGTTGGTCTCGTGTGGGGCACCAAGGAGAGCTTGGCTGTCTGGCTGGTGTACTGACCACCCAGCACACCAGCAGCCACCCTGTCAAACCTGCTGGAGGTGGTGGCAGGCTGGACCTTGCAGTTCCCAAGCTTATTGGTTTTGGGAGACTTCATCGTCCATGCCAATGCTGCCCCCTCCTCACAGGCTCTGGACCTAATGACTTCCATGGCAACACTAGGGCTCTCCCAGTTTGTTTTGGGCCCCACTCATCAAGCAGGCCACACGCTGGATTTGATCTTTGGTGCTGGCATAAATGTGATCATACTCCCCCCTGTGGAAGTGACATGATCTGATCACTGCACTCTGAAAGCCAAGATTGACTTCCCACTCCTCCTTTGCTCGGGTGGCGAGCCTATTTGGGCTCACCGCAAAGGCTGATGGGTCCTGATAGATTCCGTCAGGCCTTGCAGGACTCTGCTCCTCCTGATGACTCATTACATGACCTTGTCGAGGACTGGAATAACCGATTCTTGGCGGCCATCAATAAGATCGTGCATAAGCATTCTCGGCAACCCCGCCGAAACCTTGGTTTACTTAGGAGCTCCGGAAAATGAAGCGGGACCTCAGACGGCTAGAGCGAGTATGGCGACGGATTTGTGACAGAGCCTCAAGAACATCTTATAGGACGCTTATGAAAGCCTATGAGATGGCTATGAAAGCTGCTAAGAAATCTTACTTCGCATTGCATCCGCTAGCTCTCGCGCGGCAAAACTTTTTAGAATAATTAGGTCAATAACATCCTTAGGAGGACAACCAAATTTAAGCATAAATTCGACTCACAGCTGTGAGGCGTTCGCGAACTTTTTTGCAGAGAAAGTCCTGTTGCTCCGCCATGACCTCCCTGCCAATTTAGATACAGTGACAGAACTGGAGGCCCCTCGACTGTCTTCGGGTCCAGTGTTGGATCATTTTGATCGGATACTCCCTGCTGATGTGGATAGATTCCTCTGAGCTGGTAGGCCCACCACTTGCCTCCTTGATCCGTGCCCGTCTTGGCTGATTAGGGTGTGCCCAGATGTTGCATGGATCCCCCTCGGTTGAAATTATCAATTTGTCCCTTGGCACGGGGACATTCCCAGGGGAGCTGAAGGAAGCAGTGATGTGTCCGCTCTTAAAGAAAACTTCACTAGATCCTTTAGATTTATCAAATTACCGCCCAGTTTCAAATCTTCCATATCTAATTGAGAGAGCGGTTGCTGAACAGCTTGGTAGTTTTCTGGAGGAAACATCGGCTTTAGATCAATTTCAGTCCGGGTTCCATCCTGGTTTCGGGACCAAGACAGCTCTGGTTGCCCTAACAGATGATCTCCGTAGAAAACTGGATTGAGGCGGGTTGGGTCCGCTGATTTTCTTAGATTTGTCAGCATCCTTCAACAAGGTTGATCATGATCTTCTGGACCACCGCCTTGCCGACGTGGGGATAAGAGGGCATAGCTATGCTCTTTTATCTCTGGTCAGGGACAGAGGGTGGCGCCAGGGAGGGAGATGTTGTAACGCCACTCCTTGGTGTGGAGTGCCGCAGGGCGCAATCCTCTCCCCGATGCTTTTTAACATCTTTATGCGCCCCCTTGCCCAGATTGTCCGGAGCTTTGGGCTGGGTTGTCACCAATATGCTGATGACACTCAGCGCTATCTGCTGATGGATGGCCACACCAACTCAGCCCCAGACACACTGACCAGATGCTTGGAAGCTGTGGCTGAATGGTTTCATGGGAGCCGTTTGAGACTAAATCCTTCGAAGACAGAGGTCCTATGGCTGGGTCAGGATGGCATGGGGATGAGGGACCAACTGCCTTCTCTTGTGGGCGACCAATTAGTGCCATTGCCTTCCGTTAAGAGTTTGGGTGTAATCCTTGACGCCTCCCTTTCCATGGAGGTGCAGGTTACAGCAACAGCCAAGGTGACATTTTTCTACCTTCACCGCATCAAGCAGTCCCTTACTTTTCCCGCCCTGACTTGGCCACAGTGATGCATGCGACGGTCATCTCCAGGCTTTACTACTGTAATTCGTTCTACGTGGGGCTGGCCTTGAAGCTGTCCCAGAAACTCCAGCAGTTGCAGAATGCTGCAGCGAGGCTCCTCACGGGGTCCCTGCCGTGGGAACATATTCACCCAGTGCTTTTCCAGCTGCACTGGCTCCCGCTGGAGTACAGGGTTAGATTTAAAGTGCTGGTTTTGACCTTTAAAGCTCTTCACGGCCTACGACCCTCGTACCTATGGGACCACCTCTCCTGGTATGCCCCAAGGAGAACCTTAAAGTCCATAAATAGCAACATCCTAGTGGTCCTGAGCCCTAAGGAAGTCAGATTAGCCTCAACCAGAGCCAGGGCTTTTTCAACACTGGCTCTGGCCTGGTGGAACACTCTGTCTCATGAGACCAGGGCCCTGCAGGATCTGATTTCTTTTTGCAGGGCCTGTAAGACAGAGTTGTTCCTCCTGGCTTTTGGCTTGCAATTAACTTGATCCCCTCCCCCTCTTTCTTTTCCCCTTTTTCCTTCTGTGATGGAACTCCTACTTGGGGACTTCCCTGGCTTTTTTCTGGCCCACATAGGACCAGTCTGGATTTTTTCCCCCAACCAGACGTGACATTTTCATCCCCAAAAAGTTTTTGAATTTCTGCTGAAACGAGGCTGGATTTTAATGTTGTATTTTAATCTTGTTTTTTAAGTTGTATTTCAATCAATTATTTTATATCTGGTGTTGGCTGGGGAGGGTGGGGTATAAATAAAATTTATTATTATTATTATGCGGCTCATGCCCACCATTAGAATGGCAATTGTCATGAACTTAGGGGGAGCCTGGTGCTCCCCTCAAATATTTTAGGGGGGCACTGAAAGGACCTCAGCCCCTAGTTGTTCACTCCTAGGTAACCCATTTCCTGTTGAGTGCAACAATAATAGAGAATCTTTGCTCTGGACAGCCCTTTAAACATTTTCTCTTGGGAAAATACCAGGAGAAATTCTTATTCTTCACTACTTACCTTTTCCTTTTATCATAGTCCTAAGGAAAGGAGTCTCTGGTCGCTCATCTAATTCTTCAGAGTGGTCAGTGAGCGCTTCTTTCACTGCTTGGAATCCAGACAGTACTACCATGGGTTGATGTCCCATCCATAGGGTGAAAATATTTCCATGTTGCTTTGCCAACTACCATTAGGGTCAAAAGAGAGGAGAGGAAAGATGTGTTCAAAAACTGCAGTTGGATATTTCAACTTAATACAAGAGCTTCAGTCTCCCTCACCTCTGCAGCTTCTTCCGTATGTTCAGAGCTCAAGTTATGGCTGCTCCCTGCTGCTTCTCCCTTCCCTCTGCATACCACTCTTATATGTTTGCTCTCTATGCCTGCATTCTCGGCCTAGCAATTCGGCCTAGCAATGATAGCTTCAAATTTGACCATATTTCTAAATCTTTTTTCACCTCAGTCCAACATTTTTCATAGTTATCTTTAAACAAGTTAACATTCTTAGCAGTCATATTAACCCCTAAATATTTCACTTTCTTAACCAATGTTAATCCTGTCTCTTCCTGGAACTTCTCTCTCTCATTCACAGTTAAATTTTTCTCTAGAACCTTAGTTTTCGTCTTGTTCAACTTAAAACCTGCTACCTGACCAAATTCTTGAATCAATTCCAGTACCCTTTTGGTACTAGATTCTGGCTCCTGCAAAGTCAATACTAAATCGTCAGCAAATGCTTTCAATTTGTACTGTTTAGCCCCCACTTGTATGCCTTTAACCAATTGGTCCTTTCTGATCATATTTAGCAAAACCTCCAGGACCGATATGAAAAGCAATGGAGAAATTGGGCAACCTTGTCGTGTTCCTTTCTCAATCTTAAACTCTTCTGTCATTACATTATTCACAATTAATTTTGCCTTTTGCTCTGAGTAAATTGCACCTATACCATTTTCAAAACCTTGACCTACCCCCATCCCCTGTAGATTCTTCTTCATAAAGCTCCAAGAGATATTGTCAAAGGCCTTCTCTGCGTCCACAAAAATCAAAACTGCCTTAGTATTAATATTCACTTGTAATTTTTCTAAAATATTAATTATATTTCTCATATTATCAGACAAATGTCTGCCCGGGAAAAAGCCGGCTTGGTCTTTATGAATTTCTTCTATTAACACCTTTTTTAATCTTTTAGCCAAAATATCTGCAAAAATTTTGTAATCCACATTAAGCAGCGATATGGGGCGGTAGTTCTTAAGCTGTGTCTTTTCAGTCTCTGTTTTCAGTATAAGTGTAATATAGGCTTCCTTCCACGACTCTGGTGCCCTTTTCCCCTCCAATATTTCGTTACAGACCTCCTTCAGTGGTTGTATCAACCATTCTTTCAGTGACCTGTAGTACCTTGAAGTCAGTCCATCCGGTCCTGCAGATTTACCTAATTGCATGTTCTGGATGGCCCCTTCCACTTCCTGATCTGTTATTTTGTAGTTCAACATTAACTGGTTTCCCTGAGAGATTTTATGTAATCCATTTATTTTCAGAAATCGATCAATATCCATTTCCTTCTCCTTCTCCTGTGTATAAAGTTGTTTAAAATACCTCTGGAAATACTTCCTAATCTCCGCTGGGTTCTGAATATTCTTTGCTTCCACTTCCAAATTCGTAATAGTATTAAGTTTTTGTCTTTTTTCATTTGCCAAGCCAGCAATTTCCCACATTTATTTGCCGATTCAAATGTCTTTTGTCTCATCTGTTTGATCTTCCATTCTATTTCCTGATTCGTCAATTTCATATATTGTACTTTGTGATGGGACAATGAGCTACTTGTGCGTAAAAGGGTTAGTCCCTCGGAGTTTGCTTAACGTAGCAAAGCTCTCCCTTGAGCGGAGCCCTTGGACATGGCTCCGTCAGTCACTGGTAGAATCCGACAGTGGGCGCTTGCGGAAACGTTTCCAGCATAAAAGCTGCTTGACGGAAACGCGTCTCCTAGATTCCCTGCGTGACAGCTTCCGGCGAGGGGTGGGGGTCGCTAAAGGGGGCCTTGATACCTCCTCACTGTTCTCACTGGAAGTGTCCCAGAGCCTCCCCTCCGACTTCCTGTCCCTGGAAGCTCCTGCTCCCCCCCTACTGGTTCCCTCTTCTGCTGCTGAATCTCTTCTATCCTCCTGGAGCCCTTCCACCACCTGTTCTTCCGATGGCAGTTCCCTGACATCCACCTCCCCTCCAGGCCCCCCTCTATCCCCTCCCGCCTCCCCTTCTACAGGCGGTGAGGCTGGAAAGCCTCGGAAGGAACTCTCCTCGTCCTCAGAGGATTCAAACACTTCTAGCCACTGCCTTCCATTTCCTTCCCCGTCTTCCTCTTCTTCGTCGGAGTATGCCGCCTCCTCACTCCCTGACTCTGGGAACCCTTCAAACACCCCTTCCTCATCAGTGGTTCCGAAGTATTCCCTCCTAAATCGCTCCACTGGCTGCGGTTTTCTTGGGAAACGCTGATGGAACGTTTCTATCAGAACCTCGTCGTGGACTTCTTCCACCGGCACCCACGTGTTTTCTGACTCTTCCTCCCCCTCCCATTCTACCAAGTATTCCACCCGATTCCCCTTCCACCTGGAATCAATGATTCCTGCCACTTCCATGTTGCGTTCTCTCTCTTCAATGACAGGTGTTTGGGTGACCCCCCTCTCACATTCCCCCCACTCCCGTCCCTCTCGGTACGGTGACAGTAATGATCTGTGAAATACGGGGTGCAATTTCATGTGACTGGGCAATCTGAGTTTGAAGGCTACTGGGTTCACCTGTTGTATGACCTCAAAGGGTCCCAACCGTTTGGGTCTCAATTTCTTACACCCTCCCTTAAACGGCAGTCCTTGGGTGGATAGCCACACCCGGTTTCCCACCCTTATGGTTTCACCTTCCCTCCTATTTCTGTCTGCTTGTTTCTTATATGCTTCTTTGGCTTTCTCCAAGTTGAGTTGGAGCTGCCGGTGGATTGCTTCCATTTCTTCCACAAAGTGTTCCGCCGCTGGTACACTCCAGTGCTCCCCTCCTTCTCCTGGGAATGCTCGAGGGTGACACCCATAATTGGCCAGAAAGGGACTCATCCCTGTGGACACGTTTTCCGCGTTGTTGTAGGCAAATTCTGCCAGAGGTAACTTATCTACCCAATCAGTTTCTCTGTCTTTTACATAACACCTCAGATATTGTTGCAAAACCCCGTTTGCCCTTTCTGCCTGCCTATTTGTTTCTGGATGCCTGGCGGTGGAAAAACTTACCTCCACATGCAACAAGCTCATTAGTTTCCTCCAGAACCTGGAAGTAAATTGTTTCCCTCTGTCGCTCAAAACCCTCAAGGGGGCGCCATGCAACCTGAAAACATGCTTTACAAACAACCTTGCGGTTTCTTCTGCTGTGACTGCATGTGAACAAGCTATAAAATGGCACATCTTAGTTAGTAGATCTACTACCACCATGACCGCGGTTTTCCCTTTGGATTTCGGTAGATCGGTCATAAAATCTATGGATACCATCTCCCATGGCCTTTCTGGGGTGGGTAAGGGTTCTAATAACCCTGCTGGTGCCAACCTCTCTCCCTTTGCTCTTTGGCACCTGTCGCATCCCCTGACATACTCCCGCATGTCTTCCCTCACCTTGGGCCACCAAAACTCCCTGGTAACCAACCACATGGTCTTGTGCTGTCCAAAGTGCCCCGCCGTGGGGCTGTCATGCAACTGTTTGAGCACCCGCCCTCTTAGTTCCCCATCTGGTATGTAGAGTGCCCCTTTGTAATATAGTTTTCCGTTCTTTTCCTCAAACCCCCCTGTGTTCTCACCTGTCTCCCTGAGTTCCCTAAGCTTTTCTTGGGCATATTCATCGTTCTCAATACCCTCTACCAGTTCTCTTTGCCCCACCAATGCCGCCCCACAAACCCAGTGGTCCTCCGAGATGATATGTCTTTCTTCCACCGCTCCTTCCCCCTCTAAGTACTCATGTTTTCTGGAGAGAGCGTCCGCTCTGACATTCTCTGCCCCTGGCACGTAGCGAATTTCAAAATTGAACTTGGAGAACTCTTGCGCCCATCTTACTTGTCTCTGGTTCAGTACTCGGGCTGTCCTCCAGTATTCTAGATTTTTGTGGTCTGTCCGCACTTGAACCTTGTGTTGCGCCCCAATCAACAGGTGTCGCCATCTCTTGAACGCTTCATGGATGGCGAGTAATTCCCTGTCGTACACGGTATAGTTCCTCTCGGATTTGTTCAATTTCCTCGAGAAGAAGGCACACGGTCTCCATTCTGACGTGTCCAGTCCCGGCTGTAGGAGTACGGCGCCCACCGCTCTGTCAGACGCGTCGGTTTCCACTCTCATCGGCTGCTGCAGATCCACGTGTAAGAGTTGTTCTTCCGAAGCAAACGCCCTCTTTAAACTTTCGAATGCTCGCTGCGCTTCTTCCGTCCAGACAAATTTCTTCTTACTGCTGAGACAATCCGTGATGGGGGCTGTTAAGTGGGCAAAGTTCTTGATGAACTTCCGATAGAAGTTTCCGAACCCCAAAAACCTTTGCACATCTTTCTTAGTTTTCGGTGGCCTCCATTCCAGTACCGCTTGCACCTTGCTAGGATCCATGGCCAGCCCCTTGTCTGACAACCGGTACCCTAGGAATTCCACCTCCCTGGTGTGAAACTGACACTTCTCCAGTTTCACCCACAGCTGGTTTTCTTGCAGTTTGCTCAGTACCTCTCGTACATCTCGCACATGCTGCTCTTCATCCTCTGAGTACACCAGTACATCATCTAAGAACGCAGCGCAGTTCTTGTAAAGCAATGGTCCTAGGACGTGATTCATGAATGATTGAAAAACTGCCGACCCCCCTGGAGGCCGAAAGGCATAACGCAGTACTCAAAGGCCCCCAAGGGGGTGAACATAGTGGTTTTCCACTCATCTCCCTTTCTCATACGTATCAGGTTATACGCCCCCCTCAGGTCCAGCTTGGTAAAAATTTTCCCTTTTCTCACCCCAGTCAGAATGTCATCAATTCTGGGCATAGGGAAAGTCACGGGTTCGGACACTGCGTTTAGGGCCCGGAAGTCCACAACCAATCTTGGTTTATCTGAATTTTTTTTGTCCACAAAGAACACTGGGCTACCCCCCACCGCTCGTGACTCTCTGATGAACCCACGCTTGAGGTTTTTGTCAATAAACTCCCTTAACTCCTGCATCTCCCTGTCTGACATTGCATACACCTTGCCCACTGGCAATTGTGCTCCTGGGAGTAAGTTGATTTGGCAGTCAAAGGGTCTGTGCAGGGGTAGTTTATTTGCTTCCCTTTCGCTGAAGACGTTGGCAAAATCTGCATATTGTCATGGTACCCTACCTTGATCCGTTGCTTCTATCTTTGCTAACGTGGCCTGGGTACCTACTTGGCCCCCCTTTTCCGTGCAGTGTCCCATACAATGTGCTGACCCAAAGGAAACCACTCTCTGATGCCATCCCACAAGCGGATCATGCAGCGCTAGCCAGCTCATCCCCAAAATGATGGGCGCTCCTCCCAAAGTGGCTATATTAAACGCTATCAGTTCCGTGTGTCTTGCCACCCTCATTGTCATGGGGACAGTCTGCTGGTTAACTTCTCCTCCCAACAGCGCCCTCCCATCAATCGTGGTCACCTGCAGGGGATTTTTTAAAGGGATGGTTTGTATCTGGTGTGCGGCTGCAAACTCCTTACTCATAAAGTTGCAGGAGCTGCCTGAGTCTAATAGCGCCTTAACCTTTAGAGGGTGTCCGTTTGCCAGCTCTAACAACACCTCTATTACTAGCGCTGGTCTTGGCGGTTCCGGCGTGGGCACATTCACTGATCCTTGGCCTGGCTGCTGTGCCCTGATGGTTCCAGCCAGGCGTTGGCTTTTACTGACTCCTTAGCTCCCTCCTCCTCCTCCCCAACAGCTCCCGCCATTCCTTGCCATTCCTTTCTTTGCAGACAAACCCTGGCAAAGTGACCTGGCTGTTGGCAGAGAAAACATTTCTTGGCGCCTTTCCCCTCCTTCTTCCGCCCTTCGCTGGGGTTTGAAACTGCGCGCGCGCGCGCTGTTCCGATTTCCATCAGCTCTGCTGGCTGGGAAGGCTGCTCTGGAATCTCTGGAATGCGGAAATCCCTCCAACGCTCCTCTTTCCCTTCCCGCTTCTCCAGGGCTCTGGCCTCCTGGTGTGCTCCTATGGCCAGTGCGGATTTAGTCAAATGGTCCATAGACTCTGCCCTGGGTGCCCGGGAAAGTTCATCTTTTACTGCCGAAGATAATCCTTCTTCGAACAGCATTTGTATCGGTTCCGCAGACAAATCCCAACTTAATTTATGGATCAACATGGTGAACTCAGTCCAGTACTCACGGACAGATCGGTTCCCTTGCTTGCACGCCATTAACTGTCTGTGCGCCACTCCCTGCTCAATCTCACTGGAGAACATCAGATCCATGGCGCGAAAAAACTTCCTTGTGTCCTTTAGGACCTCGTTATTGGCTGCCATCAGGGGCCTCACCCAGTCTCTCGCCCCTTTTTCTAGATGGCCAATCACATACCCCACCCTCGATTCCTCATCAGGAAAATCATCAAACTGCAGATTAAGGGCATATTGCATTTCTGTCCTAAAGGCTTGATAGTTCCTGGGATCACCCCCAAATTTCTGCACCAGTCCCGGCACCTTCCTTGAGACTTGGGTGGCTTTTCCCTTCTCTGCATCGTGAGCCCTCCTCTCCTCAAGCCTAGCCGTTTGCAGGGCTAACTGCATCTCCAACATCCTGTACCTTTCTTCCAGGTTTGGAACGGCTGCAGCTGCTTCCCCTTCGCCGGCTCCGGTTGGGTTGCTCATGATGCCTCTCCTTGCACAAGCGCTTTCAGGGACTGTCAGATTGCTGTGATGGGACAATGAGCTACTTGTGCGTAAAAGGGTTAGTCCCTCGGAGTTTGCTTAACGTAGCAAAGCTCTCCCTTGAGCGGAGCCCTTGGACATGGCTCCGTCAGTCACTGGTAGAATCCGACAGTGGGCGCTTGCGGAAACGTTTCCAGCATAAAAGCTGCTTGACGGAAACGCGTCTCCTAGATTCCCTGCGTGACAGCTTCCGGCGAGGGGTGGGGGTCGCTAAAGGGGGCCTTGATACCTCCTCACTGTTCTCACTGGAAGTGTCCCAGAGCCTCCCCTCCGACTTCCTGTCCCTGGAAGCTCCTGCTCCCCCCCTACTGGTTCCCTCTTCTGCTGCTGAATCTCTTCTATCCTCCTGGAGCCCTTCCACCACCTGTTCTTCCGATGGCAGTTCCCTGACATCCTTGATATAACTTAATCTCTTTCAGGATCTCCTGTCATTTTGGTTTTCCTCTCAACTTCTTCTCACCTTCCTTTATTTTTTTCCAAAATTTTATCCTTTTTTTCATTTTGGGTTCTCTTCTTAATTGCATTCTGTTGTATCAGAAATCCTCTCATGACCGCCTTGCTTGCATCCCAAATTACTCTTTTTTCCACTGTTGTGCTCATATTTGTCTCAAAGTAGTCTCTCAAGGTTTTTTGGGCCTTCTTGATCACTTCTTCGCTCCTAAACAAAGTATCATTCATCCTCCATCTAAAGGAACCAATTGGCGTCAATCTCATTTCCATCTTCACTGCATTATGATCAGAGCACGTCTTGGGGCAAATCTCCACTTTACTGGTCTTCGGAACCAATCCTCTGGTTACCCAAATCTGGTCAATTCTTGTCCATGTCATTTTAGCCTCAGAGAAGAAAGTTCCCTCTCTTCCCAGAGGGTTCTTCATTCTCCAAATATCAGCTAAGTCCATATTTTCAGTCATGTCAAAAAAGGTTTTTGGTAGTCTACCATCTTTGGTGACTACCTGTCTCTGGGCCTTATCCATGTTTGTAGACACCACTCCATTCATATCTCCCATCAAAATCATTTTATAGTCCATATAATCCAACAGGGTCTCATGTAGTTTCTTGAAAAATTCAGATTTTCCTTCATTTGGTGCATAGATGCCTACTATCAAGAATTTCTCTCCTTGTGATTGAATTTCAATTGCAACAAATCTTCCTTGGTCATCTTTAAATATAAATTTCGGTGACAGGCTCTCTTTTGCATAGAGGACTACTCCTCTTTTTTTAACTTTGTCTGATGAGATAAATTCATGTCCCAATCTTTTATTTATCAATATTTTCCTGTGTAGCCTTATCACATGTTTTTCTTGTAGGCAAATCAAGTCCAATTGTTCTTTTTTTAATAAATGAAAGACTCTGCGCCTTTTTCGGGGGAGTTCATCCCATTAATATTCCAACTTGATATTTGCAATGCCATGATGTAATTACTCTAATTTCCCTCCAACTGCCCCCAATGCTTGCTCTTCTTCTGTTGGTGGTTTCGATGGCAGGTTCACTAGGGGGTCCAATCCATAAGATAATGCTGCTATCTCCACTATTCCTTTATTTGATGATCTTCTGTCCAATGCTCTTTGCTCAGGTCCTCTATCTGGTGACTTCCTGTTTGATGCTCTTGGCTCTTTTCCAACTTCCTTCTGCAAGTCTTCTTTGTATTTATCCAAAAACTTTACCTTGTCTTCTACCGATCTTATTTTAATTTTCCTTCCTTTGAAACTGAAGGATAAACCTTGGGGAAACTCCCACCTGAATTTGATTTCGTTCTTTCTCAGCAGGACAACCAAATCTCCGTAGTCAAGCCTAAGATCCAGAAGATATTTTGGGACGTCTTTAAAAATTTCCACTCTTGACTGTTGAACTTCTAAATTCTTCCGATAGTGCCAACCCAAAATTTTATCTCTCTCTTCTTTATTTTGGAGGGTAATCAAGCAATCTCGTATTCTATTTTTCTCTTCCCCCCCTCCTCTTCCAAGTCTAAAAACTCTCACAATTTTAAAGTCCTCTTGACCCAAATCCACGTTCCAAAAATCAGCAAATTCCTGCATAAGAAAGTCTATCAAACTTTCCTTCTCCAATTCAGGCAAAGCCCTGATCCTCAAGTTCGTCTGTTTTTCTTTAAGTTCAATCATAGAAAGGGTCGATTTGTGTTCATCAAGTTGCCTCTGCAGGTCTGGAACTCTTTCACTCTCTAATTGTGTAACTTTGCATTCCACAGCGGCAGCTTTTTCCCTAGCTTCCTCCGCTGTCTGTCGTATCAAAGTAGACTCCTGTACCAATTTCTGAATAGCCTCTGTATTAGTATTCACTTTTTGTCCCAACTTGTTTATACTTTCTGTATTTAAATTTATACTTTCTCTGTTTAAGTCAATTTTAGTAGTTGCCGTGTCAACTTTCTTGTTAATCTGATCCAAAGAGTCACTTATCTTACTTAGTGCCACCGCTAAAGCGTCTTCTGTTGTCATCGCTTTCAGTTTAGAATGTACTGGCACAGCAGCAGCAGAGGAGGAAGGACCTGATGTTGAGGCTCTCCTTGGCTTTCCAGACCTTAATATTTTTTCAGAGGTTGACTGGTCTATTTTTTCCTTTCCATCTGCCATAACACTTAAAGATTCAAGGTCAGTCCACAGTCACACAATTTTATCTTGCAGTGGAAATTCCCTAGCCCAGCTCTTGTAACAATAACAGTGGAAATTCCCTAGCCCAGCTCTTGTCACAATAGCAGCTTCCTCTAGGGGGAAACAGTTTCTATTTGTATTAGTCTGTAGTTTCCAAATATCCAAATACAGCTCAAATAAGTAGACTTAGTTTCAATTTTCAACTTTTAGTCCTTATAACACAGACGGAAACAGTCGCAAGAATGTAGCTCAATGTATCTCTTCTTATTTATGTAGCTGTCAACAAATGTTCCAAAGCACGTCAATAAGAGCCCGTTCCCAGGATCAGAGCGGTAGTGCTTTTAACTCTCTTCCCACTCTCTCCTGCAGGCAAATTCAGTCTGAAACTCCCCCCCCTCTCCTGCATTCGAGGGGGGTTCAATATTGATATTTTTTCCCCCGATGAAATACAAATAGGCTTTCCAAGGCTTCAGCTTACAGCCTCCTTGCTTCAGTCTATTTACAAAAGGGGGAAGGCGGACTTCCTGTGTTGAACCTCCCCCGTTTTTGATGCCAAATTAATACTTTTAAAGATCCAATTCTCCTACTTCGTTCTACTCACGAGTAGTTGCTTTAATGTCCGAATAACCACAGGAAAAGGTCAGCGCTCTCTGGCAACAGCTATGCAGCTTCACTCCATGGAAAAAGCAGTCGATTCAAAGCACCGCGCCGCTCACTCCACGTCGCTCCGGATCCCCGAAATCAGGTTTCCCCGTGAGTAGGGGAGGCGCAAAAGGTCCAGCCGAATCCCCACGTTCGCAGGCTTCAGTGCCTGTGATTTTTAACGGGTCTCTGCCTTCGCCGTGGCGGTCCCAACCCAGATTCCACGAGGCAAATTCCCCTTGGTCAGAGGAATTCCGCCATTATCGATGGCGCTAAACCCGGAAGTCCCGTGGTCATTCTATTTTTTAATATAATAATATTTTATTCTTTTTTCCATTTGGAAAGTTATATTTGTTATACAACAATTATATTCCAATTCAACAAAACAAGTGACTTCCCACTCAACCAACATTAATGTTTATAATTTTATTACATACAATTGCATTTTAAAGTTCCATCTTATCTAATTTCATCCTCTCCAGCATGTTTCTTAATATATTCTGCTGTTTTCTTACACTTCAAACCACACTGTGGTCTTTACATATGGGAAATAACTTTTTATATAGGCTGCAAATGTTTTCCAATCTTCTTTAAAAGATTCTAGATCAGTATCTTTTATCAATTTTTGCCATCTCTGCATGTTCCAAGATTTTCATAAACCATTCTTTCTTTGAGGGTGCTTTTCAGTATTAATAATAATATTCTTTGTATTATCCCTATTATTTGTATATCTTACAGTTTCTTACAAAGGAGGCTTATGGCATTTACCATTTACCATCTGATGCTATTGTTTAAGCTGAAATATCACAATTGTTGAGGGAAATAGATAAAGCAATTGCTGAAATCAGACTGAATTATAACTAAGATGTAAGTACCTTAATGAGAGTATCTTCATGAATCTTCAATCCAAGGATCCACAAGGTTCCAATGAGAGGAAGCTTAAGAGGGCCTGGAGGATAATGCCTGCGTGACCAGAGCTGTTTCAGGTAGTGCAGAATCAGAAGAGCCACCAGCAGAGCAATCAAAAGTGCCCATATCTCCATCCTTCTCTTGCTGTCTCTTTCTCCTTAATTCTTTCTAGGTTTCCTGGTCAGGTTCAACTCTCTTTCTCTAAGGGCTTTTTGCTTTCCTCAGAGACATCAGCAGTACTCTCTGCTTATATATGCTCAGTTATTAAAAACAATTAAGCAACAAGGGGTGTGATACCATGTGCTAATAGCCTTGGAATGTAATTGCAAGTCATGTAATACAACTTAACACTATAATCATTCTTATATGGGTCATGCAAATGAGAGGGTGTTTGATTAATTGTAATTAGAATCCAAGCTATCTTAAGACCAATTTTGTGACACAAATGTTTGGGAAAGAATTTTGTACCAAATATTCATAAAATAAAAAATGAATATGAGAAAAGCCCCACTGGATCACACCGAAATCCTCTCTTGTGCAAATAGAGGGATTACCTCTTTTCTCCCTTGAATAGTGCATAGAGCTGGAGGAGGAATTTGAAAGAGTGATAGTCTTTCCTGCTTCCTCTTTATGATCTATATGTACTGGATCCAACTTTTACCTAGACTCTTAGGAAAAGCCAAGTGTGCATGTGTACATTCTCTCTCTCTCCCTCCCTCCCTCCCTCCCCCCTCTCTCAGGGGGCTCATCTGGGAGAGTGAGGACTCATGCAAATGTATGGTGCCTGCTTGTAAGTGAAAGAGTAACACCCCTGAATAATTCAACTCCTTATAGAATTTCATGATTTACATTAACATTGCTTTACAGCTCTTTCTTGCTTCTAACTTTTCCAAAATATCTGCAGCATTTCTAATGTTGTCTTTCATATGTCTTCCTGGCAGAAATCCTGCCTGGTCTTTATGAATATACTCAGATAAAACCTTCTTTAGCCTGTTGGCCAGTATATTTGCAAATTTTTTATAATCCACATTGAGTAGGGAGATTGGTCTGTAGCTTTTAATGTTGGATCTATCCTGACCCTGTTTAGGAATCAGAGTAATATAAGCTTGCGATGATAAAATGGGCACAGGACATAGGGTATAACATTATGTTTGCTGACTGGGAAAAGTTATGGACCACAGGTTTGAGATTTACGGCATGTAATGCCTTGAAAGAAAATATTATGAAAATGATATATAGGTGGTACATGACTCCAGTCAAGCTTGCAAAGATATACCATTTGTCTGACAATAAATGCTGGAAGTGTAAAGAAGCTGAAGGAACTTTCTTTCACCTCTGGTGGACTTGCCCTGGGGTGAACGTTTTCTGGGAAATGATATATAATGAGTTGAAAAAGGTATTTAAGTATACCTTCCCTAAGAAACCAGAGGCCTTTCTCTTGGGCATTGTCGGCCAGAGTGTGCGAAAGAAGGATCGAACTTTTTTTATGTATGCTACGACAGCAGCAAGGATACTTATCACTAAATGCTGGAAAACCCAAGATTTGCCCACACTGGAAGAATGGCAGATGCAACTGATGGACTATATGGAACTGGCGGAGATGACTGGCAGAATTCGAGACCTGGGAGAAGAACTGGTGGAGGAGGACTGGAAGAAATTTAAGGATTATCTACAAAAATATTGTAAATTGTATGAATGTTAAGAAAGATGTAAGATTAGTAATAATATGGCTTCAACAAATTAGTTATAAAGAATACAAATTTAAGTGTAATTGGAAGAAAAGATAAATTTTGGTTAAATAGTATTTTATAATTAAATCTCTAAAAGAGTGATTTTAAATTCCAAAATTTGAGATTTAATCTTGGGAAATTATATTATATGAATGGAATCATCTTAATAATTTGCTAGCAAAATTTATGAGTTTAGAATGCAGGAACAAGAGGTGTGAGGAAATCCTAGGATGAGAATGAAATGTGGATATTGGAAAATACTATGTTATTATGTATGCTTTTTATTGTTTTAAATTTTTTAAATAAATATTATATATAAAAAAATAATATTTAGTTTGCTGTACCAAGAGCTCAAGCTCATCTTGTTTATTTCCCATGCTTTGCACATTAGTGTACAGACACTGAAGTCCATTAATCATTCCCCCGTGTCTCTTACTTAAGGATTTTTTCCTCCCACCACTAGGTCTGCGTGCTGTTTGCTCCATTTGATCTATGACATTTGGATGATCATCTTCATAGAAATATGCTTTGTTACAATTAATTTGCACAAGGATGTACATTTGTCCCTATTGAAATTCATTTTGTTAGATTGCGCCCAGTTCTCCAATCATTTTGAATTCTGATTCTGTCTTCTGTGGCATTAGCTATCCCAGTTTGATGTCATCTGCTAATTTGATGAGTATCCACTCAATTCCTACATTCGTTTATAAAGACATCAAACAACAAAGGGCCCAGGACAGAACCTTGCGGCACCCCACTTGTCACTTTTTTCCAGGATGATGAGGAACCAATAATGACTACTCTTTGGGTTCAGTAAATCAACCAGCTACAAATCCACCTAACAGTTACCTTGTTCAACCCACATTTTACCAGCTGCCTCATGAGAATATCACATTGGACTTTGTCAAAAGCCTTAGTGAAATCAAGATACACTATGTCCACAGCATTTACCTGATCCACCAAGTTTGTAATTCCATCAAAAAAATAAAACAGGTTGGGCTGGCATGACTTATTTTTTAGAAACCATGTTGGGTCTTAGTAATCACAGCAACTTTTTCCAAATGCTCACAGACCAACTGTTGAATTATCTGTTCTAAGACCTTCCCTGGTATCGATGTCAAGCTCACCATGCACACAGCCCACTATTGTATGTGTAGGAAAACACACAACCCCCTCATAAACATCGGCCCCTGCACTCTGCCTTGCGATGGAGTGCAAAGTGCAGGCAGCTGGCCTCTTCTCCTCACTGTGCACAGCGGCTAAGGTTGTGTACGAGTGGCCTCTGAGTTGTTTTGGTTTTTGGAATCTCTCTGCCGGAAATTATGTTTTTTAAAAGGTGGCTTCATCTCCCGTCTGTGTAGTTTCAACCCTGTCAGGTGCTCCTGCTGGAATCAGCTCTGGGGCTGGAATGATTCTGCTGAGAAGGCAGATTTTGAGCAGCAAAGCGCCTTCCCTGCAGAGCACGCGAACAAACAAAGCATGGAGGGCTTTGTCCTTTTTCTTTTATTCCTCCCCCCCTTTTTATTCCTGTACAATTGGCTAGCACATGTTGTTTACTCATGTAATTGCATGCTGCACTTCCAGTACCACCCTGTTTTTGTGGTGTGCTGAGCTGGGAATTCTGCTGGCCTCTGGAGAGCAGGATGGCTTTCTTTCCCACCCTCCTCTCAACCTGTCCTCAAATTCACAGATGCAACCTTTAAAATGTGTCACTACCCCTGCACTTAAGCAGCACCTGTTGAATTTCCCCCTGATCTGAGCACAAGATAAGCTGGATAGGCACAGCAGTGGGAGTAAGGACCAGCACCCATTCAAACAGCCCATCTGTTTTTTTTAAATGTATGTTTATTAAAGATTTTCTTGATTTACAAAGGTATGTGCAATGTTTCTCTCTCGTATTCCCCTCCCCATGTAACATTTTTTTACAAATCTGTTCCATTTGTTGAGACATTAGGAAGAAAATGGGGGAAGAGGTGGAGGGGGAAGATGAGTGGGGGTGAGGTCAGGTGGCAATGTTTCTATTTTACTTATGTGGGGTTTTGTGTCAGCGTTGCTTGTGCAGGTTCTCTGCTGTTCGCTTGTGTTCCTTTGGTGGTGAGAGAGGTTGGGGTTGGCCTAGGGTGTGGCTGTTCATTTGTGGTTGGCTGTGGTGTTTTTTGTTTTCATGTGTGAGTGGGGTGGGTTGGTATTTTGGATCAGGTTAGCAATTATTGATTTGTATGCAGGTGGCGCTGTGGGTAAAAGCCTCAGCGCCTAGGGCTTGCCGATCGAAAGGTCGGCGGTTCGAATCCCTGCGGCGGGGTGCGCTCCCGCTGCTCAGTCCCAGCGCCTGCCAACCTAGCAGTTCGAAAGCACCTCCGGGTGCAAGTAGATAAATAGGGACCGCTTACCAGCGGGAAGGTAAACGGCGTTTCCGTGTGCGGCCCTGGCTCTGGCCAGAGCAGCGATGTCACGCTGGCCACGTGACCCGGAAGTGTCTCCGGACAGCGCTGGCCCCTGGCCTCTTAAGTGAGATGGGCGCACAACCCCAGAGTCTGTCAAGACTGGCCCGTACGGGCAGGGGTACCTTTACCTTTACCTTTATGCTGTTGGTGGATTTTTGTCATTATATTGTTGGGCTGTGTATGTGATAAAGGGGAAACAGCCCACCTGAGGCAGGTGGCAGAGAGCACTCACCTATCCCCACACTCGGCACAGTTGGTCCACCTCCTCCATGAGCTGTGAAAGCAGCATCACCTCCTGCTTCTCTTCAGTCCTGGGGCTTGGAGAGAGGGAGGGTTTTGTGGAAGTGGCTGCTCTTCTCTTGGGGGGGGGTCATGTTCTGCCATTGGAGATGGAGGAAATGCAGGGCAAGAGGCAAAATCCCAGGTAGCCTTTCACAGGCATAGAAGAACAGGACCCAAAACAATGGATCCAAGTTACAAGAAAGGCGATCCCAACCAAACATCAGTAGGGCCTTTCTGGAGAAAGAAATGTTCAAGACTAGAATGGATGCCCTCAGGAGATTGTGGATGTCATTCCTTGGAGGTTTTTAAGCAGAGGTTGGATGGCCACCTGTCATGTCTGATCTAGTTGAGATTCCTGTGTGGCAGAAGGTCGGACTAGATGACCCCAAGGATCCCTTCCAGCTCTACCATTCTATGAGAATGTGCCATGATCAAAGATAGCAGGAATCAGCTTTGTACTAGTAATCTCCCACTTGTACTACTGCAATGCGCTCTACGTGGGGCTACCTTTGAAGGTGACTCGGAAATGACAACTAATCCAGAATGTGGCTGCCAGACTGGTGACTGGGAGCAGCTGCCGGGACCATATAATACTGGTCTTTAAACATCTACATTGGCTCCCATCAGGAAGAAGCCCCTGCTTGAGAGGAGCATGCTGCAAGATCTGAACTCCCTCCGGTCTTCCAGCTTCCAGCGATGAGATATGGCGGCTTCCCAAGAGATCGGACAGCCAGTCGTGCCAGTAATTCAGGGTTAAATGAGGGTAATTAACCCTGACCCCCCCCCCGGGAAGGGGGGCCTGTGCTACCCCCAGACAATCCATTATCTGTGCTCCGTAACAAGATGCAAAGGCAGGAACTCTGGGTGATGTCCAAGGCACGAATTTGGCAACTCTCCAAAGTCAGTCTCATCAGCCGGGAGTCCCTGTTTCCTAAAAATTAAAAGATTTTTTTTTTGGGGGGGGGGGGAAACAGGCATGTTCTGGACGGAGAGAGTTAAAAGAAAAAATCTACTAAACTACACAGTCATTGGAGGCCAAGTTTCGGACTTCAAAAAGGCTTATTTCTTGTCGTTTTGATGAATGAGGTGACAGCTGCCATACTTTTGTATTGGTTATATTTGCTATTTCATGATTTGGCGAACCCCAATTGCCGTCCTTGGTGGAGAGCCCTGATCATAATTGGCAGAGCAAGATAAGATATGATCAGAACAGCTCAGGCTGAGGAGGAAGATGGCGGCAGTAAAAGCTCTAATGCAGTAAGAAAAAGGATATGACCAGAAAAAGCCTCCTTCAATCGGGGGGATAATGGAGATGTACTTTACAGAGGATGCATTTGCTTGCATGGAATATTACAGTTTGAGAAAAGAGTGGTGGTGAACTCTGTATGCCTGCCAGCTCTCCAAGGGCCCCAGAGAGGTGGCGTGGGTTTTTATGAGGAAGCAGAGACAATCTTTGTGTGACTTACTGATTGCCAAGTACACCACTACAGTATACAGTGGTACCTCAGGTTACAGACGCTTCAGGTTATAGACTCCGCTAACCCAGAAATAGTACTTCAGGTTAAGAACTTTGCTTCAGAATGAGAACAGAAATTGTGCGGTGGCACAGTGGCAGCGGGAGGCCCCATTAGCTAAAGTGGTACCTCAGGTTAAGAACAATTTCAGGTTAAGAATGGACCTCCAGAACGAATCAAGTTCTTAACCCGAGGTACCACTGTATTTGAAACATCAAAGACAGTGAGAAGTCACTAATTAATTTCAACCTTGGATGAAAGCCCAGAGCCTACTAGAACAACAATCAGCAGAAAAAGGAGGGGCCAACGAAGAGGACTGTGCTTCAAAATATTAAAACTAAGAACAATGTGGAAAAAGCCCCCTGCGTGATTACAGAAATAAGGAATGGTCAAATACAGCAAGATAGTGAGTTATACCAGTGACTGACAGAGGAGATAGTTAATATCAGGATTAGAAAATTGTGAAGTAATAGAGAAGATAGCAGAAAGATAAAGGATGGATATATGGCTTTTGAAATCCAGAACACGGGAAGACCCGTTGAAATTAATTCATTTGGATTATATAGTTGGCTATATTGTTTTTTGTTTTTGAATGTGGAAAGATGTGGTTTGATTTGTTACTAATATGATTTTTTTTTAATTGGAAAATGGATAAAAAATATTCACACAAAAAAGAAACAAAGATCAGAACTCCCTCCATGGAGACGGAAGGTGTAAATATGTGAATAAACCATATTTCTTAAAGCTATGGCAATCTCAGCAGCATCTTCAATTTTCCAAAGAAGCATGAAACATGGGTGAGCACCAGGAACCCCCTGGAATCTTGCTACTGTTTGGCAGGGAGCGGAGACTGCACCCAACTTCTGTAACAAGATATATATATTGCCTGGGCTGGTCCAAGACATTTTGGCCCCTGAAGCGAACCACAAAATAGTGCCCCCTCTCCCCACCAGAGAAGAACTGGGGAGTGACGATCTATCTCTGAAACAAGGTGGGCGGGGAATAAAGACTGACATCAGGATCTGCTTCCCTTATGGATCCTGCCACCTGAGGCGGTTGCCTGCCTCCCCTTGCCTCATGGATGGGCTGGTTCTGTATAAAAAGGTAAAGGGACCCCAGACCATTAGGTCCAATCTTGACCAACTCTGGGGTTGCGGCGCTCATCTCGCTTTATTGGCCGAGGGAGCCAGCGTACAGCTTCCAGTCATGTGGCCAGCATGACTAAGCCACTTCTGGTGGACCAGAGCAGCACACGGAAATGCCGTTTACCTTCCCACCAAAGTGGTACCTATTTATCTACTTGCACTTTGACGTGCTTTCGAACTGCTAGGTCGGCAGGAGCTGGACCGAGCAACAGGAGCTCACCCCATCACAGGATTTGAACCGCCAACCTTCTGATCAGCAAGTCCTAGGCTCTGTGGTTTAACCCATAGCGCCACCCATTATTTCTAAAAACAACAACCCCAGAACAGTTTACAACTGAGCATAAAATCATACAATAAAACTCCCAGGAAACCTTCCATTGTAGTGTGGGAAACTGGCCAATGGTGATGAATATTTTTATTGTGGACAAGGATCAGCCTCCTTGGCTTCTGGTTCTTTCATCGAAAGTTTTTCTCTCCTTTATCTATATGTAATAAAGATCGACACTTTTTGGATGTGTGAGATTGAATTTTTTTATTGCAAGTTTTCAAACTGTATTTTACATTCTTGTACTCTGCCTTTGGAACCTTAGGGAGATGGGTGGGTAGTAATAAAATAGCAAACAAATAATTTTCTCATTAACTGATCAAGGTTGGTTTTCAGGGTAGAGCTTGTGATGAAGGGTGGTATATAAAATTAATAAATAATAATAAAAAAGACGTTTTCAGCACAGCACCAATGGGCAGTGAATGGGGCAAGGGAGACCACCAGCCCTTCCTTTATACAATGGTATCTTGGTTTTCGAGCGTCTCGGAAGCCAAACAACTTCTGCTGCTTCCCCCCTCACAATTTTCTCCATTGACTTTGCAGACTGCCCTTTGCGCCTCAGTTGTTGAATATTTCGGAAGTCGAACAGCGTTCCGGAACGGATTACGTTTGACAGCCGAGGTACCAATGTATGAGTAAAAGGGCAATATCCATCTCTCTCTCCCCCTTTGTAAATAGGGGTGTGTTGCCTCAGCGCCTAGGACTTGCCGATCAAAAGGTCGGCGGTTCGAATCCCTGCGGCGGGGTGCGCTCCCGCTGCTCGGTCCCAGCGCCTGCCAACCTAGCAGTTCGAAAGCACCTCCGGGTGCAAGTAGATAAATAGGGACCGCTTACCAGCGGGAAGGTAAACGGCGTTTCCGTGTGCGGCTCTGGCTCGCCCGAGCAGCGATGTCAAACTGGCCACGTGACCCGGAAGTGTCTCCGGACAGCGCTGGCCCCTGGCCTCTTAAGTGAGATGGGCGCACAACCCCAGAGTCTGTCAAGACTGGCCCGTATGGGCAGGGGTACCTTTACCTTTACCTTTATCTCTGTGTATATTCTTTGCAGTTGTATAGAAGGGAGAGAATTCTTGGCTCTGCGCTTCTCCCTTGCGGCGTTCCAGGACTGAAGGAATTTGCATGCCAAATAAAGGCACTGATGCCTTTACCTCCTGCTTCTTGCTGCTTGCACTGAGTTTCCCGCAGTTGCCGTGTGTGTTGTAGAATCATAGAGTTGGAAGCAATCCTGAGGATCGTCTCTTCCAACTCCCTGCGGCAACTGAACTACCCTGATAGTGTGCGGGTTAAAGCTGGGGCGGAAGAATGTGCCCTCATTCACCCTGCAAAACAGGTACTGGAATTGGTTGAGGAGGCGAAATGAAAATCCCTTTTGTAAACAGCCGCTCTTACGTAAAATGTTGCTTTGGCGGGGCTAAGCAGAACAACTGGGAGTTTTAAGTGTGGCGAGGGGTACTTGAAGGGGTGGCAATTAAGGATCATATCCCGCCTGGAGGCAGACTGTTCCACAATGCCGGCTTAGCAGTAGACAAATGGAAAACACTGGCCTTATGACATTTGTGTTTCCACATCATTGTCCTCTGAGTAGCTCACAGCAGTGGATGCCGTGGGACTGTATGTGTGTGTGTTTAAAATCTCATTCCAGCCTTGTTAAAGGCATTTGCCAAGCAGACAGGCATCCTCTCAGTTATTGCATTTTCACATTTGGGGGGGGGGCAAAGGAATGAAGAACTGAAGGCGCAGGGCCCCAGAATTTTTAATTTTTATACAAATATCAAGCACATGGTCACCCATGTAATAATAATAATAATAATAATAATAATAATAATAATAATAATAATAATAATAATTTATTATTTATACCCTGCCCATCTGGCTGAGTTTCCCCAGCCACTCTGGGCGGCTCCCAATCAAGTGTTTAAAACAGTACAGCGTTACATATTAAAAACTTTCCTGAAGAGGGCTGCCTTAAGATGTCTTCTGAATGTCAGGTAGTTGTTTATCTCTTTGACATCTGATGGGAGGGCGTTCCACAGGGTGGGCACCACTACTGAGAAGGCCCTCTGCCTGGTTCCCTGTAGCCTCACTTCTCGCAATGAGGGAACCGCCAGAAGGCCCTCGGTGCTGGATCTCAGTGTCCGGGCTGAACGATGGGGGTATATATGTATATATGCAAGTGTCTGCATTGTTTAAGGGGTCATCTGGACTTCCTTTTGTGCAGCGTTTCTAGACACAAGTCTGGGTTTTAAAGCTGTGCTTGAGTGTGAGGGGTTTTTTTTTGGGGGGGGGGGGTTGGTCCAGGCACTTTCCCAGGGAAACCCTGTTTTTTTACCACTGAGTGGGAGCAAACAGCTATCGTATGTTTTGTTTTTGTTTTTTGCTGTTTGCTCTGATTCAGCAGTAAAATGCATGTTTTCCCAGGAAAGTGCCTGGACCACTTTTGGACCGCTTTTGTCTGCCAGGACAAAAACAAAACAAAACAAAACCTGCTCAGACCTGGACCTGGGAATGTAAGACCTATGTCTAGAAAGCACAGAGCAAAAGAAAGTGTGGATATATACTTTGTAAAGGGAATATTTGTGTGAGTTAATGTTTTATTATGCCTTTGGAGTGGTGCTGTATCTTTGTAATTATTATTATTATTATTATTATTATTATTATTATTATTAAATTTCTTAGGTGATTTTTTTTTTTTTTTTTTTTTGCTATGGCAACTCAAAACATCCATCCATCCATCCATCCATCCATCCATCCATCCATCAAAACCAAGGGGGTGGAATACATTAAAACACCCCACTGTCTCTAAAAGGAGTAGATGTGCGGCTGGTCTGACCCAGGTCCAAGGCTCTTTTTGCCTTCATTTCGATGACACTTTCTTACTTATTTGATTCATTTACTTCCACTTAATACCACTTTATACCAATAACAAACTTAGTTGGTCTTTAAGGTCCTACTGGAAGGAATTTTTTTATTTTGTTTCGACTACGGCAAACCAACATGGCTACCTACCTGTAATTAATACCATAGTTTAATTGATGTTCAGAAGGATACCAAAAGGATGCACCTTAAAATCTGATAAAATTAACTGTAAACCCCCCAAATCACTCAAAATGTCCACCGAAACATGTCATATCTTTAAAAAGTCTTTCAGTTAAACATAAAGAAGGATGCAAAGGGTGCTCAGCTGCAGAGACAGGCTTTCCTAGCAGCCAATGAGAAGGGGCAGCTCAGAGGAAGATGGACACTGGAAGAGTGGAAGTGGAAAGAGCAGCAACAGAAACCTGCTCTGGAGGAGGAGTGAAGCCAAGGTTGTTGTGAAGAAGCTGTAGGAGAAGAGCAAATGTATTTCCTTCTCACTGAACTTCTAGCTAATGCATGTGTTGCTTCAAACCACATGAGGGCACTGGTAGTGCAACAATCTATCCAGCTGTTTGTCTAAGTCAGACACCCCCAAACTTGGTCCTCCAGCTGTTTGGGACTACAACTCCCATCATCCCTAGCTAAAAGGACCAGTGGTCAGGGGTGATGGGAATTGTAGTCCCAAAACATCTGGAGGGCCAAGTTTGGGGATGCCTGGTCTAAGTTAACTCTGCCCCTAAAAGCTGAGCCATTTTGTTTTGCTATTCTCTAGACAATATATCTGCTGCTTTCTTTCTCTCACCCCCACTCATCCTGTAAGTAATTCCTGCATGAATAAAGCCTCTGAATTACAAAAACTATAAGCGATTCCTTCAATCTAATTCACCCAAGCTGCAAGGTCTGCTGACAGAAGTAGTTTCCCATCACAGTTTGGGTGTGCTGGCTGAAAAGATGCCAAAGTTCAATGTGCACACTCGGTTTTAGTTCAGTTTGCCAGGATAGAAGGTGGAGAGCCTCGCCAACCAGGAGGCCTTGCAACTGGCAATGGATCTTGAAACTTTTTTTTTTTTAAAAAAAAAGATTTTTATTAAAATTTTAAAGGTTACATAAGTAATAAAAAAGATAACAACAGAAAAACACCCAATTAAACCAAAAAAGAAATCAATGCATAAAAACAAGTCACATCAAAGAAAAAAGATAAAAAATGGAAAACAGACAAAAAACAAAACAAAAAAGATACATTGAATCAAGAAAGAAAAAAAAAAGAAAAGAACAAATCAAACCTTTACATGACTTTCCTTCTTTAACTTATTTCCTTGACCTCCTCACACCTCCCCTCTTTGTATTCTGGTTCAGTTAGATATTTCAGCAAATCCTTCATCTTTTTTTTAATCTAATAATTTATCTTAATATACTGTAATTTAACATTCTCTTCTTTCACCAATTAATCATCCATTTTTACTTTATTTAATCTTGTTTCTCGTTAAAACTAATATATTGAACTTAATCTCTTAAGACATTTCCCCTAGGGTCATAAAAATTTCATTCCACGATTTTTCCATTTCTCATTAATTTTTTTTTAAAAAAATCTCCTTATATACACTTTAAATTCCCAATTTCTTTCCTCCGTCTCCCTTCCCCGGTCCCGGCCCCTGCCGTCAGTTCCATCAACCTCCCAGCGTCCATCAACCTGGAGATCTGATATCCGAGGCTCTTAACTCTTCTTCATTTCCCTTCTGCCAATCTTCTTGATAATCTTTGGTGCTAAAAAGCAGATCTCGGGGGAGCTCCAACCCAACGATGCTTATATTCCTTCTTGACAAGTCTGCCAGGTTTCCAAAATTAAAGCTAGGGCCCATAAAGTATTCCAAACCTTGTTTCACAATTCTTCCAAGTCCAAAGGCCCCCGAAGCTCCAATCTCCTCCTGGCTCAAATTCATATTCCAAAAGTCATTTGATCCCTGCATAAAGGGATCTCTCCACTTTTCCTTTTCCAGATCAGGCCAGGCACCCATCTTCAAAAGCTGGCTTCTCCTAATTACAGTCATATAAGGCCTCAAGTTGTAATCCTCCATTTGCCTCTTTAGGGTTAAGGCTCCCCCATGTTTTGCTTTATATTCAACAACAGCAACTTTCTCCTCTAATTCATCAATTTGTTCAGTTGAGAAAGATTCTTGTGCCGGGTTCTTGTCGACTTCTATGCTGATGCCCACTTTTGTTCCCAAGATATCAATATTAGTAGCCATGACATCTATCTGTTTATGCAGCTTTCCCAGCAGATGAATTGTCCTATTCAGAACAGACACTACTTCTTCCTTTACCGACATTCTTAAGATATTCAAGGTCAAAACTAATTTCTCACAGTCCTTATCTTCAGACCAATTTCCCAGCTGCACAGTTGTAACAATGTCCCAAAACTCCCTCTAGAGGGAAACAGTCTCAATTTGTATCAATCCTTTCAAGCACAATTCCAAAAGTAAATTAATAACAGTTCCCAGTTACTTTTTCTTCTTTTTAAGTGCAGAAGCAGACAATAGAAACAATGTCTTTCTTTTAAAGCTAGCTGTCAAATTAATGCCAGCTGTCGAATTAAAGCTAGCTGTCAAGTTAAAGCTAGCTGCCAAATTTGTCCTGTTTACCGTCAATGGACTTTTTGCAAACCGTTCCCAGGTTCAGAGACGTGATGCTTCAATCTTTAATTTTCCACCTTCTCCTGCAAGTTCACTTGGTCAGAATTGATGGTTTCAATCAGTGGAGTTTTAATCCTTTACGTGAGACTTTCCAAAACCTTAGTTAATAACTACTTTGCTTCAGTCTATTTACAGAAAGGGAAGGTGGACTTCCTGTTTAGACCTTCCCCGTTCGGTGCCAAATTAAATTATTTAAAAGCTCAATTTCCCATTCTACTCATGGGTTGTTGTTTAGAATCCAATTGTCCACAGGAAAAAAGTCAGCGCTCTCCGACAGCGGCAATGCGGCTTCGCTCCGTGAAATAAGCAGTCGATTCAAAGCACCGCGCCTCTCACCCCACGTCGCTCCGGATTCCCGATACCGGGTCTCCCCATGAGTAGGTGGGCGCTAAAGGTGCCAGCCGAATCCCAAGTTCACAGACTTCTCCCGTCTGTGATTTCTAAGGGTCTCCACCGTTGCCGTGGCGGTCAGACCCTGTTTTTCATGGAGCCGGTTCCTTCCGATCGGAGGAGCTCCGCCATTGCTGGAGGCGCTAACCCGGAAGTCTGGATCTTGAAACTGTTTGGAAGAACAAGTTGTTGCAGGAGCATCTGAGGGTGGAACCTGCCCTTTTTGCAACACTGAGGTCAGCCCTATGGCACACTCGGAATTGAGCTTGATCAACTCTAGATTCACAGTAAAGCAATTGTTTAAAGGTTTATGTATGAACTTGCTGTTATCAATTGCTTTTACATTATGCTCTTGTGAAAGCTGGTAAACAGGGACTAGAGACTAAAGTCTTTCCCCTTTTTCTCCAGCTGCTCTCGCCTTGTAGCAGCCTTTGCCTTGCTCAAACAAGCTCTTGCCTCCAGGAAGGCTCTAAGAATCAGGTGTTGCTTCAGGTTTTTTAACTTAGTCTTTTGGATTGCTCAATTTCCCATTGTTTGCATGTCGTAGCTGCAGTTGCTCTGTTAGTGGAGAAAGTGACTGACATCATTATTAACCACCCTTAATCCTTGAGGGACGCAGGTGGCGCTGTGGGTTAAAGCCTCAGCGCCTAGGACTTGCCGATCGAAAGGTCGGCGGTTCGAATCCCTGCGGCGGGGTGCGCTCCCGCTGCTCGGTCCCAGCGCCTGCCAACCTAGCAGTTCGAAAGCACCTCCGGGTGCAAGTAGATAAATAGGGACCGCTTACCAGCGGGAAGGTAAACGGCGTTTCCGTGTGCGGCTCTGGCTCGCCAGAGCAGCGATGTCACGCTGGCCACGTGACCCGGAAGTGTCTCCGGACAGCGCTGGCCCCTGGCCTCTTAAGTGAGATGGGCGCACAACCCCAGAGTTTGTCAAGACTGGCCCGTACGGGCAGGGGTACCTTTACCTTTAATCCTTGAAGCTCTGCATGCTGTTTAGACTCCTCCGTGCTTGCAAACCCAACATTTTCCCTGTGCAACACGTATCAACTTATGAGTGTGAGTTTCTTGGCAACTCTGCTCATGCCTACATCCAAATGGATCCAAGTTGCTTATCAGCCTTTTCACAACACTGATTTATTCTTTTTTACTGATGGCTCTGCCCTTGGTAATGGCACAGGCCAACTCCGAATAGGACATGCTTTCTGTTCTCCTACACTGTCCCTGGCTGAACTTGTTGCTCCCATGCTATCAAGTGATCTATTGTTGTTGACATGGAAAAAATAGATGCTTTTCGCCTCTTCTGACGCCTGTTGCAGATGACCTGGTCATTGTTGCTTTGCTAGAAACTATAGCCTGCTCTCCTTTATCTCTATCATTCACCAAATTTCCTGTGGTGATGCACAAGCAGTGTGCCAGCAGAGTGCACCAGACCCCAATACTTCAAAACCCTTCCCTGCTCCAGGCCGCAGTAGGGAGTCAACATTTTGGAGGGGGAATAGCGGGTGGGAAATTGCAGCAGCTGTTCCGCCCTCTCATGTTCTTTCCCTGTTCTCTCTCTTTCTGCTTTGTGTAACAGACTATATCAGTGGGGGTGGGGGGAAGAGAGGTCAGCATGATCCCACTCTGAAGCATTGCTCAACTGGCCAATAAATAGCTGGCTGGCCTGGGTTTCTGGACAGGCTGTGCAGAGAGAGGCCAGCAGCAGACCCAGGAGAGCATTAGGCACAATGCGGACACAATTCTTCAGCGTCCTTGCCCTGACCCTGGGCTGCCTGTCCCAGGTACAGGCTGAAGTGGCTGTGCAGCCTGACTTCCAGCAGGATCAGGTAACCGCGCCTCCCCCCCCCCCGTCCCTGCCCCCAGCTCAGGGGCCAAAGAGCTGGGTTCACTTGTCTGCGTGGAGCTTGGCTTAAACCTAGCAAGCCCCGTCCCTGGATCGTCTGCCCTGGACCCTTGCAGAATCTGAAATGAAATGACTTATTTAATTTCATTTATTGCATTTCCATCCTGCTTTCCCTCCAGGAGGTCAAGGTGGCGTGCATGACCCACGCACCTCCTCATTTAATCCAAACAGCAACCCTGTGAGGGAGGTTAGTCTGAGAGAGGCAGCAGCTGGCACAAGGCTACACTCTCAGGGAGCTTCACGACTGAGGGTGGGAACTGAATCCTGGTCTCCCAGGTCCTAGTCTGGTGCTCTAGCCATTATGCCACAGTGGCTGTCTTTCAGTTAGACCCTGAGAAGCTCAGATCTAAAATCTTGCAAAGGGACCCCAGTGGGAGAGAGACTTGTCGTTCTGCCTGTCATTCAGTGTCTCCGCTGGAATGTTCCAGGCATTGAAAAACATATGCTTCAACTCCAAGCCAAGTCCTGTGAAGGACGAGAAGAGAGGATGACCGACGTGAGAATGTTCTCATTGTCTGGCTAGTGGCTGTGCAAAAGGAATGAGAAGGAAACTCACTCGCTACCTCTTTACACAATGCCTGTGCCAACGATCTGCATGTACAGGAATTTGGGAAGCTGCCTTAAATCAAGTCAGACCCTTGATCTAGCAAGCCCAGTAATGTCAACACTGGCTGGCAGCAGCCAGGATTTCAAGTGGAGGCGTCTCCCAGCCCCAGCTGGAGATGCTGCCAGTGGGGATTGCAAAACAGCTGCTCTACCCAGGAAGCTAGAGCTTTTCATATCTCAGAGGCTGGGGATAAATAGGGAAGGTGTTTTGAAATTCTGGAAATAATCTGTTTGTTTGTGCCCCACCCACTCCCCACCAAAATGTGTTCAGCAAGGGGCACAACAAAGAGACGAAGAGGGCTAATTCTGACTTAGCCTTGTTAATTGTGTGGCTTATGTGCTCCCAACTCCAAGAGAGAGTTTTCCACCAAAGTGTCTTAATTTATGGTGGTTGGAGGGGAAATCTGAAGAGGCTTCTTCTTTAGGCAAAGCTACTCCAAAGAGAGGTGCCAGTATGCCTCTCCTCTCCCTGAATCTTTAATGCCCAGGCCAAGGAAGATCCCTGTGTTACTCTGAAGCTTGCACTGTTTTTAGCACAAGTGTGAGGGAGGAAGAGCCAAGGGCAGCACAGTGGGCTGGCGAGCAACAAGGAAAGGTTTATAAATCAGGGAACTGGGGTCTCCCATCAGCCCACAAGGCATTGCGTCCCACCCCACCCCACCCATTTGGCCAGGCAGCAGATTCCAGAGCAAAACGTTTGTGCTAAAGCGGTCCCTGTGCTTGTAGTTCACAGGGAAATGGTACAGCATTGCCCTGGGCTCCAACGCCCGCTGGTTCAAGGACAAGAAGCAGGTGATGAAGATGTGTACCACGGTGGTCATGACCACGGAGGACGGGGACCTGGATGTCACCTCCACTTACCCCAAGTAAGGAGGCACAGGTGGGCTGCCAAGCCTTGGCCTGGCGTGCCCCCCCACCCAACAGATGGAATTAATATTGTGGGATGTTGCACAGGCCTCTGGTCACAATGGCATCAAAAATCAGGGATGAGCAAGATTAATGGAGGGGTGGGTCTTTTGTCAGCACAAAAGGCTAGGAGCAGAACCTCCATGTTCAGAAGAAGAAGGGTTTGGATTTGATATCCCGCTTTCTCACTACCTAAAGGAGTCTCAAAGCAGCTAACATTCTCCTTTCCCTTCCTCCCCCACAACAAACACTCTGTGAGGTCAGAGGGGCTGAGAGACTTCAGAGAAGTGTGACTAGCCCAAGGTCACCCAGCAGCTGCATGTGGAGGAGCGGGGTAGCGAACCCGGTTCACCAGATTACAAGTCCACCGCTCTTAACCACTACACCACACTGGAGCACGGGAACACTGATGCCCAGATATGATGGGAGACTGCGGCTGCCTTGCTTGGAAGCGCTCCATGCTGAACTGATCCTGGAGTCAGGATGCTGGGCAAGATGAGAAGAGCCAGGCTGGATCAGGCAAAAGATCCACCCAGCCCAGTTTCCTGCTTCCAAATATGGACAGACAGATGACCTGGGGAAGTCCCCAAGCAGGGCATGAGGCAATGACCCTTGCCTGTTGCATGCTCCCAGCAACTGACCTCTAAGGGTACGCTGCTTTTGGACATGGAGGTTCCATAGTGCTTTCAACACTGATCACTGTTGGCAGCAATGGACCCTTCTTCTTGCATCCATAGAACCCTTTAAAAAGAAAAACCATCCAACCCCATGGCCACAAACCTTGTGACTGGGAGTTCCACAGGTTAATGATACACTGCTTGAAGCTGCTATTATTGTTTTAGACAGCCCATAGAGATTCTGCAATAGACAGATGTTGGGCAGATGTGGACAGAAGCAAGCTGGCATCTCCCAGGGGACTGATTTGCAGTTGATCTGTGGAGAGTTCTCACTCCCAATATTTCAACAATAGCAGGAAAATAAAATAAATCCTCTGCTACGGCTGGCCTTGCACTGGCCTCTCATCTCTCAGCCTCTGTGTTCCCCACCTGTAAAATGAGGATATTCATGGGTTGCCTTTCACCAGGGCTGTATGCAGCTCTGTGGGTCTGTGTTCAGCTGTAAATTTACAGTAAAGGTAAAGGTAAAGGGATCCCTGACAGTTAGGTCCAGTTATGGACAACTCTGGGATTGCGGTGCTCATCTCGCTTTACTGGTCGAGGGAGCTGGCGTACTGGCTGAGGGAGCTGGTCATGTGGCCAGCATGATTAAGCCGCTTCTGGCGAACCAGAGCAGTGCATGGAAATGTTTTTTACCTCCCTGCCGGAGCGGTACCTATTTACCTACTTGCACTTTGGCGTGCTTTCGAATTGCTAGGTTGGCAGGAGCAACAGGAGCTCACCCTGTCGTGGGGATTCGAACCACCGTCCTTCTGATCGGCAAGCCCTAGGCTCTGTGGTTTAACCCACAGCGCCACCTGCATCCCTAGATTTACAGTATGTACTTGTTTATAAATGTGACCCAAGAGCATTGCATAAGCAAGACTCTGCCAACCTGGTGCCCTCCAGAGGATTTGAGCTGAATTTTCTGATAGTAAGAGCTGTTCGAGAGTGGAACGGTCTCCCTTGGGAGGAGATGGACTCTCCTTCCTTGGAGGTTTTTAAGCAGAGGTTGGATGGCCACCTGTCATTGATGCTTTAGTTGAGATTCCTCAAACTCAAAACCCTGAAGGTTGTTCCCATAAGCCAGGAGGCTTCCTGAGTTGGCTGCCTGTGCTTCTCCTTCTTTCAACACTGTCCTGCTCTCTCTCTGCTCTAGGCTCAACGAGTGCGAGACGAGGAAAAGCCTTTTTGTCCGGACTCAGCAGCCTGGCCGATTCCTATACACCAGCCCACGTAAGTGAGAGCCACGTCATCTCCCGTCTGGCTGGGCAGCAGCCAGGCAACCCTCAGTCTGGGATGGGTTGGGAAAGAGATTGGCACCTTTCTGACTTAATCCCTCCTGGTTGTTTCCAAGCAGGGCAAGGAAGAGCCATCCCTTGCCAGACGGATAGGGAAACTGGTTCTAGCAGCTGGGGGTTGGGTGGGTGCCAAACCAAACCAACCTGCCAGTGGCTAGCACCATTTATATCATAGAATTGTAGAGTTGGAAGGGACCCCGAGATTCATCTTGTCCAACCCCCTGTAATCCAGGAATCATTTGCTCGGTGTGCAAAGCCAGTGTCTGGCAGTGATGGGGTGTGGGTGTGTGACTGTGTCTCCTTGCTGGCTCCATTTCAATTCTTCTCTTGCCTCCTTCGATGCCAGGCTCTGGAAACCGCCATGACGTCCGTGTGGTGGAGACCAACTACGATGAGTACGCCTTGCTGTATGCCAAGGAGCAAAACATGAAGAAGTTGACAATGGTAACACTGTATGGTACGTCTGTTCCTCCCACTGCTCTGCCACCAGGGGGCAGCCTTCCTCCCTTCTGCTCCACCACCCTCGCCCTTCTGGCTTGCGCTGTTCCCCTTGGGGACAGAGGACTGGGGAGCCTGGGTTTTATTGCACCAGATAGATTGGGTGGCAGGAGAGCTGGAGAGTTGGAAGGGACCGTGAGGATCATCTAGTGCAACCCCTGCAGGGCAGGAATCCTTTTGCCCAACATGGGACTCGAACCCACACCCTGAGATGAAGAGTCTCGTGCTCTACCAACTCTCCTTGCTCAACAGCGCTTTGTGTTTCTGGTGGCAGGTAGAAGCAAGGAGCTGAGTCCCGAACTGCGGGAGAGGTTCACCCAGCTGGCCTTGGCAGAGGGACTTGGTAATGAGGACATCCTCTTCTTGCCCAGCACTGGTAAGTGGGAGAACTGGGAACGGGAGCCGGACAGGCCTCAGGTTTCTTCCTCTAGGGATTGCCATGTGGGGTTTATCATGGGTTCACCTGCCTCCTGCTTGCTTGGACAGAGGGCAGCAATTCATAAACAGTTTTCAGGCCCCTTCCCCTTGGTACCATAAAAACCCATCCCAGTGCCCCCATCCTATCCTAAGAAAAGGCATTATTTGGAATAGTGCTTTGTACAACACACTATTTTTCATTTTCATTTATCTATTAGATTTATATACCGGCATTCAGCACAAGACCTTTGGGTGGTTCACAAGATAAAAATACAAAGTAAAAGCACAAGTAAATAATTAAAGCGCTAAGAACGGAACAACAACCCCCCCCCCCAACACATTTAAACGTAAATAGAGCGTTAATCAGCCCAAGGCCTTGTTGAAAAGGAACTTTTTCACTTGGCACCTAAAGGTGTATAATGAAGGCTCCAGGTGAGCCTCCCTGGGGAGAATATTCCACAAATGGGGAGCCACTGCAGAAAAGGCCCCATTCTCATGTTGCCGCCTCTCGTGGAGGAGGTACACTAAGCAAGATAGTAGGGCCATGACATTTAGAGCAGTAGCCATTGATTGTGCATTGATTCAAAATCCACTTAAGACTATTTAGTTTAATTAATGCAATTGAAATGATGTTTGATCCAGCGATAGCACCTGTTTCAAAGCCTGAAGGTCATTTACACCTCCAGCACCCCCTGGTGCCCCCGAGAATCTTAGCACCCCACCTTAGGTAATCACTCACCAGAAGTTTGCACTGCCCACTTGAGCAGCCACTAGGCTAGGACGTAGGTAAAGTCTAGTCCATTGCAGCACTTAGTTTTGCCTCACCAATGGCACACGGCCCCAAAGAAGTTTTCTTGAGGGCAGTGTGGTTCCCCATCCTTGGTTTAAAGGGGTCCTGTCAGAGGGCAATGGTGATTGCTCGTGAGTAACCAGTCAGGACTCCAACCTGTCTTTTACAGGTTTTATTTTGGTGCAAAACTATTTACAGTGCAGAACCACAAATTCATGTCTGCCTCAATCGCTAGCAGAATCTGGGAGTGGTCGTTTCCAGGTCCTCCCCCAACATAATAGCTTAGTCACCCCCAGCCTTTTCCTTCCTTCTTTGCGTTTTACACCACTGCGCAGGGTAGAAGACGGAAGAGGCGTGCTTCCCTCCTGGCCAGCTTGGCAAGGAGTGGTGCTGAGGCTCGCAGCAGCATCCTCTGGTCCCTTCCCCTCTTCCCCACTGGAGGTGTGGCTTTCCCCACCACAGGAAGAGGAACTGCTTCACAAGATTTCCGGAGGTTCCCTGTAACCCAGCTGCCCCTCAACTTCCCTTCCCTGTTCCGATGGCAGTCCCCTGACAGGTCTAGTTCCTGCCTGGTCTGTCTGTATTTCGAATTCTGAAACCCAAAATATTCCTTCACTCTTAAGGTCTGGCTGCCAGAACATAGAATCTCAGCAGTTTGCTTTGTTTTCTTTCCCTTCCCATTGATTTAATACATTGATCACATGCCTTTTTAAGAAAAAGATCTCCATTACGTGTACAAATACAGGACTCAGAAAAATCTCCCCCAAAATACGAAACGCCATTTGAACACAGCTTTTTAGAAACATCAGAAATGTGCAGCAGTCTTAGAGCTGGCAAAAAATCAATGAATGATGGGGCTCCATGCCAACCTATGCTACAACAAATCAAAGTGCACAACTGATTTTTTGAAAAGCCCCAATTTAAATTGGACTCTTGAAAATGACAAAGAGGAGATGAATCAGATAAGAACATCTGAAAATACCAGTCAGGTGGAGCTTGCCTGATTTCACGAGGAATTGAGTTCCACAGATCCATGTGGGGACACACCACCTGCATCCTCACCAGGACTGGTTCCCAAAGCAGCTCACAGTTAAAACCCATCACCATTGTCATGCTATAGCCCATGTATATCATAAAAACACAGATTATATCCTTTCTTTTCAGCTGATGTAGGGTCGGGATCCACAGCACACTGACCATTGATCTGCCTGCTGGTCCTGTTTCTAGATTTTTAGCAGGGGGTATATGAAGAAAGAGGAGGAGAAAAACTGAGCAGAGAGGAGAAACAGGCATAAACAAGTTTCCTGCTGAAATTAAAAATTAAGGATATCTGGCCTTATGTGTCATGCATCCCATATTCCCAGTGTGAGCAACAGAGGGGAGTTTGCATCTAGACATAAATTAATGGTTAATAAGCCATGTTTGGTCTCTTGCAGCCGGACACTCTGAATTGCATTGTGGGGCGGGGGGGGGGGGTTTAGTGAGTAGGGAATGCAAGAGTGCGATGGGCTTGCCTAGTGGTACGTGTGTAGCCAAGGTTGGACTAGAAGACCTCTGGGTGCCCTTGTTCCAGAGCTGTGATTTGGTGGCTACACAGGACTGTGCCCTGGGTAGCAAAGCAACCCTTTGCTCACCAGCATGCAGCACACACACCCTTGCCACCCTCGAATGCCTTTAGATCACTCCCTGATCCCTCTCCTTGCCTTCTCTCCGGACAGATCTTTGCATGACGGACGATGTGTAGGTGAGTTGCCTTTTACTCTGTGGCTCGTGGGAGAGGCAGGCAGTGGGCAGTGTTACATTTCTAGAAATCAAGAGGGTGGGGCTCATACGTGTCTGTCCTGAGGCCTTTCCTCATAAACCCTGACAGCGCATGTGTGTCAATTGCTGGGGAAGGAGTGTGCAGGGCTCTCCAAAGCATGGTTTGTCAGACATAATATGTCTGTTATGTGTGAGCTAGGCCACTGTCTTGAGCAACAAGTGCCGAGGGCTGCTTGCTTAAGAACATAAGAAAAGCCTGATGGATCAGACCAAAGGCCCATCTCGTCCAGCGTGCTGTTCTCACAGTGGCCGGTCGGATGCATATTGTAGGAAACCCGCAAGTAGGATCTGAGCACAAGAGCCCTCTCCTCTTCTGGGTTTCCAGCCACTGGTATTCAGAAGCATGGCTGCCTCCGACCGCAGAGGCGGATCATAGCCATCATGTCTGGTAGCCAGCCATAGTTCTCTCCTCCATGAGTTTGTCCAATCCTCTTCTAAATCTCTCAACGTTGGTGGCCATCAGTGCCTCCATAGTTTAACTCTGTGCTTTCTTAGATGATAAAGAGAGAGAGGGAGGGAGGGAGAGAGGGAGGGAGGGAAGAGGCGAGGCATGGAAGAGATTTCAAAGGAGCAAGAGAGGCCTTCATTGTTTGGGAGCATCTGCGGGGCTGCAGGTTAGCTTCTGGAAGGCCCACAGAAGGTTGGCCTGATGATCAGCCATGGTAGTTCTTCAGGACGCAATGACTGCCCTGCTGCTGATTCAGGCCAAGGGCCCAGTCTCCTGTTTTCTCACGAGCTGGGCATGGATGCGGTAGTTGCGCTCAGCTGCTTGTCCTCAGCGGGGGCTGCTCAGAAGGATACTGTTTCTGAACATGGATGCTCTCTTGATAGATCTGAATCTGAATTTGTCTTGTCTCCTTTTAAAGCTAATAGAGCCACATCTGGTGGCAGGGAGTTCCGTGGTCATGGTGTGTCAACAAATACAGTTGTGTGTAGTTTGCACCCAGAAGAGGGCTGAGCTTGCTTGGATACCACCAAGGGGAATTGAGACTTCTAAATCTGGTGGTTGGGATTATATCCAGAATGCAGAAACATGTGGCATACACACACCCTTTCCTTTTCAAGCTCCTAGGTTGAAAATCCAGGTTTTGCTTCGAGCAAGGAAGCCCCGTTTTCTGACCCGTCTGCCAATCCTTGACTTCTCCAGCACTGACGTAGCACCTGTTCCCTCTTCAGCCAGGAGCATCTTTCACCTCTAACCCACCCCTGTAAAAGCTGATCCTTGATTAAAAATAAAAAATGTCACACAAAATGGTAGTGTTGATGTTTTGGTTTTGTCATTGGGGGAATCTCCAGGAACACACTCCCTTAATCCTCAGCCCACAGGTACATTAATTATTATTTGTTACTACTATTATAATGTCATAATATGGTAATATTTCTTCCTACAAAAAGTATCAGTTCTTGCCATCAGGATATGCTGCATTTCTTCCCAGAGTTGCCTTTATTGATACCCCCCCCCCCCCGATTTTTAAATTATTATTATGATTATTATGATTATTATGATTATTATGATTATTATTACTCAAAGGCGCTTAAAGTGTCTATCAAATGCATTAGGAAGGCTGTCTAAATCCTTCAACCTGTTTATCCATGTAGCCCACTGCTGCCTACACTGGCTGGCAGCAGCATTCTAGGTTTGTCTCAAGCAAAAAGAGCTTGGCACTCCCCCAGGTCTCTGGTCCTTTTAGCAGGGGGAGTGTCAAGCTCTTCTGCATGCATAGCTAGAGGGTATGGGTGACTGTCCGGCACAGATGCTAGAATAATAGAATTGTAGAGTTGGAAGTTTGACCAAACTGTGGGAGGCAGTGGAAGACAGAAGTGCCTGGCGTGCTCTGGACAAAGAGTCGGACACGACTAAATGACTAAACAACAACAAGAGTTGGAAGGGACACCCAGAGTCATCTAGTTCAACCCCCAGCAATGCAGAAATCTCAGCTAAAGAGTTGTTTGACAGTGGAAATGTCTCATTTGGGAGGTTATGGACTCTCCTTCCTTGGAGGTTTTTAAGCAGAGGTTGGGGTTGGGTGGCCATCAGTCATGGATGCTTTAGTTATGATTCCTGCATTGCAGGGCATTGGACCAGATGACTCTTGGGGTCCTTCCAACACTACAATTCTTTGGTTCTCTTATCAGTATGGGGGGGTGTTGAATGGGGGTGGCTGAATCAGGAGAGAAAAGGAAGTGTGGAAAAAGTGCGTGTAGGGGAGAGTTGAGAAAACTGACAAGGAGGGTGGAGGAAAAAAGGGAGTAAGAGTAAGAATGGGGATGCAAAGCAAGTGTGGTGTAGTGGTTAAGAGCGGTAGTCTCGTAATCTGGTGAACCGGGTTCGCTTCCCCGCTCCTCCACATGCAGCTGCTGGGTGACCTTGGGCTAGTCACACTTCTCTGAAGTTTCTCAGCCCCACTCACCTCACAGAGTGTTTGTTGTGGGGTAGGAAGGGAAAGGAGAATGTTAGCCGCTTTGAGACTCCTTCGGGTAGTGATAAAGCGGCATATCAAATCCAAACTCTTCTTCTTCTTCAAAGTAAGTTGCAAAAAGGAGGGTGTAGGAGGCTTGGGGATAGGGTTGAAGATGAAAGCAGGGGCCTGAAAGGGCCTGAAAAACAGGAGATAGAATGAAGCTGAAAATGGGTGCAAAGCAGAGCTGCAGAAAGAAGAGATCAGCAGCTCCGGTAACTCACAGGCAAACTGGCCCCAAGTTGTTAAGGCCTTTATATTCTAACAGTAACACCTTGAACCTAGCCTAGTAGCTGATTGACAACCAGTGCAGATTCCTGAGCACTGGTGTTCTATGCTGAGAAGGCCTCACTCCTATTAGCAATTGTGCTGCAGCACTGTTCACTAACTGCTGCTCCCGGTTCAAGTGGATTGCAGTAATGCAGTCTTGAAGTTACCAGTGCATGAACTGCCGTGGCCAACTTTTCCCAGTCCGAGCTTTTTCCTGGCTATATTCAATCATTTCAGTGGGTCTAACTGTGTAAATGCCACCCATAGTCTCCCATTATTTCAATATTGTTGCCCCCCCCCTTCCAGATAGGATGCTCAGCTCCTTTCCTGAGCAAGGTTCCCATGCCTTTCAGTTGATTAAAGCATAGCGGTGACAACGCTAAGGTTGCAGGTTCGATCCCTGAATGGGACAGCTGCATATTCCTGCATTACAGGGGGTTGGACTAATTCAGGGGTCAGCAAACTTTTTCAGCAGGGGGCTGGTCCACTTTCCCTCAGACCTTGTGGGGGGCTGGATTATTATTATTTATTATTTTTTTGTATTTTAATATTCTGTTAGAAGCCACCCAGAGTAGCTGGGGAAACCCAGCCAGATTGGTGGGATAGTTAGATAGATAATTTATTACCGTCAAAGACCAGCTCACATAACATAACACGATAAAACAGCGTTCATAAAGATAAAATATGCAATCAGAGCAGATTGCAGCAATAGCTCATGAGTTAAAATTAATATATATGCATATACATGTACATGTACAACTGCGATTTCGGCTACCATAAAAATTGACCCTGAGGCGACTTCAGCATTTCCCTAGTGAGCTATTTTATTCTAGAGGATGATCTGTGCCTACAAATCTGGGCGCAGAATCTGGCTACCAGCCGGGTCGTCTTGTTATCTTTGCCTAAGAGGAGAGAATTAAGTTTAGACTTGTCTGAATGATTGGCGGGCCTCTTCAGCAAAGGATCAATGGTGTCTGTACGAATCTCAACATAAAAAGGACATCTAAAAAATATTTTTGGGGGGCTTCCTATTTCCCCTAATGGGGTGGGCGGGGTATAAATAATAAATTATTATTATTAAATTATTATAAAAATGAACGAATTCCTATGCCCCACATATAACCCAGAGATGCATTTTAAATAAAAGGACACATTCTACTTATGCAAAAATATGCTGATTCCCGGACTATCAGCAGGCCAGATTTAGAAGGCGATTGGGCCGCATCTGGCCCCCGGGCCTTAGTTTGCCCACCCATGGACTAGGTGGTCCTCAGGGTCCCTTTACAATTCTATAAATCTATGAATCAACCTCTACCACTTTTCTTGCTCTGGGCACACACCAACTGGGAGGCAGTTGAGGTCCTTCAGGTTTTGCTGTTTGTTTTAAGAAGCCAGTAATTTGAAGGGGGCGTATTGTGTACATTTTCTCTTAAGGCAGCTTGGCTCAGCTGGAAGGCCTTTGCACAAGGGGATTTAGGAAAGCTTCAGGAGGATTTAGATAAAGGCAGGATTAGTTTGCAGGCCACTTCCTCTCTCTCTTGATTGCGGCTGGCTGGGAGTGTCTGCCCACTGGCAAGAAAGCAATGGCTCTTGGCACAGGTTTCTTTTTTTTTTTAATAATATTTATTAAAAATTTTCCAGAATAAAAAGGAAAGGTAGCAAGAAAGAAAGAAAAAACAGATATGATTTACACTTGGTTTCAGTGGCATCTTTCCCGGACTCCCCCCCCCCCTCCTCCTCTTGTATTCCATTTCCCTTAAATTGATTCCACAGATTCTTACCCTAAATTTTAAAACCTTATTTGTAATTTTAAATAACCCATTTATTCCAAATTAATTTATCTTATTTATCTTAATGAGCCATTTCTCCTTATATTTTATATAATTCCCTAAGATCGACCCCATTTCCCTTCCACGAATTCCCCTATTTTCAAACAACAGACATGAAAAAAGAAAAGAAAGAAATAATATATAATTTTACAGCCTTTGGATTCCAAATCTCCCCCCCCCCCCATTCCCCGGTTCCAATCCCCAAAGTTCTCCATTGTCTACTGCCAGCCTGGTGTATCCACGTCTATATCTCAACTCCACTTTGCCGTCTTTTGATAGCTTTTAATTTCAGAAAGTCCAATCTCGAAAAAACTCTCAGAAAAAGTCATTGTTCTTCCATCCAGACCTCTATGTTTAAGAGTCTAACTTAAATTCTATTTCTTGGTCCTTTTAAAGTCTGGATGTTCCAAATACTCCAGCTTCAAATTTGGTCCAGCTCTTATTCCTCAGGTTGCTTTTTCCTGTTCTGCTGCAGAAACCTTCTAATTCAGAAACTTCTTGTTCTCCACAGAGGCTTTTGTTATTCAGGAACATAACTTGCGTCAAGTCCCTTCCTTTCTTCAATAGATAAATCCATTGTCTCCTTTAGTATAGAAACCTCTGTAGACAAAATAATGCTTCGTTTTTGCAGCTTTCCCAAGAGATAACAGATCCTGCTCAAATTCATAGTATTTTCCCACTTGCTGCTACTGTTGCAATGTCCCAGCCTCCCTCTAGAGGGAATATGGTAACTTAATTTCTTTCAAAATCAGACCCAAAAGTCAAATAACTTGTTGCCTTTATTTCCAATAATTTATGTCCAAATTGTAACAAATCTAACCAGCAAAGCCATCGTAACAAAGTTCTCTTTTATTTTCCTGCTTTGACAGCTACTTTGACAGCTGTCAAAGTTTCTGTGTCTCTTCACCAGTCTCTCATAGTGGATCGTTCCCGGTTCCCGGGGGGGTTGCACTTTAGTTCCCACAAATCAGTCTTCTCCTCCAGCACAATTATTGTAATTTCCCTTCATGAAGTTAAAATTTTTTTTCAGGTAAACAAGTTCATCTCTCGATCTTAGTTGTCAAATCCTTGCGTTGAGCCATCTACAACGGGGGGGGGGGCGGACTTCCTTTTTGCACTCCCTCCGCTCGCTCCAAATTCAAAGATCAAATTTCCCTTTTAAGTCCAATCAATTTACTCACGGGTTGTTCCTTTTAGTCCAAATCCGAAATTTTCAAAGAAGAAGTCGTTGCTCTCCGCCGAATGGCATGCGGCTTCGCTGGGCAGGGGAAGCATTGGACTCACAGCACCACACCCCCCGTCACCCGCTCCGCAGCCCTTAAAAAGGCTCCTTCGCGGGTCGGGGGGCGCAAACGGTGCCCGCCGAGTCACCAAGTCCATGGGCATCTCTGCCCATGGTTTTTGAGGGTCCCCGCGTCGCCGGCACGGCAGGACCCGACCCCTACCCAGCCGACTCCCTCCGGAGCTCGGAGGGAGTCCGCCATTCGGCGATGGCGCCGACCCGGAAGTGGCACAGGTTTCAAGCCAGCTCCATCTGCCAACCAAATGACACATCTAGAAGACACCACATTGGTTTCCCCTGGACTAAACAGCTAAGGCTGGGTCTGATTCCCACCCCCAGTATAGGGCAGTAAATATGGAGGAAGGCACTTGTGGGCATTGAGGTCACCAGCATATCCCTGGATAAAGCTAGACCCCTTTGTGAGTCTGTTGCTCTAGGGCCGGGGAGTGCATTCCTGTCTAAAATAGGTTCCTGTCTAAAATAGGTTCCACCTAGATCACTATTATTATCAACCAAAGACTATCACCACCTAGTTTGGATCGATCTTTAGTTTGTTCACCACAAGTTTAGTGAACCACAAGCTTAACATGAGTCAACAGTGTGATGCAGCAGCAAATAAGGTTAATGCTATTCTAGGCTGTGTCAACAGAAGTATATAGTGTCCCGATCAAGGGAAGTCATAGTACCACTCTATTCTGCCTTGGTCACACCACACCTGGGGTACTGTGTCTAATTCAGGGAACCACAATTTGAGAAAGCTATTGACAAGCTAGAACATGTGCAGAGGAGGGTGACCAAGATGATCAAGGGTCTGGAAACCAGCCTTATGAGGAATGATTGAGGGAGTTGAGTATGTTGAGCCTGGAAAAGAGGAGACTGAGAGGAGACAGAATAGCCATCTTCAAATATTTTAGGGGCTGTCACATGGAAGATGGAGCAAGCTTGTTTTCTCCTGCTCTGTGTGTATCTTTGTGTGTGTTAAAAATTGGAATTTTTAACATTTCTAGGTAGGGCTGAGAGTGTCCCTTGCCAAAACCCATTGAGAGTTGCTGCCAATCAGTGTAGACAGTACAGAAGGAGATAGGCCAATGGTCTAACTCTGTATAAAGTTGCTTCCTAGGTTCCTAACTTGTGCATGGATGCAATGAAGCCTTTTGGCCACGAAAACACAAATGTGAATTGCCCAGGTCACCTGCCAATCTGGTCTGGCCCAACTGAATAGACAGCCAGGGGCTCCAGCTAGCAACAGGGGAGAGTTTTGATTCAGTTCACATTTTCAAGGTAAACCTTCCAAAATTTTTACTTTCTGGAGCAATGTGCCAACTGAAACACAGCTGCCCTTCGAAATTCTCTAAATTTCGCAGGTAACATAAGTCAAGGAATATGTCCAAAAATGCACATGCTAGTGCAAAGTGTGCATGGAATGCATATGCTTCTGAAAACAATATACAAAAATGTGTTGTATTAGAAAAAAAATGCTTTGCAAGAATGTGAATGCATGCAGGTCTTGTGATCCGAAAATTCGTTCTATGAAAGTTCACTTATCTAAACACAAGGAATTAGTACTGAAACATTGCTATACACACCGCAAGTTCAGATATCCAAGCAGCCAGGCCTGCATAAAGTACTATAAACAGATAAGCAGCCTTAAACAAGCCTTCTTTTTAAAACTGTTTTACTGGTCCTCATAAGCCGTTTCATCAGAAACAGTGTTGGGTGGGTGCGGTAGAATTTGGACAAGGTTCCAGAGGGTTTTTCTGTCCCACCCCCACCCCCCTTTTTGAGGTCAAAGTTCCACAGTCAGGAATGCCTAGAAATTTCCCCATAGGAATCAATTGAGAATGTTGACTCATTATGTGAACGCTTGTCTAACAAACGGATTGCGTTTATTAGGCAAAAGTGCATACAAAATGTGCATTTCAGAAGAAATTTGCAGTGAAATGCTGGCGAATTTTCATAAGGACTTGAAAAAAATGTTCAACTGGTATGGAAATAATAAATTTAAGAATGGGAAAATGAGAAAAAGAGAGAAACCAACAGGGACAGATTTGCTCTTCCTGAGCGCTAGTAGATTAGGAAATATCACAAGGGGAGTCTCACAGGCTTTGGGGCAGCAGAGTCAGCAATGTGAGGGATGCTAGTGCTTTTCCTCTTCAGGGGGATCTTAGTTTGGGGGTCACAGCTCAGTGGTCAGAGCACCTGCTTTGCAGGCAGAAGGTCCCAGGTGAGGCTAGGCATCTATCTCCCTTGCCTGAAACCATGGAGAGCTACTGCCAGTCATTGCAGACAGCACTGATTCAAAGGGACCTTAATGGTCTGATTCAGTATGAAGCAACTCCTTATGCATTCCTTCCTTTGTCTTTGGGGGGGGGGAATTGCTCCCCATTTCTGCCCGTGCAAACAAATGGACCAAAAGTGCACATTCTCTCATGCAGAGTCAGGAAAAGGGGTCTTGGTTGGGAATACCCTCGAGGGCAGAATATTTGTATACTGCGAACAATCTTTTGGATCATGGGGAGTCATTTTGAAGCGCCCCTTAATCCAACCTGCCTGTTCTCTTTTCTTGTTGTTGTTGGGTCAGGCGAAGGGGCTTACTCAGAGCTGTAGCTACAGGGGAGCTAGCAAGGGCTTTTGACCAGGTGAAGCCTCCAGTGGGGTGCCATTGAGGCTCCCAGTCTCTCTCTCCCCACCCCGTCTGTACACAAGTACAGATGGAGAGTGTGCCAAACTGGGTCTTTGACTCGGGTGAAATAAAGCCTGGTTTTGCCCCTGGTTGCTATCCAGTTGCAGCCCAGCAATTATCACTTAATAGGGTGTTACCCAATACCACCTATCCAAGATAGCAGATCCACACTTGGCCAAAGTGTTACATAAGACGTGGGAGGAGACGCTGCAGAGCGCCCTGGCTGCTGTGACACCCAAGGGGAGAGGTATAAAGTTGGGCGCCTTCGAAGGAGACGGCATCTTCCTCTGCCCAGCTGCTTTTCTCTTGACAGCACGCAAGGAGCAAGAGGAGGCACCCGCAGGATGAGGTCCACCATGCACAGCCTTTTGATGCTCCTGCTTTGCTCATTCTGCGTTCGGGCAGACATTGCCATGCAACCAGACTTCGATCTTCAGAAGGTACTGAGCTGTAGGGAAAGGGGGCGGTCACTGCTGTGTGGAAGTTGCACCCCTTTCTTTGGTTCCAGAGCTAGCCAATAGCTCACACTTCTGCAACCAAGTGCCCTCCAGGAGTTGGTGCTCAAGGAACTCCCACCAGTCCCAGCTAGCCAGAGGCCAGTGGCAAGGGGATGATGGGAGCAGGAGTCCACCAAGCACCATCTAAATTTATACTCGATTTGTTCCTGGCCATTTTCTCTGTTGTCTTTTGATTTTATAATGCTGTCTGGTTGCCAAATTTGAAAGCCTTGTCATCACCTCATGCACTTGCCAGAGTCAGCTTCCCTGACACAGTTGTTGATTTATTGCTGACCTACACGTCAGTCCAGCTCCTGAGATTTAATCTGGGTGTACATTTATTCTCCTTTTTATTATGGGCTTCTTTTCCTTAGAGGGGTTCCTGTGCTTCACTCCAAGCCTTGGCACAAATAATGCAGGTTAATTGAAATGCACAGAAATGTGGGAAATGCCAGATTTGGCCTTGTCTGGATGGTGGAGTGGAGGGGTGAGACCTCTGGTCTGACTGGAATGGTTTCCTCCAGTTTTCAGGGATGTGGCACATCATGGCCGGATCGTCAAACTGCCCTGTATTCCAGGGCATGAAGAGCCTCATGACAACATCTGCTGCTCTAGTCAAACCCCTTCCAAACGGCGACATGAAAATACTTACTGGCTACCCTTTGTAAGTAACTACTGCTAGTCCCTTAGCTGGCCTTAGGAGCACTTTACATGATTAAGAATGGGGGAGGGAGGGCACATTTTGCGGGGGGGGGGAATATGCCCCTCCCAAATACCCCCTCCCTGTGAAAGCCTTTGAAAATGCTGGGGTAGGATGAAAATGTTCCCTCTTCATTAGACCGAGCACTCTGGTTTCCCTTGGGGGTGTTGCCATGTAGACTACAATGGATTGGTGATCACTGATGGCTGGATCATAGAGCCAGCAAGGAGAAGCACCCTCTTTCAGAACAGATGTGCCAAATTCTCATCAAAATTTGCTGGGATGGGTTTGGACCATTTCCCTATAAGAAGTTATTTAATGCTCCACCCCCCACCCCACCCCCCGGCCACCCTACTCCTCCTGCAAATCAACACTGAAGTGTTATAGTGTTCCAATACTAATTTAATCAGTACTTTTCTAATATTATACATACTGGAAAAGTGACCTGATGCTAATTAAAATACGCAAGTGGGATGATAAAATGAAACCTGCTGCAAATGTTATAATTTATTTGTTTATTTCATTCCATTTCTATTCCACCTTTTTCTAAAATGAGCTCATGGGGGTGTATATGCTTCTGCCTCCTCCTCTAATCCTCTAAATCAACCTGTGAGGTAGGTTAGAGTGAGAGGCAACAAGTGGCCCCCAGTGAGAGCCCTGGTCTCTGAGGTCTTTGTGGTTGCACCAACTACTACACTATCACTGGCTCTCATAATGCAGTTTTCCTCCGTGTAGGACTTTCTGGGTGCTTTGGACTCCAGTTCCCACCATCCCTGACCATTGGTCTTGCTGGCTGGGGCAGATGCAACATGTAGCCCCCAAACGCCTGTGAATATGTTGGGCAGCTAAATCTTCCCCAGGTCAATATGAAGGAAGAGACCCAACTCAACAGATTGTCAGCAATGGCAATGATGCTCCTTTCCCTGTTCTCCCCTCTGAGAAAGGGATTGCAATGTCAAGTGTGCCCCTCATCCGCATTAAAATATGGGCGAATGAGACAAAGCACCTCTGCTGAAAATGCCCCATGGGGAAGCAGCCTCCGTAGTCTAATAGCTCAGTTGGTAGAGCATGAGACTTTTGATCTCAGGGTCGTGAGTTCGAGCCCCACATTGGACAAAACATTCAAGGTCCTTTCCAACTCTATGATTTTATGTATTTGGGGGGGGGGGGGCTCAGCCTCTTGCTAATTTTAAAAATAAAAAAAACAGGCAGATTTTACTATCTGGGCCCAGTTGCTTAGTCACATTAAATAGGTCCTTGTAAGAGTAGATCTGTATACTTACTGTTTTGTAAAGTTTGTGGAGGCTTTAAAGCTACTCAGAATCAAATGATAGCTTAGTAGGTAGAGCATGAGACTCTTAACCTCAGGGTTGTGGGTCTGAGCCCCACATTGGACAAAACATTCCTGCATTGCAGGGGGCTGGACTAGATGACCCTTGTGGTCCCTTCCAACTGTATATAATTCTATGATTACTAAACCCTGTATGTGCCTTTCCCTCATTTCTCTTTTCAGCCCTGAGGAGTGCAAGAAGGTAGAGATGTACTTTAAGAAGACAGACCAGCCTGCACACTTCACAAACGACGGTAGGGCACAAGTGCTTTAGGGTGTAGAGAGAGGGGAGCAGGGCTGTGCATTAAGGTTTGCCCCCCGGAATTGCATTTTCCTGCCCCCCCCCCGCTCAGCCTGCCATGATTCTGATGAGGGGATGGACCAAGCAAGGGGTTTCCCAGGCATGGCCAGGGCAGGCAAAAGTCTGCATCTTGGAGGGAAGTCAGGACCATGGAGAGATCCCCTTCTCCTGAGGTCAAACAGCCACGTTGCCTCAGCAAGGTCTTAGGGCCACAGACTTTTCGAGCAGGACTAGCTAGTCATTGACTAGAGGCCTTGCTCCTTGAGGGTGAGTGAAAGAACTGTAGCTTTCTGCTGCAACCCTTGGTTCCTTTGTGGAATAGGATTTTCAGCTGCAGGGATATCTCCTGAGGACTCTCTTGATTTCTCATGGAGTTTGTGGACCAGCCATCAGAGTCTGGTGGCCAAGGTGTCTACTCCGGGAGAGAGGGGAAAGTGTCAGTAGACCACCATGAGGTGGACAAGGGCATGGACCAATCTCCTTCTCAGAGCTGCAGTTGCCTGAGGACTTTGCCTCTGCAGGATTTTGGTCCAGAGCCAGGACACAACTACATCTTGTGTGAGAGGAAAGCCTGGCACGTGACCTCTTTCTAAGTAGGGGCTACCTGTGTGGGTAACTACACATGAGTAATGTGGCAACAGAGACAGTGGGACTCTGCAAAACTGGCCTGCCAAATGGTTATGTGTTTAAAAAATCCTGTGTGCCCCTGAGTCTGTGCAGAGTGCTTTTTTCGCTCCCTAAGAGAACCAAGGTTTTGATAAAAAGGCTTGAGACAGAGTGATCCTGAGCATGTACAGGGTACTTCTTAATGCAGGTTGAAACACACATGTTTTGTTATATATATTCCCTTGCCTGCTAAGTGCAAGAACACTGAAGACACTTTTTTCAAAATTCCTAGCAATTGCCAAATAAATTCTGGTTTCTCTGCAGCCTAGCTGTCAAAAGAGCTTGCCATTCACGTTAGTGGTTCTTGGATCATTTCCTCCTCTTCCATCTAGGAAAATTGGGGCGGACACTCTAGAAGAAGTCAAGAATCCTTGAGGTGGTGATCTTTGTGATGCGATATAATGCCACACGAGGGAAAGACAGAATGTATTTAGGGTGGCATGGGATAACTTCAGAGTGTGGCTTGGTGGGTGATTATCAATATGATCTGGCTCTGGAAGGATGGGAGGAAGGAAAAGTTGAAAGGCCAGAAGAACAGATTCCGACCCTCCTTCCATGGCCAGAACTAATCGAGGTTCTGTCTCCCCCTTCATTCAGAGAATGCCAAGAGAGATATGCGGGTGCTGGAAACTGACTACACCAACTTTGCCCTCCTCTACACCTTCAAGGAGATTGAAGATGAGCCCAGCAGCACCACCGTCCAGTTGTACAGTATGTGTTCCAATGAGCCATCCTTGAGCAAGAGAGAGGAGGGTGGAGGTGCCAAGAGCCGCCATCTTACTTCCTGAGCCATTGATGGCAGAGCGGCGTTGCTAAGTTGGGGCTGCTTCTTTGAATGAAGGGATTGCACACCCTCTGATGCATCCCAGGCAAAAGCAGGGCCCCCTGACTGAATCCCCTGATCGGGGCCCCTCACTGAAAATCAGGAGTTGCTTTCTTCTCTGTCTCCTTGGTGCTGTGCTGATTACAGTAACTCTGCAGCCACTTGTCTTCCATGGTTTTAAAGCCAGGAGGGTATTGGCGGGGGGTTGGGTGGGGGAGTTGTAGATAAAACTAGCAAACCCTCATTGCCCTACAATAGATTATAATACAGTACAGTACAGTACAGTACTAAACAGGGCCAACACAAGGCAATTTGTTGCCTGAAGTGAAAGGTAAGATGGCACGTCTTCCCCACATATACTGGCAGCTGAATCTTATTTTAGCACTGGTGATGGGGACAGCAGAATTTCAGGGCAGGCTATGTGGCACAGCTCTCCCCTCTGATACCACGCTGCTGCTGCTGCTACCCTCCTCTACTCCAGCTGCCTCACACTTCATAATAGCATAGGGCAGGCTCCATTGCCAAAAAAAAAAAAAAAGTAGCATTCATTTTATGACACTATAAATTATCTGGAATCCTGGGAACTGGTGGAGGATGCAGAGGACTCGATGCCTTCCATAGAACAAGTCCCAGCATTCCTTGCAAGGAGGGAGAAGGTTGTTAAATGGTTTGACTGGACCACTAGTTTTAAGGCGGGACGAGACAGATGTTTTGTTATATGTACAGCAGCATCAGCTGGCAAGAGGCACTTTATAAAGCTTAAGAGGCCAGGCCTTTGCCCCAGTAAGTTTACAGTCTAAAAGTTGATGGAGAGGAGGCCATGAAAACAGAGGTGCCAAGTTGCTCCCAAGACTGAGGGGGCCCAGAGCATGTCATGCAAAAGTGGGGCAAGTGTCCAGGCCATGAGGTGCAACCCCTCACTCAAACCACTTCTGAAAGCTCCTCCTCCTCCCTACCTCCAGCCTCAGCCCACAGACTGGAACCCCCTTAGGGTGTTCCCTCCACATGGTAGCCTCTCAAGATTCTACCCTGCCCTGCCCACAAACTGGAGGTTGGTGAAGTTATTGCTCACCACCTCAAACAGAGTCTAATTCTGACCTCCTCTGGATGCAGCCCGCACTCAAGACATCAGCAATGAAGTGCTGGAGAAGTTCAAGGAGCATTACCACAAGGTGGGGCTCACAGATGACCTGATGGTAATCCTCCCCAAGTCTGGTGAGTATAGCATTTGTGATTTGTTTTCCTTTCAGCCTGTCTGGTTTAGCATGGTGCTGGTACTCACCATGAAGTTGCTACAGTAATCTCACACTTTTAACATTTGAAAGAAAAAGGTACCAGTGCTGCATCCCCTTGTGTGCCCCCAGAAAAAAAACATTGCTCATTGCGAGGATAACACTGATTCCCACAAATTGATCCAAAGGTTGGGTTGTGAGTGAAATGGCAGCAAAGGAATGGGCCAGGTGAGATTTTCCAAGCTAGCATATCCATTGGGTATAAGCCATACCACCAGACATATTTAAAAAAAAACCAAAAACAAAAAGACAACCTACTTGTTTTGCCTAGTGGGAGTCAATCCTGACCATTAAGGCCTCCCATGCTTGCTTGACAACTGGATTTCCTAAAGTCACACCTCTGTGTTCTAATATTCATGAACTTCTTTCCCTTTTTTGCATTGCAGATGTTTGCTACAAGCTCCTCAGGTGAGTGATAAGTCTGGCTAAAGAGGGGGTGTTTGCTACATCTTGAAAACTGGAAGCTGGAGGGTAGAGAGTTACTCCCCCCTTTGGTAATGTAGTAATGGGCAGCCAGTGTCCAATGGTGGTTTAGACTACCTGGAATCAAGCTATCTGGGTGCAGAGAGACAGGACAACACTCAGATAGATACCAGGCACTGGAGGCTTTTGTGGTCTGTTGCAGGGATGGGAAACATCAGCAGCTGCCTAGATGCAGTTGGGCTACAACTCCCATCAGCCTCAGCAAACATGGTCAATGGCCAGGGATGATGGCAACGAGCATCAAAGACCAAGAAACCTCACGAGAGTTTCCCACTCCTGTTTGCAGCCAATCATTTTTCCTGGGCACAAAGTGACTGTCATTCAACAGTCATTTGGAAGCCCAAGTAATCCTCAGACAAGTCCGGAATCTTGTTTACAGGCAGATGTGGGCTTTTCCCTTCCAAGGTTGTCAAGGGGAGGGAGGGGAGGTGTGCATCTTTGTGTGGGAGCAATGGCAAACCAAGCCCTACAAGAAGGGCCTGCCAACAGCTGCTCCAAGGAAACAGGGCCCTGAATTTTGCTGGCATCACACCAGGGCAAGTGTTGCTGGGGCTGATGGGTGTTGTGGTTCAGGAGCTGCATCTGGAAGTCCAAACATTGACCAGCCCTGCTGCAGGGCTTTTCTGAGCAGATCTGCCATCTGTTGGTTGCTGTGAAGAAGGTTTGTGAATGGACAACCCTAGAAGAAAAAGAGGAAGAGGTAGTAGTTGGGACAAAATTTTAATACAGTGCCAGTTGCATAGTTCAAGACTTTTTCCACATACCATCCTGCCTTTTGTTTTGCAGTGCCTGAAGAGGACCCAATTCATCAGCGGCCAAGGCTTAACCTCCACCCCACTGCAGAAGTCTGGCTGATTCAGAAATTGTTGCTCCTGATCAGATCTCTCGCTCCCTTCTCCCACTACAAGCGTTCCCCACTGCAATCTGACCTCTGCTTCATCCACACCCCACCCTTTCCTGCTGAATAAACAGCTTTACAAGGTGGATTCTTTTTTAGCAATGTGTTTCTTTGAGATAGGCTGTTTTTAGCAAGGATGGTGAGGTCTATTGCAGATATTAATATTGCACAGTTTGAAGAGACTGGATGCATGAAAACTGACTCCTTTTTGGAAATAAAACATTGTCAAGGTCAATAACTTTAATTAAAAAATTACTTGCAGAACTTTCTTCAAAACATGACAAAAAGCAGAAAATGATACATCCAAACAGTTCCACAAGACATGTGCCAGTCCAGAGCATAGGCTCAGCATTTTAGAAAATATGAAATCCCCCAAACACACCTATAAGCCTTCTTACTTCCACAGAGCCTGCGAACAAAAAACACAACGGCTGCTCCCTTCTCATGTGAGCTAAGGTTAAACACTCACGCATTAGCTAGCAGAAAGCAACAATAGTTAACAATCAACTCAGTTAAACCTCAGTCTCCCTTAGAAGACTTAGAAGACAGTGGAATTTCTCCATGTTAAACTTTTTCAGCAAAACGCATTTAGCCATTTAGCCATTTCAGTGTCAATTAAACAATTATACTAACAAGGTCCCTAGACCATTGTGTAACAGACAGTGAGCATTTAACTTTCCAGACTCAAAGTATGTCTTCTGGCAGCCATTAGGGAGCATACCATCCATTTGTACTGTCCTGCTATTAACCCTCATACTATGGGAATATAGTTTAAACGTACCAGAACATCTGAAAATATCAAAAATATTAATTTGGACAACAACTTCAGACCAAAAGGAATATATCAGTGGACATACATGTACTACATGCTTCAATGAGGCCCTTGCAGCATCACAACCCCAGCATCTACATGCCTGAGATGATGGCTTCCTGTACACCCATTTGGGTGGACCAATCTGCATTTCAAATCCGTTCTGTATAGATCCTCGAGCGATTTCCCATTGTTAAGGTTGTTCAGAACATTTTAATTTCCTATTCCACAACTCTCTACATTTTTAAGCATCTGCTTCACAGAAATCCAAAGAGCATTTATAAACAGCAGTTATAGATATAGCTTTCTGAGAAGTTCTGGAAAGTCCCTCCAACAATTTAGGAGATGCCAAAGTGCTCAAATCAGACACCAGCAGATGTTGCCTTTCTAGATATTGCCATTCAGCATTTGCCGGTAAATGATATTTAAACCTCAATGTGGGAAATGACCAAAATTCTCCACCTGAACCTATCTGCTGATCTAATATATACCTAAATCCCACATATCAACCCACTTTTTTTCCAGAACAGAGACTGACTTTCTATCTTCAAATCTGTATTGCCCCATCAAATTAATCTGCCATGAGCATATGGGCCAAATTATAACTGATGAGACAATACATGCCATGTCTTTGCTGTTGCTAAAATTGTACGTGGGATGAGGTGGTATTTCTCTTTTCTCCAAAGCTGCCCATCCTAAGAGAAGTGCTAAGAAGTCTTCTCTAAAAATACCCATGCTGGCGTAGTCATAGAATAGTAAGGATTCAAAGGATGGCTGTCTCTCTGTTCCTGTACTTTTTCGGGAAGGATGGATGCGGTATGTTTCTCATTCATTGTGAGCTGAAGGCGATGTTCCCCTCAGGGAGACCTCAGTTCTGCAACCCTGGTAGGTGTTGATCTTGTTATGGACACCACACGCCCCACAACCCTGGGACTTTCATTCACCCAAATGCACAGAGACTGATCTCACCCCCTGTCTCCTAGCCCCTTCCTCACTTTCCTGCCTTGCAGATCTTCCTATACACCCTCCCCTGCAGCTCTGAGGACCCCCACTTCGCCCAAATGCACAAAGACTGGGCTAGGTGCTCAGCAGATTCGAGAAGGTGTTAGCGTGCAGTGCTCAGGAGGGAAAGAAGCCAGCCAGGAGCCTGGCAGGATAAGACTTGTTGAATTTATTTGTGATGCAAAGCCACGGAAAGGACTTTGGGGGTGGAGTGGGGGAGAAAATAATATTTCCTCTGCAGCATGATTCCTCCTTCCCACATTCCTCTCCTCTCCTCTCTGGGATGGAGCTGCGCACTTGGGAGATGCTCCCCGCAACAGGGAGGGGAGGGAAGAGTTGCTGCTGTCACCACCACAGTTCAGCTGGTGCCTTTGGGGAGGCAGCCAGACCACTTCGCTTGGTGGGCTGTGTTCACAGCTGCCTCTTTTGTGGGGCTGAAAGGAAGATTCTGTTATGATATGGATGCAGTGCAGCTGCAAACTGCTAGCTTGAGAGGTAAACATGATGGGAATGTTGGGACTGTTCCGTGGGAATCAGAGGGGCAGTCTATTCACAGTGCGAAGCACCGGAATTAGCTCAGAGTGTAATATGAGCTCTTCCGTTTATTCCTATCCAGGAAGTGTTTGTCTCTTTTTACTGCTGGAGTTTGAAGAGAGCAGTCATGTTTTTGTAACGCTGCAAAGACAGAAATAAAGGCATGTAAATACGTTTCTGTCTATGTCTTTCCCCTGCCCGGGGGGCAGGAAAGAGGGGTGTGTTCTTCTCACGTTTGAGAAGAATCGCCGATCGAGACCTTGCCTGCGTCTGCTGGGGAATGCAGCCAGGGAGGTCAACAGGGAATCAAGCCGGGTGCCTACGATTGTTGCCAGTTCCTCTGATAAAGGGCTTGATATCCCAACATCTGGTAGCAGAGGATGGTTTTGATCCATGAAAGCAGCTAAAGAGGTTGATGGATCGTACTTCATCCTCTGCAAGGAGATAAAGGAGTTTGTGGTAGCATGCGGATGGAAAAAACAGCGAACAGCTGAACACCGATGCAGACGTTTTTGCTGATAAGCAAGGAGCAACGGAACCCCAAGGTATGCTGATTTATGGGCTAAAAGAGTGAACGCAGATTGATTCTTCTCTGGTTCACAAAAGCTGTCTTTTTTGGATAGAAAAGCAGCACTGAGAGAGGGCCACATTCTTCTCATTCTTGGGACTGATAACAGTTTGCTTGCTCAAAGAAGGAATGTCCAGTTGCTAAGCAACGAGACGTCAGTTTTTTCAGCTACTTCAGTGATAGTTAGCTTGAAAAGAAAGTGGAAAGGTCCTAGCCAACACGGCTGACAGTGTAAGAGGCTAGAAAAGCAACGTTTGTTTTGTCTGCTATCTCACTGCTCTTGGAGGGACTTCCAGAGCAGCCTGCGTTAAGCTGCCAGGTGCAAAGAGTAAACAGCCAGCTATTGGAATTTAGAGGCTCGAGAGTGAGAGCTAAGGCTTGAGATTGAGATGGCTTTGTTCTCTCAGAAGCTCCGAAAAGCTTGTGAAGCTGGAGTGAGAAGCAAGAGCCGAAAATTGACTACCCCAGAAGGGGAGAGCCAAGATGACGCTGGCCAAATTCCTGAAAGCTTATCGAAAGCTGAGGAGAGCTTTGACCCCAAAAGGGGGAGTGAAGGAACTGTTGCTGCTGCTGCTGTTGCTGTTCCTGTTCTTGCTGCAACGGATGTTGCTGACAGGGGGAGTGAGGATCGGTGTAGCGCCCCCATTGCCATTGCAAGGAAAGAACAAGCTGAAGCTCTGAACGTTGTTCGTTGTTTCAATTGTGGACAGACTGGGCATCTTCAGCGGAACTGTAAGAGGCCACATCAACAGAAAGGAGCTAAGGGGAGCTCTGCAAAGCCTGAGGCGTCAGGCAAAAGTCGTACCAAGTCCCAGATGAAACCTGCAAAGGCATTGCTGTCAACAAAAGCCGCATTTTCAACGGAAAACGCTTTTGTTTTGGACACTGGAGTGACTCAACACATGACGTCGCACAGAGGACTGTTTTCTACATTTAAGAAGCAAAGCTTCGCTGTGAAACAGGTCAATGGCCAGGAGCTGGAAGCGACCGGGTTTGGAACTGTGTATCTTGAAAGTCTGAACTTGACTATTAACAATGTGTATTTGATTCCTGCTTTAAAGTTCAATCTGCTGAGTGTTTCGCAGATCACAAAGAAAGGACTGACTTTGTCCTATGATAGTGAAAGCTGCAAAATCTTCAAAGATGGAGAGCTGTATCTTTCCGCCAGAGAGAAAGATGGACTGTATTTGTTGACTTTTGATCAAAGTGATTGCATAAATTGTAATGCATCTTAATCTGACATGATTTCTCTTGCAGGTATGGCGAAGGACGTCCAGAAGGCAACCAAAGTTAACAGTGCATTTCAGCAAGTGTATGCTGATGTGATTGGTCCTCTAGCACCATCTAGAGGCAATGCAAGATATTATCTTGTGTGTGTGGATTATTTCACTCATTATGTGTGGATATACATATTGCAGAAACCACAAGAAGCCTTAGAAAGGTTTAAAGAGTTTTGTGACAAGGTTAAAACTGTTCATGATGCTAACATTGATTGTCTTTTCACAGATGAAAAGCCAGTTTTTCTTTTACAGGATTTTCAGGATTTCCTGGATAAGAAAGGGATAAGGCACAAGACTGCTGTTTCTGCAGGAGCATGGAACAAAAGTGTCTGTGTGCAAGTGAACAAAGAATTGCAAAATGGGATGAAGGCGCAATTGCTGAGTTCACATTTGTCACATGAGCATTGGGCGGAATCGCTATTGTGTTTTAGTTACTCTTGGTTGAGAAAGGTTTCAAAAGGTTTGGGATGTTCTCCTTTTGAAAAGCTATTTCACAGAAAACCTTCTGTAGCCCATTTTAAGGTTTTTGGGTCTCATGTTTTCACTGAAGCTCCAGGTGGAATAAAGAATGCCAGAGGCATTTTTGTGGGTTATGAAAAGGGTCTCTACAGAGTAATTTTGTCTGAATCTGGCCAGGTGATTCTCACAAAATTTCTAGAGAGTGCTCCTGAACAGGAGAGAGTAATTGTTCACACATTTCCCACTGAGGACAATTCAGATGATGATGATGATGATGATTTTACTGATTACAGTGGTACTGAGAATGACAGTGATAGCTCAAAGAGCTCAGTTGACACAATCATTGAGAGGAAATCTCACACAATGGCTACACCTTCACAGGTGGAGGATGAACCACTGTTTACTATTGGAACTGGTTCTCCAAAGAGTCCTGAGACTGAACCAGTGAGCAGAGAGGATCAGCACCTTATACGCAGGTCCAAGGGAGTTACAAAGGGTGTACCACCCAAGAGGTATTCAAAAGAGTTTGCTAACTCAGCTGTTGCATGTGTTACTATTGTTGACAACTCAAGACAGGTTGAAGCTGTGTCTAAGTCAGAGACAAAGACGCGGCAGGGAGTTGCTAAGCGTAACACTACATTCCCTAGCCAAGGTAATGCAGATGCACTCGTTCCTTGGAAGTCAGACAACCAGAGAGGTACACTGGGGAAAACAGTGGCGGGTAGTTCCAAAGGCGGAACTGAAACAACAGGGGATTGTTATATGTATAACAACTGTTTGTTTTCTTCTCTGGATCAAGCTATGTTTGCAGCGCACTTTGATTCATATGGGGGAGTATGTTACGATATGGATGCAATGCAGCTGCAAACTGCTAGCTTGAGAGGTAAACATGATGGGAATGTTGGGACTGTTCCGTGGGAATCAGAGGGGCAGTCTATTCACAGTGCAAAGCACCGGAATTAGTTCAGAGTGTAATATGAGCTCTTCCGTTTATTCCTATCCAGGAAGTGTTTGTCTCTTTTTACTGGTGGAGTTTGAAGAGAGCAGTCATGTTTTTGTAACGCTGCAAAGACAGAAATAAAGGCATGTAAATACGTTTCTGTCTATCTCTTTCCCCTGCCCGGGGGGCAGGAAAGAGGGGTGTGTTCTTCTCACGTTTGAGAAGAATCGCCGATCAAGACCTTGCCTGCGTCTGCTGGGGAATGCAGCCAGGGAGGTCAACAGGGAATCAAGCCGGGTGCCTACGATTGTTGCCAGTTCCTCTGATAAAGGGCTTGATATCCCAACAGATTCTGGCTTCTCCTTCCTCAGCAGTCTGGGCTGGAGAGTGGGTCACTCCAGCTGTAGCCAAGGCAAAGTGGGGAAGCATCCCTCACCCAACTTGCACCCTTATTTTTTTTGCACCCAGGGCAACTGCCCCGATGGCCCCTACCATGCTATGTCCCTGACTCCTATAGCCTACAGTGGACTAACACCAGCCTTCCATGTTATTCTCTTTCTTTCAATTATTACAGTTCCACATACTACAATTAACTATACTGGTGGCGCAGTAAAATTGAATGGTTAGCATTAGCATCAATGTCTGGAAGGTTTTGTTCCAAAACTGTTATTATATGGTCTCAGACCATTAGCCTAATTGCCCTGTATAAAAGGGTGTTGTAAGTATGTGGACAGAGAAGGAGCATCCTACACAGCCAGAAGTGCTAGACGGAGACAAGTGACAGAGTGAGAGAGAGAAGGCAGGGAAATGTTGGGCATACGATTATTTTTGATTGCTCTGCTGGTGGGTCTTTTGATTCTGTACTTCCTGAAACAGCTCTGGTGGTCACGCAGACACTTCCCTCCAGGGCCCCTTCCACTTCCTGCCATTGGAAGCATGTGGCGGACTGTGATCAGGCTCTATCAAGAGACATTCACTAAGGTACTTCTTTCTAAATAATTGGCTGGGAAGGAGAATTCATGAAGCGAAGCATGAATTATTTTCTTCTCGTGGTAATTGTGGATAACTATGGTCTTTGTGAAACCTTCTGGCATGAATTTTATAGGAGAAATCAGTATGTGATATCTAGGAGACTTGGGGTCCAATCTCCTGGGAGGTGGGGGGTGTTGAAAAGCAGTTTAAGCACTCATGTTATTTTCACACCAACCCTGTGGTTGGGCTGAGAGCTAGAGACTAGCCCAAGGTCACTCAGTGAGCTCTGGGGCAGAATTGCATCTCTGCTTCTCCCCAATCCCAGTCCAACACTCTGACCACTGGAAAGTCATCAAAGAAAAGCATCTCCCCAGGCCTGGGTACTCTAATAGTTCTAACTTGAAATACATTTTGAAAGTGCCCAACCCAGGGAACAAATATCCTAGTATTTCTCACAAGTATATAGGTGGTCCACTCAGGAACTGACTTCTTGTTAGCATCTCTGGGTTACAGAAAGATCTCTGAAATGTCCTCAGAGGCCAGTGCACTCTCACACACGTGGGCAGAATGAAGATTCAGGGACAAAAAATCTGATAGCTTAGTTCAGACTGGAGAATAAATAGGCTTCTTCTTTTTTCAGCTGCCCAGATAAAAAGTGAAATGCGCAAATACTTTAAAATCCGATTCACAGTATGAATGACCACTGCCAAATGGGCAAACCCCCTCTCGCTCAAAAAAGTTAAAGGGTCAGGAAATGTTAGCCATGGAGGCATGCCAGGATTGAAACATGAGGTTGTACAATGAGAGTGGCTCTGAAAACTTTACAGAAGAGGGAAGAAAAAAGCTAAGCAATTTATCAGGAGCTAGTGATCAGTGTGTTTGTTTCAGTTCAGAAGCATAACATCCAGTGGAGCCACAACTTACACTCTTTGCAATGATGTGTTCCCTGTAACTTCTCGCTAGGAGGCTTATAGGCTCATAAACACAGGTGCTGATTCATTTATCTGTTTTAAAATGTTGTTGCACCAGCATTCCTCAAGCAGTTAATAGCAGTTGGCTCCAAAGGTGGATGGACTACAAGTTAGTGAAGTTATCAGGCACCCCATCTAAAACATACCACACGGGTAGCTGAAGCATTTAATATGCTCCATAAGTAATATGCTTCAAAGTAGGTGGAACAAAACTGTTGCGTTCTCAAAGTAAAGGAAGGATTGAACTCTGATTAATAAGAATATACACAGAGGCTTGAACCAGCAAGACTCTGGGAAGGGTGCCTATAATTGTGTCTCTCTGTGCTTGTCCGAGTGCAGCCCCCTGGCCCAGGTAGTTTTTATTCACAAAAGAGCTTTTTACAGAGTGTTCGTAAGAACCAATCAGATTTCCTCTGAGCATTTCCACAAATCCACGTGGGGACAAAGTTAAACTACTAAAACTAATTAAGCACAAATATTTCTGGGGTAAACAAAGAACAGAACTACAAAGAAGAGCATCTGGCAACCCCGGAGGTAATAAACAAGCAACTGCTGTGTACGTGACAAGAAAAATGGACAGTAGAGAAAATGGCCAGAGATGCAGAGGTGTAGAATGATCAAGAATCATATCAAAATAGTTTAAACCCAGTCAACACAATGCTTTCATTGCTGACACAGATGGCTTACTCTACATTTGTTATAATTCCTCATAGCAATCCCACTACATCTCTGGATATTTGCACTCCTACACAAAACCAAGAGCACATGCATCTCTGGGTGCTGTCCTGTCTGTTTGCAACATCACTTGATGTGGCTGCATAAGGATGGGCTGATGGGCTGAGATCTAAGATGGGCATGTACAGGGAACCCCTGACTTCTGCAGGGGTTGCGGTCTGGGTCCTTGCATGCAACAGTGGAGCACACGTAAGTCCTGTTAAGCATAATTATTTAATTTACACTAAAATGGGGAATGCCTGTGTGTAATTGAAACGGACATGGGGGATATTCCACTGGAGTATACCTGTAGGGACTGGGCAGAGGAGGAATGGTGGAGACCGCCTCCCCATGCTGACCCTTCCAGGGAGGAGGAAGAGGAAGACAGTATAGATTTACAACAGGGGGTTGAGGGAAGTCGCAGCTCAGAGGCAGATGAGGGGGAAAGCTGGGAAATCATGGGAGAGCCAGAACAACACCCAGCTGATACGTTGTCATTAGAATGCATTCCAGACCCTCCATCTCCCAGAACGCGGCGAGCCTTAAAAGTAGAAGAGCAAAGAGGTCAAAGACAGAGGGCATGGAGCAGCACATGTAGAGGAGACAATGAGAATGACGAATGAGGGAGTGGGCGAGACAGGGACAGGGGGTGGAGATTCACTTGGGACAATGTCATTATCCAAGAGGCTGGGTTCTATAGCCTCTCTCTGTAAAGATTGAAATCAAGAAGAATGCTAAGAGACCTTTCCTTGTCTTTATACTTTCCTGGGCAACCTACTGGGAGCCACTAACAGCATCCTGACAATACCAAGTTAGAAACAGCTCTCTCTGAGTGCCTAGAATAGTTGACGCAGTCGAAATAAATAAATAAATAAATAAATAAATAAATAAATAAATAAATAAATAAAATTGTCCAGTAGCACCTTAGTGACCAACTAAGTTTGTTCTGGGTATAAGCTTTCATGTGCATGCACACTTCTTCAGATACACTGAAACAGAAGTCACCAGACCCTTATATATAGTGGGAGGGGGGTGGTTTCTCAGAGATGGGTGATTGACTCAATGGGTATGGTAAACCTGTTGATGACTGTTAACGACTGCAATTAGTCCTACAGGAAAAAGCATGGGATAGTATGCAGATGACCAAAAATAGCTTTAGCATGTGTAATGAGACAAGAATCCAATATCTCTATTCAGACCAGGTCTCTCCATAGTTTTCAGTTTAGTAATAAGTTGTTATTTCTCTTTCAAGTCTATTTCTGAAATTCTTTTGTAATAAGACAGCCGCTTTGAGATCTGTACTGAATGTCCTGGGAGACTGAAGTGTTCTTCTACTGGTTTCTCTGTCTTGTGATTCCTGATGTCAGATTTATGACCGTTTATCCTTTGGTGTAGGGTTTGGCCTCTTTGTCCAATATAGAGAGCTAGAGGGCACTGCTGGCATTTAATGGCATACACAATGTTAGAAGATGAGCAATTAAATAAGCCTGAGATGGTATGTTTGATGTTGTTGGGTCCAGTGATGGTGTTGTCTGTGTGTATGTGGCAGCAAAGTTGGCATCTGGGTTTATTGCAGGCTCTGGTACCAGTGTCCATGTTAAGTCTGGTTGCTGTATTATTGTGGGTGAGGAGTTGTTTAAGATTGGGTGGCTGTCTGTAGGCAATGAAAGGTCTTCCTCCCAGAGCTTGAGAAAGAGAACTGTTGTTGTCTAGGAGAGGCTGTAAATCTCTGATGATGCATTGAACTGTTTTAACTTGGGCACTGTATGTGATTACTAGTGGTGTTCTGTTATTTTCTCTTTCGGGTCTGACTTGCAGCAAGTTCTCTCTGGGTATCAGTCTGTTAGTTGATCTGTTGTTTAACTTCATCAGGCAGGTATTATAGTTCCAAAAAGGTTTGCTGTAGATCTCTTAGGTGAGAAACCCTGTCTGTAGAGTTGGAACAGACACGGCTGTAACATAGGTAAAGGTAAAGGTACCCCTGCCCGTACGGGCCAGTCTTGACAGACTCTGGGGTTGTGCGCCCATCTCACTTAAGAGGCCAGGGGCCAGCGCTGTCCGGAGACACTTCCGGGTCACGTGGCCAGCGTGACATCGCTGCTCTGGCGAGCCAGAGCCGCACACGGAAACGCCGTTTACCTTCCCGCTGGTAAGCGGTCCCTATTTATCTACTTGCACCTGGAGGTGCTTTCGAACTGCTAGGTTGGCAGGCGCTGGGACCGAGCAGCGGGAGCGCACCCCGCCGCAGGGATTTGAACCGCCGACCTTTCGATCGGCAAGCCCTAGGCGATGTACAATTGATTGTTTGGTATGTTTGGTATGGTAGCTGAAAGCATGTAGATATGCTTGTTGGTCAGTTAGTTTTCGGCATAAGGTGGTGTCTATGCGTCCATCCTGTATTTCTATAGTAGTGTCTAGAAAATGCATAGATTGCATAGATTGGTTCATTGCTAGGTTGATGGTGGGGTGAAAGTTATTGAATGACTGGTGGAAGGTGTCCAGGGTCTGCTGTCCAGATAATAAAAATATCGTCAATGTATCGCAGGTGCAAGAGAGGTAGAAAAGTATGTTAACTATTGTTTTTGTTAATTTATTCATCTACTTTAAATATATACTCTCATGAAACTGCAGGTTATTACAATGTTTACAATTTGTGTGTAAATATTCAATAAACCATTTCCATTCTTTTATAAAAAGTTTGTTATCTTGATTTCTTCTTTTTATGGTAAGTTTTGCCATTTCTGTATATTTTATAAGCTTTTGAATCCATTCTTCTTCTGCTGGAACTTCTCCTTCTTTCCATTTGGGGGCATTCTTGCTGCTGTAGTAGCATACATGAATAAGTTTATGTACAATTCGGGAAGTTATGTCCTCCTAATTCCCAAAAGCTTCTGGGGGTTGTTGTTTTTAACAAATGCTATCACAAACATCCTTTTCAATTCATTATATAGCATTTCCCAGTAAGTTTTAACCTTACTACAAGACCACCACATATGATGAAAAGAACCTTCTTTCTCTTCCAACACTTATTTGATTTAGATTTATACATTTTTGCCAATGTACTTGTTGTCAGATACCATCGATATATCATTTTCATATAATTTTCTCTAAGACCATAACATGCTTGTAAACATCAGGAAGAACTTTATGACAGAAAGAGCTGTTTGTTAGTGGAATGGACTCCCTTAGGAGGTTGTGGACTCTCATTCATTGGAAGTTTTAAGCAGAGGTTGGATGGCCGCCTGTCATGGATGCTTGAGCTGAGATTCCTGTGTTGTAGGGGGTTGGACCAGAAGACCCTCAGGGTCCCTTCCGACACTACAGTTCTTTGGTTCTATGATCAGTATGGAGGGGGTTGAAAGGGGGTGGCCAAATCAGGAGGGAAAAGGAAGTGCAGAAAGAGGAGTGATCTGTGTGTAGGAGAGAGTTGAGGAAAGCGACGAGGAGGGTGGAGGACAAAAGGGAGTAAGAGTAAGAATGGGGTTGCAAAGTAAGTTGCAAAAAGGAGGGTGAAGGAGGCTTGGGGATAGGGTTGGAGATGAAAGCAGGGGCATGAAAGGGCCTGAAAAACAGGAGATGGGATGAAGGTGATAATGGGTGCAAAGCAGAGCTGCAAAAAGAAGAGACGTCAGCAGTTGCATGAGATGGGAAGGGGAAGCTCTAGGGGGTTAATGTGCCAGGAATGGCAAAGAGTTTGGCAAGTGGAGGAAGCATGAGTGCAGCCTCCTGTAACTTTCCTATTGTATTACACCTTGCAGCGGGGAACAGCACAGAGTTTATAAGGATGGGGATGTGTTGTACCCCCTGGTATAGACTCCATATTGACTTCTTTAACTCCTTCTGGCAGCTGGAAGCGGAACATTCTCAGCAGGCTGGTCAGGAAGATGAAAATTTCGGTCTTTGCCAGCTGCATTCCCAAACACATGCGAGACCCTGCGGAGGAGACAAGGGGAAAGCAGCAAGTGAGCAATAATTTACTTTCCAGTGTCCATTTCTTTGTACTCTACATAATACAATGGTGAACTAGACATAGTTAGGACAGGGAAATAATCAAGGCTGTTGTCAATTCCCTAGCCTGCTGAGTGCCAACATTTCATAGTTGATTATGAGAGGCAAACTTTGGTCAACTGCCCTGAGCAATAGCGGGATAAGTCACAAACCCAGATTGAAAAAAACTGAAAGAGATGGGAAGAGAGGGAGTAGAGGTTGTAGAAGCTGATTACCTTGTGCTTGCACCCCTGGTTGTGGTGTCAAGGTTTCTGGGTTTCTTTGATTATTTGGTGCTGACACAAAGAGAGCTGCAAGGCTTTTAAAAAAAATACTCAACTGCCTCTGCACAATCCCCAAGGGTGATATTCTATGAGCTTAATAATCTTCTTCTTAATAATCTTCTTCTTAACCTTGCATTGTGCAAGAAGGTCCAGCACAGGGCTAATCATTTTTTTTATTTTAAAAAAGAAATCATAGTACTCTGAATTCGCTCTTCCCTCCCTCCCACCCAACAACATAAAATGTTTGGAAGGGTATATTGTTGGGGGGCAGGGACAATAAGGAAAGCGCCATATAATATTTGCAAGTTTAATATTCCAAGGGCAGCTCATAGAATGTCTAGTTGTAGGGTCACAGCTAACCGGGCTGAGACAAAGTCTCTGCCTAAGAGCTGCTGACAGCCAGAGGTGACACTATAAGACACAGTAAAAGAACTCTTTGATGCCTTATGGAAAAAGTAGAAAACTCATTATCTCTAAGATGAATTAGGCACTTTAATTTGTCTTTCAACTGTTTCATCATCATAGTCTTAGAATACGATGGGATTCTAAGTGTAATATGAGAATTATGGCTCAACAAAGCCCAGCATTAACAACGCAGTTGAGTGTACATTATGAATCAACCCAGGTAATCAGGCCTATTGTTCTCCGCCAGCCCACCTGAGAAGTTCATTGTAAAAGGGTCTGAGCTGGTGCTCCAAGCTCAAACTGCATGGCTCTTACAAGCCATTTTTAAGTCTTTATACCCAGTGCTATTTTCCTAGAAAAAGAGGCGCTAAAACTTACCACAAATACCTTTTATAATGGCAATGATGCCCACCTGACAGGTGCTGGAACTGAGTTCCTGTGAGTTCCAGCTGGGAAAAAGCCCTGCTCATACCAATAATTTAGGAACTTGCAGCACTGTAACTAAGTCAAGTTTTACTGCCTGTGCAATGTTTTCTGAATGCTGTGTGGAAAAGCAAAGGACTCTGACCTTTGGAGAGTTTGTATGTGAACCATTATAAACTTACCAAATGTGTGGTCTTTTCCCTCTTCTTTGGAAGAGGGAAATTTTGAAAAGAACTCACAAGGGCATATATTAAAGGTCTAGCAGCCTATATTTCCACACTTTACTTTGTTGCATATTTTTTGATTTAAAATCTTTGCTGGGGTGTTCTCACCAAAAGAGTACTTGCCCCAAACCTGGATCTTGGAATTCTCCTTTCTATATATGCTGTATTATCATACAAAAATGGCTGGCTCATCTTTACTTTAAAACATCATATACAACAATTGAATAGGCATACAGTGGTAAAGGTAAAGGTAAAGGCACCCCTGCCCGTACGGGCCAGTCTTGACAGACTCTAGGGTTGTGCGCCCATCTCACTCAAGAGGCCGGGGGCCAGCGCTGTCCGGAGACACTTCCGGGTCACATGGCCAACGTGACAAAGCTGCATCTGGCGAGCCAGCGCAGCACACGGAAACACCGTTTACCTTCCCACCAGTAAGTGGTCCCTATTTATCTACTTGCACCCGGGGGTGATTTCGAACTGCTAGGTTGGCAGGCGCTGGGACCGAGCAGCGGGAGCGCACCCCGCCACGGGGATTCGAACTGCCGACCTTTTGATCGGCAAGCCCTAGGCACTGAGGCTTTTACCCACAGCGCCACCCGTACTTAATTCGTTCTGGAGGTCAGTTCTTAACCTGAAACTGTTCTTAACCTGAAGCACCACTTTAGCTAATGGGGCCTCCTGCTGCCACCGCGCTGCCGGAGCCTGATTTCTGTTCTTATCCTGAAGCAAAGTTCTTAACCTGAAGCACTATTTCTGGGTTAGCGGAGTGTGTAACCCGAAGTGTATGTAACCCGAGGTACCACTGTAATTATTTGTATAAAAAGGTTAAGAGATGTTTGGAAGTTAGCAATGAGGATGTCTGCTGAATTTCTGCAGGTACAATACTTTACAGCACATGGCAGATGATATTAAACACCCAGCTCCTGACAGATACAGGACAAAAATACTCCTTTGTTCTTTGAAAACGGAAAACTGGCACATACCTCAATCTCCTATAGAGGTCAGGATGAAAGAAGTAGAAAGCAGTGTAATTTAATTGCAGACTCAGTTCTGAGTGTGGTTTCAGACCAGGCTAAATTACATCCCAGGAAAAGATGTAGGGTAGCTTTAGCCTAAACATGCCCAGCAGTGCTGCTCCTGCCAGAAGGATGTTATTTCTGCTCTGCCTCCCTTGCTGCTGCTGTTGTCATTTCCTGGAATCTCCCCAATAAGCATGCCTGCAAATCACAACATAGCTTGGACATTGGCATTTACCTGCACCAAATGGCAGGTATTCTTCTCTAGCCACATATTGTCCGTTCTTGTCCAAAAAATGATTTGGGTTGAACTCTGTTGGCTTCTCCCATCGTGTTGGATCAAGAAGAACAGAACGCAGATCGGGAATAATAGTAGCCCCCTGCAAAGAAGAAACAATTGAAAGGGAATGCATATTTGTGAAATTTAAACTGAATTTAAACTGGGTGGGGTTTTTGTGGGGAGAGTGGCATTTACCAGTGGCCAGATTCATCTCCAACTTTTTTCCATTTAAAAGCTGCCTGTATGGGCAGGGGAAAGGACGGTCTTGTTCTCTCCATCCGTCTTTTAAAAGGGAAGACCCAAAACCAGAGGAAGACTGCTGGTCACCATATTTTCCCCTCCTTGATACATGAATAATAGAATTCTAGAGCTGGAAGGACTCCAAAGGACATCAAGTCCAATCACCTGCGATACAGGAATCTCAACTAAAGCTTAAATTACAGAAGACCATCCAACCTCTGCTTTGAAATCTCCAATGAAGGAAAGTCCACAACAGCTCTGTCAGAACTTGAAGCCATTGGTTTAGGTCCTGCCCTCTAGAGCAGGAGAAAACATGCTTTTTCTATTTGCCATGTGATAGTCCTTCAGATAGTTGAAGATGACTATCATATCTCCGTCTGACCAAGCTGCGGGGGGCAGTGGAGGACAGGAGTGCCTGGCGTTCTCTGGTCCATGGGGTCACGAAGAGTCGGACACGACTAAACGACTAAACAACAACAACAACAACATCATATCTCCCCTCAGTCTCCCTTTCCCCCAGGCTTTAGCATAACTAGCTTCCTCAATCATTCCTCATAAAGCTTAATTTCCATACTCTTTATACTCTTGCACACGTTCCAGCTTGTCAATATCCTTCTTAAACTGTGGTACCCAGAAATGAACACAGGACTCCACATGTGGTCTGACCAAAGTAGAATAGAGCAGTACTATTATTTCTGGACACTATACTTCTGTTGATGCAGCCTTGTATAGCATTAGCTTTTTTTTTATGCTGCATCACACTGTTGACACTATACTCCTGACAAAAAAAAAAAATAGCACTAGCCAATGGTGAAACAAGTCTGCAGATGGAACTCCTGCTCTTGTGTGGTTTTCTTGCTCTTCGGGTTTTAGACAACACAAGCTCCTGAATGGCTGCCTGCAACACTCAGTACCCTGCAGCCCAGTGATTCTGTTTGTTCTTGGGATACAGGAGTGCAGTTGTATCATGCTTCTATACCTTGGGAATGAGGAAACCGCAAATCTTCACATCCTCTGTACATTGCCTGACAACCCCAAAAAGTAAGGCATATTTAAAGCGCTGTGTTTCATGAATCACAGCATTGATGTAGGGCAATTTCTTCTTATCTTGATAGCTGACTGAGTGAGCAGAACCTATGACATCTTCTATCTCCTTGTAGGCTTTATCTGAAGAGAATGATAGAAACATATGGTTTATTTTGAATATTGCATTCCCCCCCCCCAAGATGGACATTTATTTCCCATGAACTTATTCCATACGATTCTGTGAATGAGTCCCTGTTTCTTACATTTATAGCCCACCTATTCCTCCAAGGAGCTCATGTCAATGTACATGATTCTTCTCCACTATAGATCCCAGGGGTGAAAAAGGGGAAAGTGAACCTCCGCCCAGCTGTTTCCGGTTACTAGAGCTGGCTGTAGGGCTATGATCCAAGGCTGTCTGTTTTACACTTAAAAACAAACACACATATCCTCCACCCCACAATATTTCCTACTTTCTTTCATTAATCCTCTTTTCCTTACTTGATCTTGGCAAACATCAATCAGGGAAAGGGCTCAGGCACTTATTTCACAGCAGAGGCAATGATGGCATCTGCTGGGGACCTCTTGGCCAGTCCTCTGTATGGGATCCAACTGTTAGAGGTTGAGGTCCCTTTGCTCTCCCCCCTAAAATATTTGAGGGGCCCGGACCTCCCAAAGTTGATGGATGTTACCATTCAAATGTGGACTGGGGCTTAAAGGTAAAGGTAAAGGTACCCCTGCCCGTACGGGCCAGTCTTGACAGACTCTGGGGTTTTGCGCCCATCTCACTTAAGAGGCCAGGGGCCAGCGCTGTCCGAAGACACTTCCGGGTCACGTGGCCAGCGTGACATCGCTGCTCTGGCGAGCCAGAGCCGCACACGGAAACGCCGTTTACCTTCCCGCTGGTAAGCGGTCCCTATTTATCTACTTGCACCTGGAGGTGCTTTCGAACTGCTAGGTTGGCAGGCGCTGGGACCGAGCAGCGGGAGCGCACCCCGCCGCAGGGATTCGAACCGCCGACCTTTCGATCGGCAAGTCCTAGGCGCTGAGGCTTTAACCCACAGCGCCACCTGCGTCCCTTGGACTGGGGCTTACTTGCCCCCTAATAATTTATTTGATTTGGAACCCCTGCCTCTTTATATCAAATAAATGAGCTTCTCTCAAAGAGAAAATCACCCATTAAACTGTGCAGAGGAAAAGGTGGCTTCATTGGCTATGTGTTAAACTGCCATTTATATTTCAAAAGATTCCAAAGTCCTTTTATTATGGCCAAAGAAAATGCAAAGAGGAAGGGAGTGAGCCCAGCAGAACTCTTCCAAGCTGAATGTTGAGCAAAGGGGAAGAGAGAGAATAAGGAAACAGGTGGCTTGTTACTGAAGTCATAATCTGTGCATTAGTTAACATTTCATATTTGTTGCAGAGTTTTAGAAGGGGTATGGCTTACAGGTTGTCATGAAGGAACCTGGACTTGGGGATTCATCACTATACCCCTGGCAAAAACAATGACCTCTTTATGCATCTTTCTCTCCCTTCCTTTGGCCATGCCGTTTCCCAATCTTCAAATTGTCTTCTCTCTATTTGCACAGCCATTCCTCTCCTTCAGAAAAACGTTCATTGACTCACTTAGCTTCATCCACTACCCACAACCGTCTCCTGTTCCAACTTTCTTACACATTCAGACCCTCCATCTCTTCCTGTCCCAGTAATAATAGATTGGAAGCTTCCTATGGGGACAGGGCATTCAGGGCACTTTACATTTCTGCTTCTGTTGACCTTGATTTTAGGTTCCAGAAACTATGTAGGAAAATGTTGGTGGGAAAAAGGGTTCTTTCTAGATGAGTAAGTCAAAAGCATTTAACTTATTTTGATAACCCTTTGTCTTCCAAAACTTCCATCATAAACTCACTAACTTTTAACTATTTCCGTTCCTTTAAGTTCCTTGTTTTAGCACCACATCAGATATGAATGAAACCTTTAAAGAATAAGAGTCCACTGTCAAGAGGTCAAGAGAAGCCCAGGCTCCCATAGCTCCCTCTCTCACCTTGGATATCTGGATGACTTGCCAGGAGGAGAAGCGCCCATTTCAGAGAAATGGTGGTTGTGTCTGACCCTGCTACAAAGAGGTCAAAGATACACTGAGCCATGTTTTCTTCATCATAGTTAGACTCTGGGTCATTCCTGCTCTGATGTTGAAAATAGGGAAGGTGACATGTCATTTACATGCATTACAACCTGTCCTTCAGCACTTATTTTATCTACTTTCACCCACTTATTACCATACCACCAGGAAATGCTTAATAAGGGGTCAAGGGTCCCATCACACCACCTGAAGTGAAATGGGAAGGTGCCACCACCACTGCCCTGATGCTGCTGCTTCCTCCCTTACTTCTTGCATTGCACAGCAGTGCCTGCAAAGTGACAGCAGCAACAGTGGTATCCAGTAAGATCCTGTGAGATTTTGATGAAACCTCACTGAAGCTGCCACCACTGCCAGCACTGCTTCTTCACCAGTGGTGGACTCCAGCAATTTGGCTCCAGGGACCACACATTCGCTCCATAAGACACACTTTTTTCCTCTTAAAAAGTAAGGGGAAATGTCTGTGCGTCTTATGGAGCGAATGTGTGGTCCCTGGAGCCAAATTGCCAGAGTGTGGCACGCTCCTGGCTGCTCTTTGGGGGTGGGTGGGGAGCCGCGCTGCTCTGTTGGCAGCCTCCACTTCCCCCTGCAGCCCCGGGAAGTTTTGGGAAGAGCGGGCAGGCTGCGCGCAGATGCCCCGCGCTCCTGTGCTGCTCTTTGGGGGTGGGGGTGGGAGCCGCACTGCTCTGCCGGCAGCCTCCACTTCCCCCTGCAGCCCTGGGAAGCTTTGGGAGGCTTTGCGTTGCTTTTGCTGAAGCTAGAACAGCAAGAGGGATAGCTGCGCAAACGCTCTTCAACAACATTTGATTCAGAATAAATATATATATATTTGTTTTCCTCCTCTAAATACTAGGTGCAGCTTATGGTCGTGTGCATCTTATAGAGTGAAAAATACAGTAGGTGTTCAGTCAACAGGGATGTCTCCTGTTGGCACTCCACTGCCCAAGGCTGTTAGCAATTTCACCCCTCCCAACCTTCTTTTTAAACCTCATTCGAACAGTTTGTTATAATACTGTTGTTGCTGTTGTTGCTGCTGTTTTAAAACAAACCTTTTAAAAGCCTTAGCCCCACCCACTAAATTGTTTCATGGATGGATCTGGAACAGGTGGTCCCCGGGGTGGCCTACAGAAAATTGGGCTGAATTGAGAGCCACAGATTGAGGCCACAAGGCACACAGGGGGGATTGTATACATTCCTGCAAAGGATAGCATGAGTTAGAACTATGCACCAACATATCCTCCACTGAAGAAAAGTGAAAGAAAAAATGAAACCATTGAATCGGTAGAGCTTTCCTGTTGTCTCTGCCCATGTTTGAATGTGAGATGAACACCAATCCAGAATAATTTATGCACAGAAGCAATGCTCCAAAGGGAAGACCCCTTACTTGACACAAACAAATTTCTACTCATTCACACTTACATTTGGGGTTATAGAAATACCTGGCATTTCCTACCCATTTCAATAGATGTTTATGGATGGAAGTCAACCTACTTTAGCAACTAAAATGACTATGAGGGAAATTTGGCGAAACTGGATGTGCTTTTCAGCTGAGATTCAAAATAAAAATATTGGTGTCTTGGCAAGACATTAGTATTCACATGTAGGACGGAATATAACAATTCCTTGGATGAGCAGGATTCAGTTTCAAAGCAGGTACTTACTTTTTCCATCTCAAGTAGATAGAAATCAATGAAATCCTGTGGCTCATGCAGAGCCAGATTCTCCTTATGCTTCTCTATCTCCTCCTTTGCAAATGACACTACCATCTCCATGCAGGACAAGGCCTTCTTGTGGGGCCCTGGGAGATATTTCATGAGCCGTGGGAATGCTTCATACAACTAAAGGAAAGATAGCAAAAATGCTGTCATTACCATGAGGAAGCTTGGTCACATGTTTCATGTTTTGGATTAGCACTTTAATAATCTGCATAATCCTTCAGGGCTAGCATATTACTGTGCACTTCTGCAATTTTTATTATTACTTATTTTATTTCTTAAATTCCCCAGTTGCCCTGTCAAATAATGCCCACCTTTCCTCTACAAAAAATCTTTTAAAAAGAAAACTTTTCCTTTTTCCCCTTTTTTCTGCATTAAAGATCAATTGCATACCTTTTCTGAATACCATATATATATATATATATATATATATATATATATACACATACATATACTTAAACAACAACAAAAAAGTTGTACATTTATATCATTTGTGACAAGGGAAACAAAGTTCACAACAACAAAACAAAAAAAACCCCAAAATTCATATATTCTGACAATAAATCTTAGTGTACAGCTAACTTCCTGTTGTCTCCATACTTCACTTAGTATTTACTAACTTATTGCATAAACATATCCATTCCTTTTATAATAAAGTATTATTTCTCCGATATCCTTATTTCTTGCTTAATATAGCTACAGAGGATATTCAAAGGCTATGACTGAGTTCAAACTGCAACAACTGTTCTTAAGATATGTTTTAAAAATTTCCCATTTTGCAATACAATGGTACCTCTGGTTACGAATGTAATTCATTCCAGAGGTCTGTTCTTAAGCTGAAACCGTTCTTATCCTGAGGCGCACTTTTGCTAATGGCACCTCCCACTGTGCGCACACCTCTGACGCGCGACTTCCACTCGCATCCTGCGGCAAAGTTCACAACCAGGAGCAACTACTTCCGGGTTAGAGGAGTTCATAACCCGAAGCGTGCGTAACCAGGAGCATTCATAACCAGAGTTACCACTGTAAATACTTGTTTTGAATTATCTTTCATTTTTCAGTTAATTTGGCTAGCATATTCAACTAATTTTTGTAACCATTCTGACCTGAAAGGGATTTTATCACTCTTCCAGTTAGTCGCCATTAGGATTCTTGTGGCGACAGTGGCATATAATTAGATTTAAACCTAATCTATCTTCTCCAACACTCTATCCTCTATCATAAGGGATTACAGAATGTTGAATGGGGGCCCTAAGATCCTTGGGAGACCTCTCTGGCTCTGTAGGAATGAAAATGTCTACTCACAGAATGCTGGATGCTGCCTTGAAATTTTAGGACAGAATCCATGGCTTCTATCAGCTTCCGGAACCTTTCATCTTCAAGAGCAAACCGGTACCCAAAAGCCACAGCACATATCACGTTGGAGACTGCATTAGTGATGGGCATGGAGGGGTCAAGTGGTTGTCCTGCAAAATAAAGTCATACTAATGTGAGTTCAGTTGCTCCTGTTCATGCTGAGAGTGGGATTTTATGATGGTCAAGAGAAACCTGCTGTGATCTCCAGCACAATGGGGCAGTGTGTCTCCCAGAAGGTTGGTGGTTCAAGTCCACCCAGGGACAGCTGTGGTCAGGATTCCTGTATTGCAGTGGATTGGACTAGATGACTCTCTGGGTCCCTTCCAAGTCTACCATTCTGTGATTCTAAAGCATATTACATTCCTTTCCAAAATGGACAGAGGCAATACACATAGATTTCTGCAGACTGGAAAATAAGGAAACCCATCACCATCACCTAGGATCATGTACCCTTTGAACTTGCAATGACCTCCACAAGCTGACGGGCCTCCTCTGCTATTTGGTGCTCCATGCCTTTCTTCCCCAGTCCCAGCTTCCGCATAGTAACCACTCCAAGCCGTCTCTGTTGCTTCCAGACGTGACCATTTGATAATATAATACCTATGGGAAATCACTGAGAAATTATTATTTACAGAAATTAATGTAAATAATTAAGTTGCCAGCCTGGAAGAAACTATGTTCACTGAAGTTCATGTCCTTGAATTTAATAACTACTTGGTCTCTCTGAAGCAAAGAATTAGATGATACAGAACCCGTCTCAGAGTATTATATGGGTATCTCTATGATATTGGCATAACAGAACCTCACTTTCTGTTGCCTTTCGTCATTCAGAAATTCATTATTCATTATTGTGTGATAACAGAACAGAAATCAGGTGGTCCCAGAAGTCCCTGCACTTTACAGTATCAGAAAAATGTGAGATCTCCAGATATGTGATATCTACGATGGGGGATTTTGTCTAGCGTTTAAAATTATGGAAAACTCAGGTGATACCTGCAAGTTCAGTCTTTGTTGCACAAACAACCAGTGTTGATAAAGATAAACTGAACTCCTTCTGTGGCATTAGCTATCCCTCCCAATTTGGCGTCATCTGCAAATTTGATGAGCATCCTCTCAATTCCTCCATCCAAGTCATTTATAAAGACATTGAACAACAACATGCCCAGGTCAGAACCTTGCAGCACCCCCTTGTCCCACTTTCCAAAGTGATGAGGAACTATTAATGAATTTGGGTTCTGTCAGTCATCCAGCTACAAATCCACCTAACAAGTATCTCATTCATCCCACATTTTAGCAACTTCCTTGCAAGAATATAATGGGGGGTTTTGTCTTTGACTTCTGGGAAATGAAATTGCCAGCGAGGCAATGGAGGAATTTGCCGGACCTTACATTCTTGGCAGAGTTTGAGTTCCAACAGATATCAGGGAAATTGAAGTCTCCCTTGACTCTCCTTTTTTGAATGTTTGGTATTCTGTTCTAGGGAGGCAGCATCTAAGTCTTCAGTCTGGTTTGGCAGTCTATAGCAGAGTCCCACAGTAAGGTCACTGATGTTTCCCTCTTATACAGTTTTTACCCATATACTCTCAATCTACTTTCCTTGCTCAAGGTCTCTTCAACAGGTGTATACTTTGTATTGTTTTTCACTCATATTTAGTTGTTGTTTCTGCACTGTTTTAAAACCGTTTTAGCTGTTTTTATATGTCTATATGTTGCTGTGAGACATTCAAGCAGAAGGCAATTGATAAATTAATAAGTGATGATGATGGTGACTGCCCACTGGGTCTACCCTAAGTAGGATTATTGTTCAGTACCACCAAACTTGCCAACAGAGGTCTGTATAGTAAAAGCTATGGTTTTCCCAGTAGTAATGTATGGAAGTGAGAGCTGGACCATAAAGAAGGCTGATCGACGAAGAATTGATGCTTTTGATGGTATCTGCAGGAGGCCCTCACCCACAGAGTCTGGTTATTGACTAGGTATATAAGGAATGAGATAATCTTTTGAGCATCTTGATCCCAAGTTGTATATGCCTTTATACACCAAAACCAACATCATGAAATTATTCTGTGAGCCACCCCAATATTTTGTGATGAAGGGAGGTATATAAATTTAATAAATAAAATAAAATAAACTCAGTAGCTACTTGGCAGTCAGTGGAATTCTTTCAACTGTGGCGTAACATGTTGGCTGTTTGTGCCCCCATGAGCAGTTGACCCATTGCATTATTCATCAGCTGCAGCTTCTGGACTAATCACAAGGGCAGCCCCAAAAAACAAACATTGCAGTAATCCAACCTGAAGGTTACTAGTGCATGAATGTCTCTGAATAATGTATCATTCATCCTCCATCTGAAAGTGCCAACTGTTGTTTGATTCATCTCCATCTTCACGGCGTTATGGTCGGAGCAAGTTTTTGGGCAGATTTCCACTTTTTTTATCTTCGATGCCAGTCCTCTAGTAACCCATATTTGGTCAATTCTAGTCCAGGTCATTTTGGCTTCAGAAAAAAAGGTTCCTTCTCTTTCAAGGGGATTTTTTAATCTCCAAATATCAACCAAGTCCATATTGTCAGTCATTTCAAAAAAGGTTTTTGGTAGTCTTCCGTCCTTAGAAATTACTTGTCTTTGTGCTTTATCCATGTTTGTAGAAACAACTCCATTCATATCTCCCATCAAGATTACGTTGAAGTCCATATAATCCAGCAAAGTCTCATGCAACTTTTTGAAGAATTCAGGTTTGCCTTCATTCGGTGCATAGATTCCTAAAATCAGAAATTTCTGACCTTGAACTTGAATTTCAATTGCCAAATATCTTCCTTGTTCATCTTTAAATATTTGTTTCGGCATCAATCTGTCCTTTGCATATATAACCACTCCTCTTTTTTTCACTCTGTCAGATGAGATAAATTCTTGTCCTAATTTCTTATTAATAAGTAGTTTTCTATGTGTTCTTGTCACATGTGTCTCTTGCAAGCAAATCAAGTCCAATTGTTGTTTCTGTAAAATATGAAAAACGTTCTTCCTCTTCCGAGGAATATTCAGGCCATTGCAATTCCAGCTCAATAGTCGCAGAGCCATGATGGGGTTATTTACTTACTCCTCCTACTGCTCCCAACCGTTGCTCTTCCTCTGTTGGTGGCTGTAATCCAAATGATAGATTTGCTAGATCCAGTAGTCCTTTTCCTGATGTTATAGGCTCCTCTCCAGATTCTGCTTCCTTCACCAGGTCCTCTTCGTGGTCTCTCAAAAATTTATCTTTGTCACTCGGTGTCTTTATTCTGACTTTCTTTCCTCTGTATTTGAAAGATAGGCCTTGGGGGAATTCCCACCTAAAGAAGATTCTGCTTTTTTTCAGTAGCACGACCAGATCTTTGTAATCCTCTCTTGCATCTAAAATGGGCTTAGGAATGTCTTTGAAGATCTCCACGAAAGAATCCTCAATTTGCAGTGTATTTTGATAGTGCAAATTTAAAATTCTATCTCTTTCCTCCTTTGATCCCAAAGAAATCAAACAGTCTCTTGGCTTATTCTTTTTTTGTCTTATTCCAAGTCTAAATGCACTCACAATCTTGACCTCCTCCCCCTGCAGGCCCTCTTGCCAAAAGTCAGAAAATTCTTTTGTAAGAAAGTCCACCAAGTTGTCCTGCTCACTTTCTGGCACGAATCTCAATCTTAAGTTGCGATCCCTCCTCTGAAGGTCTATCATAGCAAAGGATAAATCATGGTCCGCCAGCTTCTTTACAACCGGTGGTATTTTTTCCCTGCGTTTCAGTTGCAATCTCCTTTGCCTCCTCAGCAATCTTTCGAGTAGTAGCTGATTCTTCTAAAAGCCTCCCAATATTTTGGGCATTAGCAGTCACTTGAGTTCCCAATTCCTTTAAACTGGAAGTATTCAGGTCAAGTTTTTTTGAGATCTCAGCTACTTGTTTACTTGTATCAGTCCCTTGTTTTGTTAAAAGTTCCAGAGATTCATTTATTTTTCCAAGAGCTTTCGTCAAAGCATCTTCTGCAGACATAGTTTTAGGTTTTATTTGTGAGGCCGCAGCTGCTCCTATCACTGAGGCCCTTCTTTGCTGTGTAGTACTGTAGGTTTTGCAGGATCTGAGGTTTTTCTCCTGAGCCAGCTCTATTTTTCCTTTTCCATCTGCCATGCCACTATCAGCCAGGCCAAGGTCAGTCTCACACTCCTAGATTTATTTTTACTAGTAAATTTCCAGTGGCTCAGCTTCTAGTTGCTCAGTTGTTTCCCACAAAGTTACAAAGTCTCCTCTGGGGGGGGGGAAAATTCCCAACTTGCATTCACAATTTTTACAAAAGATATATTGTCTCAAAGTTCCCCCCCATCTCTTCTTCAAGGGAGAAAGAAACCCCAGTTCCAGCACTTTTTTAAAAAAAATAGTTACAATTAAATAACAGTCTAAGTAAAAGTTCTCAACACTGTATCTTTCAGAGTTATTTTCAGGCTCACTTTTTTAACAGTTCAGAATTCTTTTTCCCTTCTTACAAAGCAGCCCGTTCCCAGGATACAAAAGACAGTGGGTAAAGTTCAATTCTCTCCTTTCATGCAGGTTATTTAGCTCAGTAACAGTTCTCCCTCACCGCTCCTGCCCGCTAAGCGAGGGGGTTAAATCTTACTTGAACAATGGATTTGTTATTCAAATGCAATCTTCAAAGGTTTCAGCTTAGTACTCTCTTTGCTTTCTTCTAACTACAGTGCGGTAAGGCAGACTTCCTTTTTGTGCCTTTCCCGTGGTGGTAAATCTTTTAAATTTAGAGTCCAATTTAAGCCTTTACTCCTACTCACGAGTAGATGCTTTCAAATCCAATTTGCCAGAAGAAATCAGCGCTCTCCGATAATGGCGATGCGGCTTCGCTCCACAGACTGGGTAGCGGCTCTCAGCACCGCGCTCCCCCCGACACCGTTCCAGAGCCTTTAAAAAGGCTCTTTCGCAGTCCGGTGGGATCGCAATGGTACCCGCCGAGCCTCCTTGTTTACAGGCTTCTCCACCTGTAATTTTTAAGGGTCCCCGCTTCGCCGTAGCTGCAGGACCCAATCCCGCGGAGCAGGCTTCTCCCGGAGCTCCGGGAAAAGTCCACCATTAATCGCTGGCGCCGACCGGAAGTGAATGGCAGTAGTTAGGCTATCCATAAAACACTTGTTAGAGGATTGGGTTGCATCTAGGTAAGTTTTACTCACAGAAGACTCATGGAAATTAATAGACCTTCATTAGCCATGCACATTAATTACAATAGGTCTACTGTAGGACTAGCATTGGCTCCAACAACCCATTTCCTGCAGTTAATAGAGAAGCTTTGTTCTGTTTATCCAGACAGTCATTTAAATTTTTCTCTGGGGGAAATACCAGTAGATTGTCTCATTCTTCACTACTCACCCTTTCCTTTTGTGTTAAAGAAAGACGACACTGGTCGCTTGTCAAATTGTTCAGAGTGGTCAATGAGAGCTTCTTTCACTGCTTGGAATCCAGACAGGACTACAAGGGGTATATGTCCTGTCCACATGGTGTAAACGTTTCCATATTGCTTTGCCATCTACCATTTGGGTCAAAAGAGAGGAGAGGAACGTTATGTTCAAAGTAAACAGGTGGCTATTTCAATTTAACACATGAGCTCCAGCTTTCCTGACCTCTACAGCTTCTCACAGCTTCTTTTGCCAGCATCTCCCTCCCTCCCTCCCTTCCTTCCCAACCCATTTGTTTTACTCTCTCTTGCACATTTTGTGCAGGGATGTGGAAACTGGAGCCCACCAGTGACTGTAGACCTGCAACTCCCTGCCCATTGGCCATGATGGTTGGAGCAGATGGGAATTGTAGTCTGGAGGGCACCAGGTTGGCATAAACTGGGCTAGAGCACTGGGTCAGGTTTCTGATCCACGGTGGGTCACAGCAGGAGCATCGCCACCAGACAAATATATGGTAAGGAATTAAAAACAGGTCTCCCAAATATATCTCTGGGCTAGAGATTATTACCAATTTCAGATGTTTTAAAAGTTATGTTCTTATCTGATGGCTGAGTAGTCTTGTATTCTTTGAATTGTTTTCTCTGGGGGAAAAATGGCTTATAAATGGATTAAATAAACAAATAAATAAGAGAAAATATGGACTGACAAGGAGTGAATTCTTGCAGAGAAGGCAATGGAAAACTACCTGTTTTGATTTTCTATTGCTTAGATTGCTGCAATGTGTTATATATAGGGCTGCATCTAACAATGGTTCAGAACAAAATAAAAAAATTCCTTCCAGTAGCACCTTAAAGACCAAAGTTGGTCTTTAAGGTGCTACTGGAAGGAATTTTTTTATTTTGTTTTGACTATGGCAGACCAACACGGCTACCTATCTGTAAATGGTTCAGAAATTTCAGATAGTGCAGAATTCAGTGGCCAGGTTGCTCATCAGGAGAAGACTGTTTGAGCATATTACACTGATTCTGCTCTGACTGCATTGGCTGCCAATTAGTTTCTGGGCCCAATTAAAAGTATTGGTTTTGATCTACAAAGCCTTAGGATCTCAATACCTCAAGGATTGCCTCTCCCCATATGATCTGATCAGGACCCTGAAATCATCATCTGGGGCTCATCTTTGTGTGCTTCCTCTACAAGAGGTCCAGGGGATGGCAACACAAAAACTGGCATTTTCTGTAGTCTCTCCTTTTTGTGGAATGTTCTCCCAAGGGAGGTTCAGCTGATGCCTTCATTATACACTTTTAGGTGTTTAAGACGAAACTGTTGCTCTTCAACCAGACCTCTTGCTGATTAACATCTTATACCTTTTCAAAATTTGTTTGTGGGAAGGGTTACTGGTTTGTTAGTTTTTTGTTCTTGTTTTTATCGTGTGTTTTATGTATGTTGTATTCTGTTGTTGTTTAGTCATTTAGTCATGTCCGACTCTTCGTGACCCCATGGACCAGAGCACGCCAGGCACTCCTGTCTTCCACTGCCTCCTGCAGTTTGGTCAAACTCATGCTGGTAGCTTTGAGAACACTGTCCAACCATCTCGTCCTCTGCCATCCCCTTCTCCTTGTGCCCTCAATATGGAGCAGGAATCGGCAAGCCACTCCAGTATACCTGCCAAGAAAACTCCATGGACAAAAGACAACAGGCATGTTGTATTCTAACTTACAGAAAACACCTGAAGGCAGCCTTGTATTGGGAAGTCTTTAACATATGACGTTGTATTATGTTTTTATATTCTGCTGGAAGCCACCCAGAGTGGCTGGGGATACCTAGGCAGATGGGTGGGGTATAAATAATAAAATTATTATTAATTATTATTATTGTTATTAGGTTGTGAACTGCCCTGAGCTGTGGATTAAGGGTGATATTTATAAATTTAATGACTAATAATAGCTACATGTGAGCGACAAGCTCCTTCATTTTCTTGGAAAGAGATGATGAGCTTCTACTTCATTGCCAAGAGAATTTGTGCCCATTAATCTGTTGGAAGGTGGGAGGTTCCCCGCATTCTAGGTCATAGGCAGAATACAATGGAAGAGAAGGAAGACAAATTCCAGAGCTTATTTAAGCTGTTTGATTAGCTCAGCTTCTGTTTTGCAAGATGTGTTTCAGAGATAAGCCTCCTTAATCCAGCAGCTACAAGCAAGGTACACAGTAATAATATTAAAACTAATGTAAAAGGACAAGGTTCTTATTAATACTGAAAGGCACAAAACCATGTAAACAAGGTCAGTTATATTAGAATAATTAGGGCATGGGTAGCTAAGTGAAATCAGCAACATGCCAAAAAGTTGCTGCATTTTCTGTATGGCAAGTGTTGAATTGTAAATGGTAGCAAGATCAGCCTGTGAACTTCCTGTCCCAGGGCCATTTCTTTCACAGTGGCAGTCAAGGGCAAAGTTTCTAATACGATGCTGTGGGCGAGAACAAAATTTGGCACCCCCAAATAGACCTTCTCAGTTAAGGACCTTCTCAGTTTTGCACACACACCCTCGGTGCCCTCAGTGCTTGACCTCAGTGGAGGCTGAATGATGGGGGTGGAGGCGCTCATTCAGGTATACTGGGCCGAGGCCATTTAGGGCTTTAAAGGTCAGCACCAACACTTTGAATTGTGCTTGGAAATGTACTGGGAACCAATGTAGGTCTTTAAGGTCTGGTGCAATCAGCAGCATAGCGTGGGTTGTCAGCACCCGGGGCAAGGCAAGTAATTTGCGCCCCTAACCCCTAACCTTCCGCCGCTGCCAGCTTCTTCTTGCTGCTGCCTGGGCTGGTTGGGTGTGGTTCTCTCCCGTGCTCAGCGCTGCGCTGGGCAGCCGCTGCACTGTCCCTCCCCCAGATAGTCCCTCCCTCGCTCTCTCTCCACTCCGCACGGCAACGCACGCCTGGCACCCTCCCCCTCCACAGTGGGCGGTGACCCGGCAGCTCGGATCGGATTCGCACAGCCAGCACTGCAGTGAGAGAGAGTGAGTGAGCCAGGTAGGGGCAGAGAGCTGCGAGTGCGAGCGCCCCCCCCCCCAATGTTGCGCCCGGTGCGGCTGGCCCCCCTGCACCCCCCACGCTACGCCACTGGGTGCAATATGGTCTCAGCTGCCATTCCCAGTCACCAGTCTGGCTGCTGCATTCTGGATTGGTTATAGTTTCTGGGTCACCTTCAAAGGTAGCCCTATGTAGAGTGCATTGCAGTAATCCAAGCAGGAGATAACTAGAGCATGCACCACTCTGGCAAGACAGTCTGCAGGCAGGTAGGGTCTCAGCCTGCGTAACAGGTGGAGATAGGAAACAGCTGCCCTGGACACAGAATTGACCTGCACTTCCATGGAAAGCTGTTAGTCCAAAATGACTCCCAGGCTGCGCACCTGGTCTTTCAGGAGCACAGTTACCCCATTCAGGACCAGGGAGTCCCCCAAACCTGCTCGCCCCCTGCCCTCCAAAAACAGTACTTCTGTCTTGTCAGGATTTAGCCTCAATCTGTTAGCTGCCATCCAACCTCCAACCAATCTGAGTAGGCTGAAAGCAAAGAGTAAGGTTACCGTAACTTCTGTCATAGAGCTTCAGTATGCTGATGACAACGTAGTGTGCACACACAGAGAGGATGACCTCCAAACCATCTTAAATATCTTCACAGAAGCTTACGAAAATCTTGGCCTATTGCTCAACATCCAAAAACCAAAAAACCAAAGTGCTGCACCAACAAGTACAAAACAACCCCTCTGCAGCACCACAAGTCCAACTCAATGGTGCAATGTTGGAAAATGTTGATAATTTCTCCTACCTGGGCAATTATCTTTCCACAAGGGCTGACATTGATGCCAAAATTCACCATCGCCTGAGCTCTGTGAGTGCAGCTTTCTCCCAGCTGAAGTGTAGAGTGTTTAAGGACCATGACATTCGCAGGGATATCAAAATGCTTGTTTACAAAGCTATTGTACTACCAACCTTACTGCATGCTTGTGAAACATGACCATTTATAAATGCCATCTCCAATTCCTTGAAAGATTCCATCAACGGTGTCTCAAAATGTTTTTACACATCACTTGGGAAGACAGGCAAACTAATGCCAGTGTACCAGAAGAAGCAAAAATCACCATTGTCGAAGCAATGATTCTTCAACATCAACTTCATTGGACTGGTCATGTTGTGCAGATGCCTGATTATCATCTTCCAAAGTGACTACTCTATTCTGAACTTAAAAATGGAAAGTGTAATGCCAGTGGTCAACAGAAGAGCCTTAAAGACTCTCTCAAGGCAAATCTAAAAAACGTAGTATAAACACTGACAAGTGGGAAACAGTGGCCTGCGAGCACTCCAGTTGGAGAACAGCCTTTACCAAAGGTGTCATGGGCTTTGAAGACACTCAAACTCAAGACAAAAGGGAGAAACTTGCTAAGAGGAAGGCACGCTTGGCAAACCCTCGCCATTATCAACTCCCACCCAGAAACCTATGTCCCCATTGTGGAAGGTTGTATGGATCCAGAATAGGCCTCCACAGTCACTTACAGACTCACTGTTAAGTCTATGTTCATGGAAGACAAACTTACTTGGCTACAGGTGATGGAAGGAGGAGGAGGAGGAGGAGGTGCTCTTGGTGAGATTATTACCTGGAGATTAGTGTTTACTGCCGAGATCCATTAAGAATGATTTGCTATTATTAAAAGTGTTTCTAGTTTGAGTGACCAATATGAAGATTTTCCAAGGCTTAAGAAATTGAATAGCATATGCAGGTTAGTATCTGTTGAAAGATTGCCATGAATGACTGCTGCGGACCTACATTCCCTGTCATTTTTTCATGCCTTTTCTTACATGTATCTGTTTGGTGCTGTGGGGTTTAGATATGATGTGCATATGCACCAGAAGTGATAGCTCCAAAAGACTTGAAAAATGCGGGCAAAGATTTTCATGTTAAATCTCTGGTTGGTTATAATCATAAGTGTTATGCACTTCCTTAGTGTAACAGTATACAACGTACATTTTTTATTTGTGATTTTGGAATGGACATTTTCATCTTTTATATGGTTTTGTGGTTTTCAGTATTATTAATAATGACCTTTTATATTATTACTATTATTTGTATTGCGGATAGCTTCTGACAAAGGAATGATTTGCTCTAGGAAACAAAGGAAGGTTATCTCTAAAATGCATCCAGCTAAATATACAGTTGGGCTAAATAAACAGTTCATTACAAGAACCACCAGAGCTTGTCTTGGCTGTGTTCAATTGTCCTTGGTGCTTTGCCCCTCTTCTTGCTTACAACACCCACTACAAAACAAAATAAAAAAAATTCCTTCCAGTAGCACCTTAAAGACCAACTAAGTTAGTTCTTGGTATGAGCTTTCGTGTGCATGCACATTTCTTCAGATCCCACGAAAGCTCATACCAAGAACTAACTTAAAGGTAAAGGTAAAGGTACCCCTGCCCGTACGGGCCAGTCTTGACAGACTCTGGGGTTGTGCGCCCATCTCACTTAAGAGGCCAGGGGCCAGCGCTGTCCGGAGACACTTCCGGGTCACGTGGCCAGCGTGACATCGCTGCTCTGGCGAGCCAGAGCCGCACACGGAAACGCCGTTTACCTTCCTGCTGGTAAGCGGTCCCTATTTATCTACTTGCACCCGGAGGTGCTTTCGAACTGCTAGGTTGGCAGGCGCTGGGACCGAGCAGCGGGAGAGTGCACCCCGCCGCAGGGATTCGAACCGCCGACCTTTCGATCGGCAAGTCCTAGGCGCTGAGGCTTTAACCCACAGCGCCACCTGCGTCCCAAGAACTAACTTAGTTGTTCTTTAAGGTGCTACTGGAAGGAATTTTTTATTTTGTTTTGACTATGGCAGACCAACACGGCTACCTATCTGTAACTGGAACACCCACTACATTAAGTGTGCACTCCCCCCCCCCCCCGAAGTTGATAAAGTACAATTTCCATCAGCCCTGGCAAGCACGGCTGGTGGCCATGGAAGATGGGAGTTGTGTTCTGCAGTGGCTGGAGGGCCAAAGATTCTGCACAACTACCCTGGATTATTTACAAGCAGAGGGGATAGACATGCAGAATAACCATCAGAGGTGGTTTTAGGGTAGCATGACCAGTTCGGCCACACTGGGTGCCAGTGCCTCAGGTGGCACCACAACAATGATGTACAATGGTACCTCGGGTTACATGCACTTCAGGTTACATACGCTTTAGGCTACAGACTCCGCTAACCCAGAAATAGTACCTCGGGTTAAGAACTTTGCTTCAGGATGAGAACAGAAATCGTGCTCCGGTGGCGCAGTGGCAGCAGGAGGCCCCATTAGCTAAAGTGGTGCTTCAGGTTAAGAACAGTTTCAGGTTAAGAACGGACCTCCGGAACGAAGTACTTAACCTGAGGTACCACTGTATAATGGAGAGCAAGTGGTGAGTGGGCAGCGCCAAAGTTTAGTGCTGCACAGGGAACCACTGAAATTCAAGGGCCCCAAATCCTCCTCTTCTTCCATCATCATTCTATCAAACTTTTATCTGCATGGCAGCTTCTAGGTCTGCCTGTGTATGGCCTATATAACACAGCAGCAGTGGCAGGAATGAACTAATTCAGATTAACAGATTCACAGAATTAATTCCAAAATCTCTGAATTGTTTTTGTTTTGTTTTGTTTGTTTGTTTATTAAATTTGTTAGTTACTTTTACTTGCCCTTATTACACCTGAAAGTAGTTTGTAAAAATTCTGGGTGACTTGAAAAGGAATTAAGTTACTTTTGCAATGGAACCTTGGATGATTTTTAATTAAATTCAGTTTTAATTTTAATTCAATTATTTTTAAGTGTAGGAGTTTCATTGCATTTAATTGTGTATTAAATTGTGGCCCTTGCCGTTAGCATTTAAACCCATGGTACTGTTTAAGCTTAACTACCAGAATGGTTGGGGAAAATTGATAAAACAATTATTGACATTAGACTGAGTTATTGCTAAGAAGTACCTTAATGAAAGTATCTTCACGAAGCTTCGCCCCGGGTTTCCACATACTTCCAATGACAGGAAGCGGAAAAGGTCCTGGAGGATATTGCCTGCGTGACCAGAGTTGTTTCAGAAAGTGCAGAATCAGAAGAACCACCAGCACAGCAATCAAAAATGCCCTTATCTCCATCCTTCTCTTTCACCTTGTTTCTTTCTAGGACGCCTGGTTAGATTCAACTCTCCTTCTTCAAGAGCTTTTTGATTCCTCAGAGACCTCGGCATTTCTCTCTCTCTTTATATACTCCATTACTAAAAGCAATTAAGCAACAAAGGTTCTGACATCCCATCAAATAGCCCTGTAATGAGACCTCGAGGCACGCACCACAGCCGGACTCTATAATCATTCTTATGTGTGTCACTCAAATGTCAGGGGGGGGGGGTGTTTAATATGAATTGCAATTAGAATTCTAGGTAGTGTAAGACTGATTTGTGCCACAAACATTCGGGGAAATGCATACCAGACATTCATGAAATTAAAAAAGTATGTGAGAAAAGGCCTGCTGGATCAGACCAATCAGTCCTATTGAGTGCAAGTGCCCATGGGAAGCCCTCAGGCACGACATGAAGGCAATATCCCTCACCCACTATTGTTCTCCAGTATTTGCAGCATCTGATCCTGGAAATCTGGCATTGTCCAAGGGTGCTGCCTCCTTGTTCACGAGGTGGTTCCCTATTTTTCTCCCTTGAAAAGTACATAGAGCTAAAGGAGGAAGCTGGGACATGGGCATGTTTTCCCACATCTTCTTTCTGCTACACATGTACGGGATCCAACTTTGGAAAAGCAAAGTGTGTATGGGCACATTCTCCTTCTCTCCTTCTCCTTTGGTGGTGGTGGGGCTCATCTGGGAGCCAAGTGCATGGTGCTCATAGGCAGGGGTAGCCAACCTAAGGCCCGGGGGCTGGATGCATCCCAATTGCCTTCTCAATCCAGCCCGCGGACGGTCCGGGAATCAGCATGTTTTTACATAAGTAGAATATGTCCTTTTATTTAAAATGCATCTCTGGGTTATTTGTGGGGCCTGCCTGGTGTTTTTACATGAGTAGAATGTGTGCTTTTATTTAAAATTCATCTCTGGAGTTATCTGTGGGGCATAGGAATTCATTCAACTATATATATATATAGTCTGGCCCACCACATGGTCTGAGGAACGGTGGATCAGCCCACAGCTGGAAAAGGTTGCTGACCCCCACGACTAATCCCAAATTCCCAAGCTGTCCATGGGCCTAAAAAGGTTTGTGATCCCTCCTGGAAATGGAAGAGAATCATCATGAACGATGTCCATTAGTAGCGTATCCTTCACAAACTTGTCTAATATCCCTTTAAAGTCATTTAAATTGGTAGCATCATGGTTGTGTGAATATTTTCTTTCTTTCTTTTTTATTTCCATGGATTTCTGTGCTTCATCTCTCAAAGGCTCAGGCAAGTCTGAGGTATATATATATATGGGGGGTGACACTAATTGGCCTGTGTAACATCTTTTTTGCCTACTTCATATCATTGAGTGTCATCTGTGTGACTGGAGTGGTGTTTTGTTAGAATTTAGCTCCAGGTGGGTGAGTGGATTTTGGATAATATCTGACCAATATTGGAGCCAGCGTGGTGTTCAGGCCTCTCAGGCGCATCTGGGTCAATGCTCACCAATGGGGCCACGTTGTGTATGACAGGTTCAGATACCAAATAAACAGGGAGCATGCAATAAACAGAGAGGAGTTTCCAAGGGCCTTGAGCAGCTGGCAGCTAGCTCAGAAAGATGGGAGAGGTTAAATCCTTCCTTCAATCCATTCACCTCCTGGACCTCATTGGTTTTGGTTAATTTGGCTGAATTATTCCTATTGCAAATTCTATAGTTGTTATATTTTAATAAATATAACCAGTTAGCCACCTTTCTGGTCTTGAGTCTTCTTGGGTGTGTTGGCAATTAACCATTAGTACAGTGGTACCTTGGTTCTCGAACTTAATCCATTCCGGGAGTCCATTCGACTCCTGAAACCATTCAAAAACCAAGGAACAGCTTCCAGGTGGCTGCAGGAGCTTCCTATCTTGGTCTCCAGGGCACATGAAATCAAGATACCTTCTCCGCTTCCTGAAACCATCCCTCCTCATTCTGATGTTCCTAAATAACTAATACCCAGTTCTTTTGAAGAACAGTTGTACCTTAGTTCTCAAATGCCTTGGTACTCATACGTTTTGGCTCCCGAATGCCACAAACCAGGGAGTAAGTTCTGGTTTGCGAATGTTTTTTGAAAGCTGATCGTCCAACACAGCTAGTTTGCGAATGTTTTTTGAAAGCTGATCGTCCAACACAACAGAAACATGACCCTGGGTGGGTGTCTGGAACCCTTGTGGCTGGATGATGAGGAGTGGTGGGAGGATCTAGCTGGAGAACCCCCTAGGGAAGCCTCAGAAGAGGCAGGCTAAGAATCAAGGGAGTGGTGATGGGACAGGTCAGAGGATGAAAGGGCAGCAGAATAGTTGGATGCTGAACAAGTAACAGGCTTGAGTGAGAGAGAGGAAGAAGAGGCAGAAAGCACTGCAGACATAGGTGAGGAAGCTGAGGAGGACGATGAGGGGACAAAGGCTGTGACAGCGCCACAGGAGCCTGCCAATCCTACTGTATTCCATTCCCTTCCTCCGTTTTCTCCAAGGACATGGAGGGCCTTGCATGTAGCAGGGCCAATAGCACAGAGAGCACAGGGGCGCCCCTCCCTGACAGAGTTTAAGACTGCTGGGGAAACATCCAACCAAAGGGGAGACTTAGGGGAAAATAGGAGGCACAGATTGTCAACTGCTTTACTGGGGTTTGTCTTGCCTGTAGATTTTCTGTTTGTATTCTGTTTCCTTGAATAAAGAATCAACTTCACTGCTCATCCCTGAGTCTCTGTGCTGACCTGCAACAGAACCAGCTCTGACATGCTGGAATCTTGCCTTTGCTCAGCAGAGATTGGGGGACTTGGCACCCAACCTTTGTAGCAACATATATACCACATCTTTGTGAAGGAGGCGTGAATAAATAAGTGCATCTTTTCTGCTTTTAAACAGAACTTTTAATTTAATTGTAAACAACATAACTTTTAATTTCTAGAGTTCCCTGGGGAAAATTGATAGATTGTTAAAACTCTCTGGGAATTGAAACTCTGTGAGGGGAATAGGGAACCTCTAACAACTCAAAGGCCCGTGTTTGGCGCTGTGGTCTAAACCACTGAGCCTAGGGCTTGCCGATCAGAAGGTCGCAGTTCAAAGCCCCATGATGGAGTGAGCTCCCGTTGCTCGGTCCCTGCTCCTGCCAACCTAGCAATTCGAAAGCACATCAAAGTGCAAGTAGATAAATAAGTACCGCTCTGGCGGGAAGGTAAACGGCGTTTCCATGCGCTGCTCTGGTTTCGCCAGAAGCGGCTTAGTCATGCTGGTCACATGACCTGGAAAAACTGTCTGTGGACAAACGTTGGCTCCCTCGGCCAGTAAAGCGAGATGAGCACCGCAACCCCAGAGTCGTTTGCGACTGGACTTAACTGTCAGGGGTCCTTTACCCTTACCTTTTAAAGAACTCAACACCCTGAAGAAACTACACTTCCTATTATTCTCTGGGGGAATCCATGACTGTTGGTGCAGGTGGTGCCTGGAACTGAACTTGCACTTTATGCAGCTCATGAACCAACATCCTTCACATGGATAAATAAGGAAGCATTTCCTTCTATGCAACGGAAACCAAACAGTGTGCACTTGAAGAATAATAAGTTGGTAGCATCAGATAGATAAGAAACCTGGGAATATAATAATTATACTATGATATCTGATGTGAATTAGCCTACAAATATGGCACACAGGTAAAGCTTGTTGATTAATGCAATATGGATGACTCAAGACCTAGCAAACCTCTCCAAACACAATGCTAGAGCAGGGTCATTGGCAGGTGCATAATGGCAGTGGCAGGTGAAGGGAGGGCCACAATAATGACACAGGAGACAGGTATTGGGTTGTATTAGGCCACAACGTGATTGACTGCAGGAAAGTAGGTTTGGCTAAGGCATTCGGCACGTATCCTGCATCAGGCAGCCCGCCTGCTACCTGATAGGAACTTGTGTTGGGGAGTCACCCCCAATGTGAATTGAATGGCACAATCCCACACAGGCTGCCATTGGGAGAGGTGTTTTGGTCCATTGGTCTCCCAGAGTCACCCTCCTGGACCCCCCTACCTAGGTACCCCTCTGACTAAGGGTGCAACGCAATGCCTTTTTTTTGCCAAAGTTGCGAAAACCTACAAGCTGGTCAATTTGCTTGCAGGATAAAATTCCTCCTTGGCCCCAAATATGCTGACCAAATAAACCATAGCAAGGTCCATAGGTAACGTGCCCGCTTCCCCCTCAGGCAGGCCCCTAAGGACTGGGTGGGTGGGGAAATCCCAGAATGATTGGCTAACAGGGTGGCCAACACCTGGCCACCCCTTAAATAGGCTGGGGTGTGGGATGCTCGCAGCCCCCAAGCCCCAGCCCTCAATTGGCTGAGCAGACAATGCCCGCCCTTACCTGAGGGCCCGATGCAGCCAGAGGTGAACAGTGCCAGCCATTGCCTCCCCTGGCTGCACTGGAAGATGGCAGCCTTCCTGAACCCACCACGACCGTGCCATGTGACTGTGGCCGCCCATCCGGAGTCTCAGGTGAGTGGATAGAATGGAGACTTGGAGACTCATAAGTCAGTTTTTTATGCAAGAAAATAGTATACAAGCAGAATGCCCACAGGCATGGCTGCCCTCAGTCGCAGTATTGCCAAGACTTGGCCCCTCCTGCTTCCTCCTAAAGCCCCTCCTCTGGATGTTTCCCAAGCAAGCATAAACTCTGGTGGGAAGGGTCCCCCTTGGGCTTTCTGAGCCTTCTGTTCAGCTACATGCAAAGACCTGCATGACATTGGAGTCAAGGGAGGAGGTGGGACCAGGCAGCTGCTGAGAAGCTGTTTCAGCTTTTTGGTTGCAGCTTCTTCCTCTTCTCTTTGAGGTCCAGGACCTGAGGTGCCTTCCTCCGCACCCTGCCCTGCCTTTGAAGGATTTTCTTCCTCTGGCTCTTCTTTTTCCCTTGAGCCTGTTGCTTCTTCTGCCTCCCAGACTCCCTCCTCCTCTGACATGTCTTCAGAGTCCCACCACCACAATCCTGGCTCTGAGTCTTCCTCCTCTGCTGCTTCTCTAAGGTGTTCCCCGGCTGGCACCTCCAACCACTCCTCTTCATCCAGAAAGTCCCTGGCACACAACCATGAGAAATTATTATTGGCTATTAAAATGAATTACATCAGTAGTCACGGGTAAACAATTGCGGCACAGAAAAATATCTGCTTCAAAAACAATTGTGTTCTTAAATGAATTCTTTGCTGGAGGTTCACTATAAAACCCTTGATGATTGTGAAAATATTTTTGTAGACTTTACTTGACAATAGAAAAGACTTGAAACAGAATCCAAGACTCTGTGTAATAAAACAAAAGGACTATTTTTTCCTTCAGTTTCTAGATATTACAAGACTCACTTCAAAAAATGGTTTCACTTGGGTACACCTTTAATTCTTGAGCAGATTAAGGCCTTTTTTAAAAAAAAAACCACAACAAAAAACCCACAACCCTTTCTGGTACTGTATGATATCTGAGAAGGAAATACTTAAGTCATGAGTTAAAAATAAATAAATTGAGATATATACATACACCTGTACAACTGAGATTTGGGCTACCATAAAAAATTGACCTTGAGGCGCCCCAAAGGGCTACTTCAGCATTTCCCTAGTAAACTATGTTATTCTAGAGGATGATCTGTGCCTATAAATCTGGGCGCAGAATCTGGCTACCAACCGGGAGGTCTTGTGATCTTTGCCTAAGAGGAGAGAATTAAGTTGTCTGAAAGATTGGCAAACCTCTTCAGCAAAGGATCAATGGTGTCTCTACGGATCTCAACATAAAGTCAAACTCTGTACATCTCGGTATGGCTGAATGCACCACAAGACACCATAAGCCTTAAGGAAGATTTCTAGAAATTTATCTTTAGAAGGCATTTAATACCAAAGTGTCTTAATTGCAAATACTCAACAGTTGATAGCTTTTGTTAGAGGTGTAAAATTCCTCTGTCGATACACTACATATCTTTCGGAAATGTCCCCAAATAACAACATTCTGACCTGATGCTATCAAGGAAATATACTACTAAGTGGGCCTTCTTTTCAGCTAAATTAAGATAGTAGTATTGACAAATGATGGAGAGATGACCTTTATTTATTAAGTGCAGCCATAATAACCATTGCCTACAACTGGGGCAAAAAATATAGAGAACTTTATTGAATAGAGTTAGGGAATATAGCATAAATGCTAAAATGACAAATCTGATTCGGGGTAGTGGGGCTATGTAAGAATATGATTGCTTTGATGAAAAAGTAACCTTTTTAATTACCGTATTGTTCGCTCTATAAGACGCACCAGACCATAAGATGCACCTAGTTTTTGGAGGAGGAAAACAAGAAAAAAAATATTCAGATGCCAGAACAGCAAGAGGGATCTGGCTTCTGGGATAGCCTCTTGCTGTCTTGGCTTATGGGATAGCTGTGCGCAGCCTCTCCTGGGCAGGGGGATGAAGGCTGTACAGTATTGCTGTAATGAAGTACAAGAAAATCTGAATCTATGTTTTGCTGGGAATGCTGTGAGAGTTTTATTTACTCTGTTAAATGCATTGCTCTTCTTTTGCTTTATTTCTTTTTCCCCTTCACCCTCATCTCTCTCTTTTTTCATTTCTCTTCTTTTCATTAAATCCACATGCAGCAGGGTTTCTGCGAACCTCACATCATCAGGAGGGAGATCAAAGAGGAAATTAAGGGTTCCACAAAGAGTGAATTACTGATTTGAGCCCCAAAGTAGCTGTTGATCTTCTTGAGCTAAAGCTTAGTGGAACCACAAGACAAAGCTATGTGGACAACTGCATGGTGCGGTGGTGGAGCTTTGGGGGACTGTGTACCATATCCTCCAACATTCCTCAGATAAAAATAGGGACATTCTATTCTACGTCTGTATCACTACTGGGGAGGGGGCTTTTTAAAATTTATCTCCAATATTACATTTTTACATAGTTCTTACTGTATATGTGGATGTTTGCTGTACACTCACTTTTATGAATACCGTTGTACAAATATTTTTCTTAAATATTTATCTCACATAAAACATAATCATGAGGAGAGTTTTCACATATTAAGTAGCCACCCCTTGGCTTGTGGAGGACAGGATCTAGAATCAGCCTACTTTGAAAGCAGTGCGTTGAGGACAAGCATGAAGAATTCTGGTTTGAGGGGGAAAATATTAAATAAAGTTTAAATAAAACATTGTTGGACCTCTGGGTCTTCTCTTGACCTTGGGTCCCCGGCAAATGTCCCCAACTTGCCACCCTATGGAGTTGGCCCTGTATATTCAATTAAGTTTTACTCAGAGTAGAACCATTGAAATTAATAGACATGACTGACTTGGGGCCCTTAACTTGAATGGGTCATTTCTGAGTAAAACTTGCTTGTATACCACCCTATAAAACAATTTCTAAAATCATACAGTTGTTACTGAATAAAATGATAGGGTTACATGCATTAGCCTTTTCAAATAAGGTGCCTAAATATCAAAATACTAGGTGCTTTTCTGATTTTGGATGGCAACTTATTCCAGACAGCTGGAGCTGCGGTACTAAAAGCTCAATTTCTATGCATACTAAGTATAGAAAATGCACTGGTCAGGCAGGGAGATAGGGAAACTTGTAGGTTAAAGCAGAAGTAAAGCTGTTGCTAGGGACTGGGGAGAAGCATCTAGGAAGCTCTTTTCCAGGTGACGGGTCGCCCCAATATTTCCTTTTCCTCTTCACTGCTTTACAGTGGCATTTCCCCCACCTACACAGGTAAAGCGGCTCAGGAGGAAGAGAAGCCTGGCTGACAGACTGCCCTTACATCCTGGAAGGAGATAACCATTCTCATCCACATGATACACAGGTCACATGGCATCCACTGAGAAGTGGCACCAGAACTGGCCTTGCCACCAAGAGCCAATGCCAGGACCAAACTAAACATGGCAGCAGGCAGCTCCATCTCATGTTTTCCCTAAGTATTCACAGGGTTGGGAGGGCCCAATTCTCATGGAAATGGCATCCCTGGGGAAAGGTGAGACTTATGGCAGTTTGCATTCTTTCTCTCTCTGCTTCTGCTTCGTTTTGGCAGGCAATGGTGTGCGTGAAAAGTCAGCAATGGCCTTATTCTGGAGGCCTGTTAAAAGTTCTCCAAGCCCTTTGCAAAGAGGAAAGCAAAGAGGAGGTTAATAAAAATCAAGGAAAATCGTCTTCCATTGTGCTTTCTAGTACAGTGGAACCTCAGTTTTCTAACATAATCTGTTCCGGAAGACCGTTCAACTTCCAACACATTCCAAAACCAAAAACTCAATACGGAAGCCTCAAAAAGAAAAATTAATACAGAAAACTCAATACAGAAGCCTTCTTGGAAGTTCAACTCCCGAGGCACATTCGAAAATGGAAGCATTTATTTCCGGGTTTACCTGGCTTTACGCCATTCAAGTTCCAAAACGTTTGAAAACCGAGGTTCCACTGTATCTTAAATCCACACTTGTGAACAATTAGGTACTACGTCATTAATTTCCAGAGATGTTGCCCTGTTAATCTTTTTGTAGCATCATCAAAGAGCCTTGGGATACTTTAAAAGTGGGTCGTCATGCGCCCGCACGAGATGTGCAGTCCCGAATTGTTACAACAAGGCACAGTACCCTTCTGATCTGAAAAAAAACAAAAACAAAAAACACACACAACACATTCCTACGTTTGTTCTGAAAACGTTCCATTGATACCTGGGTGTAAGCGTCACTTGCAAGAGCTACTGAATACAGAGGGAGGTGCACAGCAGCGATGAGAGAAGCAGCTCAGGGAGAGTAGCTGGGGCCATATGAGGTGAGAGAAGGAGGGATGGACTGCAGTCAGAATAAAAGGTAAAGGTACCCCTGCCCGTACGGGCCAGTCTTGACAGACTCTGGGGTTGTGTGCCCATCTCACTTAAGAGGCCAGGGGCCAGCGCTGTCCGGAGACACTTCCGGGTCACGTGGCCAGTTTGACATCGCTGCTCGGGCGAGCCAGAGCCGCACACGGAAACGCCGTTTACCTTCCCGCTGGTAAGCGGTCCCTATTTATCTACTTGCACCTGGAGGTGCTTTCGAACTGCTAGGTTGGCAGGCGCTGGGACTGAGCAGCGGGAGCGCACCCCGCCGCAGGGATTCGAACCGCCGACCTTTCGATTGGCAAGTCCTAGGCGCTGAGGCTTTAACCCACAGCGCCACCTGCGCTCCTGTAATTCCCTGTCCAGCTGCCGCCGCTTTCCTCCTACTCCTTGTCAGAGGTTCACTTCAGCCAGCAGTGAGCCTGACTGCTTTCCTTGCCAGTGCCTCTCCCTTTCCCTTTCAGTCCTTTTGAGTTGCATAAGCACAAATTTCAGTGGCGCACTGTAACGCCAAAATCCAGTGCCTCTCTCTTCTTGCCGTCCATTGCACAAAATAGTGGTGGCACTTGTTGGGCTGCCCCAGAAGCTACGTGCCTTTGCCACTGATATCTGAGCACCATAACCCTGAAGCAAACACATCACACACAGCCTGCTGGGCTGCTGAGCCTGAGCAATCATTTTCTGACAGTCTCAACCGCAAGGCGGGTTATTCCCAGCCTAAGCTCAAGATAAGGGAAGGCCGGGGACATACCTTGAGCTAAAATATAGCAACCACTCTATAGCCAATTGTGAGAATAACTGGCTTAGGCATGCTTTGTCCATGCATATTCTCAGCCAATCTTCTTCTTCTTTGGCAATCACTCGTAGCCGAGTAAGATTGTCTTCCAAAACAGGGTTTTAGCATCGGCACATGACCAGTCCAACAAAGTTGATGTCGAAGAATCATTGCTTCAACACTGTTCCAACAGAAAAAAACAATGCTTTTGTGTACTTGCTAGGATAGTATAAATGCTTTTGTATTTTGTGTGTTCATAATAATAATATAATCATTTATTATTTCTACCCCACCCATCTGGCTGGGTTTCCCCAGCCACTCTGGGGGGCTTCCAACAGAAGGTTAAAATTACATTAAAACATCAGTCATTAAAAGCTTCCCTAAACAGGGCTGCCTTCAGATGTCTTCTAAATGTCATATAGTTGTTTATTTCTTTGACATCTGATGGGAGGGTGTTCCACAGGGTGGGCACCACTACTGAGAAGGCCCTCTGCTTGGTTCCCTGTAACTTCACTTCTCGCAGTGAAGGAACTGCCAGAAGGCCCTCAGTGCTGAACCTCAGTGTCCGGGTAGAACGGTGGGAGTGGAGACACGCCTTCAGGTATACAGGACCGAAGCTGTTTAGGGCTTTAAAGGTCAGCACTCAGTCTTTGGGAAACATCCTATCAAGTCTGTATTCTGCAGGATCAAATAAACTTTTTTCTCCCTTCCACCCATTGTGTTTTATTGGCATTGGAAAGACAGAGAGGAAGGTCTTGTCTTCAATAACATCACGTTGCCCTGCTTGGAAAAATTGGGTTTTGGTGGGACACAGTGTGAAAGAATGGTTGCTAAGCAGTTTCTGTGGCTGCCAAGGAAGAAACAGGGCAGTTAACCATTATATTGTGTGCTGATTTGGGCCTGTGTACAGATCCTTCTTGAAAGTTTTGTCATTGCTTCTTGAAATGCTGTTGATTTGTCCTATCTTAATGACATTTTTAGGAATTGTTCTGATAACTGAGTCTGTGTTTGAAAGCACAAAGAAAATAATGAGCCAGGCCTTTGTGTTATGCAGCTCTGGTACTGAGGATTGCCCTCTGGTGCAAATATGTTGGAAATTTGCCAACTTTCATCCTACAATGGGTGGGGACTGGGTAAGTTGCTGGAATGCAGAACTGTGACCGGGGGTGTGCAACAAGGAGAAAGATGAAGGCTTGAAGAAAACCTGAAGGACTGGAATTTTCTTGAAAGAAATAAGCTATAACTGTAACTGTTAAAAGTGTAATTGTCTTTTATCTTCTGTTTTAATTATGTGTGTTCTAATGCCTTCATTAACTTGTATGTAATTTCCACACAATAAGTGGATCTGCTCTGTTTCAGCACCCAGAAAAATGTCCTAACACTTGCAATCAGGAACCTTGATAGAGTTTCTGATTCTGGGCAGCCTCTAAAAACGTTGAAAATAAAACAAGTGAAGAAACACAAATTGAAGAGCAGCATCAGAATAAAACCATATAAAGGGAATGAAACTGATTATACCTGAAGGAGCATCTCCACCCTCATCGTTCTGCCTGGACACTGAGGTCCAGCACCGAGGGCCTTCTAGCGGTTCCCTCACTGTGAGAAGTGAAGTTACAGGGAACCAGGCAGAGGGCCTTCTCGGTAGTGGCGCCCGCCCTGTGGGACGTCCTCCCATCAGATGTCAAAGAGATAAACAACTACCTGACATTAATAAATAATAATAATAATAATAATAATAATAATAATAATAATAAATTATTTGTACCCCGCCCATCTGGCTGGGTTTCCCCAGCCACTCTGGGCAGTTTCCACAGAGACCTGAAGACATCTGAAGGCAGCCCTGTTTAGGGAAGCTTTTAATGTCTGGCATTTTAATGTATTTTAAATCTTCGTTGGAAGCCCCCCAGAGTGGCTGGGGAAACCCAGCCAGATGGGCAGGGTACAAATAAATTATTATTATTATTAAAGTTTACTGGGATAAAACAGTTTTCAAGGATTGTTTAAGGGTAGCAAGAAAGTAAGTCAAGCAGCGTTCAAGTGGAGGGCCACCACTGAAAAGGTCATTTGTCACTGAAACTCATGAATCTGATTGACCTTAGTGGTGTAGACTAGAGAGCAGAACATCTAAGCCTTGGAGCTTCTAAGGCCATCTTCAAGCCCAAGCTGATTTACATGGGAATGGGTAGCTAAGACCTGCCCTTGTAAGTGCCTGGCTGACGTATTCAGCTATGCCATTGAAACCCTCATTAATCTCTGGCATAGGGACTCGTGCCCATCATAGGTGCTTGACTCATTCCCCTTCATGGTTCAGTCAGTGTCAATAAGATTATTTTGATTTGCCTATGATTACTGCTTTACTGTGAAGTGGCACTTCCGCAATTGAAAGAGGCTTTTATTATGTTATTACACCTCTTTCATCTGACCTCACATATTATAGATCAGATTACAGTTTGCTATATTGATTTAAGGTAGTGTGCAGCAGCTACAGGCCTTCTCAGGATGGCACAGGTTTCTTTTATCCTTCTAAATCTGGTTTCTGGGTTGCTTTGTGGATTGAAAGTGCCTCTTCCTCCTGGTTGAATTACTAGCACTGGGAAAAGGACAAAGGTAGGGACGCCCAGCTATCTTCTTAGGGCCTTTCCATGGCTATCAGTACTATCAACCATATTTCCTTTTCATCTCTGTGTGTAGGTTTACGCTGGCTGACACGGAGATGAAGTGACTCCCTACCTACATTATGGGTAGGTGCCAGAAGTTGGTTCTGGTAGACAATTAACTTATTGCAAAGGACTTTCCTATACAATTCAGCAGGATTGTTTGCCATGCTGATTCATATTCACATGAAGCCTTTGTACATAGTCACCCAGAGGATCTTACAATAAATACCATGTCTTTAGTATGCTGTCGCAGCTGCAAATCTCCTTTTCATTTAATCCGCAGACAGCAGGGATTCTGTAACCATGACATGACATGAGTGATAGATAGAACAAGGAAGAATCAATCAAAGATCAATCTAGGCAAAAATTGTAGAAGAGAGAAATAACAGTTAACTTATTGTGGGTGTCTGCTATAGACTGTGGAGTCAGACTGAAGGCTTGGATGATGTCCTCCTAGAGCAGATTGCCAAACATTCAAAAAGGACAGATAAAGTAGTCACAGGAGACTTGAACTTCCTTGAAAACTGTCAGAACTCAAAGTGATCCTTAAAATTTAACAAAAATATATATTTTTTAAAAACAACAAAAAACAGTGAGTCTGTAAGTGACTATGGAGGCCTATTCTGGATCCACACGTCCTTTCACAGTGGTGACATACCGTATTTCCCCGTGTATTGGGCGAGGTTTTCTGACTCAAAAATCACGTCAAAAACCTGGGGTTGTCCAATACACAAATAGTAGCATGGTGGGGGGCGAGGAGAGAAGTGCCGCGCCGCCAGCCATTCGGTTGGTGGGAGCACGGCTTCCCCAGATGCCGCAGCAAGCAGGAAGTGATCTAGGGGGTGCTTCCTGCCCACAGCTGGGGGGGGGGAGAGAAGCTGCATACCGTAAGCCAGCTCTTTGGCTGGAACACAAATTCACTCGATGCCACTGTGCACAGGAAGCACTCCCTGGATCATTTCCCATGCGTGGCAGCATCAGGGGAGGTTGCGCTCCTGCAAATCGGATGGCTGGAGGAAGGGCAAATTCATCCAATGCTGCTGCACACAGGAAACGATCTAGGGATTGTTTCCTCCCCGCAACTGCGTGAGGAGAGAGGCTCAACAACTTTGGGCCATCTTCCCTCATTTTCTTAAAATTTAGTCCCCCAAAATGGGAGGGTCTTACACAAGGGGGCGTCTTATACACAGAAAAGTATGGTAGGTTTCTGGGTGGGAGTTGATCACCAAGCATGCCTTTCTCTTAGCACAATTCTCCCTTTTGTCCTGAGTTTGAGTGTCTTCAAAGCCCATGACATCTTTGGTAAAGGCTGTTCTCCAACTGGAGCGCTCACAGGCCAGTGTTTCTCAGTTGTCAGTGTTTATACTACATTTTTTTAGATTTGCCTTGAGAGAGTCTTTAAACCTCTTTTGTTGACCACCGGCATTACGCTTTCCATTTTTTAGTTCAGAATAGAGTAGTCGCTTTGGAAGACGATAATCAGGCATCTGCACAACATGATCAGTCCAACGAACTTGATGTTGAAGAATCATTGCTTCAGCAATGGTGATCTTTGCTTCTTCCAATACACAGCCTTAGTTTGCCTGTCTTCCCAAGTGATGTGTACAATTTTTCAGAGACACTGTTGATTGAATCTGTCAAGGAGTCGAAGATGGCGTTTATAAGTGGACCATGTTTCACAAGCATACAGTAAGGCTAGTAGTACAATAGCTTTGTAAACAGGCATTTTGGTTTCCCTGTGAATGTTCCAGTCCTCAAACACTCTACACTTCAATTGGGAGAAAGCTGCACTCACAGAGCTCAGGTGATGCTGGATTTTGGCATCAATGTTGGCCCTTGTGGAAAGATAATTGCCCAGGTAGGAAAAGTTTCAAAGAGTATCTTAGAGGGTATAATAGTCAATTTAACCTACAAGTAGGAATGAACATATGAACAGCAGAAAACATTAAATAAAGGAAGATTTGAGATGAAAATGAGTGGAATAATAGATTATGCAGCCAACGAAAGACTACCTAGAAGGCCATGGAGAGAATGCCTGGGAAGTCCAGGGAAAAGATAATGATGAATGAATTATGAATGATGAATTATATATAAGTTGTAAAATGCATAAACAAAACAAAACAAAAAAAAAACCCCTCAAAGTTCAGGGTAGGTGTGATCCCAGCTGTACATTTTCGTACTTTTCCCAGAGTCACTCTTGACAAGTTAAGATGACAGGTGGCTATGGTTTCACTGGAGATGAGATTTGCAGTGCACCCAGCCCCCTTGTGATCCACAGGGGGAAAGAAAACAAAGGAAGGTCCCTCCACACATGCTTGGTTAAGAGTGGGTAGATGGAAAAGTTCTTACTGGACCAAACTGTAGTGGGGGACATGTGTTTCTTTTTTGCTCAAATGACCACCCCTTTCGCAAACAAAGCGAAAGTTAAAAGTTAATTCTTTTAAAGCACAATGCACTGGATACATACGTGCTCATGCTTCCAGCCTCTAGGCAACTGTCCCCAGGCCTGTGTCTTGTGGAGCAGTTGCAGCAACAACAAGTTTCTTAAATTTGTGAGGTCCATGCCTTTACACAAAATACCATAAAACATTATTAAAAAGATAAACACTAAAATTATAAAAATAAGCTAAAATTCATGCCATGCTGTCCCAGCAAAGGAAACTACCCAAAAAAACCCTCACCATTCAGGGAAGAAGATACAGCAACAGGTTAGGAGAGCAATGGGAGGGACCTCACCATTTCATCCAGGAACCATACCCTAGTTTTCATAGCCTTCACCACAAAAACCGCTACCACGTGAGAAATCCGTGGATCAGCGTCCACCAATAGAAACTTTACTTGGTCCTCAGAGTTGACTATTGATTTGGGAATAGTTTGTAACATCGCATCCCTGAAGGCCGAATAGATGGGACAATACAACATGTAATGTATGAGATCCTCTTTGGTTCTCATATGACAAGGACATATACGCTGCTCTACTGGGATTTTTGCATATCTGCCTGACAGATAGGCCGTAGGAATGGTTTGAAAGCAGGCCATGGTGAAGGCTCTCCGAAGGGTGGGATTGGTGATATTCGCCAAGTAATTGGCGCAGGTTTTGACTGTTTTCAGTCGGGGAAACCAGTGGGAGGACCCTGGGTTCTGTATTTTTGTGATGTCTAACAGGGCGTCTCTCTCCAGGATCCATTCCCGAACTTTGTCGGGGCTCCACAGTTTAAGAGTATTAAACTCCGGTAGGGTGTATCTAACCAGGATCTCAGATAGGTTTTGACGCCAAGTGGTGTTCTTTTGAAGAGATACAAAGGCTTGTTTGGCTAATAAGGTGTTTGAAGTGTTTGCAAGGTTGATGTAAAAACGTAGGAATCTTAAGTGGGCCCTGGCAGACACAGAGGGTAATCCAACCTCCACCCTCAAGAAAGCTGCTGGGGTTCCTTGAGGAAGGCCTAGAATCCTCTTGAGATAATAATTTTGCAAAATTTCAAGCCGTTCCAACAGCCTCTGGTTCCACCCCCAGAGTTCTATCCCATATAACATCTGGGGAATAGCTTTCCCAACAAAAGCTCTTAATGCCGGGATCACCAATTGTCCTCCCCGTGTATGGAAGAAACTAAGCAGGACACCAATTGTTCTTCCTGTTAGGATGGTTACAGCCTTAAAGTGGGCTAGCCAACTAGATGTAGCCTGGAATGTAACACCCAGATATTTAAAAAAAGGGCACTGTTCAATCACATGCTCATCTAAAGACCATCTAAAAGTGTGGTCCAGTAAGAACTTTTTTCCTGAAGTGGATTCTACTCCAATAGACTTATGGGGTTTGAAATCCTACAGCTCTTTTGTAGAGGTCAGTGCTGATAAACTGGTAGCTACTTGCAACCTTATAAATCTGAATATGTTATGAAGTATTTTTTAAAGCAGGCACACATTTGAAGCACTGTCAAATTATGAAAGTGTAAGATAATCAGCCTTGGGAAATTACTGCACAGAGGGAGACAGGGTAGATGGAACACAGTAAGTAAACTGAAAGGAACAACCATAGTCCAAAAGACTTGGTATTGTGGTAATTCACTCACTAAGCAAGGCCTCCCCCTTTACACATAGAAGTTAGTTAGATACCAACTTCCAAGCGTATTCAAATTAGCTTAGCCATAGTTAGCTAGCTAACAACTCCAACAGAGCCTCCTTCTGGCTACACATCAGTCTCAAGGAACAACCCTAGACTTCACTGGCACATGTACCAAAGGAACAGGTGAGACTTCTGCTGCCTTGCTGGCACAGGATTTTAAAGGGGACAACTTAACTTACTGCTCAAGGCACAGATTGCTGGTCCCTGACTTTGTGCTCCTCTTGCTTCAAGATCAGGTATACCCACCTTCCTTCCTTCCTTCCTTCCTTCCTTCCTTCCTTCCTTCTCCACCCCCGCTTTTCCTTTAGTGTGAGTCTGTAGCAAACTGTTGAACTCACTCTCTGGGCTTTTGGGTAGCTAGGGATTCTTTTAGTCTATAGAATGAAAGTGTGTGTTTTGGTTTTTAATATTTGTCATTTGGTTGAAAGGGGAAAAAATACTGGATATAGTAAAATAAAATGAGAATTCCCTGGATGCCTAGATCCAAGTTTAGGGCAAGTACTATGTTAGAAGTGGGTCTTGAGACCCTCAAAATAAAATCTGAACAAAATTGGTGAAGCAGCAAAGAGTTTATTGATTACCAAACGTTCTTGCAAGAGTGGGTGTCCAAAGTAGGCACACCCCGGCTTTGGCAAAGCATAAGCTTATATTCCCTATACCCAAAGTGCAGGTCCCTTCCCTTGTCTCCCCATTGGCTGGATACTACAAGGTTTACAGCCTATCAAGACCGCCTAATTTCCCTACTAACATTATTTATTATTTCCCTTATTTGGTCGGTATTCCTATGCAATTACTTGCTAAGCCAAGCAAAAATGCCGCCTTCTGATCACAAGCTCTAACATCTCCAGTTAACAAGTGTGAATTGATCTAGACTGCTGACAAATACATACTTATTACAACCACATCCTGGCCACAAACTCTAAATATCTCCAGCTGACAAGTGTGAGTCGATCTGGACTGCTGACATTTGTCTACTTATTACAACCACATCCTGACCACTAACAGGTGTAAACGAGTTCTATACTTGCTGAAGAGTACAAAGAAATCGTATTCCAGCTGTAGGCTGCCCTATCTACTGCGGTTATCTAACAGTTGAAGCATTTTGACTTCTTGTAAAAAAGCAAAATTATCATTACTCACATACTATTTGATGAGACAGCCCCGGCTGAGACATAAAATCACAAGACATGCAGCATAGTAAAGTATGGAAATATAGGCTGTTAGAGCTTTAAAATGTCCCCTTGTAAGTTCCTTCCAAAGCCACACAATTCCCTTAGAATGGAAAGAGACTGTTGGTGTAATTTGGAAAAATGGGTGAAATTGTGCTAAGTGCTTGGGGCATGTTTTCAATAGCCCATCCTCCATGTCTGGATTCTGCTTAGAGCTAGAGTTAGCATGCCAGCTGCACTGGGTGGCTCAGAAACAGTCCAAGACTAAATATCCGGAGCATGACTCATCCACCTTCCCTTTCTCTAAGGAATGTATGGAGGTGCAGAGGCAGCTATAAAGCCTGCCTCTTCTTATTATGTAGAGAGGCAGTCCTTGGGACACTGTGGTCCTCAGCCGTTTAAGGCTTTATAGGTCGAAACCAGCACTTCGAATTGGGCCTGGAAACTAACTGGCAGCCAGTGCAATCTGACAAGGATCCGTGTAATATGCTCAAACCATCTTGCCCCAATGAAGAACCTGATCACTTAAATTTGCACTAGCTGAAGTTTCCAAACCATCTTCAGAGATAGCCCTATGTACAACACATTGCAATAATCTAACCTAGAGGCTACCAAAGCATAGACAACAGGAGTTAGACTGTCCCGGCTCAGATAAGAGCGCAGCTGGGCCACCAGCCAAAGTTAATGGAAGGTACTCCATGCCACTAAGACCACCTGAGCTTTGAGTGACAGCAAACGATCCAGGAGTACCCCAAAGCTATGTGCCTGCTTCTTCAAAGGGAGTGTGACCCCATCAAGAGCAGGCAACCTCCCAGCCATCAGCTCTAGAGAACCACCCACTAACAGTGCCTCAGTTCTTATATGGATTGAGCTTCAGTTTGTTGGCTCTCATCCAGTCCATTATTGGGGAAAGATGTGAAGTAGAATCAGAACTGTGTGTCATCAGCATATTGCTGACAATGTATCCAAACCTCTGGATCTTCTTCTTCTTCTTCTTCTTCTTCTTCTTCTTCTTCTTCTTCTTCTCTGGCCATCATTCATAGCCAAGTAAGATTGTCTTCCATAAACATAGTTTTAACAATGAGTGACTGTGGAGGCCAATTCTGGATCCACATGTCCTTCCACAATGGGGACATTGGTTTCTGGGCGGGAGTTGAACACGGTGTGGATTTGCCAAGCATGCCTTCCTCTTAGCACATTTCTCCCTTTTGCCTGTGTTTGAGCATCTTCAAAGCCCATGACACCTTTGGTAAAGGCTGTTCTCCAATTGGAGAGCTCACAGGCAAGTGTTTCCCAATTGTTGGTGTTTATACTACATTTTTAAAAATTTGCGTTGAGACAGTCTTTAAACCTCTTTTGTTGACCACCAGCATTACACTTTCCATTTTTAAGTTCAGAATAGAGTAGTTGCTTTGGAAGACGATAATCAGGCATCTGCACAACATGACCAGTCCAATGAAGTTGATGTTGAAGAATCATTGCTTCAACACTGAAGATCTTTGCTTCTTTCAGTACACTGGCATTAGTTCGCCTGTCTTCCCAAGTGATGTGTAAAAATTTTCAGAGTAACTGTTGATGGAATCTTTCGAGGAGTTGGAGATGGTGTTTATAAGTGGTCCATGTTTCACAAGCATACAGTAAGGTTTGTAGTACAATAGCTTTGTAAACAAGCATTTTGGTTTCCCTGCAAATGTTCCGGTCCTTCAATCGGGAGAAAGCTGCACTTGCAGAGCTCAGGTGATGCTGGATTTTGGTATCAATGTCAGCCCTTGTGGAAAGATAACGGCCCAGTAGGAGAAGTGATCAACATTTTCCAATGTTACACCATTGAGTTGGATGTGTGGCGCTGCAGATGGGTTATGTTGGTGTCACACTTTGTTTTTTTTGGATGTTGAGTGACAGGCCAAGCTTTATGTAAGCTTCTGTGAAGATATTTAGGATGGTTTTTAGGTCATCCTCTGAGTGTGCACACACTACATTGTCATCAGAATACTGAAGCTCTACGATAGAAGTTATAGTAATCTTACTCTTTGCTTTCAGCCTGCTCAGATTGAAGAGCTTTCTATCTGTTCTATATACGATTTCTACTCTGGTGGGGAGTTTCCCTTCGACAAAGTGTTGCTGTCATATTTTCATGGAGGAGCCGAATGATGTTCACAAATTTATCTGGTCTGGCCAGCCAATTTTCAGAAGGACAGTCCACAGGGCTTTACAATTTACAGTGTTGAAGGCCTTAGTCAGGTCAATAAACGCCATATGCAGGGGTTGGTTTTGCTCTGTGCATTTTTCTTGAAATTGTCAAGCAGTGAAAATCATGTCCACTGTCCCCCTAGAAGGCTGAAAACCATTTGGGAAGGGTCATCTCGGAAATTGTTAAGAAACTGTTGGCTAAGAATTTTGTCGGCTGCAGCTAATAGAGAGATGTCTTGATAGTTTCCACAATCATGTCTGTCACCTTTTTTTAAAGAGATTGATAATCTTGGCATCCCTAAAGTCTGCTGGGATCTCTTCTCTCTTCCAGACTTTTTCAATAAGCTTGTGAAGTTGTTGTGTAAGTTCAATTCCACCCACTTTGAAGACTTTGGCAGGCATCCCATCAGGTCTGCTGGCTTTGTTGTTTTTCATTTGATTAATACCTGTACACAACTCTCCCAGATATGGAGATACTGCAAGCTCATCTCTAACTTGGTTTTGCGGAATTTGTGAGAGGACCTCAGCAGCTACAGGGGAGTTGTTGGTAATATTCTTTCCAGTGTAATGCAATAGCTTCTTTATCTTTTAGAAGTATGGTACCATCTGCTGAGTGTAGGGGGCATATGCCATGATTTATTGGCCCATAGATGGTCTTTGTGGCTTTAAAGAAACTCTGTGCATCATGAATGTCAGCTAAGTGCTGGATCTCTTGAGCTTTTTTAATCTACCATGTGTTTTTTAGTTCTCTGGTTCTTCTTTGAACCTCAGCCTTAGCACTGGCATAGGTCTTTTTCTTAGTGGCACAGTTTCTATCTCATCATAGCTCTGATAAGGAGCACATCATGGCAATCTTTAGCACGGACAATAACATAGTCTAAGAGGTGCCAGTGGTTTGACCGAGGAAGCCTCCATGAAGTTTTCAAGTTATTTTTTCTGTCGAAAGAGTATGTTGGTTATAACAAGATTGTGTGCTGCACATATCATCAAAAGTAAGATTCCGTTCTGGTTGCTGTTGCCAATTCCTTCTTTCCCAGTAGTCCCAGGCCACAGATTGAAATCTCGCCCAACTCTTGCATTAAAATCACCCAGGAGGATAATTTTATCTTCCTTAGGTTTCTCTGATAGGATGGTTTCCAGCTGAGAGTAAAAAAATTCTTTAATGTCTTCATCGGCATCCAGTGTTGGTGCATAAGTGCTTATAATCATAGCCTGTTGGTTTTTGGTGAGTTTTATTGGAAGGGTTGAGAGTTGCTCATTAATGCTGGTAAGGACTTCACTCAGCTGTGGGGTTTAAAAGCATAGGGGATATAATTGAACCCTATGGAACCCCACAGTAAAGGCCCCATGGGACTGAATCACTCTCCAAGCAACACCCTCTGAGAACAACCATCCAAGTAGGACTGGAAGAACCACATAGCGGTGCCACCCACACCTAACTTAGACAGCTGCTCTAGAAGGATACCATGATCAATGGTATCAAAAGCCACTGAGAGGTTGAAGAAAATTAACAGGGACTCATTTTTCCTGTCTCTCTACTGCCAGTGGTCATCATACAGGGCAACCTGTTGGATGTATCCATTGGTACAGTCAAATGCAACATTCCCTATTTCCCTAGACTGGGTACAGGCAGGGGGGTATCCAGTCAGAAAGTAACTTTCTGTTCCACTGACTGGATTATCCTCCCCCTGCATGTGACCTGGGAGATGGGCGTGGCTCTGGCTGACTCCACAAAAGAGCCAAGTCACGCAGCCATTTTCTCACTTGCGCTTTTGTCTTGAAGTTGTCTTGCTCTATCTTTTGCTGCCATGCTGCTCTCCTCCAGCCATTTTGTTGTATTACAGTAATTTTGTTCTCTGCAGCTCTGCAGCTTTCAAAGAGGGAATCTTTCCCAGCCCTACCTTGAGATACCCTACAGTGTGTCCATTTGACAACAGATACAGACTATCTCAGCACTGGTGGTGCAAGAAGTATCTACACCTGACCAGTGGCATTGTGGAAGTGTGTATAGCATGATCACAATCACTATTTCCTTCTTGATGTTCATTTGGGGCATGTGCACAGAAGAAAAAGCATGAAAAACAAAATCATGTGGAGGGTTTTCACATATTACGTAGCCATCCCTAGGCTTGTGGACGGCAGGATCTAGAATCAGAAAGCAGTGTGTTGAGGACAAGCATGAAGAATTCTGGATTGAGGGGGGAAATATTAAATTAATAAAGTTTAAATAAAACATTGTTAGACCTCTGGGTCTTCTCTTGACCTCGGGTCCCTGGCAAATTTCCCCAACTTGCCACCCTCTGGAGTTGGACCTGGATATTCAATTAAGTTTTACTCAGAGTAGAACCATTGAAATTAATAGTCATGACTGACTTGGGGCCCTTAATTTGAATGGGCCATTTCTGAGTAAAACTTGCTTGTATACCACCCCATAAAACCATTTCTAAAATCATACAGTTGTTATTGAGTAAAATGATAGGGTTACATGCATTAGCCTTTTTTAAATAAGGTGCCTAAATATCAAAATACTAGGTGCTTTTCTGATTTTGGATGGCAACTTATTCCAGACAGCTGGAGCTGCGGTGCTAAAAGCTCAATTTCTATGCATACTAAGTATAGAAAATGCACTGGTCAGGCAGGGAGATAGGGAAACTTGTAGGTTAAAGCAGAAGTAAAGCTGTTGCTAGGGACTGGGGAGAAGCATCTAGGAAGCTCTTTTCCAGGTGACGGGTCGCCCCAATATTTCCTTTTCCTCTTCACTGCTTTACAGTGGCATTTCCCCCACCTACACAGGTAAAGTGGCTCAGGAGGAAGAGAAGCCTGGCTGACAGACTGCCCTTACATCCTGGAAGGAGATAACCATTCTCATCCACATGATACACAGGTCACGTGGAATCCACTGAGAAGTGGCACCAGAACTGGCCTTGCCACCAAGAGCCAATGCCAGGACCAAACTAGACATGGCAGCAGGCAGCTCCATCTCATGTTTTCCCCAACTATTCACAGGGATGGGAGGGCCTAACTCTCATGGATAAGGCATCCCAGGGGAAAGGTGAGACTTATGGCAGTTTTCATTCTTTCTCTCTCTGCTTCTGCATTGTTTTGGCAGGCAATGGTGTGCGTGAAAAGTCAGCAATGGCCTTATTCTGGAGGCATGTTAAAAGTCCTCCAAGCCCTTTGCAAAGAGGAAAGCAAAGAGGAGGTTAATAAAAATCAAGGAAAATCGTCTTTCTTTTGCTTTTGTAGTATCTTAAATCCATGTTTCAGTGAGCAATAAGGTACTATAGTACGTCATTTATTTCCAGAGGCATTGCCCTGTTAATCTTGCAGCATCAACAAAGAGCCTTGGGATACTTTAAAAATACAACACATTCCTACGTTTGTTCTGAAAACGGTGTGTAAACCTGGGTGTAAGCATTACTTCTAAGAGCTACTGAATACAAAGGGAGGTGCACAGCAGACGTGGAAGTGGACAGTACCAGTGCAACCTCCAACCATCTGGTGTAGGAGTCCACCACTATGAAGAATGTTTTTCCCTGGAAGGGCCCAGCGAAGTCCATGTGCAGGCATGGCCATAGTGCTTGGGGGGACTCCCAGGACTGGGCTGGAGCCCCTGGGGAATCCAGGTGGGATTCTTGGCAGGTCTGGCAGTGTTTGACCCAGGACTGTATCTCTCCATCGATCCCCGGCCACCACACATAATTCCTGGCACAGGCCTTCATTCTCACTACCCCTGGGTGTGTCTCGTGTAGGGCTGTGAGGACCCTTTTGCAGAGGGGCTGGGGAATGACAATCCTGCTTCCCCATAACAGGAACCCCTTGTGGGCTGATAGTTCATGTTTGCAGCTTGTGTAGCCAGTGAATTCTGGCCTGGGGCTGCTGCTGGGCCATCCCCTCCACACACAGTCCAGGACCCAGGAGATGACCCTATCTTTCATGGAATGGTCTGCAACTTCTTGTGCCTGAATGGGGCGGTCAGGAAGCAGCTCCAGGCTCATAACCTCTTGCGCAGGCGCTGGGTCAGGGCCTGTTTCTGGAAGTGGTAGGCTGCTGAGGGCGTCTGCATGACCAATCCCTTCCCAGGGTGGTGGATCAGGGCATACTGATATCTGGTGAGGAAAACTGACCACCTGAGGATGCATTTGGGGGGGTCTGCTTCTTGGGGGCAAACAAGCCAAGCAATGGCTTGTGAAGAAGAAGAGAAGAAGAGTTTGGATTTGATATCCCATCTTTCACTCCCCTTAAGGAGTCTTAAAGTGGCCAGCATTCTCCTTTCCCTTCCTCCCCCACAACAAACACTCTGTGAGGTGAGTGGGGCTGAGAGACTTCAGAGAAGTGTGACTAGCCCAAGGTCACCCAGCAGCTGCATGTGGAAGAGCGGGGACGCGAACCTGGTACACCAGATTACGAGTCCACTGCTCTTAACCACTACACCACACTGGCTCATTACCATGGTTAGTCACCATGGTAAAGGTCAGTCCTGGTCAGTCACCATGGTAAAGGGTCGCCCATACAAGAAAGAAATCATGGAATTTTTTTACTCCCTTCACGATTGCCAGACCCACCTTGTTGATTTGTGAGTAGTTCCGCTCGGCTGCGGTGAGCATCTGGGAAAAGTATATACCGGCACCTCTCTTCCGTCCGGGAGTTGGTGTCCCAGGACAGCACTGATGACGTAGGGTGAGGTGCCACATGCTAGCACCACCGGCAGCCTCTCGTTGAAGTGTGCCAAGACTGAGTTCAAGACAAGCAAGTCCTTGACTGCCTGGAAAACGGCCTCCTGGCACTAGCCCCACACCCAAGGGGCCTGCTTGTCTAGGAGTCTGTGTAGGGGCTCCGCTACTGCTGCCTTATGAGGAAGGAAGGTGAGGTAAAAGTTCAATAGTCCCAAGAAGGCCTGAAGTTCAGTCTTGCCCCTGGGCACTGGGGCATCACAAATGGCCCATACCTTGTCACTGGTTAGGTGGACCCCTTCTGCGTCCACCGCAAATCCCAGAAAGTCCACCTGGGGCACTCCTAGTAGATACTTTTCCTGCTTCACCTTGAGGCCTGCCATCCGGAAACTGTGCAGGACGGTGCGGAGGCAGTCCCTGAGCTCCTCTGGCGTGGGCCCGGCGATCAACAAATCATCAAAGAAGGGGGTGGCACCAGGAGTCCCTTTAAGGTGAGAGTCCATTACATTCTGGAATATGCCTGGCACCACGCTGACGCCAAATTGCAGCCGCCTTACCCTGAATGCTCCTCTGTGCGTCACAATCGTCTGTGCCTCTGCTGTGGCCTCGTCCACCAGCAACTGTTGATAGGCTTGCCAAAAAAAATTGATCCAGCTTGCCAAAAAATTTCACCCAGCCAGGTTGGTGAGGACATGGCTGACTACTGGCACTGGGTATGCATGGGCCATGAGGGCCTTGTTTATGGTACATTCGTAGTCTGCGCAGATGCGGACCCAACCATTAGGCTTGACAGGTGTGACTAACGGTGTTTCCCAGGGGGCATTAGGCACCGGGTCCAGCACTCCTTGCTCCATAAGCCAGTCCAATTCCTTGTCTATACGGGGTTTCAGGGCGAATAGGACCCAGTGGGCCTTGAGCCTGATGGGTCATACGGTGGGGTCTAGCTGTAGGGCATTGGGGGGGTATATTTGTTGGGGTTCAGAACTTACTGGGTTAATGTTTGTTCTGAGTGTGCCTCCCATTCTGACGTTTGAAAGGAGGGAGGAGCTCTAGTTGTTGTTCTCTCTGTGTCTCTGAGAGAGGCAGCCATGAATGCTAGCAGTCCAGGAGGAGCTGAGAAATGCTGAGCTGTAAATATTTGCTGCAATAATTTGCTGTGTTTTTACTCTGCTAGACGAAACCAGGAGTCATGAAGGAGGTCTGAGAGCAGCTTGGCTGGGAAGCGTGCCGGACCGCATTATGCTGGGGCTAATTGGGACCATAAAGCAATTAGCTGGCCAGTGCAATTAAGATCTTATCAGATCTTCACAGGTTATGGAGGACCTAATTACCGCTAATAAAACTGTTGCTGTGAGTCTGCCGGTGAGCTTTGAAGTCTTGAAGTCAGCTTGGCAATAGCTGGAAGACGCTACTGAAGCGGCAGAGGTCTGCGTTCTGTGTTTTGCCTGCTGCAGAGAGGCAAGAGTTGCTGAGGCAGAGAGCTGGAAAAGTAGCTGAGAAATCGGGTGCCGGAGAGCTGACTGGTGAAACGTGAGTACAGCAGCTGGGGCCCCGGGAAAGAGGAGAAAATGGCAGACAGCCAGGTCTTTGAGGACGTTCCGCTTGAAAAGCTCACTTTAAGAAGTTGGGCAACCTGGTCCAGAAGAGTAAGGGGTTGGTTTCTGGTTACTGGGCTTTGGAATGTAAGCCAGAAAGAACCACTTCCCTTGAATCCTGAAGGGACAGACATTACAGGCTTTGAGGCTGCGTTGCCTGAAGATGGCCAGCAGAGAATGCAAAGAGAGCTTGCTATGCTAAAGGCATGCGTACATGCATCACTTTTGCCCAGTTTGGAGGGCGTAAAGTCAGCAAGGGCTGCCTGGGAGGTGCTGAGAAGTTTGTGTGAAACTTCAGCAGGATGCCAGAGCCCTGGAGGAGTCATGCAGAGCCTGGAAATGGCTGTAGCCCCGGTCCCTGAGGTGCAAGTCGGGGGGGCTGAGAATTCCAAAGGCAAGTTTCAAAAGTTTTCCACTGTGAGTGCTGAAGTGGAACGCAGTTTCAGCGAGGGCAGGGCTGGCACAGAGGGCTCTTCCGGAAGAAGGGAGGCCAGGCCAGCTGAAAAGAGCCCTGGGCAGTGTTTTTCCACTGGGGATTGTCGTCGTCAGCCAAAGGCTGGGAAGCTGAGGAGAGCTAGACGCTTCAAGGTCAGCCACCTGGACAAAGTGAAGATAAGGCCTAAAGAGTCGCGTGGGAACGCAGAGGCCAGGCCGGTCTCCAAGGCAACGGAGGAGGCTACTTCTACGGAAGCTGCCAAGGTCCTGAGCAAGGGGGAGTTGGTTGCCAAGACAACCAGACAGAACTGCTGCAGAAGCCCAAAGACAGGGGGCAGCGGGACGTTTGTTGCCAGTATGGCTTTGTTTGAGGACAGCTCTGAGGGACACACTAATTTTCGTTTTTTAATCGACTCAGGAGCTAACTGCCACCTGATCCCAGAGACCCCTGCAGTCGAGATGTGGAATTGCAAGGCAATTCCGGCTGGGAAAACTGTTCAGTTTGCAAATGGGACAAAGAAAAATGTGAATAATGTTGCAAATGTATTGTTTTCTGTTTTGCAGGAGCAGATGGAAGTTTGCATTGTACCAGGAGTGCAACACTGTATTTTATCTGTGCCTTATTTGTTGAAAAAGGGGTTTAAAGTTTGCTTTGAACACGATGTTTGTACAATTTCCAAAGGAGGGAAGCAACTGGTCAGAGTTGCAAAGGGGCAGAATGATCTCTTCATTCTTAAAACGTCTCTGGAGGGTGAGGGGAAGGTTGAGAAAGCACAAGCCCTGCGTGCTACAGTTCCCACCCATGTTTCATGTTCGTGTGCATGGCATAAGAAGACAGCTCATGCCTGTCTTGAAGAACTACAGGTGCTACCTGAGGTTTCCAAAGGCTGTAAAATTGAGGAATGTGCAAGAGTCCTAGATTGTCAGGTTTGCAGACAGGCGAAGGTAAGAGGGTGCAGTTACCCCAGGGTGGAGAGGGTAACCACAAAACCTTTTGATCTTGTGCACATAGATCTGTTGGGTCCCATGAAGGAACCAAGTTTGGGAGGGGCCAGGTTTCTGCTGACACTGCAGGATGATTTTTCGCAGAACACCTGGACACATGGTCTCAAATCCAAGGAAGATGCAGCACAGCTGATTAGTCGTTGGATTGAAGAGGTGGAACTAACGTTCTCCACGAAGGTCAGGGAAATTGCTAGTGACAGAGGTTCACAGTTTACTGGGTCTGCGTTGCAGAAGTTCTTTCACAAGAAAGGGATAAGTCACACAGTGACTTCTCCTCAACAGAGGGGGGTGGCAGAGCTCAGAAGTGAAGCTCTGGTTAAAGCTGCACAGGTGATGCTGTCAGATTCTGGGTTACCTCCAAAGTTTTGGATGGAGGCAGTTAAATATGTGAGCTTCACCTGGAATAGGTCCTACAATTCAGTGGTAGGAGACACACCGTTTTTCATGCTTCACGGGAGGAAGCCACAGGTTCACTTCCTCCGTGAGTTCGGATCAACGGCCTCGCTGCCAGTGCCTGAAGCTTTGCGAGGGCCAGGTGAACCCAAGTTCCAGAAAATGATCTTCTGTGGGTATGAGCCAACGGCTCGTGCATGGAGGTTTGCGTACCCGTCAGGTGATCAGAGTAAGCTGCTGATCAGTAAACACGCTGAGTTCTGTAAGCAGGAGGAAAGGTCAAAGACCCCTGCCAGACGCGATATTCTTTCAGAATGTCTTTCTGACTCAGAGCAGGAAGGTTCTGATGAGGAGGAAGGAGAGCCAGGGGCTGAGTCTGCTGATGACGATCAGCTCACTGACCAAAGTCAGGAGCAGGATGGGGCATCTCCGCAAGTTGTAAAAAGGGAGCCCAAGAGTGAGCCTAGTTCTCCTGTGAGGGTAATTCCAAGGGTTCGAAGACGCGTTAAGTCAGAGGGGGAATCCCAGGATGCAAGGGACACACCTGCTGACCACAGTGAGTCAGAGGCAGTGCCGGAGTTTGTGCCCAGGCGGTCCAGTCGCACAACGAAGGGAATTCCACCTGAGAGGTATCAGGCCACAGGTGCGTGGGCAAGTTTCGCACAGTGCGAATCTGAGAGTTGTGAGGAAGTTCCACAGATGCCTGACAGGAACGCCAGGAGAGGGCGCAAGGCATTGGGGAAGGGATTGATCTCACAGAGGTCTGCAAAGGTACATCCACAGGTCTTGTCAGAATGCTCTGCAAGAGGGGGTGTTGGGGTTCAGAACTTACTGGGTTAATGTTTGTTCTGAGTGTGCCTCCCATTCTGACGTTTGAAAGGAGGGAGGAGCTCTAGTTGTTGTTCTCTCTGTGTCTCTGAGAGAGGCAGCCATGAATGCTAGCAGTCCAGGAGGAGCTGAGAAATGCTGAGCTGTAAATATTTGCTGCAATAATTTGCTGTGTTTTTACTCTGCTAGACGAAACCAGGAGTCATGAAGGAGGTCTGAGAGCAGCTTGGCTGGGAAGCGTGCCGGACCGCATTATGCTGGGGCTAATTGGGACCATAAAGCAATTAGCTGGCCAGTGCAATTAAGATCTTATCAGATCTTCACAATATTGTCCCTATGCCCCGTCAAAAACCCCCAGAAACACTTTGCATATGGCGTCCACGTCCACTTGTAAGCTAGTGCGGGTCACCCCAGTGATGGCTTGCCCCAGCGGTCCAAACCATGCCAATCCCAGCAAGCTAATGTAGGGGCCACAAGAAAGTCCTCAATATTGCACCCTGAAGGTCCCCACTCCCATTGTGGGGACCTTACGTTTCTGGAAGTCCCGGAAAGTGAATGGGGCCGGCTTGAGTTTGGGACCCCTGCTAGGGCACAGTTCCTTTAAGGTTCTTGCCAAGATTATGAATAGCGTTGAACCCGTGTCAAGCTCCATGCAGCACAGCTATCTGTAACTCTACATAAATTTTCTCTGTGTTGGAATGGGACAACTGGTATACCTGGCAGTCCATGATCTCCGTCGAGTTGCCTTGGTGTGTTGGGCACCGGGACCTGGGCCTCTTGGGTCAGTCATCTGATGCCCCCACAAAGTCAATGGGCAAAGTTGAAGCCCTTCTTTGCAGGCACCTACTATCTTCAGTGTGAGAAGGCACCTATGATGACCCCAACCTGATTTTTTAAACCACAGGGGATCCATTCCTGTCCCTCACTCTGTTTAATCAACATTGACCATCAGTTTGTTTGAAACAAGCTGCTAAACTTGACCATAAATTATTTCTACATTTACCTGCTCCAAAAGGCAAAAATTCTTCTCTAGACCTAAAATTTCCATCCTTGTCCAAAAAGTGGCTTGGGTTGAACTCTTCAGGTTTTTCCCATCGCGTGGGATCGACAAGAGCAGAGTTCAGATCTGCAACAACAAATGCCCCCTGAAAAGAAGAAACAGCTGTCTCAGAATGCATCTGGAACAGCAGAAAACAGTTTTGCCATTCACTGCCCCAAATCTTAACACATTTCTCACATACAGTAGTACCTTGGGTTACAGATGCTTCAGGTTATGTGTTTTCGGGGTGCGAACCGCGGCGAACCCGGAAATACTGGAACGGGTTACTTCTGGGTTTCGGCGCTCGCGCATGCACAGAAATACTAAATCGTGCTTTGTGCATGCGCAGAAGTGCCAAATCGCAACCTGCATGTGCGCAGGCGCAGCACTGCGGGTTGCGAATGTGCCTCCTGCACGGATCACGTTAGCAACCCAAGATTCCACTGTATAGAGATAAAGTCAATAAGCACAATATTTCATTCAAATCCTGATTTGGTGCATCAGAAGATAGCATGTATTTCTCATAATATAATTTATTAACTTTCAGATTATTACTCTTCAGATTTCTTTTCGAGAGAGGGGAGATCCTTCTCCCTCAGATTTTGTGCTGCATATGTGCTTTTAAAGTGCCACTCTCAAGTGCTCTTTGCTCTCAAAATATACAACTGCTGCCTTATCTATATCCTGTACCTTTGGAACATGAAAACCATGCATTTCCAAATCCTTTGCATTTAGTCTGGGAATCCCAACTAATAAGGGATATTTTGCACGCAAAATTTCATGCATCATCGCGTTGGTGTAAGGCAGTTTCTTTCGATCTCCATAGCAAATGGGAAGGGAGGAACCTAAAACATCTTCCATCTCCTTGTAGATTTTATCTGCAGTGAAAAGTGGGAAATGAAGCTTTATTTTAAAATACCCTGGTTTAAATCTGAGAAACTTCTGACAATCAAGCTGTATAGGGTGGGGTGAAAAGACCCTGGTATATTAAGTGAGGCTCATTGGTATATGCTGGCAGCACCCTGAAAATAAGAACTTAACAATTAAATACCGTGAATGCAGCTGCATGTGGAAAAGGTCTATTGCTCTGTGGTAGAACATCTGCTTTGCATGCAGGACTGGGAATGTTCCTTCCCTGAAATCCCGGAGAGCTGATGGCAGCCAGTGTAGGCAATACTGAGCTGGATGGACCCTGGCCCTGACTCAGCAGCAGCCAGTTTCTCATGTTTCCACAAATTCAGAGGGGAGTTCCTTACTCTCTGGGAAGACTATTTCACCAGGAGCCAGATCAAATGTTTCTTTCACCCACTCAGTTCTGCCCTTACTGAAACTCAGTGCCTGGCTTCTATCCCGCACAGAACAGGATTGCAGCCAGTGCATGGAGGCTAGTTAGCACAATTCTATGGCTGCTCATTTCTCCCTGTCTTCCTCCTGGCAGAGTGGCCACAGTGGCGACCCACACTGTGCCCTGCTCAGCCATACCCCAAGGCAAACACCTCTGTGGTGAAATCTGCAAAGCAGGCACAAGCATGTGGCAGAGGAGGAGAGCTGGGATGATGCTCCTGAGTCGGATTGAGGGCCAACCAACCCTCCTGCTGCTGCCATCTTTGGATGCAATGTAAAAAAAGCCATGGAGGTGGCAGGAGTAGCAGGGATTAAGCAGCTTGCCGCAGCAGCAAAATGGCATTTGGCCACAGCTACAGCCCACAAATACTAAAGGAGGAGTGAAGGTGCCCCACAGAGTCCTCTGGGGCCTCTCCTCACTTTTTTTTACCTCAGGAATGTAACCAGCAGCAGCCTGGTCACTCTGGCCTGCCTTTTCCTCTCAGTGCCTCAGAGAGACAGTGCAGGAAAGGGGAAAAGGATGGCTAACAGCCTAACAGCAGGACTGAGTGAAAATTAGTAGCACTCTTGGTTAATTGGGGGTTCATATCGGGGGGGGGTGCTTCCCAGTGGATGGAGTGTGAGGGGAGAAACCAGCATCTCCTTGTGGTGGTACTTAAAATGGTTGTTAGGAATTAAGTATAATGAGGGGATTCTAGAGAGCTCTGGCTCCCTATTCTCCTGAGAGAACAGCTGCCTCTTCCCTTCCCTCCTGAGGAGAAGAGTTAGTGGCTGACAAAAGACCAAGCACTGAGGCAACCACAGAAGGGAAAGGAAGGGCAGCTCTGTGTTCCTCCTATCCTTAGCAGCTATCCCTTGAGGCAAGGACAAAATGGGGGCTTCCCCTCTTGGCAAAGCTGCCCATCCTCCCATTTCTGAGAGCGAAGCAGATGCTGCCCAGGAGCTGAAGCATATCTAGGAAGCAGACCAAACCTGAAATGAATTCAAGTCATTGACATCCCCTTCCCAAGTTTCTGAAGGGGTTCTTTTTATAGGGGTTTTGTGTATCATCAGCCTGTCAGCAAGATTGGCCAGAATCCCCTTTCCCTGAAGACAGGCCTCTCTTCTGGAGTCTGCTGGGATATAGAGGGGCCTAGAATTTAAATGCCAAACAAAATCCCAAAATAAAAGCATTTTTATGCATTTTTTCCCACATAGAACTAGGAAATGGCACACTCTATACTTCTCTGTGAGGAAATCCTAGTGTTACTAGAAAATCTGGAATCAAATAACGTTCCCAGTTTTCTGGGAATGATCTCTTGATTACTGTGGAAATAGGTCACTGTTTGTTCTAAGGACTGGAGAGCAAATGTTAGTCAAAACTAGATGAAACAAGTCAGCAGATCTTGGTGACTGAGCAGAAGTAAACAACACCTAAGTTTGCAGTATTATGCCTAGCAGCATTTTACCTTTATAAGAAATAGTAAAACATTTTGTTTGGAATCAGAAGTCCAGCAATCTTAAAACAAAACAATACAGTCACCACAAAGACAAGAAAACACATTCACAACAGAGAAACTGGTTTTGGGCGAGTTGCCTATTTCCATCATACTAACTACTAACTACTTTTATAAAAAAAGGTTCAGAAAAAGGCAACACACAATGATTATGGGGCTGGAGTAACACCCCATGAGGAAAGGTTGTACCATTTGGGTGCAACTGTGAACAAACATCTGTCACCCACCCATTATGAAACCTTGGAAGAATTACAATCAGCTACTAAAAAGCAAATAAATCTAAGCTCTTCTCTATAGGGATCCAGGGAGGTGCTTGCTTCCACTGCAAATTTCTCCCTCACCTTGAACATCTGAATAAGACACCATGAGGAGCAGTGCCCATTGCAGAGTAGCAGCAGTCATCTTTGTCCCTGCGATAAAGAGGTCAAGAACACACTCTGCCAAGTTGTTTTCATCAAAGGTAGAGTTGGGGTCATCCTTGCTCTGTTGATGATAATGGAAAAGGTGAAATGTTGGAATTAATTGCAGGCCACACAAAATCTATCTGACTTAGGGGGGGGCTTCCTAGCGCAACACCTAATACTTTGTTTTACAGGTAAATTTGTAGGAAGATACTTGCACACAGTCATGGACTGAAGTAGTCATCTAAAATGCCTGTTGCTCGCCACCCCAGTCTCCAAGTGGTTCAAGATTCCAAGAGTTCCAGGCACTTACCCAGGGTTCGTGTTTCCTTTGGAATGAGGCACAACAGAGACTGTGGTGTCTTTATGATATATGTTTTACTTACACATATATACAGCCTGAGCCTACAATGGAGGAATTCACAGCCAGCACCCCAATATGGCCTTGTTTCCCCCATAGCCACAGCCTTGGATTCAAATCAAACATTGTTGTTTCTCTCGCTTCCCAGCTTGCTGCTTCTAGCATTCAAGCTCATCACTTCACTTTCCGCTCCCAATCCTGCCTTTGTCTTTCTAACTACCTGTGAGTTGGAGGAGGGCCCCCACCCATTTCCCATCTTGCACAGACCCACTTCCTATGTTACCTTAACCACCCATTTTCTCACCAGGAAGCTAGCCTGACTATTCCAAGAATTAGAAGCAGGGCTGAGGCATTAGAAGGGTATCGACATTCAGTCTACTCCCCCTCAAACTCGTAACATGGCATTTGTAAAGGGTATAGGAAAGGATCCTCACTTGTTGGATCATCACCTTGTTGTGGTCAGTGGGCTTCCACAGTCCTATGACCCTTGTGAGTGAAGCCGTTGGGAGTCTCGTACTCCCAGCAAGGTCACCCAAGGCGGTAAGTTCAAAGGGGAGGAGCTAGACAAAAAATGATCCAAGAAGTCCTCAATGGCATAACAGGCGGATGATAACAAGCAGTATGTCACAATGGCTGTGAAGGGGGGTGAAGGCTGCAGCAGATAAGAATCTACCTCTAGTCATGACTACTCATGCCATCGGAACAGAGCCTTACTGCAAAGACTGTGCGTTGGTCAGCATGCACAGATCTACACCTGTAAAACAAATTCACGCACAGGCGTCTTCCCCAAAACCCATCCCAAACCCAAACCCAAAAAAGTCCCACAGCCAGCAAATGCTAACAGTGGCAGGAAGCCCCTAATCATGAACATGGGCAGTGGATACAGATTCCTTTGTTCTGACACAAGAAATGATACAGTTGCTGAGCAGCTCAGCAACTGTATCCATGACTAAGCAGCCCTACTTAGGATCCACTCTGTTCACCCTGAAAAGGGGGAGGGGCTAGAAAAAGTGCCCTAAACATAGTCTGCCTCCCTTTTTCCATGACTGGGTTACCACGCCCAGTGGGGTCACCACCCAGCGGTCGTAAAAGACAATTGAACTTTGGAACTTGGAATATACAGACTTTGTAGGATAGTACAGATAAGGAGTGTAGCAAACGCAGAAGTGCCATCATTGCAAGAGAGATGTGACGTTTTAACATCGATATTGCAGCGCTTCAAGAAACTCAAAGAGCAGGTGAGGGACAACTGAAGGAAGAAAAAGGAGGCTACACATTCTTCCGGAAAGGTCTACCTGAACAAGAATGTTGAATACATGGAGTAGGCTTTGCTATCAAGATGGATTTTGTGAAGCTCTTATATTAATACCTACTGGTATTAATGAGTGACTTTCAACCCTTCGAATAAAACTTGCCGAAAACCAGCAGGCTACTATTCTAAGTGTTTATGCACCAACACTGGATGCTGATGAAGACATTATCAGAGATTCCTAAGGAGGGTGATTTTAATGCTAGAGTTGGGCAAGATTTCGATCTGTGGCCTGGGACTAATGGGAAACAAGGAATTGGTAACAGCAACCAGAACGGAATCTTACTTTTAATGATATGCGCAGTACACAACCTTGTTATTACCAACACACCCTTTCAAAAGATAAATAACTTTAAAACTTCCTGGAGGCATCCTCCGTCAAACCACAGGCACCTCTTATGTAATTCTCTGAGCTGAAGATCACCATAATGTGCTCCTTACTAGAGGTATGACAAGTGCCGATATCTGCTGGACAGAGCACTGATTAATACTTTTCATGATGGCTATCCAGTTCTGGGCACCACAGTTCAAGAAGGACACTGACAAACTGAAACGTGTCCAGAGGAGGGCAACCAAAATGGTCAAAGGCCTGGAAATGATGCCTTATGAGGAACGGCTAAGGGAGCTGGGCATGTTTAGCCTGGAGAAGAGGAGGTTAAGGGGTGATATGATAGCCATGCTCAAATATATAAAAGGATGTCACATAGAGGAGGGAGAAAGGTTGTTTTCTGCTGCTCCAGAGAAGCGGACACGGAGCAATGGTTCCAAACTACAAGAAAAAAGATTCCACCTAAACATTAGGAAGAACTTCCTGACAGTAAGAGCTGTTCGACAGTGGAATTTGCTGCCAAGGAGTGTGGTGGAGTCTCCTTCTTTGGAGGTCTTTAAGCAGAGGCTTGACAACCATATGTCAGGAGTGCTCTGATGGTGTTTCCTGCTTGGCAGGGGGTTGGACTCGATGGCCCTTGTGGTCTCTTCCAACTCTATGATTCTATGATTCTATTCTAAGCTTATACCTCAACGTAGGCTTCAAGGAAGGAAATGAAGGCACAAAATGAACACTCAAGCCCTTCAAGAGCCTATCGGGTGGGGCTGCTTCCAAATGATTCTTAAGGACCATCTGCTTTTGGAATTCCCTGATAACATTGAGGAACACTGGACCAAGCTATAAACATCCATTATTGCAGCCTGTAAACAAACTACTAGATACCAAACCAAGAAACACCAGGACTGGTTTGATGAAAATGACAGTGAAATTGAACGCATTATTAACAAAACAAAAAAAGGAAGGCCTTTCAGATATGGCAAAGAGATAAAAACTGTGCTGCTAAGAAAAACAATGATGCCAACACTAAGGCTGAGGTTCAAAGAAGAACCAGAGAACTAAAAAACACCTGGTGGATTAAAAAAGCTCAAGAGATCCAGCACTTAGCTGACACTCATGATGCACAGAGTTTCTTTAAAGCCACAAAGACCATCTATGGGCCAATAAATCATGGCATATGCCCCCTACACTCAGCAGACGGTACCACACTTCTAAAAGATAAAGAAGCTATTGCACTGCGCTGGAAAGAATATTACCAACTTCTCCTTAACTGCAACTCCCCTGTAGCTGCTGGGATCCTCCCACAAATTCCGCAAAAACAAGTTAGAGATGAGCTTGCAGTATCTCCAAATCTGGGAGAGTTGTGTACAGCTATCACATGAAAAACAACAAAGCCAGCGGACCTGATGGGATACCTGCCAAAGTCTTCAAATTGGGTGGGGTTGAATAACAACTTTACAAGCTCATTGAAAAAATCTGGGAGAGAGAGGAGATCCCAGCAGATTTTAGGGCTGCCAAAATTATCAATCTCAAGGCTTTTCTTTATTAGCTTCAGCCAGCAAAAGTATTGCAAGGATCTTAACAAACTGTCTCTTAACAGTATCCCAGGCAACTCTTCCTGAATCCCAAAATGGTTTTCGGCCTTCTAGGAGGACAGTGGACATAATTTTCTCCTTATTAATTTTTAAATTTTTAATGGAAATTTTATTTACAACCTAACATAGCCCCCCACCCCACAAAAATCCACCCTCATTAAACGTGAACATAACATACAATGAGCATAACATACAACAATACAAACAACCAAATAAAAAACTTCCTTTATCCTGTATCTTGCCTCCTTATTTACTTCTTATAAACTGTTTCTTTTATGAATAATTAAAATTTTTCTAATTATAACGTAAATATCCACAAAGTCTCCTGCAGACATTAATCGAAACAAGTCCAGGTATGTATTTTAGGGCACTGTTTTGTGAAGTATTCTCTGCATTTTCCCCATGCTTTTTGAAACTCTTGTCTAGTGTGGTCTCTAATTGCCTCTGTTAATCTAGCCAGTTCAATATACTCTAACAGTTTCTCTTGCCATTCCTTTTTTGTTAGCACAGTTTCTTTTTTCCAGTTTTTAGCAATTAGGATCCTTGCTGCTCCTGTGGCATAGAGAAATATTTTCTCTTGCTATACCTGTGTCCGTTATCCCTAGTAGAAAAGCTTCTGTATTTTTCATAAAGTTATACTTAAACATTTTTTTAAGCTCGTCATATACTATGTTCCAGAAGCTTTTGCTTTTTTACAGGTCCACCAAACATGTATAAGTGTCCCCTCTGTTTTACCATACCTCCAGCACAGATTTGTTTTTGTCTTATACATTTTAGCTATTTTGGTAGGTGTTAAGTACCATCTATAAAACATTTCGATTAGATTTTTCCTCAGTACTTCACAGGCTGTAAATTTCCAGTCCTTTCTCCATAGTTCTTCCCAGGCTGTTAAGTTAATGGTTTTCCCAATATCTAAAGCCCACTTGATCATTACCTCCTTGACCTGTTCGTCTTTGACCTCCCACTCGTATCATATATTTTTGATATTACCTAGGTTTGGTTTTGTAATAACACTTTTTCAAACAATGAAGGTTCATTTGAGAAACCTTTTTTCTTATCTGTCCTGAACACTTCATGCAATTGATGGTATTGGATCCAACCCGTAAGGTGTTGTTTAATTTCCTCATAATCTTTAATTACCAATTTATTATCTTTTTCCTTAATCAGATCTTTATATGTGGCCCATTCTAATTCCATATTTTTCTTTTTTATTGTGATTGCTTCTAGAGGTGATGCCCACCATGGTGTTTTCGGTTCTAGGAGATCCTTATATTTTGCCCATGTTTTATATAATGATTTCCTTATGACATGGTTCATAAATCCCCTGTGTACTTTCCCTTTTTCATAAGCTAAATACACATGCCAACCATAACAATTGTTAAATCCTTCTAGATCTAACAAATCACCATCTTTTAATACAATCCACTCTTTTAGCCAATTTAAACAGACTGCGCCGTGATATAAATTTAGGTCAGGTAGTGCCACTCTACCTCTATGTTTTTTATCTATTATAAGTTTGTGTTTAATTCTTGGTATTTTATACTGCCATATGAATTTGGATATCTCTTTTTGCCATAATCTAAGACTTCCCATTCCTCCAATTATCGGTATCATTTGGAATAGATACATCATTTTCGGCAATACATTCATTTTAACCACCGATATTCTGCCAACAAGTGATAATCTTAACTTATTCCAGATTTCTAAATCTCTTTTTATTCCTTTCCAGGTTTTTATGTAATTATCTTTGAGTAGATTCCCGCCCAGAAACCTATGTCCCCACTATGGAAGGACATGTTGATCCAGAATTGGCCTCTACAGTCACTTACAGACTCACTGTTAAAACCGTGTTAATGGAAGACAATCTTACGCTGCTACGAGTGATCACCAAAGAAGAAGAAGAAAGGATCTCTCCAATGCCCTTCAAAAGCCGTGTACAATGAAATGTAATAAGAGGAAACCACACCCCTTTGCAAGTCAGCTTCTTCCCATGTAATTTTGGAATGATGGTGCAAAGATAGTGGCTTCATCTGCACAAATCCAGTGCAGGTTGATGAGCATCCAAGTGCATTAATAGTGGTTTGCATTGGCAGTTTGTGTACCCCAAATTACAATTTGAACTGGGGTAATCCCGGAAACATTAACAGCAGTCCTTTTTTCTGGAAAAAGAGGTGCCGGTACTCACCGTGAAGTTGTTACAGTAAGTGCCACACTTTTTAACAACAAAAAAGAGGTGCCAGTACTGTGGACCCTTGAGTACCCCCTTTTAAAAAAAGCACTGGTTATCATGTTTCTGAATCAGATCACGCCATACACAAGGCATCTCAAAGTAGATCACAGACTTCCAACGCTTCTGAATGGCTCCGTAGCTTGGTTATCCAAGCCCCCACTCCCCGCCACCCAAAACAAATCAAGCTGACTGGGGATGAACCCACAGCCTGAGACTTTCCTGAAGAATCTGTTACATAGCTGTCAACATACAGATTTGAAAATAAGGGACCAGCAGCCTCGAAAATAAGGAATCAGCAGCCAAAATAAGGGATTTTACGGGCACAGGTATGTTCAGCTTCTGAGTCCCTCCAAGCCAAAAGCAGAAAGCCCAGCCAGCAGCCAAACGAAGCCTCAAGCGGTTGAAACCCTTTGAAACCCTGGAAATTTAAGGGACATCATCAATAAGGGACAGCAGCGGGACACGGCACTGGGATAAGGGAGTTTCCCGCCAAATAAGGGACAGTTGACAGCTATGATCTGTTATGCAAGCTGAGAATTGTAGCTCTTTGGGGGTAAACTACAAGTCTCAGGATTCTTTAAATGTGTGGTGTGTATGCAACCACAATTTATGTTAGTAGCTGACTTTAATATCAGAGGCCCAGAAATTTCTCTTAGTAACCCTGCAGCTATCATTGCTCAATGCTAGCAGATAATTCAGTGATTCCCTGGGTGAGCAATATTAGCAAACAAGGTAGATACTTAAATTGCCAAATGTGCCTGCTTTATGTTGCACCATAAAAAGGACATGGATGAGGCCAAGAATGTGGCTGAATGGTGCAGCAAGACTGTTTATATTGTTGGACCTAGCAGGGGTGGCTTCTCTTTTAGGCAAGAAAGGACTTGCCATATTTGAGCGTTTTTTAGCTATTAATCCATTCACCCCCCACATCCATAGTAGACCAGAGCAGTTCACACCTGCACATATTTGGATATATATAGGAACAACATGGCTTTTTCATTCATCTCAGTAATTAAGTACCATGAGAGTATGTTTCCAGATAGCTACATGCACACCCTTTAAAAAAGCCCACACAAGATGTGTGCAAAATCAGTGTCAGGAAATTGTAAATTTGCTCATTTTTCTGGCTTTGTGCAAATCTGAGGAATCAAAAGAGACGCACATTCCTCTGTTCAGAAGTCCATTGGAAATATTTATGAGCACAGCCAGAAACGAAGTTACAGTAAAGCATTCAGGAAGTACAGTAGTGGGCATGGATATGGGAGTAGTAGAAAGTGATTACTGATCCACCCAGCCAAACCAACCAAAATAATCTGTAACCCCAGGTGTTTGGAGCCCAATTTTCCCCAATTTATAATAGAATCTACTGCTGTAGAGCAGTACTATTCCTTCCTTTAATCTGGACACTATACCTCTGTTGCTGCAGCCTAGAATAACATTAGGTTTTTTGCTGCTGTATCACACTATTGACTCATGTTAAGTTTGTGGTTTACTAAGACCCCCACATCCTTTTCACATGCGTCTCCCATCTTATATTTGTTCATCTGGTTAGTCCTGCCTAGGTGCAGAACCATACATTTGTCCCTATTGAAATTCATGTTGCTAATTTCAGCCAAGTTCTCTGTTAAAGTCATTTGAATCCTAATTCTGTCTTCTGCAGCATTAGCTAAATTTGAATAATAATAATAATAATAATAATAATAATAATAATAATAATAATAATATTTATACCCTACCCTTCCTGGTTCAGAAAACCGGACTCAGGGCGGCTAACAACGAATTTAAAACACTTAATTGATGCAACAAAAAAACAGCATAAATACAGTATAAAAAGTGAATAACAATAAATTCAGAATTCAAAAATCAATTTAGGGGGGAAATCCACCCAATAAACATTAGATGATCACCAGGGCTAGCTGGCTAAATTAGTCCTATTTGGGCCAGTGAGGAGACCAGGGGAGAATTAGCTGTGGGATCCCAGAGTGGGTAATCTTCATAAAAAGGGGAGGGTGAGGGAAGGAAGGGGAATAAAAGATCAGGCTAAGTTCAAATTGAAAGCCAAGTGGAATAGCTCTGTCTTACAGGCCCTGTGGAAGGAAGTTAAATCCTGGTCTCATGAGACAGAGCATTCCACCAGGTTGGAGCCATTACTGAGAAGGCCCTGGCCCTGGTGGAGGATAATCTGACTTCCTTAGGGCCCGGGACCTCTAAACTATGATTATTAATGGACCTTGAGGTCCTCTGCGGGGCATACCAGGAGAGGTGGTCCCGTAAATACGAAGACCCTAAGCTATTTAGCAAAATTAGCTAAATCATCAAATTATCCCTGTATCAGGTACACCCGGGACGCAGGTGGCGCTGTGGGTTAAAGCCTCAGCGCCTAGGGCTTGCCGATCGAAAGGTCGGCGGTTCGAATCCCTGCGGCGGGGTGCGCTCCCGCTGCTCGGTCCCAGCGCCTGCCAACCTAGCAGTTCGAAAGCACCTCCGGGTGCAAGTAGATAAATAGGGACCGCTTACCAGCGGGAAGGTAAACGGCGTTTCCGTGTGCGGCTCTGGCTCGCCAGAGCAGCGATGTTACGCTGGCCACGTGACCCGGAAGTGTCTCCGGACAGCGCTGGCCCCTGGCCTCTTAAGTGAGATGGGCGCACAACCCCAGAGTCTGGCAAGACTGGCCCGTACGGGCAGGGGTACCTTTACCTTTACCTTTTTATCAGGTACACCCAAATTTACAGAGGGAAAGAATCAAGACTGGTGCTGTTTGAGGGTAACTTCATCTGGACTACACAAAGTAAGTGGGAACTCAGACACAAACACACATTGTAGTGTGGACAGGCCCCAAGTGCCTGGAGTTGACAGTGGATGCTTACTTTCTCCATCTGAAGTAGATAGAAATCAATGAAATCCTGTGGCTCATCCTTTCATTGCTCTTTATGCCTTTCTAACTCCTCCTTTGCAAATGAAAGTACCAAGTCTGCAGAGGCAAATAACTTCCTATGAGGCCCTGGGAAATGTTTCATGAGCCATGGGAAGACTTCATACAGCTGCAGAGGAGGAGAAAGCAAAAACCACAAGTCACTACCACAAATTGGTTTGGTAACAAGGTCTATCAACAAACTCATTTGGACTGGCACTTCAGCATCATGGCCTGAATTATTATTGAGGCTGTGGCTAAATGTCTGTGGGCTCTCTCTGACCCAGAGTTACTCCTGGGTGGCAGGTGGCAGAGTGCTTTTACATCACTTCAGCTGGCAGTGAATTGGGCATACTAAATAGGACCGCACTAGAAGACAGGTTGGGATGTTTAACCAGTACAAAAATGCAGCTGCCAACAGTCAGTTCATATAACATTCATTTTACACCATTCTTACTGTTACGTATTTTAAAGCCCTTCATGACCCAGTGAAGGAGTGAAGACCAGGGGTCCACTTTGGAGAGCCAGGCTGGAGCCATTTTATAAGCTGAAAGCCATCTTAGAGAGCAAACTAAAAGCTAAAAAGACATTTCTCTCTCCCCTGCTTGCAAAAACAATATTTTTGCAACACAGCGAGTTTGCAAGAGGATGCGGTCAGGGGATTTTGCTAGTAGTTGAGCTGTTTCTGAGAAACTGTCTGTTTGCCCAGGATGTCTGCCCACCGCAGGATTCTAAATGCAGACCTAGGCCTGAACTTGTTAAAACCACAGTCCCCTTTTCTCAGATACTGGGGGGCCAGAGCATTTACTGGAAACAGCAATTAGGACAAATAGTTTTTAAGCTCGCAGCGCCACCTATTGTATAATGCAGCTTGGAACTGAACGAGGCAAAAACCAATTTTCATTGGTTGAGCTTTTAATGAATATGCATAAAGGGGAATGTTTAAGGGGTGGGTCAAGGGGCTGAATTTTTGCTTTGCCTAAGGGTATAAAAACTGTCTGCCCCTGGTGTTCGTGGGCATTCTCTCATTTCTTCCTGAATGCACCCCTTTTTGCTTTTTGTCTGACAAAAACCAAATTGAATAAAATCTTCTCTTTAAGAAATATTGCTGCCTGGATTTTTCCATTCTGGTCTGTATTCTGAAGTCCCCAACATTCCTGGTGCCAAAGGTGACTCGGATAGGGACCTTAAGTCCTCAAAAAGACCAGAAGGCAGCTCCCTTGTCCTTTTCTAGGCAGGGCACAGGGGAGGGGGCAACCGGCCGCTTGCTCCTGGCGCGCACCGAGGCTTTTCTTCGGAGGAGGGCGAAGCCAATTTGACCCTCCTGCTGGATCCTGTGAGAGGAGACAACGGATTGAAGGACCGAGGTTGACAGGACAGGACAGAGTCCAGCCGGCTGGGGTGAGTAGATGAAAACAAGTCCTGTGGGGAATAGGAAGCCTCCTTTTGAACAAAGGAGAAGGGAGATCCTGATCACGTCTCCAACGTGGCCAGTGGCATTAAGGGGAAAAGGATTGTCCCCTGATAACCACCCACGTTAAGGTATTTGGAAGAAGGAAACGGGACAGAGGGAATTGGTGTGTGTTTTGTGTGTTGTGTGGAAGATACTCCAGTGAATGAATTTGTTGAATGAGCGGTCAGGGCTTAGCGTCCCTTTGGCCAAGCGAGTGCAGGGTTGTGCATTTCCTAGTAGGGCGACCTCACCTAGGTCACAACCTGAAGTGTGTGGAGAGTGGAAGGAATTTTGAAACCCGGTTAGGAGCGGAGTATCTGAAAAAAATGGGGTCTGAAGCAAGCCAATGTAGTCCTTTTGAATGCTTTTGATTTGGCCCAAATTACTTACAATCAGAGAGAGGAGGCCTCAAAGGAATAACCACCCCCAAGCTTTTCTGATGCCTACTCTTCAGTCAGCAGGCATCAAATCTTTCAGAAGCATAGCGGCCCTAGTTGGGGCAGGGCAGCAAGGAGTATCTCTTTGAGGCTGAGGACCTACTTAGAGAAGAGTTTCAGACTCAGATTCAGCTTTGGGAGCGATGGAGGGGATCGCTCGAGAGATCCCTTAGGTTATTCAAGTTGGTATATTGCACTAGAATGCATACAAACTTTTCAGATCTCTGGACCTCAATGAAGGCAAGAGTTCAGCTAGGCAAAGCTGGAGGACTCTCTCCTGAGTTGTGGCTTTGGTAGCAAGGCAAGCCTCCTAGTTTCTCCAAAGCCCATCACTGAACTGGGAAGCACATGAGCCTCGCAGACCTCCAACAGTTTTGATCCCTATAGTAGCTACAGCTTGACCAGGGAGGGCAACCTAAATCCCAGAACTTAGCTAGGGAAGAGCTGGGTACCTCTGTGACCAGCGGCAGTTTGGAACACATCAGGGAAACCACCAGCAGCCCCCTAGCTTCTCTGATGACCAGTGAGAGGTGGTCTATGGCTAGGAATTACGAAATGCTTTCAGACCTATAGCAGTTACAGTTGAGACAGGGAGGGCAATTTAATTGGTGCCCTTAACCAGGCACCAGCTGGATGGCTCAGAGCTCAGGTGTGTCTCAGAGAACACTGTAACAGACCCCTAGTTTGAGGCTCAGGCAGAGGAGTCTCAAGAGAAGACCTGCATTTTTGTGGCCACCACAGTTGACAAGTTAGTTGCCACAGAAAAGGATGAAGGAAGAGATGAAGAAACAAGCCGGACACCTGAAGCTGACACAGGGTGTGAGCAGCCAGTGGCAGGTGTCTGCTGGGAGAACTACTAGAAGTTTAAAAAAAAAAAACTGCACAAAACAGAAGGAGGAAGAAGAGCTTTGTCCATTTAACTTGGATGAGTTTGTGACCATGGATGAAGTTCTAGAGGTTCACGTGATAATAGAGAAACCCCCCCCCCACCCCCCTGGCTGAAGAAATATAAGACTGATCAATGCAAAATTATGGCCCTTAGGACTGAAATTAAAGGAACACAGGCAGGGAAATGTCTGTTCCCAGTGCCATGGTGGCCCCCATGGGAGGCCAGAGGACAGGGACAGCCCCATATCCCCAAAGCTCCACCACTGCCTCAGTATGTGGCCCCAGGAGCCGAAGCAATAGGAAAGGGGGGCTGCCAGACACCCCAGAAGTAGACAAGGCAGAGCCCAGCGACCAGACCCTGGAGGAAATATACCCCAAAGTTAAAGAATTGAGAGAACAGATGGCCAAATACAGGACGACTACCCCTATGTATCGAGAAGCTGCAGAAGCTTATCGCAATGCTCGAGCCAAAGCATTGGGGGAGCACCTAAAGTGGTCCAGCTCCACCACAGAGGCAAGAACAGAAGTCCTGACCCCCCCCCCCCCTTCGTGTAGTTTGGGACAAGCCGCTCCCTGCTCCCCCCTTCACCCTCCAATACGTCCCCTTCACCACCACTGATTTGATGAATTGGAAGACCCACACCCCTGCATTCGCTGAAAAACCCCAGGCAATGGTGGACTTGCTGTCCTCCATATTTGCAGCAGCTGAGGGAAGCCTCCAGGACCAAGGTGGAGGAGCTGCAGCACCAGATGGCAGAGCTTTCCTCTCTGGCTGCCAAAAGAGACCCAGGGGAGCTGGGGAGGCTTAAGGAGAAGGTCCGAGCGCTGAGCGGGGAGCAGGAGCAGGAGCAGGCCCACCTGAGGCTACAGGCCGAGCAGCAGAAGGTGGCAGAACTGGAGGCTCAGGTGAAGCACCTGAACACCAAGCACCAAGGAGCACTGGCTGAGCTCCAGGCGGACTTGGCTCGTGCCACGTTGCAGGCTTAAGGAGAAGGAGGCCATAGAGGACCAGCTCCGGGCAGAGATTGCCTCTCTGCAGGTGCAGGTGGCTGTGGCTCAGAGGGAGGCTGCCCAGAGCCTGGCCAAAGGGAAGAAGGAGGGGTACGAAGCAGCCCAGGTGCTAGAAGTTGTCACCAGGGAACTGGCTGAGGAGAAGCACAAGGTAGCCGAGCTGGAGGCTCAAGTGAGGCTGGCAGGGGATCAGAGCCATAAGGACCTGAGTGCAGCTGAGTCCAGCCTCTCTGGCACCAGGGCAGCTCTGAAGGAGAGGACACCGAAGAATTGCTCCCCCTGCTGTGGGAGGCGGGATACAAAATTTCCCAACAGAAAGCTCAATTGTGCCAAAATAAAATGAAATACTTAGGTTTTAATGTGTCACACCAGCAAAGGACACTGCGACCAGAGAGAAAAGAAGCTATTTGCTGCATGAAGGAACCCACCACCAGAAAACAGTTGCGAGGATTCCTAGGAGCAGCAGGTTTGTGCAGAATTTGTATCCCAGGCTTCAGTATTTTAGCAAAACCTCTAAACGAGAGTACCAGAGGAGGAGAAAGAAACCCCTTTGAGTGGGGGCCAGCCCAACAAGAAGCTTTTGAGACTATTAAGTGATGCCTCATGACTGCACCAGCCCCAGCCTCAGTTATTGGAGCACTGGTCCCAGAAGGGATCTTAAGCACTGCTGACAAACCAGCCTATACAAAGCAGGAAAGGGACACTGCAGATGCTCAGGAGTTGACATTGTCCAAAGAAGGATGGTACCTTACCACTGATGATAGGCTAGAGATCCCAGAGTCCCTTTCCCAGCAGATAATTCAGAGATACCATGAGTCCACCCACATGGGGCCAGATGCCACAACCAAGCAGCTGGAGAAGTATGTCTATATAGCCAAGCTTTATCAACTGGCAGCCCAGATTTCCAGGAAATGCCTGCTTTGCCAAAAGAATAATCCCAGAATACATTTACGGGTTGCCAACACCCTCAACCCAGCTACTCTACTGCCTTTGCCAGACACAGACAGCATGGAACACCATGATTGTCTCCAAGTGATGGATGAGGTCTATTCCAGCAGACCGGATCTGAAGGATGAGCCGCTGAAGAATCCAGACGTTGTATATTATCCAGATGGCAGCAGTTTCATTGTGGACGGCCTTCGTAAAGCAGGATATGCTGTAGTGACCAATGAGGAGGTTGTGGAAGCAGAACCCCTGTCCCCCGGCGCTTCTGCCCAAAAGGCTGAATTAATTGGACTGACTAGGGTCCTGCAATTGGCAGCTGGATGCAAGGCTAACATCTATACAGATTCCAAATATGCCTTCTTAACCCTGCATGCGCATGGCGCCCTATGGAAAGAGCGGGGCTTGATTGGAGCCCACGGGAAAGCCCTGAAATACGGTCCAGAAGTTGAGACATTACTGGAAGCTGTATGGGCCCCCGAAGAGATTGCTGTGATGCACTACAAAGGCCATGGGAGAGGCCGGGACATGGTCACTAAAAGCAACCAGAAGGCAGCTCGTGAAGCAGCTCTGAAATCTCCACCAGGGCTCGTTGCAGCCCTCATCCCAGAACTCACTCCAGACAACGTAGAACCGCGTTACACCCTTGATGAACAGCAGTGGGCATGTCAAGAAGGAGCAAAGCTCCAGGAAGGACCAGACAACCGTGTTTTTGTCCCACAGCATCTGGCCAGTGTCATTGTGAAGAATTGCCACGAATCCACCCATTTGGGAGGCCCAGCTGCTAAAGGAGACCTTGGGAGAATACTCTACATCCCCAACCTATCTCAACTAACTAACTGCTGCTATATCCAAAAGGTGTGTCGTGTGTGTTTGCTTCCTTTCCAGGTATTTCTTCCAGTCTCGCTGAGCCGGTTCACCAGTTCCAACCGGGTGACAGCGTCTGGCGACCCCCTCATCCCCAACTGCGGTGAAAGTAGCCGAGGTGATCCCCTGGGTACATCACACGCGTCTGAAGAAGTCGGAGGGTGTCTGGACTTGCAAGAAAAATCCTGCTGACCCTCTGAAGCTGACTCACTGATCATCACCTTGTGTCTGACGCTACCGGAACGCGTTGGGCCACGGGCAACGAGATCCTGCAGCTGATCATCACAAGGACTTTCATAAGGACTTTCTCTTTTCTCTATTATGTTCTATATTGATTTGCTCTATGTCTTATTGCCCTGACCCCACCGAGCCATACCAAACTTACTGGCCTGCTGGCCTCTGCTACGACTGGTTCGTCTTGCCGGTGGTAAGAGATGGCGTGCTCTTTGGCTATTGGAAACAGGGGTTTGATGAGGTTGCCGTATTGAAACATCCCACTACCCCATTGTGGCTCCTCTTCCACACCACTGTCCAGCGCACGTGGGTACTGCTCCTACGGGAACTTGCAGAGACGGTCGAAATCTATCGAGTTCTGGACCGCTCTTGCTGTTGTGGGGGGGTAACCAACTGTCAATCGGGGGGTAGAGCACTGTACCAACCCCATTTAATAGACCAGGTCCTAATCTTAACCCAGGTGTTGCATGGGACCAGAACCCCTTGATATAGTCACCCCGTGTGTCAGGCCGTTGCAGGGGTGGATATATTCTTGTGGGTGCAACATCATTTACGTGGAAGAAGGGGCCCCTTTTGGGTATAATATTCTCCCAGGAAACCACAGGGGTCTCCATCCACCGGGAATAGTTGGGAAGTTGATCCAAGTGGTAGGAGCTTCCGAAATAAGGTGGAAAATAACCCCAGAGGCCCAAGCGTTTATAGAATACGAATATCAGTGGGCCCTTCAGCGGTAAAAGAATATTAGGAATGGCCCCGAGTATTGGTGGGAGGAACTATGGAAATATTGGGGTTGGTGGGTAGGAGTGGTATGTACTGCTCTACTTCTTTGGATGCTCCTGTATTCTTGCTGGCATGAACAATATCATATCTGGTTGGAGAACTGGAGAACCTACCTGTGTATTGGCCAAAGCGGGAAAGAGTCCCCTGGCCTCCCATGCCAATTTTTCCCCGTCTAACCCCTACAATAGGTGGTTACAAATGGCTGAAATGGTAGCCCATTCGGCCAATAAGTCAGAATGTCTGGTATGCATCTTGGCCCCAACAGATGCCACGAGTGGACTACCACTTCTCCCACTGCCACTTAACCGTTCCACCATTCACAAACGAGCACTGGTCAATGTCTCAGCACGTACCCATATCCTGGCTCTCTATGACCTATAGGTCCATCAATCGAAAATGATGAACCGGAACCGGTCAGCATTTTCATGATGGAAAGGGGGGAATGAAGGAGTGAAGACCAGGGGTCCACTTTGGAGAGCCAGGCTGGAGCCATTTTATAAGCTGAAAGCCATCTTAGAGAGCAAACTAAAAGCTAAAAAGACATTTCTCTCTCCCCTGCTTGCAAAAACAATATTTTTGCAACACAGCGAGTTTGCAAGAGGATGCGGTCAGGGGATTTTGCTAGTAGTTGAGCTGTTTCTGAGAAACTGTCTGTTTGCCCAGGATGTCTGCCCACCGCAGGATTCTAAATGCAGACCTAGGCCTGAACTTGTTAAAACCACAGTCCCCTTTTCTCAGATACTGGGGGGCCAGAGCATTTACTGGAAACAGCAATTAGGACAAATAGTTTTTAAGCTCGCAGCGCCACCTATTGTATAATGCAGCTTGGAACTGAACGAGGCAAAAACCAATTTTCATTGGTTGAGCTTTTAATGAATATGCATAAAGGGGAATGTTTAAGGGGTGGGTCAAGGGGCTGAATTTTTGCTTTGCCTAAGGGTATAAAAACTGTCTGCCCCTGGTGTTCGTGGGCATTCTCTCATTTCTTCCTGAATGCACCCCTTTTTGCTTTTTGTCTGACAAAAACCAAATTGAATAAAATCTTCTCTTTAAGAAATATTGCTGCCTGGATTTTTCCATTCTGGTCTGTATTCTGAAGTCCCCAACACCAGGACCAGGGTCCCTAAAGCTGTATTCTCCTTTCAGAACCACAGCTTCAGTCTCTGAGCCCTGCTCTAGGTCCCATCACCATTAGAAATATAGCAGCTGGCAGAATTCTTGGAGAATTTCCCATAGTGGCAGCAAAAACATGAAATATCCTTTCTAGGTACCGGTAGTTCCTCCAAACTTTTCTGTTTAAGTGAATAAACATGGGTCTGAAGAGGATCTGTTGATGGATAGATGCTGCTGTGTTCTGAACTTAACTAACCTGTCTGTTCTGGTTCTGCTACATATTATTTTAATAAGTTTTTAATAGGTGTTGCAGTTATGATTATATTGCTTCTGAAGCTTTGTGGGGGTTTTTTTGTTCATTCCTGGTTTCTCTTTAGCCTCTTTGAATACTTCAGAGAAAAGTGAGGTAGATATGTATTAAATTTATGTGAACTGTCAAAGCTTAAGGACACAGTGCTAAGGTGAATTATTTTCACATTTTGGCTCATTTTTGTTGCAAAGAGTTTAGTGCAACATTCATTCATTCAGCAGTTGGTCTGTGAGCACTTAGTAAAGGATGCTGTGATTACCAAGACCCAGCATGGGTTTCTCAAAAGTAAGCATGCCAAATGAATCTCATTTCTCTTTTTGATGGAATTACAAGCTTGGTGAATCAGGGGAATGCTGTGGTTATAGTGTATCTTGATTTCAGTAAGGCTTTTGACAAAGTCACCCATGATATTCTTGCGACAAAACTCATAAAATATGAGTTGAATGAGATAACAGGTGGATTTGTAGCTGTCACAAAGAAAATGGAGCTAGCTTGTTTTCAATAATAATAATAATAATAATAATAATAATAATAATAATAATAATAAGGGCTTCTTTTTCAGCTGAAACTCACTGGAAATCAGTTCCGGCACCTCTCAGCTTGGCACCATTGCCATTATAAGAGAACAAGGGAGGCGTTAATGGTGAGTTGTGGCACCTTTTTTCTAGAAAAACAGTGCTAATTATTATCATTATCATTAGCAATCATTATTATTATACCCTGCTGGTATAATAGGGTAGGACTTGAATCAATGGCTTCAATTTTCAAGAAAGGAGATTCTGACTGAATATCATCAAGAACTTTCTGACAGCAAGAGCTGTTTGACAGTGGAATGGACGCCCTCAGGAGGTTGTGGACTCTCCTTCCTTGGTATCAGCTTGGCTGCAGAAGTTGCTGGAAGGAGGCATACAAGACAGGCCATCCAACCCGTGAGTTTAAATCCACATATCCCTGCAATGAATCGAGTACTCTGAGGGCTCATGCATACTTCTGCTTGTGCCCTGCTTTCTAGACATGGATCCAAACGGTTTTTCACTTTCCTGCCACTTTCCCCAGGAAAACCCACTGTTTATCACTGAATTGGAACATCAACTCACAGAAGATGCAACTGACATTTGTTCCAATTCAGTGGCGAACAGCAGGTTTTCCAGGGGGAGAAACCTGCAGGACAAATGGAAGTGTAGATGAGCCCTAAGATTTAGGAGTACTGCCATAATGTTCTGTGAATGCTTATTTGAGTTAGGGCCTCTGGGAATCAAAAGTCTACTCACCATGTGAAGTACATTATTTGAATCTTTCAAGATGCAATCAATGGCATCGATCAATTTTTGGAATTTTTCATCTTCAAGAGGAAATCGGCATCTAAAAGCCAAAACACATATCAAGCTGGACACTGCATTAGTGATGGGGAGTGAAAAATCATGTGGCTGCCCTGCAAATGAAATCATTTACATTTATATCTCAGAAAGCTGCTAAGATCAATTGCTATTTTAAAAATATTTGAATAAAAGTGAAAATGTATGAAATTCCATTCCAAAATGTGCAGAGATTGTGCATAAAGATCTCTACAAACTGGGATAGGTATCAGCATCATTACTTACCATATTTACGTGAATGTAATGTGCACCTTTTTTTGGCCAAATTACATTGTGAAAATTAGGGTGCACATTAGATTTGATGGCACATTTGCATTCACCAGCAAATACTTTGTTGGTTTCAAGGTTTTGAAAACTGAGGTGTTCATTAGATTGGAGGGTGATTTGATTCATGTAAATACGGTAATATCACCTACCTTTTGCATGTGCAAAGACCTCCACAAGACGATGGGCTTCCTCTTGTATTTGGAACTCCATGCCTTTCTTCCCCAGACCCAGCTTCTGCATAGTAATGACACTGAACCGTCTCTGCTGCTTCCAGGTGTGACCATTTGAAAAGACCAAACCTAAAACAGGAAGGAATCGATGAGAAAACATTACTCACAAAAATGGCATATTTTTAAAAATTGTCAGTCAACCAAGATGAGACCAAATTTAGTGCAGATAATGCCTGTGCATTTCAGAGATGCCATTCTTTCACAACCTAAGAACTGCAAGACTGGCACAGAATCTGTCTAGTAAAGTGATATTCACCAGCACTGTACGCTTCAGAAAATGCCTATGAGGCCATCACTCTATCTTGCCTTCAAGCACTGGAACTTATTTCAATATAGCACACAGGATCCTTCCAGATATCGTTTTAATGGTGCATTCATGATTATTTGTGTTCATAATGTTATTGAAGTGGTCACATGGATATGATGGGCATATTCAGATTTCGACTTTATACTCTTCTCTGGAGATAGGGCCAGCAAAACCCATCAGCCTTCTCTTTTTTTAAAAAAAAAATAATAATCTTTATTACTTTTCAAACTTACGGCAGACAAGAAAAAAGAACAAAAGAAGAAACAATACAATAAACAATACAAAACACAACCTTAACACTAAATTAAACAAAACAAAACAACAACAATTTAAAAAACATATAGCATACCATTTCATTAGTCTATCCTTCATTCCCTTATTTCATCGACTTCCTCTCACCTCCCTTTTTGTATTCCACTTCTGTTACTTGTTTCAGCAAATCCTTTCCATCTTTCTCTAATTTTATCATTATGAATGTCTTAACATATTTTTAACCTTATTTTCCATTAATACTAAAATACTTATTTATACTTAACTCCTTATAGCATTTCTGCTAAAGCCATAAAGTTTCATTGCAACAATTTTCAAACACTCATTAATTTTACAATATTTCTATGTACAAACTTTAGACTTTCCCAATATTCTACCACCATCTCTTCTCCCTGGTCTCAGATTCTGCCAATCATTTCCGTCCATTCCATATAGTTCATCAACCTGGAGATCTTCTGTCCGAGGCTCTTAAATCTTTTCCAAGTCCCTTCTGCAATTCTTCTTCATATTCTTTGATGCTGAAAATGCTGAAGAGCAATTCTCGGGGAGGCCCCAACCCAGCCATGCCCCCATTCCCTCTCGACAGGCCAGCCAACTCTCCACAGCTAGAACCAAGGTCCATACAATATCTCAAATCATGTTTCAAGGCTCCTCCAGATCCAAAGACCCCCACAACACCAATCACCTCCTGTCCCAGATTCAGAACCCAAAGGTCAATAAATCCCTGCATGAAAGAGTCTATCCAACCTTCCTTCTCCAGTGCAGGCAGGGCTCCAATCTTCAAATTCTGACTTTTTCTATATTCATTCATAAGAGGCCTCCACTTATAGTCCCCATCAGCCTTCTTAACAACTTACCCTTTTTTTAAGTGCAGCTTCCACGAAAGGGGTCACTGGTCATTTAGACAAGACTTCTGGTGGGTTTGTAAGGCCTTCTTTCACCATTTGGAATCCAGACAGTACTACCATAGGTCGATGTCCAATCCATACAGTGTAAATGTTTCCTTATTGCTTAGCCAGCTGCCATTAGCATCAAAGTAGAAAAGAGAAGTGTCGTGTTAAAACACAGCAGATTATTACAAGCTTTTGTGACCACAGCCCATTGCCACCGTGACAGGCATTCTAGGAGCTAGCTAGTGGCAAAGCCTTCTTCCTCACTACCAGAGAATATAATTCTTATTCTTTTTATTAACAATTTCAACATAACAAATTGTCAAAACATATCATATTATTTTCCCCCTTTCCCCCCCCACGCCCTTCAAACCCCCCTCCCCCCTCCCCCCTCCCAGTGACTTCCCTCAGCTCCTCTCTGATTTCTCAGCACACATTATTCTCTGCATGTTATAAAATTATATATATCCTTACATTATCTATCTACCATGTTATCAACTAATAAATTTGTGTATGTTTATTCAAAAGCTGCCAAGGAGTCCGATTCATTTTGTTGTCTTTTTAGATAAATTGTAAAAAGCTCCCATTCTTCCTTAAAGTCACAGTTGTCCTTGTCCCACAGTTTGTATGTCAATTTAGCCAAAAAATGATGCGTAGCTCATCAATTTTTCTTGCCACTGTTCTTTCATTGGGATTTCCTCATTCTTCCACCAGATGGTATATTTCAAGGCAGCCCAATTGTTGCAAGAAGTGGTTGTGGGAATCTTTAAACCCCTGAAATCTTGTTGCATAGTTCTTCTGTCTTTTTGGAGACATGCATTTAAGTGGGCTAGGTCAGACAAGGAGCAATTAGAAGCAGGGCATGTGGCAACTGAGAACACCCACTGATAACATCACCACACATGCCCTTCTTACCTCTCAGCTCATGTGTAAGTTCCTTATGCAGCCACATTTACGCCTGGCACTTAAATACAGTGGTACCTCGGGTTACATACGCTTCAGGTTACAGACTCCGCTAACCCAGAAATATTACCTCGGGTTAAGGACTTTGCTTCAGCATGAGAACAGAATGTTAGAGGGGGTTTTTTCCCTCTGGTGGCAGATGACAGAGACTATGACACCATGAGACCGGTGTAAAACCAAATCAAATAAAGGTTTTATTACAAAACAACTAAGAGCAAAGATTGTGGGTGTTTTCCCTGCAGGCAGATTTCAAACTGAACTGCAGCTTTTCTCCTTTTGTAGTCATGGCCAGCTGTATCCAATCAGCCCAGAGCTCACAGAAACTGTTCTTAAAGGTACAAACATCCTTACTGTTTCTTTACAGAATGATTCCCAACACAGAAACCGTGCAGCGGCGGTGCAGCGGCAGCAGGAGGCCCCATTAGCTAAAGTGGTGCTTCAGGTTAAGAACAGTTTCAGGTTAAGAACAGACCTCCAGAATGAATTAAGTACTTAACCGGAGGTACCACTGTATGTGTAATGAAGGGATCAAGAGAGCACCCCTGGGGATTACATTCCACAAACAGGCGGTGCCTTCTGGACCTCACATGGAGGGAGCACATGAAGAAAGGCTTCAGGGGTTCAAGTTGGTTCATATGGGAGAGACGGTCCTTGAGGTATTGTGGTCCTGAGCTGTTTAACGCTTTATAGGTCACAAATAGCACTTTGAATTGGGCCCATAAATTAATTGGCAGCCAGTGCAAGCGGGCCAGGATTGGTGTTACCTGCTCAAAATGCCTTACACCAGTGAGCAACCTGGCCAGCTGAAGCTTCCAAACCATCTTCAGAGGCAGCCCAACATTAATGCATTGCAGTTATCTAACCTAGAGGTTACCAGACCTGAAAGGAGTACAGCTGAGCCACCAGCCAAAGCTGACAAAAGACACTCCATGCCATCAAGGCCACCTGAGACTCACAGGACAGCAATGGACCCAGAAGTACCTGCAAACTGCATGTCCACTCCTTCAGAGGGAATGTAATTCTATCAAGAGCAGGCAACCTCCCATCCATCTGATCTAGGGAACCACCCACTTACAGAGTCTCAGCCTTATCTGGATTGAACTCTCATCCATTACCAAGGCAAGACACCAGTCCAGCAAACCCACTGCCACAGCTTCAGATGTAAAGGAGCTGTGCATCATCAGCATATTGCTGACAATGTATTCCAAAACTCCAGATGAACCCACTCAGTGGTGTTGTGTCAATATTAAATAAAGCAGGGGATAAAATCAAACCCTAAGGAACCCCCACATTAAAGTCTCCATAGGCTCAAACAGCACTCTCCAAGCATAACCCTCTGGAAGTGACCGTTGAAGTAGGACTGGGACTATCATAAATCAGTGCAACCCATCCCTAATTCGGACAGCTGCTCCCAAAGGATACCATGGTCAATGGCATTAATAGCTGCTGAGAGGTTAAGCAGAATTAATATGGGCACATTACCCCTGTCTCTCTCCTGACAGAGGTTATCATAAAGGTAAAGGGACCCCTGACCATTAGGTCCAGTCGTGACCGACTCTGGTGTTGCGGCACTCATCTCGCTTTATTGGCCGAGGGAGCCGGCGTACAGCTTCCGGGTTCATGTGGCCAGCATGACTAAGCCGCTTCTGGCGAACCAGAGAAGCGCACGGAAATGCTGTTTACCTTCCCGCCGAAGCGGTACCTATTTATCTACTTGCACTTTGACGTGCTTTTGAACTGCTCGGTTGGCAGGAGCAGGGACCGAGCAACGGGAGCTCACCCCATCCCGGGGATTCAAACTACCGACCTTCTGCTCAGCAAGTCCTAGGCTCTGTGGTTTAACCCACAGCGCCACCCGTGTCCCGAGGTTATCATACTGGATAACTAAAGCTGTTTCTGTGCCAAAACTGAACCTGAAACAACACTGATTGAAATTATCTAGAAAATTGGTTTGTTTTTTCAGTAGAGCCCGGATCTTATTCACAACCATCTGCTCAAGAATCTTGCCCAATTATTTAAAAAGAAGAAGAACCTTGCCCAAGAAAGGGAGATTAGCAGCTGTCTGGTAATTAGATTTTCTGAATCCAGGGAGGCTTTGTTATAGCCAGTGGCAGAGCTTCATGCTCCGACACCGGGGAGCAGAGAGCAGGCGGGGGTGGGGCTGGTGCACGTCTTGGGGGCATGATGCCCAGTGCAGGTGGGGGGCAGCCAGGATGGCACCCCACTGGGATCGCGCTGCTGGGGGCAGTGTGCTCCCCCCGCACTCCTCTTCCTCCGCCAGTGCTTATAGCCCTTATAATTCTTTATATATTAATATGGATCATTTTGTTTTATGGGAGACATTTTGCCTCAAATACATATATAGAATATCACATTGTATAGACAAATATAAAGGCATTCCATATGTAAAAAAAGAACAAAACTCATTCTATATATATATATATATATATAGGAAATTGCAGCGAAGATAAAGTGTACATAAAGTTTTTCTTTTCTTTTCTTTTCTTTTCTTTTCTTTTCTTTTCTTTTCTTTTCTTTTCTTTTCTTTTCCTTTCTTATGTATCCCTTAATAATGTATATGTGTTTGTCCCACAAGATTATTGGAGACATTAAATACAGGGCTAATCATACAGCCAATCAATTTGGTATTATATGTAAAAATGATTACTGGTGATGTAAACAAGCCAGATAAGATTTGTTATGATGATAAAATTGAAACAATTAATTGAACTTATTATGTGTACATTTAAAGTTGCTATAGTAGGCAGAGTAGGGACAAAGGTGGCACTGTAGTCTAAAACACCGAGACTCTTGCTGATCGAAGGTCAGCAGTTCGAATCCACACGATGGGGTGATCTCCCATTGCTTTGCCCCAGCTCCTGCCAACCTTGCAGTTTGAAAGCATACCAGCACAAGTAGATATATAGATACCACTGTGGCTGGAATGTAAACGGCATTTCTGTGCGTTCTGGCTTCCATCATGGTGTCCCATTGTGCCAGAAGCGGTTTAGTCATGCGAAGCACGAAATCCCATAGGAATGCATTGAAAATCAATTAATGCGTTCCTATGGTCAAAAAAAGTCCAAACAAAGCCAAATTTGGTACAAAAAGAGTTTATTAACTGCTCTTTAAAGTCACACATACTGTAAAGAGCATTTCAAAAATTGAAGGAACAATAAATTAAGTTTCTAAACGACAGAAAAACATTTAAAAATCAACAAAGTGTACAGTACATTTTCTAAGACTCTGGGGGACCACTCGAAGAAGGTTCCTCTTCCACTCTTTGCTTCTTGCTGATGAACCTGTCCATGGTCTGCTGCTTCATCCGCCTTTTCAGCACCTCCCTGAAAGGCGACATGACCGTCGTATCAAAAGTGTTCGCAAGGTCATGTGCCACGTGCTTGTCAGGGTGGTGCCGCTGTGCAAAAGCCTGCACATCCTTCCACTTCAGGCAAATGTCCCTCAGTTCTTTGGAGGACAGCCGTTCCTCAGTTGCTTCCTCCTCTTCCAGCGAGGCCCACTCCTGCGCAGCCTCTGCCTGCAGTTCGACCAGCTCCTGGGTGGTCAGCTCGTGGTCGTGCTCCTCCACCAGCTCGCAGACGTCCTCCTCTGTGACCTCCAGGCCCATGGTCCTCCCCAAGGCAACAATGTCCTGCACCACTGTTGACTCTGGTGCATCAGAGTCACTTGGTGCCACACAGTCCAGCCACAGGCTGCACCAAGCGCAATTCAAATTTCTCTGGCTGAGCCTGTCCCAGGCCATGGTGATCATCTTCAAGCAGGTGACGATGTCGAAGTGGGCCTTCCAGAATTCCTCCAGACTGATGGTGGTGCAATCAGTCACCTCGAAGCATCGCCTGAAAAGCTCCTTGGTGTAGAGTTTTTTGAAATTGGCGATGACCTGCTGATCCATCAGCTGGAGCAGTGGCATGGTGTTAGGCGGCAGGAACATGATGTCGATGAAGCTGAACTCCTCCAACAAGTGCACCTCAAGGCCTTTAGGATGAGCAGGAGCATTGTCCATCAGAAGCAAAGCCTTCAGCGGCAGGTCGTTGTCCAGCAGGTACTGTTTGACAGCAGGGCCAAAAGCAAGATTGACCCAGTCCACAAACAGCACACGTGTGACCCAAGCCTTACTGTTGGATCACCACATGACACTCAGCTGCTCCTTGTCGACCTTGTGTCTCTTGAAGGCCCGTGGGTTCTCCGAGTGGTACACCAGCAGGGGCTTGATCTTCAGGTCGCCACTTGCGTTGGCACAGAAGAGCAGGGTCAGACGGTCCTTCATGGGCTTGTGGCCAGGCAACTTGGCCTCCTCCTGTGTGATGAAAGTCCTTTTGGGCATCCTCTTCCAAAACAGCCCGGTCTCGTCGCAGTTGAAGACCTGCTGTGGAACATAGTCCTCCATCTTCACAACCTCCAGGAACTCTGCTGCAAACTCTTCAGCCGCAGGAACATCAGAACTGGCAGCCTCTCCATGCCTCACCACGCTGTGGATTCCAGATCTTGTCTTGAACCGGTCAAACCAACCTCTGCTTGCCTTGAAGAATTCTGGTTCGCCTGAGGTTCCTGGCTGTTCCCGGACGAGGTCTGCGTGCAAGGCCTTGGCCTTCTCACAAATGACGGCCTCAGTCACTGTGTCCCCTGCACGCTGCTTCTCTTCTAACCAGATGAGCAGCAACTTCTCGACCTCCTCCAGAACAGCTGGGCGGTTCTTCACGATCCTGGTGACTCCCTTGGCTGCATCAGTCGCCAGGATCTTCTTCCTCATCTTCAGGATGGTCCCGATGGTTGATGGATTCCTCCCGTACTCCCTGGTGAGGTCCGTCACACGCATTCCACCGTCGTGCTTCCGGATGATCTCCTTCTTCATTTCCAGCGTCACCTTCTCCTTCTTCCTCTCGCCGGCCTCTGCAGCAGCAGTCTTCTTGGGTCCCATGGCAGCACAGCTCCTACCTTCATAAACTCACACACACACACACACACACACACACAAAAATCAGTGCTTCACTTCCAAAAAATTCAAAAGCACCCAGCCAGCCACGACACAGAAATTCAAACCCAGAACCAAGTCCCAACCAACCCCAACCCAAAATCCAAACCCCCCCAAAAAGTTTAACTTACCAAATGGATGCAAAAGAAGTTTTGGAAAAGCTTCAAAAATCACCGAAGTCTTCAAAAACCTCGAATGGCTGCAAAAGAAGTTTTGGAAAAGCTTCAGAAATCACCAAAGTCTTCAAAAACCTCAACTGTTCCCCCAGCCACCCACCCACCACACAGAAATTGCAAACTCCTCCCCAACTGCTCCCCCAGCCACCCACCACACAGAAATTCAAACTCAGAATTTTTTTTTAAAAAAAACAACATGGCCCAATGGTCACAGAAAATCAGAAAAATTCAAAAAAAACCCCACAAGCTCCAAGATTCTTGCAACCCCCCCTCCCCAACACCAAGTCCTTGAATTCCAAACACCCCAACCCAAAATCCAAAAACCCCCAAAAAAGTTTTAAAAGTTTAACTTACCAAATGGATGCAAAAGAAGTTTTGGAAAAGCTTCAAAAATCAGCAAAGTCCTCAAAAACCTGAAAAAAGGCTACCAAACCGCGTGCTAACAGTTGCTCCTCGAAGTCAAGTCGCAACTGCAGCTGTTCAAGCAAGGCACCCTTGGTTTTAACGGTTTTAAGACAAAGGAAACAAAGTTGCTAGACGTTTTCGTCTTGCGAAACAAGCCCATAGGGAAATTCATCTTGCAAAGCAACTCGAAAACGGAAAACTCTTTCGTCTAGTGAGTTTTTCGTCTTGCGAGGCATTCGTCTTGCGGTGCACCACTGTACTCTCAAGTTACTTGAGGATGTTGGTTTCTGCTTCCTCACTGAGCAGTAACTGTGTGTCAATGTCTTGTGACACACCAGAACTGTGCTAGGCAAACTAAACTTCATAGCCAGATGTTCAAGACCTGACATTGCTGTTAGCTGTAGTTTGCTAAGCAGACAAGTCAACAATCCTACTATTAAGGATTGGAAAGCTCTGAAACGCGTAGCTCGCTATTTGAAAGGCATTATGCATTACAGACTGAGATTTAACAATCAGAAGTCTGGTGGTCTTGAGATATTTGCAGATGCAAGTTTTGGTGGTGACACTACAGACAGGAAAAGTACTTGTGGAGTTTGCTACATGTACAATCAGGGTCTATTTGATTGGTCATGCAAGAAGCAAACAACAGTTAGCTTAAGTACTTGTGAAGCTGAACTGAATGCACTGTCTTATTCACTTAAGGATTGTGAATGGTTGTTACAATTGTGCGAAGACATGAAAATTCCTGTCAAATGTCCAATCCAGGGTTTATCAGGACAACAAAGCATGTTTGGCTTTTCTGAATTCTGAAGGTTGTAAGAAAAGCACGAAGCATTTGCAATTGAAACTGCAACATGCTAGGGAATGTGTTCAGAAGGGACTTGTAACGGTGTCCTATATGCCAGGTAATGAAATTCCTGCTGATGTATTGTCCAAGGTTGTATCAAGGGATCAACGTTGTACCTATGTACAGAAGTTGGGTTTGTACTGATATTGTACGAACATGCTGCCCAGTGATGTTCACAGAAAGGGGGAGGATGTTGGTTTCTGCTTCCTCACTGAGCAGCAGAGGGTTGAGGTGAACTTGCCCAGCCCTGGACAAGATGGGGGAAAGCATACTAGAAAGCAAAAACCCCAGCATCCATGGAAACACAAGCAGTGTCTGCCTTTTACAGGTTGTTACAGGGATAGTGACATCGCTTATCGCAACTCGGGCACGGGGGGAGCCAATGCAGTAATGTTGAGGGGGACACCCCCAGTAACACTTTGGCCCTCCCTGCACACAAACAATGCACCTTCCACTCAGCAAGTTCCCCAGCCACTATTACAAAACCTGCTTGTGCATTTCACATACCTAACATGTATTTATCACAGAAAAGTTAATTTGGCAGATTGCCCCAGGGATTTTTACTGGGGGAAAACTGCATGTTACATATAGGATTGGATGCCTGTCCCAACCTCATGACTGAGGCCGCTTGTCTCTTCTGTTCTGCAGCTTTGTTTTGCACTCCAGTTTTCACCTTCATGTCCCCCTGCCCATTGCCCATGCCTTGTCCTTTTGTGCACCACCAACCCTGCACTCAAACCACTCCCACAGTGGAGCTGCTCCACTGGAATGCATAGCCCTGCAGACTGTCCCACCAGCATATTCTGTGAACCGCCCTGAGATCTTATGATGAAGGGCGGTATAGAAATCTAATTAATAATAAGAATTAGAATAATATTGAAGCATCACCTGTGTTTCATGGCAATGGCTTTCAACCAACACGTCATATTTTATAGCCCTTTAGCCAGTGTATCTTGTGGATATACCGTGGTACCTTGGTTCTCAAACGCCTTGGCACTCAGATAACTTGGAAGCCAAACACTGCAAACCCGAAAGTGTTCCGGCTTGAGAACTTTTTTCGGAAGCCGAACGTGCTCTGTTTTGAGTGCCACACTTCCGTTTTGAGTGTTCTGCTGAGTTCTGTCTGTTTTTGCTATTTATTTTGCGTTTTTGTTTTTGCAGCTCTTTTTGTTTTGTTTTTGTGACTGTGTGGAACCCAGTTCAGCTACTGATTGATTGATTGATTGATTGATTGTGTGACTGCAGTACATTGTTTATTGCTTTCATTTTATGGATCAGTGGTCTCGTTAGATAGTAAAATTCATGTTAAATTGCCGTTTTAGGGGTTGTTTTTAAAAGTCTGGAATGGATTAATCCATTTTGCATTACTTTCTATGGGAAAGCGTGCCTTGGTTTTGGAACGCTTTGGTTTTGGAACAGACTTCCGGAACGGATTAAGTTCAAGAACCAAGATACCACTGTACCATGTGGATGAATCCTCAGCCATGAAAGCTCACTAGGTGGCTTTAGGCCAGTCACCATCCCTCAGCATAAGCTATTTCACAAGACTGTTGTGAGTAGGATGGAGGAGAAATTCGATTCAAGTTTAGAAATAATTACTATAATTTGAATATAATACATCTCAGTGAAGTGAAGAAGACTGTGACCTGTGTGCCTGTTTTGGTCTGCTGTCAGGAGCTAGCTGCTGATGAAGTGATTGCTCTCTAACATAGCGAAACTGACTTGTGAGGTGGTGTGTTGCTTGATAAGAGATTGAGTGTTGGGCGGGGGGAGCTCATTTAATTATTATTAGTAATAATACAGTGGTACCTCGGGTTACATACACTTCAGGTTACATACGCTTCAGGTTACAGACTTCGCTAACCCAGAATATTACCTCGGGTTAAGAACTTTGCTTCAGGATGAGAACAGAAATTGTGCTCCGGCAGCACAGCAGCAGCAGGAGGCCCCATTAGCTAAAGTGGTGCTTCAGGTTAAGAACAGTTTCAGGTTAAGTACGGACCTCCGGAATGAATTAAGTACTTAACTTGAGGTACCACTGTAATAATAATAATATTATAATACCTTTATTGTCATTGTACAACCTGTGTACAATGACAATAAAGGTATATTATTATAATTATAATCCCTTCCTCAGGTTCTTTATCTACAAACTGGATTTCATCCAGAGAGCCTTTCAGAGGACTGTAATGTGAGGGCATATGTCCATCCTTCCCATGAGGAAAGAAAACAAACTTTTTGAAGTCAAACTAAACAAGCCTATCCTTCATTAGCACTAGCATAGGTAATTTCAGGAGAAAACTGTACTCTTTTTTTTTTTTTTTTTAAGAACAAAGCAAAAGCCCACATCACCACATTTGCCTTTAAGAAATAAATCTTAAGTGCTTCTTTTGAAGTTTCTGTATAAAAGCATAAACTTAGTAAACCTTTATATCATTTAAAGAATTTAAATATTTTGTGATTTGAACAATAATAATTTTATTTACATATTTTAGCATTTGATAAATAACCATGCCTACTTATCATACAACAAAAGGTAGAGGAGAAGACCTTTTCTGTGATAATTGTTTCTGCCTGGTGAATGATTAAAGTTTCTGGTATTTAGTTCCAGGGAAAAGTTTTTTCTAAGCAAGAAATAATGGGCAGGAGGGAGGTTAGTTACCCAAGGAGAAGGTTCAGGCTTCTGTTTAATTCAAATGCCTTCAACTGATGACAGTGAGAATTTTGGTCTTTGAATACTGATGAAACCAATGAGGGAAAAGATGGAACAACTTATTAACTGAGATCCACATCGTAGATAAAACAGATATGTACTCTATTGCAGGGACTAATTTAAAATATATATGGTGTGAATAAGTCATTCTATTGCAGGGACTACTAATAACCTCTCTGGGTATATCAGTTACAAACTGAGCAAGAGATGCTGCAACACTGGAATATTATCAAAACATACATTTTAATATCACATCACCCAGACACACTTGCTAAATAGAGTAAAATAAGAAGAGCCCCGCTGGATTAGACCAAGCAGATGTCTAGGAGGGACCACTAGGGGCGCATCAGAAGATGGCTGACAATAACATCTCTCCGACCCACACGAGGTAAATTGGAGGCTGTGATGGGAATAAATAGCCTCCCTACCTCCCCGGGATTGTGGTGGGGGACTGCCCTTGCCTGCTGTGCCCTATACTACCCCCAAATTTGTGGGGATGGGGGCACTAGGCACAATGCCCTGCTGTGGGATTTCGGCGCTCCTGGACGCCATCTCTGATCCGCGCCACTAGCTGCAAGAACTTCAAAAGAAACAATTTGGATGGAGCGAATGCACATGTTTCAAGGAAGAAGGGGGAGTAAAGACTGCTAACAAAAGAGATCTCTGATAAAACAAGACGAGTCGGAGGAACAAGTATAAAGCATGAGAAGATACGCCAAGACTCGGTATGGCAAAGGGACTGATGGGGGAGGGGGAAAACTTTCCTTTCTTTCCCTTATGTGATTAGACAAGAATCCCCCCCCCTCACAAGTCAGAAATGTCGTTTTAAGGACTTAAGCTGTGGATTTAAGGCTGTGTGGAGATAAACTTTCGAACCAAAGCATGTTTTAAGAAGAGCGTGGAATGTATAAGGGCTTTGGAATAACGCAGTTAAAAATTCCGTTGCCATATTGGGAAGTTCTGTTGGAGGACTTAAGTCTGAGAGGAGAAATAGAGAAATAGAGCTGTTTTTATATTGTGGGTGAAACTCCTCAGTGGGACTTAAGAACGACAGTTCTGTAATTAATGATGGAAAGAGCACTGTTATCTATGAAGGCGATGATATATGGAAAACATCTCGATTAGAGGATTGGAAGAACGGAAAAATTCACACAGGATTATTATTGGTGTTTATCGGCTTAAGGAGACTATCAGAAGAGATCATAAAGAAAAAAGAGAAAATATATGAACAAGATGTGATGTGGAAACAGCAAGATAAGACTGGATAGAATTATGAACTTTGTTTGGACTGATTTGGACATTAACGCAGTGGCAAGAAGATGATCAGAATCCCCCTTCGGATCTTGAAATATGGGTTCCCTCAACAAAATTTAAAATTCGGCTTTGTAATTCGGAATCTATGTGATGTGATTTGATTTGATTGGCTGGTTAATAAAAATTATTTTTTAAAAAAAAGGTGTCTAGGGCAAGCCCACAAGAAGACCATGAGCACAACTGCACTCTTCACGCTTGGGATAAGTAAGCTTATGTATTCTCCATCCAGGGCAGGGGGGGGGTCTACATCCTCCAGGTAAGTCTTTGGATGTAAGTTTAAAAAGTGAGCATCTCCTTCTGCTCATCTAAGACTCTCTGGATAAATTCCTGGCTTCCTGAGCTAGATAAATTACAAGTAGTGTCAGTGGCGAAGGAAGGATAACTGGCACCCGGGGCAGGGCGTCGGGGGCGGGGCAAATCACCTGCCAGCACAAGCGCGTGCACCGCTACGTATCGCGCATGTACGCACGCTGTATGTATGGTGGTGGGGTCCTCTGCTTGCAGCTGCAGTGGCATCATCATCGGAGGGATCCTTCGCTCGTGACTGCAGCGGAGGCAGGGGGTTAAGGTATGCCGTACGGCACTTGAGCAGTGCTGTGCATGCGCCACTGGGTGGTTTGCCAGTGGCGCCTCTCGAGCACTGTATGGATGGTAGAGGAGGATGCAGGCATGAGTGGAGGATCTTCCGCATGCAGCGGCGGCAGCACAATGGCGGTGGCTTGTGCCACCGCGCCCAGAAGCGATGGGGTGAGCAGCCCGCGGGGTGCCTTTTTATGACCCCTCCTCAGAGATGGCACATGGGGCAGACCACCCCCTTGCCCCCTTCCTCCGCCACTTAGTAGTGTAAGATGTTTCAGTTTGGAACAGAGATTAAACCTTACACTAATAATTACACCAAGAATATCCTTTAACACACATTAGGTGCCCTTTTGAACCCTTGGCCATTCAATCATATTTGCCATCAAATTTATGAAAACATTTGTTTTTTCATTATTTTCAATGCAGGCACATGTGGGTTTTGTAATCCACTTTACTAGTTAACAATAATCTCTGGAAGTGCTGTTGAGGGGGCACTGAATGCAAATATTATCAGCAACCCACAAAATCCTGATGGTGGCCCTAAAATCCTTGCAGGGAATGTAATGACTCTATGAATTAACCATGTTCACATACAAAACAGATACTTAGTTTCTCCATCTGAAGTAGATAGAAAGCAGTGAAATCCTGTGGTTCACGTAGCAGATGATGTTCTTTATGCTTCTTTATCTCCTCCTTTGCAAATAAAAGCACAAACTCCCTAGAGGACAGCGCCTTCTTGTGTGGCCCTGGAAGATGCTTCATGACTCAAGGGAATATTTCACAGAGCTTCAAGGGAAGGAAAAACAAAAACCAGCAATTACCATGAAAAAGCCCAGTAACATGTTCCATGACCCAACTTCTTTTGGACGCCTGTTTGGTATCATGGTTGAGATCAGCCTTTCCTAACCTGCTGGCATCCCGCTATCTTGGAGCTCAGTGAGTGACGCATCTGTTTCTGATTCCCATATCCATTAGTTTATTCTAGTAGAAGCTGTAAATGAAAATGTGACAGCTGAACAAATCACTCTCTCCCATATTACTGGTTCTATAGTATTTGTGGGAACATGGCTCTCCCAAAACATGCAAATTATATTTATTAATAACATATAAAAGCAATTAATTATCTCTACAGGATTCCCATTGCCTTTGGGCAGTCCCATCAGCAACCCAGCATATCTTCATGGATGTCTAGTGAACATACGGAGAACCTAATCCATTTACTCTGGATTAATTCGGGATTATGATAATATGGAAGATATCACAGCTTCTCTCCCCTCCAGCAATCTTCCACATCCAAGGGAAGAGAGTAAAGCTTGTAATTTTATGGGCTTGGAAGAAGAGAACATCTTTGTTTGAGACTCCGTGCTGTCACATGATGCCCTAAATCTTCCTGACACAGTGTATGTGGAAGGTGTTGAGGTGCTGCTTCTGGTCGGTGTTCTGTTCTGTCAGTGCTCTGTTATATCCCTAAGAAGACTATCATCCTCCTCCATCTGATATAAACAGAAATTTTACCTGCTCCCATTGTATAGGATTGCAGCCTTTTTACTAAAGTCATACATTTTTTCTCTGGAATTAGCTGCTGTCCTGCATGAAAACAAGCTGTTTGAAGAAACCAAGGTAAATAATATAAGACTGCCATTGGAATCAACGGTGGGGGGGGGGAAGGGCTGCAAAGCTGGACGACTGAAAGAGTTTGTTGTTTTGGTTTTTTGGTTTTTAACTGATTTAAGGGACTTTTAGCACCACATCTGCAACATTAAGAATGTGTTAATAAAGATGAGGAGATAAAAGAAGCCATGATTAAGTGAGCCATTGACTTCGGATGCAATATTGAATTAGAAGTGTGGCATGAATTATGGAATGTAAATATGAAGTTTACGGCGTGTATGGCATTGCAGGAAAACATATGGAAAATGATATAGATGGCATCTCACGCTGGTAAAATTGGCAAAGATGTACAGAATGAAAAATAGGAAGTTTTGGAAATGTGGAGAGGCGGAGGGAGACCTCTACCACATGTGGTGGACCTGCGGCAAAGTGAAGGGCTTCTGGAAATCTATCTATAATGAACTTTAAAAAAATATTAAGTACACCTTTCTAAAAAAAACCCCGAAGCCTTTCTATTGGGATTGACAGGAGGGAAATTAAAAAGAAGGATAAAAACCTTTTTCTGTACGCCACGACAGCAGCAAGAACTATGTTGGCCCAGAACTCGAAAACTGATGTAATACCTACTATTATGGAATGGCAGGTTAAAATGATGAATTATGCAGAACTGGCCAGATTGTCGGGAAAAATACGAGACCAGGATGAAAAGAAGTTTCATGAAAGTTGGAGTAAATATTTGGTGTATATAAGAGATAATTGTATGGAAAATAATTGTTCACAGCTGAAAATGCTGGCAGCATTAATATGAAATCAGCAGTGTGATTAATTTTGAGTGATGTAAAAATGGAGAACTGATCAAAATGATCATAGTAAAATATGCAGGAATGAATGATAAACAGAATAAACCTTGGAAGAAGAAGGAGGGAAATCATTGGATATCTAACGGTATGTAAAATGTTTATTTTGAGATGTATAATTGAAAAATTAATGAAAATTATTGTAAAAAAACAACAAGGTTTGAATGCAGTGAAAAGGGAATTAGAAAGGCTTTGTTGTGTTAGCTTAAAGGTAAAGGTAAAGGGACCCCTGACCATTAGGTCCAATCGTGACCAACTCTGGGGTTGCAGCACTCATCTCACTTTATTGGCCAAGGGAGCTGGCATACAGCTTCCGGGTCATTCGAACCACCGACTGTCTGATCAGCAAGTCATCGCCTCTGTGATTTGTGCTCTGATGGTGTTTCCTGCTTGGCAGGGGGTTGGACTCGATGGCCCTTGTGGACTCTTCCAACTCTATGATTCTATGATTCTATGGTTTAACCCACAGCGCCACCCGTGTCCCTGTTGTGTTAGTTTATCAGTGTTTATTTATTTGTTGTACTCATCTGTACTGCTTAACCTTGTTAAAATTCTTTTTTTGTTAAAAAAAAAAAGCTCAGTGTTTCTCCATTCCTGCTTTCCTTGAGCTGTTGTTTGGACCCAGTCACCTCAGTGCCCCCACCTCCATTTTACTCGTTGAAAGAAAGGATAGGGGGAGGGGGAGGGATGACAGTTTTAAACTTCTCCCTCTTCCTTAGCTGCCTCCTGTGAGATTGATAAAGGATGTGAAGTCATCAAATATCCCATAGTGTCTCCACACAATCTATTTCACTCCTTCAACATGGAGTGTTGCCTTCAACATGAAGTTCCAGGGTCAATGTGGAGATTTAGAAGAAATATTTTATTAACAAGCAACCACCCATAAATGTACAGTACCCATCAACTGAACCAAACTGAACTGAATCCATCAACTTAACCTTCTTCAACTGAACAAGTTGACAATTTTGTTCTTAGCTTTCAATGCCCCAGAGATGCATATACCAACATGGAGTATGTGTTGAAAGGGGAACTGCAGAAGAGGGAGAGAGGAGAACCTGAGGGAATGATCTGTGTGTAAGGAGAGATAAGTAAGGAGAGGGTGGAGGAAAAAAGGGACTGAGAGTAAAAAGGGGGGATGCAAAGGAAGTTGCCCAAAAGGAGGGAGTAGGAGGCATGGGGAAAGGGATGAAGATGAAAGCAGAGGCAAAAGAATAGGAGGAGATGGGGTGAAGGTGAAAATGGGTGCAAAGCAGAGCTGCAGAAAATAAGAGAGAAGTGGCTTCAGAAATGGAGCTGCGAAGGTGAAAAGAGACCTCAGTAGCTGCATGGGATGAGATGGGAAGGGAAGGGAAAATTCTAGGGGGTTCATGTGTCAAGAGTAGCCAAGGGGTCACCGAGGGCAGGAAGCAGGGGTGCAGCCGCTAATATTTTCCTATTTTATTATGTGTTGCAGTGGGGAATAGCACCGAGTTTAGAAGGATTAGGATGTGCTGTAGCCCCTGGTACAGCTTCTTTATTGAGTTCTTTCACTCCTTCTGGCAGCTGGAATAATAATAATAATAATAATAATAATAATAATAATAATAATAACTTATTATTTATACCCCGGCCACTCTGGGCGGCTTTCAACAAAATATTAAAATACAATAGTCTGTTCAACATTAAAAGCTTCCCTAAACAGGGCTGCCTTCAGACGTCTTCTAAAAGTCTGATAGCTGTTTTTCTCTTTGACATCTGGTGGGAGGGCGTTCCACAGGGTGGGTGCCATTACCAAGAAGGCCCTCTGCCTGGTTCCCTGTAACTTGGCTTCTCGCAGCCAGGGAACTGCCAGAAGGCCCTCAGCACTGGACCTCGGTGTCCGGGCAGAATGATGGTGGTGGAGAAGCTCCTTCAGGTATACTGGAAACTGAATGCCCTCAGCAGGCTGGTCAGGAAGATGAACATTTCAATGTTTCAAGGCTGTATTCCCAAACACTCTCGCAATGGAACATTGGGGGATTTTTAATTAAATTCAGTTTCAGTAAATGTAGGGGTTTCATCACATTTTATTCTGTGCTTGGTTATGGCCATGACATTTACTGTTTTAACCCTTACTATTGTTTAAGCTGAAATATCATAGTTGTTAAGGGAAATAGATAAAACAGTTGTTCATATTAGACTGAGCTAGAAATAAGTACCTTAATGAAAGTATCATCACGAAGCTTCACCCCAATCCGCCACACGCCTCCAATGAGAGGAAGCTGGAGAGGTCCAGGAGGATAGTGCCTATTTGACCAGAGCTGTTTCAGGAAGTGCAGAATCAGAAGAACCACCAGCAGGACAATAAAAAATGCCCCTGTTTCCATCCTTCTCTTGCTTTCTCTTTCTCCTTGAGACTTTTTAGGATGCCTGGTTAAGTTCAACACTCTTTCTCTAAGGAGATCTTGATTTCCTCAGAGAAATCAACATTTCTCTCTCTTTATATACTCTCTTATTAAAAAGGAATAAGTGTTCTGACACTATGTCCAAGTAGCCTTGGAATGTGATCCCAAGTCATGTGCTACAGTCGAAAACTATAATCATTTTTCATGTGTCACTCAGATGATTGGAAGTCTGATTAATATGAATTGCAATTAGAATTTTGGCCAGTGTAAGACTGATTTGTGCCAGAAACATTGGGAAAATATGTACCATACATTCATGAAATAAATTGCATATGGAAAAGGCCTGGTGCAAATGCCCATGTGAAGCCCTCAGCCAGGACCTCATGGCAATAGCCCTTAAGATAGCTATTAATGATAAATTAACACATGCTATTAAGGTAAGACAGGGAATATGCAGGAGACACGGAAGGTGTTTGTAGAATGTGTTCAGCTAAAACAGAAATGGGTCAAACTATCACAAGAGGTGTTTAAATTTTGGGAGGTTGGATAGTTACAATGGAATGGTCTCGGGGGTGGAGTGCACATTTGTATTCTTATTTATTTATTATCACTTTGTCAAAAAAAAAATTAAAGTAGCAGCTGCTGTCCAAGAAAAAGAAAAAGAATTATTATTATTATTATTATTATTATTATTATATTGCTATTACTGTTATTAAGTCAGTAGTACAAATGAGAAAAGTTTACTAGCAGCACTTCACATAGATGGAGGTAGCTTTTCCAAGGCCTTTACTTCTGAGTGTCTGGCTGATATATCTAGCTATGCTATCAAAACCTTCATTGATCCCTGGCAAAGGGACTTCTGACCATAACACATATACTTGACTCACACCCTTTCTGGTTCATTAAGTTCAAGTGAGGACCAATACAACATTTCTGCAGCATTAAACTATGGAATTTGCTCCCAGAAGATGTAGTGATTCTAAGCAACTTGGATGGCTCAGAAAGAGAATCAGATAGGTTCATGGAGGGTAAAGCTATCAATGGGTACAAACCACAAGGGCTGTGTTCTGCCTACGCTGTGGCTATGGATATCACTTTCTGGAAATTGTAAGTGAGGAGAGTGCTGTTGCATTCAGTTTCCTGTTTGGAGGCTTCCCACAGACATCTGGAGGACTAGACAGGGCCTTTCTTGCCTGGTCCAGCAGAGTTCCTCTTATGCCTTCGTACTTTTATTAAGAAACAGCAAAAATAAATGTGCAAGCAACTGACACCTTCACATGGCCAACAGCATGCTGCCATCCGGTTTGAATATTGTGAGATGGGTTTTACACTTAAAGGGAAAAAGTGTCTGTTTTAAGCAATGACAGAAGTTTGAGTAAAGTAGGACTAGAGGGACACTGAGAGGGAAATGGTGCTTTTAAACAAAATCAGAGGTTTGCATTGCAACGGAGAATAGCACAGAGTTTATAAGGATGGGGATGTGTTGTAGTCCCAAGTAAAGGCTCTTGATTGAGTTCTTTCACTCCTTCTGGCAGCTGGAAGCTGAATGTTCTCAGCAGGCTGGTCAGGAAGATGAAGATTTCGATCTTTGCCAGCTGCATTCCCAAACAAATGCGAGCCCCTGAAGAGGAGACATGGGAAAGTCAGCAACTGAGTAATAATTTACATTTCAGTGTCAATTACTTTGCAGCTATAAAACATGCTGTACCGTATAATACTTTGGAGAACTAGACATAAAGTGAAATAATGAAGAAGAAGAAGAAGAAGAAGAAGAAGAAGAAGAAGAAGAAGAAGAAGAAGAAGAAGAAGAAGAAGAATTTGTTATTTATACCCCGCTCATCTGGCTGGGTTTCCCCAGCCACACTGGGCAGCTTCCAACCAAATATTAAAAACATGATATAGCATTAAAAATTAAAAAAACCTCCCCAAAAAGGGCTTCCTTCAGATGTCTCCTAAAAGTATTATAGTTGCTTATTTCCTTGACATCTGCTGGGAGGGCATTCCACAGGGCAGGCACCACTGCCGAGAAGGCCCTCTGCCTGGTTCCCTGTAACCTCACATCTTGCAGTGTGGGAACCTCCAGAAGGCCCTCGGTACTGGACCTCAGTCTCCGGGCTGAACGATGGAGTTGGGGAAGCAAATGTGTGGGCTTTTACTATGGTAGGGGAAGAGGGAAATTTTGGAAGGAACCCACAAGGGCCTATTTTAAAGCATATGTTTCCATGCTTTACTTTCCTACATGTTTGTAATTTTAAATCTTTGTTGAGGTTCTCTCACCAAAAAGTACTTGCCCCAAACCTGGATCTTGGCAGCCAAGGAATTCTCCTTTCTATACACCTATTTTTGCCTTGACACCAACAAGAACATGTTAAACAATACTGTATAATCGTTTAAAGATGAACCAGTCCTTTTTTTAATTTATAACATTCTCGTCAACAATTGAATAGGCATAATTCTTTGTATTAAAAAGTCAACAGGAGCCTTTAAGTTAGCAGTGAGGATGTCTGCTGAATACTTGCAGGCAAGGCGCAGACAACAATGCCTGGCTCCTGACACAGAGGGTGCAAAAATATTCCTTTGTTCTTTGAAAATTGAAACCTGAACATACACCAGCCTCCTTTACAGTTCAGAGTGCGAGAAGTACGGAAGTGGGATAGTATAACTGCAGACTCAGTTCTGAGTATAGTTTCATAGCAGGCTAAATTACATTCCATGAAAAGAGGTGGGGGAGCTTTAGCCTTGTCACCTGAAAAGAATTTGGATGCATCCAGCAGTGACGTGTGACAGGGAGCAACCCTGGTGCTGGCAGTGTTACCTCTCTCAGGGACAGGGCAATAGGGTGGCAAGTGTGAAGTGTGAAGCCCCTAAGGGTTTGGGTACCTGTGAGTCCAAAATCAGCCACCCAGAAATTCCCTAAATTATCAACAGCCTTGCCCCATCCTGCTGACCAGCAGTGCCACTCCTGCCAAGGGGATATTGCATCCATTCTGCCCTACTCTCTTGCTTCTGCTGATGTCATTTCCTGGAAGCCAACCAATAAGCATGTCTATAGACCACAACTCAGCTTGGACTTTTGCATTCACCTGCACCAAATGGCAGATATTCTTCTCTGTCCACAAATTGTCCATTCTTGTCCAAGAAATGATTCGGGTTGAACTCTGCAGGAGTCTCCCATCGTGTTGGATCAAGAAGAACAGAGCGCAGATCAAAAAGAATGGCAGTCCCCTGCAAATAAGAAAGAATTAACTTGGAATGCATTCAGATCAACACATTCCAGGATTCTCCCTCACTCTCCCAGGACGAATCTTTGCAGAGTTCAAACTGAATGGAGTTTTGGGGGGACAGGTGGGTATTTAACAGTGGCCATATTCATCCTCAACTTCTTTCTATTTAAAAAAATATTTCTATACAAGCAGAAACACAGCAGGGCCTCCCCCAACACCTGTTTCAGAAAGGCCTCGCTGAGACCTTTGGCCACTGCATGCTCCTCTGAGGTGCCACATGGCCCCCGGAATACCACTTGTGAAACATGTCTGCAGGTGGAACTCCTGTTTTAGACTACACAGGAGGTTCCTGCATGGCTGGGGGCATCTCTGAATATGCAACCTACTCATAGACTCTTGGGATACAGGCGTGCAGTTGTATCACTCTTCTTTACCTTGGGAAAGAGAAAACCACGCATCTTCAAATCCTTTGTACATTGCCTAGGAACCCCCATAAATAAGGCGTATTTAAAGCGCTGCATTTCATGAATCACAGCATTGGTGTAGGGCAGTTTCTTCTTATCTTGATAGCAGATTGTGTTAGAAGAACCTAAAACATCTTCTATCTCCTTGTGGACTTTATCTGAAGAAAATTACAGAAACAGAAGGTTTATTTTGAATATATGTCAGGGAATTGGAGGCTGAGAAGGGGGAGAGAATGGGGACTTACAGAGATAAGCCTCTGCTGCTTAGCAGCTGTACTTCCTCAGACGAGGAGGGTGACGAAGGGCTGTCAGGAAGCAATGAATCAGAGAGGGGGGAGCCACTTCCGGGGCCCAGCCACTCTCGTAACAGAGGAAGGAAGGAAGGGAGTTGGGTTCAGGAAGTGGATTTGCTGGAAGAAAATGAAAGCTGATTCAGTCTCTGCAACCCGACTCACCATGATGCAGGCTGACTTTCAGAGCTCTTTGTACATAGCAAGAAGAAACCAATAAATCTTGTAAATATGGCTGGATTCCCAGACTCTTATCTCTGCTAGCACTCACCAATCATCCCTGACAGCTTGCAGAGACTCAGTTGCCGGGTGCTAGCAGGAGAGAGGAGATAAGAGCAATGGAGGAGCAACTGGCTGATTTACAGCGACGCAACACCAGTCTGGAGGCTCGGGCGGAGGAACTGCATATCAGATTGGAGGAGAGTTGAGCGCATCAGAGAAGCGAGAGGGGACCTGCTGGGAAGAAGAATGCCTATGCTGGTGGGTAAATTTAACGGGGACCCTCAAGAATATTTGGGATTTAAAACGGAGATGAAATATGCCCTAGAACTGCAGGGGGCTGATTTTGCTAACGATGCACAGAAAATTGCTTTTTTAATTAGCCACTTATCGGGCCCGGCTAGAGATTGGGTCAGGCCACTGATAGCAGCTAATAACGATGCTCTTCGGGACTTGGCAAAGTTCTTTGAGGCAATGGATGTTATGTTTACACATGAGAGTCAAGTTGATATGACTCAGCAGGAGCTCTTGGCTTTGAAGCAAGGGAGTTTGACTGTGCGCAGTTACTGGTCCCAGTTCGCCATGCTTGCCACAAGCTGGGGTGGGATTTGAGTTCAGAACCAGTGCAGGCTCTGTTTAAGGCTGCACTGAATTCTGAAGTGAAAGATAAGCTTGCCAGAGGGCCTCGACCCCAAGATATGGACACACTAACCAAGGCTGCTTTAGCAGTGGGTCTCAGACAGGAGGCTCATTTGCTAGAGAGAAAGCAGAGCAGAGGGCGGCGTTTCCATGGAGATCGCATTCTTGAGATGCTGGCAGAAGCTACTGAAGGTTAGAGTCAGCCAGAGCCCATGGAAATTGACTCAGCCCGCGTGCAGGAACATTCAAAGGCCCAACTGCCGAGCAAGAAGGAGGGAAAGGACTGGCAGGCGGCCAAGAAATGTTTTTTTTATGCCAGAAGCCATGACACTTTGCCAGAGTGTGTCCGGAGCATCGTAACTGGCAGGGAATGGTGGGGGCTACGCCACAGGGAGAAGAGGAAGTGCCCCAGGTACAGGGAAACAGGAGGGCCTGGCTGGTGGTGAACCGGGGCAACAGCCAGGCGGCAGCAGCGAAAGGCACTGACCAGGGCACCCCAAACCAGGCATAGTAGTGAGGGTGTTGCTGGAGCTCCCAAATGGCCACGTGATGGAGATCCATGCTCTAGTGGACTCAGGAGCCAGTGCCAATTTCTTCAGCAGGGACTTTGCTGCACAGCACCAATTGCACCTTCGGCCTTTGGATTTTCCTCTGCAAGTGACCACTATTGATGGAAGGGAACTTTTGGGAGGGGAGGTGACCCATCAGACTCCTCCCATGAGGATGCGGATTTCCACGCACTCTGAGACCATCGCTTTCCATGTAGCCCCGTTGGCTGGTCCGCCCATTATTCTGGGTATGAGTTGGTTGGCCTTACACGATCCGGTGGTTTTCTGGCACCAGCGGTCCCTGACTTTCAGGTCGGCACACTGTTTGGAGAATTGTCTGGGAGTAGGGGAACCTCGAGTCAGGGGGGCCAAGATGGCAGCAACATGCATGGGAAGGAAAGGCAGAATCCCTCTGCAATACTGAGACTTGGAGGAAGTGTTCAGTGAGAGGGAGGCCAACACGTTACCGCCGCACCGGCCATACAATTGCCAGATTAACCTGGTCCCGGGGGCCAAGCTGCCAGTGGGGAAGCTGTATTCCATGTCTGATCAAGAGATGCGGGAGTTGAAAAACTTAATTGACAAAAACTTTAAAAGGGGATTCATCAGGGAATCCAAAGCTGTGGGTGGCAGCCCGGTGTTCTTTGTGAACAAGAAAGCTACGAGCGAGAAGAGACTTGTAGTGGATTTCAGAATGCTCAACTCCTTGACGGAACCCGTGGCCTTCCCCATGCCGAGAATCGACAACGTTTTGGCGAGAGTGTGGAAAGGGAACATTTTTACTAAGCTGGACCTCCGGGGGGCATACATGTTAGTTTCTGTTTCTCTCACTGAGCAGCTGCTTGTAGTCACAAGACTATGTTTTCATTCCACAGTGCAGATGCTGTTGGATTCCCACAGGAAAGGGAGATGGGATGTGACGTTCACTGGTTTCCTGTTTCCTTTGTTCTGTCGTTTCTTTGTCGGAGTTGCTCTCTGCTTCTCACAGAGACAAGATGTATATTTGTATGCTCTCAGCATAGCTTAGTAATAAAGCATAGCAATGTAGCACTATACCTGCCTCATCCTTTCGTTGCGGACTCTGGGAATACTCTGCTGGGCTCCAGCCAAGATGAGCCGTATCAGCTTGGAGGATCGGAGCTGAATTTAACTGACAGTACAATCTCATCAGGGTGCGAGAGGGCAACGAGTGGAAAACCACCATGTTTACCCCGCTGGGGGCGTTCGAATATCTCGTCATGCCTTTCGGCTTGCAATGTGGAAGCCTGTGCTTCCAGGCTTTCATGCACCACGTGCTGGGGCCGCTGCTGTATCGTAACTGCATTTGTTTTTTGGATGATATCCTAGCGTTTTCTGACAACGAAAGGCAGCACGTGAAGGACGTGTGGGAAGTCTTGAGCAAGCTAAAGGAGCATTGCCTGTGGGTGAAGCTGGAGAAGTGCCAGTTCCACACGAAGGAGGTCGAGTTCCTGGGCTACAGGTTGTCAGATAAAGGCCTGGCGATGGATCCTGAGAAGGTGAAGGCTGTGGTGGAATGGAAAAGCCCGAAGACCAGGAAGGATGTTCAACGATTCCTGGGTTTCAGCAACTTCTACAGGAAGTTCATCAAAAACTTTGCGCAGTTGACGGCGCCCATAATGGACTGCCTTAGTGGGAAGAAGAAGTTTATGTGGACTGAAGTGGCGCAAGAGGGATTTGAGAGGCTTAAGAAGGTTTTTGCATCAGAGGAGCAGCTACTGCTCATCAACCCCGACCTGCCGCTGCGGGTGGAAACTGATGTGTCTGACCAGGCCATCGGAGCAGTACTGATGCAGCAAGATGGCAAGGGGGATTGGCGGCCATGTGCCTTTTTCTCCCGGAAGCTGAAGAAGTCGGAGCTAAACTACAGTATTTACGACAAAGAATTGCTTGCTATTGTGGCTGCGTTCAAGCAATGGAGACACTTCCTGATTGGTGTGAGGCACCAGATACAGGTGTGCACGAATCACAAGAACCTGGAGTACTGGTGCACGGCACGTGTGCTGTGCCAAAGGCAGATACGCTGGACGGAGTTTTTTGCCAACTTCAATTTTAGGATTCAGTATGTGCCAGGGGAGGAGAACATGAGTGCGGATGCGCTGTCTCGCAAACCAGAGTACCTGGCGGAAGAAGGACCTCCTGTAGCCAGGCTCATGTTTCCCGAGAAAAGGTGGACTTGTGGGGGGGGGGCATTGGTAAAGGACAATGAACTGATGCAATTGATCAGAGACGATGCCTTTGCACGGCAGAAGATGGACGAGCTAAGGGAAAAGGGGGGAGTTGAGGGAGGTTTTGAGGAAAAGGGGGGCTTCTGTTCTATCAGGGAGCATTGTATATTCCAGGTGAATCCCTAAGGGCCAGAGTCCTCAAGCAACTTCACGACAGCTCCACAGCAGGACATTTTGGGCAACACAAAACCATGTTGTTGGTTACTAGGGAATTTTGGTGGCCTAAAGTGAGGGAGGACCTGAGGGAATATGTAAGAGGGTGTGACACCTGCCAAAGGGCCAAAGGGGAGAGGGCTGCTCCAGCAGGGTTATTGGAGTCTTTGCCCACACCAGGGAGGCCATGGGAGGTGGTATCAGTAGATTTCATCACTGACCTGCCCAGGTCCAAGGGGAAAACAGCAGTCATGGTGGTGGTGGATCTCCTAACCAAGATGTGTCATTATGTGGCATGCTCACATGCAGTGATGTTGGAGGAAACAGCCAAGCTGTTCATAGAGCATGTGTTTAGGTTGCATGGGTCCCTTCTAAGGTGATTTCGGACAGGGGGACCCAATTCACCTCATGGTTTTGGCGCAAGCTCATGAGTTTGCTGTAAGTAGAGGTGAGCTTCACGACAGCAAGGCACCCCGAAACCAATGGGCCGGCAGAGAGAGCAAATGCTGTCTTGCAACAGTATTTGCGGTGTTATGTCAGTCAGAGACAGAACGGCTGGGTGGACAAATTCACACTGGCAGAGTTTGCTTACAATAACGCGGAGAACGTATCCACAGGGATGACTCCTTTCTTCGCCAATCACGGGTGTCACCCTAGGGCTTTCCCAGGAAGGGGGGAGGAGTCGTGGAGTGTGCCTGCTGCAGAACAGTTTGCGGAGGAAATGGAGGCGATTCACCAACAGCTCCAGTTGAATTTGGAAAGGGCCAAAGTAGTATACAAAAGGGAGGCAGAAAAGCATAGGAGACCAGGGAAGGTCATCCGGGTTGGGGACAGAGTGTGCATCCGGCAGGGTAAAGGGGAAGGGGCGGTTCTATCGCCCGAAATAGAGGAAAGGGAGCAATGCAATGAGGTGACTGAAATACTGGACTCTCGTTGGAACAGAGAGCAAGTAGAGTATCTAGTGGCTTGGGAAGGGGCGCCCAGTTCAGAAAACACATGGGTTCCGGAAGGTTGCATCACTGAGGAGTATCTGGTGGAGGAGTTCCACGATTTATTTCCTGAAAAACCAAAACCCCCGGGTAAGTTCTTTAAACAGGTGTTTGGGCTGACGGATGATGAAGAGGACTTCGAGGGTTTCCCATCAGACAATGGGGGGGGGGCGGAAGAAGTTGGTGGGAACGGCTGGAGAAAAGGACATCTCAAGGATCGCTGGGAAACTGCAGGTTTGTGGGAGGGCTGGAGGGACATTTTTGAGGATACAGAAGATGAGGGTGACATTTTCCTAGATTTCCCTCCCGCGACTCCTGATATGGGTGAAACGGGAGCAGCCGTCTCTCCTGAGGATGAGAGGGGGCCTTTGGGGAGGGGGTGGATGTTAGGGAATTGGAGGCTGAGAAGGGGGAGAGAATGGGGACTTACAGAAGAAGAGAAGAAGAAGAAGAGTTTGGATTTGATATCCCGCCTTTCACTCCCTCAGTCTCAAAGCGGCTAACAGTCTCCTTTCCCTTTCTCCCCCACAACAAACACTCTGTGAGGTGAGTGGGGCTGAGAGACTTCAGAGAAGTGTGACTAGCCCAAGGTCACCCAGCAGCTGCATGTGGAGGAGCGGGGACGTGAACCCAGTCCCCCAGATTACGAATCTACCGCTCTTAACCACTACACCACACTAGTTCTGTTGCTTAGCAGCTGTACTTCCTTGGACGAGGAGGGTGACGAAGGGCTGTCAGGAAGCAATGAATCAGAGAGGGGGGAGCCACTTCCAGGATCTCGTAACAGAGGAAGGAATGGGGTTGGGTTCAGGAAGTGGATTTGCTGGAAGAAAACGAAAGCTGATTCAGTCTCTGCAACTGACTCACCATGATGCAGGCTGACTCTCAGAGCTCTTTGTACATAGCAAGAAGAAACCAATAAAGGAAGGCCACAGGGCCAGATGGGGTAGCTGGAAGGGTATTGAGAGACTGTGCAGATCAACTAGCAGGAGTTTTCACTGGGATTTTAAATTGATCCCTAGCCCAGGCTATTGTTCCATCCTGCCTAAAGTCCTCTACTATCGTTCCAATAGCAAAAAAATCTAACCCGGAAGATCTGAATGACTTTCGTCCAGTAGCACTCACACCTATAATCATGAAGTGCTTTGAAAAGCTGGTACGAAATTATGTTATTGCCTGCCTACCAGAGGGACTGGACACATTCCAATTTGCTTATAAAATGAAAAGATCGACAGAGGACGCTGTGGCGATTGCCCTCCATGCCGTTCTTGCACATTTGGAGCAGCGGGGGGGTTAGGCCAGACTGCTTTTTTTAGATTTCAGCTTGGCATTTAATACCATTCTACCACAACGTCTGGTGTCTAAACTGAAAGATCAGGGGCTTCCGTTATCACTGTGTGGGTGGATATTGGACTTTCTGTCAGACTGCCCCCAGAGGGTTCGGTTGGGCCCTTATACCTCTAATACGCTTAAGACTAACACAGGAACACCACAGGGATGCGTACTTAGTGAGCTCCATTATATTCTCTACACGTACGATTGTGTCGCTGCGCACCCTAGTAATAGGGTTGTCAAATTTGCAGATGACACAACCGTGATTGGGCTCATCTCTGAAAGGGAGGGTGAAACGGACTATAGAGATGAGGTGGAGCGGCTGACAGAGTGGTGCAGAGCTAACAACTTGCTCATAAATACAAGGAAGACAAAGGAGCTTGTGTGGATTTCAGGAGACAGAAGAGCAATGTCCAACCACTTTTGATTGATGGGGTCTGTGTGGAGAGGGTAACAACGTTCAGATTTTTTTTTTTTTTTATAAATATTTATTAGCATTTCAATAATAAACATAGACACACAGAAAAAGAAAAAATAACAAAAAATACAAAAATTAAAAAAAAAACAATTAAAAACAAATGGGATTTCAATTGCTTATTTTCATATAACTTCTTTCTTAGACCTCCTCTCCCCTCCCCTTCTTGTATTCCAGTTCAAGTTATTAATCCTGCAAATCCTTATTACTTAATTCTCAACCTTAACTTAATGATTTTAACATACTGTAATTTTACCTTTCCTCATTCTTCCATTAAATTATTTTTGCATTCCTCATTTTCATTTCATTTTAACCATTTTAGACACCAATTTTAACTTATCTAATCTTAAACATCTTATGCATCATTTCTTATTCTTTAACATATTTCTTAAAGTCAGTCAATATTTCCCTTCCACGGCTTTCCCAACTTCCATACGAATAACAAAACAAATTAAAACAAAGTAATTAATAATTCTGTACCCTTTGGATTACCAAAACTCCAACCCCCCTTTCCCGGTTTTGGTCCCCAATAAATGTTCATCAGTCAATACTGTTTAACCTGGAGATCTCACATCCGAGGCTCTCAAGTCATCCTCAGTTCCTCTCTGCCGGCCTCTTGGATAGTCCTTTAGGTTAAGCCCCAAGGCTCGAAGGGGCTCTGACCCAACAAGATCCATGATTTTTCCAGCTGGCCCTCCATATTTAAAATTAGTGCTAATGAGGTGCTCCACTCTCAAATTTACAATTTCCAGCTCAGTCCAAACTTTCCACCTCAAATTTTTATTCTCCTTTGTTGTCTGCATGCCAGGCCCCAAACTGTAATTCTCCCTTGACATCTGCAAAGTTACCAGTCCACCTTCCTTTTCCTCAAAAACAACGTGTGTCTCTTCCATAGTCTCATGGCTCTCAAATTTCTCTTGTTGTTGATATATATAAACTTCTTGCTTCCACTCCCTGTCAGCTTCAACAATGTTGTTTACTGCCAGGGCCAGAGTGTTCGCATTTGTAGTCAAAACATCTGTCTGATCTTGTAACTTTCCCAGGAGAGCCAGTATTTTGTTGAGTTTAGTCTGATTTTTGCTTCTTTCAGCCATTCTTGTAGTGTCTCTGTCCCCCAGAAGGGGGAATTTTAATCCTTCAATGTCTTTCAGTTTAAAAACCAGTCAGCAAGTTAATTTGTAGCAGCTCTCCCTTATTTTCCAGAAATTGCAACAAATATAGCCAGCAGATGCAACAAAGACAAAGTTCCCTTTATCCTTTCCTTTTGACAGCTATTTGACAGCTGTCAAAATCTTCAATGGTTCCTCAACAGGTTCTCTCGCGGGACGCCCCCGGGTTCGGGGGGGTGAAACTTTAGCTCCTAACGTTAGGTTTATCCTCCGGTAAAATTTATAGCGTCAAGCCGTGAAGTTTTTTTTGTTTTTTTATAAAAGAAAAAGAGTTCTCTCGACCTTAAGTTGCAAGCTCTTTGCGTTAGAGTATCTACTCAGAGGGGGGGGCGACTTCCTTTTTGACCCTTCCCCGCTCGTTCCCAATTCAACAAAAATTTGTTTGAGTTCCAAATTCCATATTTACTCACGGGTTCTTGTTTTTGAGTCCAAATGTTCCAAGGAAAAAGTCAGCGCTTCTCCGACAATGGCATGCGGCTTCGCTCCGCAGAAGAAGCAATCGACTCACAGCACCGCGCCGTCCCCCGTCCCCGTTCCTGAGCCTTTAAAAAGGCTCCTTCGCGGTTTGGGGGGCGCAAATGGTGCCCGCCGAGTCACCACGCTCACAGGCATCAGCGCCTGTGATTTTTAAGGGTCCCCGCGTCGCCGGCGCGGACAAGACCCGATCCTGCGGAGCCGATTCCCTCCGGAGCTCGGAGGGAATCCGCCATTAGTCGACAGCGCTAACCCGGAAGTCTCACAACGTTCAGATTTTTGGGTATTGAATTACAAGAGGATCTGTCCTGGAGTGTCAACATAAGGGGGCTTGTGAAGAAGGCGCAGCAGAGACTGTACTTTTTGAGAATCCTAAGGAAAAACCATCTTCTGCAGAAACTGCTGCTTGCCTTCTATCACTGTGCCACTGAGAGCATGCTCAGTTATGGCTTATGTGTGTGGTACAGAAGCTGTACTACCCAGGACAGGATGGGGTTGTGCAGAGTTGTTAAGGCAGCAGAGAGCATTGTTGGCTGCCCACTCTCCACCTTAGAGCAGATTTATGCCACAAGGTGCCATAGGAAAGCACTGGACATAGTAAAAGATCCATCGCATCCTGGTCACTGTCTCTTCGAGCTCCTGCCGTCGGGACGGAGATACAGGACGATGAAGACAAGAACGAGCCGTCTCAAGAACAGCTTCTTCTCCAGAGCGATCTCAGCCCTGAATGGGAAACCTGGACTTTGAAAGTCATCTAATCTCCCTTGCTGTATTATACTGTATTGTTTTAATTAGTGTTTTTATAGTTGTTCTGATTTTGTGTGGAGTGCCCTACCTGGGTGGATGGAGCAGCCAAGTAATTTCCTTGTCCCCGAGAGGGGGCAATGACAATAAAGATATTATTATTATTATTATTATTATTATTATTATTATTATTATTAATCTTGTAAATATGGCTGAATTCCCGGACTCTTATCTCTGCTAGCATTCACCAATCATCCCTGACAATATATATACTTCATTCTCCCCCCAGTACTCGGCGTGGACAGTGTTAAAGGGCTAGAGCGATAGCCAGAAGATCAAATGGAAAACAGATAATCCAAATTCTTCTTTTGACTTTGCGCTCCAGTACTCAAGGGGTGGTGATGGAAATGAATTGCTGTGAGGAGAATCACATTGTTCTGTTCTTTGATTTTTTTTAACTCTGGGAGGAGTGCAGTTTGCCACCCAATTTTGTCTTCCACTTTTTCCTCTGGAAGTGTGTCCCAGTGATTTCCTGCGTTTATTCCCGAGTAAACAAACTTTAGATACAACCCAGTAAGTTTTGCTAAAAGGAGAGGAAAATACATATTCCCCCACAATGCAGTTTTAGCAGTTTCTATTGTGTCTCTAGACTCATCTTCTCCTGTTGTCTTCTTCTGCTTATTTTTTTAAGCACCAACCACTTGTCTTCTGGAACACACTGCACTCCCTTCAGCACTGAATTGCCCTTTTGAGTTAATTCTCTAGTTCTGTGATGGCATGTGTGCATGTGACAAGAAGAGCATTGTACATGTTTCCATGCTACATTCACACATTACACTCGTGCTGTTTCATTCATGCATGCCGTTCAAACTAAGATTGAATGGTGCTTTTTTCCATTGCCAGATGAGAAGGACACTTTTCAGAAAGCTTTTCACTGTGGCTCCAGTAACCCTTTATGGGCAGTGGATTTGGCCCCTATTGGATCTGATGTGATATTATAGATTGCTGAGAGAGAGAGAGAAGACGGTGGTCCAGGGCTCCTGTCAATACCCCCCTAAATACACACAAAAAATTTTAAAGCCAGTAGCACAAGTTCAACATGAGTCAACAGTACAATGCAGCAGCAAAAAAGACCAATGCTATTCTAGGCTGCATCAGCAGAAGTATTGTTGTTGTTGTTGTTGTTAATTGCATTTATATACCGCCCTATACCTGGGTGTCTCAGGGTAGTTCACAGAATAAGAAGTATAGGGAAGTCATAGTCCGACTCTCTTCTGCCTTGGTGAGACCACACTTGGAGTTCTGTGTGCAGTTCTAGGTACCCCAATTTAAAAAGGAAATTGACAAATTGGAAGGTGTGCAGAGGAAGGCAACCAAGATGATCAAGGGTCGAGAAACCAAGAAACAGTTGAGGGAGCTAGGGATGTTTAGCCTAGAGAAGAGGAGAGGAGAGATGGTAGCCATCTTCAAATACTTTAAGGGCCATCACATGGAAGATGGAGCAAGCTTGTTTTCTCCTGCTCCGGAGGGTAGGACTCGAACCCATGGTTTCACGTTACAAGAAAAAAGATTCCACTAAACATCAGGAAGGACTTTCTGACAGCAAGAGCTGTTAGACAGTGGAACAGTCTCCCTCAGGAGTTGGTGGGCTCTCCTTCCTTGGAGGTTTTTGAGCAGAGGCTGGATGTCCATCTGTCATGGATGCTTTAGTTGAGATTCTTGCCTTGCAGGGGGTTGGACTAGATGACCCTATGGTCTGTGGCTGAGGCATTGCTTTTGGTAACACAGGGAGCTGCCTCATGCCTAGGGGTGTCCTGCTTTCTGGATTTCAATTTCAATGTTGGGGGGTTTGACAAAAAAATTTCTGCACCTGGTACCTCCTGACCTTGCTATGCCTCTCGTTCTTGGTAAGGCATGAGAATGTTCTCTCAATGTCCCAAGCATTCAGAGAGAAAGGAAGAAGTAACCCTGAATTTCATGTTGTTGATACATTATAAAAACTGAATGTGCTTCGTAAAGAAGAATGAATCTGGTAACGTGAAGGACAAAAGGGGATATGTATGGTCCTGGCTGAATATTGGGAGGGGGTATATTAAGGATAACATTTTAAAGTTTCACAGGCATAAGGTTCACTCTTCCTCCAGTACTTAGTAGAGACAGTGTTAAGGCGGGCAGAGCAGTCTGGGAAAATGGATATTGTCAAGCTTTTCTTGTCTTTTCTTTCTTTTCTTTTCTTTTCCTTTCCTTTTTTTCTTAAAGGAACAGCATAACAAAGAAGACAAAGAGTCTTCTTGAATGATTCTGAGGATTGTGAAGTTTGGAGAGAATGCTGGGGTTAAAGAAGATTATATAATTACCATTATTATTCAGAATGTTGAGAACGCATAAAGGAAGACAAATCAGTTGTATTGGAGGAAATATGATTTGAAACTATGTTTGATGATTATATGGTTAGATAAAGGAAGAATAACTCGACTTAAATGTCAGGGGACTGCCACTGGAACATGGGAGGGAGGCAGGGGCGCCGCTGGGATACAGGGAGCTGCCGAAACCTCTGAGAAGCAGTTCCTTGTCCACCTGTGGGGAAAGCCACACCTCCAGCGGAGAAGAGAGGGAAGGGGCCAGCCAAGAGAGGAAAGGGCTCGAGGATGCTGCTGAGAGCCCAAGCACCTCACCATTGCCCAGCTTGCACAGAGGGTGAAATGCAAGGAGGGGAGGAGGAGGCTTGGGGTGCTGAAGTTGTTATGCTGGGGGAGAAGCTGGAAGGGGCCACTCCCAGTTTCTGCAAGTGACTAAGATGGACATGAACATTTTAGATCTGCACTGTAAATAGTTTGCACAATAAAACCTGTAAAAGAGAGGTTGGAGTCCTGCCTGGTTACTGACGAGCAACCACCACCAGCACCTGACATTAAATAACTGGATAAATGTTATAGTTAGATAAAAATCTAAGCAGGAATTTAAATATGCACAGCCGGTGGAAATTGAGGAAAGGATGAGAAAGTAACAGAAATGAGGAAAAGGTATATTATAGTTTCTTTTCTCTCGTTCCTTTGCTGCTAACATCTTGAACGGGGAGTGGGAGATAATCAACTTTTACATTTGTTGTAAATTTGAATTAATTTGCTGTCAATTTCTTAAAATTTCTGGAAAATCAATAACAATTAAATGACACAAGAATTACAGTCCACTCTAGAGATCAAAGGAAGCCCTGCACAGGTTTCCCTCTCTCACCTTGGATATCTGGATGACTTGCCAGGAGGAGAAGCGCCCATTTCAGAGAACTGGTGACTGTGTCTGTCCCTGCTACAAAGAGCCCGGAAATACTAAAAGCCATGTTTTCTTCATCATAGGTGGACTCTGGGTCGTTTTTGCTCTGATTTTGAAAACGAGGAAAGTGTCATGTCATTTACATGCATTACAATCTGTCCTTCAGCACTTATTTTATCTTACCCCCCCTGCTCCTATTAGCATACCACCAACACATGCTTCCTGAGGGGTGAGGTGTCCTCTTACACTGCCTGAGGTGACATAGGAAGGTGCCACCTCCACTGCCCTGCTGTCACTGCCACCTCCCTTACTTTGGTCACACAGCAGTGCCACAGTGTGGTAACTACAACAGTGAGGACAGTGGGATCTTGCAAGCTTTTGGTGAAATCTTGCAGGAAGCTGCCACCGCTCCACTTCTCCACTAGTGGCTGGCTAGGATGCCTCCTGTTGGCATTCCACTGCCCAAGGCAGCAGCCTCGGCTTACCTCATGTGTGGGCCGGCCCTGTGCTTCTTAGCTGGTTGTGGCAAAAGATCCATGCACACATTCCTGTGTACACAGCGGTAGCTGCTGGTGCTGCATTTGAGAATCTGTGGGTTGGGGTAATAATCCAACACTAGCAGGGGATGAGGGATCCAAAAGAATCTCTCTGGCAGCAGATATTCAAAATGTGCATTACTTATCACTAAACATATTTAACCATTCTTTAGTCAAATTTGAGTGTTCAAAGATTGTTCCAGTAATGCAAGAAGAAAAAATATTTTCACCTTTCTAGTGTAGGAATAAATGAGGCAGGAGTTTGAAGTCATATTTAGTTTAGGAACATTTTCTTTAGGATTTGTTTCGCCCCCTGCTGATGAAAGTGAGGAGTGATTTTTCCTCTTGCTATACATTGTAATGTATAATGAAACATCTGCCACAATACACTTGGTGAGTTGGCCGTTCATACTATTTGGGCATTCTTACTGTTTGGGCACTACAGGCAACATTTCAGTGGTGAGTATGCTCCCATGAGGTATAACAGGGGTATTCAAACGTTTTTGCCCACTGCTCTGTTGGATCAATCAACTGATCTCCAGTGCCCACTACCCTAATAAAAAAAAAAAAATATTCAGAATAGTGGTTTGCACAACTCACTAAGAAAAATAATAATCCAATAAATCTGGGAAAAAGTAACTCAATGTCATTTTCAACTGAGATTCAGGAAAAAAATATTGGTGTCCTAGGAAGAGATTAGCATTCACTTATAACAGGGAATATAATGATTCCTTGGATGAGCAGCATTCAGCTTCAAAGCTGATACTTACTTTCTCCATCTGAAGTAGATAGAAATCAATGAGATCCTGTGGCTCATGCAGAGACTGATTCTCCTTATGCTTCTCTATCTCCTCCTTTGCAAATGAAAGCACCATCTCCACGCAGGACAAGGCCTTCTTGTGAGGCCCTGGGAGATGTTTCATGAGCCATGGAAACATTTCATAAAGCTAAAGGAAAGATAGCAGAAATGCTGCCATTACCATGAGGAAGCTTGGTCATGCAGTTCATGAGTCAATTCATTTGAATTACTAGTAGTACTTAAAACATGACCCAAATTATTCTTCAGAGCTAGCACATTGGTTTGAGTCTCCCTGAGAAGAAGGTAGGAGTCTGCAGCTTCTCTTGGATCTCACAATGACTGGTTCTGGGAAATATCTCTATCCGAATATGTGAAAGAAAACTAGGGGTCAAAGTATTTTTCTAGCTCCCAGGCTTCATTCAAAACTGGGCACAATCCCAAGCCATTTGTTCGGAGGTGGGGAGTGGCTGGAGAATACAGATGGGGAGACATTCAAGTCAGTTCACATTTAAGAGTGATTTTTCCTAATATGCAAATTGAAACACAGCCAGCCTTTGAAATGTGCAGTCCTCCAAATCTTGCAATGCAGTTTTAAAATTTATCTTTCTTTATTTTATTTTATTTATTAAATTCCCCAGTTCCCCAGTCAAGTAATGCCCATCTCTTCCTTCAAAAAATCAAACAAAGGTGAGAGCTGTTTGCTAGTTCTGCTGGATCTTTCAACGGCCTTGGACACCATTGTCCATAATATCCTTCTGGACTATCTAGAAGGTTAACAGATTGAGGTTGAATCATGACAAGACAAAAGTACTTGGGGGGGGGGGGACAGAGGGAGAGCAGGTGTGGAGTACTCCCTGGGTCTGAATGGGGAAACTGTGCCCCTGAAGGACCAGGTGCGCAGACTGGGAGTCATTTTGAGCCCACAGCTGTCCATGGAGGCGCAGGTTAATTCTGTGTCCAGGGCGGCTGTCTACCAGCTCCATCTGGTAAGCAGGCTGAGACCCTACCTGCCTGCGGACTGTCTTGCCAGGATGGTGCATGCTCCAGTTATCTCCTGCTTGGACTACTGCAATGCACTCTAAGTGGGGCTACCTTTTAAGGTGACCCGGAAACTGCAATTAATCCAGAATGTGGCAGCTAGACTGGTGACTAGGAGTGGCCGCCGGGACCACATAACACTAGTTCTGAGAGATCTGCATTGGCTCCCAGTACATTTCCGAGCACATTTCAAAGTGTTGGTGCTGACCTTTAAAGCCCTAAATGGCCTTGGTCCTGTATACCTGAAGGAGCATCTCCATCCCCATCGTTCAGCCCAGACAGTGAGATCCAGCGCTGAGGGCCTTCTGGCGGTTCCCTCATTGCGAGAAGTGAGGTTACAGGGAACCAGACAGAGGGCCTTCTTGGTAGTGGCACCTGCCCTGTGGAATGCCCTCCCTTCAGATGTGAAGGGAATAAGCAGCTATCTTATCTTTAAAAGACATCTGAAGGCAGCCCTATTTAGGGAAGTTTTTAATATTTAATTCTGTATTGTTTTAACACTTGATTGGAAGCCACCCAGAGTGGCTGGGGAAACTCAGCCAGATGGGCGGGGTATAAATAATAAATTATTATTATTATTATTATTATTATTATTATTATTATTATTATTAAACCTTTAAGAAGGGAGTTTTCCTCTTTCCTAGTTTTCTCATGAAAGATAAATTACTTATATTTTCTGAATAAACCTCTCTAGCAAACACTTCAGAGGTTGGGTCTCTTCCATTACCTTTCCTTACAAGAACTTTGTTCCCAATAACAAAGAATATTAAATAAGACAAATACGTATCCTGGGTTTGCATCATGGCAATCTGAGGTGAGAGGGTGGAGAAAAGAACTGATCCCCATATAAATAAATGCTAGCCAAGAGGTCTCAGAGTAATGAGACTTCCGGTTTACCACGGAGCCAAGCGCAAGCAGGATTTAGCCCTCTGGGGAGAATCCAGCTTTTTGGGAGGAAACGGGGGCTTTGCAAGGGTGCCACAAGCCCCCAAAAACCTCAGGAGGAAGATCCTGAGGGCAGGTTCCCAGCTAGCCGAGGAGCGGTCTCTCTGCTGCCTGAAAAGCCCCTTTTAGGAGCAAAAAGAGCAGTGAGATTGAGGCCATTTTCTACCCTCGAGAGGCGCAGCCTCAAACTTACCTGGCACAGCGGTAAATTCAGAAACAGTAAAAAAATCCGGATTTAATTGATGGAAATAGTTGAAAAGAAAGGATTAACAACGATTCAGAAGCAGCAGGGTGGTAAAAAGGAGGTCAGCCTCGACTGGGATCTTATTTATATGCAAGAAGTACCCACAGAACAAAAAACAGTGAGTTGTCCTGCAGCGGAATATTTAATTTAATATAAACACTTTACTTAAGACTGTGTATTAAACAAAGGAAGGGGCTGAAAGCCCTTATTAAGGGGTTTTTGGGGGTCTTTTTGTGGGTTTCTGGGACTGCAGGAGGAGAGTCTTCCTGGAAACTTATTACTTTCATTTTTGGAGAACTGCATAGTTAACTGTTAAGAAGCCTCATGGTGGATTTTTTTCTTCTTTATTTTTTACATGCCAAAGCAGCATTTTGAGAAACTGTCAAGCCCAAAACAAAATAGAAATATTTGCTATTATCTGGTTCTTTGTTTTGTTTTGTTTTATTCGGAGGAAAGCTGAGTAAGGAGAAGAAATTGTTTACCCACTCTCCCCTTCCTGCTTCTGACTTAACTGACATGGACATTGGAGTAGAAAGACTTTGGCTGACTATTTTTACATTTTATGGTGCCAGACTGTGCTCTCGGGGATGGATTAATTTTGGTTTTGCTTTTGAAAATCTCTGGCTCTGCTGCTTTGGTGAAGAGAATTTTCTTTTTTCCTTTTTGTTCTTTTTTTCTTTTTTACTTTTTTCTATTTTTTCTCCTTTTCTCCTTTTTTTTGCTTCTCTTTTTTGTTATTCTCTGATTTTTTTCTTGGGATTACTGGATTAAGATTTGGCTGGTATGGTTTCGTTGGAATTTTGATTAAAGGATTGGATTGGCCAGGCAAGTGGCGAAAGAATATTTTTTATTATTTTTTGTTGTTCCTTTGGCGGTCCCTATTTTTTTTCTTCTGATTGTCTCCTTCATTGTTCTTCTTTTCAATATTATTATTATTATTTGCTTATTCTGATTATTTATTAAGACATTATGTTGGATTAGCCAAACAAGAGGCAGAAAACTTTCTTCTTTCTCCTTTAATTGTTTATTTTAAAGAAATTTCGCCTTCCAAAGATTCTTAATATACACCTAGTGGCAGGAAGAAGAGAAACAATGTCTCAGACACAGAAAAAAACAGGAGAAAGTGGGACAACTTTGGATAGAAGAGGATCAAAACAGGAAACTGAATTTAAGGGAGACATTTTAAAAATGTTCACAGAAATTAAAAAAGACATTAAACAAAGCGAGAAGAATTTGGAGACGAGACTAGAATTGGTGGATAAAAAAATTGATATGACAGTTAATGAATTGAAGGGACAGATGAAGGAAATAACAAAAAGAACGCAAAGCCTGGAAGAAGGAATGAAACAAACAAACAAATAAACAAAAATGAAAAAAACAAGAAGTAAGGGAAATAAAGAAAGAGGAAGAAAAGGTTAAGGGAGAAGTTTCAGAAATTAATAAAACACAAGAAGAATTGTGGGATGTGATTGCTATGAATGAATTGAGGCAAAGAGAATTCAATTTGAGATTGAGATCTGTGCCTGAAGTACAAGGAGAGAATATTTTGGAGAAACTAACAACGGAGATTGCACAATGGAAAAGTATGGAAGTGGAAGACATCAGAAAGACAATTCAGAATGTTTTTAGAATTAAAACAAGGACTGTCAAAGCAAAGAAATTTCCAGGAGACTGTTTTATTATATTTAAAGATAGAGAAATGAAGAATTTGATTTTACAGAAAAACAGTGAAAAAAGGCTGTGCATTGATGAAGCTTTTATAATTACTTTTAAAGACGTCCCACTTCGTCTGCTGAAAAAACGTTATCATTACAAACCATTGACATAGACATTAAGGAAGAATGAAATTGAATTTAAGTGGAAATTTCCAGAAGGGATCTCCTTTTACTACAAAGGGAAAAAGTTTAAATTTACAAGCGTTGATGAAACACATAAATTTCTGAGAAGATACAAAGAGCTGGGAAAAGGGGAGGAAGCAACAGTGGCAGGAACAGCAGGTCCGGTAGGATTGGAAGAAGAAGAAAAGGATAGTAAAGAAGAAGAAGAAAAAGAAGAAGAGGAAGAGGAAGAAGGACAGGTTTAAGACTTTTATACTTTTACTGGTAAAGGGGAAACAAAATGGCACTGAAATTATGGACATGGAATGTTAATGGAATTAATGACAAAAGGAAAAGAAAGAAAATTGAACATTTCCTTTAAAAAAAGAATTTGGATATTATTTGTTTACAAGAAACTCATGTGGCGAGAAAGCATAGAAGAGTACTGATTAATAAAAAATTGGGAAATGAATTTGTTTCATCAGACAGAAGCAGGAAGAGAGGAGTGGTTTTGTATATAAAAAATAAATTTGAGGCTCAGCAAATATTTAAAGATGAAGAAGGTAGGATAATTGCGGTACAAGTCACATGGCAAGGCGAAAAATTGATAATAGTCGGAGTGTATGCACCAAATGAAAGTAAAACAGAATTTTATAAAGATTTAGAAGAAAAACTTTTTGAATTTGTGGATCAGAAAATTATAATAATGGGTGATATGAATGGAGTGGTTTCAATGGAAATGGATAGGTTGAGGCCAAAAGAAAAATCGGAGGAAGGAAAACTACCTAAGACTTTTTTTTTTCAATGATTGAGAACTGTTATTTGGTAGATGTTTGGAGATTAAGACACCCATTAGAAAAACAATTTACTTATTTCTCAGACCCAAATCAATCAATGTCAAGAACAGATTATGTGTGGATATCCAGTGAGTTAACACCAAGAGTGACAAAAATAGAAATACAACCAAAAATACTTTCGGATCATAATGCAATAAAATGTGAAATAAAAGAAATGGAGGAAAAAACCTTTCGATGGAGATTAAATGAGAACCTATTGGATGATCAAAAAATAAATGAGAAAGCACAGAAAAACTTAACTGATTACTTTGTGAATAATTGTAACAAAGGAACAGAAATGAGTGTAGTATGGGATGCTAGCAAAGCAGTAATGCGAGGGTTTTTTATACGGTAGAACACTATCAGAAATAAATTCAGAGAAAAGGGGGGAAAAGAAATATTAAAACAAATAATGGAAAATGAGAAGAAATTAGTTAAAAACCCAAATAATGTGAAATAAAACAGAATATTAAAATACTGCAAAGTCAATTTGCAATGATAATAAATCGAGAAGTAGGGTGGGCGCTAAGGGCGCTTTGGAAGATGGCCGACAATACCATCTCTCCAGCTCACACGAGGTAATTAAGAGGCTAATGATGGGAGTAAATTAGCCTCAAGAATTTTCCCAGGGGATGGGAAAATGCTGCCTCGTCCGCGGTTGCCAATAAATCACCCCCAAGTTCGAACGAAGGAAGGGGTGGGGGCACTGGACAGAAAGCCCTCGAGTGAGTTTTTGGATCTCCTGGACGCTACTTCTAATGGCGATCCTGGTTGCATTGGTCAAGATAAACAATTGGAGAAGAGTAAATGCACATGTTTCGAGCAAAGGAAAGGCTGTACTGATTGCTAATTAAATCAAGCACTGAGAAACTGAGTGACGGGTTGGACTGAATAGAAGACTACATCAAAGAATCACAGCTATGTCGGTATGTTGAAATGGATCGGAAGGGGGGGACTTTTCTCTTTTTCAATATGATTTACCTAACAACAACCCCCCAAGAAGAACCGCCACATGATTGATAGCAGGTGAGATGGGAAAATAAACTGTGTGGAAACAAAATTATTAACCAAAGACTTTGTTTTGTGGAAGATCTGGAAAGGAAACGAAAGGCTTTTGGTGTGACACAGTTCTAATTGGGAACCGCCATTATGAGACAGACTTGGTTTCAAGATTTACAGTCAAAGAGGGAGAGGTGCTACGGTTTTGTTATCATATCTGAATTCCATGGCTGAATTGGCAACAACTCCCCTGGAAAGGCTGATTTATGGAGCAACTGGTCTGGGAAAGTTAATGAGCAGACGCTTGGACTGTATTTTATGGGAACTATCGAAATCGCGCCTGCTATTTGAATAGGACTTTTGGATCAGCGTGAAAACCCACACAGGACTATAATAATGTTTGCTTCAACTCGCTTGTGGAGATAACTCAGAGGTTATTAAGAAGAAAAATGATAACAGCAAGAAGATTGGAAGACGGGGTTTGTAAAGGATAACAACAAAGAGATGGAATGATGGGACTTGTGAACATCAAAGCAGCAGAAATATGAGATGATTGGACTCTTTCTGAGCTCGAAGCATGGGTACCCCCAACAAAAATTTAAAATTCTGCTAAATATTTGGAGTTTATTATGTATTGGTATAATTTGGAATTAATGTGATATGATTGGTTTGTTAATTGGAAATTTAATAAAAATTATTTTTTAAAAAAAGATAATAAATCGAGAAGTAGAATGGAATATTAAAAAAATGCCGCAAAAGAACTTTGAATATGCTAATAAATCTGGAAAGTGGTTGGCATGGCTGACAGATTTAAAAGAGAAAGGAACAGAATACAATTAAGAAGATCACAGTGGAAGGAAAAGAAATAGATAATCCGAAAGAAATTAGAAAAGGATTTGTGGATTTCTATAGACACTTATATAAAAGAGATGGAAAAAATGTTAAAAAAAATACTATTGAGACAGAAAGGAGTGCAAAAAAATTCAGACAGAAAAGAAAGACAGACTGAATGACCTAATTGAAACGGAGGAAATTAAAGTTGCTATAAAAGAATTGAAAAGTGGAAAGACACTGGAACCGGATGGATTTACAGCAAAATATTATGAAGAAATGAAACACGCCCTACTTGTGCCGCTGAAAGAGGTTATGAATAATATACTAAGAAAGGGAGAATTACCAGAAATGTGGAAAGAAGCATATATTACATTTATACCAAAACAAGATTCGGATTTAACACAAGTAAAGAACTATAGGCCGATTTCACTGTTAAATAACGACTATAAATTATTCGCAATTATGCTAGCAAATAGATTGAAAAAAATATTGAATGAGACTATTGATAAGTACCAAGCAGGTTTTTTACCTGGTAGACAGATGAAAGATAACATAAGAAATACAGTTAATATAATTGAATATCTGACTGCCAGAAATGAAAAGCAAGCGATGTTAATTTTTGTGGATGCAAAAAAGGCCTTTGATAATATATCCTGGGAATTTATGTTAAAGAATTTAGAATTAATGGACACTGGTCAATTCTTTCTAAAAGGAATAAAAGCCATAGAGAACAGAGCAAAATTGATTGTAAACAATATAGTAACAGAAAGTATTGAAATTACTAAAGGTACAAGACAAGGGTGTCCATTATCACCATTATTATTCATATCAGTACTGGAAGTGTTTTTTAAGGTAAATAAGGAGAAATGAAAAAATAAAGGGAATTTCAGTCGGTTGAAATGAGTATAAAGTGAAAGCCTTTGCTGATGACTTGGTATTAACAATAGAAGAGTCAGTTACAAGTGTGAAAAATACTAGAGGAGATAGAACAGTTTGGGCAAGTGGCAGGCTTTAAATTGAACAAAAAGAAAACTAAAATGATAGTTAAAAATATGAAAGAGGACCTGGTGGAAGGGTTGCAACAACAAATAGGTATAGAAGCAGTTAAAAGAGTTAAATATTTGGGAATTTGGTTAACCTCCAAAAATATTTATCTATTTCAAAATAATTATACACCGGGAAGGATGAAATTGTCATTTTGGGGAAGGATTTCGGCTATTAAAATGAATGTGCTACCAAAGATGTTATTTTTGTTTCAGACAATTTCAATAATCAAAGGGGCAACAATTTTTAAAGATTGACAAAAAACAATTTCAAGATATATCTGGCAGGGAAAGAAGCCGAGAATACAGTATAAGTTGTTAACAGATGTTAAAGAAAGAGGAGGCTTCGCTCTGCCAGATCTGAAATTGTATTATGAAGCATCTTGCCTCTGTTGGTTAAAGGAATGGATGCTATTAGAAAATACAGAACTGTTAGATTTGGAAGGTTATGATAATAGATTTGGATGGCACGCATATCTATGGTATAATAAAACAAAAGTCCATAAAGGATTTGGAAGCCATATATTTCGAAGATCTTTAATAGAAATATGGGATAGGTACAAAAACTTACAGGAACGTAAAACACCACATTGGTTATCTCTATTAGAAACAATGAGTGTGAAAAAGATCAATATGAGTGGGAAATGGATATCTTATGGGAAATTAATACAAAAAGAAGGAAGTAAATGGAAGATGAAACCATATGAGGAAATCAAAGAATACAGTGGTGCCTCGCAAGACGAAAATAATCCGTTCCACGAGTCTCTTCGTCTAGCGGTTTTTTCGTCTTGCGAAGCATCCCTATTAGCGGATTAGCGGATTAGCGCTGTTAGCGGCTTAGGGGCTTAGGGGCTATTAGCGGCTTAGCGGCTTAGCGGCTATTAGCGGCTTAGCGGCTTAGAAAAAGGGGGGAAAGGGGAAAAACTCGCAAGACTCGCAAGACTCGCAAGACGTTTTCATCTTGCGAAGCAAGTCCATAGGAAAATTCATCTTGCGAAGCGCCTCGAAAAACGGAATACCCTTTTGTCTAGCGGGTTTTTCGTCTTGCGAGGCATTCGTCTTGCGGGGCACCACTGTACATGAATGATTGGCTGCACTACCGTCAGGTCAATGAAATGTTTAAACAGGATTTTAAAGAAAAAGGATTTGATGAAAATAAATCAAAGTTTGAACTAGAGATATGAAGTAATAACTGTAAAAAAAAATTCTAAAATGTATAAATTGCTGCTTGAATGGCATTTGAAGGATGAGGAGGTAAAGTCGGTTATGATTCATTGGGCCAAAGATTTTGGGTATAATATACTGCTGAGTGATTGGGAAAAACTATGGAAAGAAGGTTTAAAATTTACTGCATGCAATACTTTAAAAGAAAATGTGATGAAAATGATGTATAGATGTATAGATTACACCCGTTAAATTAGCTAAAATGTATAAAGTTAGCAATAAATGTTGGAAATGTAAAGAAAAAGAAGGAACATTTTATCACATGTGGTGGGAATGTAAAGAAGTTAAAAGCTTCTGGGAAATGATATATAATGAGATGAAAAAAAAAGGTGAAATATACATTTATAAAGAAACCAGAAGCATTTTTACTGGGCATTGTAGGAAGTGATATAAATAGAAAAGAATGTAAGCTGTTTTTATACGCAACGACGGCAGCAAGAATATTATTGGCACAAAAATGGAAGCCAGAAGAATTACTGATGAAAGAAGAATGGAGGATGAAATTAATTAATGGACTATGCAGAACTAGATAAATTAACAGGAAGGATGCGAAATCTGCGGGACCAGAAATTCACAGAAGACTGGTGTAAATTTACAGACTATTTGAAAAGTAATTGTGATGATCAGACTACATTTGTAGGTTTGCAAGAAGTTTTGTGAGGTGAATTATTGGAACTATTGCAAAAATGGCTAAAGGGGAGGATGGTTAGTTAAGATCATTAAAGGCAATATGAATTTAAGAAGTGCATAAGAAGTGGTTAAAACAGTAGATCATCAGAGGTGCTGATGGAAGTCCAAAAAAAGATTGTATAAGTGGTGAAGTTTTGTGGTATGTACTATAATTTATATGTTAAAATTAATAAAAATTATCATTAAAAAAAAGGGAGATTTTGTTTGGCAGGTAAAAAAAATTATTATTTTAACAGAAGCCGGTGAGGGAGGGATGTAGAGCACAGTAGAATGGAAAGGAGAAGTGTTAAAGTTTGCATTTTGGTGGCTCGTTGCAGCCAGCAGAAGAAAAGGGGACAGGGAAACACATTACAGCATGGGTAGGCAAACTAAGGCCCAGGGGCTGGATCCGGCCCAATTGCCTTCTAAATCCGGCCCGCAGACGGTCTGCGAATCAGCGTGTTTTTACATGAGTAGAATGTGTCTTTTTATTTAAAATGCATCTCTGGGTTATTTCTGGGGCATAGGAATTCGTTCTTTCCCCCCCTTTCCCCCAAAATATAGTTGAACCCCCAACAAGGTCTGAGGGACAGTGGACCAGCCCCCTGCTGATAAAGTTTGCTGACCCATGCATTGTTAGAATTCAGGCTCGGTCAGAGGTATGTGCCTATCTCTCCAGGCACCGGCTGAATTCTTTTGACCTCCCTCCGGCGACTCCCGGCAGGAAAAACACACGAGGTCCGTTCCGGCGATTTTCCTCAGGCTGTGAGAAAAACACACCAACTGCTTCTCCTCCTCCCTGCTCCCTGCATATCCCCAGGGAGGGGAATCAGACACAGACAGAAATATATCTACATGTTTTTATTCCTGTCTTCAGCAGTCATACAGTAAAAGATGTCTGCTCTCTTCAACAAACAGAGAGAAACTCCAAACTCCACCTATGTACATCCTGTACAGGTCATATAACACACACTGAGCTCATATCCTGTGCTCAATAAGGAGAATGGACTGCCCCTTTGTTTCCATGGCAACAGTCACATACATCCTGTCTGGCTTTGCAGCCACAAGCAGCTGACTGAGCTGCTGGAGCCTTTGCTTGCTGCAGCATTGCTGCTTTAGAATAACATACTCCCCCTAAAGCATCAATGCGTGCTGCGAGCAAAGCGTCATCCAGAGAAGAAAACAAACAGTTGTTATACTTATAACACTCCCCTGTTGTTTCAGTTCCACCCTTGGAACTACACGCCACTGGTTTTACCAATGTACCTCTCTGGTTGTGTGACTTCCAAGGAATGAGTGCTTCTGCATTACCTTGGTTAGCAACTCTCTGTTGTGCCTTTGTCTCTGACTCAGACACAGCTTCAATTTGACCTTGGTCGTTTACAACAGCAACACATGCAATAGCTTGGTTGGCAAACTCTTTTGAATACCTCTTGGGTGGTACACCCTTCGTTGCTCTTTCAGACCTACGTAAGAGGTGCTGCTCTCCCTTGCTTTCTGGTTCAGCCTCTGAACTCTCTGGAGAACCAGTACTAAGCTTAATCAGTGGTTCATCCTCCTCTTCTGAGGGTCTAGTCAGCGTGTGAGATTTCTTCTCAATGACTGTGACAACTGAGCTGTCTGAGCTATCGCTGTCATCATCAGTACTACTGAACTCAATAAAATCAACATCATCATCATCAGAATCATCATCATCACCTGTGGGAAATGTGTGAACAATCACTCGCTCCTGTTCAGGAGCACTCTCTAGAAATTTTGTGAGAATCACCTTACCAGATTCAGACAAAATTACTCTGTAGAGACCCTTTTCATAACCCACAAAAATGCCTCTGGCATTCTTTACTCCACCTGGAGCTTCTGTTCTCACATGAGACCCAAAAACCTTGAAATGGGCAACAGAAGGTTTTCTGTGGAACAGTTTCTCAAAAGGAGAACATCCCAAGTCTTTTGAAACCTTTCTCAACCACGTGTAACAAAATGACATTAGCGACTCAGCCCAGTACTCATGTGGCAGATGTGAACTAAGCAATTGGGCTTCCATTCCCTTTTGCAATTCTTTGTTCACCCTAACACAGACACATCTGTTCCAAGCTTCTTCGGAAGCTGCAATTTTGTGTCTTATCCCTTTCTTCTTCAGGAACCTCTGGAAATCCTGTAAGAGAAAAATTGGCTTCTCATCTGTGCAAAGACAATCTATGTCAGCATCATGCATATTTTTAACCTTGTCACAAAACTCTTTAAACCTTTCTAAGGCTTCTTTCGGTCTCTCCAAAAGATAAATCCAGACAAAACCTGTGAAAGAATCAACACATATTAGGTAATACTTTGCATTGCCTCTAGATGGTGCTAAAGGACCAATCACATCAGCATACACCTGCTGAAATGCCCTGTCGACCCTTGAGGTGACCTGCTTGGCGTTCTTTTCAGCTACACCTGCAAAAGAAATCATGTTAGAACCACAAGAATTACATTCCATGTAATCACTTTGATCAAAAGTCAACAAATACAGTCCATCTTTCTCTTTGGCAGAAAGATACAACTCTCCATCTTTGTAGATCTCGCAGTGTTGATCATCATAGGACAGTTTTAGTCCCTTCTTGGCAATCTGCGAAACGCTGAGCAGATTGTACTTCAACTCTGGAACCAAATAAACATCGTTTATAGTCAAGTTCAGACTTTTAAGATACACAGTCCCAATTCCGGTGGCTTCCAGCTCTTGACCGTTGGCTTGTTGTACAACGAAGCTTTGCTTCTTAAACGACAAAAACAAATCCCTACGACGGGTCATGTGAAATGTGCAACCAGTGTCAATGACAAAAGCGTTCTCCACATCTGGCTTGGTTCCTTTCGACATCAAAGCCTTTGCAGGCTTCGCCTGTGACTTGGCATGACTTCTGCCTGACGCCTCAGACTTCGTGGAGCTTCCCTTGGCTCCTTTGTTCTGACGTGGCTTCTTGCAGTACCGCTGAAGATGCCCAGTCTGCCCACAATTGAAACATCGGACAACGTTCAAAGCTACAGCGTCTCCTCCAGTAGCTACAGCAGTGGGGGTGTTAGAACTCCGTTCTTGACTCCCCCTGTCCTTCACTTCCTGTGACTCCCAAGCACGCGTTGGTGCTGCAGGGATGGGGTTCTCAATCACCTCAAACAGTCTCTGATTCTGCAGCAGGGCCTTCATCTTAATAGACCAAGATGCATAATTGTCACTGGTCAAGAGGGGTGGAAAAGGCAGGCCTCCCCCTTTCTTGGCATCCATTTTGAGTCCTTGCATTGACTCTCAAACACAAGCCTCTAAAATCCAATAGCTGGCTTGTTTACACTCTGTGCACCTGGCAGCTCTAACACTGGCTGCTGGGAAAGTCCCTTTCAACAGTTCCTTTGTAAGGGCCTAGTCAAAACACGAGCTGTTTTTGCCTCTCCGAGGCACAGCCTGACTTCCAGCCCTTATCTTGAAACTGGCCTGCGTTGCTAAGCAACCACATTCCTTTCCTTGGACAGGAAAAACCACAAGAATTTCTGGAATGCAGACTCTTCTCTCTCGGAGCTGTTTTTCCCAAACGTTGCTCCCATGAAGCAGAGAATTAATCCATCTGCATTCACACTTCTAAGCCCGAAAATCTCATACCTGGGCTCCGTAGCTTGGCTTTCAGCTTCTTCTGGTCAGCTTCTAGCTGCAGAGAATCAGCCTCCATCTCAGGCTTCCATGGAGAGGGATGAATACAGTAGCTCTGCTACTCCTTGATGCAGACTCCCATGGATCGTAGCAACCGTCAACTGCTACCACTGTTAGCATTCAGGCTCGGTCAGAGGTATGTGCCTATCTCTCCAGGCACCGGCTGAATTCTTTTGACCTCCCTCCGGCGACTCCCGGCAGGAAAAACACACGAGGTCCGTTCCGGCGATTTTCCTCAGGCTGTGAGAAAAACACACCAACTGCTTCTCCTCCTCCCTGCTCCCTGCATATCCCCAGGGAGGGGAATCAGACACAGACAGAAATATATCTACATGTTTTTATTCCTGTCTTCAGCAGTCATACAGTAAAAGATGTCTGCTCTCTTCAACAAACAGAGAGAAACTCCAAACTCCACCTATGTACATCCTGTACAGGTCATATAACACACACTGAGCTCATATCCTGTGCTCAATAAGGAGAATGGACTGCCCCTTTGTTTCCATGGCAACAGTCACATACATCCTGTCTGGCTTTGCAGCCACAAGCAGCTGACTGAGCTGCTGGAGCCTTTGCTTGCTGCAGCATTGCTGCTTTAGAATAACATGCATTACAGAGAAAGAAAAGGGGGGTCATCTGATGTCTTACCTCCCCATGGCTCCAACATCATGAGGGAGCCTGTCATAGGAGCATCTGGTCACGTCCAGGGCCACAGGCTGCCTGGCTCCACCCACGCTATGCCATAGTGTAATTCTCTTCCTGAGAAAATTATTTTGTTCACCTCTGCTCATTTATGTGGGCTATAGATGACTTGTTCTGAAGGCCATTGTTCCATTTCTAGCCTGTCTTTCCTCCAAAGAGTCCCAACTTGTGGACCTAGTTTCATTACTCTCTCTTTTATATTCATGGTAAGAAATTGATTAGGCTGTAAAATAGCCCTTATCTCAGATTAGATTTAAACTTCATCTCACTTCTCCAACACTCTATCCTCTATTATAATGGAATCCAGAATGCTGAGTGGGAAATGTAAGGCCCCTGGGAGACTTCTCTGAATCAGCAGGAATGAAAATGACTACTCACAGCATGAACAAAGCTTCCTATAAATTTTAGGGAGAAATCGATGGCTTTTATCAGCTTCTGGAACTGTTCATCCTCAATAGCAAACCGGTGCCCAAAAGCCACAGCACATATCACGTTGGAGACTGAATTAGCGATGGGCAAGGAGGGGTCAAGTGGTTCTCCTGCAAAATAACATTATACTAATGTGAGTTCAGCTGCTCCTGTTCATCCTGAGAGTGGGATTTCATGGTGGCCAAGAGAAACTGCTGGAATCTCCATTAGGAACCAAGAAAAAATATCACATTCCTTTCTAAAATGGACAGAGGTAGTACACAAATATATCTTCATATGCCAGCTCAGCACCATCACCCCTCATCACATACCATTTGAACGTGCAAAAACCTCCACGAGCTCATGGGCCTCCTCTGCTATTTGCTGCTCCATGCCTTTCTTCCCCAGTCCCAGCTTCCGCATAGTAACTACACCAAAGCGTCTCTGTTGCCTCCAGGTGTGACCATTTGAAAATATATTACCTATGGAAAATCAGTGAGAAATTCTTCCTTACAGAAATTAATGTTACAATTAAGTTACCAGCCAAGAAGAAACTTTGTTTACTGAGGTTCATGCCCTTGAATGTGCAAGCTATTCAGTATCTCTCAGGCAAACAATTACAAGACGATGCAAAGTCTGCCTCAGTGTATTTTGCGGGTATCTCAGCAGAAAGAGCGGAGAGTTCAAGCCCTTCATGCAGCGCTGAGGGCCAGGGCAGTCAGTGCATTGCAACTGCAACAGGAAACAAGCTTCTACCTGCAGTTCAATCTAACCACAGTGTAGTACAATTCTGACTTCCATAAAGCACTTGTTAGAGTAGACTAATGGAAATTAATAGACCCACATTAGCCATGCCTATTAATTTCATTGGGTCTTCTCTGATAAGAACTGGCACTGCATAGAACCCCTATTTCCTGTTCAGTACAACAGTAATAGAAAACCTTTGTTCTCTTTTTCCAGACAGCCACTTAAATGTTTTCTTCAGGGAAAGTACCAGCAGAAATTCTCATTCTTCACTACTTACCTTTTCCTTTTGCTATAGCCATAAGGAAAGGAGTCTGTGGTCGGTCTTCAAATTCTTCAGAGTGGTCAATGAGCGCTTCTTTCACTGCTTGGAATCCAGACAGTATTATGAAGGGTTGATATCCTGCCCAAAGGGTGAAAATGTTTCCATATTGTTTTGCCATCTATCATTTGGGTCAAAAGAGAGAAGAAGAATGCTATGTTCAGCTAGTTATTTCAACTTAATATATGAGCTTCAGCCTTCCTCACCTCTTAAGCATCTCACTATACTCTCTTCTCTTGCCAGCATCTCCTTTTCTTTCTTTCGTTCCTTCCTTCATTCCAACCCATTTGTTTTACTCCCTCCTGCCCATGTTTTCTCTGCATGGGATCAGAGTGGCAGAGAGGCACTTCATAGTCTCCAGCCATCTGGTGACAGGCAACTAGATGAGCCAACCATTGCCAGAGGCTTCTTCATCATCACCATAAAAACATTTTGTGAAGGGATGTGGAAACTGGAGCCCACCAGATAGCGTTGGACTGGAACTCCCATCATCCCTGACCATTGGCCATGATGGTTGGGGCAGATGGGCATTGTAGTCTGGAGAGCATCAAGTTGGTATAAGCTTGGCTAGAGCACTGGGTCAGGTTTATGACCCACGGTGGGTCACAACAGCAGAGGTGTAGCAAGGTCAGGTGGTACCTGGTGCAGAATTTTTTTTGTCATCCCCGCACATTGAAATTTTTGGAGAAGCCTTTTTTTAGGCATGGTAGTCCAAAGTTGTTGAGCCACCATACAAATATGTGGTAATGAATTAAGAAGAGGATGGAATTAAGTGGTAAGCAATTAAGAAATACCTGTCTGAGTAATTTGGCTTATAATGTATTAAACAAGCAAACAAACAAATTATATATTGTCGCTTGTCTTCCCTGGTTACATACGAGCTACAAAAGTCCCATGGCTTTCCTGGGAATAGATAATGACTTCCTGCTACACTGCCGAGTGAACTTGGTGACCATCCATCTGTTGGAAGAGGAGAAGTGCATAGCATTCTGGGCCATGTTGCATCACACATGGGAAGAGTGGGAGGACAAGCTCCAGAGTATACTGCAATAAACTATTTCATCAGCTCAGCTGCTTGTTTTGTGTGGTGTCTTTCAGATTTAAGCATCCTTCATCCTGCAGATACAAACAACACATATAATAATAATATAGAAACTAATATAAAAGGACAAGAATCTAATTAATAATGAAAAGCACCAAACCATATAAAGCAGGATAATTACAGCATGGGGAGCTAGGTGAAATCCAGAAAATATACATGCCAAAATGTTGTTGCATTTTCTCTATGAGAATTGTTGACTAGTAAGTGGTAACAGGATCAGCCTGTGCACCCTTCCTGTCTCAGTGCCATTAGTCTCACAGCTGCAGCTGGTGCTTTCAAATGACTCTCTGATGCTGATTTCACAGACCTGGCCTTTTGCTCTTGCTGGGAGTATTACCTGGAGATTAGCATTTACTGCAGAGATGCAATTTGCTGTATTAGTCTTTGAATTTTTTTTTTTTTTTAGGTGTTTGTATTTCCAGTGAAGAAGATGAAGACTTTTCCAGGCTTAACATCTTGAATAGCATATGCAGGTCTGTATCTGTTGAAGTGTTGCCATGAATGAATGCAGAGTGATCTTTGTGCTCACTCTTTTTAAAATGTATTTTCTTATGTGTTTGTGGTCAGTGCTGTGGGGTTGTTCTTTTTTTAATATAATGTTCATATACACCAGGAGTTATAGCTCTAGAAGATTTGAAAGAATGGAGGGAAAGATTTTTCATGTTAATTCTCTGCTTGGTTATAAACATACGCCAAGGAAGCACATAACATGTAACAGTATACACTGTGCCGTATGAAGAGGGGGGCAGAGGGGGCAGCTCGCCCCGGGTGCCACCCTGGGGGGGGGGGTGTCAAGATGGGCCACTGCCTCCCCCCAGCTGTGGAGCAGTGAAGGGCACGCAAGCAGTCAGTATGGGCGCCACTTGCGGCATCCATATGAGCTGCTGCTCGCGCACGGTGTCCATACGAGCTGCCGTGCATGCGTAGTCTGATAGGGCTGCCGGGCTGTTCACTCCACCCCTTGGCGTACCACCCCAGGTGACGAAGAGGGTTCCTCCACCACTGAATATACAACAACTTACCTTTTCAATTGTGATACAGAAAAAGTAAAGGTGGTTGGTTTTTGCTTCCCAACTCCCGGGGGCATGGTGAGCCAGCCAGGTGAGAGAGGCAGGGAGCATAACGCCCCCTGCATGACGCTGGAATTGCGTCCTGCCCACAACACCTCCCCTCCGGACGGAGAGACCTTGCTATAGGAGAGGAATCCCTTCAGGAACTTCCCTTGACTGCTGTCTGCCTACGGTAGAGGAAATACTGAGAATCTTTAGGAGAGCCAAGATGACTTTTGGATTGCTCTCCTGTACTATTTTAGACATGTGGTTTATATACTTACGTATGTGTGTTTACCTTGTTCAATTATCAACATTTATTCTATTTTTTAGACCTTGGAATTCCTAGACCTTGGTAATTTTTTAGACCTTGGTAATTTCTGAATGCACATTTTCAACTTTTGTGTGGTTTTATACTAATGCCCTTGTACGTAACACAGCAGCAGTGCCTGGAATGAACAAATTCAGATTACCTAGTACACTGAATTTATTAAAAAATATATGTTTATTTTGTATAATTTTTCATTTATTAAATTTTTATTTAGCCACTTTTTCTTGACCTTACTACACATGAAAGTAGTTTATAAAAATTCTGTGTGACCTGAATATGAATGGCGCTTCTCTTGCAATGGAACATTGGGGGATTTTAAATTAAATTCAGTTTCAGTAAATGTAGGGGTTTCATCACATTTTATTCTGTGCTTGGTTGTGGCCATGACATTTACTGTTTTAACCCTTACTATTGTTTAAGCTTAAATATCATAGTTGTTAAGGGAAATAGGTAAAACAATTGTTCATATTAGACTGAGTTAAAAATAAGTACCTTAATGAAAGTATCATCACGAAGCTTCACCCCAATCCGCCACACGCCTCCAATGAGAGGAAGCTGGAGAGGTCCAGGAGGATAGTGCCTATTTGACCAGAGCTGTTTCAGGAAGTGCAGAATCAGAAGAACCACCAGCAGGACAATAAAAAATGCCCCTATTTCCATCCTTCTCTTGCTTTCTCTTTCTCCTTGAGACTTTTTAGGATGCCTGGTTAAGTTCAACACTCTTTCTCTAAGGAGATCTTGATTTCCTCAGAGAAATCAACATTTCTCTCTCTTTATATACTCTCTTATTAAAAAGGAATAAGTGTTCTGACACTATGTCCAAGCAGCCTTGGAATGTGATCCCAAGTCATGTGCTACAGTCAAAAACTATAATCATTTTTCATGTGTCACTCAGATGATTGGAAGTCTGATTAATATGAATTGCAATTTGAATTTTGGCCAGTGTATGACTGATTTGTGCTAGAAACATTGGGAAAAGATGTACCATACATTCATGAAATAAAATTGCATATGGAAAAGGCCCGGTGCAAATGCCCATGTGAAGCCCTCAGCCAGGACCTCATGGCAATAGCCCTTAAAATAGCTATTAATGATAAATTAACACATGCTATTAAGGTAAGACAGGGAATATGCAGGAGACACGGAAGGTGTTTGTAGAATGTGTGCTGCTAAAACAGAAAGGGGTCAAACTATCGCAAGAGGTGTTTAAATTTTGGGAGGTTGGATAGTTACAATGGAATGGTCTTGGGGGTAGGGTGCACATTTTTATTCTTATTTTTTTATTATCACTTTGTCAAAATAAATTATTATTATTATTATTATTGCTATTACTGTTATTAAGTACTAATAATAATAATAATAATAATAATAATAATAATGATAATAATAATAATTTATTATTTATATCCCGCCCATCTGGCTGGGCCTTCCCAGCCACTCTGGGCGGCTTCCATAAAAACCAAAAATACAGTAAAATCACACGTTAAAAACTTCCCTGAACAGGGCTGCCTTAAGATGTCTTCTGAATGTCAGGTAGTTGTTTATCGCTTTGACATCTGCTGGAAGGGCGTTCCACAGAGTGGGCGCCACTACCGAGAAGGCCCTCTGCCTGGTTCCCTGTAGCTTTGCTTCTCGCAATGAGGGAACCGCCAGAAGGCCCTCGGCGCTGGACCTCAGCGTCCGGGCAGAATGATGGGGGTGGAGACGCTCCTTCAGGTATACTGGACCGAGGCCGTTTAGGGCTTTAAAGGTCAGCACCAACACTTTGAATTGTGCTCGGAAACATAATGGGAGCCAATGTAGGTCTTTCAAGACCGGTGTTATATGGTCTCGGTGGCCGCTCCCAGTCACCAGTCTAGCTGCCGCATTCTGGATTAGTTGTAGTTTCCGAGTCACAACATTTCTGCAGCATTAAACTTCGGAATTTGCTCCCAGAAGATGTAATGATTCTAATCAACTTGGATGGCTCAGAAAAGGAATCAGATAGGTTCATGGAGGGTAAAGCTATCAATGGGTACAAACCACAAGGGCTGTGTTCTGCCTACGCTGTGGCTATGGATATCACTTTCTGGAAATTGTAAGTGAGGAGAGTGCTGTTGCATTCAGTTTCCCTTTTGGAGGCTTCCCACAGACATCTGGAGGACTAGACAGGGCCTTTCTTGCCTGGTCCAGCAGAGTTCCTCTTATGCCTTCGTACTTTTATTAAGAAACAGCAAAAATAAATGTGCAAGCAACTGACACCTTCACATGGCCAACAGCATGCTGCCATCCGGTTTGAATATTGTGAGATGGGTTTTACACTAAAAGGAAAAAAGTGTCTATTTTAAGCAATGACAGAAGTTTGAGTAAAGTAGGACTAGAGGGACACTGAGAGGGAAATGGTGCTTTTAAACAAAATCAGAGGTTTGCATTGCAACGGGGAATAGCACAGAGTTTATAAGGATGGGGATGTGTTGTAGCCCCTAGTAAAGGCTCTTGATTGAGTTCTTTCACTCCTTCTGGCAGCTGGAAGCTGAATGTTCTCAGCAGGCTGGTCAGGAAGATGAAGATTTCGATCTTTGCCAGCTGCATTCCCAAACAAATGCGAGCCCCTGAAGAGGAGACATGGGAAAGTCAGCAACTGAGTAATAATTTACATTTCAGTGTCAATTACTTCGCAGCTATAAAACATGCTGTACCGTATAATACTTTGGAGAACTAGACATAGTAAGGAAAGTGAAATAATCAAGAAGACGAAGACGAAGACGAAGAAGAATTTGTTATTTATACCCCGCCCATCTGTCTGGGTTTCCCCAGCCACTCTGGGCAGCATCCAAACGCAGGGGTGCCCAATATCCCCATTACTTTTTATATCGGTCCTGGAGGTTTTGTTAAATATGATTAGGGGGGACCAGCTGGTGAAAGGGATTCAGGTCGGAGCCAGACATTACAAATTGAAGGCCTTTGCAGATGACTTAGTATTGACCTTGCAAGAGCCAGACACTAGTACCAAAAGAGTTTTAGAATTAATTCAAGTATTTGGTCAGGTCGCAGGATTTAAGTTGAATAAACAAAAAACTAAGGTACTGGAAAAAAACTTAACAAATGTTGAAAGAGAGAGATTCCAAGAGGAAACTGGGTTAACGGTGGCAAAGAGTGTAAAATACCTGGGGATTAACATGACATCTAAGAATGTAAACTTATTTAAGGATAATTATGATAAATGCTGGACAGAGATAAAGAAAGATTTAGAAATATGGTCGAACCTGAAGCTTTCCTTGTTAGGTCGAATTGCAGTAATCAAAATGAATGTATTGCCTAGAATGTTATTTTTGTTTCAGACATTACAAATTGTTGATAAATTGGATTGTTTCAAGAAGTGGCAGAAAGATATATCTAAATTTGTCTGGCAGGGCAAAAAGCCCAGAATAAAGTTTAAGATACTTACTGATTCTAAAGAAAGAGGGGGGTTTGCCCTGCCGGACTTAAGATTGTATTATGAATCGGCAGCTTTCTGCTGGCTAAAAGACTGGCTACTTCTTGAAAATGCAGACATTCTAGACTTGGAAGGATTTGATAATAGTTTTGGTTGGCATGCATATATTTGGTATGACAAGGTTAAAGTGTATAAGGGTTTCAAAAATCATATTGTTAGGAAAGCACTTTACAATGTTTGGATTCGGTATAAGGATTTACTGGAAAATAAAACTCCCAGGTGGCTTTCACCAATGGAGGCTAAGGAGGTAAAGAAACTCAATATGAGAACTAATTGGCCAAGATATTCTGAAATTCTAGAACAAGAAGGTGGTGAATTTAAACTACAAAGTTTTGAGAAAATAAAGTCCAAGGTACGGGATTGGCTCCATTATTTTCAAATAATGGAGGCCTACAAACAAGACAGGAAAATCGGTTTCCAGGTGGAGAAATCGAAATTAGAAACAGAATTGTTAGAACCCAATACTAAGAATTTATCAAGAATGTATAACTTGCTGTTGAAGTGGAATACAATAGATGAGACAGTGAAGCCAGCTATGATTAGATAGGCACAGGACATAGGTCATGACATTATGTTTGCTGACTGGGAGCAGTTATGGACCACAGGTATTAAATTCACGGCATGTAATGCCTTACAAGAAAACATTATGAAAATGATTTACAGGTGGTACATGACTCCAGTCAAGCTTGCGAAGATTTATCATTTGCCCAATAACAAATGTTGGAAATGTAAAGAGACTGAAGGTACCTTCTTCCACCTTTGGTGGACCTGCCCAAAGATTAAGGCCTTCTGGGAAATGATTTATATTGAGATTAAGAAAGTACTTAAATGCACCTTTCATAAGAAACCAGAGGCATTTCTCTTGGGTATGGTCGGCCAGCTGGTGTCGAGGAAGGATAAAAAATTCTTTTTGTACGCTACTACGGCAGCAAGGATTCTTCTAGCAAAGTATTGGAAGACACAAGAGCTACCCACGCTGGAGGAATGGCAGGCAAAAGTGATCGACTTTATGGGACTGGCAGAAATGACCGGCAGAATCCGCGACCAAGAGAAAGAGACTGTGGAAGAAGACTGGAAGAAGTTTAAAATATATCTTAAGAGCTACTATAAAATTGAGGAGTGCTAAAATGCTAAGGGAGAGGAAGACGTAGAATTACAGCGGTAAATTTTGTTTGATTTAGGGTGAAATTGAAAAGGAGAATGAATTTATATTTAATTGGCTAAAAGGGTTGTTGAATAATTGTTAAAAATAAAAGGATGCAAAGAAGGGAAGGTATGGGGAAGTCCGAGAAAAGAGGCTTATGGAAATAAGGTTAAGAAATTATGATTTTATGTGTTTGTTTCCATGTTGTTTTTGTTGTGTTTGTTAAAAATTGGAAAATTAATAAAAAATTTATTAAAAAAAAAACAAGCGCATATTAAAAACATGATATAGCATTAAACATTAAAAACTTCCCCAAAAAGGGCTTCCTTCATTTGTCTCCTAAAAGTATTATAGTTGCTTATTTCCTTGACATCTGCTGGGAGGGCGTTCCACAGGGCAGGCATCACTGCCGAGAAGGCCCTCTGCCTGGTTCCCTGTAACCTCACATCTTGCAGTGTGGGAACTGCAAGAAGGCCCTTGGAGCTGGACCTCAGTGTCCGGACTGAAGGATGGGGGTGAGGACGCTCCTTCAGGTATACTGGGCCAAGACCCTTTAGGGCTTTAAAGGTCAGCACCAACACTCGGAAACAGAGTGGGAGCCAATGTAGGTCTTTCAGGACCAGTGTTATATGGTCTCGGCGGCCACTCCCAGTCACCAGTCTGGCTGCCACATTCTGGATTAATTGCATTTTCCGAGTCACCTTCAAATGTAGCCTCACGTAGAGTGCATTGCAGTAGTCCAAGGGGGAGATAACTAGAGCATGCACCACTCTGGTGAGACAGGCTGTGGGCTGGTAGGGTCCAGGGAGTCCTCCAAACCCACCCGCCCCCTGTCCCCCAAGAACAGTACTTCTGTCTTGTCACGATTCAACCTCAATCGGAAGTGGGATAGTTTAACTGCAGGCTCATAGTTTCATAGCAGGCTAAATTACATTCCATGAAAAGAGGTGGGGGAGCTTTAGCCTTGTCACCTGAAAAGAATTTGGATGGCATCCAGCAGTGACGTGTGAAAGGGAGCAACCCTGGTGCTGGCAGTGTTACCTCTCTCAGGGACAGGGCAATGGGGTGGCAAGTGTGAAGTGTGAACCCCATAAGGGTTTGGGTGTCATTTGATGTCATTTCCTGGAAGCCAACCAATAAGCATGTCTATAGACCACAACTCAGCTTGCACTTTTGCATTCACCTGCACCAAATGGCAGATATTCATCTCTGTCCACAAATTGTCCATTCTTGTCCAAGAAATGATTCGGGTTGAACTCTGCAGGAGTCTCCCATCGTGTTGGATCAAGAAGAACAGAGCGCAGATCAAAAAGAACGGCAGTCCCCTGCAAAGAAGAAGGAAATAACTGGGAATGCATTCAGATCAACACATTCCAGGATTCTCCCTCACTCTCCCAGGACAAATCTTTGCAGAGTTCAAACTGAATTGAAACTCAGGGTTTTGGGGGGACAGGTGGGTATTTAACAGTGGCCATATTCATCCTCAACTTTTTTCTATTTTTTAAAAAAATTCTATACAAGTAGAAACACAGCAGGGCCTCCCCCAACATCTGTTTCAAAAAGGCCTCGCTGAGACCTTTGGCCACTGCATGCTCCTCTGAGGTGCCACATGGCACCAGGAATAGCACTAGTGAAACATGTCTGCAGGTGGAACTCCTGTTTTAGACTACACAGGAAGTTCCTGCATGGCTGAGGGCATCTCTGAATATGCAACCTACTCATAGACTCTTGGGATACAGGCGTGCAGTTGTATCACTCTTCTTTACCTTGGGAAAGAGAAAACCACGCATCTTCACATCCTTTGTACATTGCCTAGGAACCCCCATAAATAAGGCATATTTAAAGCGCTGCATTTCATGAATCACAGCATTGGTGTAGGGCAGTTTCTTCTTATCTTGATAGCAGATTGTGTGAGAAGAACCTAAAGCATCTTCTATTTCCTTGTGGACTTTGTCTGAAGAAAATTACGGAAACAAAAGTTTTATTTTGAATATATAAACTTCATTCTCCCCCCAGTACTTGGCATGGACAGTGTTAAAGGGCTAGAGCGGTAGCCAGAAGATCAAATGGAAAACAGATAATCCAAAGTTTGTTTTGTTTAAAGGGAACTGCGTAACAAGGAAGATTAGGAGCCTCACCAATTGTTGGGGTGGATCTACACACAGGGGGGTACTGGGACCACTATAAATAAGTCAGTAATTAATTCGTTATAACAAAAGAAAGAAAAAGCTATGTAAAAATTGCATAGAAATTTCTTTTAGTCTCTGGCGCCATCTGGTGTTGCATATTTATAACGCATTGAAAACTTTTCTGTCTAATGTAGCTGAGTTCTTGGCAGTGGCGTAGGGAGGGAGAGGGGGCTCACCGCTCCGGGTACCATCTTGAAGGGGGCGATATTTGGCATGGGGCCCCTCACCCCACGACTCCCAAGCCAACGCTGACACAAGCGGTACAGTATCGGCAAGCACTGTCCCCCTGCCTGCCTCCCTGGCTCACTGCAAGGCGGGTCTAGTCCTGCTCTCCCTTCCCGTCTATGTCCCATCCATAAAGGCTCTTGCGGGGGTGTAGCTGCAGCTACACCCCCCCACACACCATCACACCCAGAGCGTCTTGCCTGAGCATGTTGCTTTTGGTTTCCCCACAGTCCTCATTTAAAAGCCTGCCACGCGCAGTCCAAAGTCTTTGCTGCTTTTGTTGGGGGATTCAATGAACTTTAAATCATCCCATGAGTTTTACTTGGCAAACTGGGGGGGGGGGGTGAAACCCTGAGAATTTTCTTTTTTTGACTTTGCACTCCAGTACTCAAGGGGTGGTGGTGGAAATGAATTGCTGAGAGGAGAATCGCATTGTTCTGTTCTTTGTTTTTTTTTTTTAACTCTGGGAGGAGTGTGGTTTGCTACCCACTTTTGTTTTGCTTTTTTCCCTCTGGAAGTGTGTCCCAGTGATTTCCTGCGTTTACTCCCGAGTAAGCAAACTTTAGATACAACCCAGTAAGTTTTGCTAATAGGAGAGGAAAATACATATTCCCCCACAATGCAGTTTTAGCTGTTTCTATTGTGTCTCTAGACTCATCCTCTCCTGTGTATTCTTCTGCTTCTTTTTTTAAGCACCAACCACTTGTCTTCTGGAACACGCTGCACTCCGTTCATCACTGAGTTGCCCTTTTGAGTTAATTCTCTAGTTCTGTGATGGCATGTGTGCATGTGACAAGAAGAACAATGTACATGTTTCCATGCTACAATCACACATTACGCTTCCTGCTGTTTCATTCATGCATGCCGTTCAAACTAAGATTGAATGGTGCTTTTTTCCATTGCCAGATGAGAAGGACACTTTTCAGAAAGCTTTTCACTGTGACTCCAGAAACACTTTATGGAGAGTGGATTTGGCCCATATTGGATCTGATGTGATATTATAGATTGCTGAGAGAGAGAGAGAGAGAGAGAGAGAGAGAGAGAGAGAAGACGATGGTCCAGGGCTCCTGTCCATCGCTCTGAGCATGGGCATAGCCGGGGGGGGGCAGTGCCCCCCCCCAGATACACAAAAATCATTATAAAGCCGGTAGCACATGTGAAAAGGTTCTAGCAGTCCTGGTGGGCCTCTTCTTCAAATTTCAAAGAAGGAAACAAATAATTAGGACCATCGAAGAAAAAACAAGGTTTTTGGGGGGAAAACATTAAGGATCTCGGATTGGAAAGCTCACAGGCACCAGGGGCAGGGCCAGGAGCTCCCTAATAGTACAAGATGGCACTGAGAATTTACTCCTGGAATGTTAATGGTTTGAACTCATGTCCAAAAAGAAACCAAGTTTATCATGTGTTAGCAAAACAGAATTTGGACATTAAATGTCTGCAAGAAACTCATGTTACTAGACTTCATAGAAAAGTCCTTCAGAATAAGAGACTTGGTCAGGAATTTATTTCATCTGACAAAGTGAAGAAAAGACGAGTGGTTTTCTATGTAAAAGAAAAATGGAATCCTAAAATGATGTTTAAAGATGATGAGGGAAGATATATTGCAGTAGGAATTAATGCACAAGGTGAAAAATATCTGTTGTTGGGAATTTATGCACCAAATGATGGCAAAGCAGAATTTTTTAAGAACCTGGAAACAAGACTTCTGGATTATCTGTATTACAAATTGGTTCTGATGGGGGACAGTAATGAATGCTGTCAGATTACCAAACGCTTTTTTTAAAAATGGTGGATAAATTTGATCTGTCAGACATATGGAGAGTGAGAAATACAACAGAAAAAGACTTCACATTCTAGTCAGATGGAAATCAATCATTTTCACGAAGTGATTATTTATGGATATCCAGACACTTTGTTCCCAGAGCAAGTAAAACTGAAATATGTCCAAAGACTTGCTCTGATCATAATGCAGTGTTTTTGGAAATGAAAATATTTCTGCAGGGATCCTACAGATGGAGAATGAATGGTGATTTGTTGAGGAATGAACTGATGATTGGGAAGGCCAAAAAATTCTAAAGGATTACTTTGAGACAAATATGAATTCTGAGGTGGAAACAAGAGTCGTTTGGGATGCAAGTAAAGTGGTGATGAGAGGATTCCTCATACAACAAAATTTGATTAAGAAAAAGATACAGAAGGAGAAAAAAGATAATATCCTGTCTCAATTAAAAGATAAAGAGGAGAATTTGAGATCCAACCTCAAGAATCAGCAGGTCCAAAAGGAAATTAAAGCTTTACAGATTCAATACTCTCAGATTATAAACCAGGAAATAGAATGGAAAATAAGGATGATGAGACAAAGGAATTTTGAATCGGCAAATAAATGTGGAAAATTGCTTGCTTGGCAGCTAAAAAAGAGACAGAAACAAAGTACCATCACTAATATTGTATCAGAGGGAAAGTCTGTGGAGAACCCTGCAGAGATAAGAAGATATTTTCAGAAATATTATAAACAGCTGTGCAAAAATGGAAAAGAAGATAAAGAAAAAAATGAGCAATTTATGAAAGTAAATGGACTGCAAAAAAAATTACAAGAGGTTGAGAAGGCAATAAATCAGATGCAGTTTGGCAAAGCCCCAGGCCCAGATGGTTTGTCAGCAAAGTTTTATAAGACTTTGAAAGATTGGCTTCTTCAGCCACTGATGGACATAAGCTGATGACAAGTTCAACATGAGTCAACAGTACGATGCAACAGCAAAAAAGGCCAATGTTATTCTAGGCTGCATCAGCAGAAGTGTTGTTGCTGTTGTTAATTGAATTTATATACCGCCCTATACCTGGGTGTCTCAGGGTAGTTCACGGAATAAGAAGTATAGGGAAGTCATAGTCCTACTCTCTTCTGCCTAGATCAGACCACACTTGGAGTCCTGTGTCCAGTTCTGGGCACCCCAGTTTAAAAAGGAAATTTACAAATTGGAACGTGTGCAGAGGAAGGCAACCAAGATGAAGGGTCTAGAAACCAAGCCTTATAAGGAACAGTTGAGGGAGCTGGGTGTGTTTAGCCTAGAGAAGAGGAGAGGAGAGATGATAGCCATCTTCAAATACAATGGAACCTCGGGTTACAGATGCTTCAGGTTACAGACACTTCAGGTTACAGATTCTGCTAACCCAGAAATAGTACCTCAAGTTAAGAACTTTGCTTCAGGATGTGAACAGAAATCGGGTGGCGGTGGCAACACGGCAGCTGCTGGAGGCCCCATTAGCTAAAGTGGTACCTCAGGTTACGAACAGTTTCAGGTTAAGAACAGACCTCCAGAACAAATTAAGTTCTTAACCCAAGGTACCACTGTACTTTAAGGGCCATCACATGGAAGATGGAGCAAGCTTGTTTTCTCCTGCTCCTGAGGGTAGGACTCGAACCCATGGTTTCAAGTTACAAGAAAAGAGATTCCACTAAACATCAAGAGCTGTTAGACAGTGGAACAGTCTTCCTCAGGAGTTGGTGGGCTCTCCTTCCTTGGAGGTTTTTGAGCAGAGGCTGGATGTCCATCTGTCATGGATGCTTTAGTTGAGATTCTTGCATTGCAGGGGGTTGGACTAGATGACCCTATGGTCTAGTCTGTGGCTGAGGCATTGCTTTTGGTAACATAGGCAGCTGCCTCATGCCTAGGGGTGTCCGGCTTTCTTGGGGGTGGTGGCTCTCATTGACAGATTTCAATTTCAATGTTGGGGGGGGTTGACAAAAAAAATTCTGCACCTGGTACCTCCTGACCTTGCTACGCCTCTGGTTCTTGGTATGGCATGAGAATGTTCTCTCAACATCCAAAGCATTCAGAGAGAAAGGAAGAAGTAACACTGAATTTCATGTTGTTGATACATTATAAAAACTGAATGTGCTTCGTAAGGAAGAATGAATCTGGTAACATGAAAGACAGAAGGGGATATGTATGGTCCTGGCTGAATATTGGGAGGGGGTATATTAAGGATAACATCTTAAAGTTTCACAGGTATAAGGTTCACCCTCCTCCAGTACTTAGTAGCGATAGTGTTAAGGGGGACAGAGCAGTAGCAGGAAGATTCAGTCTGGGAAAATGGATATTGTCAAGCTTTCTTTCTTTTTTTCTTTTTTTCTTTCCTTAAAGGAGCAGCATAACAAGGAAGACAAAGAGTCTTCATGAATCAGATAGGTAGCCGTGTTGGTCTGCCATAGTCAAAACAAAATAAAAAAATTCCTTCCAGCTTCTCTTTCCAGTCTATTTCTGAAATTCCTTTGTAATAGAACAGCTACTTTGAGATCTTGTATAGAATGTCCTGGGAGATTGAAGTGTTCTCCTACTGGTTTCTCTGAAGAAGAGAAGCTGCTGAATTACAACTTATTACCAAACTTAAAACCATGGAGAGACCTGGTCTGAACAAAGACATTGGATTATTATCTCATTATACATGACAAAGCCATTTTTCACCTTCTCACCCCTTGCTTTTTCCTGTAAGACCTATTGCAGTCGTTAAGAGTCGTCAACAGGCTCATCACAGCTATCTGCCAATCACCCAATCCCACCACCCTTCTGAGTAATACCCCTCCCCACCTTCTCAGTATATAGAAGGGTCTGGTGACTTCTGTTTCAGTGTATCTGAAGAAGTGTGCATGCACACGAAAGCTCATACCAAGTACTAACCTAGTCGGTCTTTAAGGTGCTACTGGAAGGAATTTTTTTATTTTGTTTAGTCTTCATGAATGATTCTGAGTCTTGTGCAGTTTGAAGAGAATGCTGGGGTTAAAGAAGATTATATAATTACCATTATTATTCAGAGTGTTGAGAACGCATAAAGGAAGACAAATAAGACAAATAAGTTGTATTGGAGGAACTATGATTTGAAACTATGATTGATGGTTATATGGTTAGATAAAGGAAGAATAACTCAACTTAAATGTCAGGGGACTGCCATCGGAACAAGGGAGGGAGGCAGGGGCGCCACTGGGATACAGGGAGCCACAAAACTTCTGAGGAGCAGTTCCTCGTCCAGCGGTGGGGAAAGCCACACCTCCAGTGGAGAAGAGAGGGAAGGGGCCAGCCAAGAGAGGAAAGGGCTCGAGGATGCTGCTGAGAGCCCTAGCGCCTCACTTAGCCCAGCTTGCACAGGGGGGTGAAATGCAAGGAGGGGAGGAGAAGGCTTGGGGTGCCAAAGTTCTTATGTTGGGGGAGAAGCCGGAAGGGGCCACTCCCGGATTCTGCAAGTGACTAAGATGGACATGAACTTTTTAGATCTGCACTGTAAATAGTTTGCACAATAAAACCTGTAAAAGACAGGTCAGAGTCCTGCCAGCTTACTCACAAGCAACCACCACCAGCACCTGACAGCAATCTGGAAGTCATTGCACTTGCTTGCTTGTAGCAGGGAAGAGCAGCACAATGAGTCTAGAGAAGGGAAGCTGGAGGATCAAGGAGCTGCAGGCAGAGGCGCTGAGGAAATTGTGGCATGGAATGTAGCGGCCGTGATGCAGAGGAACGCGGAGCTGGAAACGCACATCGCTGACCTCACAGCCAGGCTGGAGGAGCACAGACTGCAGGAGCAGCAAAGCAAGGCAACTCTGGTGGGGAGAAGGATTCCAGCACTGGTGAGTATATTTGGCGGGAACCCCCAAGAGTACCTTGCTTTTAAGACTGAGATTAAATATTCCCTGGACTTGCAAAAGAAGGAATTTGCCAATGATGAGGATAGGGTGGCATGCCAGTTTCATGCTCGTGAGGTCGAGTTCCTGGGGTACTGGCTGTTGGATAGGGGACTTGCCATGGATCAGGAGAAGGTGAAGGCTGTGTTAGACTGGACAAGCCCCAAGATGAAGAAGGATGTGCAAAGATTCCTAGGCTTCAGAAATTTCTCCTGAAAGTTTATCAAGAACTTTGCACATTTGTTGGTGCCTATAACTGATTGTGGGAAGAAAAAGTTTCTGTGGACTAAGGAGGCGCAGCAGGCCTTTGAAAGCTTAAAGAAGGTCTTTGTGTCAGAGGAGCAGCTGTTGCATGTGGATCCTTGTGGGTGAAGACAGATGCTTCTGACAAGGCCATCGGGGCAGTCCTGTTACAACAAGACGCAGGGGGAGATTGGAGATCTTGTGCAGAACAATTCGGAGCAAAATTACACCATTTATGACAAAGAATTGCCGGCCATTTATGCGGCTTTTAAACAGTGGAGACACTTTCTAATTGTGGTGCAGCAGCAGATCCAGGTGTGGACAGACCACAATAACTTGGAACACTGGCACACCGCGCGTGTGCTCTGTCAGAGGCAGATTCGATGGGCGGAGTTTTTTTGCCAATTTTGACTTTAAGATCCACTACGTTCCTGGAGAGCAGAACGTGATGGCAGACGCATTATCCAGGAAGCTGGAGTACATGGAAGATGAAGGCCCCCCCATGGCCAGACAAATGTTCCAGCGGAACAAATGGACCTGTGAGGGAACATTGGCAGGGGAGGCAGAACTGGTTAGACTCACCAGAGACGATGATTTTGCTCAAGGGAAATTTAGGGAGCTCAAGGAGGGATGGAAGCAGATGAGGGCTTTGAGGAGAAAGGGGGGTTGTTGTTCTACAAAGGGGCACTGTATGTACCGGGAGAACCCTTGCGGATCAGAGTCCTCAAGCAGCTCCATGACAACCCTACAGCTGGGCACTTTGGGCAACACAAGACCATGTTGTTAGTTATGCGGGATTTCTGGTGGCCCAAGGTAAGGGAGGATGTGTGGGAGTATGTCCGAGGGTGCGACATGTGTCAAAGAGCAAAGAGGGAAAGGGCGGCCTCAGCTGGGCTGCTGGAGCCCTTACCAACACCGGGGAGACCTTGGGAGGTGGTGTCCATAGACTTCATGACAGACCTGCCCATGTCCCGAGCTAAGACAGCAGTCCTGGTGGTGGTAGACCTGCTGACCAAGATGTGCCACCTTGTGGCGTGCTCCCATGCGGTGTCAGATGAGGAAACCGCCAAGTTGTTCCTGGACCACATCTTTTGGCTGCATGGGGTCCCTTCTAGGGTAATTTCTGCCTGTGGAAGACAGTTCACCTCACATTTCTGGCACAAGTTCATGGGTTTGTTGCAGGTAGAGGTGAGCTTTTCCACAGCCAGACACCCACAGACTAATGGACAGGCGGAAAGAGCAAATGCCATTTTGCAGCAGTACTTGCGCTGTTACATTAATTAGCGGCAGAACGATTGGGTGGAGAAGCTAGCACTGGTAGAGTTCACGTACAATAATGTTGAACATGTGTCCACAGGGAGGAGTCCCTTTCTTGCCAATTATGGGTGTCATCCCAGAGCCTTTCCAGGGCAAGAGGAGGATGAATTGAGTGTACCAGCTGCAGAACAATTCACACAAGAGATGGAGGCCATGCACCAACAGCTCAAGATAACTCTGGAACGAGCCAAGGAAGTGTACAAGAAGGTGGCGGACAAACAGGAGACCGGGGGAGGTTATCCGGGTGGAGGACAAGGTGTGGTTGTCATCTCAGGGGCTGCCCCTGAGGGGGGGTGCAAGAAACTGCAGCCTAGGAGCATGGGTCCCTTTGAGGTGACACAGCAGGTCAACCCAATAGCGTTCAGGCTGAAGTTGCCGGATAACATGAGGATACATCCGGTGTTTCACAGGTCTTTGCTGTCGCCTTACAGGGAGGGGCACAGCTTCTGGGAGAGGGAGCAGGAGGTTCCAACCCCACCAAGCATAGAAGAAAGGGAACTATGTAATGAAGTATCTGAGATACTTGACTCTAGGTGGAACGGACACCAAGTAGAGTACCTAGTTGCCTGGGAGGGGGCTCCCAGTTCAGAAAATGCATGGATCCCAGCAGGGAACATGACTGAGAAGAGAAGTTCCTCACTCTTTTCCTGCACAAGCCCAAACCCCCGAAGTTGTTTTTTAGGGAAGTGTTTGGACCCACAGAGGACAAGGGGGACTACAAGGGATTTCCAACCTCAGGGGAGGGGAAGGGAATAGGGGACGAAGTTGCCGAGGTCTCTGATGAGGAGGAAACTTCCTGGGATTTCCTGCCAGGGCCGGGATGGTCGGGGGGAGCAGTTTTTTACTCCACAGAGGACGATTCATTCCTTGGGTTCCCACCCTCTCCTGCCAACGCCAGTGAGTGGGAAACAGCTCTAGACCCCACCGATGGGGCAGTTTTTTTTGAAGGGGGTTGCATGTCAGGGGACTGCCATCGGAACAGGGGAGTGAAGCAGAGGCACCGTTGGGATACAGGGAGCCGCCAAAACTTCAGAGGAGCAGTTCCACATCCAGTAGTGGGGAAAGCCACACCTTCCGTGGAGAAGAGAGGGAAGGGGCCAGCCAAGAGAGGAAAGGGCTCGAGGATGCTGCTGAGATCCCTAGCGCCTCACTTAGCCCGGCTGGCCAGGAGGCACACACGCTACTTCCGTCACCCAGCTTGCGCAGAGGGGTGAAACGCAAGGAGGGGAGGAGGAGGCTTGGGATGCCAAAGCTCTTATGTTGGGGAAGAAGCTGGAAGGGGCCACTCCTGGATTCTGCAAGTGACTAAGATGGACATGAACTTTTTAGATCTGCACTGTAAATAGACAGGTTGGAGTCCTGCCTGGTTACTCACGAACAACCACCACCAGCACCTGACATTAAATAACTGGATAAATGTTATAGTTACGGTAAATGAAAATCCAAGCAGGAATTTGCACAGCCAGTGGAAATTGAGGAAAGGATGGGGAAAGTATGTTATTGTTTCTTTTCTCTCGTTCCTTTGCTGTTAGCACCTTGAATGGGGAGTGGGAGATAATCAACTTTTAAATTTGTTGTAAATTTGAATTAATTTGCTGTCAATTTCCTAATTTTTTTGGAAAATCAATAACAATTAATTGACACAAGAATTACAGTCCACTCTAGAGATCAAAAGAAGCCCTGCACAGGTTTCCCTCTCTCACCTTGGATATCTGGATGACTTGCCAGGAGGAGAAGCGCCCATTTCAGAGAACTGGTGGTTGTGGATGTCCCTGCTACAAAGAGCCCACAAATACTAAAAGCCAAGTTTTCTTCATCATAGGTGGACTCTGGGTTGTTTTTGCTCTGATTTTGAAAATCGGGAAAGTGTCATGTCATTTACATGCATTACAATCTGTCCTTCAGCACTTATTTTATCTTACTTCCCCTGCTTAGCATACCACCAACACATGCTTCATGAGGGGTGAGGTGTCTTCTTACACTGCCTGAGGTGACATAGGAAGGTGCCACCTCCACTGCCCTGCTGTCACTGCCACCTCCGTTACTTTGGTCACACAGCAGTGCCACAATGTGGTAACAACAACAGTGAGGACAGTGGGATCTTGCAAGCGTTTGGTGAAATCTTGTAGGAAGCTGCCACCGCTCCACTTCTCCACTAGTGGCTGGCTAGGATGCCTCCTGTTGGCATTCCACTGCCCAAGGCAGCAGCCTCGGCTTACCTCATGGGTGGGTCGGCCCTGTGCTTCTTAGCTGGTTGTGACAAAAGATCCATGCACACATTCCTGTGTACACAGCGGTAGCTGCTGGTGCTGCATTTGAGAATCTGTGGGTTGGGGTAATAATCCAACACTGGCAGGTGATGAGGGATCCAAAAGAATCTCTCTGGCAGCAGATATTCAAAATGTGCATTACTTATCACTAAACATATTTAACCATTCTTTAGTCACCATAGAGTATTCGAAGATTGTTCCACGGAGGCAAGATAAAAAAATATTTTGACCTTCCTAGTATAGGAATAAATGAGGTAGGAGTTTGAAGTCATATTTAGTTTAGGAACATTTTCTTTAGAATTTGTTTGGCCCCCTGCTGATGAAAGTGAAAGTGCATCCTCTTGCTATGCATTGTAATGTGTAATGAAACAGCTGCCACAATCCACTTGGTGAGTTGGCCATTCATACTATTTGGGCATTCTTTGAGAGCCAGTGTGGTGTAGTGGTTAAGAGTGATAGACTCGTAATCTGGGGAACCAGGTTTGCGTCTCCGCTCCTCCACATGCAGCTGCTGGGTGACCTTGGGCTAGTCACACTTCTTTGAAGTCTTTCAGCCTCACTCACCTCACAAAGTGCTTTTTGTGGGGGAGGAAGGGAAAGGAGATTGTTAGCCGCTTTGAGACTCCTTCGGGGAGTGATAAAGCGGGATATCAAAACCAAACTCTTCATTCTCACTGTTTGGGCACCACAGGCAACATTTCAGTGGTGAGTATGTTCCCATGAGTTTTACAGGGGTTTTCAAATGTTTTTGCCCTCTGCCCTGTTGGATCCATCAACTGATCTCCAGTGCTCACAACCCTAATAATAAAAAAATTATTCAGAATAGTGGTTTGCACAACTCAATAAGAAAAATAATAATCCAATAAATCTGGGAAAAAGTAACTCAATGTCATTTTCAACTGAGATTCAGGAAAAAAATATTGGTGTCCTTGGAAGAGATTAGCATTCACTTATAACAGGGAATATAATGATTCCTTGGATGAGCAGCATTCAGTTTCAAAGCAGATACTTACTTTCTCCATCTGAAGTAGATAGAAATCAATGAAATCCTGTGGATCATGCAGAGACTGATTCTCCTTATGCTTCTCTATCTCCTCCTTTGCAAATGAAAGCACCATCTCTGTGCAGGACAGGGCCTTCTTGTGGGGTCCTGGGAGATGTTTCATGAGCCATGGGAGAATTTCATAAAGCTAAAGCAAAGATAGCAGAAATATTGCCATTACCATGAGGAAATGTAGTCATGCAGTTCATGAGTCAATTCATTTGAATTAGTACTTAAAACATGACCCAAATTATTATTCAGAGCTAGCACATTGGTTTGAGTCTCCCTGAGAAGAAGGTAGGAGTCTGCAGCTTCTCTTGGATCTCACAATGACTGGTTCTGGGAAATATCTCTATCCGAATATGTGAAAGAAAACTAGGGTCAAAGTATTTTTCTAGCTCCCAGGCTTCATTCAAAACTGGGCACAATCCCAGGCCATTTGTTGGGAGGTGGGGGTTGCTGGAGAATACAGATGGGGAGACATTCAAGTCAGTTCACATTTAAGAGTGAATTTGCCAAATATGCAAATTGAAACACAGCCATCCTTTGAAATGTGCAGTTCTACAAATCTTGCAATGCGGTTTTAAAATTTATCTATTTTATATTTTATATTTTATATTTTATATTTTATATTTTATATTTTATATTTTATATTTTATATTTTATATTTTATATTTTATATTTTATATTTTATATTTATTTTATTCCCCAGTTCCCCAGTTCCCCAGTTCCCCAGTCAAGAAATGCCCATCTCTTCCTTCAAAAATTCAAACAAAGGTGAGTGTTGTTTCCTAGTTCTGCTGGATCTCTCAGCGGCCTTGGACACCATTGATCATAACATCCTTCTGGACCGTCTAGAGGGGATGGGAGCTGGGGGCACTGTTATACAGTGGTTCCGCTCCCTTCTCCTGGGCTGTGTCAAGAAGGTGGTGGGGGGTGAGTGTTCAGACCCCTGGGCTCTCACTTGTGGGGTGCTTCAGGGTTCTGTCCTCTCCCCCATGCTTTTTAATATCTATACGAAGCAGCTGGGAGAGATCATCAGGGGGTTTGGGCAGTATGCCGATCACACCCAGCTCTAACTCTCTTTTAAACCAGAACCAGTTCATCAATATGCAGATGATACCCAGCTCTAACTCTCTTTCAAATTAGAATCAGTGAAGGCGGTGAAGGTCCTGGGTAAGTGCCTGGAGGTGGTTGGAGGATCGATGGCGGCTAACAGATTGAGGTTGAATCGTGACAAGACAGAAGTACTGTTTTTGGGGGACAGGGGGCGAACGTGTGTGGGGGACTCCCTGGGCCTTAATGGGGCAACTGCACCCCTGAAGGACCAGGTGCGCAGCCTGGGAGTCATTTTGAACTCACAGCTGTCCGTGGAGGCACAGGTTAATTCTGTGTCCAGGGCAGTGGTCTACCAGCTCCACCTGGTACACAGGCTGAGACCCTACCTGCCTGCGGACTGTCTCGCCAGAGTGGTGCGTGCTCTAGTTATCTCCTGCTTGGTCTACTGCAATGCGCTCTACGTGGGGCTACCTTTGAAGGTGACCCAGAAACTGCAATTAATCCAGAATGTGGCAGCTAGACTGGTGACTAGGAGTAGCCACTGGGACCACATAACACCGGTCCTGTGAATTCTGCATTGGCTCCCAGTACGTTTCCAAGCACAATTCAAAGTGTTGGTAAAGGTAAAGGTAAAGGTAAAGGTAAAGGGACCCCTGACCATTAGGTCCAGTCGTGGCCGACTCTGGGGTTGCGGTGCTTATCTCGCTTTATTGGCCGAGGGAGCCGGCGTTTGTCCGCAGACAGCTTCCGGGTCATGTGGCCAGCATGACTAAGCCGCTTCTGGTGAACCAGAGCAGCACACGGAAACGCCGTTTACCTTCCCGCTGGAGCGGTACCTATTTATCTACTTGCACTTTGTGCTTTTGAACTGCTAGGTTGGCAGGAGCTGGGACCGAACAATGGGAGCTCACCCCGTCGCAGGGATTCGAACTGCCGACCTTCTGATCAGCAAGTCCTAGGCTCTGTGGTTTAACCCACAGCGCCACCTGCGTCCCTCAAAGTGTTGGTGCTGACCTTTAAAACCCTATACTGCCTTGGTCCAGTATACCTGAAGGAGCGTCTCCACCTCCATCATTCGGCCCGGACACTGAGGTCCAGTGCCAAGGTCCTTCTGGCGGTTCCCTTGCTGGGAGAAGTGAGGTTACAGGGAACCAGACAGGGGGCCTTCTAAGTAGTGGCACCTGCCCTGTGGAATGCCCTCCCTTCAGATGTGAAGGAAATAAGCAGCTATCTTATCTTTAAAAGACATCTGAAGGCAGTCGTGTTTAGGGAAATTTTTAATGTGTGACATCTTAGTGTATTTTTTGTCTTTGTGGAAGCCGCCCAGAGTGGCTGGGGAAACTGAGCCAGATGGGCGGGGTATAAATAATAAATTATTATTATTATTAAACCTTTAACAAGAGAGCTTTTCCTCTTTCCTAGTTTTCTCATGAAAGATAAATTACTTACATTTTCTGAATAAACCTGTCTAGCAAACACTTCAGAGGTTGGGTCTCTTCCATTGTCTTTCCTTACAAGAACTTTGTTCCCAATAACAAATAATATTAAATAAGACAAATACATATCCTGGGTTTGCATCATGGCAATCTGAGGTGAGAGGGTGCAGAAAAAAGCCGATCCCCATATAAATAAATGCTAGCCAAGAGGTCTCAGAATAATGCGAAGGAGGAGGCAAGGAAGAGGCAGGAGAGAGAGAAGGGGGAGGCAATGGCTAATTCATTTCTGCATACCGAGGTTTGAATGGGACATTTAAAGCAGAATGTGGTGAATTTGACAAGGCTCTGGGTGAAATTGATCAGGAGGAGGGAGGCAAAGCATGCCTCTCAACACAGTTCCACTTGAGATTTTCTTTGGCAGGTAAAAAAATTTCTTATTTTAACAGAAGCCGGTGAGGGAGGGATGTGGAGCACAGCAGGATGGGAAGGAGAAGTGTTAAAGTTTGCCTTTTGGTGGCTCGTTGCAGCCAGCAGAAGAAAAGGGGACAGAGAAACACATTACAGTTAAGAAAGAGAAAGGAAAGAGGGGAAATCATCTGATGTCTTACCTCCCCATGGCTCCAACATTATGAGGGAGCCTGTCATAGGAGCATCTGGTCACATTCAGGGCCACAGGCTGCCTGGCTCCACCCACGCTATGCCATAGTGTAATTACCTTCCTGAGAAAATTATTTCGTTCACTTCTGCTCATTTATGTGGGCTGTAGATGACTTGATCTGAAGGCCATTGTTCCATTTCTAGCCTGTCTTTCCTCCAAAGAGTCCCAACTTGTGGGCCTAGTTTCATTACTCTCTCTTTTATATTCATGGTAAGAAATTGATTAGGCTGTAAAATAGCCCTTATCTCAGATTAGATTTAAACCTCATCTCAGTTCTCCAACAGTCTACCCTCTATCATAATGGAATCCAGAATGCTGAGTGGGAAATGTAAGGCCCCTGGGAGACTTCTCTGAATCAGCAGGAATGAAAATGACTACTCACAGCATAAACGAAGCTTCCTATAAATTTTAGTGAGAAATTCATGGCTTCTATCAGCTTCTGGAACCTTTCATCTTCAAGAGCAAACCGGTGCCCAAAAGCCACAGAACATATCACGTTGGAGACTGAATTAGTGATGGGCAAGGAGGGGTCAAGTGGTTGTCCTGCAAAATAAAGTCATACTAATGTGAGTTCAGCTGCTCCTGTTCATACTGAGAGTGGGGTTTCATGGTGGCCAAGAGAATTGCTGGGATCTCCAGTAAAGGTAAAGGTAAGGGTAAAGGGACCCCTGACCATTAGGTCCAGTCGTGGCCGACTCTGGGATAGCGGCACTCATCTCGCTTTATTGTCTGAGGGTGCTGGCATACAGCTTCCGAGTCATGTTGCCAGCATGACTAAGCCGCTTCTGGTGAACCAGAGCAGCGCACGGAAACGCCGTTTACCTTCCCGCCGGAGCGGTACCTATTTATCTATTTGTACTTTGACATGCTTTTGAACTGCTAGGTTGACAGGAGCTGGGACCGAGCAACAGGAGCACACCCCACTGCAGGGATTCGAACCGCCAACCTTCTGATCAGCAAGTCCTAGGCTCTGTGGTTTAACCCACAGCACCACCCGTGATCTCCATTAGGAACCAAGAAAAACATATCGCATTTCTTTCTAAAATGGACAGAGGTAGTACACAAATATATCTTCATATGCCAGCTCAGCACCATCACCCCTCATTACATACCCTTTGAACGTGCAAAAATCTCCACGAGCTGATGGGCCTCCTCTGCTATTTGCTGCTCCATACCTTTCTTCCCCAGTCCCAGCTTCCGCATAGTAACTACACCAAAGCGTCTCTGTTTCCTCCAGGTGTGACCATTGGAAAATGGAATACCTATGGAAAATCAATGAGAAATTCTTCCTTACAGAAATTAATGATACAATTAAGTTACCAGCCAAGAAGAAACTTTGTTTACTGAAGTTCATGCCCTTGAATGTGCAAGCTAATCAGTATCTTAAGATTACAATTACAAGACAATGGGAAGTCTGTCTCAGTGTATTTTGCAGGTACAGTGGTGCCCCGCAAGACGAATGCCTCGCAAGACGAAAAACCCACTAGACGAAAGGGTTTTCCGTTTTCGAGGCGCTTCACAAGACAAATTTCCCTATGGGCTTGCTTCGCAAGACGAAAACGTCTTGCGAGTCTTGCGATTTTTTTTCGCTTCCCCCCCTTTTTCTAAGCTGCTAAGCCGCTAATAGCCGCTTAGCCGCTTTGCCGCTTTGCCGCTAATAGCCGCTAATAGCCGCTAATAGCCGCTAATAGCCGCTAATAGCCGCTAAGCTGCTAATAGCGCTAAGCCGCTAATAGGGTTGCTTCGCAAGACGAAAAAACCGCTAGACGAAGAGACTCGAGGAACGGATTCTTTTCGTCTTGTGAGGCACCACTGTATCTCTGCAATATAGGCCAGCACTATTTGCTTCACACAATGCCTAACAGAATCTCACTTTCTATTTCCTGTCATCATTCAGAAAATTATTAGTGATTCACCCAAATGTTTTGGTTATTTGTTGGATAATAGAACAGAAATCAGGTGGTCCCAGAAGGTCCTGCATAAAATGAGAGATCTCTGGACAGCTCTGCCAATTTCTGCCATAAAGACTGAACCTGCAGATATCACATGAGTTTTCTCATAGCGGGAAACACCTGCTGTTATTTTCAGTCACAACCCCAATTCAGCTAAGTTTTCCACACTATTTTTAAAGATATAATTTGGCTGATGTGTGATGTCAACAAGTTATTTTTCTACTGGCCAAGCCAGACTGGTATTTTATTGAGGATGTATTCTGCAGCATATTCTTGACATGACAGTAGTGCATTGATGGTCAATTTATTCTGCTTTGTTAGTTCTGTGATGCTTCCTGAATGCTACCACATTATTACTGTGTGGGGAAGCTATATAACAGGGAAAGCAGGACAATACCATAATAAGTTTGTGCATTTGTGGTTTTCAGCAGGAAGGTAAGCGATATGACTGAATGGAAATTAACCAGTATGACAACCTCAAATTATTTGCAGGCAAAATTGAAAATGGAGTTGGATATAACACCCTTGAAAGAATTGAGCACAAATCATTATGAATGATCAATACAAAGTTTACTGGAGGATGCCTAAGCTAGGCTTGCCATATGTTGGGTTAAAAGTCTGATCCATAGTTAAAAGTAGAAGTTGGCCAATGTGTCCTCTTTTTGGCTCTTCCAAATATGGCAACCCTAGACTCTTAATAAGACAGTATCTTCAGAAGACCGTCACCTGCGGAGTACAGTGATTGACGATGTATAAAGGGAATGAGATGATCTTGCAGGCATCTTGAACCCAAGTTGTATAGGCCTTTCTACACCAAAACCACCTCCTTGAACTTATCCCAGTAGCTAATTGGCAGCCAGTGGAATTCTTTCAACAGTGGCTAAAATGTTGGCTATATCCTGCCCACATGAACAATTGATCCACTTCATTTTTCACCCTGACTAACCTCAAGGGCAGCCCCAAATACAGCACATTGCAATAATCTAGCCTGGAGGTTGCCAAACCTCGTCCAGAAACCACCTTAGCTGTCTTACTAGCCAAAGCTGCCTTGCCTGATGAAGGTGGTAGAAGGCCGTGAGGTCACCTGGGCCTGGAGCAACAAAGATGGATCCAGAAGCACTTCTAGACTATGTGCTGGTTCTCTCAGGTGAAGTACAGCCCTATCCATAGCAGGCAACTGACCAATTATCTAGACTCAAGAACCACCCACCTAACATGCCAGGATCCAGACTCACTTTACTGGCCCTCATTTAACCCACCACCTTATCCAGCCCATCCAGATCTTGCATGGGTTCTCCTGATTCAAATGTTACAAAGCAATAGAGCAATAGAGTTGAGCATCATCAGGGTGTTAACGACATCTTGCCCCAAATCTGCTAATCACTGCTGCCCAAGGCTTCATGCAGAAGTTAAACCGAATTGGGGACCAAAGGGTAAACTGTGACAAACCAGAGCATAACTGCCAAGGGATTGAAATACAAGCACCCAGTTCTATTCTATGAAACTGACCTGGAGAGAGGATCAGAACCACTGTGCAAAATAGAAATGCCAGTGAGTAGCCTCTCCGTTCTGAGGAGGTGACTAAGACTAAATTGGGTGCCAAGCTGGCACCAACACTGTCTCCTTCATTAAGGACATAGAGGTGCCAGGTATGAACAAACCTTGCAGGCCCAACCCATTTGAAGGAGTGCCCACTTGCTTCTTAGCTTCTTAGCTAGGATTTAGCTGTGTGTCTATTACCTATTCATATGTACCTATTCCACCTTGTAAGCTGTGTCTTGGCAATGTTCTGATCTGATGTAGGCATCAAAGCCTTCAGCAGAAAAAGCAGAGAGTTCAAGCCCTTCATCCAGCGCTGAGGGCCAGGACAGTCAATGCATTGCAACTGCAACAGGAAACAAGCTTCTACCTGCAGTAGAAGCTGCAACAGGAAACAAGCTTCTACCGGCAGTTCAGTCTAACCACAGTGCAGTACAATTCTGACTTCCATAAAGCACTTGTTAGAGTAGACTAATGGAAATTAATAAACCCACATTAGCCATGCCCATTAATTTCAGTGGGTCTTCTCTGATAAGAACTGGCACTGCATAGAACCCCTATTTCCTGTTCAGTACAACAATAATAGAAAACCTTTGTTCTCTTTTTCCAGACAGCCACTTAAATGTTTTCTTCGGGGAAAGTACCAGCAGAAATTCTCATTTTTCACTACTTACCCTTTCCGTTTGCTATAGTCATAAGGAAAGGAGTCTGTGGTCGGTCTTCAAATTCTTCAGAGTGGTCAATGAGTGCTTCTTTCACTGCTTGGAATCCAGACAGTATTATGAAGGGTTGATATCCTGCCCAAAGGGTGTAAATGTTTCCATATTGCTTTGCCATCTACCATTTGGGTCAAAAGAGAGAAGAGGAATGCTACGTTCAGATAGTTATTTCAACCTAATATGTGAGCTTCAGCCTTCCTCGCCTCTTAAGCATCTCACTGTATTTTCTTCTCTTGCCAGCATCTCCTTTTCTTTCTTTCTTTCGTTCCTTCCTTCATTCCAACCCATTTGTTTTACTCCCTCCTGCCCGTGTTTTCCCTGCATGGGATCAGAGCAGCAGAGAGGCACTTCATAGTCTCCAGCCATCTGGCGACAGGCAACTAGATGAGCCAACCATTGCCAGAGGCTTCTTCATCATCACCATAAAATCATTTTGTGCAGGGATGTGGAAACTGTAGCCCACCAGATAGTGTTGGACTGCAACTCCCATCATCCCTGACCATTGGCCACGCTGGTTGGGGGAGATGGGCATTGTAGTCTGGAGGGCATCAAGTTGGTATAAGCTTGGCTAGAGCACTGGGTCAGGTTTATGACACCACGGTGGGTCACAACAGCAGAGGCGTAGCAAGGTCAGGTGTTACCTGTGCAGAATTTCTTTTGTCACCCCCTCACATTGAAATTTTGGGGGAAGGTTACCCAAAGTTGTGGTAAAGAATTAAGAAGAGGATGGAATTAAGTGGTAAGGAATTAAGCAATACCTGTCTGAGTAATTTGGCTTACTCAAACAAACAAACAAATTAAATATTGTCTCGTGTCTTCCCTGACTACATATGAGCTACAAAAGTCCCATGGCTTTCCTGGGAATAGATAATGATCTCCTGCTACACTGCCAAGTGAACTTGGTGTCCATTCATCTGTTGGAAGAGGAGAAGTGCATGGCATTCTGGGCTATGTTGCATCACACATGGGAAGAGTGGGAGGACAAGCTCCAGAGTATATTGCAATAAACTATTTCATTAGCTCAGCTGCTTGGTTTGTGTGGTGTCTTTCAGATTTAAGCATCCTTCATCCTGCAGATACAAACAACACACATAATAATAATATAGAAACTAATATAAAAGGACAAGAATCTAATTAATAATGAAAAGCACTAAACCATATAAAGTAGGATTACAGCATGGGGAGCTAGGTGAAATCAGGAAAATACACATGCCAAAATGTTGTTGCATTTTCTCTATGAGAATTGTTGACTAGTATGTGGTAGCAGGATCAGCCTGTGCACCCTTCCTGTCTCAGTGCCATTAGTCTCACAGCTGCAGCTGGTGCTTTCAAATGACTCTCTGATGCTGATTTCACAGACCTGGCCTTTTGCTCTTGCTGGGAGTATTACCTGGAGATTAGCATTTACTGCAGAGATGCAATTTGCTGTATTAGTCTTTGAATTGCTTTTTTTTTAAAAAAAGTTTGTATTTCCAATGAAGAAGATGAAGACTTTTCCAGGCTTAACATCTTGAATAGCATATGCAGGTCTGTATCTGTTGAAGTGTTGCCATGAATGAATGCAGAGTGATCTTTGTGCTCACTCTTTTTAAAATGCATTTTCTTATGTGTTTGTGGTCAGTGCTGTGGGTTTTTTTATATATATAATGTTCATATACACCAGAAGTGATGGCTCTAGAAGATTTGAAAGAATGGAGGTAAAGATTTTTCATGTTAATTCTTTGGTTGGTTATAAACATACGCCAAGGAAGCACATAACATGTAACAGTATACACAGTGGCGTATGAAGAGGGGGGCAGAGGGGGTGGGTCGCCCCGTGTGCCACCTTGGAGGGTGCCAAGATGGGCCACTCCCTCCAAATCGGGCTGTCTAATCGAGCTGCCAGGCAGTTCGCCTCGCCCTGCCCCTCGGCATACCGCCCATGGTGACGAAGAGGGTTCCTCCACCACTGACTATGCAACAACTTACCTATTCAATTGTGATATAGAAAAAATAGGGGTGGTTGGTTTTTGCTGCCCAACTCCAGAAGGGACTGAGTCCCCTAAGTCCATGATGGGTAAGAGATGAATGGATGGAGGGAGGGTGCAGTGAAAGCAAGGCAGATCTTTATTTTTTCCATTGCAATAGAGTTACCTCCACTCCTTGTAAGGAGACAAGAGAGACCCAGAACCAAAAAGAAACATCTGTCTTAAGGATTTGCATTTTGGCGTGGAGACGGAGGACATCCCCTCTACAAACAGTCAGAAATTACATCACATACAAGATGAGGTTACTGTGGTTACTGCCCACCGGACGGAGGAGAGGCCTTGCTATAGGAGAGGAATCCCTTCAGGAACTTCCCTTGACTGCTGTCTGCCTACGTGTTCTCAGGCAAGGGGAATTAAGGCAGTAGAGGAAATACTGAGAATCTTTAGGAGAGCCAAGATGACTTTTGGATTGCTCTCCTGTACTATTTTAGACATGTGGTTTATATACTTACGTATGTGTGCTTTAAAATATGATGCTGTTAAGGTGCTACACTCAATATGCCTGCAAGTCTGGAAAACTCAGCAGTGGCCAGAGGATTGGAGAAGACCAGCTGGCATACTAGAGAGTTCCAGAAAGACATCTACTTCTGCTTCATTGACTATGCAAAAGCCTTTGACTGTGTTGACCACAGCAAACCATGGCAAGTTCTTAAAGAAATGGGAGTGCCTGATCACCTCATCTGTCTCCTGAGAAATCTCTATGTGGGACAAGAAGCTACAGTTAGAACTGGATATGGAACAACTGATTGGTTTCAAAATTGGGAGAGGAGTATGACAAGGTTGTATATTGTCTCCCTGCTTATTTAACTTATATGCAGAATTCATCATGAGAAAGGCTGGGCTGGATGAATCCCTAGCCGGAATTAAGATTGCTGGAAGAAATATCAACAACCTCAGATAGGCAGATGACACAGCCTTAATGGCAGAAAGTGAGGAGGAATTAAAGAACCTTTTAATGAGGGTGAAAGAGGAGAGCGTAAAATATGGTCTGAAGCTCAATTTCAAAAAAACGAAGATCATGGCCACTGGGCCCATCACCTCCTGGCAAATAGAAGGGGATGAAATGGAGGCAGTGAGAGATTTTACTTTCTTGGGCTCCATGATCACTGCAGATGGTGACAGAAGTCACAAAATTAAAAGACGCCTGCTTCTTGGGAGAGAAGCAATGACAAACCTAGACAGCATCTTAAAAACCAGAGACATCACCTTGCCAACAAAGGTCTGTATAGTTCAAGCTATGGTTTTCCCTGTAGTGATGTATGGAAGTGAGAGCTGGACCATAAAGAAGGCTGATCGCCGAAGAATTGATGCTTTTGAATTATGGTGCTGGAGGAGACTCTTGAGAGTCCTATGGACTGCAAGAAGATCAAACCAATCCATTCTGAAGGAAATCAGCCCTGAGTGCTCACTGGAAGGACAGATCCTGAAGCTGAGGCGCCAATACTTTGCCCACCTCATGAGAAGAGAAGACTCCCTGGAAAAGACCCTGATGTTGGGAAACATGGAGGGCACAAGGAGAAGGGGATGACAGAGGACGAGATGGTTGGACAGTGTTCTCGAAGCTACCAGCATGAGTTTGACCAAACTGCAGGAGGCAGTGGAAGCCAGGAGTGCCTGGCGTGCTCTGGTCCATGGGGTCACGACTAAATGACTAAACAACAACAACATGTGTGTTTACCTTGTTTAATTATCAATATTTATTATGTTTTTTAGACCTTAGAACAATTGGTAATTTCTGAATGCACATTTTCAACTTTCGTATGGTTTTAATGCCCTTGTACGTAACACAGCAGCAGTGCGTGGAATGAACAACTTCAGAGTACCTAGTTCACTGAATTTATTAAATATCATAGTTGTTAAGGGAAATAGGTAAAACAATTGTTCATATTAGACTGAGTTAAAAATAAGTACCTTAATGAAAGTATCATCACGAAGCTTCACCCCAATCCGCCACACGCCTCCAATGAGAGGAAGCTGGAGAGGTCCAGGAGGATAGTGCCTATTTGACCTGAGCTGTTTCAGGAAGTGCAGAATCAGAAGAACCACCAGCAGGACAATAAAAAATGCCCCTGTTTCCATCCTTCTCTTGCTTTCTCTTTCTCCTTGAGACTTTTTAGGATGCCTGGTTTGTCAGAATTCAAGCTCGGTCAGAGGTATGTGCCTATCTCTCCAGGCACCGGCTGAATTCTTTTGACCTCCCTCCGGCGACTCCCGGCAGGAAAAACACACGAGGTCCGTTCCGGCGATTTTCCTCAGGCTGTGAGAAAAACACACCAACTGCTCTCCTCCTCCCTGCTCTCCAGCATATCCCCAGGGAGGGGAATCAGACTCAGACAGAAATGTATCTACATTGCATTTATTCCTGTCTTTCACTTCAGTACAGAGAAAACATGTCTGCACACAACAGACAGAGAGAGACTCCTAACTCCACCCATGTACATCCTGTACAGGTCATATGACACACACACTGAGCTAACATCCGGTGCTCAGTACAGAATGGACTGCCCCTTTGTTTCCATGGCAACAGTCACATACTTCCTGTTTGGCTTTCCAGCCACAAGCAGCTGGCTGAGCTGCTGGAGCTTTTGCTTGCTGCAGCATTGCTGCTTTAGAATAACATGGTTAAGTTCAACACTCTTTCTCTAAGGAGATCTTGATTTCCTCAGAGAAATCAACATTTCTCTCGCTTTATATACTCTCTTATTAAAAAGGAATAAGCAACAAATGTTCTGATATCATATCCAAGTAACCTTGGACTATGATCCCAAGTCATGTGCTAGAAACACTATAAACATTCTTACATGTGTCACTCAGATGACAGGAAGTCTGATTAATATGAATTGCAATTAGAATTTTGGCCAGTGTATGACTGATTTGTGCTAGAAACATTGGGAAAAGATGTACCATACATTCATGAAATAAAATTGCATATGGAAAAGGCCCGGTGCAAATGCCCCATGGGAAGCCCTCAGCCAGGACCTCATGGCAATAGCCCTTAATATAGCTATTAATGATAAATTAACACATGCTATTAATGTAAAACGGGGAATATACAGGAGTTACGGAACGTGTTTGCAGAATATGTGCTGCTAAAACAGAAAGGGGTCAAACTATCACAAGAGGAGTTGAAATTTGGGGAGGTTGGATAGTTATAATGGAATGGTCTCGGGGGTAGGGTGCACATTTTTATTCTTATTTATTATCACTTTGTCAAAATCGAAAATAAAATTATTTTTTAAAAAGTAGCAGCTGCTGCCCAAGAAAGAGAAATGGCTGTTGCGCAGTGGTAGGACGTGAATTGTACATGAAAAATACCCAGCATCTCAAGGTTGGGCTCGACATGTTCTCTAAAGAAGAAAGGAGGAGGAGGAGGGAGGAGGAGTTTGCTGTGAGTTCTGGCACCTGTTTTTCTAGAAAAATAGTACTGTGTCCTATCCATGGCATCTCTGGGTACAACTAGGAGACAGTCTCGTCTGAATTTCTGGATAGCCACAGCCAGTCAGTGTAGATAAGACTGAGCTAGATGGAACAATGGTCTGATTTGGCATATGTTCAGAATGCTAGGGAGTTATTTTTAAACTGCAATATTAGGTGCTCAGGTAGAATGTATACCACAGATCAGCAAAGGTACCACCAGGGCTAAGAAGATCCCAGCATGCTTAACAAGCAACGTCAAAGAAATTATGAGAAGCAAGTAGTATTCCTTCAGAACATGGAAATCCCATCCAAATAAGAAGAAGAAAAGAGCACAAATTTTGCCACAAGTTTCTCTGGAACACAAATGGGCACAGTGGGAACCAAGGGGCATACAGTCAAAAGGAGTGTAGTAGTGAAAGTCTGGTTCATCTTCCAGAAAACCTCCCACCGCCAGTGCAAAGCATCTGCTGTCCAAAATGCAGCAATTTGGGGGAGGTTTTTTCACCATTTACTGGATTATCCTCAGGCCAGCAAAATCCAAATTCATTGGAGGAAATATACAAGATCACTGTTCTTTTCCCCCTCTTTGTTTTAAAATTTTGCTTTATTGTTCATTTATACCTATATACAGCATGAAATCAGAATCATCTTCTTCAGTCAAATAAACATATCATTGATTAACAAAGTTACATTAAATTTTGGCTATGTATTTTCTTCATGAACATATAACTTCCCATCCTCTCCATACAGCTATCCTTTTAATAACATATATTACATAATTTTGTCATTGTTACTTAATAAACCATTCTGTTTATTCATTACAGTTTAACAAGAATGTGTTTTCATAAACGGTCTCAGTCAATTACAATCATGGGGTGCCTGTCCAGACCCATAACTTCCACTACCTGCTCTCACTCACTAAACCACCTCTCAGATATTTACTTGTCTTTCTAGCTCCTAACTGTTCCTGACTTGGCTTATTTTGCTACACTAACTCAACCTACCCACAGACTCTATCCCAATTCACTCCCACTCCAACCATCCAACTCCCAACGAACTCCCCCTCTTCACCCCTCCCAGAGCTAGTTTTATAGTCCTTCTGACTCCACCTCCCTGGGTTCTGATTGGGTAACCTGTTTAACTATTTCACCTCTAGCACTCTCATATGTTAACGTCACATACCTCCCCTCTTAAGAAGCTTCGATTCAGGAGAGTTAACTTCTTAAAGTTACACTCCTGATCAAACAGTTTTGTTTTGTTTTGTTTCTATATATACATAAACAAGTAAATTGTTGATTGTCTCTGTTCATCCTTCACTCTCTGGTTTTCGTGATAAGGCATCTGCTACAATGTTCAAGGATCCTTTCACACTTTTGATGGTAAAATTGAAGTCTTGTAGTAATAGGACCCACCACAGCAACTTACTATTACTCTTCATCAATCGCAGCCATATCAACAGTGAGTGGTCTGTACATAACACATAACCTCGTCCCCAGATATACGGCTTCAATCTTTGAAGGGCCCACACAATTGCCAAGCATTCTTTCTCCACTGTCGAGAGGTGCTTTTCTCTGGGCAGTAACTTTTTGCTTATGTAGGCGATTGGATGCAGGTCTCCCTTTGGTCCTGGCTGGCATAATACAGCCCTGATTCCGGAGTTTGAAGGGTCTGTGAACACAGTGAATTCTTGATTGTAGTCTGGCACTGCAAGAACGGGTCCTGACATCAAGGCTCCTTTCAATGCGCTGAAGAACTGCTGACAGGCTGATGTCCACTTGACTTGGTCTGGCTCCTTCTTGTGCGTAAGGTCAGATAACGGCACTGCTAGTTCACTGAAGTTTGGAATAAACTTCCTATAGTACCCTGCTAGTCCTAAGAAAGCGCGTACCTTCCGTTTGGAAGTAGGGATAGGCCAGGTGGAAATGGCCTCAACCTTTGCCTCTACTGGTTTAATTACCCCTCCTCCGACCATATGTCCTAGATACTGTATAGTCGCACCACCTATCTGGCATTTGTTTGCTGTGATAGTCAACCCTGCCTCCTTAAGTCGCTGTAAAACTAGTCTTAAATGTACTTTATGCTCCTCCCAGGTCACACTGAACACTGCAATATCATTTAAATAAGCGACTGTGCATCTGGTCAGTCCATTTAGAATCTTGTCCACTAATCTTTGGAACGTGGTGGGCGCATTTTTTAACCCAAATGCCATAACTTTGAACTCATAGAGCCCTAAGGGACTTCTAAATGCTGTCTTCTCTTGGTCCCTCAGATTCATTTTGACCTGATAATATCCTTTGGTTAAATCTAAATACGTGATGTAATGACATCACCCAATGGTCTCTTATCAGATTGTCCAATCGTGGCATGGGATACGCATCTGCTTTGGTGACATGGTTCAGTTTTCTGAAATCCAAACAAAAGCATACCAATCCATCGGTCTTGTCCAATAGCACTATAGGGGCTGCCCAAGGGCTTTCTGAAGGTGCAATAATTCCCACTTTTAACATGTCCCGCACCTCATTGCCAACCTTCTCCACATACCTTCCTGTTATATGGTAGGGGTTCACAGCAATGGGTTTGGCTTCCCCTGTGCCTATCTGATGTTCCACACCCTTGGCCACTCCTGGAATATTACAGAATAAGGATTCATATTCCTGCAAGATCTTTTTAAGGGTTAAAGTTGGAGCCAATTTTATGCCCTTTAAACTACTCTGGGACTCTCTCTTGTGCCCCCGGCATGGTATGTCTGGTTCACCTGGATCCTCTGGTAGGGCATACAGTGCCCAGTTTTCTGTTCTAAAATAAGGTTTGATCATATTTACATGCACCACTTTCCGCCCTTCCTCTCCTTGCTGGATCACATAATTTACTTCATTCATTTTGGTTGTTATTGTATATGGTCCTTCCCAAGCTAATTGTAGTTTGTTCCCTTTAATTGGTCTCAGCAGCAACACTTCACTCTCAGGTGCAAATGACCTTACCCTGGCCTTCTTGTCATACCAGTTTTTTTGCTTGCTTTGGGCACTTTTTAAATCCCCCCCCCCCCCGCTAACTCTAGGGATCCCTTTAAGGTATTCTGCAAATTAAATAAATATTCCACTACGGATTCTGGATCTTGATCTCGCTGTTCTTCCCAATTCATGCAAAGTAAGTCTAGGGGCCCTTTTACTTTACGTCCCAGCAATAATTCAAATGGACTAAAACCGGTGCTTTCTTGGGGTACATCCCTATATGCATACAGTAGTGGTTGTATCTTGTCATCCCAATCGGGATTTTCTGCGATATAGGTTTTAATCATTCTCATTAGGGTTCCATTAAATCCTTCAACTAATCCATTAGTTTCAGGGTGGTAAGGTGTTGATGTTAAATGCTTAATACCACACACTTCCCATAGCCTTTTCATTAGTCTTGATGTGAAAGAAGAAGCCAAGTCAGCAAAGCCCAATCTACCCATATAGTTAATTAAAGCGCTTGCCACCATTTCTGTTTCAATGTTTCACAACGGAATGGCTTCTGGATATTTGGTTGCGTAATCCACTATGATGAGGATGTATCTGTTTCCCTGCCTGCTGGCTCTAGGCAATGGCCCTATCAGGTCCAGCCCTAACCGTTGAAAAGGGGTTGATATGATAGGCAAGGGGCACAATTTGGCTTTTGTTTTGCCTTGACTCTTCTCTGACATATTTGCCTTGCCTCTTCTCTGACATATGTCACAGGCTTGACAGTATTATTTTATTTGTTTCCCCATGCCTGGCCAGTAAAAAATTTGAGCCACTCTCCATTTTGTACGTGTGATCCCCATATGCGCTCCAAATACACTATTGTGAGCGTGCTGCAGGATTTTGCCCCGGTATTCATGTGGGATTACTAACTTTCTTCTCACTTCTTCACCCACCCCACCCCCTCTGGTAACTATGAAAGTACTCTGCACATGTTCTAAAATGTCCCAACCAATGAGCACAGGGGTGGGAATTTCTTCTGAAAGGGCTACCTGCCACTTCCCTGCCCAGTTTTTGAACCTGACATCTATTTCCGCCACCTTTAGGATCTCTGCTTGTTTAGAAATGCCTTTTAATTTTATTAATTTTCCTGGAATTATGGCTTCAGCCCTGATTATCTCCAGGTGGACTATAGTGACTTGTGAACCCATGTCCTTTAACCCAAGATATCTTTTTCTGTCTATCCAGATATACTCTCCAGCTTTCTTTAACAAGAGATTATCTTGTTGAATCGCATAACAGTGCAGGACTTTGGCATCTACTACTTCAGCAGGCTCAGGCCTAGCTGGCATGTCGGTTCCCTTGACAACCTGACTAGTCTGGCCCTGCTCCACAGGCCGGATACAATATGTCTGTTTCTGTGTGGTGCTACAAATGGACGTTTCTTTTCCTGTTTTACAATCAAAACTTTTATGACCTAATTTTCCACATCTCCAGCATGAAATGTCTTTGGGTCCTGCATAACTTGTTTTATTAACTTTTCCCTCAGTAAACTTTGTATGGGTGTGTGCCTTCTCATGTGGGCTTTTTGATGTGGGGCTACTTCTCTCATCGGTTTCTGAGGTAAACTTTCCTTTGATTTGCTGAAGTTTATTCTTGTTTGTTTCCCAATATCTCCCACCAAATTTTGGCCCATCAAATCCGTGGTCTCTGATTTCATTTATTTTATCGGCTAAACCAGCTGCTTCCTCTATTGTCTTGGGGTTCCTTTCTTTTATCAGGTATTTCAATTGGACATTTATTGTGTTGTAAAATTGCTCCAATGCTATCACTTCCCTAATCTTAGGTACCATGTCTGCATTCTCTTGCTCTAACCATCTCGTGAGGTAAGTTTTTATCTTTGCACCAAGGTTTCCTCCCTCACCTTTGTCACACTTTTTCTCAACTGCTCTGAGGTAATCCCAAAGCGGGTGTATATTAACTGCTTGTACAAGTCATTTGTGTGTATATTTCGGCTAGAGGGCCACTTATTCTAGCTCTCAAGATCATCATTTTATCTTCAACTCTCACTTGAAAATCGTGACATGCTCTCTCGAAGGATACTAAAAATGCTTCTGGGCTATCCTTATCTCTAAACTCAGGAAAGCATTTTAAATCTATCTTCATTTGATTCTGCCCATCGGTGTTACTACTATTATTTCGATTTTCCAAAACCGTTAATTCCAACCGTCTCATCTCTAACTGAAACCGCTGCTGTTCCTTTCCTGCTCAGCCCTCAATTTTTCTTTTTTCAGTTCTTGTTCAGTTCTATTTTTCCTCAAGCTCCAATTTAAAGTTATATTCTTGTACTAATTTCCACTTTTCAAAATGCTCTGAGAACTGTGGAACTTCTACTTCAGGTGGGGTTTTAGTCATCTCTTCTATTCTCATTTCCTCCCCTTGGGGATTCCCATTTTCTTCTCCAGAGATTTCGTATGGGTTTTCTCTCACTGGGTGCTTGGTCTTCTTGGGGGGCATTATGTGTGAGTCAGTATTCTCACTAATTAATTAAATAAGAGAATTTTACTCTCTCTTTTTAAAAAAAAAATAATTTTTATTCGTTTTTCAAACACATAATAAAAACAGAACAAGACAAACAGAAGAAAAACAAGAAAATCAAAGCACACAAAACAATTAGACCAATATAACTTCAAAATCGTCATTTCATACCCTTCTTTCTTTTGACTTCCCCATACCTCCCCATCCCTGCATCCTTGTTTAGTGATTCTTTAGCAACCCTTTAGTCAATGGTCTTAATTCCCTTTCATATAGTTTCCTTTAGTTTTTTAGTTACTGCTGCAGTTCTTTACCTCTTACCCCCTGACATCTTAACATTCCTCAATTTTGCAATAGTTTTTGAGATATATTTTAAATTTCTTCCAGTCCTCTTCCACTGTCTCCTTCCCCTGGTCGCGGATTCTGCCCGTCATCTCGGCCAGTCCCATAAAGTCCATCACCTTTGTTTGCCATTCTTCCAGAGTAGGTAGTTCTTGCATCTTCCAAAAGAGAATTTTACTCTCAACCCTGTTCCTCCTAGCTTGGCTTCTCAAGACCCTGGTCCCCAAAGTATAGCTTTAGGTTTTTGCCTCTAACTGTGCTGGTCCCGTGGGTTCCCCGAGAGGCGAGGTCCAAGTCTGGTCCATAGTCAAAGGTGCAACGGGAAGGCAATCCGTAGTAGCAGAAGCTGGATGCAGGGCAGGGAGCTGAGTGAAGCCAGAGCACAGGCAGGGAGGCAGGACAGGGTTCAGGCAGGAACTGGCAACCAACAATGTTGCTCCCACAACTTGGGACTAGGGCTGGCCAGCTTTTATCTGCCCCGAGGCATAGGGCGGCCCCGATCCTCTGGTGACTCGCCTCTCCTGGCCTGGAGGTGAGCCCTCCTCCTGTGGAGAGGCTGGAGGGTGACCAGACCCAGAGGCAACCTCAGCTTCCTCTGACAGGGCTGAGAGTGGAGCACCTGCAGGCAATGGGTCCTCCATCACCTCAGGAGCCAGAGCAGGCTCAGCTGATGCCTGCACCTGAGGATCCAGCACAGGTGAGGACCCTTCAGGCTCATGCCCATGCCCCAGCTCAGCTGGTTCTGGAGAGCGGGGAATCCTGTGCAGGCTGGGATCCCTCAGGTTCAGCATCCGAGTCCGAATCCCAGGCCATCACACTAACCTTTCAAGCTTACATCCACTGACCCTGACCCTAAGCCTCTGCCAGAACAGTCTTTTGAGATCTCTTGCTCTTATTGTGATCTCAGCCGCATGGCAATCTGGGGTTTACCTCAATCACACCCTCGGGCCAGGTAATCACTTCACCGATTTTACCCTTCCCCTCTCCAGGTGTATTGCTTCCCCTCACAGGTTCTTAGACTAATCGTATCCCACCACTGCCGCCACTTTTCTGTGGCGATCACACAGGGTCCCCGGACGTTTCACCGTCTATTGATCCCTGTGCCACCACTTTATTTCTCACTGCCACCACCCAGGCCCTACCGAGTAAAATACTGAGTCCAGTCAAGGTTAAATTGGAACATAAACTTCTGTTTATTTATTGCAGTTTAACAAGCATGTGTTTTCATAAACGGTCTCAGTCAGTTACAATCATGGGGTGCCTATCCAGACCTACAACTTCCGCTACCTGCTCTCACTCACTAAACCACCTCTCGGATATTTACTTGTCTTCCTAGCTCCTAACTGTTCCTGACTCAACTTATTTCGCTACACTAACTCAACCTCCCCACAGACTCTATCCCAATTCACTCCCACTCCAACCAACCACCTAACTCCCAACAAACTCCCCCTCTTTGCCCCTCCCAGAGCTGGTTTGATAGTCCCTCTGACTCCACCCTCCCTGGGTTCTGATTGGGTAACCTGTTTAACCTGTTTAACTATTTCACCTCCAGCACTCTCCTATGTTAACATAACACAATCGTTGCTATACTAAAGTCTTTTTCCTTAACCAGCATTGATTACAGAAACCATTCAAAGGCTATCACCATGTTTAGACTATAGCAGCTACTTTTCAGATATTTCTTAAAATTATCCCATTCTAGTATGAACTTCTGTCTGGGCTTATCTCTAATTCTTTCAGAGAGGGAAGCTAACTCTGCATATTCTCTCAGTTTCAAAAGCAATTCAGTTCTAGTAGGGATTTTGTCGTTTTTCCAATATGTCGCAATAAGCACTCTCGCGGCAGCGGTTGCATACAAAAAACTTTTTCTTATACAGTGGTACCTCAGGTTAAGTACTTAATTTGTTCCAGAGGTCTGTACTTAACCTGAAACTGTTCTTAACCTGAAGCACCACTTTAGCTAATGGGGCCTCCTGCTGCTGTCGCACCGCCGGAGCACGATTTCTGTTCTCATCCTGAAGCAAAGTACTTTACCTGAGGTAATATTTCTGGGTTAGCGGAGTCTGTATCCTGAAGCATATGTAACCTGAAGCGTATGTAACCTGAGGTACCACTGTATCCTTAGGAATATCAGTACCAGTGATGCCCAGTAGGAATGATTCTGGTTTTTTAGGGAAATTTACATTGAACATTTTTTTAGTTCTAGATGAATATCATTCCAGAACCCTTTAACATTCCTGCAAGTCCACCATATATGAAACATAGTGCCACCTGCTTTCCCACATCTCCAACAAATATCTGAGGTATTCCTGAATTATGGTGAGGCAGCGGAAGACAGGAGTGCCTGGCGTGCTCTGGTCCATGGGGTCACGAAGAGTCGGACACGACTAAACCACTAAACAACAACAACAAATTCCTGTACATTTTGGAAAGCTTACGCAATACAGCATTTTTTTCAGGTTTTCTCTTACGGAACAGCAGGCAGTAAACTTCCAATTTACCTGCCAAAGATTCTCCCATTGGAACATCTCAGTGGTATGGCCATGGTCTTGACCCCACTTAATCATGGCCGATTTAACCTCCTCCTCCTTGACTTCCCAGTCAAGGAGGAGTCAGTAGCCCTTAGAAAGTGTTTTGGTATTGGAGTTAATGACACAAGATCACAGTTCTTTGCAGCGGATGTCAGCACTGACAAATTCAAATTCATATTATACTCCAGGGTAGAGAAGCCCAAAATCTTGCTCAAGCAGAACCAGCATGATCTTTTACCCTAACACTCCCCCCAAAAAACCAAGTAACCCAATTGCTTCCCAAACAATCATTTAAAAAGGTTTATCTAAATCTCTGAGCATAGGCAGAGTGCACTGAGTGAAAATGGAATTGAAAACACCATGTTTGCCCTGGGCATTCTATGTATGCTCTAGTGCCCACCCTCAAATCTGGCTTGCATAAAACTTGGTTGTGCCTTACAATCACACACCTGTAGGTAGAGGAGTCATGGTTACAGAGATCTCATTTTAGGTGTGCAGACAAAATTTGGGAGTGGCTTCCCTTCGGACCAATACATCATTTCTGCAGCATTAAACTATGGAATTTGCTCCCAGAAGATGTAGTGATTCCAATCAACTTGGATAGCTCAGAAAGAGAATCAGATAGGTTCATGGAGGGTAAAGCTATCAATGGGTACAAACCACAAGGGCTGTGTTCTGCCTACGCTGTGGCTATGGATATCACTTTCTGGAAATTGTAAGTGAGGAGAGTGCTATTGCATTCAGTTTCCTGTTTGGAGGCTTCCCATAGGCATCTGGAGGACTAGACAGGGCCTTTCTTGCCTGGTCCAGCAGAGTTCCTCTTATGCTTTTCTACTCTTATTAAGCAACGGCAAAAATAAATGTGCAAGCAACTGACATGCTGCCATCCGGTTTGAATATTGTGAGATGGGTTTTACACTAAAAGGAAAAAAGTGTCTATTTTAAGCAATGACAGAAGTTTGAGTAAAATAGGACTAGAGGGACACTGAGAGGAAAATGGTGCTTTTAAACAAAATCAGAGGTTTGCATTGCCACGGGGAATAGCACAGAGTTTATAAGGATGGGGATGTGTTGTAGCCCCTAGTAAAGGCTCTTGATTGAGTTCTTTCACTCCTTCTGGCAGCTGGAAGCTGAATGTTCTCAGCAGGCTGGTCAGGAAGATGAAGATTTCGATCTTTGCCAGCTGCATTCCCAAACAAATGCGAGCCCCTGAAGAGGAGACATGGGAAAGTCAGCAACTGAGTAATAATTTACATTTCAGTGTCAATTACTTCGCAGCTATAAAACTCCTAGAGCCTTCAGTTGCAAGGACTGAGACACAGCCTCTGCCTGAGACCTTGCAGAACCCCTGGCAGTCAGAGGAGAAACCACACAACTCAGGCCAAGTGTGTGTGTGTGTGTGCTGTAAAAATGCTTTAAAATGTTTTAATATATATATGGAATTTGCCATTAGCTCATCAGCACCATAGAGTTCACATTTGTATAATGCACTTGAAAAGCAATTAAAATGTTATATTTGCAGCTGTGTTGCTGAGTCCTCAGTATAAGAACACTTGTTTTCTTTCAGAAAAAGGGGGAGAAACTCACTACCTCTAAGGTGCCGTTATTAGCCATGTTAATTTGCTTTTCAACTGTTTCATCAAAGAAGTCTTAGAATACTAAATGATTCCATGTGTAGTATGAGAATGATTATGTTATAAAATCTTAATTGGCTAATTGCTTTATGGCCCCAATTAGCCCCAGTTTATTGCGGTCCGGCACACTTCTTAGCCAAGCTGCGCCGACCTTCTTCTCTCCGGTTTCGCCTTGCAGAGTAAAAAACACAGCGGAAAAAAAACTGTTGCCGCTTGCTTCAGATCCAAACACACCAAGCACCTGTGTGTCCAAATTAACAGTTCTTTATTGCAGCAAAATATTTACAGCTCAGCATTTCTCAGATTCTCCTGGACTGCTAGCATTCATGGCTGCCTCCTGCCTCCGTCTCTCTCAGGCAGCAGACACACAACAGTGAGGAACGACTCCTCCCTCTTTCTGAATCACGTGACAGGAATTGAGGGACATCACACAGAACTCTTTAACCCTATGAGTTCTGAAAACACTAACACCCCCTCTTCCCTCCATTCCTGAGGTGATTTGTGGATGTACCTTTGCAGACCTCTGTGAGATCAATCCCTTCCCCAATGCCTTGCGCCCTCTCTTGGCATCCCTGTCAGGCATCTGTGGAACATCCTCACAACTCTCAGATTCGCACTGTGCGAAACTTACCCACGCACCTGTGGCCTGATACCTCTCAGGTGGAATACCCTTCGTTGTGCGACTGGACCGTCTGGGCACAAACTCAGGCACTTCCTCTGACTCACTGTGATCAGCAGGTGTGTCCTCTGCATCCCGGGATTCCCCCTCTGACTTAAAGCGTCTTCGAATCCTTTGCATTACCCTCACAGGAGAACTAGGCTCACTCTTGGGCTCTCTTTTTACAACTTGTGGAGATGCCCCATCCTGCTCCTGACTTTGGTCAGTGAGCTGATCGTCATCAACAGACTCAGCCTCTCCTTCCTCCTCATCAGAACCTTCCTGCTCTGAATCAGAAAGACATTCTGAAAGAACATCACGTCTGGCAGGAGTCTTTGACCTTTCATCCTGCTTATAGAACTCAGCGTGTTTACTGATCAGCAGCTTACTCTGATCACCTGACGGGTATGCAAACCTCCATGCACGAGCCGCTGGCTCATACCCACATAAGATCATTTTCTGGAACTTGGGTCCATCTGGCCCTCGCAAAGCTTCAGGCACCGGCACCGAGGCCATTGACCCAAACGCACGGAGGAAGTGAACCTGCGGTTTCCTCCCGTGAAGCATGAAAAACGGGGTGTCTCCTACCACTGAATTGTAGGACCGATTCCAGGTGAAGCTCACATATTTAATTGACTCCATCCAAAACCTTGGAGGTAACCCAGAATCTGACAGCATCACCTGTGCAGCTTTAACCAGAGCCTCACTTCTTAGCTCTGCCACCCCCCTCTGTTGAGGAGAAGTCACTGTGTGACTTATCCCTTTCTTGTGAAAGAACTTCTGCAAAGCAGACCCAGTAAACCGTGCACCTCTGTCACAAGTGACTGCCTGCACTTTCGTGGAGAACCTTAGTTCCACCTCCTCAATCCAACTTCTAATCAGCTGTGCTGCATCTTCCTTGGATTTGAGACCATGTGTCCAGGTGTTCTGCGAAAAATCATCCTGCAGCGTCAGCAGAAACCTGGCCCCTCCCAAACTTGGCTCCTTCATGGGACCCAACAGATCTATGTGCACAAGATCAAAAGGTTTTGTGGTTACCCTCTCCACCCTGGGGTAACTGCACCCTCTTACCTTTGCCTGTCTGCAAGCCTGACAATCTAGGACTCTTGCACATTCCTCAATTCTACAGCCTTTGCTAACCTCAGGTAGCACCTGTAGTTCTTCAACAGAACAATGAGCTGTCTTCTTATGCCACGCACAAGCACATGAAACATGAGTGGGAACTGTAGCACGCAGGGCTTGTGCTTTCTCAACCTTCCCCTCACCCTCCAGAGACGTTTTAAGAATGAAGAGATCATTCTGCCCCTTTGCAACTCTAACCAGTTGCTTCCCTCCTTTGGAGATTGTACAAAAATCGTGTTCAAAGCAAACCTTAAACCCCTTTTTCAACAAATAAGGCACAGATAAAATACAGTGTTGCATTCCTGGCACAATGCAAACTTCCATCTGCTCCTGCAAAACAGAAAGAAAGACATTTGCAACGTTAGTCACATTTTTCTTTTCTCCATTTGCAAACTGAACAGTTTTTCCAGCCGGAATTGCCGTGCAATTCCACATCTCGACTGCAGGGGTCTCTGGAATCAGATTGCGGTTAGCTCCTGAGTCGATGACAAAGCGTAAGTCATTGTCTCTCTCAGAGCTGTTCTCAAACATCGCCATAGCAACAAACGTCTCGCTGCCCCCTCTCTTTGGGCTTCTGCAGCAGTTCTCTCTGGTTGTCTCGGCAACCAACTCCCCCTTGCTCAGGACCTTGGCAGCTTCCGTAGAAGTAGCCTCCTCCGTTGCCTTGGAGACCGGACTGGCCTCTGCGTTCCCACGCAACTCTTTAGGCCTTATCTTCACTTTGTCCAGGTGGCCGACCTTGAAGCGTCTAGCTCTCCGCAGCTTTCCAGACTTTGGCTGACGACGATCACCAGTGGAAAAACACTGCCCAGGGCTCCTTTCAGTTGGCCTAGCCCCCCTTCTTCCGGAAGAGCACTCTGTGCCAGCCCTGCCCTCGCTGAAACTGCGTTTCACTTCAGCACTCACAGTGGAAAACTTTTGAAACTTGCCTTTGGAATTCTCAGCCCCCCCGACTTGCACCTCAGGGACTGGGGCTACAGCCATCTCTAGGCTTTTCATGACTTCTCCAGGGCCCTGGCCTCCTGCTGAAGTTTCACACAAACTTCTCAGCACCTCCCAGGCAGCCCTTGCTGACTTTACGCCCTCCAAACTAGGCAAGAGCGATGCGTGTACGCATGCTTTCAGCATAGCAAGCTCTCTTTGCATTCTTTGCTGGCTATCTTCAGGCAACGCAGCCTCAAAGCCTGCAACGTCTGTCCCTTCAGGACCTGGATTTAGGGGTAGTGGCTCCTTCTGGCTTACATCCCAAAGCCCAGTAACCAGAAACCAACCCCTTACTCTTCTGGACCAGGTTGCCCAACTTCTTAAAGTGAGCTTTTCAAGCGGAACGTCCTCAAGGACCTGGCTGTCTGCCATTCTCTCCTCTTCCCCGGGGCCCCAGCTGCTACTCACGTAAAACCAGTCAGCTCTCCGGCACCCAATTTTTCAGCTGCTCTCTCAGCTCTCTGCCTCTCAGCATCAGGCAAAAACACAGAACACAGACCTCCGCTTCGGTAGCGTCTTCCCAGCTGACCAAGCTGACTTCAAAGGATACCGGCAGACTTTCAGCAACAGTTTTATAAGCGGTAATTAGTCTCCATAACCTGTGATAAAATCTTAATTGGCTAATTGCTTTATGGCCCCAATTAGCCCCAGTTTATTGCGGTCCGGCACACTTCTTAGCCAAGCTGCGCCGACCTTCTTCTCTCCGGTTTCGCCTTGCAGAGTAAAAAATACAGCGGGAAAAAAAACTGTTGCCGCTTGCTTCAGATCCAAACACACCAAGCACCTGTGTGTCCAAATTAACAGTTCTTTATTGCAGCAAAATATTTACAGCTCAGCATTTCTCAGATTCTCCTGGACTGCTAGCATTCATGGCTGCCTCCTGCCTCCGTCTCTCTCAGGCAGCAGACACACAACAGTGAGGAACGACTCCTCCCTCTTTCTGAATCACGTGACAGGAATTGAGGGACATCACACAGAACTCTTTAACCCTATGAGTTCTGAAAACACTAACAGATTATACTATGAAATCCAACACTAACAATTAGATCCAATGTATATTGACCCAGAAGTAAATCCCCATTATTTCAGGAGTTCTCTGAGAAGTGCACATAGGAATGCTGTCTAAACTTTCTAAAATTTTATTTTAAAAAAAAAATCTATACCACCCACTCATAAAATAAAGGTGGTGTGCAACACTATCTACAAATACAATAGGACATAAGTGTGGGATAAGCATGTTGGTTATATGAGGCTGGTTAAGTCTAATCAAAGCATGACGTGAATACGAGTATAGAGTAAGTTGTCTTGCCAGGCTTACCTCACCTTACAAAATGCCCAGATTCTGACACATAGGGGACAAAAATATTCATTTGTTCTTTAAAAATTGAAACATGACAGGGAGCAGCAGCATCCTGTCCCTGGCAGTGTTGCCTCTCTCAGCGACAGGGCAAGGGAGTAGCAAGTTTGCAGAGGTCCAGACTGTCAGTGATGGAGGCCCCATAGGTGAATATCTGCCTACCCAAGATATCCCCTAAACTTTTCATTGCCTTCCCCCATCCTGCCGACCATCAGAGCCACTCCTCCCAGAAGTACACTACTTCTCCTCTAGCCCCTTGCTGCTGTTGATATCATTTCCTGGAAGTGCTGAACAAGCACAGCTACAATTCACAACATAGCTTGAACTTCTGCATTTACCTGCACCAAATGGCAGATATTCTTCTCTGTACACAAATTGTCCATTTTTGTCCAAAAAATGATTTGGGTTGAACTCTGCAGGTGTATCCCATTGTGTCGGATCAAGAAGAACAGAGCGCAGATCAGGAAAAATACCAGTCCCCTGCAAAGAAGAAACAATTGAATCAGAATGCACTCAGATAAATACATTTCTTGGGCTCCATGATTACTGCAGATGGTGACAGGAGTCACAAAATTAAAAGATGCCTGCTTCCTGGGAGAAAAGCAATGACAAACATAGACAGCATCTTAAAAACCAGAGACATCACCTTGCCAACAAAGGTCCATATAGTTAAAGCTATGGTTTTCCCAGTAGTGATGTATGGAAGTGAGAGCTGGACCATAAAGAAGGCTGATCGCCGGAGAATGGATACTTTTGAATTCTGGTGCTGGAGGAGACTCAGTGGACTGCAAAAAGATCAAACCTATCCATTCTTAAGGAAACCAGTCCTCAGTGCTCACTGGAGGGACAGATCCTGAAGCTGAGGCTCCAATACTTTGGCCACCTCATGAGAAGAGAAGACTTCTTGGAAAAGACCCTGATGCTGGGAAAGATGGAGGGCACAAGGAGAAGGGGACGACAGAGGACGAGATGGTTGGACAGTGTTATAGAAGCTACCAACATGAATTTGACGAAACTGCAGGAGGCAGTGGAAAACAGGAGTGCCTGGCGTGCTCTGGTCCATGGGGTCACTAAGAGTCACACATGACTAAACGACTAAACAACAACAACAAATCCCAAAATGAATTTTTCGGAGTTCAGACTGAATCCAAGCTTGGGGCTTTGTGTGTGTGTGTGTGTGTGTGTGTGTGTGTGTGTGTGTGTACACATTTACCAGTAGCCATATTCACTCCACCTTCCCCCCTAAAATTATTTCTGTACAGACAGGAACACAGGGTGCCCCCCCCTTTTAAAAGGAAAGCTCACAGCCAGGCTGAGACTTCTGGCCACTGCATGTTCCTTCCCTGCCCCACATGCCCGATGTCTGCAGGTGGAGCTCCTTCTCTTTCTTGCCCTTCAAGTTTTAGACTACACAGAAAGTTTCTGCATGGCTGCCTGCATCTCTCAGTATGCAACCTTCTGCTGCTCTTTGCTCTTGGGATACGTAAGTGGAGTCATCTCAATCTTCTGTACCTTGGGAATGAGAAAACCATGAATCTTCACATCCTTTGTGCATTGCCTGTTAACCCCAAAAAGAAAGGCATATTTAAAGCGCTGCATTTCATGAATCACAGCATTGGTGTAGGGCAGTTTCTTCTTATCTTGATAGCTGATTGAGTGAGCAGAACCTATGACATCTTCTATCTCCTTGTGGACTTTATCTGAAGAGAATGATGGAAACATAAGATTTATTTTGAATATTGCATTTTTTTAAAGATGGACATTTATTTCCCACAAATTTATTGCATAGATTTTGTGAATGAGTCCCTGTTTCTTACATTTATAGCCCACCTTTTCCTCCAAGGAGCTCATGTCAATGTACATGGTTCTTCCCCACTCTAGATCCCAGGGGTGAAAAGGGGGAAAGTGAATCTCCTCTCAGCTGTTTCCAGTTACTAGAGCTGGCTGAAGGGCTATGATCCAAGGATGTCTGTTTTACACTTAAAAACAAACAAACATATCCTCCACCCCACAATATTTCCTACTTTGTTTCACTAAATCTCCTTTCCTCGCATGATCTCAGTCATGCAGTGGAGCATGAAGATGCAGAGATGAGGCTCAGGCAATTATTTCACAACAGGGGCAATGGTGATGTGGGACCTCTTGGCCAGCCCTCTGCATGCCGAATAATGATGAATTTCTCAAAGAGAAAATCACCCACTCATCTAAGAAGATGAAAAAGTGGGTTATACTGGCTACGTGTTAAATTGACATTAATATTTTAAAATATTCTAGAGTCCCAAATAAAATGTTGGGAGGGAGTCCACCAGAACTCTTCCAGGCTGGGTGTTATGCAAAGCAGCACCAAGGATAGACAGGGTGGGCGAGAAGAAAAATGGTGGCTTCTTATTGAAGTCATAATCTGTGCATTGATCAATATTTCATATTTGTTGCAGGGTTGTAGAAGGGGCATGGCTTGGGGGTTGTCATGAAGAGAGCCTGGACTTTTGGATTGACCACTACACCCCTGGGAAAAGCAATTAACCTCTTTATGCATCTTTCTCTTCCTTCCTTCCTTTGACCATGCTGCTTGCCAAGCTTCAAATTGCCTTCCCTACTCCTTTTTCTACTCCTTTCCTCTCTCTCCTCATTCAAATCCCTCCTCATGGAATAAAATGGTATAAAATTGGAAAGCAGTAATGTATGTGTGTAAACATGGGGCAGAAACAAAGGAGCAAGGAGCAGGTCTGAGGAAAGGAGAGGAGACCTGTCACCAATGTCCCATGCTCTTCCCTTGAAATCCTTGTACAGTGGTAGCTCGGGTTACATACGCTTCAGGTTACATACACTTCAGGTTACAGACTCCGCTAACCCAGAAATATTACCTCAGGTTAAGAACTTTGCTTCAGGATGAGATCAGAAATTGTGCAGTGGTGGTGCAGTGGTAGCAGGAGGCCCCATTAGCTAAAGTGGTGCTTCAGGTTAAGAACGGACCTCCGGAACGAATTAAGTACATAACCAGAGGTACCACTGTACACAGCATGAACATTGGTTTTAAGGAGGCCTTGCTTGCATGTATGTATTTATTTAAAATGTATTTCTAAAATGCTTAATAATTTAAACATCTTTTAGCAGTGTACGTTATGTGAAATACAGAAACAGAACAAAACCACACATATGATAGCAAGGAGTTCAGGTCGGAGTTAGACATTACAAGTTAAGAGCATTTGCAGATGATCTAGTATTGACCTTGCAACAGCCAGACACTAGTACTAAAAGAGTATTAGAACTAATTGAAATATTTGGTCGAGTAGCAGGTTTTAAATTGAACAAACAAAAAACGAAAGTGTTGGAAAAAAACTTAACAATGGAAGAAAGAGAGAGTTTTCAGAATGAAACAGGTTTGGAAATAACAAAAAGGGTAAAATACCTGGGGTTAAACTTAACATCCAAGAATGTGAATTTATTTAAGGATAATTATGAAAAAACTTGGGCAGAGGTAAAGAAAGATCTGGAAATATGGTCAAGGTTGAAACTTTCCTTGTTAGGCCGAATTGCTACCATTAAGATGAATGTATTGCCTAGAATGCTGTTTTTATTCCAGACGCTGCAGATTTTGGACAAGATGGATTGCTTCAAGAAGTGGCAGAAAGACATATCAAAATTTGTCTGGCAGGGCAAAAAGCCCAGAATTAAATTTAAGATTTTAACTGATGCAAAGGATAGAGGGGGGTTTGCCCTGCCGGACTTAAGACTCTATTATGAATCGGCAGCTTTCTGCTGGTTAAAACACTGGCTACTTCTTGAGAACACTGACATTTTGGACCTGGAAGGGTATGACAATAACTTTGGTTGGCATGCATACTTATGGTATGACAAGGTAAAGGTGTATAAAAGTTTTAAAAACCATATTGTAAGGAAAGCATTGTATAATGTTTGGATTAGATATAAAGATCTGCTGGAAAGTAAAACCCCCAGGTGGGTGTCACCAATGGAAGCTAGGGAAGTTAAAAAGCTTAATATGGACTCTAAATGGCCAAAATATTATGAGATTTTAGAATATGATGGTGAAAGGGTGAAACTGCAGAGTTATGAGAAATTAAAGCCTAAGGTTCGAGATTGGTTGCATTACCATCAGATAAATGAAACATTTAAACAGGACAGGAAAATAGGATTTCAGAAAGAGAAGTCAAAATTAGAAACAGAACTGTTGGAATCCAATACTAAGAACTTATCAAAAATGTACAACTTGCTGTTGAAATGGAATACACAGGATGAAACGGTGAAATCAGCTATGATTAAATGGGCACAAGATATTGGTCATGATATTATGTTTGCTGACTGGGAACAGTTATGGACCACCGGTATCAAATTTACTGCATGTAATGCTTTAAAAGAAAATATTATGAAAATGATCTATCGGTGGTACATGACCCCAGTCAAGCTTGCAAAAATTTACCATTTGCCTAATAATAAGTGTTGGAAATGTAATGAGACTGAAGGCACCTTCTACCATCTTTGGTGGACCTGCCCAAAGGTTAAAGCTTTCTGGGAAATGATCTATAATGAAATTAAGAAGGTCCTTAAGTGGACTTTTCCTAAGAAACCAGAGGCTTTCCTTTTGGGCATGGTTGGCCAAGTGGTGTTAAGGAAGGATAGGATTTTTTTTATTTACGCCACAACAGCAGCAAGAATTCTACTGGCAAAGTATTGGAAGACGCAAGAACTACCTACTCTGGAAGAATGGCAAACAAAGGTGATTGACTTTATGGGACTGGCCGAGATGACGGGCAGAATCCGTGACCAGGGGAAAGAGACAGTGGAAGAGGACTGGAAGAAATTTAAAATATATCTTAAGAACAATTGTAAAATTGATGAATGTTAAGATGTCAGGGGGTAAGAGGTAAAGAAATTGCAGCAGTAATCAAAAAAAAAAAACTAAAGGAACTTTTATGAAAGGGAATTAAGATAATGGACCTAAGGGTTGCTAAAGAACCATTAAACAAGGATGCAGGGATGGGGAGGTATGGGGAAGTCAAAAGAAAGAAGGGTATGAAACGATGAGTTGGAAATTGTGTTGTTTTGTGTTGCTTTTGTTATCTGTTTGAAAAACGAATAAAAATTATTATAAAAAAAATATAAACATCTTTTAGCAGTGTACGTTATGTGAAATACAGAAACAGAACAAAACCACACATATGATTCACATATGGCAGAGGGAAGAGCATTCCACAACCCAGGAACAAGAATAGAAATGCTCATTTTTGGGACACCACTTGATTGCATTCTGTAATAAGTGTAAGTGACCTTACAGAATCTCATTCTGTTAACCTAGTCCCAAGTTGTTCACGGCTTAATAGCTTAAGAATAAGACCTTGAACATGGCCTGGTAGCTCATCAGCTACCTCAGCAGAGGTGTATGTTATTCATTCAACAACCTGGCCAAAGCATTCTGCACGAGCTGCATATTCCAGACCAGTCCCAGGGGAAGCACTTTAACTGTGCAACAAAAAGTCCTTATGCTGATGGAACAAGTGCATTGAATATTGCCCTTTATAAACTGCTGAATCAAAAATAAAATCTCTAAGATGTATGCATTGAACATGACATAATTATTAATAGAGATTAATTCAACAGGATTCAGAGACAAGATTATGTAACTGAATTATGTGCCCATATAGGTTGCTGAAATGAAACGTTTTAACCAGCATCTAAAACCATATAACAAAGTTGCTTGCTTAATGTTTGCCTACGGACAGTGTGGAAAGGGCCTATCGACCAGAGCCAGGGCCTTTTCAGCCCTGGCCCCAGTCTGGTAGAACGCACTGTCACAAGAGACCAGGGCCCTGCGGGACTTGACATCTTTCCGCAGGGCCTGCAAGGCAGAGCTGTTCCGCAGGGCCTTTGGTCAGGGCACAGTCTGACCTGACCCCCCTCCTTTTACAAGACTCTGCATATAAGTGCCCTCTCTATCTCTTCTCACTGGCTTATACAAATAGCTGGGCCTGGTGAGTACTTAAGGTTCCCAACCCTATAGTTATAATTTGTGGGTAGCCATCTGAGTTTATTTTAATTTTAATCCGATTTTAAGCTTTATTTCAGTTGATTGCTGAATTTATGTTTTAATGTATTATAGAATCATAGAATCATAGAATAGAATCATAGAATCATAGAGTTGGAAGAGACCACAAGGACCATCAAGTCCAACCCACTACCAAGCAGGAAACACCATCAGAGCACTCCTGACATATGGTTGTGTATTATATATTTTGATGTTAGCCGCCCTGAGCCCGGTTCTGGCCGGGGAGGGCGGGATATAATTATTATTATTATTATTATTATTATTATTATTATTATTATTATTATTTCCTTAGATGCGTATGAAAACTGTAAAGAATTACAGTCCACCTTAGTGATCAGGAGAAGCCCTCGCTCCCATTGCACTGGTCTCTCTCTCTCTCACCTTGGATATCTGGATGACTTGCCAGGAGAAGAAGCGCCCATTTCAGAGAAACTGTGGTTGTGTCCGATCCTGCTACAAAGAGCTCAGAAATACACTGAATCAAGTTTTCTTCATCATAGGTGGACTCTGGGATGTTTTTGCTCTGATATAGAAAGCGGGGAAGGTGACATATCATTTACATGCATTACAATCTATCCTTCAGCACTTACTTTATCTTCTTTACTCCACTTATTACCATACCACCCACACATGCTTGTTGTGGGGCAGGGCATCCCATTACACTGCCTGCTGCAAAATGGGACAATGCCACCACTACTGCCTTCAATACCTGGGTTGCATGGCAGTGCCCACAAAGTGGCAATGAAAACAGGAGGCCCAGTTGAGATCTTGTGAGGTTTCAGGGAAATCTCTCTGGAATCTGCCACCACTGCCATCATCGCTTCTCCATCAGTGGTGGGCTAGGTGGGGTATTCACAGGACTAGAGATGACATGTGTACACAACAGTAGCTGCCAGTGCTGCATTTGCGGATCTGTGTGGTAATAATCCAACACTGGCATGTTGCAAAGGAGCCAATGGAATCTCTCTGGCAGCAGATATTCAAAATGTGCATTACTTATCACTAAACATACTTAACCATTCTTTCATCACCATAATAAGGATTGTTGAAAGAAGGAAAGAATATGTATGAATATAGATGAGGCAGAGGTTTGAAGTTATGTTTAGGAATATTTTGTTTAGGATTTGTTTGGTGCTGTTGATGAAAATGAGGAGTGATTTTATTATTATTATTATTCCTGCCTTGCATTGTAATGTGCATTAAGACACCTGCCACAATCTACTTGGTGAGTTGGCCATTCATACTATTCAGGCATCACAGGCAACATTTGAGTGGTGAAGATATGCTTATGAGCTACAGCAGTGATTCTCAAAACTTTGTCCAACTGCTGCCCCCTTGATTCCATCAACTCATTCCCAGTGTCCTCTACCCTAATAAAAATAAGTTACAATTAATTGCACATTTATTCAAAATCCAGTTAAAACTATTCAGTTTAATTAATTAAGCAAAACTGATTAACTTGATCAAGTGATACTAACTTTTCAAAGTCTAATAGTCATTTACACCTCCAGCCCTCCCTCCCAGGAGGCAGTGCCACCCACTTTAGGAACCACTGAGCCATAGAATCTTACAGTTAACATTGTCTATAAAGAAATGGCTTGTGCTCACTATTTTTTCTCTCTGGTTTTCAGATTTTAACATTTCAGTTTGTGCTCTGAAACACAGGTTGGGGCCACAGGGCAGAATGGGGAAATTGTATACTGTCCAGAAAGGATAGCATGAGTAAGAACTATGTACTGATTAGTCATAGGATAGGCTATAATCGGGGGGGGGGGTTTAAAAACCACTTTAGCCATTCAGTAGAATTATATTTCTTATAGAAAATGCATTTATTTTCTATATAGAGGTTATGTATCAATGAATGGTTTAATTTGGAGGTCTGGTTGTCAAGGAAGACAGATGATAAGTGAAGTGTGATTTTGAGGGTTCAGAGTCTGGGGGTGCCCAAGATAAATGAAGTGAAGAAGATAACAAAGCAGGGAGGGCACTTTTTGCCCCTTGACCTTTGACCTCTCTTGATGTATGCATTCTATGAGATAATGATGCATTATGATGTATGATTATATGTGAAAACCCTGTAAAAGCCTTGTTAAAATGTGCCTTCGGGGAAGTTCTCCTAACTTCTGGTTCGCTGGATAAATGGTTTGGAGGAACTATCGCGATCGCAATACTTTGTTGCCAATAAACTGGGTCGCTATCAGACACTTGCATATCAATCTTGGTTGTGTTTTTATTTATGGTTTTGTTCCCTCAACTGGGAAAGAACCAGTGGTTTAGAAGTAAATGATTACCACAGTACAAATATATCCTCTTCTGAGAAATAGTGAGTTAAAAATGAAATTATGGAACCAGTAAAGTTTTTTTTATTGTCTCAGTCTGTGTTTGAATGTGAGATTAATACTAATCCAAAATAATTTAGTTACAGGCAATGCTCCATAGGCAAGACTCTAAACAAACATAAGCCTTTCATTCACACTTAGATTTGGGGATATTAAACTATCAGCATTTTCATGGATGCCCACATTTCACAGATGTACAACCAATTCATCAACTAAGATTACTATGGGGGAAATTGTGGGGGAGAACCTCAATGTGATTTTCAGCTGAGATTTGGGAAAAAATATTGGTGTCCTTGGAAAAGATTAGCATTCACTTATAACAAGGAATATAATGACTCCTGGGATGAGCAGTATTCAGTTGCAAAACAGATACTTACTTTCTCCATCTGAAGTAGATAGAAATCTATGAAATCCTGTGGCTCATGCAGAGACATATTCTCCTTATGCTTCTCTATCTCCTCCTTTGCAAATGAACGCACCATCTCCAGGCAGGACAAGGCCTTCTTGTGGGGCCCTGGGACACGTTTCATAAGCCATGGGAACATTTCATAAAGCTAAAGGGAAGATAGAGAAAAATTTGTCACATGGTTCGTGCTTTGGATTAGCACTTTAAAAAACTGATTGACCGTAGATTACGTATTCTTCAGGGGTAGTTTATTAGTTTGAGTCTCATTGAGAAGAAAGAAGGTGTCTGCAACTTCTCCTGAATCCCACAATGACTGGATACTGGGAATTATCCCTGGCTGAAAATGTGAAATAAAAGATTTTTCCAGCTGACAGGCTTCATTCCAAAACTGGGCACAATCCCAGGACTCCTAATGGAACAAGAGACTGGCCTTTTTACAGGAGATGGGTGTGGGTGGAAAATAGAGATGGGGAGAATTTGTTTATGTATTGAATTCCCCAGTCCCCCAGTCAGTGCAGTGGCGTAGCGTGGGGGGTGCAGGGGGGGCCGGCCGCACCGGGCGCAACATCTGGGGTTAGGGCAAATCCACGGGTTAGGGGGCGCAAATCCACAGGTTAGGGGGCGCAAATTACTTGCCAGCACCCGGGGCAAGGCAAGTAATTTGCGCCCCCTAACCCGTGGATTTGTGCCCCCTAACCCTAACCCCCAGATGTTGCGCCCGGTGCGGCCGGCCCCCCCTGCGCCCCCCACGCTACGCCACTGCCCCCAGTTAAGTAATACCCATGACTCCCCTTTTTAAAAAAAAATCAAACCTTTAAGAAGGGAGCTTTTCCTTTTCCCTCGTTTTCTCCTTAAAGATCAGTTAGTGCCCAGAATTGGACACAGTATTCCAGGTGTGGTCTGACCAAGGCAAAATAGAGTGGTACTGTTACTTCCCTTGATCTGGACACTATATTTCTGTTGATCTTGAGAAACTGATTAGGCTCTTAGACAGTAAGTGGACCTTACATCAGATTAAATTAAATTCTGATTTTACTTCTTCAACACTCTAACCTCTATCGTAATGGATTGCAGAATGCTGATTGGGGGACTTAAGACCCCAGTAGGAATGAAAATGTCTACTCACAACATGTAAAATGCTACCTAGAAATTTTAGGAAAATTTCAATGGCTTTCATCAACTTCTGGAACCTTTCATCTTCAAGAGGAAACCGGTGCCCAAAAGCCACAGCACATATCACGTTGGAGACTGAATTAGTGATGGGCATGGAAGGGTCAAGTGGCTGTCCTGCAAAATAAAGTTATACTAATGTGAATTCAGCCACTCTTGTTCATACCAAGAGTGGTATTTTATGGTGGTCAACAGAAACAGCAATTTGTTTCCACATTAGGGATCAAGCACAGAGGGTCAGTGGGTCTCACTGTTAACCAGAAGGCTGGTGGTTCATGTCCACCCAGGGACAGCTAGTTGCTAGAGGTTGGACCAAGATCCCTTCCAACTCTGCAATTCTATAATTTCAAAATATATCATATTCATTGGAATATGATATATTTTGAAATTATAGAATGTACAGAGGCCATACACAGAGATTTCTTCATACGACAACATATGCTAGGCTCGAACTACTAGGTCTGGGTGATATCAACTTTTCAACATTGTGATGTATCACCAGCCAAACATTGTGATATAGTGATACATCACAATGGTGAAAAGCAGGGGAGGAAGAAGCTGCATTGGCCCCAACCCCCATGAGGTGTTGGGGTGAAACCGCCTCAGCATCCTTAGTGGGAGTGGAAGTGGTTTTACCCTGGTACTTCATGAGGCTGGGCCCGATGCTACCTGCTCCCCCCTGTGCGCATGGGGGTGGGGGTGGGGGGGCTGAGAATTGGTGGTAGTTTCACTAGCAATATACCACCAGGTGAAGGTGTCATCGTGCTCTGGCCCTCAAACCAGTCCTGGAAGATGTATTGATACGTAGCGCCATCACCTAGCATCACATACCCTTTGAACGTGCAAAAACCTCCATGAGCTGATGGGCCTCCTCTGCTATCTGGTGCTCCATGTCTTTCTTCCCCAGCCCCAGCTTCCGCATAGAAACTACACCAAACCGTCTCTGTTGCCTCCAGGTGTGACCATTTGATAATACAATACCTATGGAAAAGCAATGAGAAATTATTTCTTTCCGAAATTAAAGTTAAACATTAAGTTACCAGCCAAGAAGAAACTTTGTTTACTGACATTCATTGTTGATTTACACAAAGGTTTTGGCTATCCCAATTTGTGTGATAATATAACAGAATTTAGGTGGTCCCAGACATTCCTGCAATTTACAATATTGGCAAAATGTGAGATTTATGTACAGCTCTATGAACTTTGACTTTTGTAGGGAAAACTGGTACCTGATACACTAGTAATTTCTGCAACAAAGACTGAACTTACTAGTAGTAGTAGTAGTAGTAGTAGTAGTAGTAAAGGTAAAGGGACCCCTGACACCATTAGGTCCAGTCGCGGACTCTGGTGTTGCAGCTCTCATCTCGCTTTCCTGGCCAAGGGAGTCAGCGTACAGCTTCCGGGCCATGTGGCCAGCATGACTAAGCCGCTTATGGTGAAACCAGAGCAGTGCACGGAAACGCCATTTACCTTCCCACCAGAGCGGTACCTATTTATCTACTTGCAATGGCGTGTTTTCAAACTGCTAGGTTGGCAAGAGCTAGGATCAAGTAACAGGAGCTCACCCCATCACGGGATTTGAACTGCCGACCTTCTGATCAGCAAGCCCTAGGCTCTGTGGTTTAGACCACAGCGCCACCCACGTCCCACCAGTAGTAGTAGTAGTAGTTATTATCATCGTCATCAACATCTGCATACCACCCATCTCACTAGGTTTCCACAGCAGAATATAAAAACATTATAAAACATCAACCATTAGAAACTTCCCAATACAGGGCTGCTTTCAGAGGTCTTAAAAAAGCTTTGTAGTTCTTTATCATGAGATCAGATGTAAACTTGCTGTCTAGGGCAACTATGCCACAACAAACGAGGGACAGAATTAAGTTTATGCATTTGTAGTTTTCAGCAGTAGACTCATTGAAACTAATGAGCCTAAGTTAGTAGTATCTGCCAATTTCATTGGGTCTTTTTTATCACCCTAAGGCTCATTGTTCTCTATAATCCTCCCACACGTGCTCAAAAACTTGTACCTGGTGCAATGCAGTAAATACAGTAATATTATAACTACAAAAAAAACCAAACAAATACATAGAATTCAGAGCCAGAGGGTTAAAAGACAATAAAAGACTATGAAACTGACCTGGCTAGAGGATAAAAACCACACTGCAAAATAGAATTGCCAGTGAGCAGCCTTCTCATTCTGATGAAGGGACTGAGAGTGAATTGGATGCCAAGCTGGCACCAACACTGCTGCTGGGATTTGTGTACTCACCAGCTGTGTGATAGCAGCATATTGTTTACATCATGTGATGATTCTGATGGGCCGCTCGCCAACAACTGCCTCCTTCTTTAAAGGCAGAGAGACACCAGGTGTGAGCAAACTTTGCAAGCCCAACATGCTCAAAGAAGCACCCACTTGCTTCCCAGCCCTGAGCTCTGCTCACCTACTGCACTATCTGCTCTACCTATCGCATTCTTCAAAAGAAAGATGTGGGAGACGTATTGCTGCTTGGATCAACACCTTAGCTGGTACTATATTTATCCATGTTCCTATACCTCTTATGTACTTGCTACATCTTGTGATCTGTGTCTTGGCAATGTACTAATCTGATGTAGGCATTAAAGCCTTTGGTAGAAAGAGCTAGGAATTCAAGTTCTTTTTCCAGCACTGAGAGCCAGGACAGTCAATGAATTACAATTGTAACAAGCAACAAACTGCTACCTGCAATTGAATCTCTAATCACCGTGCAGAGCAATTGTTACTATGGAATTCTTGTTCTTCACTACTTACCCTTTCCTTGTGCTATATCGATAAAGAAAGGAGTCTCTGGTCGCTCATCTAATTCTTCAGAGTGGTCAATGAGCGCTTCTTTCACTGCTTGGAATCCAGACAGCACTACAAAGGGTACATGTCCTAACCATATGGTGTAAATATTTCCATATTGCTTTGCCAGCTAACATTTGGGTAAAATAGAGGAGAGGAATGTTATGTTATGTTCAAAGAAAGCAGATGGCTATTTCAACTTAATGTGTGGCTTCAGCCTTCCTCACTTCTGCAGCTTCTTGCTATGTGCAGTTCTTTGCCAGCACCTGCTTTTCCTTCCTTCCTTCCTTCCTTATTCCTTCCTTCCAGCCCATTTGTTTTATTCCCCGCTGCTTGTGTTTTCCCTGCCTGGGGGGGGGGGGGAGGCTTATAAATGTATTCAGTAAACAAATACATAAAGCAAATGTGGACTAACAAAGAGTGTGGAAGAGCCCTTGAAAAAGGCCTGTTCTGTTTGTCTCCTGTTTTCTGTTGTCTTCTCAATCTGCAAGTTCCCCTCTGGCATTCCGGGAAAAAAAGGGATTGTGAGCTCCATCTTCACTGCCAAGAGAACTTGATGCCCATTAATCAGTTGCAATGGGGAAAGTACACATCATTTTAGGACATGCAGCTGCAACATAAAATAGAAGAGAAGGAAGACAAGCTCCAGGGCTGCTTAATCAGCTGAGCTTCTTGTTTTGCAAAATGTGTTTTAGAGATATGCCTTCTTCAACCAGCAGCTGTATGCAACACCCATAATAATATTAAAACCAGGGTTTTTTTCAGCCAGAACTCAGCAGAACACAGTTCCAGCACTTCTCAGGTGGGTTCTGGAAGCTCTTAGGTGGGTCCCACTGCCCTTCTAAGAGAACAAGCACAGCTTTCATAGTGAATTCTGGCACCTCTTTTTCTAGAAAAATAGCACTGGTTAAAAGTAATGTAAAACTAAAAATACAAGATTATGATAAATACTGCAAAGCACAAAACCACAGAATTGGGGCATGGGTCATTATGTGGAATCAGGAAAATACACATGCCAAAAGGTTGCAGTTTCGATATGGCATGTGTCGACTCGTAGGTGGTAGCAGAATCACCTTGTGGACTCCCTGTCTCAGTGCCATTCGTTTCACAGCTGCAGTTGGTGCTGCCCTCTTTGTGGGAGCAGTACTTGGAGATTAGTATTTACTGCAGAGATCCGTTAAGATGAAAGGGCTATATTAGTCTTTGAACTGCATTTTTATAGTTTCTTTTTTTCTCTCTCTTCACTTTATTGAAATTCATTAATATCATTACAAATTTAACTTCACAAATACACATACACATGCATACAAAGAGAAAAAAAATTAAATTTGAATTACTATAAGATGTTGATTTAAACTTCAAATTCCACTTAGATTTTCACTAAGCTAAGGTCAAATAATATTACATAAAATAAAAATAACATATATCAAAGTAAAATAAAATGATAAAATAATTGTGGACTTCCCATCATTTCCCGGTATAGTTGACATTTACGATTTTGAATGCACTTATAAATATTGCCTTACTTTTAACGTACCTTCGAATACTTTCTTACAACATATCATACCAATTTTTCTTTGTTTCTTAATATTTTACTTACACAAGGGTCATTCAAACACTGCCATAGATAGTATGTCACTGTTATTTTATTTTTTCTGTACGTATCTCTTAAACATTTCCCACTTTTGAAAAAATGATTGCTTTGTGTTACTTCTTAACCTATTTGTTAACTGAGCCATTTCCACATAGTCTAATAATTTATTTTGCCATTCCATTAATGTTGCTATCTTTCCCCCTCTTCCAATTAGATGCTATTAATAGACGAGTGGCAGCTGTTGCATATAGAAAGATTTCTCTTGTATTTTTCGGAATATCTCTGCCCAAGATTCCGAACAGAAAAGCTTCTGGTTTCTTTAGGAATGTTACTTTAAAGATTTTTTTTTTCATCTCATCATAAATAATATTCCAGAACTCTTTAATTAAAATTTATAAAGAGTTTCTAATTTGAGTGAACAAAATGAAGACTTTTAAAGCCTAAACAACTTGAATAGCATATGCCAGTTTGTATTGGATGAAGCACTGCTCTGGACTCATGTTGAGGACCTATGTGCTCAGTCCATTTTTAATGCATTTTCTTGTGTCTTGTGTGTGTGTGGTTCCTGCTGTGGGGCTTCAGATAGGGTGCTCATGTACACTAGAAGTAATGCCTTTAGAAAATTGGGAAGAATAAAGGTAAATACTTCTCCATGTTAAATCTCTGGTTGCTTATAAAAAATGCATGTTATGTGCTTCCTCAATGCAATGGTGTAGAACAAGTTATCTTTTTGATCGCTAATTTCTGAGTGCACATTTTCAGCTTTTATATCGTTTTATGCTTTTAAGTATTAATAATAATACCCTTACATAATACACAGGGGCAGTGCCTGGAATGGACTAATTCCAAGCAACAAAATCACTGAATAATTTCAAAAATAATATCTGAATTGTTTATCTTATTTTGTATTTTTTAAAAAAATTCTTAGTTGCTTTTTCTTGCTCTTGTTACATCTGAGAACAGTTTATAAAAATTCTAGGTGATCTGAACATGAATTAAATTTCTTTGGCAATGGAGCCTTGGGTGATTTTTAATTAAATACAGTTCTAAGTTTAATTCCCTAATTTATAAATGTAGGGGATTTGTTGCATTCAATTCTGTTTTTAATTGGGGCCATTGCATTTAACATTTAAACCACTGCTACTGTTTAAGCTTAAATAACTGTTGGGGAAAACCGATTAATCAATTGTTGACATTAGATTCAGTTATGATGAAGGAATAAGTACCTTAATCAAAGTATCATCACGAGGCTTCACTCCAATCCGCCACATGCCTCCAATGAGAGGAAGCTGGAGAGGTCCAGGAGGATAGTGCCTGTTTGACCAGAGTTGTTTCAGGAAGCGAAGAATCAGAAGAACCACCAGCAGAACAATAAAAAATGCCTGTATCTCCATCTTTCTTTGCCTTTATCCTTGTTTCTTTCTAGGATGCCTTCTTAGGTTCAAACCTCTTTCTCTAAGGACTTTTTGCTTTCCTCAGAGACATCAGCATTTCTCTCTCTTTTTATATGCTCCATCATTATTATTATTATTTTTTTAAAAAAAGCAGTAAGCATTCTGACACCATATTCAATTAGCCTCGGAATGTAATTCCAAAGCTAAACACTATAATGATTCTTATGTGTGTCACTCAGATAAGAGGAGGTGTGTTTAATATGAATTGCAACAAGTATCCAGGGAAGTTTACTGTAAGATGGACTTTGGAAATATGTGTACCATAAGTTATTATTTTTATTATTTATTATTTATTCAATTTACATACCACCCTTTAACAAAAGATCCCAGGGTGGTGTACAACATTTAGAATACATTTTATGGGGAGAACCCAATGGCACCCACCGAGCCTCCTTGTTCACAGGCTTCACTGCCTGTGATTTCTAAGGGTCCCCGCTTCGCCGTAGCGGCAGGACCCGAACCCGCGGAGCAGACTTCTCTCGGAGCTCCGGGAGAAGTCCGCCATTAATCGCTGGCGCCGACCAGATACAGAAGGGGGAGGTGTGAGGAGGTCGAGGAAATTAGGTTTATGAAAATAAGATGTGAAATTATACATGTTTTCGGTATTGTGTATGTCTTTATTGTTGTTGTTTGTGTTTATATGCTTTAATTGGAAACTTTAATAAATATCATTTTAAAAAAAAGAATACATTTTATGGAGCAAAATAATATTTATCATAAATAATAATAAAGTTCAAGGAATAAAAATGTATATATGCAATGATCTCCCCAGGAAGGTCCTGCTAGTACCTTCATTATACACTTTTTGATGCCAGGAGAAAACGTTGGATGGTTTTTGTTTTTGTTATTATTATTTATTATCTGTTTTACATGTTGAAAAATATATCAAAACCGTAGGAATGATTGAATGAGTGTCATTTCTCAGGGGTCCTCAAGTCTCTCTCTCTCTCTCTCTCTCTCTCTCTGTGTGTGTGTGTGTGTGTGTGTACAGAAAATATCTCTATGAAGGACACCAACTTATGCTCAAAGGCCTGTTCTCATGTTCTCCTGGCTGACATATCTAGCTATCTCATCAAAACCCTCATGCCTTTCCTGGTTCATAAAGTTCAAATGCAGAGAAGCGATTATTCTGATTTATGACTGTGTTTACTCCTTCCTTCGGTTGGGTTTTCTTACCCTTCTGAAACAGCCTTTGATTGTGTTATCACACCTGATCCACCTGGCCTTGAATATTATAGATCAGACTATAATTTGTTCTCTTTTCTTAAGGTAAAGGTAAAGGGTAAAGGGACCCCTGACCATTAGGTCCAGTCGTGACCGACTCTGGGGTTGTGGCGCTCATCTCGCTTTACTGGCCGAGGGAGCCGGCGTACAGGTTCCAGGTCATGTGGCCAGCATGACTAAGCCGCTTCTGGCAAACCAGAGCAGCACATGGAAACGCCGTTTACCTTCCCACCGGAGCGGTACCTATTGATCTACTTGCACTTTGATGTGCTTTCGAACTGGGACCGAGCAACGGGAGCTCACCCCGTCGCGGGTATTCAAACCACCAACCTTCTGATCGGCAAGCCCTAGGCTCAGTGGTTTAGACCACAGCGCCACCCACATTCCTGTGAGGGGAATAGGGGACCCCTAACAACTCTTAACGGGGACGCAGGTGGCGCTGTGGGTTAAAGCCTCAGCGCCTAGGACTTGCCGATCGAAAGGTCGGCGGTTCGAATCCCTGCGGCGGGGTGCGCTCCCGCTGCTCGGTCCCAGCGCCTGCCAACCTAGCAGTTCGAAAGCACCTCCGGGTGCAAGTAGATAAATAGGGACCGCTTACCAGCGGGAAGGTAAACGGCGTTTCCGTGTGCGGCTCTGGCTTGCCAGAGCAGCGATGTCACGCTGGCCACGTGACCCGGAAGTGTCTCCGGACAGCGCTGGCCCCTGGCCTCTTAAGTGAGATGGGCGCACAACCCCAGAGTCTGTCAAGACTGGCCCGTATGGGCAGGGGTACCTTTACCTTTACTTTTAACAACTCTTAACATCTTTAACAAACTACACTTCCCAGGATGCTTTGGGGGAAGCCATGACTGTTGAAAGTGGTATGATACATCTTCAAATGAATAGTACAGATGGTGTCTAGAATTGAACCTGTACTTTATGCAGCTCATGACCCAATTTCTTTCCCCTGGATAACTAAAGAAGCATTACCTTCCATACAATGGGAACTGAACAGTGTATAGTTGAAGAGTAATGAGTTGGTAGCAAAAGATAGACAAGAAACCAGGGAATATTATAGTGTGATATCTGATGTGTAAGTGGGATATTTTTGAAAAAGATATTGCTAATCAAAAGAAAAAAACAGCTGCTAACTGGGGAAATTGTTAGTGTGAACAGAAAGAAAAATGGATCAGTGAAGGTCTATGAGAAGCTGTAAGGATTAAGGAAACCATTAGAGTTGATAAACAACCATAAATCTAATAAATTTTAACCAATTTGGGGTAAAAGAAATTTGAATTCAGTGATAAATGTACCAAATTATTTTCTAGATTAATCTCTACAGAGCAAAGAGAAAAGATAATGTCAAACATTCCCACTTCTCTGTCTGTTTCACTAATAGAAAAATCCTGCTAATTCGGAGTCTGCAGTCATACTTATTGGTTTTCTCTGGAAACACCCCTGAATAATTTTATTCCTTATAAAAATTACTTCTCTTTTTGTTCATGACTTACACCAAGATTCTCAACCTTCTTTATTCTTCTTCCTTTAATGGTCCCAGAATCCTTCCACTTCTGATGTCAAAACCAATTCATAAATTCTGCCAAAGCCAAGAAAGAGCATCTGCACACCATTTGGTTTCTGGCTCCATGAGATTGTACCCCTCTTTCTCAAACTAACTATCCGAAATGAAGGCTTCTATCAGGGAAGACAGTTCTGGTTAATATAAAAGTAATCTTCTTATGTAGCAAACCTATAATATGAATGCAAAGTTGGTGGGAAGCATTGTTAAATATAAAATAACCAAGAGGATCAAGGAGATGGAGTGACTCCCCTTTTGTGGAACAATTGCAGCACTTGGGACTTTTTAGTTTAGAGAAACTAAGTGGTGACATGATAGAAGTTTATAAGCTTATGCATGATGTGGAGGCCGTGAATAGATAAGAAAGTTTTTCTCCTTCTCTCATAGCAGTAGAACTTGTGGACAGCAAAGGAAGCTGCATGTTGGATGACATTGGACTAGATGGGCATCACACTCTGCCTATATTCTCAAAGTGCACAACTGGGCAGTTAGTGGAAGATAGTGGAAGACCTCACACTCAGCACAACCATTCCCTCCCCCTCCCCCCCTTTTTTAATTAGAATATACAGTACCAAGAATCTTCTCATCTTGGCTCTCTTTTGTGCTGCCATCAGAGAACTCTCTGCCATTCAGATACCCGTCTTCAAAAGAAGATATAGGTCTGTGCTTATTTCAATGTTTGTTTGGGGGTATGTGTGGAATGATCCATGTATTCCAATATGCTTAGGCAGCATGTTTTTTCTTAAACTCAATTCTTCAGCCTAGGAATTATTGTCACCATGGCTTCCATTAATCAAACACTGAGTCATACAATAAGTGGATCTTCTCCATTTCATCACACACACACACACACACACACACACACACACACACAACCCCCCCCCCCCAAAAAAAAGGACCTAACTTAACACTTGCACCCAGGAACCTTGATTGTGGGAAAGCTGCTAAGCCATTACAAGTTAACTGACCATGACCATGTTGAAAATAAGACAAGTGAACAATCATCATAAGAGCAGCATCAAATAACATCATATAAAGGGAATGAAACTGACAAAAGCTCACTGAGATAAAACAGTTTTAGGGGTTGCTTAAGGGTGGCAAGAAAATGGTTCAAGCAGTTGTCATATGTTCAGTTGTCAGATGTTAAATGTCATTTGTCACTGGTACTCATCAGCCTAGATGACCTTAGTGGTGTACACCAGAGAGCAGAACATCTAAGCCTTGGAGGTTATAAGGCCACCTTCAGGCCCAAGTTTGTTTATGTGGGTGTAAGGAGCTTTTCCAAGGCCTGTACAGTGGTACCTTGGTTCTCAAATGCCTTGGTTCTCAAATGCCGAAAACCCAGAAGTAAGTGTTCCGGTTTTTGAACATTTTTCGGAAGCCGAATGTCCAATGCGGCTGTTGGCTATTGTTTCCAGGGCACCTGCACCGATCAGAAGCTGTGCCTTGGTTTTCAAACATATCACAAGTCAAACGGACTTCTGGAACAGATTAAATTTGGCGCTTTTGTTTTTGCATTTTTATTTTGAGGCTTTTTCGGTTAATTTGTTTTTGTGACTGTGGAACCCAGTTCAGCTACTGATTGATTGATTGATTGATTGATTGTGTGACTGCGGAAGTGGATAAAAGCCCTCATCCAAACAATGACTATCATCAGTGCAGGTAAGGGGGGGGGAAATAATTTTAATTTTTATCATCTACAATACTGTCTTATTTATTTTATAGTACAGAAGCAAGAGATTCTGCAGATGTTCTATGAATGTCCCGGACACTGTAGAGCATATCCTCTTTCATTGCCCATTGTACAGTACGCTCCGTCAACGCGTGCTGTCCCCCCTTTCGGGTGGTCTGGAACCCCAGCAAGCTGAATGTGTGGGACTCTACCTATCCGACGCTGACCAAAGGGTAACGGCGGGGGTAGCCGAGTTTTTGGCAGCAGTCCTCCAAGGAGCAGGTTAACAAGGAAAACCACTGATTCCATATGTATATATTTATATTTATATGTAGCCAACTCCTGCCTTTTTATATATATCTCAAGGCTTTTATATGTTATTTTCCTTTTATGGTTTTACCAACATAATGCCTAATAAAGGTTTGATAAGTAAGTAAGTAAGTAGTACAGTACACTGATTATTGCTTTTGTTTTATGGGTCAATGGTTCGTTAGATAGTAAAATTCATGTTAAACTGCTGTTTTAGGGGTTGTTTATAAAAGTCTGGAATGGATTAATCCGTTTTGCGTTACTTTCTATGGGAAAGCGCGTCTTGGTTTTGGAACACTTTGGTTTTGGAACAGACTTCCGGAACGGATTAAGTTTGAGAACCAAGGTACCACTGTACTCATGAGTGCCTGGCTGACACACCTAGCTATGCCATCAAAACCCTCAATTATCCTTGGCACAGGAATTTGTACCCATTACATATGTGCCGTTTCTTGTTCATCAAGTTCAAGCGAGGAGTTGGAGCAAGTTCATTAAGTTCACTAAGTTCATAATTCTGATTGTGACTATGATTACTGATTCATTCTGGGGTGGAGCTTTCCTTCTGCATTTGAAAAAGAATTTGCTTATTATTATTACACCTCATCTGTTTGGTCTTCCCTATTGTAGATAACATTCTAATTTGGTATATTTTGTCAGCTACAGACCTTCTGGAATGGCACAGGTCCTCTTAAACCTTGTAAATCTGGTTCTTGGGATGGGTTGTGGACTGAAAGTGCCTCTGACCCCATGTTAGATTACTAGCAGCAGGACAACAAGGGCAATCATGCCCTTTTGCCACCTGTAGGCCTCCAAGTGGTCTTCAGTATTATCAGCCATGATACCCTGTGTGAGTGAATGAACTGAATCCCCTTCTGTCTTATAGGTGGGCTCCATAACTTGGTATTGGAAGACCATTGATCCTGCCATATAGGATTGTTCAAGAATTATCAGAGCTGCCTGCTATGCTAATTCATATCTATCCAAAACCATGGGACATTGTCATCTTTGGGAAGTAATCCCTTTGGTATGCCAACAACACCCAGTTCTTTGGCTCCTTATCATCTCATCCACATGTTGGACAGGAAGGTCTGAAAGTAGCTTGAAAACATGCATGAGAACATAGGGTTCCAGTTTGTGGAAAGGATTATAAGCCATCACAAGGTAACATAGCATCAACATGCTTAAAATGAAGAAAGTGAACAGATTGTCAAACAAAATCCATAAAATTCTTTGAAAGTGATCTGGAAACTAGAATTAATCCAGAATGTAGCAGCTAGACTAGTGAATGGGAGTGGCTGCCAAAACAACATAACACCGGTCCTGAAAGACCTACATTGGCTCCCAGTACTTTTCTGAGCACAATTCAAAGTGTTGGTGCTGACCTTGAAAGCCCTCAACAGCCTCGGCCCAGTATACCTGAAGGAGTGTCTCCACCCCCATCATTCTGCCCTGACACTGAGGTCCAACTCTGAGGACCTTCTGGCGGTTCCCTCACTGTGAGGTTACAGGGAACCAGGCAGAGGGCCTTCTTGGCAGTGGCACCTGCCCTATGAAACACCCTCCCACCGGATGTCAAGGAAATAAACAGCTATCTGACTTTTAGAAGACATCTGAAAGCAGCCCTGCCCTGTCTAGGGAAGTTTTTAATGTTTGACCTTTTATTGCGTTTTTAATATATTGTTGGAAGCCGCCCAGAGTGGCTGGGGAGGCCCAGCCAGATGGGCAGGGTATAAGTAATAAATTGTTATTGTTATTGTTATTGTTATTGTTATTGTTATTGTTATTGTTATTGTTATTGTTATTGTTATTGTTATTGTTATTGTTATTGTTATTGTTATTGTTAAGCCAGTAATGCAAATGAGAAAAGCTTACTAGCAGCACTTCACATAGATGTAGCTTTTCCAAGGCCTGTACTTGTGAGTGTCTGGCTGATATATCTAACTATGCTATCAAAACCCTCATTGATCCCTGGCAAAGGGACTTCTGACCATAACACATATGCTTGACTCACACCCTTTCTGGCTCATTAAGTTCAAGTGAGGAAACTATATACTTCTAATTATGCCTAGGATTACTGCTTTACTGTGGGGTGGGGTTTTCTTAGCCATTTGAAAAGGCTTTGATTATGCTATTAAACCGCGTCCATGATCTTGCATATTATAGATCCCATTCTGATTTGCAGATTCCCTGCCCATCAACTGCCCCAGAAAAAAGGGACAATCCTCTGCAACCTCGTGCAATTTCGGGTTGACGCGCTGCCTAGAATGTGCATTTTAGGGCACCAAGCAAAGGAAAAGTGCCCTTTGTGATTTTGTGAGCCAAGGAAGATTATTCACTGGTGGGAGTCATGTCAGCCTGTTTTGATGCGGTGCTCAGTGTGCCCAGTGGCACGAAGATGAGCTTCTACCCTGACAGTCCACCTGGCCCCTCTTCTGGATCTGGGTGGGCCCCTCCTCAGAGTCCAATTTCTCCAGTTCCACACCCTCATCATAATCCTCCTCTGCCTCTGACATCAGGGAGCCCTTTGCACACTCTGGCAGGTGCCCTCCTCTTCAGTGTGCCTGCTGTCACAACTCCCACAGCTAATAGACCCCCCACCCCTGTCATTCTTTTCTTGGTAGTGGCGTCCCTGCCACTTTCCCCTTCTTATTATTCACTGTCACAATAGTGGCATCAGCTCTAGCAGCTTCTCCACCACCTCCATGTTCTGAGAGAGGGTCAAAGAGGTATCTTTCTTTGGAGTCAGCCATTTTGTGTGGGTTGGCTGGGGAAATGGCTCCATTACTGAAGCACTCTCTCTCTCTCTTTTTTAAGGCTTTAAAATAAATCTGTTTGAAAAGGCCTTTCTAGCCAGCCCCACAAGCTGCAGCATTGGCACCCTCATTTTGCAAGCCACCTTGGCCAGCATACTGGGATGAAGGATTTCCCTTGGTCCTTTCTCAGAGCCCAGAAAGGATAGAGGTTGCCAGGTTAACTGGGTGTGAAGTGACAGGGAAAGAATAAACTGTGCGGGAGAACAAAGACAGAGATCATTTAGAGCAGGCTGAAGGCTGGCAAAGAAAGATGTCTTAGACACCAGAGCTGTACTGCTGTGGAGAACAAGCTACAACCGTCTCTGGCATGTCTTCAAGAGCCAGTGTGGTGTAGTGGTTAAGAGTGGTAGACTTATAATCTGGTGAACCGGGTTCGCGTCTCCGCTCCTCCACATGCAGCTGCTGGGTGACCTTGGGCCAGTCACACTTCTTTGAAGTCTCTCAGCCCCACTCACCTCACAGAGTGTTTGTTGTGGGGGAGGAAGGGAAAGGAGAATGTTAGCCGCTTTGAGACTCCTTAGGGTAGTGATAAAGCGGGATATCAAATCCAAACTCCTCCTCCTCTTCTTCTTCCAAAGGAGCACAATCTCTGGGTGACCACCTGGCACCCAACTTTTGTAATGGTAGTTAAAGTAAAAGACTGATTCACCTGTCGGAAAAACTCAGATTAAAAGCATCCACTGTCCTAAATGCAGCAATCTGAGGGAGATTTTTTCCACCATTTATTAGATTATCCCCAGATGAGGGAAATCCAAATTCCTTGGGGGAAATGTACAAGATCACAATTCTTTGCAGTGGCTGCCATCTAGACAACACTAAATGAAGGACAGCACAGGCTCGGAGCATAGCCAGAGCACACTGAGTGAAAAGGGAATTGAAATCACCATTTTTGCACTGGTCATTCTGTGTATGCTCTGGTAAGGTAAAGGTAAAGGTACCCCTGCCCGTATGGGCCAGTCTTGCCAGACTCTAGGGTTGTGCGCTCATCTCACTCTATAGGCCGGAAGCCAGCGCTGTCCGCAGACACTTCTGGGTCACGTGGCCAGCGTGACAAGCTGCATCTGGTGAGCCAGCGCAGCACACAGAATGCCGTTTACCTTCCCGCTGGTAAGCGGTCCTTATTTATCTACTTGCACCCGGGGGTGCTTTCAAACTGCTAGGTTGGCAGGTGCTGGGACCGAACGACGGGAGCGCACCCCGCCACGGGGATTCGAACCACTGACCATGCGATCGGCAAGTCCTAGGTGCTGAGGTTTTACCCACAGCGCCACCCGCGTCCCACGTCCACCTGCGTCCCGCGTCCACGTACTAGAGCACCCGAGAGTGCTCTAGTACTCATTCTCAAATCTGGCTTGTCTAAAACTTGGGTTTGCCCTATAATCACACACTTATAGGTAGCGAAGGCATGATTCATGAGATTTCATTTTAGCTCTGCAGCCGATATTTGGGAGTGGCTAACATTTCGGCCAACAAAGTATTTTTTCACACAACACTTGCATTTGCTCTCAGAAGATGTAGTGATTCCGGTCAACTTGGATGGCTTGGAAAGAGAATCAGACAGGTTCATGGAGGGTAAAGCTATTAATAATTGCTACAAGCCACAAGGGCTATGTTCTACCTCCGCTGTGATGGTTCTGCATCCTTTGTCTCACACACATGAACAAGCTCAGGAATGGAAGAGAAAGAAGTTTGAGTTCAGTGAGAAGGGAGATACACTGAAAGGGGGGGAGTGGCTGTTCTAAGCAATGACAGAAGTTTGAGTAAATTAGGGGTGGAATAACACTGAGAGGGAAATGGCACTTTGAAGCAACATCTGAGGTTTGGGTAAAACCTAGGTGGAGTAATACTGAGAGGAAGAAAGGGACTGTTTTCAACCATGGAAGAGGCTTAGGGAGTGGCAGTTTAAAACAAAGTTTGAATACAGTGAGAAGGGAGTTTGAAAGGCTCTGCTGTGCTGGCTTTTTGGTGTTTGTGCACCAGCAGGTGGTGCTGTGGTCTAAACCACTGAGCCTAGGGCTTGCCTATGGGAAGGTCGGCGGTTTGAATCCCCACGATGGGGTGAGCTCCTGTTGCTCGGTCCCAGCTCCTGCCAACCTAGCAGTTTGAAAGCATGTCAAAGTGCAAGTAGATAAATAGGTACTGCTCCAGTAGGAAGGTAAACGGCATTTCCGTGTGCTGCTCTGGTTCGCCAGAAGCGGCTTAGTCATGCTGGCCACATAACCTGGAAGCTGTCTGCAGACAAACGCCGGCTCCCTCGGCCAGTAAAGCAAGATGAGCACTACAGCCCCAGAGTCATCCGCTACTGGACCTAACGGTCAGGCGTACCTTTACCTTTATATCCATCTCTGCAGTTTCTCCTTGTCAAAACTGGTATTTATTTTATTTTTTTTTTTTGTCTTCAAACAAATTGCTCAGCATTCCTGCATCCCTGCTTTACTCTAGCCTCTGCTCTTGCTTAAAACCACAGTTGTCTCCCTGCCCCTCCATTTTACTCAAACATCTGCTGTTGAAGAAAAGGATAATGGAAGTGTGGGAGGAATGAAATAAATAGAAAGGACCATAAATTATTTTTATATGCAGTATCGGCAGCAAGAATACTACTGGCCCAAAAATGGAAGCAGGAAGAATTACCATCGATAGAAGAATGGAGAATGAAATTAATGGACTACGCAGAATTAGATAAATTAACAGGAAGGGTCCGAAACCGACGAGATCACAAGTTCACCAAGGACTGGAGCAAATTTGTGGATTATATGAAAAGCATTTGTGATACGCAAATAACGTTTGTGGGTTTACAGGAAGCTTTGTGAAGAAATAATATTAGAAACACTGTAAAAAAGGGAACGAGGGAACAGGTTTATTCAAAACAAAAGGCAATGTTAAATTTAGAATTGCGGATAGAAGATTAGAAAACGGAAGATTCGCGGATGAGCTGAAGGAAGTCAAAATTATGTATCTGTGATAATATTGAAAATGTATGTTTAAATCTTGTATTGGAAATTGAATAAAAATAATTAAATTTTAAAAAAGGAAGTGTGGGAGGAAATGGCTGTTTTAAACTTCTCCCTCTTCCATTGCTTAGTTGTGCTAAAACATTCTGTGATAAAGCACATTCTCAGCATGAGCCAAGGTTCATGCTTTGAAGATGACACCAAGCTGGCAAGCTTCAGCTTCTCTGCATCTGGGCCATGTGATTGACAGCTATGTCAACCAAAGCACTTATTCTAAAATATGTGTATAGAACAAAGGCACATAACTTGTACAGTCATACCTCGGGTTGAATGTGCTTCGGGTTGAGCGTGTTTGAGTTGCACTCCGCGGCAACCTGGAAGGAACGGAGCCCATTACTTCCGGGTTTCACTGCTTGCGCATGCGCAGATGCTCAAATTGACATCATGCGCATGCGCAGAAGCGTTTTACTGATGTATGATGTCAAAATGTTTCTAATGTACCAAATTTGATTCTGCCAAATTTCTTCAGTAAGGATGTCTTAAAAATACGGTTTGGGGTGTGAGGAATCCAAATCTGCTATTATTTTCTGTGAATGGACAACAATCATAAATTAAAGAATGAATGGTGATGATGGTAACTGCCCACTATATCTATGATTGCAAAGTTCACATGTTATAATTGCTACATGAGTCCATGCCCAAAACATGTTGGAAGAGCTTGCCAAGAGAAGCAGTGCATCGTAGAGATGTCATATTCAACCAAATCTTCACAGTTGCTGAAACCAAGTCTTCATACACCCAAACAAATGAGTCATTTGATGGCATGTGGACTAGCCACTTTGAATGAAATTGATATCCAGTGGGAAAATTCTATTGGAAAAGGAACCACTGTTGTTTCTTTCATTAAGTTGCTACACTGGCTCCCCAACCTTTCTGCTATAACTTCTTGCTCTTCGAAGTTCCACGGAATGATTGGTGCTGATATTGCAATTTTAATTCCTGGCAATTGTTCTGCAACACACTTCTATGATTAAATCATAATTTCAAAAGGTTTTCAACACATTTCTGGTGATGACTGAGGAATAGACACCCGGAGCCACTTGCAGGACTCTCAGCCTATTATGATTTCAGTCACAGAAGTGTCAAACAAAAATTGGGATCTTAGGGTGGTATTCAGATAAGTTGCACTCACAGTAGACCCATTGAAACTAATGAGCTTAACTTTGTCGTGTCAGCCCATATAGTTAAAGCTATGGTTTTCCCAGTAGTGATGTATGGAAGTGAGAGCTGGACCATAAAGAAGGCTGATCGCCAAATAATTGATGCCTTTGAATTATGGTGCTGGAGGAGACTCTTGAGAGTCCCATGGACTGCAAGAAGATCAAACCTATCCATTCTCAAGGAAATCAGCCCTGAGTGCTCACTGGAAGGACAGATCCTGAAGCTGAGGCTCCAATACTTTGACCACCTCATGAGAAGAGAAGACTCCCTGGAAAAGACCCTGATGTTGGGAAAGATGGAGGGCACAAGGAGAAGGGGATGACAGAGGACGAGATGGTTGGACAGTGTTCTCGAAGCTACAAACATGAGTTTGACCAAACTGCGGGAGGCAGTGGAAAACAGGAGTGCCTGGTGTGCTCTGGTCCATGGGGTCACGAAGAGTCGGACACAACTAAATGACTAAACAACAACAAGTGAGCTGGAAGCTCCCCCTCCCTTGTCCTGGGAAGAGATTATGATCTCCATTTTCACTGCCAAGGGAACTTGGTGCCCATAAATCTGCTGGGAGGGAAGAGGTATACAGCATTCAAGGCCATGTTGCAATATAAATGTTGCAAGCACTCGAACAGAAGGAACACAAGCTCCAGAACAGCTCAGGACTGCAATGTCTCAAGGACCGCCTGTCTCCATATGCACGTATCTAAACTCTGAGATCATTTTCTGAAGCCCTTCTTAGCGTGCCTCCTCCACAAGAATTCAGGAAGGTGCCACCTTCCGGATTCCTTGTGGAGGAGGCAACATGAGAATGTGAAATGCTCTCCACAGGGCGGTTTGGTTAGTGCCTTTATTATATACTTCTTGGCACCAGACAAAAATGTACTTCTTCAGCCACATTTATAAATCTATGGGTTACATCAGAGTTGATTTTGTTGATTTACCGTTTTAACCCATGCTACTGTTTAAGCTTAAACATAATAATGGCTGTGGAAAATAGATAAAACAATTGTTGGCATTAGACTGAGAAATAAGTACCTTAATGAAAGTATCTTCATGAACCTTCAACCCAGTCTGCTGCATGCCTCCAATGAGAGAAAGCTGAAGAGGTCCTGGAGGGTACTGCATATTTGACCATAGCTGTTTCAGCAAGTGCAGAATCAGAAGAGCTTTTATTCTGTGTTTGAAAGAGGCTTTGATGATGATAATGATGATGATGATGATATAGGACTGTTCAAGAAGGAACAGGGCTATCTGCCATGCTAATTCATATCTACCTGAAGCCATTGGACATAGTCATCTAGAGTATCTAGGAAGTGGTGGCTTTAGTATGCTGACTGCACCCAGCTCTTGGACTTCCTATCATCTGATCCACAAGCTTGATAAAGTAGAGTTTTTGCAGAAAGGTTTGCAAGCCATCACAAGGCAACTTGCCATCAAAACGTTTAAAATGAAGCAAGTGAACAAATATAATAAGGATATTGTAAAATGAAATCTATACAAATGATAAAACCAGCAATACAAGTGATAAAAGCTTACCAGTGTTAGTGCTAGAGGTAGGTCACGTGCGTAGAGGTAACCTTAGTGTAATCTTAGGTGTACATGTAACCATAAGTGTAATCTTTTGTTACTTCCATAAGTCTAACCTGTACTCATAATCGTCTGACTGACGTATCTAGCTATGCCAATAAAACCCTCATTGATCTCTGGCATAGGGACTTGTGTCTATAACATATGTGTGTGACTTGTGCCTTTTCATTAAGTTCAAGTGAGGAAACAATATAATTCTGATTGTGACTATGATTGCTGATATGATACGATAATCTTTATTGTCATTGTCCCATACAGAACAATGAAATTGAAAAAATCACACATTCAAAAACCAACAAGCCTGCTATCCCAGCTATCCCAGCCTGGTTAGCTGCCTAAAAACTCTGATACCCCATAATTAAATACAATATACTCCCATAGAGACTACCTTACACTGCGTTTAAAACCAAAACCGCATTTGGATAGAAACTGTTTCTCAGGCAGCTAGTCCTAGTCTTTATAACCCTGTACCTTCTTCCAGAAGGCCGAAGCTGAAAGAGATCATTTCCGGGGTGCGCACTATCCTGCGCTATCTCTGCAGCTTTCTTATGGTACCTGGAAGCATAGATTTGATCCAAGGTGGGAAGAGTGCACCCAATTATTCTCTCCGCAGTCTTTACAACCCTGGACAGCATTGTTTTCTCCCTGGCCTTGCAGCTCCCAAACCACACACAGAGACCATAAGTTAATACACTCTCAACAGTACAATGGTAAAATGCCTTAAACAGGTCCTTTGAGAGATTATTTTTCCAAAGGATTCTCAGAAAATATAACCTCAGAAAATGATTGGGTGGGGATGACTTTTCTTCCACATTTGAAAAAGGTTTTGTTTGTTATTTTTACACCTAGAACTCCTTCATTACACCATTATTATTTTTACAGCTGGAACTCTCTGGAACTGTGTCATCTAGAGGGGCTCTTAATCAGTCATATCAGTGTCCCTCTACCTCCATTTTACTCAAACTTCTTCCATTGAAGGAAAGGATAGTGGAAGTGAGGTGAATGGCTGTTTTGAACTTCTCTTTCTTCCATTCCTTAGCTGTAATATAGGATGTGGTCTTCAAATAGTCCATAGTGCCTCCACACAACATATTTCATTCCTGATCGGGATGCGGGTAGCGCTGTGGTCTAAACCACCAAACCTCTTGGACTTGCAGATTGGAAGGTTCTAATCAGCAGCTCTAATGCACATGATGGGGTGAGCTCCCGTTGCTCTGTCCCAGCTTCTGCCAACCTAGCAGTTCGAAATCACACCAGTGCAAGTAGATAAATAGGTACCACTGTGGTGGGAAGGTAAATGGTGTTTCCATGCGCTCTGGCTTCCATCACGGTGTTCCATTGCACCAGAAGCAGTTTAATCATGATGGCCACATAACCCAGAAAGCTGTCTGCAGACAAACACCAGCTCCCTTGGCCTGAAGCAAGATGAGTGCCACACCCCATAGTCACCTTTGGCTAGACTTAACCGTCCAGGCGTCCTTTACCTTTACCTATTTGTATGGTGGTGATGCTCCTGCTGTGAGCGACCATGTCCAATCCTGAGCGCCACAGTTTAAGAAGGATGTTGACAAGCTGGAACGTGTGCAGAGGAGGGCAACCAAGATGATCAAGGGTCTGCAAACTAAGGTTTATGAGGAGCACTTGAAGGAGCTGGGTATGTTTAGCCTGGAACAGAGGAGACTGAAAGGAGATATGATAGCCATCTTCAAATATCTTAAGGGCTGTCACCTGGAGGAGGGAACATGCTTGTTTTCTCCTGATCTGTAGGGTGGGCATCGAACCAATGGCTTCCAGTTGCAAGAAAGGAGATTCTGACTAAACATTTGGAAATACTTTCTTACAGTAAGAGCTGTTCAGCAGTAGAACAGACTCCCATGATTCCCCCCCCTATTTTATTTTCAATAATTTAACAATTTAACATCCAAATTAATTACTTATTTATCCCTTCTAAACTTCCCCCCACCCCCTGGTTTCCAATTTCCCCCTTGCTACCTTACACATTTTTAGTTTTGCATTCAGTTGCAAGTACATTGATAATCCTGATTCACATTAATTCATAGATACTATATCAATCCTGCTAATGTTTTAAGTCTTTACAGTGGACCTTAAGATATTCTATAAATTTAATCCAGTCTTGTATAAAGTTTTTTTCATCTTGGTCCCGGATTTTCACTGTCATATTTGCCATTTCAGCATAGTCTATTATCTTAGTTATCTATTCCTCCTTCATTGGTACATTCTCTTCTTTCCATTTCTGGGTAAGTAGCATCCTGGCGGCTGTACAGTGGACTCTCGGGTTGCGAACGTGATCCATGCAGGATGCACGTTTGCAACCCACAATGTTTGCAACCCGCAGCAGTGCATCTGCACACGCGTAGCTTGCGATTTGGCGCTTCTGCGCAAGCGCAAAGCGCGATTTAGCGCTTCTGCACATGTGCAACCGCCGAAACCCAGAAGTAACCTGTTCCGGTACTTCTGGGTTTCAGCGGTCCATAACCCGAAAAAACGCAACCTGAAGCGTCTGTATCCCAAGGTATGACTGTAGTTGCATGCATAAATTGTCTTTTAACATTTCTTGGTATGTCTTCACCTGTTATTCCTAATAAAAATGCCTCTGGTTTTTTAACAAAAGTTATCTTAAACATTTTCTTCACTTCATTATAAATCATTTCCTAGAAACCTGTTACCTTTTTGCGCTACCACCACATATCATAAAATGTACCCACTTTATCTTTGCACTTCCAGCATACGTTAGATAAATTCTTATACATTTTTGCTAACTTTACTGGAGATAAATACCAATGGTACATCATTTTCATATAATTTTATTTTAAAGCACTACAAGCTGTAAATTTTAGATCTTCTTTCCACAACTTCTCCCATAAATTTAGTGGTATATTATAATCTATATCTTTTGCCCAATGAATCATAAATGCCTTCACTTCTTCATCGTTCATCTCTCATTCCAACAGTAACTTATACATTCTCAATAACAGTTTATCATTATTTCCCAGTAATTCTTTTTTGAACCTTGAGAATTCTCTCCCAAAGCCCACTTTGTTTACCTCCTCTAAATATGTCAATTAACTGGTGGTATTGTAACCAATCTGTCAACCGATGATTTATATCATTATAATATTTAACCTTTAATTGATTTTCTGACTGTTAACAGATATTTATAGGTTACCCACTCTCCTTTCATATTAATTTTTTTCACAGATATTGCTTCAAGTGGGTAAAGCCACCATGCTGTCTTGGCCTCTTAACAAACTTTTATACTTTTCCCATACTTGGTAAATCTATTTTCTTATGATGTGGTTCTGGAATCCCTTGTGTACCTTAACCTTGGCATACCATAAATAAGCATGCCAACCGTATCTATTATCATGTCCTTCCAAAACTAATATTTCTGTATTATTTAATAATATCCATTCCTGTAGCCAGGAGACAGGACACCTTATAGTATAATTTCATGTCCAGCAAAGAGACTCGTTTTACATCTGTTAATAATTTATATTTAATTCTGGGTTTATTCCCTTGCCAGATAAATTTTGAAACATCCTTCTGCCATTGTTTGATGTGAACTACTTCTCTGACTACAGGCACTGATTGGAACAAGAACAACATTCTTGGCAATACATTCATTTTTATCGCCGAAATTCTTCCCCACAATGACAAGTTCATCCTCCCCCACACTTCCATATTTCTTTTTATTTCATTCTATACCTTTAGGTAATTGTTGGCTCCCATGATTCTATGAAATAGAAAAGCAAGGCTTTTTTCAGGGGAACTCACAGGAACTCAGTTCCAGCACCTCTTAGTTCCAGCACCTCAACCACTGCCATTCCAAGAGAATGAGGTAGGTGTTCATGGCATGTCCTTTTCTAGAAAAATAGCACTGTGTAAAAGTGATGCATGTTGGGGCAAAACAATCTCAATTTCACACATACACTCTGGGGTTTGAACTGGTGTTGACTGAACAGGAACAAGATCTTGAGGTAGCTCAGTGAAGATGTTGACCCATTGTGCTGCAGCTGTGAAAAAGACAATTTCTCTAGCCACTTTCTCCACAACACACATAAGTTTGTAAACTTATATCATGTTCCCCCTTACTTACCTTCTTTCTAAACTAAAAGCCCCACATTTTATAATCTTTCACCTAGAGGAACAGTTGAGGAAGTTGGGAATGTTTAGCCTGGATTTAATGTTGAGTAGCATTCAGCATCTGGTATGAGATATAGTGTAAGTGTTGTTCAACGGATTGGAAACAGTGACCATAGTGCACTCAAATTAAGTATATACAGATGTAAGTGAGCAATTGTCAAGAAAATTCAACTCAGTACATTTAATTTCCAAAGAAGAAACTTCCCAAAAATGAGGAGATTGGTCAGAAGGAAGATGAAAGATGAAGAGGTAAAATCAGTTATGATTAAATGGGCACAAGATATAGGTCACAACATTATGATGGAAGATTGGGAAAAATTATGGGAAACTGACTTACCATATTTTTCGCTCTATAGGATGCACCCAACCATAGGACGCACCTTGTTTTAGAGGGGGAGAACAAGGAAAAAAATTCTCCCCCTCTCTGCTCAGTGCCCCTTCAGCGAAGTGGCAGGAGAAACGGAGCCCCTTCCATTTGTCCTCCCGCTTCGCTGAAGGGGTGCTGCGCAACTCTCCCTCTCTGCTGAAGCCAGGAGAGTCTTGCTCTCCCAGCTTCAGCAAAAGGAACCCGAAGCCTTTGGAGCGCAGCGCAAGGTCCCGCTGCACTCCAAAGGCTTCAGGCGGCTATCCCTGAAGCCTGGAGAGCGAGAGGGGTCGGTGCACACTTCGGAGGCTTCGCATTGCTATCGCTGAAGCCAAGGAGCCTGCATTCGTTCCATAGGATGCACACACATTTCCCCTTAATTTTTGGAGGGGGAAAAGTGCGTCCTATAGAGCGAAAAATACGGTAAAATTTACAGATTGTTCCCTATTGAAGGAGAATTACATGGAGATGATGCACAGATGGTAAACAAAACCAGTGCAGTTAGGGAAAATGTACAAAACTAGTTCAAATATATGTTGGGAGTGTAAGGAAAAGGAGGGGACATTTTATCATATGTGGTGGGATTGTAAGGTAATTAAAAAAAAATTTTAATACCAAGAACTAACTTAGTTGGTCTTTAAGGTGCTACTGGAAGGAATTTTTTTATTTTGTTTTGACTATGGCAGACCAACACGGCTACCTATCTGTAACTTAAAAAAATTGGGAAATGATATACAACGAATTGAAGAAAATGTTCCATTTAACATTTGTTTAAAAACCTGAAGCATTTTTATTAGGGATTGAAGGGAAAGATCTGCCAAAAAAACTGAAAAACATCTTCACGTATGCAACAACAGCCGCGAGAGTTTTAATAGCACAAGGATGGAAGACTGAAGAAACCCCAGCTAAAGAATCATGGCAAGAAAAATTGATGGACTATGCAGAACTGGCAAAACTGACATACAAGCTACGGGACAAGGATAACTGTGATTTTAAAGATGATTGGGAACCCTTTACAAAGTATTTGAAGATGCAACAAAGCGAACTGGACTCCTTGGCTGGTTTTGAATAAACATTCACAAACTTTTTATTGATAACAATCAGCTAAATAGTTTGAGGATCTATACAACTGTGTAACATGCAGAAAACAGCATTTTTAGAGAAATCAAAGACTGGAACTGAGGGAAGTTGGGGGGGTTCTGTGGGGGAGGGAGGGGGAAGGAGGGAGGAAAAATGGGGGAATAAGGATTATATGTTTCTGGATAATATGTTTTGTTTTAATTTTGAATAAAAAGTTATTTTTAAAAAAAAAAACAGAAGGAAGCTGAAAGAGGGTCAAATCAGGGCTTTTTTCAGTCGGAACTCACTGAAACTCAGTTCCAGCACCTCTCAGGTGGGTGTCATTGCCATTATAAGAGACTAAGGGAGGAGTTCATGGTGAGTTCTGGCACCTCTTTTTCTAGAAAAAAGAGCACTGTTTAGAAAAATAGCATTGTTCCAGTTAAATCCATGGCATCTTCAGGTACAACTTGGAGAGAGTGTTGTCTGAAATTCTGGATAGCCACAGCCAGTCAGTGTAGACCATACTAACCCAGATGGACCATACTAACCCAGATGGACCAATGGTCTGATTTGGCATAAGACTGAGAATGCTAGGGAGTTATTTTTAAACCACAGTGTTGGATACTCAGCTTGGATGTATACCACAGATCAAGAAAGATATTCCAAGGGCCAAGAAGATGCCAGCATGGTCAACAAGCAACATCAAAGAAGCTATTAGAAGAAAGTAGCATTCCTTAAGAACATGGAAGTCCTCTCCAAATGAGAAGAAGAAGAAGAAAGAACACTATTTTTGGCCCAAAAAAGGACAAATTTTGGCACAAGTTTCTCTGGAAGCTAAATTGACACAGTGGGAAGCAAGAGGGCATAGAAAGGAGAGTAGTTAAAGTGAAATACTGATTAACCCAGCAGAAAACATCCAATGCAAAGCATCCTCTTCCCAAAGTGCACCACTTTGGGGGAAGTATATATTGGGGGATTACTGGATTATCTCCAGGTCAGGGAAATTCAAATGCATTGGGGGGAAATGTACAAGATCACAGTTCTTTGCAGTGGATGTCAGCACAAACAACTTCAAGTTCACATTATACCTAGGACCCTCGTACCTACGGGACCACCTCTCCTGGTATGTCCCACAGAGGAACTTGCAGTCTTCAAATAAAAACATCTTGAAGATCCCAGGCCACAGAGAGGTTAGGCTGGCCTCAACCAGAGCCAGGGCTTTTTCAGTTGTAGCTCCGATCTGGTGGAATGCTCTGTCACAAGAGACTAGGGCCCTGCGGGACTTGACATCTTTCCGCAGGGCCTGCAAGACAGAGCTGTTCCACCAGGCCTTTGTCCAGGGCACAGCCTGACTCCCTCCTTTGGCAATCCTCACAGAACCGCTAGCCCAATGGTTGCCATTAATTTGATTGGAATTAATTTTATAATGAAATGATTTTAGAATGTTTTATCATTTTACTGTTGTTAGCCGCTCTGAGCCCGGCTTCAGCTGGGGAGGGCGGGAAATAAATAAAATTTATTATTATTATTATTATTATTATTATTATTATTATTATTACTACTACTACACTGGTCAACAACAAATTTGTTGTCTGCGTTTTTTCAGTTGATTTAGGACGAATCTTATGCGCTGAATCCAAAAATCACATTGGTTTTGCTCAATCATGTCAAGTTTTTGAGCTATGGCCACATGTCTTTTTTTACGTTTTTGTTCACATGTACGCTTGTGTGGAGCATTTTAGAAGAAGTTGGTGGGGGTAAAATGCCATGTCGAATAATTGTTTTGATTGGAAATGATTATTTTAATGACAAGAAGTATTCAGGTCCAATAGTTCTGGGTGATTATGTCGAAAAGGGATCAGTTTGAAGTCATAAAACCTCGAAATCTTCCATAAATTGGCACACAAGTTTCATAAGGCGTGCTTACTATGCTTATTTTGGTATTAAACTTGGTGACCAGGATAAAGCTTGAGCGCTACACATGGTGTGCAAGGCATGCACCGAGACTCTACGTGGGTGGACCAATGGCAAGAGGAGTCTGAACTTTGGAATTCCCATGGTTTGGAGGGAGCCAACAAACCATGTCACTGACTGCTACTTCTGTGCTGTTGATGTGACTGGGATCAACAGAAAGAACCGGAGCAGCCTCAAGTATCCTGATCTTCAATCTTTTTTTCTTTTCTTTTCTTTTTTAAATTAATTTTTATTGATTTTTCAAACAAGTAATAAAAACTCAACAAAACAAACAAAAGAAAAACAAAAAGAAAACAGATAGGGCACATAACAATTAAACCCATGTAATTTTAAATTCCTCATTTCATACCCTTCTTTCTTTTGACTTCCCCATGCCTCCCCTTCCTTGCATCCTTGTTTAATGATTCTTTAGCAACCCTTAGGTCCATTGTCTTAATTCCCTTTCATAAAATTCCCTTTAATTTTTTAGTTACTGCTGCAATTCTTTACCTCTTACCCCCTGACATCTTAACATTCCTCAATTTTACAATTGTTTTTAAGATATATTTTAAATTTCTTCCAGTCCTCCTCCACTGTCTCTTTCCCCTGGTCACGGATTCTGCCCGTCATCTCGGCCAGTCCCATAAAGTCAATCACCTTTGTTTGCCATTCTTCCAGAGTAGGTAGTTCTTGCATCTTCCAATACTTTGCCAGTAGAATTCTTGCTGCTGTAGTGGCGTACATAAAGAAAATCCTATCCTTCTTTAGCACCGATTGGCCAACCATGCCCAGGAGAAAAGCCTCTGGTTTCTTAGGAAAAGTCCACTTAAGGACCTTCTTAATTTCATTATAGATCATCTCCCAGAAAGCTTTAACCTTTGGGCAGGTCCACCAAAGGTGGTAAAAAGTGCCTTCAGTCTCATTACATTTCCAACACTTATTATTAGGCAAATGGTAAATTTTTGCAAGCTTGACTGGGGTCATGTACCACCGATAGATCATTTTCATAATATTTTCTTTTAAAGCATTACATGCAGTAAATTTAATACCGGTGGTCCATAACTGTTCCCAGTCAGCAAACATAATATCATGACCAATATCTTGTGCCCATTTAATCATTGCTGATTTCACCATTTCATCCTGTGTATTCCATTTCAACAGCAAGTTATACATTTTTGATAAATTCTTAGTATTGGATTCCAACAATTCTGTTTCTAATTTTGACCTCTCTATCTGAAATCCTATTTTCCTGTCCTGTTTAAATGTCTCATTTATCTGATGATAGTGCAACCAATCTCGAACCTTGGGCTTTAGTTTCTCATAACTCTGAAGTTTAACCCTTTCTTCATCATATTCTAGAATTTCATAATATTTTGGCCATTTAGAGTCCATATTAAGCTTTTTTACTTCCCTAGCTTCCATTGGTGACACCCACCTAGGGGTTTTGCTTTCCAACAAATCTTTGTATCTAATCCAAACATTATACAATGCTTTCCTTACAATATGGTTTTTAAAGCTTTTATACACCTTTGCCTTGTCGTACCATAAGTATGCATGCCAACCAAAACTATTGTCATACCCTTCCAGATCCAAAATGTCGGTGTTCTCAAGAAGTAGCCAGTGTTTCAACCAGCAGAAAGCTGCCGATTCATAATAAAGTCTTAAGTCCGGCAGGGCAAACCCCCCTCTGTCCTTTGCATCAGTTAAAATCAGTTAAAATCTTAAATTTAATTCTGGGCTTTTTGCCCTGCCAGACAAATTTTGATATGTCTTTCTGCCACTTCTTGAAACAGTCCATCTTGTCCAAAATCTACAACGTCTGGAATAAAAACAGCATTCTAGGCAATACATTCATCTTAATAGTAGCAATTCGGCCTAACAAGGAAAGTTTCAACCTTGACCATATTTCCAGATCCTTCTTTACTTCTGACCAACTTTTTTCATAATTATCCTTAAATAAGTTCACATTCTTGGATGTTAAGTTTATCCCCAGGTATTTTACCCTTTTTGTTATTTCCAAGCCTGTTTCATTCTGAAAACTCTCTCTTTCTTCCATTGTTAAATTTTTTTCCAACACTTTCGTTTTTTGTTTGTTCAGTTTAAAACCTGCTACTCGACCAAATATTTCAATTAATTCTAATACTCTTTTAGTACTAGTGTCTGGCTGTTGCAAGGTCAATACTAGGTCATCTGCAAATGCTCTTAGTTTGTAATGTCTAACTCCGACCTGAACTCCTTTAACCAACTGGTCCTTTCTAATCATATTTAACAAAACCTCCAGGACTGATATAAAAAGGGGATATTGGGCATCCCTGCCGTGTACCTTTTTCTATGGATATTTCTTCTGTTACCACATTGTTTACAATTAACTTAGCTTTTTGTTTAGAATATATTGCACCTATACCATTTTCAAAACCTTGGCCTACCCCCATTCCTTGGAGATTCTTTTTCATAAAAGTCCAACAGATATTGTCAAAGGCTTTCTCCGCGTCCACAAAAATCAAGACTGCCTTCCTATTAATGTCAACGTCTAACAACTCCAAAATGTCTATAATGTTCCTCACATTATCTGACATATGTCTCCCTGGGAGAAAGCCTGTTTGGTCCTTATGAATCTCCTCTATCAGCACTCTTTTCAATCTTTTTGCCAAAATGTCTGCAAAAATTTTGTAATCCACATTGAGTAAAGATATAGGGCGGTAGTTTCTGACCTGGTTCTTCTCAGTCTCTGTTTTCGGTATAAGTGAGATGAAAGCCTCTTTCCACGATTCAGGTGCCTTTTTCCCCATCAGAATTTCATTGCAAACTTCCTTCAATGGTTGTATCAACCATTCTTTCAGCATTTTGTAGTATTTAGCCGTCAGGCCATCTGGTCCTGGTGATTTTCCCAATTTCATATTTTGGATGGCACCCTCTATTTCTTGTTCTGTTATTTCCTCATTTAAGATCCTTTTACTTTGTTCTGGAATTTTTGGTAAACCGTATTTTCTGATGAATTCTTCTATTTCTTGTTCATTAATTGGCCCTTGTGCATACAATTTCTTGAAAAAACTTTGAAAACAATTATTTATCTCATTAGGTTTGTGGATAATTTTTCCGTCCATTTCTAGACTTGTCACGGTGTTCATTTTCTGTCTTTTTTTCAACTGCCATGACAGAAGTTTCCCACATTTATCCGCTGATTCAAAAGTTCTTTGTCTCATTTGCTTTATCTTCCATTCTATCTGTTGGTTCATGAGCTCCATGTACTGCATCTGATAAAACTTTATTTCTCTCAAAATCTCATGGGACTTTGGTTTGGACCTCAATTTCTTCTCTCCTTCTTTTATTTTTTCTAGGATTTTTTCTTTCCTCTCGTTTTGTTTCTTCCTCTTTATAGAATTCTGTTGAATTAGGAAACCTCGCATCACGGCTTTGCTTGCGTCCCAAATTGTTCTTTTCTCCACATCTGTTTTCCTGTTTATCTCAAAATAATCTTTTAATGTTTTAAGGGCCTTCTTGTAAATCTCTTCATCTCTAAATAGGGTGTCATTCATTCTCCATCTAAAGGATCCAGTTGTTGTTAGTTTCATCTCCATCTTCACAGCATTATGGTCGGAGCAAGTTTTTGGGCAGATTTCTACTTTTTTTGTTCTTGACGCCAGACTACTAGAAATCCAAATTTGGTCTATTCTTGTCCATGTCATTTTTGCCTCAGAGAAGAAAGTTCCCTCTCTCTCTAGAGGATTCCTTGTTCTCCAAATGTCAATCAAGTCCATAGTTTCAGTCATTTCAAAAAAGATCTTTGGTAGTCTCCCTTCTTTTGAGATCACTTGTCTCTGTGCTTTATCCATGTTTGTTGAGACAACTCCATTGAGAGGAAGCTGGAGAGGTCCTGGAGGATAGTGCCTATTTGACCAGAGCTGTTTCAGGAAGTCCAGAATCAGAAGAGCCACCAGGAGAGCAATCAAAAATGCCCATATCTCCATCCTTGCTATCTCTTTCTCCTTGATTCTTCCTAGGATGTCTGATGAGGTTCACTTCCCTTTCTCTAAGGGCTTCTTCCTTTCTGCAGGGACCTCAGCACTGCACTGGAGACAACTCCATTCATATCTCCCATCATTACAATTTTATGGTCTATAAAGTCAACTAGTGTCTCATGCAGCTTCTTAAAGAATTCGGCCTTCCCCTCATTTGGGGCATATACTCCAACAATCAAGATCTTTTCTCCTTGAATTTGTATTTCAATTGCCAGGTATCTTCCTTGTTCATCTTTAAATATCAATTTTGGAACCAATTTTTCCTTTGCATAGATCACCACACCTCTTTTCTTCACTTTGTCTGATGAGATAAATTCTTGACCAAGCCTCTTATTTGTCAATAATTTCCTGTGTATCCTGGCAATATGGGTTTCTTGCAAACATATTACATCTAATTGTTCTCTCTTCAAAATGTGGAAAACTTGTCGTCTTTTCCGAGGAAGGTTCAAGCCGTTACAATTCCAACTAAGAAGTTGCAGAGACATTTTGTGTTTAAGTACCTGTTCCTCCAACTGCTCCAAGCTTCTGTTCTTCCTCCGATGGTGGTGGTAAAAGTCCAAATGATAGATTTGCTATATCAGGTGGTTCTTTATCCTCTACAGTTCCTTTCTGCAAGTCCTCCAGGTATCTCTCCAGAAATTGTTCTTTGTCCTGAATTGTTTTTATTTTAATCTTTCTTCCTTTAAAGTTAAAGGACAGTCCTTGTGGGAACTCCCATCTGAATGGTATAGTGTTTTTCTTCAACAGATCTGCTAAGCTTCTATAGAGAGTAAAATGTACTAAACCTCTAAAATGTACTTGGGAATGTCCTTAAAGATCTGTATTTGACAATTTTGGATCACCAACGACTTTTGATAGTGTAAGTTCAGTATTTTATCTCTTTCTTCCTTTGATCTCAGTGTAATTAGACAATCCCTTGGTTTCTTGTCCTGTCTCCTGCCCAGTCGAAAGGCTGTTGTTATCTCAAATTCATCTTCTTCGGCCCATTCCTCTTGCCAGAAAGATATAAAGTTCTCTGTAAGGAATTCCACCAGGTTGTCCCCTTCCCCTTCAGGAACCAGTCTTAATTTTAAGTTTTTCTCTTTCCTCTGAAGTTCCAGTAAAGAGAGGGCTGCATCATGCTCATTCACTTTCTTAATGATAGGCCCAAACTTTTCCCTTGTCTCCTCAGCCGTAGTTTTTGCACTTTCTGCAATATCCTGATCTTCAATCAGTACGTTGTCCTGTAGCTCATTGTGATGAAATTCCAGTGCCTATCTTCAGAGAACTTCCTGACATTAGTGACAAAGATGCCTCCAATGTTGAAGGACATGAAGAAGAAGAAGTGGTTCTTGAAAATGAAGCTCCACATCCATTTTCCCAAAAGGAGTTGAATGATCTAGTTCGCGACCTCAGCTTGTCAAAGGACTCTGCCGATTGAAGGCATCCAGATTGAAGGGAAAAAACCTCCTCTCTGACAGTGCTCGCATCAGCTTCTTCTGCAACAGGCATCAAGAGTACCTCCGTTTTTTCTCGGAAGAGAAGGACTTGGTGTACTGTGCAGATATTGCACAGCTTCTGCTCAAGCTTGGAGTGCCACAGTACGAACCCAAAGATTGGAGACTGTTCATTGACAGCAGCAAGCGATCACTGAAATGTGTTCTTCTACACAACGGCAACCAGTTTGCCTCTATACCCCTGGCTCACTCGACTACACTGAAGGAGAACTATGAAGTGGTGAAGTATGTGCTGGAGAAAATTGGTTATGATCAGCATAAGTGGTTTATTTGTGTTGACCTGAAGATGGTGAACTTTTTGTTGGGACAACAGTCTGGCTTCACCAAGTACCCATGTTTTCTGTGCATGTGGGATAGTAGGGACCGTGCTCAGCATTACACGAAGAAGGACTGGCCTGTGTGGGAGGAATTGGTGCCTTGCAAAGAAAGGAACGTCATCAACGACCCTCTGGTGGACAGAGACAGAATACTCTTCCCACCGCTGCACATCAAGCTCGGCTTAATCAAGCAGTTCACCAAGGCTCTGGACAAGGATGGTGACTGCTTCACTTACTTGTGCCAGGCTTTTCCAGGATTGACCATGGAGAAGTTGAAAGCTGGCATCTTTGACTGTCCTCAGATCCGTCAGCTCATCAGAGATCCAGAGTTCGGAAACTCAGTGAACGAAGTGGAACTGGAAGCATGGAAGGCATTTGTTCTGGTAGTGAAGAACTTTCTTGGCAACAATAAGGCCAGAAACTATGCAGAACTTGTCAACAACATGCTGACTGCTTTCAGAAACCTGGGCTGCAACATGAGCGTCAAGATGCACTACCTATTTTCACATATGGACCGGTTTCCTGAGAACCTGGGTTCAATGAATGACGAGCAGGGGGAGAGATTCCATCAGGATATAAAAGAGATGGAGACCAGGTATCAGGGTCACTGGGATGCAGTCATGATGGCTGACTACTGTTGGACTCTGAAGAGAGACCTCCCTGCCGCTGAGCATTCCAGGAGTTCCAAGAAATGGAAGTTCAAGCCCTGAAGTTTGAAAAATGGTGAAGCAACATGCAATTTACATGTACTTACCTTTATCAATGCCCACCATTCAGTTTACAGTAATCAATGTTTCTATCAGGTAATCAATATATGTTGTTGGAAAAACATTTTTTTCTCTTAAAAACATATTTAGGATGATATGTGTTGACAAAAATCAGCTGATAATGCCACAAAAATGTAATCGATTTTGTCACAAGATCTGATTTTTTTCAAATCAACATAGCACAAAAACCTGACCTGATGGAGAGAAACGGATGCCATTTCCTGATTCAGCAGTGCAAAAATACCCTAAATCACTTGTAGAAATCTAGACAACATTCAAAAAGTAAAAAATTGTTGCCCAGTGTTATTATTACTCCAGAGTGGACAAGCCCAAAATCTTGAACAAACAGTACCAGCAGTACCTAACCCTCCTCAACAAAACCAAACAAGCTAACCACTTCCCAACCTACCAATTATAAATGTTCTCCAGTGCAGTGCTGAGGTCCCTGCAGAAAGGAAGAAGCCCTTAGAGAAAGGGAAGTGAACCTCATCAGACATCCTAGGAAGAATCAAGGAGAAAGAGATAGCAAGGATGGAGATATGGGCATTTTTGATTGCTCTCCTGGTGGCTCTTCTGATTCTGGACTTCCTGAAACAGCTCTGGTCAAATAGGCACTATCCTCCAGGACCTCTCCAGCTTCCTCTCATCGGAAGCATGTGGAGGACTGGGGTAAAGTTTCGTGAAGATACTTTCAGCAAGGTATGTATTTCTTAGCAATAACTTAATGTAATGTTAACAGTTGTTTTGTTTGTTTTCCCCAGCCATTATGATGGTTTAGAATTTTCCTTTTTAAGTTCATTTTTATTAAGTTTTCCACTTTAACAATCCAATCAAATCACATTAAATATTCCAAATTATACATATACATATCAAATAGTCTGAATATTCTGCCAAATTATATATTTTTAATAGGACTTCCCATGCTTCAAGTTCGGAGGGTTCTGATCATCTCATACTTCTACTGCTTTTCATAGTCATTTCCGATGGTTCCTCTAATTTTTCCTGTTGTTGACCTTCATTCTTTCACAGCCTCTGAATTGTTCCCACAAGCGAGTTAAAACAAACAATGACGTGTTTCTGTGTGGATTTTATGTCTATGATTCCCCTCTGTAAGTTCGTAGCATTTCCTCACATGCTGGTGTTTCTGCCAAATCAATCCAAAGGTCTTTTCACTGCTGGCACCCACCATCTTCACTCAGTTCCGATAAAATCAGGTCTAAGCGTCTGCTTTTCCCAGACCGATTGCATCAAATATTAGCCTTGCCAGGGGAGATTTACCAAATCAAACCATAAACACAAATATAATGACATATTAAAGGCTCACCTCCCTCTATGGCTATTTGTAATCCTGCAGCCCGGTGTTGACTTCCAATCATGGCGGGTTTCCAAAATAAAAGTGCAACACAGCTCCCACATAGATTCTAGGAAACTGTCCAAAGTTTTTTAACATCTCTCCAGCGGCTAATGAGATTCTGCTTCTGTCTGATGTCCACACCTTGGAGAATCTTTTATCCTCTTCCAAGCAAATCAAAGATCAAAAGCCTTAATTATATAGTATTATTATTTCCAAACAGTTTATAATTTTAGAGCCATATTATATAAACAAATACAAAACTTTCCAATCTCGCTTCTTATAGTTCTTCTGGGTTTTTTTTTCTTTTGCCAAATAATATATAAAGCAAAGTACATTAATAAGAGAGGCTCCCCCCCCCTTTTCGTTCCATTCCAACATACCAACTTAGATGTTAGTCCTTCTTCCACTCAGTCTTTTTTGGCACTTCAGTGGCTGGGTTAATTAGCAGAGTAATTCCTCCCTCCTCGCTCAAAGCATGTCCAAAACTTAAATCCAAATTTTCATCTTAAGAAATGGAACTTGATTTGCTCGCAGAGACAGCGTCCAGGAGAGCCAGACTCTCTCGGGGGCTTTCCATCCAGTGCCCCCAGCCCTCCTTCCTTCTGAATTTGGGGCTGGTTTGTCCGGCATCTGCGGATGAGACTGTGTCTTCCTGTACCCCCATGAAGATTTTGGGAGGCTGATTACTCCCATCTCAGCCTCTAATTACCCCACGAGAACCGGAGCAATGGAATTTTCAGCCATTTTCCATGGCGCCTCAAGCGGAAGTCCGATGGTTTAGAATTTTCCAATGTCTTGGACAGTGGAATGGACTCCCTAGGGAGGTGATGGACTCTCCTTCCTTCGGGATTTTTAAGAAGAGGGTGGGTGGCCATCTGCCATGGATGTTCAGTTGAGATTCCTGCATCGAGGGGCTTGAACAAGATTGTCCTTGGGATCCCTTCTAACTACAGAATTCTATGATTCTATTATCTTTAATGTTAAACCATAGTGTAGGTTAAAAAGGTAAATGCAGTAGCTATAATCAAGCGCAGAATTAAATGCAGTGAAACTCTTACATTTATGAATTATGGAATTAGAATTAAAGCTGAATTTAATTAAAATCACCCAAGGTTTCATTATTCATGTTCAGGTCACCCAGAATTTTTACAAACTACTTTCAGATGTAATATGATCAAAAAAAAAGAGAGACAAACAAAAGTAATAAATAAAAAGTAGGATAAAATAAACAATTCAGAGGTTTTTGAATTAATTCTGTGAATTTGTCAATATGAATTAGTTCACTCTAGGCACTTCCCCTGTGTTACACAGGCCGTACACAGGTGCATGTAATTAACTTTCTGCAGGACCCTCTGGCCCACCCCATCCGCACTGGTCTGCTCTATTGAACCTCTGTATCTGCCAGTGGTCCATTTGCAGAACCCACTTCGACCATTGATTGCTTCACTGCTGGTGCATCAACCTGAACTGCTCCATGGATGTTCCTAGTCCTCCCTCAATTTTGACTTCAGGCACACTTATTTGCAGTCTTCTTTCTGGTCCCCTTGCCCCCTCCCCAGGAATCCAGCCATGGCAGCTTATACACGTAAGTTGACATCCATGACCATAAAAGGATGTTCCTGTTCCTGTATCTTGGGATAAGAAGGTCACCAACTCTAAGAGCACTCCTGGCGTCATCCCCGAGCGCGGGGGTTTCTTGCAAGGTCTGTGCGTCAGTGTGTCAGGATATTTACAACCCACAAGATAAGATAAGCCCCAGCTCTGCCATCCTGACTCCACTTCGGAACTGGCAAGGCCATCCATTAAGCGTCACGGACTGATAAAGGAGAGAGCTTTGTTTATACAGCTGAGTTCCTGTTACACATTTGCTCAAGTGCTCAAGTTAATGGCTTTTAGCTAATGCACTCTTGGAGAAGGAAAAATGGGGATTTTGGGGCCCGTTTCAGACAGTCAGGTTTTAGATTTGGGAAACCCATTCCTTCATATTCTCTTGGGCTTTTTCCACAAGCAGAATTTCCAAAAATGAAATAAAAGAACTTACAGGTCTTACTGGGGATCTTTCACGTAACCTCCTCCCAAGTTGTTCATGGCTTTATATTGTTTATAACAGTTTCATGCTTGTTTCCGGTTCCTGTCTGCCTTAATGTAGGCAGCCCCCATGACATTGCAGGGATCGAAGGTGGAGAAAAACAAGAAGGATGAGGATAAATCATTATTGGACATTCCTCCCAGGGAAGGGAGGAATGGGCTTCACTTGCAGTCTGTCTCGGTACTTGGCTCTCATTCCAACATGGAATGTGGGGAGCAGGGAGGTGCTGAGTGTAAAAGCACTCCACCTGGTGAAAATAAGCAGATGTTCTCCCGTTAATTGGATTGTTAATTAGCTTTAAAGTCAGGTAAGCTCCAAAACAGGGACGCAGGTGGCGCTGTGAGTTAAAGCCTCAGCGCCTAGGGCTTGCCGATCGAAAGGTCGGCGGTTCGAATCCCTGCGGCGGGGTGTGCTCCCGCTGCTCGGTCCCAGCGCCTGCCAACCTAGCAGTTCAAAAGCACCTCCGGGTGCAAGTAGATAAATAGGGACTGCTTACCAGCGGGAAGGTAAACGGCATTTCCGTGTGCGGCTCTGGCTCGCCAGAGCAGCAATGTCACGCTGGCCACGTGACCCGGAAGTGTCTCCGGACAGCGCTGGCCCCCGGCCTCTTAAGTGAGATGGGCGCACAACCCCAGAGTCCGTCAAGACTGGCCTGTACGGGCATGGGTACCTTTACCTTTACCTTTAAGCTCCAAAAGAAGGTGTTGTCACCAGAACTATGGAATTACCCAGCGGCATTGATCTGAGGTTTGGAACGAGGAAAGATTTTATTCGATGTGTGCGGTGGATGGTGGAGAGGGGAGTGTCTGGTTTCTTGTTAACTTTGAGTTTCTTTATTAATGATTTAGCAACTCTCTCCAAATGCAAAATTTTAAAGATACAAAATGAGGTTGGATTGCAGTATGGAATAAAACGTGTGATTAAAAGAACAGTTAGCTGCGTGTGGTTTAAAAAGATGAGGGGAGAGCTCTAATGCTGGAATGGATTATTTTGGGAAATTAGAGCTGATACTTTCTCTACCCTCCTTAAAAACAACAGAGAAGAGACACAGCTTAAGTGGACTTTGGCCAAAATGCAGTCGTAAAGATGAAAGGCATTTGGGGTCATGGATGAGGGAGGTAAGGAGACTTTGATGGTGATTAATTAAAATGAAAGTACTCCAAGATCCCCTGCGGTGGGAGCTGGATCCCTCTTTGTCGGGCTGTGGAAATTTTCTAGATGTTGAATGAGTAGTGAGAAAGAGTGGACTTTGTAGTATGTGATTGTCCAGAAACACTGAACAAGATGAGAGCACAATGGGAGGGAGCTAATGAGATTTTTTGAGAATTCTCCAGGATTATAGCCCCACCCCAGCTATGCTGACAGACAACAGCAGTAGGAGGAATTTCAAGAACTGGACAGCAGACAAAGGCCAAGGACTTTGTAATTGGATGTATTCAGATTGACGCAAGCAGAGAAAGGGAAAATAATTTAGAGCACCTCATTTGAATTACTATGGAAAGTAAGATAAGGTATTAACACAAATAGTAATCACTGAAAATGCAGCTGTAATCTTAATGATTATACCAACCAAAATGTAATTAGATGTTAATAAGAAATATGAACCACAGCAATAAAATAGCTGGACAAAAACATTGATCAAAAAACCACTTTGATTAAATTGTATACATTTGGAATTAACTGGAATTATTTTAATATTAATGGAATCTGTATAATTGGCAAAACTGTGGTAATATTGGGAAAATATTGGACACACACACACACACAGTGGTACCTCGGTTCTTGAACGTAATCCGTTCCGGAAGCCTGTTTGAAAACCGAGGTGCAGCTTCCCATTGGTTGCAAGAGCTTCTTGCACTCAGCGGAAGCCATGTCACACATTAAGGTTCCGAAAAACATTTGAAAACAGAAGCATTTACTTACAGGTCTTCGGCATTTGAGAACTGAAACGTACAACAACAGAGGTGTTCAAGAACCGAGGTACCACTGTATATATATTTCATGCTACCCCAAATCTCTGCCAAGCGGTAGCATAGCAAGATTCCAGGGAGTTCCATGTGCTTACCCAGGGTTGAGTTTCCATTGGAAAACCGAGGCACAGCGGCGACTAGTGTCTTTAAGAAATATGGTTTATTTTACACATATTTACACCTAAAGGCTTCAGTGGGGGGAGTGCAGAACAATACACTGCAAGAGTATACCTGTGCTTCTCTCATAGCTTGGGTTGAAAGTAGCAGTAAGTCATGGCCCCTGGTCTCTGGTGCAGCCTCCACCAGCCAGTGCTGCATGGAGTTCCACCCATTTCCTCCTCCTTGTTCCCTGAACACATTGCAAAATGAAATATCTTCTGTCTGCTCGCCCCCCTTCTCCCATACCCTCCAACATTGATGAAAATAGGGACATCCCATTCCATGATGATTATTTTACTATTTATACCCCACACATCTTACTGGGACACACGGACACACACACACAAAAACATTAAACATTTTAAAAACTTCCCTGTGCAGGATTGCTTTCAGACCACTTGGGGGTTGGATAACTCCATACCCTCCAACATTTCTCCAATGAAAATAGGGACATCCTAAGGAAAAGCGGATGTGGGTGGCTCTGTGGTCTAAAACACTGAGCCTAGGGCTTGCCAATGAGAAGGTCAGCGGTTCGAATCCCTGCGACGGGGTGAGCTCCCATTGCTCAGTCCCTGCTCCTGCCAACCTAGCAGTTCGAAAGCACATCAAAGTGCAAGTAGATAAATAGGTACCACTCCGGCGGGAAGGTAGATGGCATTTCCGTGCACTGCTCTGGTTCACCAGAAGCGGCTTAGTCATGCTGTCCACATGACCTGGAAGCTGTACGCTGGCTCCCTTGGCCAATAAACCAAGATGAGCGCTGAAACCCCAGAGTCGGCCACGACTGGACCTAATGGTCAGGGGTCCCTTTACCTTTTAAGGAAAAGCAGGACATTCTGGGATCAAATCAGAAACCTAGATGACCCTGGAAAATAGGGACACTTGGAGGGTCTGTTCTCCAGACCTTTTTCTCAAAAAGGGCAGATTTACGCCATGTGTCATCATATCCTGTAACCTCCTGCCCTGGAAATGGTTGCCATTGATGTGTTAATGACTTGCTTCCAGCACCTTTTTACATTCTTAGCAACTTCTATTGCAGGTGAGGCCCTGGCCTGGCATCTTCTCTTCTACTAATTTCTACCCCTTTAATAATTTTGAACAATCACTAACTCTAGAAGTTATGAGAGCCCTTGCATCCACAAAGTCTGTTATCCCAGATTTGTAACAATATTATTATTGTGTGTGTTGCTTATAGCTACTGGATGAAGGAGGCATCTCTCTGAACCAATCAAAACAGGAAGCTGAGCTAATAAAACAGTTTATTACAATAAGCTCTGGAACAGGCTTCCTCAACCTCGGCCCTTCAGATGTTTTGAGACTACAATTCCCATCATCCCTGACCACTGGTCCTGCTAGCTAGGGATCATGAGAGTTGTAGGCCAAAAACATCTGGAGGGCCAAGGTTGAGGAAGCCTGCTCTGGAACTTGTGTTCCTTCTTCTCTAGTGTATGTTGCAACATGACCTAGAACATTGTGTAGCACTCCCCTTCTGACTGATTAATGGGCACCAAATTTTCTTGGCAGTGAAGGAGAAGCTCGTAAACTCATGTTAGTAAAGCCAAGGGGAGCTACAGCTCATGTGTAGACAAGAGACAAACAGAACAGGGACTTTTCTATTGCCTCCTCCAGAAGAATTCACTCTTTGTCAATACATACTTTATTTTATTGTTTATTGAATACATTTATAAGTCATTTTTTTCTAGAGGAAACTCTTAAAAAAAATACAAAATGTGTGGTGTAGTGGCTAAGAGCGGTAGTCTCGTAATCTGGGGAACTAGGTTCGCGTCTCCGCTCCTCCACATGCAGCTGCTGGGTGACCTTGGGCCAGTCACACTTCTTTGAAGTCTCTCAGCCCCACTCACCTCACAGAGTGTTTGTTGTGGGGGAGGAAAGGAAAGGAGAATGTTAGCCGCTTTGAGACTCCTTAAAGGGAGTGAAAGGCGGGATATCAAATCCAAACTCTTCTTCTTCTACATCATCAGATATGAATGTATTAACTTTTAAAACATCTGAAATTGCTAATAATTTCTAACCCAAACATGCATTTGGGGGAGTATATCTTAATTTCTTACCCATACGTATATTTGCATGGTGGCAATTTTCCTGCTGTGACCCACTGTGGGTCAGAAACCTGCATCAGTGCTCTAGCCCAGCCTATGCCTGTTCCTCTTCAGACGTTTTCCTTTTCCCACTTCAGCATTTTCAGAAGTTAAGGGTCAAATTTAAATGTGCATACATTAAGAAATGAATTAGTGTCTTCAAATGCAATGGTCAGGAGTGCAGTCTTGCCTTTCTTTCTGTGCAATATGTGGTCCCTGGGCTCAGTTCTGGTATCCCCAAAGGTACCATTTAGCTCCAAGTTATCAGACCAGATCCATTAGAGAGAGGCAGATTATAAAATCAAAGAACTGTAGAGTTGGACAGGATCCCAAGGGTCATCTATTTCAACCCTCTGCAGGAATGCAGGAATCTCAACTAGATCAAACACGACAGCTGACCATCCAACTTCTGCTTAAAATCCTCCAAGGAAGGTGTTATGTACTGAAGTTCTCACCCTAGGCCAGCAGGGGGATACTGTAATAGTTATGCAAATGAAGGATCGAAAAGTGACGTTCAGTGATTGGATAGTTTTGTATGCAAATGAAGGATCGAAAAGTGACGTTCAGTGATTGGATAGTTTTAGAAAATGGCAACAGTTGCATTGTTCTGGAGCTCTATATAAGCAGGCTGACTGAGCTCCTCAGCCCAGTTCTGTTCTGGCATCTGAATAAAGAAGAGCTGTTTAAAGAATCGCTGTGTTGTCTGACATGTTCGCCCACAACTTAACAGAAGGAGAGCCCACAACCTCCCAAGGGAGACCGCTCCACTGTCAAAGGAGCTCATACTGCCCCCCTAAATCAATAAAAATCAATGAAAAATACATAGCTAACTGAGGTTCTGCCTCCCCTAACAAAAGGCCTTCCCCCTAACAAAAATCCTGGCTAAACCCATGGACGAAGGATGAAGCTCATGTTTTAGGTTCAAATTAGTATCTTCTTCCTTTGACTATAACAATCTTCTCCTCTCTTTTGACCCAAATGGTAGATGGCAAAGCAATATGGAAACATTTACACCCTTTGGGTAGGACATCTGCCCTTTGTAGTGCTGTCTGGATTCCGAGCAGTGGAAGAAGCACTCGTTGACCACTCTGAATATTTTGAAGACCGACCACGTACTCCTTTCCTTATGACTGTAGGAAAAGGAAAGGGTAAGTAGTGAAATGTGAGAATTTCCACTGGTATTTTTCCCAGGGAAAACATTTAAAGGGCTGTCCGGAAAAACAGAACAACAGAGCTTCTCTATTAATGTTGCACTCAACAGGAAATGGGTAGACAATAGTAGTTCTATTCAAAGTACACCCACGGAAATTAACTGGAATGACCAATGTAGGTTTATTAATTTCAGTGGGTCTGCTCTAACATTGTTAGATACAACCCAATGCCTCTAGCAAGTGCTCTCTGGAAGTAGCAATTGTAGTGCACTGTGGTAAAAGTCAGCTGCAAGCAGGAGTTTGTTACCTGTTGCCATTTTAATGCATTTACTGGCCTGGATCTCACTGCTGGATGAATAACTTGAATTCCTAGCTCTTTCTACCCAAGATTTTGATGCCTACATCAGACTGATGCATTGCCAAGGCGCAGGTTACAAGGTGTAGCAGGTATATAAGAGGTAAAGACCCATGGCTAAGTGCTAGCTAAGATGTTGATCTAACATCCCACACAGCTTTTATTGCAGTAAGTGAGCAGAGTTCCAAGGTTGGGGAGCAAGCCAGCATTCCTTTGAGCATGTTGGACTTGCAAGGTTAGTTCATAAATTGCATCTCTGTGCCCTTGGAGATGGAAGCAGTGTTGGTGCCAGTTTGGCACCCAATTCACTCTCAGTCCCTTTGCCAGGATGAGGGAACTGCCCAACTGGTTTTTGTTGTGTCCAGAATATGTTGCAGAATACACACCTTCAATAAAACACCAGTCTGGTTGGGCCAGTAGAAAAATAACTTATTGACATCACACACCAGTGAAATTATATCCTCAAAAACAGTGTGGAAAACTTAGCTGAAATGGGTTTTTGACTGAAGTTTAACATTCTATGAAAGCTCAAGTGATACCTTCAAATCCAGTGTTCATTGCAGAAATTTGTTGCTTAGTGTCAGGGGACTGCCATCGAAAGGGGGGAGGGAGCAGAAACGTACAGGGAGCCTCCGACTTTGCTGAGCAGTAACACCTCGTCAGAGAGTGGTGAGAGCGAAGCCTCCAGCGAAACGGAGGTGGAAAGGAGGGGTGAAGTGAGGCAAAGGCTCACAGAGGTTACTGCGAGCCCTAGCACCACTGCCAGGCAGGCTGATAGGGAAACAGACATGCAGCTTCCATTGCCTAGTTATTGCAAGGGAGTCAAACGTAAGGAAAGGAGGAGGAAACTGGGGGTGTGGAGGTTCTTAAGCTGGGGAGGGGACAGGAAGAACCCACTCTCAGAATCTGCTAGTGACTGAGGCAGACATGAACTTTGGACTTCTGCACTGTATATAAAGGTAAAGGTAAAGGGACCCCTGACCATTAGGTCCAGTCGTGACCGATTCTGCGGTTGCGGCGCTCATCTCGCTTTATTGGCCAAGGAAGCTGGCGTACCACTTCTGGGGTCATGTGGCCCGTGCACCTAATAAAACCTGTAAAAAGGCAGGTCAGTGGCGTAGCGTGGGTTGTCAGCACCCAGGGCAAGGCAAGTAATTTGCGCCCCCTAACCCTAACTCCCAGATGTTGCACCCGGTGCGGCCGGGCCCCCCTGCACGCCCCACGCTACGCCACTGGGTCAGAGTCCTGGCTGTTTACTCCTGAGCAACCATATGCATCCCTGACACTTAGCTCTTCCTGCAGGTGGGCGGCTGTTGCGCCCTCTCTCACTCGGTTGCCATCCCTGGGCAGTGAGGATGGAGTGCACATGGCCGGGCGGCTGTTGGGGGAATTCTCACTGGCCTCCTTGAGCAGCTGGCTCAAGTTCCCACCAGCTGCTGCACTTCAAATTGGCGGTTAGTGGCCTCCTTTGGGGGGATGCGCCTCGCTGGCCGAAATGGCATTGGCTGTGGCCTCACAGCTAGTGAGGCAGAAAAGTTGGCAGCACAGTCAGAGAAGAGGCAAAACTCTCCCCACCTCCCTTGTCGTTAACTTTTCTTATTTTTCAGGTCATTTGGAGGTTTTAAAATGTTTTCTGCTTTTCAGGTTGCTGCTTCAACAATGTTCTATTCCCTTCATTCACAGTTTAACCTTGTTATGCTTCCCGTATATCTCCTGACCTTACTAAGGTTGCAAATGGTTACAAATGCCATATTAAGGGCTGGGAAGGAATTTCCCTGTAAACAAATTGGCTGGTGTAGAGGTTTTGCCTTCCCCATAGCAACAGTTAAGGTATTGGGTGGAATCCTGGTCTTCAAGTGTGGGGTGCATCACCCAGTAGTGATCCTGCACCATTTTCAGCGTACCCTATTAAAGTGGTCTTGGTGGATGTCTCTGTCCTGAAGCCAAGCATGGGGAAGATGAGCCATAGGGCTTCCAGTGGTGGCCTTAGGATGATCAACGTCTTGGAGAGGCCATAATCCTGGCATGGATTACAGATTACAGTAATCAAAAAAGTAATCAAAAAAGTTACATCTGTAATCAAAAAAGTAATCAAAAAAGTTACATCTGTAATCAAAAAAGTAATCAAGAAGTTACATTTGTAATCAGAAAAGTTGTGGGCATTTTTCATCCAGATCATTGTTTATCATATATATCATACACATATCATGTAGACATTATATATTACATATAGACATTGACCCAGAAGTGGGTGGCACTCTGGCTGGGGCCACAATTACCAGTATATCAGATACCAGTTTACCCTACAAAAGTCAAATTTTGAAGTGCTTTCCAGAGATCTCGCTTTTCGCTGACACATTAGTGCAGGGACTTCTAAGACAATCAGATTTCTGTTTGATTATCACATCCAACTCCTTTGATAGCCATGCTAGGAATAATAGGTAAATCAAATCAAATTTATCTCATTGGGAGATGCTGATATATTTGCTGGTAAATGTTTGCTTAGAAAAGGCTGAATGTTGGCGTTATGCAACAGGGCTGCCAATAGACTCATGGTATGCTCAGGTGTGGTCTATTGCTTTGGCCAAGAAACTGACTTATCAGGTCAGGGTGACTAGGAGCAAGAGAACTCCTTTATCCTTCTACAACACTTGGCATCCATTCGTCTCCCAAATGAGAAGTGAAATTTTTTCCTTCCAGTGAAAGATGGAAACTTGTCAACATTACACATAAGTTAAATTATATCCTGAAAAACTGTGGGGGGCTGTCTGCTGGGGTTTAATGTTGTGAGAAAGCTCATGTGATACTTGCAAGTTCAGTCTTTGTTGCAGAAATTACCAGCATATTAGGTACCGGTTTTCCCCCACAAGAGTCAAAATTGATAGAGACGTCCAGAGATCTCACTTTTTGCTGGTGCTGCAAAGTGGAGGAATTTCTGAAACAATCAGACTAGCACACAAATTGAGACAGCTAAAACTTGGGGGTGAACCAATGATGAACTTCTAAATGATGAAAGGTAATGGAAAGTGATGTTCTGATGGGAATTGCGTGACGTAAGCAATGCTGGCCTATATTGTAGAGATACTCATGCATTAAATTGAGACCGAGTCAGAATCAACTGGTAATTCTTTGCATTACAGAGAGTAAGCAGATCTTACATGCAAAGGCATGAACTTCAGTTCTGGGCTAGGAACTTAATTTTTAACACTAATTTCTGAGAGCAATAATTTGTCACTGGTTTTTCTTTTTCTTTTTTTAAAATAAATTTTATTTCCAATGCAAAATTACAACAAAATTACAAACATTGAATCCAAAATGAAACTATACAAACAAGAAAGAAAAACAGAACACAAAACAAAACAAAACAAAACAAAAAAGCACACATCTACAAATAAAACCATATCTTCATTCTAATCTAGTCATTACATACATATACACATATTGACTTCATTCCTTTGTTCTAAGACCTCAAAAATTTTACCTCAAAAATTTTACTTTCTAAATTGTTGTGTCTAATGTGGATTACTTCTATATTTATACTTTTTACACCATTTTTCTTCTTCTTTAACCCTTCAAAGCATCATTCATTACATGCCAATATGCTTACTCCAGAACAATGTTTTTTTCATATACTCTTTAGCACATCCCCATTCTTTTAATAATTTCTGGTCTGATTGTCACCTTATGAATGCTGTGAGTCTTGCCAGATTTATATATTCACAAAATTTAATCTGCCGTTATTTCATTGATGGAATTTTTCTCCCTTTCCAATTTTTTGCTATAATAATAATAATAATAATTTATTATTTATACCCCGCCCATCTGGCTGGGCCTCCCCAGCCACTCTGGGCGGCTTCCATAAAAAGCAAAAATACAATAAAATATCACACGTTAAAAACTTCCCTGAACAGGGCTGCCTTAAGATGTCTTCTGAATGTCAGGTAGTTGTTAATCGCTTTGACATCTGCTGGAAGGGCGTTCCACAGGGCGGGCGCCACTACCGAGAAGGCCCTCTGCCTGGTTCCCTGTAGCTTTACTTCTCGCAGTGAGGGAACCGCCAGAAGGCCCTCGGCGCTAGACCTCAGCGTCCGGGCAGAATGATGGGGGTGGAGACGCTCCTTCAGGTATACTGGACCGAGGCCGTTTAGGGCTTTAAAGGTCAGCACCAACACTTTGAATTGTGCTCGGAAACGTACTGGGAGCCAATGTAGGTCTTTCAAGATAAGCATCCTGGCAGCTATCGTTGCATAAAGGAATACTTTCCTTTGATTGTCAGGAATATCATTTGTGATTATACCTAAAAGGAATGCCTCCGGTTTTTTACTAAAAGATATTTTTGATTTCTTCATATGTTTCATTCCAAAATTGTTTAATAGGTCAGCATTCCCACCACATGTGAAACATTGTTCCTATTTCTTTCTTGCATCTCCAACAGGTATTTGATTTTAATTTGTAAATTTTAGCCAATTTTACCGGAGTTAAGTACCATTGGTACACCATTTTCATCAAATTTTCTCTGATTGTGTAATATGCCGTAAATTTAATATCAAATTTCCATAATTTCTCCCACTGGTCCAGCCGAATTGTGTAACCTATATCGCATGCCCATTTAGTCATAACTTCTTTTACTTCTTCATCCTTTAACTCCCATTCTAATAATAAATTATACATTTTGTATATACTCCTTTTTTTTTGTATATACTCTTTTTCGAGTTTTGTAATAATACTTTTTGTAATTTTGATTCTTCTTTTTCAAATCCTATTGCTTTATCCTGATTAAATGTTTGAGCAATTTGATGATATTGTAACCACGTGGTGCAGTATTGGGTCACCTCTTCGTATGGTCTTAATTTTAATTGGCCCTGTTCCTCCTTTAGGAGCTGCTGGTATGTCGCCAATCTTCCTATCGTATTTTTCTTTTTAACGGATATTACTTCTAACAGTGAAACCTACCATGGGGTTTTCGGTTCTAACAACATTCTATGTCTCACCCAGACCTTATATAATGAATTTCGAATTACATGACTTAGAAAGTCTTTATGCACCGCCACTTTGTTGTAAATTAGATAGGCATGCCAACCGTATCTGTTGTTCCATCCCTCCAGGTCTAAAATGTCATTATTATCTAATGTAATCCAGTCTCTGATCCAACTAAAGCATGCCACATCGTAGTATATTCTCAGGTCTGGGAATCCAAAGTTCTTTTATGTCAGTAATAATTTATGTTTGATCCGTGGCTTTTTGCCTTGCCTTATAAATTTTGTTAGATCTATTTTCCATTTTTTAAAACAATCATCTTTACCTATTATGGGGATCATTTGAAAAAGGAACAGGAATTTTGGTAAGATATTCATTTTAATAGCCGAAATTCTACCCAGAGTGTTAAGTTCAATCTTGTAGAAATTTCCATTTCTCTTTTTATTTCCTCCCAATTTTTTTTATAATTATCTTCAAACAAATTTATATTTTTCAGTGTTATTTGAATTCCTAAGTATTTCACATTTTTAAAAATTTGTAATCCAAATTTTTCTACCAGTTCCTTTTTCTCTTGGTCTCCCATGTTTTTTACCATTAGTTTCATTTTTTCTTTATTCAAAGCAAAGCCTGAAACCTTTCCAAAGTTTTCCATTTTTTCTAGAGCCTTTGCTATGCTTTCCTTTGGGCTTTCCACCATTAACACTAAATCATCAACAAATGCCCTTATTTTATATGTTTTCTGGACTTCCAGGTTAGCGCCTCTGGTAATGGTGGAATTCCTCTGATCGGGAGGAATTTGCTTCATAGGAATCCGGGTTTGGCCGCCACGGCGAAGGCGGAGACCCACTAGAAATCACAGGCGGGTGAAGCCTGTGAACGTGGGATTCGGCTGGCACCTTTTGTGCCTCCCCTACTCGTGGGGAAACCCAGTTTCGGGGATCCAGAGCGACGTGGGGTGAGCGGCGCGGTGCTTCGAATTGACTGCTTCTTCCACGGAGCGAAGCCGCATAGCTGTTGCCGGAGAGCGCTGACTTTTTCTTGTGGACAATTTGATCTTAAAGCAACTACCCGTGAGTAGAGCGGAGAATTGGATTTTTAAACATCTTAATTTGGTGTCGAAACAGGGAGGTCTAAAACAGGAAGTCCACCTTCCCTTTTGTAAATAGATTGAAGCAATGAGGATGCAAGCTGAAGTCTCGGAAAGCCTATTGTAAAGGACTAAATTTCCATCAGTAAAAAATACTAAACCCCCCTTGGTGGCAAGAGAAGAGGGGGGAAAGTTTTGGACTGAGTATACCTGCAGGAGAGAGCGAACAGAGTTAATATACCACCGCTGCCAACAGGACTGACCATGATTAAAACGTTCACTGACAGTTAGTTAAATAAGAGGAATACATTGTTTCCATGGTCTCCGTCTGCATTTAAAAAGGAGTAAAAGTAACAGAAAATTGAAACTAACTTTATTGTTTGAATTGAGTTTAAAAGGACTAATACAAATAGAAACTGTTTCCCTCTAGAGGAATTGTTTCCCTCTAGAGGAAGCTTTTGAAACTGTCACAAGAGTTGAGCTGGGGGAATTTCCAGCTGCAAGATAAAAACCTGTGAGATTCTGGGGACCTTGAATCGGTTAAGAATGTTGACAGAAGAGGCCTTAGTGGTTGTATTATGTAAGATAAGTGACTCACTGGAACAGCTTCACAAAAAGGTGGATGTGGTAACTAGCAAAATTGACAATTTGGGACAAAAAGTGAACACCAATATAGAAACTATTCAGAAACTGACACAGGAATCTACTTTGACATGGCAAACTGCGGAGAAGGCTAGGGAGAAAGTTATTGCCGTTGAACCTAAAGTAACACAATTGGAGAGAGAGAGAGTCCCAGCCTTACAGATGCAATTTGATGACCAAAAGTTGATGCCTGCTATGATTGAATTTAAAGAAAATCAGATTTCGAGGATCAGACCCCTACCTGAACTGGAGAAGGAAAGTTTGATAGATTTCCTTACACAGGAATTTGATGACTTTTGGGACCGGGACTTGGGTCAAGAAGAGATTAAAACTGTGAGGGCTCTCGGACTTGGAAGAGGAGGGAAAAAAGAGAAGAACAAAATAAGAGACTGTTGGAAATACCAGAGGAACTTAGAAGAACAACAGTCAAGAGTGGAAATTTTGAAAGACGTCCTGAAATACCTTTCGGATCTTAGATTTAACTACGGAGATTTGGTTGCCCTGTCGAGAAGGAATAAAATCATCTTTAGGTGGGAGTTTCCCCGAGATCTACTCTTTAGCCTCAAAGGAAGGAAAATGAAAATAAGATCAGTGGAAGACAAAGTAAAGTTCATGTATAAATATGAAGAAGACTCGCAGAAGGGACTTGGAAAAGAGTTAAGAGCATCGGACAGAAGATCACCAGGTTGATGGACTATAGGGAATTGGTGGATATGACTGGCAGAATCCGGGACCAGGGAGAAGAGTCAGTGGAAGAAGATTGGAAAAAGTTTAAAGACTATTTATAAAAATATTGTAAAATTAATGAGTGTTAGAAAAATGTTGGAAAGGATCTATATGGCTTTAGTAGAAATGTTACAAGGAATTAAGTACAAATAGATTATTAGAGTATTAAAGGGAAAATAAAGTTAAAATATGTTAAGACAATTATATATTAAAGGGAAAAATAAGGTTAGAATAAGTTAAGATAAATTACAGGACAGAAAACAGAGGAAGATGGAAAGGAATTGCTGAAACAGTTAATTAAAGTGGAATACAAAAAGGGAGGTGTGAGGAGGGTGTTGAAACAAGTAAATGAAAGTTAAGATACTGAACTTATTAGATGTGTTTTAAATTGTGTTTGTTTGGTTTTGTTGATTTAATGTTTGGGGATTGGTGTTGTGTGGTGTTTTTGTTTTTGTTTTTGTATTGTATTGTATTGTATTGTTTTGTTTTGTGTTTTGTTTAATTCTTTGTCTTTCTTTTGCAGTCTTTAAAATGTCAATAAATATTATTTTTTTTAAAAAAAATATTTTATATGTTTTCTCCCCTAAGGATATTCCATTTATTTCTTGGTCTAGTCTGATTTCTTGATTTAGTATTTCCAAAACCAAAATGAATAATAATGGTGAGAGCGGGGACCCTTGTCTGGTGCCCTTCTGTATTTTAAAATAATCAGTCATGTCATTATTATTATTATATTTGCTTCTTGTTGGTCATAGATTGCTTTTAACCATCTTGTAATTTGGTCTCCCATGTCCATCTGGTCTAATATTATTTTTAGCAATTTCCATGAAACTTTATCAAATGCCTTTTCCGCATCCACAAATACAAAGGCTACCTTCTTATTCAGTTTCATGTCTAAATACTCAATCATATCAATCACTGTTCTTATATTATCACTCATTTTCCTGCCCGGCAAGAACCCTGCCTGCTCTTTGTTTATACAATCCTGCAAAACTGCTTTTAATCTTGTTGCCAATATTTGTGCATAAATCTTGTAGTCATTATTAAGTTATGATATTGGTCTATAATTGGTTATGAACTCCTTATTTCGTCCTTGTTTTGGGATTACTACTATATGAGCCTGCTTCCAGGTATTGGGAATCTTCCAGTCTTCTAGTATTCTATTTAAAAGTGATAATAGTAATTCCATCCGGGCCTGGGGATTTTCCCAATTTCATCTTAATTATTGCTTGATGTAGCTCTGTCATGGTTATTGGAGAGTTTAGGTCTTGAATCTTTTCTTTCTTAATTTTAGGTATGTCCTTTCCACATAAATACTCTTTTATTTCATCCTCTGTCTCAGTTCCTGCTTTATATAGCTTATTACAATATTTTATAAAGCACTTTTTAACTTCCTCGGGATTATCTAAAGTTCTCCCTTCTTCCACTATTGTCACTGGTTTATCATAGGCATTATATTATCAAATGGTCACACCTGGAGGCAACAGAGACGGTTTGGTATTGTTACTATGCGGAAGCTAGGACTGGGGAGGAAAGGCATGGAGCATCAGATAGAAGAGGAAGCCCATCAGCTCGTGGAAGTCTTTGCACGTTCAAAGGGTATGTGATGATAGGTGATGGTGCTGGGTTGTCATATGTCTGAAGAAACCTTTGTGTATAACCTCTGTACATTTTGGAAAGGAATGTGATATGTTTTGTTTGATTCCTAATGAGCCTTAAATGAAATGCTATCGTTATATATCTTTAAGTGCCAAGAAAAAATGTTCCTCTTCAAACAGGTGTTTGGTTGATTAATATTCTACAGCCTTTTAAATGTGCTTGTGGAATGTTTTGTTATTTTGTTTTAACTATTTACCTGGGTTTTTATCTTGTATTTTTACTCTGTGAAACAACCTAGAATCTTGTGATGAAGGGTGGTATATAAATTAATTAATTGATGTTAATAAACAAATTGCTGGAGATCCCAGCAGTTTCTCTTGTCCACCATAAAATACCATTCTCCGTATGAACTAACATTAGTATAATTTTATTTTGCAGGTCAACCACTTGACCCCTCCGTGCCCATCACTAATTCAGCCTCCAACGTGATATGTGCTGTGGCTTTTGGGCACCTGTTTGCTCTTGAAGATAAAAGGTTCCAGAAGCTGATAGAAGCCATGAATTTTCTCCTAAAATATCTATGTAGCTTTGTTCATTTTGTGAGTTGTCATTTTCATTCCTACTGAGCCTGACAGGTCTCCCAAGCGCCTTAAATCCCCCAATCAGCATTCTGGAATCCATTACGATAGAGGTTAGAGTGTTGGAAAACTGAGTTCAGGTTTAAATCTAATCTGAGATAAAGGCCATTTACGATCTCATAGCATAAATCATTTCTCAAGATTATTATAAAAATTGAAAGAAAGAATAAGGAGACTATGTCCAACCACAAGGGACTCTTTGGAGAAAAAAATGGATAAAAATGGAACAATAACCTTTCGGAACAAGTTGTCTAGAGCCCACCTTAAGTAAACAGCAGTGAACAAAATAATCTCAAGAAGAGAATTCTACAATTTTATTGTCATTATGGAAAAATAAATGTGTCTATTCTTTGCTCACTGTATATCAAGGCTTATAGGACTTGATTGATGAGCATATGTCTTGGCAGCCATATTTTGGACCAATTTAAGATCCCAGGCTATCTTCAAGTTTTAAGAAAGACAAAGTATTATTGGGGGCAGGGACCTAGTATGGCACATTGACTTGCCAAACATCCAAATGAGCACTGAGCATACACAGACCACAGACCAGAACATGTTGGTGATATAATTTGGAAATGCAAGGACAGCATGGCTGGCTGGCTAGATCCATAAACACCACGTGGCTACATTTTGCTGAGGGTGTGAAGGTTGTCTGCCTGGAATATACAATGGCAGTATTTGAACCTTTGTGCCATAAATATTTACGCATCTCTAAATTTTGGAATTCATGCATCTCTAAATTTCCGGCCATGTGACCTGGAAGCTGTACACCGGCTCCCTCAGACAATAAAGCAGCAACCCCAGAGTCGGCCACGATGGGACCTAATGGTCAGGGGTCCCTTTACCTTTACCTAAATTTTGGGAACATCACTAGTAAGTTTCAGGAGAGCCGTAAATGCCCATGTTTGAATAGTGCTACCATAACTGTTGAAGAGTTAAACTCTAAACCCAACAGAGGTGCATTGATTTTCCCAAGGGGGAGGGGCAAATCAATCTCCTGATTTGTATTGCAAGCGGGGGAGCTGCAACTTAGCAGTAGCAGTCATTATGGTGCCTATTGTGTGGCCCCTTTGCTGGATTTTTAAAAAATGAAACAGAGATCTGCAACTCAAGCGTTCCCTGCACTGCTAAGGAAAGCAGCCCCCTTCTGTATGACCTCAGCTAAACCCTTTTGACCTGGGGGGGGGGTGGACCTGACAATTTCAGCTTCTCTTAGTTTCTCATTTTTCCTGTCTTAAATTTGGTTCTCCACATTTCTACATCAATTTCTGATATTTTTTTTAAAAAAAAAATCTCATGAAATTTCATCAGCATTTTGGTGCTAATGTCTTCTAATGCACACATTTGTATGCAATTTTGCCTAAAATACACATTTTTGCAAAGCTGCAAATTGTAGGTTTGAATGTTATTATAGCATCTTAAGCATCTGCAGTCCCACTATGGGCTCTGACATACAGACCAAGGACATGTTCTATGAAGAACTAGAGCAGGCTGTCAGGAGAGGGAGCTTGCTATTGCTGCAAAGGGTGAGGTTCACATTTGTGAACTACAAATTTGTGCCTTATGAGCTGGTGTTTCCTGCACTGAGAAAGGCAAGGATCAGATGATGTGTCAATGACTACTGGCTAAAGCTATGTCAAACATTTAACTCACTGATGACAGTGAAAAATGTATGAAGGCATGAAGACAACCTTTGGACCAACAGCCAGGAAAACGGCACCACTGAAAACCTTGTCTGGAGAGACAGCAGCAAGCAGATGAAGTGATGGGCAGATCATTATCATTAATTGTGCTTATAGTCTCACAGTATCCAGTCTTTGCCTCTCTTTGAAGTGCTGAATGTCCCTCTCTCCCTTGAGAAGCTGAATAACGCCTTCAACTCTCAAGCATGTGGTACAACCCCAAGACAGGATAGAATCCCAACGGAAGTGCTGAAAGCTGGTCTCAATTCCTCCCTCATGATAATAATAATAATTTATTATTTATACCCCGCCCATCTGGCTGGGTTTCCCCAGCCACTCTGGGCGGCTCCCAATCAAATATTAAAAACACATTACAGCATTAAACATTAAAAACTTCCCTAAACAGGGCTGCCTTCAGATGTCCTTTAAAAGTAGAATAGTTGCTTATTTCTTTTGACATCTGATGGGAGGGTGTTCCACAGGGCAGGCGCCACTACCGAGAAGGCCTTCTGCCTGGTTCCCTGTAACCTCACTTCTCGCAGTGAGGGAACCGCCAGAAGGCCCTCAGTGCTGGATCTCAGTGTCCGGGCTGAACAATGGGGGTGGAGACGCTCCTTCGGGTATACAGGACTGAGGCTGTTTAGGGCTTTCAAGGTCAGCACCAACACTTTGAATTGTGGTTGGAAAAGTACTGGGAGCCAATGCAGGTCTTTCAGGACTGGTGTTATATGGTCCCGGTGGCCACTCCCAGTCACCAGTCTAGCTGCCGCATTCTGGATTAATTGCAGTTTCGAGTCACCTTCAAAGGTAACCCCATGTAGAATGCATTGCAGTAGTCCATCCACCACTCTTGCGAGACACTCCGTGGGCAGGTAGGATCTCAGCCTGCATACGAGATGGAGCTGGTAGACAGCTGCCCTGGACACAGAATTGACCTGCACTTCCATGGACAGCTGTGAGTCCAAAATGACTCCCAGGCTGCACACCTGGTCCTTCAGGGGCACAGTTACCCCATTCAGGACCAGGGAGTCCTCCACACCAGCCACCCCCTGTCCCCCAAGAACAGTACTTCTGTCTTGTCAGGATTCAACTTCAATCTGTTAGCCACCATGATGCACTTTCATGGGTTCGTCTTGCAGTGTTGGAGGAAATAATCCATGCCACAAGACAGGTGTGACCTGTTTATCATGGAGCTATCATGGAATCACCCTGTGGTTCTCAACGAATTACAGTGATTCACTGACAGGGTCTATCCCCAATTGCAATGTGGCTTTAGAGCTCAGAGGTCAACAGTCAACATGATTTTCTCTCTGTGCTCCCCTCTGCAGGAGAAATACTGAGAGCGGAGACGTCCCTTGAACATCACTAATCCAAAGCATGAACCATGTGACCAAATTTTCTCTATCTTTCCTTTAGCTATATGAAATGTTCCCATGGCTTATGAAACATGTCCCAGGGCCTCACAAGAAGGCATTGTACTGCCTGAAGGCAATGCTTTCATTTGCAAAGGAGGAGATAGAGAAGCATAAGGAGAATCTATCTCTGCATGAGCCACAGGATTTCATTGATTTCTATCTACTTCAGATGGAGAAAGTAAGTATCTATTTTGCAACTGAATGCTGCTCATCCCAGGAGTCATTATATTCCCTGTTACATGTGAATACTAATCTGTTGCCAGGAAACCAACATTTTTTTCTGAATCTCAGCTGGAAACCACCTTGAGCTTTCCCCAAATTTCTTTCACAGTTTTTTAGTTGCTAAAGTGGGTGAACATCCATCTATTGAAGCATCTATTGAAATGACTAGGAAAAGGCAGATATTTTCATAACCCCAAATATGAGTGTGAATGAATGGGAGTTCATGTGTGTTGAGGGGTCTTCCCTATGGAGCATTGTTTCTGTACATAAATTATTTTGTATTGTTGTTCATCTCACATTCAGACATGGACTGAGAAAACAGAAAAACAGTGCTTGTTGGTTCAATGATTTCATTTTCACCCCACTTTTCTTCAGTGAAGGATTTGTTGGTACATAGTTCTAACCCATGCTATCCTTTGCAGGACTGTACACAATGCCACCAATCTACCCAGTGGACACAATCTGTGGCTTACACATCTGGTCAATTTTCTGTATGCCACCCCAGGCACCTCTAGTTAACAGCAATCAAATTATACCGCTCCTGGGGGCAGATCCAGGGGTGAAGGAAGGCTGTCTGGCACCCGGTGTGGGGTGTCAAGGGGCGGGGCAAACCAGCCACAGGGGCAGGGCAAACCGCCCAGCTGAGCATGTGCAGCACCACTAGGTATGGCACATACGCAGCGCCACTACATACAGCGTGAAATAAGTCTTTATTTGAATTGCTAACCCTTTCACACCCCTCACATTCAGGACAGATTAAAACATTTAAAACTAGTTGAAAAGCAGGCAAATAAGCCACAGATTGAAACCTCATCTCTACCAAAAATTCAGAGCTTAACCATGGTCACCAAAAGCCAACTCAAAAGCACCTTGGGACACTTGAAATCTCTTAGGTCGAGTCCCTGCCCCTCTTTCTCTGCCAAGTGGTAGCAGCAGCAGCAGGCACCCACCCAGGATCTGTGTTTCTTTGGAGAATTGAAGACATGGCGGAGACTGTTGTGGCTTTAAGAAATATTCATTACACCTTCAGTCTGCATAGAGGGAGTCCAGATCTTACAGCATGGTCCTTTCAAGAGGAGTTTGTACCCCACAGCAGCACAGCCAGCCTTCAGCCAGCCTGCCCAAGATGGATCTCAGCTCTTCTTCCTCCTTCCTGCTACCGGGCCAGTTACCCCAGCAACCTTCTGATTCCCTAGTTCACACCTCCAGGCAAGGGAAAGGAGTCCTCTTGTATTATGAATGTCCCTCAATTGCCATCTATTGTTCTTTGATGGACATAGCTCAGCCACAGGAATTCCTCTGCAGCTTGCATTCTCCCTTCACATCCCAAATATCCAAAATCCTAGCATTTATTAATTTGTAGGGTTTAGGGAGGGGCCCCCCTTAAATCTATAACAATGTTAAAGAAAAAGATGGCACAATACAATAACCCTTTACCTTTACCTTTAGTGCACATTTTGAATGTGTGCTGCCAGAGAGATTCCATTGGATCCCTCTCCTCCTGCCAGTGCTGGATTATTACCCCAAACCACAGATCCTCAAATGCAGCACCAGCAGCTACAACTGTGGTCACAGGAAGGTGTGCATAGATCTCTTGCCACAACCAACTATGAAGCACAGAGCTGGCCAGCCCATTAGGCAGGCTGAGGCAGCTGCCTTGGGTGGTGGAATGGCAAGAAGCGGGATCTTTCTATCCAGCCCACTTTGTGGGCACTGTTGTGCGATTCAGGTAAGGGGGGCAGCAGTGGCAGCAGGGCGGTGGTGGTGGCATCTTCCCATTTTGCAGCAAGCAGTGTAATGGGATGCCCTGCCCTTCATCAAGCATATGTTGGTGGCATTGTAGTAACTGGGTAAAAGAAGATAAAGTAAGTGCTGAAGGACAGATTGTAATGCATGTGAATGACTTGTCACCTTCCTCATTTTCAACATCAGAGCAGGAATGACCCAGAGTCCACCTATGATGAAGAAAACATGGCTTGGTGTATTTTTGACTTCTTTGTAGCAGGGTCAGACACAACCGTCAGTTCTCTGAAATGGGCGCTTCTCCTCCTGGCAAGTCATCCAGATATCCAAGGTGAGAGAGGGAACAATGGGAGCCTGGGCTTCTCTTGATTTCTAGAGTGGGCCGTAATTATTTAACGGTTTCATTCACATCTAATGAGATGATAAAACAAAGAACATAAAACATCAGAAAGAGTTAAAAGTAAGTAAGCTTATGTTGGAAGTTTGGGGAGACAAAGGGTTATTGAAACAAGCTGAATGCTTTTGACATACATGTATGGCATCACAGAGTTCTGCAGCCCTTGTGAGCATTAACCCTTTACATCGCATGTTGGATGTTTTCATCACACATTATTGTATGAGGCCTTGAGAAACTTGGGACCAGGTTACCTGAAACAGCCCCTGTAAGGTCTGTAACTCCTTCATGGATCACTGCCTTGTCATGGCAAAGGGGCTTGAATAACTCAGAGAAGCTATGAGCTATGTCGTGCAGTGCCAAAGAATGCTCCAACTACCGCACAATTGCGATCATTTCACATGCTAGCATGCTTATGCTTAAAATTCTACAAGGCAGGCTTAAGCAATATGTGGACCGAGAACTCCCAGAAGTGCAAGCTGGAGGAACCAGGGACCAAATTGCAAACATGCGCTGGATTATGGAGAAAGCTAGAGAGTTCCAGAAAAACATCTACTTCTGCTTCATTGACTATGCAAAAGCCTTTGACTGCATGAACCACAGCAAACTATGGCAAGTTCTTAAAGAAATGGGAGTGCCTGATCACCTCATCTGTCTCCTGAGAACTCTCTATGTGGGACAAGAAGCTACAGTTAGAACTGGATATGGAACAACTGATTAGTTCAAAATTGGAAAAGGAGTACAACAAGGATGTATATTGTCTCCCTGCTTATTTAACTTATATGCAGAATTCATCATGTGAAAGGCTGGACTGGATGAATCCCAAGCCGGAATTAAGATTGCCCGAAGAAATATCAACAATCTCAGATGACAGATGACACAACCTTGATGGCAGAAAGTGAGGAGGAATTAAAGAACCTTTTAATGAGGGTGAAAGAGGAGTGTGTAAAATATGGTCTGAAGCTGAACATCAAAAAATCTAACATCATGGCCACTGGGCCCATCACCTCCTGGCAAATAGAAGGGGAAGAAATGGAGGCAGTGAGAGATTTTACTTTCTTGGGCTCCATGATTACTGCAGGTGGTGAGAGCAGTCACGAAATTAAAAGACGCCTGCTTCTTGGGAGAAAAGCAATGACAAACCTAGACAGCATATTAAAAAGCAGAGACATCACCTTGTCGACAAAGGGTTGTAAAGTTAAAGCTCTGGTTTTCCCAGTAGTGATGTATGGAAGTGAGAGCTGGACCATAAAGAAGGCTGATCGCCAAAGAATTGATGCTTTTGAATTCTGGTGCTGGAGGAGACTCTTGAGAGTCCCATGGACTGCAAAAAGATCAAACCTATCCATTCTAAAGGAAATCAACCCTGAGTGCTCACTGGAAGGACAGATCGTGAAACTGAGGCCACAATACTTTGGCCACCTCATGAGAAGAGAAGACTCTCTGGAAAAAACTCTGATGTTGGGTAAGATTGAGGGCACAAGGGGATGACAGATGATGAGATGGCTGGACAGTGTTATAGAAGCTACCAACATGAATCTGACAAAACTGTGGGTGGCACTAGAAGACAGGAGTACATGGCGTGCTCTGGTCTACGGGGTCACGAAGAGTCGGACACAACTAAATGACTAAACAACAACAAGGTCTGTAAGTTCATTTGGCCACCTGAGGAAATTCTGCTGGTAGCACAACACCCTTTTCTAATGTTGCTCTTGTGTTGTGGAATGCCCTTCCCTCTGCCTTTCCTGAAGCATTTTTCTTTTTGTTTTGGTGGATATTGTTTTTATATTGTACATAATGTACAGTGCCAGGAGATGCTTAAAACATCAAGCATACTTTCAAATTAGTTGAATAAATACATAAATGCAAGCCGCCACCCCCTCACTGCAGAGTAGTGTGTGCCGTGCACAAGGATGGCAGGAGATAAGCATGTGGCATTGGGGGCACGTTCCTCTCCTTTCCTCAGACCCCCTCCTTGCTCCTGCATTAAAAGGTAAAGGGACCCCTGACAATTTAGTCCAGTCGTGACCGATTCTGCGGGTTGCAGCACTCATCTCACTTTACAGATCGAGGGAGCCGGCATTTGTCCGCTTCCACAGACAGTTTTCCGGGTCATGTGGCCAGCATAACTAAGCCGCTTCTGGCAAAACAAGAGCAGTGAATGGAAACTCCATTTACCTTCCAGCTGGAGTGGTACCTATTTATCTACTTGCACTGCATGCTTTCGAACTGCTAGGTGGACAGGAGCCAGGACCGAAGAACGGGAGCTCACCCCATTGTGGGACCTCAAAGCGCCGACCTTCCGATTGGCATGCCCAAGCGGCACAGTGGTTTAAACCACAGTGCCACCCGATCTTGCATTATTGCCCCACTTTTTGCACACATACATTACACCCTGCTCAGCATTCAGCCTAGAAGAGTTCTGGTGGGCTTGGACTTCCGGGTTGGCGCCTCCAGGCAATGGAGGAGTTCCTCCGATCGGGAGGAATTTGCTCCGTGGAAATTAGGGTCTGACCGCCATGGCGAAGGCGGAGACCCGTTGAAATCACAGGCGGGAGAAGCTTGTGAACTTGGGATTCGGCTGGCACCTTTTGTGCCTCCCCTACTCGCGGGGAAACCCTGACTTGGGGATCCGGAGCGAAGTGGGGTGAGCGGCGCGGTGCTTTGAATCGACTGCTTCTTTCACGGAGTGAAGCCGCATCGCTGTTGCCAGAGAGCGCTGACTTTTTCCTGTGGACAATTTGACTTTAAACAACTACCCGTGAGTAGAACGGAAAATTGGATCTTTAAATTCATTAATTTGGCATTGAAGCGGGAAGGTTTTAAACAGGACGTCCGCCTTCCTCTTTTGTAAATAGATTGAAGCAAAGACGTTGCAAGTTAAAGCCTTGGAAAGTATTTTGTAAAGGATTAAATCTCCATCGGTTAAAACTGTTTAAAAAAACCGTGGGAAGCAGGAGAAGAGGGGGGAAATTTTGGACTTAGTGAGCCTGCAGGAGAGAGTGAAAAATTAAATTACCACTGCTCTGAACCTGGAAAAGGGCTGCCAGCAGAATTAACGTTTCGGGAGAGTTCATTGACTGTGAACGGATAGCATGTTGACAGATGGCTAAATAAGAGAAATATATTGTTTCCATTGTCCTCTTCTGCGTTCAAAAAGGAGGAAAAGTAATTGAAGATTGAAACTAACTTTATATTTTAAAATGTGCATGAAAGAATCGATACAAGTGGAGACTGTTTCCCTCTAGAGGCAGCTTTTGAAACTGTTACAAGAGTGGGTTTTTTCCAGCTGCAAGATAAGAGCTGTGAGAATCAGAGATTGACTTTGGACTTTAAGAATGTTGACAGAAGGAGCTTTAGTGACTGTTTTATGTAAGATAAGCTACTCGCTGGAACAGCTTCACAAAAAGACGGATGTTATGAATTCCAAACTTGAGAACTTGGAACAAAAGTGATAAATTTGGGACAAAAAGTGACCATTAATACAGAAATTGCTCAGGATTTGATACAGGAAACTACTTTGACAGGACAAACTGGGGAGAAGAAGGAGAAAGTTGTGGTTGTTGAACCTAAAGTAATACAAGTGGAAGCCCCAGCCTTTCAGAGGCAAATTGAGGACTATAAGTGGAGGCCTCTTATGAATGAATATAGAAAAAGTCAGAATTTGAAGATTGGAGCCCTGCCTGCACTGGAGAAGGAAGGTTGGATAGACTCTTTCATGCAGGGATTTATTGACCTTTGGGTTCTGAATATGGGTCAGGAGGTGATTGGAGTTGTGGGGGTCTTTGGATCTGGAGGAGTCTTGAAACATGATTTGAGATATTGTATGGACCTTGGTTCTAGCTGTGGAGAGTTGGCTGGCCTGTCGAGAGGGAATGGGGGCGTGGCTGGGTTGGGGCCTCCCCGAGACTTGCTCTTCAGCATTTTCAGCATCAAGAATATGAAGAATTGCAGAAGGGACTTGGAAAAGATTTAAGAGCCTCGGACAGAAGATCTCCAGGTTGATAAACTATTTGGAATGGACGGAAATGATTGGCAGAATCCGAGACCAGGGAGAAGAGATGGTGGTAGAAGATTGGGAAAGTCTAAAGTTTGTACATAGAAATATTGTAAAATTAATGAGTGTTTGAAAATTGTTGGAATGAAACTTTATGGCTTTAGCAGAAATGCTATAAGGAGTTAAGTATAAATAAGTATTTTAGTATTAATGGAAAATAAGGTTAAAAATATGTTAAGACATTCATAATGATAAAGATAGAGAAAGATAGAAAGGATTTCCTGAAACAAGTAACAGAAGTGGAATACAAAAAGGGAGGTGAGAGGAAGTCGATGAAATAAGGGAATGAAAGATAGACTAATGAAATGGTATGCTATATGTTTTTTAAATTGTTGTTGTTTTGTTTTGTTTAATTTAGTGTTAAGGTTGTGTTTTGTATTGTTTATTGTATTGTTTCTTCTTTTGTTCTTTTTTCTTGTCTGCCGTAAGTTTGAAAAGTAAGAAAGATTATTATTATTATTATTTTAAAAAAGTAGAGTTCTGGTGGGCTCATTCACTCCAGAAATTTGCTTTGGCTGTGATAAAGGAATCTTTCCAAATATAAATGGTACCTTAACACACAGTTAATGTAAGTCACCTTTTCCTCTGCTTGGCTTAGTGGGTGATTTTCTCTTTGATAAATTCTAATTTATTCAGCATGCAGAGGGCTGGCCATGAGGTCCCCGGGGGCCGCCATCATTGCCCCTGCTGTGAAATAAGTACCCAAGCCTCATCCCTGCCTCTCCTTGCTCCATTACATGATGGATGTTAGCCAAAGATCAAGCTGGAAAAGGAGGATTGGTGAAACAGAGTAGGAAATATTGAGGGCTGAGGGGTGGAGGATTTAAAAAAAAAAAAAATGTGTAAAACAGACAGCCTTGGATCACAGACCTTCAGCAAATCCAGCCAGCTCTGGTAACCAGAAACAGCTGAGATGAGGTTTGCTTTCAACCTTTTCACACCTGGGATCTAGAGCGGGGAAGAACCATGTACACTGACTTGAGCTCCTTGGAGTAAAAGATGGGCTATAAAGATAAGAAACTGAGGCTCGTTCCCAGACCCTTTTGGAAAATAAATGTCCATCTGAAATAAAATGCAGTATTCAAAATAAACCTTCTGTTTCCATCATTTTCTTCAGATAAAGTCCACAAGGAGATAGAAGATGCTTTAGGTTCTTCTCACACAATCTGCTATCAAGATAAGAAGAAACTGCCCTACACCAATGCTGTTATTCATGAAATACAGCGCTTTAAATATGCCTTATTTTTCGGGATCACCAGGAAATGTACAAAGGATGTGAAGCTGTGTGGTTTTCTCATTCCCAAGGTAAAGAAGTGTGGCAAACTGCACTCCTGTATCTCAAGAGCAAAGAGAATCCTAGGGTAACATATTGAGAGATGCATAAAGCCATAGAGGAACTTCCTGTGTGGTCAAAAACTTGAAGGGCAGGAAAAGGATGCAAGAGCAGGAGCTCCATCTGTAGACATGTTTCGCCACTGGCTAGTGCTGTTCTATAGGGAATGTGAGGCAGGGGAGGAACACGCAGTGGCTAGAGGTCATCTTCTGGGTTCCTTTTAAAAGAGGGATAGGGAGAAGGAGGTCACCCTGTGTTTCTGCCTGTACAAGTAGCTTATTAATGGGGGGGGGGGGGGTTGGGAATGAATCTGGCCTTTGGTAAATGTGCATTTCCCCCCTACACACACACACACACACACAAAACCCTAGTCAGTTTGAATTCAGTTTGAATTCTTCAAAGATTAGTTGAGGAACAGTGAGGAACAATCCAGAAATGTATTGGTCTGAGTGCCAATCATTTGTTTCTTCTTTGCAGGGAACTTATATTATTCCTGATTTCCGCTCTGTTCTTGTTGATCCCACAAGATGGGAGACACCTGCAGTGTTCAACCCAAACCATTTCTTGAACAAGGATGGACAATATGTGGCTAGAGAAGAGTTTCTGGCGTTTGGTGCAGGTAAATCAAAAAGTCCAAGCTATGTTGTGATCTGTAAAAAGGTAAAGGTAAAGGACCCCTCACAGTTAAGTCCAGTCGCGGACGACTCTGGGGTTGAGGCGCTCATCTCGCTTTACTGACCAAGGAAGCTGATTTGTCCGCAGACAGTTTTTCTGGGTCATGTGGCCAGCATGACTAAGCCTTTTCTGGCAAAACCAGAGCAGCACATGGAAATGCCATTTACCTTCCTGCTGGAGTGGTACCTATTTATCTACTTGCACTTTGACATGCTTTCGAACTTCTAGGTTGGAAGGAGCTGAGATTGAGCAACGGGAGCTCACTCCGTCATGGGGATTTGAACTGCGACCTTCTGGTCGGCAAGCCATCCGCGCCCCTGTAGGCATCTGTAGGCATGCTTATCGGTCTGCTTCCAGAAAATGGCAACAGTAGCATGAGGGGCAGAGCAGTCTTCTACATACCAGTCATGAGTCTGATTCCACTAGGTTTCAGTAGTGGCTATTGGGTCATATTTGCCATCCTGTATTAATGGTTCAAATTTGTTTTCGTTTTCCATGTTCTGTGTGTTAGTATAGAGATAACCAAAACCATGAGCCCTTTCCTTCCACTTGCTTCCTTCTTGTAATTTCCTGCCCTTATTATGTCATATTATGTAGAGTGTTTTATAGCTACAAAGTAATGAACCCTGGAAAGTAAGCTGTTATTCACTTGCTGCCTTTTCCTTGTCTCATCCTCAGGGTCTCGCATGTGTTTGGGTATGCTGCTGGCAAATACTGAAATTTTCATCTTCCTGACAAGCCTGCTGAGGGCATTTCGCTTCCAGCTGCCAGAAGGAGTGAAAGAACTCAATAAAGAGGCTTTACTGGGGGCTACAGCACATCCCCATCCTTATAAACTCTGTGCAGTTCCCCGCTGCAATGCATAATAAAATATGAAAGTACATGGGGCTGCACCTCTGCTTCCTCTGCTTACGTTACCCCTTTGTCACCCCTGGCACATAGAGTTTCCCCTTCCCACCTCATGCAACTACTGTGGTCTTTCTTCACCTTCCCAGCTCCGTTTCTGAGGCTTCTTCTCTCTTCTTTTCTTCAGCTCTGCTTTGCGCCCATTTTCACCATCACCCCATCTCCTCCTATTCTTCAAGGCCTTTCATGCCCCTGCTTTCATCTTCCACCCTATCCATGCCTCCTAATCCCTCATTTCTTTTCAGCTCCTTTGCACCCCCATTCCTACCCTCACTACTCTTCCCCCTTCCCCCTTTTTCCTCAACACCTATATAATGAACAGCCTCCTTTCAGCACACACCCCATGCCAATATATGTGACTGTATCTTTAAGATGAGTAGAACCCCAAGAGCAAGGCTTGCCCAGCTGGAGAAGGTTAAGTTCTGTTTATGGGTCCTGGACATTTGTAGCCATCTGCTTTTTAATAAAATATCTCTTCCAAATCACTGCACTGAATCTGGAAATTCATTTTGGAGGGGGAAACACATGGGATCAGGAGTGAAATACGTTGAGTGGAGGCACTGTGGGATATTTATCCTTTATCACTCTCCCATGGGGCTGCTAAGAAATGGAAGAGGGAGAATTTTAGAGCAGCCATTCCTCCAACTTCCGCTATTCTTTCCTTCAGCCACAGAAGTTAAGAGTAATATGGAGGTGGAGGGACACCAAGACCACTGTGGTTTGAAACAACAGCAGAGGTTTGAGTAAAGCAAGGATGGAGGGATCCTGAGCAATTGTTATTCATTTATTTTTAAAAACTGTTTTAACAAGGAGAAACAGCAGAGATGGGTAGTACATAGAGGTGTACACTAAAACAGCAACACAACATAGATTTTCTAACTCCCTTCAGGCTGTATTCAAACCTTATTTTATTTTATTTTTTAAAATAATTTTTATTAACAGGCCAATCACATCACATTATTCAAATCACATTAGTTCCAAATTATACAGCCAAATTTTAAATTTTGTTGAGGGTAAATTTTGTTGGGATTCAGAACTTACTGGGTTAATTTTGTTCTGAGTTGTGCCTCCCATTCTGACGTGTGGAAGGAGGGAGGAGCTCTACTTGTTGTTCTCTCTTGGTCTCTGAGAGAGACGGACGCCATGAATGCTAGCAGTCCAGGAGAATCTGAGAAATGCTGAGCTGTAAATATTTGCTGCAATAAAGAACTGATGAATTTGGACACACAGGTGCTTGGTGTGTTTGTCTGGATCTGAAGCAGGCTGCAACAGTTTTTGTTCCGCTGTGTTTTTACTCTGCAAGGCGAAACCAGAGAGAAGCAGGTCTGCGCAGCTTGAGAGCTGGGAAGTGTGCCGGACCGCTGTAAGCTGAGGCTAATTGGGCCATAAAGTAATTAGCCAATAAAGACCTTTCGTCACAGGTTATGGAGGACCTAATTACCGCTTATAAAACTGTTGCTGAGAGTCTGCCGGTGAGCTTTGAAGTCAGCTTTGATCAGCTGGAAAGACGCTACCGAAGCGGAGCGGAGGTCTGCGTTCTGTGTTTTGCCTGCTGCTAAGAGGCGAGAGTTGCTGAGAGCTGAGAGCTGAGAGCAGCTGGCTGGGACGCTGTGTTTTGCCTGATGCTGAGAGCTGAAAGCTGGGAAAGCAGCTGGAAAATCGGGTGCCGGAGAGCTGGCTGGTGATACGTGAGTAGCAGCTGGGGCCCCGGGGAAGAGGAGAGAATGGCAGACAGCCAGGTCCTTGAGGACGTTCCGCTTGAAAAGCTCACTTTAAGAAGTTGGGCAACCTGGTCCAGAAGAGTAAGGGGTTGGTTTCTGGTTACTGGGCTTTGGGATGTAAGCCAGAAAGAGCCACTTCCCCTGAATCCAGGTCCTGAAGGGACAGACATTACAGGCTTTGAGGCTGCGTTGCCTGAAGATGGCCAGCAGAGAATGCAAAGAGAGCTTGCTATGCTGAAAGCATGCGTACACGCATCATTTTTGCCCAGTTTGGAGGGCGTAAAGTCAGCAAGGGCTGCCTGGGAGGTGCTGAGAAGTTTGTGTAAAACTTCAGCAGGAGGCCAGGGCCCTGGAGAAGTCATGAAGAGCCTGGAAATGGCTGTAGCCCCAGTCCCTGAGGTGCAAGTTGGGGGGGCTGAGAATTCCAAAGGCAAGTTTCAAAAGTTTTCCACTGTGAGTGCTGAAGTGAAACGCAGTTTCAGCGAGGGCAGGGCTGGCACAGAGGGCTCTTCCGGAAGAAGGGGAGCCAGGCCAGCTGAAAGAAGCCCTGGGCAGTATTTTTCCACTGGGGATCATCGTCAGCCAAAGTCTGGAAGGCTGCGGAGAGCTAGACGCTTCAAGGTCGGCCACCTGAACAAAGTGCAGATAAGGCCTAAAGAGTCGCGTGGGAACGCACAGACCAGTCCGGTCTCCAAGGCAACGGAGGAGGCTACTTCTACGGAAGCTGCCAAGGTCCTGAGCAAGGGGGAGTTGGTTGCCGAGACAACCAGAGAGAACTGCTGCAGAAGCCCAAAGAGAGGGGGCAGCGGGACGTTTGTTGCCAGTATGGCGTTGTTTGAGGACAGCTCTGAGAGCGGCACTGACTTTCGCTTTCTAATCGACTCAGCAGCTAACTGCAACCTGATTCCAGAGACCCCTGCAGTCGAGATGTGGAATTGCAAGGCAATTCCGGCTGGGAAAACTGTTCAGTTTGCAAATGGGACAAAGAAAAATGTGACTAATATTGCAAATGCTTTTTTTTTCTGTTTTGCAGGAGCAGATGGAAGTTTGCATTGTGCCGGGAGTGCAACACTGTATTTTATCTGTGCCTTATTTGTTGAAAAAGGGGTTTAAGGTTTGCTTTGAACACGATTTTTGTACAATCTACAAAGGAGGGAAGCAACTGGTCAGAGTTGCAAAGGGGCAGAATGATCTCTTCATTCTTAAAACGTCTCTGGAGGGTGAGGGGAAGGTTGAGAAAGCACAAGCCCTGCGTGCTACAGTTCCCACTCACGTTTCATGTTCTTGTGCGTGGCATAAGAAGACAGCACATGCTTGTCTTGAAGAACTACAGGTGCTACCTGAGGTTAGCGAAGGCTGTAGAATTGTGGAATGTGCAAGAGTCCTAGATTGCCAGGCTTGCAGACAGGCGAAGGTAAGAGGGTGCAGTTACCCCAGGGTGGAGAGGGTAACCACAAAACCTTTTAATCTTGTGCACATAGATCTGTTGGGTCCCATGAAGGAGCCAAGTTTGGGAGGGGCCAGGTTTCTGCTGACGCTGCAGGATGATTTTTCGCAGAACACCTGGACACATGGTCTCAAATCCAAGGAAGATGCAGCACAGCTGATTAGACGTTGGATTGAGGAGGTGGAACTAAGGTTCTCCACGAAGGTGCGGGAAATTGCTAGTGACAGAGGTTCACAGTTTACTGGGTCTGCTTTGCAGAAGTTCTTTCACAAGAAAGGGATAAGTCACACAGTGACTTCTCCTCAACAGAGGGGGGTGGCAGAGCTCAGAAGTGAAGCTCTGGTTAAAGCTGCACAGGTGATGCTGTCAGATTCTGGGTTATCTCCAAAGTTTTGGATGGAATCTGTTAAATATGTGAGCTTCACCTGGAATCGGTCCTACAATTCAGTGGTAGGAGACACCCCGTTTTTCATGCTTCACGGGAGGAAACCGCAGGTTCACTTCCTCCGTGCGTTCGGATCAACGGCCTCGGTGCCGGTGCCTGAAGCTTTGCGAGGGCCAGGTGAACCCAAGTTCCAGAAAATGATCTTCTGTGGGTATGAGCCAGCGGCTCGTGCATGGAGGTTTGCGTACCCGTCAGGTGATCAGAGTAAGCTGCTGATCAGTAAACACGCTGAGTTCTGTAAGCAGGAGGAAAAGTCAAAGACCCCTGCCAGACGTGATATTCTTTCAGAATGTCTTTCCGATTCAGAGCAGGAAGGTTCTGATGAGGAGGAAGGAGAGCCAGGGGCTGAGTCTGCTGATGACGATCAGCTCACTGACCAAAGTCAGGAGCAGGATGGGGCATCTCCGCAAGTTGTAAAAAGAGAGCCCAAGAGTGAGCCTAGTTCTCCTGTGAGGGTAATTCAAAGGGTTCGAAGACGCGTTAAGTCAGAGGGGGAATCCCAGGATGCAGAGGACACACCTGCTGACCACAGTGAGTCAGAGGAAGTGCCTGAGTTTGTGCCCAGGCGGTCCAGTCGCACAACGAAGGGAATTCCACCTGAGAGGTATCAGGCCACAGGTGCGTGGGTAAGTTTCGCACAGTGCGAATCTGAGAGTTGTGAGGATGTTCCACAGATGCCTGACAGGAACGCCAGGAGAGGGCGCAAGGCATTGGGGAAGGGATTGATCTCACAGAGGTCTGCAAAGGTACATCCACAAATCACCTCAGGAATGGAGGCAAGAGGGGGTGTTGGGATTCAGAACTTACTGGGTTAATTTTGTTCTGAGTTGTGCCTCCCATTCTGACGTGTGGAAGGAGGGAGGAGCTCTACTTGTTGTTCTCTCTTGGTCTCTGAGAGAGACGGACGCCATGAATGCTAGCAGTCCAGGAGAATCTGAGAAATGCTGAGCTGTAAATATTTGCTGCAATAAAGAACTGATGAATTTGGACACACAGGTGCTTGGTGTGTTTGTCTGGATCTGAAGCAGGCTGCAACAGTTTTTGTTCCGCTTGAGAGCTGGGAAGTGTGCCGGACCGCTGTAAGCTGAGGCTAATTGTGCCATAAAGTAATTAGCCAATAAAGACCTTTCGTCACACCCATATATCAAGCTCCACACAAGTCCAAAATTCCGGATAACTCCAGGCATCACTTATTTTACTGCTTTAATTAGACAGTTCTATCCAATTCGATCCAGATAGTCCTTTATTACTTTCTTTCTCATCTTGTTGTTATCATATATTCCTTTCTTTGCGATCTCTGATGATTCTCACAAGCAGACTGAAAACTGGCGTCTCTGTGTGGGTTTTGTACTCTTCAAAAACCATCTCGTTCAGGGACAGCCTCTGTTCAATAATAATAATAATAATAATAATTTATTATTCCCCAGCCACTCTGGGCGGCTTCCAACAAGGATGAAAAATACACTAAAATGTCACATATTAAAAACTTCCCTGAACAGGGCTGCCTTCAGATGTCTTCTGAATGTCAGGTAGTTGTTTATTGCTTTGACATCTGATGGGAGGGCATTCCACAGGGTGAGCGCCACTACCGAGAAGGCCCTCTGCCTGGTTCCCTGTAACTTGACCTCTCGCAGTGAGGGAACCGCCAGAAGGCCCTCGGAGCTGGACCTCAGTGTCCGGGCAGAACGATGGGGGAGGAGACGCTCCTTCAGGTATACTGGACCGAGGCCATTTAGGGCTTTAAAGGTCAGCACCAACACTTTGAATTGTGCTCAGAAACGTACTGGGAGCCAATGTAGGTCTTTCAAGACCGGTGTTATATGGTCTCGGCGGCCGCTCCCAGTCACCAGTCTAGCTGCCGCATTCTGGATTAGTTGTAGTTTCCGGGTCACCTTCAAAGGTAGCCCCACGTAGAGCGCATTGCAGTAGTCCAAGTGGGAGATAACCAGAGCATGTACCACTTTGGCGAGACAGTCTGCAGGCAGATAGGGTCTCAGCCTACGTACCAGATGGAGCTGGTAAACAGCTGCCCTGGATACAGATTTGACCTGTGCCTCCATGGACAGCTGTGAGTCCAAAATGACTCCCAGGCTGCGCACCTGGTCCTTCAGGGGCACAGTTACCCCATTCAGGACCAGGGAATCCTCCACACCTGTTCAACGCTTCCATAAACAAAGTTAACCTTCGGTCTGTCCTTTATTTTTTGTCAGGCTAGCCAAATAAATCAAACAAATCAGGGGGCTCTGTCAGATCAAACTTGCATTCCAGCACTCCTTCTCTTTCGAACGATCCTGATTCTCCTCCCCCCTGTCCTTCTTTCTCTGGCAAGCCTGTCTTGGCGAGACGCGTATTCAAACCTTATTTTAAACTGCCACTCCCCACCCCACACCCCAATGTGCAGAGACTGACCTATCTCTGGAACCTAACCAAGCTGGGTAGGTCCAGTAACTCAAAGAGCAAACTTCTTTATAAAAATATAATAAAGTTTTATTAAAAGAAGGCTACAGGGTTTTAAAAAAGAGAGATTTCTGGTAGCAGCGCAAAGTACGGCAACTTGGAAGCTTAAAAATAACAAAGCTCTTATCTCACTTTGTTCTAGCTTTTAGTATTATTACCAATTTTGGATGGTATAAAAGTTTTAATTATGCTAATATGTGGTGGCTGGTTAATTTCGTACTTTTTGAAGAGTATTTTCTGAGAAAGTGGCTTATAAATGTATCAAATAAACCAATAAATAGTATGGACTGACAAAGAGCAACCTTTTGTGGAAGAGGCTAAGTGACTAAACAACAACATAAGCAACACACATAACACAATATTTAAATATAAAAATGACAAGCTCTTATTAATACTGAAAAGCACAAACCCATGTTGACTACAGCATTAGAATGGTTGGGGCATTGTAGCACCAGAGCTTGTCTCCCTTCTGTTTCACTGACCTTGGTGCTTTCCTGCTCTTCTTGCTCACAATGTGCACCTTGATCTGGTGTGGAAAACCTTGGCCCGCCACATGTTGCAGAACTACAACTCCCACCAGCCCCAGGAAGTACAGCCAGTGACCAGCACTGTTAGGAGTTGCAGTTCTGCATCACCTGGAAGGCCAGAGGCTTTGCCCACCTGCACTGCACTATGTTGCAAGCAGATTATTTCTTCTATTGTTTTTTTTGTAGCAAAATATGCCGCATAGCAACTGCTAGATCTACCTGTGTGTGGCCAAAGGTACCATGCTTGGAATGAAATAATCCTGATTAACTAATTCATTTAATTAAATTTTCATTTTAATTCCATAATTTATGAATGTAGGAGTTTCATCACACCCTAGTTTGTGTTTGATTGTAGCCGTTGCATTTACCATTTAAACCTACCTGTTATTGTTTATACTTAAAGTTTCTTACTTTGGGGGGAAATAAATAAAAACCATTGTTCACATGAGTCTGAGTTATTACTGAGAAATAAATACCTTAGCAAGGATGTCTTCATGAATCTTCACCCCAATCCACCACATTAGACAAAGTTATATGTAATGGTTCTAGGGGTTGCTCGTGCATAAACTGGCGCCACACCTGGCTGGGCTGCCTGAGTGAACCTTTTTCTGTCCGGACAGCCACTCGCCCGTGGCTGTCTCAATTGCTGGCAGAATCCGTCAGTGGGCATTTCTTGAACTTCTTCCAGCAAAGAAGCTCTTTGACACCTAGTCTCCGCCTACTGTCCCTGCGTGGAAGCCTTCTGCGCAAGGAGGGTGTGGGCAGCGGAGGACCCGTGCTCTCCCCGCTGGTCCCCAGCGAGGAGTCATGGGACTGCCTCACCGATTCCCCCATCTGCCCCCCTTCTCCACTGGTGCTACACTGATTTCCTTCCCCAGAAGATGCTTCTCCCCATCCCGGGACGCTCTCCGGAATCCCTCTGGAGCCCTCTCCCTCCCTCTGGCTCCGATGGCAGTTCCCTGACATTATAGTAAGAAGTAAGTACCATAATGAAAGTATCTTCACAAATCTTCAACCCAATCTGCCATGCACCACCAATGAGAAGAAGCTGAGGAAGTCCAGGAGGTTAGTGCCTGCGTGACCAGAGCTGTTTCAGGAAGTCCAGAATCAGAAGAACCACCAGCAGAGCAATCAAAAATGCCGACATCTCCATACCCCTCCTGCCTTCTATTTCTCCTTGATTCTTTCTAGGATGCCTGGTTAGGTTCCATTTTCTTCCTTTGCTTTTCTCAGGGACGTCAGCACTTCTCTTTGCCGGAGCAGGCTAGAGAAAGTCCAGTGAACAGGATGACTCCTGCTGGAATGGAGAGGCAGGGCCCTTCAAGTCTTTTGCCTCTTCTTCCAGAGGGAGAAGCTATCCTTTCCTCCAGTTCTGCCCTGCCTCTGGTCAGGTTGGCAGGTGAAATATACTCAGAGTCGCAAGGTGATTTCATGCTCTTTATTCAGCTCATAGTGGAGAGGAGGAATGAATCAAAGTCCCCTCAAAGTATCTGCTTTATATACATTATTTACACAATGGGCTGCACATGATTGGCTAATTCCGGAATTCTACTGTAAGCCAATCAGGTTGTGGATTCACTTCTCTCTCGAGCATGATTGGGTGATTCCTGCCAACCAATCATACTGCTGCATTGTTCTAGGACCAATCAGACTGATGCATTCTGAATCCTATTGTTCTAGGACCAATCAGACTGCTGCAGTTTGGATCCTATTCAACTCAGTACATAACAGCAGGTTCCTTTTTTGAGTGAGGAAAACTTTTTCCTTACTCTGTACCACTGTCATTGTGATTTCTCTTTTGCCTTCCTTTTTTTGGCTAGGGTTCCTATATTTCAAAAATCCAGACACAAGAGTTCTTGAGCTTTTGGGGGCAGGGCAAAGTTGTTGAGCTTCTGACATGGGTTGCCATATGTCCAGATTTTCCCAGACATACAGCAATTTCTGCCCACTGTTTCCGACGGCCAAATCCAGGCTATGTCCGGGAAATTCCATAGATATGGCAACCCTGTTTTTGCCTCTTCCATGTGTTTCTTGTCTGCTGAAGTTTACTGAGGCCTGGGGTTGTGTGTGTGTGTTTATTCCTGTAGGGCTTTTTTCTTTTCTCCTTCCTCCTCCTTTCATTTATGCAAGAGGGAATTAACAGACCTTGTCTGTTTGGGCACTTTGTGTCCTTGAGGCAGGAGAATTGACGGGGCCTGCAGTACCCACATAGAATGATAGAATTGTAGACTTGGAAGTTGCCATGAGGGTCACCCAGTCCAACTCCCTGCAATACAGGAATCTTTTGCCCAATGTGGGTCTTGAACCCACGCCCCTGAGATTAAAAGTCTCCAGCTACACCAAGCTATACTGTAGCACCCTGCTCGTGGTTAACACTTAGCTGGAATGAAATATTCAACGCAGCAATAGATAAATTAAAATAATAATTTATTTGTCAGACAAATAAATATGAGGCACAGTGGTATATGGTTACCAAGCTCTGGCCTGGCCTCCTGCCATTCTGGCCAGCACTTATATTTCCTTAATCCAGCCCCCTTGCTCCTCCTTTGGCTGCCTCTGTCCAATCAGCCTGGTTGAAATTCCTATTGGCTGTTTGCTAGAACCAATCACAAAAGATACAACCATTTCCTATTGCCTTTTATGGGAAATAAAAGCTATATTTATAATTGGCAAACAAGTAGCCATTAACCTCTACAAGGCACCTTAATTACCAAATCACCTTTGCCCCCTTAATTCTAAAATAGAGCAGATGGCTAAAACAGATGGTGGCTAATTCTATTTTAAACAGGTATCAAAGATCTTTTGTACGCATCATCAATGAAAGATCTCCTTCATTGGAGGTTCCTTTAAACAAAAACCTGACAACCATCTGTCTAGAGTGCTCTGATGGTGCTTTCCTGCTTGGCAAGGGGGGGCTAGGCTGGTGGCTGATGGCCCCTGTGATCTCTTCCAACTATATGAAATAAGAATCTAGCATAAGGATTTAACATTTCTTAGCTTCTAATTCCTTTGCATAATTACATTTAAGCCGATATTTTTAATACATAACATATATAATTTTTTTATAAGCAAAGACGTTTTCAAAGTAAGAAAAAACTTAAAAACACTTTCTTTCCCTATTTCCATTAGCTCTTGCCCTTAGGAAAATGTGGCTCAAGTCTCTAACGGGAGGCACAATAATTCTTACTATTTACCAACTTAATTGTAGCTTAATTGTACTCTGCAACATGCAAGGTCAGTGACCTCGCTCTCAGCCTTTTATGACCGCAATAAACCAGAGGGCCTCTCTGGCCAAGAGGATGAACATCTGCCAAAATCTTAGCCAGCCTAGTTCCTGCCTGGCATGAAACATTTGTGAATTTGAACTCATTTTTAAGATACAACCTTGATCAAAAAATATAAGCTTGATAAAAATGCAGGCTTATGATTAGATGCCTCAATACCAAGCTCATCCTCCATCATGTGGGAGTGTCACTCACTCTAAGGCAGCAGTTCTCAACCTGTGGGTCCCCAGATGTTGTTGGACTACAACTCCCATCATCCCTGAGCTCTGGCCTTGCTAGCTAGGGATGGTGGCAGTTGTAGTCCAACAACATCTGGGGGCCCACAGGTTGAGAACTGCTGCCTAAGGGAACACATCCATGGTTCTCCCCAGCATACTGTGGACTGATTTTTTTGTTGTGTGTGTGTTTGTGTGTGTTTGCAATGGGGAAAGAGAACGTAGAACATCAAGGCTTTTCTGATGGGACCCACAATACACTTCCAGTGGGACCTAGAGCTGTATTTCCTTGGGCACGCCTCCTTCTAAGGCTGTCTGCTGCTTCTGATTCATTTGTCTGCTTTGCTTCGCTCCCAATGGCGCACAAGCCAAATACTTTAGCAGGCAATCTTCAAAGCCATGGCTGGCCATAGCATGAAGCAGTTTGCTTCAGTGGAAGCTTGTCCGGAGTAGCGTCAGGCACCGTCCACTGGTGCCAAATGCTGGCCACCAACCATTACACTCCAGCTACTTTTTACTCCAGGCAGTTGGGGAGAAGGGGCAAGGGGTGAGGTGGTGGTTTCCCTAAGATGACCAAAAAAATGGTCTTGCACTATGGACCCCCACCAGCATCACCTTGCGACGAGCTGCCACAACCTCCGCTGCCACCTTCTCTCCACCTGCCAAAGCTGCTGCTAAGAGCAGCAATGACACAACCAGCTGCTGTCAAGTTCTCTCTCTTTGTGTGTCCTTGAAGCTCATTTTTGACCAGGCTGAACAAACTGAAGCCTGAGTAAATGGCTGAGTAGGGTGAGAGAGCCTGAGTAGGGTGAGAGAGGCCCTTAGTTGGGGGGTTGGGGGGTTCAGTTTATGGAAGTCTAGGATGCCTTTATTGAAACACATTTGTAAGCTCCCTAAATATCTTTGGTTTGGTTTAAAAGGAGAATGAAAGTAAAAGAACTACTGAAGCTAGTGTGCTATAGTCATGTCTGACTTCTCCCTCCCACTGCAGCAGCATGCTTCCCTATATTTATCATCTGCAGGGTTCACATTTCTCCTCTCTCCACCCCAAACGCCATTCATAGCTGTGACTTGGTTCATTGACTAAAAGCTTCAAGAGGGGAGCGTGGCAGGCTGCTTTCTCCATATTATAGCCAAAATCTTTGGCCCATTGTATCATTACCGATTTGACCTCTTCATCTTTTCGAGCTGTGCACAGACAGATAGACAGGTGCAAGGTTTTGCTGAAGAGCTTGGTGAGATGTTTAAGCTCAAAAACCTTGGTCCCGTTCGGGTTTATCCAGGCGTTAAGATAGACAGGTCTGAGAACGGGAGTTTCTTGCTCAGTCCGAAAGGCAAGGTTGAGCAGTTGCTTGAGAAGTTCCGGATGTCTGACTGTGCAGGGGTCAGAACGCCCATGGAGTACAATTCTGTGAAAGGTTGTGTTTGGGGTGAGTTATACTCACAGTTTCCCTCAGGATGCGAGACGAGAGGGGGTGTGAGGAGAACCAGAACTTACAGGGTTAAACAGTTCTGTGTGACATCTCACATTCTGTGGCGTGGTTATGTTCACATACGGGAATCTTTCTTTGTGTGTGAGTCTCTCTTTCGGTTTTGACTGAGAGGCGAAAGATGCCGGCTTTGTCGCCGGGCTGATTTATGATGTTGTTCTACGCATTAAAAGACTGTTGGAGATAAGCGAGAAGCTTGCATTCAGTCTGATTTATTATCCACACACGGCAACAGTTTCCCCGCTGCTGAACTCTGCTAGGATTATGCTAAGAGAGCTGAAGTTGTTTTTGATCAGCACGGACGGCCAGTGGCGCAGCAGGAGTGTACTGGGCGCCATCTTTACTCACAAGAACATCATATTCAGTGGAAAGGAAGGAGAGAGAAATGTGCCAGTCCCTGTTTTATTATGTCCTGAAGTGGGGAATAGCACAGATTTTATAAGGATGAGGGTTCATTGTAACCCTTGGTACAGGGTCTTGATTAAGTTCTTTCACTCCTTCTGGCAGCTGGAAGCTGAATGTCCTCAGCAGGCTGGTCAGGAAGATGAAGATTTCGATCTTTGCCTGCTGCATTCCCAAACATATGCGAGACCCTGAGGATGGGACAAGTGAAAGGCAGCAGGTGAATAATAATTTACTTTCCAGTCAGGGGGGTTTTTCAGCCGGAACTCACTGGGTCTCAGTTCCAGCATCTCTCAGGTGGGCCATTCTAAGAGAACGAGGGAGGTTCACAGTGAGTTCCGGCACCTCCTTTTTCTAGAAAAATTACAGTGTCTCCAGATATTATTTTATAACTTTAAAATACTCCACTTAATATTTTGTAAAACCAAGCCCAACTACTAGTCGAAGATTCATAGAATCGTAGAGTTGGAAGGAGTTGGGTCAAGGAAATAATCAGGACTCCTGTCTCCTTTAGAGCTCAAAGGAGGGATAGGGCAGGGTGGTGGCAAAGTCTGAGATGCTTCAGGTTGGTGGTGGTGAAGACCCTGAAAGTGTATGTGCATCTGCAGAGTCACCATCACCAACCCAGAGCATCCCCAAAGTTGCCACTTCCTTTCTCATTCCTGTTCTGGTGAGTCGCAGAGCCACTGCTCCTGCCAGAGTGCTATCTACTTTCTCTTGCATGTGCTGATTATGATGTCATTTCCTGTGAGTAGCCCAATATGCATGTCTACACATCAAAACATAGCTTGGTCTTCTGCATTTACCTGCACCAAATGGCAGGTATTCTTCTCGAGCCACATATTGACCATCCTTGTCCAAGAAATGATTTGGGTTGAACTCTGCAGGTGTCTCCCATCGTGTGGGATCAAGGAGAACAGAGCGCAGGTCAGGAAGGATACCAGTCGTCTGTAAAGAAGAAAGAAGAAACCATTGTCATTGAATACACTAAGATCAACACATTTCTGAACTGTCCCTCAATATGCCAAGGGAGGGAAGTCATTTACATAGAATCATAGAATCATAGAATCATAGAATCCTAGAGTTGGAAGAGACCACAAGGGCCATCGAGTCCAACCCCCTGCCAAGCAGGAAACACCATCAGAGCACTCCTGACATATGGTTGTCAAGCCTCTGCTTAAAGACCTCCAAAGAAGGAGACTCCACCACACTCCTTGGCAGCAAATTCCACTGTCAAACAGCTCTTACTGTCAGGAAGTTCTTCCTAATGTTTAGGTGGAATCTTCTTTCTTGTAGTTTGGATCCATTGCTCCGTGTCCGCTTCTCTGGAGCAGCAGAAAACAACCTTTCTCTCTCCCTCTATGTGACATCCTTTTATATATTTGAACATGGCTATCATATCACCCCTTAACCTCCTCTTCTCCAGGCTAAACATGCCCAGCTCCCTTAGCCGTTCCTCATAAGGCATCATTTCCAGGCCTTTGACCATTTTGGTTGCCCTCCTCTGGACACGTTCCAGTTTGTCAGTGTCCTTCTTGAACTGTGGTGCCCAGAACTGGACACAGTACTCCAGGTGAGGTCTGACCAGAGCAGAATACAGTGGCACTATTACTTCCCTTGATCTAGATGCTATACTCCTATTGATGCAGCCCAGAATTGCATTGGCTTTTTTAGCTGCCGCGTCACACTGTTGGCTCATGTCAAGTTTGTGGTCAATCAAGACTCCTAGATCCTTTTCACATGTACTGCTCTCAAGCCAGGTGTCACCCATCTTGTATTGGTGCCTCTCATTTTTTTTTTTGCCCAAGTGCAATACTTTGCATTTCTCCCTGTTAAAATTCATCTTGTTTGTTTTGGCCCAGTTCTCTAATCTGTCAAGGTCGTTTTGAAGTGTGATCCTGTCCTCTGGGGTGTTAGCCACCCCTCCAGTGGCCAGATTCATCCTCAGCTTTTCTCCCTATTAAAACCTACGTTCTTCTCCCCACCCTTCTTTTAAAAAGAAAGCCCAACATCCAGACTGAGACCTCTGGCCAATAACGGCCATCCATCAGGGCAAGCAAGGCTGATTCAGTTCTGAAACTTCTTCTGAACTCAGTATCACTGTTTGTGTATTTCCTCCTGGTCAAGTACCAAAGTTATTAGAGGAAACACAAAATTGCAGTATTTTAAGCATATAAATATTTGAATTTATGTATTGCATTTAGGGAAGCCTGGTGGAAAAAGAAAACCTCAAATCAATAAATACAACTATGTGTTTGTGTGTGTGGAGACTATGTGATGTCATGCATTTATGAGCATTTTGGAAACATGATAACTTTGAACAATGACTGTTGTTGTGATTGTGCAGGTGTATGATATGGGGTATCCTCATAAATCTCTGGGTCCAGCAACACTTCCACATGTGGCTGTCTTAAAATCAGCAGAGTGATCAGTCAGTGCAGCCTCCTTGGAAACACATTTGAAGGGCTGGTTGCATACGAAAGGCAATAAAACATTCATGGAAACAAGAAAGACCAGACAAGAAAGTTGTTTACTTGAGCAGGCTATAAAATGCATAATGGTTTCATTTTACAAGCATTTCCAGGCACACCTTGGTTGTGCTGGTCGATGATCTCCGGCGGGCTAGGGACAAAGGTGAGAGCTGTTTCCTAGTTAGTTCTGCTGGATCTCTCAGTGGCTTTTGACACCATCGACCATAACATCCTTCTGGACTGTCTAGAGGGGCTGGGATCTGGGGGTACTGTTATACAGTGGTTCCACTCCTTTCTCCTGGGCCGTGTCCAGAAAGTGGTGTTGGGGGATGAGTGTTCAGACCCCTGGGCTCTCTCTTGTGGGGTGCCTCAGGGTTCTGTCCTTTCCTCCATGCTTTTTAACATCTACATGCAGCCGCTGGGAGAGATCATCAGGGGGTTGGGGCTGGGTGTTCATCAATATGCAGATGATACCCAGCTCTACCTCTCTTTCAAATTAGAATCAGTGAAGGCGGTGAAGGTCCTCTGTGAGTGACTGGAGGTGGTTGGAGGATGGATGGCAGCTAACAGATTGAGGTTGGATCCAGACAAGACAGAAGTACTGTTTTGGGGGGACAGGAGGCGGGCAGGTGTGGAGGACTCCCAGTTGCGCAGCCTGGGAGTTATTTTGGACCCACAGCTGTCCATGGAGGTGCAGGTCAGTTTTCTGTGTCCAGGGCAGCTGTTTACCAGCTCCATCTGGTGACGGAATCCTGCCGTCATAGATGGTGCTTAGCATAGCATAGAAAGAAGACACAATGAGGCAGAGAGTATTTTCATAATGGCCGGGCAGCTGCTTCCAACCTCTCTCCTCCGGCAACTTTTAATTATTCTCCTTTGTCCTCCCAGCCGCATGGCCGTTTTCCAAAGTCTCCTGTTACCTCATCTGGTCAAGGCTTTTATTGCATCCGTCACCATATAAGGTAATCATTGCCCAGAGGAATGTCAGGGGGTACCCTGCAGTATTTACAAGCCTCTGCCTTGGCTTTATGACTCCCACATGCCCTCTTTCTTTATTTTATTAATCAGAATCATATATGTCAGTGCCAATACGGTTATAACGAGCGCGATAAGCAACTCTTGTAAGGGCGGGAGCAGGCCGCTGACCGGAGAACGATGCAGTACATATAGAGATTAAAGAAGGAATACATTGAATACAGCAACACAAAATAACACAAATAACTACTATAATGATCACTAAAATCAATAAATGTCGAAGCCAACTTCCATCCGGAAGCCAAGAATATAACCATGCCCATGGATCAACGGAAGGAGGGGGGGCAAACGGATTGTGGGCTACCATGGTTTCCATATGATCAATCGTTGCAGATATGCTGACGTTATTATCAGGAATAAACATACAACAATGAGAATGAACAAGTGCACAAACCCCTCCTTTTGAGGCTAAAATGACATCCAAAGCATAACGATTTTGTAAGACCACCTCTCTCATTGCAGATACCTCCTGGTTGAGATTCTTCAAAGCTTTTATGGTATCACTGAATAATCCTTCAGTCCAATTTGCTAGCCAATGGAGATCCCTATAGTTCATTGCTGCGCCCACTGAGGGCAGCAAGGCCCGAGAAATCTGGGTACCAATATATTGATTTATGGGTGAATTAACCTCCTGACGATTTCGTAGTCTAAGAGAAGATGGTAACTTATCAACCTTATACAACAACGGAACCACAATACCCAAGGTACATGAGCCCGTGAGGTTTCGAGGAATGGCTTTGTATGCTTTTTCGCCACAAAGCAACCATAACTCTCTTTGGAGTAAATAGCTGATATTACTACTCTGTTGGGACCAAGTAAAGGCTGCAGTAAATAAGGAACTGATATGAAATTGCTCATCAGCAGCATTTGCTAAGCCAGGGATAGAAGAATTCAGACTCCAATTTGCATGGTAGGTTTCTTTTCTAGTTTTTAGCCATGCACTGGTGTCACTCCTATAGCACTGAGATTGGTCACTGTATGTTCCTGTAAGAGAACAAGAGCTATTAAAGGTGAAATTCAATGTATATTGACAGTTTGGATATATGCCCCATGATTCTTTCCCCTCTTTAATTTGGAAACAAGTGGAGGCAGGCTCATGGAGCGTCAATTGTACTGGAGGCCAAAAAGTTTGGTTAGGTGATATAACATTTGTAAATTGAAAAGATCCATTGACAGGCACACCATGAAGCATTAAGCCTGAATTACGGGCAAAAGGGGGCATATGCATACCAAATGCATACACGGCCAGCATCTAGAAGCATGCAATAAACTGGTTAACATAATCATATCTTGTACAAAAATATTATCCCTCCATATCTTATGATAATTTTCTCCCCTAAAAGTCTTATTCAACAACACAGTTCTTCTAGTTCGAGAGTGGCTGAGCCGTGGATGCTGCCAGCCAGAGTAGGATTCTGACAACTGCGACTTGCCAGCTGATAAGGTGAAATATGGTGGTTTCAATTGGACTGGGTCGTCTGCTTCTCTTCCTTGTATAACGGTGCAACAAAGGATGGCGAGGCAAATGGTGGGGAAGGCACTTCCGCAATTGAAGGGACTCGCCATGGCTGCACGCATCAAGCTGGAACCCACAAAGGCTTGTCCTCTAGGTGGCGCATGCAGACAGGTTTCAATGCTTCATCCACAAAATGTTGGCAAAGTGTAGGGGAGTTCCACATGCCCTGAGGCAGGACAACCCACTGATATCGCTGGGAGACCTGCGAATTGTTATATACTGGCAATGTAAAAGCAAACCGTTCCCTGTCTGCTGGAGCCAGTGGGATAGAGAAGAAACAGTCCTTTAAATCAATCACTGCCAATTGATATTCTCGTGGGAGCATATTTGGATTTGGCATGCCAGGTTGTAAAGTTCCAATTGGCTGTATTTGTTCCTTGACTTTTACTGACTGCTGCAGTTCTTTCAAGATTTTAAATTCAAAAGGTTGGTGTCGGGCTTGAGTTCCTGCTGGGGCACCAGCAGGTGGCACTATAACGGGAAATGCCACAGTATCCTGATTTAAGGAACAGGCAAAAACTGCACGTTGAAAAGGAGTGGCTGGTTCTGTTGGTGAGAGAATAGGATCATTGCCAGCCAGACCATGGTATTTTTGCAGGATTGTATCCTCTGATGAGGAGCTATAGTCCGGAGGCTTGGGTTCTGGTTTTGTGGGCAAGGCAAGTGCCGGAACAGGCGGCATCACAGCAGGCTGGACTAAAGAAGCCGGAGGTGATGTTGGCAACGCTGCCATAGAGATATTTTTTGGTGATAAAGAGCCCATGGCATAACGAACTTGCACCATGCATTTAGAATCCAAACACCGAAGCTGGGGTGTCCGTGAAAATGTGCTCCAATCTTATCCCATTGTTTTAATTCCCAAGTCCCATCTGCAGGAAACCAGAGGCAATGCTCATCGATGGCTTGAATAAGCTGTATCAAATCACCCTCAGGAACTTCCAATTTGTTGGAGGAGAGGATAAATTTTAAGTCCTTTAAAAATTTCTGTTGGGGAGATGACAGGGAGCTGCCCATATTTCTAAAATCAATATAAAAGGGATCGACTCACCGGGATCCATAGATGAAATCAGCACTGTGCAACCCTAGCCGGATGTGGTGAGTCGATGATATCCATAACTTGGATCAATAAACCTCACACGGTTTCCTCTGTAGTCAGTCTCACACTGCTTTCTTTAGTCAGCCTCTTTTCTCTTAAGTTTTCCTCTTCTTTTAAGCGAGCCTCAGAGAGGGCACCATTTGACGGAATCCTGCCATCATAGATGTGTTGATTTGCAGTGTCCAGTGCACAGCGGAATGATGAGGAATACGTGCACATACTCTTAATTGCTTTATTTACATTTCAAAGCTGGTAGATTACAGAAAAACATCTTGCCTCTGCCGGAGCAGAAACCAACATCCTCTCTCCTCTGAAGCACGGAGAGAATCACACTGTGAGAACAGTGAAAAACAGGAAACCAGTGTACGTCACATCCAGTCTCCCTTTCCCGTGGGAAAACCCAACAGCAATGCTGTCTGTGGAATGTAAACACCTGTCTCGTGACAAGCACTTCGCTGCACAGTGAAGAGAGCAGAAACCAACAAGATGGTGCTTAGCATAGCATAGAAAGAAGACACAATGAGGCAGAGAGTATTTTCATAATGGCCGGGCAGCTGCTTCCAACCTCTCTCCTCCGGCAACTTTTAATTATTCTCCTTTGTCCTCCCAGCCGCATGGCTGTTTTCCAAAGTCTCCTGTTACCTCATCCGGTCAAGGCTTTTATTGCATCCGTCACCATATAAGGTAATCATTGCCTAGAGGAATGTCAAGGGGCACCCTGCAGTATTTACAAGCCTCTGCCTTGGCTTTATGACTCCCACAATCTGGTACACAGGCTGAGACCCTACCTGCCCGTGGACTGTCTCACCAGAGTGCTGCATGCTCTAGTTATCTCTCGCTTGGACTACTGCAATGCGCTCTATGTGGGGCTACCTTTGAAGGTGACCTGGAAACTACAACTAATCCAGAATGCTCTGTGATACTTCAGGTTCTCAAATGAAACTGGAAATGAAAGACGAGGCAGCAATGCAAAGAAATTGGCCAGGGACCTAAGAGGTTTGGATGCAGAGCAAACTCTCTTTGTTGTGTGTAATGTTGCTGAACAGCTCAGAAGAGTGTGCAAATGAGAACCTGAAGTAAGTTGCTATTTCTCTCTTTCCCTGGCCAGGAGATAGAAGGAGCAAGGAATGAAAAGGTGAATAAAGATTTGAGGATTTTTTAAAGTGTGGTGGTTGGTGGGAAAGGCGTTCATCTGGGAATTCAGAACTCTGCATGACAAAGTCAGAAGCCATGGTGGCTTAAGGGTTTTTGTGACAGTCCCAGCATTTTCAGAGCAGTTGAAGAGTATGCAGGAATACCTGATGTTCTCCAACCACCATCTCAAACACCTTTGCTAAGAAAGGTGTGTTGGCAGCCCGTCTATAGTTATTACACTCCATTGGGTCTAGAATGGGATTTTTGAGAAGTGGAACACCACCGCCTCTTTAAGCGCAACAGGCACCACTCCATCACACTACCACACCTCTGATCGATCCAATCACCCCACCCCAGTTAGCTTTAAGAAGGCAGGATGGATCTGGATAGAATGAGCCGGTGGTTGGGCACATCACTTCAAGTGTCATGTCCACATCCTCAGGATGCATTAAACATAATAATAGTAATACAGTGGTACGTTGGTTTACGAACTTAATCCATTCCAGAAGTCCATTCTTAAACCAACGTGTTTTTAAACCAAGGCGTTCTTCTCTGAAGTCTCTCAGCCTCACTCACCTCACAGTGTTTGTTGTGGGACAGGAAGGGAAAGGAGATTGTGAGCTGCTTTGAGATTCCTTAAGGGGAGTGAAAGGCGGGATATCAAATCCAAACTCCTCCTCTTCTTCTTCTTCTTCTTCCCAAAGCAGTGGGGGACTCAATTTACAAATGGAACACACTCAACAGGAAGTGGAACATGTTCTGTTTCCAAGGCAAAGTTCACAAACCAAAACACCTACTTCCAGGTTTGCAGCATTCTTAATCCAAGTTGTTCATAAACTAAGCTGTTCTTAAACCAAGGTACCACTGTAACAGAATAATAATCATAGAATTGTAGAGTTGTAGAGTTGAAAGGGACAACAAGGGTCAATGCAGGATTTTTTTTCCCCACAACCCTGAGATTATTAATTGGAATTTTTTCAAACCCACAACCCTGAGATTATTAATTGTAACTGATTCCACAATACTGGGCCTGACAATTTGTAGGACATCTCAGTTGGCACAGTCTCAATAGCAGCATCTAAATTGCTGCAGAGCCAAGCAACTTTATCCTTGAAATGTTTAGCTATCCGGTTGCAGCTAGTCACCATGTGTTCAGGAGATCCACCCCGCCAGTCAGAATTTACCAACCTCTGGATGACACAGAATAACTCTGCTCACTGGTTCCCCGAGGATGTAATGGAGGCAGCAAAGTAGGATAAAACCGCTGCCTTTGCCACCACATTGTAGGCCTTATTACAAGCCAGGACATGTGCTTCGGCAGCTCATAAGTGAGATTTATGCCACTTATGATCCAGCCCTATATGCTCTTGAGATACAAGAATGCAGCTGTTACCTTGGGAATAAGAAAACCATGTATCTTCACATCCTTTGTCGTTTGCCTGGGAATTCCACCTCCAAAGGCATATTTAAAGCGCTGCATTTCATGAATCACAGCATTGGTGTAGGGCAGTTTCTTCTTATCTTGATAGCAGATTGTGTGAGAAGAACCTAAAGCATCTTCTATCTCCTTGTGGACTTTATCTGAAGAAAATGATGGAAATGTATTGTTTATTTTGACAAGAACATTTTTTTCCCAGCATATTTATTTACCATGAAATTATTCTAAGAAGATATATGAATGAATCTCAGTTTATAGCCCATTTATATTATCATATTATATATTGCATTTATAGCCCATATTTTTCTCCAAGGACTTCAATGCAATATACATGGTTCTTCCACTCTTTTTAAACCTCATTAGTAACCTGGGAGAATAGGTTAATCTGAAAAATACGGACTAGTCTAAGGCCACCCAGAGGGTTTCATAGCCATATTAGAATTTGAACCTGGGTTTTCTCAATCCTAGTTTGACATTCTAACTGCTACTTCCACTGGTAGGTCAAGGTGGTTGCACTACCAGGATTTTCCCCGACCTAAAGTGGGTTGCCGACCTAAAGTGGGTTGCCACCATATAAATATCTGGTAAAAAATTAAGGAGTGCTCCTCCAAAAACATTTTTCAGCTAAAGGTGAGTTCCTAGGTCTGGAAAGTTGGAAAATTCCCTAATCTCAGCTGCTACTTATATTTGGAAAGATATCATGGCCTACGAAAATGTCACAAGGGATTGAGCAGGTCTACCAGAATTCTTCCAAGCTGGAAGGGCAGGGAGTAAGAAAAAACATGACTTCATTAAGTCATAATCTGTGCATTGTGTTATTCTAAAGCAGCAATGCTGCAGCAAGCAAAGGCTCCAGCAGCTCAGTCAGCTCCTGTCAACATTTCATTTTGGTTGCAGAGTTTTAGAAGGAGCATGGCTTGGGGGTTGTCATGAAGGGAGCCTGGATTTCTGGATTAACCATGACATCACTGGCAAAAACATTCATCTCTTTCTCTACCTTCCTTTGACCATCCCAGTCTTCAAATTGTCTTCCCTCTATTTGCAAAGCCACTCTTCTCTCCTTCAGAAAAACTTTGATGAATTCACTTTAGTCTAACAACAGGGGCACATTCTTGTCCCTTACCCTTTCCTATGTATTTAATTATAAATTGAGACCCTCCATCTCTTATTGTCCCAGTAATCATAGACTGGAAGTATTCTATGGGCACGGGGTGTTCAGGGCAAATTAGTTTTTTACTTCTACCACATTGTTGAGTTTGATTATAAGTTCCAGAATCTGTATAAGGAAACATTTGTGAAGAAGAATGATCTTCCATGAGATGTAAGTCAAAAACATTTAGCTTATTTCAATATGCTCTTGTCTTATGGCTCCCATTGCGCATGTCTCCCTCTCTCACCTTGGATATCTGGATGATTTGCCAAGAGGAGAAGTGCCCATTTCAGAGAAATGGCGGTTGTTTCTGTCCCTGCTACAAAGAAGTCAAAAATGCATTGGGCCAGGTTGTCTTCATTAAACGTAGACTCTGGATCATTCCTGTTCTGGTGCTGAAAATAAGAAAGGTGACATGTCATTTATATGCCTTATAGTCTGTTCTCCATCACTTACTTTAGCTTCTTCTGCCAACTTTTTGCCCTGTGAGCATTTGAATATATTTGAGTCTCTTTCATTGAGTAAGGTAAAGGTAAAGGTACCCCTGCCTGTACGGGCCAGTCTTGACAGACTCTGGGGTTGTGCGCCCATCTCACTCAAGAGGCCAGGGGCCAGCGCTGTCCGGAGACACTTCCGGGTCACGTGGCCAGCGTGACAAAGCTGCATCTGGCGAGCCAGAGCCGCACACGGAAATGCCGTTTACCTTCCCGCTGGTAAGCGTAGATCAGTGCTTTCCAAACTGTGTGTCACGACAGGTTAGTGTGTCAACTACAGTGTGTAGTTGTGTCATGTGAATTCTCCCTGGGTTCCTCCTAAGGCTGGAAAGGGGTTCGTTTAACCTCCAGTTTGCTAGTAAAACTGAATTACTCTGTTGTAAAATGACGCATATCTAAAAAGTGTGTCATCAACATGAAAAGTTTGAGAAGTTCTGTTGTAGATTATTGTCACAAGGCTCTAAAAGTGTGCATTATTTCTCTTCGGAATGCAGCTGTGTACCATTTAGGAATGTGGGATAGATATGATTCAGGTCACATTTAAAGGCAGAGTGGCTGGGGAAACCCAGCCAGATGGGTGGGGTATAAATAATAAAGTTATTAAAATTATTATTGCTTAATTTGTACTTTTTGAAATAACACCATGCCCAATGAATACAGAGAGATAAATCACAAACTAAACAACTCTGTATATGGTTTGCAAAAATTCCTTAACAATAATGTACAACATTTCAAAACCTTCTAATACATGGAATCTTAAATAATATCTACAATGTCAAAATAATAATGACATACACAACTCAGTATCTCAAAGCCAAAGTGTCCAAATATTCCTGAAATAGGTGAATCAGAATGACTCTCTGTGTGTATACTTGTGCTGGTGCAATCCTGATGGAACTGCAACAACGGGATAACCAGGATTTCAATCTCTGTTTCTTGAGTCTTCTTCTGGTTGGCCCAAAAAGGAGCTCTAGATCATACATAACATGCTTATAATCTTATAAGGATATTCTTATAAGCATGTTGTGTATTCTTAAGGAATTTTTGCAAACCACATACAGAGTTGTTTACTTTTCGAAGCAATACCAGTAGTGAAAAAGCAGCCAACCTTCAAAATTCTCATTTCTCTGAATTTTGCAGAGCTGCTATCTAGCCAAGCAATGTGTACAGAAACACACAGAGCATTTGACTCTCAGAATACAGCATTTGTGGCTACTGGTAAGTAATTTCAGGATTGCATTACCATTTAACTATAGGGTGCATGGTGTGATATATTTTGATACAGTGTGCCCCACATGTACTCTGAACTCTGCATTGATTAATGAAGCCCTCCTGCTTTATAGTCCTGGTATTCAGTACTTACTTTCTCCATCTGAAGTAGATAGAAATCAATGAAATCCTGTGGCTCATGCAGTGATGAAGTCTCCTTATGCTTCTCTATCTCATCCTTTGCAAATGAAATCACCGTATCCAGGCTGGAAAATGCCTTCTTGTGGGGCCCTGGGAGATATCTCATAATCCATGGGAATATTTCATACAGCTAAAGTAAAGATAGCAAAAACGTTGCCATTACCATGAAGAAGCTTGATCACACTGTTCATGAATCAACTCCTGTGGGCTGGTGCTTAAAGAACATGATCTGGGTTATTCCTCATGGATAGTATATTAGCTTGACTCTCATGGAGAAGAAGGTGGGTGTCAACAGCATCTTCAGAATTCCACAATGACCCTTGACAGAACTCTATTAGCCTTTGCCCTGCTTCGTTTTGAACTCCAAGGCCAAACTTGCCTGTTGTTCCTTTTAACTCTTGACTCTCTACTTTAGCATTCTAATCCCCTATAATGAGAAGAACATCCTTCTCAGACAGTAGACACATTGTATCAGACAGTAGACACATTCAATTTTCCATAATGGTACTAAAACTATGGAATGCCCATACTGTGAAGATATTTTGGCCTCATCCTCTTTCTGCATTTAGATGGGCTCCTGTATGTCATTGTTCCATTTTCATCTCATCTTTCCTCCAAAGAGTTAAAGGTGGTGTACATAGTTGCTTCACATCTTTTAATCTGCACAATAATCTTGAGAAATAGATTAAACTGCGAGCTAGTAAATGGCCTATGACTAGTTTTAAACCCTGGTCTCAGTTGTCTGAGGCCAACACTCTAACCTCTATCATAATGGATTCCAGAATGCTGATAGGGGGACTTATCGTCTCTGGGAGACCTGTCTGGATCAGTAGAAATGAAAATGACTACTCACAATATGAGTGGGGGAAACCAGAAATTTTAGTAAATAATTAATGGCTTCTATCAGTTTCTGAAACTGTTCATCTTCAACAGCAAATCGGTGCCCAAAAGCCACAGCACATATCACATTGGCGACTGAATTAGTGATGTGAAAGGTGGGGTCAAGTGGTTGTCCTGCAAAATAAAATTATACCAATGTTAGTTCAGCCGCTCCTGTTAATACTGAGAACATATTTATGTTAGATTTAAGCAAAACTATCAACATTCCTTTCCAAAATGTACAGCAGTGGTACAAAAAGATTTCTTCAGACTAGAATATATGCCAGCTCAGCACCATCACCTAGCATCACATACCCTTTGAACGTGCAAACACTTCCACGAGCTGATGAGCCTCCTCTGCTATTTGGTGCTCCATGCCTTTCTTCCCCAACCCCAGCTTACGCATAGTAACCACACCAAAGCGTCTCTGTTGCCTCCAGGTGTGACCATTTGATAATATAATACCTATGGAAAATCAATGAGAAATTATTACTTACATAAACTGATGTTGAAAATTAAACAGCTAAACCAGAAGAATCTATGTTTAGCACTCAAGAGCTACTCTGTCTCTCTGAAGCAAAGGTGACATCTGTGTGTTACATGGACATCTCTACAATATAGGCCAGCACTGCATGTTTTGTACAACAACTCTAAGTTTCTTTTCTACAGCCAAGCTTTATATAAAATTTATGGAATGAAAATGAAATGAATACAGTGCCTGAGAGAACCTATTTGAGCACTCAGACACTTACAAGGGATTCACCCAAATGTCTTGGCTGTCTCAGTTTGTAAGACAACAGAAGACAAATCAGATGGTTCCAGAAGTTCCAGCAATTTACAGTAAAGGTAAAGGTATCCCTGACCATTAGGTCCAATCGTGGACAACTCTGGGGTTGTGCGCTCATCTTGCTTTGCTGGCTGAGGGAGCTGGCGTTTGTCCGCAAACAGCTCCTGGGTCATCTTTGGGCAGTTCTACAAATTATGATGCTTTTGAATTCTGGTGCTGGAGGAGACTCTTGAGAGTCCCATGGACTGCAAGAAGATCCAACCTCTCTATTCTTAAGGAAATCAGCCCTGAGTGCTCACTGGAAGGACAGATCCTGAAGCTGAGGCTCCAATACTTTGCCCACCTCATGAGAAGAGAAGACTCCCTGGAAAAGACCCTGATGTTGGGAAAGATGGAGGGCACAAGGAGAAGGGGACGACAGAGGACGAGATGGTTGGACAGTGTTCTCGAAGCTACCAGCATGAGTTTGACCAAACTGCGGAGGGCAGTGGAAGACAGGAGTGCCTGGCGTGCTCTGGTCCATGGGGTCACGAAGAGTCGGACACGACTAAACGACTAAACAACAACAACAAATTATGATTTTGGGCTGGGGGGAGTGAACTGGTATTTAATACAGTGATACTTTCTGCAGAAAAACTTAAACTGTGGCTTATTTCTGTTGGGTCCACCACACTTGTGTTTTATTCAACATAGTTAGGGTAAGGAACATGTCACTTGTTTGATCCAGGAGTGCCAACTTGAACAAAATATTGTGGGGGCCAGGTAAGCCCTATCCCACATAATCGATCACATGACATGGTGCACACTCACCATTTGAATGGCAATGCCCATCAACTTGGGGGGCAGCCCCCTCTAATATTTTATTTGTGAGGCGGAAGCCCTCTCAGTCCCTAGGAGTTGGCTCCTATGGTTCAATCCATGTCTTACCTTGCACTTAGCCCTTTATAGCTTTTGCGTATGTATTTATTTATTTCATACACTGCTTTATAGTAAAAAGCTTCTAAGCAGTTCACAAAAAGATTAGGCAATCAAATCCAGAAAAAATCCCAACCCTACTTTAAAATATACAAGCTAAAATACTAAAACAGATTAAATTTGCCTCAACTTTCTAAGCATCTGGGTAGGCATGTCTAAACAAGGATGTTTTTTATACACCAAAAAGAGTAAAGGGCCTACCTAATCTCAACAGGCAGGGAGTTCCAAACTGTGGGCCCTGATGCACTAAACTTCCAAGTTCTTACAAATACGGAACACTTATTATGTGGCACCTGTAGTAGTGCCACTTCTGCTGATTGATCATAGAATCATAGAATAATATAATCTTAGAGTTGGAAGAGACCCCTATGGTCATCTAGTCCAACCCCTTGCAATGCAGGAATCTCAGCTAAAGCATCCAAGAGAGATGGCCATCCGACCTCTGCTTAAAAACCTCCAAGGAAGGAGAGTCCACCACCTCCTGAGGCAGACTGTTCCACAGTCAAACAGCTCTTACTGTCAGAAAGTTTTTCCATATGTTTAGTCAGATTCTCAAGTTCTACATTCCAAAGCAGGAGAAAACGAGCTTGCTCCATCTTCCAAGTGACAGTCCTTTAGATATCTCCACTTAGTCTCTTCTTTCCCAGACTAAACATACCCAGCTCCTTCAACCATTCCTCATAACGCTTGGTATCTAGACTGTTGATCATCCTAGTTGCCCTCCTCTGCACACATTCCAGCTTCTCAACATCCTTCTTAAATAGTGGCGCCCAGAACTGGACACAGTATTCCAGGTGGGATCTGATCACGGCAGAATAGAGAGGTACTATTATTTCCCTTGATCTAGATACTATACGTCTGTTGATACAGCCTGGAATAGCATCTCAACAAATCCTGAACCTTTGCCTACAAAGCACAGCACAAATGGAAGTTCCGATCAGTAATTTCCACATTCAGCAACAGCTAATTGAAATACTTGGCTCCTATTGTTGCACCTATTGTTATGTCTAAGGCTCAAGGTCATAAGAGCCAGTGTGGTGTAATGGTTAAGAGCAGTAGTCTCGTAATCTGGGGACCCGGGTTCGCGTCTCCGCTCCTCCACATGCAGCTGCTGGGTGACCTTGGGCTAGTCACACTTCTCTGAAGTCTCTCAGCCCCACTCACCTCACAGGGTGTTTGTTGTGGGGGAGGAAGGGAAAGGAGAATGTTAGCCGCTTTGAGACTCCTTAAAGGGAGTGAAAGGCGGGATATCAAATCCAAACTCTTCTTCTTCTTCTTCTTCTTCATTGGTGCTGGTTTACAATAAGTACAATTTGCTCTCTGTTTGGAGCAGGCAGTTGAATTTTCACTCCAATGTGATACTTTTAGGCATTTGTCAGTTTGGGGTTCAGCAGATTGCAGGACAAGTTTGCATTCAGGCAGTGAGAAGAAAACAGCAAGGTGGTGGGAAGAACAAAGCAAAAGGATGCTTCTGTAACTGTCCGTCAACAGCTCCTTCCAGCTGTTAAGTACAGTGCTCTAGTCCATGGGGTCATGAAGAGTCAGACACGACTAAATGACTAAACAAAAACAACACCACTTGTTACTATTAGAGCTCACTTAAGCCTGCTAAGTTGTACTCAGAGTAGACCCATTGAAATTAACAGACCTAAGTTGTTGTTGTTTAGTCATTTAGTCATGTCCAACTCTTCGTGACCCCATGGACCAGAGCACGCCAGGCACTTCTGTCTTCCACTGCCTCCTGCAGTTTGGTCAAACCTAAGACCTAAGTTAGCTGTGTCCATTAACTGTAATGGGTCTACTGTGAGTAGAGCTAACATTGGATACAACCCATTTTCTGTTGATTGCAACATTAAGAGAGATCCTTTGTTCCCTTTTTCCAGATACCCTCTTTAAATGTTTTACCTGGGGAAATAGCAGTAGGACTTCTCGTTCTTGACTACTTACCCCTTCCTTTTATTATATCATTAAGGAAAGCCGACTCTAATCTCTCAGAGAATTCTTCAGAGCGGTCAATGAGTGCTTCTTTCACTGCTTCATATCCAGACAGTACTACCACAGCTAGTGGTCCTCCCCATAAAGTATAAATGTTTCCATATTGCTTTGCCATCTACCATTTGGGTCATAAGGGAGGAGAGAGATATTAGGTTCAAAGTAAGCAGATGATTATTTCAACATGAACTTCAGCCTTCCTCACCTCTGCAGTTTCTGGCCAAGTGTGCATCTCCTCTCTGCAGATTTCCCCCCTCCCCCCAGCTTTCCTTTCCCCTTTCCCCTTCCCCCTTTCCTTTCCTTTTCTTGCAAGAGAGTTGCGATGTTTTAACATTGATATTGCATCACTTCAAGAAACTCAAAGAGCAGGTGAGGGACAACTGAAGGAAGAAAAAGGAGGCTACACATTCTTCTGGAATGCTTTACCTCAACAAGAATGTCAAATACATGGAGTAGGCTTTGCTATCAAAACAATATTGTGAAGCTCTTTTCAGAATTCCCTACCGGCATTAATGAGTGACTTTCAACCCTTTGAATAAAATTCACAAAAAACCAACAGGCTACTATTCTAAGCACTTATGCGGCAACACTGGATGCCAATGACAACATTAAAGAAATTTTTTACTCTCAGCTGGATAGCATCCTATCAACAACAATCTTTATTATGGTCCAGAGACCCAACAAAACACTACAAATCAATACAGGGTTCATACAGCCTACCTCCAGGTTAATCAAGCACTTTGTTTAGAATATAGGGCTCGTTTGTTCTTGCAACCACCGATAAAAACTTTGCCACTGCCAACGTTCTAGCTTTTGTCCGGTCTTCCAGTAGGAACCTGACATAGTGAGCCTCTGATTTTCCCAGGAAAGGCACCAGCAAGGGTAGTATCAGTTCAGCCCTGGCCTGCTCATACTTCGCACAGTGCAACAAAATATGATTTATGGAATCGATGTCTTGAGCACACGAGCAAAGTCTGTCCTGGTAGGGAATTCCTCTCAACCTACCATCCAGCACTGCAGAGGGGAGGACATTTAGTCTGGCTTTGGTGAAAAGCCTTCGATAGTTAGGTACTGTCAGGTTTTTTATGTAAGATGTTAACTCAAAGACATACCCATATTGAACTCCTGCTGCCAGCAGACTACAGACTGTGTGTGATTGAGATCGCAAGTCACTGTGTGCATTGTCCCATAATCTTTGCTTTAAACCCTTTTGGGCGCCTTCATAACCCAGGTAATACAGTTGGGGGGGGAGACAGCATCCTATCAGAGATGCCTGAGGCCTGGGGAATTTTAATGCAAGAGTAGAGTGAGATTTCGATCTGTGGCCTGAGACTATTGGGAAAGAAGGAATTGGCAACAGCAACCAGAATGGAATCTTTTTGACTATAGGTGCAGTGCACAACCTTGTTATTACCAACACACTCTAAATAAATTAACAACAAAATAAATTTAAAACATCATGGAGGCACCCTTAGTTGAACCAATGGCATCTCTTAGACTATGTAATTGTTCAAGCTGAAGATTGCTGTAATGTGCTCCTTACCAGAGCTATGGCGAGTGCCGACAACTGCTTGACAGAGCACTGATTAATACATTCCACTATGGCTATCAAGTTTATACCTCAACACAGGCTTCAAGGAAGGAAACCAGGGTGCAAAATGAATACTCAAACCCTTCAAGATCCTATTAAGTGGGATTGCTTCCAAACAACTCTTAAGGACCATCTGCTTTCAGAGTTCCCTAATAACATCAAGGAATACTGGACCAAGCTAAAAACATCAATTATTGCAGCCTATGAACAAACTGTTGGATACCAAACCAAGGACTGGTTTGATGAGAATGACACTGAGATTGAACACATTATTGGCAAGAAAAGGAAGGCCTTTCATAGAGTTAGAAACTGTGGCAAAGAGATAGAAACTGTGCTACTAGGGAAAAAAAACCTATGCCGACGCTAAGAACCAGATAACTAAAGCGCACCTGGTGGATAAAAAAAGCTCAAGAGATCCAGCACTTAGCCAACACTCATGATGCACAGAGTTCCTTTAAAGCCACTAAATCATGGCATATGCCCCCTGAGCTCAAAGACAGTACCACACTTCTAAAAGATAAAGAAGCTATTGCACTGCACTGGAAAGAACATTACCAACATCTCCTTAACTGCAGCTCCCCTGTACATGCTGAGATCCTCTCACAAATTCCACAAAAACAAATTAGAGATGAGCTTGCAGTAACTCCAAATCTGGGAGAGCTGTGAACAGCCGTTAACCAAATTAAAAACAACAAAGCCAGAGGACCTGATGTAATACCTGCCAAAGTCTTCAAAGTGGGCGAAATTGAACTTACACAATAGTTTATCACACTTAGCATCGGGGGGCACGTTTGCACACTGGAGCAAACCCAAACTCATAAAAGGGAATAAGGGGCAAGCAAGGGACGCAAACCTCTTAAAAGGCTTAAGAGGGGGTCTTAAGCACTGTCTAAGCAGCTGATCCAAGCAGTGCAAAAAGGGGTTTCCCGAATGCTCCAGCACTGTACAAAGTGACAGAGGAAGGGAGAACCTCAGCACTGGATACATTGTCTTCTCAGCTGTGCAACACCTCAAGCTCAGAGCTAATCAAACCCTGAGCTAATGAGTGATAAACCTCTCTGGAATTAGGACGAAAAATAAACAACCTCATTAAAGACTCATTAAAGAAATTGCTAAACTATTAGAAATGAGGGAAGAGGAATTAGATTAAAAGGTAAAGGTAAAGGTACCCCTGCCCATACGGGCCAGTCTTGACAGACTCTGGGGTTGTGCGCCCATCTCACTTAAGAGGCCAGGGGCCAGCGCTGTCCAGAGACACTTCTGGGTCACGTGGCCAGCGTGACATCGCTGCTCTGGCGAGCCAGAGTCGCACACGGAAACGCCGTTTACCTTCCCGCTGGTAAGCGGTCCATATTTATCTACTTGCACCCGGAGGTGCTTTCGAACTGCTAGGTTGGCAGGCGCTGGGACCGAGCAGCGGGAGCGCACCCCGCCGCAGGGATTCGAACCGCCGACCTTTCGATCGGCAAGTCCTAGGCGCTGAGGCTTTAACCCACAGCGCCACCTGCGTCCCTAGGAATTAGATTACATGGTGACTAATGTTTTTAGAATAAAAGTCACCTCGGCCCAGGCAAGACAAAAAAAATACCCTGGAGACTGTTTAGCAATTTTTAATTCAGCAGAAGTGAGGAATACTATTCTGAGGAAGAGTCGAGAAAAACAATTGATCATAGATGGGAAAACAAATGTGGTGTTCAAGGGTATTCCCAATCATTTTTTACGCAAGAGAAATGTCTACAAAGAATTGACAAAAAACTTAACAGCTAACAAAATAAGGTTTCGATGGGAGTATCCAAAGGGTGTGTCATTTTATTATAAAGACAAGAAATTCAAAATTAAGACATTACAAGAAATGCAGAAATTTGGGAGAAGATATAAGGAGTTGGGGAAGATGGAGGGAGGGGAACAGGAAAGTGAAGAGGATAAACAAGAACAAGATGGAGAAGAGGGAGATATTTAAATGTAAACAATAAAATAAAATTGTATTTAAATAAATAAATAAAAATGACAATTAAAATTATATCATTGAATGTTAATGGCATGAACAATAAAGCCAAAAGACACAAAAGTGAATATGAGTTATTAAAAAAAAACAGACATAACTTGCGTACAAGAAACACACGTAACACGTAAATCAATAATGATGGTAAAGAACATGAATGAGGAACAACTAGACCAACTACAAAGCAAAACAGAAATAAAAACAGTAAAGAAAATAAAATATTTGGGTGTTTGGCTCTCCCCTAAAAATACAAACCTATTCAAAGATAATTATAAAACAATATGGAAAGAAGTAAAAACAAAATTGGAAATATGGGACAGACTGAAGCTATCCTTCTGTGGAAGGATAGCAGCTATTAAGATGAATGTCCTACCAAAAATGCTCTTTTTATTTCAAACCATTCCAATTATAACAGGACAAAGCCAATTCAATGAGTGGCAAAAACTGGTCTCCAGATTTGTATGGCAAGGAGGAAAGCCTAGAATAAAATTCAAACTTTTAATGGACAAAAAAGAAAGAGGAGGCTTTTCACTACCGGACCTCAAAATATATTACGAAGCTGCATCTATAATATGGTTTAAAGAGTGGTTTAGTTTGGAAAATACGGATATATTAGATCTGGAAGGTTTTGGAAACAGATATGGGTGGCACTGTTGGTTTCTGCTCTCTTCACTGTGCAGCGAAAGTGCTTGTCACGAGACAGGTGTTTACATTCCACAGTCAATTGCTGTTGGGTTTTCTCACGGGAAAGGGAGACTGGATGTGACGTACACTGGTTTCCTGTTTTTCACTGTTCTTTGCAGTTCAGTGTCTGGTGTTTCTTCTCCGTGCTTTAGAGGAGAGAGGATGCTTTTTCTGCTCCGGCAGAGGCAAGATGTTTTTCTGTAACCTACCAGCTTTGAAATGTAAATAAAGCAATATAGAGCATGTTGGCACGTATTCCTCATCATTCCGCTGTGCACTTGGGACACTGCAATATCAACATTCCTGGTTATCGGCCCAGAAAGACGCAGTCATCTGAATGCCGGCAAAAGGATCGGAATGCAGAAGGACGGATCGGACGCTATCTCTGCGCGTCAAGATGATTGATGAGGTATGTGCTACTGCTCCGGGCAGCCTGCCAGCATCTAATTAATGGCATTATGGCTGGACTTTGAACTTTTATGGCCGTTTGCCGGGCACAGGCAAGGGAGCAAAGGATCAAGTTCCTATGCTGGGGAAATCGAAAGTAACTTTTAAAAGTGCTCTTGGAGTAAAGCAGCTGCAGAGAATAGTGACGCAGCACTATTTAAGGCAGCAGAGAGAAAAAAGCACTTTTGAACTTGCCTTTGGAATGAGGCTTGAAGCAGCAGAGATGCAGCTTGTATAAAGCAGCTTGATTTAAAGCAGCAGAGATGGCTAGCTGCAGAAGGCTGGCTGAGGCAAGTGGGGAATCTGAAGCCAATCAGCCACATGCTCAGCTCAGAGTAGCCTGTAATACTGCCATGATTCAGAATGGAGCAGATTGCCAGGGTGATAGCTGCATGGGTAAGGGGGAGACTTCACAGTCGTCATCCCATAGTGCAGTGGAACCACCAGATGGCGCCAAAGCTTTGAAGGCAGTGAAATGCTACTCGTGTGGATGTCTAGGCCATATGAAGAGGGAATGCAAATATCCCAGGGCCAAGACAGAGCAGCGCAGCGGAAGCTCATCGCGTGGAAAAGGCCGAGGCAAAGGCAAAGGTCCGGTGTCCAGGACAACGCAGCACAAGGCAATGGTCTCACGCTTCACTCCAAAGGTTGCAAAGGTCCAGAAGACGTCTAGATCTTTCTTCGTTGTTGATTCAGCGGCGACGCACCACATGTGCAACGATAAGCGACTGTTCGTGTCTTTTACACCGCAGGAAGGTGCAATTCACCAGGCGGATGACCACACAATCCCCAGTAAAGGCTACGGAACTGTTGTTCTTCACAGTTTGGACTTATCGATACAGAATGTACTTTACGTACCAGATGCCAAACATAATCTGCTCAGCGTTGGACAGCTGAATGAGTGGAAAATTGACGTTTCCTTTAAGAACAAAAAGGGCATTATCACAAAGAAAAATGATTATGTATTGTATGCTGAATATGTTGATCGTTTATATGTTTTGTATTATGATGATGTTGTGCAGGATGACACTTGTTGCATTGCAGGTTCTAACAAAAGTTTGCATGCAGAATGTATTCACGATTTTCACCGAAAATTTGCTCATTTGAATTTTGAGGCAGTATCTAAAATGCCTGCCTTGGTTGAAGGTATGACTATTAAACCCTGCAGGTACCACATGAAGTGCAAAGCATGTGCAGCAAACAAGGTGAAAATGGCTGCAAAAGGTAAGGTGTCTAGTAGGCAAGCTACAGAACCATACCAAATTGTTCATGCTGATTTGGTTGGACCACTAGCGCCCTCTTTGGGAGGAAACAGGTACTTCATGGTTCTCGTTGATGCATTTTCCAGGTATATTTATGTGTACAATCTCAAGCAGAAATCAGAGGCTTTTCCTAGGTTCAAGGAATTCTGTGCTTGGTTGGAAAATGTGCATGGTAAGAAGGTAAAAATTCTTTTCAGTGATCGCGGGGGAGAATTCACTTCTCAGCAGTTTGAAGCTTTTCTAACTGAGAAAGGAATTCAACACGATTTGTCTAGTCCTCGCTCGCCATGGCAGAATGGACTTGCGGAACGAGCAAATCAGACATTGCTTCAAGGGTTAAAAACCTTGCTACATGATGCAAATCTTCCAGAGAGTTATTGGGCCGAAGCTCTCTCATGTTTCACTTACAGTTATAATCGCAGGTTATCTTCAGCGATTGGTTGTACCCCGTATGAGAAGATGTTTGGCAAAAAGCCATACATCAAACACATGAGAATTTTTGGTTCTGACATGTGGGTTCACTCACCACAAAACTCCAAGTTAGACAAGCGTGATTTGCATGGTATCTTTCTAGGTTATGAGAAAGGTTCTTACAGAATAAGGATGACTGACTCTAAGACCATTAAGCTCACAAGAAGTGTTGAGTACAATGCCAAGTGGGGGGAGAATGTGGGAATTTTCCAATGTTACCCTGATGACAGTGATGAGACTGAGGATAGTCAAAAGCAACCACAGCAACCCACACCCACTGATGAAAGTTCTGATTCTGAGTCTGAAACTGAATCAGGTGATTCAGAGGATTTCAAGAGTGCGAAAGCCTCTATGCGACCCTCTGAAAGCTCTGATCAAGAATTGGAGGAACCATTGTTCACGATAGGTCACTTTTCTCCTAAGAAAGAAGAGGAGAGTGTTGAAGACTTAAGGCTAATTCGCAGGTCACAAAGAGCCACAAAAGGCAGACCTCCAAAGAGATTTGCTGATGAGTTTGCTAAGATAGCAGTAACAGCTGTTAAAAGCTCCAAGAAGGTATTTGAACCTTCAAGTTTCCAAGAAATCCAGGATTTGGATTCAAAGGAAGCTGAGCCATGGTTAAATGCAATGAAGGCTGAGCTTGATTCCTTGGAAAGGAACAAAACATGGGACCTTGTTCCAGTAGTTCCAGGAATGAAACTGCTTGGAAGCAAATGGGTCTTCAAAGCGAAGACTGATCAAAATGGCAAGATAGTCAGACACAAAGCCAGATTGGTAGCCAGAGGTTTTGCACAGGTACCAGGTGAAGACTATCACGAGACCTACTCACCCACAGTGAGGTATGAGAGCATTAGGCTTATGCTCAAGCTAGCTGCAGAGGAGAATTTACACATTAGTCACCACGATGTAAATACAGCTTTTCTGTACGGATCTCTAGATGAATCACTTTATATGCTTCCACCTGATGGCGTACAGGTAAAACAGGGATTTGTTTGTGCTCTGAAAAAGTCCCTTTATGGTCTCAAACAAAGTGCACGGTGTTGGCACACAAAACTCACTGAAGTATTGTTTTCTCTAGGTTTTAAGCAAGGGAAAGCTGATCCATGTGTATTTGTCAAAGAGGAGGGGCAAAAGAAACTGTATTGCTTGTTTTATGTTGATGATCTTTTATTCTTTTGGAAAGATGTCACAATGTACAATAACGCCCTAGCTCAACTGAAAGAACACTTTGACATGAAAGATCTTGGTGAGGTAAACAACTACCTATCTCTGGAAATAGAGAGAGATCAAGATGGTAACATTCTAGTACACCAGTCACGGAAAATTGCTGATGTGTTAAACAAACTAAACCTGATGGATGCTAACCCTGTAGACACACCGATGATAACAGGTTATCAGGTAGATGACACTGAAGAAGCATTTTCTGACACTACACTGTACAGAAGTGTGCTAGGCAAGCTAAACTTCATTGCCAGATGTTCAAGACCAGACATTGCTGTTAGCTGTAATTTGCTAAGCAGACAAGTCAACAATCCTACTGTTAAGGATTGGAAAGCTCTGAAACGCATAGCGCGGTATTTGAAAGGCACTATGCATTACAGACTGAGATTTAACAATCAGAAGTCTGGTGGTCTTGAGATATTTGCAGATGCAAGTTTTGGAAGTGACACTACAGACAGGAAAAGTACGTCTGGAGTTTGCTATATGTACAATCAGGGTCTATTTGATTGGTCATGCAAGAAGCAAACAACAGTTAGCTTAAGTACTTGTGAAGCTGAACTGAATGCACTGTCTTATTCACTTAAGGATTGTGAATGGTTGTTACAATTGTGCAAAGACATGAAAATTCCTGTCAAATGTCCAATCCAGGTTTACCAGGACAACAAAGCATGTTTGGCTTTGCTGAATTCTGAAGGTTGTAAGCAAAGCACGAAGCACTTGCAATTGAAGTTGCAACATGCTAGGGAACGTATTCAGAAGGGACTCGTAACGGTGTCCTATATGCCAGGTAATGAAATTCCTGCTGATGTATTGTCCAAGATTGTATCAAGGGATCAACACTGTACCTATGTGCAGAAGTTGGGTTTGTACTGATATTGTACGAACACGCTGCCCAGCGATGTTCACAGAAAGGGGGAGGATGTTGGTTTCTGCTCTCTTCACTGTGCAGCGAAAGTGCTTGTCATGAGACAGGTGTTTACATTCCACAGTCAATTGCTGTTGGGTTTTCTCACGGGAAAGGGAGACTGGATGTGACGTACACTGGTTTCCTGTTTTTCACTGTTCTTTGCAGTTCAGTGTCTGGTGTTTCTTCTCCATGCTTTAGAGGAGAGAGGATGCTTTTTCTGCTCCGGCAGAGGCAAGATGTTTTTCTGTAACCTACCAGCTTTGAAATGTAAATAAAGCAATATAGAGCATGTTGGCACGTATTCCTCATCATTCCGCTGTGCACTTGGGACACTGCAATATCAACAGGCACACATACCTTTGGTATGACAAGGTCAGAGTACATTGGGACTTTTTAAATCACATCATAAAAAGACCACTATTTGAAGTCTGGAAAAGATATAAAGAGTGGTTCGAAAGAAAGATGCCATGGTGGCTATCACCCCAAGAGGCTTTTTCACTGAAAAGTCTAAATATGAAAGGAAAATGATTGACCTATAGAGACATGTTATTGGAAGAGAACAATGTAATTAAGATTAAAGCATATGAGGAATTGAAAGATAAACTGCAAAGTTGGATGGAGTACCATCAAATGGGTGATATCTTCTCAAAGGATAAGAAAACAAGAGGGTTTGAACAAACAAAACCAATATTAGAAACTGTAGTACTACAAAATAACAAAAAAGCACTGTCTAAGGTCTATGAGTATTTATTAGAATGGCACACAAAAGATGAAGAAATCAAAAGCGTCATGATTAAGTGGGCAATAGATGTAGGCCACAACATGAAAAGTGGATAAAATTATGGAATACCGGCCTAAAATGTATAGCATGTACATTGTTAAAAGAAAATCTGTTAAAAATGATGTACAGATGGTACCTCACGCCAATTAAATTGTCAAAGATGTATAAAACAGGAAATAAAAATTGTTGGAAGTGTGGGGTGAAAGAAGGCAGTTTCTTCCACATGTGGTGGACTTGTGACATAGTGAAAACGTATTGGGAAAATATATATAACGAATTAAAGATTTTTAGGTATACGTTTTTGAAAAAACCAGAGTCATTCCTGTTGGGAATGGTGGGAGAAGACATTGACAAGAATGACCAGAAACTGTTCTTATACACAACAATGGCAGCGAGGTTACTGCTGGCTCAGGTATGGAAACAGCAAAAATTGCCTACAATAGAAGAATGGCAGTACAAGGTTATGGAGTATGCAGAAATAGCCAAATTAACAGTAAAAAATCAACATCAGGGGGATGAAACATATCAAAAAGAATGGGGAAAATTTATGTTATATAGAGAAAAGATGATGTGAAATAGGGAAACCAGTAGAGTTAAAATAATATCTCATAACGAGAAAATACAAGAAATTTACTGGATGATAATATCAAAATGAATTAAAAATGTATATTAAGACTATTATTGAACAATATTTGTAAATGAATGTCAGGGAACTGACATTGGAGCGAGAGGTGGAGGCTAGGCTCCAAAGCGATGCAGGAGAGGGGACCAGCAGGGGGGAAGGAATTCAGCGTAACACCAGTAGAGAAGGGAGGGAGATGGAGGATTCGGAGAGAGGTCTCCAAGACTCTTCACCCGAGACCAGTGGAGAGAGCATGGGCACGCCTCTGCCCACTCCTTCCTTGCGCAGAAGAGTCCCGCACAGGGAAAGTAGGCGCAGACTTGGTGTCAAACAGCTTCTATGCTGGAAGCGGTTCAAGAAACGCCCACTGACGGATTCTGCAAGCGACTGAACGGCCACGGAGTGAGGGCTGTCAGCCAAGGCATGGTTAGCCAGGCGATCTAGCCAAAAGTAACGGCAACTTACGCACAAGTAACCCTTTATAACCATTACAGCAATCCGTCAGTCTCTGACGTTACGTGTGCACAGGCAGGAGACCATGAGTCAGACTGGAGGTGCCGGTGCCGCGGAGCAAGCTACGAGTGTGCAGAATCTGGTGGAGAGGAACCGGGATTTGGAACAGCGTGTAGCTCTGCTGATGGCGCGGCGGGATGAAAGGCGAGCTCAGGATGCACAGGTCAGACCCACCCCCGTGGCAAGGAAGGTGCCCGGACTGGTACACAAGTTTGGGGGGAAGCCCCAGGACTATAATGCGTTCCGAACGGAAATAGAGTACGCTTTGGAACTGCAGCACGATGACTTTGCTGATGATGCAGAGAGGGTGGCATATATCGTGGGGCATCTGCAGGATGGGGCGCGTGAATGGGTCAGGCCCCTAATGGCCACGCAGAATGCTGCCATGAGGGACCTTCGGAAGTTCTTTCAGGCTTTGGACGTGATGTATTCAAGCCAAGTGGAGCAGAGTGTGACCCAGCGGGAACTAATGAGGTGCAAGCAGGGGGATCTATCAGTTAGAGACTATTGGTCCCATTTTGCGATGTTAATACACCGGCTGGAATGGAACCTAGATTCCCCACCTATACAGATGCTGTTTGAGGAGGGGTTGTCCCCAGCAGTGAAGGACGAGCTCTCCCGCACGCCCCGCACGCAATCGATGGACGAATTGACCAAAGCTGTGCTTGCAATAGGAGTACGACAGGAAGCGCGCGCTTTGGAGAGGCGGGAAGGGAGAGGAGAGCGTTGCCCTGACTACCGCATTCCTGAGATGCCAAGGCAGCCTTCCCGGTCCGTTGAACCAATGGAAATCGATGGCGCGCGCGCGAGGTTTCAAATGCCAGCGAAGGGCGCAAGAGGGAGGGAAAGGATGGCAAAGGCACCAAGAAGTGTTTCCTCTGCCAACGGCCAGGACACTTTGCCAGGGCTTGTCCACAAAGAAAGGCTTGGCAAGGGATGGTGGGAGCCGCTGTTGGTGAGGAGGAGGGGGCAGAGGAGAAGGTGCAGGGAAATGCCAACGCTTGGCTGCCCATTGGGGGGCACAGCAGCCAGGCCAGCAACTAATGGAGGTGCCCCAACCAGACCCCCCCAAGGCATCAGTAGCCATAGAGGTGGTGCTAGAACTCCCAAATGGACACCCAGTCAAGGTAAAGGGACTGCTGGATTCAGGCAGCTCCTGCAATTTCTTCAGCAAGGAGTTCGCACTAGAGCACCAACTCCACCTACTGCCACTGGATTTTCCCCTCCAAGTGACCACGATAGATGGCAGGGAACTGCTGGGAGGGGAGGTGACGCATCAAACCCCACCAATGAGAATGAGGGCTTCCAGGCACACGGAAACCATTGCCTTTCACGTGGCCACACTGGCGGGACCCCCAATAATATTAGGCATGAGCTGGCTAGCACTACATGATCCAGTGGTGGCTTGGCATCAGCGGACAGTCACCTTTGGGTCAGCTCACTGTTTGGAACACTGTCTGGGGGAGGAGAGGCCAAGGCTGAGGGTGGCCAGAGTGGCGGGAACAGCACTGGAGCCGAGAGGAGAGGTGCCGCCACAGTATGCTGACCTGCAGGAGGTCTTCAGCGAGAGGGAGGCTGACAGGCTGCCACCACATAGGACCTTTGACTGCCAAATCAACTTACTCCCAGGGGCGCAGCTGCCAGTGGGGAAGCTGTATGCCATGTCGGATCGGGAGATGCAGGAGTTGCGGGACTTTATTGACAAGAACCTGAAAAGAGGTTTCATAAGAGAATCTAAGGCAGTGGGGGGCAGCCGTGTGTTCTTTGTGGACAAAAAAAACACTAATCAGCCCAGATTGGTCGTAGACTATAGGCGGTTGAACCTTGTATCAGAACCCGTGACCTTCCCAATGCCCAGAATTGATGACATTTTAACACTGGTGAGGAAGTGAAAGATCTTCACCAAGGTGGACCTCAGGGGAGCGTACAATTTAATTAGGATGAGGGAGGGGGACGAATGGAAAACCACCATGTTCACCCCCCTAGGGGCCTTTGAGTACTTGGTCATGCCATTTGGATTACAGTCAGGCTCCGCCTGTTTTCAAGCCTTCATGCACCACGTGTTGGGTTCCCTACTGTACAAGAACTGCGTAGCATTTCTGGACGACGTCCTAATCTATTTGGACAATGAGAAACAGCATGTTCAGGATGTCAGGGAAGTGCTAAAGTGACTGCAGAAGCACCAGTTGTGGGTCAAGCTGGAGAAGTGCCAATTTCATGCCAGGGAAGTGGAGTTCCTGGGGTACAAGTTGTCGGACAGGGGCCTGGCTATGGACCCCAGCAAGGTGCAGGCGGTGCTGGAGTGGAAGCCCCCCAAAACACGAAAGGATGTGCAGAGGTTCCTAGGGTTCAGCAACTTCTACCGGAAGTTCATCAAAAACTTCGCCCACTTGACCGCACCCATCACGGATTGTCTCAGTAGCAAGAAGAAGTTCGTCTGGACCGAAAGTGCCCAACAATCCTTCGAAAGACTAAAGAAGACGTTCGCTTCGGAGGAGCAACTCCTGCACGTGGATCTGCAGAAGCCAATGAGGCTGTAGACAGACGCATCGGATCGGGCCGTCAGAGCGGTGTTGTTGCAGCTGGGGCCCCAGCAGGGGAGCTGGAGGCCGTGCACCTTTTTCTCGCGGAAGCTGAGCAAGTCGGAACAAAACTACACGGTGTATGATCGCGAACTGCTTGCAATTTCCGCAGCCTTTCGGCAGTGGAGACATCTGCTAATAGGAGCCCAGCACAAGATCCAGGTGTGCACGGACCACAAGAACTTGGAATACTGAAGAACGGGTCGAGTGCTCAACCAGAGACAGATTCGGTGGGCACAGGAGTTCTCCAAGTTCTACTTCGAGATCTGGTACGTGCCAGGAGAAAAGAACATGAGGGCAGACGCGCTGTCCAGGAAGCCGGAGTACACGGAAGGAGAGGGACCGCCGGAAGTGAGACACGTGTTCCCAGAGGAACGATGGGTGTGTGGAGGAGCGTTGGTTCGCCATGACGAATTCGCTCAAACCAGAATCAGGGAACTCAGGGAAGCGAGGGGAGACCCGGGAGGCTTTGAGGAAAGGGACGGGCTGCTGTACTACAAGGGGGCAATGTACGTACCAGGGGAGACCTTGAGGGAAAGGGTGCTCAAACAGCTTCACGACAACAAAACAGCGGGGCACTTTGGTCAACACAAAACTATGTTGCTGGTTACCAGGCAGTTCTGGTGGCCAAGGGTGGGGGAAGATGTACGAGAGTATGTATGTGGGTGTGACCGCTGTCAACGGGCTAAAGGGGAGAGGACTGCCCCGGCAGGGTTGCTGGAACCCTTACCCACACCGGGAAGACCCTGGGAGGTGGTATCCATCGATTTTATGACAGATTTGCCCAAGTCTAGAGGGAAGACAGCAGTCATGGTAGTAGTGGATCTGCTAACCAAAATGTGCCACTTTATAGCTTGCTCACATGCAGTAACGGCAGAGAAAACAGCCAGGCTGTTTGTTGACCACATCTTCAGGCTGCATGGGGCTCCTTCAAGGGTCATCTCAGATCGCAGGAAACAATTTACCTCGAGGTTCTGGAGGAGGCTCATGAACTTATTGCAGGTGGAGGTGGGATTCTCGACGGCGAGACACCCGGAGACCAACGGGCAAGCAGAGAGAGCGAACAGTATTTTACAGCAATACCTACACTGCTACGTCAACGAGAGACAGAACGATTGGGTAGAGAGACTAGCGCTGGCTGAATTTGCGTACAATAACGCTGAGCATGTGTCCACGGGGATGAGCTCATTCATGGCTAATTATGGGTGTCACCCCAGGGCCTTTCCCGGGAGGGGGGAGGAAGGGGGGAGCGTGCCTGCGGCAGAACAGTTTGTGGAAGAAATGGAGGCCCTGCACCAGCAACTTAAGATGAACTTGGAAAGGGCCAAGGAAGTTTACAAGAGGCAAGCAGACAAGCGTCCCCGGGAAGGGGAGACTATAAGGGTGGGGGACCAGGTGTGGTTGTCCACCCAAGGGCTACCCTTTAAGGGAGGGTGCAAGAAGCTACAGCCAAAACGGCTAGGACCTTTTGAGGTGACGCAGCAAATGAACCCCATGGCATTTAGGCTCAAGTTGCCAGACAGCATGAAGATCCACCCGGTGTTTCATAGGTCCCTGATCTCACCGTACAGGGGGGAGAGGGAGTTCCGAGGGGAAGGGGGAGAAGGCATCACACACCCGCAAGTAGAGGAGAGGGAACACCACAACCAGGCGACGGAGATCCTAAATTCGCAATGGCAGGGGCGGCAGGTGGAGTACCTGGTAGCTTGGGAAGGGGAGCCCAAGTCAGAAAACACGTGGGTTCCCGCGGGGGAGATAGATGATGGATATCTTGTGGAGGAGTTCCATGACAGGTATCCGGGTAAGCCCAAACCATTAGAGAGATTCTGGGAGGAGCAATTTGGGACCACAGACGAGGAAGAGGATTTTGTGGGTTTTCCGGCTTCCGAAGAGGAAGGAGGAGAAATGTCAGAGGAGGAGGAATCGGACTGGGAAGCCCGTCCCGCGCGAAGAAATCGGAGCAGGTGGGAAGCTGGGTTTGAGTCCTCGGAGGACGAAGGCAGCTCCTTCCGGGGATTCCCCGCATCGTTGGCCGAAGAAAGAGACGAAGTTATGTCACAGGGTCGGGCCAGGGGTGGAGGGGGTCCTGGGAGGGAGGTGGATGTCAGGGAACTGACATCGGAGCGAGAGGTGGAGGCTAGGCTCCAAAGCGATGCAGGAGAGGGGACCAGCAGGGGGGAAGGAATTCAGCGTAACACCAGTAGAGAAGGGAGGGAGATGGAGGATTCGGAGAGAGGTCTCCAAGACTCTTCACCCGAGACCAGTGGAGAGAGCATGGGCACGCCTCTGCCCACTCCTTCCTTGCGCAGAAGAGTCCCGCACAGGGAGAGTAGGTGGAGACTTGGCGTCAAACAGCTTCTATGCTGGAAGCGGTTCAAGAAACGCCCACTGACGGATTCTGCAAGCGACTGAATGGCCACGGAGTGAGGGCTGTCAGCCAAGGCATGGTTAGCCAGGCGATCTAGCCAAAAGTAACGGCAACTTACGCACAAGTAACCCTTTATAACCATTACAATGAATATAGACAGACAACAAGAACTTGTATATATAGAAAGGTTTATTTGTTTATGGACATTTAATGGAAAAAATGAAGAACAATCTTATTGAAAATGGACAAAGACAATGCGAAAAGTCAAAGAGGACATAAAAAAGCCAGAAGAAGGAAGGAGAGAAGTCAGCTCAGGAGAGCAAGAACAAATGTGAAATATAATGTATGTGTATGTACAGTATGTAACTAAAAAAATAATAAAGATCATATGAAAAAGAAAAAAAGAAAAATGGGTTTGCAACAGAAATTTTGAGGCTGGAAAAAGAATTAATACAAAGCAGAAGCAAAGTGTTATCTAAAGTGTATAGACTTGATTGGGAAGTAAAAGATGAAGAAGTGAAAGAAGTTATGATTAAATGGGCAAAAGATTTTGGGCATACCATACAAATGGATGCCTGGGAACAATTATGGATCAGAGATTTAAAATTTACGGCGTGTTACACACTAAAAGAAAACTTTATGAAGATGCATAACTTTTATTGCAGTGCCACCAAGACACATTTAACATTGCTCCATCGAGGGTTTCATAAAGAGTTAGGTACCTGATTCCAAGACAATTACAAATTCCTCCTCTCACACAAATTAGAGCAAAATTAGAGATGAATTAAAGCAAATTAAAGCAAATTAGAGATGAGCTTGGAGTATCTCCCAATCAGGGAGAGCTGTGGACAGCTATTAACAAAATTAAAAACAACAAAGCTGGCTGACTCATTATCATTAGAAGCATTGCAGACCTCGCCTTTCCCCAGAGCTAGGACAGCTGATAGAGTGGAAGAGCAGAAAGCAAACCCACAAAGGGCTTTATGTAGCCACCGTAAGGGGGGTGAAGCTGCTGTCAGAGCAATGACAGTGATGGATAGTGACTGCATTCCTTTGTTCCTCTCTATAAAACCTGAATAAATTACATAGTAAGGACTCTTCTTGTTAGCTGTTTCTTCTTGCCACTCATACTGCAAGCTCATGGGAGAGTTGTGTACAGCTGTTAACCAAATGAAAAACAACAAAGCCAGTGAACCTGATGTGATACCTGCCAAAGTCTTCAAAGTGGGCGGAATTGAACTTACACAACAATTTCACAAGCTCATTGAAAAAATCTGGGGGAGAGAGGAGATCACAGCAGACTTTAGGGATGCTAGAATTACCAATCTCTTTGAAGAAGGTGATAGAACTCATTGTGGAAACTATAGAGGCATTTGTTTATTAGTTGCGGCCAGCAAAATTATTGCAGGGATCTTAGCCAACCATCTTCTAACAATATCTTAGGCTACCCTTCCTGAATCCCATAATGGTTTGTGACCTTCTAGGAGGATGGTGGAGATGATTTAAACAGCCAAGAATAGGGCTAATAAAATCAAGTAGCTTATTGATTGGTATGCATACTAACAACCTGCTGTAGTAACAACATGTAAACATACGTTTTTATGAGATGAATGCCTAATATTTTCTGCGGTACAGAATTTATATTATTGCATACCACCCCAAACTTAGAGCAGTGCAAGAAAGTAGAAGTTGGCAAATGCTCCCTCTGTCTTGCTCTTTAAAATATAGCAAGCCTACTAGAGAATAGTATTAACTGCAGAGATGCATTTAGAAGTAGGGGTTTTTTTCAGTCAAAACTTGCCAGAACTCAGTCCTGGCACTGCTCAGGTGTGCCCCCCTGCCATTATAAGAGAGCAAGGGAGGCATTCATGGTGAGTTCCAGCACAACCCGCCCCCCCGCCCCCCGGGGAAAATAGCACTGTTTAGAATAATTTGTCATTTTCTAGTCTTTGAGTTGTTCTTTGAAGTAGTTTCTAGTTCGAATGAACACTTTTGTTTTAGATTATGGCCATTGCATTTACCGTTTTAATCTATCTGAAATTGATGCTACTGTTTAAGCTTAAATATCAAAATGGTTGGAGAAAATAAAAGAACAATTGTTCACATTAGACAATGTTATAGTAAGAAATACGTACCATAATGAAAGTATCTTTACTAAGCTTCAACCCAATCCGCCATATACTTCCAATGAGAGGAAGCTGGAAAGGTCCAGGAGGATAGTGCCTAGATGACCAGAGCTGTTTCAGGTAGTGCAGAATCAGAAGAGCCACCAGCAGAGCAATCAAAACTGCCCATATCTCCATCCTTCTCTTGCCTTCTCTTTCACCTTGTTTCTTCCTACGATGCCTGATTGGGTTCAACTCTCTCTAAAGGCTTTTTGCCTTCCTCAGAGACAACCACACCTGTCTCTCTTTTTCCTGCTTATATATATTGTTGTAAAAGACAAACAGGTTTTCTGGCATCTTATGTGACTTTGCAAGTGTCAAGGCACACACTACAGTCATACACTGTAATCATTATTATATGCATCAATCATATTAAATTGAACCAAGTTCACGAAAGCTTTTAATGTTTAATAGACTATGAATGCGACGTAATGCTTCCCACATATCACGTGCGTGGGCCTGATCCTCAATGTGTAAATAAACTGCTTTTAGTTTTTAGTACCTCTGTGTGAGACTCTGTTTATGCACACTGACGCACAGAAGCTGATTTCTCTGAACGCTGCCGGACTCTGCTATTGCTCAGAGCTTTGGAATGCAGACTGCGATGCAGAGGCCTGGCACAGCTTTGGAAGTGGGTCGGATGCCAGGCTTATCTGGGCAATAAATCACTCAACAGTTGTGCCATCCAGTCAAAGCCGTTTCCAGAGGTGTGGCTGCTGACAGCTTCTAGGAGCTTCTAGGAGCTACAGGTGAGAGCATGTGTGTTCCCCACCAAAGGTACCACCCCTCCCCTCACACCTCATACACCTTAAGGGTATAGATGCAATTGTTTGGGACTATGGGCGGTGATACCGAGACTGAAATGGAGTGAAGGAAGACTATCAGGTCCTGACCAAGATGTCTTTAGGTGACCCCACATTTAAACTCTTCCCTGGTCTCCTTGCTGGCCCTAGTAGGACCAACTTGGCCAGTTAGCCCTGGTATCGTTTGATATTTACTGACTGCGGTTTTTTTCTCTCCCCAAAATGACCCCTGAATTTATGTTGCATTTTATGCTGTTTTTAAGTTGCATTTTAATCAATGTTTTATATTTGCTGTTAGCTGCCCTGAGCCTGGTTTTTAAACCAGGAAGGGCAGGGTATAAATAAAAAAATATTATTTTTATTATCTATATTCACTAGCCAGGGACCGCTCTTTAGCGCTCAGTCAGAGCAAATGTCAGTTTAGGTTCTCTGCAGATTGACGTTCACTCTGGTTGAGCTTTAAGGAGTGGATTTTGATAGGGAAAGCTACAGAGCACTGGCTGAGCCTGGAAGGAACAGAGAAAAGGTAAGGATTGATAAGCCCTGACTCTGAAACCTGGCAAGACTGAGGCTCTGTGAGCAGGTGCTTCCTGAAAGTAGGTGGCCCAGATAATTGCTCCATTGCCTTCTTTGCATGGTGTTGTACTACCCTTGAAATAGCAGGTTCATAGTCTACAGGTGAAGAACTTTGCTTCAGGATGAGAACAGAAATTGTGCAGCGGCGGCGCAGTGGCAGCAGGAGGACCCATTAGCTAAAGTGGTGCTTCAGGTTAAGAACAGACCTCCAGAACGAATTAAGTTCTTAACCCGAGGTACTACTGTATAGTTACTCATCTCCTTGACATCTAAAGGCAGGGCATTCCACAGGGCGGGCACCACTACCGAGAAGGCCATCTGCCTGTTTCCCTGTAGCTTCACTTCCAACAGTGAGGGAACCACCAGAAGGCCCTTGGTGTCCAGGCTGAACAATGTGGGTGGATATGCTCCTTCAGTGGCTAGGAGTGCTTTTTACCAGCTGGACCAGGACAGCCTGGCCACTGTAATGGGGTGGGGGGAGCTGGCTGAAGACGGGATGGGTGGTTTTGTTTTGTTGTTCTGTGTCCTGTTTAAGACACACCCAATCAGGCTGCAATCCTACACACTTATCAGGAACAAAATCAAAATTTCCTTCTAGTAGCACCTTAGTGACCAACTAAGTTTGTTATTGGTATGAGCTTTCGTGTCCATGCACACTCCTGGTGTATCTGAAGAAGTATGCATGCGCACAAAAGCTCATACCAATAACAAACTTAGTTGGTCTCTCTGGTGCTACTGGAAGGAAGTTTTTTATTTTGTTTCGACTACGGCAGACCAACACGGCTACCTACCTGTATCTAGACTTATCAGGAAGTAAACCTACGTATTGGGGCCTGTCCAACTCTACAATACTGTGATTATAAGTAGACTTGTGTAAGAACATGCAGTTACTGTGGGATAAAATCACTCCTGCCCACATAACCTTATGCAGTGGTGGCACACGTATGAGGGTGGTGAGGATGGCAATTACAAATAAGAAGTGCATCCTTAATGCGGCTGGTCTCCAAGTGAGTTTACATGGGATTAAACCTTCACCCTGTTAGGAATTGTGTTTAGCACTGGGGCTCAGTTAAATAACTGAGTTTCAACCCTAGATGGCAGAATCAACCTAGCCTGTAGAATTCCCTTTAAAACAGTTTACAGGTGGTGAAAGAGCATATAGTAACTAACAGCACCATCCTAACCATAATCCAAAATGGACAGATTTGCCCATTTCTACTCATGTTGATAGTGGGGCATGAGGTGTGGTGTGTGGGTGTGTGTGGGTGTGTGTGTGTAAGATGCAGCACTCCCCCTCTTTGCTGGCCTTGACGTGGTAAGCAATCACTGACAGCCCTCCATCATACTTGTCATTATGTGATTGAAAAACAAAATGCAATGTAATGTTTCACCCTGAAGAAACAAAAGGAAAAACACACTTTGTTCAAACTTGTCAGCAGGCAGAAGTTGATAGCAACCCATTCCATCCAGCAATTAAACTGGAGATAATTTATTCCACCTGAACAAATCCCCGTGAGACAATTTTACAGTCGTACCTTGGTCCTTGAATGCCTTGGTACTCGTCTATTTTGACTCCTGAACGCCGCAAACCTGGAAGTACGTGTTCTGGTTTCTGCACATTTTTCGGAAGCCGAACATCCAACGCGGCTTCCGCTTGAGTGTAGGAATCTCCTACAGCCAATCGGAAGTCGCGCCTTGATTTCAGGAGTGGAACGGACTACCGGAACAGATTAAGTTCAAGAACCAAGGTACCACTGTAATTACGTTCTTCAGTAAATGGGGGAGGGGGGACAGCAGAGGTTGATGCATGTAAGTACAAGTGCTATAGCATACAACAAAATAAGAGTTCTATGCTGAGGAAAGCTCTGAATTGCAGCATTCAAGTTGTCGCTGTTATTTATTACAATCTTTTTACCTGCCATTCACCCTGAATTCCAAGGTTGGGTTACAACAATTAAAACTCAATATTAAGGTTAGAATGCAATATTACACAAAGTTTACTATTATTATTATTATTATTATTATTATTATTATTATTATTATTACCCCACCCATCAGGCTGGGCTTCCCCAGAAAAACAACTTTACGTTATAAAAATAAGGTGGGTTCTAAAAATATACGCATCTCACGTATCAAAAACTAGGGTAAAGAGGTGGGAGGGAGTTCTACAACTTAGGGGCCGCTACAAATAATGCCTTTCCCGGGCTGCCACCACCCCAAGCTTCTGAGGGCAGTGGAACAACCCATTTTTGTGGTTAGTAAACCCAGTTTTGTACTTTGTATACAAAAGAAGATTTTATGTGTAGGCTAGTACAGGACACCTGTGGTGACCTCATTACGGCCAGCTTGATCAGTTATTTAGTTTCTTATCTGATCCATAGGAGCAGGTCAGGTCTTCCGCAACATCAACAGCTTTTCCATAAACAGGAAATGAACGAGTTTAAAACCACAGTGGCTATGAGTTATATAGGGACATAAATGATTACCGTATTTTTCGCACCATAGGGCGCACCGGACGATAGGGCGCACCTAGTTTTGGGAGGCGGAAAACAAGAAAAAATTATTCTGAACCCCAGAAGCCAGAACAACAAGAGGGATCTGGCTTCTGGGATACCGTGTGGCTGTTCTGGCTTCTGGGGTAACCGCGCCAAGCCTCTTCAGGGCAGCGGGATGAAGGCTCCCCCTGCCCAAAGAGGCTGCGCAGGGCTAAAGCAGAAGCCAGGACAGACGCGTCGCTGAAGGAGCACTGCGCCTTCTCTCTCTCTGCCCAGCACCCCTCCTTCACAGGAGAGGTGCTGCGCAGAGAGGGAGAAGGGGCATCGCCCTTCAGCAAACCTGGAGAAGGAACAGAAGGAGACCCTTCTGCCGCCCCAAGCCTCGCGCGCCCGGCGGGACCTCCCGCCGGGCGCGCAAGGCTTGCAGACACTCGCCCAAGTACGGGGAGCCCTCCGGAGGGCTCCCTGTGCTTTGGGCAACAGGCTGCTGCCCCAAGCCTCGCGCGCCTGGCGGGACCTACCGCCGGGCGCGCGAGGCTTGCAGACACTCGCCCGAAGTACGGGGAGCCCTCTGGAGGGCTCCGCCTGCTTCGGGCGGCAGGCTGCCGCCCCAAGCCTCGCGCGCCTGGCGGGAGCTCCTGCCGGGCGCGCAAGGCTTGCAGACACTTGCCCGAAGCACGGGGAGCCCTCCGGAGGGCTCCCTGTGCTTCGGGCAACAGGCTGCCGCCCCAAGCCTCGCGCGCCTGGCGGGACCTCCGGCTGGGCGCGCTAGGCTTGTGGACACTCGCTGGGGCTGCAGGCTGCTGCCAGCAAGCCTTGTGAGCCCGCAGGAACTCCCGCCGGGCTTGCAAGGCTTGCGGATAGCTTCCTGAAGCCTGGAGAGCGAGAGAGGTCGGTGCGCACCGATGCCTCTTGCTCTCCAGGCTTCAGCGAAAGCCTGCATTCACACCATAGGACGCACACACATTTCCCCTTCATTTTTGGAGGGGAAAAAGTGCATCCTATGGAGCGAAAAATACGGTAGAACTGGTGATGTAGCTCTAATTGCACATCAGGCTGCTAGGTGGCCTCCATAGAGATGAGTTCTGGAGATTTTCTAGAGAAGAACACCTGCTTACTCAGGGGGTGGTTAGCAGAGACAAAAGCAGAGTTAAGTTTCAGGAATGGTGTTGGCCTGATGTGGGCAAAAAAAAACCCCCTCTGGGTCTGTTTGCAGCTACAAGCAAGGGAAGGGGAATTCCCTGGTGAGCAGTGATATAAGCTAAAGGAAAATAGTTGCATTTTGCAAGCAGTTTGGCAAGCAGGCGGGGGGGGGGCAAAGCTACCAATGGGTGCAACCAACTTGGGATCCAACATGACAGCCAACAGGAAAGCAGGAGATTGGCTGCTGCACCTATGAGAGAAGCAAGAGATCCTCTTGGAGTGTGTAATGCTGGGAACCTATCCACCGTTGGCTCAGGTTGTACATACATGAAAATAAACCATCTATCATAAAGACACCACAGTTTCTATTGTGCCTCGTTGTCCCGAAAGGGAACACAGACTCTGATATGTGTGCCTGCAACGCTTAGAATCTTGTAGCTCTCACAGAGACTGGGGTGGCATATAACAGCTCATCCTTTATCAAATAATACACTCACAACTCAGAACATGGATCTGACCAAATAGTTTATTCAGCTAACCCCTTGCCGCCTCTGAGACACACAGGAGAACTGCAAGAAATCGGTCCCGGATACTTGTGCACAAGCAATGAACGAGGAACAACGAATATTTGCTAGGCTGGTGGTAACTCATTTATCAACCAGTGGCATCACAGATTGGAGAATCTCAATTGAGCAAGCCAAGAAAGAATGTGAGGGTGGCGGGAAATGATTAAAGGAAGAGATTGCAGTAGTTGATCAGCCCCCCTAATTGTTTATGTGGCTGCAGCGGGGAACAGCGCAGAGTTTGTAGGGGCGAGGACGGACCGTCAGCCCTATTATAGGCTTCCTATGGACTCCTCTCACTCCTTTTGGCAGCTGGAACCTGAATGCTCTCAGCAGGCTGGTGAAAAAGATGAAGAGCTCAATCTTTGCCAGTTGCTCCCCTGGACACACCCGAGCACCTGCAGGAAAATAAACAAAGAGGAAAGCAGGAACTGAATTATCTGCTATTCCACCTATACTCCAGGGGCACCAATTTGCTTTGACTCTGAGAAAAGAATCTGGGTGTCTGGGCCAAGGCCTCACTCAGTCTATGAAAGCATCCTGCAGCAACTCCTCTTTCTACGATTCCCGAGTCCCCCGAGTTTCAACCTTGGGGTGTGGGGATGTCACTGAGAGAGTGGGCTTTATTCCAGGGGCTGCCAAGACCTGGCTCAGCATGAGATCAGGACTGGTTGCTTATTTTATTTCAGTAATGTGTTTATTTAAATCTCCCTTTTAAGTATTGTTATGGGTTTGCGGGAGGCCAGATCTCCCCTAATTCCTGAGTCTGGTAAAAGTTGCTTTTGTTGCTTCCTCAAACTAAAGACCTCTAAGCAGCTTACAAAAGACAATCTAAAGTGTTCATTAAAAATACCAGTAAAAGCAAACAGGGCCACCAGGTGGTGTGTTGGAAGATGGCCGACAATAACATCTCTCTGACCCATACGAGATAAAAGAGGCTGCTATGGGAAGTATGCAGCCTTCCCTTCCCCCCCCCAGATGTGGGGGACCCTGTCCTGCCAGCGGTGCTCACAATGCACCCCCTGATCCGAAAGATGGGGGTGCCGAACACCTGGCACGAGCCCTCGGTGAAGTCAGCTCTTCCTGACGCCGATTCCAATTAGCGCGTGCTGGTTGCTTCAGCTCGGAATTATAATTGGAAATATATGATTGGAAAGGAAGCTGAAGCACATACATCAAGTAAAGCTCGAGATAAGGCTGCTGATTAATGGATCTCTGTGACCGGAAGTGACGGAAGGATGAGTAAATCTTCTGATGAATCACCACTAGGAGACTGTATGTTTGGAACGAAGGAGGGGTGGAGGAAAAAACCTTTTTTTCTTTACACGATGTGATATTAATAACCCTTCACCCCAGAAAGAAATAAGATCATCGCGTTTTTATCAATCATAAGCAGGATTTTAAGAACTGTGTGGGGATGGATTACAACAGAAGAGAAGACTGGTGAACGGTGAGGAAGAGGAAAAATTTTATGACGCAGTTAAAAAATGGCGACTCGCCAAGACAGGCTTGCCAGAGAAAGAAGGACAGGGGGGAGGAGAATCAGGATCATTCGAAAGAGAAGGAGTGTTGGAATGTAAGTTTGACCTGACAGAGCCCCCTGATTTGTTTGATATATCTGGCTAGCCTGAGGAAGAATAAAAGACAGACCAAAGGTTAACTTTGTTTATGGAAGAGACGAACAGAGGCTGTCCCTGAGAGAGATAGTTTTTGAAGAGTACAAAACCCACACAGAGACGCCAGTTTCCAGTCTGCTTGTGAGAACCATCAGAGATTGTAAAGAAAGGAATATATGATAACAACAAGATGAGAAAGAAAGTAATAAAGGACTATCCGGATCGAACTGGATAGAACTGTCTAATTTAAAGCAGTAAAATATGTGATGCCTGGAGATATCCGGAATTTTGGACTCGTGCCGAGCTTGATGTATGGGTACCCTTAACAAAATTTAAAATTTGGCTGCATAATCTGAATACAGAATTTGAATAATGTGATGTGATTGGCCTGTTAATAAAAAATATTTTAAAAAAAGAGAGAAAGGGGCTGCCAAGACCTGGCTCAGCATGAGATCAGGACTGGTTGCTTATTTTATTTCAGTAATGTGTTTATTTAAATCTCCCTTTTAAGTATTGTTATGGGTTTGCGGGAGGCCAGATCTCCCCTAATTCCTGAGTCTAGTAAAAGTTGCTTTTGTTGCTTCCTCAAACTAAAGACCTCTAAGCAGCTTACAAAAGACAATCTAAAGTGTTCATTAAAAATACCAGTAAAAGCAAACATGGAAAACAAGGTTCATAATGAAGGTAATATAAAGAATCAAACCAGTAATTTAAAAAGAATTATACGTACTAAAATTACATGTTTAAACTGTATGCTAAAAGCTCTATCATTAGCTAGTAAGTACTAATAGTACTATTTAATAATTACCATTGTTTTTACGAATGATACTAGTTATTACTAATAATAATACTTATTATAACTATTTTTATTGGGTTGTATCCAATGCTAGTCCTTAGTGCGCATGTGCGCTTCTGTTCTGCCATGATGCACCAAAGAAAATGGTGGGAGAGAACTGTATGTTGGAACAGCACCCCAAATTTTGCGGCTCTATTTTCCGTGCTAACGGATCTGAGAACAGGTTGCTTTCTGGAAACAAACTGAAACGAGCGCTAAGCTTCCACTAGATTCCGCTACATCTCCAGAAGTGGCATTTATGTTGTGTGGAAGATCACACAGAATGTGAAAATCATCTGGTAAGAAAACATCAAGAAAATGGAATAAAGTGTTGTCTGAATGCGACAGTTGGGGCTTCTTGCACATACCTGCACCAAATGGCAGAAATGCTTCTCTGTCCACAAACTGCCCGTCCTCATCCAAAAAATGATTTGGGTTGAACTTTTTAGGTGTTGCCCATTCCTTAGGATCAAGAAGAACAGAGCGGAGATCTGGAGCAATCACAGCCCCCTGCAGGGAAGGAAGACTTGTCTCAGGAGGCATCTAAACAGAACATTGCACTTTTGCCCTTCAGTTCCCCCATTTTCCATCCCCATCGCTCAGTGAGGTCCACCTCCGAGGGCCTTCTGGCAGTTCCCTCACTGCAAGAAGTGAGGTTACAGGGAACCAGGCAGAGGGCCTTCTCAGTGGTGACACCCGCCCTGTGGAACGCCCTCCCATCAGATGTCAAGGAAATAAACAGCTATCTGACTTTTAGAAAACATCTGAAGGCAACCCTGTTTAGGCAAGTTTTTAATGTTAGATGTTTTATTCTGTATAGATGTTTTATTCTGTTTTAATCTTTACATACAAGCTTCATTCTTCTGGAACTGAAGAATTGCATTTTCTTTCTTTAATAAATGATGAATTTTCAGATTTGCACTTTCAAGAATTTAAAAGTCTTGAGTGCTGATGGAAGGAGGCAAATTGTGAAGAAGCTCCACAGAAGCGATCATATGCATTTCTGGGGCACTCCCACCAATGTGCCTGCGCAGATGCTATCTCCCCTGTCACCTCATCCCTCTTCCTCCCAGGAAGCAGGAGCAACTCTGCTGCTGGGAGGCTAGGTGTGCAGCTGCACCTCTCCTCACCAACCACTCCTGCTGCGGATTACAACTCCCAACAGCCCCTGCCAACATAGATCAATGATGGGGGTCACGGATAATGTGAGTTGTGGTCCACATCTGGAGGACACAGCGCAAGATGTCCCTGCATGAACTCCCCTCCTTTTTGGGGAAATGGAAGGAGCTATAGTTACTTTCTTCAGAATTTGCACTGCAAGGGAATCTGCCTTCTCCCTGGGCTATAGAAATGCAGCTGTTACAATCGTCTGTACCTTTGGAATGTGAAAACCGTGCAAGTTCACGTCCTTCACGCTTTGCCTTGGAACCCCAAATAATAAGATATATCTTGAACGCTGGATCTCGTGAATCACAGCATTGGTGTAGGGCAGCTTCTTCCGATCTTGATAGCGGATTGAGTGAGACGAACCGAAAACATCTTCCATCTCCTGGTAGACTTTCTCTGAGGAAAATGGTGGAGAATTAAGCTTTGTTTCGGATGAAGCATCTCAAGTTAAACAAGCCGAGCAATCATTAAGGGGTATTTGTTCCACAGGAAAGGATTCCACCTAGACCTGCTGGGGCGGAAAACCTGAATAATAATTTTCAGAAGAGTAGCCTCTTGCAGCAAGATCTGCCGGGATCTTCCAGAGATCTGGAGCATGGTGCCGTCAGTATGCTGGTGACACACAGCTCTGTCTCTCCATTCCATCTGAATCAAGAGAGGCTTTGAAGGTGTTTGCCCGGAAGTAGTAATGGGCTGGATGGGGGCCAATCTGAGAGAAATTCAGGTCCAGGATCAAGAGGTCAAAATGGCCTCTTGCTGCCATTGCACAGTTCCCTCTCACCTTGAATATCTGGATGTGTCGCCATGAGGAGCAGCGCCCATTGCAGAGAGGTAGCAGTTGTCTCTGTTCCAGCAATAAAGAGGTCAAAAATACACTGAGCCAGGTTGTCCTCATTGTAGGTAGAGTAGGGGTCATCCTTGTTCTGTTGTAAGCAATAGTGGAGGTTAGATTCAGTTCACAGTGACTCACAGGCCCCAGTCAGTTAAACTAAGACCAGTGGATCGGGGCTTCCGGGTTAGCGCCATCGACTAATGGCGGATTCCCTCCGAGTTCCGGAGGGAATCGGCTCCGCAGGATCGGGTCTTGTCCACGGCGACGATGCGGGGACCCTTAAAAATCACAGGCGTAGATGCCTGTGAGCGTGGTGACTCGGCGGGCACCATTTGCGCCCCCCCAATCTGCGAAGGAGCCTTTTTAAAGGCTCCGGAATGGGGATGGGGTGCGGTGCGGTGCTGAGAGTAGACTGCTCCTTCTGCGGAGCGAAGCCGCAAGCCATTGTCGGAGAAGCGCTGACTTTTTCCTTGGAACAATTGGACCTTAAAGTAATAACCCGTGAGTAACATGGAATTTGGAATTTAAAGAAAAAAATTTCTTGAATCAGGAACGAGCGGGGAAGGGTCAAAAAGGAAGTCCGCGCCCCCCCCTTTGTAAATATTTTAAAGCAAAGAATCTGCTCTCTAAGGTCGAGAGAATTCTTTCTTTTTCTAAAAGTCTTTAACCTTCATGACTTGACACTATAAGAACCTTACCGGAGGATAAAAGATTAACTTTGGGAGCTAAAGTTTCACCCCCCTGGACCCGGGGGCGTCCCACGAGAGAGCCTGTGGATGAAGTATTGAAGAGTTTGACAGCTGTCAAATTAGCTGTCAAAAGGAAAGGAAAAAGGGAACTTTGTTTCTGTCGCTTCTGCTGGTTATATTTGCTACAACTTCTTGAAAATAAGGGAGGGCTGATACAAACTAACTTGATTATTAGATTTGAACTGAAAGACATTAAGGAACCAAAACCCCCCTAGAGGGGTTTTAGGGACATTACAAGAATGGCTGGAGGAGGTAAAACTCAGACTGAATTGGATAGAATACTTGTTCTCTTGGGAAAGTTACAAGACCAAACCGATGTTTTGACTACAAGCGCCAATACTTTGGTCTTGGCAGTAAATAACATTGTTGAAGCTGATAAGGATTTGAAGCAGGAAGTTTATACAATTGAACAAATAGAGAAATTTGAGAGCCATGAAAATATGGAGAAAGAGATATATGCTGCCTCTGAAGAAAAGGAAGGAGGAGCTGAAATCTTGCAGACGTTAAAGGAGAGCTACAATTTGTGGCCTGACATGAAGGCAACAAAGGAGAATAAAAAATTGAAGTGGAAAGTCTGGCCTGACTTGGAGAGTGCAAAACTGAGAGATCTCCTCATGTGGGGATCTGAAGACCTAAGGATTATAAACTTGACCAAGGTGGAAGTTGGAGCTTTGGGGACATTTGGGTTTGAAAGGAAGATGAAACAAGATTTGGTGTACCCCATAGGTTTTACTTTTAAGTATGGAGGGCTGGTTGGAAAAAATATGGATCCTGTTGGGCTGGAGCTCCTCCGAGATTTGGGGTTCAACATTAAGGACTATCAAAAAGGCCGGCAGAGAGGAACTGAAAGAGATTTAAAAGCCTTGGACGTGAGATCTCCAGGCTAAACAGTATATTAGACTGATGAACACTCGTTGGGGACTGAAACCGGGAAAGGGGTGGGGGAGTCTGGGAATCCAAAGGGTATATAAGTATAATTTGCTTTGTTTTAATTCGCTTTGTTATTTGTATGGAAGTTGGGAAAGCTGTGGAAGGGAAATCTTGGTCGACTTTAGGAAATATGTTCAAGAAGGAGCAATGATGTATAAGTATTGATGTTTAAGTTTGGATAAGTTAAAACTGGCTTTTAGAATGGTTAAAATGAAATGAAAATAAGGTTTGCAAAAATAAAATTGAGGAAATGGAAGAAAGAGGAAAAGTAAAATATGTTCAAGAATGAGTAAGGATGTATAAGTATTGAAGTTTAAGTTTGGATAAGTTAAAATTAGGTTTTTTAAAATGGTTAAAATCAAATGAAAATAAGGTTTGCAAAAATAGATGACCAAGATATAGTCGAAAAAGCGCAGAAAAGGATGAAAGAATTCTTTAAGGATAATATGAATAAAGGCACCAAAACTAAGGTGGTATGGGATGCGGGCAAGGCAGTGATGCGGGGCTTTTTTATTCAGCAGAATGCCATTAAAAATAAAGGAAGAGATAAAGGGAAAAAGGACATTCTGAAACAGATAACGGACTTGGAGGGGAAATTAGTTAAAAAACCTAATAATAAGAGAATAAAAGAAAATATTAAAGTACTGCAAGCCCAGTATGCAACAATAATAAATAGGGAAGTAGAATGGAACATAAAAAAACTAAGACAAAGAACGTTTGAGTTTGCGAACAAGTCAGGGAAGCTTCTGGCATGGCAAACCAAGAAAAGAAAGGAACAAAGCACAATAAATAAAATTGTTGTGAACGGAGAAGAAATAACTAACCCCAAGGAAATAAGGAAAGTTTTTCTGGATTATTATAGAGGATTATATAAAAATAGAGAGAGATATAACCAGAGAAAAATAGAAAGATTTTTGAAAGATAAGCAGGTTCAGAAGATTCCAATAGAGAAAAAAGAGCAATTAAATACCCCAATAGAGACAGAAGAAATAAAATCAGCAATTAAAGAATTAAAAAGAAGAAAAGCCCCGGGCACAGATGGCTTCATGGCAAGCTACTATAAAGAAATGGAAAATATTGTATTGGCACCACTGAGAGAAGTAATGAATAATATTTTGAAAGAAAAAGAAATACCAGATACATGGAAGGATGCTTTCATTACTTTAATCCCAAAACAAGATTCAGATCTGTCGAAAGTTAAGAACTACAGGCCGATCTCGCTGCTAAATGTCGATTATAAAATCTTTGCAGGAATACTGGCAAGTAGAGTTAAAAACATATGGTCAGAATATATCCATGGAGATCAGGCAGGCTTTCTGCCGGGCAGGCAAATGAAAGATAATATTAGAAGTATAATAAATTCCATAGAATACTTGTCTGCCAGGTATGATAAGCAAGCCATAATGATGTTCGTGGATGCAGAGAAAGCATTCGATAATATAGTTTGGGACTTTCTACTAAAACAGTTAGAATATATGGAGGTCGTATGAACTTCTTCAATGGAATAAAGGCAATCTATACGGAGCAAAAGGCCAAATTGATTATAAACAACGTGGTGTCAGAAGAAATAACGGTAGCGAAGGGTACAAGACAGGGTTGCCCACTCTCCCCGTTGCTATTTATAATAGTACTGGAAGTACTTCTGAACTCAATAAGACAAAATAAGAAAATAAAAGGGATTAGAATTGGTCAAAATGAATATAAAGTTAAGGCGTTCGCAGACGATTTAGTAATAACAACAGAAGATCCGCTGAACTCAATAAAAGAGATACTAGAAGAACTGTTACAATTTGGTAAGGTGGCTGGCTCAAGTTAAATAAAAGAAAGACTAAAATAATGGTGAAGAATTTAGATTCGAAGGCAATCGAGGAATTACAACAAACAGAAATAGAAGTGGCCAAAAAGGTGAAATATCTAGGAATATGGATAACCCCGAAAAATATAGACCTATTTAAGAATAACTATGAGCAGGTATGGAAAGAGATAAAAAAGGACTTGGAGAGGTGGGGGAAGCTGAGATTGTCATTCTGGGGTAGGATAGCTTTAATTAAGATGAACATTCTCCCGAGAATGTTATTTCTGTTCCAGAACTTACCGATAATCAAGGGCACTAAGATATTTAAAGAGTGGCAAAGAGGAATCTCAAAATATGTCTGGCAGGGCAAAAAACCAAGGATTAAGTTTAAATTGTTAACAGAAGCTAAAGAAAGCGGGGGATTTGCTCTGCCAGATCTGAAATTATATTATGAGGCATCGTGCCTTTGCTGGGTGAAAACGTGGATAAAATTGGAAAATAAGGAACTATTAGATCTCGAGGGGTTCGACAACAGAGCAGGATGACATGCGTACTTATGGCAGGGGAAGAGGAAACACAAGGGTTTCGCAACACATATCTTTAAAGGCCCTCTAATGGAAGTTTGGGAGAGGAATAGATTTTTACTAGAACCTAAAGTACCACACTGGCTATCCCCATTGGAAGTTATGAGCGTGAAAAAAGTAAACATGAGAGGTGATTGGATAACTTATGAACAACTGTTAACAAAAGTAGGGGGGACATGGAAACTGAAACCATATGACCAGGTTAAAGAAAAAGTTTATGATTGGTTACACTATTTCCAAATAAACGAAATGTTTAGACAAGACATTAAAGAGAGAGGATACGCGGATAAAGAATCTAAATTCCAGACTGAAATAATAAACAATGATTATAAAATTCTTTCTAAAACGTATAATATGCTATTAGAGTATAACTTGATAGATGAGGAAGTGAAGTTGGTGATGATTCATTGGGCAAGGGACATCGGCCATAATATATACTATGAAGAATGGGAGAAACTCTGGAAAAAAAATCTTAAATTTACAGCTTGCATAATGTTAAAAGAGAACCTTATGAAGATGTTTTACCGTTGGTATATAACACCTGCAAAATTAGCAAAAATATATAAAACTTGCAATAAATGCTGGAAATGCAGGGAAAAAGAGGGATCCTTCTTCCACATGTGGTGGGACTGCAGAAAGATCAAAGGTTTTTGGGAAAGTGTATATAATGAAATGAAGAGTATATTAAGATACAACTTTGGGAAAAAGCCGGAGGCTTTTCTGTTAGGCCTAGCAGGAAGTGATATAAAGAACAATGACAGTAAATTCTTTCAATATGCAACAACGGCCGCAAGGGTCCTATTGGCTCAAAACTGGAAACAACAGAACATACCGACGCTTGAGGAATGGAGAGCAAAACTATTAGAATACGCGGAGATGGATAGAATGACGGGGAAAATTAGATATTTAAAAGACCAAAGGTTCATGGAGGATTGGGGGAAATTCGTGGAATATCTGGAAAATATAAGTGAAGGTCAGATAACGCTAGTTGGGTTTAAAAAAGCTCTGTGAAAAGGTTGGAATATTGTCTAAAGAGAAAAAGAAAGAAAGAGAAAATAATGTCAATATAAGCTAGGATTTGTGTGAATTTGTTAAATTAGGGTATGGATGATTTGAGGGGAAGCTGAAGGAAGTCTTATAGAAAGAAATCTGTGACAACAAGGTGTAAATTGTGGTATTTTTTGTTTGTTTGTTATGATTTAAAAAACAATAAAAATTATGCAGGAAAAAAAGGAAAGAAAATAAGGTTTGCAAAAATAAAATTGAGGAAATGGAAGAAAGAGGAAAAGTAAAACAACAACATGCTAAAATAAATTATTAAGTTAAAGTTGAGAAATAAGTAATAAGGACTTGCTGAGTTAACAATTTAAATTGGAATACAAGAAGGGGAGGTGTGAGGAGGTCTGAGAAAGAGGGTAAATGAAAATAAGCAATTGAAATTTTATGTGTTTTTAATTGTTTTTAAGTTTTGTATTTTTGTATTTTTTGTTATTTTTTGTCTATGTTTTGCTATGTTTTGTTATTGAAAATCCTAATAAATATTCATTAAAAAAAATAAATAAACTAAGACCAGTGGATCTTATGCCAGTATAAGACCTGGAAAATGGGCCTTCCATATAATATACAAGTATTAATAAAAATTGCAGGCCGTGAAGTGCCTCTTTAAATGAGGGGGTGCCTTTCCTGAGATTATGCCTGCTGCGACACAGATGTGCTAAATCAGAAAAGTATACTTTTTGCTTCAAAACTATTGTTTTTTCCATTTACGTATGTAAATTTTATTGATTAATCAACATAAGTGCATACAGTTAATCGACTAAGACTTACCTCCATCAGTTTCCAGGTGACCTGCTCCTTGAGCATTCATCCTGATTTGTTTGTGAGGAGGTTAGATGCTGTTGCATCCAAGGAATTGTTACCCTGCACTTCCAAATGCAATTCCCTGTCACTTTCCGTATCTTAGGGGGGGGGGGAGTAGATCATTGTTCAAAACCTCCAACAATCCTCTATAATCGTGCACCCTAAATTTGCTTGTTTGCGATTGAATCCCATCCAAAAAAAAAAATGACAGTCTGGAATCTCAACAAGAGAGAGCAATTGCTACTAACCTAGATGGCTTTAAAAGAGCACTATGAACAGCTGCTAAGGGATGTGGGTGGCGTTGTGGGTTCAACCACAGAGCCTAGGACTTGATGATCAGAAGGTCGGCGGTTCGAATCCCCGCCACGGGGTGAGCTCCCGTTGCTCAGTCCCTGCTCCTGCCATCTAGCAGTTCAAAAGCACGTCAAAGTGCAAGTAGATAAATAGGTACCGCTCCAGTGGGAAGGTAAACGGCATTTCCGTGCGCTGCTCTGGTTTGCCAGAAGCAGCTTAGTCATGCTGGCCACATGACCTGGAAGCTGTACACTGGCTCCCTCGGCCAATAAATGAGATGAGCGCTGCAACTACAGAGTCGGTCATGACTGGACCTAACGGTCAGAGGTCCCTTTACCTTTTTATGAACAGCTGCTAGCCAGGATGTGTATGCTGTGCCTCCATGGTCGGAGGCAGCAATGCTTCTGAATCCTAGTTGCTGGAAATCGCAGGAGGGGAGCGTTTCTCTTGTGCTTGAATCCTGCTTGCTAGTTTCCCACAGGCATCCTGTTGGCCACTGTGAAAGCAGGATGTTGGACTAGAGAAGCCATTGGCCTGATCCAGCAGCTCTTATTATGTTCCTATACCAGGCTTCCTCAACCTCGGCCCTCCAGGTGTTTTTGGCCTACAACTCCCATGATCCCTAGCTAGCAGGAATTGTAGGTCAGAGATGATGATGATGATTATTATTATTTATACCCTGCCCTCCCCAGCCAGAGCCGAGCTCAGGGCAGATAACACCAGTAGAATTACAGTAAAATCATAATGCGGGGGAAAACAATTTAAAATACAAGTTAAAATGCAATTTAAAATGCAGCCTCATTTTAAAAGGATCCCATAGATCAAAACCATAAGGGGAGGGAAACATAAGGGTCAGACTGAGTCCAAACCAAAGGTCAGGCGTAACAGCTCTGTCTTGCAGGCCCTGTGGAAAGATGTCAAGTCCCGCAGGGCCCTAGTCTCTTGTGACAGAGCATTCCACCAAGTCAGGGCCAGTACTGAAAAGGCCCTGGCCCTAGTTGAGACCAACCTAACCACCTTGCAACTTGGGACCTCCAAAATGTTCTCATTTGTGGACCTTAAGGTCCTTCACGGGGCACACCAGGAGAGGCGGTCCCATAGGTACGTGGGTCCTCGGCCGCTTAGGGCTTTAAAGGTCAAAACCAGCTCCTTAAACCTGACCCTGTACTCCACCGGGAGTCAGTGCAGTTGGTAAAGCACCGGGTGAATGTGACCCCGTGGCAAGGACCCCGTAAGGAGCCTCCCTGCGGCATTCTGCTCCCGTTAGAGTTTCAGGGTCAGCTTCAAGGGAAGCCCCGTGTAGAGCAAGTTACAATAATCAAGCCTGGAGGTGACCGTCACATGGATCACTGTGGCCAGATCAGGACGAGAAAGGTAAGGTAAGGTAAGGATGATGGGAATTGTAGTCTCAAAACATCTGGAGGGCCGAGGTTGAGGAAGCCTGTCCTAGACTGTCAAGGATATGAAAAGATCTACTTTCCCCAACCATTTCACTGCACGGCGGCTGACTAATAAGGGTAGGGGGGATTCCCAGCGGTCCCGCAGATGTTATTGTTTGATCGTAACAGAGAATGCAACGATTCATTGAAGAAGAAGCATTGTTTGATCGTAACAGAGAATGCAACGATTCATTGAAGAAGAAGCAGTTCCTTACCCTCTCCATCTGAGATAGATAGAAATCAATGAAGTCTATTGGCTCGTGCACATTTTGGTCTTCCTTGTGCTTTGCTATCTCATTCTTCGCAAATGAAAAGACCATCTCCATGGAGGACAATGCAGTTTTGTGAGGCCCCGGGAGAAATTTCATGACAGACGGGAGAATTTCATAGAGCTACAAGGAAAGAAAAGGCACATCCTATCGGCAACACAATCCACAAGTCAACTCCAACCTCATGCTTTGGCTTGTTCTTGAGGGCTAGAAATTTCTCCCTGAGTGTCTGAAAGGTGAGATGGAGGAGAAATTCAGTATTGTTCACATTTATAAGTGAACTTTCTGGCCTGAACTTTCTGGAACAATACAGGAACAGGAACAGAGCCACACTTTGAAATCTGCACTCCTCTGATCTTTATAGTGCAGCTCTCCAGGCAAGCAATGTGTAAAAATGCATATGCTAGGGTAAAGGGCACATAAGAAGTGTAGATATTAGTGAAAACAGTGTAAAATTTGCTTTGCAAAGATGTATTGGAGCATAAAGAAGAACCTGCTGTATCTGGGATGGTTCATACGGTACAGCATGACACGCTTAATCTCAGGGTCAAGGGATTCCTGCCCCACATTGGGCAAAAGATTCCTGCATTTCAGGGGGTTGGACTAGATGATCCCCATGATCCCTTCCAGCTCTACAGTTCTATGATTCCATGATCAGGTCGCATCTAGGCCAGCATCCTGTTCTCACAGTGGCCAACTAATTTGAGCACAAGAGCTCCTGTGGTTTCCAGCAACTGGTCTTCAGAAGTATTTGATGCCTCTGACCATGTCTGTGTGGTGAGGTTTCCTTATCAATATGTGCCACTTCCTTCCAAAATGTCCCTTCGTGGAATCTATTTTATTATGGCATTTGCAAGTGTGTACTGAACCTTTATTTGTTTTATTCTGACTGCAATAGTGTGCTCCACACAGTTCTTGTCCTTTGCTCCCATTTTGTTTTTCTTGTTTGCAGGTTGCTGCTTTTGAAAACTCAATAAACATATCTTTTTTAAAGAGAGAGAGTATACCACGGGTAGGCAAACTAAGGTCAGGGGGCCGGATCCAGCCCAATTGCCTTCTAAATCCGGCACACGGACGGTCCAGGAATCAGCGTGTTTTTACATGAGTAGAATGTGTGCTTTTATTTAAAATGCATCTCTGGGTTATTTGTGGGGCCCGCCTGGTGTTTTTACATGAGGAGAATGTGTCATTTTATTTAAAATGCATCTCTGGGTTATTTGTGGTGCATAGGAATTCATTCATTTCCCCCAAAAAATATAGTCCGGCCTGCCACAAGGTCTGACGGACAGTGGACTGGCCCCCTGCTGAAAAAGTTTGCTGACCCCTGGTGTATACTGACATATCCCTTGCAGCAGAGGTAACCCGTGTGGTGTTGCCCAGATGATTTGGACTACAGCTCCCATCATTCCTGATCATTGGCCATGCTGCCTGGGTCGATGGGAGTGGTAGTCCACAGCATCTGGAGTTGACATTGCTGGCTATCTCTGTTTGAACTGATGTCTACTGTAGGCAACCACAGTTCACGGGCCTCCCATCTCATGCTCTCCTCCACTCACCCACCACCCAGCCTAAGCTTCAATCTACTCACGCCATGAAAGAAGCTGCCTCCAAACTGTAAGCTAATCCGAATGGCTTCCATCAGCCTCAGAAATTCTTTATCTTCAACAGAAAATCGGTATCCAAAGGACACGGCACATATCACGTTACAGACTGAATTGATGATGTGTAAGGACGGGTCAAATGGCTGCCCTGCAGATGAAATCTTAATGAGATCCAATGCTTATATATATATATAGATATACACACACACACACATACACAAACACACTTATTATTCTTTTGCTATGCAAAAGGAGAAATTGTGATTGGTTAACAGCTTTTCAAAATCAGTCTTTCTTGCTCCTTATCTCCATTGTTATTCCAATATATGTTCTTGTTTGTTTGTTTTTTTGTTTGTTTGTTTCCAAATTAGAATCAATTAGGCATCCATTTTACAGAAGAATGGGACAGAAGAATGAGGCGATAACTGGGCTTAGTGAGCTGGTAGTGTCTGTGGCACAGAGAAGTCCAGAATCAGAGGCAGAAGCTGAAGCAGGAGGGTGGGAAGAAAGAGACCAAGAGACAGAGATGAGTCAGGCCGGTGAAGAGTCACTGGTGCCTGCCCCTCCCCCCTGCTCTCCCAGAACCAGAAGAGGCATGAAAAGGGCAGAGGAGAGATTGGCTGCATGTAGGCATAGTCTCCGATTGCTTGGGGGGAAACCCTGGAGAGGAGGGGACTTAGGCAGCAGTGGGAACGCAGGGACCTTCAGTCTCAGGAACTGCTCCATGCAGACAAGATCTGCCGGGGATGGGTAGCTGTGCTCATTAAACCTGACACTTCGTCAAGTCCATGCAGATCATGTTTTTGCTAATAAAGAGCTAACTCCAAATTGCACTGTGTGATTTACTGCCAGTTCACTCTACACACACACACACACTCCAGCGCATTTCTTGCTTTCTCAAAAATTTGCTCTTCAGGATCAGGGAACTCTCCTTAATGGTGAGTGATGGAGCACGGCCAGGTTGCAGCAGCAGGGAGAATCTGCAGAATCTGGGAATGAGAGCACCAAGCTCAAGTACAAGTGCCTTTCTGCTCATACAAGTCACTCCTGGATCCAGCCGAAAGTTCATTGTATGCATCACTCTAATTAGTTGCTGTCAACTGCAAATTATTGCCAGAGCCTGAGAATATATTGTATAGTGACCCAAGCCCAACCCTGTTCATTACTTTCAACTTCCTTTCATTATAAACTAAATTAACATTTTGAATTTACTCTGCTAATTGCAGCCTTCCCTAGCCATTGTCATTATAAACCATTAAGAAAGTTCCTTAGTTTAAAAAACAGTTTAACACACTTTGCCTACTCAATAAAATCAGGGTGAGACAATTGCACAATTCACAGACAATGTAATGGTCTCAAACAACAGCAAGTCCTGTCACCTCTGCAATCCATCATCTCCCATGATTATTATTTTTTTACACCAGCAGGATGCAAACTAGGCACTGACTCTGTGCACTGCGGCTGCTAAATATCTGTATTCCCAAGCAATCCCTACCCAGTTTACAGGATGCCAGTGGGCTCTTCTCTCTCAGCTTCCAAAACTGAACCACTCTTCTGCTGTAAGTCCCAGGAAGTTGCCCCAACCCGCAGATTGTCTCAGGCAGAGGTGGATAACAAACCAACCTGAGTTAGCCTCATTTTCTTCTATCACATACCCTTTGCACGTGCAAAGATCTCCACAAGCTCAATGGCCTCCTCTTCTATTTGGTGCTCCATGCCTTTCTTCCCCAGCCCCAGCTTCCGCATAGTAACCACGCTGAACCGTCTCTGCTGCTTCCAGGTGTGACCGTTTGAAAGTACAATACCTAAAACCATCACAGACCACTGAGAAATTATTGCTTACAAAATTCATATAAAAGCTATTACATCAGCAGCCTAGAAAACACAAGTGCAGTTCATGCCTAGGCATTAAAGAACCTAAGAACAGGAAGACTGGTGCAGAATCATTTTTTTCCTTGTAGAGTGTTATATCTCGGATGTGGGACACCAGTAACTTTCAGAAAATGCGTATGAGAAACAAGACTTTCATCATCACTCCCTCTATTACCAAACTCAAGCGCTGAGGGCCAACAGGATTGGAGCCAAAATGAGGCCAACAGCAGGGAGGTATCAGCATGCCCAGTGGGGTCCTAAGGTTTGCAGAATACCTGGGGCCATCAGGATTCAGAGAAAATTAGTGCACGTGAAAACTACTGTTAAAAGAATTCTTTACATTAGTTTTACTGGTTACAATGCTAGTACTTAGAATCATAGAATCATAGAGTTGGAAGAGACCACAAGGGCCATCGAGTCCAACCCCCTGCCAAGCAGGAAACACCATCAGAGCACTCCTGACATATGGTTGTCAAGCCTCTGCTTAAAGACCTCCAAAGAAGGAGACTCCACCACACTCCTTGGCAGCAAATTCCACTGTCGAACAGCTCTTACTGTCAGGAAGTTCTTCCTAATGTTTAGGTGGAATCTTCTTTCTTGTAGTTTGGAGCCATTGCTCCGTGTCCGCTTCTCTGGAGCAGCAGAAAACAACCTTTCTCCCTCCTCTATGTGACATCCTTTTATATATTTGAACATGGCTATCATATCACCCCTTAACCTCCTCTTCTCCAGGCTAAACATGCCCAGTTCCCTTAGCCGTTCCTCATAAGGCATCATTTCCAGGCCTTTGACCATTTTGGTTGCCCTCCTCTGGACACGTTCCAGTTTGTCAGTGTCCTTCTTGAACTGTGGTGCCCAGAACTGGACACAGTACTCCAGGTGAGGTCTGACCAGAGCAGAATACAGTGGCACTATTACTTCCCTTGATCTAGATGCTATACTCCTATTGATGCAGCCCAGAATTGCATTGGCTTTTTTAGCTGCCGCGTCACACTGTTGGCTCATGTCAAGTTTGTGGTCAACCAAGACTCCTAGATCCTTTTCACATGTACTGCTCTCAAGCCAGGTGTCACCCATCTTGTATTTGTGCCTCTCATTTTTTTTTTTTTTGCCCAAGTGCAATACTTTACATTTCTCCCTGTTAAAATTCATCTTGTTTGTTTTGGCCCAGTTCTCTAATCTGTCAAGGTCGTTTTGAAGTGTGATCCTGTCCTCTGGGGCGTTAGCCACCCCTCCCAGTTTGGTGTCATCTGCAAATTTGATCAGGATGCCCTTGAGTCCATCATCCAAGTCGTTGATAAAGATGTTGAATAAGACCGGGCCCAAGACAGAACCCTGTGGCACCCCACTAGTCACTCTTCTAGCTTCTTCTTTTTTTTACACTGCACTACCAGTTCCATTATGGAACTGCGGCTCTTTAATCAATATGTACAGACTGGGAGTGAGTCACTGCCCCAAAACTTTGCAGGTACAAACAACACTGAAAGAAGAGCTTCTTTGTGGCCACTCCAAAAGCATCAAGAGTGCAAACCATCATGAATGCACAGGCCCATGCTGCTCCCTTTCCCATCAGTGCATGTTCTGTTACTTCCTGCTGAAATCCTGTAACTTTCCATTCCGCAAATGTTCCGGGTGGAGGGTTGTCCAGCTTTGATTGGATAATGCAGCAACACTGGGAAAGCAGAACAACTAATAAAGCGGTGTGGATTGTCGAGTATAAATCCACCACTACTCTTGCATCAGTGACATGTTGCAGAAGACGACGCCCATGGGGAAAAGGTACGTCCCATATGGAAGGGTCCTTTGTTTCCTTCACTGGATAAAAGGCTAAGAGAAAACCTCCTACTCAAACCAAGAACTTACCCCTATTTTTTGCTGCACTTTTAAGGAACGGAGTTTCTGGGCGGTCAGCAAAATCATCCGAATGGTTGATTAGGCCTTCCTTGACTGCTTTGTAGCCGGACAGTATGACTGCAGGTATAGGCCCAATCCATACAGTGCAAATGTTCCCATATTGCTTTGCCAACTAACATTCAGATAAAAAAAGGAGAGAGAAGAGATTAGTTATATTCAGGTTATTTTGGAAGCTTCAAGTACTGGCTCATGGGGCCCTGTACATTTTGATTTGAATCATCCCTCAGGAAATGTTGGAGCTGTAAGGTGTGTGAGAGAGATGAATGCTGCAGCCCAGGGAAGTCTTAGAACTTATAATGTAAGGCCACCCAGCTGGATGTTACCGGGAATGGATAGAACATGATCTACTATGCCGGCTGCAGGTTGTGTTTCTTTTGAATCTTTTGTGGTTTCAGTTTTGCAGTGTAAGCTGTCTGGGCTGGGCAAGTGTCACTCGCCATTCAGGGCTCTAGCCAGTTAGCCAGGACCACTATCAGGGTGCTTCATAACATTCCACCTGCTAACTGGTTGTCCACCTCCTCCCACCAGCAGGCTGTGTCCCTGTAGCTCCCTGCTTGTGGTTAACGCTTAGCTGGAATGAAATATTCAACGCAGCAATAGAGAAATTAAAATAATAATTTATTTGTCAGACAAATAAATGAGAGACACAGTGGTATTGGTTACCAAAGCTCTGCCCACTCCAGCCCTGATGGTCAGCACTTATATTTCCTCAACCCAGCCCCCTTGCTCCTCCTTTGGCTGCCTCTGTCCAATCAGCCTGGTTGAAATTCCTATCGGCTGTTTGCTATAACCAATCATAAAAGATACACCCATTTCCTATTACCTTTTATGGGATACAAAGAGCTATATTTCCTTCTATTTATAATTGGCAAACAAGTAGCCATTAACCTTAACAAGGCACCTTAATTACCAGATCACCTTTGCCCCCTTAATTCTAAAATAGAGCAGATGGCTAAAACAGATGGTGGCTAATTTTATTTTAAACAGATGTCAGAGATCTTGGGTTCACATTCTCACGCATCATTAATGAAATTAATGTTCTTTGGAGGTCTTGGAAGAAATATCAACAACCTCAGATATGCAGATGACACAACCTTGATGGCAGAAAGTGAGGAGGAATTAAAGAACCTTTTATTGAGGGTGAAAGAGGAGAGTGCAAAATATGGTCTGAAGCTCAACATCAAAAAAACGAAGATCATGGCTACTGGTCCCATCACCTCCTGGCAAATAGAAGGGGAAGAAATGGAGGCAGTGAGAGATTTTACTTTCTTGGGCTCCATGATCACTGCAGATGGTGACAGCAGCCACGAAATTAAAAGACGCCTGCTTCTTGGGAGAAGGGCAATGACAGGCCTAGACAGCATCTTGAGAAGTAGAGACATCACCTTGCCAACAAAGGTCCGTATAGTTAAAGCTATGGTTTTCCCAGTAGTGATGTATGGAAGTGAGAGCTGGACCATAAAGAAGGCTGATCGCCGAAGAATTGATGCTTTTGAATTATGGTGCTGGAGGAGACTCTTGAGAGTCCCATGGACTGCAAGAAGATCAAACCTCTCCATTCTGAAGGAAATCAGCCCTGAGTGCTCACTGGAAGGACAGATTGTGAAGCTGAGGCTCCAGTACTTTGGCCACCTCATGAGAAGAGAAGTAATAATAATAATATAATAATTTATTATTTATACCCCGCCCATCTGGCTGAGTTTCCCCAGCCACTCTGGACGGCTCCCAATCAGTGTTAAAAACAGTACAGCATTACATATTAAAAACTTCCCTGAACAGGGCTGCCTTCTGAATGTCAAGTAATTCTTTATCTCTTTGACATCTGATGGGAGGGCGTTCCACAGGGCGGGTGCCACTACCGAGAAGGCCCTCTGTCTGGTTCCCTGTAGCCTCACTTCTCGCAATGAGGGAACCGCCAGAAGGCCCTCGGCGCTGGATCTCAGTGTCCGGGCTGAACGATGGGGGTGGAGATGCTCCTTCAGGTATACAGGACCGAGGCCGTTTAGGGCTTTAAAGGTCAGCACCAACACTTTGAATCGTGCTCGGAAACGTACTAGGAGCCAGTGCAGATCTCTCAGAACCGGTGTTATGTGGTCCCAGCGGCCACTCCCAGTCACCAGTCTAGCTGCCACATTCTGGATTAATTGCAGTTTCCGGGTCACCTTCAAAGGTAGCCCCACGTAGAGCGCGTTGCAGTAGTCCAAGCGTGAGATAACCAGAGCATGCACCACTCTGGCGAGACAGTCCGTGGGGAGGTAGGGTCTTAGCCTGCGTACCAGGTGGAGCTGGTAGACAGCTGCCCTGGACACAGAGTTAACCTGCGCCTCCATGGACAGCTGTGAGTCCAAAATGACTCCCAGGCTGCGCACCTGGTCCTTCAGGGGCACAGTTACCCCATTCAGGACCAGGGAATCCTCCACACCTGCCCGCCTCCTGTCCCCCAAAAACAGTACTTCTGTCTTGTCAGGATTCAACCTCAATCTGTTAGCCGCCATCCAACCTCCAACCGCCTCCAGGCACTCACACAGGACCTTCACCGCCTTCACTGGTTCTGATTTAAAGGAGAGGTAGAGCTGGGTGTCATCTGCATACTGATGAACACCCAGTCCAAACCCCCTGATGATCTCTCCCAGCGGCTTCATATAGATGTTAAAAAGCATGGGGGAGAGGACGGAACCCTGAGGTACCCCACAAGTGAGGGCCCAAGGGTCTGAACACTCATCCCCCACCACCACTTTCTGAACACGGCCCAGGAGGAAGGAGCGAAACCACTGTATAACAGTGCCCCCAGCTCCCAGCCCCTCTAGACGGTCCAGAAGGATGTTATGGTCGATGGTGTCAAAGGCCGCTGAGAGATCCAGCAGAACTAGGAAACAGCTCTCACCTTTGTCCCTAGCCCGCCGGAGATCATCAACCAGCGCGACCAAGGCAGTTTCAGTCCCATGGTGAGGCCTGAATCCCGATTGGAAGGGATCCAAATGGTCCGTTTCCTCCAGGCGTGCTTGGAGTTGTTCAGCAACCACCCGCTCAATCACCTTGCCCAAGAATGGCAGATTTGAGACTGGGCGATAGTTGGCCAAATTGGCCGGGTCTAAAGATGTTTTTTTAAGAAGCGGTTTAATGACCGCCTCTTTCAGCGGGTCTGGGAAGGCTCCCTCACAGAGGGAAGCATTCACCACCCCGCAAAGCCCATCGCCCAGCCCTTCCCGGCTCGCTTTTATCAGCCAGGATGGGCAAGGATCAAGGAGACAGGTGGTCGGTTTCACTCGTCCAAGCAGCCTGTCCACATGCTCGGAGGTAACAGATTGGAATTGATCCCATATAACAGGACCAGACAGAACTCTAGCACTCTCCCGCCCTGGCCCTGCTCCCACTGTGGAGTCTACCTCCTTCTGAATCTGAGCGATTTTATCTGCAAAAAACTTTGCAAAAGCATTGCAGGAGATCTTGGGGTCCCTACCAGGCCCCGGTGGTACAGGTGGTTCCGATAAACTGCGAACCACCTGAAAAAGTCTCCTGCTGCTGTTTTCTGCAGATGCAATGGAGGCGGCGAAGAAGGCCCTCTTCGCCGTCGCCATTGCCACTTGGTAGGCTCGACGTTGAGCTCTAACCCGTGTCCGGTCTGATTCAGAATGAGTTTTCCGCCACCGGCGCTCTAGCCATCTCAACGATTGTTTCATCACCCTCAGCTCCGGGGGAAACCACGGGGCTGTCCGGGCTCCATGCAATCGGAGAGGGCGCTTCGGAGCCAGACAGTCAATAGCCCTGGTTAACTCCGCATTCCAGCGTGCCACCAGGGAATCAGCTGAAAGGCCATCAACTTGGGATAAAGCATCCCCTACCACTCTCTGGAAGCCAATTGGATCCATTAAGTGGCGGGGACGGACCATCCGAATCGGTCCCACCTCCCTGCGGAGGGGAAGGGTTGCGGAGAAGTCCAGTTGCACCAGGAAGTGATCTGACCATGGCACTTCTTTTGTTTCGCTTTTAGTTAATGTCAGATCACCAACATCCGTAGAGGTAAACACCAAGTCTAAGGCATGTACGTGGCTATGAGTTGGGCCAGACTTATTCAGGGACAGCCCCATGGAGGCCATGCTTTCCACGAAGTCCCGAGCGGCCCCTTGTAAGGTCGTGTCGGCATGGATGTTAAAATCCCCCAGGACAACCAAGCTAGGTGTCTCCAGGAGCATATCCGCCACGACCTGAAGCAGCTCGGGCAGGGAATCCTTGGTGCAGTGGGGAGGTCGGTACACCAGTAGGAATCCTGTACTGCCCCTATTGCCCAACTTCCAGAACATGCACTCAGAAAACTGGGTCTTCCCAATAGGACGCCTGGTGCAGACTAATGACTTCCTAAGAATCACTGCAACCCCCCCTCCCCGCCCACATGACCTGGGTTGCTGTGCGTAAGAGAAACCTGGTGGGCAAGCAGCGGCAAGGACAGGCCCACCTGCCTCATCCAACCAGGTCTCCGTCACACATGCCAGGTCAAATCCTCCATCCACAATCAGGTCGCGGATGGCAGTGGTTTTATTCATCATTGACCTGGCATTGCACAGCAACACTTTCAGGTCATGTGGGTTTCCCTTGCTGATTACTGTATCCTTCCGGTCAGGACCAGACCTGAAGGCAGGGATAGTCCTCAAACAACGACTAAACCTGCCTCCTCGGTAATGACATGGTCTGGTCTTAGCATAACTCCTCCTCCTGCCCGTGATCACTGAGATCGGGTGTCCCAATACATCTCCCCCTGTGGAACCTGCCCCACCCAATCTATTGGCTGAGGCCCACTCCCAGGCAGCCATGACCCTTCCCCTTAAAAGGCAAAATACAAACTATATAATAATTTAACAGAATAATAATAATAATAAAACAAAACAGAACAGAACAAAACAAAACAAAACAAAGCAAGGAACAATAGTGCTGACTCAGTGCTTATCCCACAGAAGACTCCCTGGAGAAGACCCTGATGTTGGGAAAGATGGAGGGCACAAGGAGAAGGGGGCGACAGAGGACGAGATGGTTGGATAGTGTTTTCGAGGTTACCAGCATGAGTCTGACCAAGCTGCGGGGGGCAGTGGAGGACAGGAGTGCCTGGCGTTCTCTGGTCCATGGGGTCACGAAGAGTCGGACACGACTAAACGACTAAACAACAACAACAACAACAAACAAAGGCCTGACAACCATATGTCAGGAGTGCTCTGATGATGTTTCCTGCCTGGCAGGGGGCTGGGCTCGATGGCCCCTGTGGTCTCTTACAACTATATGATTCTATGAAATAAGAATCTAACATTTCTTACTTTCTAAATCCTTTGCATAATTACATTTAAGCCAATATATTTCATACATTAACATAGATAGCTTTTTAGAAGAATAAACCTTCCCAAAGTAAAAAGGAAGGAACAGTTTACAGCCTCAAAATAAAATAGGAAGAAGCCTCTTTTTCTGTTTACACCCCCCTTCTCCAGCCAGCTGCTTTTTCCATTTGCTCTTTAACCTTAGGAAAATGTGGTTAGAGGCTCTAGTGGGAGGCCCCTGGTATTAACTTACTATTTAATTCTGTTTTTTTCAGCTTTTTTATATTCTGTAATATGTAGGGTCAGTGTAACCTTTGCTCTCAGCCTGTAATTCCCTTTTTACGACTTTGAGAATTGTTTTCTGCTATAAATCAGGGGGGCCCCTTGTCCAGGAGGATAAACATCTTGCCAAAGTACTTAGGCAGATGGTCTTCTGCCTGGCATAAAACATTTGAAAATCTTTAAGCTCATTTTAAAATACAGGCCCTGATCAGATGCCTCATCCCAAAAAAACTTCGCAGCCCTCAATGTGACATTTTGGGGGGTGTCCTCCACACAGCCTAATGCATTTTCTAAAGGGTTTTTTGTGCACTTTTGCAAACCCTAGGATTTTCTTGAGCCTGCAGAACCACTGTCCGGTTCATGGGTGGTGCCATTTTTGGATATATAAGAGGCCATACTTGTGGGGGGTGGCGGTGTGCTGCAGGGTTAGCTGAAGCTTTTGAAGCATTAATAATAATAATAATAATAATAATAATAATAATAATAATAATTTATTATTTATACCCCGCCCATATGGCTGAGTTTCCCCAGCCACTCTGGGTGGCTTCCAACCGAATATCAAACACAATACAGCATCAGACATTAAAAACTTCCCTAAACAGGGCCGCCTTCAGTTGTCTTCTAAAAAGTAAAATAGTTGTTTATTGCCTTGACATCTAGTGGGAGGGCATTCCACAGGGTGGGTGCCACTACCGAGAAGGCCCTCTGCCTGGTTCCCTATAACCTCATTTCTCACAGTGAGGGAACCACCAGAAGGCCCTCAGCACTGGACCTCAATGTCCGGGCTGGATGATGGGGGTGGAGACGCTCCTTCAGGGATACAGGGCTGTTTAGGGCTTTAAAGGTCAGCACCAACACTTTGAAATGCGCTCGGAAACATACTGGGAGCCAATGAAGATCTTTCAGGACCGGTGTTATATGGTGTCTGGGGCCACTGCCAGTCACCAGTCTAGCTGCAGTCTCACATAAAGCACATTGTGGCTGTCACTCCTTGAGGACAGAACACTAGAGATCTCTGCCTTGAGACAGTAGCTTTCTAAGAAGGTGACATATCAAATTAAGATGATAAAAGGTATTTCTGCAGTTAGCACATGGCCTTAAATAACTTTTTTGTACCTGCTCAGACAGGCTTCCCTTCAACCACAAGAATCTCACCTACTCCCAAAGAGTCAGGTCTCTCTCTCAAAGGCAAGAGGTTAGTATTTGTTCCACTGAGGTCTCTTTATTTGTTTCCACATCCATCGATGGGTAGAATATCACAAACTTTTATACGAGATAATGAATATGGCCATTCACCCAGTTATTTTACAATCGGTTAATTTTTATAAAAAAAGAAAGATAATTTTCGTTGGCAATGTGACCAAGCAGAAGAGAATTCTTGACTAATTGGCTGGAGTTACTGGAAAAAACCCTGAAAAACTAATTGGATTGAGAACTGCGTAACTAAATTTCTGATAGGATGCACACTAACCTTTAATATGATCTATAGTTTTGTTGAAGAGAATACCAAAAATATATTGTTTCAAGGATTTCTTCTGCACATAAATTCGTAAAAGACCCATAGATCAAGCGTTCCCACATATGGTCCATGGCCACCAAGAGTCCACAAGCTGCATTAATATGCTCCACAGCATGTCTGTGGATTTGAATATTCATTTTGATTTCTTATTGTATTTGTATTCCTTCTTTTATTTCTTACACTGTGCATTTTTTTTTGCATTACATTTTTACTCTTATGGAATTACATTAAAATTCAATATGTAAGAAATAAAAGAAGCAACAACAAGAAAAACAATTTAAACAATGCAGCACCTAACACAGCACATTGCAATTGCCACAGCAGGCAGAAAAATCTGCCAAGACGCTCAAGCCCTAGATTTCACAGGTGAATCATTATCCACAGTTCTCAAATAAAGGAAATAATTTGCAATGCCTTTTCGCTCGTCCTGTTTTTCAGCTGAAGAAGTATTTTGAAAGAAGTACCTTCATGAAAGTATCCAGGGAGAGCATGACCCCAAACTGCCACATGCCTCCGACGATGGGAAGTCGAAGGGGTCCAGGAGGGTAGCGCTTGCGGGACCAGGGTAGTTTCATCAAGCGCAGAATCTTACGCAGAACCAGAGTAATCAGAGATTCCGATGCTCGCCCCATGGTCCGGTCTTCCTTTATTCCAGGCAGAGCCAGGTGAGAGGAATCACTTTTTTCTGAGGGCATTTTGCGTTCATCAGAGACATCGCCACCTCTCTCATTTTCCCAGCTAGCACCTATTTATGTACTCCACTTTTGAAAGACAAACTGGACTCATCTGACTCTCTAACTAACTAGCATTTATTATAATTAACTATTTATAGCACACCCTCATGACTGTAACTGTTATCAAGATGGCTAATTGTTTTATCCCCATTATATTATAGTCTGGGTTTCCATTGCAGTGAATCAAAATGTTTCTGTCCTGTGACAGCCTTTGGGTCTTGGTTTTGTTTTCTAGTCATTCTTGCTAGCCTCCTTTCCTCTACTGTTCTGTTACGGATTCTGTTACGTCAATAGTTATTTTTATAGTATTTGTTCATTTTATACGAATTTTGTTTTTGCGCCTCTTCTTGTAAACAGAAAACTGAGATATCAGGGTTGTATCTAACTAACTCTTAAGTGGGGTGAGCTGCTTGTCCCATATTAAACCTAGGTCTTGCATTTTTTGTTATTATTATTATTGTTGTTGTTTCTGCAACATTTATTAGATTAACTTCAATATAAAGAACCAAAACAATTCCTGGGGTTTTTCTCCTCCTGTCTACTTCCCTGTCTCCAATAGTTCTATAGCTCAGGCAAGTTTATCCAAGCATAAACATGCTGTCACAAAGATGAGCAAATTATCCATTTCATTTTCTCATTTTTCCATTCTTCAATTCAGTCCCCCAGATTTCTGCCTCTGTTCTTTCTCGAAAAAAATTAAATCCTCATGAAAATTCACCAGCACTTTCCTGCAAATTTCTCCCAATATACCACACCTTTGTAATTTTTGCCTAATATGCATATTTTATGCATGCAATTTTGCACACACTGTTAGTTAGTTAGTTACTTTGACTAACATATGCATGCTTATGCATGCTTCACCCTAGCATATGCATCTTCCGGAAACATCCTTATCGCAACATATATATCGTTTGACATGTATCCAGTTTTGCCATTTGGTTAACCAAGGAAAGGGACCCTATGAATTTCCTGTTTTGGAAGTGCCTCGGGTCACATGCAGCATTTGCTAATTTTGGAATTGCTGGTATATATCCAAACACTGAGTTACGACTCAAGTATTTGCCTGAGTTTTCTTCCAACTCTGAGCCACCTACAGTTTTGCTGCAAGTAACAGACTAATGATATTATCTTTATAGCTAAACTGTCCTACCTGTTTCCATCCACTCTTGAGCAATACGAAACAGGGGTTCAGCAGCATGTCACGATCCTTTAAGTGCTGTGTTGTTATTTCATTTTGCAGGCTACCTTCCTATTTTTGCATGCTTCCTATTTCCAAAACTTTTTAATGTTTTCATTTTATTTTAATGTTTTCATTTTGCAGGCTACCTTCCTATTTCCAAAACTTTTTAATGGGGCCATAAGAGCCCTGCTGGCAGAACCATACCTAGGGGTTGGCCAGGTGGGCATTTGGGGGCTCACTCCAACTTGCTTGTCTCATGCACAACTAAACATGGTAGGTACTTAGGAAGTTGAGGCCACCCTCCCCTTCATAGCTGGCTGATTGATGCTCCAGGATAGCCAATAGTGGAGCAGCAGCCTTTTCAAAGGGCAGAGAGAGAAAGAGCAGGGTCCCACCACTGAGTTTGAGTAATGAAACAGCAGCCAGAATTTTGCTGGCACAGAAATAGAAACAGGAAGAGATGCCCATGAAAGAAGAATGGAGGATGAAACTGATGGAATACGCAGAAATGGACAGATTGACGGGGAGAATTAGGAACCAACGTGACCGGAGATTCTCTGAGGACTGGAAGAAATTTACAGAGTATATCAAAAATTTCTGTGATGAGCAAATAACGTTCATTGGCTTTCAAGAAGCTCTGTGAAATTACTGTTAGAAATATTGTTTAAAAAATAGGATGTGATTAAGAGTATTTGAGTGCAATATAATATTGGGAAATGTGAGACGAGGATAAAAAATAAACGGAAAATTATCAGACAAGCTGAGGGAAGTTCTGGAAAAAGGGGTTTAAGTTAAAAATAGATGTATAATTTTGTAAAAATGTTTTTTTATGGAAAATCTAATAAAAAATATTTATTTTTTAAAAAAGAGTTTGAGTAATGAGTGTGTTTTGTTTTGTTTTGTTTTGTTTTGTTTTGTTTTGTTTTGTTTTGTTTTGTTTTGTTTTGTTTTGTTTTGTTTTGTTTTGTTTGTAAGATGAAACACGTGGCCAGGCATTTGCGGAAGGGGGCTTTCTTTGTTTTGGTCCACTGCCTTTAATTTTTTTACTTACTTACTTAATTAATTAAGTTATATACCATGCTATACCCGGAGGTCTAAGAGTGGTTCATAGAACAAAATCAAAGTATAAAACCACAAAACCAATAACCCTGCCCCCCCCAAATAAAACCACATTTTAAAAGGACATAAGATGTCAATCAAATCTACCAAAGGCCTGGTTAAAAAGGAATGTTTTTGCTTGGCGCCTAAAGGTGTATAATGAAGGCACCAGGCGAACTTCTGTTATTAGCATTTTGTCCCAGAAGCAGCAGCTCTGGTGCCTGTGAATACGAGGTGTCCTCTATTAATCCTGCCAATTAATAATTTTTGGAAAGATGCTCTCCCCGCCCCCCGCCCCCCCCCCCCCTTGTCACACACACCACTAAATGCATATTTTATGATGGCACATGCCACCTACAATTCTTAGAATTGGCTGTGGGTTTTTAAAAAAAGAAATCAGTATTTTTTTCCCCAGCACTTCTTATATCCCTCTATTGCAGACCATCCTTGTTACCCCTTATATCACAAATGCAGGGGGAGGAAGCAGAGACTGGCAGAATCGCTAGGACTTCGTGACTTTCTTCTTGGCAAAGGCTGAAGCTACAAATAGTGACCTGCTCAGGGAAGCCATTCTAGTCTGTTTAAAAAGGCAGGAGTGGGCTGGCCCAAGACTCTGGGGATTATATCTCTAGGAGAAGACTAGGGGGTCTCCAAACAAACTTGGATTCTTTGGGGGACTCCGTGACTGTTAAAGTGGTATAAGAGTGCTTCAAATGATGCTTTAATTAAGATTCCTGCGTTACAGGGGGTTGGACTAGATGACCCCCGGGGTCCCTTCCAACTCTACAATTCTGTGATTCTATGAATGCTATAGATAACAAATGGCTTTTTTAAAAAAGCCTCAAATCTGTGACAAGAAAAGATGTAACCCTAGTTGCTGGGTGAACTTGTCTGACTATGATGCGTGTGCGTGTGTGTGTGTGTGTGAATGAATTAGCATTAGCAGCTATATGGAAAGGGATGTTGGAGGCAAAGCTCTGTTAGGGAGAGAAACAGAAGTTGTTGCTACCTCCAGCTCTTTCTTTCTTTGGCCGGGATTCTACATTTACCATTCTTCTGATAGGCAGAAATTCAGCAGGTGGGGAGGATGTGAGTCATTGCAATTAATGTGCATTGCTAGCTTAGTTCCATAAATTTCATTGGGTCTACTCTATGAGCAGGGACGCTTGTGGTGCTGTGGGTTAAACCACAGAGCCTAGGACTTGCCGATCAGAATGTCGGCGGTTCGAATCCCCGTCACGGGGTGAGCTCCCGTTGCTCTGTCCCTGCTCCTGCCAACCTAGCAGTTCGAAAGCACATCAAAGTGCAAGTAGATAAATAGGTACCGCTCTGGCGGGAAGGTAAACGGCGTTTCCGTGCGCTGCTTTGGTTCTCCAGAAGCGGCTTAGTCATACTGGCCACATGACCCGGAAGCTGTATGCCGGCTCCCTCAGCCAATAAAGCGAGATGAGCGTCGCAACCCCAGAATCAGTCACGACTGGACCTAGTGGTCAGGGGTCCCTTTACCTTTACTTTATGAGTATGACCAGCATTGGATTGCTTTGGATTGCTTTGAAGTCATTTCATTCTGCACCAGTTAAAGTAATTTTAGCCCTCCCCCCCCCCATTTCACCACCACGCCTGGACAGCGCTCCCTGGGCTTCGGGCTGCAGGCTGCTATCCGCAAGCCTTTGGAGCGCAGCAGGCACTCCCGCCGCACTCTGAAGGCTTGTGGATAGCTTCCTGAAGCCTGGAGAGCGAGAGGGGTCAGTGCGCACTGACCCCTCTCGCTCTCCAGGCTTCAGCGAAAGCCTGTATTCGCTCCATAGGACACACATACATTTCCTCTTCATTTTTGGAGGGGAAAAGGTGCGTCCTATAGAGCGAAAAATACGGTATATTATGAGGCATCTTGTTTGTGCTGGATAAAAGAAAGGATAATTTTAAAAAACACGGACTTGCTGGATCTAGAAGGATATAATAATAGATACGGATGGCACTCCTATCTGTGGCAAAACAAGGTGAAAATACATAAGGTTTTACCAATCATATTTTCAGGGGCGCCCTATATGATGTATGGGACAAGAACAAAAACCTGTTAGAAAGAACCACACCCTGGTGGCTATCTCCGACAGATATAATAATAACAAAAAAATTAAATATGGAGGGAAAGAGAATAACTTATAAAGATATATTAGTGAAAACAGAGTAGGGGTGGAGAATTAAACCATATGAGGAAATAAAAGATGGGCTTACAGGATGGTTACAATATCATCAGGTTAATTGTTTATTTAAAGAAGGTAAAACACTAAGGACACTAAGGATGAGATGGTCAAAGAAGTTATGATAAAGTGGGCAGGTGATTTTGGCTACAAGATTGATTATGACAAATGGGTCAAATTATGGAATGAAGGGGTGAAATTTACAGCATGCAAATTTACACCTTAAGAGAAAATTTAGGGGAAATGATGTACCGGTGGTATATTACCCCGGTCAAATTGGCCAAAATGTATAAATTGAACAATAGAGCCTGTTGGAAATGCAAATAATAGGGAAGGAAGTAAAAAAAGATCATAAATTACTTCAATATGCTACTGCAGCAGCTAGAATACTTGTGGCCCAAAAATGGAAATTACAGGAGACCCCAACATTAATAGAATGGCAAACCAAATTTTTTGAATATACAGAATTAGCTAAAATGACATACAGAATTCGAGACCAAAAAGGGACAAAGTTCGAAGAAGAATGGGGTAAATTTGTGGTATATATAAGATCTAACTGTAGAAGCATAAAAACTACGGCAGGGTTAACATAAATCCTGTGATGCGTATAGAATGTGAATAAGAAACGACAAGAGAAGACATATATTAAGAAAACCAAAACAGGGAAGGAAGGAAGTCGAGGCGTGAATATACGCAGTGTAAATAAGATGACACAAAATGTTGATTGTAAAGATTGTTTTATATGTTGTTTGTGGAAAACTTAATAAAAAGCATTAAAAAAAAAAAGGAAATGCGGGCTTATGTGGAGGTGTACAGTATTTCAAAATGCACCAACACTTTCTAACAAAGCAAGGTCAAATCCAAAGCTCATATGTAGAAAAATACACTTTTAAATCAATATGAAAAGATGTGTCATGCAACATCCACATTTTTCCATTTAAGAATAAATTGCTTGGCAGTGTATAGGTTCCCATTACATCTAGGTACTCTCTGCAAACAATTGTTGCAAGCCTAGTCATTTGCAAATTAAGCCAGCAGTCCTTTCTGAAGCTAGCAATTAGCATATGACTAGGTCCCTGGGTAGTGACGGAGCAGATTCTGAGGCCCCTTGAGTCAGTTTTAGGTTCCTCCTGGAAGACGTCATTTTCTTAGAGTCATCGTTAACATCATAAAACAACTTGGGTGTTCTGCTGAATAACAATTAGGTACAATTAGCATCAAATCCAGAGACACTGGCATAACATATAGGAATGACATACTTCCTTTTCAAACATTGTAATCAATGTGCAAGATCTTCTGCAGGAGGTGCTCCACTTTTCCAGGCCCATTGGGCAAGGACTGCATAAGAAAATCATTTGAGCTGTACAGCAAACACCGATGAGCAGGCGAAAGGACAGTGCCTTGATTGCATGCTGACATTTTAACATATGCACAGTATTGCTAAATATCAGGGAGATTCCAGCTCTCTCTCCAATTATTCATCCAAACATAAGAAGAGAATGTTTTAGCAAAAGAGACTTAAGGCACAATTTCATAGTCCTTTGTGCAACAAGAGGTTGCTCCTTTGTTGTTGTTGTTTAGTCGTTTAGTCGTGTCCGACTCTTCGTGACCCCATGGACCAGAGAACGCCAGGCACTCCTGTCCTCCACTGCCCCCCGCAGCTTGGTCAGACTCATGCTGGTAACCTCGAAAACACTATCCAACCATCTCGTCCTCTGTCGCCCCCTTCTCCTTGTGCCCTCCATCTTTCCCAACATCAGGGTCTTCTCCAGGGAGTCTTCTCTTCTCATGAGGTGGCCAAAGTACTGGAGCCTCAGCTTCACAATCTGTCCTTCCAGTGAGCACTCAGGGCTGATTTCCTTCAGAATGCATTTTTATTGAGGCTTGATCAGGGCCTGTATTTTAAAATGAGCTTAAAGATCTTCAAATGTTTCATGCCAGGCAGAAGAGCAGCTGCCTAAGAACCTTGGCAATGTTTTTCCTCCTAGACAAGGGGGCCCCCTGATTTATAGCAGAAAACAATTCTCAAAGTCGTAAAAAGGGAATTACAGGCTGACAGCCAAGGTTACACTGACCCTACATATTACAGAAGATAAAAAAGCAGAGAAAAACATAATTAAGAGTGGGTAAATAGTAAAATAAAACCATGTGCCTCCCATTAAACTTGAGCCATATTTTCCTAAGGTTCAAAGGTCAAGAGCAATGGAAAAGCATCTAGCTGGCAGAAAGGAAGAGAGTATTTTGGGAAGTCTTTTTCTAAAGTTGTTTCTTTCTTAAACTGAGATCCTTTTAAGATTTCTTTTCCTTTTAAAAAGCTATCTATGTTATGTATTAAATATATTGGCTTAAATGTAATTATGCAAAGGAATTAGAAGCTAAGAAATATTAAATCCTTATGCTAGATTCTTATTTCATATAGTTGGAAGAGATCACAGGGGCCATCAGCCACCAGCCTAGCCCCCCCCCCCCCCGCCAAGCAGGAAACATCATTAGAGCACACATATGGTTGTCAGGCCTTTGTTTAAAAGACCTTCAAGGAAGGAGATCTTTCAATGATGATCCTTGACATCTGTTTAAGTTAAAAATTTAAGATTAACCATCTGTTTTGGAGGGCAATAGGGCGAGGTGAGCTGGTAATTAAGGTTCCTTGTTGAGACACATGTAAGATATATTACTACTTATTTGTCATTTATAGATAGAAGAATATATAGCTTTTTGTTTCCCATAAAAGGACAAGAGGAAATGGGTGTATCTTTTGTGATTGGTTCTAGCAAACAGCCAATAGGAATTTCAACCAGGCTGATTGGACAGAGGCAGCCACAGGAGGAGCAAGGGGGCTGGATTAAGGAAATATAAGTGCTGGCCAGAATGGCAGGAGGCCAGGCCAGAGCTTGGTAACCATATACCACTGTGCCTCATATTTATTTGTCTGACAAATAAATTATTATTTTAATTTCTCTATTGCTGCGTTGAATATTTCATTCCAGCTAAGCGTTAACCACAAGCAGGGTGCTACACTTAGATAAAGGCTCCCTCGCTGTTTAGACAGTTTGCTCTGAGTAACTTCTAGGTTAGATTAACACAAAGCAAACTAAAAAGTGTATTTCATAAGCATAACCAACTTTGGCATAACTTGTGTTCTAAACAAAATTAAACAAAATCTGCCCTTTTCCCCTTATGGGGTATCCAAGAGACCATATAGAGTCCTTACGTAGGTTCCCTATTGGTAGGAGAAAATAACAGAGGCCAACCAGAGAATATTGAGAAGCAAAGCAGCTAGTAAGCCTGATCTTTATTGATCTGTTGCAACAGGGTGCTCCCCTCACACGCAGGAAAGGAGGAGGAACCCAGAACCAAGGTGTGCCCCTCCTTATATAGACATTTTAAATTGCCCACCCTGGAGTCCAAGACCAGCCCCAGAAGCATCATACATACATCACAGAAGGGGTGTAGCTCAAGACCACCCCCCAGACACATCATACCTACATCACAAAAAGGGCAGCAGAAATCTGAGTGCTTTGTTTATCTCCTGTCATTGTTTATCTCCTGTCTGGCGGGTTGCCTGATAATCCTCACTTGATTGGATACCCTGGGGAGCCTGGCCAGTCTTTTGGAACAAAAACTATCATAGTCTTTGCTAGCTATGCTCTCCCCATCCCCTGTATGTTTTTCACCTACTCCCACTTTAGATTTTTGAGTCCAAAAAGACTTCACCCCAAATGGTTGATGCAAATGTTGCACTGAACAACTAAGGCTGCTGGGGAAAGTCTTTTTGGTCTCAGAAATCTCACCAAACTTCCTGTCCAATACAAATTGCAACAAAGCAAGCACCTCCTCTCCTTCACACACACCTTCTGGCTATAAACCAACAGCAGCACCCCAATGGGTTGGGCCAGCTGCCCTACTGAGAAATGAGTGGGTAAGGAAACTGCCCTGTAGGGTTGGCCTGTAAATTTAAAAAAGCCACCTCCACCCGTATCTACACTATTCTACCCATCCACACACTCTTCCCTAACCTACGGCCAAATTGTGTACTGTGTCACAAACAGCTCACAGGACATGGCAGTAGAGGTGGCAGACAGAAATGTTTATTGTGTGTCTCACACAAGAGCAGAAGAGCAACAGAAACGTAACACAGATACAACTAAGTCCAGTGCCACCTTGTGGCTAAACTATATAATTATATTATCCACACACTATAGACCTTTTAGCAACTGCCCCAGAAGACAAAACTGCCCATAAGGCTAATTCATAAATTAAAATAAGCCGCCATCTCTCAAATCTAGGTCCATTATTCCAACTGGCCACTTACTCCTCCCCGGCCCAGGGCTGACTGTAGCTCTTGCACACTCCAAACCTCCACCTCGCAGCCAGGCCAAGGTTTGTTTTGCAGGACAAAAAGTCTCAGGTCTTGTGGTCAGCTCAGGTTTTGTGCACTGCCTAGAGGTTTTATTGACAGATAAGCAGTATACAAATAAAATAGGGCTAGGAAAAGGCCTCCATAGCTCTGTTTCTCAGCAGCCTGCAAACACAGAGGCTGCAAACGCCCCCTAGAGGAATGAAATTAAACATTGTTTTTGATGTATTAAGGACACCTTTCTGAGACAGCCTGCATCAATGATATTTCACATTATGTATGCATGAGTTTTTTTAATCTATAAAATAATTTATGCACTGCCATTTATATACTGTGATATCAGAGTAAAGCAGAAAAAAGCAGACCATTAAAAACAGTACAAACCGCTAAAATGACTAGCCAGTCAAGCAAGCCTGATACAGCTGCAGTGGCATAGTGTGAGTTGCCAGTGCCTGGGGGCATGTGGAGGCAGGGGGTGGCCAACAATCGCCCAGTCTCAAATTTACCATTCATAAAGATATTAAAAACATGGGGGAGAGGACGGAACCCTGAGGGACCCCACAAGTGAGAGCCCAGGGGTCTGAACACTCAATCCCCAACACCACTTTCTGGACAGGGCCCAGGAGAAAGGAGCGGAACCACTGTATAACAGTGCCCCTAGCTCCCAGCCCCCCTGGATGGTCCAGAAGGATGTTATGGTCGATGGTGTCAAAGGCCACTGTGAGCTCCAGCAGAACTAGGAAACAGCTCTCACCTTTGTCCCTAGCCCGTTGGAGATCATCAACCAGCGCGACAAAGGCAGTTTCAGTCCCATGGTGAGGCCTGAATCCCGATTGGAAGGGATCCAAATGGTCCGCATCCTCCAGGTGTGCTTGCAGTTGTTCAGCAACCACCCGCTCAATCACCTTGCCCAAGAATGGTAGATTTGAGACTGGGCGATAGTTGGCCAAATTGGCTGGGTCTAAAGATGTTTTTTTTAAGAAGCGGTTTAATGACCGCCTCTTTCAGCGGGTCTGGGAAGGCTCCCTCACAGAGGGAAGCATTCACCACCCCACGAAGCCCATCGCCCAGTCCTTCCCAGCTTGCTTTTATCAGCCAGGATGAACAAGGATCAAGAAGACAGGTGGTTGGTTTCACTCATCCAAGCAGCCTATCCACATCCTTGGAGGTAACAGATTGAAACTGATCCCATATAACATGACTAGACAGGACTCTAGCACTCTCCCGCCCTGGCCCTGCTCCCACGGTGGAGTCTACCTCCTTCCGAATCTTTATCTGCAAAAAAAACTTTGCAGAAGCATTGCAGGCGATCTTGGGGTCCTTACCGGGCCCCGATGACGAAGGTGGTTCCAATAGATTATAAACCACCTGAAAGAGTCTCCTGCTGCTGTTTTCTATAGCTGCAATTGAAGCGGCGAATCACCCTGTGCCACCCTGGGAGCCACCCAGCCCAAATCCACCACCAAAGCAATTTGGAGGCAGGGTTAAGGGGTTTAAAAGCTGTATTTTAACATTGTAAACATATGTTCTCTGATGTGATTCCTCGTGATCTTGTGGAAGTTAGCTTTCAAGTATAACATACTTAAAATTGTAGCCTCATTTTCATTTTCCAGTTTAGGATTCAGTTATGATTTGTACACGGAAAATACAGTTCCTTCAAGAAATCACACGGGACTTCTGGAACTAGCAGGTCTACGAAATACGAATGCATTTGTGTGTCTCTGGGGCATCCATTGAGGGCTCATCTTAGTTCATTTAGAAATGGGGGTCTATGTATTTTTACAAAAATTCTTTGTAAGCCTTTTGCTCTTCAGGCATCCTGAGTTAGCTTCCTTAGTTCAATGGGCACCAAGGGCTCCAGGTTGGGAAAGGATACTCTAAAATGTTTCCACAGTGCACTCAGCTCAAATGCAGAACCCACAAGTTGTATTCCATGAACACTTACCCAGAGCAGACCCAGCAGAATTAATATTATTAATTAATATTATTAATTAATTAATTAATGACTGGACAGATGACCATGCAAAGAACATCAGCTGTGCAACACAGTTTAAACACCTGCTGAAAAGGCTTATGCAGACAATTACGAACACATCTTTCCACAATAGTTGCCTGATTTCTAATTTTAACATTTTTAAAACTTTTTTATTATATGATTTTATATATAATCTTTGTAAACTGCTCTGGTTTTTCATTTTGTTTTTAACTGACGAATGGTATATAAATATTTTTTAGAAATTGTTATGTAGTGAAGTTTCACCCTGGGCCAGCAGGGGGATACTGTATATAGTTTTCACTCAGGTCTGTAGATAGTTTTCACTCAGGTCCACGTCAGTTATTTTAGGCGGGAAACTCTGGGTTGTTGCTGCTACAATGTTGACAGCCGGCTGCCTATAAAAGCAGGCCATCTGAGCTGTTTGCTGTTCAGTTCTGTCCAGCTTGCAAGTAAAGAGCTGCTCTGGAAAAATCGCTGTGTCATCTGCTATGTTCGCCCACAACTTAACACTGGCGACGAAGGTGGGATTGATGGACATCAGAGCACAGCCAGATGCAGCCACCTCTGAGCAGAGCTGAATCACTGAGCTGAATCACTGAGCGAAATCACTGAACAGAACCAATTCAGAGCTGACTGTTCTGGCTAGTGCACGGTGTTCCATCCATCGCCCTTCACGCCGGCATCGGAATCATGGCTTCATTTGTGCCTCTACTGCCGTTTGCGCCAGCCTCTGAATCATGGGACTCCTACCTCGCTCGGTTCGACTGCTACCTCCAAGCCAACGAGCTGACACAAGTATCACAGAAGCATAAGCGGGGCCTATTCCTCAGCCTCTGTGGGCCTGAGGTGTTTGAGACGGCCCGAGCATTGGTGGCGCCTGAAGCAGTCCAGGCAACACCGTGGGACACAATGCACTGCGAGTTCCGAGACTTAGACGATGCCCTGATGGATCGAATTGTCTGCGGGGTCCGGGACATCCATCTGCAACGGCGTCTCCTCGCCAAGCCAGACCTCACGCTACAGAAAGCCATTGAGGAGGCTGTGGCCTCAGAAGCTGCTGAACGCTCCGCCCAGGAGATCCGCAAGTCCAGCAGTCCGCGTCTTGCTAGGAAGCCAGTTCCAGTGCATCATGAAGAGGCCAGCAGTGGTGAGGCATCCTCCAGTGAAGACGATGACGTGCACCAGACAAAGCGGGAGCGCAGGAAGTTCCAACAGAAGTCCAAGGGCCAACCAGAATGTGCCGGCTGCGGAGGCAACCATTCCCGTGCCAAGTGTCGATTCAGAGACGCCATCTGTAGGAAGTGTTCCAGAAGGGGCCACATCGCTAAGGTCTGCCGATCGGCTCCGTCTGACACCCCCCCTTCATCGACTTGCTCTCACCAACTGCCGCTGCCCATCTGGAACCACGATTGGCCAAACCGACTCGCCTACGTGACGCAAGCTGAACATCACGGTGCTCATTGAAGGAGCTCCATGTGACATGGAGATCGACACCAGGTCTGCCCTGTCCATCGTGTCATGGAGCACCATCAAAAGACTGGTACCCAGAGTGTCCAAAAAGCAACTCGACTCTCACCGCGTACACCTGAGAGACTACCAGGGAAACGACATTCCTGTTGGCTGGTTCCGGATCGCCTTCAAGGATTTTTCGGGCCTGCTCCGGTTGGTGGTGGTCGAAGGTCAGCGTCCAAGCCTCCTAGGACTAGACTGGTTTTATGCCCTCGGCCTGGAAGTCACCGGCATCAACTGCATCTCTAACGCAGAGACTGAGGGTCTGGTCAAAGACTTTGCCGAGGTTTTTCACGGCACCTTGGGGCAATATACAGGTACGCCCATCTCCTTTAGCCTTGATCCACAAGTCGCCCCCATCAAGCTAAAGCCACACCGGGTTCCCTTTGCTCTCAAGGCTAAGGTGGACGAACAACTGGACAAACTGATCGCCCAAGGAGTTTTGGAGCCGTTTGACCACGCCAAGTGGGAAACCCCCATCGTCACGCCTGTCAAGCCAGACGGGTCGGTGAGAATCTGCGCTGACTACAAGTGCACGATCAACAAGGCACTTCAGCAGCACGCTTATCCAGTTCCTCTTGTCCAACACCTGCTGCATTCCCTGGGTGAGGGTAAGGTCTTCGTTAAGCTGGACCTTGCCCAAGCCTATCAACAACTGCCCATCGATGATGCCACTGCTGAAGCCCAGACGATCGTCACCCACCGAGGGGCATTCTGTTGCCGCCTGTTGCAGTTCGGGGTGAGTGTGGCTCCTGGAGCGTCTCCTGCAAGGGCTTCCGGGCGTGGTACCATATTTTGATGACGTCTTGGTGTCTGCAGACTCACACCAGCAGCTGTTCGAGCGCCTCCGTGCCGGGCTGACCAGGTTCCAAGAGGCTGGGCTCAAGGTAAAGAGGGAGAAGTGCCAGATCGCTGTTCCAAAGGTAGAGTTCCTGGGCTATCTTATCGACGCCTCCGGCCTTCACCCGACCACATCCAAGATCCGCGCTATCCAGCAGGCCCCCATCCCAAAGAACAAGACGGAGTTGCAGGCGTTCCTGGGGCTGCTGAACTTTTATAATATGTTTCTGCCCCACAAAGCCACCGTGGCTGAGCCTCTTCACCGACTCCTTAGCACAAAGACGCCTTGGGCCTGGGGTCATCGGGAGACGGCGGCCTTCAACGCGGTCAAGGCTCTCCTTTCATCAGACCGTGTGCTGGTACAGTACAGTGAATCCAGACCGCTGGTCCTTGCCTGTGACGCCTCACCTTTTGGCTTCGGCGCTGTCCTTAGTCACCGTTTCCCAGATGGAAGAGAAGCACCGCTCGCCTACTTTTCCAGGACACTATCTCCGACGGAACGGAATTACAGCCAGCTCGACAAAGAGGCACTGGCACTTGTGGCTGGAGTGAAGAGGTTCCATGAATACCTTTATGGCAGGACTTTTGACCTCATCACTGACCACAAGCCACTCCTGGGCCTCCTCGCCGGTGATTGTCCAACTCCACTGGTCCTCTCGCCACGCATGCTGCGATGGACTGTTTTCCTGGCTGCCTACCACTACCGGCTCGTCCATCGCCTGGGGAAATCGATGGGCCATGCCGACGCCTTCAGCCGTTGCCCTCTTCCAGCATTTGTGGAAGACCCGGCTCCAGCTTCATCGCTCCTCCTGATTGAGGATCTTCCGGCAGCGCCTGTATCGGTTGCCACTGTGGCCTCCACGTCTGCCCAGGATCGCACCATCAGCCGGGTCAGCTCAACTGGGTGTGGAGGGGGTGGCCACAAGGGCCTTTTGCATCGGATTTCCAGCCCTTCGCAACCAAACAACATGAACTCTCGGCTCATCGCGGCTGTCTGCTGTGGGGAGACCGCGTCGTGATTCCCCAGGGACTCCGTCAGCGCGTCCTGGAGGCTCTGCACGTTGGCCACCCGGGAATTGTCAAAATGAAAGCGTTGGCTCGGTGTTACGTCTGGTGGCCTAATATGGACGATGCCATCACTGCCTGGGTGTCCGCCTGTCAAGCGTGCCAAGAGTCGAGGCCTGCACCACCGGCAAGTAAGGGACACACCTGGGAGATGCCAAAGACACCCTGGTCGAGGGTGCACATCGATCTGGCTGGCCCCTTTCACGGCCGGACCTTTATGGTAGTGGTGGACGCCTATTCCAAATGGCTGGAGGTGGCCCTGATGCCCTCCACCACTACCGAGGCCGTCATCCGGGTGCTGCGAGGCCTGTTTGCAACGCATGGGTGTCCTGATGTCCTTGTCTCCGACAACGGACCGCAGTTCACATCAGGCATGTTTGAGCGGTATCTTTTGGGACTGGGCATCCGCCATGCCCTAACGGCACCCTTTCATCCATCCAGCAACGGGCAAGCGGAGAGAATGGTGCGCTCGACAAAAGAGGCACTGGCGCGCCTGGACCGGGGAGACTGGCACGAGCGGGTCGCCGAATACTTGTTCGTGCAACACATCACCCCTCATGCGGCCACAGGGCGGACTCCTGCTGAACTGCTTATGGGCCGCCGCCTCAGGTCACCGCTCAACCGGCTGCACCCGGACTTTGCCGTGGCCGAACCCCCAGGCTGTGCCAACGCGCCACGGTCATTTGTCCCAGGAAACCAGGTCTTTGCCCGGAACTATGTGGGGGACATTCCTTGGGTGCCAGCCACAGTAGTGGGAGTCACTGGACCTCGCTCGTACCAGGTGGCACTCGAAGACGGATGCTTGTGGCGCCGGCACATAGACCAGCTTAGGCGCAGGGTTGGGGACTTGGACACTACCATGGTTCCCCCAACTGCGCTTGTGGCTCCAGAAAAGACACTTACAAATGGTGAGGCTCCACCTACACCTCCCTCGCAAACTGCCAGCGTGGAGCCGAACCAAGCCGCTGCAGAGGGTCTGCCAGACTTACCACAGACTCAGACCACTCCACTTGCGGAGGCTCCACCCACAGCAGCGGATCCAGGGGATTTGGTTTCAACGCCACCTAGGGTCGCACCACAGCCTCAGCAAGAACTGTGTGGCCCTCCGGACTTGGCTACCAGTCCCCGGCGGTCTGGCAGAGTTTCCAAGCGCCTAACTTATTTAAAGGACTATGTTGTTGGACATGTATCACTGTTGGTCTAAGTATGGGAAATGTAACCGATATGCTTTTGTGCCTAATTGAACCATTACGCGTAGTGCTGTATATAAGGAAACCATTACGATTGTAACTAACGCCTTATCTTGGTGGGGAGGGGTGTTATGTAGTGAAGTTTCACCCTGGGCCAGCAGGGGGATACTGTATATAGTTTTCACTCAGGTCTGTAGATAGTTTTCACTCAGGTCCACGTCAGTTATTTTAGGCAGGAAACTCTGGGTTGTTGTTGCTACAATGTTGACAGCCGGCTGCCTATAAAAGCAGGCCGGCTGAGCTGTTTGCTGTTCAGTTCTGTCCAGCTTGCAAGTAAACAGCTGCTCTGGAAAAATTGCTGTGTCGTCTGCTATGTTCGCCCACAACTTAACAGAAATAAATAAAACAAATTGGTTTTGATGACAGCTTATTCAGACGATAAACAGTTTTTAAAGATGTACCTTCGTGAAAGTATATTTTGAAAGCATGACCCCCCAACTGCCATATGCCTCCAATGATAGGAAGTCAGAAAGGCCCAGCAGGGTAAAAATCATGTGAAAAGAGCCATTTCTGAAAGTGCAGAATCAGAGTAATCAAAGATCCCATTTCCCACAACATTCCTCCGGCCTTCTCTTTCTCTCTCTTAGAATTTTTCTTGAATGTTCTCTCCCTAATGCTGTTTTGCTTTCTTCAAAGAAGCTGCCACCTGCCACCTGCTGGTTTTCCTGCCACTTATGAAGGCCATATCTTTAGAGATGCCTTCTGACACTTTATTCAAGTAGCCCAGAAATGTGGTCCTCCAGGCATGGATTACTATACAGCAGTCAACATGGTTGATCCTGATATGTGTCACTCAAATAATTGAGATAAATTTGAAATCAAAGTTCACCATAGGCAAACTCTGAGGTTACCTCCCCGGGGCGCAAGCCTGGGCATTGTGTATGGAGGTCCTGGCCTGCCCAGATGACAGCCTCGCTGGTGTGGTCCAAAGGAAAGCAGAGCCATACATTTGGCACCAGCTTGGCTGCAGGAGTTGCCAGAGATAGGAGTATAAGGTGCCATCCAACCATCTTACGGACTCCACTCTGGATTTTGTTGTTGTTGTTTAGTCGTTTAGTCGTGTCCGACTCTTCGTGACCCCATGGACCAGAGAACGCCAGGCACTCCTGTCCTCCACTGCCCCCCGCAGCTTGGTCAGACTCATGCTGGTAACCTCGAAAACACTATCCAACCATCTCGTCCTCTGTCGCCCCCTTCTCCTTGTGCCCTCCATCTTTCCCAACATCAGGGTCTTCTCCAGGGAGTCTTCTCTTCTCATGAGGTGGCCAAAGTACTGGAGCCTCAGCTTCAGGATCTGTCCTTCCAGTGATCACTCAGGGCTGATTTCCTTCAGAATGGAGAGGTTTGATCTTCTTGCAGTCCATGGGACTCTCAAGAGTCTCCTGGATTTGTGTAGGTTTTATTCCTTAGCCTTAGAGGAAGGCACCCTTGGCAAATCCACACCGTGATCAGCTCCTGCCCGGAAACCAATGTCCCACTGTGGAAGGACATGTGGATCCAGAATTGGCCTCCACAGTCACTTACGGACTCATTGTTAAAACCGTGTTTATGGAAGATGTTAGGATATTTCCGTTCCACCTTAAAAGGGAGCAGGCTTTGTGCATCACAGAGTTTGCGTATTTCCTGTTCACAGGATGTTTATGTTTTGATAGAGCTGTTGTGTCTCTCTCTCTCTCTGTACCTGAGCAGACCGAAGCAGGCAGTCATGTTTCTTCTTTGTTCTGACCAACGCTGAATAAACTTTCTAAATAATGCTCTCCTGAGTGCAACCTTCGCTGTGCATTATCTGCTGATAGAGCGTGCATCAGTTCTGGAATGTGGAAAGCTATTTTCTGGAGCTCATGTCACTAATTGCTGATACTGTATCTACGGGAGGTCAATGGACGTCCGGAGTCTGGAGTCGGCGTGGAGGCAGTGATGGCCTATGTCTCCCTGGCAGTATCCCAACAGAAGACAATCTTACTGAGCGACGAGTGATCGCCAAAGAAGAAAGAAGAAGATTTCTTAGCCTTTTCTTTTGAAGATGTCCTGCAAGGCAGTGGAGGTTTAGTGTCAGAGTTCTTTCTCCTAGGTGGGCTACCTTCCCTGGTTGACAAGCCCCATCTGCCTCTCACTTCCCTCTACAGCATCTGCAGAAACTGCCTTCAAGACCATTGGACCCACTCTTGGTCTCATTCGCTCAATCCGCCAGAGTTTGCCTTCGCATGCTGGGGAAGTCCCTAACTCACTGAGAACTTGAGACTCATCGGCTCCCTCACCTGGTTGTGCCATCCAGTCAAAGCCGTTCCCAGAGGTGTGGCTGCTGACAGCTTCTAGGAGCTTCTAGGAGCTACAGGTGAGAGCTGATTGCAGGGTGGGGACCAAAACTACCCCCGAAGTAGCATGTGTATTCCCCACCAAAGGTACTACCCCTCCCCTCACACCTCATACACCTTAAGGGTACAGATGCAATTATTTGGGACTATGGGGCTGTGCTACAGAGACTGAAATGGAGTGAAGGAAGACTATCAGGGCCTGACCAAGTTGTGTTTAGGTGACCCCACATTTGAACTCTTCCCTGGTCTCCTTGCTGGCCCTAGTAGGACCAACTTGGCCAGTTAGCCCTGGTATCATTTGATATTTACTGACTGGGGTGTTTTTTTCTCCCCAAAATGACCCCTGAATTTTTGAATTTTATTGACATTGATGCTGCATTTATGTTGTGTTTTATGCTGTTTTTAAGTCGCATTTTAATCAATGTTTTATATTTGCTGTTAGCCGCCCTGAGCCCGGTTTTTAAACCGGGAAGGGCAGGGTATAAATAAAAAATTATTATTATTATTATTATTATTATTATTATTATTATTATTATTATCTAAATTCACCAGCCAGGGACCGCTCTTTAGCACTCAGTCAGAGGAAATGTCAATTTAGGTTCTCTGCAGATTGCCGTTCACTCTGGTTGAGCTTTAAGGAGTGGGTTTTGATAGGGAAAGCTGCAGAGCACTGGCTGTGCCTGGAAGGAACAGAGGAAAGGTAAGTGTGGATAAGCCCTGACTCTGAAACCTGGCAAGACTGAGGCTCTGTGAGCAGGTGGTCCAGATAATTGCTCCATTGCCTTCTTTGCATGGGGATGTACTACCTTTGAAATAGCAGGTTCATAGTCTAGAGGTGCTCCTTGATCCATCTTCCTTGCTAAATGCACAGGTTACATCTATTATTATTATTATTATTATTATTATTATTATTATTCCCTGCCCATCTAACTGGGTTGCCCCAGCCACTCTGGGCAGCTTCCAACATATATAAAAGCACAATAAAACATTAAAGATTAAAAAACTTCCCTGTACAGGACTGCCTTCAGATGTCTTCTAATGGTTACACAGTGGTACGCTTCAGGTTACAGACTCCACTAACCCAGAAATATTACCTCGGGTTAAGAACTTTGCTTCAGGATGAGAACAGAAATTGTGCAGCAGTGGCGCAGTGGCAGCAGGAGGACCCATTAGCTAAAGTGGTGCTTCAGGTTAAGAACAGACCTCCAGAACGAATTAAGTTCTTAACCCGAGGTACCACTGTATAGTTACTTATCTCCTTGACATCTGAAGGCAGGGCATTCCACAGGGCGGGCGCCACTACCGAGAAGGCCCTCTGCCTGTTTCCCTGTAGCTTCACTTCCAACAGTGAGGGAACCACCAAAAGGCCCTTGGAGATGGACCTCAGTGTCCAGGCTGAACAATGTGGGTGGATATGCTCCTTCAGTGGCTAGGAGTGCTTTTTACCAGCTGGACCAGGACAGCCTGGCCACTGTAATGGGGTGGGGGGAGCTGGCTGAAGAAGGGATGGGTGGTTTTGTTTTGTTGTTCTGTGTCCTGTTTAAGACACACCCAATCAGGCTGCAATCCTACACACTTATCAGGAACAAAATTAAAAATTCCTTCTAGTAGCACCTTAGAGACCAACTAAGTTTGTTATTGGTATGAGCTTTCGTGTGCATGCATGTAGCACCCTGCTTGTGGTTAACGCTTAGCTGGAATGAAATATTCAACGTAGCAATAGAGAAATTAAAATAATGATTTATTTGTCAGACAAATAAATGATAGGCACAGTGGTATATGGTTACCAAAGCTCTGCCTGCCCTCCAGCCCTGATGGCCAGCACTTATATTTCCTCAACCCAGCCCCCTTGCTCCTCCTTTGGCTGCCTCTGTCCAATCAGCCTGGTTGAAATTCCTATTGGCTGTTTGTTAGAACCAATCATAAAAGATACACCCATTTCCTATTACCTTCTATGGGAGACAAAGAGCTATATTTCCTTCTATCCATAAATGGCAGACAAGTAGCCATATATCTTACATTTGCCTCCACAAGGCACCTTAATTACCAGATCACCTTTTGCCCCTGTTGCCCCTGTTGCCCCTGCATTCCAAAACAAATGGCTAAAACAAATGGCTCGTGGTATTAAGTTCTATCTAAACAGAGATCTTACTATTTACCAACTCTTAATTAGTGTTTTTGCAGCTTGATTGTATTCTGTAATATGGTCAGTGTAACCTTTGCTCCCAGCCTGTATTTCCCTTTTTACAACTTTGAGAAACTTGTCTCCTGCTTCTGCTATAAATCAGGGGGGCCCTTGTCCAGGAGGATAAACAACTGCCAAAGTACTTAGCCAGCTGGTTTTCTGCCTGGCATGAAACATTTGCAAATCTTTAAGCTCATTTTAAAATACAGGCCTTGATCAGACGCCTCATGCACACTCCTGGTGTATCTGAAGAAGTGTGCATGCACACAAAAGCTCATACCACTAATAAACTTAGTTGGTCTCTCAGGTGCTATTGGAAGGAATTTTTTTATTTTGTTTCGACTACGGCAGACCAACACAGCTACCTACCTGTATCTAGAAATATCAGGAAGTAAACCTACTTATTGGGGCCTGTCCAACTCTACAATACTATGATTATGCAGACTTCCGGGTTAGCGCCTCTGGCAATGGCGGAATTCCTCTGATCGGGAGGAATTTACTCCGTGGAAACAGGGTCTGGCCGCCACGGCGAAGGCGGAGACCCACTAAAAATCACAGGCAGGAGAAGCCTGTGAACCTGGGATTCGGCTGGCACCTTTTGCACCTCCCCTACTCCCGGGGAGACCCGCTTCAAATTGATTGCTTCTTTCACGGAGTGAAGCCGCATTGCTGTTGCCGGAGAGCGCTGACTTTTTCCTGTGGACAATTCGATTTTAAACAACTACCCGTGAGTAGAACGGAAAATTGGATCTATAAATGTCTTAATTTGGCACCGAAACGGGAAGGTTTTAAACAGGAAGTCCGCCTTCCCCTTTTGTAAATAGATTGAAGCAAAGACGCTGCAAGCTAAGGTCTTGGAAAGTCTTCCGCAAAGGATTAAACTTCCATCGATTAAAACTATTAAACCCCCCTTGGAAGCAGGAGAAGAGGGGGGAAATTTTGGATCGCGCAAGCCTGCAGGAGAGAGTGATGAAAATTAAATCACCACCGCTCTGAACCTGGAAAGGGGCTGCCAGTAAGATTGGGGCTGCCAGTAAGATTGTGAATAGAACGTATCTTGACAGTTAGCTAAATAAGAGAAATATATTGTTTCCATTGTCCTCTTCTGCATTTAAAAAGAAGGAAATGTAACTGAAAATTGAAACTATATTTACTGTTTGAACTGTGCTTAAAAGGATTGACACAAATAGAAACTGTTTCCCTCTAGAGGGAGCCTTTGAAACTGTTATAAGAGCTGAGCTGGGGGAACCAGCTGCAAGATAAGAGACTGTGAGAATCAGGGATTGACCTTGGACTATTTGAGAATGTTGACAGAAGAAGCTTTAGTGATTGCATTATGCAAGATAAGTTACTCGTTGGAACAACTCCACAAGAAGACAGATGTTATGACTACTAAAATTGATAACTTGGGACAAAAAGTGACTAACTTGGGACAAAAAGTGACTAATTTGGGACAAAAAGTGAACATCAATACAGAAATTATTCAGGATCTGATACAGGAATCTATTTTGACAGGGCAAATTGTCGAGAAGGCGAAGGAGAAAGTTGCTGTTGTTGAACCTAAAGTAATATAAGTGGGAGCCCCAGCCTTACAGAGGCAAATTGAGGACTATAAGTTGAGGCCTTTTATGATTGAATATAGAAAAAGTCAGATTTTGAGGATCAGAGCCCTGCCTGGACTGGAGAAGGAAAGTTGGATAGATCCCTTCATGCAGGGATTTACTGACTTTTGGGATTTGGACTTGGGTCGTGAGGAGATTGGAGCTGTGGGGGCCTTTAGATTTGGATGAATTTTGAAACATGTCCTGAAATACCTTATGGATTTTAGATTTAACCATGGAGATTTGGTTGACCTGTCGAGAAGGAATAAAAGCATTGCTAGGTTGGAGCTTCCCCGAGATCTGCTCTTCAGTATCAAAGGAAGAAAAATAAGAAGAAGATCAGTAGAAGACAAAGTAAAGTGCATGTATAAATATGAAGAAGACCTGCAGAAGGGACCTGGAAAAGAGTTAAGAGCCTCGGACAGAAGATCACCAGGTTGATGGACTATATGGAATTGACGAATGACTGGCAGTATCCGAGACCAGGTAGAAGAGATGGTGGAAAAAGATTGGAAAAAGCTTAAAGTTTATTTTTAGAAATAGAAATATTGTAAAATTACTGAGTGTTAGAAAAATGTTGGAATGAAATCTTATGGCTTTAGTAGAAATGTTATAAGGAGTTAAGCATAAATAAGCATTATAGTATTAATGGAAAATAAGGGTAAAAATAAGTTAAGATATTTATATGACAGAAAATAGAGAAAGATGGAAAGGAATTGCTGTAACAATTAATAGAAGTGGAATACAAAAAGGGAGGTGAGAGGAGGTCGATGAAACAAGGGTATGAAAGATAGAGTACTGAAATGGTATGATGTATGTTTTTAAATTGTTTTTGTTTTGTTTTGTTTAGGTCAATGTGTCAATGTTGTGTTTTGTATTGTTTATATATTGTATTGTATTGTATTGTTTTTTCCCTTTCTTGTTTTTTTTTCTTTTTGTCTTTTTTCTTCTCTTTCTTTTTTGTAAGTTTTAAAAGTAATAAATATTATTTTTTTTAAAAAAAAAAAAGTACAATACTATGATTATAAGTAGACTTGTGTAAGAACATTCAGTTACTGTGGGATAAAATCACTCCTGCCCACATAACCTTATGCAATGGTGGCACACGTATGAGGGTGGTGAGGATGGCAATTACAAATTAGAAGCACATCCTTAATGCGGCTGGTCTCCAAGTGAGTTTACATGGGATTAAACCTTTACCCTGTTAGGAATTGTGTTTAGCACTGGGGCTCAGTTAAGTAACCAAGTTTCAACCCTAGATGGCAGAAGCAACCTAGCCTGTAAAATTCCCTTTAAAACAGTTTGCAGGTGATGAAAGAGCATATAGTAACTAACAGCACCATCCTAACCATAATCCAAAATGGACAGATTTGCCCATTTCTACTCATGTTGATAGTGGGGCATGAGGTGTGGTGTGTGGGTGTGTGTGGGTGTGTGTGTGTAAGATGCAGCACTCCCCCTCTTTGCTGGCCTTGACATGGACTCCACTGAGGCAGAAGCCCAGCTTCTATCTATGTAGGTTGTAAGCAATCACTGACAGCCCTCCATCATACTTGTTATTATGTGATTGAAAAACAAAATGCAATGTAATGTTTCACCCTGAAGAAACAAAAGGAGACACAAATTCTGTTCAAACTTGTCAGCAGGCAGAAGTTGATAGCAACCCATTCTCTCATAGATCCAGCAATTAAACTGGAGATAATTTATTCCACCTGAACAAATCCCTGTGAGACAATTTTACAGTCCTATCTTGGTTCTCGAACACCTTGGTACTCGTATATTTCGACTCCTGAACGCCGCAAACCTGGAAGTAAGTGTTCTGGTTCGCTAACATTTTTCAGAAGCCAAACGTCCGATGTGGCTTCTGCTTGACTGCAGGAATCTCCTGCAGCCAATCGGAAGCCACGCCTTGGTTTCGGGAATCGAACGGACTACTGGAACAGATTAAGTTCAAGAACCAAGGTACCACTGTAATTAAGTTCTTCAGTAAATGGCGGTGACAGCAGAGGTTGATGCATGTAAGTCCAAGTGCTATAGCATACAACTAGATAAGAGTTCTGTGCTGAGGAAAGTTCTGAAGTGCAACATTCAAGTTGTCACTGTTATTTATTACAATCTTTTTCCTTCCCCTTCACCCTGAATTCCAAAGTTGGGTTACAACAATTAAAACTCAATATTAATGTTAAAATGCGATATTACACAATGATGATGATGATGATGATGATGATGATGATGATGATGATGATTTATAACCCATCCATCTGGCTGGGTTTCCCCAGAAAAACAACTTTACATTGTAAAAATAAGGTGGGTTCTAAAAATATATGCATCTCACGTATCAAAAACTAGGGTAAAGAGGTGGGAGGGAGTTCTACAACTTAGGGACCACTACAAATAATGCCTTTCCTGGGCTGCCAGCACCCCAAGCTTCTGAGGGCAGTGGAACAACCCATTTTTGTGGTTAGCAAACCCGGTTTTGTACTTTGTATACACCAGGTGGCAGCTTGCCTTCTTCAATATTCATCGAGTAAATTATTTGCTCCTTCTTGCTACTCCTGCTATTTTCAAAAGGACTATTTCCAGAAGGAAATAGAAAACTGTGAAGAAGATTTTATGTGTAGGCTAGTACAGGACACCTGTGGTGACCTCATTACGGCCAGCTTGATCAGTTTTTTAGTTTCTTATCTGATCCATAGGAGCAGGTCAGGTCATCCGTAACATCAACAGCTTTTCCGTCAACAGGAAATGAATGAGTTTAAAACCACAGTGACTATGCGTTCATTTCCTGTTTATAGTGTGCCTGCAACCCTTAGAATCTTGTAGCGCTCACAGAGACTGGGGTGGCATATAACAGCTCATCCTTTATCAAATAATACACTCACAGCTCAGAACATAGATCTGACCAAATAGTTTATTCAGCTAATCCCTTGCCGTCTCTGAAACACACAGGAGAACTGCAAGAAATCGGTCCCAGATACTTGGGCACAAGCAATGAACAAGGAACAATGAATATTTGCTAGGCTGGTGGTAACTCATTAATAATAATAATAATAATAATAATAATAATAATAATAATAATAATTTATTATTAATACCCCGCCAATCTGGCTGAATTTCCCCAGCCACTCTGGGCGGCTCCCAATCAAGTATTAAAAACAATACAGCATTAAATATTAAAAACTTCCCTGAACAGGGCTGCCTTCAGATGTCTTTTAAAGATAGGATAGCTACTTATTTCCTTCACATCTGAAGGGAGGGTGTTCCACAGGGCGGGCGCCACTACCGAGAAGGCCCTCTGCCTGTTTCCCTGTAGCTTCACTTCCAACAGTGAGGGAACCACCAGAAGGCCCTTGGAGATGGACCTCAGTGTCCAGGCTGAACAATGTGGGTGGATATGCTCCTTCAGTGGCTAGGAGTGCTTTTTACCAGCTGGACCAGGACAGCCTGACCACTGTAATGGGGTGGGGGGAGCTGGCTGAAGAAGGGATGGGTGGTTTTGTTTTGTTGTTCTGTGTCCTGTTTAAGACACACCCAATCAGGCTGCAATCCTACACACTTATCAGGAACAAAATTAAAAATTCCTTCTAGTAGCACCTTAGAGACCAACTAAGTTTGTTATTGGTATGAGCTTTCGTGTCCATGCACACTCCTGGTGTATCTGAAGAAGTATGCATGCGCACAAAAGCTCATACCAATAACAAACTTAGTTGGTCTCTCTGGTGCTACTGGAAGGAAGTTTTTTATTTTGTTTCGACTACGGCAGACCAACACGGCTACCTACCTGTATCTAGACTTATCAGGAAGTAAACCTACTTATTGGGGCCTATCCATCCTTCTCTTGCCTTCTCTTTCACCTTGTTTCTTCCTACGATGCCTGATTAGGTTCAACTCTCTCTAAAGGCTTTTTGCCTTCCTCAGAGACAACCATCAGGCTGGGTTTCCCCAGAAAAACAACTTTACGTTATAAAAATAAGGTGGGTTCTAAAAATATATGCATCTCACGTATCAAAAACTAGGGTAAAGAGGTGGGAGGGAGTTCTACAACTTAGGGACCACTACAAATAATGCCTTTCCTGGGCTGCCACCACCCCAAGCTTCTGAGGGTAGTGGAACAACCCATTTTTGTGGTTAGTAAACCCAGTTTTGTACTTTGTATACACCAGGTGGCAGCTTGCCTTCTTCAATATTCATCGAGTAAATTATTTGCTCCTTCTTGCTACTCCTACTATTTTCAAAAGGACTATTTCCAGAAGGAAATAGAAAATTGTGAAGAAGATTTTATGTGTAGGCTAGTACAGGACACCTGTGGTGACCTCATTACGGCCAGCTTGATCAGTTATTTAGTTTCTTATCTGATCCATAGGAGCAGGTCAGGTCATGCGTAACATCAACAGCTTTTCCATCAACAGGAAATGAACAAGTTTAAAACCACAGTGGCTATGAGTTGTATAGGGACATGAATGATTAGAACTGGTGATGTAGCTCTAATTGCACATCAGGCTGCTAGGTGGCCACAATAGAGATGAGTTCTGGAGATCTTCCAGAGAAGAACATCCGCTTACTCAGGGGGTGGTTAGCAGAGACAAAAGCAGAGTTAAGTTTCAGGAATGGTGTTGACCTGATGTGGGCAAAAGGAAAACCCCTCTGGGTCTGTTTGCAGCTACAAGCAAAGGAAGGGGAATTCCCTTGTGGGCAGTGATATAAGCTAAAGGAAAATAGTTGCATTTTGCAAGCAGTTTGGCAAGCAGGCGGGGGGGCAAAGCTACCAATGGGTGCTACCAATTTGGGATCCAACATGACAGCCAATAGGAAAGCAGGAGATTGGCTGCTGCACCTATGAGAGAAGCAAAAGATCCTCTTGGAGTGTGTAATGCTGGGAACCTATCCACCATTGGCGCAGGTTGTACATACATGAAAATAAACCATCTATCATAAAGACACCACAGTTTCTATTGTGTCTCGTTGTCCCGAAAGGGAACACAGACTCTGATAAGTGTGCCTGTAACCCTCGGAATCTTGTAGCGCTCACAGAGATTGGGGTGGCAGGTAACAGCTCATCCTTTATCAAATAATACACTCACAGCTCAGAACATGGATCTGACCAAATAGTTTATTCAGCTAACCCCTTGCCGTCTCTAAAACACACAGGAGAACTGCAAGAAATCGGTCCCAGATACTTGTGCACAAGCAATGAATGAGGAACAATGAATATTTGCTAGGCTGGTGGTACCGTAATTCTTTTATCAACCAGTGGCATCAGAGATTAGAGAAGCACAACTGAGGAAGCCAAGAAAGAATGTGAAGATGGTGGGAAGTGATTAAAGGAGGAGATTGCAGTAGTTGATCAGCCCCCCTAATGGTTTTTTTTTATTTATAATAATATTTATTCAGAGTTTTAAGAATTACAAAAAGAAAAAAGAACAATACAAAACACAAAAAGGAAAATACAACAACCACTGAAAAAACAAAAAGAAATAAAAAAAGAAAAATACATTCACTTAAAAAATAAAAAGAACTGATTAAACCTTTTCACAACTTTCTTCCTTTGCTTGTTTCCTTGACCTCCTCTCACCTCCCAATTTTGTATTCCAATTTAAATCGTTATTTCAGCAAATCCTTCCAACCTTATTTTCATTTAAGTAATTTAATATAATATATTGCAATTTAACGTCCTCTCTTTCATCAATTTCATCAACTCATCTTTACTTAGTCCTTTATGTCATTTCAACCAAAGCCACCTAATTTTCTTTTTCCAACATCTTTCAAACAATCCTTAATTTTACAATATTTTTGAAGATATACTTCTTCCACTGACTCTTCTCCTTGGTCCCGGATTCTGCCAGTCATCTCAGCCAATTCCATATAGTCCATCACTTTCATCTGCCATTCTTCTTGGGTGGGTAATTCTTGTGTCTTCCAATACTTTGCGATGAGTATTCTTGCTGCTGTTGTAGCGTACATAAAAAAAGTTCTATCCTCCCTTCGCACCAATTGGCCGACCATGCCCAGGAGAAAGGCCTCTGGTTTCTTCTGGAAGGTATATTTAAATACCTTTTTCATTTCATTATAAATCATCTCCCAGAAGGCCTTAATCCTAGGACACGTCCACCAAAGGTGAATGAATGTGCCCTCAATCTCTTTGCATTTCCAGCATTTATTATCGGGCAGATGGTAAATTTTTGCCAGCTTGACTGGGGTTAGGTACCACCTGTAAATCATTTTCATTAAATTCTCTCTTAAGGCATTACAAGCCGTAAACTTAATACCTGTGGTCCATAACTTTTCCCAGTCAGCCATCATAATGTTATGTCCAAAATCTTGTGCCCATTTAATCATAACAGATTTGACCGTTTCATCTTGTGTATTCCATTTCAACAGCAAGTTATACATTCTTGATAAATTCTTAGTTTTAGGTTCTAACAATTCTGTTTCCAATTTTGATTTTTCCACCTGAAAACCAATTTTCTTATCCAAGTTGTACAGCCCCCCTAATTGTTTATGTGGCTGCAGCGGGGAACAGCGCAGAGTTTGTAGGGGCGAGGACGGACCGTCAGCCCTATTATAGGCTTCCTATGGACTCCTCTCACTCCTTTTGGCAGCTGGAACCTGAATGCTCTCAGCAGGCTGGTGAAAAAGATGAAGAGCTCAATCTTTGCCAGTTGCTCCCCTGGACACACCCGAGCACCTGCAGGAAAATAAACAAAGAGGAAAGCAGGAACTGAATTATCTGCTATTCCACCTATACTCCAGGGGCACCAATTTGCTTTGACTCTGAGAAAAGAATCTGGGTGTCTGGTCCAAGGCCTCTTTCAGTCTATGAAAGCATCCTGCGGCAACTCCTCTTTCTACGATTCCCGAGTCCCCTATGCCTCCCTTTCAACTTTGGGGTGTGGGGATGTCACTGAGAGAGTGGGCTTTATTTCAGGGGCTGCCAAGGCCTGGCTCAGCATGAGATCAGCACTGGTTGCATATTTTATTTCAGTAATGTGTTTATTTAAATCTCCCTTTTAAGTATTGTTATGGGTTTGCAGGAGGCCAGATCTCCCCTAATTCCTGAGTCTAGTAAAAGTTGCTTTTGTTGCTTCCTCAAACTAAAGACCTCTAAGCAGCTTACAAAAGACAATCTAAAGTGTTCATTAAAAATACCAGTAAAAGCAAACACGGAAAACAAGGTTCATAATGAAGGTAATATAAAGAATCAAACCAGTAATTTAAAAAGAATTATACGTACTAAAATTACATGTTTAAACTGTATGCTAAAAGCTCTATCATTAGCTAGTAAGTAGTAATAGTAGTATTCAATAATTACCATTGTTTTTACAAATGATACTAGTTTTTACTAATAATAATACTTATTATAACTATTTTTATTGGGTTGTATCCAATGCTAGTCCTTAGTGTGCTTCTGTTCTGCCACGATGCACCAATGAAAATGGTGGGAGAGAACTGTATGTTGGAACAGCACCCCAAATTTTGCGGCTCTATTTTCCGTGCTAACAGAGCTGAGAACAGGTTGCTTTCTCAAAACAAATTGAAATGAGCGCTAAACTTCCACTAGATTCCGCTACATCTCCAGAAGTGGCAGTTATGTTGTGTGGAAGATCACACAGAATGTGAAAATCATCTGGTAAGAAAACATCAAGAAAATGGAATAAAGTGTTGTCTGAATGCGACAGTTGGGGCTTCTTGCACATACCTGCACCAAATGGCAGAAATGCTTCTCTGTCCACAAACTGCCCATCCTCATCCAAAAAATGATTTGGGTTGAACTTTTTAGGTGTTGCCCATTCCTTAGGATCAAGAAGAACAGAGCGGAGATCTGGAGCAATCACAGCCCCCTGCAGGGAAGGAAGACTTATCTCAGGAGGCATCTAAACAGAACATTGCACTTTTGCCCTTCAGTTCCCCCATTTTCCACCCCCATTGCTCAGTGAGGTCTACCTCCGAGGGCCTTCTGGCAGTTCCCTCACTGCAAGAAGTGAGGTTACAGGGAACCAGGCAGAGGGCCTTCTCAGTGGTGACACCCGCCCTGTGGAACGCCCTCCCATCAGATGTCAAGGAAATAAACAGCTACAGTGGTGCCCCGCAAGACGAATGCCTCACAAGACAAAAAACCTGCTAGACGAAAGGGTTTTCCGTTTTTCGAGGCGCTTTGCAAGACGAATTTCCCTATGGGCTTGCTTCGCAAGACGAAAACGTCGTGCGAGTCTTGCGATTTTTTTTTTGTTTTTTCCCCTCTTTTCTAAGCCGCTAATCCGCTAATAGCCTCTTAGCCCCTAAGCCGCTAAGCCTTTAATAGCCGCTAAGCCGCTAATAGCGCTAATCCGCTAAGCTACTAATAGGGTTGCTTCACAAGACAAAAAAGCCGCTAGACGAAGAGACTCACGGAATGGATTATTTTCGTCTTGCGAGGCACCACTGTATCTGACTTTTAGAAGACATCTGAAGGCAACCCTGTTTTTTTTAATGTTAGATGTTTTGTTGGTAGCCACCCAGAGTGGCTGGGAAAACCCAGCCAGATGGGCAGGGTATAATTAGTAGTAGTAGTAGTAGTAGTAGTAGTAGTAGTAGTAGTAGCATTATTATTTTATTTCCACTAATCTTTACATACAAGCTTCATTCTCCTGTAACTGAAGAATTGCATAAATGATGAATTTTCAGAATTGCACTTCCATGAATTTAAAAGTCTTGAGTGCTGATGGAAGGATGCAAATTGTGAAGAAGCTCCGCAGAAGCGATCCTGTGGATTTCTGGGGCAGTTAGGTCCCATCTACACAATATCAGTACCATACCAGCAGTCATGGCTCCCCACAAAGGATCCTGGGAGCTGTAGTTTGTTAAGGGTGCTGAAAGTTAGTAGGAAATTCCTAGTCCCCTCAGAGCTGCGATACATAGAGAGGTTTAGTAATCAAACCTTCATCCCAAGGAACTCTGAGAATTGTAGCTCCGTGATGGGAATAGGGGCTTCCTAACTCTCAGCACCCGGAATTCTCTCAGTCTCCCTAATTCATTCAGGGCAGTTTAAACTTAAGTGCTGCTTTAAATATACAGTTCAGATAGGGCCTTTATCTTGGCCAGGGTAGACCTAACTGGGTGGGTGCAATTAGCATGCATTTAAAATAAACTGAATTGTAGAAACAACATGGGCAGCACTGAAGGTTGGGAAAGAGAACTTAACCCTTACTCTCACAGCCCCACCAAAGTCCCCCCACACACACACACACACCCGAAGGTGCTATTTGTTGCCAATTCAATACAGTGGTACCTTGGGTTAAGAACTTAATTTGTTCTGGAGGTTTGTTCTTAACCTGAAACTGTTCTTAACCTGAGGCACCACTTTAGCTAATGGGGCCTCCTGCTGCTGCCATGCGGCCGCCGCGCAATTTCTGTTCTGATCCTGAAGCAAAGTTCTTATCCCAAGGTACTATTTCTGGGTTAGCAGAGTCTGTAACCTGAAGCATCTGTAACCTGAAGCGTCTGTAACCCGAGGTAGAAGAAGAAGAAGAAGAGTTTTGATTTGATATCCCGCCTTTCACTCCCCTTCGGGAGTCTCAAAGCGGCTAACATTCTCCTTTCCCTTCCTCCCACAAAACAAAAACTCTGTGAGGTGAGTGGGGCTGAGAGACTTCAAAGAAGTGTGACTGGCCCAAGGTCACCCAGCAGCTGCATGTGGAGGAGAGGAGACGCGAACCCGGTTCCCCAGATTACGAGGCTACCGCTCTTAACCACTACACCACACTGGCTCTCAGGTACCACTGTACATCCAAACACCTGAAGGCATGCAACAGGTGGTGCAAGCCACAAGCTGGGATGAAATCAGGAGTAGGCAACGTGAGGAGGAGAGATGCTGTACACCTGACCTCCTGGCAGTGGAGTCGCTATTGCTTACCGAGAGGAAGAGAAGAGGTGGGTGCTGAGTGGGCGCATCAATGGAGCCAATCTGGCACTCCCACCAATGTGCCTGCGCAGATGCTATCTCCCCTGTCATCTCATCCCTCTTCCTCCCAGGAAGCAGGAGCAACTCTGCTATCTCCCCTGTCATCTCACCCCTCTTCCTCCCAGGAAGCAGGAGCAACTCTGCTATCTCCCCTGTCATCTCATCCCTCTTCCACCCAGGAAGCAGGAGCAACTCTGCTATCTCCCCTGTCATAGAAATCATAGAATCATAGAGTTGGAAGAGACCACAAGGGCCATTGAGTCCAACCCCCTGCCAAGCATCATCTCATCCCTCTTCCACCCAGGAAGCAGGAGCAACTCTGCTATCTCCCCTGTCATCTCATTCCTCTTCCTCCCAGGAAGCAGGAGCAACTCTGCTATCTCCCTTGTCATAGAAATCATAGAATCATAGAGTTGGAAGAGACCACAAGGGCCATCGAGTCCAACCCCCTGCCAAGCATCATCTCATCCCTCTTCCACCCAGGAAGCAGGAGCAACTCTGCTATCTCCCCTGTCATCTCATCCCTCTTCCTCCCAGGAAGCAGGAGCAACTCTGCTATCTCCCCTGTCATCTCATCCCTCTTCCACCCAAGAAGCAGGAGCAACTCTGCTATCTCCCCTGTCATCTCATCCCTCTTCCACCCAGGAAGCAGGAGCAACTCTGCTATCTCCCCTGTCATCTCATCCCTCTTCCACCCAGGAAGCAGGAGCAACTCTGCTATCTCCCCTGTCATCTCATCCCTCTTCCACCCAGGAAGCAGGAGCAACTCTGCTATCTCCCCTGTCATCTCATCCCTCTTCCACCCAAGAAGCAGGAGCAACTCTGCTATCTCTCCTGTCATCTCATCCCTCTTCCTCCCAGGAAGCAGGAGCAACTCTGCTATCTCCCCTGTCATCTCATCCCTCTTCCTCCCAGGAAGCAGGAGCAACTCTGCTATCTCCCCTGTCATCTCATCCCTCTTCCTCCCAGGAAGCAGGAGCAACTCTGCTATCTCCCCTGTCATCTCATCCCTCTTCCTCCCAGGAAGCAGGAGCAACTCTGCTATCTCCCCTGTCATCTCATCCCTCTTCCACCCAAGAAGCAGGAGCAACTCTGCTATCTCCCCTGTCATCTCATCCCTCTTCCTCCCAGGAAGCAGGAGCAAATCTGCTATCTCCCCTGTGTCTCATCCCTCTTCCCCTCAGGAAGCAGGAGCAACTCTGCTATCTCCCCTGTCATCTCATCCCTCTTCCACCCCGGAAGCAGGAGCAAATCTGCTATCTCCCCTGTGTCTCATCCCTCTTCCTTCCAGGAAGCAGGAGCAACTCTGCTATCTCCCCTGTCATCTCATCCCTCTTCCACCCAGGAAGCAGGAGCAACTCTGCTATCTCCCCTGTCATCTCATCCCTCTTCCTCCCAGGAAGCAGGAGCAACTCTGCTATCTCCCCTGTCATCTCATCCCTCTTCCACCCAGGAAGCAGGAGCAACTCTGCTGCTGGGAGGCTAGGTGTGCAGCCGCACCTCTCCTCACCAACCGCTCCTGCTGCGGATTACAACTCCCAACAGCCCCTGCCAACATAGATCAATGATGGGGGTCACGGATAATGTGAGTTGTGGTCCACATCTGGAGGACACAGCGCAAGATGTCCCTGCATGAACTCCCCTCCTTTTTGGGGAAATGGAAGGAGCTATAGTGTTACTTTCTTCAGAATTTGCACTGCAAGGGAACCTGCCTCCCCCCTGGGCTATAGAAATGCAGCTGTTACAATCGTCTGTACCTTTGGAATGTGAAAACCGTGCAAGTTCACGTCCTTCACGCTTTGCCTTGGAAGCCCAATTAAAAAGATATATCTTGAACGCTGGATCTCGTGAATCACAGCATTGGTGTAGGGCAGCTTCTTCCGATCTTGATAGCGGATTGAGTGAGACGAACCGAAAACATCTTCCATCTCCTGGTAGACTTTCTCTGAGGAAAATGGTGGAGAATTAAGCTTTGTTTCGGATGAAGCATCTCAAGTTAAACAAGCCGAGCAATCATTAAGGGGTATTTGTTCCACAGGAAAGGATTCCACCTAGACTTGCTGGGGCGGAAAACCTGAATAATGATTTTCAGAAGGGTAGCCTGTTGCAGCAAGATCTGCCGGGATCTTCCAGAGATCTGGAGCATGGTGCCATCAGTATGCTGGTGACACACAGCTCTGTCTCTCCATTCCATCTGAATCAAGAGAGGCTTTGAAGGTGTTTGCCCGGAAGTAGTAATGGGCTGGATGGGGGCCAATCTGAGAGAAATTCAGGTCCAGGATCAAGAGGTCAAAATGGCCTCTTGCTGCCATTGCACAGTTCCCTCTCACCTTGAATATCTGGATGTGTCACCATGAGGAGCAGCGCCCATTGCAGAGTGGTAGCAGTTGTCTCTGTTCCAGCAATAAAGAGGTCAAAAATACACTGAGCCAGGTTGTCCTCATTGTAGGTAGAGTAGGGGTCATCCTTGTTCTGTTGTAAGCAATAGCGGAGGTTAGATTCAGTTCACAGTGACTCAAAGGCCCCAGTCATCTAAACTAAGACCAGTGGATCTTACACCAGTATAAGCCCTGAAAAATGGGCCTTCCATATAATATACAAGTATTAATAAAAATTGCAGGCAGCGAAGTGCCTCTTTAAATGAGGGGGTGCCTTTCCTGAGATTATGCCTGCTGCGACACAGATGTGCTAAATCAGAAAAGTATACTTTTTGCTTCAAATCTATTGTTTTTTGCATTTACGTATGTAAATTTTATTGATTAATCAACATAAGTGCATACAGTTAATTGACTAAGACTTACCTCCATCAGTTTCCAGATGACCTGCTCCTTGAGCATGCATCCTGATTTGTTTGTGAGGAGGTTAGATGCTGTTGCATCCAAGGAATTGTTACCCCGCACTTCCAAATGCAATTCCCTGTCACTTTCCGTATCTTGGGGGGGGGGGGGAGTAGATAATTGTTCAAAACCTCCAACAATCATCTATAATCGTGCACACTAAATTTGCTTGTATGCAGTTGTAAAAGGTAAAGGTACCCCTGCCCGTACGGGCCAGTCTTGACAGACTCTGGGGTTGTGCGCCCATCTCACTTAAGAGGCCAGGGGCCAGCGCTGTCCGGAGACACTTCCGGGTCACGTGGCCAGTGTGACATCGCTGCTCTGGCCAGAGCCAGAGCCAGAGCCGCACACGGAAACGCCGTTTACCTTCCCGCTGGTAAGCGGTCCCTATTTATCTACTTGCACCCGGAGGTGCTTTCGAACTGCTAGGTTGGCAGGCGCTGGGACCGAGCAGCGGGAGCGCACCCCGCCGCAGGGATTCGAACCGCCGACCTTTCGATCGGCAAGTCCTAGGCGCTGAGGCTTTAACCCACAGCGCCACCTGCGTCCCTGTATGCAGTTGAATCCCATCCAAAAAAAAACAAAAAAAAAACCAGTGACAGTCTGGAAGGAAAAACCCATTCTTATTGTGAGAATCTAGTCCAACCCCCTTCAATGCAGGAATCTCAACGAGATCATGCATGGCAGGTGGCCTTCCAGCCTCTGCACATAGGTAAGCTATGGAACTCCCTCTCACAGGAGGGAGCAATTGCCATCAACCTAGATGGCTTTAGTAGCGTTTTACCTTTTTGCAATCCTACTGGGAAATGATATATAATGAATTGAAGAAAATGTTGAAAATAACTTAAAAACAAAAAAAACAAAAAAACCAGAAGCCTTTTTGTTAGGTATTTTAGGTCAAGACATACCAAAGAAAATGAGGACTTTATTTATGTGTGCCACTACAGCAGCAAGAATGTTGACTGCACAAAATTGGAAGACTGGAAAAATACCAACTAAAGAACAATGGCAAGAGAAGTTGATGAACTATGCAGAACTGGCAAAAATGACAGGTAGACTAAGAGAAAAAGACAACGGAGACTTTGAAAAAGATTGGGAACCACTCATATTATATTTGCAGAAATAAAGAAGGTCAATAGACTTGATGGCAGGATTTAAATAAATATTCACATTATTAGCATTAGAAAATGTTTTGAAAATAGTGAAAGATGATGGTGTATTTACTGTTATTTTTATGTCTTTAGGCTTGAAGTTATGTTATTAATAACTTTTTCTGTTAAGAGATATCAAAATGGGTGAAAATAGAAACAAACCAGAAAGGGAAGTTGGGGGAAGCCTTGGAGGGGAGGGAGGGAGGAATATATTGTAAATGTTAAGAATTTGAGGTGTATGTAATGAATAAAAAAGAAAAATCAATAAAACAACAACAACAAAAAACAACCTAGATGGCTTTTAAAGAGCGCTATGAACAGCTACTAGCCAGGATGTCTATGCTGTTCCTCCATGGTCGGAGGCAGCAATGCTTCCGAATCGCAGCTGCTGGAAACTGCAGGAGGGGAGAGTTTCTCTTGTGCTTGAATCCTGCTTGCTAGTTTCCGGAGGCATCCTATTGGCCACTGTGAAAGCACGATGTTGGACTAGATGGGCCATTGGCCAGATCCAGCAGCTCTTATTATGTTCCTATACCAGACTTCCTCAACCTCGGCCCTCCAGATGTTTTTGGCCTGCAACTCTCATGATAATAAAATAATAATAATAATTTTTAATTTATATCCCGCCCTCCCCAGCCGAAGCCGGGCTCAGAGCGGCTAACAACAGTAAAAGTAACACAGTTTACATAAAATGACTAATAAGGGCAGGGGGGATTCCCAGCGGTCCCACAGATGTTATTGTTCGATCATAACAGAGAATGCAATGATTCATTGAAGAAGAAGCATTCGCCCACAAAGCAGTTACTTACCCTCTCCATATGAGATAGATAGAAATCAATGAAGTCCATGGGCTCATGCACAGTCTGGTCTTCCTTGTGCTTCGCTATCTCATTCTTCGCAAATGAAACGACCATCTCAATGGAGGACAATGCGATTTTGTGAGGCCCAGGGAGAAATTTCATGACAAACGGGAGAATTTCGTAGAGCTACAAGGAAAGAAAAGGCACATCCTATCAGCAACGCAACCCACAAGTCAACTCCAACCTCATGCTTATATCTGAAGGAGCGTCTCCACCCCCATCGTTCTACCCGGACACTGAAGTCCAGCTCCGAGGGCCTTCTGGCAGTTCCCTCACTGCGAGGAGCCAAGTTACAGGGAACCAGGCAGAGGGCCTTCTCGGTAGTGGTGCCTTCCCTGTGGAACGCCCTCCCACCAGATGTCAAAGAAAACAACAACTACCAGACTTTTAGAAGACATCTGAAGGCAGCCCTGTTTAGGGAAGCTTTTAATGTTTGATGTACTACAGTATTTTAATATTTTTTTGAAAGCCACCCAGAGTGGCTGGGGAAGCCCAGCCAGATGGGCGGGGTATAAATAATAAATTATTATTATTATTATTATTATTATTATTATTATTATTATTATTCTTTGGCTTGTTCTTGAGGGCTAGAAATTTCACCCTGAGTGTCTGAAAGGTGAGATGGAGGAGAAATTCAGTATTGTTCACATTTATAAGGTTACAGGGGTAACCCATGTGGTGTTGCCCAGATGATTTGGACTACAGCTCCCATCATTCCTGATCATTGGCCATGCTGCCTGGGGCCTATGGGAGTGGTAGTCCACAGCATCTGGAGTTGACATTGCTGGCTATCCCAGTTTGAACTGATGTCTACTGTAGGCAACCACAGTTCACGGGCCTCCCATCTCATGCTCTCCTCCACCCACCCACCACCCAGCCTAAGTTTCAACCTACTCACGCCATGAAAGAAGCTGCCTCCAAACTGTAAGCTAATCCGAATGGCTTCCACCAGCCTCAGGAATTCTTTATCTTCAACAGAAAATCGGTATCCAAAAGACATGGCGCATATCACGTTGCTGACTGAATTGATGATGTGTAAGGATGGGTCAAATGGCTGCCCTGCAGATGAAATCCTAATGAGATCCAATGCTCATACACACACACACACTTATTATTCTTTTGCTATGCAAAAGGAGAAATTGTGATTAATTAACAGCTTTTCAAAATCAGTCTTTCTTGCTCCTTTCTTGTGGCAAATCCACACTGTGATCAGCTCCTGCCCGGAAACCAATATTCCCACTGTGGAAGGACATGTGGATCCAGAATTGGCCTCCACAGTCACTTACGGACTCATTGTTAAAACCATGTTTATGGAAGACAATCTTACTCAGCGATGAGTGATTGCCAAAGAAGAAAGAAACCATTAAGAAAGTTCCTTAGTTTAAAAAACAGTTTAACACACTTTGCCTACTGTCAGGGGCTCAGGAGCAGAGGCACAGGGGAGAGAGGAAACGGAGAGCGAAGGGGAAGAATCTGAGGGCAGCGTAGGGGAGTATGACAGTGGCCCGAGAGATTCCATGAGCCTCTCCAGCGATTCAGAAGATTCCCAGAAGGGGGCGCCGATGGCCAGGGCAAGGGGGGTCCCAGGAGGGACGCACCAGAAGCAAGGGTCAGCGGGGACTCCCAAAGCAGCAGCTGGAGATCAGGACCAGTTTCCCCACCAGAGCGTAGTGGGGGGGAGGAGTCCCATGTATCAGGGCCAGCGTCTCCTCCAGTAGGGAGAGAAGATGAGTCAGGGCTGACCACGCCTCCATCGCTGAGTGAGGGAACGGAGGGGAAGTCAGATCCAGCTGGCCCCCCCGAAGGGGGAAGCAGTGACAGGAGCAGTGTAACGGTCAGGAGGAAGGTTGCCGGCTGGGCGCGCGCGCCAAGTTCAAATGTACAGGCGCGCGGGACAGCAGAAGACCCGAATGGGGAACCAGGTCCAAAAGCCCGCCGGAGGCAGGGGGAAGACTCAGGGAACTCAGCGGTCTAGACTCCAAGATGTAGAGCTGCGCGCCGCGGCTTTGAAATCGAAACTGATCTTCAATAAAGACTTTTGTATATAACAAGAACTGGCGTTGGTCCTTTGTGAGCTGGGACCTCGGGCAGCTCTGACACCTACTTAATAAAATCAGGGTGAGACAATTGCACAATTTACAAACAATGTAATGGTCTCAAACAACAGCAAGTCCTGTCACCTCTGCAATCCATCATCTTCCATCAATGATTTTTTTTTTTTTTTTACACCAGCAGGATGCAAACTAGGCACTGACTCTGTGCACTGCGGCTGCTAAATATTTGTATTCCCAAGCAATCCCTACCCAGTTTACAGGATGCCAGTGGGCTCTTCTCTCTCAGCTTCCAAAACTGAACCACTCTTCTGCTGTGAGTCCCAGGAAGTTGCCCCAACCCGCAGATTGTCTCAGGCAGAGGTGGATAACAAACCAACCTGAGTTAGCCTCATTTTCTTCTATCACATACCCTTTGCACGTGCAAAGATCTCCACAAGCTCAATGGCCGCCTCTTCTATTTGGTGCTCCATGCCTTTCTTCCCCAGCCCCAGCTTCCGCATAGTAACCACGCTGAACCGTCTCTGCTGCTTCCAGGTGTGACCGTTTGAAAGTACAATACCTAAAACCATCACAGACCAGTGAGAAATTATTGCTTACAAAATTCATATAAAAGCTATTACATCAGCAGCCTAGAAAACACCAGTGCAGTCCATCCCTAGGCATTAAAGAACCTAAGAACAAGAAGACTGGTGCAGAATCAATTTTTTCATTGTGGAGTGTTATATCTCTGATGTGGGACACCAGTGAATGTTTCAGAAAATGCATATGAGTAACAAGACTTTCATCATCACTCCCTCTGTTACCAAACTCAAGCGCTGAGTGCCAACAGGATTGGAGCCAAAATGAGGCCAACAGCAGGGAGGTATCAGCATGCCCAGTGGGGTCCTAAGGTTTGCAGAATACCTGGGGCCATCAGGATTCAGAGAAAATTAGCGAATGTGAAAACTACTGTTAAAATAATTCTTTACATTAGTTTTACTGGTTAGTACTTCTAGCTTCTTCTTTTTTTTTACACTGCAGTACCAATTCCATTATGGAACTGCGGCTCTTTAATCGATATGCACAGACTGCGAGTGAGTCACTGCCCCAATACTTTGCAGGTACAAACAACACTGAAAGAAGAGGAGAAGAAGAAGAGTTTGGATTTGATATCCCTCTTTATCACTACTCCAAGGAGTCTCAAAGCGGCTAACATTCTCCTTTCCCTTCCTCCCCCACAACAAACACTCTGTGAGGTGAGTGGGGCTGAGAGACTTCAAAGAAATGTGACTAGCCCAAGGTCACCCAGCAGCTGCAGGTGGAGGAGCAGGGAAGCGAACCGGGTTCACCAGATTACGAGTCTCCCACTCTTAACCGCTACACCAGCGCAAACCATCATGAATGCACAGGCCCATGCTGCTCCCTTTCCCATCAGTGCATGTTCTGTTACTTCCTAATGAAATCCTGTAACTTTCCATTCCGCAAATGTGGAAGGTTGGAGGGTTGTCCAGCTTTAATTGGATAATGCAGCAACACTGGGAAAGCAGAACAACTAATAAAGCGGTGTGGATTGTCCAGTATAAATCCACCACTATTCTTGCATCAATGACATGTTGCAGAAGAAGACGCCCATGGGGAAATGGTACGTCCCATGTGGAAGGGTCCTTTGTTTCCTTCACTGGAGAAAAGGCTAAGAGAAAACCACCTACTCAAACCAATAACTTACCCCTATTTTTCGCTGCACTTTTCACGAACGGAGTTTCTGGGCGGTCAGCAAAATCATCCGAATGGTTGATTAGGCCTTCCTTGACTGCTTTGTAGCCGGACAGTATGACTGCAGGTATAGGCCCAATCCATACAGTGCAAATGTTCCCATATTGCTTTGCCAACTGCCATTCAGATAAAAAAAGGAGAGAGAAGAGATTAGTTATATTCAGGTTATTTTGGAAGCTTCAAGTACTGGCTCATGTACATTTTGATTTGAATCATCCCTCAGGAAATGTTGGAGCCGTAAGGTGTGTGAGAGAGATGAATGCTGCAGCCCAGGGAAGTCTTAGAACTTATAATGTAAGGCCACCCAGCTGGATGTTACCGGGAATGGATAGAACATGATCTACTATGCCGGCTGCAGGTTGTGTTTCTTTTGAATCTTTTGTGCTTTCAGTTTTGCAGTGTAAGCCGTCTGGGCTGGGCAAGTGTCACTCGCAATTCAGGGCTCTAGCCAGTCAGCCAGGACCACTATCAGGGTGCTTCATAACATTCCACCTGCTAACTGGTTTTCCACCTCCTCCCACCAGCAGGCTGTGTCCCAAAAAAACTTCGCAGCCCTCAATGTGACATTTTGGGGTGTGTCCTCCACACAGCCTAATGCATTTTCTAAAGGGTTTTTTGTGCACTTCTGCAAACCCTAGGATTTTCTTGAGCCGCAGAACCACTGTCCGGTTCATGGGTGGTGCCATTTTTGGATATATAAGAAGCCATACTTGGTGGGGGGGCGGTGTGCTGCGGGGTTAGCTGAAGCTTTTGAAGCAATAATAATAATAATAATAATAATAATAATAATAATAATTTATTATTTATACCCCGCCCATCTGGCTGAGTTTCCCCAGTCACTCTAGGTGGCTTCCAACCGAATATTAAAAACTATACAGCATCAGACATTAAAAACTTCCCTAAACAGGACCGCCTTCAGTTGTCTTTTAAAAAGTAAAATAGTTGTTTATTGCCTTGACATCTGCTGGGAGTGCGTTCCACAGAGTGGGTGCCACTACTGAGAAGGCCCTCTGAAATAATGAATATGGCCATTCTACCAGTTATTTCACAATCGGTTAATTTTTATAAAAAAAGAAAGATAATTTTCGTTGGCAATGTGACCAAGCAGAAGAGAATTCTTCTGGAATTACTGTAAAAAACTAATTGGCTGGAATTACTGTAAAAAACCCTGAAAAACTAATTGGATTGAGAACTGAGTAACTAGATTTCTGATAGAATACACACTAACCTTTAATATGATCAGTAGTTTTGTTGAAGAGAATACCAAAAATATATTGTTTCAAGGATTTCTTCTGCGCATAAATTCTTAAAAGACCCATAGATCAAGCGTTCCCAGATATGGTCCATGGCCACCAAGAGTCCACAAGCTGCATTAATATGCTCCACAGCATGTCTGTGGATTTGAATATTCATTTTGATTTCTTATTGTATTTGTATTCCTTCTTTTATTTCTTACACTGTGCATTTTTTTGCATTACATTTTTACTCTTATGGAATTAAAACTGTAATACATTAAAATTCAATATGTAAGAAATAAAAGAAGCAACAACAAGAAAAACAATTTAAACAATGCAGCACCTAACACAGCACATTGCAATTGCCACAGCAGGCAGAAAAATCTGCCAAGACGCTCAAGCCCTAGATTTCACAGGTGAATCATTATCCACAGTTCTCAAATAAAGGAAATAATTTGCAATGCCTTTTCGCTCGTCCTGTTTTTCAGCTGAAGAAGTATTTTGAAAGAAGTACCTTCAAGAAAGTATCCAGGGAGAGCATGAACCCAAACCGCCACATGCCTCCGATGATGGGAAGTCGAAGGGGTCCAGGAGGGTAGCGCTTGCGGGACCAGGGCAGTTTCATCAGGCGCAGAATCTTACGCAGAACCAGAGTAATCAGAGATTCTGATGCTCGCCCCATGGTCCGGTCTTCCTTTATTCCGGGCAGAGCCGGGTGAGAGGAATCCCCTTTTTCTGAGGGCATTTTGCGTTCATCAGAGACATCGCCACCTCTCTCATTTTCCCGGCTAGCACCTATTTATGTACTCCACTTTTGAAAGACAAACTGGACTCATCTGACTCTCTAACTAACTAGCATTTATTATAATTATCTATTTATAGCACACCCTCATGACTGTAACTGTTATCAAGATGGCTAATTGTTTTATCCCCATTATATTATAGTCTGGGTTTCCATTGCAGTGAATCAAATGTTTCTGTCCTGTGACAGCCTTTGGGTCTTGGTTTTGTTTTCTAGTGATTCTTGCTAGCCTCCTTTCCTCTACTGTTCTGTTACGGATTCTGTTACGTCAATAGTTATTTTTATAGTATTTGTTCATTTTATACGAATTTTGTTTTTGCGCCTCTTTTTGTAAACAGAAAACTGGGATATCAGGCTTGTATTTAACTAACTCTTAAGTGGGGTGAGCTGCTTGTCCCATATTAAACTAGGTCTTGCATTTTTTGTTATTATTATTATTGTTTCTGTGACAATTATTATTATTGTTTCTCCTGTCCACTTCCCTGTCTCCAATAGCTCTATGGCCCAGGCAAGTTTGTGCCAGCATAAACATGCTGTCCCAAAGATGAGCAAATTATCCATTTCATTTTCTCATTTTTCCATTCTTCAATTCAGTCCCCTAAATTTCTGCCTCTGTTCTTTCTTGATAAAATTAAATCCTCATAATAATAATAATAATATAATAATATAATAATTTATTATTTATACCCCGTCCATTCACCAGCACTTTCCTGCAATTTTCTCCCAATATACCACACCTTTGTCATTTTTGCCTAATATGCATATTTTTTGCGTGCAGTTTTGCCCACGCTGTATGTTACTTTGACTAATATATGCATGCTTCACCCTAGCATATGCATCTTTCTGAAACATCCTCATCCCTTATCGCAGCATATATATTGTTTTTTTTTTTAATATATTTTATTAAGGGTTTTCTTGTTTTACAGTGTAAGTGTAATGCCTCGTATTTTTTTCCCCCGTGTAACATTTTTACAAATCCATTTCATTTGTTGAGGCATTAGGGGGAGAAGAAAAAAGAAAAGAAAAAAAAAGAAAGGAGGGTGGAGGGAGGGGAGATGGATGGGGGTGGGGTCGGGTAGCGGTGTTTCTATTATGCTTAATGTATGTAGTTTGGTGTCAGCGTGCTTGTGTTGTTCACTTGTGTTCCTTTGGTGGTGAGAGAGGTTGGGGTTGGCCTAGGATGTGAAGATGTATCCAGTTTTGCCATTTGATTAACCAAGGAAAGGGACCCTATGAATTTCCTGTTTTGGATCACATGCAGCTTTTGCTGATTTTGGAATTGCTGGTATATATCCAAACACTTTACTCAGCCACTGAGCTACGACTCAAGTATTTGCCTGAGTTTTCTTCCAACTCTGAGCCACCTACAGTTTAGCTGCAAGTAACAGACTAACGATATTATCTTTATAGCTAATCTGTCCTGTTTCCATCCACTGAGAGCAATACAAAACAGGGGTTCAGCAGCATGTCATGATCCTTTAAGTGCTGTGTTGTTATTTCATTTTGCCTGCTAACTTCCTATTTCCAAAACTTTTTAATGGCGCCATAAGAGCCCTGCTGGCAGGACCACACCTAGGGGTTGGCCAGGTGGGCATTTGGGCGCTCACTCCAGCTTGCTTGTCTCATGCACAACTAAACATGGTAGGTACTTAGGAGGTTGAGGCCACCCTCCCCTTCATAGCTGGCTGGTTGATGCTCCAGGATAGCCAATAGTGGAGCAGCAGCCTAATGAGTGTGTTTTGTTTTGTTTTGTTTTGTTTTGTTTTGTTTTGTTTTGTTTTGTTTTGTTTTGTTTTGTTTTGTTTTGTTTTGTTTTGTTTTGTTTTGTTTTGTTTTGTTTTGTTTTGTTTTGTTTTGTTTTGTTTTGTTTGTAAAATGAAACACGTGGCCAGGCATTTGGGGAAGGGGGCTTTCTTTGTTTTGGTCCACTGCCTTCTATTTTTTTACTTACTTAATTAATTAATTAATTAATTAATTAATATACAGTGGTACCTCGTGTTACATACGCTTCAGGTTACAGACTCCACTAACCCAGAAATAGTGCTTCAGGTTAAGAAAGTTGCTTCAGGATGAGAACAGAAATTGTGTTCTGGCAGCGCAGTGGCAGCAGGAGGCCCCATTAGCTAAAGTGGTGCTTCAGGTTAAGAACAGTTTCAGCTTAAGAACAGACCTCCGGAACGAATTAAGTACTTAACCCGAGGTACCACTGTATAAAGTATAAAACCACAAAACCAATAACCCTGCCCCCCAAAAATAAAACCACCTTTTAAAAGGACATAGGATGTCAATCAAATCAACCAAAGGCCTGGTTAAAAAGGAATGTTTTTGCTTGGCGCCTAAAGGTGTATAATGAATAATAATAATAATAATAAATTTTATTTATATCCCGCCCTCCCCAGCCGAAGCCGGGCTCAGGGCGCTAACAACAATAAAACAGTACAAAAGTACAGCACAAACAACACTCTAAAATCATTCATTATAAAATTAATTCAAATCAAGCCACTGGCAACCATTGGGCCAGAGCTCCGCGAATATTGCCGAGGGAGGGAGTCAGGCTGTGCCCTGGCCAAAGGCCTGGTGGAACAGCTTTGTCTTGCAGGCCCTGAGGAAAGATGTCAAGTCCCACACCAGGGGAACTTCTATTATTAGCATTTTGTCCCAGAAGCAGCATCTCTGGTGCCTGTGAATACGAGGTGTCCTCTATTAATCCTGCCAATTAATAGTTTTTGGAAACATGCTCCCCGCCCCCCTTGTCACACACAGAACTAAATGCATATTTTATGATGGCACATGCCACCTACAATTGTTAGAATTGGTTGTGTTTTTTAAAAAAATAAAATCAGTATTTTTTTCCCCAGCACTTCTTATATCCCTCTATTGCAGACCATCCTTGTTACCCCTTATATCACAAATGCAGGGGGAGGAAGCAGAGACTGGCAGAATCGCTAGGACTTCAAGACTTTCTTCTAGGCAAAGGCTGAAGCTACAAATGGTGACCTGCTCAGGGAAGCCATTCTAGTCTGTTTAAAGAGGCAGGACTAGGAGAAGACTAGGGGGTCTCCAAACAAACTTAGATTCTTTGGGGGACTCCGTGACTGTTAAAGTGGTATAAGAGTGCTTCAAATGATGCTTTAATTAAGATTCCTGCGTTGCAGGGGTTTGGACTAGATGACCCCCGGGGTCCCTTCCAACTCTACAGTTCTGTGATTCTATGGATGCTATAGATAACAAATGGCTTTTTTAAAAAAGCCTCAAATCTGTGACAAGAAAAGATGTAACCCTAGTTGCTGGGTGAACTTGTCTGACTATGATGCATGTCTGTGTGTGTGTGTGAGAGAGAGAGAGAGAGAGAGAGAGAGAGAATGGATGAATTAGCATTAGCAGCTATATGGAAAGGGATGTTGGAGGCAAAGCTCTGTTAATTTGTTGCTATCTCCAGCTCTTTCTTTCTTTGGCCCGGTTTCTACATTTACCATTCTTCTGATAGGCAGAAATTCAGCAGGTGAGGAGGATGTGAGTCATTGCAATTAATATGCATTGCTAGCTTAGTTCCATAAATTTCATTGGGTCTACTCAATCAGTATGACCAGCATTGAAATTGCTTTGGATTGCTTTGAAGTCATTTCATTCTGCACCAGTGAAAGTATTTTTTAGCCCTCCCTCCCCCCCCCCCATTTCACCACCATGCCTGGACTTCTCCCATATTTTGCCCGACCAAAGGCGGCAACCCTACTTGCATCAGATTTCTGGACAGGTTTTTTTTAGCCTACTAAGAGGCTTCAAATGTTGAATGGAAATGCGGGCTTATGTGGAGGTGTATTTCAAAATGCACCAACACTCTCTAACAAAGCAAGGTCAAATGCTAAGCTCATATGTAGAAAAATACACTTTTAAATCTACATGCAAAGATGTGTCATGCAACATCCACATTTTTTCCATTTAAGAATAAATTGCTTGGCAGTGTATAGGTTCCTATTACATCCAGGTAGTCTCTGTAAACAATTGTTGCAAGCCTAGTCATTTGCAAATTAAGCCAGCAGTCCTTTCTGAAGCTAGCAATTAGCATATAACTAGGTCCCTGGGTAGTGACCGATCAGATTCTGAGGCCCCTTGAGTCAGTTTTAGATTCCTCATGGAAGACGTCATGTTCTTAGAGTCATCATTAGCATCATAAAACAACTTGGGTGTTCTGCTGAATAACAATTAGGTACAATTAGCATTGAATCCAGAGACACTGGCATAACATATAGGAATGACATACTTCCTTTTCAAACATTGTAATCAATGTGCAAGATCTTCTGCAGGAGGTGCTCCACTTTTCCAGGCCCATTGCACAAGGACTGCGTAAGAAAATCATTTGAGCTGTACGTCTTGCTGATGCATTCTGTACCAGCTGGAGTTTCTGCCCTAAGGCCAAGGGCAGCCCCACAGAAAGCACATTGCAGTAATCTAGTCTCAAGTTTACAAAAAGGACTACAAAGTGGCCACGTTATCCCAATCCAATTAGTGAAGGTTCAAACATATTGTTTAACAATTCCTTCCTTCCAAGCTAAGCCGCTTGTCAGCTGATCCGCTAAGCCCCTAAACCGCTAATAGCGCTAATGGGCTTGCTTCGCAAGACCAAAAAACCGCAAGACGAAGAGACTCTCGGAACGGATTCTTTTCGTCTTGCGAGGCACCACTGTAAACAGTACAAATTGAAAGCATTTGCAGATGACCTTGTATTGACATTACACGAGCCAGAATCTAGTACTAAAAGAGTATTGGAACTGATTCAAGAATTTGGTCAGATTGCAGGATTCAAGTTGAATAAGCTAAAAACTAAGGTTTTAGAGAAAAATCTAACACCAATCGAGAGAGAGAGGTTTCAGAGGGAGACAGGTTTAACATTGGTTAAGAAAGTAAAATACCTGGGGGTTAATATGACTGCTAAGAATGTGAATTTATTTAAAGACAATTATGAAAAATGCTGGACAGAAGTGAAAAAGGATTTAGAAATATGGTCAAACTTGAAGCTTTCTTTGCTAGGCCGTATCGCTGCTATAAAAATGAATGTATTGCCAAGAATGTTGTTTTTGTTTCAGTCATTGCAAATTTTGGATAAAATGGACTGTTTCAAGAAGTGGCAGAGAGATATTTCTAGATTTGTCTGGCAGGGCAAGAAGCCCAGAATAAAATTTAAAATACTAACGGATGCAAAAGGTCTGCCCTGCCAGACCTTAAACTTTATTATGAATAAGCCGCATTTTGCTGGCTGAGAGAATGGCTGCTTCTTGAAAACACAGACATTTTGGTTTTTCTCAATACATTTTTATTCAGAATATACAAATAAACCTATCAATACAGAAAAAAAGAAAAAGAAAATACACATGCCAATAAACATATTAATTCTAGTTCTTTTACATAATATATATTCCCTCCCCAGTTTATACAAAAACATAAACATAAACACAAACACCAACACAGATTCACTATATTTGGGCTCTATTTAGGGTAAGTATCAGATAATTTCCACGATCACGTATTTTATTTTTATCTTCGATGTTAATCACTCTCTGTTAGCGTTATTCCAAAACCGCCAATGCCTTCTACAATTTGTTTCCTATATATTTCCAGTATTTACTCCAGCTTTTTTGAAATTTCTGTTCATCTTGGTCTCGTATTCTATCTGTTAGTCTAGCAAGTTCGGCATAATTTACCATTTTAACCTGCCAGTCACTTATACTAGGTATAGTTTCCGTTTTCCAGTTTTGCGCCAACATAATTCTTGCGGCTGTAGTGGCATAGAGGAATATATAGAGGAATATATAGAGGAATATCTGTGGTATGACAAGGTCAAAGCACATAAAGCATTTAAAAACCATATTGTTAGGAAAGCATTGTTTAATGTCTGGACAAGATATAAAGACCTACTTGAAAATAAAACCCCAAGGTGGTTGTCACCGATGGAAGCAAAGGCTCTGTAAAAGCTCAATATGGAGGCCAAATGGCCGAAATATTGGGAAATTTTGGAACAAGAGGGAGATAAATTGAAATTGCAGAGCTTTGAAAAACTAAAAGACAAAGTGCGAGATTGGCTTCATTATTATCAAATAATGGAGGCATACAAATTGGACAAGAAAATTGGCTTCCAGGTGGAAAAATCAAAATTGGAAACAGAACTGTTAGATTCCAAAACTAAGACTCTGTCAAGAATGTATAATAATAATAATAATAATAATAATAATAATAATAATAATAATTTACTTTTTGTACCCCGCCCATCTGGCTGGGTTTCCCCAGCCACTCTGGGCGGCTTCCATAAAAACCAAAAATACACTAAAATATCACAGATTAAAAACTTCCCTGAACAGGGCTGCCTTAAGATGTCTTCTGAATGTCAGGTAGTTATTTATCGCTTTGACATCTGATGGGAGGGCGTTCCACAGGGCAGGTGCCACTACCGAGAAGGCCCTCTGCCTGGTTCCCTGTAGCTTTGCTTCTCGCAATGAGGGAACCGCCAGAAGGCCCTCGGCACTGGACCTCAGGGTCCGGGCAGAACGATGGGGGTGGAGACGTTCCTTCAGGTATACTGGGCTGAGGCCGTTTAGGGCTTTAAAGGTCAACACCAGCACTTTGAATTGTGCTCGGAAACGTACTGGGAGCCAATGTAGGTCTTTCAAGACCGGTGTTATGTGGTCTCGGCAGCCGCCCCCAGTCACCAGTCTATTCTGGATTAATTGTAGTTTCCGAGTCACCTTCAAAGGTAGCCCCACGTACAGCGCATTGCAGTAGTCCAAGCGGGAGATAACTAGAGCATGCACCACTCTGGCTAGACAGTCTGCGGGCAGGTAGGGTCTCAGCCTGCGTACCAGGTTGAGTTGGTAGACAGCTGCCCTGGATACAGAATTGACCTGCGCCTCTATGGACAGCTGTGAGTCCAAAATGACTCCCAGGCTGCGCACCTGGTCCTTCAGGGTCACAGTTACCCTATTCAGGACCAGGGAGTCCTCCACACCAGCCCGCCCCCTGTCCCCCAAAAACAGTACTTCGGTCTTGTCAGGATTCAACCTCAATCCATTAGCCGCCATCCATCCTCCAACCGCCTCCAGGCACTCACACAGGACCTTCACCACCTTCACTGGTTCAGATTTGAAAGAGAGGTAGAGCTGGGTGTCATCTGCATACTGATGAACACCCAGCCCAAACCCCCTGATGATCTCTCCCAGCGGCTTCATATAGATGTTAAAAAGCATGGGGGAGAGGACGGAACCCTGAGGCACCCCACAAGTGAGGGCCCAGGGGTCTGAACACTCATCCCCCACCACCACTTTCTGAACACGGCCCAGGAGGAAGGAGCGGAACCACTGTATGACAGTGCCCCCAGCTCCCAGCCCCTCTAGACGGTCCAGAAGGATGTTATGGTCGATTGTATCAAAGGCCGCTGAGAGATCCAGCAGAACTAGGAAACAACTCTCACCTTTGTACCTAGCTCACCGGAGATCATCAACCAGCGCGACCAAGGCAGTTTCAGTCCCATGATGAGGCCTGAATCCCGATTGGAAGGGATCCAAATGGTCCGCATCCTCCAGGCATGCCTGGAGTTGTTCAGCAACCACGTGCTCAATCACCTTGCCCAAGAATGGAAGATTTGAGACTGGGCGATAGTTGGCCATACTGGCCGGGTCTAAAGATGGTTTTTTAAGAAGCGGTTTAATGACCGCCTCTTTCAGCGGATCTGGGAATGTTCCCTCACAGAGGGAAGCATTCACCACCCCGCAGAGCCCATCGCCCAGCCCTTCCCGGCTTGCTTTTATTAGCCAGGATGGGCAAGGATCCAAGAGACAGGTGGTTGGTTTCACGCATCCAAGCAGCCTGTCCACATCCTCGGGGGTAACGGGTTGAAAATGATTCCATGCAACTTGACCAGACAGAGCTCTAGCACTCTCCCGCCCCAGCCCTGCTCCCACGGTGGTGTCTAGCTCCTTCCGAATATGAGTGATTTTATCTGCAAAAAACTTTGCAAAATCTTGGGGTCCTTACAAGGCCCCGGTGGTAAAGGTGGTTCCATTAAATTACGAACCACCTGAAAGAGTCTCCTGCTACTATTTTCTGCAGATGCAATAGAGGCGGTGAAGAAAGTCTTCTTTGCCATCGCTATTGCCACTTGGTAGGCTCGACGATGAGCTATAACCTGTGTCTGGTCAGATTCGGAGTGAGTTTTTTGCCACCAACGCTCTAGCTTCTCAGCGATTGTTTCATCGCCCTCAGCTCTGAAGAAAACCACGGAGCTGTCCGGGCTCCATGCAATCGGAGAGGGCACTTCGGAGCCAGACAGTCGATAGCCCTGGTTAACTCCGCATTCCAGCGGGCCACCAGGGAATCAGCTGAAAGGCCATCAACATGGGATAAAGCATCCCCTACCACTCTCTGGAAACCTTTTGGATCCATTAAGTGGCGGGGGCGGACCATCCAAATTGGTCCCACCTCCCTGCAGAGGGGACAGGTCGCAGAGAAGTCCAGTTGCACCAGGAAGTGATCTGACCATGGCACTTCTTTTGTTTCACTTTTATTTAGTGTCAGATCACCCACGTCACTAGAGGTGAACACCAGGTCTAAGGCATGTCCATGACTATGAGTTGGGCCAAACTTATTCAAGGTCGTGTCGGCATGGATGTTAAAATCCCCTAGGACAACCAAACTAGGTGTCTCCAGGAGAAAATCTGCCATGACCTGAAGCAGCTCAGACAGGGAATCCTTGGTGCAGCGGGGAGGTCGGTACACCAATAGGAATCCTGTACTGCCCCTATTGCCCAACTTCCAGAACATGCACTCAGAAAACTGGATCTTCCCAGTAGGACGCCTGGTGCAAGCTAGTGACTTCCTAAAAATCACTGCAACCCCCCCTCCCTGCCCACATGACCTGGGTTTCTGTGCGTAAGAGAAACCTGGTGGGCAAGCAGCGGCAAGGACAGGCCCATCTGCTTCTTCCAACCAGGTCTCTGTCACACATGCCAGGTCAAATCCTCCATCCACAATCAGGTCGTGGACGGCAGTGGTTTTATTCATCATTGACCTGGCATTGCACAGCAACACTTTCAGGTCATGTAGGTTTCCCCTGTTGATTCCAGTATCCATCCGGTTAAGGCCAGACCCGGAGGCAGGGATAGTCTTCAAACAACGACTAAACCTGCCTCCTCGGTAATGACATGGTCTGGTCTTAGCGTAACTCCGCCTCCTGCCCATGATCACCGAGATCGGATGTCCCAGTGCTTCCCCCCCTGTGGAACTTGTCCCAGCCATCGTGTTGGCTGGGGCCCCACTCCCAGGCAGCCCTGATCCTGCCCCTTAAAAACAAAACACAAACTATACAGAACCAATAAAACAACAACAACAACAACAAGAAACAAAACAATTATACTAAAATTAATCCCCAACCAAATATCCATCCCACCCACCCCCAACAATGGAAAAAAGGAAGAAAAGAAATAAAAATTTAAATTGCCACCGACTGCTTGAGGACATTTTAAAGCACATTAACCACCTGGAACAGGGAAGCAATGGCAGAACACTTCCCACCCTTCCCAAAAAGTTTGTTCCAAATAAGGGCTTGGGCCACGCCCCCTGGGCCAGCTGGAAAAGGCCCTGGAAGGGAGCAGGCCCTGCAGTCCTCACCCAACTTGCTGTTGAAATGGAACACTCAGGATGAAATGGTGAAATCTGCTATGATAAAATGGGCACAAGATGTGGAACACAACATTATGTTGGCTGACTGGGAACAGTTATGGACGACAGGTATGAAGTTTACGGCATGTAATGCCTTAAGAGAGAATATTATGAAAATGATATACAGGTGGTACATGACACCAGTCAAGCTCGCAAAAATATATCATTTGCCCGACAATAAATGTTGGAAATGTAAAGAGACTGAAGGTACATTCTTTCACCTTTGGTGGACGTGCCCAAGGATTAAGACTTTCTGGGAGATGATCTATAATGAAATGAAAAAGGTATTTAAATATACCTTCCTGAAGAAACCAGAGGCCTTTCTCCTGGGCATGGTCGGCCAATTGGTGTTAAAGAAGGATAGAACTTTTTTTATGTATGCTACAACAGCAGCAAAAATACTTATCGCAAAGTATTGGAAGACACAAGATCTACCCACCCGGGAAGAATGGCAGATGAAGGTGATGGAGTACATGGAACTGGCGGAAATAACTGGCAGAATCCGAGACCAGGGAGAAGAGTCGGCGGAAGAAGATTGGAAGAAATTTAAAGACTATCTACAGAAATATTGTAAAATTAAGGAATGTTAGAAGGATGTTGGAATGAAGTTATGTGGTTTTAGCAGTAATGTTATAAAGGAGTATTTAAAGATGGTTTGTTAACAGGTGAGAATGTAAAGTTATAATATATTAAGATAAATTATTAAGATAAAAGCAAAAATGGAAATGATTTGCTGAAACAACTAATTGAACTAGAATACAAAAAAGGGAGGTGCGAGGAGGTCAGGGAAACAAGTAAATGAAAGTCAAGACATGGAAAGGTTGATTTGTTTTTATTTTTTTTTACTTTTTTGTATTTTGTATTTTTTTCTTTTTTTCCTTTTTTTCTTTTATTCTTTTATTCTTGTAACTTTTTTTGAAACTTTAATAAATATTATTTTAAAAAAAAACAACAACCTGCTTGCACGTGGAAAGCATCCAGGGCCCAAAATGAGCTACTAAGCCGAGAATTGCTAGGCCAAAGGCTGACCGCCGACAAATGTGTTTTCACCGCTGGAGAGCGCCAGCTGCTGGACACCAGGTGCTCCCCAGGAGAGCTGCAAGTGGAATGCATCTGCAGGCTGTTCCGTTGAATTGCGCTCAAAGACAGCCACGACTGGACAGGAACTACGCAAGGCGAAAGCTGCGTGGGGAAAGCATGCAGGGCCTCGGGGGAGGCGCTTTCCCTGCGCTCTTGCTTAAAGGCTGGCTTCGGAGGCTGGTATAGCATCTACAGCCATACTACCCTGAACACGTCTGATCTCATCTGATCTCAGAAGCTAAGCAGGGTCAGGCCTGGTTAGTACTTGGATGGGAGACTGCCTGGGAATACCGGGTGCCGTAGGCTTATGCCTCCTTTTGCCGGTCAGCGGCCCAGCTTTCAGCTCTGCCCCTCCACTTGCCGCCCATTTCATGCCAGGCGCTGCTGCCTGCTCTTTCGATCTTTCCTTTCATTTGCTTTTTAAAGGTTAGAAAAGAAAGGAGGATTCCACATGCGGCTTTCACGTTGCATAGTTCCTGTCCATTCGTGGCTGTCTCTGAATACAATTGAACTGAACAGCCTGCAGACACTTTCCACTTGCAGCTCTTCTGTGCTGCACTTCATGTCCAGCACTTGCTGCCTCTTGATAGATTTCAGCTGAGCTGTGACTTTAAATGCTTGCAAGCCGCCCTGAGCGGAGCAGGGGGCGGGGGCAGGGGCAGGGCCTTGCAAAGGAAAAGCAGGTTCGAAAGGTGCGAGTCAGAAGGAAAGGAAATTAGAAGAAAGATCGAAAGAGCAGGCAGCAGCACCTGGCATGAAATGGGCAGCAAGTGGAGGGGGCAGAGTTGAAAGCGGGGCCGCTGACCGGCAAAAGAAGGCAAAAGCCTACGGCACCCGGTATTCCCAGGCGGTCTCCCATCCAAGTACTAACCAGGCCTGACCCTGCTTAGCTTCCGAGATCAGACGAGATCGGGCGTGTTCAGGGTAGTATGGCCGTAGACGCTGTACCAGCCTCCGAAGCCAGCCTTTAAGCAAGAGTGCTGGGACAGTCCGTCCCCCTCCTCCTGCAGAACAAATCTTTAGGCAACAGCCACAACTCACAGTATTCAACGGCAGTTAGCCCTTCACTCTTTCATCACAAGCACACACTTGCACCTGCCTGCCCCTCGCAACATTCTCCCCAATGCAACCAACCTGCACCAGAGTCACTGGTTCCCCAGTGGCCACACCCCACACCACTCAACCTATCTCACATGCTTCTCCCACCACGCCAAAGGTGATCAAGGCGGCGCAGGGCCACCACTCCAACATCAGCCCCGCTCTAATTTATAATGTAAAAATCTGAGGACAAATTGGAATGGATGGGTGAATGAAAAGGCAGGGAGCATGTACCAGTGAAGCTACGGAATTCATATTCAGTCCTTTAAAATTCTCAGAAGTCATTGAAAAAGATGCTCAAATATACCTTTCCCAAAAGCCAGAAGCATTTTTGCTGGGCTTGATGGGAGAGGAAACAGCAAAGGCAGATCAAAGACTATTTATGTACGCCACAACTGCGGCGAGAACTTTATTAGCCCAAAAGTGGGAGTTACAGGAATTACCGACGATGGAGGAGTAGCAGACGAAGATGATGGACTATGCAGAGCTGGCAAAACTGACCTGCAGAGTTCAAAACCACAACGAACTAAAATTCCAAAGAGACTGGCTGGAGTAAATTCATTGACTATATAAATAATAACTATAGAAGTTTGAAGACACTAGCAGGAATGAAATAAATCCTGCGGCGTGGACTTTATAAAATAAGATTAAACTGTGAGATATAGATTTGAAAAGGGAAAGCTTGTTGGCGGGATGGATGGAAGTCATAAGCTCGGCAGAGCGGTAGGGAATGAGATTGGGAGGCGTATATGGGAAATTATTGTTTATTGTTTAAAGTGAAAGTTTAATAAAAATTATATTAAAAAAAAATACACAGAAGTCATGACTGAAAAATGCTTTTGTAAAAATACACTTTATTTTAAAGGGCCACGTGCTAAATTTTACACGTGTGCAATTTTTCACATTTGATGAGAAGCGTGTGCATTTTGTCCCTGGGTATCGTGAAACAGTCCTGCCAACCTAGCAGTTCGAAAGCATGTCAAAGTGCAAGTAGATAAATAGGTACCACTCCGGCAGGAAGGTAAACGGCGTTTCCGTGCGCTGCTCTGGTTCGCCAGAAGCGGCTTAGTCATGCTGGCCACATGACCCAGAAGCTGTACACCGGCTCCCTTGGCCAACCACAACCCCAGAGTCGGTCATGACAGACCTAATGGTCAGGGGTCCCTTTACCTTTTATCATGAACCAGAGTACATAAAATGTAATGCAACCATCTGCACTCAGGTGCAAATTGATTTCATTTTTCTCAGTGCTTTTTCTACTCAACAGGCTAATCTGAATGTGGGTGTTAGAACGATGGCATCTGTTCAGATCACTCCTGTTCTCAGATCCTTTCATCCAGTTCTGGCATTTATTTCTACCTGAATTCTCTCCCAGAACAATGCATGTATTACAGAACCACAGAATTGTAGAGTTGGAAGGGACCGTGGGGGTCATCTAGTCCAACTCCCTGCAATGAAGAAATCCTTTTGCCCAACATGGGGCTCGAACCCACGGCCTTGAGGTTAAGAATCTCTTGCTCTACAAACTGAGCAGAGCAACCAGGCTATAGAGAAGTAAAGGATAAAGCTTTGAAGTAGGAGCTGAAAAATCCCCAGTGAGCAATAAGCCGCTCTAAACTCTCCAGCCTTGGTCTTCTGTGGGCTGTAGCCAATGAGGAACAGCACAGAGCTTAAATGGGCAGGAGTGCACCACAGCAGCTATCACAGGTTCAGTGTTCACTTCCTTCACTCCCTCTGGCAGCCGGAAGGTAAATGCTCTCACGAGGCTGGTAAACAAAACAAAGAGTTCCACCTGTGCTATGTGCTTCCCCAAGCATGCACGGCTTCCTGCAGAAGTAATAAACAGGAGATAATAAGTATCAAGTACCTGCATCACTCATTCTCTCAAGCACCACATAATACTCCATAATTAAGAGTGCATGGTATACATTTGCACATGGCGCGCAACCAAAGCATCTGAAGAACCTATGCAGAAGGGAAGGGAGATGGCGCACATGTCCACACAATGAGATGGAAGTCAGGACCACAAGACCTCAAGGACCGCCTTCCCCATATGAACCAACCCAGGACCTGCGACCATCATCTGAGACTCTTCTTCATGTGCCTCTTCTGAAAGAGGTGCAGAAGATGGCAATACAAGAACAAGCCTAATCTGTGGTGGCTCCCCGCTTGTGGAATGCTCTCCCCAGGGAGGCTTGCCTGATGCCTTCCTTACATATCCTTAGGTGCCGCACAAAATATCTCTCTATAACCAGGCCTTTGGCTGATTAAACATTCTATGGCCTTTAAACCGGGGTGGGTGGGTGGGTGGGTGGTTATTGTTTTGTTTGCAATTATGTTGTGCATTTTTTGTGTTCTTATAATGTAAACCTCTCTGTGATCCTCAGATGAAGGGTGGTAAATAATGAAAAGAAGAAGAAGTGTGCATATGGTTGACACTCAAGCTGCAATCCTGCACCTCTTTTTTGTGGGCAAGCCTAATTGATGTGGAAAGGGATAGCCTAATTTCTGTTGCCTACACTCTGGTATCCTCTAGGTTAGATTCCTGAAACGCATTATACCTGGTGCTGCCTTTGGAGATAGTTTGGAAACTGCAGCTGATACAGAATTCAGAGGCCAGGTAGCTCACCGCAGCAATACAATTTGAAGATATAGTACTAATCCTGACCTGACTACACTGGCTACCTATTCGTTTCTGGACCTAGAAAGCTGTACCACTAATATAGTGGTACCTCGGGTTACAGATGCTTCAGGTTACAGACTCCGCTAACCCAGAAATAGTACCTCGGGTTAAGAACTTTGCTTCAGGATGAGAACAGAAATCATGCGGCGGCAGCAGCAGCGGGAGGCCCCATTAGCTAAAGTGGTGCTTCAGGTTAAGAACAGTTTCAGGTTAAGAACGGACCTCCAGAACGAATTAAGTTCTTAACCCGAGGTACCACTGTACCTCAAAAACTTCCTCTCCCCATATGAACTGACCTGAACCCTGAGATAGTCATCTGAAGCTCTATTCCATGTTTCCCCCTCCGTGGGAGGTCCAGAAGAGGCAACACAAGAATGGGCCTTTTCGGTGGTGACTCCCCACTTGTGGGATTTGCTCCTCAGGGAGGCTCACCTGGCACCACCATTACGTATCTTCAAATGCCAGGCAAAAAGATGTATTTTCTGCTAGGTCTCTGGCTTTTATTTCCCACCACGCTGGAGAAGCCTGTACTTAGAAGAGTCTCGGCAACACTCTTCTATCGAAATTGCTTGGCACGTCGTGTTGCCTGAACAAAGTTAAAAGGCTTGCATTTGATTGCCTCTTGGTTCCTTACTGGTCCTCTGCTAGCAGGTCCGAAAATTTAAAAGGTTACTTTCAAAAGCCTGTTATGGCTTTTCTGCATTTTCTCAGCTCCTCCTTCAAGATTTTGTCCTCATAACAAACACTGCTATTCAATATCGCAGGTCAAGTTTGCAGTTGTGCTTTTTAAAAGTCTGTGCATTTACCTGTCCCAAATGGGAGGAATTCATCTCTCACTATGAATTTCCCATCCTTATCTAGGAAGTGGTTAGGGTTGAACTGGCGAGGTGTCTCCCAAAGCTTGGGATCAAGATTAATAGAGCACAGATCAGGAATCACCAGAGTATTCTGCAAAGAAGAGGAAAGAGGGCTTAGCTATACTTCTTAATATCTTGGTCAGACAGGTATAGGTGGAGAACTCCTACATCAGGCTTTCTCAATCTTGGCCCTCCAGATGTTTTGGCCTACAACTCCCATGATCCCTAGCTAGCAGAACCAGTGGTCAGGGATGATGGGAATTGTAGTCTCAAAACATCTGGAGGGCTGAGGTTGAGGAAGACTGTCCTACACCCAGGCCAGCAAATAGCCTCTTAGGGCAAATGCTAGGACCTCTGGAGCAGTGTCATAGCATGGGTTGCCAGTGCCCGGGACCACGCAAAGGCAGTGGGTGGGAGGGCTCATTCAACTGCCTAACGGCATCCGTATCACCCAGGAGATCACAGCCACAGAGATAAGAAAAGAAGAGGCGCTCTGTTGTCTGGAGAGGTCACTTCCTGGTTCGCATGGAGAAGCCATTTTCAATAGAGTCCAGCAATGAAAGCGCATGGTTGCCTTGAAGCAGCACCGAGTGTTGACATTTTGCACCCCTAACAATTTTGAGCCCAGGACAACAGTCCCTGTGGCCTGCTCCCACACTATGACACTGTTCCGGAAGACCCACCATAACCAACGACACGAGGCTTCTAGGTCCCCTTTATTTTGACCAGGCACAGAAAGGAGCGCTGAGCTCAAGCAACTGGATTTGCCATTGCAGGGTTGTTTTAACTTCCTCACAGTGCAGTCAGTGTTGTGGGAAATGACAGCCACCTGCCTCACAGCCGGAGTGGCTTCCATTAAAATTTTAAATTTAATTAAAATGATTTCCCCTCCACAATGAAATGTACATGTTCTACACACACATATATATAGAAGTTCTGCGATAATGTGGTTAGAGGGACTGAAAGAATTAAATAATAATATAATAAAATATTAAATAAGAACATTATTATTAATTGCCCTGTGGAACGCCCTCCCGTCAGGTATCAAGGAGATAAACAAGCATTTGACATTTAGAAGGCATCTGAAGGCAGCCCTGTATCAGAAAATTTTTAATGTGCTATGTTTTATGGTGTTCTTAATTTTTTGTTGGGAGCTGCCCGGAGAGGCTGGGGCTACTCAATCAGATGGGCAGGATATAAATAATAAAATTATTATTATTAATTACCAGGTATTCACTTCCAATGGACGCCTCTATTTGGCTGTGTTAAAGATCAGGATAGATAAATGGTCACAAATTTATTGACAGCTACCTGTATAACAATTTGTCGCAACAAGGACCCTGAGGGTGGATGATCAAAACCTTTGAAATAGCAAATACGATAAAACTGACGGGTTTCTTCAGAGTAAGAGAAAGAAGCCAACTTCATAATTGTTCCACAGAACAAAGAAATATATTCTTAATGTTGCAATAAAAGCCAAATCAATATTTATACTCCTAGGAATGCTGTAAGTCAAGCAAATTATTATTATTATTATTATTATTATTATTATTATTATTATTATTCCCCAGCCACTCTGGACGGCTCTCAACAGAGGACTAAAAACAAAATAAAACTTCAAACATTAAAAACTTCCCTAAACAGGGCTGTCTTCAGATGTCTTCTAAAAGTCAGATAGTTGTTTATTTCCTTGACACCTGATGGGAGGGTGTTCCACAGGGTGGGTGCCACTACCAAGAAGGCCCTCTGCCTGGTTCCCTCACAGGGAGGGAACCGCCAGAAATCCCTCGGAGGTGGACCTCAGTGTCCGGGCTGAACGATGGGGGTGGAGACGCTCCTTCAGGTATACTGGGCCGAGGCCATTTAGGGCTTTAAAGGTCAACACCAGCACTTTGAATTGTGCTCCAAAACATTCTGGGAGCCAAGGTAGGTCTTTAAGGATATATATATTCAACATTTTCCATCTGCTCACAAAAGGGCTCTTGCACTAGTGAATGGGTGAGTTTCAATGCCACTCAACAGAGGAATTCAACGCAACAATTGCACTAGCTAAAGCTTGTTGCCAAACAATCGTTCAACCTGGGAAAGAGGAGGGTGGTATTAGAAGTCGCTCTGTACCTTTTCAATGAAGTTGCCAAGCACATTCATATCGTCTACACAAACTCTGGGTGCCCCAAATAGTATGACGTTGCTGAAGCGCTGCGTCTCCTTAATCACAGCACTGGTATAGGGCAATCGCTTCCGATCCTCATAGCAGACCAATTTGGAGGGACTGAGAGCACTTCCTAGCTCCTTCTGGACTTGCTCTGGGGGCGGGGGGAAAGGTGTTTCAATTCATAGGTGGGCAGAGGGAAGGTTGTATTTGGGAAGCACTCTTGTCTCAAGGGTCACCAGAGTGCCAGCCACTAAACAGCTGTGAAAGAGAACCCCTTGGCCCCTCCATGGCCCCTTGGCCCTTTATTGCACATTGACGATGATTTGTTCTCACATTGCTATTGGGGCGGTCACACATGATCATGCTTTCTATTATGTCTGTGCCTGCAAATGTTTTGGGGTGGCCATGCTGCTTCATTTCCAATCAGTGCACATCTTCTAACTTCTTCCTGAAATCCCATCAGTTTCTATGTGAAAGTTCTGTCCTGCTTTTTCCCTTATTGGGGAAGCATCAGAGAACAAACTGAAGCAGAATCAATCAACCATGCTCTCAAATAATATATAGGGCTTCCCTCAATTACAACCCCAGAATTTTGTTTTAACATCAGGGCCTGCTTAATGTCATTTGGCAACCTAGCTCAGTATTGTCCACACTGACAGGGAACAGCTCTCCAGGGTTTCAGGGATAGCTCAGCTGGTACAGCATAAGACTCTTAATCTCAGGGTTGTGGGTTCAAGCCCCACACTGGGCACAAGATTCCTGCGTTGCAGGGAGTTGGACTAGACCCTTGCGGTCCCTTCCAACTCTGCAATTCTGATTCTAGACATTCCCAGCCCTAGCCAAGGACTGAACCTGGGACCTTTTGCATGCAAAGCAGAGGCTCTGGCACTGAACTACAGCCTTCGCCCCTCCCAAGCTGTTCTGTACATAAAGATAGAATAAGCATCCTTCACTTGCGCCATACAACCCGCTCTCACCTTGAATATCAGGATGGGCCACCATAAAAAGCAGAGCCCAGGAGAGAGTGGCAACGAGAGTGTCTGTGCCTCCAGCAAACAGGTCAAAGATAACCTGTACCAGGTTGTCTTCATCAAACGTAGTTGTGGAGTCAATTTTCTCCTGTGGATTAGAAGCATGACATTTCAACCCAAGGTACTCAAAAGCTTGGCTCTCTCAGTTGCAACCACTGTGTTGCCTTTGCCCTGTGTGCAGTTCTTGACACTAATTTTTACCTTCTTTGTTGGCTCCATGGAAGGTTTGCCTCACTTCCTAGCTTGCAAGAACACTTGGGGTTTTGTGATTTGGTGGCAGCAGCCAGGATGGTGAGGCTGCACCATGAAGCCCCCCTCCTGCCACTTAGGTGCACCAGTGGGAACACTAGATTCACTCTGTCACTCGGCCTGTGTACCCACAACCTCACCTGTGTCCTGCCCCATCCAGGTAAATGGCAGCAATTTCGGTGTCAGATCCGCAGCCCTGCCCCACAGCCATTCCTGTGATTTGGGAGCCGGTTAAGGCAAGGATGGGAAACAAGGCCTAGGGCCACCTTACCTTGTAGACAACTTAGTGGGGACCACATGCCAGTGGTGGGTGGGGCTGGAATAAAAATTAGTGTGGCCTGGCAAATGAATGGGTATGTTGATAATGGGACTGTGCAGCTGCAGACAGCAAACAAAAGAATTGCATGACTGTATGCGCCACCTGTGTCAAAAATACCTCTGCACACAGAAAAGGAGCATGTCAAGGGAGAAGCCAGACTAAGAACTTTCTCCCTGACAGGCTAGCTTTCTGCAGGTAGAGGATGTTGTTGTTGTTGTTGTTGTTGTTGTTGTTGTTGTTGTTGTTGTTGTTGTAAATCAACATAGTAAGCCATAATTGTAAACAAAACAAGTAACAGCCAGTGGAGAGAGTTCATATCCAGAACATCCAATCTTCAGAAAAAATGCACAATTTAAATAATCCATTTATCACTAATACTGAACCATCAGGGAGTAGTGCATCACTCCCAGTTCAGATCCTTAATGCCTTAATTGACTTCTATCCAAAACGGTACCATATTATTCAATATACTAAACAATGTGGAATGGATGCTGGTGCTGACACACAGGACCAATCCTTGCTTTTATGTAAACTGCTTAGAGATTTGTATTGTGTTAATTTGGTTTGGCTTATTTAAATGCTGCTTTACCACACCGCAAGTGGTATTTATCCGTGGCAGAGGCTTATTCGCCCAGCTGGAAAAGCTTGTCGGAACAAAAATGCCTATAATTATTTCCAGTAGGTGCGGATAACGGCTGCCTGTCAGATCTTGATAGGAATGCAGTTCCACAGAACTAGGGCAACCATGCTAAAAGCTCTGAGTTGCAATGGAGAGGGCCTCGGATCTCTTCGCAACCTTTAGGAAATACTCTCCCATAGACTGCAGTGACCTACTGGCTATATACAAGATAAGGCAGCCTCTCAAGTAACCTAGTCCTGAACTGTATAGGGCTCTAATAGTTCAGTACCACATACCTGCCAACTTTTCTCCAATGAAAATAGGAACACTCTATTCATCATCATCATCATACCCTGCCCATCTGACTGGATTGCGCCAGTCAATCTGGGCGGCTTCCAACATATATAAATAAAATATTAAACACTAAAAATGTTCCCTATACAGGGCTGCCTTCAGATGTCTTCTAAAGGTTATATAATTACTTATCTCCTTAGCCGGGGGCGTTGCATAACTGCATACCTTCCAACATTTCTCTGATGAAACTAGGGACATCCTAAGGAAAAGCGGGACATTCCTGGATCAGATCAAAAACCGGGATGGCTTCTGTAAATCCAGGAATGTCCCTGGAAAATAGGGATACTTGGAGGGTCTGGTAGGAGCACCTTGAACAAGATATTTTCACCGTAACAGGAAATAAACAGGCTATGCTCCATTAGGGAAAGAAAGTCTTGTGTGAGACACAATTTCTTGTTGCAAAGCCACAGCTTCCCAGCCATTTGTGGGCGGCTTTTGGCTCAGTGGTTCATGAGCTGTGCCAAATTCAGGCACTCCAGCAGATACTTACCTTATCTATCTGAGCCAAATAGAGGTGAGTGTAGTCCTTTTGCTCCTGGGAAACCCCAGCTTTCTGGCAATTTTCTACCTCCTTCCTGATAAAAGAATGCATGAATTCACAGGAGGAGATAACCTTTTTGTGAGGCCCGGGAATGTGCCGCATCAGTGACGGGAAAGCGTTGTATAGCTGCAGGAAATGCAAAAGAAAATGTGTGAGTGTTGCTTTGGCAATGTAATCCCTGATCCCCCTGTTTGGGCTTTTGTAAGGAAGAGACCTGGATTCAGGGAAGTCGCAGATGACTCTGGGATTGCGTGCTCATCTCGCTCTATAGGCCGAGGGAGCTGGTGTTTGTCCACAGACAGCTTCCGGCTGCGGCAAGCATGACTAAGCTGTTTCTGGCAAACCAGAGCAGCACACGGAAACGCCATTTACCTTCCCGATGGAGCAGTACCTATTTATCTACTTGTACTTGATGTGCTTTCAAACTGCTAGGTGGGCAAGAGCTGGGACTGAACAACAGTTCACCCCATCGTGGGAATTTGAACCGCCGACCTTCTGATTGGCAAGCCCTAGGCTCTGTGGTTTAGACCACAGCGACACCCGCGTCCCTACAGTGCCAGTAAATGATACATCCAAATAATTCCATACAATATCTTGTGCAAGTCCAGCACAGGCTCAGCATCTTAGAAATGAAATGAACTTATAACCAGAGCTGACAAACATAGCTCTCTCTAACACACAGGCTCCATTAGCCTGCATTCCAGCTCCTTAGGCTATGCAGCTCCTGAAGAGGCGTCTTACTTTTACAGAGCCGGAGAACAAAGATTCGGCCACCACCCTTCCAAGAAGGCGAATTTGCAATTCAGTACCTCTCGTGTGATCTAAAGTTAAAACACCATGTCAGAGCTACCAGAAAACAATAACAATAGTTAATTAGCAACCTATCTAGGCATCTCAGAGAGCTCTTCTTGCTTAAGAGACTCCAAAGGGATTTTCCATTCCAGTGTCAATTAAACAACTGTACTTAACAGAAGGAAGCAATGGAGGCTATACAAGGAAGACATCGGGAACACCTCTGTGGAGAGGGAATCTCACAGCCCAGGGGCTGCCACAGAGAATTCCCACCACCCCAAATGACTGATATGACTAGAGCTAGTAAAGAGGTCACTTGGGAGAACATAAGGGCATCAGAAGAGTCAGGTCAATGGCCCATCTAGTCCAGCAACCTTCTTCTCAGTGTGTTCAACGGGATGCCTACAGGAAGCCCCAAAACTGGGACTGAGTAGCCACCTTATTTTTGTGGTTGTAACCTGTTTTAAATTGTTTTTAATGTTTCGTTTTAATGTTGTGACCTGCCCTGGGACCTTAGGGTGGGTAATCATCATCATCATCATCATCATCATCATCATCATCATCATACAGCAGCTCTTAGGGAAGAGCTATAGCTTAATGGCAGAATGCACCATTTGCATGCAGAATGTGGCAAGTCCCTTCTCCATCACTTCCACTGAAAAAGGACCTCAGTGAGGAGGGATGAGGAAAACCTGGCTTGGCTCTGACTCAACATTGGACATGTTTGTGTGCAGATACAGCATTGTCCTCCTCGGAGCTGGGAGAGCAAGAAGGAACAGGGGATAATTCATTACTCACTATCTCTCCAGCGGTGCCCCTAAATTTTGTAACAGTGCTGATGTGTTCAGTCAGCTCATGTAAGGCCTTCTCGTCCACGGCAACAGGATGTCCAAATGCCAGAGAACAAATCACTTTGGAGACTGAATGCATGATGGGCAGCGAAGGGTCCAGAGGCCGTCCTACAGACAAACAGCCAAGACAATCTCATCAGCATTCATTCCACTGGCCCAGGGCTTTGGAGCAGGGGTTGGCAAGGCTTACCGGGCATGGGCCAGATCACTCCTGCGGAGATCCTCTGTGTGCTGGGCCGGTGCAGCGCAATGCCGGAAATCGTGTCTGCGCATGCTCAGATGCCGGAAATCGCACCTGCGCAGAAGTGATTTTCGGCATCTGGGCATGCGCAGAAGTGATCTCCAGAGCTGCGGAAGAGAGTCCCCGCGGCACGCGGCGCTAGTTTAGCGCAGCACGCAGGGATTCGCCAAGCGGGCAGTTTGGTTCGGGGGTGGCTCATGGACTGGTTAAATGGCCTCTGTGGGCCACTTCCGGCCCATGGGGCTTAGGTTGCCAGCCCCTGCTTTAGAGACATTGGGAGAAAACCACAGATCTACCCAACTCTGAATGTTTCAGAGTATTGTGGCCTCAGAACCAGACATTTCAGGTGCCTCCACTCCAGTCTGTCACTATTTTGCAAAAAATGATTCAAGGGTTTACTGGAGATTCAGGTTTATGCGGTAAGTGAATTAAAATACTCTGTTAACCTATTTCAATAAACACCACTCTTTATATTAAAAAAAGAAGAAAACAACTTTTTTACACTTAGTGGGGGGGGGTGGACAAATCATTAACAAGAAGTGTATAAACAACCCACAGGCAAATCAGAATGAATGATCATTGTCACATAACTGCCCTGCAAAACAATCAGAATGAACACTCATTAACAACTGGCCATATTTTTATGATTGTAAGTTGTTTTTAATTGTTTATAATAGTTTTTTTAATGTTGCAACCCACCTTGGGACCTTAGGATGAGAACGGCAGGCCATAAATAAATACCTAATGGGAAGGAGAAGAAGGGGGAAGGGGGAAGAGGAGGAGGAGGAGGAGGAAGAAGAAGAACTGTATAGTTTGAAGGGAATGCAGGAATATTTTGCCCTACATGAGGCTCAGACCCACCACCCTGAGATTAAGAATCTCATGCTCTACCATCTCTTTTTAAAAGAATATTAATATTTATTGGTTTAAAATCAACACATACACACAAAGAACATTTAGGGGAAAAGCAAAGAAGAAAACAAAAATAAAACAGACAAAGAAATAGCAAAATTATACAAAATTTGCTTTATAAAGGTTAGAAAGGAAAGGAGGATTCCACATGCGGCTTTCACGTTGCATAGTTCCTGTCCATTCGTGGCTGTCTTTGAATACAAGTGAACTGACCGTCCTGCGGACGCTTTCCACTTGCAGCTCTCCTGTGCTGCACTTCACGTCCAGCAGTTGCTGCCTCTTGATAGATTTCAGCTGAGCTGTGACTTTAAATGCTTGCAAGCCGCCCTGAGCGGAGCAGGGGGAGGGGGCAGGGCCTTGCAAAGGAAAAGCAGGATTGAAAGGCGCAAGTCAGAAGGAAAGGAAATTAAAATAAAGAGCGGAAGAGCCTGGGCGGCAAGCTGACCGGCAAAAGGGCGGCAAGCTGACCGGCAAAAGGAGGCAAAAGCCTACAGCACCCGGTATTCCCAGGCGGTCTCCCATCCAAGTACTAACCAGGCCTGACCCTGCTTAGCTTCCGAGATCAGACGAGATCGGGCGTGTTCAGGGTAGTATGGCCGTAGACGCTGTACCAGCCTCCAAACCCAGCCTTTAAGTAAGAGCGCAGGGAGAGTCCTTTCCCTTTCTGAAAAACAAATCTTCAGGCAATGGCCACAATTCATTGCATTCAAGGGCAGTTAGCCCTTCTCTCTCTTTCGTCACAAGCACACACTTGCATTGAAAAAGTATACAATACATCTTTTACAAACAAACAAGCAAAGATTTGTAACACTGCTTCACCAATACACAAAAATATTTCAACTTCCGACCTCCTTGATATGGGTCCTTGTTTCCTCAATTCCTTGCCTCTGATATTCCAACAAATTTGATCTGTACTAAATCTTGTTTGTATTCTTTTTACCTTATTTCCATTTGAGAGTTATTCGAAGCATTCTAAAGCTTTTATATGGGGCCATGGTTCTTTTAGATATTGTCTATACATCTCCCCTTCATGGATCCCCTTCATGGATCACTGCCTTGCCGTGGCGAAAGGGCTTGAAGAACTCAGAGAAGCTATGAGCTATGCCGTGCAGGGCCACCCAAGATGGACAGGTCATAGTGGAGAGTTTTGACCAAACGTGATCCACGTGGAGCAGGAACTGGCAAGCCACTCCAGTATTCCTGCCAAGAAAACTCCATGGACAAAGACAAAAGGCATATAAAAGTTATGACGCTGGAAGATGAGCCCCTCAGGTCGGAAGGCGTCCAACATGCTACTGGGGAAGAGCGGAGGGCAAGTACAAGTAGATCCAGAGCTGATGAAGCGGCTGGGCCAAAGCCGAAAGGACGCTCAGTTGAGGATATGCCTGGAAGCGAAAGGAAAGTCCAATGCTGTAAAGAAAAATATTGCATAGGAACCTGGAATGTAAGAACCATGAACATGGGTAAGTTGGAGGTGGTCAAAAATGAGATGGCAAGAATAAATATTGACATCCTGGGCATCAGTGAACTAAAATGGACGGGAATGGGTGAATTCAGTTCGGATGACCATCATATCTACTACTGTGGGCAAGAATCCCGTAAAAGAAATGGAGTGGCCCTCATAGTCAACAAAAGAGTGGCAAAAGCTGTATTGGGATGCAATCTCAAAAATGATAGAATGATCTCGATACGAATCCAAGGCAGACCTTTTAACATCACAGTAATCCAAGTTTATGCACCAACCACTGGTGCTGAAGAAACTGAAATTGACCAATTCTATGAAGACTTACAACACCTTATAGAAGTGACACCAAAGAAGGATGTTCTTCTCATTATAGGGGATTGGAATGCTAAAGTAGGGAGTCAAGAGATAAAAGGAACAACTGGCAAGTTTGGCCTTGGAGTTCAAAATGAAGCAGGGCAAAGGCTAATAGAGTTCTGCCAAGAGAACAAGCTGGTCATCACAAACACTCTTTTCCAACAACACAAGAGACGATTCTACACATGGACATCACCGGATGGACAGCATCAAAATCAGATTGATTATATTCTCTGCAGCCAAAGATGGAGAAGCTCTATACAGTCAGCAAAAACAAGACCTGGAGCTGACTGTGGCTCAGATCATCAGCTTCTTATAGCAAAATTCAAGCTTAAACTGAAGAAAGTAGGAAAAACCACTGGGCCGGTAAGATACAATCTAAGTGAAATCCCTTATGAATACACAGTGGAAGTGAGGAACAGGTTTAAGGATTTAGATTTGGTGGACAGAGTGCCTGAAGAACTATGGATGGAGGCTCGCAACATTATATAGGAGGCAGCAGCTAAAACCATCCCAATGAAAAGGAAATGCAAGAAAGCAAAGTGGCTGTCCAACGAGGCCTTACAAATAGCAGGGGAGAGAAGGCAAGCAAAATGCGAGGGAGATAGTGAAAGATACAGGAAATTGAATGCAGATTTCCAAAAAATAGCAAGGAGAGACAAGAAGGCCTTCTTAAGCTAGCAATGCAAAGAAATAGAGGAAAACAACAGAATGGGAAGAACCAGAGATCTGTTCAAGAAAATTGGAGATATGAAAGGAACATTTCGTACAAAGATTACCATAATAAAGGACAAAAGTGGTAAGGACCGAACAGAAGCAGAAGACATCAAGAAGAGGTGGCAAGAATACACAGAGAAATTATACCAGAAAGATATGGATGGCTCATACACCCCAGGTGGTGTGGTTGCTGTCCTTGAGCCAGACATCCTGGAGGGTGAAGTCAAATGGGCCTTAGAAAGCACTGCAAATAACAAGACCAGTGGAAGTGATGGTATTCCAGCTGAACTATTTAAAATTTTAAAAGATGGTGCTGTTAAGGTGCTACACTCAATATGCCAGCAAGTTTGGAAAACTCAGCAGTGGCCAGAGGATTGGAGAAGATCAGTCTACATCCCAATTCCAAAGAAGGGCAGTGCCAAAGAATGCTCCAACTACCGCACAATTGCACTCATTTCACACGCTAGCAAGGTTATGCTTAAAATTCTACAAGGAAGGCTCAAGCAGTATGTGGACCGAGAACTCCCAGAAGTGCAAGCTGGATTTAGAAGAGGCAGAGGAACCAGAGACCAAATTGCAAACATGCGCTGGATTATGGAGAAAGCTAGAGAGTTCCAGAAAGACATCTACTTCTGCTTCATTGACTATGCAAAAGCCTTTGACTGTGTCGACCATGGCAAACTATGGCAAGTTCTTAAAGAAATGGGAGTGCCTGATCACCTCATCTGTCTCCTGAGAAATCTCTATGTGGGACAAGAAGCTACAGTTAGAACTGGATATGGAACAACTGATTGGTTCAAAGCTACAAACATGAGTCTGACCAAACGGCGGGAGGCAGTGGAAGACAGAAGTGCCTGGCGTGCTCTGGTCCATGGGGTCACGAAGAGTCGGACACGACTAAACGACTAAACAACAACATACATCTCCCACTCCTCTTTAAACTTTTGGGTCGATCAATCTCTATTTTTTCCCATCATATATGCTAATTCCATGTATTCTAACAGTTTTACTTACCACTCCTCTTTTGATGGAATTTGATCTCCCTTCCACCCCTTGGCAACCAGCATCCTTGCTGCCGTTGTAGCATATAAAAAGATTATACTTTTCTTTCTTGGGATATCTGGTGCCATTATACCTACGAGGAAGGCTTCTGGTCTTTTGTTAAACATTATCTTGAACAATTTTTAAAATTCATTATATATGAGGTCCCACATGTGGTATAATGTTCCCTCTAATTCTCTGCACCTGCACCTCCAGCATAAATTCAAGTTGATTCTATATGTTTTTGATAGTTCACTGTGGTTGATGTACCAACTGATCTATCTCAATAGGGCTAACCACCATGTGAGCTTTGGGCAACCAAATCAGGATACAGTCATACCTCGGGTTACAGACACTTCAGGTTGAGTTTCTTCGGGTTATGGACCGCTGAAACCCAGAAGTACTGGAACGGGTTACTTCCGGGTTTCGGCAGTTGCGCATGCGCAGAAGCGCTAAATCATGCTTTGCACATGTGCAGACGTGCCAAACCATAACCTGTGCGTGCACAGGCACACCGCTGCAGGTTGCGAATGTGCATCCCACATGGATCATGTTCGCAACCCGAACATCCACTGTACTCAGTAACAGGCGATCCAGAGCAGCACACGGAAACGCAGTTTACCTTCCCACCGGAGCGGTACCTATTTATCTACTTGCACTTTGACGCGCTTTTGAACTGCTAGCTTGGTAGGAGCAGGGACCAAGCAACAGGAGCTCACCCAGTCGTGGGGATTCGAACCACCAACCTTCTGATTGGCAAGCCCTAGGCTCTGTGGTTTAGACCATAGCGCCATCCGCATCCCATTGAAGGGCTACCTCATCCCAATTAAAGATAAAGAGCCAAAAGAAAGGAGAGCTGGGGTCCTGAAATTACTCATCAGATACATCTGAACAGCAGACTAAATAGGCATCCTGGCCACCTGGTCATAGTCTTCTCCCAATGTGTTGAGATGAGTGGTGTTTCAATTATAGACATTATTTATTGATTTGCATTTGCATATCCATTATTATATGGAGATTTTATGCAAATTAGTGTTCTTCTTTCCCTTTCTTTTTTTGGCAATGCATACCGTTGTGTTCCGTTTGCATGACGCCCAACTCTCTTCTAATTCCTGGGTTCATGGATCCAGCAATGCATAAATTTTAACCCTTGTGGATTCCATGGTTGTACTAGTCAGGCAAGTTTCTTTGACCCTTAATCTCAAGGTCATGTGTTCATGCCCCATGTTGGGCAAAAGATTCCTGCATTGCAGGGGTTGGACTAGATGACACTTGTGGCCCCTTCCAATGCTACAGTTTTATGATTCTATGGTGGCCACAGTTGCCACCTAAGTACCATAGTTCATATAGCAAAAGAAAAGAACTTGCTCTGGACTTCCAGTTGGCCGTGTGATTAATGGCGGATGAGAGCTCTTTCATCTGAAAGAGCCCTTGTGCTTTGAAGATAGGGGTGACCGCGAGAGCGTTGCGGAGCCCTGAAAAAACCTTGGATCGAGCGTTCTGAGGACCTGGTGTTCCAGCGGGTACCCCTTGCAACTCCCCTGCTCCCCAGTAAGCTCTAATAAGAGCCCTGAGAGTGAGCGGGGTTGGAGATGCGGGTACTGTGGAATCTACTCGCTTTCTTCATTGCGCGAAGCTCCGAAGTCCAGCAATCGTGAGCAACCAATTTCTCTGACCAAATTATAAAAGATTGGACAATAGTGAGTAAAAAAAGGCTTTAAATTTGGACAATTAATTGGACTGGAAGGGATTTAAATTACGGAAGTCGATCCCTTTCCACTGAAGTGAAAGCAGTTGTTGCTTTTTAAAACTTCTAAGGAAACTTTCTAAACCCCTCATTCTGAGGGGGGAAGGGGGCAGAATCTGACTGAATTGAGAGACCCTGCATAAGATAGACAGATTGTGTGTGAGCTGAGAGAGAAGCAGGCAGAAGCCAGATTGAGAGAGCCATGCTTGATTACTGCTGGAATCCAAGGCTGTGACTCTCGAGAAAGCAAGATCTTTTGGGGTGTTAATGCTCTGAGCCCCTCCATCTTTGGCTCAGGTTGCCTATAGGTGTAAATAAACCATATATCCTCAAGACACCACAGTCTCCGGATTCCCTCATTCCAAGGAAACCGAACCCTGGGTAAGCGTCTGGAACCCCTGGAATCTCTCACCAATAGGAGATTTGGGGTGGCCTGCAACAGTACCCCAGATGAGCATCTGGCTGCCCTATAGAGGCCTGTGATCTGATGAAGCAGGACTCATCATATATTTATATATCTCAGGATTAAAATTGTAAAGCAGAGTTCCAAGCACGGGTCTTCTGCTATGAGCCTGGAAGACAGTTACCTGCTTAGAAGCATCTATTTCACTTTAAGGACAGATCTGAGGATGTGTTCAAGCTTCATTGATGGGTTGGAATGAAGTGCCAGGAATCACCATTTCTGCTGAGCAAAATTCCTGCAGCTGTTGCATTATAATAGGTAGGCTAGCTAGCCAGCAGCTGCAGATCAACAAGTACAAACACCTAATTTTTCAGCCATCGCTTACGTACCTTTTTCCCGTGCAAAGGCCTCCACGAGTTGAGCAGCTTCCTCTTCTATTTGATGCTCCAGAGACATCTTTATTTGCCCCATCTTCTGCAGGGTAGATCGTGCAAAATGCCTCTGCTGCTTCCAGGTTTTGCCATTGGAGAACATAATACCTGCAATGTTTTTTTTTAAAAAAACAACAACCCAGTGTCGGGTGGTTCTTGGTTAGGTGGACCACAGCTAGAGGCGAATGAATCAATACAGTTCTTTTTTTTTTTTTTATAATAATTTTTTATTAATTTTCCACACAGATAATAAACAGCAATATAACACAATATAACTTCATACTCATCGGTTCATAACCTTTTTTCTTTGACTTCCCCATACCTCCCCATCCCTGCATCCTTGTTTAATAATTCTTTAGCAACCCTTAAGTCCATTGTCTTAATTCCTTTTCATAAATATTTCTTAAATTTTTTTTTTTTTGTTTACTGCTGCAATTCTTTACTTCTTACCCCCTGACATCTTAACATTCCTCAATTTTACAATTATTTTTGAGATATATTTTGAAATTCTTCCAGTCCTCTTCCACTGTCTCTTTCCCCTGGTCCCGGATTCTGCCCGTCATCTCGGCCAGTCCCATAAAATCAATCACCTTTGTTTGCCATTCTTCCAGAGTAGGTAATTCTTGCGTCTTCCAATACTTTGCCAGTAGAATTCTTGCTGCTGTAGTGGCATACATAAAGAAAGTCCTGTCCTTTCTTAACACCACTTGGCCCACCATACCCAAAAGGAAAGCCTCTGGTTTCTTAGGAAAAGTCCACTTAAGGACCTTCTTAATTTCATTATAGATCATTTCCCAGAAAGCTTTAACCTTTGGGCAGGTCCACCAAAGGTGGTAGAAAGTGCCTTCAGTCTCATTACATTTCCAACACTTATTATTAGGCAAATGATAAATCTTTGCTAGCTTGACTGGGGTCATGTACCACCGGTAGATCATTTTCATAATATTTTCTTTTAAAGCATTACATGCAGTAAATTTAATACCGGTGGTCCATAATTGTTCCCAGTCAGCAAACATGATATCATGACCTATATCTTGTGCCCATTTGATCATAGCTGATTTCACCGTTTCATCCTGTGTATTCCATTTTAACAGCAAGTTATACATTCTTGATAAATTCTTAGTATTGGGTTCCAACAATTCTGTTTCTAATTTTGACTTCTCTTTCTGAAATCCTATTTTCCTGTCCTGTTTAAACGTCTCATTTATCTGATAGTAATGCAACCAATCTCGAACCTTAGGTTTTAGTTTCTCATAACTCTGAAGTTTCACCCTTTCACCATCGTATTCTATGATCTCATGATATTTTGGCCATTTAGAATGAATCAATACAGTTCTACCTTGGAAGTCGAACAGAATCTGTTCCAGAAATTTGTTCGACTTCCGAAAAAATTTGACTTTCAAAGCGCGGCTTCTGATTGACTGCTGTGGTGTCGGCAGTGGGGAGAGCGATCCCCTGTGCACTGCGGCAGTGGCAGTGTGATTCCCCGCGCACTGCATCAGCGGCGGGGTAGGCAATCTGCTGTGCACTGTGTCAGCAGCACCAGCCACTGCGCATGGGGGGGGCAAGCCCCCTGCGGTGTGCCTTTTTGTTACCCCCCTCAGGGATGGCACCTGGAGAGCACTGCCCCCACCTCCCCCCCTTCCTACGCCCCTGCCTCCAACAGACACAGCAGCCCAGGTGCCCTGCAAGCCCAGCGCCACTCGCAGGAGCAGCACAGAGGCTGGCACACAGCCAATGCATCCCCCTCAGCTACCCTCAGCTGAAGGGCACCTGAGAAGGATGCAATCGCATCGGCGGAGCATGCTCCACCACTGGTAAGAGTTTCTAAATTATTTGATGGCTTGCTAAAGCCACACAGCCTAGGCTTGGAGCAACCACCCCAGACATCCTTCCTGGTAGGGTTCACATGGTGGAAAGAGAAAACAAAGAGATTGGTAACCCTTCCTCCCACCTAGCTCAGCCTGGCAGGACAGCTTACTCTATGGTCTTAACCCCTTAAAGCATTAATTAGAGCTAAGCATGTTGGTTATATGAAGCTGGATATATCCCACACTTTCCATGCTGGCTGAGGAAAAGAAAGGAAAAGACCCCTCCCCACATTCCAAATAAAAATGGCTGACTGCAACAACTTACCCTTTTCATTGCCCAGAATTTTAAAAACAGGGAACATTGGTTGTCCAGACAATGCTTCTGGGTTGTCCGTTAGACTATCATCAACAGCTTCAAACCCAGACAATACAATCACAGGAGTATGTCCTATCCATAACGTGAAAATGTTTCCATAACTGTTTGCAAGCTGTAAGTGGAGTCAAAGCAAACAAAACAAATGTTATGCTCAGGGCCAAGCTAGTTGATATGCAGATTGTATAACAGCATACAATGTATTTATTATTATTATTATTTATTAAATTTATTACTACTACTATATTGCAGTTGGATCAGGACCACAGTGTATGGGGAGGGAGGTCTTTGGTTCTGGGGAAAATACCCACTTCCCCTCCAATCCCATGGAAAAGCTGCAATGGCTCCTGGGATTGGTGGAGTTGAGACTCTTGTGGAATTGTTAGGCGAAATTTTGATGCCTGAAGCATGTGTTTGTGACCGGAATCTCCCTTGCATGTAGAAGGACCCAAGCTCAGTCTCCACTGACATCTCCAGGATGGGCTGGGAGAGGCCCACTGTCTGAAACCCTGGAGAATCCCTGCCGGTCATTGTAGACAATATTGAGCTAGCTGGACCAATGGTCTGGCTTGGTACAGGGCCGCTTCCTGTGTCCCTGTGCTTAACAGTGGATTTGCACTGGGGATTCTTCCTGAAAAGAGCTTCCAGTCTGGAATGCCTGCAGGAGCCCAAATTCTCAGCATTTTAGGAAAACTCCTGCACCCGAAGAAAAAAAAAATGTCAGCTCGGGGCTTAACCTTGCTTAAGCAGCCAGGCAATGCAATCCACACTTCACCCCTCCCTGTTTAAACCCTTCCGCAGGGATGGAAAGAGGCAGTTTGTTGTGAAGAGGCAAGCTGGGAGAGGGTTTAAGACCACCACCACCATCCTGCTACAATTCTGCTTCTGCATTCCAAATCAGTGTTGTAATATACAGTTACTAACTCACACAAAGGGGACGCAGGTGGCGCTGTGGGTTAAAGCCTCAGCGCCTAGGACTTGCCGATCGAAAGGTCGGCGGTTCGAATCCCTGCGGCGGGGTGCGCTCCCGCTGCTCGGTCCCAGCGCCTGCCAACCTAGCAGTTCGAAAGCACCTCCGGGTGCAAGTAGATAAATAGGGACCGCTTACCAGCGGGAAGGTAAACGGCGTTTCCGTGTGCGGCTCTGGCTCGCCAGAGCAGCGATGTCACGCTGGCCACGTGACCCGGAAGTGTCTCCGGACAGCGCTGGCCCCTGGCCTCTTAAGTGAGATGGGCGCACAACCCCAGAGTCTGTCAAGACTGGCCCGTACGGGCAGGGGTACCTTTACCTTTACCTTTTTAACTCACACAAAAGGGTTAACCTGCACCCTGAGCTCAGAATACCATGGGTGGGACTTAGCAAGCTGTCAACAGCCTTTGCTTCCTCTCTCCCCCATTTTCTCTCTGTTCTTCCTTAAAAAAGCAGCAGCCAAGCAATGATTCCCAGCTACAAGAAGAAAAAAATGTGAAAATCTATTTAAGACGAGATTCTCATAGCCTGCAGACTGCATCTTGTCAGGAGGTCTGTTCCACACAGTGTAGGAGTTGGGTCTCCATTTCTGTGGCATCTTGGGGGACATTGCAGATTACATGGCCGATATCCCACACCTTCTAGTGCATCTTCCCCTCGCTTGCTCATCACAACATGGGTTTTGTTGCACACGATCTAGTCAATCAGGTTGCAATTGTGCAACGTGAATTTGCAGGTATGTAGCTGAACTCCATCCAAAAATAGCAAGAATCTGGAAGTACCCGTAGGTTCCTCACCCCCACCTCCACTTTTTGTATAATTGTTTAGATAATTTATACCCCACCCTTTGTCAGAAGATCTCAGAGCAGGGTATAACTTCAAGCCTAGTCAGAAGAACGTGCCATTCTCCAGGCACCCGGCTTGGATTACTTGTTGACCTCCCTGTCAGCGACTCCCAGCAGGAGACAGGTGAGGTCTCTATCGGCGATCCTCCTCAAACGTGAGAAGAACACACCACTCTTCCCTCCTCCCTGTCTTCCCCAGGAGGGGGAAAGAGACAGACAGAAACGTATTTACATGCCTTTATTTCTGTCTATGCAGCAGTACAGAGAAACATGTCTGCACTCTCCAAACACCAACAGCAGAGAGAGAAAACTCCACCCCTGTACTCCCAGTACATGTCAGGTGTACACTGAGCTAACATCCGGTGCTCAGTACAGTGAATAGACTGTCCCTTTGCTCCCACGGTACAGTCCCAAACATCAACATCCTGTTTGGCTTTCCAGCCAGCTGCAGCTCGCTGCATTGCTCCTTTTTCGTAACACAAAACACCACAATCAAACTGAGGGATAGCTCAGACGGTAGACTCTTAATCTCAGAGTCATGGTTTCAAACCCCACGTTGGGCAAAGGTTTCTTGCATTGCAGGGGGTTGGACTAGATGTCCCTCGTGTTCCCTTCAAACTCTACAGTTCACCGATTCTGTGATTTTATGATTATTTAATTATTTCCTTTTTATTCTAAGATTGATACTTCCAATGCATGCTTAACCATCCGTCGCCTGCTACTGTTTGGCAAGCCCTCTTCTCAGCTCTGCCTCTTCTTTTTCTCTTTCAGCTGGTAGGTTGTTTGTTTGCTTGTTTGTTTAGAACAGAAGTGGGAATAAGGTAGACTGGGATCACGTGGTAGATCTTGGAGGGATTCGCACTAAAGCAGCAAGGCTTTCCGATCCCCTGCTGCTTCAAAGTAAGAAGAGCAAAATGACTTTTCCCACCCGACGGCACAATCCTAAGGAAAAATCTGCTAGGGATGAGCTGTTAGGATCCAGTAGATCTCCAACTGAGCTAAGAGGTTTCTGGCTCAGCAGGGCCATGCCAGCTTAAATCCCCCATCCTGGTTGAGCTGCAGATATGTCAGCCTACGTCCTTCATCCAGGTTTAGCTGGGGCTCAGTTGGTTGAGCAGATCTTAAGCCAGTGTCAATCCTGGAAAGGGGGCATTCTGGGGGAGTGCCAAAAGTGGAAACAGAACAGGTGGGGCAGGGAAACTTAGGCTGGATCCAACATATTATTATTATTATTATTATTATTATTATTATTATTATTATTATTATGGGGGCCCTGTAAACATACACATCAAGTGTCAAAATCCAGGGGAAGGAGTTGCATTCTCTGAAAGCTGCGTAATGAAGGTGCCAGGTACACCTCTTTGGAAGGGTGGAGTTCACAGCTTTGGGGCTGCCACTGAGAATGCCCTGTGGGCCAAAATGGCGTCCGGCACGTTTCCTTGCTGCATCACTGGCTGTCCGTGCCGGTCAAACACTTCTTCCAGCTTTCTTAGCTCTCTTAGCAGAGTTTACGCAGTGGGGAAAGCTGTTGCTTTGTGTCGGTAATAAATCAAGCTGCAAAGCAGGCTTTTCTCTTATCTCCAATAGTCTTTAATGAGTAGAATAACATCATCAATCAGCCCGGCGAGTTGGCTGCCATCCCTCCGCTTTCTCCGTCAAAAGCGAAAGAAGAAGGACACACAGAGAAACACTCCCCTATGTGAATATAGCCACGCCTCAGAATGTGAGACGTCACTCAGAACTGCTTAACCCTGTAAGTTCTGATTCTCCTCACATGCCCTCTCCCCAGCCACCAACCACCAAGCCTCTGAGGGCCTCCTCTGCCGATCTCAGCAGCTGAGAGGGTCTGTAGGGAAGGTGGTAGCAAAGAGAAGTCCAGAATCAGAGGCAGAAGCTGGAGCAGGAGGGTGAGAGGAGAGAAGCCCAGAGGCAGAGATGAGTCAGGCTGGTGAAGAGCCACAAATGTCTCCCCTTCCTGCTGCTCCCCTCCCCCTCTGATCTCCCAGAACCAGAAGAGGCGTGAAAAGAGCGGAGAATAGGTTGGCGGCACGCAGGCAGACACAGTCTCTGATTGCTTGGGGAAAGCCCTGGAGAGGAAGGGACTTAGGCAGCTATGGGGAGGCAGGGACATTCAGTCTTGGCAACTGACATTTAAGGAGTAGGACCGCCAGGAAGGAGCTGCTGTGGTTGTTAGGCCTGACACTCAACCAACTCTGTGGAGATCGTGTTTTTGCTAATGAAGAGTTAACTCCAGCTTTGAACTGTGTGATTATGGACCAGCATGCTCCTGTGACAACCCTATAGGATTTACACCCACATTGTAAGTCCAATTAAACACAAACCAATTTCAGTGTTGGATTAGGGCATCACCATATAGGCAGTCCACTGGGGCAAGTGGGGCACTGGTCTGCCAACCTCAGTTTGCCCTCAAGCGCCACCACCTGCCCATCTTGTGTAGAACCTGTCCACTGCTTGTTGGCTCCTTACTCCATGGTTGTACTCACTACAGTTGCCTTTGTGGGCAACGCCACAGGACCAGAGCAAACTGGCTTGACTTATTTATTTATTTATTTATTTCCTTTATATTCCACCTTTCTTCTCAAGGTGGTGTACCTGGTTCTCCCTTTCTCTGTTTTATTAGTTCCCAATGGGCACCAGCAACCACTGCATAGGGGGCATTTTCCTGCCCTGTTCACCCGCATACCTAGTGGGGGCAAGAAAAGGCCCAGCTAGATGATGTCACATGTTGACACTGCATTACATGTTACTGGAAAGAGTTGAGACAAGGACAGGAAGGAGCAGTAACGCAGTGTTTGCTGCAGTGCCCTGATTCCACCCTCAGACACACTCCCACAGCTCCCTGAAGCTCCGTGAAGGAGCCATCATCTCATTGAGGACCACCACAAAGCAAGTGGCATATTAAACAACACATGATAAAACTCGCTGTGCTGTCCTGGTCTTTCAGGGTGAGTTTCCCACCCACCTCCCCAGCTATGCTGTTGTTGTTTCAGCTGCTATTATCATTTAGAAAAATACCTTCATCAAAGTATCCTGACGAACCTTCCAGCCAACTCTCCACAGGCTTCCGATGAGAGGGAACGGAAGAGGTCCTGGGGGGAGGCGTCGGTGTTTCCAAAGGAGCTTTACAAACTGCACAGTCAGACAACAGATGAGCACAGCAACCAGAACTTCACTTGGCCCCATGTTTACCTGACTGTTCTCTCTGAGTTAGATGAATGACTTTGTTCTGGGCTGACTTCCTGGTTCCTCTCAAAAGACTCGGTGCTCCCAGCCCATCCTTTTTTATACCATTCCATCACATCATACGGAGAGATGCTGCCCAGAGATACGCTATAATTAAGCAGGGAAGAATTATGCAGTCATTTCAGGCACATTTATAGCCTAGGAATGTGGCTGTCCTCTTTTGGCACGTGAGGTGTGAATATTCAAGATGCTCAGATAAAGGAAGAAAGGTCTTAATTGTCATCAGACCCTCCGCACCCACACAGTTTAAAAGGCCACTGAACATTTAATTGGCCAAAAACCTGGGACAAGAGGAAAGTTTTCACCTGATGCCTAAAGATATGCAAAGATATGCAATGACAGCCTCCCTGGGGAGAACATTCTGCAAATGGAGCCACCACAGAAAAGGCCCGCTCCCATGTTGCCACCCTCTGGACCATACCCTCCAGCATGTTGAGGCTGAAAACCATACCTTCTTGTGTTCCCACACAAGTAATGTGACCTGTGTGAGGTAACAGAGCCCCAAAACAAACTTTTTTTACTCTGGCTCTTGGGCATTTTGACCCAAAACCTGTGTTTTGGGGGGGTGCAGCTCCTAAAAATGGGATGCCTCGATTTAATCAGGACAGTTGAAGGGTATGCTGGACCTTTTGTGGGGTAGGCACATGAAGAAGGGCCTCACATTGTGATTGCAGGGTCTGGGTTTGTTCACATGGGTAGAGGCAGTCCTTGAGGCATTGTGCCCCTGAGCCCTGCCCTAAACTGGATTGGAGGCAGTGGGAGAGAACCAAAGCCATGGCTTTGGATATTCTCACAGAGATCAGGTTGGTCTATCTCTATTTCAAGACAAAACACCTTCCCCTCCCACTTCTTTCTCTGCTACACTTTGATGACATCACCTCCAGCCAGCAGAGCGAGGCAACTACATAGTGCTTCACAGATGGCTTTTGCCTTCCAGAAGAGCCCATCCATGGAGAAACATCTCCTTAGCAAAAGAAGGGTGGCTGACCTTTGCCAGACCTTGAAGAAGGAGAAGGAGAAGGAGAAGGAGAAGGAGGAGGAGGAGGAGGGGGAGGAGGGGGAGGAGGAGGAGGAGGAGGAGGAGGAGAAGAAGAAGAAGAAGAAGAAGAAGAAGAAGAAGAAGAAGAAGAAGAAGAAGAAGAAGAAGAAGAAGAAGTTTATTATTTATACCCCACCCACTTGGCTGGGTTTCCCCAGCCACTCCTGGCGGCTCCCAACTGAATATTAAAAACAGGGGGAAAAATTCAAACATTAAAAACTTCCCTAAACAGGGTTGCCTTCAGATGTCTTCTAAAAGTCAGATAGTTGTTTATTTCCTTGACATCTAATGGGAGCGCGTTCTACAGGGCGGGCGCCACCACCGAGAAGGCTCTCTGCCTGGTTTCCTGTAACCTCACTTCTCGCAGGGAGGGAAGGCCCTCGGCACTGGACCTCAGTGTCTGGGCAGAACGATGGGGGTGGATATGCTCCTTCAGGTATACTGGGCCAAGGCCATTTAGGGCTTTATAGGTCAGCACCAACACTTTGAACAGTCCCTGTCCATTCTGCTTGTTCCATCATGCTTTTGCTGACCAAAACTCAGTCTTACCATCAAGAATTACATGGCTGTAGGGGATCCCTGCACAGCATAGCTCATAGCTTCTCTGAGTTATTCAAGCCTCTTTGCCACGGCAAGGCAGTGATGAGTTTGTTTGTTTTTTAATAATATTTATTCAAATTTTAAAGGTTACAAAAAGAATCAAAAAAGAAAACAAAACAGTACATAAAAGCAAATCACATCCAGAAAAAAGTAAAAGAATGAAAACAGAAGGGAAAAAAAGTAAAAAAGTAAAAAAAAAGAACAAGTCAAACCTTTACATATTTTCCTTTCTTTAACTTATTTCCTTGACTTCCTCACACCTCCCCTCTTTATATTCTAGTTCAGATAGGTATTTCAGCAAATCCTTCATCTTGTTTTTATCCTAATAATTTATCTTGATATCCTGTAATTTTTCATTCTCTCTTTCACCAATTATCCATCCATTTTTACTTTATTTAATCTTATTTCTCATTAAAACTGATATATTTAAACTTATTCTCTTAAGACGTTTCCCCTAGGGTTATAAAAATTTCATTCCATGATTTTTCCATTTTTCATTAATTTTATTTTTTTAAAAATCTCAATATATACATTTTAAATTCCCAATTTTCTTCCACCATCTCCCCTCCCTGGTCTCGGCTCCTACCAACAGTTCCATCAACCTCCAACAGTCCATCAACCTGGAGATCTTAAATCCGAGGCTCTTAACTCTTCTTCATGTCCCGTCTGCCGATCTTCTTGATAATCTTTGGTATTAAAAAACAGTTCTCGGAGGGGCTCCAACCCAACGATGATCATATTCCTTCTTAGCAAGTCTGCCAGATTTCCATAATTAAAGGTAGGGCCCATAAAGTATTCCAAGCCTTGCTTCACACTTCTTCCAAGTCCAAAGGCCCCAGATACTCCAATCTCCTCCTGGCTCAAATTCATATCCCAAAAGTCATTTGATCCCCACATAAGGTGATCTCTCGACCTTTCATTTTCCAACTCAAGCCAGGCGCCCATCTCCAAAACCTGGCTTCTCTTAATTACCGTCATATAAGGCCTCAACTTACAATCCTCCGTTTGCCTCTGTGGGGTTAAGGCTCCCCCTTGCTTCACTTTCACAACAACTCTCTCCTTCTCTGGTTCTTCAATGTGTTCCATTGAAAACGATTCCTGTGCCGGATTCTTGTCAACTTCTTTGCTGATGCCCACTTTTGTTCCCAAAATATCAACGCTGGTAGCCATGGCATCTATCTGTTCATGCAGCTTTCCCAGCAGATAAAATGTCCTATTCAGTACAGACACTACTTCCTTCCCAACAGACATCCTTAAAGTGTTCAAGGTCAAAGCTGGTTTCTCAGGGCCTTTATTTTTAAAACCAATTTCCCAGCTGCATTCTTGTAACAATGTCCCAAAACTCCCTCTAGAGGGAAACAGTCTCCATTTATCAATCCTTCCAGCACAGTCCCAAAAGTCCCAAAAGTAAATTAGTAACAATTCCAATACGCGCAGAAGCAGACAATGGAAACAAAGTCTATCTTTTGTATCTTGACAGCTAGCTGTCAAATTTATCTATTCACCGTCGATGGGCTCCTCGCAGACCGCTCCCAGGTTTAGAGACGTGGTACTTCAATTCCTAAATTTTCACCTTCTCCTGCAGGGTTCCCCTGCTTCCAAAGGAGGTATTAATAATATTTTCAATCAGTGGAGTTTTAATCCTTTACGTAGTACTTTCCAAGACCTTAGTTAACAAGTTCTTTGCTTCAATCTATTTACAAAAAGAGAAGGTGGACTTCCTGTTTAGACCTTCCCCGTTCAATGCCAAATTAAGTTATTTTAAAAGTCCAATTTCCCGTTCTACTCACGGGTTGTTGTTTAAAATCCAATTGTCCACAGGAAAAAGTCAGCGCTCTCCGGCAATGGCTGTGCGGCTTCACTCCGTAAAAATAGTGGCCAATTCAAAACACCGCGCCGCTCACCCCACGTCGCTTCGGATCCCCAAAAAAGGGGTTTCCCTGCGAGTAGGGGGTCGCTCCTGGTGTCAGCAGTGATGAGTTTGACCAAACTGCGGGAGACAGTGGAAGACAGGAGTGCCTGGCGTGCTCTGGTCCATGGGGTCACAAAGACAACTAAACAACAACAACAGGGGATCCCTCAGAAGACATCCAGGTTCCCCCCCCCCCAAAAAAAAAGTACATTCTTTAGATTTAATATATTTAACAGTGTGCAACGGTCTTCTCTCTCCTAGGTATAGGCGAGGAAGTTTACCTTTTTGTGACTTACTGATGCAAGCTGAGCACACATTGGACTAATCTGCATAACTTGGTCATCCACCAGTTTTTGCATTTCCTTAATGTTCTGCAGCTCAGAAAATGCATCCAAGTACATTGAGATATGCACATTTTGAGTGAAAATGTTGAAATATTCCAGAAGCCACGTTAGGCTAGCCAAAATGTCACAAAATAGTGTGTAAGCTTATGTGTTCTCCAGAACTCCTCATCAGGCCAGATGGTATGAATTTTTATGTGGATGAAAAATAATAATAAGTGAAGATCAATGGAAAATATTTATTGGTGAACACATGAAAGGAAAATGGCATGGATCAGAAACATATTTAGCCTTTCAACTTGATGTTCACTTACCTGGGAGTAAGTCCAAATTAACTCAAGTCGACTTGCTTCTTTTCTGAGTAGATTTTCTGGTTAAGATTGCACCGGCATTTAGCCATCCCAACCCTAAACCTTTGCACTCTTTGGCCACATAGTTGGAATGCAGGTGTCGATTTGGTTCTTAAACAACCCTTGAGAAGATTAGTACCTGCAGGCTTTTATTCATTATCATAAAAGGACCATGAGGGTCATCTAGTCCAACACTCTGCAATGTGGGAATCTTTTGCCCAACGTGGGGCTCGCCACAATAAAAACAACAACCCTGGAGCCTTACCTTTTCCTTTCTCTCAAGGGAAGCTGAAAGTTCAGGAAAGGGCTCAGGCCCAGAATCTCTCTGGGAAGTAATTGGCTCTGTTTATGCAGCTGTGTTTGATGGCAGACAGTGGAGTTCTGATTGATAGCATTTGATGACTTATTTGATGGTTTTATTAGCTATATTTCCAGGCCACCTTTTCACAAAAATGTTCACCAGGGGATTAAAAAAACAACCACAAACCTAAAATTAAGCAATAACGTAAACCCACACGAAAGCAACAGTAAAACATACACACACACCTTTAAGTATTAAATGCATAGCAACAATGGAATTTGCTTCACATCCTGTGATTTATTTATTTTAAATTTTTAAGTATGGTTTCCCATACTTGTTTGCTCCCTAAAATGCTAAGTATCCTATAGAAGTTATTCTAACACAGCATTAGGGCTAGCCAGTGAACATATTGCGGTGGAAAAGACTTGCAAACTCCTTCCCTCACCAACCCTGGGATGAAGGCATAGTGTACAAGGAAGGGATGTCTGGGAATGGCATCTCCTTGGAGGAAATGAAGCAAGATCACATCTCTTTCTGCACAGTTCCAGAAAAAATGGGATTTCCTTCCTCCTCCATCTTCATTATTCAGTTAAATTAGTTCCTTCAACACCTCCAGTTACCATTGGAGAGGGTCATATAGGGCTGGGGCGGGAGAAAACACAACTCTCTTGATTAATCCACCTGTTATGCAGGCTGAGACCCTACCTGCCCGCAGACTGTCTCGCCAGAGTGGTGCATGCTCTAGTTATCTCCCGCTTGGACTACTGCAATGCGCTCTACATGGGGCTACCTTTGAAGGTGACCCGGAAACTACAACTAATCCAGAATGCGGCAGCTAGACTGGTGACTGAGGGGGCCGCCGAGACCGCATAACACCGGTGTTGAAAGACCTACATTGGCTCCCAGTACGTTTCCGAGCACAATTCAAAGTGTTGGTGTTGACCTTTAAAGCCCTAAACGGCCTCAGCCCAGTATACCTGAAGGAACGTCTCCACCCCCATAGTTCTGCCCGGACACTGAGGTCCAGCACCGAGGGCCTTCTAGCGGTTCCCTCATTGCGAGAAGCAAAGCTACAGGGAACCAGGCAGAGGGCCTTCTCGGTAGTGGCACCCGCCCTGTGGAACGCCCTCCCATCAGATGTCAAAGCGATAAACAATTACCTGACATTCAGAAGACATCTTAAGGCAGCCCTGTTCAGGGAAGTTTTTAATGTGTGACATTTTAGTGTATTTTTGGTCTCTGTGGAAGCCGCCCAGAGTGGCTGGGGAAACCCAGCCAGATGGGCGGGGTACAAATAATAAATTATTATTATTATTATTATTATTATTATTATTATTATTAATCTCCCATCCTAGGAGGTTGTCCACAGTGAGGTAAGCAGCAGCTGAGTTTTTCTGCAGCCCTTTGGGGTCCTTACAGCCCCTTGCTGGGAAAATCCTGCTACTATTAGTGCTTAACAAAGAAGCAGGGCTGCTTAGGAACAGCAAGAGGGTCGGGTAGGAGCAATCTAAGTCCCTGAGTTCTCTCTGCCTCCCAGCCAAGTGAGGGTCAAGACCTCTGGGCTGGTCCAACCCATTATTACGTAGTTCATTTAATACACTCTGTCCTGAATTTCCTGCCAATCAATGCTATTCCAACCCTACTGTTATGAGAAATGGATAAAAACTTCTTCCAACCATTTTCTCCACACAATGCAGATGTCTGTCACAGGGGCAAGAAACTGGTGTCCCTATAAATGTTACCAGACTGTTGCTCCCATCATTCCTGGCATCAGCGATGATGGCTGCAGTTCAAAGGATTGTGTAGGCAAAGCACTTGACATGAGAACACAGGTCCACAAGCCGCACCTCAGAAGAATGTAGGCAGTTGAAGAATGGAGGTGCACAAAGACTCAATAAACATTTGGTAGAGACTTTAATCTGTTCAGGACTGCAGGCAAGATATACATGATTAAGGATTCAAAAGCACACACTCCGTATTCTTCTCTCCAGCGACTATGGAGGGATACAGGTTCCCGATCCTTGCTCTATCATGTACCCTTTTTGCAGAGCAACCCTTTGCCTGTTCACTCAGAAGTAAGCATTATTACTTGCCTTAGTCCCTAGTAAAAGTAAAAAGGTAAAGGACCGCTGAACGATTAAGTCCAGTCGAATTTGACTATGGGGTCCGACACGCATCTCTGCTTTCAGGCCGAGGGAGCCACCGTTTGTCCTCAGACAGCCTTCTGGGTCATGTGGCCAGCATGACTAAACTGCTTCTGGTGCACAGAACATCGTAACAAGTGCCAGAGCACACAAAAATGCTGCTTATCTTCCTGCCACAGCAGTACCTATTTATCTACTTGCACTGGTATGCTTTTGAAATGCTAGGTCAGCAGGAGCTGGGACAGAGCAATGGAAGCTCGCTCTGTCATGCAGATTCAAACTGCCGTACTTAAAATCAGCAAGCCCAAGAGGCTCGGTGGTTTAGACCACAGCGCCACCTGCGTCCCAGGATTGCAGCCTTAGTTGCCTTTTTTCATGAGGAAAAAGCCCCAAACTCTTTAGCCTTCCTTTGTAGGGAAGGTGTTCCAATCCTGTGGTTGTTTTGGTTGCTTGTTTCTGCTCTCCTTCCATGTGTCCTTTCTGAGGTGAAGTGACCAGAACACAGTGTTCCAAAAGCTGTATCATTGATTTTTACAAAAGCATTGTGATCCTAGTTTATGTTCAATCCACATCCCAAAAATGCCAGCTTAAAATTACTATTATCCCTGCTGTTAACATTTTCATTGAGCAATCTACTATAATCCAAAGATCTGTTTCTGGGATAGTTGCAGTCAGTTCAAACGCAGTCATTGCAATAGAGATATATGATATATTTTTTGTCACAGTATGCATTAGCTTACATTTATATTGGCTTGGATCCAGTCTAAGTTAGTCACACTTCCGCTGTAACAGTTACCACCCCATAAAACGACCTAACTTTTTATCTCATGACTGCTTTGTTTACTCATGAGACATTTTCTTGACAGACTTGTTTTGAAGCACAAATTGGATCACCCTATCAGCCTGTTTGTACACACTCTCACTGAACCTCCAAAAAGTTGATGAGACAAGTCTTCCCTTTGCATAATACATGGTAATATTTCTTCATTAAGTCTTATTCCTCAATATATTTAATAACTCTAACTTGCCAATTTCCAGGAAGCCAGCCCCAAAGAGAAAGTGACAGGAAACATTTATTGTCACCTGCACCTCCTAACTAAAAATGTCCCAGTGTGTTATTAAAAGCTCATCTTTTAAAAGCTGATTCTTCTCCCAAATGGGGGGGGGGATTGTCCATTTAGGCTAACTACCACCCAGTCCAAAAGGAGTACTCACCAGCAACAATGGACCATGATGGCTGGGCATTGGTGTTTGTGGCTTGGGGTAAGAACCTGTGCAGTTGGCCTGTTAATGAGAAAATGTTGCTCACTGTCATTCAGAGTGAGTCTTATTGGCACAGCGCTGTTCCAAGCATGAGATGGGAATTTGATGTGATCAGATTCAATTGAGATTTACTTGAATATTTGTTCCAGTTACAGATAGGTAGCCGTGTTGGTCTGCCATAGTCAAAACAAAAAAAATTCCTTCCAGTAGCACCTTAAAGACCAACTAAGTTAGTTCTTGGTATGAGCTTTCGTGTGCATGCACACTTCTTCAGATACACAGGTTCTGTATCTGAAGAAGTGTGCATGCACACGAAAGCTCATACCAAGAACTAACTTAGTTGGTCTTTAAGGTGCTACTGGAAGGAATTTTTTTTGTTTTGAATATTTGTATTCCACTTTTGCAGTGACAATGTTGGAACTCAAAGCAGCTCACAAGAAGAACAGCATTAACAAACATTACAATTTCTATAATTATGTCCAAAACACTCCCCTGATGGGGTAATGGCTGGTTAACTTTGACTTTCTCTGTGAGGAGAAACAGAAAGAAAAATAAAGATTTTTCACACAAGGAGTTCCCTCATCCCTTTAAACATTATTGTCAACCATAAATCAGGCTTTTTGCTCTGTCTTGGACACATTTGTGACAAGTTATCTCTTTTTTCTTAGAGATAAAAAGTGGCTACTACAAGTTATTTGTAGATTTTCACCAGCCGACAGATAAATCTCTCTAATTTGCCATTTTTCTTGTCCCAAAAATATTTAAGAGAGTATGCAGATCTTTCTAACCACAAAGGGAGTTTACATGGTATTTGGGTGTGATATCAGCTCCTCAGCCTGCCACCTTCCTCTAGTTCCTGTCCAAGCCCCCAGGCACAAACAGAAGAAAACAGCCTTGATCAAAGCATTTGAGGTTTCTCCCTGATCACCCTTATCTCCGGAGAGATTGAATAGTCAGGCCATCTGCCAAACTGCTTTTGAATTCTGGTGCTGGAGGAGACTCTTGAGAGTCCCATGGACTGCAAGAAGATCCAACCTCTCCATTCTGAAGGAAATCAGCCCTGAGTGCTCACTGGAAGGACAGATCCTGAAGCTGAGGCTCCAAGACTTTGGCTACCTCATGAGAAGAGAAGACTCTCTGGAAAAGACCCTGATGTTGGGAAAGATTGAGGGCACAAGGAGAAGGGGATGACGGAGGACGAGATGGTTGGATAGTGTTCTCGAAGCTACCAGCATGAGTTTGACCAAACTGCGGGAGGCAGTGGAAGACAGGAGTGCCTGGCATGCTCTGGTCCATGGGGTCACAAAGAGTCGGACACAACTAAATGACTAAACAACAACAACTGCCAAACTTTGATCAATCAACACATAATTATCTTTTATCAGTAGAGACCTGATCAATAGATAGTCAATTTGCCATTTCCATTCCCAGGAGTCACATTGATTAACGATAATCAAAGCCTTCAAGGCTGAAGCTCACGAAACAAATTAATGTCTCCACTTAAAGGCACTATGGAGAGCATGCTACCCATCCCTCACACTGTTAAATGTAGATTGCAACATTTCCTGACTTCTTGTCATTGGATAATACAGAAGAGGGAGGACTTTAATGTTATGAAATGTACTTTATTTTTTATGAGAAACCCAAAGGCCGCTCATCAGAGCTTGGTGCAAAATTGTGTGAGTGTAGACGAGTCAAGTAATTATGTGCCCCATAAGCCACACACTGTATTATTATTATTATTATTATTATTATTATTATTATTATTACTACTACTGCTACTGCTACTACTATTTTAAAAAAAGGTCACCCAAAAATAATATTGTAGAAATAGAAAAAGTTCAGAAAAGGTCAATCAAAATGATCAAAGGGATGGATCAACTCTCCTACAAGGAAATGTTGCAGCTTTTGGGACTTTTTAGTTCAGAGAAGGTGAGAAAGAGGTGACACAATATAAGTTTATACAATTCTGCACAGCATGGAGAGAACTGGGAACCGCAGGAGGAAGAGAACAATGTGTTTGGCTCCTGTTCGCGTTCTTCCCACAAGCATCTGGTTAGCCACTGTGAGAACAAGATGCTGGCCACTGGCCTGATCCAGGAGGCTGTTCCTATGTTCTTAAATACAAATTACCGCTGGGAAGAGTGCAGAGAGAAGAAACTGTCAGTTTTCAATTCTTAGTACAGAATGTATGTAGAGATCTTTCCTATCCTGATTAGTTCAAGAGGGTTCTAGAAGGTTTCTTTTCTGTGTGAAAGAAGGTTTATTTCTATGTGAGAGAAACAGGAAGGAGGTTTTTGTTTGGGTTGTTTTCCTTCTGGGAAGCTGTGTACAGCTGGTTTAAACTGGTTCTGTTATCTTTCTATAAGGTCGTGCTGACTATAATAGTAAGGTCAGGAGGAGCCTGGCTTTCACTCGCTTTCTCTTTTCTGTCTCTTTGTTCCAGTCTGATGTTCTGTATGCTTAGTGTTAGCCTTATCAAAAGTTTGTAAGTTTTATTGTTTTTGCTGCAACTGGATTTTTTATGGACTGTGCCAGTCCTGAATGTTTTGGATTTGTGACCATTTATGCTCATTTGCCTTCAGTAGAAAGTAAAAACTCTGCTGGATGAAGTACAATTGCCTCTGGTCTATTTTTTATTACTCTGCTACGTGTTTAAGTTTTTTCCTCCTCCAGTGCTGGCACAACAGAAACGCCATGGTGCATCTGCAGCAGCAGAACCAGACGCCTTCATCTGCCCCAGCTGCAACAAAACATGTCTCTCCCATATCGGTCTCTGCAGCCACAGCAGGTGCTGTAACTCTCCAACAGTCTGACTTCACCCCTCCATTGTCTCCCGAGACAGATGGATGCCAACAACAGCAAAACGTAGGAAAATGCAGAACCACATACCCGGTTGGGAACGTTAGAAGAGCAAAATATCCACCGAAATTGATTACTATTTGAAAATTTGTCATTTCCCCAAATTCTTTGCAAAATGTGCTTTCTGATATTTGTTATATATTTATCTTACCTGTTAGTTTGTGGTATTTATTGTTTCATAATAAAATTAATAATAAAGTAAAAATAAATTACCATATTCTAAAGAGACTCAAAAGACTAGCACAGGATGGAAGCAAGCTAGATACCTTTGCACTGAGCTCTTTTTAACATGGTGATTACTTGAGAAGTTTCCGTTTGCTTCAGATTACAATTGCATCATACAAAGGCTGCTATGTTTGGCATTCCAGTAACTATTGTTTTCAATATAACTTCATCATACCTTGAAGCATTTTAATCTGTCAGGTGCTGCATCGTGAATGATCTCTAGGAAACATTAGTCAAGCAACAGCATGAGGCAAATGCCATAACCTCTGCTTATAGAAAGAAGAATATATTTTCATATTTATACTGCACACACTATCAGATGAGTTCGTGTAATAAGTGGGATATATCACTATTTATCTTTATAGCATTGTATGCTGAAAGAATTTTTTAAAAAGAAATAATGGGAGGGGATATTTTAAAATTAAAAAAGAAGATAAAATGTGGGTGGGAAATTCCCTCCGACCGTCTAGAAAATGTTGAGATTATTGTCATCATTATATTTATTTATATCCCATTTCCCCACCCCTCCAAATACGGATTCAATGAAGCCTGCTGATAAACTAGAAACAGCTAAAACACAGGGGGAAATCAATCATTAAAAAAGAGTTGGACGTTAACAGAAGTGTGTGTATGTGCTTTATTAAAACATTACAATAAAAACATCACCACATCAGCCCATTCCTTAAAAAACAGTCAGTTCCCATATCGTGGAAGAACTAATAAGTCTTCATCCGCCAGCTGAAAAAGCCAGTGTAATTTCTCTAGGAACTAAGAAACTTCCCAAAGCCTATAAATTCCTATGCAAAATGGGGACCTGAGCTGCCTACCTGTTTCTCAACGACTGGAGGTAAATGACGATTGTCCTCAGGCAATACAGGTGTGAGGCAGCCCAATTCCAGAAGTTGCCATGGAGAGGGCAAATGAAGATTGGCAGTGTTCATGGGAGAATTCTATAGGGCAAAAGCCGGAGCTCTGCTTGGCATGCAGAAGGCCCCGATTCCTGGCATGGGGGGGGGTGGAGGGAATGGGGTTGGCATTTACAGCCCAACTCTCCATCAAGGGATTCAGTGTCCCCCAAGTCTGTCAGAGAAACATGAGTGGAGGCAGGAACCAGTAGAAATTTTAAAAGGAAGATCTTTAATTTTCTGTTGCAACAGAGTGCCCTTGCAAGGATGTGAGGACCTGAACAAAGGAGCGTAATAACTTTTAAAGGCTTTAGATATTGCCCAGCCCCTTAGCTAAAGGCCACCCAAAAGCATCATACAAGCATCACAGAAAAAGGTGGTCAACAACAGAAATTTGAGAGTGTAGCTTGTCTCCTGCCTGTCAAGATAATATTTGCTGATTGTCTTTCCTTGCTACTCTGGTCCATTCCTTTGAAATGGTAAATATCTATTTATAGACAGAAGATGCTCTTTCAGTCGGTCTGCTTTGGCTTTAACAAATACTTGCCAGACCTGTTTCACAGAGGTTTATCTATTAACAGGATTTAAAGGATTTGTGAGTGAAACAACTATTGGGAAAGGTTTTCAAAAATGAGCCTAGATGGCTTTAGGATTGCTCTCTGTACTCAAATGAAGTAATTTTTCTCGGGGATAGCACACACATGGAGAACAAGTGGCCTTCCATATGTTGTTGGACTCCCAATTCCCATCTTCCCTGACCATTAGGCAAGCTGATGAGAATTGGAGCCCAACAACATCAGGCAGACCACAAGTTCCCCACTTCTGCTGCAGGTCTTGGAATAATGTTGGCTTCAAAAGGTTTTTTAAGTGGCAAGAATTGTGAGACTCAATAGCAGAGAATCTGCTCTGCATGCAGAAGGCCTCAGGTACAATCTTGAGGTGACTCTAACCCTGTCCCCAAATTAGTGGGACAACACACACTCAACTTATTGCCTCTGGGTGTGATTAGGTGAAAACCCAGTGGGTTCAGAAGACAAATAACACATCATCCAGGTTCTGTACCAAAATCTGGACATGTTACTCCCCACAGGACCTCCCGAATCAAGATATCTGGCAACAGAGCAGGTGAGTCCAGACCAGAGCCTGCAGTGGCTGACTGACTGATGCCATGCCAGGTCCATGTGGGTAATGCCAAGCCAGCTAGGACTATAAACACACCTCACACAAAGCTGCTCCTGTTCATGCTCTCCCCTGTGCGCCCATTGTGGGAGGCAAAGGACTTCTGGGCTTGAGCTTTATCTGCCAGGAATTAACCCGGAGAGTCCTGCTGCCATGGCGAATCAAACAGGCATATCTCCCTTCGCTGAACTCAGTGGCGACGACTCGCAGATCCTGGCTGGGCAGCAATTCGAAGCCTGGCAGCGAGTGAGAGAGAGGCTCTCCATCTTTATACCAGCTGGAAGCGGGAAAAGGCAGGAGTCAGAGGGAGGAGACTAGCTCAGCCCCACAATTCACATCCTCACCAAAACCACATCTATTATGTACTGAGTTGAATAGGATCCAGAATGCAGCAGTCTGATTGGTCCTAGAACAATAAGATCCAGAATGCAGCAGTCTGATTGGTCCGCAGGAGCCACCCAATCCAGCTCCAGGTGGAAGTGAATCTGCAACCTGATTGGCCTACAGGAGAATCCCGGAATTAGCCAATCATGTGGGGCCCATTGTGTAAATAATGTAAATAATGTATATAAAGCAGACGTTTTGGGGGAACTTCCATTCCTCGCTGAATAAACGAGCTGAATAAAGAGCATGAAATCCATTCTCAACTCCGAGTATATTTCAACATCCATTTGCTCCTCTGCATTTCACATGCTAATATGGCAAACTTCCCTACTTCAGGCTAGGGAAATGTGGGATTACCCTCCCATATGTATTCTGTCACCTAACAGCGCCTTGTTTCATTAGGGACCTATCCACAAGTGGTAACGTTGAGGTCGGGTGTTCACTGCAGTAACTGGTAATTGCGAGTTAAATATTGTCTCCAGTTCTTGCGGGTTGGAGCGAACACTCCACCCTTGAGCTTGTGGCTACTCTCGTTTTCCTACATTGCTGTGGGTTCCATTGATGAGCAGGCTAACAGCCTCCTGCTCTGGACCTACAAAGTGAGTAACCTTGCCTTATATTAACCAATAACTTATTAAACAATAAGACCTTAACACTTGCCATAAGTGACAGCAAGCAAAGACCAGTTAGCTTAGTTCATGCATAGGCAAACTAAGGCCCGGGGGCCAAATCCGGCCCAATCGCCTTCTAAATTCAGCTCGCGGACGGTCTTGGGAATCAGCGTGTTTTTACATGAGTAGAATGTGTGCTTTTATTTCAAATGCATCTCTAGGTTATTTGTGGGGCATAGGAATTCGTTCATTTTTCTTCTCCAGCCCCCCACAAGGTCTGAGGGACAGTGGACCAGCCCTCTGTTGAAAAAGTTTGCTGACCCCTGGCTTAGTTGTTTAGAGTGTGGTGCAAGGTTGCAGATTCAATCTTTGTGTGGATTCATGTTCCAGCACTGCAGGGGGTTCGACAAGATGATACTTGGGGCTCCTTACAACTCTTTGATTCTATGAATCCCAGCATAAAGTTTGGCAGGGGTGTGAGAGTACCATCAATTTAAATCAGGGGTGGGCAACCAGTGACCCAAGAACCACACGTGGCCGTTGACAAAATTCCATGTGGTCCTTGGCCTAATTCCATGCAAGTGGGGGGGGAGGGGGAAAGGGGATGGCAGAGAGGGGGAAGGGGGTGCCCTGGTCACTTCCGGTCTGGCCTCCTGCACTTTGGGGTTCAATCCTGCTGCCCTGGGAACAAAGTGTTATAGGAAAAAAATGTTCCTTTTCCCTTAGGTGGTATCCAAGAGCCCATATAGAGTCCTTAAGTGGGTTCCCTTTTGGTGGGAGAAAATAACAGAGGCCAACAAGAGAATGTTGAGAAGCAAAGTGGATAGTAAGCCTGAACTTTATTAAACTGTTGCAACAGGGTCCCCAGTCAACACACACAGGAGGGAGGAGAGAACCCTGAACACTGGCTTGCAAGCCCTTATATAGACTTTTGAAATTGCTCACCCTGTAGCTCAAGACAACCACCCTCTAAAACATCATACATACATCACAGAAGGAGGCAGTCTACAGCAGAAATCCTGTCTGCCAGGATACCCGATAATGGTCACTGATTGCTTTACCTGGGCAGCCTGGCCATTCTTTTGTGATGGTTAATACTTTTAGTTCCTGAATCCAGGTCACAGGCTCACCCTATTCATACACAAATATGCCCTTAAGACGGGATTTGTAAGCAAAAAGACAAAGGGAAGGCTTTCCCCATTTCCTCCCTCCTTGCAGAGAAATATATTGAGGACAATTTGGGAGATACCAATGACAAACTTAGTTGGTCTTTAAGGTGCTACTGGAAGGAATTTTTAAATTTTGTTTTGACTACGCCAGACCAACATGGCTACCTACCTGTAATCAAAATGGTTTGGGAGAGTCAAAATGACTTCAGAATTGCTCTCCTGTACTATTTCAGACACTGTGGTTTATATACACTTATGTATGTGCTTGCCTTGTACATTTATGAACGTTTATTTTATATTTGGGACCTTAGAATTCTTATAACAAAAGGTTCCCATGCTTGTTTTAAATGTTTTGGAACATATTTTGGACTGTGCTCTTAGCATGCAGTGAAGGGAGATGTCTCTCCTATATCTTGCCTACAACCCCGCTGCCTACCACCCCAACCTCATGCCCACCATATTGTCCACTGGCCACAGAGAGAAGTTGGGTTAGGGAGGTGGGCAGGTGGATTGCTGCAGCCTTTGGGGCAGGGTGGGAGAGAAATCACAGGGTTTCTTACTGTGGCGTTTGCCCCTAGGATGCATCAAGGAAAGAGTTAAAAATGGGTGTGATGTGATTGGCCAGTGAGAATGCAAGGGGGGAGTAAAAGATAGAATGGGAGGTTTTGAAAAGTCAGTTGAGGTTTGGGAGTTGGCAGTTGAGGTTTGGGAGTTGGGAGTTGAGGCTTGGGTGTTGGAGAAGGAAGAGGGTGGGATACGCAGTGGGTTGGTTGAGTTGTATTGTGAGAGAGTGAGAGGAATTGTTAGGGAGTTAGATAGATAGTTGGGAATAATTCAGTTTGAAGTTGTAGGAACTAAGATTTAAGAAACTGACAAGAGAAAAATAAACCGAAACCATACGCTTATTCCTGCATTTAAAAATAAACTTGATTATTTGTTTATGTTAACAACTGTCTGGACTCTGTGTGTCCCCGTGAGAAGCGGGGTGGTGGCAGCGAAGAAAGCAACCGCAGTGGTGTCACAGGGTCAATAGACCGTGAAACGTCCGGGGGCCCTGTGTGATCGCCACACTTACTTCTCCAGAGCTCTAAAAGAAACATGCACCGTGCTCAGGTCAGGAGGCAAATATTATTTACCGCACTGGCCAGTGTTGCAGAGTCTGCTTGAGAATACACACAGGGGTTCTCACCTGGCTTGCAAGTGCAACCTGGAAGAGTTCAGTCCACAGCGGAAGGTGATGACTTTGCCCTTGGAAATGTATCTGGTGTGAACGTGCGACGGCCGAACAGGCAGGGAGGAGGCGGTGGTGGCCGCAGAGTGCTCTGTAAGAAAGAGAGAGACATGACTGTTGCTATTTTGGGGTGGGATTCAAATTCAGGTTACGTAATTGAAGCTGATTTGGAGCTCTTGCACAACAAACCCTCACTCCCCCTTCAAAAAATCAGAGAGCCCACTGCAGAGCGAGAGCAGCAAGGAGCGCCTGGTCTCACCAAAGCAGGCATTACAGATCCTGGGGCAATGCTTCTTCATGAAGGCTCGCCGTCGGTGTGTGCAGAAGCCTTTTTTGGCCCACAGCTGGCACTGCCTCTTCTCATCCACACAGCCTGCAAATTGAGGAGGGGGGGATCACACATAAAGCAGCTGTGTCTATACCTTGGTTGAAATAGATCTGGCTTCAGGGAGCAGAGGAGGTTTCAAGTTGAATTAAAATATATGAAGCTGAATATATATATGTATATATACGTGTGTGTGTGTGTGTGTGAGCTGAATTAAAATATATGAAGAAATTCATTTCTGTCAATTCTGGCTTAAATAGTGATCACAGTTTTCCATCTCACTACAAATGTTGATTAACTCGCAGTTCTTAATTTTGCACACATTTAAACTTTGATGAAATCCTTACATTTCATTTTCACTTGCCTTCACTATTCGAGTTGTTTTTCTCTACACCTGTGTGTATATAACACCTGCCAGCTTAAGATAAGAAAATGAACCCTGCTTGATCAGACCAAAGGCCCATCAAGTCCTCTTGCATCCTGTTCTCACCGTGGCCAACCAGATGTCTCAATGCAAAACACCTGAGCGCAACAACTCCTGACTTGAGATATCCAGCAACGGGTACTCAGAGCCTCTGACAGTGGAGAGAGAATGTAGCCATCCTGGATTGGATGAGGTGGGTTTTTAAACCATAAAAAACCTGTTTGGCTGTAAGGTGCCACAATGTTTTTTGCTACAGCAGACTAGCATGACTGCTCCTCTGTGGTCATCCAAACTCACAAGTGCCGTCTTTTAGCTCTGGCCCAACAGGAGTTGTAGACATACTATTCAAAGCCTTCTTGAACCTAGTCCAAAACAGGCCATCAACCTGCCCAAGCCAGCTGGAGAGCATTGCCCCTTCCTGCCTCAACTGGACCTGAAAGTCAGTCTCAGATTAAGGGCTGAGAGGGATGAAACAAGTTTGCATTTGGGCAGAAATCAAAACTGGAGTTTGGAGGTAGGCTGGGAAAGTTTGCTAAAATGATTCTGATAACAGAAACAGCTGCATAAGACTGTGAGATGGATTGCTGACTCCCTCGGCCTCTGGCCTACAGCTGCCTGCGTGTACAATTTAACAAATCCATTACAGAGCTAATCTAGGAAGGTTATATTATTACCACCAATAACAGGTGTTGTGAGTTGTCCCTGTGCTTATCCTACATATTGTATAGGATACATATTGTGAAACCAGGGGCAGCCCATCCTGTTTCAGCACCCGAGAAAAGGTGAGGCATGAGCAAAGGAGTGACAATCTCTGCACAGGACAGGTGCTCCCAAGCTGAACAGGGAAGTCTACTGGTACCAGATGTTGGAGCTTACTGGTTTGGAACCGCCTGCCAGGTGTGCTTCTCACCGTACAGCCGCTGTATGGCCCAGACGTCATCCTGGCCAATGCGCCACGTCCTACTGTAAGTGGCGTTGGGGTGCATGAGGGCGCGGGCGTCCCGGGAGTGCCAGAGCCCCAGGGCATGGCCAATCTCATGAGCTGCTACTTGCATCAGGTCATTCAGCCAGACGCCTGCCAAAGAGAGAAGGCAAGAGAAAAAGAAGAAGAGGACCGGAATTCCTCTGCCACCATTGCCTGGCATCTCTGCAGGCCAGCTCCAAAGAGAAGCCCACACAGAAAGTTATAGGAACCTCTGGAACAACATCCCACCAGTCTCACTCTCTTCTGAGAGTGATGGAGAACCTCTAGGCTTCCAAATGTGTTTATTGGAAAGCATTGATATACCACTTAATATTTCAAAATAGTGGTGTTGTTAGGCTCCAGCCCTCAACCCTCTCAACAGACCTGCATGGGGGCAGCGGGTGGGCTGCGTATCTGAGTGTCTGTGCAAGAGCCAGTGGCCACATTCACTGCTGGATGCAGCCCCTGGAGAGTTGACATGGGGTGAATGTGGCCCCTGCTTTGTACAGCAAGGTGCATTCAAGCCACACTAAAGTCAAGTGTTTCTACACACAGACTCCTTCCGTTCAGATAAGTCAGAGGCAATATCACAGTTCAGATAGGCAAAGACATTTGAGGCACATGCAGAGTTGTGGTCTGCAGAGAGGGGGCGTGGCCTCCTCTCCAAGGGCCAGCTAGAGAGGCCCCTGGGGCCACATGTGGCTCCCCACCCCATAGCAAAAACCATCCACGCTCTTGCCCTCACCAAAACGTGTAGACGCTACTTTTTGCATGGTACCTTGCTTCCAGCTGAAGCGGGAGCGTCCCAGAATCCAAAATTCATGATTGTCGAAGTGGATCTCGCCGCGGGGAGGGAGGAAGGCATGGGCCAGCTCCCCATTGAGCCCATCGAAGCAAGGGTGCAGCGGGGAGAACCAGCAGTCGGTGTGGTTGAACGTGTAGAAACCTGCTTGGCAGCAGCCAAGAAGACAGAGGGCTTGGTTATTGCCAGCATTTGCTCCCATAACGCAGTGCACAAAGTTTCCGTCATTTATCCCAACAATCCAGCAAGGTAAGATAAGAAGAGAGAGAGAGAGAGAGAGAGAGAGAGAGAGAGAGGACCTGGCAGAGGATTTGCCAACCTGGTGTTCTGGACAGCAGCTCCCAGCAGTCCTAGGCCAATCTAATGTTGTTGTTGTTAAGTCGTTTAGTCATGTCCGCCTCTTCGTGACCCCCTGGACCAGAGCACGCCAGGCACTCCTGTCTTCCACTGCCTCCTGCAGTTTGGTCAAACTCATGCTGGTAGCTTTGAGAACACTGCCCAACCTTCTCGTCCTCTGTCATCCCCTTCTCCTTGTGCCCTCCATGTTTCCCAACATCAGGGTCTTTTCCAGGGAGTCTTCTCTTCTCAAGAGGTGGCCAAAGTATTGGAGCCTCAGCTTCACGATCTGTCCTTCCAGTGAGCACTCAGGGCTGATTTCCTTAAGAATGGATACGTTTAATCTTCTTGCAGTCCATGGGACTCTCAAGAGTCTCCTCCAGCACCATAATTCAAAAGCATCAATTTTTCGGCAGTCAGCCTTCTTTATGGCCCAGCTCTCACTTCCATACATCACTACTGGGAAAGCCATACCTTTGTTGGCAAGGTGATGTCTCTGTTTTTTAAGATGTTGTCTAGGTTTGTCATTGCTTTTCTCCCAAGAAGCAGGCATCTTTTAATTTCGTGACTGCTGTCACCATCTGCAATGATCAGGCCAATCTAATACCATCCAGTAAACTGCTGAGGTGAAGATTCGAACCCATAGATTCAAGTTACAAGAAAGGAGATTCCAACTAAACAAGGGGTAAACCAGAAAACAGCTTATCTCCTGAGTTTACGCTAATAAGACTCAGAAACGAGAGGAGTTAGGAGTCCAACACTGTTTACTGCAAAGCAATAGGTTACAATGGGATAGCTCCGCTAAGGTTGCAGTGATTCAGGCAGTGGTATTTATAAAGTTTCAAACAAAGCATTTCAATTTCCACCAATCATATACATCATTACCTCATTTAAGTTGTTAGACTAATCATATGCATAAGCATTGGCTGTTTCTACTGACTAAGCTCTGATTCCCACAGTATTCTGCTATGACCCTGCATGAATACATTGTGTCAGTGCGCATGTTGGGAACCTGTGTTACATGTAGCCATTTGCATCATGTAGCAACTTATGTTCTAGCTTTATGCTGTATCTTTGTGATTTACAAATTAGCTGTATTTCTGCCCCATTTGGGGGGGGGGCACTTGCAGAATCAGCAGTTTCTTAAAGTAACAGGCTACCATAACTTCTCTATCAGAAGCATACTCAAGGATTTACAGGGGTACACATTATTGCATTGATTGTGGCCCTTTGGGCCACTGCCACAAACATAGAATTTGTAGTGTTGGAAGGGACCACAAGAGCATCGCAGGAGGTTGGACTACATGATTCTCCCACAGCCCACTGCCAACTCTCTGCTCATCAGCAGGGAGCCCTTGGTGGAAGAGACCAAATTTGCTCAGTCAGTCAGATTTTGCTTGGACTTGAGTTAGTTGTGAGTCTGCGATTGGTATCGTGGAATCCAACAGGTGGTGTTCAACTAACTTTTACTCAGAGTAGACCCACTGTAATTAACAACCATGTCTAAGTTTGAGGCATTATTTCCAATGAGTCTACTCAGAGTAAAATGCAGTTGATTACTACCCAAGATGTGTGAACATCTGAAGAGGACTTGGCTGACTTCTGTAACTTTTTCCTTTTCCTTCATGCCAAAATCCTATCCATTTGATATAAGCTTTAACAGGTATTGTGTCATGTCTTCCGACATCTGCATTGTAAACTGCATTGCAATGCATTTGGTGTGGGAAGTCTTCTCTCTGGTCCAGCAGAAGTTCATTTAACTGTCACTTGGGGCCTTAACTGACAGCTGGTGTCAGAATTCTCATTATGAATAACAAGGTTTGAAGGGACTCATATTTCAATTGGTGGGTTCAGGTTTGGAATTTTCAGTTAGACAGTGTGATTGGCTGGAGCTGGACTAAGAGGGGCCAGAAGAATGGTATATATAGCCAGGAGCTGGGGAGAAAGGAGTTAGCTGGAGTCAGCCAGAAGAAAACAGCAGAGAATCAAAGGAAACAGAGGAAGACCTGAGAGGCAGGTGGAGTGCCTTAGTGGCAGAAGACTTAGAATCATAGAATTGTAGAGTGAGACAGGGGTTCTCCAAGGTCCATCTAGTCCAACCCCTTTCAATGCAGGAATCCTTTGCCTAACGTGGGGCTCAAACTCAGGACCCTGAGATTAAGAGTCTCGTGTTCTGCCAGATGAGCTATGGAGCTGCGTCACGAGACAGAGGCTGAAGAGACGGTGGGGGAACCTGTCTGCAGCACTTGAGGGGAGCCGTGAGAAGCAGCGTGGGACGTCAGCATCTGGTGACTGGTAGGAAGAGGACCAGAGGGAAGACTTCCAGGGCAGGGCAGCAAAGCAAACTTGAGCTTCAATAGGTCAGTAAACACTTGGGAAAGGAGCTTTCCAGCAGAGGGCTCCGTTATCCCGCTGGTGAGGTTTAACCAGGGGGTGGAGATAATAAAGCGGTAATTTGGCTAAAGGGTTTTTAATAGGGGGGGTGAACTGCTTCCTTCAAGCTGTCCTGAGACAATAAGTAATTGCCATTTCAAGTGACAGTTACAAGTTTTTACGATTACAATATCTTTATTGTCATTGTCCCTTGCGGAACAATGAAATTGAAAAACTACATAAAACTACATAAAACTACCACAAAACTACATAAAAACTACATAAAACATCCTAAAACCCCTAAAAACTCTAAAACCCCATTTTAAAATACACTATACTATAGAGACCCCTTATGCTGCGTTTAGAACCAGAATTGCATTAGCGTAGAAACTGTTTCTCAGGTGGCTAGTCCTGGCCTTTATAACCCTATACCTTCTTGGGTTGACTCATCCAAAGAGCCAGTGCTATTTTAAAGGGACCAGATAAGCTTGGGCAGAGAATTATCTTGTAATAAATAAATGCAAGTATTTCATTTATTCAATTTATTTATTCAAATACCTTTGTTAAATATTGTATCTGTACCTCACTGGTTTAATATTACTCCTGTACCTCACAGCTGCCAGGTTACTGGGGGAATAAGTTAGACTGAACGGTGGTAGCAGAACCAGTTTAAGAGAACCATGGAGGTAGGTGTTAGGTTTTGTTTTTGTGGGGTAAGAGAATGCCGTGCTTCCCTGTTCTGCAGACCAGGAGCCAAGCAAATATGAGACATTCAGAAATCTCCTTTTATTGAAGATTTATGGACTGAATGTTTGCCCACACAAAAACAATTCCATTCCACCTGGCAAGCTAGCATGTCAGGCAGAAAAGCCATCTCCTTGAGATTATTTATTTTCTGTGTGCTGGAACTTTTTCTGGAGGAGCGTTCAGTCCTGTGATCCCCCCCCCACCAGCAAACTGAAGTGGTACAGGCCAGAATCAGGTTTCCCTGCCTCACTGAGAACTAAGCCATAATTTAGGGGGTCTCTGGGAGAAATTGTAGAACTATAGAATCGGAATGCAGGAAGAGAGAGAAGAAAGCAGCAGAAAGAACAAAAAATGATGCTTTCATTTTAAAGGTCTTATATCCGTTAACACCAGAGCCTTTTCTCCTTTGCATTTTGAGGCTCTGAAGAAGGGTCTAACAACACGTGGGGTGTATGTGTGTTGTGAATAAATTTCTCCAGCCTCCCTACTAGTGATTGGCAAAAGTGCAAGAAGTCGAGTCTAAATGAATACAGACATGGTCTTTATCTTAGAGCAGGGGGTGTTCCAACATGGTGCCTGCAGAGGCCATTCTTGATGCCCTCAGGGGTTCCTCTCCCCTGCTGAAATTAGGATTATTTTATTTATTATGTTTATTTATTAAATTTACACATCACCCTTCATCAACCACCCCTTAGGGCAGCTCACAGAATTGAAAGAAGCATTGTATTGTAGTCAAGAGAATAGGTTCTGAGCCCCTGTCCTATGACCCGGGTGCCTTGATGCAACAAAAAATATCTGAGAAAAGGTGTGAATCCCACAATCATAGATGGGACAAAGATGTAGCATCACCAGACTCTCAACCAGGGGTAGCCAACATTATGTATCAGACTCCCATCGGCTTCAGCCAGCATGACCAGTGGCCAGTGGCCATGGGAATGGTTGCCTACAGCATCTGGAAGGCAACATGTTGGCAATCTCTACAAACCATTTCCTTGAACCAAAGCAGGGCTAGGAATCCCCAGCTTATTTTATGTCGGATATTTGTCGCTTACCAAATCTCCCTTCAGAAACACAAGACACAAGTCATTCTCCTACAGCCCCTCTGTTTAAGTAACAATCACCCATTTAGACCAACATTTTCTCTTGTTCTCCCCCACACTCCTGCATCCAGGCGAAATAAATCCCACTCCTGCTGCCTCTCGCCATGTGTCTTCCATTCCCTCTGCTGCCTTTTTCATCTCTGCTGAGCTCCTTTGAACTTTCTCCAGCTAGCCCAGATGAAATAAATCTGCCAGGGGAAGTCTCTCTTCCGCTCTTTGGGTCATGCCAGAAGCAGTTTGGAAGAGACGTTAAAACAGTAGCAAAAGGGAGGGGAAGGAGGTAGAGAAGCACCAGAGGCGGACTTTGGTCTTTCAAATTTCAGCGGTGCCCTGTGCAAGGTCAAAATTTGGTTGTTGTGTCCCGTCCCCCGCCTTCCATTCTGCACATGCCTTGTGTCATAGTTGCAAGGCCCTCTGGCACTTCCCTCAGCTCTTCGCCCAGGGCAGGGGAACCAGTTGTGCTGAGCTAAATCCACATCTGGGAGCACAAGGCAGACCAAGCCACAGCTTCTGGGCACCATCACAGGCACTTTCTAATATTTCCAGGGCAGTCCCAACCTTGAGCGTTTTCACATATGGAATAAAAATCAAAATGGCACCACTACACAGTCACATATGTGATATGCAGAAATAGATCTTGGAGACGAGAACATCACAACCCCTTCTAAGATATACCTGCCCTATCAAAGGCAGTAAGGCTCTGAATGCCAGTTGCCCTCAGGTCCTGCCTGGGGGCTTCACATAGGCATCAGCCCGGATAGATCACTTGGTTACAGCGTGTTGCCGATAACACCAAGGTTGCAGGTTCGATCCATGCATGGGACAGCTGCATATTCCTGCATTACTGGGGGTTGGACTAGATGATCCTCAGGGTCCCCTACAACTCTACAATTCTGTGATTTCAATGATCTGTTCAACCACTGCAAGAGCAGGAATGCTGAACTAGACTAGATGGGCCTTTGTCTTGATGCAGCAGCTGGGAGCGCCTGAGGTTCTTACCTGCTCCTCAAAACCATTTCTGGAAGCAACAGCTTCACTTTCCACTTGGAATATGAAAAGCAACTAGGAAACTACAGTGACAGAGGAGCTGGTGGGAAAATGACTGACAGTAAGGGAATGGGGTGGTGGGCATAATTAGAGGAGTGGCCCCTCCAGACTGGTGTGCAATGGCAGGTGCCTTGGGCAAGATATTCCTGACACAGTAATATTTCATTAGGGATGGGTTCATTATACAGCTCCTACCTATAGTGATGTCTGCCAGCTGGGTAGGGGCCAAACGCCGGAAGCTGAGGGGAGAAACATCGCTCCACATGCGAAAGGCGCTCGCTATGGCTCGCTCGGTGTCCACCTTGTTGAGGGTGCTGGGGAACTGTACAATCCTGCAGCCAGAAAGAGGTACAGAGAATAAGCCAGGAGAAAAGCATAACCAGGAACATTATGAGCAGCGGAAGACTGGGGTGATTTCAAACTATTGGGCTGGTAGGTTCTTCCACCAGGGGGTGCTGTAGGGAGGATACAATTCTCAAATGGTCAATCTAGCCAGTATTTTTTGGGTGATGCTATTCACCTCTCTTTCTCGCTCTTTCCTGATGGCAACCACAGCACTTTCATTGAAATATGAATACTGTCACGTTACCACCACCCCACGCGCAAAAAACCACTGAGTCTAGCCATACATACCAGTGGCAAAATCCACAGGGAGGGTGCCAGTACCAAGAAGGCCTTCTGCCTGGTTCCCTGTAACCTCACTTTTCGCAGTGAGGGAACCACCAGAAGGCCCTTGGAGGTGGACTTCAGTGTCTGGGTTGAACAACTGGAGTGGAGATACTCCTTCAGGTCTACTGGGCCGAGGCCATTTAGGGCTTTAAAGGTCAGCACCAACACTTTGAATTGTGCTCAGAAACACACTGGGAGCCATTGAAATCCTTTAGGACCGGTGTTATATGGTCCCAGCAGCCACTCCCAATCAACAGTCTAACTGCCGCGTTCTGGATTAATTGTAGTTTCCGAGTCACCTTCAAAGCTAGCCCCATATAGAGCGCATTGCAGTAGTCCAAGCGGGAGATAACCAAGGCATGCACCACTCTGGCAAGACAGTCTGCAGGCAGAGAGGGTCTCAGCCTGTGTACCAGATGGAGCTGGTAGACAGCTGTCCTAGACACAGAATTAACCTACACCTCCATGGACAGCTGTAAGTCCAAAATGACTCCCAGGCTGCACACCTGGCTGCACTTCTTCAGAAACACAGTTACCCCGTTCAGGACCAGGGAGTCCCCCATACCTGCCCACTCCCTGTCCCCCCCCCAAACAATACTTCTGTCTTGTCAGGATTAAACCTCAGTCTGTTAGCTGCCATCCATCCTCCAACATACTGATGATCTCTCCCAGCAGCTTCATAGATGTTAAAAAGCATGGGGGAGAGGATGGAGCTCTGAGGCACCCCACAAGTGAGCGCCCACAAGTGAGCGCCCACAAGTGAGCGCCCAAGTGAGCGCCCAGGGGTCTGAACACTCATCCCCCACCACCACTTTCTGGACATAGCCCAGGAGAAGGGAGCGGAACCACTGTATGACAGTGCCCCCAGCTCCCAACTCCTCTGGACAGTCCAGAAGGATGTCATGGTCGATGGTATCAAAAGCCACAACGGAGCAACACAGCAGCTCCCAAAAAAAATTCTTATAACAATACCTTGCCCTGTGACACTGTATTTAGTAAGCCTGCAATAACTAGGCTATTGGTTCCCCACCCCAAATAAACATGCTCACTTGTAGGTCAGATTCACGTGGTCCCATTTGTAGCCTAGAGGGTTGATTGCATAGCGCCTCCTTCTGGTCAAGCCTTTGTTGGGTTGCCAAGTAGCAGAAGCCACAACAGATTGGGCTGCTTCGTCCCCCTGTAAAAAAGCAAGGGCAGGGGAGGCCATTCAGCAAATCTTTTGAGCCATTCCAGCTGAAAGCCCCATTCTAGTCTTAAACTTGGAGGATCCCATGTTCTCCCCCCCCCCACACACACACACACTCACACACACACATGCCACTCCCCTTAACCTCAAGCTATGCAAATGCTAATCTTCCTGGCTGGCTGCCCTGTGGAGAAATTCCTCACCCACCTTTTGGGAGCCTCCAGCAAATTGAAGCTGTCAAGGAAAAGGGGTTTGTGAGAAGCTACCAGGGAGAGGGGGAGGGAGGCATGTGTGGAAGAAAGAATTTGAAGCTGCAGCCCTGTGCACACTCACCTGGGAGTAAGCCTCACGGAACTTCTGAGTCGCAGGCATGCCTAGGATTGCCCTGCAAAGCTCTTACCTTTGACCAGTCCCCTTTGCAACCTCTCCTCCCTCCACCATGAACTTGAGTGGAACTGTTTATTGTTTAATTTGAATCCCCTTTCCAGGGACAAATGTTTCCTCTCTGTAGAAAGCTGCTCCCATCTAACAGTGAAGAGACCCCCCTCTAAATTCCTCCCCCCCTCAATTCCTGTCAACCGCATTCCATCAGCTTCCCTTGCCAGGCACAGCCCCCCCCCCAACTCACCTCTGCCTCCACATCTTGCAGAATCCAAGGAGCTGCGGGCAGCAGAACGAATACAACTGCTGCTGCTCCAGCGGCTACTGCTGCTGCCCAGCCCCACTTTGACATTTTGGGGCACACAGGGAGCCTCGGAGCTGAAGGAAGTCCAGGACTCTGCATGGAGGCCACTCCTGCCAACGTCCTGGGCCTCTAGGATTCGCCCATCACTGCTGCCTACCCCATGAAGATGTGCAGCTTTGCAAAAAGGAGCCCCACTGCTGCCGCAAGACGGCCAGCCCCCAGCCTCGCCAGATTGGATCCATCTGTCCAAAATATACAGGAACAAAAGCAGGCGCCTGCTGGAACTTCCAGATGCAGACTCCCATCTCTTCCCTACGATCCAGAGAACCGCCAACATCCCAGTTCCTTGGCACCGCAACCACAAGGCGCAACGAATGTATGAAATTACACAGGAAGTTGCCACCCAGCCCAGGAGTGTTTGCTTGGACCGGCGATGGCTGTGTGTGGCTGCGTGCGGGGAATCTTTGCCAGCCCTCCCTTGAGATGTTGGGGGTTGACCCTGGGGCCTTCTGCATGCCAAGCAGATGCTCAACCACCAGGCTGAGGCCACCCCGCAGTTTGCCACAGCCAGTGTGGTGACAGCCACTGCTGTATTTGTTCTTTCCTTGATAGATGCAGGCAAATTCAGAGAGGATGAGCCTACCTGCAAAGCCATTTGGAACCTCTGCAGCAGACAAGGTGTTTTTGAATACCAGTTGTCAGGAACAAAAGAACAGAAAGCTGTTGGCTGTATTAGCTGAGCTTGCGAGATTCATCATGTGGCAGGTTGCAGAACTTGACGAACCTTCTGGCGGACCAAGCATAGAACTCTTTATTGCCTCCCTACAGCCTTAAAGCTGCCAGCCTTTCTCATCTGTTGCTGCAATATTTTTGGTGCTGAAACACAGGAAGAGGGATGAAGAGGAGAAGGCTGTACAGCAAGGTCAGAAAGGGGGAAAGGGTTTATTATATTTTGACTATTTTGTTGGAAGCTGCCCAGAGTAGCTGGGGAAACCCAGCCATATGGGCAGGGTATAAATAATAAATTACCACTACTACTACTACTACTACTACTACTACTACTACTACTGGAAGGCAGAAGGTGCAAGAGGGCTGGAACAGGAGCACCACAAACAAATGTGTTTGCAAAAAAGCAGAACATGCAGTATGCAAAACTGATGTAGATGTAACTCAGCTTCCAGCTGTTTCGCTTCTGAATTAAGTGTTTTGGTCACCATCCTTCATGCAAAGAGGACATCTTACCCCACCCTCCCCGGCATGAGAAGCATCTTGTCCTGCAGCCCTGGTGATGCCCTCCTTAATCTTACCTGCTGCTGTTTCTGTCTGAAGGGAAAGGGCGAGACTGGCAAGGCCTAGCCACGCATCCGTGTTGCCAGGCCTTCACCACTGGCAGTGCTCCCACTGTCACAAAACTCTCCCTTTCCAGACGTAGGTCTAGGGCTAAACCAAATGGAGTTACTGTTGGAAGACCCAGCAGTAGAGATTCAAGCATGCCAAAGAAAACATTAGAAGGGGAGGGAGGATTATTGTCATTGTCCTGTTGGGCTGTGTATGTGATAAAGGGGAGCCATATCGGGGTGAAGGTGTCTTCTTCTGTTTGTCCCCGTGTCAGTTTCAGTTTGTTAGTTAATTTTTCTAGTAGGGCTGTTTCCCATACTATTTGGTACCATTGGTCCATGCTTACTCCTGACAGGTCTCTCCAGTGTCTGGTTATGGTGTTTCTGGCTGCTGAAAGTAGGTGGGTTATGAGTTCTTTGTGGAGTAAATGGGCATTGTTGTCTTGGAAGATGTTTAGTAGGGCCAATTCTGGGGTGAAGACACGAAAACAAAGATCACCACAGCCAATCACAAACAAACAATCACATCCTAGGCCAACCCCAACCTCTCTCACCACCAAAGGAACACAAGTGAACAACACAAGCACGCTGACACCAAACTACATACATTAAGCATAATAGAAACACCGCTACCCCACCCCACCCCCATCCATCTCCCCTCCTTCCACCCTCCTTTCTTCTTCTTTTTTTTTTTTTCTTTTCTTTTTTCTTCTCCCCCTAATGCCTCAACAAATGAAATGGATTTGTAAAAATGTTACACGGGAAAAAAAAAAAAATACGAGGCACTACACTTACACTGTAAAACAAGAAAACCCTTAATAAAATATATTATAAAAAAAAAAAAAAGAAGGGGAGGGAGAAGCAACTGTTAGCAGTTAACAAGTATTGGCGCTGCTGCGATCAGGACAGAAGGGGGCGCTGTCCTCCAGCAAACCTCAGTGGCGTGGAAGGAAAGAATTGTAGAGCTTAGTGTTAAGCTTGCAGAAGATCTCAATTGCATTGCAAGGCACCTCTAGGCAGGACTGGCAAGATTCCCAACTGAAAACTCAGAAAGCCGCACTGCCAGTCAGTGCAGACGACACTGACAGATGGATGAATTCCCTGGTGCAATACAGGGCAGCGTCCCATGTTCACATTTTCGGCCTGTGCAAGCACTCGCCACATGTAGACGTCCTCAGGGCCTCTGTGTGGGCTGCAGTTGCAAGCAGAGTACCCAGCCAGCAGCTTTTGGAGAGTGCAGCATATTCTTGGTGCAGCCCCTCTTGCTCAGCAAAGGCCTGCCGTTTCCTGCTCCGAATTTGCACACTGCCTCTTACTGTCCCAGAATAGCTGCCCAGGCCAGAATCAACACTACAGACAAGCGAAGACTTGTGCTGCTTTGGCCTGCATGCAAAACCCTGGTTGAAATCTGCATTGAGATGGGGAGGGCATTATTTGCTATTTTTTCAAGCTCCTCTCGTTTCCTGCACTGTTTTAACCCCACCTCCTCTTCTTCCAGGTTCCTCTGTGATTGAGAACTCATCATGGTGGAGTTAGGACCAGACCTAAAATATAGGAGCCATGGAGGAGCTGTGATAAATTGACATGTTGAGGGAGGGTGGGAGGGAGGGAGGGAGGGAGGAAGGAAGGAAGGAAGGAAGGAAGGAAGGAAGGAAGGAAGGAAGGAAGGAGAGAGAGAGAGAGAGTTAGTTCCATCTGGTGCACCAGCCCTGCCAAATTTAAAGTTCCAAGCTTGCAAAAGTGCCTAAAAGTTGTTCTCTCACTCACGAGTAGCACGAGATCTTGCTAGTGGTACTGATGCTGAGCTGCTGAGCCATGGAAGGACCTTCCCAAAAGCTCAACAACTTTTGTGTCTGGATTTTCACTTCTTGAAATAATGGGAACCCTACATTAACTTTCTCATGCTTAATATTAAAAACAGGGTTTTGATGGATGAAATTAGCCTATTCCTAGTTTGGCACTTAAGAAAATTACTAAGGGTTCACTGTAAGCAGGGGACCGAGTCTGAAGTGGTTAGTTGTACTTGTTCAACTTCTTTCTAATGCTAACAGTTAATCAGCATGGAAATGTAAATAAAGTCACTTGAGCCTGGAAGTGAGATTGCCATAGTTTGTTGGTGAGGAAGTCATTGGATTCCATTTTTATTTAATTTATATATCCTGCCTTTCCTGGAAGGAACTCAAGCCAGAGTACATCAATATACTCCCCTACCCTTTTATACTTACGGTCACTAGATTGGGCTAGTTACTCTTAGTCTAACTTAGCCTATGTCAGCCTGTGAGCTTCATGGAAGTGTGGGGAGTTGAATTTGGGTCTCCCGGCATAAGGCTCTATAATAACCACTGTGAGCCTGCTGGCACGAAATTTGGAAAAATAACCAGCTCCATCTGCCCCAAGGTGTCTAGCACCTTCCCACCGAAGGTATCAACTGTGACACAGGCTCTGAATGACACCTGTCTCCTTTTGACCACTCAAACCAGTGTGCGAAAAAAAGCCCTTTAAATCTGAGTTGTTGCCTTATTCCCTACTCCTCGCATCAGGATCTGCTGATTCCCTTCCTACTACTGGGGTTCATCATCTGCCCTCAACCATCAGAACATGCCCATCTACATTATAATGCTTGTGAATAGTCTGAGAAGCCAGGTTTTTTTGGGTTTTTTTGGTCACGATAGGTAGCTTTCAGCCACAACACTCCTTAAAAAAAACAAAAAACCTGCCTTATCCCTTTGCCTTCTTCCTTTCCTTCCATTATTCATAAAACTTCTTGTACTTTGGCTACTGGGGTCTGCAGTGTGTGTTTGCCAAAATCTGGGAATCTAGTGATCTCCCATATGTCTAAGCCACTTGGGTTCATATAGGAGCGTAAGATTGCAGGTGTGAAAAAACAGTAAATGCTCTGATCCCTGGGAAAGACAGGGTGCGGTAGGCTGGTTCTGTGCATAGTGAGAGGGATTTGGCTGGGAAATGCAGGGTGCATTGTCTCAGGATTTTAGTATTTCCTAGAGCTCCCCTGTATTCCTTCCTATCTGGGTAGGCTAGGAGTTGAGAGGGAAGTAGAGGCAGCTATTTAAAAGGTAAAGGTAAAGGTACCCCTGTCCGTACGGGCCAGTCTTGACAGACTCTAGGGTTGTGTGCTCATCTCACTCTAGAGGCCGGGAGCCAGCGCTGTCCGGAGACACTTCCGGGTCACGTGGCCAGCGTGACGAAGCTGCTCTGGCGAGCCAGCGCAGCACACGGAACGCCGTTTACCTTCCCGCTAGTAAGCGGTACCTATTTATTTACTTGCACTTAAGGGTGCTTTCGAACTGCTAGGTGGGCAGGAGCTGGGACCGAACGACGGGAGCTCACCCTGCCGCAGGGATTCGAACCGCCGACCATGCAATCGGCAAGTCCTAGGCGCTGAGGTTTTACCCACAGCGCCACCCGCGTACCCGAGAGGCAGCTATTACTAGGTGATAAAGACAAAACTGGCCAACTCTCTGAGGCAGCTGTGCAACGAAAGATAAGCAGGCTCTAGTCTACTGAGCTTTCCGCTTCCAGCATGACCACTGCAATCCGCAAGCTGTCTGGCCATTCATTGGGCACCTCTGACAACTAGCCAAAGGCAGCTATATCTTGTAGCCTGCTAGGCATTTGACAGGGTAAGCCAGGGTAAGCCTGGCTGCAAAATCAAGTGGCTTATGACAGCCCCCCATAAACAGGCTGATGCATTCAGCGAGATGAATCACATTGTTTCTGTCCACTCTACCTGGCCCTGACCTGATACCCTGGATTATTCCCCTGTAATCTGCCAATCACCTATGTCACATACCTTTCAGGCTAGATTTGCCGTGAGAGACTAAGAGAAGCATGTGCAACCACCCACTGCTTGAACACTGCTCGCAGGCTTCACAGAGAATAAATCCCCCTTGTGGTGAAGCTCCTTCACAGCAGCAAGATAACATTTTCAATTGGAGCCTTCTATGACACTGCAGAATCCAGAATCCATTCACAACAGCAACATAAGGAACACCTCCACGCCACAGCCTAATGTGTAGAGTGATAGCATCCACTTTCTGGCTTGCCTGGAAAAGCAGGGGAGGTGGATTGGCTCAGTGAACTGCCACTAAACCCAAAAATACTAATAGGAAGGTTGAGCTGGTAAAGCACTAAAGCAGCTACATCAGAGCCCAAAGGGCACCAGGTTGGAGGAGGCTGCCCTATAGCAAAGTTATATGAAGAGAACAACCCTTTTTCAAGTGCAAAGTGAGCTTTGACTAAAAATCCTCTTCAAGGTTTCGTTTTTTGTAGGGTCCAGGACTGTGATGCGGCACAGTAGAATTCACTCTGGACATCTCCAGGGCATCTCCCTGCTGGCTGCCTGGTTTTTATAGGCAGTTTCTACTGTCTCAATAGTTATTGACCAATTTCCATAGTGAAGCAAAAACGAACATTTGAGCATAAGTTAATGCATCCAAGGCTGATCCTCTCCAAAAAACCTCAACATGCACTGGATATGACTCCCGTCAGTGTGATAATAACTGAAACACTTTACTCAAAAGACCTCTTCTCCACCTCGACCAATCACTTGTTATGACACAGCCCTGAAGGGAGGGATAGGCTGCAGTGTGACGTTCATGCTGTTCTTATGAGCTACAATAAAGCCCAACAGGTCTGGCTGGTGTGGCAATCACACAGGGCCCCCGGACGTTTCACGGTCTATTGACCCTGTGCCACCACTGCGGTTGCTTTCTTCGCTGCCACCACCCCGCTTCTCACGGGGACATACGGAGTCCAGACAGTTGTTAACATAAACAAATAATCAAGTTTATTTTAAGTGCAGGAATAAGCGTATGGTTTCGGTTTATTTTTCTCTTGTCAGTTTCTTAAATCTTAGTTCCTACAACTTCAAACTGAATTATTCCCAACTATCTAACTCCCTAACAAATCCTCTCACTCCCTCACAATACAACTAAACCAACCCACTGCGTATTCCACCCTCTTCCTTCTCCAACACCCAAGCCTCAACTCCCAACTGACAAATCTCAACTCTCAACTGTCAACCCCCAGACCTCAACTGACTTTTCAAAACCTCCCCATTCTATCTTTTACTCCCCCCTTGCATTCTCACTGGCCAATCGCATCACACCCATTTTAACCCTTTCCTTGACACTTCCTAGGGGCAAACGCCACAGCTGGTTCCCTAACGGAACTGAGAGTGCATGGCAGAACACTTCCCAGAAACCTGCACCGGGCAAGAACTCCACAGCAGTCATGTGGGGATTGTTTAGCAGAGAAACCTCAGTACTTTAACACAATGGCCTTTGTAGATGTGAGTTGTGTATCAGTAACAGAAATGTGCTTTTGTGGCAGTTCTGTGGCAGCGAGGAGGTGGTGGTCCCGAGTGCCAATGCTGTCAAGGCTTTGTTCTCCCTCAATTGTAGGCACTGACTGCAAGGCTGAAAAATACAGCTTGATTGCTGACACTATAGGCCAGAGCTTTCCAAACTGTGTGTCACGACACATTATTGTGTCAGCTGCAGTGTGTAGGTGTGTCACGCTAACGCTCTCCACGCTCCTTCAGGGGCTGGAAAGGGATTAGTTTAACCTCTTTCTTGCTTGCTAGTAAATCTGAATTACAGTGTTGTGAAATGATACATGTCTAAAAAGTGTGTCACCAACATGAGAAGTTTGGAAAGCTCTGCAGAAGGCCAACAACTGGCAAATGCACAGGGATGCAGCTTTGGTCCCTTCCCAGTTTTTAGAGTACAGGGTAGCCACAGTCCGGTGATGGGTCCAACCCATGACTCCCCTAATAAGAGCACCACTTACAAACAAGCTGGTTCTACATACTTTTATTGGGTTTAGAACTGGACAAATCACAAGTGTACAAAATGGTAGACCACACTATCAGAAGCAGAGGACTGTGGGTTGCAGCAGCATTTCTATTGACCCAAAAGCATTTTGGGAAATGAAAGCATAAACTGATTGGGCAAAAAGAAAAAAGGGTGGGGGCAAGGGAGAGAGAAGAGAATGGAGGCAAGGAATTACATAACTGGCCAGTTCCAAATTAAGAGGACAAAACCTGTAGATTTTGAAAGACAAGCTGACCTGTCCTCAATGTGCCTGCTGGGTTTACCTTTTGGGGGAGGGTGCAGTTCTGATTGGGGGTGGGGAAGGGGAAGGTGCTGGCTTTGCCAGCCATTAACAGGGCCCCAAGGCTTTGAAATGTTGTGCTATGCCCACCCACCCCAGCCCAACAAGGAGCAGATGCCAACCCTCTGCCTTTTTGGTCACAAACCTTCCCAGAGCAGGGCTCCATATCAAGGACTCTACACAACAAAGAGGGAGGGGAAGTGTGAGCCCCACTCTGGCTGCACAGCAACAATCACAACAGCAATAGCAAGCACAGGAGCCAGAATCAACTCAAGGTTTGCCCAGCCTATGGTTTTCAGGCCTATTCTACAAGTACATATGCACAAGAACTTCCAAAAATACTAGGATATGATGCAAGTAGTGACACCAACAGAAGAGGAGGGTTTTATCACATGGTGGTGGATGTTCCCTAGAATGACCACAAGGGGTGGTGGTTAGACTGGCCCTTTTATACCCTGGGACAGAAGCAAGAGGTAAGCTGTGGCGGGGGGGGGGGGCTCTCTAGCCGCCCAACGCCAGCTGCAAACTCCAACAGTGACTGAAGCCAGAGCAGGCACCAGTGTTCTTTTTCCAGAAAAGCTGCAGGAGTCTAGCTTCCAGCCTCTGTACGGAGGAAGGGTCAGAGAGATGCTCTTCAATTGTACTTTGAGACCAAGGGAGGCTGGGGAAGAGGGAGCCAGCTGGGTGCTGAGGGCTAGCATCTTGTCTCGTAGATTCCACTCCTGCCAATGTACCTCACCCATTTGATCACATCGTGGTCACTGTAGTTCAGCTTTGGCTCAAAGACTTTCAGGTAGCGCACCTTCAGCCCGGATGGTGCAAATGGGACCTGTGCAAAAGGAGAGCAAGGATGGAGAGCAGAAATAAGTCTACAGCCTGGAAGCCGTGGGTAAAAGCTGCCCACCCCAACATACAGCACTGAAGAAACTGCTCATAGCAGGCGTCTTTTTTAGTTCTCTACCACCTCAGCAGTTCTGAAGATCTCCTGAAGTCAAAAGCGAAACTGCTGGCTACTCTTTAATAATTCCAGTAAGATATCTGCAGCTGTTACCCAGAAGCAAACAACTGGGAGACAGATTTAAATACACAGGTGGCTTGCAGGATCCTGTTCATTCCCCAGCAGGGACATACATAATAAGCTAATGATTAGCTGAACCACCCTCTTGAACTGTGATAAAGGTAAAGGTAAAGGTACCCCTGCCCGTACGGGCCAGTCTTGCCAGACTCTGGGGTTGTGCGCCCATCTCACTTAAGAGGCCAGGGGCCAGCGCTGTCCGGAGACACTTCCGGGTCACGTGGCCAGCGTGACAAAGCCGCATCTGGCGAGCCAGAGCCGCACACGGAAACGCCGTTTACCTTCCCGCTGGTAAGCGGTCCCTATTTATCTACTTGCACCCGGAGGTGCTTTCGAACTGCTAGGTTGGCAGGCGCTGGGACCGAGCAGCGGGAGCGCACCCCGCCGCAGGGATTCGAACCGCCGACCTTTTGATCGGCAAGTCCTAGGCGCTGAGGCTTTAACCCACAGCGCCACCTGTGTCCCCTGAACTGTGATAGGAATGTGCAAATTTTGCTTTCAGTACAACTTGAGATCTTCCTCAACCTCCCACTTCTGTCCCATGTTCCAGAGTTACCCTGTAGTGTCCTTGTGGAATGCCAGTTAAGCAAACTACCTTGCCAATTACCGTGGCTTTTGGAAGCTAATGACTCTCTCATTCCAGCTTTTCAACTCTTAGGAAGACAGTTCCGTTTGCAGGGGATTTCTTAAACTTGCATCATAATGGGAATCTGAATGAAAAGTTCTATAGTGATAAGCAGAACCTTTGGGGGCACACACACAAAAGCTATGGTGAAATCTTCCTCACTGACAAATGACTTCTGTTAAACAGGGGCATACAAGAAATTAATGCCTGTGCTCACTGCACCTTTGTTTTTGCAGTAATGCAGCCCCTTCCTGGAGCTGGAATAATTCATAGGTGGCTTCAGCAGCCATCCAGGAAAAGACTCTGCCCTCGTACCTCAAAGTTCATGGAGATCGGTGGCCGAGCCCATTTCTTCTTGTCGTTGGTGGGAAGAAGTTCTATCTCTGCGCTGATCTGAGACTCCTTCATTCCAGCCATACGCTTAATTCTAAGAAATGAGAAAAGGGAATAAAGAGGAAGCTGTTCTCTAAATCAGGTAAGCCTGGAGGGGACTATGAGAACCGCCAGTACCAATAGCCTTATTAGGCTACAGTTGCCTAGATCAGGAAGTGTGACAGGACTTACTTACTTCCAGACAATGGCATTCTCGCTGGCCTTGTATTTTGCCTTCCCTTTCATGCAGATGACCTGAACGCCACTTGTATTAAGAGGTGTTGGGATTCGCACCTGGAAGACAGAAGTAGTTTGAATTCCATTTCAATAGAAATGTCATTTCTGTGGTCATTTCAACAGAACTTTTCCCATTTGTCAACGAACAGTCCAGGACACATAAGGAGCAGTTGGCTTTGCCATCAATAGTGAAACGTATGCCAAAAGACTGTAGCCATGCTCAGTACTAGCAGTGTGGTTCTGTTGCAGTGCAAACATATCCAGCCAAAACCTGCATCATATCCAAGGACAGTTACAGCACTCTGATCTTCAGAAAAAGCAAAGGCTTTGCAAAGGCCTGGCAACATCTATACTCAGGCACCAAGAGGGAAAAGCAAGGACAACAGCCCCTGCCCCCATCTTTCATAGGCTAACAAGTTGGAGGTGAAGTGACTCCTTCCACAGACGCCCCCTCCCAACACCACTACAACATACTGCTGCATCTTGTGCAAACCTGAAGTCCTTGTTGCACTTACCTCTATCTTCTGAGCCAATAGGGAAGGCTTAAAGTTGGATTTGATCACCACCTTCACCTCCAGCTTGGTGCGGCCCACCTCCCGCACCAGGGGGATCACACGGAAGGGCAGGATAATGTCCTTAGTGGTTCGATACCTGAGAGTCAAGATTTAATATCCTTTAGTGGATGGAGGGGAAGGCATCCCAGTGTCTGGATGGTGACAAGAAGAGAAACCGATATGCTTTCGCTTACAGAAACAGAGGCTGGCCATGCCACAGTTTGCAAATCCTTGCCTTGAGAGGACACTTGATCTGAAAGGACAGCCTGATGCTAAACCACTTGTTAGTTTTTGAAAGGAAGGAGGAGATAATGGACAGAGCAGGTGTTAAGTACAGTTAGGTTAAAAACTGCTCTCATTCTACTTTGCAGAACAATTAAACAGAAAAGCAATTTAAAAAGCTGAAGATGCAGCCTCATCTATTTCTAGCAGGCAAAAGGGTGCTGAGAACAGTAGAGCTTATGCACATTTATTGAGGAGAGGAAAACAGGGCTTTCCTTCAAAGCCCAACTGCACTGGCAGCCAATTAGTTTCTGGGCCCAATTCAAAGTGCTGGTTTCGATCTATAAAGCCTTAGCCCACTCAGGACCACAATACCTCAAAGACTACCTCTCCACATATGAACCAACCCAGACCCTGCAATTGTCACCTGAGCCCCTTCTTCATGTGCCTCCTCCACAAGAGGTCCAGAGGGTGGCAACACGAGAATGAGCCTCTTCTGCAGTGGCTCCCCGTTTGTGGGCGCTCTCCCCAGGGAGGTTTACCTGGCACCTTCATCATATATCTTTAGGCACCATTTGGCCTCCAATGTCTCAAGCAGAAGAGTGTCAATCATCACCACCCCACGATCAATGCAATAGTTACAAGCTCCACCCCTTGTGCCAGTTCTGTACTAAAAATGCAAGTGACCTAGTGAAGACTACTTAGCTGTGACTTGAAGGGAGCCCCCCAATGATTCCCCTATGGCAGCCAAGGCAGAGGCAAACCTGTGCAGCAGCCTATTCCCACCAGCCTTACCTCATGAGTTCAAACTCGCCGTCGGGGGGTATGAAGCTGATGCTCCGCTCCGAGTCAAACTTGCTGAGCCTCACGCACTGGTGGAAGGTGCAGTCATCAATAGCAATCGACTGCTTCCCGCTACGGCACAAGAACACAAGGAGAGTCACAATCAGAAGCACTAGCTGGCATGCATCTGAGGCTGCAGCAGTACTCAGGCTATCAGCTGCAATGAGACTACTCTACGGAGCACTTTGCCATCACAGGAGGAATTATGAAGTAAACGAGGCAGAGAGGAGAGCAACTGGAGCCAACGGATTCCCTCACAGGCAGTAGGGCTGTTTGGCTATCCATCAAGACTCAAGTAATAGGCTTTTCCCCAGCAGCCCACCAGTGATCGCTATACAAGACTCACTCCTGCTCTGCCCATAACACTTCATCTGGCAGACTGGAGTCCAGTCTGCCCTTCCCAAGCCCTTTGGGTGGAAGAAGCAACATAACCCTACAAGAGGGATTTTGTTCAGACCGTTAAGCAACACAAGGCGGAAGGAGCTCTTTGCCCTCCAACCTTTGCATTTCCATGTACCTGAAAGGACTTGGGGGCCAGAAAATTTCCTCTCTAGCAGGCTTAAAAGATCAGCAAAGTCACTGGAGTTTAGTGTTGACTTACAGCATCCAGTGAGGTCTCACTTTTTTGCACCTTTTGCTGAAAGAGGCAGGGGAGGCTCCCCGCAGCCACTTGTAGAAGAAAACCTCCAGGAACAATCCAACACCACCAAGATCTCATTGCAACTCTTGGCTAGTGCAAGTGTTGAATGGGAGCAAGCGAATGACACTCGAGACACAGACGTCGTTCAAGGAAGGTGTGCCAGAGTACAAAAGGGTTGCTTCTGGGCCACAGGGTACAGAAGGGGGTGCCCAAGACATGGAATGGGCATAGGAAACAGCTTGCTTCATATTTATATGGTTCAGGCTTTGTTTCAAGAGGGAGCTGGCTGAACAGCCTGGCCAGTATGTTTTGCCGAAAGGGTTTGGTAAAGGCTTCACTTAGCAACTTGTCTCTTGCATTCTACTGGGAATATCTCTTTGAAATTCAGGCTCTCTCTCACACACATATGATGCAGTGTTGAAGAAAAGTAATTTTCCCACAGCCCAATGAATTTACTTCTCTGCCCACTGTCATCACGATAAAACCATATTTAGATTCACCTTCCTATTCAAACTTCTCTCATGGGTTTCCCAGCCTGCTTTCGTACCTGGGAGGAGGAAGGAGTTCCTGCGCCATCTGGCTACTCTGCTTAATGCAAGAAGCCAACCACAGCCTTCGCCAGGAGTAGTAACCCCTACTATAAAGCCTTATGAAACTCGCCCAGCTTGCGCAGGACTGTCCCCAGACCAGCCTAATGGGACAGCAACACTTTGTAGTGGGCTTTGTTCCCTAGAACAGGCAAGTGGCAGCTCAGCCTTCAATCACAGGCATGACCTGTGTGGAAGTGTCTAAAGATGGTGGCACATGCACAAGTCACACAAAGCAAAAAGATGGGGAAGGGGTGAGGAGTGCGTGCACACAGCAGTAAGCAGGTTATCTACCTTCCTGTTTCACTGGAGTCAGCAGAACACAAAAAGGAAAAAAAAGAATTCATTAACAAAAGTGATTATCAGGGAGTAAGGAGGGCCTCAGATCCAGTCAGCCTGCACCACCCCAGGTGGTCCATTTGAAAACTGACAAGACCACAGACAGCTATGCTTTAGTTGAAGCTGACACGTGGAGGGAGAAGCAGACCAATGCTGGTTGTGGTATTATTCCACCCCGCCACTCCCATTCATTCCACAGACTAGCTAGCCCAGCGGGAAGGGACGCAATTTCATGGCTCTTAATTTACAGGCTCATAACATATAATACACACTAGATTAGGATAGTTTACTAGTTGGCCAAGCCAACAATAGGGGAATGTTGAGTGGAATGAAAAATCAGCTTTCCTTGGTATCTCGTTAAATCAAGATTCGCTATTTATACCTTCTGCTGTTCTCACTCCCATTCAAAACATTATCAATTTGGAAGTAGCAGCAGCAAAACTAGAGAATAATCGACTAGCTTACTGGAAATGGGTTATAAACAAAAGTGGTTCTGGTCTCAGCAGGGTGTAAAACAAGAACAATCACCCTCAAGAAAGCTAGAGTGGCTTTCCAAATGAGAAGGGAGCAAGACAGGGCAGAAAGACACACAAAGTTCAGCTGTGCCAACTGGGGCCCACAGTCAGCCCCCACCCCTACCTCTTCCCTGTTTCATCCGCAGTCCCTTTGCCTTGTTTCTCAATTACAATCTTGTCATTCATGCCAAACTTGCATTCTGGCATTCCGCTCAGGTAGCTCTTCATCACCACCCTGCCAGAGACATGGGCACTCAATACCTGACCTGGAGAGAAACACAGAAAGAACAACTGCTAAAGCAGGAGAGAAGAAAGTGTCATCACCCTCAACCTCCTTCGTTTATTTCACTAGAATAGGAGCCCATTTGCTGCACTTACCTTGTGGTGACATCAGCAAGTTCACACTCTCCAGCACATCCAAGAAGAGTTCATTGCGACGATATTTGATCCCTTCACGCCTCCAGCCAATTTGACCAGTTACCTGGCTAGTAATCTGAGATTGCTCTTCCTTAGTCTGAAGGACAAAGAACATACATGCTTTTAGGAGCCCAATATGTCACAGGCAAACTCTACCAACAACACAAGATTGCCCTGCATGACAATAAACTTGCTACAAATAGACATACCTGCAACCACTACCCATTTATTCTATGAACACCCAAGGGGCCAATGAGCAGATCAGTGTGGAGAACATCAGTCACGTCAACTAGAAAAGGAGGTAAGTTCTTAGGTGCATCTGTTCTAAGGGTCAAGATTTCAAAGTTACACCCCCATTGGGTTTGGAAATGTTACAATTGAAAGTGCACTCTGCCCTCATATGTGCTGTGGAAACAGGCACTTGCAAGCCAGGAGTATGACAAGGAAACGCAAATTGAATACTACAAGGAGGCTGAAGATGTAGTTATGCCAGAGAAAGGGTCACTGCCCACGCCGCCCAATCAACTGGTTTTTCATCCCAAAAAGACTCTACAATCATTCATGCAGCGCAAGGCCACTGGTCAGTCCCTGTTTCAGAACCATCTCATCACTGGTGCCCCTTTGGAAGGACCTGGGAGGAATTGCAAATTTTCCTACCTGATGCTATAGGCAGGTCCACCAGTCACACGAGAGTGAGAAAAACAGATGCATAGCAGCAAGCGCAGCACATACAGGGTTAGGAGCCAAGCAGGTCAGTGGGAGGGAAGGAGGAAGAGAGAAGAGTGTTATGCTCAGGACAATTTCAGGTTCTACAAAGCTGCTCATCTAGTCAGTTAATAAGCCTGGCCGAGGGAGGAGTCTTCTAGTAGACCTGCCTTCTCAGCTTGGTTTGAGCAGAGCTGGTAGGAGCTGCAGACCGGAACATGTGGAGGGCACCAGGTTGAGAAAGGCTGGACTAAATTTACAACCGATATATATATATTGAGACCATTTGTCCATTCACATGTGACTTGAAACGGAATGATGGCAATGGATCAATTCAGACCACAGGCTAGCTTCTTAATAATAATAATAATTTATTATTTATACCCCGCCTATCTGATTGTGTATCCCCAGCCACTCTGGGTAGCTTCCATCAGAGTATTAAAAACACAATAAAACTTCAAACATTAAAAACTTCCCTAAACAGGGAAACTTCAGATGTCTTCTAAAAGTAACATAGTTGCTTATTGCCTTGACATCTGATAGGAGGGTGTTCCACAGGGCGGGTGCCACTACCGAGAAGGCCCTCTGCCTGGTTCCCTCTAACTTCACTTCTCACAGTGAGGGAACTGCCAGAAAGCCCTCGGTGCTGGATCTCAGTGTCCGGGCTAAACGATGGGGGTGGACATGGCAAGTACCTACATCCTGACCCAACTCCATGCCTATATCAATACCAAAACACACTCCACCTCTCAAAACTGGCTGGCATGTTGGCCAGGAGGTGGGTAACATGGCAGTAGTGGGCAAACGAGGCGGAACAGTAAATGTCAAATTTACCTTTGAACAGCAGGCTAGTTTCTAGAGAGACTCATACACCTCTCTTTATTCTCTAGGAAGGCTAGCAAGAGGCATTACAAGAGTTCAAGGGCACATTCTAGCCAGGTAAAAAAAATTGAAGGCGGGTGCAAAGTAGGGCAGGTGAGGGGTGTGCCTGAGAAGGGGGTTTGTGGGGGGAAGAGTCCCAAGAAGCAGACTGAGGCCAGCAGGGTTTGGCCCCCAGGCCTGAGTTTCCCCATCGCTGGCTTAACACTACATCCCAAACTGGCCACTGATTATCCCAAAGGTACCTGCTGAGCAGCAATATGAATCTGGTCTCCACTGCTCTTTCCCAGCACCAGACTGTTCATCCATATCAGCGGCCCACAGTGACAACTCTTTACTAGTCCCCCTGTGCTAGTGCAGCGTTTTATCTACACATCAACCACTTTCCTGTTACCTCATGACAGCGTGCCAAATTACTGTCCATGACTCACTGCATGGAGGCTGTGCAGGCACCGCTAGTATTAGTGCCAGTCAAATCTTTTGGCCAATTTACAAGCCCTGTTTATCTATACTTAATCTGTCCCAGATTACTTACAGCATAAAACATGTCACTTTTCATGACTCCTTCCATATGCCACCTAGAACTAATTTCTGAAGCATCATTTGAATTACAGTGCTATAGTTCTGCTCCAGTCTTCTGCTTCAGAGCATTTCCAACATCCTTCTCTTGCCCTCCACTCCAAAAATAGAATCATAGAATTGTAAAGTTGGAAGATACTCCCAAGGGTCATCTAGTCCAACGCCCTGCAATGCAGGAAACTCAACTAAAGCATCCATGACAGATGGCCATCCAACCTCTGCTGAAAAACCAAGGAAGGAGAGTCCACCACCTCCCAAGGGAGTCCCTCCTACTGTCAAACAGCTCTTAATGTCAGAATTTTTCCTGATGTTTAGTTGGAAACTCCTTTCTTGTAACTTGAAGCCATATCTCATTCTTATCTTTCCACCTATACTAAGAGACCAAGGGCAGAAGATCTGTCGCTTTCTCACATAGGTTTATTACAACAGTGTTCGTCTCTAGTCAGCATCTCAGCTTATTTTGATACAATTGCTAACGCCACAGAGTCATTACAGTGCAGAAGCCAAGACCTGAAATATTTGACTGAAAGGTTTCTGAGCAAACACACAGGCATCCAATTCTGATATTCTATACCAGCACTGGATGCAGGCAGGTTATTCTAGAACTGGCAAAGCTGAATAGGGTCCTTTAATTACGCTGTTCTTTTAAAATAGTCCGAGGATATAAGCCAAGACAGTAAGAGCACTTCAGGGATTGATACACCTTGTTTCCCAATGAGAAAAGAGGGACTCCAGAAAACCATCCATCTCCCAAAAGGAGGAGCTCCGTGTTTTATTTATTTATTTGTTGAATTTATATACCGCCCTATACCCGGAGGTCTCAGGGCATTCACAAAGCAAGAACATATAAAACCACAATATATATAATCAAAATAAAAACAGCAACCAAATAACCCCCCCCCCAAAAAAAAGAACCACATTTTAAAAGGGGATAGTATGTTTTAAAAATAGCCATTTTCTGTCACAGTCATTGAGTCTGTGGTCACTCTAACCAATTATGTACAGAAAAGTGCACACCCCGTATCCCAACTCTTCTTACCCTCCTTCCCATTTTTTACCTGGCTCTTGATTCCTTGCTGAGTTATGAAGGTTTTCAGGGCCCCCGTCTCGGAATTCTGAGGGTAACCAAAATCCAGGATTTCTACAGAAGGGGGTAAAGAGTTATCAGAGAAAAGGCAACCACCAGAAAGTTTGGAGCATCAACTGCAGCCTTTGCTCACACTGACAAGCAACCACCCAATTCCCCACACCAACTGCAATCATGTTCGACACTGATCCCACGGAGCTGCCCTATAGCCTGCAGCAGTAAAGGTAAGACAGACAGTCCACTTAACAGGATCGAATCCAGACATCCAAGGGAACCTGCTCTGAAGCAGGATTATCCAACAGCAGCAGAATAATCTATCTTTGCAGCGTTTTCTTTAGGTTTTGATTTTCGCATGAGCATACCATAAAAATCAAAACCTAAAAAAATAACAGCAGAGTAGCAGGTGTCGCAGGGCAGGCCGACCAGCCAGGCTTGGGAAAAAGAAAACTGCCATTAGCTGCCCCCACCCAACCCCTCCCTCTGAGCTGCCTCTCAGGATCCAGATCTGCAACACAAATAGGAAGTGACACTGCGCTTGAGGACCTGCTTCCTGCTAGACTCCAGCAAGCTGAAGATCTATACAGCCTTCCCATTCTCTCTCCCAGACAGGCTTGAACAAAGCTTTAGGAACCAGGCTCACAAATTCCAGCACACTGGTGCCATTCCTGGAATTCCACTATCTTTGTCACATTGATACAGCAGTAATTGAACCATGACTACAGAATTTGGGAATTAAGGAAGCTTAATTACGTTCTTTGGATCACAGAAAGACCAGCATTAAGAACTAAAGTGGACACCTGCCACCTTGTAAATGAAAATACTGAACCTTTTGAGTAGTAGATAGCCTGTGGGAATAGAGTTGAACTGAAACATCTCTCAGTAGCAGCTGTTAAGAAGGATTCTTTAAACCAAGGCTTACCAGACTGTTAAATGAGGGTCTATATTTTTTCCTGAATTAGAATTGCAAGCACGCTTCACTTTTCACCTGAAAAGGTTTGATTTTCGAACACATGGTTCACTTTTTAAAGCATGTAAAATGAAGAATTACCTGCCCTCGCAAACCTAATCACATCTTTCTGTATGTGAAACGTTCCACGATGTATCTAATCTGAGGGCAGGTAGTTCTGCAGAGTCCCTGCATCAGAATGGTCAAATAATGCAGCAGAAACAGAATTAGGGGTGCCAACTGGAAGGTTGCAATTAGAGCAGCAAATTCAGATACAGCCAATTGTCTCCTTGGTGCAAGTTAGGGACTAGTCAAGTCATGAGACTTTCATTAAAGCAAAATTTCTATAAGTACACTAGTGACAATTATGGAGTTAGTGTAAGCTAAGGCTGTTCAGCAGAGTTCTACCTCCCAAACAAGTGGTATTTGTACTACACATACCCTGCATTAAAAAAAGTCTTCAGTCTGCAACTTAATTCTACAAACTCTACAAAGCACATTACGAGTTGAAATCTTGTTTCCAAAGCTAGGATGACTCATTCACTTGATGGAAGAAGACAAGGTAACCTCCCCATCTTAAACTCTATGCAGAATTAGATACAAAGCAGAAGCAAACTACTGTACAGAGAAAATGAAGTGCTTGCGGTGGGCTACACCCAACACAAAGTTTTCCCAGCTGCACTAGCTCGTTATAACTTTAGCATTTAGCATTAAATGGAAAGTTATTGCAAGGCTAATAATAACAATAATATTTTTATTATTTATACCCCGCCCATCTGGCTAAGCACTTGGGAGACCTGAATGTTTACATCAACAACATGCCCAACACCTGCTAGCCCATACAGACAACCCCAAGCTTACAATGCAAGTTCTGGGCATCTACTGCTAAACAAGCCCCCCAGCATTGAGTCAGAACGGCTCATCCTCACCATCCAGTAGCTCATAGATGAGCACGAAGTTGTTCTTTATGTTCTCTTCACTGATCTTTCCAAAATAGGCAGTCATCACATCACACATCTTGTAGAGGAACTCAAAGACCATGGCAGCATTGACATTTTGCTTGGTGACAGCAGCCAGCCAGATGTTGGAACGCTTGACGTGGAAGAAACTGGTGCGGGCAATGTTGGTAACAGGTGAGCGCACTTGCTGCCGTGCATGGATGACATTGACCCGGAAGGCATCCACTGCATTCCGCCTGGAGAATTGGAATGTGGCAGGAAGACAAGAGTGAGAGACCAAAAGCACCAGGCAGACAGGATACATACTATCCCACCAAGTTGTTTACCTATATCTCTGCTGGAGAAACCAAAGTGTTGTTGACAGACATAGGCATGCTGACCTATTCCTCTAACTTCAGAAGGCATGCCTCTTAAGGATTCAATCTGGTTTACATGTATAGTCTATACCAAGTTTATTATTAAATAGATGTAAAATTTAGCTCTTAATCAGCGCTTTTCAACTAATGACACTTGAACAGCCAGGCATATGGTGAAGTATCACAAGTTGAAAAGCGCTGCTCTAAGCAACACTATGGACAGAACAACATTATATTATATTGCACATGAAGCAACTGCTTGCCGGTGTAAGAGCAAGTTCAGCAGTGGAACAAGCTGCCCAGGAGGGCAAGGAATCTCCACCCTGGGGAGATTGTCAATCAGGAGGCTCTGCAAGCATCTATGGGAATGTTAACAACAGGGAACTTCCCAGGTCCCTTTCAGCTATGGTAAGAAACTTCAAAGCAGTACCTTTTATTTACCATTTAATGCTTTTAGGTACCAAAGCACATCATTCCTCATCATCCATGCATCTGCCAATGCATACTGAATATTTGGTTGCAGTAGTGAATGAGAGTCTGTTGCAATATACATGCTCCACCAAACTCAAATCAAGTCTGTGTGGCATCATGGCTAGAGCGCCAACTAAGACCGGGGAGACCCAGACCCAAATTCCCACTCAGCAACCAAGCTTACTGGGAGACCTGGGGACAGTCACTCCTGCTTGGCTTAGCCTACCTCACAGGACTGCAAGGATAAAATGGGAGGCGAGAGAGACCTTCCAAGCTATGTTGAGCACACTGGAGAAAGGGCAGGGTGTAATAAATAAAGCAAGGCAAGGATAAAGCACTATAAAATGTACAAGTTTATCTTCTCCAAAGCCTCCCGGATCTGCCTTTTGACAGGGAAGAATACTGAAGGAAAAACCAAGAGAGGTGAAGCCAGAAAGACAGAACGCCTGATTTGCTGAAACTTTGGTGCTCAGCTGCCTGCTCTACTCAGAGCGCCAAACTGCCTTTAGTGCTGCAGACAGATGTTATATGTGTCTGTTTCACTCTTAAGAGAGTGCACTTTCCAAGCTTCTTTTGCATCAACGTTACTACATGATGAATCTGCCCAAGTAATACTAGCTCTAAGAATAATGGGAGGAGACTCAGGTGTACATAGCTTCTCAATACACCAGTTTCCTTGAGGTCAGACAATGTGTTATACAAGCGACTTAAAGAGTCTGTAGGTTTCAACCTCTTAAACTGGGAAGGTGATGAGTTGCTTTGAAATGGGCCAGACTATGTGCATTAATGTTAACATATGTTTTTGATGTAATACTACAGTGACTTTGGCCATACTATTAAATTTGGTATATCAAATCAGTTCCCCCATACTGCAGTGCCCATTACATCCTGCCATACATCTCTTACCTATTGCTACAGCAGCCAATGAGATGGGATGAACAGAAATGGCGCCAGCGAAGAAAAAGGAGGAGTGACAGCAACAAGAGAAAGGTTAGAACACACACATACACACACAAAGCACAATGAATCTGAACAAAAAGAAAGAAAAGAAAGAAGAGACGACAGACAGCAACCCCCTCCCACTCCCAAGTTTCAAAGTGGTACTTAAATTCCCTAGGTAGCGGCAGCTGAAGCTCTTACAGGGGCAGCAAAACATACAGGTTTAACACTGTTCATGGAGAACCCAAGGTCAAGAGACAGCTACCGATCATGGAACTTGATGCCACTGATAAAATATGGGACAAGGAAGCCAAAGCTTGAATTAGCCTTTGGCCACACTTTTAATAGCCTGCTATGCTTTGGCTTGAACTATTTCTAGTCCAAGATATTGAAGAGTAAATGTGACAACTCAGAATGTTTTAGAGTTTGCATTATTAGCTAGCTTTCAAGTCCATCTTACAACTTTGGAGGCCAACTTGGCTGCCTTAGGAGATGGGAAGCATCAGCCTGCCAGTTCTCGAAAGTCCTTTGAGGCACAAAACCACCAACTGAAATAAATTACTCTGTTTCTATGAGTGCAGCCTCATCCTATTTATAACAAGCACTCTTGGAACAAATACTTTGAGTTTTGAAAGTCCCTGCCAAACACTTTTCTTTGCCCTTAGCCCCAGTTGACAATTTCTACATCAACTGAAGATTCAGAGGTAAGTTCCACTTTTCAAGCCATTCTGACTCTGCTATGCAAATGCAGTATGAAGAAACACAAATTTTAAAAGAATTCAAGTAGCAAGTTGTAAAGTATCACTTCCTTTGATGTTTAAGGCAGCAACTTTACATATGCAAGTTCAAGTTACAATATGCTCAGATTCTGTTATTACCATTTAGATGAAGACAGTGTGCTGTTGTGGGCAGAGCAGCCTATATCTAGCCTACACATCCTTTGCCAGATCCTTGTCCATCTAAAAGTGGTGGCTGCAATCTGATATTTCTATTTCCTTTCCTAAAGAATACTTTGTTGAATTAATCAATGCATTGAAATGTATCCTAATCTGAACAAGTGTGCTCTAACTGAGATAAACTGGTAGAAATACAAATACCTAAATGCTAGTTATGTTTTGGAACAGATTCTTGAAAGCTACTGAAGGGGCAAGTTCACAAAATTCAGTATTTGGCAGCAATGCTAATGAGGAAATACAATGACTGATCGGTACCGAAACTTCATAGCTGCCTAATAAGATTGTCTGTACTGCAATATTTTTTTATTTTTTGCCAAGCCAACATGCAGCTAGAAGATCACTGCTGCACACTAGACAGACATGCTCCATGCATACTACAAACCTGACCAGAGAAGTCTTGCATGAGCAGTATAGTAATTCTGGACATTGCTTTATCAAACTGTTATATAGGCATACAAGGTCAACATTCCAAAGCCACATGGCTCTGGTAATTTGCCCTCAATGCATGAAAACACATTTCATGGATAACAGAAGTTATGATTTGCCCAATAAAGCTTTCCTTCTCTAGAAACTAGGAAAGGCATGGCTAGCAGCAATAGATCCTTGCATGTTCTCTGCAAGACACCACCACAGATCAATTCTGCTCCCCACACCTGCTTGTAATACTAAAATCTGCAAGTAGAAACTTAGTAGTGGCATCACTTTTGTTTAGAACGGCAGCCAATTCTGCATCAGTGGCTTCTGGAGTGCCACTTGGGACTTGCTGTTCCAAGAATGAAAATTGTATCTCAGCAAAGAGATGGAGTTATCTAACAAATCTGTTGCCAAGTGAATTACATGAGGTTTATAACATTGTTACATTATTTTGCTGCCCTGGACAGAGTTATTAATAGTGTGGCATCTATTGGGTAATAACAACATTATCTGGACAAGTGTTATTGCAAGCATGCACATTCCTTCCCATCTCACTATCATTTGGCCCAATTGTGGCTTAGTCAGCAACCCTGCTTCCTTGCAGCTTCCGCTTTGACAAGCAGGCTGCTTAATAGTAAGATTCAATCATTTATTTTCCACTTGTAGCACTTCCATAATGCACCAGATGCACCCAAGAATAGCAGGTAGGACTTATCTCCCATACTACATATCCTGGATTAGCTGTATTAGTTTTGTATCGATACACAATCGTGCAACGGGATCTGTGCAAATTACAACCCACTTCTCTATACATGCATAAGGGTTTTTTTTTTTTTAAGTGTTAACTGTGATCTCTTGGCACTGTACAGTACAAAGCTCTCAGAGAAAATCCAGAACTCTTAATTTGACTCACTAATTTTTACACTGTTTAAACCATGCGAAGTTCATGGAATTTACTTTCACATATTAGGCAGACACATGCTGTTCAATGAAAGCCAGGAGCTCCACTTGAGACTGGCCACAAGTGTTACAGGTTTTTAAAGCTCTGCCCCAATCCTTTGCAGCCAAGTACATTTAAAAATAGTTAAAGGGAAACATGTTTCAAAATAGTTAACTAGTTTCATATCACAGTCCTCCTATGAGAAGAGGATTGAGAGTCCTGTGATAGAAGATGGCAGCACAGATCAGCTGTAATAAGCTGTGCAGAAGTTCCAAGCTCATGCAGGCAGCTAGGCATGCTACTATTGGCCCTCTTTGTCTTTAGAAATTTGAGCTGTGACCAATCCACAATCTACATTAGTCACCCTGATCATGTCTAGGCACCAGATAAAGGTGTCCTTTGAAGCTTTATTCTGTGTGTCCATAGTGTACAGGTTTAAAACCCCTCTCCTTCCCCAAAACCAATAGTTTGATGTATGTACCATTCAGGAGGCAGAAGAAGCACTTTGACAAGACCAAAAAAAAAAAAAAAACAACAACAACCATGCACCAACTTTCTGGCAAATAGGTAATAGTGAACGCTGGGCTCATCATAATAAATTTGATCCAGCTTTATCAGTCCACAAGAAGTAGGTGACCTCTTATCCTACATATACCAATATCTTTCCACTTTAACAACTTTTGTAAGGACTCCTGGCAGGGATAAACTAGTCGCAGGTAATGGGTGAGTTGCTATTTACAAACCTGAATAGTGAGGCTTACATTATCTATTCAAAAATAGGGAGAATCAGTTTAGCATGAGCTCCTGGGGTAGAGCCATGCTTAAGCGTCAGGAGCCATGTTCCAAGCCTTAAAGCACAACTTTCCAAGGCTAGAAACAAAGTTAAGACACCTTCACACATTATGCATTACACTGAGCTGATATGAGGAGTGATATTTTGGAGACTAGGTACAGTAGCTGAACATGCAGTAGATCCAGAATAAGACACTGCAGGCAAAATAAAAAAACTCATTTGAAAGTGTGGCCTTGGCTGTAAGTTATAGTTGCACTCTTTTCATTAAAAATACAGTAACTCCCTGAGAAGTTATGTAGCTGTAGAACTTGACTTTTACTTTCCCTCATCTGGTGTGCAGAATGTTTTCTATTATGTCTCACCTGCCAGCTACTGGAGTGTGGCTATACTTCACAAAACTACAATTAGTAAAGAGGTATTTACCTTTTTTCAATCTTTTGTATGTTTTAATGTATGGTTATGATTTTTTCTTGATTTTAAGAACCTGATTTTACCTTTCCTTAAGAGGAAAAACTCATCTTTAAGACTATAATTATGCACTTAAAGGCTACAGCTTCTGCCAGAACAGTGCTTAGCAGTAACAGGTTATGAGACCAACAATCACCAAAGGGATCCAAGGTTCTGCTGCCTAAAGCATAACAGAAAAGATCAGACACCAATCACCATAGCAGGCCCAAGTCTGAAGCAGAGATATGGGAAACTATGCTAAACTTGTACTTCAGGGGCAGGGAACTCAGGCCCATAGGCCAAAACTGACCCACCATGCTTCTCAATTTGGCCCATGAGACCATTCTGAGGAAGCCATGCTCAGCTGCACTACACTGAGCATCATACGTGCCATCAGATGTGCAGCAAGTAAGGGTGGGTCTTCAAGCAAACAATCAGGAGCTTAACATGAGCTTCAGATTCCTCCTTTGCTGGAATAAGGGCTGTAACAGGGAAGGCAAAGCAGCCCTGACAAGCAGAACAGAGAGTAGGCCACTACTCTACAGCAATTGTAAGTCTCTGAGCCCTTGGTGGGTGAAAAGTGTGGGGTTGCTCTCAGCCAGTTGTGCCCACCCAGGTGTGTGGCACAACATCAAGGCAGGCTTGAGGGCTGGGCTGGGGTTGTTGTTTTTTATGATTATTTTATTATGCTGTGTCCTATTATGTACTGTATTATGTTTTTAATATTATACTGTGTAAGGTATGTTCTTAATGTTATACATACCCTGGGATCTTTGGATAAAGTGTAGTATATAGACCAAATAAATAAATAAATCTTGAAGTGCAGAATTATAGTAAATGCTTGCAAGGTTGACTCACTGGGTCAAGTTCTAGGATTCTACAAAGCATGCATCGGTTTCTTAAGCTGAAGGAAGATAGGAGACAAAAAAGATACTAAAATCTAGTCCTGATCCAGAAGCCAGCTATACTTCTAGGGAGCTAGAATTAAACCATGCTCTAAACCCAACAGAGAAGCACTCAGGAATCTGAACCAAGGCACCACGGTGCTGCATTCAAGACAGGTCTGTGATCGTCACAGGAGTACAATGATTAAAGTGACACTGATCAGCATCTGAGCAGTTTCATAGGCTTTAAGTACTTTCCTAAAGAAATTAAAGCCTATGAAACTGTTCAGACGATGATCAATGTCACATTGATGGCTGTAGCTCTGTAACCATCAGAGACCATCCTAAAGAAGTTCTCCTCATACTAGAATCAATACGGCATTTAAGGAGAGCTATTCCCAACTACACTACCATGATGGACATTTGACTGGGAATGATTCAAGCCATGATATACCCAGAGACGTAGCAGAATAGACACAGACTGGATGCAACACATAGCACACAATCTCTACATGCATACACAGTTAAAGCAGCAGCTCAGAAGCTACAAGAACTTGGATGCGGGTGCAGAATGAAAGCAGGGTGAAAATGTTGTTAAAGTACTTACCCAATGTCATCCCTGTAGACTCGAGAGATTAAAACCTCTCCCTTATGATTATAAATGAATAGGCCTCCAATCATGTTGAAATCTTAATCTTTCTTTTCCATGGTGCTTAAATCATATCTACAGATACAAGAGAGGAGATTATGAGACTTACAGTACAGAGCATAGGCTTAAGACAATTTAATAGCTTTGATAAGTCGGCTAATTCACCAACTTCCATTTCACCAGATCAAGATTATTCTTGGACACTGGCTTGTTCCCATCAAGGAAGCGTATGCCTTGCACTTCTATTCCAAACAATCAGTATTTATGCATCCTAACAGAACATGCTGTCATCTTAATGCTTACATCATTTACCAACAATCCCTACTACACAGACAGTTCCATAATATGCAGTGCTCAAATTTATAAATCCAATTGCCAGAACAAGGTTCCGAGTCCTTTCAGGTTTTGGTAGAATACCAATACCAACTGATATCAGTGGACTTCTAGTCCCAAAACTACTCTTTGCCTAATAAGCAAACACTGGCTTGGAAGCTTGTCCAATTCCCCTAATTAGTCACACGGAACTGCAATATTTAAATGAGGCAGTCCAATAAGATATTTTGTTATGATCTCTGGGTCAAGGCAAACTTCATATTGTGTTCCTTAGAGTCTAAGCTAGACTTATTTGCAAGGTGCAGCTGAAGAGTTAAGTAGCTGCTCGTCTGTACCTGCATAGGTCTAACTTCAGTATCAGCCTTGCAAAAGCAGCTCTTGAAAGCACACTTGCAAACAGTGCAAGTTACTTCACCACTCAATAGGCTCCTAGTTACATGAATCTGCATGCAGCCTGCCCCAACACTGCAGGAGAGATTTCTAGAGCCACCTGCTGGGTGATTTCTAATTGAAGCTTTAAAGTTCTGGGCTTCCCCAGGCTCTCCATGGAAACTTAGAGCTGATGAGAGTTCTCAAGTAGGAATAAGAAGTATTGATTTCATAGGGTCCACAATTCTCATGTTTTACCAATTCTTTATGTTGATAAGTGGCATGCTTTATAGGTTGGGTGATGTAATGTTAGCTATGAAAGTGCCCTGCTAAGGGATAAGAAGGCATGCCAGCCAGCCATAACCATTTTCAGAAGCTGCATAAGAGCAAAAATATGTTACAATTTTCACTTAGTGTGGCAGTGAGCTTAGGGTTTAAGATTGTTCACCTAAGCAGATACAAATGTGTACACTTGACTCAACTTTTTAAAACAGGAAGGTAGCATCCTTCCAGGAGCAAAGCATCAAGGAGATAGAAGCAAGAGAATATTGTTAGTAGCAACAACTGCCTCTCCACAAGCCTTATTCTTATTTGAGAGGATGCATATCAGCTCTTTGAGGAACTCTGACAGATGCCTACCTCCAGCCAGAGAAACCAGGAGCTCTAGACATCTTAAGGAAAGTGGGGTAGGATAGATGCTTTTAGATAAGAATTCAAGGATGTACCACCACAGTTCTGGGAACAACTGGGCCATAAATCTTGTGTGCATTCAATTATATAACAGAAAGGAAGTAGCTCAGGAGTAAGTGTCATAGATAGTGCTATGAGTATTCTGAATGAATTCTGTGGCTCCTTAATTAACAGATTGGCAACTCCAAAAACAGAACAGTCTTGTAAGACACAGAACTGGCAACATTAGATTGTAGTACATTACGCAGCAGGATGACTCATTGCGGAAGGTTGCCAAGATTTGTTCCACATAAAGACAAAGTCATGTTCCAAGTAACTGTCCATAGCTGTTCTTTGGAATTAGAAGAGGAAGCTTTGTTCTCAGTTCTGCCTTGAACCAACAGCTCATGATATGTAGCAAGAAAGTTTATATTTTAAACAATGTAAAGTAGGCTTGGGTACAGAATCCACCATTTGTACCAAATTATGGAATAGCACGGAAGTTTGTTTTTTTTAAAAAAAATGGTTTAATGTGAATGAGCAGCCAAATTCTTACTCTGCTCCTCCCCAGTACCTACTGCTGCCATGAAGCTGGGAAATAAGACAATCATCTGGTTTATCATGACATCCAAGGTAGAGGCACACAGTTTGCTGCTTTCCAAATAAACCACAAACAGTAAGCCAACAATTTATTATTTGTTTCATAAAATTTATATACCATCTGATTGTTGAAAAGAAAAAAGCCTCAAAGTCTTACAAAAATCTTGACTAGTATTTATGGTTTGTTTGGAGAGACACAAACTATGAGCCCAGATTCAGATGTCACAATCAGTCACATTCTGTGTAGTTTCCCAGCAGTGCAACTGAGAGTTTTTTGGGACGGGTGGGAGGGTTGAGTGAGAACTTTTCAGATGCATCGATACACTGGCCAGGCCTAATAGCCATCTTCAAATATCTTAAGGGTTGTCACATGAAAGAGAAAACTTGTTTCATAATCAATAACCTTAGGCTCTAAATTTGCATTTCCTCCCTCAATGTCATGCTCCAAGAGTTGTTGTTGTTGTTTAGTCGTTTAGTCGTGACCGACTCTTCGTGACCCCATGGACCAGAGCACGCCAGGCACTCCTGTCTTCCACTGCCTCCCGCAGTTTGGTCAGACTCATGTTTGTGGCTTCGAGAACACTGTCCAACCATCTCGTCCTCTATCGTCCCCTTCTCCTTGTGCCCTCAATCTTTCCCAACATCAGGGTCTTTTCCAGGGAGTCTTCTCTTCTCATGAGGTGGCCAAAGTATTGGATACGTTTGATCTTCTTGCAGTCCATGGGACTCTCAAGAGTTTCCTCCAGCACCATAATTCAAAAGCATCAATTCTTCAGCGATCAGCCTTCTTTATGGTCCAGCTCTCACTTCCATACATCACTACTGGGAAAACCATGGCTTTAACTATACGGACCTTTGTTGGTAAGGTGATGTCTCTGCTTTTTAAGATGCTGTCTAGGTTTGCCATCACCTTTCTCCCAAGAAGCAGGAGTCTTTTAATTTCGTGACTGCTGTCACCATCTGCAGTGATCATGGAGCCCAAGAAGGTAAAATCTCTCACTGCCTCCATTTCTTCCCCTTCTATTTGCCAGGAGGTGATGGGACCAGTGGCCATGATCTTCGTTTTTTTGATGTTGAGCTTCAGACCATATTTTGCGCTCTCCTCTTTCACCCTCATTAAAAGGTTCTTTAATTCCTCCTCACTTTCTGCCATCAAGGTTGTGTCATCTGCATATCTGAGGTTGTTGATATTCTTCCGGCAATCTTAATTCCGGCTTGGGATTCATCCAGCCCAGCCTTTCGCATGATGAATTCTGCATATAAGTTAAATAAGCAGGGAGACAATATACAGCCTTGCCGTACTCCCTTCCCAATTTTGAACCAATCAGTTGTTCCATATCCAGTTCTAACTGTAGCTTCTTGTCCCACATAGAGATTTCTCAGGAGGCAGATGAGGTGATCAGGCACTCCCATTTCTTTAAGAACTTGCCATAGTTTTCTGTGGTCGACACAGTCAAAGACGTGGCGAAGGGGTTTGAATAACTCAGAGAAGCTATGAGCTATGCCGTGCAGGGCCACCCAAGATGGACAGGTCATAGTGGAGAGTTTTGACCAAACGTGATCCACCTGGAGCAGGAACCGGAAAGCCACTCCAGTATCCCTGCCAAGAAAACTCCATGGACAAAGACAACAGGCTCCAAGAGTACTAGGTGGAATAAGACACTACTGTACAGTGGTATCTTGGATTAAGAACTTAATTCGTTCTGGAGGTCCGTTCTTAACCTGAAACTGTTCTTAACCTGAGGTACCACTTTAGCTAATGGGGCCTCCCGCTGCCGCCACCACACGATTTCTGTTCTCATCCTGAAGCAAAGTTCTTAACCCAAGGTACTATTTCTGGGTTAGCGGAGTTTGTAACCTGAAGCATCTGTAACCCAAGGTACCACTGTTCCTAGCTTCTTATACAATAATCCACAAGTATCAGCTTGGGCTACTAGCCAAGTCTCTACCTTTTTGGCTACTGATTCTGCAAACACAACAGGGTCTTGCTTCATTGGTTCAAGGACAAGGAAATTACAGCCATTTTCTTTTCTTATCCAAACTGCACAAGCGAACACCTGTTAGAGGCTGCTGCGAGTCGAAGGGAAAAGATAGTCTGCCCTGACAAGCTGAATTGTGGGCATCCAAGTTGATATCAAATTGGGATTACCACTTTCACAAACTGCTCTGAGAGAAGCAAGCAGCTTTATCGTTGCTTGAAGGGAGTAGCACAAATTTGTCTTGTACACAAATCAGCACATCCATTTTAACAACGGCTCTTATCTTAGCTTCCTAACGGTTCTGTGCAAGGGAGTTTATCGACAGCAGACTTGCACATAGCCATTTTGAGCTGATGGCAATTACAGATCACAGCCAGCCATGCATATTTTGTTCCGTTCTCCAAATGCAGTGGTGCCTCGCAAGACGAAAAGAATCCGCTCTGCGATTCTCTTCATCTAGCGGTTTTTTCGTCTTGCGAAGCAAGCCCCTTGACGGCTTAGCGGATTAGCACTATTAGCGGCTTATCGGCTTTTAGCGGCTTATCGGATAAGCAGCTTAGCGGCTTAGAAAAAGGGGGGGGAAGGGAAAAAAAGTCGGAAAAACTCACAAGACATTTCGTCTTGCGAAGCAAGCCCATAGGGAAATTCGTTTTGCGAAGCGCCTCCAAAACGGAAAACCCTTTCGTCTAGCGGGTTTTCCGTCTTGCGAGGCATTCGTCTTGCGGGGCACCACTGTAATGCAGATAGCATCAGTACAGACTAGTATCTCTCTCAAATAACTTCATGCTCCTTAGAGCTCAATTCTTCAACCTTGCTTCCCCATCATCCTGAGCTGCCATAGCCAATGGTCAGGGATGACAGGAGCTATAGCGCAACAACATGAGGGGAGACCCAAGGTTGAAGAACACTGTCTTAGAGCACTGCTGCTTTTCTCAACCCTATTGGGAAGACTTCCTCTCAACTCAGTGGAACACTTTCTATTCCACGTATCAAATATTATTTGCACCCCAACAAATTAGAGAAATTTATGTTGCTGACTAACTTTGTCACAAGGAGTTCCACAGCTCAGCTCAAGCTAAGTAGTCAGAGCTCAAATAAGCAGAATATGAACAGACTCATCAGAAAGAGAAAATATGATAGAGATTTACAAAAGTATGCATAGAGTGGAGTGAAAGGTTCCCCCCCACCTCTCATAATACTAAAGCCAATCATCATTCAATGAAAATGAGGGGTAGAACACCAAGGACAGTCAAAAGGAGCTTCTTCATACAGTGAGAAGTAAAGCTATGGAATTTGTAACAAGAAATGGCCACCAACTTAAAAGGGAGTTAGCCTTATCCTAATCTCAAAGAAACACTTTGTTGGAAGTAGGTTTGGGTGATAGCTGGTTTTCTACAATGTGATATATCACAATGTTTCAACATCGTGATGAATCGTGATGTCTGAAATAAGGATGGAGTTATGTAGAGGCATTGGCTGGCTTCCAGGGTTTTTGGCAGGTCAAAAATTATGAAACCAATATCATGATATGGACTTCAAACCAGTTTGGAACAATGTATCAATATATCACCCAGCCCCAGTTGGAAAGCCCTAGATTTACAGTGGTACCTCTGGTTGCGAACAAGATCCATTCCGGAGGCCCGTCCGCAACATGAAAAGCCTGCAACATGAAGTGCCGTATCTGTGCATGTGCATGGCACAATTTGGCGCTTGTGCACAAGCGGCGAAACCTAGAAGTAACCCTTTCCGGTACTTCCGGGTCGCCACAGGACACAACCTGAAAAAACGTATCATGAATCAAACGTAATATGAGGTATGACAGTATATGGCTCTCTGATCTCTGAGAGCCATCTGCTACACAGATTAATCAGCTCAAGTCACCATAATAATAATAATAATAATAATAATAATAATAATAATAATAATTTATTATTTGTACCCCGCCCATCTGGCTGGGTTTCCCCAGCCACTCTGGGCAGCTTCCAACAAGGATGAAAAATACACTAAAATGTCACATATTAAAAACTTCCCTGAACAGGGCTGCCTTCAGATGTCTTCTGAATGTCAGGTAGTTGTTTATTGCTTTGATGGGAGGGCATTCCACAGGGTGGGCGCCACTACCGAGAAGGCCCTCTGCCTGGTTCCCTGTAACTTGACCTCTCGCAGTGAGGGAACCGCCAGAAGGCCCTCGGAGCTGGACCTCAGTGTCCGGGCAGAACGATGTCCGGGCAGAACCATCACTTATAATGAATGCTGTTCCCCTTACCCAGTTAACTATAGTAGCATTTCTCAAACCTCTTAACAGAGAAGTCCCACAGTATTTGAGATATGAAAGCTGGGAGTTAAATGGCACCTTAAACCTAGGTTATGGGCGCAACAATGGAATGTCTTGGCGTACTATTTATATAACAATACAAAGCTGAAAATGAATGAACTGCAGCTAAAATATTATGTTCATTTTTCCATGGTCTAGTCCTTCCCCTGCCCACCCTCCTAATATTATTAAGAGGGTCTCTTCTCCTTTCCTTCCACTCTGCAGTTTCAATCTGATTTTTTGGGTGCAGTACTGTGCCCAGAGCTCAGAAACAGCTCGCACTAATGAAATTCCCTGTCGCAAATTGTGCCTAGAACAATGGGAGTTTCGAACACTGAAGGCACACTTTTCTGTACTGAAAATGAGAAGCCACTGGACAAAAATAAATGTGTGTTTCTGTGAGCCAAGGCATTTACTCGACTACGGAGGAGTCCACCATTGGCATTTCTGACTGACACTGTTCCAAGTCTGCCTCCTGTTTGGAAGCCTAGAGCAGTGACTATGCAAAAGAAGAAGCTTGTCCTCAAAAAGAAAGGCCAAAAGCAAGTGGCACTGCAAGCAAGTTCTGCCATTAGCCCTCTACCTTTCCCTTAAAGGCACCCCTCTCAGCCCAGCTGCTGACAATTTACATTAGGTTCCCTATTAACTAGCAAAAACCTGAGGGGAAGGTGAAAGCCATTCAAGGAAAGAGGATGCTCTTTGAAGAGTTTGGACCTTGTCCTCCAGCAAGCATAGCTGATCTTTACTAGTGATCAATATAATTTTAGAACATTCAGACAGAAATGGGCAATTACACAAACACCCCAAATCCCAGAAGGCCTCCTTGTAAACTTTTAGCAAGACTGTGAGGTGGTACTGCTACCATCAATCATTTCTAGTCTATCTATGCAATTGATATACAATATATAGCCAGTTCTTTAGCAGAAACCTTTGGATTTGTCCTTGAGCATTAAAGCCAAAAATAAATTGAACAACTATATGACTTTTAGAAGACATCTGAAGGGATGTTTTTAATGGTTGAAGCTTTCTTGTGTTTTTAATATTTTGTTGGGTGTCGCCCAGAGTGGCTGGGGCAATCCAGGTTTAAAAAGGTACCGTATTTTTCGCTCTATAGGATGCACTTTTTCCCCTCCAAAAATTAAGGGGAAATGTGTGCGCGTCCTATGGAGCGAATGCAGGCTCCTTGGCTTCAGCGATAGCAACGCGAAGCCTCTGAAGCGCAGAGGGAGCGCTCCCTCCACGCTTTGGAGGCTTCGCGTTGCTTTCACTGAAGCCTGGAGAGGGAGAGGGGTCGGAGCACACTGACCCCTCTCGCTCTCCAGGCTTCAGGGATAGCCGCCTGAAACCTCCGGAACACGGCGGGAGGTCCCACTGCGCTCCGAAGGCTTCAGGGATAGCCGCCAAGACACAAGTCAAGACAGCCAGCGGGATGGATCCCGCTCGCTGTCTTGGCTTCTTTGCTCTTTGGGGCTGGGCGGGGGGACCCAGGCTTCCCCCGGCAGCCCCGAGAAGCTCTGGGAGAAGCAGACAGGCTACACGTGTTTTTTTCTTGATTTCCCCCTTTAAAAACTAGGTGCGCCTTATGGAGTGAAAAACATGGTAAATGACCCCAAGATTGTTAAGTCCAGTCAAAGGCGACTATGGGGTGTGGCACTCATCTCACTTCAGGACGAGGGAACCAGTGTTTGTCCACAGACAGCTTTCCAGGTCATGTGGCCAGAATGACTAAACTGCTTCTGGTGCAACCTGACACTGTGGTGGAAGCCAGAGTGCAAGGAAACACCAATTACCTCCCCTGCCGCAGTGGTACCTATTTATCTATTTGCACTGGCATGCTTTCGAATTGCTAGGTTGACAGAAACTGGGACAGAGCAATGGGAGCTCACCCCGTTGCACGGATTCAAACCGCTGACCTTCCAATCGGCAAGCCCAAGAGGCCCAATGGTTTAGACCACAGAGTCACCCACGTCCCTTCATCCAGGTTTACCAGACCACTGAAACAATAAAGCAGGCTTAAAATTTAATGAGTTCTGGTGACCTTTGGCCAAGTCACAATCACCCTCAAGCAGCAAGATATCAACACTACTATTATAGTCAGGATTACAGCTATACTACTATAGCGGCAGTAGGAATAGTACCACCCATGCAGTTATCATGGTCCTGTGGAATATGAAGCACTAGGAAACCTGCATAATTCATTCTTCCACCTACTTTTAAAAGAGATACTAGCACTTTAAGGCAAGAAGTGTCACAGCAAAATGCTATGCCTGCTACTAGTCCTGCCTTCCTTTCTGGAGGAAAGAAAAATAAGGTAGCCATCTGCACACTGGAAATTGGCTTAAGAGAAAAGGATTTATTGTGTATTTCATCCAGCTATTTTTTTCAGTCACAATACTTATGTGCAACCATGGTTGGTATGATTGGTATTCCAGGCACATAGTGCATAGTTCCAGGCACATAGTTAATCAGCATGTCTAGAACACTACAAAAAAATCACATCTTCTCAGCAATGTGATATTTCTACTGCTTTCCAAAATAAATGTGCACAGACTGCATACATCACTTGGTCCTTATAGCCTATTTATTATATGCCGCTCTCCACCCAGAAACACTCCACAACCGAAAGAAACATACATGTTACCAACAAAAGTTGGGAGGAAGGTGGGGGAGCTGAATTTTATGCTAACTCAAGCAAGTTGGCAATAACCTCCTGCACCCTCTACCCCAACCCCCGCTTCACACTTGCAGAGACATTACTGGTACAGTGGTACCTCAGTTTACGAACTTAATCTGTTCTCGAAATCCATTCTTAAACCAAAACCTTTCTTAAACCAAGGCGCGCTTTCCCTAATGAGGCCTTCCGCCACCGGCGCCCTTCCACCATTTGGATTCTGTTCTTAGACCAACGTAAAGTTCTATTTCTGGTTTTGCAGAGTTTGTAAACTGAATTGCTCTTAAACCGGACTGTTCTTCAACCAAGGTACCACTGTATTTCCTTTGGACATAAATTACTTAAAACTTTTGGATAGAGGACTAACAGCAATTCCAACTTCCTTCCCAAGGAAATGCCTCTTTTCACTGCCTTGGTCAACAACATGCAGCCAGCTCGGGATGAAGTCCGTTATTCCTGGCATCTAGCCAATTAAACTGAATACACTTCCAAATAAAAACCTTCCCTTTATTCTTGCACTTGCCACATGCCTCATTAAATTATAAAGTTACATCTTCAAAGCTTCTTACAGCGGGGTTTGCAAGACACCACACCGCAGGAATTTTGGGCTAGGTTGTGGGGGCAGGGAACAAAAGAGAAGAGCTACCAAGAAGCCAAAAGTCTCCTGCCCCATAAAGAATACCAGTAGTACCATCTTTGCTTGATCATGCTGACAGCACCCCCCCCCTCAAATATTGAGTCATACTAACTTGGCCCCGATCCCACAAATGCTAGCCAAATTTGAAGCCCAACACTCCTGAGCTATTACATCAACAGGACCCCAGGTTTGGGGGGGGGGGACAAACATTTGTAGCTTTCCAATTCTGCATTAAGCTGCATAGAGCCTCAAACATTGGGACAGCCAGCACTGCCCTCAAAATACAATTTCTGACTTAATGCGCTCAAAAGGTAAAGGACCAAAGGCAAAGGGACTTACTCATGGGGGAACCACGCAAGGCCTTTCTACCTCACGCTGAGGATTCGCTGCATGCCAGTTGAGTAATTTCAGAAGCATTATAAATAAGGGATGAAGAGAGTGATGAGGACGGACCGCTGCCTTTCCCCCTGACCCAAGTTCAAAACCAACAGGCCTCACACACCCTGCAGGATTGATTTATTTAAATTTAATCATTTCTTGCATCTATAGCGCACCTTTTTCTCCAAGGACCTCAAGGCATCACACATGGATCTCCTCATTTAATCCCCAAGACAGCCCTGTGAAGTAGGTTAGGCTGAGAGGCAGTAAATAGGCCAGGTTCACCCAACGAGTAGGGATTTGAACTCTAGTCTCCCAGGCCCAACACTAACCACTACACCACACTGTCTCTCTGTACAGAATCCCTCCCTTCTAACCCCGCCTCTGGGCCAAAGCTAACTGGTAGACAGCCTGCCTCGCGAAGCAGGAAGTCCCAGGTCAGGACCCCTGACCACATCTCTAGGGAGGGCCAGCAAAAACCCCGGAGAGCCGCTGCCAGCCAGTGCCGCCAACACTGAGCTGGGTGGCCTCGGCATGAGGCTGCTTCCTGCGCTCCGCGAGTGCCAAGCCTAATGGGAGGCTCCTCGCGAGCAACGGGCTCGTCCCGATCCTACCCAGAACAGCCACGAGCACCCGGAGGAGACACAGCCTTACCGAGAACGTGCGGTGGTGTTTTTGCTCGGAAAAGCCGAAGCGGCCATGGGAAGCTTCACGCCAGAAGAGGGAAAAGGCAGCCCGTTATTCGCACGCCCCGTTTGCTGAAGGGCGATTCTCTCCCTCAGAAACCCGCTTCCGGCAGGCCACATTAATTAATTAATTGAGAATAAATAATAATAACATTATTTGTACCCCGCCCATCTGACTGGGTTGCCCCAGCCACTCTGGGAGGCGCCCAACGTATAGAAAAACGTAATTAAACGCTAGAAAGCTTCCCGGGAAAGGGCGCCCGACCACATCCCTCGAAGGCTGGAAGAGGCTTAGGGACAGCGGCCCTCAAGGGCGAAGCAGAAGCCCCTCAGGAGGAGGACGAGCCCAGCCCGCGTCGGCGAGGCCCCTCTCAGAACAGAAGGAGCCACAAGGACAACCACCCTAACGACGAAAGAGCCGGCAAATGGGCCGCAAGAAGAAGAAGAAGCGGCGACCACCGCCCGGCCGGACTCACCTAGTGGCGCCGTCGCTGAGGCGGCTGCCGCTGCCGGTCCTTCCAGCTGCGCCCCCTCCGGCACCGACTGGCAAGATGGCGGCCGCTCCCCCCTCCCCTATCACTGCAGAGCCGCCGCCACTGCGCACGCGCGGGTCGCGCCCGGGCCCCAGGACGCATGCGCTGCCGCCCTCCTTAGAGAGGGCGAGGGCGAGTTCGGGATGGTGGTTAAGGACGAGCGGGTGCCGGGGAGGAGGGGCGGGGCCGATTACTGCTGCTGAACCCAGAATGCAACGCGCAAGATCGCGGGTTCCATTCGAGGCGGAGGTGGCGTGCAAGGCACGATGGGAAGTGTAGTTTATATCCCTCCGTTCGATTACAGAAACTGCTTACGGGATGATGAGGCTGCCGCTGTTGCATACTGAGCGGGGGGGGGGGGGGGGTATTTTATTTTATATTATTTTTATTTAGTGGGAAAAGTGGACGAGGCTCCTGCACTTTTAATAGGGTTGAGTTGAGGGTTGCCTTTTTTATTTTTGCAGAGGGATTTTCAGCAGGTGGAGCTTGCACTGGGGCAGGCAGAGACATCTCCCCACCACCACCACCCAGCTGTGACATTTCGTGCAATTTCTTCTTCTTTGGCGATCCCTCGTAGCCAAGTAAGATTGTCTTCCATAAACACAGTTTTAATAATGAGTCCCTAAGTGACTGTGGAGGCCAATTCTGGATCCACACGTTCTTCCGCAGTGGGGACAGAGATTTCCGGATGGGAGTTGATCATGGTGTGGATTTGCCAAGCGTGCCTAACTCTTGGCACGTTTCTCCCTTTCGTCCTGAGTTCAAGCATCTTCAAAGCCCATGACACCTTTGGTAAAGGCTGTTCTCCAACTGGAGCGCTCGCAGGCCAGTGTTTCCCAGTTGTCAGTGTTTATACTAAATTTTTTTAGATTTGCCTTGAGACAGTCTTTAAACCTCTTTTGTTGACCACCAGCATTACGCTTTCCATTTTTAAGTTCGGAATCGGGTACAGTGGTACTTCGGGTTAAGTACTTAATTCGTTCCGGAGGTCCCTTCTTAACCTGAAACTGTTCTTAATCTGAAGCACCACTTTAGCTAATGGGGCCTCCTGCTGCCGCCACACCGCCGGAGCACGATTTCTGTTCTCATCCTGTTCTTTTAAATGGCAACTGCCCTCCAGACGTGCCAGGTGAATTCACTCACTTGGGCACATCATCAAATAGTGTCCTAGATTATCTTCTAGTTTCAGAAGACCTATTTTCAAACTTCTTTTATTTCAAAGTAGATAATATACATTCCAGTGACCACCTACCTCTAGCTGCCAAGCTATCGCTTGACTGGCACCCGGTTAGCGGTACACACTCAACTCATGTAGGTTTAAATGCCACAGCTCAAGTAAGAGGCATTAAATGGTCTATGAAACAGGCCCAAAAATATGCAGAATTCTTCCAGAGGAATATCTCCGAATCCCTTATTGTTTCATTGGCGGAGTTGTCTGAACCAAATAAGATACTGGAGTGGTTCTCCCACTTCTCTGCAGATTTAACTAGCTTCTTTACGATGCCGGCTCACCTGGTTAACCGAGACCAACCCAGGTTCGGTGCACCTTGGTTTGATGCCAAATGTAAGCAAGCTAGACTCTCTCTCTGTTGTATCTACAACAGATATAAATCTTCTGGAGCTGAACCTGAAGCAAAGTTCTTAACCTGAAGCACTATTTCTGGGTTAGCGGAGTCTGTAACCTGAAGCATATGTAACCTGAGGTACCACTGTAGTTGCTTTGGAAGATGATCATCAGGCATGCACACAATTTATTCACCACTTGACTGCAAATAAAAACCAACCCTCAAAGCTGTTTACAAAACAGTAAAAGAAAAATTTGCAACCCTACTTTGAACCATACAAAACATTTAACAGGGGAGAGGCTGGCTGAGCCTTTTCATGGATGCTCCTTCCAGTAATTTTTATAATTAACTTTTAAAAATGTATTATATATTTCTAAAAACAAAACTGCTCATTTGAAATGAGCTGTGCATCAAGCTGGCAGAAGCAAAACTCACATTTTATTTCCTGTAATGATGGTGTTATTATTTGCGTTCTTCAGAGTATTGTTTTTTCAAAAACGGAATGACAAATTGGTTTTGTCCTATTAGGAATGCAGCGGTAATTGGCCGCAGGTGGGAGAAGGAAAGTGTTAATTGTGTGATTCAGAAGTAAAGTAATACACATGGATGCTTAAAGGGAAGGGGGTGACAAGCTACACCTGCTGAAATGCCCTCTTCTTTACACCTGCTAGGTAAAGGTAAAGGGACCCCTGACCATTAGGTCCAGTCGTGGCCGACTCTGGGGTTGCGGCGCTCATCTCGCTTTATTGGCCAAGGGAGCCAGCATACAGCTTCCGGGTCATGTGGCCAGTATGACTAAGCCGCTTCTGGCAAACCAGAGCAGCGCACGGAAACGCCGTTTCCCTTCCCGCCGGAGCAGTACCTATTTATCTACTTGCACTTTGATGTGCTTTCGAACTGCTAGGTTGGCAGGAGCAGGGACCGAGCAACGGGAGCTCACCCCGTCGCGGGGATTCGAACCGCCGCCCTTCTGATCGACAAGTCCTAGGCTCTGTGGTTTAACCCACAGCGCCACCCGCGTCCCATTACACCTGTTAGAGATGTATAAATTCCATCTTTTATATGCCCATTAAATAACCTGTTCTCTTTTAGACCTGGCCACTGTAATTCATTAAGATTTATACCCCACAGGCAGCTAACAAACATAATCTAAAGGGCATTTATCACATGTATGTTTTATATCCATGCCATACTGTCATGTCTGGCTGTAAATAGCACCAAGCAACTCAAGTAAATTGAACTTAAACAAAGGGAATTACAGGCAGCCAAAGAACACTGATCATTTTTGGGTTTCCCCCCACAAAACAAAGGCTTGTCCTGTCTGTTTTATTTTTAGAAATAGACACTTCAAAAAGACTTGTAGATAAAAAAAGCTGATGGAGGGGTAGCAGTATTATGAAGTTTCTGCCCCCAAAATAGTGTTTAAGGAGCCACAAGACTTATTTTTGCCAACAGAGCAACTGCATAGCAGATGAACAGACAGGCTGAAGAAGAAAAATCTCTCAAGAAAAATGAGCCACTGCCTGCATTCTGAAGTCGTCCATATAGTTCCAGAAGCATGTACTACATGTTTTTCTCAACATTTGTTTGTGTGTAGTTGATGGATGGTATTATTCCGAGTACACTAGCTGAATTTAATGAACATGGCTAAGTCCATTAATTTCAGTGGATCTGCTCTGAGTAAAACTTAGTTGAGTACGACACCCCCATACCTATATATACACCCTTTCTTGTAATTTGAATCTATTGGTACGGGTCCTACCACCCAGAGGAGAAAACAAGCTCGCTCCATCTTTCATGTGGCAGCCCTTTAAATATCTGAAGATGGAGGTGCTGGTACCGAGTGTGCTTGAGTTCCCATCGAAAAAACCAACTAGATCTTCTTTCAGTCTCCTCTTTCCCAGGCTAAATATACCCAGCTCCTTCAACCATTCCTCATAAGGCTTGGTTTTCAGACCGTTGCGGTCATCTTGTTACCTTTGTCTGCCCATGTTCCAGCTTGTCAACAGCCTTCTTAAATAGTAGCACCCTGAACTGGACACAGTATTCCAGGTGCGGTCTGAGCAAGGCAGAATAGGTTGGTGAGTTTATTCCCATTCACTTGAAGTGCACCAGTGCCTTGTTATCTTGTCCCGTTTGCATAGATAATTGCCTGAAAATTCTCAATTTCCCAAGCTCACTGTACTGTCAAAATACATCGTGAGGTTCCAATTGCAACTCATCTGCTACTTGCTGGTAGAGCCTGCTGCATCTTTGCCTTCCTTCCAGTTCACTCTTCTGCTGAGGGATGGAAAATTGTAGACACCATTGACAACCACTGGGACGGGGAGCTGACACAGGTGTTGGTGAACAGCAGAAAGTGGCTTCTGTGTGCTGTTGCCACTGTGTGCAGGGTGTTGCTCCTCCTTCACATTTACCTGCCTTTTCAGAAGAACCACCCCCCCCCCCCATTTTACCATTGCTTGTTTTCTCCACAACCTTTTCCTTCTATTTTACACATCCCTTTCTTCCATTCTTTTCTTGTCCACTTGGTATTTTATTCTCTATTCCATTCCCCCTTTGTTTTTAACATCTCCTCTTTCTTCTTTTGCATTCTCACCTCTGCCGTGGCCCTCTTTCCCCTGCTTCCTATCTGTCCCATTGCTCCTTTTTGTACAATGGTCTCCCCTGGAAACCAGGCTTGCATTTGAGCCACAGCATCCCAAGAAACTGCTCCAAAACCTCATTCAGTGCTTGGGCTCTACTCCAGAAGCAGGAGGAAGCCAAAAGGGGCATTTCCATAAGCACTGAAGTATGTGGGTGTGTAGACATAGCGAAATGAAAGCTGAAAATGTGAATGGGGCCAGAGCATCTCACTCAGCCAAGACGCTGAGATCCAGCGCCAAGGGTCTTCTGGTGGTTCCCCCATTGTAAGAGGGGAGGTTAGAGGGAACCCAGCAGAGGGGCTTTTCGGCAGTCATGCCCACCCTGTGGAACGCCCTCCTAGCAGATGCCAAACTGATAAAACACCTATGTGCTTTTCAAAAGACATTGAAGGCAGCTCTGTTCAGGGACGTTTTTAGTGTGTGTTGTAGTATTGTGTTTTTTACTATTTTTTGTCGGGAGCCACCCAAAGTGGCTGGGGCAACCCAGTCACACGGGCAGCGCATACATAATAATAATTAATAATAAATACAGTCGTACCTTGGAAGTCAAACAGAATCCGTTCTGGAAGTCCGTTTGACTTCCAAAATGTTGCTTCTGATTGGCTGCAGGAAGCTGATTGGCTGCAGCCAATTGGAAGCCGCAGAAGCCCCGTCGGACATTCGGGTTCTGAAGAACGTTCACAAACCGGAACACTCACTTTCGAATTTGCTTCATTCGAGAGCCAAAACGTCCGAGTACCAAGGCATTCAGGATCCAAGGTACGACTGTATATGATTATGATGATGTCATGTGTACAAGGGGCAGGTTAAATCTTTTGGACACTGACAAAAATGAACCACACACAGGCAAGGTGGAGTCCAATAAAACTATTTTATAAATAAAAACAAGTAGGGTGGTTTCAATTTATATAAAACCGAAGGGTGTGTGAGGGAAGGGGCAATATGTGTGACGAGAGAAAATAGCACCAAAGTGGGGGGAAAGGAGTTGAAAAGAGAGCCAAGATGTCGACGTAGTACCAGGTGAGGAAGGAGGAGGAAGAGGGAAGACAGAATGGTAATATAGCACCAGGAGGAGGAGGGAGGGAGGACTGGCAACTTGACACTTGAGATCATGGGCAATGCCCTGAAAGAGAGACTAATGGTAGGCAGAAAGGGGGCAAATGGTTCAAAAGACCAAATGAGCAGAGCAGTGGCAAAGGTGTAGAAGAACTGGCATCACGGTGGTGGGCGTAGGGGACTAGCAAAAAAGGGGGAGCCGATGCTAGACTGGAGAGGAAAGCGGGAGGGAAGGAACACTTCAATCTTAAAAACAACAAACCCCACAAGACATTCCAAAAATGGTTGACATTTGGTGCAGAAGACAACTGTTGCATGGCAGGAAGGCCAAATGTGGTTATGGGCCACAAGGGGACTAGAATGTACCGTATAATAGAGGGTGCTTCTCCCAACCAGGTCCTTGGCAAGAGCACAAAAGCAGTTTAGCTAAAGGTGGGCTGTGATAAATCGTACAAATTTTTGCATTGGCGTGGGATGGTCAAGGGCTCTGGAATTCTCCACTGAACAAATCCCTGCCATAGCAAGCAGAGTTAAGTATTGCTTCACGTGTGATGACTTTCCTACAAGAACTTCTGTACGGGAAACTGCGTGAAAATTGTGTAAAGTCATGCATGACTGTATGTGTGCTTTGCAGTTTAGTATAACTCCTCTATTGCAAGCCTTCCCTGCCTGCAGATGTAAGAAATTCTGCACATGAGTGGCCAAGAAGGATGGGCTAGGATTCACTGAGAAATGCAGTGGAGAGGGCAAGTATAGAAAAGGCAGCGGGATTAAACAGAATCCACAAGGAAGGGCACAGCGCTACACTGGGTGAAGATCTCTCTGGACTTCCTAAATCCCTTCTTCAACCATTTGTATTTTCTATGATTTAGCAAACATGGCCACTGTGCTCCCCCTGCAAGTGTGAGGGCTAGGAATGTTTTGGAAACTGACATTGCCCCATGTGTGATTCTGGAGTGTCTATGTTGCAGCACAGCTGCAAGCAATCCAGATAAGCCAGAGGCCTTGCTTATACCCCAGACACACAAGAAATGCAGAGTGTGCCCACAGAGCAGTCTGGGCTTGGTTGTGGGACTCTTTCCCCCCACCTTCAAGCCCAAACCTTGCTGCACTTGTGCCCGAGAAGAAAAGGGAAGAAACCAGAAAGGCCTAACAGCTGCGAAGGAAAGGACTGCAGGGGAGACAATAGTGAGCCCTTATTTTCTACACATGCCCCGCTCACTTGCTTTTCACTGGTGTGCTGGTGCTCTTTCAGAGGGTGGGGACAGCAGAAGCAAGAACTCAGCTTGGAGAGTACATTTTTAAAGCCCCCTCTTCCATGCACAACAGTGAAAAGTTAGGCCTCGTTTCCAAGCATGGCTCAGCATCAGTTTGGGATGGATAGTGGCATGACAACTGGCATAAAATGTGCTGGTCTAAGTTAAGGGTGAGGCTTCAGCTAACCTTGGGCACGTTCAGAATAAACGTGGTCATAGTTCATTGGTAAACTTACTACTTGTCCCTCAGCTATCAAAGGGAAGAGTCCATGATTACAGATCACCACAGCAGTCTTTAAAAAGTAGCAGAGGAAAAAGCTATGGACAGACAGCCACTCCTCACTGATCCTTAGCCTGGGTGATGGAGCTGCAGCAAAACAATTTGGCATTTGGGTAAATTAAGCACACCTCTAGTAGAAGCTATGGTTGAGAATAGTTATGGTTAAAAATACAGTTAAAATATTTATTAGACTTCTGCATCCAAGAGGGAGGAGGCTCAGCAATCTGATATTTGCTGGAGTACATAAAATACTTTTTTGGGGGGAGACCCTAAAAACATCCCAATAAAAATTTCAGTGTATTCTCAATGGCCAAGGAAAGATGAATGGATGTTTGGGGGAGGAGGGAAACGGACTGCAGCATCATAGCAGAGGACAATGCTGCGTGACAGGAACAGTGAACAGGAGCACCGCATAAGTTTATTGTTTATTTTGCTTCTGGCAATCATGGTGCAGGGGTCCACTTGGGGCAACTCATCTGGCCCCTGGGACATAAGCCTAGTGCAGCAACTCTTCTTATTTTGGAGATCCACCCATGTTCACAACCATGACGACCCCAAAAGTTTCTTTGTTAAAATCCTCATAGAATTGTAGAGCTGGAAGTTCATCCAGTCCAAACCCCTGCAATGCAGGAATCGCAACTAGATCACACATGACGTGTGGCCTTCCAACCTCTGCTTAAAAACCTGAATCCCACAGAACTTATTTCATACTATTTGTGCTAATGAAATTATCTTTTTGATGATATTTGTCTACCTCCCCATCCCCCATCTCTTCCCCCCCCCCTCCATCACTTTTTCAGTTTTGGGATTGTTAAAAAGAAAAGGAAGGATGAAAGGGAGGTAGGAGACAAAGAAGAGGGGGAGGTGGGCAGAGGAAATGCCTAGGGATACTGCTGCCAGGGTTATGTAGTGTGGATGCACGGCATAAACGACACAGTGGAGCAGGCTGAGAGCAGAGAGCATCTAAAAACAGCTTGGCTTAAGAGACAACGGACTGATGGGCACAAGAGAGACCTGGGTGTGAAAAGGTGGCAGTAAAAAAGGCTCTACTAAACAGGCCACTGGACGTCGAAGAGATACAGCAAGAAGATAGCTCACCATGAGTGCTCGGGTAGAGAAAGAAAGCGTATTAGAAAGGGGGGCACTTGTACCTGTAGTACCTCCAGGAACATGAACTATGGACACTGGGAGTTGGCACTCTCGCTATTGGCGCTAATCAAGACATGGGAGGCAAAGAATCAAGGAAGAGTGTGAGCCTCTTTGGCGGCTTCCAGCTCTTATCACCATCTGAGAAGCTCTCAAGGGGAACTCTCACCTGCCTGGCAAGGTGGGAGATCTCCTCTCAACCTCATGCCAGTGGCCACCAAGCTGCTACATCTTATCAGATGGAAGACTGAAGGCACAGCTGGATCTGAGCCCTGCTCCCTTCCCGGGGTTATGGATAAGGTGGGGCACCTTCCACCAGGATGGAAAGAAGCCATCTTCAGCCCCCACATGGCCAAGTGCCTGCCTGCAGGGCTCTGCATCTTCCTCGGTTGTGGGGGAGCCCAACCACCACAGCACGCTGCAGCTCTCCCCAGCACGGGCGGCCAGCTCAGAGGAAGTCAAAGACCCCGTAATTCTTGGCTGCTCGACAGAGAGGGACACAAAAAGGGGCGAGAAGAAAGAGGGCAGGTGTTTAGGGCAGGAGAAGTGAGCCGGCAGGGAAAACACAGGCGAGCAGCAGAGTCCCCAGGCAGATGCGGATTAATGGGTTAGAGAAGGGGTTATGGGGGGAGGGGTTGGCACAAGCAAGGGGGGGGGAAACGCGCCTCTGCAATCAAGTCCAGGGGTGGTTCAGGCGAGGCTGCCGGGCCCTCTTGCAGGCAGGGATTAGAATCAAAAACATTTAGTTCAGTTTATTTTCGGGGGTTTTTTCCCTTTTCATAATTGCCAAGACCAAAAAAAGAAAAGAAAAGGAATCCCCCACAGGCCGGGCTGTTCCTAGGAGACAAAACCAACGGGGGCGGCAGGCAGGCGGAGGGAGGGGCGACGTTTCACATTACATCCACAAAGAACTCACTGGGGTTGCCCATGGCCATTCGGAATGACTGTCTACTGGCCGTCAGTTCAGGGGGCACAGAGGCCAGGTCTCGGCCAGGGGGAGCCCCTGGGGGTCCCAGGGCGGAAGGCGGCGGAGGCATCAGCAGCATCGGGGGGCTGTAGAGAGGCGGCAGGCCAGGAGGCCCGTAGGACTGCTGGCTGTGGTGGCTGCGGATGCTGTGAGCCATCGAGTGGTGGCTGCGCTGGCTGGCCGGCACCGAGCGCTCGCTGGCTGCTCGCTCCCTCCGCATGCTGCTGCGGCTGGTGTGGTCCGACTCACTGCCGCTGCCACCCGACTTGGACTCCCCGGCCTTGGGCTCTCGCTCCTTCCTCCTCTCGCTGCCGCTGCGGTTGGAGCCGCTGCTCCGGCTTCCTGCACAAGAAATTGGGGGGGGGGGAGGACAAGAGAATATTTGGGTCAGGCCCATCAGAATAGGTAGGAATAACCTCACAGGAGCCTCCAGCTGTCACTTTGCTGGATTGGGCCCAAAGTCCATGGAAGTGCAGCACAAAAGTGGGAAGCCAGGCAAATAGTGGGGAGCAGGAAGCAAAGCGGCAGGGATGTTATACTAATTTTGTTGTTGTTGTTGTTATATCATCTCCAGTAGAAGGAAAATGACAATCATATAACAAAAGGCTCTGGGCATCTTCCAGTAAATTAAAACACATTAGGACACCAAACATTACAAAACTCCCCTATACACAGCTGCCTTCAGAAATAAAGAAAGGCCATCAGGCAACATTAAAACACGGCCAGGGCAAAAGCCAAACAGATCTCCCGGGATTTAATAATAATAATAATAATAATAATAATAATAATAATAATATTTATACTCTGCTGATCTGTCTGGGTTTCCACAGCCACTCTGGGCAGCTCCCAACAGAATAATAATAATAATAATAATAATAATAATAATAATAATAATACAAAGCGATAAAACATCAAACATTAAAAACTTCCCTAAACAGGGCTTCCTTCAGATGTCTTCTAAAAGTCAGATAATTGTTAATTTCCTTGACATCTGATGGAAGGGCGTTCCATAGGGCGGGCGCCACTACCGAGAAGGGCCTTTGGGTATCATCTGGATGCTGCTACAGAGAAGGCTCTGAATACTTTCAGCTGATCTCTCTGCCCTAAATGAAATTCCCCCCAAAGGTCTAAGCCAGTGGTTCCTAATCTTTTTTTGGCCATGCCCCACCTAAGCATCTCTAAAATCCTGATGTCACACACACACCCTGCCGTGACATATAATTCTTATTATTCAAAAAGTGAACTCCTATTCATGTGGAGGAAACCTAAAAAGGCCATTCACTGTTAATAACTCATTCCCGAATTGCCCCCCTTAAAAATCAAATCCCCGCCCCCCCGTGGGGCATGTGCCCCACGTTGGGAACCACAGGGACTCTAAGCAGATCTCACAACCTTGGGATCAGCCACTAAACCTTCTGGCTTTGACAAAGAGATGCCAAAAGAGGTTCACAACTGAGCAAATGCAGGCTCTGGCACACCCACAAGAACCTGACCCTAACAAACACCTGCAGTCCAAAGGAACAAATCCCTCCCCAAACCCACTTGGCCCATTTATCTCTGGGCAGAAGCGAGGTTGCTCCTCAAGAGGAAGTCCAGCTGTTCAGACTTAACAAGTGCTTGCATGTGATACGATCTTTATGGCATGGGAGGAATTCCTCCCATGTCCCACACGGCTCACATTTACCTTCGCTGTGCTGGCTGCCCGCGCTTCCGCCTCCATAGCTGTAGCCTGGGTCAGGAAATCCAGGGTGGGGGTTGTATGGATGGGGTGGCGGATACTGGTAGGGGAAGGCCATGGGCCATGGGGCAGCTCCTGGGTGAGGCAAAGGAGCCAAGGTGTCCTGATCGGAGGCGCCGCTGGACCCATCGTGGTCATGCAAGGACAGGCTGGCCAGGTCTGTGGAACAGGGACAGAGAAAGGGCAAAGGTTACACCAGGAGCAAGGGCATAAGTGAGCTTATCCTCATTTCTTACCTATGAAATTCAGGTTGTAGTGCAGAGAGGGAGTGGGCAGCATGGGAGGATGCTTATCTCCTGGTGGGGAGTTTTTGATTGAAAGCTAAAGATCCCCACAGAGAAGGTGACTAGTCTGACTCCAAAATACAGGACGAAAGGGAAAGGACGGTGTCAGGTTCAACAAAAAAGGAGACTCCAACTGAACTTTAGGAAGAACTTTCTGATGATAAGAGCTGTTTTGACAGTGGAGCAGACTCCCTCGGGAGGTGGTGGACTCTCCTTCCTTGCAGATTTTTAGGCAGAGTTTGGGTGGCCATCTGTCGTGGATTCTTCAGCTGTGATTCCTGCATTGTAGGGGCTGGACTAGATGAGCTCGGGTTCCCTTCCAACTCTACAATTCTATGATTCTGTAAAGCCACATGGGCTTGCTTTGAGGGCTCTCCTACTTCTAGTCTCCCAGGAAACAGATGGCCACGTTGAGAGCCTGCCAGAACCACCCACTACCTGTTCTTGCTCCCCCCACCCCCTGCACAGTGCAAAGAAGGAGTCTTACTGCCGCAGAGGTCGCCAAAGATGTAGTAGCACTGCTCCGAGAAGGTGATCTTGTTGACAGTGTGTCGGATGTAACCGGCCTTCAGGAGGTTGCTGGCATACTTGCGGGATTCTCGCCTGTCTGTGAAGCCTTCTACATGGTGGTAGAGCCAATCTACCACATCGGATCCTGCCAAGAGACAGCAGCAAAGAGGGACTCAGCAAGGATGGAAGCAGACAGCACCCTGTTCTGCTCTGAGGAGAGGAAGGTGCTTGGAGGGAAGCTGGCTCCAGCCTTCTTTTGCTGCCTTAGTCCAGCTTAAAGGTAAAGGTACCCCTGACCATTAAGTCCAGTCGCGGAAGACTCAGGGGTTGCGCGCTCATCTTACTCTATAGGCCGAGGGAGCCGGCGTTTGTCCGCAGACAGCTTCCGGGTCATGTGGCCAGCATGACTAAGCTGCTTCTGGTGAACCAGAGCAGCGCACAGAAACACCGTTTACCTTCCCACTGGAGCGGTATCTATTTATCTACTTGCACTTGACGTGCTTTCGTGGTCACGTGCTAGGTGGGCAGGAGCTGGGACCAAATAACAGAAGCTCACCCCATCGCGGCGATTCAAACCGCCGACCTTCTGAGTGGCAAGCCCTAGACTCTGTGGTTTAACCCACAGCGCCACCCAGCTTACTGGGCTATAAAGAAGATGATGTTCAGAAGTCATGATGGAGTCACAATGTACCTAGATGCTCCTCCTGACGTGCTCAATAACATCTTACCAACCTCTGTGCTCGATCTGATGCAACACAGTGGCTTAGAATGAAGGTTGTGAACCAGAAGTTTCTGACCCAAATCTGTTCTCACCCCTGAACTCATTTCAGACAAGCCATTATGCTCTCAGCCTCAAGGACACCCCAGTCCCACTTGTGAGACAGGCATAGTAAGACCCATCTTACAGGACACATAAAACACTTAAGTGCACTGTGTAAATGCTAAGTATCCTCTTTATTCTGCTGATCTTGAGGGCTAGAGAGTGAAAGCTGAGACTCTAAGGAATACAATTCTGCAGAAGATGCCATGTATAATCCTATTTTTAGAGATACTTCTCTTGCAAACGGGTTAGTATGTTTTCCCTCTGATACACATCTAACCTGTCCTCCTTATGAAGTTACCGTCGCTTATCTCAAATAGGGGCTTGAGACCGTTATCTGCTCGGGAGAGGCAAACAGTGAGTGGTTCTCCCGTGGCCCTTCACCCATTTGCCCTATGGAGGGCCTGCGTCTTACCAATGAAGGCATTGGGGATGGTGATCTTCAGCCACATGCGGTCGCGCACCTCCAAGCCCGACTCTGGCGAAGCCATGGCTTTGACAATCGTGGCCATATCGCTGTGGATGGACAGGTGAAAGTCATCGAGACCTGCGGGTCGGACGGAGGGAAGGGAGGCAGAGATGAGAGGGGATGGAAAGGCAGAGGAGCACATGAAGGTGCCACACACAGGAGGGTAGGGCAAGGGAACAATACATCACAGGCACACCCTAAGCTTCTGCAATCCTTCTTGGGTCAGGATTTCCCCTAAGAACCACTGAAGGTGCAAAAAGAGAGAGCAGCAGGCCTCATACTGGGCTGCTCTTTGCCTTTTTCCTAGAAACAGGCAACTGCAGTCTAACCACAACGCCCTGAGCACACCCAGCCCAAGCAGGGCAAATCGCCGGTGGTTTAATCCTTTACTGACAAAGCACAAACTTACAGTTGCCCCAGAGGTGCACTAAACACACACACACACACACACACACACACACACACACACACACACACTTCTGGTGACCAGGCAGCCAGCGCACCTCCCCGGGCTTTTGCTCCGAGCTGGAATGCTGCCACAATGGGTGGCTGCCCCAAACTTAAGTACCCTCATCTGACAGCCTGTGAGTCCTTCGACACGGAAGTTGTAGCTGTGCCTGCCTCTTCAAGCTGCTCCTAGTCCTGGGGGACAGTGGGGAGGGGATTCAGACACCGCATCTCCCTCCTCTCCTAGCACATCCTGTCCTTCCTCCCCCATCTCTGGCTGCGGCCTCGCAGGAGGCACAAAACCCCATAAATCATGACCCTCTTCCCCCAGGTCAGCTTCTGGCCCGCTACACCTTCCATCTGCTCTGCAGAGCCCTGCCAATCCCTGGCACGCAACCTCCATTACTACCCAGACTGTTTTATCCTTCAACAACAGCTTTTTTTAGAAAGTTCAGAGCAGCTTAAACACCTGATCAGGTACACATCTGCTTAGTTTCAGTAATGCTACAGCACCAGGCCTTGCCATTCTTCTCAACGGGCCAACTTCATAGCCTCTGGCCAAAACCCACTCAGAGGCCAGCGCTATGAGGCAGCTGTCCCAAACGCACAATTCCTAACACATCCACCTTTCCTCTCTTGAGCTCCCTTTTGGAAGAGAGGGTAAGTTCTCCTGTGCTCAGCATCACATCTTCCAACTTCCTCACCATTTGCCTAACAGGAAGCCAGCACTGCGTCCACCTGAATAAACCATGCTCCCTGAAGTTGTTCTGGGACCATTCAGGGTTTTCAGCCAGCGACTGCTTAACTTCAATCCATTTACAAGGGACACTGCAGTGTTTCAGCCCCAAACATAGCCATTTATCTCAAGCAATTCAGTCAACGCTGCTTCACTGAGGATATTGCTCCACCAGAAAAATCACTGCACACTGCTACTTGTTTATGTGATGTCTTTTGTTATTTTTATTTTCAATGTGTAAGTTGCTTTGAGGCATGGATGTAAAAATGCTACCAATACATATACAGTGGTGCCTCGCAAGACGAAATTAATTCGTTCCGTGAGTTTTTTCGTCTTGCGATTTTTTCGTCTTGCAAAGCACGGACTTTGGAAAAGCTTCAAAAATCACCAAAGTCTTCAAAAACCTCAAAAAAGGCTCCCACACTGCGTGCTATGAGTTGCTCCTCGAAGTGAATGCACGGTTTTAAGAAAAAGGAAACAAACTTGCAAGACAAAGGAAACAAACTTCCAAGACGTTTTCGTCTTGCGAAGCAAGCCCATAGGGAAATCCGTCTTGCAAAGCAACTAAAAAAACGAAAAACTCTTTCGTTTTGCAAGTTTTTCGTCTTACGAGGCATTCGTCTTGCGAGGTACCACTGTAATAAATAAAAATAGATGGCCCTGTAAAGTTTTCAGGGTTCTCCTCCCTCCTTTTTGCAACCCTCTTGATTCTCCCACCGACCACACAAACAAACAGGAAACACTCATTATCCTAGAAGAAGCAACTAAGTGAAGAAATCTCTGTAGCCTTCTGTTTCACCTAGCCTCACACAGGTCCCTCATCCCGCTCATCCTCCAATCTTTGGTTTAAAATATTTAGCTTCTAAAAGCATCCCTGTTGCTTTAGCAAAAGATGGAGCAAACACCTCTTTCCATGCAGCTCAAGATCTATTGAGGGAAACCATCCACTTTCCAAGCCTCAAATCTGGGTTTTGCCCCTGTGCATGTATTGCTCCTATCAGGTTACGGCGTGCAGGTGACCAGAAGCCGAGCAGGGGTGGGGGACACACAGGCACGAGGACTTACGTTCGGTTTCTGGGATGGAGCTGGTGATGGAGGAGCTGGTGGAAGTGATTGTGCTCATGGATGGGCTCATACCGTACGCTGGGTAGGTGCCGGTCATTGCTGCGGTGTGGGAAACCCAGGCTGCTGGGTCAATGGGCCTGATGGGCTCACCTAAAGGGAACACACAGGGCACGTGAGGAAGCCCCCTCCTCAAGAGTCATCCCCTCTCGCCAAACCCGCCACCTCTGGGCAAGCCCTGTCCTCCCCCAGCATCAGCCGGGACTCACCCGGATCGGAGCATGGAGAGTCTGGCCCAGCCCAGATCCGCTGGGGAGCAACTGGGGGAGAAAGAAGAGAGGGAGGATCAACACGAGGGGTGCGGGGGGGGGAGCTCCCCCTAGGCGGAGGCGGGCAGGGGGCACGGGGGGCACGGGGGGGGGTATGCGGGGCATGGGCTGCATGCAGGGAATTGGCCTGCTAACTTAGTAGCTTGTCTTGGGTGTGATGTGGAATAGGGGACTGATTAGACATGGGGTGATGGAGAGGGGCAGGAGAGAGGCAGATAGAGAGAGAGCAGAACAGAGGGCCAGAAAAAAAGGGGTTTGAAACCTCCGTCACACCCTTAGGGCCAATTTATACATTCAACAGAAAGAAGCAGTCAGGTGTTTCCAAGATAGCCAAGATAGGGTTTTGTATAAGTAATACATCATCATCATCATCATCATCATCATCATCATCATCATCATCATTACTGATGCAGGTGAGGGATCACGCCTACAAAATATTTGTTGTTACATTTTTATGCCACCTTTCTCCATGGTACTCAAGGGGGCAAACATGCTTCCCCCCCCCCCCGTTTTGCCCTCCCAACAACCATGTGCTGTAAGTTAGGCTGAGAGCCAGTGCGACTGGCACCCCAGGTCTCCCAGGGTGCTTCATGGCTGAGTGGGGATTTGAACACTGGCCCCCCAAATCCCAGTCCAGCACTCTAACCGCTATACCACACTGGGTCTCATGTATGTAAAATCTCCTTGTGTGCAGTAAAACTAGCAGGGTGAAGGGTTTCTGCCTAGCTTTCTCTCCCATACACTGTTTTTCTGGGTACAAGGAGCCCCCACTCTGTCCCAGTAAAGGAGCATTCAAACATGCAACTCCCTTGGCCACTTGCATCCTGCAACAAGGCAATATTGGGGTGGGGCACGTTATTAACTGTTGGTTCTATAGAACACCAGTCCTCATGCACACTACTAAGCAAACCAAGAAATGAAGCAAAAACCACTTACTCCTGGGTAGCGAGAAGCAGCCCCTAGGGCTGGGATCCCAGCACTTGGCAACAGTCAGAGTGATGGGCCTGGAAGAGAAACATAATGGCTGTCACTGCTACCAGATCTGGTCAGCTCAGTTCGCAGAAAAGCCACCCACATACACATGTCTAGACATGCAGAAGAAACAAGAATAAATCTTCCCCTATAAACTGAGTGGGTGAGTTTTACATCCCTAAAGCTCAGTACTGGGGTATTATGATGGAACAAGACAGGGAAACATGTGAGAAGCTCTCGCTTGCTTTGAACAATGGCCCCCTGACACTTTGTTTTCCTCTTTCTGCTACATCAACGTAAGTAACATAATATAACAGAAAGGGGAAAACAAAGTGTCAGGGGCCAGAAAGGCTGTCATTTTGCCTAAACAGAATTCCACTGCCACCAAACCCAAATGCAGCAACTAGAATAGATGAAGGCTGGTGCCACTATCTTTGTCTTTTGCTCACACACAATGAACCTGTAAGCCTTGGGCTATCTTTCCTTGAAAATTTTTATTTTTACTGATCTGCGAGACTTAACTGTCCTCTAGGCTCACTTGGAACAGTCAGCAGTCCAAGATGGCCATGGGTCTTCTGCAGGGCACCAGGGGGCACTGCTAGAAACTGAGCGCCAGCCCTGCATTACCAGACGCCACCAAGCCCACACTCCCAAGAACAGTTGTAGGTTTAGAGAGTGAGCTGCCTTGGAGCTGCAGGGGGAGAAAAGGCTACCTACCCTGGCTTGTGCACAATCTCCCTCAGCACTCGCACAGCGTCGTCGTTGCTCATGTTTTCAAAATTGATGTCATTCACCTGCAGAGAAAGATGAAAATGTAAGAGCCCCACAAAAGTGTATGGATCTTAAATGAACATGTGGAGATGCCCAACAGCAGTACTGGGATAGATCAGGGATCCCCAAATTAAGGCCTGCGGGCTGGATAAGGCCCAAGGGACTCATTTATCCAGCCCACAGCGACCCCCACTGCTGCCGCCCGCTCTTACCGGCACTGCGCTGCGCGGCTGCCCACTTCCGAAGCTCTGGAAATAGTTTGTGCACATGTGCAAGCGTTATTTGCGCATGTGCAAGTTATTTCCAGTGCACATCCAGGTCAGAGGAGGCCCGTGCACATGTGCACAAGCTATTTACGATGCTCCTCTGACCCGGAAGTGCGCCGGAAATAGCGTGTGTGCACACACATATGGGCACACGCTCCCCCGCCCTCCAGCTCACTGCACGATTGGCGCTGGAGACACCAGCCCGAGGTGCAGTAAGTCTGCTGACCCCTGGGATAGATGGATCAATCTGGTCGCCATCAGGTAGAAGTATTTCCCAGCCCCACCACCTTTTCTAGGTAGAGATGTGCTGGAGAGGGCAGTGGCTGCTCCACATCAGATAGTCTTCTAAGAAACTGATTGCCTTGACCCTTTCCAGTCTGGGTTCAGTCCTGTGCTTCAGGCTGAAACAGCCTTGGCTGTCCTGACTGATGACCTTTATCAGGAGCGCAACAGCAGGAGTCTGACTGTTGCTCCTCCTGATCTCTTGGTGGCTTTAGATGTCATTGACCAAGGCATCTTTCTGGACCAGCTCTGTGGGTTAGGAAGCCTATAGTAATCTGGCGGTTCCACTACTACCTGCAGGGCGAGTTTCAGAAGGGAGCTATTGCTCAGCCTTGTGGCACACTTTGTGCTACAGGGATTTGCAAGGTTCCATTGTATCCCTCATTCTATTTAGCATCACGGAGCAAAGTGGCACCCAGCCATGTTTCTCCTTCCCCTCTGAATCAGGTGAGGCTGTACGTGTCTTGGAACAATGCCTAAACACTGGAGGACTGGAGGAGGGTCACAAAACTGAAACCAAACTAGACAGAGGAGCTGTGCATGGGCAGTTATCAGATCTGGGAAGTAGACTGCTGGCCTGTTCCAAGTGGGGTTGCCCTTTCCTTGGACAATGAGATGGCTAGCATGGAGCACCTTCTGTCAGCTATGGCTGGTTCATCAGGTAAAGCAGTTCCTGGACAGGGAGTGCCTGATTACAGTGACCAATGAAGTGGTGACTTCCCAGCTGGACTATTATAATGTGCTGGGTGGGGGGGCTACCCTTGATGAAGATCCAGAAGCTGCAGCGAGTGCAGAATGTGACAGCTAGGCTTCTCAGTGGCTTAACCCATTGGGGGCATGGAACGCCTACCCTGAAAGATTTCCATTTGCTCAGAACATGCTGTTTGGGCAAAATTCAAGGGGCTAGGGGTGATTTATGAAGCCCTACAAAACATGGGGCCTAAATACTTGAAAAATCTGCTCATATATATGAAACTGCCTCTGCATTAAGATCAGGAGGACAGACTTTCTCGGCTGTGCTGCAGGCATTTGAGATCTGCTATGCAGTTATCTCAGTGGTGGTCCCCTGGTGCCAGTCCCTCTGAGACAGAAGACTATGTGAAACAGAAATCACCTAGCAGTTTCTGCCACCACCTGAAGACCTATTTTTCCCCCAAGCATTTGTGGGGTATGGTTGCGTCGATATATTATCGGCTCTAGTGTTTGTACTGCGGAATACTAATTGTTTTGTTGTTCTCTGCCCTGGGGTTCCTTGTCAGTGAAGGGCTGACTAAAGATGTTTTAAACGAATGCTATGGACTGAGCTTTGGGCTTGTACACGCAACGTGTGTGCTCTGCCCCCCACCTATGGCCTCTTTCCTAGATCTGACGGTTCTTGCCTAGTAACAGGCAGGTTTTAAGCTTTCAAAGCCTTAGGTACACAGCCCAGAGGGTTTATCATGGCCCCAGGGTTCCCTTGAGATAAGAACCACATCATTTACACAAACAAGACATTCCAAATCAGCCATCCTGATTTTATCTCTGTCCTGGGTCGCTGTGCTTCCACCTTCCACAGATAGCAAGTACACTCTCTGGTATAGAATCACAGAATTGTAGAGTTGCAAGGGACCAGGAGGATCATCTAAGCCCAACCCCCTTTTGCCCAACGTGTGACTTGAACCCACAACCCTGAGATTAAGAGTCTCATGCTCTGCCAACTGAGCCAAAACTGAAATCTCTGTCGTGATCACAGGATAACAGATTCTGTAGAAAGAGGCCTGGTTCTCACGTCATGCTCAGCCAAACCCTAGGCTCACTGTTCAACTGCGTGGGCTCCTGGACAGAAACCTGCAGCTGCTTTGCTCCTCCCCAGTCCTTTGCGCGTTGCATCGCACTGAGCTTCGCGTATTGTGAGTATAGCATGAAACCAAGGCCTCTTGGACATCTGGCTCTCAAAGTTTTAAAAAAATTAAAAAGCACCTGCAGCAGCATGTCTCCGGGCTCAATTCTGCCATCGGCTGCCACAGCCCCTCCCTTCATGATGGAGCCAATGTAGATGCCGCCGTCACCACGCTCGTTGCTCTGCCCGACGATGGAGATGCCCAGGAAGTTGTACTTCTCTGTACAATCATAGAATCAGAGTTGGAAGGGACCCGAAGGGGAGGTATTTGTGCAATTAGAACAGCACACAACCAATGGCCAGCATTTCATTAATTCAGCCAGGCCATTAACCAGCTACAAGGAATGCCTGTTAGGTATTTTTAGACAACAGAAAATGGAGACAGGCTGAAAATGTTTGGGGGGGATTGGATGACCAAATCTAAATCATCTTGTTTTATTGGTAAGCAAAAAAGGAAACTGCCTTTTTTTTAAAAGGGGGGGGGCACACACAGAGATAGGCATTACCTGTGTGGTAGCACATACTAGAGACTATGGACAAATGGAAAACGATATAAACATGTAGCACTCAGCAAAAAATAAATAAATGGCACAGGCCATTTAGCATTACATTATGAAATAACATTTTGTCTATGGTAGAAAAAATCCAGTACAGTGGTACTGCAGAAGTCAAATGAAATCCGTTCTAGAAGTCTATTCGACTTTCAAAACGTTCAGAAACCAAGGCGCAGCTTCCAATTGGCTACAGGAAGCTCCTGCGGCCAATTGAAATCCGCATTGGACATTCGGATTCCAAAGAACGTTTGCAAACTGGAACACTCACTTCCAGGATTGTGGCATTCAGGAGCCAAAACGTTCGACTTGCAAGGTGTTTGGGATCCAAAGTACGACTGTAGTTTGCTCTTCAGCAATCAGGCCTGAGATGCAAAATATCTGTTTGCCCACTTCCTTCCCGCCATCCCAATCTGGGTTATGTGGGCCAAATGACTTCAAGCAACTACCTGTACTCACCCATGTTGAGGGTAACTGTGATAATGTTCAACGACATGGTAGAATCTGTGATGCTGCTGAAGGATGAGGACTACAACAGAAAGGAAGAGGGTGAGACCCAAAACATAACCTAGATGCCACTTGCAAGACCTGTGGAGAGGGTGGGGTAACAATGCCCTCAGAGGTTCTCTCCCTTTTTTCCTTAATTTTTAAATTGTGCCCAACCACTCGTGAGGTCACTTGCAGCACTCTCCCTACTCCCAGACACCCTCCCCAGGCATCTCACCCGTTCAATGCGTGGTACTTTCTGCTTCCGCCTGCGTCGCTTGTGCCTTCTCATCAGCCGGGAGGCGCTACTCTGCTCTGTTGAGCTGCTGAACCTACAGTATGGAGGCAAAAGCAAGGCTCACAAGGTGGCCACCAGGAAAAGCACAGAAAAAGGTAGAGAGGAGGCAAAAAAAAACCACCACCTCTGGGTAACTAGGAATGTAATTAGAAGAGGACAGGGAGCCACCTTGGCTAATCCCTTGCACAAGAGAGGACCTCCTCTTCCATCTATTTCTTGTCCCCAAGCACACACAAAAACAAAGCAGCAAATGAAAAGACACATCACAAAAATGAGTTTCAAGAGATTAGAACAGGCTAGGCCACATGCTGCAGAGGCACTCTGTACCAGGCTTTGCCAACATGTTGCCCTTCAGATTGGACCACAACTCCCATCAGCCTCCGGAAGCACAGTTGTTCAGCTGTGGCTGATGGAAGTTGTCATTCAAAACATCTGGGGGCCACCAGTTCGGCAAAGACTAATTTACACTGTGGGAGAAATATGACTCCATGGGGAACCTGGCAAACAATTAAAAAGTTTCATTTATCGCTTCTTGCATAAAGCAGGGAGGGGGAGCCTGTGTTGCTGGACTACAACTCCCATCTTCCCTGACCACTGACTGGAGCAGATGGGCATTGGGAGTCCCAACAACATCTGGATCATAGGTATCCTGTTCCTGGTGTTAATTAAGGGAACTGGGGAATACACACTGTCCTCCTTTGAACATGTTTGGTGGGCGACTTTCTAACAAAAGCTGGTGGTGAGCAAAACATACCTACAGAGCATTTCGGGGACGGGGGAGGTGTTCACATCACTCAACAGTCTGTTTCTACTTGCAGCTGTACCTAACTGTGGCAGAACAATGTTCAGGACAGAGGGAAAACTGCCTAAACCAGCTTGGCAATGTGAGCAATTGGAAGATAAAAAATATCCTGCACCCAATCTACCAAACTCCAGGCGAATACTGATGCGATGGTTCTTCTTTAGAAGAAAAATGATGCACAGGTAAATACTGCAGTGTGTGCAAATAAGACAAGCACAGTTGAACAAAGTGTCTCCTATGCGTACAGTCAAGAGAGTCAGGGTCAGGTCCCTGGCAAGTCCACACACTTTTGCAAACCCTGGCTGACTGCCACAATGTGAAGAAGGCCAAATTTCTGGAACTCAAATCAGTTCTTTTGCAATTGTTCCAGGGAGACTAGAATATGGAAGAAGAAATGACTGGGGCGAGTCAAGGGAGAAGCATTAGATTGGAAAGAAGAACTGAGGAGTTTTTATTTGGGATCCTTCACCAGACTCCAGTCATAGCAGGTCACTTTCTCCCAAGCCATGAATATTCCTTTACCTGCTTGTAGAATCATCTTCATCTGAGTCGAAGAAGCTGGTGGTTTCAAGTTCACTGCTCATGAGGGTGGAGGAGCTTTCATAGCCCCCTAGTTCCCGACGCCGTTCTGCCTTGGCTGTCCCGTTCACCCTGGGGGCTGGAGTAAAAGGAGGAGAGGGTCAATGGCCAAGGGGAACCATTCAGAAGAGAAGGCCTTCAAAAAGTCAAACAAATATATATCCCACCTGGGAAAGGATCACCAGTTGCCTTTCTAGTGATGGGGAAGCGAAAATATAAGGGAGCCTACAAATAATAGTACCTTCATAACACACTGTGCAAACTAAGCAATCCTACAGAACAACAACCCTGAAGGAGGTTGGCAGGGTTGAGTGGGAGAGGGTTATATCAACATAACAGCGCTCGTTGGCAAACTCTTTCCATTAGCAGAAAACTAAAAATCTGAACCCAGTTTTCACGTTGTGAGAAGGAGCAGTATGGGAAGGCCTTCCTGAGTCCCAAGCAATCTTTGAGCGGGCTCCCTCTCCCCACAACTTGTCAGATAATTTTTTCTTCCCTGTTTTAAAAGGGAAAGTTAGTCTGCCCATTTGGTCAGATGGGCAGCTGGGTCCGTGGAGGAGCCAGCCCCTGAGTGGGTACAGGGCTGTGGGCCCTGAATTGCACGGAAATTTCAAAAATTGTTGGCTTGGGATGGCGGCAGAGAAGGTGGACCTCCCAAGGCCCCGAGGATGGGGAAGAACATGCACACAGCAGCAGAGTCAAGGGCACAGCCTACAGAGCAGACTTTGATAGAGGTGGGCTGGGGACTACTACTATAGCCAGTTGAACTCTAGGAAATAAACTTCACCATGTTCAGGTCCATCTTTCCTGCGCGGCCTTTCCCTCTGTATCGATACCACTGAGTCAGTCTCCGTCTCATTATCCAGGTTCTCTCGACTTCCTCCAGTATTGGGACTGCAAAGTAAAAAACAAACAAATACACACACATAGTAGAAAACTGCGCAGAAGCACCTCCTCCAAATTTGCTCACAGAAGTGTGAGGCTTAAAAGAAAAGGCTGAGGGAAGAACTTAAAACATGCAAAAGGTGTGCTGTGCAATCCTTTCTGGACTGTACCATGTCAGACGGCAGGATGGGGGCCTGAATATTTGGCATTCCCTGTATTTTCTTTTTTAAAAAAACCAAATGCACACTCTTCTTTCTATATGTAAAAAATCCTAGCATATCAGAGAGAAATGTTATCAGGCTTCTTCTTCCTGCTAGTTTCACATGTGCCAGGAAAACATCTAAACACATGGCTCCTTGAAGTAGTACACTCCAGAAAAGGCTGCACTAGATACTTTTTCTGGTCAGGGGCAGAAGCCAGCAGTTATCTGGAGTGCCAAAGCTCCAGTGTCCTCAGGCTGCACATACAGACCTTTACATGATGCTGCCAAGAATCCCACTTGCTCCCCTATTCCTCTAGGGTAGGTCTGAGGTTTGTTCAACATGAAGGTAGCCATGTACAGCAACAGCAATGTATGAAGGCACCTTACCCCAAGGCCAAGCATCAATTCATCTGGCCTGCTACCGTTTACTCTGAACAGGAGCAACTTTCCAAGGTCTTTCCAAGGTCAGGGTATTTCCCAGCAATCTGTGATCCTTCTCAACAGGAGCTACTGGGGATTAACACTCAGCTATGGACACTCCAACATACGGCAGGGGTGAGTGCCAGAGAACAGTGTCCATAAGCCACTGCGTCAAACTTGAACTTGTTAAAAGAGGAAAGAAGCCCAGTAGGTTCAACAGTGGTCTCAGTTTCCTTTGTGGATCCCGTGCTGAGAGCACTCCAGGCACAAGGCTACCATGGTCAGGAACTGGGTCTCTCTAGTGTTAACTTTTATCCCTGCCACTTGAAACAGGCAGAGACTAAGCTTCCCTTTCGCCAGAAGAGAATGGAACCTTGAATGCGCTTCCTGCAGAGAAACTGCTCAACTTTCTCCCTGCTCAAGGTAAGGCTGCTCCTTATACACAGACACAGACACACAACTTACTGAAAAGAAGGAGGCCTGGAGTCTCCTATCCCTCCAGTACGCTCAATGGAGGGCGGCAGCTCTGGCTGATTGTCGGCGCAGACAGACCCGGCGTCCGAATGAGACCCCTCAGCAGACACCAGCTGAAAGGAGAAAACAAGCTCAAGGTAAGCCAGCCTAGGCAGCTAAAAATTTTCTTCCATTTTGAAGGGTAGGTTCAAAGTATTGCAATATAACAAAGCAGCCTGTTGGTCTCGTTACGTACATCTGTTTAGTGACACCGTAACAAATAAGGATGTCACTCTGAGGTTGTGCAGCTGGGATGGGAGCCAAGACCTAACTTCTAACTGCAGGGATAAAGGACAAATCACAGCACTTACAGAGGCACCTGCAAAAAGAGGCTTCAGAGGAAGAATAAAAATCAGCTTTGCAGGCTAAAAATAATAATACTAACAAACAAAGCTACAAAAGATGGGGAGGGGACACCCTAAGGTAAAAAAAAGCACCCCAGATAATTAAGTCCAGTCAAAGGCAACTATGGGGTTGCGGCACTCATCTTGCTTTCAGGCCAAGGGAGCCGGCATTTATCCACAGACAGCTTTCCGGGTCATGCAGCCAACATGACTAAACCACTTCTGGTACAACAGGACACCGTGACGGAAGCCAGAGCACACAGAAATGCCATTTACCTTCCCACCAGAGTGGTTACTATTTATGCACTTGCTTTCGAATTGCTAGGTTGGCAGGAGCTGGGACAGAGCAATGGGAGCTCACCCCGTCGCAGGGATTTGAACCGCCGACCTTTCGATTGGCAAGCCCAAGAGGCTCAGTGGTTTAGACCACAGCACCACCCATGTCCCTAACAGTTTACTGACATTAAAACAGAGATGCAAGGATAGCCCACTAAATATCTGTTGTTCTTTAATTGTTGCTGGTGCTGCTGCAACCATTTTCCCTGCATGAAGTACTTCCTAAAAGTACTAAACCATCACTTAATAGTAACTTTCTTCTACTAAAATCAATGCATATGTTTAAGGAAACCTATGTAGAGAAGAAGGATGCGGGTGGTGCTGTGGTCTAAACCACAGAGCCTAGGGCTTGCCGATCGGAAGTTTGGGGTGAGTTCCCGTTGCTCGGTCCCTGCTCCTGCCTACCTAGCAGTTCAAAAGCATGTCAAAGCGCAAGTAGATAAATAGGTACCACTCCGGCGGAAAGGTAAACGGCATTTTCGTGCACTGCTTTGGTTCGCCAGAAGCAGCTTAGTCATGCTGGCCACATGACCCAGAAGCTGTCTGCGGACAAACGCCGGCTCCCTTGGACTATAGAGCAAGATGAGCGCCGCAACCCCAGAGTTGTCCGTGACTGGACCTAACGGTCAGGGGTACCTTTACCTTTATGTAGAGAAGAGCCCTGAGAGCCAACTTGGCAGCTACAGGAAGTAGGTAGATTCTTTCTCCCAGGAGCAACAGGCTGGGAATCCGTCTACCAACATGCCTGAAGACAGGATTCCTTGGATGAACAATCCTGCCTAATCCCTGGCCTCTTGAGCTGTCTGGACGGACTCTGGCTGAACTCCCCCACCCCATCTTCCTAAAATTAGAGTCACACTCCTGAAATAGCTCCTCAGTGTCTGGACCGAGCAACACACACACACACACACACACACACACACCCTCACCCCACCCCTAAGTCATGGGGGATATGAGAGCAGGAGGCGACAGGCACAATGCACAAAGGAAGAGGCCACTCTTCACTCAAAGGGCCCAGCTGTCCTGCTAGGAAACAGATGGCATACAAAGCCAAAAGGCTGTGCCTAGAAATCTCAAAATTCTGTGCCCGGAATAAACCCTGCCAGTTAGGAAATCTGATTATTCTAATTGGATAATATTCAGGGGTTGCAGAATGTGGGATCTTTTGCAATGATCCCTGGAAGGAAAGGATAGTGAGGGGAGGCGGGCCAGGACCTTGCCAAGAGACAGGTGAATAAATGCAGAGGTCTCACACCTGGCTATTCAAAAGTCCTACTACAACACTGTCTAGCACAGATTGTTAACACAGTAATAGGTTTAGAGTATTTCCCGATTTGCAGGTAAATGGGCTAGAAGCTTCGTTTATTCTTCAAAATGAAGTTTTCAGGATTGTGTGCTAGAAGCCATATTTGTGGAATAATAATGACTATTCTATGACTGGGTGCTACTAAGCATTGGTAATCTATATAGTTCAGCAGGATATTCTACAGCAAATAGCTGTTTTTGAGGTCATCTATTTCTAAAAGGGGGCAGCTTTTGCCCCTCACCTCTCCGCTGCCCCAACCTTCCCAGCTGCTGCTCTGTCAATGTCTCCCATGGCGACTGACGGCAGCCACTGACATCTATCAGAGGGGAGGGGGAAGGGACTGCAGTGTCAGCTGCAACTAACTTTTGGTCCGATTAGATCTATGAGACTTGTTTCTCCCCAACCTCAGTTTGTTTCTGACTGCCCCTCAACTTTTATCCAAACAGAAACGCAGCAGGTGCTGTGGAAATATGGTGTCTCTCCACCCCCTCCCAAATCCCAGGTAAGTGATAACTGATACCAATGTCAGATAATCAAGACAAGTTGTCCTCCCCATCAAACATCTTCCTACTTCAGCCTCATTCATTTTTCATTACAGGTCAATGAGGACTACTGGCTTCTATGAGAAAGAGAAGACAGGCGAAAATCTGTAATGGAGGGTGGTGGAGTAGGGATTGGGGGGGCAGCGAGGCAGCAGGGAGGACAGATGTCTGCTCATAGTGTATATACATATCTCCTCCTCTCCCATCCTCTGGATTCCTCCTGCGTGTGGGTGGGTGGCTCCCTTCCAGAAGTGGGTGACAGAGTGCAACGGAAGGTGGGAGCAGTGGCTATGCATGATGTATGAACACATCCATTATCCCTGTCCCTGCATTACAGGAATAGGACTGAGCCCCAAAGAAGGCCTTGCGGAAGTTCAACCATTTACAACAGCCTTTCCCAACTGGTGCCTTCCAGATGTCTTGGACTACAATTCCCATCACCACCAGCCAGCGCAGCAATTTTTGGAGCATCTGGCAATATTAATATGGCAGCAGCAGTTCTGTGACTGACTGCCCAGAGAGAGAAGCTAAGGAGGACTTTTTCCACAGTAAAGCGACCGTGCAAACTGCTGCACCCTAGAACAGGCCAGCACAATGTGTTACCCATAAAAGCACAATGTGTTACCCATAAAACTAACACATTGCACCAGTCATGTGTTGCGGGCTTTCAGTGGTGAACCACCCCTTGGTTTTTCCAGCCTCGGGCAGGCACCCAAAACATGAGGTCTACTCAACCTGGTAGGGCACAACTTGTGCAGGATTTCCTTAAAATCATAGGGACAAGAGCAGTTTTGATATTATTCATGTCATAAAAGGGGCAACCGATGGTAAAGCGTTCAGAATCCAAATCTAGCATAAGCGGCAACCTAAATCGGGGCCTCTAAGCTCACAGAGCTAACACTCCACTGGGACCTGTGGTATTAGAAGACGACATCTGGCTTCCACAGCCAGTACTGGGCTAAGACATTTGCTTCCTGAGGCAAAACACACTATGGCAGCCCAGCCCAACCCATTCTATGGCTGCTGTAAAAGCAAGCTCACAGAAGATATCAGGATGTGTCTGAAAATAAATACAAAAAGAGGCTGCTAAAGACACTGCTTCATTACACTGCAGCTGTTTTACAGCGTATCCAACATTCAGAAATCAGTTTTACACATTCACTCCTATCGAACCTACCAAGCAGCCTGTGACTTTAGAGGTTTTAATTTAGAACGTCTTGATTTGTTTAGCAGATTGCTAGTTTAGCATTAGACCTAACTAGGATAGATGTTTACATTCCACTGGCAAACACTGAAAGAGAATTTAAAGGAGCTGGGAGATTAGCAGTGGCATGAGATCTTTCCCATTATGAAAACGGGTACTGGCCTAGTTTCAGCATTTTAATTTACGTTAGTGTTGGTAAACGAACCAGGAAAATTAGCCAGGATCCTTTCTTCTAATGGTTTATAAAATGAGGAATGATTGTCTGAACCAAGGTTTCCCAAACTTGGATATGCAGTTGTTTTTGGACTACAGTTCCCATCATCCCTGAGCACTAGTCCTGCTAGCTAGGGATGATGGGAGTTGTAGTCCAACAACAGCTGCAAACCCAAGTTTGGGAAACACTGGTCTGAACCATGCTGCACTTACATATTACTAAGGTCTTGATTAATTTTAATTCAAATTGATTGAAGCATGTCCCCAAACACAATAACTTGCCCAACTTTTCTATCAGTGGCATACAACTGAATTGTTTTGATGACTAAATACCAAAGATCCATCTACTTCCAGCAACCATCAGTTAGTTCATGAGGATGCACTGGAGCTTATCCCATATCCAGCCATGGAAGGAAAAGAAGAGGTTGCCACTTGCCAATGAGTCTGTCCCTGCTTCCTTCCTCTTTCATGCCAAGGCTGCCATCTCATGCGCCCTTGCTTCAGTGTATGTTCCACCGAACGGAAGGGGACTTACCTTTGAGTAGATATACGTAAGAAAGTTTTACATTGCTAGGTTCTTACCCACTGGGTTAGGAGTCCAAAGGAATCCAAAAATGGGTTTTATGGATTGCGTCCTGCTTGATGACGTGCTCCAGAGCCTAGAATGTGATCCCCAACCCTCCTTACTCTGAGGTGGTCCACCTGGTTTCAGCTGAACATGTGCAAAATTAAGGCATTCACTGGAAGGAACTACCTTGCAAAAACCTTTTAAGGGATAAGGGGGGGGGGAGGATAAAAAGCCCTGGCTCCTCTCACATCAAGGTATAATAAGCAGGGCAAGTGAAGACAGAACAGGGAATTGCTTCAGCTTAGGACTACCGGGAAGACTTGGACATGGACACAGCCGCTAACTCTCACATTCTTTCACCTTCCAAGTTTTAAGGCTTCTGCTGCCTTCTTCTCCAATGGTTGAGCTGAGCTCCTGGCCCAGTGTGGTATAAAGTGCTCAAACCAGCAGTAGACAAGCTGTGTTTGCCTTTCATTTTCCTAGGCAAGGCTGCTGCTGCTGCTGCTGCTGCTGCTGCTCCTTTGCGGCCAGTTGGGCAAGGTGGAATAGAGAGCATGCTCAGTTTTAAATGGAAACGGAGAAGGTGCTGGGTGGGTAGAGGCCAGAGAACCAAAGATGAGGAGGCCACACAGGCACAGTAAACCTGAGAATTAGGCATTGCAGTTACAGGCCCTGTGAGGAGGGGCACCTCAGCAAATTGGATTCCAGTATGTCACTTGAAAGGGACGCGGGTGGCGCTGTGGGTAAAACCTCAGCGCCTAGGACTTGCCGATCGCATGGTCGGCGGTTCGAATCCCCGCCGCGGGGTGCGCTCCCGTCGTTCGGTCCCAGCGCCTGCCAACCTAGCAGTTCGAAAGCACCCCCGGGTGCAAGTAGATAAATAGGGACTGCTTACCAGCGGGAAGGTAAACGGCGTTTCCGTGTGTGGCTCTGGCTCGCCAGATGCAGCTTGTCACGCTGGCCACATGACCCGGAAGTGTCTGCGGACAGCGCTGGCTCCCGGCCTCTAGAGTGAGATGAGCGCACAACCCCAGAGTCGGACACGACTGGCCCGTACGGGCAGGGGTACCTTTACCTTTTATGTCACTTGAAGGAGCTGCTTAACCTGCCCACATGGTAAAGCCATTCCTGTACACGGCTGCCTGGAAAAAGAAACCCAGTCAAGAATCCAGCTTACCCAAGACACCACGCGGCCGTTGAAACAGGGAAGCTTTGCATTGTCGTCTGAGATTTCTTCCTTCACAACGCTGCAAAAAGAAGAGAGAGACAGATGTCAAAGTACAGGTCAGCACATGAGGTCAAAAAATAGCAGAGCTGGCAACCTGATTCCAGGGCAAAAAAACCCAGAAGAACTTGGACTGCCACAATAATAAAACCTGAGGATGTTTCTTAAGAGGCAGAGATTGGGTATGATACATCAATGCATCTCAATTCCATATCCTAAGCCCTACCTACCCAACCAAGACAGCTCAAATCCAACCAGAAACATCTGTACTTCCTAATCAGCTTATTTCTCAGGTCATATTTGTGGATCTGTCAACTTGCAGCTAAGCCCTCTCTAATTTCTGCTTCTTATTTATGATTTCTATAAAAGGAAGTGTGTGTGTTTAACAGTTCATTTGTCCCTTAGAGAGCCCTGTGAAGCGAAGCAAGATTGAGATGTAGAGACGTGTCTAGGCTGCCTGGAAAACTACATGACTAAGCGCGAATCTGCATGGGAATCCTTCTTAAAAGAAAGACAGGGGGGAGAAGAAGGCTGTTTTGCACAATGACAGGTGAAAACATTGTTCACTTTAAAATGATAAATCAAAGTAAGCCACATTATCCTGTCAGGTCTCAATATTTCAATTGATGTTTTATTCTGAGGAAGAAAACTGATCCCCTTTCTATTGCTGGCTCCTAGACTACACACAACAACTTACCACAAGGGTATTTTAAGGTATGAAAGGCAGACTATAACGTAACATATCCGGAAGACAGAAGTCAAAGGGGACATGGTGGAATGGTCCCAATCCTGTACAAAGGAAAACTGGGTTCTGTAACCTGCATAAACTATGGGGAGCCCATATTATATTGCATTGCCAAGACTAATGTTTCCTTTAAAAAAAAAAAATAGCAGAGATTCCTTAGAACACAAGCCTACTTGGAGCAAATGATGTGAAAGAAAATCTATAGTTGCTGGCTAAATGGAGTGAACCTATAGATTAGGGGTCAGTAAAGTTTTTCAGCAGGGGGCTGGTCCACTGTCTCTCAGACCTTGTAGGGGGGCCTAACTATATTTTGGCAGGGGGCAGAAATGATGCAAGAGCACTACGAGCCCCAGTGGCTGCTTATCTGTGTCTTGTGAGTGGCAGGGGCTGGTGGCAACGGTGGAGGGAAAATGAGCAGCACGCAAAAGAGCTGCGGAGAGGGGCTGCTTAAAATGGCGGCCACTCGAGCGCTGCTGCTGCTGCTGCTGGCACCAACAAAGCCCAGCCCCCTTCCTCCTCTAGGCAGGGCGGGAAGAAGCCAGGAGGAGGGAGGGAGGAGGCACAGCCGCCATGTGAGGGAGAGGGAAAGAATGCGTGCGTGCTGGCGATCCACGTGGCAATTCCTGGACCATTTGCAGGCCGGATCCAGAAGGCAATTGGGCCTGATCCGGTCCACAGGCCTTAGTTTTCTGAGCCATGCTACAGATGCAACATTTGTGAACAAGAAGGGACTGTTGTCTTCTGTTCTGCAAGTGTATCAATGCCTCCAGATCAGAGCGGCAGGGATTCTGGGGCACTCAAGCTCTCTTTTTTTAAGAATAATTTTTATTAACCGACCAATCAAATCAAAACAAATTACATAAATTACAAATTACAAAGCCGAATTTTAAATTTTTGTTGGGGGTACCATATTTCAAGTACTGAAGGGGATCCAATCATCTTCTTGCTTCTTCTTGCTGCTTTAATGTCCACAAATCTGACCATATGATGTTCACAGTACTATCCAGTCCTTTCTTATTGTTTTTCCACATCTCTTCTTGTTATTTTCATATATTTTTCCTTTCTCTTTGTGACCTCTGATAGTCTCCACAAGCAGGTTAAAACAGATTGTAATCCTGTGTGGATATATATTTTTTTATGCAAGAGCCATATCCAGACGTTTTCCGTATAACATCACTTCCATAAATCAAAACAGTCTTAGCGTCGTTAATCTTCACAAATCTGTCGCCTTTCTCAACCTCTGAGGAGATTCACCAGGAATGCAGTCTGAAAACAAATCCATTCCTCCTCCCAGTTATAAATCCTTCGGCAAAACCTGCCAAGATGGCGACTCTGTATTTATTACTGCTCCATTCCAAAAGCTCTTGTTCTTTAGTCAATCTCCATAAAGCATACTTTTGGTTAAAGTTCATTTCCACACAGCCCTTAATCATCCTGCTTGGGTCAGTTAACCGACGGTTCTAATGAGGAGGGGTTCTTGGCTAATCACATAAAAGAAAAGAAAAAAAGGTTCCCCCCCCCATCCAGTCCTGTTGCCGATATACCCAGCCTTTGATATCTTCTTCATAAAATATTCCTGTTGCTCCAACCCGTCGTCTTCTTCCACAGAGGTCCCTTCTATTAGCAGTCTTCACTCCTCTTCTTCACTTGAAATATGTGCATTTGCTTCTTTTGTAATTAATTATTCCAAATTGCTGCAGCTAATGCGCGATCAGAGACAGCGTCTAGGAGAGCCGGGGTCCACACGGGGGCATTCTGCCTATTGCCCTCACCCCCTTTTTTCGAATTCGGGGGTGATTTATGGGCACAGCAGGTAAGGGCAGTGTTCCCCATTCCCTTGGGGCAACAAGGGAGGCTGCCTACTCCCATAACAGCCTCTTAATTACCCTGTGTGGTCCGGAGAGATGATATTGTCAGCCATCTTCCAATGGGGGCACTCAAGCTCTCAGAGGCCCCTTTGAGGACAGAAGGGAACAGGTGTGAGCAACATCTGGCCTTGAATTTGGCAGCCAGCAAAAGGTCTTTGGACTGGCCAGGCATAACTTAAAGACAAGGAGCCTGGCCATCTGCTGTTGCCTGGCCAACAGAGCGGAGCTGTCTGATTGCTGCCCCCCTTGCCCTCCTTTAGTTCTCCAGCAACTGGCCTCAGGCATCCTTGGCTGGTGAAGACGATTTAGAGGCACATGGGCTTAACCTTCCCCTGGCACACAGCAAAACAAGAGCTATTTGACAAAAGGCCTTTAAAGGCTTAAGATTGAAATCTTTAGCTGACTCTTATTTAAATCACTTTATTTCCATCCCAGCAAAGAACATGTAGCAACATGTTTGAGCATCCTGGGGCATAAGACAAGACACAAATATGGCCTTTTCTCCTCAATTTACACAGAGTCTAAGCTCCATAAATGAAAGCAATTGTGCGTGCAGGCTGAACAGAGGCTGAGATATCCCCACCACAAAACCCTCCTCACTTATAGAAGGCCATATGTTCCTGCCAAAATGAGACAGACTTTGAAGTCGCTTCACCAGATGGAACCATGCAAGAAAGTACAATCATTTGGGTCAACGCCTTGGCGGGGTGGAGGGTGCAGAGAAGGCAGCCCACAGGGTTCAGCTCAGACGCTGTGTTACTGTTAGGAGAGGCCCCATCTTTTTAAAAAGGGGAGTGAATCACTTTCATATTTGGAAATCCTATGTTCTTCAGGCAAAATACCTCTGAATGTGCCATGATCAACTAAGCCCACTTCTGCTGAGAAAAATGTATTCACTCCAAACAAAATCCTCAGAAGCTCAGCTTTCTGAATGTTGGGTTTCTAGTCCTCATGGTTGCCTAAAAAGCTGAGAAACTTGAATGAGGCACAGTGTGGCTTCTACTAGTTGGGGTGGTGACTAGTCCCACCCTTCATAAATCCACTGGCTATTCTGGTCACACAAGAATCCTTGGCTTTCTGGCCTGGCCTTGAGTTCTGTAAAAAAAAGGACTCAAGTAACTTCATGCACAAGATGAAGATAATCTGTACAGTACAAAGATTATTTGAAAAATGGCCACCTATATGGAGAACCTTTCCCGGTGCTTCAAGGATCCATACATCAAAATGGGTTTGGAAAATGTGCAAGGTGAGCTTTAAAGGCCCGTCAGCCTACAGCACCGGAGGGAAGGAGGGTTAGAAATTACGTGGGGACACAGAGTAAGTCTGGAACAGGCTATTACCATCATATAACTATAGTGTTTAAAAGCAAGAAGATGAGGCCAAGGAGTAAAGCCTACACAAATCCAAAGTGGAGCCCCTAAGATGGTTGAATGGCGCCTAGTACACTGTCTCCTTCTGGCAACACCTGCAGCCAAGCTGGTGCCAAACGTATTGCTTTCCTTTCCTTTGGACCAAATCAGTGAGCCCGTGTGTGTTTGTGTTGTCATTCTGGCGGCCCAGAACCTCCATACACTCTGCCCAGGCTTGCATTCCAGGGAGGTCACTTTGGTGCTCCCAGTGCAGCCGTTTGGCTTCACCCCCAGAAGCACACTCCATTGTCTCTCGAGGTACACAGGTGCCAACAACTAGTTCCTACTGAGCCAAATTCAAGGTTCTTGTGTTAATTTACAAGGCCCTTAACGACTTAGGTTCAAGGATACCTTAGGGACTGATGGATGCCTTATATCCCTGCCCAATCACAGAGCTCTTGAGAGGAATTACTGTGAGTAGTCTTACACAACTCAGTTCCACCAGGAGTGTTCAATATTGTGGGCTCAATTCAGTGTCACTCAGTCCCAGCTGAGATCAGACAGGCCCCTTTCAGGCACTTGGTGAAGACATGTTTGTTTCAGCGGGCATGTTAAGTATCTTTTCTCATTTTATGATTAGCTGTGGAGGTGCACTCCTCTTGCATGCCTCCTGTATCCACTTAGGAACTGGGGTAATAAGATGAAGTCAGAAACTCTTGGTGCTTCTTCCAGTTGTGGAACTCCTCTGCAGGCAGGATTTTTCTGCCCGTTTCAAAACATGGACAGAAAATTGCAGGAGGCAAATAGGGTTTTCCATCCTAATTAACTCTGCCCCACCCAGACGACGCCTTCTGTCCCTACTTTATACATCAAAGGAACCTGCTCCTTGAAGCCCTGAAGGCTCAGATGCACTCATTTAATCTGAATGGAGTCTTTTAAAGTGACACCATTTCCCACATCTTCTGCACCAACCAACCAGCTAGCTGTGTCTTACTAAGATGCAGGGAGAAGAGGTTCAAAGAGCTCCAGAAGACTCTGTGCCAAGAAACTGAACTGCAAGCCAGTGGGCAACCCCTTACTCACAAAACCAGGAGTGCAATCTGCAGAGCACCAAGGGACCACCTTGACACAGGATCATAACTCTAGGTGAAAGAGGCTTATGGATGCTCAGGTTTTTTAAATTTATCACCTGCATGCAGGCCCTTTTGTGGAAAGGGCCATAGCTCAGTGGTACAGCACCTGCTATGCTTGCAGAACATCTCAGGTGCAATCACCAGCATCCCTAGGTAGGGCTGGGAAGACCCCCTGCCTGACACCCAAGAGGGCTGCTGCCAGTCAATACTGAACAAGACAGACTAACAGTCTGACTCAATATACATTTTGGTGGCAGGGACTGTGACAACAGAGTCAGAACAGAAGCTATTGAAGAAGCTGGCAACCCAAAGATGGTCATTTTCATTTGCAGGAGGATCTAGTCCTCATGGATGGGGGGAAATGGAATAAAAACATGTGGGTTATATCTGTCAAACTGCAATGCATGAACTGTTTAATTTTTAGTTCCATTATGCTGAACATGCTGCTTCTACATTAACTGCAATTCATGGAAGCATTTCGGATGCTCAGGTTTTTTTCGTTTCTTTCTCCCACACACTTGGATCACATGCACCCAGACTCAGATCACCCTCACTGTGTTCAATGGGATCTACTTGAAGGTTCAGTATACATATGGCCTGCGACTTACATTTTTCAAGAGAGATGTATCAATGCTGGAAGCCCTTCCCATCTATCATGAGTCCCCTGGAAGAGTGGTCAGACCCCAAGGAAAAATGGGAGTTAGACCTGGAGGAGAGTCCCAGGGGGTCGGGGTAACAGATTCCAACCCCCAAAAGATGTCTGATCCGAGGGAGGGTTCCAGGAGGTTGGGGGGGGTGGAGACCCACCCCCCAAAGTAGGTTCAGGAAAATTTTGAGAAGTGCTTCCCATCACCTGCCTTCCAGATATGCCTCTCTCAGCTTCTCCAGTCAAGGAACCATCCTGTTACACAGGAGCCCTCCCCCTTTAACGGAGGGAGCTGAGAGCAAATCTGACGCCAAGGCTGGCATCCACTCCACTTCTGACACCCAGGACACAGAGGCTGCAGTGCGCACAAACCTTGACTAGGCAGCATACTGGAAGGGATTCCAGGCGCTTGTTGAGCCAAATGCTGTGCCCATCCCACCCTGAATGTTGTTAGCTATTAGAAATTATTACTGATTATATTTCAAGAGCAGTGCCCATAGTAAGAAAGGCAACTTAACACACACCAGGATTATCAAACCTGTGTTTGTCATAAGCGGTTTCTCACTAGGAACGCCATCCCAATGAGCAACGGCAAAATTTCACAGGAATGGCAAATTGCACAAGATGAATTTGCTACTTTGACTGAATCTAGTGATATATCCTCTGTTCATATAACATAATCTACATCACTGTCAGTGCAAATCACTTGATGCTGTGCTGCCAGCTACAAAAGTCTGTTATTTTGTTTGCTGTATCCTAGCTTGGCAGTAAATCCACAGAAATGGCTAACCTTCAAATATTCTTACTTGTCTGCACACACACCTAACTATATTTAATTACTTGTAGCCTGTAAGAAAAAACAAATAATGGGGAGGAGAACGGCCTTTTGTAAAGCTTGACTGCCTAGAAGTGTGTTTTACTCACACTGAAAACTGAAATTGCTCTGAGGATAATAAGAGGCTACAATGACCATTAGGGAACACATTAGTGACATGTTTTCTACCTCTGCATGTAGTAATTAAGATAGTTAAAATGTTGTGACTAAGACATGACTAGACATGGCTGCAATAAGCCTTCCACCACCCTCTGTATCTTACCCCACAAATATGGCTGCAAAGTGAACTCTTGTTCAAATCCAGCCCCAAAAAATGGCCTGAAGGTGCTTGCTGTTGTTCCATCACAGATGCTAAGCAGATCTGAGGCTGGCCAATAACAGAGTCGGAGACCAGGAGTTCACCACCTTTACACTGAGATCCATAAAGGGAAAAAGGGCAATGCAACAAATCTGTGGGTGGGTGTTGGTGCTTTAACTAAGCCCTGCACACACTCAGTTTCCTTCCATGTAAATGCTGACAGCTTCTAGAACAGCTCTGACTGGCTGGCTAAACCAGATGAGGGGAGCCAATGGGTCTCAAACCCTCAGTGAATTAGGGACTTCCCCTGCATGCAAAGACAAGCTCTGATGGATTGAACAGTGGGTCCAACGGTCAAGAAGGCGGTTTCTACACGTGGTCTAGAGGGATATGGGGGCAGATGGAGCTTGTGTATCTAGGAGAAGGAAAACTCTGATCCTAGACCTCTGCTGCCTTGCAGGATCTCTTCGGGAGAAGAAAAGTCTAAAGTGTAAACCCATACACAAATCCAGAGTCCCTAAGACATGGCGCCTTGTACGCCTCCTTCCAACAACACCTCCAGCCAAGCTGGTGCCAAAGGTATTGCTCTGCTTTCCTTTGGATCACACTAGTGAGGCTCTTGAGAGTCCCATGGACTGCAAGAAGATCAAACCTATCCATTCTTAAGGAACTCAGCCCTGAGTGCTCACTGGAAGGACAGATCCTGAAGCTGAGGCTCCAATACTTTGGCCACCTCATGAGAAGAGAAGACTCCCTGGAAAAGACCCTGATGTTGGGAAAGATGGAGGGCACAAGGAGAAGGGGACAACGGAGGATGAGATGGTGGGACAGTGTTCTCGAAGCTACCAGCATGAGTTTGACCAAACTGCGCGAGGCAGTGGAAGACAGGAGTGCCTGGCATGCTCTGGTCCATGGGGTCACGAAGAGTCGGACACAGTGTTTCCCAACCTTGTGCCTCCAGCTGTTTTTGAACTACAACTCCCATCATCCCTGACTAGCAAGACCAGTGGCAAGGGATGATGGGAATTGTAGTCCAAAAACAGCTGGAGGCACAAGGTTGGGAAACACTGGACTAAACGACTAAACAACAACAAAAGCAAGGCCGAGAGGGGGGTCTTGTCTTCTGGGCAGCCCAGGATTTACATACACACTGCCCAGTCCTACACCCTGGGGAAGTCACTTCAGTGCTGCTAACACAGGTTTGACTTCACCACTAGAGGCGTATTCCATTGTCTCTTGAGACAGATGTATGCCAACAAAGTTCAGTTAATTCCCAGGAGACGGTGTAGTAAAAGGGATTTCAGACTGTCCCATGCAAGTTTGTCTGGCCAGAATGCAGAGCGGGGGGGGGAGGGTAGTAGCCGTGTGCTCCTCAGACATGGAGGGCTTAGCAGGTATCAAGGCAGAACCAACCCTCAAGTAGGCAGCTAAATAGAGCACCTCTGCACCCCTCTATTTGCTTTGCACCCCTCTAGCCCCAGCCTTAGAAAAAGGGTTGACAAGTTGGGCCTGGCTCTGGTTTAATAGCAGGCAAATGCTCTTGCCAAAAAGGAACTGAGGCTGTGGAATGTGCTTTGTGAGCAAAACTGCTCATTCCTGGAAAAGCCTCAACTCAGCAGGAGGGCAGGAAGGGCCGAGGGAGGAGAGAGAAAAGAGAAAAGAGCAGAGTTGAGCTTCTTCAACCCCACACCTAGAAGCATTATCACAAAAAGCTGCCTAACCACTAGCCCCATAATGCCAACAATACTGCAATTTCAGAAGAAGAAAAGGAAAAATAGAAACACCTGGTTTGGAAATAACATTCAACTGGTTCTCAACAAATGGGGTGGTTTTTAAGTTTTATTCAAAGTAGACTCACCGAAACATAGCTAAGTTAGGTTCATTATTTTCAGTAAGTCTACTTTGAGTAAAACTTTGAATACCACCAACTTGCTTATTTCCATTGTTTCTCCAGAGCGCAAAACTCAGACTTACTTCATGCAAAACGGCACAGACAATAATTCCTTTAATGTGGCAGCCCCAGCATTCTGGAATTCCCTATCCACTAGCACTAGGCAGATGACATTGTAACACTGTGACGCCTGCTGAAACTTTTCTGATTCAGTGGGCATATCCTGACACATGATTTAGTCATATCTCTTTTAACATTTGTTTAATGTTTTGCTATGTTTATTGTATTTAAATGTTCCAAACATGATTTTATTTTTAATGGTAATGTTCTTTCACAGATTTAGGAGGAATGGTAGGATATGACTTTAACAAATAAAACAAAACAAATGGTAGAACATGAGACTCTTAATCTCAGGGTCATGGGTATGAGCCCAACATTGGGCGTAAGTTTTCTGCATTACAGGGGGTGGACTAGATAGGTGACCATTGTGGTCCCTTCCAACTCTACAATTCTATCAACTTGCCAGAAAGATGTAGGCTGGCCTTGGTTATCTGCTGCCACCAGCTTCAAAGCCACATTCCTGGATCTTGCCAAGTGTTTTTGTGAAGCAACATCAAGAGTTTTCAACTCCAGCCTAAGAATTCCACTCCAGATCTCCCTTGACCATTCAGCTACAGCTTTGTTTCCTCTTTGTCTTACAAAGTCATTTATTTCACTGGTCAATGAGTAACAGCTGTGGCAGACTGCACCGTCCTTGCCTCCAACAACAGAGACAACAAATTGCAATGATATCCACACCAGTTGCATCTTTCAGTGGATGCTCTCCCCCAAAAAGTGGCTACAGCTGTGTGCCACATCATGTGATCCTCAAACTATTCCCCACCCCCCTTTAGCTCCCATCACAGGGCCAGACCACAGAACATCAAAAGCTTGTGCACTGGCCATCTTGGTTACAGGATGCCAACAGAATGATACAACAGAAAAACAGGTCCATATATATATTTAACTCACAGAGACATGTGTTCCAACCCTTCAAGGGAGACCTCCCTTTGCAGCCTATAAGGATATGCAGCCAAATGTACACTGTAGTACACATCTGGCTTGATGGGTGTCCCTGATCCCAAAGAGGTGCATGTCCCTACCTAGGCCAACCACTATATGCAGTATAAAGCACAATTCAAGCTAATGCAGGGCTGTTATGCTGAAATATATATATATTACTTCAATGAATTTAAACAGTTCTGTTATTATGCTAACCTATGCAAATGTAATTGTATTTATAATTGAAATTTTTAATACAAGGCAGTTGGTTAAAAGTATTCTAGCCACTTGCCAACCAATGGTACTTGAGAGACCGCTGTGGTGTTGCTGCTCACAGGCACATGGTTATCAAACCTGAAGGTGAAAGGTTCTATCAACTGAAAGTGACATCTTCTGTATCAAATCTCATCTCTCAAGTTGTTAGGCACCTACTAAATCTAAATTCTTTCAGGCCAGGGCAAGCAATCAATGACACAGGCATGCCCCTCTACAAAACTGCTCATATCCACTTCTAAATGGATCTTCTAAGCCAACTATAAAGCAACAAAAAGAAGCAACAGGTAGGAGAAGCCAATGAGGCCAAGAAGCTCATTGGACAGATGGATGGTTGTCTGTCAAGTAAGATCTAGTTGAGATTCCTGCATTGCAGGGGGCTGTACTAATAATAATAATATTTTTTTATTTATACCCCGCCCTCCCCAGCCAAGGCCGGGCTCAGAGCGGCTTACAAGCAATAATAAAAACAAGTTGAATGATTACAACTTAAATACAACATTAAAATACAACATTAAAATATTACAACATTAAAATAAAATGTAGCCTCAATGCAGGAAGAGAAGGAAAGAAAAAAGAAAGAGGGAGGGAGGGAATCAAATTGGCTCCAAGCCAAAGGCCAGGCGGAACAACTCTGTCTTACAGGCCCTGCGGAAAGAAATCAGATCCTGCAGGGCCCTGGTCTCATGAGGCAGAGCGTTCCACCAGGCCGGAGCCAGAGTTGAAAAGGCCCTGGCTCTGGTTGAAGCCAATCTAACTTCCTTAGGGCCCGGGACCACTAGGGTGTTGCTATTTATGGACCTTGAGGCTCTCCGTGGGGCATACCAGGAGAGGCGGTCTCGTAGGTACGAGGGTCCTAGGCCGTGAAGGGCTTTAAAGGTCAAAAGCAGCACCTTAAATCTGACCCTGTACTCTACCGGGAGCCAGTGCAGTTTGAAAAGCACTGGGTGAATATGCTCACATGGCAGAGACCCCGTGACAGCTTCAAGGGCAGCCCCGCGTAGAGCAAATTACAGTAGTCAAGCCTGGAGATGACCATCGCATGAAGAACAAAGTATGTTTCAGCAAAGAAACAAAGGCAAGCTAAAATAGGACAGAGAAGTTTCCCAGCACAGGCAATATGGCCTTCTGGCAGCTATCCTCTCTCTGCAACGGGATTTTTCTTGCGTGGCACCTTGGCCTATCAAGCTCATCCCAAAGCCTGCAAGGGCCACATAAGCCCTCTCCCTGCTACAACTAGAAAAGTGACAACAGCTACGAGCTACTGAAATTCCCCAATAAAAGATATTAAATTTTCTCCTTTTCTTGGGGGCTACCTCTCTACTTGAACTGGGGCTTCACTTGAAGCCTGAAGTGCAGCTGGAGAAAGGTCCTGTTCTGTTGACCGGACCGGGACAGAAGGATCCTAGCATTTCTACACATTCCGGCCCAATCTGAATACTTTATCCTGCCTGCTAATAGCAGAGGGTCATGTTGCATGCGGCCATTCCCTTCTGCTCCTGAACAGGGCTCTGAGGACTAAGTACACACACAGTCTCATTATCTCCCTCCATACTACATCTCATCCAACTTCACAGTCAGAGGCTCCCAGCTCTTGTTCTGACACACACACACCCTCAAGAAATAGGGTGTTGCCCTTCTTCCTCTCCAAAATATTGAACCGGCTAGAAGTTGAAATCAACCCTGAATCATAGAAATGCAAGCTGACAAAAGCATAGCATACAGAGCTTTCGCTTGGACTCTTCCTTCCCTCTAAAGATTTTTTTGGACAAGAGGTTGGCCACATTTCAGCTTTCAGAAGGGTAGATGTTTCTTACAAAGTCAATAAGCAGCAGCTAGTTTGGAGGCTCCCAACCCCACAGGACAGCATAGTGCCAGATCAAGAATGTGAAATGAATTTGCAGGCGTCTCAAAATAGTAACTGCAGCTCGAGAGTAAAAACTGACAAGTTATGAGTGAAAACTCTTTTGCCAAATGTGCGTGCCCTGGTGTGCTATATTGCTTGGGGCTTTGCCACTCCAAATATAGGCCCCACACATGACATTCAAATTTCATTGCCGAGTGCAGTGTGGATGAAGTTTGCCTATGAAGCGGATAGGACCCACCGGGGCTACACAGAATATTTAATTTTTAGACAGACCCACTTAATTTTGATGCCAAGCCCTATCTACACTGCTCAAAGGGGACCTAGGATAAAATGTCAGAAGTAAATTCTGAGAAGCTAGTTATCATCGCACACCACTCCCCTGCCCAGCTACTTAGCTCCCTGGGCTGGGGGGTGTGGCTTAAGACAACTGGCAATTAGTCTTAAGGCCTCAAGCCAAGCTCCTGCAATTGCCAAAGTGACTTGCTGCTCACAAGCAGCCAGTGGGGTTTTTCCATATGTTGCTACAGCTCCATCACACATCTGGACTCAATTTAAGGGGGAAAGCTGTGGCTTAATGCAAGGCCAACATGTTGCTTCTCTGCTAAGGCTTGCACAGATCATTGTCAAAAGAGCAATGCACTCATCCTATCTCCTGTAGGCACAATAGCCTGAATACATGAAGTAATGGAAGTTAATATCTAGGCCCTTATGTATATGGACTTGTAGAACCATGATATATAATAAAACTAACATTTCACACACATCAAGAGAAACTTGCCTTCTGCTTGTTAATTTATTACAATGCCTCCCTTTTGTTCAGCAGTTGGTACTGAGCCTACATGCATTTGGGGCACTGCAGGCGTGCTGCCATCATGTGGACAGTGTGGCAGTGGAGCTGCCAGGGGGCACAACAACAGGAGCAGCAAGTGAGGGGACCCACCCTTCACTCTTAATTGCAGGAGTGACTAATGACTATAGGGGTTTAAAGAGAACATATGATATGCCAACTACAGGGTTTTGAGGAAGTAGACGAGTAAGTTCAGGAAAACAAATCCGAAAAGAACTTTTGGCCAGAAATTGACACAGTAGAGAGTAAAGTGCTGCGTGCTACAGATACCTAAAAATGAAGGCAAGTCCAGGCTCCATTGAAAGCTCTAAAGGTAAAGGTAAAGGGACCCCTGACCATCAGGTCCAGTCGCGGACGACTCTGGGGTTGCGGCGCTCGCTTTATTGGCCAAGGGAGCCAGCGTACAGCTTCCGGGTCATGTGGCCAGCATGACTAATCCACTTCTGGTGAACCAGAGCAGCACATGGAAACGCCGTTTACCTTCCCGCTGGAGCGGTACCTATTTATCTACTTGCAATTCGTGCTTTCGAACTGCTAGGTTGACAGGAGCAGGGACCGAGCAATGGGAGCTCACCCCGTCGCAGGGATTCGAACCGCCGAACTTCTGATCGGCAAGTCCTACACTCTGTGGTTTAACCCACAGTGCTACCCGTGTCCCCATTGAAAGCTTTAGAGATGGGCAAATAGCACTACCTGGAGTAGCATCACCCCAAGCATCAGACGTGAGTGGAAGTTGGCAGAAACTGGTAAATGTGGGAATGCTTTAGCATGCAGACAGTGCTCTGTGCATATGGGGTCACTCTGCATGCTTACCCTAAAAGACAATCTGCAAACAGAGCCAGAGACCAAGTAGCCAGACCATGCTTCTCACAACTAGATTATCTAGTACACAGGACTTGCAAGCAGCTAGCAAGATCTGAGGACCATGGAAGACAGTGGGAGTTAAGTACTGGAATCTAAGGGGTGTTACCTAGCCTAGCCAGGCTTTTCCCTTGCTTGTGGGAGAAGATGCTGCTATCAGAGGTAAGCAACAGGCAGGATGAGTCAGTTGACACACAATGACAAACACTCAATTCAACATGCTCTTTCTGCCCCCACCCCAGTCCAAGTGATGATCTCACCCAGCACAAAGGAAGCACCGTGTGCTGCATCATTTTGCGCATTGTCAGCTATTTCCTTAATTACGAGGGAATTAGGCCGTGAACAGCAATGGGGCAGCTCAGAAGCTGCCTTGAATCACAGGGTCCATTGTGCGGAAGACACAGCAGACATATTGTTGGCTGAGGAGAGAACAGTTTGATGCTGCACAGCTGCAGGACTTTAGTCTTTGGTCAGCAATCGCCCAGGCACTGGAAATATTCTGAGAAAAAGCAGAAGTACTGTAAAAGGTTTAAGGAAAAGGAAACCTTTGGTAAGATATGTTGAGGAAGAGAGGTGGCAGAGGAAAGACTTGCCAGAAAGGAGTACATCCATGTACAAGTTTGATTAGAAAACTCAAAAGGATGGATTCCCAACCCAAGCCATGGTTTGAACATCCAATAGTTCAGAGATGCTTGCATGCTTTCTTTTTCCATCAGCTCAGCACTCGAGGCAACTGCCCTAACTACTGTTCGTCAACTCGGACATCACACCAACCCATAGTTTACAGGAAGACTTTAAACCATGATTCCTAGTTTCGGTTTCGTGGCCGATCACAAGGCTTATCGGCAGTTAAACTCAATTGTCTCATTATGAGAAAATTCCAAGCCTTGTGTATTATACTTCAATAAAGCTCTTTGACTAAGGTTACCAGATTTTTTTCAGTAAGTCTGGGGACACTATAAATAAATATTTTTAAAAAAATTAAAAAGAGGGGAAAAGTTATTAAAAAAAGAAAGACGTAATCTCTTCTGTGGTCTCCTCTGTTGCACGGCCTTCCTCTGGGTCCCGGCCTTTCTTGGACCACTAGCCATGCTTCCCCCCTCCCTGCACTACAATCCCCTACAGGCTTACTCAGGAGTAAGCGGAAGCAGAAACCCCCTCCTCCTGCCCTGCCCCTCTGACTGGGCGACTCCTGCTCGGGAATCGTCCGGCGGCCGCCCATCTGCGCCGCGGCACACCCTGTCAGCAGGTCTGGGGCAGAGCTGGCGATGAGCGAGCGGGAGGAGGCGCGCTTGGGCCAGATCAGCTCATCTCCTGCTCGCATCTCGGCCGCGATGGCCAAAGACAAGCTGGCCAACAAGCTGAGCCGCCGCTTGCAAGTCGAGGAGCACAAGCCGAGCAGCAGCCGCAGCTGCCCAAGCACCACCCAGAGGCCGAGTCGGAGCCCGAGCTGCTGGTGTTGGTCAGTGGCGCCGACTGCGAGCTGAGCACCAAGTCACAGTGGCGCACCTAGATCAACGACCCCGAGCAGCTCTTGCCCGCCAGTGGCACCCAGCACCGCATCTTCAGCCCCTAAATAGAGTCCCCATATGATGTGTCTTGTGCGCAACACATCATATGGGGACTTCCAGCAAGGCAAAATGGCGGGCGCCATGGCAGCTGGCAGCTCCTGAAGCCAGCCAGAGCCAACTGCGCTACCAGGCTGGCTCTGGGCTGCTGAGACTGCCGTTGCTGCTGCCACGTTTCCTGGGGACATTAGATTAAATCCGGGACATTCCGGGGATGGAATTTGTCCGGGGACAAATTTGCAAATCCAGGGAGTGTCCCCGGGAAACGGGGAGGTCTGGTGACCCTATCTTTGACACAATAATGCTGACAGAGAAGCCCTCTCAGCAGTGAATAACAGAGGCCCCCAAGGAGGTGCTGGATGTGTCCTTCTGGGAAGCTGAAATTTACTCTCCATTTGCAGCAGGTCTTCGCATTCTAAATGGCAACCGGATCTGAACAAAGTCATAAGAAATAAATCTTAAAAGACGCATCAGCAGATCAAACAAATTGCTGCTATAGCTTCGTTGTTAGCCTAAGACAGGCGAGTTCAGGCTAAACCAAAAAACCACGCAAGTCCTCTTCTCCAAATAGCCAGAGGGGGAGGATGACTCACTGTTTTAACAAGACCTGACCTGGCACGGGGTCTTCTGGCAATTCTTCATAGGTTAAGATGCTGCCAACTGTGCAGATTTGATCTAGATGGTTCCCTCAAAAACCACCAAAATGTACAGAATCTGAGGCCATTCTTTTCAGAAATGGAAAATGCCCTGCATCATTAAAACACAGTAAAGCACTGTGCTCCTCAGGTTAAATGTGAATGTCCGTTATTCAGGGAACAGCCATTACATTGCATCACAGAGACCTCTGAGCGACTTTGCAGCTCACTAGTTTTTTAACCTGGTGTTAAGTGTTGCGCTGAAAGCACCATTAAAAAACACACATTAAAACAACCTTCCATTACTCTCTTCCATAAGAGCTTTACAAGTGTTGCACAGTCCATGCATTTAAATAATAATAAAAGCAGCAACGGCAACGAGCTATCTATCAGTTTACAGAAACCTATCTAAACAAGAGGTGTGTTATAAGCCTATGGTGCTGAAATAGGTATGAAAAGAAGGAGAACGAGCTTTTGATAGTGGAACTCTAGGAAGTGTACTACAAAATGGTCCAGTGAAACTTGGGGACTGTATTTATTTATTTGCAATGGCTGCAAAAATTTCCCAAATAAAACTATAGGCTTCCCTTCCCCCAAGTAAAGGTGGATGAATTCTTTCAGGTATTACTTGCCATCAAGTCCCACGGGGTGGGGATGTGGACCAGTAGTTATTTACACAGTGCCAAAGTCCAGCCCATTTCATAAGCAAAACAGCAGGTCCTTGCTCCAAGGAAGCTACACACTAATTTTGTTGGGGGCAGGGGTTGAGACCACAGAAGGGAGAGGCAAGGGTAACAATGGACAAATGTGCACATAAGGTAAAGGTAAAGGGACCCCTGACCATTAGGTGCAGTCGTGGCCGACTCTGGGGTTGCGGCGCTCATCTCGCTTTATTGGCCGAGGGAACCAGCTTACAGCTTCCGAGTCATGTGGCCAGCATGACTAAGCCGCTTCTGGCTTACGTTCCCGCCGGAGTGGTACCTATTTATCTACTTGCACTTTGACATGCTTTCAAGCTGCTAGGTTGGCAGGAGCAGGGACCAAGCAACGGGAGCTCACGCCGTTGCAGGGATTCGAACCACCGACCTTCTGATCGGCAAGTCCTAGGCTCTGTGGTTTAACCCACAGTGCCGCATACTCAGGTTTAAATTCAGTTGGAGGACAAAATGGTTTTAGGGAGAAAGTGGAGTTGTGGGAATATTTTGAAAGGAGAGAGAAAAAACATGGTATCACATCATTCTGCACCAAAAGAACAGACAAAATGCGCCTCAGTGGACAATAGGAGAACCAAGGTAATTCAAGGGCAGAACATTCCCGGCTCTTTTAAGGAGCCAGACGACAATATCTGGGTGGAGCCAGCAAGTCAGTGCCTGGAGCTCAGAAGCAAGGCAGCCCTGCCACTCAACCAGATGAGCAACAATGGAAATTAATAAAGCAAACAAGCGACACAGCACATCCCAAGCTTGCAAATAGTGTCCTCATATTCTCTCTTGGCCCTCCACAAAACCCACTTCAAGTGACAGAGGCAGCCATCATCAGCCAGTGGCATGACACAGCCAAGGGGCTCCTGCAAACTGTCAACAATAGCAAGAAATGTCAACTTGGGATACAAATGGCTAGCAGTTCACAAGGCAGGGGAAGGTGGAACATCATTTGAGGACTGCAATTTATTAGGAGATCCATCCTCTATTTGGAAAATGTCTCTGCTAGGAGGACAGGGGTTCCTGGCACTGATTTCAAACAGGACATACAATAAAAATAAATCAATTTGCTGCTCTGCCCACGTCAACACATTTCCCCCATGCACATGTGTGCGAGAGGAGGCTGCCAAATACCAGCAGCGTCTGGCTGACACACTGGGAATTCCAGCAGCGCTTTCTTTGTTCTCTCCTCTGCGAAGTCCCGCAAAGCTCAGCCTTGAACCCATCCCGTGAAAGATGGGTGATAATTAAGCAGCCCTGGCTTAGTCATCAGACCAGCAATTACTTGGGATACTAATTTTCTCTCACCAGCTGAGACCAGGGAATCTCTCGGAACTTAAAATTGGAAACACCAGCTGCAAAAAGAGATGCAAGAATCAGGAGGGGGAAGCAGCTATCTCATCGCTGTGTCACACTAACAGAAAGACCGCTTGCTTCTCTGTTAAGGGAAGGGTTGCAGCTAGCAGTAGAGTGTTTACTTTGCAAGTAAATCCCTAGCCAGGCATTCTCAAACAGGAGTAAGGGGGGGCAGTTAGGGCCATACCTGTTTTAGACCTGAGATGATAGGAGTAAAGGGGGGGGCAGTTAGGGCGATACCTGTTTTAGACCTGAGATGATAGGAGTAAAGGGGGGGGGCCAGTTAGGGCCATACCTGTTTTAGACCTGAGATGGTGAGCTTGCAACACAGGGTTCCTGTTGTCCTTTGCTGAAACTGGAGCCAGGTGTGCAGCAGTTAGAAGGTGCCGCTTTGTTGAACAGGTACGGGCAAGAAGACCAGGCTCCTGGCATTTATACCAGGCCTAGCGACCCAGAGGCTTCAGACTGCCTGCCAGCTGCCGGGCTGATGTTTACTTTATAAAATAGCAGTGGCACAATGTTGTTCTTTCATTTTTCCCATCCTTCCACCACATATTGTTCCCTCTGCTCCCACATTTTATTCTCATTTTATGGTAGAGACAGTGATGGTCCCAAATGAGTTCAGCGAGCCTCAGGGCTCAATGGAGACAAACCCAAGCCTTCCTGGTTGAAATTTCATACTCTGGCTGTTACAACTCACTCTACTCCTATCCTTAATTCACAAGGTTCCTCTTCAAACTCGAGTCCTCATCTCTTTTGATCTGGGCATCATGATGGGAATAGAGCACAGACAGAGAGAGCAGGGTGACTGAGGGGGCCCCAATGGAGTTTGGATTTGATATCCCACTTTATCACTACCCGAAGGAGTCTCAAAGCAGCTAACATTCTCCTTTCCCTTCCTCCCCCACAACAAACACTCTGTGAGGTGAGTGGGGCTGAGAGACTTCAAAGTAGTGTGACTAGCCCAAGGTCACCCAGCAGCTGCATGTGGAGGAACGGAGACGCAAACCCGGTTCACCAGATTACGAGTCCACCGCTCTTAACCACTACACCACACCGGCTCTACATCACACTGGAGTACTACACCACACTGGAGTACTACTGCTGGGCGGTAAGGGAGATGGACCCTGAACAACCAAGTCTGGGGTGAAGTGGGTATCAACTATGGCCCCTCACACAAGTCGATGGAAAGAATCCTACACCATTTACTTTCATGGAGAAGACAAATGGTCTCCATCCCAATGCCTTACCTGGCATCCCAAGGCAATGTGTTCATAAGTGAGGGCCACATTCAGCACACACAGCTACCTGGAGAACTGGAATTCCAAGATGATCTCTCCAGGTTAGATGAATGTGCAACAGCACATCAAGTAAATCAACAGGAAGACTTTGGGCTGAGTGGATGTTTCCCCTCTGAAGATGATGGTGATTTGTTATTTATTGTATTTCTATACAATCCTTCATCCGAGGATCACAGGGTGGTTTACAGTATAAAACCACAAACATACATAATATAATAACAAGCAACTCCTGTTTTTCTGTTGCTGTGATTTTCTTTAGCATTGTGGTTTTAATGTATGGTTTCAATGAATTGAACATTCTTTTAAAATGTGACTGCTTATGTAACCCTCTCTGGGACCATAAAGTGAGGGGCAGGTTATATTTATAAACACTTTGAGGTGTTTTCTTGTAATCAAGCGATATACTGCATAAATTTTAATAAATAAATTCAAGAAATAAATGAAGTGGCATACATTGGAGTGGTAAAATTCTAACTTCTAACTATGTAAAGGTAAAGGTAAAGGTACCCCTGCCCGTACGGGCCAGTCTTGACAGACTCTAGGGTTGTGCGCTCATCTCTCTAGAGGCCGGGAGCCAGCGCTGTCCGAAGACACTTCAAGGTCACGTGGCCAGTGTGACGAAGCTGCTCTGGCGAACCGGCACCAGAGCAGCACACGGAAACGCCGTTTACCTTCCCGCTATAAAGCAGTACCTATTTATCTACTTGCACTTAGGGGTGCTTTCGAACTGCTAGGTGGGCAGGAGCTGGGACCGAACGACGGGAGCTCACCCCACCGCGGGGATTCGAACCGCCGACCTTACGATCAGCAAGTCCTAGGCACTGAGGTTTTACCCACAGTGCCACCTGCGTCCCTTCTAACTATGTACTTCCCATCAAAAAAATTTCCAGCAACAAGTCAGGCTGCCATAGCTAGAAGGCAAGATAAGCAAGGAATCCAAATCTGCCTGTGAGTTGACCTACCCAAGATGATATCTGAATTATCTTTATTATCCTGCTAGGTATCTCTCACATTCGTAGTCTCCTCACCACTGCACACAAAAGTATCTGTCCACTCTCCACCCATCACTTGCCACAGACTCCAAAATTTATCCAGAAAAATGGCCAAAAGCAATCAAACTTCATAATTCTGGTGTGGGTGTGAAGTGTCTAACTGTAGATGCAACCAATTGTCAGCAGAGCAAGATATTGCAAGCTTGGTATTCGGGAATCTGATGGCTTGGGGGAAGCAGTCCAACACCTAGGAAGAAAAAACCCTTTTGCTTTCACAGGATAGGGCAATGCCAAAAGCCCTGCTTAGCAGCAGCTGAGTACAAGCCTACAGCTGTCCCGACCTTGCACCGCCTGCCAGCTGTCAGGATAATGAACACGTTCCCCTGCCTGGAGACCTTCAACAGCTTAAGGGAGTGTCACTATCTCTCTATTAACACATACCTTCTGCTCCAATCGACAAATTGATAGGTTTTGAGCAGGACTTCACACCCTTATGATGCAAAATTATATATTTTAACCCTACAGGACCTCAACATACCTTCCAATTGACACCGTGCACGGCCATCTCTCAAGGGCAAGTTAAGCTCAACCCTGCACTAACTGAAATTGTAAAGCCTCTCTCACACCTAGAGAAAAAGCTTTCGGAGAAATTGGAGGAACCGTTTTGGCACAGCACTACTACTAACCTACTGCTGAACTTCAGGCACAACCTTGTCACCACTAGCCAATCACCCTAGAGCTGTGATACGTTAACATGCTTCTTGAACTTCTATATAGGGGATACTCAGTCGGTAGAGCATGAGACTCTTAATCTCAGGGTTGTGGGTTCGAGCCCCATGTTGGGCGAGAGATTCCTGTACTGCAGGGGGTTGGACAAGATGACCCTCGTGGTCCCTTCCAACTCTGCAGTTCTATGAAAACTTCCACAATTTCCTAGTAATAAAGAGGGGGTGTCATACTAACTCCAAAAGTCTGTGGTAAAACGCTGTATGCTTGGCACAGGCAACTAGAGTGCCAAACGCAGAAATGTTATGTAGGAAAGACCAGAAGGATCAGCTTCTGTTGGTAATCATGCTCTTCATCAATGGCCACAACAGAAACATCTGTTTGATGGAAAGAGTGAGAATGCAAACTTGACCAAAGAGATTGAGATCAAATCAGCAACACACTGGGAGACTGTCACAGTATGAATCCGCAGACCAGTAAAATATGTATTGGAGTATATTATTTCTGGAGGCTTGCCTAGTACTGTTGTATTTTCTGCACCAGGGGAAGGCTCACTGCCCAGGCATTTAGTATGTTTTACCTTTACTGATAGTTTTATCTGGCTTTTATGAGAAGTGTCAGAGTGCTCATCCCAAACAGTGCAACAGAGGCTGTTATGTGCAGTTAGGAAGAAAGCAGTTAGGAAGACACCTGCTGGACTTCTGACTCCTAGCAACAGTGCTGTGCAAAACAGGACAGAACCACCACAACAAGCAAGGTTAACAACTGTACAAAGCACTAATCAGCATTAATAATAATAATAATAAAAACTGGAGAAGCCAGTCATCATAGCAAGATAACAAGATGCCAACATGCCATTCATGTCCCTGTGTGAGTGAGTGAGGAATGTAGTGGGAAGGGCTTTAAAAAAACCATTAAAAAGGTGACTGCCATTCACTTTAACCCAAGCACACAGCAGTTACAAGACACCGCACAACCTGTAGCAAAAGGCAAATTGTCTGGAACAGTGAGAAGGCAGTTAAACACAGTACTTCAGCTCACAACGAAATGCATGTAGCTGAACAAACAGGACCTTAGAACAAACCGGAGGTGGAAAACTCTTAACAGAAGATCGGCAGCCGATCCATCACTCAGGGATCCAATACAAAATGGTTCACTCTTGCCCACAGTCTGGCATGCATGCTTCCAACTGTAGGTGTTCTTTGGGGTCAGTAGTTTGTTTTTTATTCTCTCCATCAAGGGGCTTCCTTGCCATCTCTGCATTCATCCATCACATCAGTGTCACACCCTCCCTCGTAGAACTCGGGATTCTATATGTTAGAGGTGGCTGGCCTGTGGCCCTCCAGATGTTGTTGGACTACAATCCCCATCTTTCCTGACTGCTGGCCATGCTGGCTGGGGCAGATGGGAGTTTGAGTCCAACAACATCCGGAGCACCACAGGCAAACCACCCCTGCTCTAGCCTCTCCCCGCCATCACATTCCACTTCTTGTGACAGGAGCAAATAATAATTGCAAAGACTAGGAATCTTCATTTGTAAAACAGGAATATAATAATAATCATCATCATTATTGAATATTATAAGAATATTGTTGACTCACAGGATTAATGCAACTATAAAAGAGGGAAGGGGAATCAGCTGCCCACCCCTGAGCCTTTGGAGAAATTCAATGCATTTACAGAGTTGCAGCTTCCCCCCTCCCAAACCGCTCTCTGTCTTTATGCTAATCTCAAGTAGACACATCAGTAAGCTCTTCTCCAAATTAGCAGTTCTTCATTCCTCTTGTTTGAGAAGCCCAGGGCTGAGCACAACAACATTCCAGGCCTGGTGTTCCTATTGTCTTGCAGAGAAAGAGATTCTCTTCTGAATAGAAGTGGGGCCCAGGCCCAGGCAGACTGGGGCACATTACATAACTGCCCAGTATTACACACACAGTGGCTTTTATTAAGTTGACATCTTGTAAAATTTGCATTGCTTTGCAAGCAACCCAGTTCTCAAGAGGATGAGGGTGTAGGATGAATTTCCTCCACAGCTGTTTTAGCTGCTTTGGGGCCCAAGTGAGTCAAGGTTTACTGCCCATTCCTGAGCATTCCGCATTTGTTCTTTCAGCCCTTGCTGGGATCTAAAAGACATCCCATTTGTGACCTGCAAGATTAAACCCTGCCCTTCTCTCTCTGTGGAACCATTTATGAAACCAAGGCAACTGCTCCTAACACAAACCACTCTCCAAAATTCACTACTGCCTACCATTTATATAGGACCTTTTCCATTTGAACCTTAGAACCTTTGCTTAAATAACATTAGTGATACCTGAACAGCAAAACATATGGAAATTCGCAAAAAAAACCCTTGATTTGCTTACTGATGTAACTCAATATTCCCACCGTTAAAAGAAAAACATCTGTTGTGGCACCTTAAAGGCTAACAAATGTATTACAGGATGAGCTTTCGTGGACTCAAGCCCACTTTGTTAGGTGTAACAAGAACTTGTGAAAGAGAGTTGGCCTTGGAACTGGGGGAGCTGGGCTCCAAAGACAGATCTGTCACAGATTCCTGGCAAGGCCTTGAGCAAGTCACCTCCTCTCCACTTCAGCTCCTCAATCTGCAAATCTGGGAATAATACCGGCTTACCTCACAGCAGTTTTCAAAAGTAAAAGGTAAAAAAGGCATGAAGTACTTCACAAATTACAGTACACATTTTTAATGAAGCTATTCAGATGTCGGCTCTGTTCCCACATGCTGGCTTAACTATGTCTACTAAGTTAACCCCACTGTTTTCTAGAGCCTTCACAGTTTAGTGACACAATTCTTTGTCATGCCTATTCCAGCAGTTGTTGATACAATGACAATGGTTTCTATAATGGTTTCCTATGGAAGTCTTTCAAGTAAAGTAACAAAATTAATGGAAATGATATCCAACATTCAACTGTTTTATTTATTAAATGATATATTAGTTATATTTCTCCAGTACTGTTTAAATTTTAGAACATGCTCACGCAAAGTGGAAATCTTCATTATGTAAAAATGTACACTGGCAAAGGATTTGGGAGCTGTGTAATCCACTTTCGGCTGCAATCCTAGGCCATTTAACTAGGAAGCCCCACTGAACTCAACCGGACTTAATTCCAAGTACGCTTATATAGGAATGCACTTCTCAAGTTATTTTGAGGAATCTTTTGTTCCATTACTATATAGATATTCACATGGCCCTTAAATGCAAAATGTATGATGATCTCTGCCAACAGTTTCTAGACCATCTATGTATTCCAACATGGAAACCAGAGGCTGAGGTCATGCACTTCTTATTCCAAGGGAGAGACCAGGAACTCACCAAGACAGTAGCTAAGTTCCTCTACCTGATTTTTTGTCACTGAAGTATGCTACAGGATCCTGCCCTTGCTGGAAACCAGAGATGAGGTGAATCGCTCGCCTCTTCAGCCCTTTGGCAGGTGACTGGGGTGGCAACGAGATCGCACTGGCCTAGCTATTCTGAATGTATTCTGAATGTTCTTATGTGATGCCAATAAAGGTTACCTGACTTGACTATATAGATATAAATGTCCTTATTTATCTCCTAGTCCTGTTTTCATTTACTCTTAAACATCCTATCTGCTTTTTGCATATTAAAGAAAACTGGCCCTGTCCACACATCCTGTTAGCCAAGGGCAGAAACTTAGAGCCTGCCAGGTGTTGTTGAACTTCAACTCCCATCAGTCCCAACCAGTATGACCTATGGTCAGGGATGATGGGAGCCGTAATCCAACAACCTCTGGAGGTCCAGAGGTGTCCCACCCCTGCATTAACCCATAGCTTAAAGCAAGCTATGATTTAAAGTGATTGAGCAGTGTGTCCCTGAACACTGCTCAAGATTTTCCCACAAAGCACTTCCCCAAGATTTTCCCACAAAGCACTTCTCCTGCTTCTGCCGTGATGCAGATGACAAAAGCCAGAGTCTCCGCTGTGTTTTGTCCAACTCAGGCCCATGGTTGGCTTCTCTAGCACTAAGCCAAGAGTAAACCCTGGTTCCTGATTGCGGTTTGTTTTGAGGAGCCCAGGTTCAGATAACGTGACAAGCCAGACTCCAGCTTTCTTGTCTCTGGCATGGCAACAGCAGGAACAGGAAAGGAGCATCTAGGAACTTTTGAGCAGCATGGACGCATTTAACCATAGTATGTTTAAACTTTAGGGTAACATGCAAACCAGGCCACTGAGTAATATTTTGCTAGAAGCCCTTTTTTCCTCTTTAACTCACAACGTATCCTTGCAAAGGTAGTACTTAAATGCAGATCTAAGGCCTGGCTTAACATGCTATCCACACTATTTATCTAAAAAAAAAAAGTAGACGTTTTGCAAACGTGCAATACACAAACTGAGCTGATGTACACCTTTACATACTCTTGCCGAAAACCAGTGTTCTTAACTCCCATTGTTTTGCGACAGGGAATTTCATTAATGCGAGCAGTTCCTGAGCTCTGGGTGCAGTACAGCACCTAAGATTTCAGATTAAAACTGCCACTGCTGGAAGGAAAGACCTTTTTCTGCCTCCCCACTTCCAGCCACTCTTAAGACTGGAGAAGGAGCCCTCATAAGAATATTAGGGAGGGAAGGCAGGGGAAGTATGGGTTGTTGTGTTTTTCAGTCTTCAGACGAAAACTAGATTCAGGTAGGTAGTCGTGTTGGTCTGACGCAGTAGAAATATATAAAAATAAATAAATAAATTGTCCAGTAGCACCTTAGAGACCAACTAAGTTTGTTCTTGGTATGAGCTTTCGTGTGCATGCACACTTCTTCAGATACCTGAAGTTGTGTGCATGCACACGAAAGCTCATACCAAGATGAAAACTAGACCATGTGAAAAATGAGCATAAGATTGTAGCTGCAGTTCATTCATTTGCAGCTTTGCATTCTTGTTATAAAAACTGCCTAGACACTCTGTTGTGGCACCCATAACCTAGGTTTAATACGCCATTTAGTTCCTAGCTTCCACATCTTAGTTTCTAACATTGCCGATAACCATTGCTTGTGTGAGATGACCTTCTCATCCGATGTCTCCTCCCTACCACCTTCAACCCTCTGGGGAAAAAATCAAGGGGCTTGCAGGCAGAATCTATTTTGCCAGTGATGTCCATTTGACTGGTGGACAGGCACTGTGGTGTTCACCCTATTTATTTAAAGAGTTTGTTCTGCATAAATAATTTGAATCTTTGTCACCAAATAAAGTATTTATCATTTTGTCACATTTTTTATCCCACCAATCCTCTGAGAACTTAGAGGGGGGGTGCGCGGTATTCTTGTTTTATCCTAACAAAAACCCTATAAAGCAGCTTAAACTGAGCTATTGATACTGGCCAAGCAAAGCTTCAAACACAAGTCTCCATGGTCAAGTTCTGATCCACTAGTCACTATCCTACCATAGTGCTGGATATGAATAGCCTGACTTTTCCCATATGTTTCATTTACCACTATACAATTTCAGCCCATATGGCAAGATTGCAACAGACCTGCACCAATTATTTTCCAGTGTAAGATTTCAAAGATCCTAATGTGCTGGTTTATAAACATTATATCCACAGCATTTCCTCCACCAAGGAAAGGGCAGGCCCTCTCTCCCTGGGAGGCAACAGCTGTTTAGCAACACACAGCAGACTCAGCTAAAATATTAGGGCTTAGGGACCAAGATACAATATACTGAAATCAAGAATGACAAACACAGAGCCAGCAAATATGTGAGCCAAAAAAACTCAACATCCCTGGAACTTTTCATATGCCAGGAAAACCAGCAAATCATGGTCTGTGCTTTATATGGGGGGGGGGGAAATGCCTCCTATTGATTTACTCCCTACATTTTCCACAAGCTTTGTGCAGGCTTCTGAGCCAAACATGCATTGTTAGGTCAAAACCAGCCTTTGCAGTCATCTGCAAATTCAGGAGGATGGGGGGGGGGGAGAGAGAGCTATGGGACTGTACTATTTCAGAATGCAGTTGGGGAAAGTCACAGAATCAAATGTGCCACACATTAAATGCTTCCTACCCATGGAAAGAGAGATTCTACCTCAGCTTTCTTGCTGAAATGTTTTGTGTATGGGGGAGCATGCACACAAATACCGATTTCTACTGTGAATTGCTACAGTACCAAAAAGGCTGGTCCATGTACTTCTGCTGCACTTGTAGATCAGCTTTTATAACAAGAGCTCTGAGCAGGATACAACCCCAGGGTAGGTGGCCACAAGCAGAATGTCTTTGTAGGACTACAAAGCTCTAACAAAACTTGCTGTCCAGTTCTCACAAGCAAACACCAAAGGAACACTTCAATCTTGTGAATGCTACTGGAGCCCTAGGAGCAGCAGGAAACCAGGAAAGATTCACAGAGATAGGATGTTAAAAACAGCAAGGTGTGAAGTGTGTGTGTATGTATTTGCAAGAGACAGAAAGATCCTTCGAAGAAGGAAAGAGAGTGTCACAGAAATATAAGGAGGGGGGAAAGGAGCAGCAGCCGTACATAGCCAATTCCTTAAAGAGGAATTTCTTTGTGTCTTAGGACATACAATCAGAGTCTGGAAAATTACACGGCCTTCAGAGGATTGTGGGAGAGGCTCACAAACCAAAGCAGAACACAATCAGAGCAGAGGGCAGGCTTTTACAAGGAATAGGTTTTGGGAAGCTAAGCCAGCCCAAAAGAAAACAACCTCTCCTGCATTTTACTCAGAGACACCACCTTGTCCTGCAAAAGGAAGCATCAAAACAGGGAGGGGGGCACAGTGACAGGTGAGAGACCATGGTTAATTTCCCTTGCGGTGTCAGTGTCCCCAACACACCAAAGATTTGGATGTTGGGGAGCGCTGCAGGGTGAAAGAGCAGGATTCTACAGTAGCTGCTTCTTCTGGACAGTTTTAGATAGTAACTGTATACAAAAGGCCTTTCAGGGGACTGCACAAGCTAAGACGTGCACTGCAGAGGATGCTGGGGAAAGAAAGGGCAACTATTGAACCCATCCTCTTGACCCGGCAAGGGATTCTTGGGGCACATCTCTTACAACCGCACTTAAGTCACCAGCAGCCCTATTCTCTCCTCGCTTGGGCTGCATGCCGGCAGTAAAGCTGGTGCTGGAAGACCCCTCCGTTCCCACAAACAACAGATCTCCTTCCTCAAGGAAGAATGAAATTTATCAGGAGTGGGAACTTATGAAGTGCCTTGCTCTAATGTATTCGAGGGAAGATAGCCTGCAAGGGAGGTCTGGGGAATCAGACAATGCTGGAACCCAGCTCCCAGCCTCCCTGGCTATGTTAGCTGGGTGTGATGGGGGGGGGGGTTCCAACAACATCTGGAGGGCCACAAGTCCTCCATCCCCAATGCAAAGAACCCCCAACGTGACATGGGGAGAATTGTGTGTGAGATTGCGATGTGTGTGAGTGCGATTCTGGCACTGGTTGGCCATTGGAAGATCCTCCTAGCAGGGAAGAGCATTTAAGGTTCACCCCACATTTAACCTCTTTGGGGTGAACCAGGCTTTGCTCAGGTGGGTTTATGTCTCCCCAAGCCCCTTCTTTCCCCTTCCCTCGGCTCTTCTGCAAAGGCTTGAGAATCGATCAGCTTGAGAAGGAAATGGGACAACCTCGGGAGGTGGTGGGCTCCCGCTTCTTTGGAGGTTTTTAAGCAAAACACGGGGGGCCATCTGCCATGGATGCTTGTGTTGAGATCCCTGCATTGCGGGGGGGGGGGGGTTGGAGTACATGACCCCGGGGGGATGGGGTCCCCTCCTATGAAAGGAGAAGCTCTGAGCCAGGGCAGGGGGCTGTGCTCGCCCCGCACTACTCGCGAGGAGGAGAGGGAAAGGAGGTCAGCAACACAGGACGGGCCAAGGGGGCCATTCATTGCGGCAGAATCCCGAGGGCTTCGGCCGCCCCCGCCGCTGCTGCTGCTGCTGCTGCTGCAGACGTGTCCGTGGCGAGGCGTTGATTTTTAAAGGGGGGGGGAGAGAAGATAAAGGAAGGAGGGAAGGAGGGAGAGGAGGGGAGCGGGGCCTCCGTCTCACCCGAAATCATCGTCCATAGACTTGAAGTAGAACTTGTAGTTGGGCCGGTTGAGCAGCGCCTTGAAGTCGCCCAGCGTCACCCGCTCGGCCGGGATGGGCAGCTTCACCAAATACGGCGTCTCCTGGTCGTCCAGGTGGTAGATGATCTTGGTCTCCGCCGCCGCCATGGCCGCCGCCGCTCCTCCTCGCCGGGACCTCTGGAGCAAAGCCAGGCGCGGCCTAGTAGTAGCCCAAGCCGGGGAGCGTCCCGCCGGCCGCGGCGGCCTCTCCAGAAGCCGGAGGGGGGCGGCTTGGGCGGGCCACGCAGGCCTCGCGCTCTCCGGGCCGGGTCCCCTCGGCCGCCGCCGCCGCCGCCGCCGCCGCCTCACCGCGCAAACTCCCGCCTCCGCCTCAGCGCCTCCTGTGGCGGCGGCGGCGGCTCCTCCCCTCCGCGGCCGCCGGGCCTCGCCAGCCCCGCCTCACGCGGACGCCGGCCTCGGCCCCGGCCCCGGCCCCACCACGGCAGCCAGCGCCCCTCGCCTCGTCCTCGGGGCTGCCCTTCAGGGAATATCAGCAGAATGGAGCCTCCATGGCCAGGGGCAGCCGCGCCTCAGGGAGGGTCGCCAAGGGGAAGGCCCGGTATTGGTGGGGGGTGGGGTGGGGGGGTTTTCATTTATTTATTTTGCCCCGAGGGAGGTGGTACCAGACCGCTTTAAGGACTCCTAAGCGCGCCTCATAGAAGTAGAAAACAGGTACTAAAATATTGCCATGATAGAAATTCATGACATCATGGGGGGGGGCAGCCAAAGATGTTGAGCTTTTTGGGGGAAATATATGTGTGTATATATGTGTATGTACACACACACACCACCAAAAAACAGGTCATTTTGGGGGGCGGGGGACAGAACCTCAGTTGAGTACTTCCAATGCTTTTTAGTATTTTTTATGCACATGGCATTATGCACAGCTTGCGGGGAAGTTGAAAGACAGAAGCTTCTCTTCCATAAAACTGGAAGTCATGGACATGCAGCGAGGCTGAATATTGGAAGATTCAGGACAGATAAGCAGAGTTAAACTATGGAACTCCCTCCCACAGGAGACAAGGACGGCCACCAGCTTGGATGGCTTTAAGAGAGCAGCTGTTCCTCTTTATTGAATTTCTGCCCCACCTTTCATCCGAAGATCACGGGGCGGTTTGGAATACAAAAATACATGCCATAATAACAAATGGAAACAAGTCCGCCCCGCACAGTATTCTTTTGATCTCCTAGCAGGAAAAGGGAAGATATAAATTCAGTTTTGTGTAATAAACTGATCATTCATTCCTCTGGTATGTGCAAAGTGTATATGGGTTAAGGACAGAAACAAAATATCACAATTCATGGAGGAAAGAACTATCCTGCTCAGTTGGTTATAGAGTGTGGTGCTGATAACGCCAAGGTTGCAGGTTCAGTCCCCATACGGGACAGCTGCATATTCCTGCATTGCAGGGGGTTGGAATAGATGACCCTTGGGGTCCCTTTCAACTCTCTGATTCTATACTTCCGTGGATGGAGGCAGCAATGCTTCTTGCTGGAAACTACAGTAAGAGAGAAGGGCCTTGTGCTCACGTCTTGCTGAAGGGTTTCCCACAGGCATCTGGTCGGCCACTGTAAGAACAGGATGCTGGACTAGATGGGCCATGGCCTGATCTCTTTTTGTTCGTAAGAAGTTTCAGGGCTAAACTTGCAGCGTGAGGGGAAGTATACAGCACCAGAAAACATTCCATAGGAAGCCCAGGCCAAGCCCCGTTAAAACAAAAACAAGCATATATGCACAAACGTATTACTATCTCTCTTTGGCTCAGAAGCAAAAATATTCACTTAGGCTTGTTTTGTTGTTTTCAAAGACAGGTGCTCAGTATGCATTGTTGGGACTAGCCAGCAGGCCCTGCTTCCTTGGAGCTAGTGGTTTCCAATCTCTCTTGCAGGTACCATATGCACATGAGTGGAGGCAGAGCGTCCATTGACTTTAAAATAAATTGTGGTTGCTCAAGTCGCTACAGACAATAAAGCTGCTGCTACTTTAGGTAAGCATTAGATCACCAATAAGCTTTAAATTAATTGGTGATGCAGTGAATGAAGGGTGCTTAATCTTTTTCTGTTATAGCCATGTTGGTTCTGGAGCTTAAATACAGTCTGAGAACTGATAAAAAGGCAGTTTTAAAGCAACCACATTCCAGTCATTATTCTGCTGCAGCAGAAGCTACAAGGAATCCTAAGGCACCTTAGAAACTAGCCATTTATTGTGGAAATAGCTCTCATGGGGAGGCAGAGCATAACATGTCAAGCTGCTGGGTCGGAATTTATATAGAAATTCGGTCCTATTGGAGTTGGGCTGAATAGAGACTGGGAGCAGCTAGTTCTGAACGGACGCCAGTGGTCCCTTCTCTCTTAGGTGTCCATGCACACTGTTGAGTCATGGTGCCTCCCACACCAGAGAAGAAGGGGTGAGTGAAAATCTACATCAAGAACAAGGAAGATCAGGATCTGCTGCCGCCTGAAGCGATCCCCTCACTTTGCCTTATGGGTGGGCCGGCCCTGTAGCAGATGCTACTTCCTAATAACATTTCCCCTCTCTCCTTTTGTGAGGTGGGAAGCTAAATCTTATGTCAGCTATTAGGTAGGTGATTATTCTGAAGTAGGTAGCACAATGTTCAATAAGATATACTCTAGTGATTGTGCATGGTTGCCGCCTTAACCTTTCAAGTGGCAAAGGCCTCTTACCTAGGTGCCCCTCTGGAATGCCTGAGACCAATTCTCACATGAAGACTTGTCAGTGCTTCTGCTTCTCCTTTCGTTTGCAGAAGGGCTTACACCTGTACCTGATCCTGTCAACAGCTAGGGGCTTGCTGATTGCCTAGTGATCGGATCTTAGTGTGAACTGATTTCTATCTATACAGGAACTCCAAAATCCATTGTTGAGCAACCAAAATATGCAAATGCTTGAGCCACCCAGAACACTTAATCAGGAAAGATGTTACGCAAATAAGGCTGGTTTTTAGACTTCATTCCAAGGTGGAAGTTGCAGACTGAATAAGTTTGTGCTAGGTGTTACACATATAAGGTTACAAAGCAAGGATAAAGAAGCAATAGCTGCACCCTCTTTTTGAAAATGGGGCAATCTAAATGCTGACTGTATGGCTACAACAAACAGTTTTGCACTTCCCTCCAGTTCTTACCTTTTAGAACCTCTTACCTGATGAATTCTGGATAACTTGAAAGCTTGCAATAGTTTGTGACGTTTTGGTTTGTCCCAGTAAGAGGTATCATTTAACTATGGATTCTGGAATTTTATTTTAATGGATCAAATTGCCACCTTCACTTTTTAATATATTTATTTTAATGGATCAAATTGCCACCAGGCAGTTTAAACAGATCACCTGGCAAAACAGATGCAGTGTACACTATGTAATGCTTGGTTTACCGTGGAAAAGCAGCATACAAAAAAACCCAAATGTTTTATTTTTATTGTTAATTTCCCCTTCTCAAGTGATGTGTGTAAAGACATTTCTTTTTTCTAAGCTGTCTTGCATTTATTTATACAGAATTTATAGAGATTTAAAATAAAAAAAACACAAAATAAATTAAAATGATGCAGCAAGAAAAGGCAAGTTCTGGAGCCTTTTTAATTATGCAAATTAGGTACAGTTGCATAATTTCTTCTGAATTATTCATTCTGCTTCTATTAGTCATGGAAAGGGCCAAAAAGATATGCAAGTCTTAAGCCCCACCTCTTCCTTGAACAAATCTTACTTAGCAATCCCTGTGGCTAAGGTTTCTTCAGCCTTTGCATGAGCTTTCAAGCATATCTTCACACCCGTGAAGGCTAAACATTATTTTAAAGCAAAGATTTTCAGGAATGCAGAATTCAATGCCCAATGCCACTCTCACAATTCCTTCTCCGAACTTGTGTGGAATTGCAGTTTGCACATAGCCTCAAGCACAGGGGTGGTTGTGTTTTGCACTGTGATTTGTTATTCCCATTGCTGCACTCAAGACTAGTTTCCCACCCTCTCAAGTGGAACCATGCCAATCCAAACAGGCAGGATTCTACCCCCTAGTCCAAATTCCATTGTTGACCAAAGAGATTTATCAGCAACTAGCCCAACACTGTCTTTCTCTTCGTACCTTGGCAACTGCATGAGCAAGCAGGCACATCCTCTCCATTTCATATAAAGGGTTATGCTGGTGCACATTTAAAGATTGTGATATATTCTATGGAGTGATTCGCATCCAACATTATTCATTTTTATACCAGCAAAATGCTTGATAGGCCCCAGCACATAATTATTTCAGGGAATCGTGTAACTGCTGAACACAAACCACATGCATATAGGCTAGGCCCAGGTTGGGGGGAAGCTGTTTCTGTTCTACTTATCAAGTAGGAATATATAAAGGGTTGTTCAGCTACAATTGAGAGTCTACCTTGAAATCAGGTTTTCAGGCAAGGTTCTTTAAAGTAACATCACCGGACATCGTCTAGAACACAGGTTTCCCAAACTTTGGGTCTCCAGCTGTTTTTGGACTACAATTCCCATCAACCCTGACCACTGGTCCTGCTAGCTAGGGATGATGGGAGTTATAGCCTAAAAACAGCTGGAGACCCAAGTTTGGGAAACCTTGGTCTGGACAGTGCAAATGTTTTTCAGATGGTTGCTTCTGATATATCATTTGTAACAGCTTCATTTTCATACTCTCAAGCCTGCTGCCTAAAACACACTTTGGGAGTAAATCCCAGTGAGCCTAGTAGGATTTTTTTCCTCCAAACAGACATGCATAGGATGGCACTGCTGGATTCTTTTGTTCAACAAATCTAGAGAATGCTCCAATTCCAGTATGACTGAATGTTAGCAATCAATGCACACAATAAAAATTGGTACTTTCAGAGCACAGGATTTGAGCAGAACATAGATTTGTTACGTGGCACAAAGTATTCTCTGCCTCTAGTCAAAAAAAACCCCATCAGATATGGAATTGCAAGGCAAACCCATTTTAAAGCCACCTTTGAACTGTTAAAAGAGAAAACCTCAGGCATCCAGCAAGATTTTTAAATGTCTGCATTTTATACAGCTTGTAAACACTTGGAGAGCTCACAGTAGACTAGAGTGTGTGGAGTGTTATATCTGCATCCATCAACAGTTATAGTGTGCAGGGGGGGGGGGGAGTTAAGGAAGGCTTCATATACAGAATTTATCACTGCAGGAGGGGCAAAAATTTTCCAAAGTCTCAAATAGGGACTCTTTTCAATTTAATGGTCCATAAAACCAGACACATTTCCAAGAGCCAAGAGAGAAGATTAAAAAAACCAAAAACAAATTCTTCCCTGACTTCAAAATTGCCAGACATTACCCTCCATTTCTCAAGGGACCAGGTTAATATTAAAAAGGAGAGGTAAATTTTACCCATAGCAAAAGTAAGTAAGATGTGTGCATCGCATGACACCAGGATTGAAAGAAACACGTTCTGCTACGATTTGCTATCTCAGGAAATAAGTAGTGAAATCACTGCATTACAGTTCATCAGGGAAGTGCAATCCTGTCACTTGTGAACTGGGACAAAGGTGTTGTTTTTTAAATCACATGTGAATTGGATTACCAATGCTGGAGTGCCCATTTTCAACTGTGTGTGTGACTGGTTACCGTAAATACATTATCACCACCAACTTCCCAATCCTGCCAACCTTGCCATGGTTCAGGTCAGAAGCTCACCCAAGAGTCGTTTTCCATTGCTGATTGCGTTATAGCCACCCCATCAGTCACGTTACCCAAAATAGGACAGCTACTAGTATTTCTCTCTCTGATTTCTCAGAATGGCATGTATCTCTTAATTGAAAAAGTTACCAGTCCCATTAATCCACTTAAAATCCCTACTAAGTCACTCACTGGAATCCAGTCACAACAAGGATTTTGGAACTCCTGTTCAGCACACAAAACAAGGAATGGACCTTAAGCTCCCCATTCGATATGCCTTTAATTGCTACATTTGCCACTACCTCTGTGGTTGTTCGTTCCCCTCTATGCAGGTATGGAGAGGTAGAACGGCTTCTGCTCACCTAGTCTGGCTTCCTAACACATTTGCAAACCATGCATTAGTGGCAGGCCTCCCAAGGGTCCAGACGTCATTTGTGCGGTTCGTAAACATAACAAGAACGTGAACCACACGGGCAGAACTCATTCCAGGTACACATATTGCTGCAGGAGCTATAGTGACCACACCAATTGAGCAACATGTAAACAGGATTTAAGAAACTCTTCGTATGTGGGGTAGCCTGTGAGCCTCAGACCAATGAGGCCTACCCAAGACTTTTGCTCAGATGCCGACATTACAGAATAGAAAGCCCATTCTTTGCGGAAGGGATGTTTAATTACTCCCCAAATTAAATATTGGCAGACACAGAAAAAGCACATCGTCTTTCCCGACATTTACAAGAGGATGTGGCAACATGAAGAGCCCAACACCACCACCAATGTTCAAGAGCTTCCATCCCAGCAGGCAATGCTCCCCCAGAGGCTTCTGGCAGTCCACATGTGCTGGCATGGCACAGCAGCACCAATGGTTACAGCCACCTCCAGACTGGCAAAGCTCGGGTTCCCTTCCTCTAGACTGACTGCAGCCCTTTCCCGGAAGGAACAAGGTCAACAAGTCAGACTGACTGATAGACACAGGCAACTGCCTGCTGTGCCTCATGTTCCCTTTTAGCAGAAGGATGGATGCTGACCTGCAACTCAAGAGAAGGTGGCTGCTTGAGGACTCTGTGAATTATGAGAACGGTGCCAGAGCAGGGAGAACGTGCTACCACACACTCCTAGGCCAAACCCATAACCACAGGCCTTCTGATGTCAGTATTTAAGAGGAAACATAAGTGTTTCTTATATAAAACAGGGCTAGCCAATGCAGTCCTCTCCAGACACTGCTTTGACTACAACTCCCATCATCCTTGATCACTGGTCACAGTGGCTGGGGCTGATGGGAGTTCTAGTCCCACAACATCTAGAAGGAACCATCTTGGTTATGCCCTATATAAAGCATGGCTGGAAAATCTCTAGAATTATGTGGAGCACGTGTGATTGACCTAACTTGCATCTATGCCGTGTGAGTGTCCCCAGGGGCCAAAACTCCAAAGGGTTCTGAAGCAACCTCTGTCAAATGCTGCAGAGGACAGACTCCAGCAGTGTCTTAGTAAGATAAAAAGAACATCTGTTCTGCTGCAGCTGGGTGTGGATCTGCTGTTCCAGATACAAAGGGTTAAGTAAGCAGGCTTGACGCAGACAAAAGGCTCCCACCATCAGGGGCGTAAGAACAACACTTGCTTGCTACAGATTGTTCATTTATGAATGAACTCCTGGTGAGGTAGGTGAATGTTTCCCCGTTTTGTATGAACAGAAGTTGAAACAGAAAAGGCTTGTGATTCTGGCAAAGGCTGCATTGCCAAGTAGACCTCCAAGCTAAAACGGAAGCTAAGCCACCTCTCTTCTGAATCTCTCTGGATCCAGGAACAACTCCACCTCCAGCTGCAGCAGAGGCTTTGGGTATCAGCCCTGACTTTTGGCTGCTGAACTCTCTTCCTGCCTCATGTTGCTTTACCAGCTGTTCCCTTCAAGGAAACGGGGGGGGGGGGGACACCCACTGCACGTGCAGCACTACAGTAAAGTCAGGGGCTGCTGGGGCATCTGGTCTTATGGGACTGTCTTCTACACAAATCTGAAGTGGCTCAAAGCCGCCATGGGTTAAGGCTGACATGGAAATCGGTCTGGAACTGCCTCTGTCATCACCTCCAGCAGCAGCAAAGCCCCCGTCCCAGTGGACAGCTTCCTTATACAGCACCATAGATGTTTGTGTGTATACACATACATGTTTGTATACACACATACATACACGCACCCTCACACATACATGTCTCAGAAAAATCTTTTAACATTCCACATGTCTCTGGCTTTTCCTTCTGACTGCTCTCTCACTGTCCTGCGTGCGGTGCCTTTTCAGGGGAAGATGCTAAGTACATAAACAGCAATGGGATTGTCAGTCAGCTTTGATTTTCAGGTCCCCCACGTACACGCCATGCACCGGGTCTCGCTCTTGCTCGCTCTGCCGCTTCGCCAGGCAAGGTCTGGCACTGCGGCCCTCTCCCTCTTGGAAGCAGGGAGAGGGGGCATCTCTTTCTGAGAGAGGCTGCCAGGTCAGTTCTGCTCCCCTTCGGACGACTCCTCTTCGGCCTCCTCTAGCCACTGGATAAACTTCTGAAGCTGAGGAAGCAAAGAAGAAGCTGTAACAGGACGTGACAAAATCGGCAAAGGCAACTCCCCAGTGGAACACCAACAGCTTCAGACATTTTCGCAACCAACAACTGAGCTCACTTGTATAGGCTGATCCACACGTACACAGAAGTTTGCTCGCTTCATCCTTGGTTTACCACACACTGCATGGGGCTTACAGGTACAGAATGAGGTGGCAGAATGGCCTATACCATTTCAGGCTCCAGCAGGGGTGTGTTGGCACATTATTGAATGTTACCCCGCTTAAATAGGCTGGAGCTCAGCAGTAGAGCACCTGTAATGTACGCAGAAGGTCCTTGGTTCATTCCCCCGGCCCCAGGTAGGGCTGGCAGTTCCCTCTGCCTGAAACCCTGGAGAGAAACTGCCAAAAGGTGCCATGTGTGCACTTGCTGGTCTCAACAGAAAGCGTCAACACAACTGCCAATAAAGGCTTCCTCTCACCCTGGAGACTCACCCGCTGGTTTTTACGAAGCTGCCTGCCTTTATCCGATGTGTCCCGTTGAGAAAACCAGGAGAGAATCATTTCTTCTGCCAAGATTTCCAGCTGGTAGAAAGTCATCAACACCTGCAACAAGAGCCCTGGGCACTTAAGATGAAGTGGACAGCTTATTCTGGATCAGGTGCTTATTTGGGGGCCAGAAGGGCACAGCAAACCAATGTCAGAAGCTTGGCTGGTTGGTAGAAGAGGCCCTGGGATGCAAGATGAGTAGGCTGAGGACAGGGAACTGTGCAGAGCAGGCAAGGCTCCCACAGCCCTCTTTCAGTTCCTGAGGCTTCATAGAAATGCCAGCACTTTTAAATAAAAACAATGCAGCCCCACCACACTGCCAAACCCCAGTTATGTCTGCCTGGCACCTTCATTATATATCTTGAGGCACCAGGCAAAAATGTTCCTTCATCACAAGTTCTCAGGGTGGCTCACAGAATAAAATACAAGATAGTTAAAACAAAGACACCAAAATTATTAACACCCGCCCCCCGCCGCCTTCCCACAAACACATTTAAAACGCTGTGGAATATTAATCAGCAGAAAGCTTGGTTGAAGAGGAACGTTTGGCGAAGAGGCACACGCCCTCCAAGGTCCCTGGCAGTCTCAGCAGCGCAGGTGATGCAAGAGACTTGTATGTCTCCACCAGCTCAGGGGAGAAGAAAGACTTCTGCGATTCAGGAGCCGGAGCAAAATCTCAAAGGTCTCCATTTTCACTTAACACCCCTCCTTCAAACTCAACAATGCTACAGAGGAAAAGTCTGAAAAGGTGGCATCTTTTGCCAAAAACAGAAGATTTTGTGCGGACCCCTGTGGTTTGAGTAGCTTAGGCTTCTGAGCCTTTGCAAAAACTTGCTTTCTAAACTGGGATCTGAGGGTTAGCGTCTTCTTGCTACACAGCAAGCACTTGGTGTTTGTGTGTCTTGGACATTTGCCTTTAACAAGGGGCACACAGCAGTGTGTTCTGCGCCAACCATGTTGGCTGCACAAACAAGTCCCTTTCAACGATCGGAAAGCAGCTTCTTAATCAACTCCTGCTGACAGGCACATGAACCCTTCCCTTCCTGATAAGGGACAACTCTAAGTGCTGGTGCAGAAAACAAGGCATAATTCAAGCAGACACGTTGGAAAGAACAAGCTCTTTCTCTCTCACACACACACACCCTTCCCATTGGCATAAAAACTCACTTTGGCCATGGACATGCATAGGTTTTCATGCTCCAGGAAGAACTCCTCAATGGCGTGCAAGGCATCCAAGTGATCTGATGCCCGCTTTATGTAGTTCTTGAAGACTGGAGCCCAGTTCTTCAGCAACTGTTAGAGGGGTAAAGTGGGCAGAGGAGAGACAAAGAGGTGACCACTTAGAGGTATCATATACAGACGTGCCATTACATCAGTGTTTCCCAAATTTGGGTCTCCAGCTGAGTTGTTTTTTACTACAATTCCCATCATCCCTAGCTAGCAAGACCAGTAGTCAGGGATGATGGGAATTGTAGTCCAAAAGCAGCTGGAGAGTCAAGTTTTGAGAAACATTGCGTTACATTATACAAATATAGGGCCCTCTGGGGAGGGCCATAACTCAGTGGCAGAGCACAGGCAGAAGGTCCTGGGGTCAATCTCAAGCATCTCCAGGTAGGTATGGGAAGGAGTTCAGCCTGAAACCCTGGAGAGCCACTACCGGCCAATGCAGGCAGTACCGATCTGGATGGGCCAATGCCCTGATTCAGTATAAGGCTTCCTTTGTTCATCATCTTATCACTAGAGAATTTGACCCTGACATGCTGACAGCAGTTCACAGCCCTGACATTGTCTAAATAAGCCCTTCTCAGCCTTGGGTCCCCTGTTGCTGCTGGACTGCAGCTCCCATCATTCCTCACTACCAGAACCAGTGGTCAGGGATGTTGGGAGTTGTAGTCCAATAAAAGCTGGGGGCCCAAAGTTTGAGAAAAGATGGCCTAAATTAATGGAAAACAATAAGGCAGCCTTTGACCACCTGGTACCCTCCAAGTTGATACTCCGCGGGGTTGGCAAAGTCTGCTTTAAGGCTAAATTACTTTGGCCATCAATAACATTAAACACATTTAGAGCTAGCTCCTTTCTGGAATCATAGAATGACAGAATTGTAGAGCTGGAAGGGCCCCCAAGGGTCATTGAGTGCAACCCCTTTTCCAGATGTTTGAAAACAAGGCCTTAAGAGTTGGCAACAGAACGACAGGATGCTTTATTAGCACCTGTAGCAACATCTGATTGTGACACTAATTAAAACTCGTGCAATTGGAGATGGTGCATTGTCCCTGCTTGGCAGTTCAGGACGGATGAGGGCCTTACAACGCAGCTCCATCACATACACTGCAGCATGGTGGGAATTTATTACAACTTACAAATAAACAAGAATCGCTTGTACTTGAGGCTTAGCGCTTCTGTTGATTTTGCTCCACAGCAACCAGTTACAGGTTACAGATTTGGGCGAAGCCAAAATAAATTAAACTCCTTTCACATTATCTATTACTGTATAACTATGTGTGTTATCTGTGCACCCTTCAAAGGCCACCCAGAAGTTCTTGGACTACAACTCCCATCAGCCCCAGCCAGAATGGCCAAAGGTCAGAGAATATGGGAGCTGGGGAGCCAAAAACTTGCTCTAAAGGCAGTCAACATTCCCACTAATAGCTCACATTCTCACAAGGACCAGAGCTACTTGCTTATTAACAGAGAGCTTGTAAAAAAAAAAAAAAAAGTAATTTCCATTTGTTCTAGATATTGGGTTGATTTTTTTAAAAGTATTTAGATCATGTAGCGGATTATTATTTATTCTGTAAATTAAAATAAAGATGCAAGGGGCGGGGACTGTATATACTCTGTGCTTGTGTGTGTGTGTGTGTGTGTGTGTGTGTGTGTGGAGTTAATTTTGGGGGCAGCTTGCATGACATGGAAACGCAGAATTAATTTGCAAGCTTTGTTTACACTCAAGTGGACGTGAGTGACATCCTGGCAGAGCCCTCCGCATAACAGGAATGAATGGCAAGTTTTGCATGTACCATGAAAAAGGCATTTTAAAAAAAAAGAATTTATTTACTCATGTTTCACCTTTTGTAAGCACCCAAGGCAACACACAAGGAGTAAAACAAAACCAGTTAAATATGGAAAACATTTAGCCGAAAGAAAGAAAAAACCTGCAATATTCATTATGAAAAGCACTGGATTGGATCCAGCAGGGTCTGTCTGCTGACGGAAGGCTCTCTAATCCAGCAGAGGCTTCTGTCCGTGGGACTTGGAAGAAGGTAGTTTCTGCCCAGTTTCCCCTCCCTCTTGCAGCCACCCACACGCCTTCCCCAGATTAGCTCCAGAGGACTGGAGAAAAGGGAGGGTGGTGCAGGAGGAGAGGAGAGCCTTCACTGGAAGGGACAAGATTCCAACCCAAAGCAATGTATCAGCCTCGAACACTGGTCTTCACCTGGTGGGCTGCAACCTGATTCAAGATGAGTCTCAACAGGAGCACTGCCACCATGCAAACATATGGTGAAAGGTTAAGAAATGAGTCTCTGCTGCATTAAAAGTGGGTCCTGGGTCTGGAAAGGGTAGAGGTGCCTGGTTTAGAGAAATCAACACGGGGTGGGGGAGAATGGAGAGGGGATTCCAATCAAAAGAACTCTTCCAGTTCTTTTGCCTGGCTGCTATATGCCCTTCAGCTGTGTTAATGCCTGGATGCATAGAGATGCCTCTATAGAAAACACCAATTTTTGCATGGATGACCTATAGCCCACTACACAAAGAGCCACATCCGTTGCCCTACCTGCAATGTGCAGGTGGCCCCAGGAAGGTTGACCATGAGAAAATATGGCCCTCAGGATGAAAAACAAACAAACAAGCCCACTAAGAACACGGAACCACAGAATTGTAGAGTTGGAAGGGACCCCAGGGGTCATCTAGTCCAACCCCCCTGCAAGGCAGGAATCTCAGCTCAAGCATCCATGACAGGTGGGCTTGGTGGATCAGGCCAATGGCCCATCTAGTCCAGGATCCTGTTCTCACACACAGGCCAACCAGATGTCTGTGGGAAACCCGCGAGCAGGATGCGAGCACAACAGCCCTCTCCCCTCCTATGGCTTCCAGCAGCTGGTACTCAGCAGCAATGCTGCCTTCAAAAATGTGGAGGCAGAGCACAGCCATTATGGCTAGTAGCCACCGAAAGCCCCCTCCTCCATGAATTTGTCCAATCCTCTTCTTAAAAGCTTTCCCACTTCTGGTGTAGACAATTCTGAGCAAGAATGTACCAGGCAGGTTCCTCTGACACAACAGCAGGAGTGGAAGAAAGGAGCAATTAAGTTGGGCTCCATTGGAGCCCCCCATGTATCCTCTGGGGGAGGCTAGTTGTCGAATGCAGCCCTCGCTTAAGAAGCCTTCCTGAAGCTCCGTTTGTGCTCGCCCGAGACAAGTCAGGGCACTGCAAGGATTATCAGCACAGACTGCCAGGAACAGGAGAAAGGATGAAAGACAGGAAGCCCTTTGCATTCCTGGCCAATCCTCTCCTGCACCATTTAATTAGCACTCTGGAAGCAGCAAGACAGCCCCACTAAGTATAGCACTTCGGCCAGAGCCTGTTAACAGCTTCTTACTATTTTATACTTACAGGTAAGAGGAGTTACGAAAGAAAACTATTAAAGCATTTAAGAGGCAGCGGCACCATGACAGAGGAAAGGGGAGGGGGAAGCAAGAACGAAAAGATGCAGCTACGTTAGGGATTTTGACTTGTTGGATTTTCTTATGCTTGCTTTGTTGGCTTTTAATATATGCTGCGTGAATTGATCCTATTTACACTTTCGTATGCTGCCCTTTTGGTGAAGGGTGCATAAGAAGTATTTTTTTAAAAAAGAAAAGATAGATAGGTAATAAGCTTTCCAGACCACAGATGAGCAGGAAATTGCAAACACAGAGAGCACTTTCTCTGCAGATAATGCTTTTACAGTTCACAAAATCCAACACAGGAAACAATTGCCCAGGGAGAATCTAGCAGTATCTCATCGGAGGCAGCTGGTTCAGACCTGTGTCTCTGGAACAGCAAATACTGCCCTTTCTCCAAATAGAGAGGAGTTCCTGAAGAACTAAAGACAGACACTACATCCACCAAGAGAGCAGGGAAACTCACAGGGACTACCAGCATGCAGTAATGTTGAGGGTCCTTTTCCGTGTTTAGCTGCTGCAGTGGGAACTCCAGAACGACTTTGCTGAGCACCTCCATCACCTCTTTCAGGCCAATATTATAGGCATATCTGAATGGGGAAGAGAGAGATAGCAAGGCGTTATGGGGCATGGATAGGGAACTCATCAATCTCCCCTATCTGATCTGCTACCCACTATCACTACGCACAGCTTCAAGAAAATGCACAGTGCTTTCAACAACACTCTGTAATTACTAGTGTAGCATTGCAAGGTGGGTTGGCTCAAATATTCAAGAATATTCAAAAACAATTAAGTCATTTTAAAGAGTTTCCTGCTGTGATCCTTTGTCTGACATTTTAAAAACAATGGCGGAAGTCTGACCATGTGGTTTTCATTTACAACTAATTAGGGTGGATTTTGTTCTTTGTTTGTTTACACTTTTTCATTCCAACCAGACCTGGCACCTCTGCATATTTTACATGCTTCCATTTTTTACTTACAAAGATAACATCTTTGAAATATTCCCATATAGGCTCTTTCTTACAGCCAGCACTCATGGTAGTTTTTGAAGTTAAAGCTGCACACTGGAAAATTTTATATTTTCTTCTCCTCCCCTCTTCTCAAGGCTGCTCCTTTCTGCCTTTGCCTATCCCTGCCTTCCCCTCACAAAAACAAATTAGCAGGCAAAAATGAAATTCCCATGACTGGAGGGTGGAAGCAAGGTCAGAGAGCTACTGGAGAGACTTGAACAACTTACTTTCATCAGGAGAAAATGAAATGCCTCATGCTTGATAGGCAGACTATCAGCACTTCTCCCATAACTCACTTATCTCTGGTAGAGGCACTGATCTAGTTTAGAGATTCACGTTACGGCTATCATGCTTATATTAAGATTCTGTGTTAACATAGCTGTCATTTGAAAAAAACTTTCTATTCACTACTTTGTTTTTAACAATCTTGATCTGCTCTGTGCTACTGCATGCTCAGCCACAGTCCCCAGTGTCCAGACCCTGCCCTAAATAATAATAATAATAATAATAATAATAATAATAATAATAATAAAAATAAATTTTATTTATATCCCGCCCTCCCCAGCCGAAGCCGGGCTCAGGGCGGCTAACAACAATCAAATAATCAAACAATCAAATAATCCAACATTCTAAAAACATTTCATTATAAACATTAATTAAAATCAAATTGAAAGCAAGCGTTAAGCAAAATTCTGTGCAGGTTGCCAGAGGAGGGAGTCGGGCAAGAGTGCAGGCAAAGCCTACAACCAGAACTTTACTGCCACAAAAATAATCTTATATAAATAGCATGCTGAGAAAAGTAACATGCCGATTTGACAAGAAGTTCACAGATTATGTTCTCAGTTGATTTATTACTACTACTACTACGCCTACTATTAGCAGTAAAGAAACTCATACCGTAACTCACACCACACATGTTAATAGTCATAGAATCACAGTTAGAAGGGTCCAACCCCTGCAATGCAAGAATCTTTCACCCATCGTGGGGCTTGAACCCACAACCCTAAGATTAAAAGTCACTTGCTCTACCCACTGAACTATCGCAGAGGCATCTGGGAGTTTGGCCCTGCAGCTCAGCAGTAGAGTCCATGCGCTTGTTCACAGAAGACCCCAGAGGAGAACATGAAGATGTGTCAGACTCTTTGCTTCAGTGGTTCTCAAACAGTGGGCAGCTCTTGAACATCAATGTTAGAGGAGCCTGGACCAGGTCAATGATCCACCTACTCCAGCATCCATCTCTGCATCCTTCCTGCAGTTCCCATCCGCTGGTCTCAAAGGCATCCTGCCTCTGACCGTGGAGGCAGAGCATAGCCTTATCCTCCATGGGCGCAAGGTTACAGAGTGGGAAAGGATCCTGTAGCAGTTTGGTTTAGCACTGCAACCACCCAAAATGTCTCTGCTATCGTGGAAGAGGTGGAGAGACAGGGAACATACAGACACGCCTGGTCAGAGCATCCTCTTCCTCCTCCTGCCCACTTCCGTGACTGGCTCTAGAAATAAGCCTGAGATGCAAGAGGAACAGAACAGGGAATTGACCTGAATTCTGCTTTATCTCCTGCTGTTCAAAAATCAAATTGACTCAAAATAGAGCTTTGTACATGTAACTGTGGGCCTCACACGTGCAATTCCGGCTCTGCATAATTGTCTTGTCTCTAGACTGACCACCCTCAAACAACCACCTCCTGCAAGTTCAAAACGTCTGGGGGGGGGGGGGACATTGTCATACTTGAGAGAGTTGATCTCCAGAACCAGGTTGTCACAGGAAATGTTTTCCTCTTCACCCCTCTGCAGGGTACCCAGCACCTCATTCTGGAAAACTGCAAGCCAAGGAAACAGCAGATTGTTAGATCAGAAGCAACAAACACCGGCACTCCCTACGAAAGAGCCAATAGCAGGAGGCATCAGTTCCCAAATCTGCAAAGCCCAGTGGCCAAACTTGGATTCTTTTTATTGCACAAGTGGTTTTCTACACAGTACACAAAAGGAAAGAGGATGCATGCAGAGCTAACTCCTTACCTTGAAAGCCAAATGGCTCTTACCTTTGATATCATCCAACAGAGGAGAAGCTGTCCGGCTGTCTGCTCCTTCAGACCCCAGACTCATATCACTTTCTGACTCGCTTTCTTCTTCTGCATTTAAAATGGGACCTATTGAAGATGGAAAGAGAATGTGACCAGCTGCAGAAGTTCCCCCCAAAATCAATTTGGCCAAGCACCCCTTCGTCATTTCTACGCCCCAGCCCAGAGGATGATATTCCACCCGCTGGGTGTTTATGCAAAGCTATGAAGCCACTCAAGAATGGCTTTTTAAAGGGCAGGGTTCGCCTAACCATCCCCTTGAGCACAAACCCTGAGCAAGGACTTATACTTGCACAACAAGGTTCCCCCCTCCCTCGCCTCCTTCCACACCCCTGAAATTGGCTCTGGGGGCATCTGGAGAACCTCAGGAACAGCGCATGTGGGGGGGAACGTTCCATCTGGCAAGCTGAAATGCCTGTGGAGATGAACAATTGGAAGAACGCAGTGCTGAACCCCACCCCACCCTTGCTCAGTCTTCCAAGGATTATGTACTGCAAGATGCTCTCAGCTGACCTTTGGACACCACAACAAGTAATCGGAAAGGAAACGGTCACCCGGGAGTGCAGGATCCTGCCTATGGAAGGCATCGGCATGGCCTCCCAAGTAGGACATGTTCCTAGGAGGTCTTCTCAGTGGCTGCCCCCAGCCTTCGGAACTCCCACCCTCGAGAAGCTAGATTGGCTTCCTCCTTGTTGTTCTTCCACCAGCAGGTGAAGACTTTCTTGTTCCCACTGGCTTTTGGGGACTGCCTGCTTTAAATTAAAGGGCTGGGGCCATGCTGTTTTATTGTGATTATCTGTATGGTTTTAATAGATTTTATATGTCTCTATATTTTTAAATGCATCAATGTTTAGGTGCTCCTTAATAATAGTCTCCCCCCCCCCCATATTTTTAGCAGTTCTTATTTTTCTTTCTAAAATAAGATACCCCTGCCTTGATTCCCATCATGGGAAAAGGTGTATAAATATTTATTTATATATATATATATATATATATATATATATATATATATATATATATATAACTATAAATAAAATAGTAAGAATAAGAATCCTGTATCTGGCTGCTGGCCGTGCCATATGGAGGAAGCCTGAACACGGAACAAGTCAATCATATGCAAGGCTAAGGGAAGCTGCTGCCTCTTCTGCCTTCTTGCCCAGCTCCTGATCATTCCAAGGGCATCTGTACAGGACAAGAAGCTGGTGGGGAGGGCCCACAATCAACAGCCCACTTTTCTGTGGCTTTGACATTCCACCAACAGGCGCCTGTTCAAACCCACTATGTCCAAGTGCCGTTTGTTCTTACCCCAAAGACTCTGCCTTTGCTCCACTTGGTCTACGTCATTCTCATCATCTGCTTTCCAGAGATAGCCTCTCCCCTCTGAGCCAACGTCCGCTATATTGTAGCCTAGAGTAGGGGGAAAGGAAGCAACGTTGGCTTGATTTCAGCCACTAACCACTTCTCAAGAAACGGGCTGGGTTAAGAAAAGGAGGCAGCCAGCATGACACCCCCCCCCCACCCCCCGGATAGATGTGGCCCAAACAGTGCGTGATGACCTGTAGATCAAGGCTGGCAGCCTGTGTTCAATATTGAAAATGGTACTGTACATGTTTAACATGGTATTTCCCTGTCTGTATCTCTTCCCTGGACAGTCATCTTTCTTTTCAAATCATTCTCTAAAACACAGCATCAGATTATTTCCATGTTATCAAAAACCAACCAACCAACCAACAACAACGCAGAGTTAACAGTGGGCTCTCCCTTTTAAGAAGGTTCAAGCTATTGCTTCTTTATGTAGCTCATAGTTAAACCTATGGAACTTAGCCCACAGGAGGCAGTGATGGTTACCAACTTGGTTGGATTTAAAAGATAAGGCGCATTCATGAAGGATAAGGCTATCTGTGGCTACTAGCCATGATGGCCACACTCTGCCTCCATGGTCCGAGGCAGTAACACTTCTAAATACCAGTTGCTGGAAGCCACAGGAGGGGAGACAGCTCTTGTGCTTGGGTCCTGCTTGGTCCAGCAGTTCTTCTTATGTTCTCCAGCAGTTAAGCCCCAATTGCAATTTTCAAGATGCAGAAATTAAGGCTGGCAAAACCATGGCTGAGCTTGGATTTGAACCTAAGATCAGCTTGATATGCTGAACGCTGCACCACCTAACAGGAGGAGCTGAAGTCTCTGTCCTCTCCTTCATCTCCTCCCTACTGCTCCCCTAGGGAAAGGTCCCTCGGCCACTTGCTTAACCACCAATACCTCCACATATATCTAATTTCCCAAACTGAACAAGCACAAGGCTCTGCAAAAGCCACCATGAATACAAGGCATGGGGGGGGGGTAGGGAACCCCACACTTTGTTTGCCAGCAATTCCAGACAGAATTGCTCACACACCTTTTAGCTTCACGTTGCTCTCTTCTTTGTTCACACCCGAATCATCACTGAACTGGTCGTCATCCTCCTCCTCTTCATCCGTGGGATGCAGAGAGATGACGGTGCCTTCTTTGAGGACCATGTCAGGTCCCACCACCACCTGGAAATGAAGCAATGTTTCCATCTATGCCAGGAATACCTGGTGCTTTGACTCCTCTGGGAGGAAAAAGCACCTGCAAACCCCAGTCCCAGAATTCCAGAGCGTTCATGCAGGCAGATGGTCTGAATAACAAATCCAAGCGACTGCGGAAGCATCAATAGTCAAGGCTGCCAGCAATTCTCATCTTGGCAATCACTCTTGTTTTAAAGCAAAGCTGATAGCTGCTCAAAATGCCTTGCAATCTTTATGTCGCAAGGACCCCCCTAGAGCAGGTCATCATTATCCCCATTTCACAGATTGGCAGCAGAGGCTGGCTCAGTGACTAGCCTAGGGCATTCATCAAGCCTCCCAGTGTGGCTGGGGCAACCCTAGTCAGATGGGCAGGGCAAAAATAATAAAATGTTGTTGTTGTTGTTGAGCAAGTCTTCAGTCAGAATTTTAATTCTGAAACGGCGTCTTGGGGACAAAGAGCCAGAAATTTGTCCACCGGCGTATCACAAGTCCAAGGGCAGAGCAGCAGCTCTTCAAACTCACCTGGGAAGTGAGGACGCAGCGAGGATTCAAGGTTACCCCCTTCTTCACTTCGGCCTCGTCGCAAACTATAGACTGTTGGATTCGTACATGGTCCCCTACATGGACGCCGTTCCACAGGAACGCCCTGTCCAAAATGACCTCATCCCCTGCCAATCACAAACAAAAGGACGTGAAACAGAACTGTCATCTTACACTACACAGTTACCCATCATGCAGCAGAAACACTCAATGCTGCTAGCTAACCCTACAGATGCTCCATGCAAGAACCTGGGATGGCCAATATATACCCTGACTCATCCTAGCCCTCCTTTGTCACAGCTTCCCCAATTTCCTACCTCTCCCACTCACCCATCCTTCTCTTGCAGATGGTAAGATGTGCCACCTTCCATGTTCTGAGCAGAACCTAGCATGCTGTGACAGCTGAGCCTGTCCCCAGTGTTGGGAAGCTGGCGCTCAAGAACGAGAGGTAGCAGCAGGTCTTTTATGAGGGGAAAACTCAAGGAGCAAAGGAAGACAGACTCAAGCTTAACTCAATGGGTCAACCCCAGGAAGTCTGAGCCTGAACCAACCCAGGTCATGCAATGCACTCCAACCCAGCTGAGATAGCTTGCAATCCAGAACAGATTGTCAAAGCCTATGCTACACTGTCTGAGTAGCAGAACCAATTCCCTGAGACAGAGATGGATAATTCTGCCTCTTCCGACGTAACTTCACCTCCCCCATTTGTCTCTTGGTGGCTATTTATCATTTCTTCTATCAGAACTCCTGCTCCTTCAACCACAAAACGGTGCGGACTTCTCCACCAACCCACGCACCCTCGTCTAGGGAAGAACTTGCCTATTTTGCAGTTGGGGCCAATAACGCTCTTGGTTATGGAGCATTTCTTGCCAACGGATGTTCCCTGCCCAATGAGGACGTTCTCTTCCAAGACGCTGCCATGGCCCAGGCTCACTCCCGCCCCCCGGTAGATGTTGTGCCGCGAATGCGTGCAACTCTGCGTCTTGTCGTCGGTGAAATTCATCTCCGGAGTCAACGGGTAAACCCAGCGCTGCAGGACGTCAAAAGACACGGACTCGTACATCAGCAAGTTGGACACAGGGGCGCCATACTCTTCGGATGTCACGTGCATATGGATCTGGTTGCCCAGGACCTGGAGAAGGGAGAATCACAGAATTGTAGAGTGGGAAGGGGCACCCAAAGGTCATCTAATCCAACACGCTGCAATGCAGGAATCTCAACTAAAGCGTCCAGAAGAGAGGCACCATTCAGAGATGCTATTCAAAAAACCAAAACAGCAAGGACAGGCCATGGTCCCCGATTCCCAAGCAAAGCGACTGATAGTTTGACTCCTTTCTGTGAGTAAGTGGAATCTGACTCGGATTTTGGATTCTCGAAGACTTCAGCTGCTTGTTGGATTTCTACCCTTCCAGGGGTTTCATTGCACACAGCTATGGCACCCCTGTAAAGCTACTTTCATAGGTCGTCACTCAATAATTAGGCCACACACCAAGCTGAGCATAAGACAACACATACGTTAAAAAGAGATAAAGAAAAGGTCAGAGATGGTCTTGGCTGTGAACCCTGGAAAACCTGCTCCCTGCCTTGCAGGCCTTTTCCACTTAGCCTGGGAGGGCCCTAACTGACTCTAGCTACAAAACAGACTGCTAAACAGACTCCGGAGCTGGGCTGCTAAACAGACTCCGGAGCTGGGCTGTTGTTGGGGAATTTTTGTTGGAGGATGTTGTTGCTGTTGGTTTTATCTTTATTTTAGATTTTGTTGTGATTCATATGGAAACATTTCAGTTTGGTTTTGTATTTTTAAATGCTTTATTTATTGTTTAGAACTACTTTTGCTATGTCCATATATATTTTTCTGATGTTGTTAAGCCACCTTCAGCATGGTGTCATATGAAAAGGTGGCATACAAATAAAATTATGTATGTATGTCTGAATAGGCTTGTGCAAAGAAACACGTTTTAAGTGGCTGCCGAAAAGAATACAGTGAAGGTGTGTTCCTGATGTCAAAAGGCAGTGGATGTGCCTCAGCAACCAGCCTGGGACAACAATCTGCCACATTTAGCCAAAACATTGCTCAAATATGACACTAAAGATTGAGGCCCCCAGCTCCCTATACTTCCTCCACTCACAAACCCCTTCATCAGTCCTTGACGTTAGCACTGTGCAGCCTCTGGCTCTTCATCCTCTCAGAGCAGCCTCCCATTGCACAAACTTACTTCTTCGTTCACTAGAAGCCCACGCACCAAGTCATCCCGAGTTTGATAATCAAAGTTATCCGTGAATAACTCTGCCACCTGCGAGAAGAGAAGAAGCGCGACATAAGGGTATACAAGCCAGAACAGGAAGTCACAGTTCCAAATAATCCTCTTAAGAAAGCTTTGCATCAAGATGAAGAAAATGCAGTGAATTTCTAACACACACACCCCCATTATGTGTAACACAAAAGAGATTTAATGCATCCAAGTAGCCACTGATAGCCTTGACCGCCATAGCCTTATGATTACAACCCTTGGGGGATTTCCAGTTTAGAGAAAAGGCAAGTAAGAGGGGGCATGGCAAAAGTCGTATAAAATCATGCATTGTGTGGAAAAAGCAGAGAGAAATGTTTTTCTCACTCTCCCAGAATACACAGGGCCATGCAATGATGAATGGAAGATTCAGTTTGTTTCACTGCAAAGCAGTCGTTCCTCTAGGCTGAAGAAGTCCTTCTGCATAAACTATTTCTCTAAGCAGCAGACACCAGCCAGCCCTCAGCGTCCAGCTAACACATTGTGCCTTAACGTTGCTAAACACAAAGCAACACTTGAGATGGAGGCCTCTCTCCAGCAGCAACACTAAGTCTGCTTCTGACACCCACCTGTGGAGAGCAGATGCTGATGTGGCAGTCCAACAAATCATGTCGTATTTGTACTTCTTCAACGTTGCCCTGGAACAGGCTCTAAAAAGGTAAGGACACAGCAAAGGCCTAGTGAGCCTCGCACAACAAATTTGATACCAACATCTCTCCGTGCTAACCTAGAGAATTGACAGCAAGAATCTGGCAGGAGGAGTGCCTTGAATGGACCACGTGTGTATGGTGTCACATGAACCAAGCCCAACAACAAGCTCAGACTAAACCACCTGCAGCAAAAACATTTAGTGCCTGCAGAAACAGTACACAGAATTGAAATCAGGAGCAAACTCCAATACGTTTTCAGCATTTAATACTTTAATCAATGCATGTTTGAATGTTAATGGCATAACCATTACCTGCTTTTCTTCTAAGTTTCCTGGTAAAGAATGCTAACATTTCTTTAAAAATCAGTGGTTTTCTGCTTGTGAATGGCCTGTGTGTTTTTCACAACACTACACAGGGAATCTCGAGAGCTCTGCAACACTCCCCTGCGACCCCATTGGTAGGGTGAAATGAGAACAATAAGCTTCCCAGTGTTTCCAGACAGTATCACAAGTTAGGCGGAGGTGCTCACAAAGGAAAACACAGGCAATCTGCACATCCTCAGTATGAACATATGAAATTGCTTCACACCAAGAGAGCCCAGTTTTGTCTGCTCTAAGAGCCAGCAGCTCTGAAGGTTTCAGGCAAAGGTGTCTTTTCAAATTTTATCAGAACCCAAGATGCTTTTACTTGAAATACCACTGACTCAGGCTAGGACGAGTCCCACCAAAGCTGGGGACGAACGTATTTTCCCCGGTTGTATGAGCTTGCCTAGGATTTGAGCTGAAAGTGAAGATCATGCACCTAGTTTAAGACTTTCCACACTTTTAAGGCAACGTGTGGGGTTCCCTCACAGCAGGAAGTGTTAAACAAACATCCACAGCATTCTAATAATAATAATAATGATAATAATAATAATAATTTAAACTTCCCCTTCTCTTATCTCACTCTTCTGTCCTCTCCATCCCCCCTTCTTTCTCCCATTATCTGAACGCAACAGCACTCTACCCAACTGTGATTCCCAACCGTCTGAACTGGTAATCCAAGACACACTGCTTTGGACCATGGAGGCAGAGCCTAATTGTTCCTTTGAGAGGGAGAACCCAAAGGCTCTGTGGGTTGCAGCCAGGCGCAAGGTTCCCTACTCCTGTTTTAGGCATGCATACAACATTTTCTTATTCAACCATCAACCGACCCTGCAAGCTAAGACGGGAGGTGCACTGAACTGTCTGTGCTCAAAAGCAAGCCCGAGCCCGGGTCTTGGAAGGGAACCAGTGATGGGTTATCAGGAGAAGAACATAACTGGATGAGGAATTCAATGTCACATTATTAGGATTGTTCCATCACTGCAAGCAATTCTCTCCTCTCCTCCCCGACATGAATCCCCAGCACCTCAAAGCTAGTTGGGAAGGGAGACCCCTATTGCACCAACAGGACTCGTTGCGCTGGTTCCCACTCGCGCAACTGTTTAGTCCAATCTGATCCTCAGGTTCCGGACAACTGCTCCCCTATTAACACACCGTAGGGAACCGGAAGCGTTTCAGCCCTTGAGTTCTCTGGTAGTGCAGCACTTGCTTCGTCGCGCTGTCCATGGCAAGGATGACGTCATCCTCTTGGCACCTGGAACGGTGACCTGGTGTGGATTCCTTGAAAATCATTGTCATCACAGACACGTTCTTCTCCAGCTTCCGCCGTAGCCTATAAAGAGGTGGACAGGGTGAGGTGAAGGAAGAGAGATTTCAATTTAAGTGACACACACCAGGAGAAAACAGTCAGAGGCTATCTCATCAAGAAAGGCTGCGTCATCTTCCTCCCAGATACCCACCTGTGCTCCTGCAAAGCTGTGGAAATGTTAATATTGGACACCACATCTCCAGAGACAAGGATGAAGTCAGAGCGAACGAGTGACTTGGCATCAACATCCCTCAGCACATCACCAAGTGAGCGGTAGAGGTCTGAAGTCACAAACCGTACAGTATTTGGAGAGGCCGGACGGCACCACTTAGATTTCCTGGCAAAGAAGGCAGATAGAATGGAATTAAAGGGGACATATGCACACTGTGTACAGTAGATGACGACTCCATGATGTTTTTTTCTGGCATTAGAAGAAACAAAAACCATATTACAAATCAAATGGCTTGAAGTGTCTTCAGGGAGCAACAAGGAAATAACCCGAACACCCCCTCCCCCATTGGTTTTAATGAAAATAAGTGTTTCTTTCTTGCCACTTTTTCGTTTTCTGTAAAGATGCCTTGAGCAGCATGTGGCGAGAGAAGCCATCTAATAAATTTAATTAATAATAAAAATGCGGAGGATCGGGCTAAAAGATTTCTCCATGCATGGGGAGCTTTCAAAGAAACACAGAGTACTAAAATGCTACTAGTCATTCTAAGCATTCAGAATGAGTGATATAAATCCAAAGACATACATACTTTAAAAAAACCAAAACCAGCATGATAAACCGAAATCATCAAATGAGTCCACCTGAGCAGAGCATAAAACCACAAGACTGCTTAGCCCACATTTATTATTCTTTATTAGCACTGCTATAAATTTGGAGATCAGGAGCTATTCCAGATTATCCTGGAAAACAGAGATATTGCCTTGTGTGTGAAGTATAAAAGGCACCACCTACAGGAAACCTCTCATATGTTGCTCTCACCTAACAAAAGAAAGCTGGAAAGAGTTGATTTTTAGGTATCTTTGATATCTTAACTATTCTGTCACCCTACTGTTTTATAAAGACTGTGTACTACAGAAGAAGAAGAAGAAGAAGAAGAAGAAGAAGAAGAAGGAGAGTTTGGATTTGATATCCCGCTTCATCACTACCCGAAGGAGTCTCAAAGCGGCTAACATTCTCCTTTCCCTTCCTCCCCCACAACAAACACTCTGTGAGGTGAGTGGGGCTGAGAGACTTCAAAGAAGTTTTAACCAAGAATCCCCCCCCCAAGTCACAAGTTAGTAATGCCGTGTAAATGACTTAAGCTGTGGATTTATGACTGTGTGGAGATAATTTTCTAACCAAAGCATGTTTCAAGAAGATCGTGGAAAGTATAAGAGCTTTGGAATGACGCAGTAAAAAATACCGTCGCCATGTTGGCAAGTTCTGTCGGAAGACTTAAGTCTGGGAGGAGGAACAGAGCTGTTTTTATATTGTGGGTGAGACTCCTCAGAGGGACTTAAGAGTGACAGTTTTGCGAGATTAATGATGGAAAGAGTGATGTTATTTATGAAAGCAATGATATATGGAAACCACAGTGATAAGGAGACTATCACAAGAGATCATAAAGGAAAAAAAAGAAAAAATATACAAATAAGATGAGATGTGGAAACAGCAAGATAAGACTGGATAGAATTACGAACATTATTTGGACTGATTTGTGGATATTAACGCAGTAGCAAGAAGATGATCGGAATCCCCCTTCGGAACTTGAAATATGGGTCCCCTCAACAAAAATTAAAAATTCGGCTTTGTAATTCGGAATTTATGTGATTTGATATGATTTGATTGGTGAGTTAATAAAAATTATTTTTTTAAAAAAAAGAGAGAGACTTCAAAGAAGTGTGACTAGCCCAAGGTCACCCAGCAGCTGCATGTGGAGGAGCGGAGACGCGAACCCGGTTCCCCAGATTACGAGACTACCGCTCCTAACCACTACACCACACTGGCTCTCAGACTTTGAGGAAAGCAGTGGCAGGTTTAAAATCCCGTTTTCTCTCTTGCTAACATTCCCTCTCCCCCCAACATCTCTCTCTGCCTCAGTTCCACCACTTAGCATACTCGTACATGGCACCCAATTCCTAGTAAAGCACAGCATCATCTTGTAGCATATCTGCCCTTGGATGCCACAAACCTATATGCCACTTGAAGCAAGAGGTTATGGGGGCAGATCACCTCCGGCCTACAAAAGCCATGCACCCACCATCAGCAGGAATAGCTGCCCTAAGATAAAGCTAAGGAGGACCAAAAGCAACAAAAATGTGTCTGCTCTTACAGTAAATGTTCCTTGATCTCTGCTGACTTCCAGCAGCAGAAGACGAAGGTTTCCTCCACTCCAGTTGCAGTTAGGAATTCCAGGGTGTAATCTATCATGGCTACATTTGCCAATGGAATCAGAGCCTACAGGATAAAGAAAAGTCAGTGTCTCCACAAAAAAAGTTATAATACATTATATTCTATAATTCTGCTAGCAGGAACACACCCTAACATCTTGTTCAATGTGTGACTGTATTTAATGAAACAGTTTGTGTGGTGTTGTTTTTAAATAGCAGCCATTGGGGGGGGGGGGGAATAGGATCAGGACCACAGCAAGGAGGGTTAAGCCCTGCCCTCCCCAGCACACATGACAAAAATCAGCCCCCAAGCTGCTACTGGTGCTAAAAGTGTCTTCTCCTCAGTGGCAAACTTCAAGGGGTTATAGTCATCTGGACAGGGATGTCCAGTACAGGGACACTCCCTGCATGGTCCCAATCCACAGCCACTAGGTTTTTAAAAAAACCAACCAGGCATATTGAATGCAATCATGCATTTAGCATACTGTGTAATTTGACCTTGAAATTAACAACCCCATACCCTGGGTTTATAGAATTCATGCCCCTGAAACTTGTTAGAATAATGTTTTGATCCTCTTTAACAGCACTACCAAGTTTGAAAGTTTTATGTTCTTAGTCCTGCACGACATTCCATCTTCCTTCTAGCATTAGCCAATTAAAATTTTAAATTGTGTATGTTACCAAATCTCACCACAAGTGGCCTTCTGAAGATATTAAAACGACAAGCTAAGTTAACAATGAGTTGCAGCTTTTATCAATAGGCCATCTTAATATTTTCATGCCTTAGTCCAGCAATACAACAGAGCCAGCATGACATCCAAATGAGCACATCTTCCATTTCATGTAAAAGGAAGGTGACACGCATCACAGCATAGCAACAGCTATATTGAACCAGGCACTGGGGTACATCTTCACCCACTGCCTCTAATTTTCCATTCTTTTTCAGTCTCGGCTCCACTAATTTAACCCTCCTTAGTTGGTTGGTCTATCAAAGAAATTAAGGCAGCAATCCTATGCACATTTTCCTGGAAGTAAGCCCCAATTAACACAATGGGACAATCAACACAAGTACGCGTGCCTAGGATTGCTCTGTAAGGCACATTTACTAGGCACATTCCCACGTAACTTGGTGGGAATTGGACCCAAGCAGAAATGCAAAGGATTGCATCACAAAGTATGCTCTGCTGCTTTAAAGTTCCACAAGCTTTTATCACTGCACGCAGGCTCCATTTAACCTGACTCTTCAACAAAACATACTAACGGCCAATAATACACGGCCTGGTATGAATTCCTGCTGTGTCATGCTCTCCTATCTCCTATTGCTGATGCAGCAGCCAGCAAATCACATCCTTTTATCTCCCGTTCTGTCCTCAACCAGTCTCCCAAAATAAGTGGCAAGATGATGATTGTATTTATATGCTGCCCATCTAACTTGGGTTGCTCCAGCCACTCTTGGTAGCTCCCAATAGAATATTAAAAACACAATAAAACATCAAAGGAAATCGCATGTCCAGTTGCCAAAGTCATCATTTATTTATATACTGCCATTTATCTACTACAGTATCAGGGTGGTATACAAAGATTAAATGGGAAAGAGCCGTGCAAAACAATGATTAAAACAACTGGCCACTCAAAAAACAAAAAACCTTCAAGTTGCAACATAGGCCTGTTGGCATGGGAAAGTCTTCAAAAGTGAGGGTGCCTGCTGAATTTCTGCTGGAAAAGTGTTCCAAGGCATGGGACCACTGACACTAAATGTCTGACTTCTGTTTGAGGCCAGTAAGGCCTCTGTAGCAGTGGGTACAATGAACAGCGTTCCTCCAGATTATCCCAGTGAACAAGCTGGGATATAAGGACTTGGGCGATCCTTATGGCACCCTGGACCCAAGTTGTTCATCGGACAACACTAAAGCTACACATCCTCCCAGGCTGCGACAACCTCAAATTTTAGGTAGTAAAAGTACTCTTCTTACAAGACTGGCTGGCTAATTCAATGCAGGGAAGGAATGCAGTTTTGTGTGGTGGTTTTGCCTCTTTAGCCTCCAGCAAATCCACAACTCCCTCAAAGCGACACATTACGACAGCAGCTTCCACGTCAGCAAGGTAAAAAGCAAAGCAGCCTCCAAAATACTTGCTGGAGTTCCTTTTTCACTAACCACGGTCCAGGTATGTGTTTTATTTTTCCTCACCATAAAACCTGTTTGAATCATTTCTGTGTATAAACCAATTAACAAGTCAACCTTCCAAAAAACCCACAAGTCAGCCTTCTCACACATTCCCTGCCTCATGACTTCATTCCACAGAGTCTAGACAGGCGAACCAACAGAACTTTTGCTAGAAACCTCTGCCTGTAATTTCGTTTCAGCCCAAATTCAGTCTTTCATTCATAGGAAGTACAGGAAACGAGATAGCACAGCCATACTCCAGCTGTTATAATCCCTGATCCCTCCTATTTCCCTTTCCCCCTGGCTGTTACCTTGTGGTGGGAGGGTTCTTGACATATGGCCACATCCTCAAATTTCAGGGAATAAAAGTGCTCTCTTATCACACTGATCAGCCATCTTTCCTTTCTTACACAATGGCACACATTGTTTCCAGGCACACATGACAACAGTAGCTCCAACAGCCGGAACGTTAAACTGGTGCAGATTGTTTCCTAATTAACCACAGCATGGATTTGTAGTTTATTTTTCTTCACTGTAAACTAGTGACTGATGGGAAGTTCCCACATTAAAGTTTTAAGACCTAAGGGGACCTGCATGTCTGAGGTGTACACGTGCCTATACATTAGGTGTCTGGCTTGTGCATTTTGCCGAAAGCCAGCTAACTCAATGAACCATACAGCTTCCAGGAAAACTTCAAAGTGCTAATTGTTAAAACCCTTAATCGTCTGGACTCAGTAACTTTTAGAAATGCATCTGCCCACACACTCTCCCTTTAAATCAAAGATTGCTGGGCGGGGGGAAATCCTTCTCCTGCTTCTCAAGTTAAGACAGGTGACTATATTTAACTGGGCCTTCTCAGTCGTGGCACCCTTCTGTTCGTTCCTGCTCATAGCCTACAAGTTCATCTATGAGAGTTTCTTAAGAGCAATGCTATTGTCTCCATCAGCCCTTGCAAAAAAATCAGTTCAGTTCCCTTCCCCCCATCATGCCACAAAAACTTGGCAGCAACTTGAGTCTAATCAATTCATTCCAGCTTGCTGCATATGGTATTCTTCACTTAAAGTTTCTTGTTGGAAATGAGTCCCAAGTTCTCTTTGTGTGTTCTTTAACATGCACTCTGCTGAAACTGTTTTAGCAAACTGTTGCATGTGTTCATTCCAAAACAAGCATGCAATCAAGTAAATGCTGCACATAACTCCTGAGATGACTGCAGGTGCCTCAAAACTGGATAATATTTTTATCAGCCACCAGCAGCCATCACTGTGGACTCCTCTTGCAAGAAAACATGATGAATTCTCCAGCCTACCAAGGAATCTGCTCAAGAGCTGACTGATTCTCTTTTCTTGAACTATGACAGGGCTCAGCTGCTATTTTCACAATAATATGTGTCTCTTTTTAATAAGTTTTGCCAGCTGTAAACTGAAAAACTATCCAGCAAAGCCTGCTTAACAACCAGCAATGACACAGATTACAAGGGCTTCCTAAATACGGGATTCCCCCCCCCCCCCCTTTTAAAGGCAAGATCAAAGGATGACACATCTTCCACAACAACTGGTAATTTCAGTGGAAGGCATGCTGTTGTTCATGGATCATATGAATTATCCCAGAGAAGTTACCTTCTCCATCAACTGACAATATCTAGAAAGGCTTAAGTCTTAGTACTAACCCTTCTATTGCACTGAATATAAGGGATCATGACTTTCCTTACTTTAAAAGATGCAAGCTAATGTTCTGACAGGTGGCTCACTTTCAGAAAAAAGAACATCTTCCCAGCCCTCAGAAATTATCCCTAAAACTTCCCAATACAGAGATTTTTCATTGGCATTTGTGTGTACACAAAATGCTTGCAGTGTTGGGTGCATGGCTCAGAGGCTGGAGGTGAACATCTTAAATATGTCCCTACAATGAGATTCTTGGAACTATCAGTTAAGAAAGGAGTGTGCTATGAATGGAGTCTAAAGATACAATGGAAGTCATCTCTCCAAGAATGGAAGACACAAAGGGTGCAATTCAACATAGCACTAAAGAAAATGTTGTGTCACTGCTAGGATTTCTCCTCACACAATAAAACATTCTCTCCCTCTTCTCCCCATACACCCCCTAAATCTTTTATGAAGTTCCCCCAACCTTCTGCAGCACATTTGGGGACAATGGGGTGTGTGCATGGGGGCAGGGGGGCGAGGAGAAACAACAAGTCCATTGCAGAAGGGGCTCATTCGGCTTCTGCAATTGTTTAGTTGAAGGTCAGCCATTCTTTTTTATAAGAAAAGAAATAATTTCTGCTGCTTTAACAGCCAACTCATGCAACAGGAGAGGTGAAGCTTTTTCCAAAGATGAACAAAGATCAGTGTTGGGAGGAAGGGGAATGAATTTCAACCACTGAATGACAGCACAATCCAAACTGTGACCAACCACAGGGAAGCTCTATTGAATCCAATAGGGCTTACTCATAGGGTACACATAGGAAGCTGCCTTATACCGTCAGACTATTGGTCCATCTAGCTCAGTATTGTCTGCAGTGACTGGTGGTGGATCTTTAGGGTTTCAAACAGGGAACCTCTCCCAACCCTACCTGGAGATGCCACCAGGGATCAGACATGGGACCTTCTGCTTGCAAGGCAGACACTTTAACTCTCTGGGCTGTGGCTCTTCCCCAAAATGAGCCAGACAACTGGGGTCCACCCAGCTCAATACTGCCTACACTGGCCAGCAGCAGCTCTCCAGGATTTCAGTCAGGAGTCTCTCTCAACTCAGCTGGAGATGACACTGAAGACTGAATCACGCCAACGCAGACACGAGCTGCAGTCCTTCCACAAACATCAGAGGATGCTGCCTTAGGCCGAGCCAGACCTCAAGGCACTGCAACCATCTGCAAGGGATTCCCACACAGCAGGGTTGATGTTGCCATCCTTCACGTAACGTTTGCAGACACCTTTGTAACCCAGAGCTGAGTCAGCTTTAGGGAGCAAGGCTGCTGGCAGACCAATTCTGCGTTACGAAGATGTCTAGATTTGTGACATGAAGGCTGGCAACATCAACCCGGCTGTGTGGGAATCCCTTGCAAATGGTCACAGTGCCTGGAGACAGGGTATGCATCCACAGCAGTGACCAGTGGAGAAACGAGAGGAGGAGCAGCGCAGAGAGAATAAATGCCACGGTACACCTGCAGCAGTACAACCGGTGGACGCCTTCATCCACCCCAGCTGCAACAAAACATGTCTCTCCCGCTTCGGCCTCTACAGCCGCGGCGGCCGCTGCAACCTTCCTGAGACAGGTGCCAGCAGTGCTTTCCCAACCTCCCTGGCTGCTGGCTAGAAGTGCCGGCAGCTGTAGTCCAGAGATCTCCTTCCTTGGAGGTTTTAATGTGGAGGTCGGAGGGGGGGGCATCTGTCAGGGATCCTTTAGCCAGGATCCGTGCCTTGCAAGGGGTTGGAGTAGATCAGTGTTTCCCAACCTTGTGCCTCCAGCTGTTTTTGGACTACAATTCCCATCATCCCTTGCCACTGGTCTTGCTAGTCAGGGATGATGGGAGTTGTAGTTCAAAAACAGCTGGAGGCACAAGGTTGGGAAACACTGGAGTAGATGACCCTCGGGGTCCCTTCCAACTCTACGGCTCTAAAACACCTGGGCACCCAAGGCTGGTCCACTCAGCTCAGAATTATCAGCGCTGACCAGCTAGCGGGTCTCTCCCAGACCTGCCCGGAGATGCCTCTGAGGGTCCCCCCCCGAACCTCGGGCAAGGCAGAAGCTCCGGGCGCTTCGCTTCGGCCCGGCGCCTCCGTGAGGGAGGCAAGGCCACGCCGCCCCCGCTGGCCGCCTCACCCGGGGCCGGTCCTTGGAGACGGGGCAGAAGCGGCGGTTGAAGCTGTCGGCGACCAGCACGGCCTGGAGAGGCGGCGGCGGCTCTTCTCGAGGTTCGGCTCCCCGGGAGCCCCCGGACCCGGCTCCCCGCTTCCCTGAGGAGGAGCCGCCGACGCACGCAGCCATCACGCCTCGCTCTCACTCGCTCTCGCTGGCGGCCTCCGTCGGCCCGCCTCTTCCGCTTCCGGAAAGAGCGGGGAAAGGGGTAGGTGGACGGTGCATCAGAATGGACAAAAGACGGAGAGCAAAGACCAGCGCGAGGGAGGGGGGGAGGCGAGGAGTGAGGGACCCGCGCGGCGCATGCGCACGCTCGACTTCGTGTGGCGGCGCGTGGCTCCGGCGCCTTTTTTTCTTTAGCGGCTTGTTCTATGCACAGAAGTTGGGAAGCGATCCTGCACCCAAATAAAATGTCTGCTGAGTTCAGAGTAAAATAATAAAAGTTATAATTTTTATTCACAATTTTTATTATTATTACAGTACTATTATTATTATTCTCCACCCGTCTTTCTACCACGCTGGGCTACTTCCAACACATATAAAGCATCAATCCTTAAAAACGTCCCGATACAGGGCTGCCTTAAAATGCCTTCCAAAAGTTAAGTAGTTCTTTATCTCCTTGACATCTGATGGGAAGGCATTCCCCAGGGAACCCCCACCCCCCACACACAATTTTGTATTTTTATTCTTTTAAATAAGGATAAATGCATAAAATTTTGCCTGCTTGCCTCTCCCCAGACTTGGAGCAGGTCCTGCGTGAGTGCTTTGGTTTGCGATAACTTATATGCAGAATTCATCATGCGAAAGGCTGGGCTGGATGAATCCCAAACCGGAATTAAGATTGCTGGAAGAAATAACAACCTCAGATATGCAGATGATACAACCTTGACGGCAGAAAGTGAGGACGAATTAAAGAACCTTTTAATGAGGGTGAAAGAAGAGAGCGCAAAATATGGTCTGAAGCTCAACATCAAAAAAACGAAGTTCATGGCCACTGGTCCCATCACCTCCTGGCAAATAGAAGGGAAGAAATGGAGACAGTGAGAGATTTTAGCTTCTTGGGCTCCATGATCACTGCAGATGGTGACAGCAGCCACGAAATTAAAAGACGCCTGCTTGGGAATAAAGCAATGACAAACCTAAACAGCATCTTAAAAAGCAGAGACATCACCTTGCCGACAAAGGTCCGTATAATTCAAGCTATGGTTTTCCCAGTAGTGATGGATGGAAGTGAGAGCTGGACCATAAAGAAGGCTGATCGCCGAAGAATTGATGCTTTTGAATTATGGTGCTGGAGGAGACTCTTGAGAGTCCCATGGACTGCAAGAAGATCAAACCTCTCCATTCTGAAGGAAATCAGCCCTGAGTGCTCACTGGAAGGACAGATTGTGAAGCTGAGTCTCCAATACTTTGGCCACTTCATGAGAAGAGAAGACTCCCTGGAAAAGACCCTGATGTTGGGAAAGATGGAGGGCACAAGGAGACAGGAACGACAGAGGACGAGATGGTTGGACAGTGTTCTCGAAGCTACCAGCATGAGTTTTACCAAACTGTGGGAGGCAGTGGAAGACAGGAGTGCCTGGCATGCTCTGGTCCATGGGGTCATGAAGAGTCGGACACAACTAAATGACTAAACAACAACAACAATGCCTCTCTCAGGGTGTAGGACAGGCCTGAGCCCACTACTCTCAGGGAGGGAACCGCCAGAAGACCCTCGGAGCTGGACCTCAGTGTCTGGGCTGAACTGTGCGGGTGGAGATGCTCCTTCAGGTATACTGGACCAAGGCCATACCAGTACCCCCGGATCTGTAGTAATCTAGGAAAAGACAGCATATTTGTAACCTGATGCGAAATATAAACAAGATCTTGACCCATTTATCTTTTTTTCCAAGGTGGGGGGAAGCTAATGAGTGTATTATTTAGATAATAGGCTTGGCAAGGATTTTTAGACTAAAGGTTTACAGCATCACTGAAGGCAAGGCTGGGTTTAAAGAGGAGAAACTGTGCTGGTTGGCAGGAATAAAACAGCTAGATTAGACTTCTGCTGAGAAACAGATGCTGCATCAGAGACCAGCTGCCCTGGGGAAATAAAGCAGCCCAAAATTGTGGGAGAGGATTAGCTGGCATGTCAGCGCAAGAGAGTGTCTGCCTGGAATAAAGGACGCTGCGTCAGCAAAGGAGCTCCTCTTTGTACAAATGGTGCCGCCGGCAATACTAGCCTTGACACCATGACGCTGAGCAGTAGAAGAGTTCAGGTAGGCCACTTGCAGATTGTTTGATACCAGAAAACCACTTGAGGAGATTAGATTGGTTAGCTGCCTATTCTGGATGGGGTTACACTCCCTCTGAAAGAACAGGTTAATAGTTTGGGGATCCATCTTTGTCATTGAAGGTGACACAGGCAGCCTCAGTGGCTAGGAATTTTATCGCCGAATGCTTTGAAGGTGACTCAGAACCTACAACTAGTCCAGAATGCAGCAGCTAGACTGGTGACTGGGAGCTGCCAAAGGGAGCATATAACACTGGTCCTAAAGGATCTTCACTGGCTCCCAATACGTTTCTGAGCACAATTCAAAGTTTTGGTACTGACCTATAAATACCTAAATGGCCTCGGCCCAGTAGACCTGAAGGAGCATCTCCACCCCCATCTGAGGTCCAGCTCCAAGGGCCTTCTGGCAGTTCCCTCACTGCGAGAAGTGAGGTTACAGAGAACCAGGCAGAGGGCCTTTTCGGTAGTGGCGCCCGCCCTGTGGAATGCCCTCCCATCAGATGTCAAGGAGATAAATAACTATACAGCTTTTAGAAGACATCTGAAGGCTGCCCTGTGTAGGGAAGTTTTTAACGCTTGATGTTTTATTGTGCTTTTATATTTGTTGGAAGCCATCCAGAGTGGCTGGGGCAAACCAGTCAAATTGTTGTTGTTATGCCAGCAATGACTTGGACAGGGATAGTTTGGCCACCATGATTCATGCTCTGGTAACCCCAAGGCTTGATTACTGCAATGCACACCATGTGGGGCTACTACCCTTGGGGGCCTGGTGTGGATGCTCCAGCAGGTGCAAAATGCTGCAGCTAGATGTTGGTAGAGGCAAACTACCACCAGCACATAACTCCTGTGCTTAAAAACCTTGCACTGTTTGATCATAAGTTACTGGGCCAAGTTCAAGGTCATTGTATTAATGTGCAAGGCCCTTAATGACTTGGGTCCAGGATACTTTAAGGGCTGCTTGATTCCTTCTAACCCTTCTGAAGGTCAGTGGTAGAACATCTACGGTAATTTGCATGCACAAATCCCCAGGTTTAATCCCTGGCAGCATCTCCAGTGGCAAATATAATCAATAATCTGAAATACAACCTTTAATTAGAAATAATAATAATAATAATAATAATAATAATAATAATAATAATAATCTTGCAAGGAAGTATTACCATTTCAACTGCTGGGGTAAAGTAGGAACCCCATCAAAGAAAAGGAAAGATGTATCCAGCATCTGCTTCCTTGTTTCCCTCATTCTCTGTGCTAATCGGTCATAATAGAAAGTGAAACTTAAAGACCAAATCAATAGGAGTATAGCATCTAGATCAAGGGAAGTAATAGTGCCACTGTATTCTGCTCTGGTCAGACCTCACCTGGAGTACTGTGTCCAGTTCTGGGCACCACAGTTCAAGAAGGACACTGACAAACTGGAACGTGTCCAGAGGAGGGCAACCAAAATGGTCAAAGGCCTGGAAATGATGCCTTATGAGGAACGGCTAAGGGAGCTGGGCATGTTTAGCCTGGAGAAGAGGAGGTTAAGGGGTGATATGATAGCCATGTTCAAATATATAAAAGGATGTCACATAGAGGAGGGAGAAAGGTTGTTTTCTGCTGCTCCAGAGAAGCGGACACAGAGCAATGGTTCCAAACTACAAGAAAGAAGATTCCACCTAAACATTAGGAAGAACTTCCTGACAGTAAGAGCTGTTTGACAGTGGAATTTGCTGCCAAGGAGTGTGGTGGAGTCTCCTTCTTTGGAGGTCTTTAAGCAGAGGCTTGACAACCATATGTCAGGAGTGCTCTGATGGTGTTTCCTGCTTGGCAGGGGGTTGGCCTCGATGGCCCTTGTGGTCTCTTCCAACTCTATGATTCTATGAAATAGTACATCAAAAGTGTCAAGGGAGACACCAAGAGCATTGGAAACCTTACTCGTTTTGTATCTGAAGGTTCAAGGGAGGGGGGTGGCCAGGTTGGAAGAGGATTCACAAATGAAGGGAAGCTACTCTCCTTATTTGTTTCATAAAATTTACACAGCACTTGATTGTTAAAAAAAACCAAAAAACCAACAACTTCAAAGCGTTTTACGAAAGGTAAAACAGCCAAATCAAGAAAAAATCACAACCCTACTTGAAAGCATACAAAAATTCAGATGCTGAAGCAGATAAAAATTACCTTGACTTTCTCAGCATCTGGGTAGGCTTGTTTAAACAAGAACGCCTTTTTGCGGACATCACACCCCAAAGTACTATCGTTTGGGGGGTGGGAGGAGGGATAGCATTTGCCAACAGCACAGTGAAGACAAGAGCTGTGAATCTATTCCTGGTGTTTCCTGTCAGATGGAGATGGGGGAAATGTCACTTCGGATGTTGTGGGAATACTTCACCATCCCTCCAACAACTGGGGAGCAAATGTTAGAACTGGCTGAAACCAATCAGCAGGTCTTGGTGACAAAGCAAGGAAGTGGTTCCTAAGTTTATAGTCTTATGCCTTACCTTCATAAGAAATAGTAAAATGTTCCTTTGGAATCAGAAGTCCAGCAATCTTAAATGAAGCAAAATCACACAGTCATGACATTCTCTCTCTCTTGGTTAATGGGACTGACGGTTTCTGAGGGAATGCTGATTCGGGCAGAAAGGAGTTGTAGGCCAAAAAAAAAAGTGATTTCTAGGCACCAGGTTATGGAAGGCTGATTTAGGGATCTGGAAGCAGGAGGACAGCTTACTTGCCTAACTCCAACCTTTAATAGCAGTCTCTTAACACAGAGAGATAACCAGAGGTTGCCTTCTGTTTGTCTTAGGAGACAGTGGAGGAATGTGCCTTTGCGGGTGAGAGCAAACTGTTGGCCTGTTGCAGCATTTGCTGTGGCTGTAGAGACCCATACCGGAGAGATGTGTTTTGTTTGATGAAGGTGCCCAGTTGTGCTGCTGTAGATGCACCATGACATTTCTTCTGTAATAAATGAAAATCTGCCCTTATTCCCTTATGGGGGACACAAGAGCCCTTATAGAGTCCTTTGCAGGTTCTCCATCGGTCGAAGAAAAGAACAGAGGCCAACCAGAGAATATTGAGAAGCAAAGCAGCTAGTAAGCCTGATCTTTATTGAACTGTTGCAACAGGATGCCCCCTTCACATGCAGGAGAAGGAGGAGGACCTCAAACAAAGGTGTGTCTGTCCTTATATAGACATTTTAAATTGCCCGCTCTGGAGTTCAAGACCACCCCCAGAAACACTATACATACATCACAGAAGGGGCGGGCTACAACAGAAATCTGAGTGCATTGTTTATCTCCTGTCATTGTTTATCTCCTGTCTGGCAGGTTACCTGTTAATGCTTACTTGATTGGATACCCTGGGGAGCCTGGCCAGTCTTTTGTAGTGACAAATACTTAATTCCTGAGCATTAATTCCTTAATTCATACACAGATATACCCTTAAGACAGGTTTTGTGAATGAAAAGACAATGGGGAGGCTTTTCCATTTTCCTTTGACCATGCAGAGAAAACATTTGGTCAGTTTGGAAGCCAAAATGGCTCCAGGGCTGCCCTCCTGTGCTGCTTCATACATGTGGCCCATACATTTATGTACGTGTTTGCCTGGCACATCCATGAACATTTATTATATATATAAGATCTTAATTTTTTTTTTCACTTCTCTCTGCGCTCCTCCCAGCTGTCATTCCTCTCCTGGTCACTGCTATGGATATAGATTCTGTCTGGCCCTTGAGACTCTTCCCAGGCAACACCTCCTCCCCAGGGCTCCACTATGTTGCTCCCTCTTTCTTGCCTGGATAGAGAGCTGTGCCTCTGTGTGTGGAAACCAGCCTTTTGTAGGAAGGTTGAATTTGTATTCATTGCTTTGCCCACTTTTGTCCTAGCATTGGCACATGGCCCCTTGAAGGTGACCCAGAATGGATTGTGGCCCTCTGGCTGAAATAAGGTTCCCCAACCCTGTGCATTCCTTTCCAGTCTCCAGGCTGCTGTTGAAAAGGCGTGGGAGCTTTTCCCAAAGCCAGTGCATTCCCTGGCTTCCCCCAGAGATGGTTCACTTCGTAGCCACCAGCTGGAGCTCTTGCTCTGCTTCAGTCCCTGTTTGCAAATCAAGAGAGGAACACAGTTGTTGGCATCTGTCTCGAGAGACAATGGAGTGTGCCTCTGGGGGTGAAGTCAGACCACTGCATACTATCAGCGTAATATCTTGTCAAGCCACTTTGAAAGTTTTTCTTCCATACAAAGTGACAGAAAATTTAATTAAGATAGTGAAGTTGAAGAATGGGTGTTTTCCTTTCACCCAAGTGTTTCCACCCCTTGCGACCACCACCAGAAGCCCACTCCCCCCCCCCCCGAAAAAAAACCCTTCCTGGTCTATTCTTGTAAATGTTTTGTTGCAAGCGGACTTGAGAAACCTTTTTTTTGCTCTGCTCAGGGCAACTCAGGACTCGTGCCGTGTGGATCCTGGCACAGGAAGAAAGGCACAAGTTTCCCCTTGGTGCTTTAACTGATCGCGCAGGTCTTGGCTTGCATGCCTCCATACCTCAAGCTTTTATCTACGGCAACACGTGTATATTCCTTTGGTACGAGCCGCTGACGTGACGTCCAAACAAAACATAGGAAGATCGATTCATTTCTCAGGCTATTTGCACAAACAGTTGCTACAGACGTCAAGCTACAGCGAGCTCTTGCACAGCCCTTGTTCCCCCCTCCGACCTTGAGACAAAGGCAATCAGTTCTTAAGGCTGCAAGTGATTAATATCAGTTAGAAAGTTGATGGGGCATCCAGCTCCCACCTCTCTTTTCTCTCCAGGAAACTGAACTGCTTGCTTTCCTCCAATTCTCCCCAGACACGAATGTGTGGCAGGAGCCCAGACATTCAAGGCAGTGTTGGAAGGACACAGCCTCCCACAAGCTGTCACAAATGCACATAAACTCCGGCAGCTATTATGAAGAGAACAAAAGGGAGAAGGAAAGGAAACAAACATTTCTATCTCTCCCCTACACAGCTACCTACAAATAGACTTCTGGTTGCCTCTGGGTGGAAATTTACTTAGCTGCTCCATCCACCCAGGTAGGGCACTCCACACAAAATCAGAACAACTATAAAAACACTAATTAAAACAATACAGTATAATACAGCAAGGAAGATTAGATGACTTTCAAAGTCCAGGTTTCCCATTCAGGGCCGAGATCGCTCTGGAGAAGAAGCTGTTCTTGAGACAGCTCGTTCTTGTCTTCATCGTCCTGTATCTCCGTCCCGACGGCAGGAGCTTGAAGAGACAGTGACCAGGATGCGATGGACCTTTTACTATGTCCAGTGCCTTCCTATGGCACCTTGTGGCATAGATCTGCTCTAAGGTGGAGAGTGGGCAGCCAACAATGCTCTCTGCTGCCTTAACAACTCTGCACAACCCCATCCTGTCCTGGGTAGTACAGCTTCCGTACCACACACATAGGCCATAAGTGAGCACGCTCTCAATGGCACAGTGATAGAAGGCAAGCAGCAGTTTCTGCGGAAGAAGGTTTTTCCTTAGGATTCTCAAAAAGTACAGTCTCTGCTGCGCCTTCTTCACAAGCCCCCTTGTGTTGACACTCCAGGACAGATCCTCTTGTAATTCAATACCCAAAAATCTGAACGTTGTTACCCTCTCCACACAGACCCACACAGGTGGGATTCTATTGATGAGTGGCTCCAACCAGTCAATCCCAGGACGGACATAATGCTTCAGAGAAATGGGCATAACACTGTTATTGGGGGGGGGGGGAGTTCCCGGACCACCTTCTAATTCCTGAAATAGCTAGCTAGCTTCCTGGTGATGTGATGGGCCATGAAGGGGAACAAAGGAAGTGGCTCTGTGCAAAGTGACAAATGGGTGGTGCCCCCCCTCCCTCAACTCATGGATAGTGAGAAGGGAAAAGGCAAAGTTGAGAGCAGATAGTTTGGAGTGATGTGAATTGGAAGCAAAGCAGCAATCTGGGAAAAGAGGAAGACAGAGTGGTGTTTGAATCCAGGGCTGGGAGAAACAAGACCCTCTTGGAGTGTCCATGCTGTGAACCCCTTCATCGTAGGCTCGGGTTGTATATATGTGTAAATAAACCGTATATCATAAAGACACCACAGTCTCTGCTGGTGCATATGAATCTTGGGCAAGTACTTGGAATCTCTGGAAACTCATGTCACTTGAAGATTAGGGTGGCGTGCAGCAATATCTTTGGGAAACTGGGAAAGGGAACGGTCAGAGTGTTATCTGCTGTCTGTGCCCTGCTAGAGAGCAAGCTTTCATCAGCTTGTGTGTTGGAGGGGAAGTGTGACTTCACCTGCAGAAGGGCATGGAGTGGCCCACCAGCATCTCTCGGTCATTCTACAGGTGTAGTGCGGCTCCAGAAGATAACAGCCCCTCATCCAGGAAAACTCCTGTGTAGGGCTATGCCTTTAAGAAACATTTCCTGCTCCATTGCTCCACCACAAATGTTTTGTAATGTTATCCTTAGTCTCATGGTCATAGATGTTTATCTTGAAAGGCTGGGCTCTGGGAATTGTGTCAACGTTGAGAAGTCTTTGCTGTTTACGCACTCAGTTCAGAAACCACAAATACTGTACACATTCACCCCCTCCTCTAAACGGCACTGGATCTTCACCTCTGGGGGAAGCCGGGAAGAAGGGGGTAAACATCCTAAATGTTTAACAGCAGCAAGAACAAAAAGTCCACAGATTAGGCCAAAAAGAGTCAAATGGCTCAGGAGCCTGACTCACACACTGGGAATGAAGAGTCAGGGTGCCTCTGAGGACATGCTCAAGGAATCCTCTCCTGAGCCACCCAAGTACCAGAACTGAGCTCACAAGCCGTTTGCACAAAACACTCCTGGATTTCCTCCAAAATCAAAGGAATAAAGGCTCCTGAGCCACAATTTTGTGCCTGAATCTGGTTGATGGAATGCATCTTTCCGCAGGGCCTGCAAGACAGAGCTGTTCCACCTGGCCTTTGGTTTAGACTCAGTCTGACCCTTATGTTTCCCTCCCCTTATGGTTTTGATCTATGGGCTACTGGTACTTTAAAATGAGGCTGCATTTTAAATTGCATTTTAACCTGTATTTTAAATTCGTCCCCCCCCCATTATGTTTTTACTGTAATTTTACTGGTGTTAGCTGCCCTGAGCCTGGCTCTGGCCGGGGAGGGCGGGGTAGAAATAAAATTTATTATTATTATTATTATTATTATTATTATTATTATTAATCCAGTGTGAGCAACAGCCCATGTAGTGAAGAAACGTCTCCACCCCCATCGTTCAGCCCAGACACTGAGGTCCAACTCCAAGGGCCTTCTGTTGGTTTCCTCACTGCAAGAAGTGAAGTTACAGGGAACCAGGCAGAGGGTCTTCTTGGTGGTGGCACCCGCCCTGTGGAACGCCCTCCCATCATATGTCAAGAAAATAAACAACTATCTGACTTTTAGAAGACATCTGAAGGCAGCCCTGTTTAGGGAATTTTTTTAATGTTTGATGCTTTATCATGCTTTTAATATTCTGTTGGGAGCCACCCAGAGTGGCTTGGGAAACCAGAGTGTTGGGCTAGGGCTTAGAAGACCTGGGTTCAGATCCCCACTTGGCCATGAAGCTCACTGGGTGAATCCTGTTGTGAAGGTACCAGCATCTCCGTGTGTTGCCTGGAGAGCAGACCTCCAGGACTGGGCTGCAAACAGAGCAGGTAAGTTAATCACCGCCCATATCAGTCACATCCAAGGCACATTACACCTAGATGTAGTTATGGCAGCCTCTAACGCCTCACAGGAATTTGTGTGGTGGATGGAAACCAGTGGCTTGGTAAATCTAAAGTTAGATTTGACATTTCCAACATAATGTGTGCAACTTAATGCTGTTCGGTTTACAGCTGCAGTTTCTCAAACACTTCATTCCTGGGCAAGATTTTCACAGAGAGAGCAAAGCACTCCCACACACTCCAGGCTGACTTTATTGGAGAGTCTCAATTGTTACTCTTGCCTTCGTAACACTAGGAACATTGCATGGTGATGTCCTTATTCTGGTTTCCAGTTCATATGACCTATTAGTTTTCCAGTGGAAATCCCCTGTGCTTTAGAGAGAGTGCAATGACTTCCACACCTTCAGAAAGACGTTGGAAGCCTACACTGTCTAAAAGATATCTACAAAACAACAAACCCATGCCAACACAAGAAATACAAGACAAACTAGGGGAGACCCAAATATTTTGGCTAACACGCCATCAACTACATGCCTTCTTAAACAATCCAGCAGTAAAATCAGCAGCCACTAGGCCCTAGATCACCTTTGAAAACCTTCTCCTGAGGGACACGGCAGCAAAGGGATGGCATCCACAATATACAAAATATTGCTCCAACATCCTACAAATCCCCTTGACACAATCAAAGAACAATAGGAGCACGACATAGGCTATGAAATTAACTCCACCCAATGAACTAAAATGTGGTCTAAACCTCCCTTTAAGTCCATATCGGACAAAAGAAGGAAACTCACTCTGAAACTCACCTACAGGTGGTACTTAACACCACGGAAACTGGCACCAATATGCCCAGGAACCTCACCAAGATGTTGGAGAGGCTGCACCTCCACAGGCACATACCTCCACATGTGGTGGGAATGCCCTAAAATCCAACCCTTCTGGACAGCAGTCCTACAAGTGATATGCAAAATAACTAAACAGGTATTAGAACTCACCCCAGAACTGGCCCTACTGAAAATCTTTAAGAATGACCACTCACATTATACAGAGCTTATAACCCACCTACTCTCAGCAGCCAGAAGCCTCATAGCCAGACACTGGAGAGACCTATCAGGAGTAAACATGGACCAATAGTATCAAATTGTATGGGAAACAGCCTTACTATAAAAGCTAAGCAATAAACTGAAACTGACACGGGGACAAATAGAAGAGGATGCCTTCACCCCAGTATGGCTCCCCATTATCACATACACAGCCCAACAAGACAATGACAAGAACTCACCAACAGCATACGAATCAATCTGATTTACCTGATCCAACAAGCCCCCCCTCACAAATGCAAACAAACCCCACTGCAGCCAACCAACCACACCTGCCCCTCAATACCTCTAACTACCAAGAAAATGTACTAAACGAATAAAAAGAGAGCCTATCCAGTTGACACTGACACAAAACCCCACACATACACTATACAAAATAATATAAGCCTCACCACCCCATCCCTCTTCTCCCCCTTCTTCCCCAACACTAATGTCTCATCACAAATGTAACTGATTTGTAAGAAAGTCTGTACAACCTGAAAAAAGAAACAAGGCATGAACTTTTATAAACCAAGAAAATCTTTAATAAAAATAAATTTAAAATAAAATAAAACAAAGAAGCTTGCAGGTGTAATTTCAGAGCCTGTGTCTCTAACCTATGAGAATTCTTGGAGAACAGGTGAGGTCCCTGCAGACTGGAGACATATAATGAAGTCTGTGAGCACTTAGAAAAGGATACTGTGATTATTAAGACCCAGCATGGGTTTTTCATAAGCAAGTCATGCCAGATGAATCATTTCTTTTTTTATGGAGTTAAAAGCTTGCCGATCGGAAGGTCAGCGGTTCAAATGGTGCAAATGGTTCGAACGGTGAGCTCCCGTTGCTTGGTCCCTGCTCCTGCCAACCTAGCAGTTCAAAAGCATGCCAGTGCAAGTAGATAAATAGGTACCGCTCCAGCAGGAAGGTAAACGGCGTTTCCATGCGCTGCTCTGGTTCGCCAGAAGCGGCTTAGTCATGCTGGCCACATGACCCAGAAGCCAGTAAAGCAAGATGAGCACCGTAACCCTAACGGTCAGGGGTCCCTTTACCTTTACCTTTACAAGCTTGGTGGATCAGGGAAATGCTGTGGTCATAGTATATCTGGATTTCAGTAAGGCTTTTGACAAAGTCCCCCTTGATGTTCTTATGCAAAATGTCATCACTGGAGAGCCATTGTTATAGAACCATATTGTACTGTGCTAAAATGACAGAAGTGACTTTTCCTTTCCTGGAAAGAAAGAAATGAGGCCTCTTAGGTGTTAGTGATGTGTGAAATCTAAGCCTGATATTTCCATAAAGTCCAAATTATACAGAGATGAGAAATGACACCCAAGCTACTAACCCTGTGCTCTGTAACTTACGTTATGCAAAGATTGCTCTCTTATGCAAATGAATTTGTTTAGCCTATATTTTGAAACCCAGCACTGGGAGCCAGCATGGTTCTGTGAGTGACAGGTCCGGGGGAGTCCAAGCAAGTCCTAAATCTTCCACGCAATTATTGCATGGCCGATGGCAAGTCACAATCTTCGCTGAAGTTCATCATCTTTACAGAAGGAATCATAGTGACATAGGTTGTTGAGGGAAAAGCTATACTGAGATGGCAAAACGGCATCAATGTTAGCATGTAAAAGTGTTTCATAAGCCAGAAAAATAACAGCACACACCCTACAATGGTAGCTGAGCCTGGGATTTTATTAGGTAAGTGTGGGTGTATAAGCAGGTAGGAGGTCAGTAGAACAAATGCACAGACTCAGATTTCCGTAATCTTGGGATTAGCAAAATGCTGAGTCACTTTGATAGGCGAGTTGCATATGAAAGGGTAGTGTATTGCAGCCCCCCCCGCCCCCGCTGAAGATGTGTGCTCAATGAGCCTACGCATTTTTTGCATTGCATCTTTTGCATCTTCTCTGCGATCAGTGCTCAGTGCTGGTCTGCTGGTCGTTCGATAGTGGGCAGGTACAACCCCATGGCAACACTGTCCTCAATATTTTTCCACGCAGAAGTAAGTGGTAGCCATGTGCTTTTGAGGGGTCTCTGTGTGCAAAAATGTGTGGGCATCCAAGAAGACGTCACTGGGGGCCCCTGGTGACCTCACTGTATGAGGTGGGGACAGATACAGCCCCCCTCTCATTCGGCCTGATTCAATATCGTCATGTAGAACTGTTCCACAGGATCTACTGAGAACCAAAGCATTGCAAGAATCGAAGGCAGTGGTTCTCAAAGGGTGTGGCACGCCACATTGGTGTAGCAGGAGAGGATGGCAAGTGTGGCAGGAAGATTCAAGGACAATCAATATTGTGTTCTGGGAATCAGCCATGTTCTTATGTGGCTTCATTGTTTCATGCTTTTTGGATTCCCTATGATGTCAAGGAAATAAACAACTACAGCGGTACCTCGAGTTAAGTACTTAATTCATTCTGGAGGACCGTTCTTAACCTGAAACTGTTCTTAACCGGAGGTACCACTTTAGCTAATGGGGCCTTCCACTGCCGCTGCGCCACTGGAGCACGATTTCTGTTCTCATCCTGAAGCAAAGTTCTTAACCCAAGGTACTATTTCTGGGTTAGCAGAGTCTGTAACCTGAAGCGTCTGTAACCTGAGGTACCACTGTATCTGACTTTTAGAAGACATCTGTAGGCAGCCATGTATAGGGAAGTTTTTAATGTTTGATGTTTTACTGTGCTTAATAGGTGTGATGGTTTGTGTATGCTCTTCGCAGTAAGCACCCTCTGCTCACTCAGAGAGATATTTACAGTTCTTTATTTTGCATATGTACAAGCAGCACCGTACAATCATGCATCCAAATCATCGGGTTCAGATTCGAGGAGTGGTCTTCTCCTGCTTCCCCTCCAACAGAAAAGGTGGAGAAGCTTCATGGGACGTCTCTGATTCCTGTGCTTTAACCCTCTCCTTTCCTGTGCCAAAGGCATCAGAGAGCCTTCCCACCTCCTAGCTCTCTCCCTCTTCCCCTTCCGTCACTTCCTCTCTGTCTCCTTCTGACTGTTCCCACTCTGACTCTTCTCCTCCCTGCCCCCCACCCCACCCTCATCATAAATTGATGATGTTGATCTTATTATAAAGTAGTTGTGTTCTTTGTTATTAATCAAGCACTGTTGGAGGAGTGTTTCTTCTCCCACCTTCCAAATGTATTTCTTATCAATAAAAAAATTGGTGTGGCACAAGCAGATTTTTATTCTGAAAGTGTGGTCCAGAAAAAAAAAAAGTTTGAGAACCACTGATCTAAGGAACCAGCATGCATGTCTACAATGCTCCCCGGCAGAAAATAGTTGCATTTGCTTACAAGGGACTCATGGTGCCCAAGTGGTACTCTCCGTACATTGTTGGCTCTACCAGGAGGCAGAGTGAGGAAGCTGCCTCAGGCGGCAAATGCTGAAAGGCAGGAGGTGAACAGAGCTGTGTGAATTTCCAACCATGCTTACAAAACAAAAATACACCACTCAGAATAAAATAACCCCAAACAGCAGTAAAATTCCAACCCAACCTGTTTATATTTGCAAGCTCAAAGCTCCCGGTGGAATATTCTACAGGAAGATATCTGATTAACTGTGGCCAAACCAGCACATTCAGTTAAAGTTCAAGCCATTATTCTAGCTTGCCATAATAACTATACTTAAATTTGCACCAACAATCAAACAAAAAAACACTTTGCATGGCTCATTATGTGTGGCATTGAAAAGGAGCAAGCAGAGGACATGATAGAAAGGATTTTGCATCAAGAAAGTTTTGAAGATTTCGGCGGGCAATAATAGACAAAAGCCCTTAGAGGAGAAGGAAGAAAAGTTGTTACTTTTATCATTTATATAGCAGTCTCTCAGCAAGTATTCCCTGGGCTGCTTGCCACAAATCAATCTTTAAAAAGCAGCATTAAAATGTTTATTAAAATGTTTGTAGTTGATACTGTTTTAAAATAGGTTTTTGTTTTATTTTCAGTTGCATTATTTTGCTACTTGGTTCTCTGCCACAAAAATGACCCTTTATTTTATAGCCACTTTCCTCCATTTCACCTGCTATATTCCTCAGAAAGGAAGCTTTGACTGTATTTTTCAACTTGCCTGGAATCTTGCCTTCCAGCAACTCCTGCAGCCAAGCTGGTGCCAAATGTCTTACTCTGCTTAGGACCACATCAGCGAGGCTGAGAGGGGAGTCTTGTTGGGTTTGGGGGTCTCCCCCCAAATTATATCAATACTTAACCCTGGGCAGCACATCCTGCTACATCAAAAATTATTGTTCTTCATCTTAAAGAAAGCAAAAGACAGTGATGGTTAACTGAGAGAAGAATAATTTATTTCCAACCCAGCCACTCCATTAAATGTGTTCTTGAGCTAAGACAGAATTCGAAAAGAAACATAAGATATCGGCTGAACTGTGTGTTAAAAACACCAGGCGAGTCCATGCTTAAGGCAATTTATTACAAGTTTCCCACTGTATAATGCATCCTCTGTGGTTTTCTTCTTACAGGTCATTTTGCAACCCTTCCTCTTAGCCTGTTATTAAGCACTTGCAAAAGGATTTTGCAGGGCGCCATTGTGGTGTGGGAAAAGTACTCCGTAATCAGGCTGCAATCTGAGCCCAGGTAATTTGCAGTTGGTTGGAGTGGAGCCAATGGGACCTCTGAGATCAATTTGCTCAGTATCAGGGTTCTGCCTGGCTGTTGGATCGGGTCACACAGACCCAGCCCAACCATTAGGCATTTCCTCAGGCGGCAGAAGCTCCCCAAGCAGCACGCCTGTGGGTGCCCCATCTGCCCTGCCACCTCAACCAGCGGAGAAGTGGTGCTGCCATCTGTGCCGATTTTGGGCATGACTGCGTCTATTTGGGGCGAGGCCTCACCCAAAATTGGTGCTGAATGTCTTTTGTAGTGGGTGCTGTGGCAGCAGGAGCAGGTAAATGGTTGCCCATAATCTAGAGATTCCCCACCAGGGTAATGGATAAGAAAAGCGATGGACTAGGCGGAATTGGTGGGACGCAGGTGGCGCTGTGGGTTAAAGCCTCAGCGCCTAGGGCTTGCCGATCGAAAGGTCGGCGGTTCGAATCCCTGCGGCGGGGTGCGCTCCCGCTGCTCGGTCCCAGCGCCTGCCAACCTAGCAGTTCGAAAGCACCTCCGGGTGCAAGTAGATAAATAGGGACCGCTTACCAGCGGGAAGGTAAACGGCGTTTCCGTGTGCGGCTCTGGCTCTGGCTCTGGCTCTGGCCAGAGCAGTGATGTCACGCTGGCCACGTGACCCGGAAGTGTCTCCGGACAGCGCTGGCCCCCGGCCTCTTGAGTGAGATGGGCGCACAACCCCAGAGTCTGTCAAGACTGGCCCGTACGGGCAGGGGTACCTTTACCTTTACCTTTAGGCGGAATTGGTAGAGCCAACAGCAATAAGAGAACCTAATGAATTTTAAATAAAAGCACACATTCTACTCATGCAAAAACACCAGGCAGGCCCCACAAATAACCCAGAGATGCATTTTAAATAAAAGAACACATTCTACTCATGTAAAAACACGCTGATTCCCGGACCATCTGCGGGCCAGATTTAGAAGGCGATTGGGCCGGATTCGGCCCCCGGGCCTTAGTTTGCCTACTCATGGGTTATTGAATGGTGGTTATGATATAAGCAAATGGGAGAAATTGTAAACACCATGGAAAACGGGAAAGGGAGTAAAAGAAAAAAGAAAAATTTATTGTGTTTTGGGGTGTATATGTGAATTTTTTGAAATTTAATAAAATAAATGAACAAGGTGTGGGATGGGCGGCTACATTTCAACACAGCTCTTTTGCTTCTCCAGATCAGGCCCAATGCAAAGGACCAATTTACCATCTGCAGGAGCAATTAAACAATTAAAAACATGCATCCTCAGCCCTGCCCCAGTTATTCTAAGACTGGGAGCTTTCGCTAGTGGTGAGGCTTTTTCTCAGTCACCACTTGATAAGTAGGAATGAATGAATGAATGCTTATTGTTACGGCCAAACAGCCAGCATACTAAAACCAGAGTTTCTGCATAGTTCTTTACAAAAACGATAAAGACAATCAGCATGGAATTTAACAATAAATATACTAATTCAATAGACTTGAAATGTGTGTCCAAGGAAACAAGAACTCCATTTAAGAATAAGAAAATTTAACTATAAGCTGTAACAATTTGTGTTTATCCTCATTTACCCTGGAATTCAAACCTAACATCTTGCTTGCAGCAGCTGGTTTTTTTCACCTGCCAGAAAGGGATGAATCAGAAGGTGAAGTGAGTTGCAAGAGATAAGAGCCTCTGATGAAACCAGGAACTCTTTGAAAAGTGACTGGTAAAGAGCGTCCCCTGGGGAAAATAGACTCCTGTGAATTGCCCCCAAGTCTGCAAGGGGCACGCAGCAACTGGCAGAAGCATCCCAAGATCATCGCATCAGATATATCTCCTGTCCTACTTCTGTCCATGGAAATGTAATCCTTTCTGCACGAGATGTAGAGGGAAGTGAGGGGCAGATGGGGCTCATCAACCTGGGAAGAGAGCCCATCTAGGAGGACAAAAACTCTGGTCCTAAACCTCATTTGTCAGAAATGCTTTGAGAGTAAATCCCAGAGGAAAAATCCATACCTGCTGCCTTGTGGGATATCTTTGGGAGAAGCAAAGTAAACCCGATGCAAATCTGGAGTGGAGCCCTCAGTGCGGTTAGATGGTGCCTTGTACACTGTCTCCTTCCAGCAACTCCTGCAGCCAAGCTGGTGCCAAACATATTGCTTTCCTTTCCTTTGGATCACATTAGCAAGGCTAAGAGGGGATGTTCTTGTCATCTGGGCAGCCCAGGGCCCCATACACACTGCCCAGGCTCGCGCCCCAGGGAAGAGAAATTGTGGAGGAGAAGGAGAATAACTCAGAGAACAGTTGTTGTTGTCCCTTCACCTCATTTACTGTCCCCAAGGCTCCCATCTCATATTACTCTTGATGGTGTAACACTTAGAGTGAGGCTGGGAGACCTCAGACATGAATGCCAGATGCAGCCCCCAGACCCCTCTATCTGGCCCTCGCAACTCTCTCCTGGCCCCACACCCCACCAGCCCTACTTCACACCTTCCTTCAAACCAAGTTAACATTTACATTTGTTGCTTCGCCTCTGTCCCCATCCACCATTTGCATGTGCTCCCCAGAAGATTGCTTAGATGGGAGTGTGGCCCTTAGGCAATTTATTTACTTTCTTTTTCAATTGTCAAACGTTCCCTCATTCAGCCATGAAGCTATAGTTTGGACCATTACAGTAGCCTGGCAGACTGCAAAGTGCAGAGACCCACCATTTTAATTTTCCCAGAGACATCTATACATATGAATTATCCCAGGCAAAGGCTGATCGCCAAAGAATTGATGCTTTTGAATTCTGGTGCTGGAGAAGACGCTTGAGAGTCCCATGGACTGCAAGAAGATCAAACCTATCCATTCTTAAGGAAATCAGCCCTGAGTGCTCACTGGAAGGACAGATCCTGAAGCTGAGTCTCCAATACTTTGGCCACCTCATGAGAAGAGAAGACTCCCTGGAAAAGACCCTGATGTTGGGAAAGATGGAAGGCACAAGGAGAAGGGGACAACAGAGGACGAGATGGTTGGACAGTGTCATAGAAGCTACCAGCATGAGTTTGTCCAAACTGCGGGAGGCAGTGGAAGACAGGAGTGCCTGGTGTGCTCTGGTCCATGGGGTCACAAAGAGCCGGACGTGACTAAACGACTAAACAACAACAACACCCCACACATTTAAAGCCCATGACTTCCCCCAAAGAATCCTGGGAATTGTAGTTTGTCAAGGGTGCTGGGAGATGCAGCCCTGTAAGAGGCAAAAAACAGTCCCCAGGACTGTTTGCAGAGAAGCATCATGAGCCTTAAATATATGTGGTGTGTGACACACAGCCTGTGCAACACTGGTGGATTCCATTCATTAAATATAGGTGATATAGATTGGTCCCATTCAAATTATGGTGAAGACAGATGACATGAGGACCATAAAGCATATTGCAGTTAACGGTTCCTATCTGGCTCTTTTTTTGAAGGCAAAAGAAGAGAGTTTTATTGGAGTCTATCTGGCTCTTGTTGACGGGCAACTATGTGCATTTAACAACTGGCAGCCCCAGATGGCTTCTTCCAGGCACTGTTCTTCCTTGCTGGGTTAGGACATTTAAAAAGGAGCTCTGGAACACAATGTCAGAACAAAACCTGCATATTTTCGTCAGAAATTATGGCTTCATGTTGTCCTTCCTGGTGTCTTGTTTCTCATAGGGTGCCAGGAGATGGTTGTGGCCAACTCCCAAGTCACAAAGTAAAGAGACAACTTTCCCAAGTGTTAAATCACCCTCGCCCTTTTTCAAGTTCTTACCCTGGAGCAGTATGTTTTTTAAAATATTGAAAATATCTATGTTTTGTAGGCTCAGCCTTGATATCATCATCATATACCAACAAACAGCATACATATTTATTTAGGAGGGAACAAACCTAACAGGGCAAAAATGGCTCCAGACAACCCACTGAGGACAGAGTGTGCTCAGTGGCCAAAGAACGCTAAGAATTATCACGTTGGAAGGGATCCCAAAGGTCATCTAGCCCGGCCCCCTGCAATGAAGGGTGGGACAGGAATGGAGTATCCTGAAAAAAGGCAAGAGTGCTCCACAACTGCAATGTTTTGGTTGTAGATGGGGAATTTTGGATGATGGACCAAATTTGGCTGGGCAGTGGTCCCAATACTGCCTGCCAGGCTGTTCCTTGCAAGCCACGCCCACCTGCTCCATACCTGACAATCTATGTCACCTGGCTACAAAAGGAGCAGTTGGGAGCTTAATGTGAGCTCCCAATTGCTGGAGAAAGGTATGTTCCCAATGCCCAAGTAGGGAGCCCACCTTGGTCCAATAGCACAAAGCTCTGTGTTAGCAGCAGCTTCAATGAAAACTTTGACAGCTGTGTTGTCCCACATCCTTGTCAGCCATCTGATATCATGATGTCAGGTGATTGACAGACACTATGTCCCACCCACTCGGTTTTGTTGAAGGCCCAGTCCCCCTGGGCTGGTAGGTATATTTAAAACAGGAGTGCAGAACCTGCCGCTCTCCATGTTGCTCTACAACTGTTTCTTATCCCTTGCTTGCTAGGGCTGATGGGAGTTGGAGAGCAACCACATCTGCAAAAGAATTAAATAAGCCTTTGCTCCATTTGAGTGTCCACTGTTTTACTGAGGGAAGGGGAAGTTGAAATTAAGATGGTTTAGTAATTGAACACATGGTCTCCTGACCAAAATGCTGAGGGTGATCATGAGATGGAGAATGGAATCAAGTAGGCATCTGAAAGAGGAAATGCTGCAGCAATGGGTGATTGGAACATTTGCATGTTGGGGTCACCAGGGTCATGCCTAAGGAGTGAAAGGGGAAGGGGAGGAGAGGGGAGGGGAGAGAATTTCTGCCAAATATTTATTGGGCCTTGTGAGCCATTTACTTAACAAATCCCTCCCTGCTGATAACAATCAGCTGCACTGCTGGTTCCACCAACCCTCTTGTCTTAAGGAGCCTAAGAAGCCATTATTTAAATGGTCCTGACAAGTATCTCCTTTGTTAGGGAAATTATGGGTAAATGGTGTACAACGACTAGCAAATAGCTGACAAAATGGCATACCCTCCCTGTCCTTAGTGAATGGGAGAAGAGTCTTCTACTTATTTGGTGATGGATCACTCATAGTCAAGCAAGATTGTCTTCCATGAACATGGTCTCAACAGTGAGTCCGTAAGTGACTGTGGAGGTCAATTCTGATCCACACATCCTTCCACAGTGGGGACATAGGTTTCCTGGCAGGAGTTGATCACTGTGAGGGTTTGCCAAGTGTGCCTTTCTCTTAGCACATTTCTCCCTTTCATCCTACATTCGAGCGTCTTCAAAGGTCATGACACTTTTGGTAAAGGCTGTTCTCCAACTGGAGTGTTCACAGGCCAGTGTTTCCCAGTTGTCAGTGTTTATACTACATTTTTTTAGATTTGCCTTAAGAGAGTCTTTAAACCTCTTTTGTTGACCACCAGCATTACACTTTTCATTTTTAAGTTCGGAATTGAGTAGTTGCAGCTGGTGTGAACCAAAATCCCAACAGTTGGGAGCCCTCCAACAGCATCCAAAAGGCCACAGGTTGCCACCCCTGCTCTACATATGAGGAGTGTGGACTGTAAAAATGAGTGTATGCAAATCATCTGTAGCAAAACTTACATATGCAAATTAACTATAGCACTTCCCCCATACTTGGCTCCAGGAGAAATATCAAAATTACATTTTGATTGGCCTTTTATTGCAAGCTACCCCTGAGGCCATTTATTCAAATATCTGAAGAGCTGTCCCATGGAAGATGAAGCAATTTTGTCTTTTGTTGCTCCAGAGGGTAAAACCCAAACCAATTGATTCAAATGAAAAGAGATTCCGAGAAAACATTAGGAAGAATATTCCAACAGTAAGAGCTGTTAAACGGGTAGAAAGGGCTTTGGAAGGTGATGGACTCTCATTCACTGGAGGTTTTTAAGCAGAGGTTGGATGGAGTAATAATAATAATAATAATTTATTATTTGTACCCCGCCCATCTGACTGGGTTTCCCCAGCCACTCTGGGCGGCTTCCATAGAAACCAAAAATACACTAAAATATCACAGATTAAAAACTTCCCTGAACAGGGCTGCCTTAAGATGTCTTCTGAATGTCAGGTAGTTATTTATCGCTTTGACATCTGATGGGAGGGCGTTCCACAGGGCGGGCACCTCTACCGAGAAGGCCCTCTGCCTGGTTCCCTGTAGCTATGCTTCTCGCAGTGAGGGAACCGCCAGAAGGCCCTCGGCGCTGGACCTCAGTGTCCGGGCAGAACGATGGGGGTGGAGACGCTCCTTCAGGTATACTGGGCCGAGGCTGTTTAGGGCTTTAAAGGTCAACACTAGCACTCTGAATTGTGCTCGGAAACGTACTGGGAGCCAATGTAGGTCTTTTAAGACTGGTGTTATGTGATCTCGGCGGCCGCCCCCAGTCACCAGTCTAGCTGCCGCATTCTGGATTAGTTGTAGTTTCCGAGTCACCTTCAAAGGTAGCCCCACGTAGAGCGCATTGCAGTAGTCTAAGCGGGAGATAACTAGAGCATGCACCACTCTGGCGAGACAGTCCGCGGGCAGGTAGGGTCTCAGCCTGCGTACCAGGTGGAGTTGGTAGACAGCTGCCCTGGATACAGAATTGACCTGTGCCTCCATGGACAGCTGTGAGTCCAAAATGACTCCCAGGCTGCGCACCTGATCCTTCAGGGGCACCGTTACCCTATTCAGGACCAGGAAGTCCTCCACACCAGCCCGCCCCATCCCCCAAAAACAGTACTTCCGTCTTGTCAGGATTCAACCTCAATCCATTAGCCGCCATCCATCCTCCAACCGCCTCCAGGCACTCACACAGGACCTTCACTGCCTTCACTGGTTCTGATTTGAAAGAGAGGTAGAGCTGGGTATCATCTGCATATTGATGGACACCCAGCCCAAACCCCCTGATGATCTCTCCCAGCGGCTTCATATAGATGTTAAAAAGCATGGGGGAGAGGACGGAACCCTGAGGCACCCCACAAGTGAGGGCCCAGGGGTCTGAACACTCATCCCCCAACACCACTATCTGAACACGGCCCAGGAGGAAGGAGCGAAACCACTGTATGACAGTGCCCCCAGCTCCCAGCCCCTCTAGACGGTCCAGAAGGATGTTATGGTCGATTGTATCAAAGGCCGCTGAGAGATCCAGCAGAACTAGGAAACAACTCTCACCTTTGTCCCTAGCTCACCGGAGATCATCAACCAGCGCGACCAAGGCAGTTTCAGTCCCATGATGACGCCTGAGTCCCGATTGGAAGAAGCACCTGTTAGGGATTCTGTGATTTCTGCATTGTAGGAGTTGGACTATTATTCTATTTTCCGTGGCCTTAGCTTTGCCTCTCAGCAGCAACCATTTCCCACTCTCACTTACAGTACTTAGGTTTTGAATCAAGGCCCAAGCATTTCCTTCCTAACATATTTATCCCCAAATGAGGTGGTCAGTAAGGTAGGAAGCCATTGCTAATTATACCATCCTTGTAAGTAGGTCACCTTGTTCTTCTCTTGCATGAGTTCTGGGCCTGCTAGGATCTAATGGAGTGCTTGCATTTCATGTATTTATTTAGAAAATGTCAGCTCTGCCCTTCAGTTAAAACTCTCAGGGGAGTATACAGGAAAATAATTAACAGTACCATCTTAGACATCTCTTCTTCAGAAGTAAGCCACACTAAAGCCAACGGGGCTTCCTCTCAGGCAAGTGTGTTAATTGCAGACTAAGACAGTAACTACATAAAGTGCAACAGAAAGAAAACACAGAAGCAGCCTTGAAACAAAGCCACAACCAAGGCATTCATGGCCTTTTAGCCCCAATGTTTTAACTCTCCCTGCCCCATATCCTAGATATCCAGCCTTAGGGCTGGATCAGGCCAATGGCCCATCTAGTCCAGCATCCTGTTCTCCTAATGGCCAGCCAGATGCCTGTGGGAAGTCTGCAGGCAGGACATGACCGCAACTGCATTGGTCTCCTCTCCTGTGAGTTTCAGAAACTATACGCTGCTTCTAATACTGACGGTAAATATAGCCGTTAAGGCCAGTTGCTATCAATAGCTTTACGTTCCATGACATCACAGCATATGCTTTCGTAGACTCATCAGCTGCATCATTGCTCCCAGCAGCGTAGTGTGGGCAGGATGGAACTGCAAATCAGAGGGCAATGCAATGAATTGCACAAAGTACAGACCACCTTACTCTCGATACATGCCCACTTGACTGCTTTGGTGTGAGGAACTGGCACCTTTACAAGTGCCAACTAACGTTTGTGCCACACTTGCTAGCCATCAGTCCTTCAGTGTGGCAGCCACAAGAAAAGAAATGCACACAAAAGCTCATACCAATTTTTTTTTTAATATTTTGTTTCCCTGCCCATTGATATCACTGATTTTACTTCTACTTTGCATCAACAGAAGTCTAGTGTCCAGATCAAGGGAAGTAATAGTATCTCTATTCCTCCTTAGTCAGACCACACTTGGAATACTGTGTCCAATTCTGGGCACCACAATTTAAGGAGGTTGACAAGCTGAAACATGTGCAGAGGAGGGTGAACAAGATGATCAAGCGTCAGGAAACCAAGCCTTATGAGGAACAGTTGAATGAATTGGGTATGTTTAGCCTGGAAAAGAGGAGACTGAGAGGAGATATGATAGCCATCTTCAAGTATCTTAAGGACTGTCACATGGAGAAGGGAGCATGCTTGTTTTCTCCTGCTCTGGAGGGTAGGACTCGAACCCATGGCTTCCAGTTGAAAGGAGATTATGACTAAACATTCGGGAAAACTTTCTGACTGTAAAAGCTGTTCAGCGGTTGAACTGACTCCCACAAGAAGTGTGGGAGTCACCTTCCTTGGAGGTTTTTAGCTGAGATGCTTTAGCCGAGATTCCTGCATTGCAAGGGGCTGGACTAGATGACCCTTGGGGTCCCTTCCAACTCTATATGATAAGCTTGATGTGCATTTCATAGAATCATAGACTTGTTGGAAGGGATCAAGAGCGTCATCTAGAGTCTAGATTCTAGACCACCCCGCTGTAACGCAGGAAAGCTTTCTCCTAACGTGGGGGTAGAAGCAACGACCCTGAGACTAGTTTGTTGTTAAAGTTACTGGTATTAGCAGCGAATGTTTCACATTGATTATCTGAACCACTTATGAGGTTTTCGTTGATTAAAGCGGTACATGAACCTTGTCAAAGAAAGCTAAACCACTCCTATCCACTCCGCGCATCCTACGAAGCCGGCTCAGTACCAGCGCAGAATCCTATGGGCGTTTTTTACAAAGAAAAATCCAACGGAGCTCATTCCGGGTGGGGGGAGAAGCTCCCCTTTCCCCAAAACCACCGCGCGCGCAGAGACTGCAGATTAACAGCGGCAGCAGGTCTACAGAAGCGAGCCCCACAGCACCCCATTCAGTTCAATGGGACCCCATTACCAGGGAAAGCGCGCATGGGTCCGCGCAGCTCAAAACCGGCTCGTGCCATTGGCAGCTCCCGCTGCAATATACCTCAGAGTCCGAGCTGGGAACCCTCCACCCCCCGGACACGTGCGCCGCCCTAGGGGGTGGGAAGCGCACGTGTGAAGCGCCCAGAAGAACCCGAGAGGCGCTCAGAATGTTCAGGACCCGGCCGGCGAGAGAGAGGAGAGGATAAAGGTGGGAGGAGCCTGCGGGGAAAGGAGCCGGCTTGCCGCCCCGCGCGCTGTCTTGTGGGATGCGTAGTCCCTCTCCGCGGCCCGAGCAGGGGCACAGGCGGGGAGCGCGGACTACATCTCCCGAAGCACCCCGCGAAGGAGGGGAAAAGAAGACTCTGCTGCTGGTGGTGGTAAGGGGTAGCGGACTGGGCTGCCCGCCGGTGCCCGCGCAGGCGCAGTGCGACTGAGGAGCCGTTCTGAGGTTCTCGGGCTGCCTATTGACCCCAGTCGTGGCTCCGGGGCCGCTGAGGGCTGTAGAGGCGCTGTCGCTCAAGCCAGGTAGGAGGGCGGTTATTCAAATGGGGGGGGCGATTATTTAAATTGGGGAAATGCCCCCCTCCCCTCAAGACACTTGAGCAGGGAGGGACGGCTTAAATGAGGTTTGTTCTCCTCAGAAGTCCTTTTTTTGGGGGGGGGGTCAAGGGCTGTTATGGGGACCTCAGGCGTCGTTTTTGTGAGGGGGGGTTATATATATATATTTTGGGGGGAGCTGCTCCTGAAGACTTCCCTTCTCTCCACCCTGGACTCTGAACGGAGTTCCTTGTAAGGAAAAGGTGGAGGCTGTTTGGTAATTGGGGGGGGGGGGTTGGAAGGTGCGGGGGGGGCGAGAAGGAGGACATTTTGAAAGAGATCCGCCGGGGAGGCGCCCCTCTCCCCCCCACAATACCTTTGACTTTGGGCTGGGGTTTTTTGTTGGTAATTTATTTATGGGGGGGGGGGCGGCGGCCTATGAATGCATGAGACATTTCGTGCGGGGTGGGGCCAGGAACGGGCAGGATTGGAAAGGGGACATACAGTACATATCTATCTATAGATTTGCATATGCAGTCAGAAGATTAACAGTACCAAAAGGACGGCCTTCCCTAATTGCTGATGCAGCCTCGGTTCCAGTAAGAAGTGGAATCTCATTTCCTCCTTCCTTTCTTCTCCCCCAAGCAAAACAACAATCAAAAACATCCACCTCCCCATCATTCCCAGTTTATTCAGGAGCCTAGATTCGTTTCTTCCTCTTCGTTTTGCAAACTTGGGCAGTTCCTTGTGCCCCCCACGGTCTCCCTCATCGAGACCTTTGGGGTAGAGCCTTGAAGGGGGCAGTGAAACAGACATCACTTTCCTTGGGGGGAGAGGGCATTGGGAGTCCTTCTGAAGGGCTGGCTGACCACTTCTGTGCCTGTTTACTTGGGAGGAAGGCCAACCGTGCTCAATAGTGACATAGGCTTGCTCTCAGGTGGCTGGCATTAGGATCGCAGCCTTACTCTCTAGTAAGTGTGATTCGGATTGCACTCCTTGAATTTTTGTTTGTAACTTCTTTATGGAGGCGGGGGGGGGGAGCCTATGAATGAACACAGAAATTGGTGTGTGTGTGTGTGAGAGAGAGAGATTAGAAGGTGCAGAGTCAGACCTGGTGTTTTTCCTCTCCTGCCCTACCAGTGATTTAGGATGCTTCCTCCCTTGCACACTCCTGCAGAAGAACAGCACATCTTTCTACAAATCTAGTGACAAAGGACTTTCCTGTTCTTCCTTTTCATGCAGAATAATGATTTTTCAGGCATCCAAGTCCTCCCTCTTTCACTTTGCTGTGCTTTTTAAAAGGCGGTCCCTCACCCTCTTCAGGTATCTGCATGGAAGTGAATGGGATTGTGAAATGGCCTATGCAGAGCAGTTTACAGGTTGAGGACCCCTCCCTTGTTTACGTTGTTGTTGTTGCTGCTGCTGCTGTTTTCAGTGGCAGAAGGGAGGCTGTGTAGTGCTGGGTACCTTTCAAGAGACGTAAGGGTTGAGAAACAGAGGATAGGCGCTGCCGCTGCTGCCCCACAGTTCTAAAATTATGCATTGAAAGTGTTGTTTAAAACAAGAACTGCTTGCTGCTGTTTATAAATTGGCCCCACAGATGGTGCTGCAAACAAAGTAATGGATGACCAAGCATCAGTTCTGGCAGCGCAGAGAGAGGATGCAGAATCATCCTCCTGAAATTTTATAAGGGAGTGGTGTTCTGTGAATGTTTTTTTCTTGGGGGAGGGGGTTCAGTATAGATCCCTTGGAACAAGTCAAATGCAACTACCCTGATGAGCTGCAAATGAAAAGGACATTGATCTGTCAGTTGGTACCTTAGGAAAATAGCTTTTCTAAAGATCTTTAAATTCATGTGAAGGCTTGTGCAGTTTTTACCAATGACAAAAATGATTATTTCATGGCAACATAGCAAGATTTGCAGACTCATGCACTCTGAGGCTGTTTCATAGATCTGCTATGATGATGTATTAATTTTTTTTGTAAAGACTGCTTTAAATGCCCTTGGGGAATCAAAGGCAATGACAGCAGATCAAGGTGACTCCCCCCCCCACGCCAAGGGATGGCTTTATAGACAGTTGATTTGTTGCCATAACCTTAAAAAAGGGTGAGGAAAGGAATAGGGACGTCATTGGGAGGATGAAAACATAGTAACATGAAGGAGTTCCTATGAAAGGTATAGTTGCTTACAGTGTGATCCCAACTATTTTCTACTTGAAACTAAGACCAATTGAATTCTATGGTGTTTACTCCATTACATAAGATTAGTCCTGCAGCCTTAGTGACTAATACACTGAACTTGCATTGTTGCTGTATTTGAGACACAGTGTGAGGTGCATTGGCTGTAACTATTGCATAGTGCAAGATAACATTCAAATGAACTTGCAGAGAATAACAGCTTGTTTCTGCATGTGCATTTCTTCAAAAGTGACTGCATCTTCTTATCCTTACCTTAAAAATAAACCTGTTTCTTTGACAGATTTATGTGGAAAATAGATTCTTAGCTAGTTATGAGTAACATAAAATAGTTTGAGTGGGGTCCTATAAGAATAAAGATGAAACAACAGATTTCTAAAAGGAATATGTTCTTCCCATTGGGAGGCTTAGAGCGGCTATTGCTATATTTGTGCAATGGCAATTATACCTTCTTTGCTGATATGTATATTCAGTCTGAAATAGCAACAATTGTTGTGGAGATTGGCACCCATAGACACTGTCCCTTAAAGTACCATAACTCCTTATAGACTAGTATGTTACAGCTGTGGACAGAACTGCAATTTGTTTTTTTATGTTACCATGAGGCATAATTCCTTTTTTGCCACTTTCTGTCTGTAGGAACTTAAAGTATGTGTTTTGTTGTATCCAACTTTGTGCCTTGTGCTGCTTAGAATAGCTGGGTTTCCATTCTTCCTAATGCATAGTTCCGTCCGACAAAAGCTTAGATTTATTCATAATGCTACATCTTGTGCTTTTCCTTTCGGAAACATGTAGTGAAATTCAGGAGTGTGTTGATAGTTCTGTTCAGTCAAATACAGTAGTCCCTCATGACCTTTCTGTGCTTGTCAAGATCATGGCTGGGTCCTGCATGTTAAGAATTGTGAAGTGTTTTAGAACAGATGATGAAGCTATCCTCAGGCACATGGACTCCAAATGCTGCTTCTGAAACTTGCATGACAAACTTTTTAGGGAGTAGTGTGTGTGTTTCTCTTTACTTTGAGATCACTGCTAGGCTAGTGCATGGGATGTGGCATACAATCTGCAGCAATGTTACACACTCAGGTATATAATCTAATCGCCCAATGGCACCTTAGACCTAGGTTACAGTAGCCACAATGGAATGTCTTGGCACCGCCCCCCACTCCAAAATCATGATGGTGATGATTAATTCCATTTCTATACCACTTTATATTGTAAAGAACAAATCTCAAAGTGGTTTACAACACATTAAAACGTCAAATAAAACAATCCAGAATAAATCAAATTCAAGCTTGAAATAAAATATTTCAGATCCTTCTCAAAGTGACATTTTGCTTTCCCCAATCACCAACCTGGCATTAAGAGATCTGTGTGACAGCAGTTGGACCCGTACCAGTCACAAAATGTGCCTGGCGCTTGGCTAATTTCTGACATGGATCTGCAGGTGGTAACGGAAGGATAGTAGCATGGTCATATTTTGCTATAGGATTCAAAAACTGCAATCCAAGCTTGTTTAAAACATCCTTTAAGAAGATACGGGGCGTGATGATTCTAATGCAAGATTGCTTTGTCTCTTTTTCCTCCAGAGTTTTCTGTGTGGCAGATACATTTGTTAACCCTGGCGTTAACAGAAGGAGAAGATGAAAGATATCGATCTAGGAAAAGAATATGTTATACCCAGTCCTGGGTATAGAAATGTGAGGGAGAGAGGCAGCCCAGGCCATCATGAAGAACAAGACGGGCTGAATTACCAGCAAGCCAAACACAAGGTCAGGAGCTGTGATTTTTGTCTTTTGAGTGGCAGCTTTTGGAACTGTCTAGTTTAGCAGCTTTAATTTTATTACGTCAGCTTCATATTTATAATGAGAACATATGAGGAGCCTGTAGAGGTCCGGAGGGTGGCAATATGAGAAGAGGCTTTCTCTGTGGTGGGTTCCCACTTGTGGATTGTTTCCCCCAGGTAGGCTCACTTGGCACTTTTGTTACATATGTTTAGGCGCCAGGCGAAAACATTCCTCTTCTCTCGGGCCTTTGGCTAATTAAACCCATCTGTGGCCTTTTAAACTGGTGTGTTTATTGGTAATTTTTGTTACTATGTTATGTATTGTTGTGTTTTAATATTTTAAATTGCCATGTGATCCTCAGGTGAAGGGTGGTATAAAAACCACTGATTTTATTAAACCACTGATTTAATAAAAACAAACAAGCAAACAGAATTTCACAGTTGCTGTCACAGAAAATACTGTGTGCCAGATTCCAGTAGATTATGTGTCATGTAGTAAAGAGACCTGTGAAGAGGATACACTCACACAGATCATAGAATTATATAATTGTTTAAAACTTCCAAGGAAGGAGAGTCCTTGGATAGTAGAAACTTTCCCTGTAGTCTGCTTGAATGAAATTGTTGGTCGTCACTGGCTTATTTATATGCTATTATTATTGGTACTGGTGTATCCTTGCTGATGGATTTGCCTAGTAGAGTCAGATTTGTGTGGCAGCTGCTTTCATTAGTTTTCCCAACTCTTGTTACCCAAGATCTTAAATAGAGGTGTGGTAGATTGAACCTTGTATGTCTTGGTGCTGATGCTTCATCACCTGCTTTTTTTAAAGCAATGCACCCTTCTAATCATGCATGCACCTGTGGAATGTCAACCAGTTTGCTCTTGATGTGTGGCAGTCAAAGTAGTATGGGTTAATTCATAGACACCCTGCTTATTGCAGGTAGTTAGGCTGCTTTGGGGACATGGGTGGTGCTGTGGGTTAAACCACAGAGCCTAGGACTTGCCGATCAGAAGGTCGGTGGTTCGAATCCCTGCGACAGGGTGAGCTCCCGTTGCTCGGTCCCTGCTCCTGCCAACCTAGCAGTTTGAAAGCACATCAAAGTGCAAGTAGATAAATAGGTACCGCTCTGGTGGGAAGGTAAACGGCGTTTCTGTGCGCTGCTTTGGTTCGCCAGAAGCGGATTAGTCATGCTGGCCACATGACCCGGAAGCTGTATGCCGGCTCCCTCATCCAATAAAGCGAGATGAGCGCCGCAACCCCAGAGTCTGTCACGACTGGACCTAATGGTCAGGGGTCCCTTTACCTTTACCTAGGCTGCTTTGAGATGAGCATATTATTTAGTACCATGAGGATTTCAGTGAGTGTGGTTGTCCTTTCATATTCATAATTATAATGGTAATAGCAAGGGTTTGGAATCCATTTGTGTCCCATGAAGTGTTGAAGTTCTAATAGGCCTTTTGGTTTCTGCAGGCTGTATGTAGCCAGGGGATACTTTTACCTACTGAGGGATGGGTGATTTTTTGAGATCTTCTGTGAAAAGTGCTGGTAAAATGGAAAATCCTTCTTCCTGGGGAAACCCAGCCAGATAGGCAGGGTATAAATAATAAAATTATTATTAAAATTATTAATACTTATTAGAAAAAAGTTCATGATGCAATCATAAGAAAACCAAATTTAACCAGTGAACACTCTTGGCTAATTGTGATTTAGGGGTAGTTTATTCAATGAGAAGAATCAGATTTCATGCAAACAGCCATGCATTTCATAGATCATATTAGTGCTGACTCTTCATTGTACACATTTTATGAAATTCTAGCCCTTGCCTTAAAAAAAAATCTGCATCTTAATTAGGAAATAGGGTTTTACATAAATAATAAAATTGCCCCGGAAATTGTCTGCTGTCATTCTGCTGCTCTACCGCTGTTCTTGCAGTGTGTGCAGCCTAGGTTGGGGGGGAAATCCAATTATTTTTTTAAAGTGTGGGAGGCCTAGTAGTAATTTTGACAGAGACGGATACTTTGCTTTGCAACCAGATGCATAAACAACAGCAACAAACCAATACTCTGGGAAACTTTGGAAAAGGGTAATGTTAACAGAAAACAGCTTATGATTGCATAACATGATTGGCATGTTGCTTACCTAATTTTTACTTTTTACCTTACCTAGTTATGGCTGCTCTGTGCATGAGAATTCCTATTTTTATATGATAGAAAATACTATACCCAAACACATTGAGTCTTGTTAGTGGGAGCCCTCCTGCGCCCCAGCTGAGCCATAGAAAAAGGCTGTGTTGTCCCAGCCTGCTAGGTGCTGGGGTGAAACCGCCTCAGCTCTTGTGGCAATTTCACCCAGGGCCTTGCAGGCTGAGGCCAATGCAGCTTGTTTTTTCAATATTGCGGTATATCACCAGACCAGTGTTTGGCTGGTGATACACTGCCATTGTTGTAAACAAAAATTGCCCCTTTCCTTTATGGGGTATTCAAGAGCCCATATAGAGTCCTTACATAGGTTCCCTATTGGTAGGAGAAGATAACAGAGGCCAGCCAGAGAATATTGAGAAGCAAAGCAGCTAGTAAGCTTGATCTTTATTGATCTGTTGCAACAGGGTGCTCCCCTCACCCGCAGGAGAGAGGAGGAACCCAGGAAAATGGCGCGCAAAGCCTTATAAAGACTTTTGAAATCGCCACCCTTTAGATCAAGACCACCCCCAAAAACATCATACATACATCACAGAAGAGGTGTAACCTAAGACCACCCCTCAGATACATCACACCTACATCACCAAAAAGTCGGTCTTAAAACAGAAATTTGAATGTTGTTTTTCTCCTGTCGTTGTTTATCTCCTGTCTGGCAGGTTACTTGATTGGATTTCCTGGGTAGCCTGGCCAGTCTTTTCTAATGATAAATACTTAGTTCCTGGGCTATGTCACAGGCTCACATCCTATTCATATTTTAAATGTGCCCTTAGGACAGGATTTGTGAGGAAAGAGACAATGGGGAGGTTTCCCACTTTGACCTTGCAGAGAAAACATTTGCTCAGTTTAGGAATCAAAATGGTTCCAGGTCGGTCTTCCTGTGCTGATCTATGTACATGATTGGTTAGTACATTTATGAACATTTCCATATATCTAAGACCATAAAATTCCTATCACACCATGTGGAAATTCTGAATATGTTTGAAATGTTGAATATTGCCCAGCCCTATAACACTCTTACTGTGATGTGAACTGAGCCAGGGCTGCATCTTCTTTTTTGTTGCATCTGATGAAGATGCAGCTCTGTCCCATAAAAGCTTATGCTGCAATATATATGGTGCTTTTGTGCTGCTGCTCCTGCCCCCAAATGAAGGAATGTGTTCAAGTGAGTTAATGGAAAACTCCCCCTGCCATTGTTTTTTTAAGCAGGTGCCCCATAAGAGCTTGGAACCTCAAAGACTGCGCTGTGGGCCATAGTTTCAAGTGCAGTGTCAGCTCTTAGCTTCTCCTTAATGCTATAGGCTTCCTGCTGTTGTTTGTGACTCAGCAGAATATTGCTCTCATTGTTAGGGGAGGTTAGAATGCCTGTGTTCAAATGCTGGTGGTGACCTTTCACTAAGCTGGTTCCACGGGTGAAATCCAGAATCCAATAGTAGCACTTAACTGGCACATTTCTGGTGACAACAGTGTTTCTATAGGCAGGCATCATTCTCTTTAAACTACAAGGATTTGAGAGCATTGCAGCCACTGTAGTCTGATAGCTCTTCAGATTGGTTTATGTCCTAGCTTGGGTTTATGCATTGTGTAACATTCTCAGCAAAGAAGCTTGAAGCAGCTAGGGGTAGTTGCCTGTGGACTGTGCAGCTAATGTAGCATATTTTTAATGTTCTCTGCTCTCCTTGAAGGCTTTCTTTATCATAATCTGGCCAATTGAACGTGGGTCTGTTAAGTATCTGCGAACAATGTTTGTGAAATTGTGGAGGAAAGAGTTTAAAAAGGTGTCGAAAGCATGGATAATACAATATCCATTTCTGGATACATACATCAAGAGAGCTGCAATTGTGTTGCAAAAATGGGCTGAGCCAAACATTTTTCAGAGTCAGAATTAGGGGGTTGGTATCCAACAGGGCTTCCCCTTCTTTCTTCTGTGTCCTCCTCCCTATTTGCTCCAGAGCATCTCCCAGCATTTTGGAGCCAATTTTGCGGGTGTGTGAGGGCATCAGAGGAGACCGAGTTTCTTTGGATTTACACTGATCTGGGGCTATTTTTTACTCCCCTTCAACTAACTGCCTTGCCACTCAACCCAGAACAGAGAGTTTTGTGGCCCTGTTAAAGTTTAAAAAGTGAAAGGATTATCCAGTGGAGTGGGAGGAAATATCCTCTTGGTATCAGCAATGAAATTTATAAATTTAGCTGGTCTGCTTGTGTCCTTTCCACTTCACAGTATAGGCTACACAGCCTTTTGTCATCATTCATGCTTGGAAAAAGTGTTGGGCCATGACAGTATGCTCTCCCACACTTTATGTTCCTTGTGTTCAGAATGATTCACAAGTAGCATTTTCTTGCCTGAAACAAGACAGGAAATCAGTCTTGCTATAACCTGCTATTATCCTGGAGTTTTCATTTGAGCTCTCCAAGTCTGTGCAGCAACAGGAAAAAAGAGGCTGATCCACATCATGAAATATTAGAAAAGAGATTGAAAACATAGTATCATAATGCTGTCTTATAAATCTGGGGAATGCTGTCTCTCGAATACTGTGTATACTTCTGATGGTCCTAATTAATTATGTTGGTTCTAAATACTGTATTTCCCACACCTGTCCATTTTCCATTGGGGTACCTTATTACCATCTTCTTTCCCCATGATGTTTGCAGTTCGGTATATAAAACTTACAAAGCTATTCTTATAGAATTATTTTTATTCCTACCCTCACACAACACTTGACCTTCTGTTTTCAGTTTTCTATTGTGTTAGACTCTTGATAAATAAAACTGCAGCGTGAGAGGCAGCTTCATGCCCCCCACATGGCAATGCCATATAATCACTGGCTTGCCTCTGCTTCATAGCACTCCTGGAGCTTGCTCTTACCGTTGCAATTTCTGTCATCTGCCTAGCCTCCCCTTCAAAGCTATCCTGTTAACTCCTTAACAATATATATCTAAGTTCCTCTTTTCTTGCAGAACTATTGTTCATGCCCTCTTCTTTTTGAGGGTGTTTGATCTGTACTTGCCTCCTCTTTTCTCCTCCTAGCTGTGCCAGGCAGCCACTAGGCGGGTCTTGTTGTTTTCTGTCATTGCAATTCAGGCCCCTCCTGTGTCCTTGCAGCCTAGCCTTCAGATGCCCTTGGTGGACAGAAGGCATTTCTGCATCCCATGGAGTAGACATGGGAAATGTTGCAATAGGGCGGCCTTGCACATTCTTTCTTTTAATTTTTTTAAAAACCAAACCCGAAACTTGGCTGTGGCCCTCGTTGAAAAACAAAAGTATTAAATTGTCACTTGAAATAATGAAGGGCCTTGCTGGAAGGATAAAAGACATGTAGAAACGAAGTTGCTGAAGTGATCAAACTCTTGCTATTCTTTCCTCCAGGCTACATGTTTTTTGAAATTTATTGCAACTAAGCCTTTTTAACACCTTGCTTGGCAAGGAAGTCCACAAATTGCACAGTGTGAGGAGAGACTGTGCAAGGAACACATTATGTAAATGTGCTGAATTGAGTAACTATTTGTGAGAGTTGTATTCATATTTTATGTCAGTGATTTTAGGGGAGCATGTTGCTGAAGAACCCTAGAAGTTTTGGTTATGTTAGGCAAATATTTAAACTAGGTTAAAATGATGGAGCTTTGCATAAGGATGTGACAGTCTCTTTACTGCAGTCTTCCTCAACCTGGTGCCCATCAGATGTTTTGGGCTACAACTCTTATCAGCTCCAGCCAGCATGGCCAGCGGTTAGGCATGAAGGGAGCTGTAGTTCGAAGCATCTGGAGGGCAGGATGTTGTGGGAGGCTGCATGAATGTGTTGCTCGCTGCTGTCTTGACTTCTCAATAATTAGAGGACCCAAATACTCCTAGAGTTGTGATACCTTGTGTACTATGACCCCAACCCCTGATCTGGGAAGAACAGCCCTGCATAACATTATTGATTGTTAAATTTCACTGTGCTTCTGGCAGACGCATTGCTGTTTTTTTTCATTATTCTTAACTGCAGGGACAAATAGTGAGCCAGAAACTTAATTGTGTGACTGTAGAAGTGCAAATAAATTGGTACTTAATCCAGTTTGGTGAAGCTCCTGCTAATTCTCTGCAAACAAGGAGTAAAATGGACTGGATTCTCTGTACTATGGCTGATGAAAACTAAATATTCAGAAAAGATTGTAATGTTCTCTTTGAGTTGCATTTCATAAAAAAATATCAGTAGAGCTTTTGGATTACACAGCTAAGTAATTCAGGGAGGAAATGCAAGTTGCTCTTGTGGGCAGCCAAAACTCTGTTCTTAGAGTGTATTAAGTTAATTGTAGAAATAATGTAATAATTAAACAAACAATGCATAATTCAGTCTTGTGAGCAACTATGAGGGCACTAAAGCGCTAGCTGCAGCTGTACCCTTCCATAATGCAAAGTCCTTGTAAAATAATTTTTTAAAGATAGATTGTGGTTTCTTTCCACCACCATCCAGAGATTATACATTGCAATATATATGTGTGTCCAAACACTAAGTTGTTGTTAATCTTAATCAAAGTTTGCTAAGACCGTTACTTAATGGTTTGGAGTTGTCTTGTTTCAGCAAACCATAAGTTAACGACAGTTTATGTGGTTCTAGGTAGCAAGATGTGGGTAATCTTAAAGGGTTATGGGGGCAGGGCTAGGAGCATAAGAGCCCAGGGTTGCAGGTTCTGAATATTTTTACAGTGCAAATACATGCTTAGGAGGTGCATGCCATTTATACACTTTAAAATGGAAGAATTGCAGGGGTAGATGCTCTTTTTCTGCATGGTTCCCCACCCGCTCCACCGTGGCTTAAAGACCAAAGGAACACTGTTCATACCTGCATTAATGGCCTGTGACGCCTTGAAGTAAGGATGAGAAATGCGCTTGTAGCTGTGTAGTAATTGTGCATTACGCTGTCGTGGCCCAGAAATGTTTAAGGATTGATGTAGTACTTCTAGGTAGAAGGGCTCCTTTACATTATTTTAGGCTCTTTGTTAGTTGACTTTGTGACATGACTGGGGGAATTAATTTATTTTATTTATTAAAGTACTGTACAGTCGTACCTTGGATCTCAAACACCTTGGCTCCTGAAGAAATCGGCTCCCAAACGGTCGAAACCTGAAAGTGAGTGTTCTGGTTTTTGAATGATTTTCGGAAGCTGAAAGGCCGGAGCAGCTTCTGATTGGCTGCAGGATGCTCCTGCAGCCAATTGGAAGCCACGCCTTGGTTTTCAAATGGTTCTGGAAGTCGAACAGACTCCCGGAACGCATGCTGTTCGAGAACCAAGGTACGACTGTATTTACATACCACCTATTGGGGAATCTCAGGGCAGTTTAGAACAAGATAAGAAAATATACTAACATTAAAATACAGTATACAATAAAATACAGGCATACAATAAAAATATTGTTTCACGCCACCCCAATCTCCAAGCATTGTAAGATTCCAGGGGTTCCAGGTGCTTACCCAGAGTTCATGTTTTCTTCAGAATGAGACACAGTGGAGTCTTTATGATATATGGTTTATTTACACATATATACAACACACACACATACACACACACACGTATATGTACATATGTATATGCATATACGTACACACACACATACACACATACCCCAAGGGAACATCTTTGGGAGAAAAAAAACTAAGGAGTAAACCCTACACAGATCCATTTTAATTTGTTGGAAGCTGCCCATAGAGGTTGGGGCAACCCAGTCAGCTGGGTGGCATATAAATAATGAATTATTATTACCGCTACTACTATTACTGCCACCAGTCTCTGCAGCCACAGCAAGCGTTATGATTCTTCATTGGTTTGGCTTCAGCCCCAGAGGCGCACTCCATTGTCTCTTGAGACAGGTGATTGTCAACAATACAAGCTGATCCTATGACTGAGGGGTTCACAGCATTAACACCCTAAGAGGATATTGCTTCTCCCATCACCACAGCCTTAGATTCCAGGAGAAGTCAGACATGCCCCCCCTCTCTCTCTGACTTTCCAGAGAGCTTTTGCTTCCAGATTATAGCTCACATAATTCAACAGTCAACTCTGGCCTTTTGTGTTTCTAACTCACAAACAGTTGAGGAAGAGAAGCCCACGCACTTGCTCTCTGGCATGGAGCCACTCCCTATGTTCCCTTAAAGGACCCATATTTGGTGAGCCATTATCCCAGACCAGGCAATACATGGATTAACTTAACTACTTTGTTGTTGGCGTCAGTCTGTCTTGAAAGACAATGGAGTGTGCCTCTGGGGGTGAAGTCAGACTGCTGCATTGGCAACACCATAGTGACCTCCCCAGGGCAGCAGCATGGACAGTGTGTGTTTGGAGGTCCTGGGCTGGCCAGACCAATTACCCCTCTCTTGGCTTTGCTGATGTGGTCCAAAGGAAAGTAGAGCAATACGTTTGACACCAGCTGGGTTGCAGGAGTTGCATTTAAGGCATACAGTGGTACCTCGGGATGCGAACGGGATCCATTCCGGAGCCCCGTTCGCATCCTGAACAGAACGTAAGACGCGATGGTGCGTCTGCGTGTGTGCTGGTCACGTTTTGTCGCTTCTGCACATGCACGTAATGTCATTTTGAGCATCTGCGCATGCGCGAGTGGCAAAACCCAGAAGTAACGCACTCCATTACTTCTGGGTTGCTGCGGAGTGCAACCTGAAAGCGCTCAACCTGAAGCACATTAAACCTGAGGTATGACTGTATAAGGCACTATCCAACCATCTTAGGGTTCCTTCATAGGGATTTTTTTTTTAAAAAAAACCTTCCTAAAAAACCCTGTAAACCAGTTAGAGGTGCTTGCAGCTTTCTCTTATCTGCTTCAGTCATTGAAATGAAATATATACTGTAATGTATTTTTTCTTTCCGGAAGCAATACCTGTTTAGGTTAGCTAAGGTTAACCACCTGTACCTCCACTTTTCTCTTATGCTGAGCTACATGTATACAGTATAGTATGTTACTGGCTGTTTTATTTCATGAGCTCTCTCTCTCTCTCTCTCTCTCTCTCTCTCTTTTCACCACCTTCTTAGTATGGTTTCAGAAAATGAACAGCTATAAAGGCCTTGTGATTTTCAAATCACATGTAATAGCTTCGTGTGTGGGATTATAGAGGATGATAGGATTTTCAATTACTGTGTCTCGTGGGAGCTCTGAGGCAAACTGGAGAAGGTTTTTGAAAAGTTAATCAGGGCTAGAGTAATTCACTTGAGGCTATGCTATTGCAAGTCACATTTGTGTCTCGACTGGGCTACAAGATGAGGATACAAAATAACATCTTCGTTATGTGCTAGGGAGGCTGGTGCTTTGAGCAGAGCAGTGGCCAGGAAAAATTCAAATACTTGCCATGTTACTGAGTGAAGAGGCAGAGTTATTCTTCTGAAGAAAAGAATGGCATGTTCTGACACTTTAACTCTCTTCAGCTCAGTTTGTATTCTGTACCACATGGGCTTCCATAGGCACTAGTCAAAGGTTGTGTCATACACCACCAATTGTTTAATTATATATTGGAGATTAGATTATACTATTATTCTGTTAGATTCTCCTGTCTGTAAAAAGTCATTAAGTCATCTGTCTTGTAAGAAAGTAAAATTATGAAGCACATGTTTAAAGTACATTATTTAAAAAAGAATCTGTAAAGTATTGGGTATTCTTGCTGCTAGCAGCTTCATGTGGTATTTTAGCTTTGTGGCATTCTTGTAAGTTAATTAGTGACTTGCCCAATCCTACTTCAAGAATCAGTGGGCTGGGTTTCCTACATCCTAAGTGAACACTCCTCTTTCTGTCACACGTATGATATCTACATATTCCCCTGCTTGAAAAGGTGAGTTTTGATAAACTAAAATAACCTGACAATTGGTGTTTGCTAGTTAATTTCAGGAGTGGTGTTCTAGGCCAAGGAACAATAACAGCTGGACTTAACTGCCTTATTAAGGGCATCCTTTGTTGCTAGGCCTAACTTGACTACCCTAATACAGTATAGACTATGTAATGCAGCTCTTGGTTTGTGATTGTTTATGTAGAGAGGATACAGTTTCTGGGCTCCAGAGCTTGGTAGTACAGTGGTGCCCCGCAAGACGAACGCCTCGCAAGACGGAAAACCCGCTAGACCGAGAGGGTTTTCCGTTTTGGAGGCGCTTCGCAAAACAAATTTCCCTATGGGCTTGCTTCGCAAGACGAAAATGTCTTGCGAGTTCCTGCGGGTTTTTTTCCCCTTTCCCCCCCTTTTCCTAAGCCGCTAAGCCGCTTATCAGCTGATCCGCTGATAAGCCGCTTAACAGCTGATCGCTAAAAGCCGCTAGCACTAATCCTCTAAGCTGTCAATGGGCTTGCTTCGCAAGACGAAAAAACCGCTATACGAAGAGCCTCACGGAACGGATTAATTTCGTCTTGCGAGGCACCACTGTATATGCAATAACTTCTCTTTCCTTTTGAAGAATAAATACTTTTTTCCAAGTTGCATGCAGGTAGGAAGGAATTGTTGTTTCTTTAAGAGTCATGTCAGCTATGACTTTTGTAGGACAAATTGACAAAGTTATAGCAACTTTGGTGTGTACATAGCAAATGTCTCTCTCCTAATGAGCAATCAGAATTTCTCCTGATTGGAGGATTTGGAATTGTTTGAGAAATGAAGTGAAAGCTTTTTGTTATTTTGAACTCCCTGATGAATTGGGGTTGGCAAAGATCAATGAAATGGGTTTGCATGACACAGAATATCCTTTTCAAATTATCCAAAGCAAGCAAGTTAGAAATTCATTTTTGAAAAGCTGCTCTGGGGTGGGTGGAGAAACCACATTAATTTGCAGCTTTAACTAAATGGTGTCGCACCTGTTTCATCCAGTGTTTTGAAATTATTAACTTTGGTTGCTAACAGGATCTTGTGAAAACTGTTCTGGGTGTATGCGCAGGGTGTTGCCAAAAAGAAACAAATCAGATATAGCAATGTACCAGATGAGAACTATTTTCATCAGTCAGGAAAGGCAGGCAAGGAAGGATGGGTCTATCAGTGGCTATTAACCATAACAGCAAAATGGAACTTCAATTTTCAGACGCATGCAACAGGAGTGAGTAAGGTCAAGGAAAAATCCTGGCAGGACATATAGAAGTCCTGGCTCCAGCTTGCTGGAAGCACCACAAAATACCTTGTTAGTTTCTTATCCTAGAACTGGCATTGCCTTTTCTTAATGCTCTATAAATTCTCTAATAATAATAATAATAATAATAATAATAATAATAATAATAATAGTAGTAGTAGTAGTAGTAGTTATGGTATCTCCCCCTGGAAAGCTGGAATTCTGTAGATTCTACATATGCCACTGGATTAGGTGGTGGAGGGCTGTGTTGTAGCTATGTAGATTTCAATTCCCCAGGCAATATGGTGCCCCATGACTCAGACCCGTAGGAGAAATGTCACTTGAGGGATTATAATTTAAATGCAAACTACTGGTGGTCTTCAGAGCGTTTCTCTGAGGGATATGATGCAGTCTGCCAGTCACCAGATATTCAGTCAGAGGAGAAGATAAAAGATGATCTGATGCCATTCCCTCCAGCAAAGAGCAATCCTGTGGTTTTCCTGTTGTAGATGGGAACGCACTAGCCCCCATCAAGCAGGGCCGTGGAATTGCTTGGAATACAGGAAGCTGACAGATATAGGTTCAAACCTCTGGCCCATCTAGTTCAGCATTGTCAGCACTGACTGGCAGTGCCTAGCCATGGTTTCTAGATGGAGTCTTTCCCACTTTTACCTGGAGGTGTCAGAGATTGAAGTGGGATATGCAAAGTATGTGCTCTGCCATTCTGCTAGGATCCTTAAGATATGAAATGGACTGAGGCAGAAATAATGCTTTTTTATCCAATTTATTTGCATTCTGTTTTTTCCTGTCAAGCCGTTTGAATTCCAAGATGCATTGGAAACAGCTGCTCGGGCAGAAGGTCTTCCATTAGATGTCCCAACAAATTCTCACTTGGGCGTGTTGGATAAGGGCCATCACAGAGGAAAATATCACCATGGCTTGAACTTGATGAAACCTATCCGGACTACTTCAAAGTAAGACTTTGTGTATTAAACTACAGACACAACTGATCTGAAAATAGAAGTGTTTAGAGGTGATAGAAGCATGCTTGTTGGAAAAATAGCAACTTTGATTTTAAAAAGTGAGTTCCCACTCATACAGCTAAGCTTGCTAAGAAAAAGTGGCAGCCACCATCTTGAATAATTAAAGGTCTTATTCTGAAAGCTGTAATGTGTTTTATGCTTTTGGTTTTGTTATAATATCTCTTTTCCTCTAATTATAGACATCGACATCCAATAGACAATGCCGGACTTTTCTCCTATTTGACGTTCTCTTGGCTTACTCCTCTGGCACGAACAGCCTATAAGAAAGGAGAACTGTTCACAGAAGATGTATGGTCCTTATCAACCCATGAGTCATCAGAGGTTAACTGCAGAAGGTATGTTTTTGCTATGTTGTCTCAAAAAGATTTGCCTTCCTTGGGATAGCCTACTGTAAGATGTTGTGTCAGGTGATGATTGAAGGCTGTTCTGGCTACTTCTTTCTGGAAATTTCTCCTATCTGTTTTCTTTATCTTTTCCCTTGCCGTCAGAAATGAACTGAAGACCATCTAATTAAGGGCTATGCCAGTGGCTCCCCTTTGGATCTTCTTCTTTCTCCTTCTTTCTTTATTAAAAATTTCCCACTCTTGTCCCATTTAGTTCATGTTATTTGATGTTGAAGAAAATGGAGGTGAGATTCCTTACATCTGTATTTTGTGTTGTTCCAGGCTGGAAAGATTGTGGCAGCGAGAACTGCATGAACGTGGGCCAGATGACGCCTCCCTCCGAAGGGTCGTATGGGTCTTCTGTCGCACCAGGCTCATCATTTCCATAGTGTGCTTGATGGTCACACAACTTGCTGGCTTCAGTGGACCAGTAAGTACTATCCATCCTTTGTCTAACATCCAGAGTGGGCTCCATCCCATGGCCAGTGCTAATGTATTCCAAGTTCTTGCAGAGGATCTTCGAAATGTTTTGATTAGTTAGAAATATGCCTTGCAGTTTGCAGAAAATGAATAAGTCTTTTCAGAATGCTGCGGGAATCTTAAAGCTTTCAAACTGTTCTGTGTGTATGTGGCGGTTTTTATTGTTTGTACCAGGTGGCTGGATACGGGAGGGTGATGAATTTTGGGGGAAATCAGCAAAGCAGTCCTTTGTTAGGTCACTTGCTTTGAGTGCTCTCTGCAATAAATGGAATGGAGTGCTGGTACTAAATCACTTCTTAAGATCTGTAGGAAACAGGGCTCAGAGGATTCTGCAGAGCTAGTGTTGTTCGACTTCTTTGAAAAGGCAATCGGATAGGTTATCCTTCTGGTGGCGTGATTGGAAGACTGTAGCTGCTACTTGTAGGTGGTAATGAAGATGCAGCATGTAGGACTTGACATTCACAGCATTTTTTTTTGTCGCCTGTTTGTTGCACGTGCTGTGCAAGATTTACTCTTTAACATCTTGACTAAATCTATTCTCTACAAATTTCCCTTGAGGAGTAGGAGCAGTGTTATTGCTTGTAGTACACATTTCAGTGTGCTGTTAAGCGGGATGGTTCAATGCTTGGGTAAGTACAGCTGAGGTTAATGTTAAAAACAGTCTTGTCTTTTGTCTCTCTCTCTTTAAAAATTTCCAAACCCCACTCATTTTCTTAAATCTCGAAAGTTTTCTTGCGTTCCTTGTTAAGAAGGGAATAAGTAGTTTTTCTTGGTTTTCTTTGTTCTGTTTTGTTTGTTAATAGCTGGTGGTGGAACTTTGAATCACTTGCAAGTGGCTTTATTTGATAATGCTTTTAATTGCCAGTAAGAATGAGGTTTAATCAGAACAAGCTTCCCCCAAGAAGAGCTTCTGTCATTGTTTCACTACAGGGACCTGTGGATGCTCTTACCTCTAGCATAGAGTCGGTAGCAGAGTTGCCCCTTATGTCTTTGGACTACATGATTCCAATCTATCAAACCCAAACTGCAAGACAGGAAGGAACTGAATAGAATATACTCTGTGCTGGATTAGGATGTACCTAATCTGTGCACATCCTCCATTACTCAGTAACCTGTGTTCTCTGAATGAAGAACTCTATTAATTGTTTTTGTTGTCTGGAACAAGAGAGGAATCCTTACTACCTCACTACTTTGAAACCTAATTGCTGTTCATGCTGAAATATCAGTGTTTTTTGTTTTTTTGTTTTTAAATCTTTTCGTGTGAGAGTGGTGCTTGAAAACAGAGCACCCAAATTACCCTTTTGTATTGCTAAGTAAAATGAGCCATTTTTGCAAATTGCCATTCTCAGGAGTAAACATGGTATGCTAATGGGAAGCAGCAGTTCTTAAAATTCTTAAACATAGAGGTGTTACTGTCCATAAGTTCCTTGTATATCCAGATGTGCAATAGTCTGCCCCCCTCCCCCTTTAAAGTATATTTTGTAAAAATTTCTTTCCTGGCACTGTTTTCAGACTCATGTTAACCCTTCATCCAGTTGAGGCAACATGGGTTTGTCTAATGCCTGTAGAGCTCAGAACGAGATGTAACTTTTAAAAATATGTTCTATTGTGGGGGCTGCTAAGCATTTCATGTTCAGGTTTGCTCAGTCCTGCCAAAGGTATTAAATTTGGGTTTGGATGATGCTCAAAAGCAGCTTTTTCTCTTTGGAAGAACAGCAAAAGTTCCTGTTGCAGTGAAGTGCAGTTTGATTCCTCATTTAGTTTTTGAAGAAGGTGTATTGTGGGGTGTGGGGAGAGGGGTTGGTTGGAAGGGGGAGCTATTTGAGGTAAGCCTCCAACTCTTCCAGTTCAACTCCAGCCACAGCTTCCTTTGTGCTGTAAAAGCTGGATGCAGCTGGGGGGGATTTTTCTCTGTAGTGGAACCAATGACAGAAGCTGTTCTTTAGAATTTCCAGGATGGCTGTATTCTGCGATCAGAATGAGACAGTCAAGCTGGGCAGAATCCAACGCCAAGATGAAAGGTAAGGTGACGTTTATTCATGGGAATGCTTAAGATAGTCAGGCAGCTAAGGGCAGCTATTTCCATGATAGTTTTCAGAAGTAATTTCCCATACCTCTGCTAGTTTTGGTAGCTATAATTTTTGTACAGTTTTATATGATGGTATTCTCTTCATTGCTTTAACCAAAAACAATGTTATAAGATTGAAAATGTTGTCATTTCCCCTCTTAATATTGCTATAACAACTTTCTTCAAATCTTAAAAAAGTGTAAGCAACCTTTCTTATTATACACTGGAGTTTCTGATTTCGTGTGCAGTAAAAAGGAACACTCTAAATTAGAGAAGAAGAGAATTCCTTCTGATGTTGCACATGCTCTGCTAGAGACTTTTCCCCCTGTACCACACCTGTCAGTGTGTTGTAAGGTTTTGGCTCAGGAGTTATTGGCTCTTCCACTGACTCAGCTGCCTTTGTAGGATTGAATGCTAGGAAAGAACCAAATACCTTCTTGCTTAAGTAACACCAAGCCAGCTGCATAGCCTGCTATGTCTTGAACATGAAGGATGTAAAGCAAGGCCAATGGAGGAGAAAGCTGGCTTACATAACCTTGAAACATGAGCTGTTGCACTTTGATCAGGAATTTGTATAAGGCTCTCTTTTTGTGCTTTTAATGGTCACTTTGGGAACATGATGGACACCTGGCTCTTAACATGTGCACATGGAAGTGCATGGGAGAAATGCTATACAGTTGAGTTCTCAATTATGACATTCAGAGTTGACTACCTCAGGACTCACGTGCTTGTTCTGCCTCCATTTTTTAATCTGTCACTTGATGCTGGGCTTTAGCAGCTATTACCTTTGCTTGAAGCAGTGTGCGTTCGTTTCCCATCCATTCTTGTGTTGCACAGAACTCTGATTTGCAAACCTTAGTTTAGTCAAGAGGACTTCCTGCGGACTCTGAAAGCCTTCCCAAACCGCTGCCTTGGTTTCAGATTTTTGTGGTTGGCAAAGGTACTTCAGCTCTGATTAAAGAACCCTAAACGCCAGCACCTGTAGGCATCGTTGAAAAAGTCCAACTGGGAAGCCTTATTGTAGTAGAGGTCTGTTAAACCAATCACGAAAGCCCACCTGGCCTTGGAAGTCTTCCTGACTAGCCGCACAAGTTTCGCTCTTCCTCGGACTTTGTGAACAAATACCGGCTCTGCTTTTTCATGTATCGTTTGAATTCTGTGTGTATGTGAAGTTTTAACTTGGTTTTGTGTCGGAAGCCAGACTGTATGTTGGATTCAGGCCTTGTATAACTTTTCCTTGTGTGTGCAGATTTGTATGTTTTCCACAGCACCTTTCTTTTCTTTTCTTTTGTACAGTGTTTGTGAGATGTTTTTATCCATTTTAATATGGTGGCACTTTACAAAATAATAATAAAGTTACTGCTTCCATTTATTAGTACTTAATATTGCGATGAACGTGAGTTGTGTACTGCACTGTGCCCCTTGGTCAGCACACGCGATGGGGGACTCGTGCTTTGGTGCTGTTTCCCTCTCTCTTTGCAGGTGGTGTTTGAAATGTGATTGCCGAGGTAAAATTGTTTTTGTCTTTTGAGGGGGGAGGCCGGGGTGGAGTGGGAGAAGGGTTGCATTTTTTTTTTTTAATTGTTGCTATCGCCTTTTTTATTTTCTTGCTTGTCCTTTTCTTTACTATTAAACTGCTGATGTTTATTTTCAGGAATGTTTTGCAAAATGTCCTTCTCACACTCTTCCCCAGTTCAACTGTAGGTACATTTGTTCCTTTTTATCAAATAAGCACGTTTGAAACAAAGAAATAAAACAGGTCTTAATGTCATGTGTATATCTTTTATTTTTTATTTTTAAAAAAGATGTGCTCAGTTTTTGCATAAGTACAGATTACTATAAAGAATATGATGATGGATTGCTTTCAGCTAACTGACAGATTTATGTTAAGTTAGATTACCTCAAGGAGCAGGATTTTCTTATAAACCATTGAAAAATTCCAAATTATTTCACTTGCGGAATTTTGACTTTACTGCTTGTTTTCAGCATGGATTATTTAATAGCTGTGGTTCCAAAGACTTCTAATCAACAATACATGTTTCTTACTGGAAATGAAGTAGCTCCTTATTTCTAACTTAACATAAAACAATTAAATGGTTCCTCTGGCACATTGAGGTGTTCATGCATGTTTGCATTTCTCCCTGTAGGCCTTTGTTGTGAAACACCTCCTTGAATACACGCAGCAAACGGAGCCCAACCTGCAGTACAGCCTCTTGTTAGTTTTTGGCCTCTTAATGACAGAGATAGTGCGCTCCTGGTCCTTGGCTTTAACCTGGGCTTTAAATTACCGCACTGGGGTCAGACTGCGTGGAGCTATCCTTACCATGGCTTTTAAGAAAATACTCAAGCTGAAAAATATCAAGGAAAAGTCTTTGGGAGAGGTAGGCCGAGATGCATCCTTTTGCCATTGCAAAAAGCAAAAATACCGGGCGGTGGGAGAGAGGTGGGAGTGGGTGGTGTGGGAATGCCCCCACATACTCAGAGTAACCTGCAGTTCGAGTCAAGCAGATACAGCCCCCAGCTAGACAGTTAACTCAGGCAAGCAGTTTATGCAGAGGGCTCTGTGTGTTCCCTCCACAGCCTTAACCTGTCCCAAGTGCCTTCTGAAAACATGCTGTTTAGTCGTTATCTGAACTAGTCCTGGTTAAAGAAAAGCCAGGAAGGATAACAAGACTTCTGAAGGTGGGGAGCAAAAAATGGTCTGCTGTGCTTGCTTCAAGGAGTGTTTATCTGCAAGTGCCTTTGCTCTTGCATTTCATCTTAATTGGCTTGGCGTGGGGTAGGGGCAGACTTACCTGAAAGGCCAGCATCACCCATATGAATCTCTCCAAGCTATTTGGTTGGCCCTTTCTGGCCATACAATTGATGGATATCAAGTGCAGGGCTTCTTCTGCAGTGGTACTCAAATGTGGAATTCCCTTGCTGGGGAGTTTTCTTTCCCCACCTTTGGATTTGAACAGTCATTTGGAATTTCTTTCTTTCTTGCCGTATTGCTCCATAGCTGCCTTTTGGTGTTAAATTTTACTGACTGGTAGTTTTTAAAAACAAAATGAATTAAATTGTTGTTGTACACTGCTTTGAATGCACATGTGCAGAAAAGCTACCTGTAAATAATAGGAGTTAAATCTTCTGAGGATAATGTTCGTCTCTTCTCCCTGGTCATCTTTCATTTGCATTGTGTTTCAGCTCATAAACATGTGTTCTAATGATGGACAGAGAATGTATGAGGCAACAGCAGTGGGTAGCTTGTTGGCTGGAGGTCCTATCGTTGCTATTCTTGGCATGGTTTATAACGTCATCATACTGGGACCAACAGGTTTTTTGGGATCGGCAGTCTTCATTCTCTTCTACCCAGCAATGGTGAGTAGGTGCCTATCTGCCTATGAGCTGAAGGTGTATTTAGGAAGGAAAGGTCAAAAAGTCTGCTTCAATCAAATGTGATGCGTTTTTTTATATGAGTAGCACTTCCTTTGTGTAAAGGAAGAAGCTGCATGTTGGTGGTCGCATATGAAGGTCAAACACTGATCTTCTTTGCTAGATGATACACAGAAATAAGGATCAATTACAGTTGTGGTAAATCTGCAAAGAAGTCAACCACACAAATAGAAATGGCTCCCAATGCTTTTTGATGAAACTGTTTAGGGAAATGTCTGTAAAAACCATGAAGTCTAAAAACATACATTTTTTAAAAAATACCCCATGTAATATATTTCGTAAATACACACTATATAATGCTAATCATATTGCACACAGTACATCACATACAATATCTAAACAGTGTTTTAAAACTACTACAATGACTGACATATAAAAACGTAACCCAAAATTGTTTTCTAAAAAACCCCAGTCTTCTGAATAATATTACTGCATTTAGAAAGTTGTAGCTTTAAGCAAGAGAAATGAAATGTGGTTTGTTCGTGGCAGACTTTGTTATTTCCTTTTAATGCTCCCTGCCACTTATCCTGTGTCTGGATGCTTTCAGATAGCCTTCCTTCCTTCTTGGGCAACAAGACCCCTAGAGATGAGAAAACCACCATTAAGTCACCTTGCACAGCCCTGGTGAACTTCGATTAATATGTGTTGTTTGTTGTTAAAGGTGATCCTACTGTGTCTGCTCTTGGGTTTTATGGTGCTTCTTTTCATTGCAGATGTTTGCATCCCGCCTCACAGCTTATTTCAGAAGGCAGTGTGTGTCTGTAACCGATGAGCGTGTCCAGAAAATGAATGAAGTTCTTAATTACATTAAATTCATTAAAATGTATGCCTGGGTCAAAGCCTTCTCTCAGAATGTTCAAAGTGAGTGTCAGTTTCCTTTCTCTCCACCTCCCAACAATTTGGCAAGAAAGAGACCTTGCTAGATCATTTAGCACTCTGCTTCGGCTGAAACCTGGTCATGACACTGGAAACATCTTTCTTTCTCACTGTTGTTGAACTTGTATGGCTGCTTGTAATGCGAGAGCCAATCTGCATTCATGCTTGGGATTGCTAGTCTTAAAAATGACGCGCTCCAGTGCTGGGCATTTTAAAACCTAAAACATAGGCATATTATTTGTCTTTGGTATTAGTACTTGTCTATATCATCTTTTTGTTCCATGATAAGTTTAGTTCTGGAACATATCTGTGATGTCATGACTGAAAGTTCTCTAACTAACATGGAGAGCTTCATGCATGTGCTGCGTGTTCTGCTTGTCTCATGTGTTTTGCGGTTGTGTTCTCTATTCTCAGAAATCAGAGAGGAAGAACGCAAAATCTTGGAACGTGTTGGATATGTCCAGAGCATCACTGTAGGAGTGGCTCCCATAGTTGTAGTCATTGCCAGTGTGGTGACCTTCTCTGTTCATATGATCCTTGGCTATGATCTAACAGCAGCTCAGGTAATGTTAACTTCAGACATGGGAATGGGCAGGCTGGGTGGCTGAAATCATCCTTTACCTGCTTCTGGTCTGTGACGCTTCTTCCCATTGCCATTACATTGGGTGGAGAGAGCTTTCCTCCACCTTGGTAGTTGAAAAATCGGGGGTGAACAAATAAAAGCAATAATTACCAACTTTAGGATCCAACTTCTCCTATCCTCAAGGGCCTTGACAAAATTGTCTCCACCTGTCAGTGGAATGTCAGCAGTGCGGGTGCCACAAAGCACTTCAAAGTGGAGGTTATTTCACAGGTATGGGGCCACCACAGAAAAGGCCGTCACACGCACTTCTCTCTCTCTTCCCCCCCTTCATTAGGGGCTGGGGCTACAAGCAGGGTTTCTTTTGCTGATGTTAATGCTCAAGCAGGCTGATACAGGAGGAGGCATGCTTTTAAATATTGTGCTAAAAATTCTTCCATTTGTGTTTCAGGCTTTTACTGTGGTTACAGTATTCAACTCAATGACCTTTGCTCTGAAAGTCACACCTTTTTCTGTGAAGTCTCTTTCTGAAGCATCTGTTGCAGCTGACAGATTTAAGGTGAGCAGTCGCAACCTTGCTACTTTAGCTCCTTTCAGCCCAAGAAGGGTGTGATGTAGACATTATTGACTTCTCTTGAAATTGCAAGATTGGCCATTTTACTGTAATATACTGACTCAAATCTTAAAGTATGCACTTACCTCCATTGTAAAAAGTGAGTGTAGGATTGCATCCTTCTTAAGCATAAGCCTGTAGAGAAACATGGACAGCATGGGTTGGACTCGATGGCCCTTGTGGTCTCTTCCAACTCTATGATTCTATGTCATACATGCATTTTCAAATGTGAGGATTTCAGGCTACTGTAAGGAATATAGGTAACCATAATAAAGTTTATAGTATCAGTTGGTTGCTTAGAACAGTGACTTTCAATCTTCAGAAAACCATATCTGTTTCTTCTGTGGAATCCCTGTGAGTTGCAGGAGATTCTGTGGCTTATTTTAGGATGTTCAGTCCTTTGCAGTAGAGAGCTGTCCGGGCTGCTAGACCTCACCATTGTCCTGTGTGTGTTGAGAGTGCATATCAGAACACAACCAGGATGCACATTGCAGCTTGGATATACCACACCCTCCCCTTTTTCTCTGGGCTTCTAGGAGTTTTTGGCTGGAGCCCAGCTCTTTCCCCAAAGCCAAAGCCATTTTACATATGTATGTATATATACATTTTGTATGCATAAATGGCTCTTGGATCTTTAAGCTACTGCCACTTGAACATTCAGAAATTCCTCAAGCAAGCTAGCGATTTAGCCCATTTTAATCATTTTTAATTATTTGAGAGAGCAGCAGCAGAATCATTACAAAAAGATACAAAGAGGAATCAACTGAGTTTTGCTCAGAGTAGAGTAGACCTAATTTAGTAGTCCAGTGCAATTCCCATAATTATTTCTGGGTAGGGAGTTGGTATCTGAGGGAAAGGTGCATATTGGTTGGAAATAGTGGTTTAACTAACTGGAAACTGCTTGGTTTTCATTTGATTTTTCTGTGCTAAACTGTTTGACAGATATTGTGGAACCTAAGAATATATGAGTATATGGATGTGGTGGAAAACATGATAAAGAGCCTCTGTACTATCCTCAGAGTTTCTTATAACTTGTCAAATTCTTAGGCAACTGAATTTTGTGCAGGGAATTCAGCCACCCCACCCCCCCGAACACTGGCTAAGAAACATTTTGCATCCCTAGGTCTTGTGGGATTTCTAATGAGCAAACTTTTCCTCTGCTTCCTCTTGTCACTCTGTGTCATCCTCCAAACCCTGAAATGCAAGATGAATGGGGGGGACGGACGGACGATATTGAACCTAACCATATTTGTGTCCAGAGAATGGTGACTCTGCAGAAGACTCTCTGTCTGAGAACCACCACATTCATGGCTAGCCAGGCCCTTTTGTGGACCTGGAGTTAGTTTTCACTAATGAGCTACCTTTTGCTCTTCAGCTTCCTTCCACTGTATAGCCTGATGTGTGTTGCTGCGTGAGTGTGCCGTAGGCTTGTCCCCTTCCAGTCTTGACCAGGTGTCTCATCTTTGCACCTCTCTCACAACTCCTATCAGAGTTTGTTTCTAATGGAAGAGGTTCATATGGTAAGGAAAAAACCAGCCAACCCACACACCGCCATAGAGGTGAAAAATGCCACCTTGGCATGGGAATCCTCCCATGCCAGTGTCCAGAGCTCCCCAAAGATGACTCCTAAAATGAAAAAAGACAAGAAAGAGAAGGGCAAGAAAGAGAAGATGAAGTTGCAGCAACGCGAGGGACAGCAGGCGATGCTAGCTGAGCAGAAGGGTCAACTCTTAGTGGACAGCGACGACCCGCCAAGCCCGGAGGAGGAGAACAAAAATGTCCATCTAGCAAATGTCCGGCTGCAGAGGGTTCTTTACAATGTTGACCTGGAAATCGAGAAGGTGAGGAATCAAAAGTCTCTCTCCTTTGCATCAGAACTTAAAAGGCTGTGTTTTGTGTTTGCGGCAAATACAGTTTCAGTAGATCAGTGCAATAATACACGTATTAAGTCCTGAAAAGAGGGTCAGGCATGCTACAGAGCTGTGACCTACTATATAGCCCCACAGGAAGGGTCCATGTGAGTGCTCCTATAGGTTTTCACACATAAACACCAGTGCTGTGTATAATAAGCGAAAGGCTAAAGTGACTTCCCTTCAACACAGTGTGGAGCCAGTGGCATAGTGGTTAAGGTGTTGGACCTAGGACCTGGGAGACCAGGGTTCAAATCCTCACTTGGCCATGAAGCTGACTGGGTGACCTTAGGCCAGCCGCTCACTCTCAGCCTAACCTACCTCACAGGGGTTGTGTTGTGAGGATAAAATGGGGAGGAGGGGAACTAGATATGCCACCTTGAACTTATTGAAGGAAAGGTGGAATATAAGTGTATCTAAATAAAAAATTAAAATGCAAAAACTGATGCTGCAGTCCTGTGCATGCTTACATGAGAGTAATCACCAATGTGCACAGAATTGTGCTGGTCGTTGCTTTGAGTTTACTATAGTTTGAGTTTTGTGGAAGTTGTTTTGTGGCAAGTAAGTCCAGAAGATACTGGCAACTTCCTGGCAAGGGAACTGATGTGAGACTAAAAATACTAATGCTGAGGGCAGCCTTCTCCGGTACTGCAGATTTCTTGCCTCCTTCCCTCCCCCCCTCCCAATTGTATAATCTAATATTGCCAGTGATTCCTCTCCCCACCCCTTGCACTTGTTAAGATTGCTTCCTACCATGAAATACTATTTCTGTTAGAATAACATTTCTTTTTACGGTCTAATCTAGGGGAAACTTGTTGGCATTTGTGGCAGCGTGGGGAGTGGGAAAACCTCGTTCATTTCAGCCATTTTAGGGCAGGTGAGAAACAATCTCATGTTTTCTTATTTTTTCACACTGTCTGTTTTGCTGGCTCTGTTTGCATTCTGCCTGTGAGAGGAGCACAATATCTGTGCCACCAGCAGTTGCATTTTGCTCAATGTACCTTTAATCCACATGATAAATAATTTATCAGACCTCAGACTTGGATCATAAACAACAAGTGAGGCATGCTTAAGATCTTAAAAAGTTTTAAATAGCTATGCATGCTGAACTTGAAACAAGCTATGCTTTTTTTGTGCTCGAGAAGTTGAGCAGGGCAGGGGGGGAGTATAAGAGGAAAGGAAGGAGGGAAAACCTTTCCCGTACAGATGTGGAATGGTATCATTTCTCGACTTTCTTCTGCTTGTTTCAGATGACTCTGCTGGAAGGCAGCATTTCTGTGGATGGAACATTTGCTTACGCAGCCCAGCAGGCCTGGATTCTCAATGCAACACTTAGAGACAATATCCTCTTCGGGAAGGAGTTTGAAGAAGAAAGGTTTGTAAGCTGTAGTGATATACTGACAAATTGCAAATGCTCAGCCTGGTCCAGCTTGGTGTGAGTTAAAAAAGATACTCCATATGTCCCTTTATTTCCGTACTATCATTGCATGCCTTCTGAAGCAGTTTTGTAATATGTACTGCCTGCCTTAGTCTGATTAAAAGATTGCAATTTCTGGCCTTTGGTTTCTTTGGTATATTTGCTCCTTTTCTAATTTTTCATAGCTCCTTTTCAGTCCTTCCTTCCTCTGTTGCAGCTAACACCATACCTGGAAATGTTGCTGTTCACTGCTTTTTAAAAATGTGTTTTTTCCAGGTATAACACTGTGCTGAATGACTGCTGTCTCAGACCTGATCTGGCTATCCTACCTAATGGAGACTTGACAGAGGTAGGAATCTTGTTAGGCAGCCACTCTCCCAGGGCAAACAGCTCACTATAAGGCCAGGCACTCTCACACACCTCATTTTGGTGTACTTGTCTGTTGGCCATGTCATGTTCTCTTTCTGCCTTTGACTGCACTTACTTCCCAGGATTCACAAGCCCAGTGAGCTATAGCAGTTAGGTGGTTTGGCTCAAATGTGGAGGAAACGTAGTGCAGGCCTTTGTTGTTTTGGGGCCAATAAACACTGATTCCCATCTTGCTGGGCTATTGTGCAACTTCTCTGAGGTCTTTGGAAGAAGGACAGGATATAAATGTAATGTTTCATCTTAAGTGATAAAAAAGGAGATCCTTTAACAAAGCATCTTTAACTTAGATTGGTGAACGAGGCGCAAACCTGAGTGGGGGGCAGCGCCAGAGAATCAGCCTCGCTCGAGCTCTGTACAGCGACAAGGACATTTACATCCTTGATGACCCTCTCAGCGCCTTGGATGCCCATGTTGGAAACCACATATTCAACAGTGCAATACGGAAGCACATGAAGTCAAAAACAGTTCTCTTTATCACCCACCAGCTGCAGGTACACATGTGGTTCTACCTTCAGCCTCTCCATCAGTTTGACGTGGGAAAAGTAAGTTTGGATGAGGGTAGATGCGGCTGTTGAGAGTAGCTTTTAATCTGTATAGCCCAAATTGCTGATCGCTCCACAGAGGGGAAAGGTAAGAGGCATCTTCACTATCTTAAGTGTAAGCGTAGAAGGGAAGTCAGCCAAGGGAGTCTGCAGAGAGAAACCAAGGAAATGCATCCAGAATTAAATAACTGCAGCCACACGCACAGTACACCTGGTGGTTAATGTGCAGAATAAGGAAATGAGGCTGCAGCAGTTGGGTTTTCAAGTTTGGAAAAATCTAGTGGATCATAAAACAGGGATGGGCATTTTAGACAGAAATAAACTGCTTTCAAAAAAACAGTAACAATGTTCTTCAGTAAAGCTGACTAGACACAGTTTCAGGATAAACAGATGGAAGTACTGTTTGGTGTAATTGTAATTAAACCTATATTATTGGGCTAGTTGCTTCATGGTATTGTGATAACCCATTAACATCAGGGAGGGGGAAATGAAAAAGGAATTTGGGCATAGCAACCTCACACAGTAATAATTCTCTCCCTGTGTTTGGCCTTGTAGTATCTTGTGGATTGTGACGAAGTGATCTTCATGAAAGAGGGTTGTGTCACTGAGAGGGGAAGCCACGAGGATCTGATGAATTTGAATGGTGACTATGCAACCATTTTTAATAACCTGCAACTGGGAGAGACTCCACACATTGAGGTATCTGTTACTACCTTTTCTTATGCTTGCAAGCCATTTGTTGCAGCTCTCATGGAAAGTGACTAGTCATTGGTTTTTTCTTGTGGACAGAGGAAGTTTCTACTGAGAACCGTCTCTGCAATTATCTTTGTTGAATGTGCTGTTTCGGAGTTAAAATAGGTTGTGTCCAATTCCCCCCATTTGTTTCCCCCCCAGATTAATTTAAAGAAAACCACAAACAATTCATTGAAAAGGCACCCAGATAAAGGCACTAAAACAGGATCTGTGAAGAAAGAGAAAGCAGTCAAGAAGGAAGAAGGTACCGTTTTCCACCCAGAAATGCATGCAAACTTACTTCTGCTCAAATGGAACTCTGGCTTAAAGTGATCTAGTCCATGAGTGTATTCTGTCTGGATTTAGTACATTCCAGATGGTTTTCAATACAGCTGACAACCTGGTTTAGGTGTGGATGACCCATCTTGCCCTTTGGCATTTGAAGCTTTAAGTTCTTGTGTGCCAGAGAGATGCTGGTCAATCATTAAACTTGCATTGAGTGATGTGAGGGCCTGAATACTGATAGGGGTTGTCTTTATATGAGAGAACCTAGAGCAGAACTTAATTCTGACCCACTAATAATTTCAATCTATTTGTTTTCTAAAACTATATGCCATGCATAGATAGGGAAATCTGTATAAGGAGGATGCTGAAACATTCACAGTACAGATAGCAGTCTCTGGGTCTTGCCTTGTTAGTCTGCTCACTTCTTGCTTCTCTGTCTGTCTCCCCCCCCACCCCCCCTCCTTCTGTGTATGTGTGTGTCTTAGGTCAACTCATGCAGCTGGAAGAGAAAGGCAAAGGTTCTGTCCCTTGGTCAGTTTACGGCGTCTATATCCAAGCAGCTGGAGGCCCCATTGCTTTTATCATCATCATGGCTCTCTTTATATTGAATGTGGGCAGCACTGCATTCAGCAATTGGTGGCTGAGTTACTGGATCAAGCAAGGCAGTGGGGTAAGAGCCAACAATATATTTGATTTGCTAGTGGATTAAGAAGAGATTGTCTTCATGGGATCACATGGTCTCTGCAGTCCTTTTAGCTGTAAATGCCAGGCTAGATCCTGCAAGGCAGCATGTGCTCTCCCACAGAACTACAGGCCCACCTGCAAATTCTCCCATAACAAGGGTGAGAACCAGCCAGACAGCAGCTTTGCTAAAACACCATCCTGTCAGTCAGTGGATCACAAATACCTGTCGTTTATAAAGTGTTTCCAGACATTCTGAGTGCTTTACATACATCGTCTTGTTGCAGTACAGTCATACCTCGGTTGTTGAATGTAATCTGTTCCATAATCCCGTTCAGCTTCCGAAATGTTTCACAACTGAAGTGCGGCTTCCAATTGGTTGCAAGAGCTTCCTTCACTCAAGTGGAAGCTGCGCCGGACAATCGGCTTCCAAAAAATGTTCTAAAACTGGAGCATTTACTTCTGGGTTTTTGGTGTTTGAGAGCCAAAACGTTCCAAAATAGAGGTGTTCGGGAGCCGAGGTTTGATTGTACTTAACTCTTGTAGGGTAGGTCAATATTATTATACCCACATGGCCTTGTAGGTTGTTGAAATTTACAACAAGAAGAAAGTAAGCTCTTTGGGAGACGGGGTAGTTAAAGCTTATAGCAATCATATGCAAAATGAGCTTAGAGAGCTAGTAATCAAAATTGTTAATAACTATTTCTAGGGAGGCTTTGATACTGGAGCAGAACCAGGTGGCTGAGAGACAGCGTCTGTTGGTCCAGTATCTAGAAAGAGCTAGGATAAAGAATGGAGAATGACAGATCTGTAAGTGCAATAATGTATACAAGGGAAAGTTTTTTTCCAAGATAATTGTCAGCCAAAGTAACTTCATCTCAGAGGGAACGGGGCCTTATATTGTTGCAAGAACAAACTTGTGAGCCTGATTTGATGGTTTAATTAAATAATTGCTGTGACGTTAAAGTGCATATTTAGCCGTATTATCCTAGACTTCCAGAAGGACTCTAAAAATTCCACCAGCAGAGTTTCATTCGTAGAAATATAGAAAGTCAAGGCTAATACAAAGTTTGGTCAACTGACTGTGAAACAGGGCAGATCTATATACTGTGTATGTTCTTGATTTTTAATAGAACACTACTCTCATGTTGGGAAATGAAACGGTTGTGAGCAGCAGTATGAAGGACAACCCACATATGCATTACTACGCTGGCATCTATGCGCTCTCAATGGGTATCATGCTGATTCTGAAGGTTGTGCGTGGCGTCGTCTTTGTCAAGGTATGTGTATGTCTCAGAGGCAGGAACAGAATGGCTTCTTTTTTCGTTTTGTGCAGCAGAGCCCAATGGCCAGGTTTACTGAGGTGAGCCAGCTTGGTGTCGTATCGCAGAGGAATATTCCTTCATTTCCTTTTGGTACCTGCCTGTCAACCCGTGATGTGTCAGGTGACTCAGATTCAAGGGAAAGAATTGGAAGCACACTCATACTGGGCTACAAATGGAGATCCCTGCTGAAAATGGGATTTGCAGCCACAGCTGATTGGTGCTGGGCTGCCAAATCTGCTTTCGGCTGGGTTTCATTCCACTCTGGAGTTCCTGAGCCGAGGGGATTCCAGCAGGGTTTGTAGCCACCATTAATCTGCACCAACTGCCAGCCTGACTTTGTCCAGGATTGCCTGTGCTCGGGAGCTGCTCTTAAGTGCAGCAAGCAGTCCCAGCAAGGTTGACATTTGGTGGAAGATTTAAAGAGTACTGAATACAAGCCCCACTTTCCAAGGAAACATTGGATGCATCCTTTAAGGTTCCCAGTTGTTCATTTTCAGCTGCATCTGCACCTGATTTTGCATACAATGTCAGGTGTGGAGCAGGTGACTTGGGGGAAATAGACTTGCAAGCCAAATGAGAACCCTGTTTGGCTTACCCATGGACTGAAGAGCCTCCCTCTCCCCCTCTGTCCAGCTGCCACCACCCTAGTTTGAATCATCCCAGATATCAATTAGAAAGCATTCCCAGGGCTCTCTGCACAGTCTGCTTTTTCTTTTGGAAGCTTCGCTTCTTGCATTGTGAGGAAGGAAAGGAGGGATGCTTCCTTGTGGTTGCAATAGCCTAGCTGCTTCCTTTGAAAGGAGCTGGTGGGAAAGATATTGAGAGATGTTCTGTGAATCTCCATTTTGAAGCCTGCCAGCCAGGGATGGGAATCTGTCCTTCCAGATGTTGTTGGACCAACTCCCATGAGCCCCAGGCAGGTAAGGGATGCTGGGAGTTCATCCACATCTGAAGAGCTGTAGGTTCTTCAGCCTAGTTTTAAGTGCATATACCAGATAAAGGTAAAGGTAAAGGTACCCCTGCCCGTACGGGCCAGTCTTGACAGACTCTGGGGTTGTGCGCCCATCTCACTTAAGAGGCCAGGGGCCAGCGCTGTCCGGAGACACTTCCGGGTCACGTGGCCAGCGTGACATCGCTGCTCTGGCGAGCCAGAGCCGCACACGGAAACGCCGTTTACCTTCCCGCTGGTAAGCGGTCCCTATTTATCTACTTGCACCCAGAGGTGCTTTCGAACTGCTAGGTTGGCAGGCGCTGGGACCGAGCAGCGGGAGCGCACCCCGCCGCAGGGATTCGAACCGCCGACCTTTCGATCGGCAAGTCCTATTTTTGTCTAATTCCATAAACTTCCTTTATTTTCATTGCAGGGGACATTGCGAGCCTCCTCCAGGCTCCATGATGAGCTCTTCCGACGGATTCTTCGCAGCCCTATGAAATTTTTTGATACAACTCCTGCAGGGCGAATTCTTAATAGGTTCTCCAAAGACATGGATGAAGGTAATTGGTCTCTGTTAATGACCTATACTTGGTCTCTGTAAGTGACCTGTTCGGACAAACTCGTAACTGTGGAAAGGATGTGTTTCTTCCAGGGCTACCTCTTCTGGTGGCAAGCTTTCTATGTGTAGATTCTTTTTTTTTAAAAAAAATGTCTGACATTCAAGCATGTAACCCATACCCATGTGGAAAATAAATATACAAGAATAACTGCCAATTTGAAGTGGCATGGTTCCAATAAGACTGTACCACATGCTTTTTCTTAGTATGTTGAAACATCCCCCCCTCCAGATGTTATGGAAACTTTAAAAAATGCATGTAAAATATGAAACGTATCTATGACTGGTGGGGCAGAGTAATTTCTTTTATTTATTTATCAAATTTAGACCCCACTCTCTGCCTCCCAAAGCAGCCCAGGGAAAGTCCTTACTGACTTTTTCTAGTATGAAAACTAGTGAGGTTTAAAAAATTTTTTTTTATTAAATTTTCAATTTTGCAATTCCAAATAAACATGTTACAAACGTTAAAATATCCAGTGACTTCCCTTCTTCTCTTTCCATGGTTCATTTTGCATATACATCCCTGCATATTTTACTATAACCATTCAAAACAAAATAAAAGAAAAAAAAATCCTTCCAGTAGCACCTTAAAGACCAACTAAGTTAGTTCTAGGTATGAGCTTTCGTGTGCATGCACACTTCTTCAGATACAGTGTGCATGCACACGAAAGCTCATACCTAGAACTAACTTAGTTGGTCTTTAAGGTGCTACTGGAAGGATTTTTTTTTATTTTATTTTGTTTTGACTATGGCAGACCAACACGGCTACCTACCTGTAACTATAACCATTCAAATCAGTTTTCCACTTTTACATCCATCGATTTTTTTTTTTACTCTATTGAATTTATCTTAATGCTGCCAGCGTTTTCAGCTGTAAACAGTTATTTTCCATATATTCCATATATATAGCAACGTTTTTTTTCCAAATGCATATAGATGAAAGGGGAGAGCATGGCTCCAAATGAAATTGTGGGTCAGGGTTTTTCCTAAAGTGGCAGGTTGGTATTTCTGTAGCTGAACAAGCCTGGTTGTAGATATGGTGACAGCCAAGTTGTAGATATGGTGACAGCCAAGTTGTAGATATGGTGACAGCCAGAATTAGAGTTCTGGATAGATATGGCCTGGGCTGGAAGAATATGGTGGTAAGTTTCTGTTTCCTGGGTAGAAGTGAGACCTGAATTTCTGAAGGAGAGCTTTTACCAGATCAGAACTCTTTTTGTGTTCAGTCTCCTATGTGAAGACTGCCATCTCCGTCTATTTTTTTCCAGTTGATGTTCGCCTGCCATTTCAAGCGGAAATGTTCATACAGAACGTCATCCTGGTGTTCTTCTGTGTGGGAGTGATCTCTGGTGTCTTTCCATGGTTCCTGATGGCAGTTGGGCCCCTTGTCGTCCTTTTTATAGTGCTGCATGTTGTATCGAGGTAAACGCAACCGTTGTTGAGGGATTCTGCAGTCATGTTCCCCCAGACAGGTGACACAAGTAGTTTGCAGGGCCAGATATCTCGCCCTTCCAATTGATTCTTTTCTTTCTGCAGAGTCTTCATTCGGGAGCTGAAGCGTCTGGACAACATTACACAGTCCCCGTTCCTCTCACACATCACATCAAGCATTCAAGGCCTCTCTACAATCCATGCCTACAATAAAGGGCAGGAGTTTCTGCGCAGGTTATTGCTCTACGTCTCTGAAACACAGTATTTGCACGTTACTGGACTCTATATATACTGACTGCTGTCATTTGACTGCAGTCAATTTTTGGTGAAATTTCTCTGCATTTAAAACAAAGGTAAGCTACCTAGAATCCTACTAATATTTCTCATCATTTTCCTTTTAGATATCAAGAACTGCTGGATGACAATCAGTCACCCTTCTACTTGTTCAGCTGTGCAATGCGCTGGCTCGCTGTCAGACTGGATATTGTCAGCATTGCCCTCATTACGACCACTGGCCTAATGATTGTTCTCATGCACGGCCAGATCTCGCCTGCCTATGCTGGGCTGGCCATCTCCTATGCTGTTCAGGTAATGGCGTCCCTTCTGAAGTTTTCAAAATTGCATTTGAATCTTTGAACTCCAGGTGTAAGTAGAAACGCCATTCTTGTGCAGTAGTAAAAATATATTGTTTGACCATATCTATAATAAAAGCTAAAAACTGGCCACCCTGCTTTGCCTCTCTGTCTGAGCCCACAGACATTGGCTGGATTGCTGATATTACATAATACCATGGAGCTTTTTTTCTTTTTTTGCATTTATGTTAAGGGTGACTCAGAAACCACAATTAATTCAGAATTCGGCTGCAAGACTGATGACTGGGAGCGGCCACCGGGACCATATAACACCGGTCTACGTTGGCTCCCAGTATGTTTCCAAGCACAATTCAAAGCGTTGGTGCTGACCTTTAAAGCCCTAAACGACCTCGGCCCAGTATACCTGAAGGGGGGTCTCCACCCCTATCATTCAGCCCAGACACTGAGGTCCAGTTCCGAGGGACTTCTGGTGGTTCCCTCACTGTAAGAAGTGAAGTTACAGGGAACCAAACAGAGGGCCTTCGTGGTGGTGGCACCAGCCCTGTGGAATACTGTCCTGTCAGATGTCAAGGAGATAAATAACACTGCAACTTTTAGAAGACATCTGAAGGCAGCCCAGTATAAGGAAATCATTAATGTTTGATGTTTACTTGGAAAGCTAAATTCATTCAAATGAAGATGAGAAATCATAACCACTAGTCTGTGTTCAGAAGCTGTTTTTAATTTTTAAAAGTAAATAGTGTTTTTCATTATAGTGTTTTTCATTTTAAAATACCATTAGATTTGGATAGAAAACACACCTTTGTGGTCAATTAATTCAATAGGCTACCAACACAGACTCTTATTACCTACAGATTAATAGGACAACAGGAGGAAAGAGTAGGAATCTAGAATGAAATTGCTATCTTTGAGGTTTCAAATCACTTTCTTTAGGTTAAATCTAAGAGCCTTTTATAATTCTCATGTTGTTCTTCTACTGTTCTGGCAATAGTTCAGATTCCATATTGGTTCCTTGCATATCACTACTCAGATTAATCTAAAATGTTTATCACCAGTCCTTAGAAGCATTCTCTTTTAAAATGCATTTATTTATTTTTTAAAGATAACATCCTTGTCTGTTTTGTCATCAGCTCACAGGGTTATTCCAGTTCACAGTCAGGCTAGCTTCAGAGACAGAGGCCCGCTTCACCTCAGTGGAGAGGATTGACCACTATATCAAGGTACTCAAAATATTTTTCTATTGCTTTTACTGGTCTTAGATGACCTCTCTATATAAAAGTCCCTCCAGCCATTTAACTGTGCTCTATACTGGCTTAATTTTTACATGTATGCATATAACACTTTGTCTTGATTTATTCTGTATCATTTGACTGCATTAATTTTCATTTCTTTTAGGAAATTTCATTAAGAAGCATTAATGAAAAACATATTTTAAAAATTGGCTTAATTTGACACGTTGTGACATGAGCTTAACCTTGTGGGTGGCATGATCATAAAAATGTGGAGGATTGTTATTTAAATGAAGTCACTTTACTTTGCACTGTGTTGGCACAGAGTAACTCTCGTACAATATTGGCAACTGAACTCCAGGAAGAACACTTGTCAAAATATAGAAAGAAGGAATGTTCTGAGTTGTGAGGTTCCTTCTGTTCGTGAAGGGAATGAGATCTTGTGATGGTGACTTTTCCCATCCGTTTCAGGAAGTGTCTGAAATCTCCACTGGGAGGAGGCACCCCCTCAGTTTTGGGGGCTGTCAAAGCTGAATCTGCTCTCAAAAATAAAATTTGGTAGTACAGCAGCAATACTCAACAGAGAGCTGAGAAAAGAGTTTGACAGAAGGTCACCTCTGTGTCCTAGATTTATTTCCCGCGTTGCCAATATTTATCCCCAAAAGTTTATGTAGTCATAATCCATCTAGCTTATGCAATGAGGAGGCGTGAGAGAGAATTCTCTGAGAAACCAATACCTTGGGCAATAGCTGTAACTGAGACAGCTCTTTGCTCCAGAAGCTTCTGACACTTTTGTTCCCAAATTGGATGTAAGAGGAGCTGTCCCATCATCATGGGGTATTTTCCTTCCATGACCGAAGATTTGAGGGAAAGAGTGCCTTGATCTCAGTAAAAATGCTTTGAGGTCAGGAGCTGCCCCATCTCTCCCATGCATGATGTGTCAGTTTCTGTTGAATCTTGCTTGTGTTGAAGAGTCAGTTACCAGCTGTAGTCTCTTATGAGAACATATTCCTGGGGCCACTGTTCTCAGCTGACACCTGACCTCTTTTTTTTTTAACCTCTGCAACTTTCTAAGACTCTTTCTCTGGAGGCTCCAGCTCGGATTAAGAACAAGGCTCCCCCTCCAGACTGGCCCCAGGAAGGAGAAGTCATCTTCGAAAATGCAGAAATGCGGTATCGGGAGAACTTGCCGCTTGTCCTCAAGAAAGTGTCCTTCACCATCAAACCCAAGGAAAAGATTGGCATTGTGGGAAGGACAGGGTCAGGTAAGGACATATCTAGGCAACACTCCAGGAAGCTAAATCTGTTATTCTAAAGCAGCAATGCTGCAGCAAGCAAAGGCTTCAGCAGCCAAGTCAGCTGCTTGTGGCTGCAAAGCCAGACAGGAAGTATGTGACTGTTGCCATGGAAACAAAAGGGCAGTCCATTCTGTACTGAGCACCGGATGTTAGCTCAGTGTGTGTGTCATATGACCTGTACAGGATGTACATGGGTTGAGTTTGGAGTTTCTCTCTGTTTGTTGAACAGAGCAGACATGTTTTCTCTATATGACTGCTGAAGACAGGAATAAAACATGTAGATACATTTCTGTCTGTGTCTGATTCCCCTCCCTGGGGATATGCTGGAGAGCAGGGAGGAAGAGAAGCAGTTGGTGTGTTTTTCTCACAGCCTGAGGAAAATCGCCGGAACGGACCTCGTGTGTTTTGCCTGCCGGGAGTCGCCGGAGGGAGGTCGAAAGAATTCAGCCGGTGCCTGTAGAGATAGGCACATACCTCTGACCGGCCCTGAATTCTGACATTGGTAGCAGTTGACGGTTGCTACGATCCATGGGAGTCTGCATCAAGGAGACTGTATTCATCCCTCTCCATGGAAGTCTGAGATGGAAGCTGATTCTCTGCAGCCAGAAGCTGACCAGAAGAAGCTGAAAGCCAAGCTACGGAGCCCAGGTATGAGATTTTCGGGCTTAAGAGTGTGAATGCAGATGGATTAATTCTCTGCTTCATGGGAGCAACGTTTGGGAAAAACAGCTCCGAGAGAGAAGAGTCTGCATTCCAAACATTCCTGTGGTTTTTCCTGTCCAAGGAAAGGAATGTGGTTGCTTAGCAACGCAGGCCAGTTTCAAGATAAGGGCTGGAAGTCGTGTTTTGACTAGGCCTTGCAAAGGAACTGTTGGAAAGGGACTTTCCAAGCGGCCAGTGTTATAGCTGCCAGGTGCACAGAGTGTAAACAAGCCAGCTATTGGATTTTAGAGGCTTGTGTTTGAGAGTCAATGCAAGGACTCAAAATGGATGCCAAGAAGGGGGAAGGCCTGCCTTCTCCACCCCTTTTGACCAGTGACAATTATGCATCTTGGTCTATTAAGATGAAGGCCTTGCTGCAGAATCAGAGACTGTTTGGGGTGATTGAGAACCCCATCCCTGCAGCACCAACGCCTGTTTGGGAGTCACAGGATATGAAGGCCAGAACTGCTATAATTCTGTGCGTGTCAGACTCTCAGCTTATTCATATACAAAGTTTAGAACACGCGAAAGATGTTTGGGACACGCTGAGAAGGACACATCAGAGAGATGCAGGTTCTTCAGCGTTGCTGTATTTTGAAAAGCTGACTAACCTGAGGCTTGCGCCTGATGGAGATGTTCAAGCGCACCTGACGGAAATGAAATTTCTGCGTCAGCAGATGGTGGAACGCAATTTCCGTCTGCAGGAGGAAGTGTTTTGCTTCATGGTGATAAACAGCCTGAATCGGACTTACAAAACCGTTGCCAGTCAGCTGGGGTCTCTCCCAGCGCAAGATCTAACGTCGGACAGGGTCTTTGCCGTGGTCCTGAACGAACATGACAGACTTGCCGCCCTGGAAGTCAAGGACAGGGGGAGGGAAGAACGGAGTTCTAACACCCCCACTGCTGTAGCTACTGGAGGAGACGCCGTAGCTTTGAACGTTGTCCGATGCCACAATTGTGGACAGACTGGGCGTCTTCAGCGGAACTGCAGGAAGCCACGTCAGAACAAAGGAGCCAAGGGAAGCTCCACGAAGTCTGAGGCGTCAGGCAGAAGTCATGCCAAGTCACAGGCGAAGCCTGCAAAGGCTTTGATGTCCCTAAAAGCCACACCACAAGTGGGGAATTCCTTCATTTTAGACACGGGAGCGACGGTTCACATGACCCATCGCAGGGATTTGTTTTCGTCGTTTAAGAAGCAAAGCTTCGTTGTACAACAAGCCAACGGTCAAGAACTGGAAGCCACCGGAATTGGGACTGTGTATCTTAAAAGTCTGAACTTGACTATAAACAATGTTTATTTGGTTCCAGAGTTGAAGTACAATCTGCTCAGCGTTTCGCAGATTGCCAAGAAGGGACTAAAACTGTCCTATGATGATCAACACTGCGAGATCTACAAAGATGGAGAGTTGTATCTTTCTGCCAAAGAGAAAGATGGACTGTATTTGTTGACTTTTGATCAAAGTGATTACATGGAATGTAATTCTTGTGATTCTAACATGATTTCTTTTGCAGGTGTAGCTGAGAAGAACGCCAAGCAGGTCACCTCGAGGGTCGACAAGGCATTTCAGCGGGTGTATGCTGATGTGATTGGTCCTTTAGCACCATCTAGAGGCAATGCAAAGTATTACCTAATATGTGTTGATTCTTTCACAGGTTTTGTCTGGATTTATCTTTTGGAGAGACCGAAAGAAGCCTTAGAAAGGTTTAAAGAGTTTTGTGACAAAGTTAAAAATATGCATGATGCTGACATAGATTGTCTTTGCACAGATGAGAAGCCAATTTTTCTCTTACAGGATTTCCAGAGGTTCCTGAAGAAGAAAGGGATAAGACACAAAATTGCAGCTTCCGAAGAAGCTTGGAACAGATGTGTCTGTATTAGGGTGAACAAAGAATTGCAAAAGGGAATGGAAGCGCAATTGCTTAGTTCACATCTGCCACTTGAGTACTGGGCTGAGTCACTAATGTCTTTTTGTTACACGTGGTTGAGAAAGGTTTCAAAAGACCTAGGATGTTCTCCTTTTGAGAAACTGTTCCACAGAAAACCTTCTGTTGCCCATTTCAAGGTTTTTGGGTCTCATGTGAGAACAGAAGCTCCGGGTGGAGTAAAGAATGCCAGAGGCATTTTTGTGGGTTATGAAAAGGGTCTCTACAGAGTAATTTTGTCTGAATCTGGTAAGGTGGTTCTCACAAAATTTCTAGAGAGTGCTCCTGAACAGGAGAGAGTGATTGTTCACACATTTCCCACAGGTGATGATGATGATTCTGATGATGATGATGATGAGTTTGATCTTATTGAGTTCAGTAGTACTGATGATGACAGCGATAGCTCAGACAGCTCAGTTGTCACAGTCATTGAGAGGAAATCTCACATAATGACTAGACCCTCAGAAGAGGAGGATGAACCACTGATTAAGCTTAGTACTGGTTCTCCAGAGAGTTCAGAGGCTGAACCAGAAAGCAGAGAAGAGCAGCACCTCTTACGTAGGTCTGAAAGAGCAACGAAGGGTGTACCACCCAAGAGGTATTCAAAGGAGTTTGCAAACCTAGCTATTGCATGTGTTGCTGTTGTAAACGACCAAGGACAAATTGAAGCTGTGTCTGAGTCAGAGACAAAGGCACAACAGAGAGTTGCTAACCAAGGTAATGCAGAAGCACTCATTCCTTGGAAGTCACACAACCAGAGAGGTACATTGGTAAAACCAGTGGCGGGTAGTTCCAAGGGTGGAACTGAAACAACAGGGGAGTGTTATAAGTATAACAACTGTTTGTTTTCTTCTCTGGATGACGCTTTGCTCGCAGCACGCATTGATACTTTAGGGGGAGTATGTTATTCTAAAGCAGCAATGCTGCAGCAAGCAAAGGCTTCAGCAGCCAAGTCAGCTGCTTGTGGCTGCAAAGCCAGACAGGAAGTATGTGACTGTTGCCATGGAAACAAAAGGGCAGTCCATTCTGTACTGAGCACCGGATGTTAGCTCAGTGTGTGTGTCATATGACCTGTACAGGATGTACATGGGTTGAGTTTGGAGTTTCTCTCTGTTTGTTGAACAGAGCAGACATGTTTTCTCTATATGACTGCTGAAGACAGGAATAAAACATGTAGATACATTTCTGTCTGTGTCTGATTCCCCTCCCTGGGGATATGCTGGAGAGCAGGGAGGAAGAGAAGCAGTTGGTGTGTTTTTCTCACAGCCTGAGGAAAATCGCCGGAACGGACCTCGTGTGTTTTGCCTGCCGGGAGTCGCCGGAGGGAGGTCGAAAGAATTCAGCCGGTGCCTGTAGAGATAGGCACATACCTCTGACCGGCCCTGAATTCTGACAAAATCCAGCCCCATGTATCTCTGTGAAAGTGCTGCCATCAGTACCAATGAAAGCTGACTGGAGCCACCTAGTGGCTTATGTGTCTGGCACTTGTTATTTCTGAAGAAGAACACCCTGCACATTGGCAACTATATGCACCTGCACAATTGACACACCCACTACAATAAAACTTGATGGTTTGGCTTCATTTAGTCCCGTTGGCCCAATCCTGCGGAATGCTCTGCCAGGAGAGATTCCGCAGGCACCTTCTGTGCCAACTTCGAAACGTCTTTTGAAAACCTTTCATTTCTGCCAGGCCTATGCAGGCAGTAAAGAACACATCCTTCCAAAATGGTTTGCTGATGTTTCTTTTTGTCTTTCTAATGCTTTTTTGTATGTTTGTATTGTTTTAAATGACTTGGGTATATATTAAGATATAGCAGTATAGAAATACTTTTTTATAAATAAATGCAGTGGTACCTCGTGTTACATACCGTCCCCCTTACGAATGCTGTGGGTTATATGCTCTGCTAACCCAGAAGTAGATGCCTCTTGTTGCAACCTTTGCCCCGGGATGCGAGCGGAAGTCCCACTCCAGTGGTGCTGCAGCAGCAGGAGATGCCATTAGAGAAAGCGTGCCTCATGTTACGAGCGGGTTATTCTTGCGAATGGACCTCTGGAACGGATTAAGTATGTAACTCAATGTACCACTGTATAAATAAATTGAGTGTCTACTGGGTTCCTCCCAGGAATATGGCTTTTTTCTCTGGTCAGAGTTGTTTTTATTATAGTCTTTTGGCTCCTTCACTCTCAGAATTGCAGTCCGAGGTAGCTATAGAACCTGCATTTTATTATTCTCCTCTCCTTGTCCCATTTCACTTTTATATTATGTCTATTGAATTATAAGCCATGATGTTAAGCTGTGAACTGCTTGAAAGGTGGAATCTAAATATATTAGGCAAATTTTAAAAAGTAACTTTTGGCTGCTAAAAGGCTGACATGGCATCTCTAATTTTAACCATTCATGGAGTGAGTTTTTAATGTATTTGCTTCTGCCTGTTGTCTGGACTTGGACCATGACTGTGTGTTACAGAAGTCACCAGTTAAGCCTTAATTCCTCCCTGCTTTTCCACCCCAGGGAAGTCCTCTCTAGGAATGGCTCTCTTCCGCTTGGTTGAACTGTCAGGAGGCTGCATTAAAATTGATGGAGTGAAAATCAGTGACATTGGCCTAGCAGATCTCCGGAGCAAGCTGTCCATAATTCCTCAAGAGCCTGTGTTGTTCAGTGGTACCGTGAGGTTAGTTTCACCCATAGCCAAAGAGGTAGAAAAGAGCTTGCATCTTCCTCTCCCTCACCTGCCACCCTTCAAGTGAAATTGCCTTAGCCACAATAGAAAAGGGAGTTCCATTGCCCTGGGACATGGAGTAGTGATTCATTGCTGCTGTCTACTTCCACTGTCCCCATTTTGTTCCTTTTCTAAGGCAAAAGGGAATTGAATTAAGTATCTTAGTGCTGCTTAAATATTGACTCGATCTTCCTCAACGTGTTGCCTTCTTGATGTTGTTGGACTCCAAAATCCCATCAGCCCCATGCAGCTCATGGTCAGGAATGATGGGAGCTGTAGTCCGGCAGCAGCCAGAGGACACCAGGTTGGGAAAAGTTGGTTTAAGTATTCTGTGATAAATGGTTGCCATTGCGACTAACCCCCAGGTCAAGGGCTTCTCCCCCACCCCACCCTCAGGTATTACTGATTTGGGGAGTGGGAGCTGATGATAATAATACCGTAGACCCAGCAGTGGGTTGGGCAGAGCCCAGCATTCTTATGAGGGATGCAGATTTCCCCTCTTCCGTGTCACCCAGTTGATAAGTCCCACTCCACAGTTAATCTGTGTTTTTCAACCGAGGAGGGAGGGTTGCGTGGCTCTCTGTGTGTAACTGTATATGGTGGCCACACCCACAATTGTCCTCTGTGGCACAATGGGTCAGTGTGTCAGGCTGTTAACCAGAAGGTTGGTGGTTTGAGCCCACCCAGGGACGGCTGAGGACAGTATTCCCGCATTGCAGGGATTGGACTTGATTGACCCCCCAGGGTCCCTTCTAATTCTAGTTCTACAGCCCCTGGAGGGTTGGCCTTCAGGCCAATATAGGTTCGCCACCTCTGCTCTAGACACTTGTTTTTGGGAGCGTGCCCTAGTTTTATCTAACCTGCGTGAACAAAGATGATTCAGTCTTACAGACTTCTAAGCCTGTGGTGCTGGCTGCAGAAAGTCACAAAAACATGTCCGCTTAGTATGGCATTTGAGCGTTGGGCAAAGTGGCAGGTTTGGAGCAATTCATCTTTGATTTTGGCTTCCTTGAGGTTGTCTTTTGAAGATGGCCTGATTTACATGGTGCTTGTGTCTTGGTGGGTGCTTGCATGCCTTTCGAGAAGAGAATTGGTGATCGTATCCTGTTACACTCTTTCCCTCCTCTAGATATAACTTGGATCCTTTCACACAGTACAGTGAAGAGCAAATCTGGGATGCTTTGGAGAGGACTCACATGAAGGACTGTGTAAGTAAGGGGATTGGTGACAGGGGTTGGGGGTTCTTTAGCAGCCCAAGTGCAGCACCTTGGCCATGTAAGATGGTTGCCAGTGTCCCATTTGCATGAGAAAAAAAGTTTTTCAAGCAAGCAAGCAAGCAATCATCATCATCAACATCATCATAAATTTATTATTTATACCCCACCCATCTGGGTACCCTTGGTCATTCCTTCAGGTATAGAGCAATTGGATAGGATTGACTGAAACGAGTCCTCTATCTTCTTTTGTAAAAGGAAAAAAAAAGGCAGGGAAAGCTAATAAGGTGCAAATTATATAAATTTATTAAATTATCTGGCTTGAAGTTAAGCACATTTGTTAACTGGTCACATACCCTTACTGGCTCTGTTTTTTAGAGTGAGGCCTGGCTCATATAAACAACTGGAAAATTGGAAGGATTAAGGAGACTTGCACAGATGTGCAGTGATGCACATAATGGGGGTCAGCATAACCCATCTGGATAACAGCTTCTAAGACACACATATGCATACAATTTGTACATGGTTTCCAAGATCACTGCTGACCTGCGCACTTACAGGGTCAGAGATCATTACTCACTTTTGAGTAAAAGTGATTCAGATGTTATAAATTAATAAAGGACCGTGCCAGATGAATTCTTGTGCACACTGTTGACTGAGGTAGGGCTCTTCCTTGGTGATACTGTGTGAATCTGGTGTGGTCCACGCTGGAGGTTTCTAAAAATCAGAGGAGAATGCTTACTTTTAATCTTGGATCTGTGTGTCGTGTTCCTTGCGTGAGAGGTGCTTGGACTCTTGTGACACACTTCGTTTTTCTCATAACCGGTTCTGGTGCCCCTGGAAAACACTGTTGTGCTGCAACAGTGCCAGACCACAGTACTGATCCATCTCTATTCCCTTGTTCTGGTTCAGATTTCTCAGATGCCCATGAAACTTGAATCCGAAGTGATGGAAAATGGCGAGAACTTCTCTGTCGGGGAGAGGCAGTTGCTTTGTATTGCCAGGGCATTACTGCGCCGTTGTAAGGTGAGCTGGTGTGTAGAAGACAAAGACCATATGTATTTGGCATATTATCTTCTTCCCTAAGAAAAGCTTGTTCCAATGTCAGGATTAAAGCAATAGTCAACTGGCTACCACATCTTTTACTGTAGATAATTTTCCAGAATGCTGTCTTTGTTCAGAGCACACATGTCGGCTTCATCCTCTGATCCCAAAAGTGAAACCTGTTTAGCTTTCTGCATTTTACTCTCTGCCTCCTTGCTTGGTCTATCCTCATCTGCACAGGCAGAAGAGTGCATACAGTTTCAGCTCCTTTCCTGTTACGCTACTAGGGCAATTTTCTGTGATGCACATTGCATGCACATGTTGGATTTAAAAAGAAGGAAACAATAAAAGCCAGCATATGTTTGAAGTTTTTGGCAGTCCCGTTTTTTTTAACCATTATCCACCATTTATTCTGACAGTATCAATCTGCTGTTGGGGTCCAGCAGACTCCTAGCTGGACACAAAATGTATTGTGGTACACTGGGCCCCACAATATCAACTTAATTTTTTGTAGTGAAGAAGAACGTACAGAGAGAACATCCTGTAATGTTTTTTTTTTTGGGGGGGGGGGCAAACAGGCCTGTGCCTTGTGCCTAGGGAAAAGATCCAAGCCACCAATTAGGCAGTCATTTATGGGCTATTAGAAGGACCTGGACGAAAAGCAGAAGAGGGAGCAAACAGAAACTTTTTATGCATAGGTGAAATACTAGTCATAGTAAGTAATAGAAGGGGTCCAATGTATCCCAACAGCCTAATAGGCTTCCTCCTCCTATTCCCCCCAGCTAAGGTGGTGTTTCAAGTTTGCACTATTTTTTGTGTTGAGCCAGCGCAAAGCAGAATTCAGCCTCCTAGGGTTAAGACCCTGTTGGGTGACCAAGATGGCGCCTTCTTTATGCTGTTGGACTTCCAACTCCCCGTCAGCTAACGTGTTCAATGTTCAGAGATGATGAGAGTTGCAGTTCAGGAACACCTGGTGAACCCAGGGGATCCTTTGAGTCCTTTCATAGTGGGCTGTTCCCTGAGGCAGAGCAGGAGGACTCCAAACAACTAAGGTCTATGGATTCCCACTATGAGAGGCAGCTCCCTGTGACTCCTCTCTCTGTTTAGTCTCCCTCCCTCACCTAGGAAAAGTACTTTATTCTCTTCGCTTATTTGTCTATTTGTACTTACTTTCCTACTTGCACTTTGGTTTTCTTGGCAGCTTCTGTCAGGGCTTTGTTTTGTTTTGTTACATTTTTGGTCCTTCTTGGGAGCACTGAGAGAGGTGTATGTCTCTATTTTTAACAACGTTCATGTTACGCTTTCTATTCAGATCTTGATCTTGGATGAAGCAACAGCTGCCATGGACACAGAGACTGATTTGCTGATCCAGGAGACTATCAGGGAGGCATTTGCAGACTGCACAATGCTGACAATTGCTCACCGCCTGCATACGGTTCTGGGCTCTGATCGGATCATGGTTCTGATGCAAGGGCAGGTGAGCAAGAAATGAACCTTTCCCCCCCCCCGCCCCCTACGCAGAAGATCACACAGAACTAGTGTTCTCAAGCCGTTGCAATGAGCCCCTCTTCAACCCGGGACAGAATTGTGCAATGCTTACATAATTAGGAGAGATCTCAGGTCTGGTTTAAATGTTAAAACCTCTGAGCTATTCAGCAATGAAACACACTGGCTTAAAGAGGTGGTTTGATATTCTTCATTGGAGACTTTTAAGGAAAATCTGAACAGGTTCTTTGTTGGGGTGCTTTAAAACTTGTTTTTGAAAGCTTCAGTGTGGGGCTGATGGGTGCTATAGTCAAAACATATGGAGGGCACTAGGTTGAGGAAGGCTGGACTGCTTTAATGTTGTCGTGTTATTCAATGTTACTCCTTTTGGTAAATGAAAGGTTTAATGGTATACATTCCATGTATCTCTAATGGTCTCCCCCTTAATTTTTGTTTTAGGTGATGGAATTTGATACTCCATCGGTTCTCCTGTCCAATGAGAACTCTCGCTTCTATGCCATGTTTGCTGCTGCAGAAAATAAGATTGCTGTCAAGGGCTAAAATTCAGGGCAATGTCACTTTAATCGGGAGGGTAACAGTTTCTGCCTGTGGCAGGAACTCCTCTATCTTCATGTTCTCCAAGCAGATTATTGCCTTTTCATCTTTTAATTTTTAGCATTGTGGGTCACGATTCAGTTCTTTTCTAAAAAGTACTGTAAGGAGGGTTCTTTATGGTTTTTATTATGGTATTTATTCCATATTCTTGTTACTAGTTTTTTGCTATTAAATGCACTCTACAAAATGGCTCAGGGAGCCATGATTATAAATTTATCAAGAGGCCTATATTGAAGCTTTATACATGTAGCTATATCTATACAGAATTCTGTACATAGCCTATATTTACAGTGGAAATGTAAGCTGTTTATTTTATATTAAAATGAGCGCTGTGTTAATACCAGTGCATATTCTTTTCTATCATTTTTGTACAGTTTTACGGTACTGGGAACCTGGCTTTTTCCAGGCTGCGTTAGACCCTGTTCCGTCTTCTGCAGTCTGTTTTCTCTTAGCGCTGGAATTTCCCAGATCTCTGGATGGAAGTGGGCTTTTGTCCTTGTCTCCTCCTGTGTCCTGTTGTCACTGTCCTTCACAGAGGAGAGATGGGTTCTGTTGATGTGGCTTGGTTTCATCAGACCCATCAAGCTCTTTGGCACATTGCTAGGGCACATGGAAGTAGTGGCAGCTGTTTCCCATAACACGCCTGCAGTGGGGGTCAGGTTTCTTTGTGTCTCTTGTGAGATTCATAAATGAGCTTTGTCACTAGCAAGAGAGGAAGAACCACACATTAGCATTAGATACCTTTAAAGAAAAACTCATTGCCACTTGCTCTGGTGCAATAAAGGGAATGTGAATACACATTCTCTATCAGCAGAGTTCGGTTTATATTTTATAGAAAGGAAATGCAAACTGCTTCTGCTTTGCTGAGCACATCCATCCATCATTAATGAACTACAGCAATTAACCACCATCAGATTGATACCCTGGTGCTGTCTGCAAAAGTTTTCAAAGTGGCCTCTGCTGAATTATAGATCTAGTGATCTAAATACGCTAATACTTCACTTGGGAAGCTTTTCAGATACTTGGGTGTTTGTAACAATTAATTCTTTGCCCTACTCTGTCTGCGTGCAAGCTTTTTATTTTCTGCATATTTGTTACTATAAGTATCCCACCACCACCACTGCAATTTTTAGCAGGCTCCTGCTGATCAGGGTTTAACACTGGTGTAGGAAATTTTATTTTCTTACTGTAAAGAGACCTACCTCAGGTGCTGAGTCCTGTGTGGTACGTTACCATGGTTACTGTACGCCATCCCTGTTGTCTGGGGCCAGTAGCCCAGGTGGGCATGGTCAGTCTTGTAATAGCTGTGATTTTAAAATTGGTCAGCGTTGCATGTCTTTTTTCCCCTCCTCTTTTTTTTCCTTTGGTCCAGTTGGACATTTTATAGCCTTAGCATGTTTGCAAATTGTCTTGTTGAGACAGAAATCTGAAAAAGTGAATAAAAACTATTTTGGGCTTTGTAAAACTCTTGTGTGCGTTCTGTTATTTGGACCGTGGTGGATATCTTCCCAGCAATAAAGTACGTGGAATTTGCCCTGCTGCTACTACTTGGTGCCAGCAATGTTTTTTTTTTAAAAAAAGGGGGTACTCAAGGATATGCAGTACAGGCACCTCTTTTTTGTTGTTGTTAAAAAGTGTGATACTTACTCTAACAACCTCATGGTGAGTACTGGCACCTATTTTTTTGGGGGGGGGGAAGCACTGGGTGTCAGCTACATGAACAAATCAACATCCCTAGTACATTAAGCTGAAGCTCTTTCTTCAGAAGCACTGGCTGCATCCCAACTGCAGTGCTAAGCAGTAAAGGGGACACAAAGCTACATCCCTTCTGCAAGGAAGAGCCAGTGTGTCTTTGTGGCTAAAGTATTTGACTCTAGGAGTGGGAGACTGAGATTTAAGGACTCCGTGCTGCTCCAAACTGCACCATGCAGCTCATCGGGAGAGTGGGCCAGTCCCTTGTCTCTCAGCCTAATTGCTTCACAGGGTGGTTGTGAGGCTAAAAGGGAGGGGAGGGGAGAACCCCATAACTCCTTAAGCAAAGGCGGGTCACAAATGTAATCAAATGCATTTGTAGTTTTAAAGCAAGCAATGCTGGGACAGGGGTAAGTAACATCATTGTACAGTGCTACCTCGGGTTACAAACACCTTGGGTTCTGACTCCGCTAACCAAGAGCTCTGCCCCAGGATGAGAACAGAAATTGCACGGCGGTGGCAGCAAGAGGTCCCATTAGCTAAAGTGGTACCTCAGGTTAAGAACGGTTTCAGGTTAAGAATGGACCTCCGGAATGAATTAAGTTCGTAACCAGAGGTATCAATGTATATGGTAAGGACAGTTGCTTCTGTTGGCTCTGCAGAAATAATAATCTGTTCCATGAAAGGATGGAAGGTACCCTTGCAGTTAAGGATCAAGCTTTATTTCTATGCTAATTGGTTGACAGCATGGTTTGAAAAAGCGAATTATCACAGGAGTAAGGAAGTCGGAACAGCTGTATGCATGTTTAGTCTGGAGTAGAGTTCACTGAGTTAAGTGGGGTCTACTCAGCCACAAGCCATTTAGGGAATCGGCTCCTCCAATCCAGAGCTGAGGAGAGGCAAAGGTATGATAGCTTTCTTTGCCTCCTCACCTGCCAGGTGGTTGGGGGGGCATATGCTATTGGGCACCTTTGAGCAGCACCCAACACTCCTGCGCCACCTCAACTTTCCCAAGGGGAAGGCTGGAAAGGGCAAGACAAGAGTGTGCACTTGATGCCATGAACTAGGTGAAATTTGGCCAGGGGGTTGATCCAGCACACAAGCATCCCTGCCCCCACTCTGTGTTAAACCAATTGTCGCAGGGAAATTTTTACCACAGGGCTCTTATAAATACTGCTTTTAGCAGAACACCAGCTTGCTTCTTGGCAAATATCTCTTGACAACTGAAATAATAGGCTCCCGAAACAAAAACAAGGAAAAAGTCATTCAAGCTGGTTTCCTGTATTAGATGATTCATTATTGTAATTGAACACTTAACCCCCCCCCCCAGCTCTGTGAATGTTTGGTCAGTTTTGCTCTTGATTTTAGTAGGTACAAATCTTTATACTGGCTTCTATCTAATATTAGCCCTACCCAGTGTGGACCCACTGAAATGAATGGCCATGACTTATTCAGGACCAGTAATTTCAGGTCTAATCTGGATGCAACACACTCTGATTTGTAGCATCCTGAGATTAGATAAAGGAAACAAAACTTATTAACAAGCAGGCATGCTGATTCAGTAGACAAAATGATTTGCCTAAAAGGCTCAGGGCTTAAGTACCTCAAGTACCACCATCAGCTGAAAGGCAGGAGAGCTGTGTGAATTTCCTCCCATGTTTACAAAACAAAAATACACCTGCATCACTTGCCCAGAGAAAAAAGTTTGAGAACCCCTGTACTAAGGGAAAATCTGCTCTGCCCAAAGAGTGTGTTTAACCTATTTTTTGGATTTCAAACTTAAGGTGTGCATGCACACGAAAGCTCATACCAAGTACTAACCTAGTTGTTCTTTAAGGTGCTACTGGAAGGAATTTTTTTATTTTGTTTTGACTATGGCAGACCAACACGGCTACCTATCTGTAACTGGTACTTGTGTGTGTGTTTGCAACCCCCTGCCAACACACAATGCCCTAGAGCATGTGCAGAGTCTCTTCTGCTTGGCTTTGTTTTTCAGTGCAACGTGTCGAGTACCCAAAGATGAGAAAACGAAATAATCAGCCTGGGGGATATATATGAAGGGTCCTTTGCCGGGTCGACCCGACTCCGCTCCGAATCCTCTCCGTGACCGTCCACACGGCGAGGCCTCGGCCTCGGCCTCCGCTCCTCCTCCTCCGCCGCCGCCGCCGCCGCTCTCCCTTCCCCCCTGCTGGCCGCTGCCGGCCTCCTCCTGGCCCCGAGCCGCCTCCCGCTTCCCTCGGGCGCCTCCCGGCGGCCGACGGCCCGGCACCCGAGCCCGGCAGCCAGTCAGCCCGTCCGTCCGTCAGCCAGCCAGCCAGGCCCCGGCGCTGGGCAGGGCCAGGCCGGGCCGGGCCGAGCCTCTTCCTGGCGCTGCCGAGCGGCCTGCGCGAGCCTCCCGCCGCCGCCGCGCCGCCGCCGCCGCCTCCCGCCCATGGATTTCACATAGCCGCCGCCTGGGCCGCCTCTCTCCGCCCATGGCGGCCTCGGAGAGCCCCCCGGACGTGGCCTCGGCCTCCAGCTCCTCGCTCTTCCGCCTCCGGCACCTCCGCCTGGGGCTGCACTTGCGGCCCGACGCCCGCGCCTTGGCCGGCTGCTCGGTGCTGGAGCTGTGCGCCCGGCGGGGACGCCGAACCGGCAGCGGCAGCAGCGGCAGCAGCCAGAGCCGCCGGCAGACCCTGGTGCTGGACGCGCACCCGGCCTTGCGGGTCGCCTCGGTCGCCTTCCGGCCTTCCCCGGCCGGCGGCGGGCGCTGCGGCTTCGTCTTCCCCGACGCCGCCTCGCCGGGCAGCGCGGAGAGCCGGGGCGGCGGCGGCGGGGGGGATGGCGCCCCGAGGTGCCCCGCCTGGCTCCCCGCCCCCGCCTCCTCTTCCTCCTCCTCCTCCTCCTCCTCTTCCTCGGAGCTGTCCGGCCCGGAGAGGAGCGACCCGGCCCCCGGGCGCCTCTTGACCCGCTGCCCCTCTCCCACGCCCCTCTCGGACCCCCACCCGCACTGCCCGCTCAGCACCCCCAGCGCACTTTCGGCCTTGGGGCCGCCCCTGGCCCCCGAGCTGGTGGGCCCCGGGCCCCCGGCAGACCCCCTGGCCGCCCACCGCTGCCACCACAGCTGCCCGGTGGCAGGGCCCCCCGACTTCCTGGTTTCACCAGACTGCCCCCTTGCCCCTGGGACCCCTTCGCCGGACCCCGAGGGTGCCCTGAGGGGTGCAGCGGCTGCCCCCCACTCTCCCCTCGCTGCCCCGGCCAGCCCCATCAACCACTTTTCGTGCTCCTTTTCCGACTTTCCTCTCGTGCCTGGGGTGCCCCCTCCACCCATTCCCACCTTCCCCGACGACCCCTCGCCGGCCTCGGTGGCCCCTTGCCCACTTTTCTTCAGCGTGGACCCCTTCACGGACTACGGTTCGGCCCTCACCATCTCCTTACCGTCTTCCCTGGAGCCTCACCAGCCCTTCCAGGTCATCATCCGCTACACCACCATTGATGCACCCGCTGTAAGTGCCCCTTTCTCTGCGCAACCCCAAAGATTGTGTTTGGGGTGGGTGGGTGGTGCTTGTAGGGGCATTTTAGGGGATAACTTGCAATGCGGGTGATGGTCATGGAGGCTGTGCAGATCTGGAGCTGATTGCCCTTTGACAGCAGCTCGGCTGGAGTACGGAAGATGCTGCACGGTCTAAGAGGATACCAGCGTGGTTAAACAACAGAGTCAAGGAAGTTATAAAGGCCAGCTTCATTTAAGGAAACTGAAGCCTCATCCAGGTGACGGGAACAAGAAAAAGAAAGCAGATTATTGCAAAAGAAATGCAAACTGACAGTAAGGGATGCAGAAAAATAACTTGAGCAACAAGTTGTTAAAAAGAATAAAAAATAAATGCATTTAAATACATTTCAAGTGGGGAACTTTGCCACAGTTGGAGCTAGACCATTAGATGGGGAAAACCTGTTAGATGTAGAAAACCGGAACAATTGATGCATGTTCCAGAGCAGGGACAGGAAACTGGTCTACCATATATAATTAGATTATGACTTCTGCCATTCTTGGCCATTGGCCTTCTGGTTGGGGCTGATGGGAGTTGGAGGCCAACACAATTTGGAGAGCCATAAAGGTTCTTCCTCTTATTTTAGGAGGATACCCTCCTGAAGAGATCCAGCACCACTGTCCGGACCCTTGTGGAAGCTGTGAGTGTTTCCTAGAATGCATTCTAGCATCCTACGCAACAGGCAAGGGTTTTGTAGCAGGCAAAAATATGTGGAAAGACTTCTCTGAGGTTTACCTCCAAATCTATCGCGTTAGCTGTCATGCCACATTGGTCTGCATCAAACGTAATGGGGCTGACCCAACAACAAATGATTAATAAAGTTCAGTTGCTCCTTTCCCCTCTGCTTCCCTCATCCTCTTGTGCACCCAACTTTATTGGAGATTTCTTGTTTCTTAATCACAGTTTCCTGGGACATCTGAGCTGGAAAACTGGTCTGAAGGCTCCCTTCAAATCAGAATATCAAACCAGGACCAACGAGCCCTTAATGCACAGTTTCCCAGTTTGGATACCATATGCAACTGGTTTAAGATATTGGAAAGTCTCCTCTGCAAATAGGCATGTGGGACAGGTGGGGGCAGGGATCCACTTGAATTCCCCTTCCCTTCACTCTCCAACCAGCGATCCTTTGCTCTTGATCTGTTACAGGTCACCTTGTGACAGCTGCTAGCACTGCCTTATCCTTTCCAATGAACATGGCATTTGTAATGAACTCAACTGCCCCCACCCCAAAGACTTAACAGGTGTCTGGTAATAACTTGCATGCATAACAAAACATTTTCATGGAATAACATTTCTAAAAGATGTTGCCTCCGCTCCCTATTTCTCTGCCCTCTCTATTATATAGGATATTATATCACTTCCAGAAGATGTTCAGAGATTGATTCTTGCCACATTCTTTCTAGAAGGTAGAGTCAGAATTGGGGAACAGCTGTCAAGGACACTCTCGGATGGTTACCATCACAAGGCTTCTGTCAAGAAAACAGCTATGTGTCGGTTAAGTCAAGGAGACTGAGATTTGGAATAAGGGCCATTCCCTCTCCCCAGAGAATCCTGGATATGGTGTGAGGAGGGTTTAGAGATCTCCCTGCACAGAATTTTCAGCACACTCATGAAACCAGAATTTAAAGGATTCTTTAAAAAAGCTGGACTGCAAACAGGACTGGCGTTGGTAACTAGTTGCCAGTTCCCCAAGACAATTTGCAACGATGCGAGATGAGCAGTTTCAGTAAGCAATTGGCTTACGTTCCACTGCACCCCAAAATAAGTTTTGGGGTATGCTGTATATCTCTGTGACTTTCCCCTTTTAGATCCTCAAGACCCTCAATAATTCTTCTCTATCAAGCCATTGATTTTGTGCAGTGCTTTTTAACACATGGTAATCCTACTTGCAAATAAGGTGTTGGAGCTGTGCACTCCAAACAAAGCTTTGGGCTACCATAATAAGTCTTATACCTGCAGCTCTTCTGTGAGACACTCCTAGCACTGCAGCCACCCAGTGCTTTGATTTGGCTCAGGATATTGAGAAGTGTATTTCCTCCATTCCATTTATTATCAGTATATAAGGGGAAATGGATAAAGAACTGGGGGCGTGGACCCAACAGATGTGGGGTCACACACTGGTACAGCCAGGAGACTGATGCTTTTGAATCGCCACAGCAATGCTTCATTTTGGTGCAAGACACCGTCACACATGCTGGGCCAACATATATGAAAATAGGGAGCTAGGGTTATGCACTTCTGCAAGCAAGAGACTATTGCCTTTGAGTCACCCTAACATCGTATCTGCTACAAGAGACGAACAGGCAGGCAGCTCCTATGTAAATAATAGCCAATAAAAAAGAAGAAGAAGGAACTAAGAGAAGCACACTTGGTAGTCCCTTCCACCAAAATGAAATGGTCTTCTTGATATCATAGAATTATAGAGTTGGAAGGGTCCTCTAATTCAACCCCCAAAGCTTAGTGCCAGATGTACAACCCCAGTTCCTGGGTCATTTCTGCATGCATTGGCAATTATTAGTGTGGACCCAATGCTCTTGACTGCTGGGCTGGGTGCAGTGCTAGGGCAACCTGAAGGTGACAGCCTTCTGGTCAGTGGCGTAGCGTGGGGGGTGCAGGGGGGGCCGGCCGCACCGGGCGCAACATCTGGGGGTTAGGGTTAGGGGGCGCAAATCCACGGGTTAGGGGGCGCAAATCCACGGGTTAGGGGGCGCAAATCCACGGGTTAGGGGGCGCAAATTACTTGCCTTGCCCCGGGTGCTGACAACCCACGCTACGCCACTGCTTCTGGTTGGGTAAGTATGATTTGTGGTGGCCCCAAGCCTATTGTGGGCTGTGCAGCTCCAGTTCCTTACTTGTATATTTATTTGCAAAGATTTGCATGGGGCAGCATGGCCAGCAGTGTCTTTTGCAAAAAGAAAGAGTTGAGTTGGAAATAAGGCTAGGGCAGTCCGAAAGCGATAGTCTCTTGGTTTTGTGGTGTGCACAATCCCAGTTTCTTACTCATTTCCACATATATCGGGCAGTTCTCGATGTCGATCTAGTATACTTTTTGGTGAATTGCTCAGAAATTACACCAGGTGGACACAGTGTTCTGGTGTTTCATAGATACCACTCTTCTGGAGGTGGGTGGGTGGTATATGATGCCCCAAAGCTTAATTTGGGGTGTGCACTCCCTGTTCCTTATTAATTTCTGCATATACCGCCATGAGAGCAATGTGGCAAACAAAACATGGGGCTGGACACAGTTCTAGAGTGTCTCAAAGGGAACAGATCTCCTGATCATGTGGATGTAGGGTGGCCTAAGGCTCTTTGAGGGTTGCAGAGCTACTGTATAATTCCCTTTTTTATTTTTACATACTTTGGTGATTAGTTGCACAGGGCCAGCACTCTCCATAGCATCGTGCACCACAACAAAGCACTGGGTCTTATACAATGCTGAGGCTAACTCTTGAGGCAGTTCCCTCCCCTCCCTGGGATGACAAAGTCTGTTGCCTTTGGCCATCATCCTTTTTTGTGCTGGAATTTATTTGCTCCTTCCCATCTGTTTGAAATCAACTGCTGGACAATATAGTATTTACTTAGATTTCCCCATCCTTATTTCAAATCCTCAGGGCCTTTCCATTCCCTCTTCACCCTGTTTGATAGGTGAGGTCGAGAAAATAGGGCTTTAACCCACTTAGGAGCAGCTATCCACAAATGGTTGGTATTTTTCTCGTAAATCTTTTTCTCTTTGTGATAATCAGACAATTGAACTTATCTTTACTGTTGTGTGCTTTTCATGACAATGGAACAAGCCATGCTTGTTCACCAGGTTCTAAAAAGAGGGCATTGGAAAGGCCTTTTCTCTGTGCTGCCTCTTGGAAGGTTGCCCATGGTCAAGACAGCTGGAGACCTCTGTGCCATTTCGTTCGAAATGTTGACACAGCTCTGGATTAATTTCCTTCTGTTTCTCTGCACTCCTCCCTTGCTGTTCTTTCCAAGTGAACAAGGCACACATTTTATGAGCATTTCATTTCTCCTTGTGCTGTTTGGTGTAAAGCGCAGATTTGTAGGGAAAGCTTGAACTGTCTTTACCGTAAAAGTCCAAATATATATAAAAAATAGGCTTGTAGCCTTGAGATCGAAATGTTTTGGAACTAGCTAGATGCCCACTAAATGAATGGCATGCTTGAATCTCTCCGTCCTGTTTAGAGCTTGGAATTTTAAAAAATAGGGAGAGGGCAAAGAGAGGGGATTGGTCAGCTGGCTGCCGATGTCACAGCTGGCCCAACATACCACAATGATTGAGGGCCAAGAAAGAGAGAGGGTTGGTCTAGTATGGGTATGTCTGTATCTGGAGCATGGGCAACCTAGTTTGGGACGACTCCTGGATTTTTTCTTCCAACGGAAAGATTAATAATTGAATCAGTAAAAGAATGTAAACTGTAGTGTGTTTTTGACCATCCATAATTCCTCTGCTGATCTGTAGTGTACTTTTCCTCTGCTGATCTGTAGTGTGCGGATAAGTCTGATTAAGGGCAGGAGTATAGTATTGTCAGGGTAGGACTGATGACCAGGCTGCCAGCTGACTGCAAGCACACTGTGGAAAGTTACCAACCTGGTCCTCTCCAGATGCTTGGAACTACAATTCTCAGCACCTCCAGCCAGCCTAGCTATCTGCTTTGCATCTTGAAGGTCTCAGGTTCAGTCGCTGGCATCTCCAGGTATGGCCTGGAACATCCCCTGCTTGAAACCCTTTATAGCTGCTGCCAGTCAGTGTGGGCAGTACTGAGCATGTTGGACCAGTGGCTTGGTTCAGTATGAGGTAGCTTCCTTTGTAATAATTTTTGTTGAATTTTCAAAAGTTGGACATATATACTTCAATACATAATAATTTTAACTTTTCTCAACTTCCCGCCCCATTTTCCATTGTGTTTCAGTCCCCCGCTTGCTGCACAATGCCTTCTTATACCAATACATCAATACTATATTCTCTAATTCCTTCTGTTGCTCACATTTCAGATCCTGCTTGCGAGTTCATCAAACTATAATATTTCCTGAGATAGTCCAAAAAGGGCTTCCATTCTTAGTATGAGAGAGCTTCTCCTATGTTCATGTGCTGGTGGGAGTTATAGTTGAACCACTCTGAGATCTATGGGTGTGGGGCAGTATACAAATTTAATAAATAAAAATAATAAATAATAGTCCAAACATCTGGACGGCAGAAGCAAAGGTTAAGTTACCACGTGGCTAAGGGCCATCTGGATTCACTGGGAGCAAGGCTTGCTGTGTATGTAGAAATTAGGCATATATGTAAGTCCTGCTGCTGTTTTTGGCATTGCATTTTAATTCTGTTTCTAATGGCACTTGTACACATTGTGATGCTGCCAGTGCAGGTTAGTCCAGTGCGGTGGATTCTAGTTATGGTAAGGTCAGGTGAGCCAGGGTTGCTGAGAAGAACAATCACATGGGGGGAAACTTGCCTGCAATTACACAGAGAAGTTATTAAGTTATTTCTTTGCTATAAATCAAGCATAGAGAGACATGCTATTATTCTGGTTTGTGAAATCAGAGCAGATGCATGGCACCAGGGAGAAGATAAAATGGAAAACCTTCAAGCACGCATGATGGGAAAGTGTGGGACAAAGAAGCCTGTTCGGAACAAACCAGCCAGCCTTTGACTTGTTGATGCCCTCTGAATATACATTTTTATTTATAAAGCTTACTGTCACTTTTTGATAGAATGCCTGAAGTCATGAATCAAACAATTAAAACAAAATACCTGTTACAAACAGAACAATACTTCAAAACTAGCAGCAGCAATGTGGAAATGACACCAGCTTGGGCATCTGTCAGTGTTATTCTAAACACCTTTCTTGAACAAAAATTGATGCTTGAGTTTGCTGGCAAAAAGCATGCAGAGATGGCATTTGGTATGTTTCCTCAAGGCAGTTGAGTTTGGTAGAGCAAAGAATTGGTGACCTGAAGTGGTGGTGAGGTATAGTGGTGCCCCGCAAGACGAATGCTTCGCAAGACGAAAAACTCGCTAGACGAAAGAGTTTTCCGTCTTTTGAGGTGCTTCGCAAGACGAATTTCCCTATGGGCTTGCTTCGCAAGACGAAACGTCTTGCGAGTTCTTGCGAGTTTTTCCCCCTTCCCCCCCTTTTTCTAAGCCGCTAATAGCCGCTAAGCCGCTAATAGCGCTAAGCCGCTAAGCCACTAATAGCCGTGCTTCGCAAGACGAAAAAACTGCAAGATGAAGAGACTCACGGAACGGATTAATTTCGTCTTGCGAGGCACCACGGTATGTCTGGGAGGAGCCATTCCTTCTGGTGTGTTAAGTAGTAGTGGTACGGACTGGCTAAGTAATTAACTATTAACAATTAGACAGCTTTCAACATGGATAAACTGTGATGGTGTCTTTGCCTGCCTCTCCTGGTTCACTTTTATACAGGGCATTTGGTTGGTCCTCCACTACGGTTGTGCCAATGTTGGTGGAAAAGGACGCAGTCTGGCTTACTCATGGACAGACACAGGGTGGGGTATTGGCCAGCTTGTCTGCCTCCCTCTCCTCTTCCCTCGTGAGTGATGTGTGCAGTTTAATAAAATGAAACTCGTCTCACTCTTTTAAAAAATGCTCTCTGCTCCCTTAGGGCTGTTGCTTTTATTACTGTCATTTCTCACACATTCCTTCTTGTTGCTTCCATTAGATCTGGTGGCTGGATCCTGAGCTGACCTACGGCAACACCAAGCCATTTGTCTTCACGCAAGGCCATTCCGTGTGCAACCGCTCCTTCTTCCCCTGTTTTGACACGCCAGCTGTGAAATGTACTTACTCCGCCATCGTCAAGGTAGGAGGAAGCCTGTAACAAACCACCATTTCCTTAGGGAGGAGAAACAGTCGTTCAGGTTGCTGTGCTCTGTGAAATTTTGGGATCTGTCTGAACAGACCTGTTCGGGGGAAAAGTTTGGTGCTTTCCCTTATACCATACAGTGGTACCTCACAAGACGAATGCCTTGTAAGACGAAAAACTCGCAAGACGAAAGAGTTTTTCATTTTTTGAGTTGCTTCGCAAGACGGATTTCCCTATGGGCTTGCTTCGCAAGACGAAAATGTCTTGCAAGTTTGTTTCCTTTTTCTTAAAACCATTAATACCCAGGGTGCATTCAGGGGGTGCAGTTGCGACTTGACTTCGAGGAGCAACTCATAGCACGCGGTGTGGTAGCCTTTTTTGAGGTTTTTGAAGACTTTGGTGATTTTTGAAGCTTTTCCAAAATCTGTGCTTCGCAAGACAAAAAATTTGCAAGATGAAAAAACTTGCAGAACGAATTAATTTCGTCTTGCGAGGTACCACTGTATTAATACTTTTGGGATGGGTGTTTGGCTAACAACTTTTTCTTTATCTGCTGGGTCTATTGCCAGAAGGCCATGTGCAGGTAGGCAGTCAGGTTCTAAGCATCCCCCCCCCCAAAGAACTCTGGTTCTTTTTGTTCAGGAGTTGGACTCTGAAATAAACATCACTTTGGGCATCCATGAGCCACTGTCTTTTATACCTCTTGATCCATTTCGATCAGCACAAGAGACTTTGATCTGTGTCTCCTTGTTCACTCAAGTGGTTGGAGGATAAGGCTGAGCTGACTTCAGACTTGTGCGGGATTGCTTTTTTGTTTTGTTTATTACTAGAACCCCTGCGTTCCATGGGTGTGCTTTAAATTTCAAAAAGCAAGAGTACACACTGATGTTCTCTTAAGGCATAACTAATTTGCGTTAAATGCTTTTGAGTATTAACGCTGGCTCACAAATGTAGCTGCCTGACATTCAAATTGAAGTCTGATTCAGCATCCTTTTTGAAAAGCTGACAATACTGGTCCATGAGAAACTGGCTAGTTGGTATGTTAGTGGATCACAATCTCCCCTTCTTCTCACCCCAGGCTAGGGCAGAGACATCTTGCTTGAACTGATACTGCTCTCACACCTCTTGAATATCCTTCCTAGAAAAAGCTGTTCGGCTGTCTAATCTCTTGTTGTTGTTATCTCAGATGCCAGAGGGTTGGCAGGAAGGATTTCCCAATGGTAGGAGCTGGGGCTTTAGTGCCCTTTACTGCTCTTTTGACCTACCAGTGACTAGCAGAGCAACAAAAAGTTACGCAGACTTGGATAAATTATGGAAATCTTCTCATTTTTCACAGTTTATATAGAGTTCCTTTTATCTTAGGAATTTGAATTGCATGGGCAGTTTCTGTTTTTTTTAGTGCACATTTGCCTGGTTTGCATGTCACCAAACAGCGGTGAAGATGTGAGTTCCCAGAGAAGAACTCACAGCTGCTCCCCACTCTTTTTTTTGGTTTTGCTTCTGCACTGGGCTGAACTAAGCCCAGGTTTGGCTTAGCCTGTTGTCCAAACCCAGACTTGTAGCTAAACTCTCTCCTTACCAACTGCAAGCACTAGTCAAGAAAAAAACCTTTGCTACAGTTTGTGGTTAGAGAGGAGCGAGCCTCACCCCATAGGAACAAGGGAAGCTGCCTTGTTTATCTAGCTCAGTATTGTCAACACAGGCTGGCAGCGACTCTCCAGGGTTTAAACAGGGAGCCTTCTCCAGCCTTACCTGGAGCCGCCAAGGATTGAACCTGGGATCTTGTGCAGGCAAAACAGATGCTCTGCCCCTGAGTTACAGCCCTTCTTGTGCTTGGATGTCATGCCAAGTCAGACCTTGGCTTAGTTCAGCGCAGCACAAGAAAAACAAAAAGGACCAGGGAAGAGCAAAGTGGCTACTTGCTCCTCTCCAGGACTCTGCACGTTTGCACACAGTGAGCCACAGTTTAGCTTGCTGGGATGTGCAGACTAGGCAACTGAGTGATGTGCAAACCAGCTGTTAGTCTCCTTGGCCCGTAGAGCATCCTGACTGCCTGTTGCTTGTTTCCCAGGCTCCTGCAGGTATGCAAGTGTTGATGAGTGCTACCCAAAGCACCTATGAGGAAGAAGAGGGCACCTATCAGTTCTACATGGAATACCCAATTCCTGCTTACCTTGTGGCACTGGTGGCAGGGGACCTTGTACCTGCAGACATTGGTCCTAGGTAAGCTACTTTTGTCTGCCTGAGCTGTGCTCGTTGTGAGGAGCTGCTTTAGCAGCCTTTCAAATGTGCCCACAAAGTTCATTAGCCTGTATGTTTTCATTGTTCGTCTACTAGCCTGCATTTTTGCGCTGGTGGTGGAAGAGTAGAAAACTGCTTCCCACTAAGCAGAGCGGTGGAGAAGGGATTGAGCGATCCAGGTGCCTTCCTCTGGCCTGTTGCATTTCCATGCTGGTGGTGGAGGAATAGACTTTCCATGTTGCATTTCCATGCTGGTGGTGGAGGAAGTGGACTGATCGAGGAAGGATGGAGCAATCTATGCCTCCTCCACCAGCCTGCTTGCTCGCCTGCACAGAATCCTTGCTCACCTGCGGCAACCAGGCTAATGCGTAAATGCAAGGCTTGTGCTTGGAAGTCATCGAGCCAGATGGATCAGGAAAAGCTGCTCCTGGTGACATGGGACACTGCACACTTGTAGATCAGACCTGTGCAGCTTGAACACTGCTGACTGGTTGTGCCGCAAGACACCTGCCACACAGTGTGGCATCTCCATATCCAGGAAAATATTTGTAGCTTTTGCCTAATCATCAATCAGGAACTTTACTTAGACCAGGGGTAGTCAACCTTTTTATACCTACCTCCCACTAATGCATCTTTCTTGGTGGTAAAATTTCCTTACCGCCCACCAGTGCTCGATGGAGGGAGGATTCAGCTTGTGCTGTAGAACCCCCTACTGCCCACCTAGAATCCTGAAATGCTGAAATGCCCACTAGTGGGCGGTAGGGACCAGGTTGACAACTCCTGACTTAGACCTTGAAATTGTCTGCAAATGTGTATTTTAGGTTTCGTAACAGGGATCCAAAATCACTAGTGAATAATATGAATGGCGGAAACAGCATGAAGTCAGTGAGTTGACTGTTGCTGTCTTTGTAACAGGAGCAAAGTGTGGGCGGAACCATGTCTGCTGTCAACAGCTATCAGCAAACTGTCGGGTCGGGTTGAGCGCTGGCTCAGTGCTGCAGAGAGCCTCTATGGGCCCTATATATGGGGAAGGTAGGTTTGGTGCATTCACGCTTTTGGAATAAAATTGAAGGTATCTGCAGAGACAGTGATTCAGGAGTTCCAAGGGCCTCTTTTCTACCCTGCCACCCGCACCTCTTGGGTACCAAGAATGGTATCAGGCATCCAATGGGTGCCTCATCCGGAAGGGTTTTATTCTGAAGTTAAGGGGGCTTTGGCAAATTGTGAGCACGCTGTTTCCTTGCACAGAAAACTTGGAATAATATAAAGTCTGGCTCATTCTGACACAGAGTGCAAAAGGATCAGAATCCAGAGCTAATGGGTGAAATGTTAGATTTTTAAATGGTGGTTTTTCAAAGGGTTATAATGAGCCTCCCTCAGTCAAGAATACAACAATTGTTCAAGGCTCTTCATGGAGTCATAGAATCATAGAATAGAATTATAGAGGTGGAAGGGACCCTGAGGGTCATCTAGTCCAACCCCTTGCAATGCAGGAATCTCAACGAAAGCAGCCATGACAGACGGCCATCCAATCTCTGCTTAAAAATCTCCGAAGGAGAGCTCACCATTTTCTGAAGGAGTCCATTCCACTGTTGAAAATCTCTTACTGCCAGAAATTTCTTCCTGATGTTTAGTCGGAATCTCCTTACTTGTAACTTGAATCCATTGGTTCGGGTCCTACCATCCAGCGCAGCAGAAAACAAGTTTTCTCCATCTTCCATGCGACAGCCGTTCAGCTATTTGAAGATGGCTATCCTATCTCCTCCCAGTCTCCCCTATTTACCAAGCTAAACATACCCAATTCCCTCAACTGTTGCTCATCAGGCTCGGTTTCCAGACCCTTGATCATCTGGGTTGCCCTCCTTTGCACACATTCCAGCTTGTCAACATCCTTCTTAAATTGTGGCAGGTGAATGTGGGAGGGAAGGCATTGCCGTAGCTGTGGAGGGCTGCATTATTCTTTCATTCTCCTACTGCAAGTAGAAAGACTGTGATAAATAAGGGGCTAGTCCATTGGACTGTGTGCCATTATAAAGGAACTCCAGAACTGATTTTGTGCAGTGTGTTACAGGGCTTGAGTCCCTGCACAAAGCCAGTCCCTGTCTTAATCTACCCCCATAACATGGGAAAATTTCAGCTTTGCTGCTCTCAGCTCCTTTGAGAAGTGGTGGATGCATAACATACAGCCAAACCAACCGCTTAATTGGATCCCCCCCCCCGCACCCAGAGTGCACAGATGGGCTGGGAGAGACTGGGAACAGGCAGTTTTAGGGTGGCGTGACTATTGGGGTCACACTGGGGTGCCAAAACAATGCTTTAGAACAGAGCTCAAGAGTTGAGGGGTGCCAAATTTTAGCATCTCACAGGGTGTGGCTGAAATTTGAGAGCCCAAAGTCTTCCACTGCTGGGAAGGGGGACTCCTCTATGCATTTCCACACACTTGTGAGAATTATGGCTCCAAGGTCCTGAGAGTGACCTGCGTCCTCCCCACCCCCTTCTTGTCCCTTCCAGGTACGACATCGTTTTCCTTCCTCCCTCTTTCCCCATTGTCGCCATGGAGAACCCCTGCCTCACCTTCATAATCTCTTCCATCCTGGAGAGCGACGAATTCCTCATCATCGATGTCATCCACGAAGTGGCCCACAGCTGGTTTGGCAACGCCGTCACCAATGCCACGTGGGAAGAGATGTGGCTGAGCGAGGGGCTGGCCACTTACGCTCAGCGCCGGATCACCACTGAGACCTATGGTAAGCGGCAGGGTAGGTGGCGCTTCCGTGAGCTTGTTTACATCGTTTGAAAAGAAGAGCTTGTTTCAACCTGGGTGCCGTTAGCAGGGGTCCTCAAGAGCTGCCATTCTTATAGCATCTACAGTTCCTAACCAAGCACCAGGGAGCTGCAATCCTGACGCTCTAGATCTCTTGGAGCTCTTGGTACTTCCCAAATAACTGTTCTCAACAAATTGGAAGCCAGGCTCAAGATACCTCCCCATGGCTCCTCCCCTCCCGGGAGCAAATTTCCCCTTCGTCTCCTGACGTCCGTAAAGCAGTTTGTCTGTCCTTTGGCGAAAGCCATCATTATTTAATCAAGATCTGAAACCATTATTTGAAATGGGTTTTAGATCCCGCCTCAAAAGTAGCCCTAATTCCCTTCTATGATTGGATCGAAGACTTACACAAACTCGCAACGTATGAACAACTTGCATATAAACGCAGACTTGTCATGGACAAATTCAGTGACATTTGGAATCCATTCTTAAAAATACTATAATAGGTTAAGATCTGGCGAAGTGCAATAACAACCTTACAGTTAACGCGAGGGCTGTTTAAGCAGTATTCCAAGGGCAAGAAGAGAGAAGCTTAACTAGTCCAGAACTAGCTTTAAAAAAAGTTGCTTCAGTATTTTGTCTCAGTATGTTAATTCTAGAAGGGTAGTCAGGTTGCAGAGTCCTGCAATCCTATATCATCTCACAATTGCTGTTAACCTTTTTTCTTTCTGTTTAATCAAATGGTACATTAGCACACATGTAACAGTAGCATCAAGCAGAATCCCCCCTCCATCTATTTATATGTACCGAACCAAGAATCCTGCTCTCACAGTCTTTTAATCATACCCAACCTTGACCTCTGAAGACAAATAAGATAGGAAATCAGAGGAGAGATTGGACCACTGAAACGGAAACAACTGAATTTTAATGAGACTACTCTGGAGTCGATGAATTGTGGGTTGCAGCTTGATTCTTGGTTAACTGATACACAAAAGGGTTTCCAGTTCCATGCAGAAAATGTCCCAGTTTATGTGATTCACTTGGAACAGCTCAACATGTGGTAGCAGCTGTCACATAACTTGATTTAAAATTGCCTTTAGGGTGACACCCCTAAAGTTTACACCATTCCATCACCTGCTTCCTTGAGATCCTGTGCCATCTCCTCTGCTGAACACTGGGCGTTTCTTGGGAAGCCCAGGATTTCAACCTGGTCATTTATCTCAGATTAGCTGCTTGCTCTTGGCCTTCATTTCACCAGTTCCTGAAGCAGTGACCTACTTCACAGCAGTTGTGGGCAGAAGATTGATTGCAATCAACTGGTAGATGTCTGGACAATCTTCAGTAGATCAAAATTCTCTAAATTAAGCTGCTGAACTAAAGAAAGCTTTGGGGGAAAACCAGGAGCGGATTTTTGTGTGGAAGGACTATGAGCTCAGTTGAGGTTCTGGATATAAATTCCTGGGCTATGTGTGTGCTCAGACGCACCTTGCACTGATTCCAAGTCTATATCCTACCTACTATTTTGCAGTTGGCTCCAGTTGAGTTCCCTTGAGGTTTTAGTGAAAAAACAGAGGAAGCAGATGCCACAAACCTGAAGTGTGCCCACCCCTTCTCTGTAAAATTGTTGTAACGCTGAATGAACTAATTACTTTCCCTGAATCTTAATTATAATGCCAAGATTGAGGGGTTTTGCAATTTGGCAGTGCAGCTTCTTGTTGTGTTTGGGTGGCCTTTCATGATGTCACAGACAGGTGGGGACAGTCTGCCAGTAGGTGAGTTGTTCAGATGGTAGCAAGGACTGGGTCAGAATGGTGAGGTCCTGTGAAGAGAGCAGGCCTAATAGGGAGGGTCACGGGGAGGTTAAGAAATGGGGTTTGGAACTGGGAGCGGTCCAGAGGAGGGAAGGCAAAAGCAGAATGCCATGAGAGGAGTGTGAGAGGGCCGGAGGGACTGGGAGAGAGAATGATCAGAGAAAAGAGGTGGCTAGGAGCTGCAATGGGAAGGGAAGCTGAAGTCCACATGTACGGTATATTTGAAATGCACAGCCAGATTTTTGGCTGCAGGCTTCAGGCACCAATACATTTTGTTTTCGTGTGCAGGTGCTGCCTTTACGTGCCTGGAGACTGCCTTCCGCCTTGATGCCCTCCACAGGCAGATGAAGCTCCTTGGGGAGGACAACCCTGTTAGCAAGCTTCAGGTCAAGCTGGAGCCAGGTATGTCCTGTGTTGAGATTAGCCGGCTGGGTCTCGGCTTTTATAAAACAGGCCGGCTCACCCTGACCATCTCTGGCTTCCTGCTATGCATGAGCTTCTGCTATCATGGCTGTAATCTCATCCCACCCCTCCACCCCTTGAAGCCTGAAATAGGTGGCTGCATCTTGGGTCAGTTCCACAAAGCAAATTCAGTGTTGCAGAGAGAGGCCAAGCATGAAATATCACAGCACAGTGGAAGTTGTTTGTTACCAAAATGCTGCTCTAAATTAGGGGGCAGGCAACGAGCTTTCGCGATAAAGTATGGAGATGGTTATTTTGGATTTCAGTCCCACAAAACGCCCCTGCATTGTCGGGTTCCCTTCTTTCTCTCATCTCCCTGCTTCTTTACATTCTTTGACTACAGAAGGGTCTCTAAGGCTGCAATCCTTGCTAATAATAATAACAACAATAATAATAATAATAATAATAATAATAATAATAATAATAATAATAATAATTTATTATTTGTACCCCGCCCATCTGGCTGAGTTTCCCCAGCCATTCTGGGCAGCTTCCAACAAGGATTAAAAATACATCAAAATGTCACACATTAAAAACTTCCCTGAACAGGGCTGCCTTCAGATGTCTTCTAAATGTCAGATACCATATTTTTCTCTCCATAAAACACACCAGACCATAAGACGCACCTAGTTTTTGGAGGAGGAAAACAAGAAAAAAAATATTCTGAATCCCAGAAGCCAGAACAGCAAGAGGGATCGCTGCGCAGCGATCCCTCTTGCTGTTCTGGCTTCTGGGATAGCTGCGTAGCCTGCATTCGCTCCATAAGACGCACACACATTTCCTCTTATTTTTAGGAGGAAAAAAGTGTGTCTTATAGAGCGAAAAATACAGTAGTTGTTTATCTCTTTGACATCTGATGGGAGGGCGTTCCACAGGGTAGGTGCCACTACTGACAAGGCCCTCTGCCTGGTTCCCTGTAGCTTTGCTTCTTGCAGTGAGGGAACCGCCAGAAGGCCCTCGGCACTGGACCTCAGCGTCCAGGCAGACCGATGGGGGTGGAGACGCTCCTTCAGGTATGCTGGGTCGAGGCAGTTTAGGGCCTTAAAGGTCAACACCAACACTTTGAATTGTGCTTACTGCCTGACAGTAAGCCTAAGCCCCACCGAACTCTGTAGGATTGTACTGTAAGAACCCCAGGAGATTACATAAGGCCTAATGGCTAGATTACTTGATGGTAATACCTCAAGGACTGCCTCTCCCCATATGAACCAACCCAGACCCTGTGGTCACCATTTGAGGCCCTTCTTCGTGTGCTTCCTCCAGGAAGCACTCTTACGCCACTTTCACAGCTGTGGCTTCTCCCAAGTGACCCTGGAAACTGTAGTTTGTAAAGAGTGCTGAGAATTCTTAGGAGAATCTTAACAAACTGCAGTACCCAAGACCCTTTAGAGGAAACTATGAAAGTGGTACAAGGGTGCTATTTTATTTTTATTTTCCTTCCCTTTCCTTTTTATAAATTTATATATTTGTGGGGGGTTTTCAGATTAAAATTTTACAGTCACATATACAACATAGAAACAAGATTCCAAAGAATCTCCTGGATTTCCCTCCTCCCCTTTGTGGGTCCTATTGGTGATTTCCTCCTGCATCTTTTAGAATAAACCAAATCTTTTACCTCTCCATTGTGTCCAAAATTCACCATTAAACTACAAGTGTTATTCCAATCCTACTAACAATTTTAACTGTTTACAATGGTTTTTAAGATAAATTATAAATTTTCCCCATTCCTTATTAAAATTTTGGTCTTCCTGATTTTCTTTCCTTTCCAAGATCCCAGGGTGGTTCACAGCAGAAAAACAGAAAATGAGAATATAAAATACATAATAAAACAAACAAGCCAATACCCCCCCTCCCACAAACAGATTTTAATAGCCATAGAACCTTAATCAACCAATGCCTGGTTGAAGAAGTGTGGCTGTGACCACAGATTCATCCCCCCCCCTCTCTCGCCTTCTTCATTTTCTGCTCTAGATTGCAAACTCTTGGCAGGTGGGGTTGCAGGTGCCTGTTTCATGTTTTGCTTCTGCAACTTTATGGAGCACCATTGACACTGATGAAGCTGTATAAATAAGAGTGGAGAAGAGTGACTAGTGGGGTGCCACAGGGTTCTGTCTTGGGCCCGGTCTTATTCAACATCTTTATCAACGACTTGGATGATGGACTCAAGGGCATCCTGATCAAATTTGCAGATGACACCAAACTGGGAGGGGTGGCTAACACCCCAGAGGACAGGATCACACTTCAAAACGACCTTGACAGATTAGAGAACTGGGCCAAAACAAACAAGATGAATTTTAACAGGGAGAAATGTAAAGTATTGCACTTGGGCAAAAAAAATGAGAGGCACAAATACAAGATGGGTGACACCTGGCTTGAGAGCAGTACATGTGAAAAGGATCTAGGAGTCTTGGTTGACCACAAACTTGACATGAGCCAACAGTGTGACGCGGCAGCTAAAAAAGCCAATGCAATTCTGGGCTGCATCAATAGGAGTATAGCATCTAGATCAAGGGAAGTAATAGTGCCACTGTATTCTGCTCTGGTCAGGCCTCACCTGGAGTACTGTGTCCAGTTCTGGGCACCACAGTTCAAGAAGGACACTGACAAACTGGAACGTGTCCAGAGGAGGGCAACCAAAATGGTCAAAGGCCTGGAAACGATGCCTTATGAGGAACGGCTAAGGGAGCTGGGCATGTTTAGCCTGGAGAAGAGGAGGTTAAGGGGTGATATGATAGCCATGTTCAAATATATAAAAGGATGTCACATAGAGGAGGGAGAAAGGTTGTTTTCTGCTGCTCCAGAGAAGCGGACACGGAGCAATGGTTCCAAACTACAAGAAAGAAGATTCCACCTAAACATTAGGAAGAACTTCCTGACAGTAAGAGCTGTTCGACAGTGGAATTTGCTGCCAAGGAGTGTGGTGGAGTCTCCTTCTTTGGAGGTCTTTAAGCAGAGGCTTGACAACCATATGTCAGGAGTGCTCTGATGGTGTTTCCTGCTTGGCAGGGGGTTGGACTCAATGGCCCTTGTGGTCTCTTCCAACTCTATGATTCTATGATTCTATGATTCTAAGTCATTAAAAGCTGTAATTTGAGGAGGAGGGAAAAAAGCTGTGGACCAAGGAAGCTTCTGATGGCATTTTTGCTTGCAGTTTTACCAAAATACAACTGTGTTCTCTCTCTCTCCCCTCCCCTCCCCTCCCCTTGCCTATCCCGCATCCCTCGGTCTTACAGGTGTGAATCCTAGCAATCTGATGAACCTCTTCACGTACGAGAAAGGTTACTGCTTTGTTTACTACCTGTCTCAGCTCTGTGGAGACCCAGCACGCTTTGATGCCTTCCTTCGAGTTAGTAACTTGGGTTTCAGAGGCGGGGTGTGTCCGTGTGCATGTATGTGAGACTCTTGCCTGTATGCATTTCCCTTTGAGACACCCATGAGAAAGAGAGGGATGTCAAATTTAGAAAAGGAGGAGGAGAGGCAGTATGGCATGATTTAAGCAAGGGCTTGAAAATAGCTGTTTGTTAGATGAAGATACCTCTGCAGGAGACCGCTCAGTGAAATAGATCAGCAAAGGGTCCCAGTTAAAACAACTCAGTCAATAATAATAATAATAATAATAATAATAATAATAATAATAAATTTATACCCTGCCCATCTGGCTGGGTTTCCCCAGCTGCTCTGGGCGGCTTCCAACAGAATATTAAAATACAATAGTCTATTAAACATTAAAAGCTTCCCTAAACAGGGCTGCCTTCAGATGTCTTCTAAAAGTCTGGTAGTTGTTTTTCTCTTTGACATCTGGCAGGAGGGCATTCCACAGGGTGGGTGCCACTACTGAGAAGGCCCTTTTCCTGGTTCCCTGTAACTTGGCTTCTCGCAGCGAGGGAACCGCCAGAAGGCCCTCGGCGCTGGACCTCAGTGTCTGGGCAGAACGATGGGGGTGGAGACGCTCCTTCAGGTATACTGGGCCGAGGCCGTTTAGGGCTTTAAAGGTCAGCACCAACACTTTGAATTGTGCTAGGAAACGTACTGGGAGCCCGTGTAGGTCTTTCAAGACCGGTCAAAGCAATGAGTTGGGAGGTAGTGGAGAAGGAAGACAAGACAGAAGGGGTTTCATGGCAAACACCCATCTTGAGAATGTGGTCTACATGTTGCCAGAGACCTCGCTTTCACTGCTTGTTTCCCCATCCCCACAAGTGTTAAGGAAGAGATAAAGTAAGCAGCAGTTAGAACATAGAGGCTGGTGCTGGTGGTCTTCAGGTGAAGAGCTGATGCCTGGAAAGTGAGGCAATTCTTAAGGGGTCCTGAGTCAGAGCTCCAGACTCTGCTGGGCTGGATGCAGCAAGAGGAGCAGGAATGGGGATATGTATTACTGTTGTTCTTAATATTAATACATTGATTGTTTCATTTTAGTATCTTTATATTGTATTTTTGTTTTTCTCTGTAAGCTGCTCTGAGTGATATTTTAATAGAAAAGCGGGGCATACTGTTCTAATCTGATCTAAGCAGCTGACATGGCAATGTATGCTAGATAAATCACTGGTTTTCTCAGAGTGTGGCTTCTGGCTCGTTCTGCGGTTAGCCTGAGTCTTGTGTTCATGTACGCCAAGAGATGCTGCCTGTCGTGCAGGCCAGTTGCATCCCTGCTCTCCAATTACCAACAACTTTCTGGAGCATTATATATTTTATTTCTGCATTCAGCCTGGCCTTCCTAAAGGATTGAAGTGCCAAATAATTTAAAGGAAGTTCTTGTGACAGATGAATGTCCTTTAGTGAATCTTTAGGAGGAAGGAGTTTCATGATTTGGGGTGTTAGTGGTAATGTGGGTCAACAGTGTTGGTTTACATAAGTTCTTTCTTTCTTTCTTTCTTTCTTTCTTTCTTTCTTTCTTTCTTTCTTTCTTTCTCTCTCTCTCTCTCTCTCTCTCTCTCTCTCTCTCTCCCCCCTCCTCCCTATGCAGTCTCCTGTGGGAAACAGACTTTCCTTACCTGTTTCATTTCACTTTTTCCTCTGCATGCTTGTTCCATCCCCCTTTGCCTTCTCCGTTATATATATGATTTTTGCTGCTTAACTGTCTTTCTCTTTCCCCTGAAACTTGCCAACTCCTTGACCCATTCTCCCGGCTCTCTTCCAGGCCTACATTGAGAAGTACAAGTTCACTAGTGTGGTGGCCCAAGATCTCTTGGATTCCTTCCTGGCTTTCTTTCCAGAACTGAAAGAACAATGCATTGAGAGCAGAACAGGTAGAGAAGAACACATTGGCTGATTTTGCTTTCCTTAAAGCACGGTGAGAATAAATGACCCTGGGAGCTTCTGCACTAGCATCACCTTCATTCCGTGGGTGTGCAGTGCAGCAGCTGTTGTGCCATTCAGACAGGGACAGAGAGAGGGGACGGCTCCACAGTCGTGGTGCTTTGTGTGGGCCTCTTTGGCAGTCAGGTGGTAAAGAGGGTGGAATGGGATGGGAGAAACCAAGGGTCTGGAAACCAAGCCGGATGAAGAACGGTTGAAGGAGCTGGGGATGTTTAGCCTGGAAAAGAGGAGACTGAGAGGAGATATGAGAGCCATCTTCACATATCTGAAGGGCTGCCATATGGAAGATGCAGCAAGCTTGCTTAATGTTGTTCCAGAGGGTAGGACTTGAACCAGTGGCCTTCAAGTTACAAGAACATCAGGAAGAACTTGTTGTCTGTAATTATTATTATTATTATTATTATTATTATTATTATTTATATCCCGCCCTCCCCAGCCGAAGACGGGCTCAGAGCGGCTAACAACAATAAAAGTAACACATCATTCTAAAATCAGTTCATTCTAAAATCTATTCAAAATCAAATTAATGGCAACCATTGGGCTAGAGTTCTATGAGGATTACCAAAAGAGGGGGTCAGGCTGTGCCTTGGCCAAAGGCCTGATGGAAGAGCTCTGTCTTGCAGGCCCTGCGGAAAATGTCAAGTCCCGCAGGGCCCTGGTCTCTTGTGACAGAGCGTTCCACCAGATTGGGACCACAGCCCAAAAAAGCCCTGGCTCTGGTTGAGGCCAGCCTAACCTCTCTGTGGCCCGGGACCTCTAAGATGTTTTTGTTTGAAGACCATAAGGTCCTCTGTGGGACGTACCAGGAAAGGCGGTCCCGTAGGTACGAGGGTCCCGTAGGTAAGAGCTGTTCAGCAGTGGAGCAGACTTCCTTGGAAGGTGGTGGACTCTCCTTCATTGGAAACTTGGCTAGCCTCCTGTCCTGGGTGCTCTAGTTGCGATTCCTGCATTGCAGGGGGTTGATGGAAGGTCTCTTCCAATTATATGATTCTATGAGAAGCAGCGAGGGACGCAGGTGGCGCTGTGGGTTAAAGCCTCAGCGCCTAGGGCTTGCCGATCGAAAGGTCGGCGGTTCGAATCCCTGCGGCGGGGTGCGCTCCCGCTGCTCGGTCCCAGCGCCTGCCAACCTAGCAGTTCGAAAGCACCTCCGGGTGCAAGTAGATAAATAGGGACCGCTTACCAGCGGGAAGGTAAACGGCGTTTCCGTGTGCGGCTCTGGCTCGCCAGAGCAGCGATGTCACGCTGGCCACGTGACCCGGAAGTGTCTCCGGACAGCGCTGGCCCCTGGCCTCTTAAGTGAGATGGGCGCACAACCCCAGAGTCTGTCAAGACTGGCCCGTACGGGCAGGGGTACCTTTACCTTTACCTTTATGAGAAGCAGCAAAGAGCTGTCCCCTCTGGCCTGCCAATGATTCAACTGTCTCTTGCACTGTTGCAGCTTAAGCTAAATCTGTAGGTTGCAATTCGTAGCAAAGGAGGAGAAGGCAGGGGCTGGGTTCAAGGAAGTCACAACTGTGAATTGCTTTCGATGGCTGACTCATCACTGATACTGGAATCTGAATACAATTCATGCTGTTGCTGTTCTAAGTTCACACCACTTAGAGCTGGGAGGAGAAAAGGGAAGTATTTAACAGGGTGTGCCCTGCAGTAAAGACATGTGAAGAGCTGGGTGGCTTGTATTTGTATTTAATTTAATTGCTGCTTGGTTTTAAGCTATATATTTTCCATGGGCTCCCATCTGCAGTTTCAAGAGTTTGCCCCTGTCCTCCTTCCCCTCTCTGACTGGTTAGTGTTGTGCCTGCCAGCAGAAAGAAATCTCCATCATGAATATCATCTCTCAAAGGTGCTGAGGAGAAGAAAGAAAGAAAACCAGGCTCGACAGAATTATGTCGCTTGTTTATTTAATTCCATTTATGAATTGCTTCCTATGAAACACCTAGAAGCGATTTAACAGTGAAAGCATCAGCGATGAAGACATGCATAAGACAGTTTCATGTGTAAAAACAGATCAGATCCAATACAGATACAGATTAGGATAATAATAATAATAATAATAATAATAATAATAATAACTCCACTTAAAAGGCTTGTTGAATGGTGAAGGTCTTCAGTAGAGACGGCACCTGTCTTAACATTTTGTGGATTTTATGTGGTGGATTTCTAGCCTGTTTTCTAGGGTATGTACTCTTCCTAAGGTGGAGGTGATCCCAGAAGCAAGCGAAGGTGCACTTGGCTCCTCCATCTGAGCAGGCATGTTAAACTGCTGCAAAATTCCTTGAAGGCCCTCCTGAGCCTGTGGAACTGCCTGCCACTCCCTGCTCAACAGCCTTTGACACCCTGCTACTTGTTAGGGTTGTGTTTTAAACAACCCACAGATTTGTGCAAAGCCGTGGGGTCGTGTCTCAGAGAAATAGAAACTGCTCAGAGCAACAATATGAACCCCACATGCAGATTGCGTGGAAAATCAGGCTTATCTGGTGTGCATCTACTTTTCCCGTCAAAGCACATGTGGTTAACTGGAATGCCAGCCTCCACTGTTAGCTTGTTTTGGCAAGGATGCCTGCAATTCTTCAAAGTGGTCCAGCATAAGACCATGCAAGTCCAATCCTTTCATGTGCATCTCCCCAGATATTCCCTGTAGATCACCTGCTCATTGAATCATCGTAGCCCTGGGTCATATTTAAAAACCTTCTATATCCAGCCCAAGCCTTACCAGATATATTCCATCTACCATTCTGATCCATTGCTAAAATCTATATTAAAAGGAGTTGTATCCAATGTCAGCCCTATTCCGAATAAACCCATTGAAAATAATGGATGTGACTGACTGAGGTTCATTAATTTCACTGGACCTTCTTCGTTGGATACAGCCAAACATGTCACAAACTGAGCATTGTACAAACAGAAAATTAAAAAGTTAAGAGTCAGAGTCCAGGGAAGCTTGGGTAAACACAAGAGTTTTCAAGCAGCATTTAAAGTTCATTGCAGTCTCCACCTCACCGGTTACTCAAGGAAGGGGATATCACAGGGTATTGCTCTCATCAAGAAGATCCACTTCTGCATTGCCATGTGGTGACAAACCATTTTCTGTAGTGGCTGCCCGTTTGTGGAATGCTTTCCCCAGGGAGCCTTACCTGGTGCCTTCGTTATATACCTTTAGGCACTAGGCAAAAACATTCCTGTTCAACCAGGCCTTGGGCTGATTAACATATGATACCCTTTTAAATGTTTTTGTGGGAAGGGAAGTAGGTTATTGGTCTGTTCTTGTTTTTATTATATATTTTCTGTATTTTTTTATCTTGCATTTCATGTTGTGAACTGTCCTGAAACCTACAGATGGAAGGGTGGTATAGAAATGTTAATAATAATAATAATAATGGTCATGAACTGACCTGCAGGGTCTCCTTGGAAGATCTTAAAAGCTTGGCGTTATCTGTACTGGGGCAGATGATCTGCTAGGATTCCTGACCCCAAGCTGTGTCATATCCAAGGACTGCAGTGTAAACAATAATAGTGTTATTTCATGGTATTATCTGAGTAGGGCTTGGAGTGGGGAGAAGGGAGAGGTATGATTGTTTTGTGATATTGGAGATTAAGATTGCCTTGGCACATGGTCTGTAGACTTGGGACCCATGCTTTGCTTTACTTTGTTGTGGAGCACATGTCTTGCCTTCTGAAGGTCCCAGTTTCATAGAATCACAGAATCGTAGAGTGAAGTGAAGGCATAAGGTGAGAGTTGGTATTGCAGGTGAGCTGTGCAGAAGCACTCTGGCAAGCATGCTCCAAGACGAGCTGCTGGCTAGCTCTGTGGAGGCTCCTTTTATTAGCACAATATGCAAAACCAGTCAGATACATTTTGGACTGTGACCTTTACACATCTTACAGTCCTGAGATCGTTGGGTGGTACAAAGTTATTTTGGCACCTGTTTCCACCGCATCATTTCCCCCTTGCACAGCGTATGACAAAGGAGACAAAGGTCACAGACAGGGCACGGCAGACCACTAAGAGATCAAATGTTAGATAGAGGACATGATGTTCAGACAGCTGTGTGTTGGGGTTCAGAACTTACTGGGTTAATGTTTGTTCTGAGTGTGCCTCCCATTCTGACGTTTGAAAGGAGGGAGGAGCTCTACTTGTTGTTCTCTCTGTGTCTCTGAGAGAGCAGGACGCCATGAATGCTAGCAGTCCAGGAGAATCTGAGAAATGCTGAGCTGTAAATATTTGCTGCAATAAAGAACTGATGAATTTGGACAAACACAGTGCTTGGTGTGTTTGGATCTGAAGCAGACTGCAACAGGTTTTTGATCCGCTGTGTTTTTACTCTGCAAGGCGAAACCGGAGGAAGAAGGTCTGAGAGCAGCTTGGCTGGGAAGCGTGCCGGACCGCATTATGCTGGGGCTAATTGGGGCCATAAAGTAATTAGCCAGCCAGTGCCAATTAAGATCTTATCAAGATTTCGTCACAGGTTATGGAGGACCTAATTACCGCTAATAAAACTGTTGCTAAGAGTCTGCCGGTGAGCTTTGAAGTTTGAAGTCAGCTTGGCATTAGCTGGAAGACGCTACTGAAGCGGCAGAGGTCTGCGTTCTGTGTTTTGCCTGATGCAGAGAGGCAAGAGTTGCTGAGGCAGAGAGCTGAGAAAGCAGCTGTGAAGAATCGGGTGCCGGAGAGCTGACTGGTGAAACGTGAGTACAGCAGCTGGGGCCCCGGGAAAGAGGAGAGAATGGCAGACAGCCAGGTCTTTGAGGATGTTCCGCTTGAGAAGCTCACTTTAAGAAGTTGGGCAACCTGGTCCAGAAGAGTAAGGGGTTGGTTTCTGGTTACTGGGCTTTGGGATGTAAGCCAGAGAGAACCACTTCCCTTGAATCTAGGTCCTGAAGGGACAGACATTGCAGGCTTTGAGGCTGCGTTGCCTGAAGAAAGCCAGCAGAGAATGCAAAGAGAGCTTGCTATGCTAAAAGCATGCGTACATGCATCACTTTTGCCCAGTTTGGAGGGCGTAAAGTCAGCAAGGGCTGCCTGGGAGGTGCTGAGAAGTTTGTGTGAAACTTCAGCAGGAGGCCGGAGCCCTGGAGGAGTCATGCAGAGCCAGGAAATGGCTGTAGCCCCAGTCCCTGAGGTGCGAGTCGGGGGGGCTGAGAATTCCAAAGGCAAGTTTCAAAAGTTTTCCACTGTGAGTGCTGAAGTGAAACGCAGTTTCAGCACTCTGTGCTGGCACAGAGTGCTCTTCCGGAAGAAGGGGGGCCAGGCCAGCTGAAAGGAGCCCTGGGCAGTATTTTTCCACTGGGGATGATCGTCGTCATGCAAAGTCTGGAAGGCGGCGGAGAGCTAGACGTTTCAAGGTCGGCCACCTGGACAAAGTGAAGATAAGGCCTAAAGAGTCGCGTGGGCACGCAGAGGCCAGGCCGGTCTCCAAGGCAACGGAGGAGGCTACTTCTACGGAAGCTGCCAAGGTCCTGAGCAAGGGGGAGTTGGTTGCCAAGACAACCAGAGAGAACTGCTGCAAAAGCCCAAGGAGAGGGGGCAGCGGGACGTTTGTTGCCAGTATGGCATTGTTTGAGGACAGCTCTGAGAGACACACTGATTTTCGCTTTGTAATCGACTCAGCAGCTAACTGCAACCTGATCTCAGAGACCCCTGCAGTCGAGATGTGGAATTGCAAGGCAATTCCGGCTGGGAAAACTGTTCAGTTTGCAAGTGGGGAAAAGAAAAATGTGAATAACATTGCAAATGTATTGTTTTCTGTTTTGCAGGAGCAGATGGAAGTTTGCATTGTACCAGGAGTGCAACACTGTATTTTATCTGTGCCTTATTTGTTGAAAAAGGGGTTTAAGGTTTGCTTTGAACACGATGTTTGTACAATCTCCAAAGGAGGGAAGCAACTGGTCAGAGTTGCAAAGGGGCAGAATGATCTCTTCATTCTTAAAACGTCTCTGGAGGGTGAGGGGAAGGTTGAGAAAGCACAAGCCCTGCGTGCTACAGTTCCCACTCATGTTTCATGTTCTTGTGTGTGGCATAAGAAGACAGCGCATGCTTGTCTTGAAGAACTACAGGTGCTACCTGAGGTTTCCAAAGGCTGTAGAATTGAAGAATGTGCAAGAGTCCTAGATTGTCAGGCTTGCAGACAGGCAAAGGTAAGAGGGTGCAGTTACCCCAGGGTGGAGAGGGTAACCACAAAACCTTTTGATCTTGTGCACATAGATCTGTTGGGTCCCATGAAGGAACCAAGTTTGGGAGGGGCCAGGTTTCTGCTGACGATGCAGGATGATTTTTCGCAGAACACCTGGACACATGGTCTCAAATCCAAGGAAGATGCAGCACAGCTGATTAGTCATTGGATTGAGGAGGTGGAACTAAAGTTCTCCACCAGAGTCAGGGAAATTGCTAGTGACAGAGGTTCACGGTTTACTGGGTCTGCTTTGCAGAAGTTCTTTCACAAGAAAGGAATAAGTCACACAGTGACTTCTCCTCAACAGAGGGGGGTGGCAGAGCTCAGAAGTGAGGCTCTGGTTAAAGCTGCACAGGTGATGCTGTTAGATTCTGGGTTATCTCCAAGGTTTTGGATGGAGGCAGTTAAATATGTGAGCTTCACCTGGAATCGGTCCTACAATTCAGTGGTAGGAGACACACCGTTTTTCATGCTTCACGGGAGGAAGCCGCAGGTACATTTCCTCCGTGAGTTCGGATCAACGGCCTTGCTGCCGGTGCCTGAAGCTTTGCGAGGGCCAGGTGAACCCAAGTTCCAGAAAATGATCTTCTGTGGGTATGAGCCAACGGCTCATGCATGGAGGTTTGCGTATCCGTCAGGTGATCAGAGTAAGCTGCTGATCAGTAAACACGCTGAGTTCTGTAAGCAGGAGGAAAGGTCAAAGACCCCTGCCAGACGCGATATTCTTTCAGAATGTCTTTCTGATTCAGAGCAGGAAGGTTCTGATGAGGAGGAAGGAGAGCCAGGGGCTGAGTCTGCTGATGACGATCAGCTCACTGACCAAAGTCAGGAGCAGGATGGGGCATCTCCGCAAGTTGTAAAAAGGGAGCCCAAGAGTGAGCCTAGTTCTCCTGTGAGGGTAATTCCAAGGGTTCGAAGACGCGTTGAGTCAGAGGGGGAATCCCGGGATGCAGAGGACACACCTGCTGACCACAGGGAGTCAGAGGAAGTGCCTGAGTTTGCGCCCAGGAGGTCCAGTCGCACAACGAAGGGAATTCCACCTGAGAGGTATCAGGCCACAGGTGCGTGGGTAAGTTTCGCACAGTGCGAATCTGAGAGGTGTAAGGATGTTCCACAGATGCCTGACAGGAACGCCAGGAGAGGGCGCAAGGCATTGGGGAAGGGATTGATCTCACAGAGGTCTGCAAAGGTACATCCACAGGTCTTGTCAGAATGCTCGGCAAGAGGGGGTGTTGGGGTTCAGAACTTACTGGGTTAATGTTTGTTCTGAGTGTGCCTCCCATTCTGACGTTTGAAAGGAGGGAGGAGCTCTACTTGTTGTTCTCTCTGTGTCTCTGAGAGAGCAGGACGCCATGAATGCTAGCAGTCCAGGAGAATCTGAGAAATGCTGAGCTGTAAATATTTGCTGCAATAAAGAACTGATGAATTTGGACAAACACAGTGCTTGGTGTGTTTGGATCTGAAGCAGACTGCAACAGGTTTTTGATCCGCTGTGTTTTTACTCTGCAAGGCGAAACCGGAGGAAGAAGGTCTGAGAGCAGCTTGGCTGGGAAGCGTGCCGGACCGCATTATGCTGGGGCTAATTGGGGCCATAAAGTAATTAGCCAGCCAGTGCCAATTAAGATCTTATCAAGATTTCGTCACACTGTGGCTTTGTCTGCGGGTGGAAGTGTACTCCACATCTGGCAATCATTCCTTCAGTAGAGTTGGAAGATACCCGAAGGAACATCTAGTCCAACCCCCTGCGATGCAAGAATCTCAACTAAGGGGTCCAAGACAGATGGCCATCCAACCTTGGCTTAAAAACCTCCAATGAAGGAGAGTCCATAGCTTTTCTAGTGAGTACCATCCACTGCTGAATGGTACACTGGTATCACGAGTGAAAAACATCCCCAGGGACAGGACCGAAGAAATATTTGTGCCTGAGATGCTGAAGGACTACTGCCAACCAGTTCAGATAGTGTTCTGCCATCAGCCTGATCCAGTATAACATAGCTGCAAGTGCTCACAGAAACCTGACAGAAAAGAAGTGCAGGCCGCTCCCTGTTTGATTCTGGTTTGTGTGTCTGTTGCAGGACTAGAGTTTGAACGCTGGCTCAATGCGACGGGTCCTCCTTTAATTGAGCCAGACTTATCTCAGGGATCCAGTCTGACCTGCCCCGTGGAGACGCTCTTCAGCCTCTGGACTACAGAGCCTCTGGATGCTGTGGCTGCTGCTGGCAGCGTTGATATCGCAGAATGGCGGACCTTCCAGACCGTGCTCTTCCTTGACAGGCTGCTGGATGGGTCTCCGCTGCCTGAAGGTGAGTTTCGTTGAGCTGGCAGGTGAGCATCTGAGTCCCTACGTAGCTCAGCCAGAAAAATTTGGAGGTCGCAAGTAAAAAGGTTTGTATGGGAGACAGCCCTAAGTGTAAAATGGGAGCATGAGTGACCAGCCAGTAGTATGGAGCTGGAGGAGGAGAGGACAGGATCCCCTGGGAAACTTGACAAACCTGCTGTACTTGAAACTGGGTGTGGTGAGTACAGCTGAATGGGACACAGCTGTGGGCAGCCTGAGGACGTATCACATTGCCTTGTGCCTTCCGATAAAGAATGGGAGACTAGGGTGATGTCTGCTGTTTCCAGGAACTCTTCTTGTTGTGAGACTTTTGTGGGCTTGCTGAGTGTTTGTCTGGGCCCTGGGTGAGAACCCGGAGGCTGAGGAGGTGGGTGTATCAGAAGGAAAATGAATTGATCATCATATACACACACACACACCGTATTTTTTGCTCTATAAGACGCACTTCTCCCCTCCTAAAAAGTAAGGGGAAATGTGTGTGCGTCTTAAGGAGCGAATGCAGGCGGGAGGCTCTGCTCAGCGCTCCCTTTAAAGAGCCGCGTGGAGCGTGTGTTCAGCTCTTGGGGGCTTTTTAAAGGGAGCGCAGCTCTTGGGGGGGCTGCTGCCTGGAAGAGGCTTCGCACAGCTATTCCATAAGCCAGGCGATCCCGTTTGCTGTCCTGGCTTCTGCCTTAGCCACGCGCAGCCTCTTCCAGGCAGGGGGAGCCTTCATCCCGCTTCCCGGGAGAGGCTGCACACGGCTATCCCATAAGCCAGGACAGCAAGAGACTATCCCAGAAGCCAGATCCCTCTTGCTGTTCTGGCTTCTGGGATTCAGAATATCTTTTTTTATTGGTTTTCCTCCTCCAAAAACTAAGTGCGTCTTATGGTCTGGTGCGTCTTATAGAGCAAAGAATGCGGTATGCGCACACGCGCACACACACACACACGAAACTTTGTATAAATGTAACATTCTAATATGTAACTGTGTATTTGTGTAATATTTAAGTCGTCTGTTGTTGTTTAAGCTCTTCGTACACCGCTTAGAGATACTTTTAATATATTAAGCGGTATAGAAATTCAATAACCAGATAATAAATATTCAGGTCTTCCAGAGTTATCCGTAATAGACTCTGACAGCCAGGTGGCTTATTAGCCAGTAAGGAAACACTGCAAACTCCTAAGCAAAAGAGATGGTCGCAAGACGCTGCATCTCGCCACATCCATTTGGAGAAACAAATTGGCCAGTGTTTCACAGCTGTGGATTCTCTAGAGACAGCAAAAGCATGTCTTTTTATAAATTACAAAGATCCGGTCTAACTGTTACTCTGACCCCGGGGATCAGCATGCCTATAGCCAGTTTGGGGGTAGGATTGCAATTTGGAAGGGTAGCCCATGTTTTGCATGCAAAAAAATTCCAGGTCTGGTTTTGGCATCTCCAGGTAGAGCTGAGAAAGGTCTCTGTGTGAAACCCTGGAGAACCACTGCCAGCCAGTGCAGACAGTATTGAGTTAGATGGAGTAGTGGACCTGCACGATCAACCACAGCTTCCTATGTCCCTATGAGTTTCATTTCCTCCTTAGTATTGTTCAGAGCATCTCACCATATGAGCAGAAGCGACCATGCTGTGAATGGCAGTGAATGTTAGCTGCCTTCGCTCATACAAACTTCAGAGCAAGCCAGAGGCTGACCAAAATCTAGGGGCATTTTTCGCATTAAGGTGTGGTTGGGTTAGATTTGCAAATTCAGTCTTCTCAAGGATCTGAAGCCCTTCTGGGTTGGAGAATTGCCAGGCCTCCTTGTTCCATTTCTGAACGTTTCCGTATGTGCTCTTCAGAGGTGATATCGAAGCTGTCTGAATGCTACTCGGCTCAGTTGGACGGCATGAACGCAGAGATTCGCATCCGCTGGCTGCAGATCATTGTCCGCAACGACTACCATCCTGATCTTCACAAAGTCCGGCGCTTCTTGGAAAACCAGGTACTAACTTCCAGATTAGAAACGCCCTGCGTCTCTCGGGGGCATGAGATTTGGGCATGAAACAACCCTGGAACTCCTGCTGATGGGCCAAGTGTGTGGATCAGGTGTGTGGTGCAGTTTGTCGGCATGTGGAAACTGGTGGCTGAACTCATTGGTGGGCTGGATGATGTTAGGCAGGTCAGTATTATGTTTCCTGTAGCGCAGACAGAGGACTGATGCTGAGAGAGGGTGGCTCGCCAAAGGCCGCCTGCCGAGTTTAAGGTTGAGAGCCAAACCAAGACTTCCTGATCTGGAGGAGGTGCTTTACATGGAGGAGGGGATCAAGAGGTGGAGGAAAAGTTTGGATGTGGGTGGGAAACATACGAAGAAGCATCGCCCAGGAGGAGAGAGGAGGGAGAAGAGATGAGAAGAGATGATGGTGTAACAAGAAGGAGGAGTCAATGAATTTTTTTTTTTTATAATAATTTTTATTAATTTTCCAATTTTTAACACAAAACAACAACAACACACAAACATCAACAAATACAAACACATACAAAAATATCATTTCTTAACCTCATTTTCATAAGCCTCCTTTCTCGGACTTCCCCATACCTCACCCTTTTTGCATCCTTGTTTTACAGTTTCCCAACAACCCTTTTTGCCAATTAAATTTAAGCTCATTGTCATTCTCAATTTTACCTTGAATCATCAAACAGTTTTACCTGCAATTCTGCATCTTCCTTCCCCTTGACATTTTATCACTCCTCTATTTTACAACAGTTCTTAAGGTATACTTTAAACTTCTTCCAATCTTCCTCCACTGTCTCTTTCTCTTGGTCGCGGATTCTGCCGGTCATTTCTGCCAGTCCCATAAAGTCAATCACTTTCGTCTGCCATTCTTCCAGTGTGGGTAGTTCTTGTGTCTTCCAATACTTTGCTAAAAGGATCCTTGCTGCTGTAGTGGCGTACATAAAAAAAGTCTTATCCCTCCTTAACACCAATTGGCCGACCATGCCCAGGAGAAATGCCTCCGGTTTCTTGTGAAAAGTACATTTAAGTACATTCTTAATTTCATTATAAATCATTTCCCAGAAGGCCTTAATCCTTGGGCAGGTCCACCAAAGGTGAAAGAAGGTACCTTCAGCTTCATTACATTTCCAACATTTATTATTGGGCAGGTGATAAGAGGACTCAATGAAATTAATGGACATCGCTAACTTAGATTGATTATCTTAAACATTTCAAAAGAAAACTGAAGTCAAATATAAAAGGCACATTTGAAACAGCATAACTAGCAAAATAATAAAATAGTCTCATTTGCATAGAACATATCTGCTGCTGTGCTCTCTAGTACTTTTCCTTTTACTAGGGTACAAGAATAATGTGTTTGCACAGTAATAAAAATGTTTTTGTGGGAGAGGGTTATTGGTTTGTTTTTGTTTCGTTATGTATTTTGTGTTCCATTTTGTATTTTTATGTTGTGAACTGCCCTGTGATCTTTGGATGAAGGGTGGTATACAATTAATAATAATAATAATAATAATAATAATAATAATAATAGTACAGTCCTTTGGCTGGCTTATGCAGTACCACTGATCTATCCGTTTTCCTTGTTAGCTCTAAACCAGAATGCATATTTATTTTTGTATGGTCACTGAGTCCCATTTGTATTGCAGATGTCGCGGATGTACACGATTCCATTGTACGAGGACCTCTGCACCGGCACCCTGAAGTCGTTTGCCTTGGACATTTTCTACCAGACCCAGAACCAGTTGCACCCCAACTTGCGGAAGACCATTCAGCAGATCTTGACGCAGGGCCTGAACCCGCTCCTTGCCATGGATGCAGCAGCTGTTATGGCAGACCCTCTGGCTGCTGTGGTAGAGGACAAACCCCCAGAAGCTGCACACAGTGCCATTTCTCTCAGGGACGTAAACGTGTCTGCTTAGCTCCCTAGCTCATGCCGGGCGTTTGAAAGTGGAGGAGCAGCCAGGCGAGGGGCAACGTGAACCAAGTGCTGCCTCCTGACCCTCTGTGCCACAGCTTGGGGGGGGGGGGAGATTGGACCTGTTGTTGTCGCTCCCTCCCACCCCCACCCCCATTACACACACAAATGTGCCTTCCGGTGCCCGATTCGTTGGCACAGCCAGATATCAGGGATGTCTCCCCTTCTAGCTGCAAGCGGGAACTGTTACGGGATGGATCCGTTGACTTGATGCATCATGAATGTGGATTCCAGGGCGACTCTTGTTCTCCCACTGCAAATGGGAAGAGTTCTCTCTCGGGCACTTGGGAGGGTCTGTGTCCTCCAGGCCTTCAGAGAGGCAAAGTCGCCACTGGCTGTGCACTGACAAGGAAGTAAAGGGAGTGGGGAACACTATCAGGATCATGGAGATTTGAAGGTTTGGCAGTGTTCTGCAAAGAACAGAAAAGGAGTGATGGGGGAGTCTGTTCTGTTTTTGTGCTCTTTTACTGTGTTACTCAGGAGGTGGAGGGTTTAGAACAATGCCTTCAAGCAATGCCTTGGTTTCACCAAGCTGGTCAAGCGTTAAAGGCTAGGAGACGGGGTGGATTTGAAATCCTCCGTCATTTCACTTCTGATTTTCTCCTCTGCGGGATGTTTGACACCCAAACCCACTCAACTAACTGCAATGGGGCCGGGGGCCTGTTTTCCTAAAACTACGCTGCAAATCCTTCATTAGTGTCTGGAACGCAGCTCTGAAAACAGCAGGTAAGGATGACTCGCATCCCCAACTCATATTGCAAATTAACAAATGGGATGCAATGGCAAACTCAGGCACAATCCTCCGGTAACTTTCCACATTTGTTAAATGTTCAAATTCTGCTCATTTTAAAGGAGGCCAGAAGAAGTGAAGATTCTGTTGGATTGTCTCTCTGGTCTGTTGGTGCTTCCCAATGGTCATAGGAATGAACAAACAGCCTAGGTTTTGAGTGCAGAATGATATGCTTTGTGTTCTGTTCAGCCTGTGTCTTGGCTAAGGACATTTTTAAGTCTCTCTCTCTCTCTCTCTGGATGAGAAAGCAACCATTGAATCTGAAAGCCAGCTTCTTCCAAAGCCGTCTCATGAGATCAGAGCCATGCTGCCCACCAGCCAAGCCTTTCCTTCCTTGCCATTAGGCAGAGAGAAACAGAGACTGACTATGCAATGCCCTTCTGACCAGCCAGCCGAACTGCCGTTTGTCAAAAGTGAATGGAAGGGCAACCGTATGTAGAGGCTTTGGTGCATCTTTCAGAAGATGGCTGGAAGTGGACAAAACGGTGCAGCGTCACGTTTCCCTGCTGTGGGAGCGGCTGTGTTTTTAATATCTCTCTCTGAGCGCCTTTTTCTGCAAGAAGCAGAGAGCTGAGGATTGAACAAATAGGTCTACAAAGAGGCTTCTAACGAAAATCAAACTGGGTGCTGGTAATTGCCATATCTTCCAGGGGTGGAGGCAGTATAGGAATGTGTGTGTGTGTTTTTAAATTAACTGTTTGCCTTTTTGAGAGTTGAGTGTGCCCAAAGGGCTGCTTAACGCTTCGTGGTAGACAAGAATATGCTGGTGCTTGCTGCTGTGATCCTGTAAAGAACAGATGGGGAACCCTTTGATTCATGGGCTGGATGGATGCAAACCTCAGAGGCTTCCCATCAGGCTCCCTGAACGTCTCCTCTTTGGCCCCCCTCCTACTTGAGTTCTGTGCTGGCTGCAGGAGGGAGGGAGAAAGCGGCAAACTACAGGCATTGGGACTTGGTCCAGATGGGGAGCATACCCAAAGGGGATAAAAGCCCTTGACCTCCCACACCATGGCTCCGATCTGTATCAGGCTCCCAGCACCTACAGTTTGCATCACCAAAAAAAGATCTGTTGAAATGAACTGGGTTGGGGGGTTTTTGGTAATGCAAATTGCAGGTGGGGGGGGGAGAGGCTGCTCTATGTTCAGCGTGTGTGTTTTTGTCTGATAAGGGTGTGTGGCTTCGTGTATCTGGCCCTCCCTTTGCTGAAACATCACTGCTTTTCTCAGCCCGAAGAGTTTTCCTCCCCCCTGCCGTAGACGTCTTGCCCCCGTGCACTTGGGGAACACGTGGTGGACTCTTCCTTGGGACCTGCAGTCGGTGATTCCTCTGCAGTTTTTGGACACACACAATTCCCCTCCTCATTTCCCTGTCTGTTGCACAAAGTAGTGTGGAGCAGCCATGGGTTTTGCCTGTGCTCGTGGCCACCACATTTCAACAAGAACATTGGTTAATGTCGCCCGTTCTGGAAAAAGAGAGGCCATGTTCGACACATTGCAGGCAGGAGCGAGGCATCTCGCGCAGCAGTCTGAACATAGAAAAATAGTGGGTGCTTGCTATTTACATTTCCGTTCTCCCCACCCATTCTTTGATTTTAAATTGATTTTCAGGCAGCGTCGGTGTTTTGCCTCAAAGCTTGACAAAGCAGTAACAAACTACAAGCATCGGAAAGATGCTTCACCTAATTTGTGGTACCTTGAAGTCACAGCAAGCTCGTCTCTCCCTCACAACAGAGATTCAATTTAGTTAAAATCAGTGGGGGATATGGTGGGGATTTCCCTCCCTTTCCACACACCCACCTGATACATTGCAAACAATTGGCCACTCTTGGCATGCACCCCCTTTGACAGCAGATCCAGCCTGGCAGAGTCTTACCCCCGCCCACCTTGCACCCTGGGCTGCCTTAGGCCCCTGTTTTATTGCAATCCTCCCCCCACCCGGAGAGAATGTATGTAACCCTGGTGGAAATTCCTTTTAAACGTACATTGATGCCTTATGATAACATCACTGATAAATGTTGAATTAAACTAAACTTTGTGACTTTCTGAATCTCAGTTTTGCCTGTTTTCCCACCCCCACTGCACCATCTATGCTTGTCTCAACCTCAGCCCCACCCACCCCAGACAAAATCACACCAGGGCACGAAAGTATTGATTCACAGACTTTGCCAGAGGAACACTTAATTACCATATTTATTTCTTGGCATTTCTAGACCACTTGCCATCCAGATCTCAGGGTGGGTTACAAAATTTTAAAACAACACTATGCACACTAAATCAATCTGAGCACTGTTAAGATCACCAGCACAAAACCTAACAGCAGTCATCCTTAAAATGCCTGGGCAAATTAACAGTGCTTAGCCTGGTGATTCCAGGTTCAAAACTCCCTCCCCAGGGAAGCAAGTATTTTTCAGCAAACCTTAAGAATTTCTTGCTTTGCTCAATGCTGGTTGCTTGTTTGTGATGAGATTTCTATATAGTAATGAGATTCAAGTACTGAGCAATCGCAGCCCGACCGAGTAGCTAGGAGTGTGCTTGCTCTTTAAAGCTGGATTAGCAACGGATCCATAACAATGCAGAGCAGGATCACTGGTGGAATGTATGCATCACATGGACCATGGGTATAGCCAGGATATTTGTTGGGGGGACAATAAATAAATTGGTTGGTGTTTTAAGGTAGCTTTCACCTAACAAGTTTTGGGCTGCAACTCTTATCAGCCCCAGCCAGCATTAACTTCACGTATATGCTAATAGAATCTGAACTGGTGGCGAACGATCAGAAAAAGAGTTCCTGGGGGTCAGTGTGTGGCAACTGCGAAAAAGGCAAATTCCATGTGCAGGATTATTAGGAAAGGAAATGAGAACAAAACTGCCGGTATGATTATGTTAAACAGACCCATGGCGCTGTGTCACAGAATGCTGTCCATCTAGTCATGCAATTAAGTGAGAGGGGAGGCGGTTGCAAACAAAAAGAACTGGAATGCTCCTAAGATTTATCTTGCCAACAGATTTTTTTTTAAACCCTAACAAGCTGTGGTCTGCACTGCAAGGGCAGCAAACATTGCAGAAGACGAGGGAGCCCAGTTTTTGAATTCAAGGCAGCTCAAGTCCCAGATTTTGTTACGCGCCGGAACAGATGCGGGTTAATAACCGGGAGGTTCCATTTCCGTGCGCTACTAACCATTCCTCTTATTTGGCACTCTGTGCCAGAGCTTGAGTTATTGTTTTTAGAAAATGCATAGCTTGCCTACGCTCAAAGATCTGAAAAGAGAGGGGGGGGGGACCCGGGGCAGTTTTGCACAGGCGAGAGGGAGAAAATACCCCACGGGCATGCTGGGACGTGTAGTTCCTCCGGCCAGCAATGCATGCTGGGAGCCTTGCAGCTCGTCGACGCAGATGCATGATGGGAACAGTAGTTTTCTAGGCTACAAAGGTAGTGCACGGGGGTTTGTGTGTGTGTGTCTTTTTGCACCGGGAACAAGGGGGTTTTGCCATTGGTCGTGGCTGCATCGTGTGCTTCGGACCTTCCTTTGGGTTGGCTGGAGAGAGGAGATCTCCGCTGCGATCTGGCTGAAAGGTGGGACCGGGGATGATGGATGCAGAGCGCGCTGTGCAAGGGGCGGAGGGGGGTTGCTTGCTTGCACGACCATGCACGCCTGCAGGCAGAGTTGCTTTGCCATGGGAAGAGAACAAGAGGGGCTTTGTTTGCTAGGGCAAGGGGAGGAAGCGGAAGCTGGTGTGGGGCCAAGGTAGGGCTGCCCCAGGCATGGCATTTCCTGGGCTGAGATGGATTCCTGGCGTGCTAGAATTCGCTGCCATCCAGAAATGGAGGTGGCCATTTGCTTGAAGGGCGCTACAAGGGGGTGCGCAATCGGCAGCGATCGGGCATGGCACCGAGCGAGCCTCCATGTTCCGAGGCACTGTACCTGTGACTCATAGGTGCCGGGCGCGCAAAACAGGGGAGGCCCGGCTTGCTGGGCAGATCCTGAAAGACTGGGATGGACATGGGTGGAATGGCGATGCAGTGCAACACAGAACAAGGCGCCTGGGCTTTTTAGTTGTTGTGGAAAATATCACCCTGCCCTGAAGTGGATTGCTGCCTTCCTCTCTCTTTTGTTCCTGATTAAAGTTCAGCCTGTTGCACAGCAGCTGAAAGCACAAATTTAGAAGATGGGGCTGGGGGTGGGGGATGGCATGCATATAGCTGCATTATGCTGGCTTGGGGTGTTGCACCACCGGACCCTGGGAAGCCATGGAGCACACCGGGTGACCTGTCACCGGTGCTCCCAACCTAACCTGCCTTGCAGGGTTGCTGTGAGGGTGAAATGGGGAAGGGGAGAATCCAGTAGACCGCCATGGGATCCCTGGAGGAAAGGTAGGATAGGAACGTAATGAAGAAATAGCTTGGATCTGCGGTGAGAAAGATGGGGATCGGGGCTAGATCAACCGTGAAGCAAAATAAGCATCAAGAGAAGGCCACCGCAGCAATTTAAAGCCTCCTACATAAATGGAAAAAAAATGGCGTAATAAAAAGAATAATTATTATTTTATTTTTTATACCCCGCCCATCCATATACACACATGATGATGATGATGATAATAATAATAATAATAGATAATAATACTAGATGATAATAATAGATATTAATGGTATACATTAATCTTGGAAATACAACAAAATTAGAATCTGTCGACTGGCAAAGCGCCACTCGGTCCATTGAAGCTCTCATGTTTGTTGGTTGCGTCGGCTGAATTAGAGATATACAGAGGCATCAAAATCTTTTAAAGCGCTTAGGGCCTCTAAAGGTCTCAATCCGGCCCTGAGGGCGGTAGGCTGACATGTCCACCGGTGTGGCCCTGTGTGTGTTTGTGGGGGACAAGGGACATGAGGTGTCGCTGGCTTTTGATGGCATGAAAGAACATGGTGTTGGCGATGCAACGTCAATGTTTGTCGCGGTGAGTCTGGGGTTGCTGAGGGCGAAGATGCTCTTCTGCGCTTCTGAGGTCGCATTTGGGGGTCGGTTGTCTCTGAGGATGCCTGCAGTCGCGTCCACACACCGTACATTTAAAGTGCAAGACTCCCCCCCCCCAAAAAAAAGAACCCTGGGAACTGTAGTTTGCCCCCTCACAAGTGCCAGCACCTTCTCCAAGCTACGGTTCCCAGGATTCTTTGGCATAGGCAAGTCATGTGCTTTAAATGTGGTGTGGGTGTGAAGAGACCTGAATGGGTTTTCTGTGGGGGCTATTGTGAGCAATTCTGGGCTGCATCAATAGGAGTATAGCATCTAGATCAAGGGAAGTAATAATGCCACTGTATTCTGCTCTGGTCAGGCCTCACCTGGAGTACTGTGTCCAGTTCTGGGCACCACAGTTCAAGAAGGACACTGACAAACTGGAACGTGTCCAGAGGAGGGCAACCAAAATGGTCAAAGGCCTGGAAACGATGCCTTATGAGGAACGGCTAAGGGAGCTGGGCATGTTTAGCCTGGAGAAGAGGAGGTTAAGGGGTGATATGATAGCCATGTTCAAATATATAAAAGGATGTCACATAGAGGAGGGAGAAAGGTTGTTTTCTGCTGCTCCAGAGAAGCGGACACGGAGCAATGGTTCCAAGCTACAAGAAAGAAGATTCCACCTAAACATTAGGAAGAACTTCCTGACAGTAAGAGCTGTTTGACAGGGGGATTTGCTGCCAAGGAGTGTGGTGGAGTCTCCTTCTTTGGAGGTCTTTAAGCAGAGGCTTGACAACCATATATCAGGAGTGCTCTGATGGTGTTTCCTGCTTGGCAGGGGGTTGGACTCAATGGCCCTTGTGGTCTCTTCCAACTCTAGGATTCTATGATTCTATGAGCATTTCATTGTTCCTGGCATTGTGTGGGGAAGAAGTGTGAGCAGAGTTGTCTTGGTGATGAAGGGAGCAGCCTCTTCCAACTGCCTCCACACAAGAAGGGCAGCACACTGTTTGTTTTTGCTTATTGTACAACATTTATATACCGCTTTACCTGACAGAAAACCCCTAAGCGATTTGCAAAGAGCAATCCAAAATATTATTATCATTATTATTATTATCTGACGGGGGGTTGCTCCGGCTACTCTAGGCAGCTTCCGACAAATAATAAAACCACAGTAAAATGTCGAATATTAGAAACTTCCCTATACAGGCCTGCCTTCAGATGTCCTCTAAAAGGCAGATAGTTGTTTAATAAGAATAAAAGGTAAATATAAAATTATAAAATATAAATAAACATTGCCGTTTAAAAATAATCCTAGATAAATGAAAAGGTAGCATTCCTTTTTGAACACCTGATACATTTGTGCCGAGTTATGCAACAGCAAAAACAATTCTGGGAGCTGTAGTTTTGTTTTTTTAAAAATAATATTTATTAAAGTTTTAAAGGTTATAAAAAGAAAAAGAAAAAGAAGAAACACCAAGTTAAACACAAACATCACAATAAGAAAAAAAAGAAAAAAAATATAAAACATAGAAAAATAGAAACAACGAACCTTCCCATAACTTATCTTTCATTTGCTTGTTTCCTTGACCTCCTCACACCTCCCTTTTTTGTATTCTAGTTCGGTTAGCTATTTCAGCAAATCCTTTCCATCCTTCCCAATTTTTATCCAATAATTTATCTTAATATAATGTAACTTTACCTTTCCTCCTTTCATCCATTAACAATCTATTTTTACTTAGTCCTTTATAATATTTCTGCTAAAGCCACATAACTTCATTCCAGCCTCCTCCTAACATTCCTTAATTTTACAATGTTTCTGTAAATAAACTTTAAATTTCTTCCAATCTTCTTCCACCGACTCTTCTCCCTGGTCTCGGATTCTGCCAGTCATTTCTGCCAGTTCCATGTAGTCCATCACCTTCATCTGCCATTCCTGGGAGCTGTTCCCAGGGAACTCTGGGAATTGTAGCGCCCCCAAGGAGAGGAGGGTCTCCTTGCAACTCTCAGGGCCTTTAACAAACTACGGTTCCCAAGATTCTTTGGGGGAAGCTATGATGGTTTAAAGCACAATACTGCTATATATCTATAGTGCCAATGGGGCTCGTTGCAAATAAATGGGAAAATGTTCATTTATTTTGCCATATCTTCCTATCCTGTTCTGGCAATGCTGGCATCATCATCGCCGCCTCAGCCAGGGCCAACCTCATAAGAACAGCAAATTATATTTATATCAGGGGCAGAAATTTGGAGTTTCCGGTTACAGAGTTTTGATTCTGTTTGCTTTGCCTGAAAGGCCCGGAAAACCTCATTGTTTCTCACTCGGCTCCTCACCGTGTAGAGCTGTGGTTCCCACACGCCCCACGGGGGGGCAATTTGATTTTTAAGTGAGGCTATTTGAGAATGAGTTTAGACCAAGTTAATGGCCTTTTAGGCTTCCTCCACGGAAAAGGAGATCCCTTTTTGAATAATAAGAATTATATGTCACGGGGGGGGGGGGGGGGCGTCAGGATTTTAGAGATGCTCAGGTGGGACACAGCCAAAAAAAGGTTGGGAATCACTAGTATCGAGTCTGGTTTTCCTCATGCAAACTGATTCCTTTCTCTGTACCTCTCCCCCCCCCCTGATTTGTATAGACCCAGCTTGTGGGTTCTTTAGGACGTATCTGGGGTTTCTGAATGAAGACTATTGCAGGTAAAAGGGACGGAAACAGAGAGCAGGCATGGTAAGTGACTTAACGTTCATTTCACGCCAGGGGGAGCAGGAGTCTGATTTTTCTTGGCTACCTATAGGGTAAGGAGAGCATTCGCTTCTGCTATTTTAGAGCATCTCTGGACTTGGTCCACAGACAGCGCAAAGTCATCCCCAAATGACGTTGCAATTCTTTTCTCTAACATTCCTCCTTTAATGGACTCCCAAAAGTTTCACGGTCCCTGCCAGGTGCTTCTGGGAAGCCCACAAGTAAGTTGTGAGGGCAACAGCCCTCTCTTGCTCTCTGCCTCTTGAATCTTTTGTGCAAAGGTATACTGCCTTTGAAGCTGGAGGCTCCTTTTGGCTGTCATGCCTAACTAGCCCAGGGATCTGATCAGTCCTGTTTCAAAGCTAGTGGCCATTCCCAGTGAGTTCTGTAAGTTAACTATGCCTTGCATGAAGAAGTCTTTCCTTTTATCCGACTCAAAACCTCCTGCCCAGTCCATTCTGTGATCCCAAGCTCTTGTATTAGAAAGGAGCCTCTTTCTGGGGGCCTACAGGATCACCTCTCCCGGTGTGCCCCACGGAGGACCTTAAGGTCCATAAACAGCAACACCCTAGAGGTCCCGGGCCCTAAGGAAGTCAGATTAGCCTCAACCAGAGCCAGGGCCTTTTCAGCATTGGCTCCGGCCTGGTGGAACGCTCTGTCTCATGAGACCAAGGCCCCACGGGATCTGCAGGGCTTGTAAGACAGAGTTCTTCTACCTGGCCTTTGGCTTGGAATCAACTTGATCCCCTCCCCCTCTTTCCTTTTTCCTTCTGTGATGGAACTCCTATTCAGGGACTTCCCTGGCTTTTTTCTGGCCCACGTAGGACCGGTCTGGATAGTTGGCCTTGGTGAAGATTTGGCTAGGGCGGGCGGGGTATAAATAATTTATTATTATTATTGTTGTTGTTGTTGTTGTTGTTAATTTATTATTATTGTTCTTGTTGTTGTTGTTGTTGTTAATTTATTATTATTGTTGTTGTTGTTGTTGTTGTTGTTGTTGTTGTTATGTCTTCTTTGCTTTCTCTCCGCTCCCACCACCCTTTCTTTTCTGACAGTGTGTATCTTTATAACTGTGGTTCCTTTCCCTCCTTTCTAATACGGTTGCAGGTTTAAATTGGAGCCCTGCAGCCTCTGACGTTGATGCAAATATTTGCTGTTTCATAGAAGATGCTGGGAGACCGGGAGCCATCGGATTTCAAGGGAGATCTTTACAAGGACCTCGCATTTCCGGCTAATGACGACTCTCTCTTTTTTAACTACTCGACTCCTCTGGCTCATTTCAGGGCGGAGATTTGTTGGCTGAGACCTCAGGTTTGTTTTGGCTCCTCCACACACCCTATTTATTGTGCTTTCGTGATGATTTGTGCTCTGGTCAGTTAAACGCAGTCCCACTTTCAATACTGTTTGCATCTGCCAAGGTTTTGGAGTAGTCAAACTGCTTCACTTCCAATTAGTGCATGTGCTGTAACTTCCCACTGAAATCAAGTAACTTTTCATACCACAAATGTCCTGGCTTATCCTTTGGCCCCGTTCCACATCTCTAAGCACTTGATTGTTTAGTGTGGCAACGCCTGCACATTGGAACTCCCTGCCTCTTGAGATCAAGCAAGCAGGCTCCTTCACTGAGGCGTTCCCAAAGTAAAGGAAGGATTGAACTCTGATTAATAAGAATATACACAGAGGCTTGAACCAGCAAGACTCTGGGAAGGGTGCGTATAATAATCTCTCCCTCCACCCTCCGGCCCAGGTCGTTTTATTCACAAAAGAACTTTTTACAGTGTTCAGTATTCGTAAGAACCAATCAGATTTCTTCTGAGCATTTCAACAAACCCCATGTGGGGACAAAGTTAGACTACCAAAACTAATTAAGCACGGGGTAAACAAAGAACAGAACTAAAAAAGGAGTCCATTTGGCAACCGAGGGAGGTGATAAACAAGCAATATACATGATAAGAAGGATGGCCAGGAGGACAGCTATCATTATCACCTTCATGTGAAACCTGTTTCCTGGCTCTAAGATTAACATCCTAGGATTAACATATCAGAAAGGCTTCTTCAGAGAAACTTGCCCACTGTCTTTGATGACCCAGGATGCCTGCCTGGCTGTGTACGTGACTTGTGAAGAAAGAGAAATGGAACAGGGATGCAGAGGTGTGGGTTGATCAAGAATCATATCAAAATAGTTTAAACCCAGTCAACCCAATGCTTTCATTGCTGATACAGATGGCTTACTCTATATTTGTTATAATTCCTCATAGCAATCCCACCTGATCGCTACATTCACTGTACTCTTTTTGGTGCCTACAAATACCATTCTTGTTTAGACAAGCCTACCCATTTGCTTAGTAAGTTGAGACAATTTTAATCTGTTTTAGTATTTTAACTTTTGTATGTTTTGAACCATGGCTGTGATTCCCCCCCACCCCCCCAATTTTATTGTTTTATATTGTTGAGGGGTTTTTTGGGTTTTTTTTACTGTCAAGTGTTGTGTATTTTTTTAATTAAATGACTAAATAAAATACATGCAAAACCCACCAGCCTACAGAGACCCTTTGACTGATGTGGGTTTTTTTAAAAGCAAAATCCTAGTCACTAGTGAGTAGCCGAACAAATAACAAATTTACCGTATTTTTCGCTCTATAAGACACACTTTTCCCCTCCTAAAAAGTAAGGGGAAATGTGTGTGCGTCTTATGGAGCGAATGAAGGCTGTGCAGCTATCGCTGAAGCCAGAACAGCAAGAGGGATCGCTACTGTTCTGGCTTCTGGGATTCAGAATATTTTTTTTTCTTGTTTTCCTCCTCCAAAAACTAGATGCATCTTGTGGTCTGGTGTGTCTTATAGAACGAAAAGTATGATAAGTTGTTGGTTTTTTTTTTTATTAAAAAAATCATCCCAGGATGAGGACAAGAGTGAGGCTCTTAAGAGCAGCCATGGTGGATTATTGACTTCATAAAATCATAGAATCTGCAATGAACTGGGTTTCCCAGCTGGCCTGAGCCACATTAACCCAATCTAGGCATTTTAGTACTCCATGTGGTCAGGCGGAGTGGGAACAAGGATGCAAGTCTGTTTGTCCTTGCCAATGTGGAGGGTCAGCTTCTGAAACAGGGAGCCTTTCCAACTGGGGGGGAGGGTGCGTCCCAGGTGATTTAGAAATCATGTGAGGAGCCTCCATGGGTACAGCTGGTGTTTTCCTCCAATTGGTTTTTTTTTTTGGGGGGGGGTTGTTAACACACTCACCCCTCCTTCATGCCATTCTAATTGTGCAAATAGAATCCCAGATCAACCTCATTCCTGCTCCCATACTTCAAGTGAAAAGTTTGCAAAACCACCTTTTATTTTTAACAGGGCACCCCTGTCTTTATGCAGACATACCTTACTATAAAAAAAATTCATGCACATTTGAAAAACAGTGGGGAAGCTGTACTAGGAAATTCAGGTTTGTGTTGGATGGGGCAAGTGGAGGTTATGTTGGTGCGAAACAATCGGCTCCTGTCTTAGCTTGGGCAAGGTGATTGAGCGAGTGGTTGCTGAACAACTCCAGGCACGCCTGGAAGAAGCGGACCATTTGGATCCCTTCCAGTCGGGATTCAGGCATCATCATGGGACTGAAACTGCCTTGGTCGCACTGGTTGATGATCTCCGGCGGGCTAGGGACAAAGGTGAGAGCTGTTTCCTAGTTCTGCTGGATCTCTCAGCGGCCTTTGATACAATCGACCATAACATCCTTCTGGACCGTCTTGAGGGGCTGGGAGCTAAGGGCACTGTCATACAGTGGTTCCGCTCCTTCCTCCTGGGCCGTGTTCAGAAAGTGGTGGTGGGGGATGAGTGTTCAGACCCCTGGGCTCTCACTTGTGGGGTGCCTCAGGGTTCTGTCCTCTCCCCCATGCTTTTCAACATTTACATGCAGCCACTAGGAGAGATCATCAGGAGGTTTGGGCTGGGTGTTCTTCAGTATGTGGATGATACCCAGCTCTACCTCTCTTTTAAATCAGAACCAGTGAAGGCGGTGAAGGTCCTGTGTGAGTGTCTGGAGGCGGTTGGAGGATGGATGGCGGCTAACAGATTGAGGTTGAATCCTGACAAGACAGAAGTACTGTTTTTGGGGGACAGGAGGCGGGCAGGTGTGGAGGATTCCCTGGTCCTGAATGGGGTAACTGTGCCCCTGAAGGACCAGGTGCGCAGCCTGAGAGTCATTTTGGACTCACAGCTGTCCATGGAGGCACAGGTCAAATCTGTATCCAGGGCAGCTGTTTACCAGCTCCATCTGGTACGTAGGCTGAGACCCTATCTGCCTGCAGACTGTTGCCAGAGTGGTGCATGCTCTGGTTATCTCCCGCTTGGACTACTGCAATGCGCTCGACGTGGGGCTACCTTTGAAGGTGACCCGGAAACTACAACTAATCCAGAATGCGGCAGCTAGACTGGTGACTGGGAGCGGCGACCGAGACCATATAACACCGGTCTTGAAAGACCTACATTGGTTCCCAGTACGTTTCCGAGCACAATTCAAAGTGTTGGTGCTGACCTTTAAAGCCCTAAACGGCCTCGGTCCAGTATATCTGAAGGAGCGTCTCCTCCCCCATCATTCTGCCCAGACACTGAGGTCCAGCGCTGAGGGCCTTCTGGCGGTTCTCTCACTGCGAGAGGCCAAGTTACAGGGAAACAGGCAGAGGGCCTTCTCGGTAGTGGCGCCCACCCTGTGGAACGCCCTCCCATCAGATGTCAAAGAGAAAAACAACTACCTGACATTCAGAAGATATGTGAAGGCAGCCCTGTTCAGGGAAGTTTTTAATATGTGACATTTTAGTGTATTTTTCATCTTTGTTGGAAGCCGCCCAGAGTGGCTGGGGAAACCCAGCCAGATGGGTGGGGTACAAATAATAAATTATTATTATTATTATTATTATTATTATTATTATTATTAGCTGGTGGAAACTTACAGTACCATTTGTTTCTCTCCCCAGAACTTGCTTCTCCATTCTTAAAGCCTTAGGTTTATTTTCCACCTCTGTGCACAGCATCTGAGGGTTGATTTATGACCCATGACAGCAGCTGCCCATTTATAGATAATGAGCACCTGTATGATCACAGCATTCCAGATTTTTCCAGAGCAGTGACTTGTTACACAGTTGCCTCATGCTTAATTTGAGGAAAACATGTTGCTTAACTACAAAAAACCAGCCCAAATTAATGATAAAATAATAAATTTACTTGCATGATCTGACTAATTCTGCAGCTTTTCAAAATAGGTAGCAAGTGAGTCGGGTGGGGAGCACTGACTTAGTCACAAATGATGAAGTACAGAACATGCAATAGAATTATAGAATCGTAGAGTTCGAAGGGACCCTGGGGGTCATCTAGTCCAACCCCAGGCAGTTGCAGGAATCTCCACTACAGCATTCGTGACAGATGGCCATCCAGCTTCTGCTTAAAAACCTCCAAGGAATAGAACCAATCTGTTCTGTAAAACCACTCAAAGCAGAATCCCAGAGCCTTTCTGTTTAATCCTGAAATACAGTTGGCTCTATAAAAAGTTAGCAGTAAACTTGCACTGTTTCTTTCCCCCACCAGGAGATTTGTTCTACACCTCGATTATTTTCCGACAATCAATATGAGTGGCAAGTCAAGCAAGGGATGCTGGGAGACTGCTGGTTCCTGTGTGCCTGTGCCGCTTTACAGAAGAGTAAATACTTGTTGGCCAAGGTACCGGACAGTGCTGCTCCTTTGATTGGGAGACGATCCATGTTCTTACGGTCTGGTTCTCTGCAGATGTTTTGAACTACAACTCCCACCAGCCCCAGCCAACATGATGAATGGTCAGGAATGATGGGAGTTTCAGTCCAAAACACTTGGAGGACAACAAATTGCGGATGTTTGACTCACTATCTGTTTTGGCACCAGGAAGCCTAGCTTGGCACAGTGCCTCTGAAACGTAAGGTGCATTTTACTGCATTATTTTTATTTGATTTTATTTATTAATGTCACAATACAAATAAGAAATTTTTACATAGTGTGGTGGGATAATGAGCTGCTTGTGCGTTGAAACTCGATCCCCTCAGAGCTCACTCAGTGTAGTGAAACCCTGCCTTGAGAGGAGCCCTTGAGCATGGCTCCCTCAGTCGCTGGTAGAATCTGACAGTGGGCGTTTGCGGAAGCGTTTCCAACATAAAAGCTGTTTCACAGACATGCGCCTCCTGGATTCCCTGCGTGACAGTTTCCGGCGGGGGGTGGGAGTTCTTAAGGGCTGTTCTGATACCTCCTCGCTGTTCCCACTGGAAGTATCCCAGAGCCTCCCCTCCGACTCCCTTTCCTTTGGAGCTCTCGCACTCCCCCTACTGGTTCCCTCTTCTGCTGAAGAAGAGGCTCTCCTATTCTCCTGAAGCCTTCTCACCACCTGTCCTTCCGATGGCAGTTCCCTGACATCCACCTCCCCCCCAGGGCCCCCTTCACCCCCTCCCGCCTCTTTTCTTACTGGCGGCGAGGACGGAAATCCCTGGAAGGAACTCCCCTCATCCTCCGAGGATTCAAACACTTCTAACCACGGCCTACCGCCTCTTTCCCCCTCTTCCTCTTCTTCGTCGGAATCTGTTTCCACCTCCACTTCCGACTCTGGGAACCCTTCAAATTCCCCTTCCTCATCTGTAGTCCCGAAGTGTTCCCTCCTAAACCTTGCCACTGGTTGTGGTTTACTTGGGAAACGCCGATGAAACGTTTCTATTAAAATCTCGTCTTTGACTTCCTCTGCCGGTACCCATGCGTTTTCTGACTCTTCCTCCCCCTCCCATTCTACCAAGTATTCCACCTGATTCCCCTTCCACCTGGAATCAATGATCCCTGCCACATCCATGTTGCGTTCTCTCTCTTCTATGACGGGTGTCCGGGTGACCTCCCTCTCATGTTCCCCCCACTCACACCCCTCTCTGTATGGCGACAGTAATGACCTGTGAAATACTGGGTGCAATTTCATGTGACTGGGCAATCGGAGTTTGAATGCTACTGGGTTGACCTGCTGTATGACCTCAAAGGGTCCCAACCGTTTGGGTCTCAATTTCTTACACCCTCCCTTGAACGGCAGTCCTTGGGTGGATAGCCACACCCGGTTACCCACCCTTATGGTTTCGCCTTCCCTCCTATTTCTGTCAGCTTGCTTCTTATATTCTTCTTTGGCTTTCTCTAAGTTGAGTTGGAGCTGACGGTGGATCGCTTCCATCTCTTCAACAAAATTTTCCGCTGCAGGTACACTCCACCTTCCCCCGCCCTCTCCTGGAAACGCCCGAGGATGACACCCATAATTGGCTAGAAAGGGACTCATCCCTGTGGACACGTTCTCCGCGTTGTTGTAGGCAAATTCTGCCAGAGGTAACCAGTCCACCCAATCCGTTTCTCTGTCCTTTACATAACACCTCAGATATTGTTGCAAAACCCCGTTTGCCCTTTCTGCTTGCCCATTTGTTTCTGGGTGCCTGGCGGTGGAAAAACTTACCTCCACATGCAACATGCTCATTAGTTTCCTCCAGAACCTAGAAGTAAATTGTTTTCCTCTGTCGCTCAAAACCCTCAAGGGGGCGCCATGCAACCTAAAAATGTGCTCCACAAACAACCTTGCGGTTTCTTCCGCTGTCACTGCATGTGAACAAGCTATAAAGTGGCACATCTTAGTTAGTAGATCTACCACCACCATGACCGCGGTTTTCCCTTTGGATCTCGGTAGATCGGTCATGAAGTCTATGGATACCATCTCCCATGGCCTTTCTGGGGTGGGTAAGGGTTCTAATAACCCCGCTGGCGCCAACCTCTCTCCCTTTGCTCTTTGGCACCTGTCGCATCCCCTGACATACTCCCGCACGTCCTCCCGCACCTTGGGCCACCAAAACTCCCTGGTAACCAACCACATGGTTTTGTGCTGCCCGAAGTGCCCCGCCGTGGGGCTGTCATGCAACTGCTTAAGCACCCGCCCTCTTAGTTCCCCACCTGGTATGTAGAGCGCCCCTTTGTAATATAGTTTTCCGTTCTTTTCCTCAAACCCCCCTGCGTTCTCACCTGTCTCCCTGAGTTCCCTAAGTTTCTCTTGGGCATATTCATCGTTTTCAATACCCTCTACCAGTTCTCTTTGCCCCACCAATGCCGCCCCACAAACCCAGTGGTCCTCTGAGATGATATGTCTTTCTTCCGCCCCTCCTTCCCCCTCCAAGTACTCAGGTTTTCTGGAGAGAGCGTCCGCCCTGACATTCTCAGCCCCTGGCACGTAGCGAATCTCAAAATTGAACTTGGAGAACTCTTGCGCCCATCTTACTTGTCTCTGGTTCAACACTCGGGCTGTCCTCCAGTATTCTAGATTTTTGTGGTCTGTCCGCACTTGAACCTTGTGTTGCGCTCCAATCAACAGGTGTCTCCATCTCTTGAACGCTTCGTGGACAGCGAGTAATTCTCTGTCGTACACTGTATAATTCCTCTCAGACTTGTTCAATTTCCTCGAGAAGAAGGCACACGGCCTCCATTCCGACGTATTCGCTCCTGGCTGCAGAAGCACGGCCCCCACCGCTCTGTCAGACGCGTCGGTTTCCACCCTCATCGGCTGCTGCAGATCCACGTGTAAGAGTTGTTCTTCCGAAGCAAACGCCCTCTTTAAACTTTCGAAAGCTCGCTGCGCTTCTTCCGTCCAGACAAATTTCTTCTTACTGCTGAGACAATCCGTGACGGGGGCTGTTAAATGGGCGAAGTTCTTGATGAACTTCCGATAGAAGTTTCCGAACCCCAAAAACCTCTGCACATCTTTCTTAGTTTTCGGTGGCCTCCATTCCAGCACCGCTTGCACCTTGCTAGGATCCATGGCCAGCCCCTTGTCCGACAGCCGGTACCCAAGGAATTCCACCTCCCTGGTGTGGAACTGACACTTCTCCAGTTTCACCCACAGCTGGTTTTCTTGCAGTTTGCTCAGTACTTCTCGCACATCTCGCACATGCTGCTCTTCATCCTCCGAGTACACCAGTACATCGTCCAAGAACGCAGCGCAGTTCTTGTACAGCAATGGTCCTAGTACGTGATTCATGAATGATTGAAATACTGCGGAACCCGCCTGGAGGCCGAAGGGCATAACGCAGTACTCAAATGCCCCCAAGGGGGTGAACATAGTGGCTTTCCACTCATCTCCCTTTCTCATACGTATCAGGTTATACGCCCCCCTCAGGTCCAGCTTGGTAAAAATCTTCCCTTTTCTCACCCGGGTCAGAATGTCATCGATTCTGGGCATAGGGAAGCTCACGGGTTCGGACACTGCGTTTAGGGCCCTGAAATCCACAATTAATCTCGGTTTGTCCGAGTTTTTTTTGTCTACAAAGAACACTGGACTACCCCCCACCGCTCGTGACTCCCTGATGAACCCACGCTTGAGGTTTTTGTCAATAAACTCCCTTAGCTCCTGCATTTCTCTGTCAGACATTGCATACACCTTGCCCACTGGCAATTGCGCCCCTGGAAGTAAGTTGATTTGGCAGTCAAAGGGTCTGTGCGGGGGTAGTTTATCTGCTTCCCTTTCGCTGAAGACGTCGGCAAAATCTGCATATTGTCGTGGTACCCTACCTTGTTCCATTGCTTCTATCTTTGCTAACGTGGCCTGAGTCCCTACTTGGCCCCCTCTTTCTGTGCAGTGTTCCATACAATGTGCTGACCCAAAGGAAACCACTCTCTGGTGCCATCCCACAAGCGGATCATGCAGCGCTAGCCAGCTCATCCCCAAAATGATGGGCGCTCCTCCCAACGTGGCTATATTAAACGCTATCCGTTCTGTGTGTCTTGTCACCCTCATTGTCATGGGGACAGTTTGCTGGTCTACTTCTCCCCCCAACAGCGCCCTCCCATCAATCGTGGTCACCTGCAGGGGATTTTTTAAAGGAATGGTTTGTATCTGATGGGCGGCTGCAAACTCCTTACTCATAAAGTTGCAGGAGCTGCCTGAGTCTAGTAACGCCTTCACTTTTAGTGGGTGTCCGTTTGCCAGCTCCAGCAATACCTCTATTACAAGAGCTGGTCTTGGGGGTTCTGGCGTGGGCACATTTACTGTTCCTTGGCCTGGCTGCTGTGCCCCGTCGGTGGCAGCCAGGCGTTGGCTTTTACTTGCTCCTTAGCTCCTTCTCCCTCCTCCCCAACAGCTCCCGCCATTCCTTGCCATTCCTTTCTTTGCGGACAAACTCTGGCAAAATGACCTGGCTGTTGGCAGAGAAAACATTTCTTGGCGCCTTTTCCCTCCTTCTTCCGCCCTTCACTGGGGTTTGAAATTGCGCGCGCGCGCGCGCTGTTCCGATTTCCATCGGCTCTGCTGGCAGAGAAGGCTGCTCTGGCATCTCTGGAATGCGGAAATCCCTCCAACGCTCCCCTTTCCCTTCCCGCTTCTCCAAGGCTCTGGCCTCCTGGCGTGAGCCTATGGCCAGCGCTGATTTAGTCAGAAGGTCCATAGACTTCCCCCTGGGCCCCCGGGAAAGTTCGTCTTTCACTGCCGAAGATAGTCCTTCTTCGAACAGCATTTGTATCGGTTCCGCTGACAAATCCCATCCTAATTTATGGATCAACATGGTGAACTCAGTCCAGTACTCACGGACAGATCGGTTCCCTTGTTTACACGCCATTAACTGCCTGCGCGCCACTCCCTGCTCAATCTCGCTGGAAAACATCAGATCCATGGCGCGAAAAAACTTCCTTGTGTCCCTTAGGGCTTCATTATTGGCTGCCATTAGTGGTCTCACCCAATCTCTGGCCGGGCCTTCGAGATGCCCAATCACAAAAGCAACCCTCGAATCCTCATCAGGAAAATCATCAAACTGCAGATTGAGGGCATATTGCATCTCAGTCCTGAAGGCTTGATAATTCCTGGGATCACCCCCAAACTTCTGCACCAGTCCTGGCACTTTCCTCGAGAGCTGGGCGGCTTTCCCCTTTTCTGCATCATGAGCCCTCCTCTCCTCCAACCTCGCCGTTTGCAGAGCTAACTGTACCTCCAACATCCTGTACCTTTCTTCCAGGCTAGGACCGGCTGCAGCTGCTCCCCCATCTCCGGCTCCGGCTGGGTTGCTCATGATGCCTCTCTTTGCACAAGCTGCTTTCAGGGACTGTCAGATTGCTGTGGTGGGATAATGAGCTGCTTGTGCGTTGAAACTCGATCCCCTCAGAGCTCACTCAGTGTAGTGAAACCCTGCCTTGAGAGGAGCCCTTGAGCATGGCTCCCTCAGTCGCTGGTAGAATCTGACAGTGGGCGTTTGCGGAAGCGTTTCCAACATAAAAGCTGTTTCACAGACATGCGCCTCCTGGATTCCCTGCGTGACAGTTTCCGGCGGGGGGTGGGAGTTCTTAAGGGCTGTTCTGATACCTCCTCGCTGTTCCCACTGGAAGTATCCCAGAGCCTCCCCTCCGACTCCCTTTCCTTTGGAGCTCTCGCACTCCCCCTACTGGTTCCCTCTTCTGCTGAAGAAGAGGCTCTCCTATTCTCCTGAAGCCTTCTCACCACCTGTCCTTCCGATGGCAGTTCCCTGACACATAGTAATACATATATTTATAAAGTCACATTTTCACATTCCATTATGTACCAACATATAGCCATTTCTTATTTGCTTCATATTTCTTGCCCTGTGTCTTCCCTCCACCACTGCGTGACTTCCTTGTTATTATTTTAAAACTTTATTATTGTGATTGTATTTTTGTATCTTAATAATTAAACATACATTCTTATATATCTGTTTAACTTAACTTTGTGAAATCAGTCTATACATATCAATAAATTCTTTTGGACATGTATTCTTCTATGCATTTCCATTCCTGTTTGAGATTTTGATTAGATTGCATTCTAATTGTTGCCGTCATTTTTGCTAATTCAGTCAAGTTGCCCATCTTTCATTGATGGTACTTCTACTTTTAGTGCATTATTATTACCTGCTTGATTCAAAACAGGTCCTTTAAATCACTCCAAATCTCACCGCTGGTTCCCAGTCAGATTAAACTTCACATATTAAGCAGAAGTTTCTATTTAGGAAATGAGATGAAGAATGAATACGGATGTCTGGCCAAGGTGTGTTTGGAAGATTAGACAAGGGGCCATAAGTTACCAAAACACTGCCCTGCTCATTGTGCCATGTCCCCAGGTTGCACATATGCTTTTAAGATTTTTTCCTGTAGCCATAAGGACTAGAATCTTGCTATGTTTTAAGAAGGCAGGAAGGAAAGGAGTCTTTGGGCGCCTGCACAGACGTGGAATGCAAAAGCCTTTGCCTGCTCCTGTTGCCTCTGACTTGCTCTTGTTTTGTTTTCGCAGGTGATACCTCCAGGTCAGCCCAGCTGGAGAGATGAGAAATACAGAGGCTGTTTCACTTGCCGGGTTTGGCAATTTGGGCACTGGGTGGAGGTGACCATAGACGACCGCCTGCCTTGCCTGGGGGGCAAACTCTGCTTCTCGCAGTGCCAGACAGAAGATGTGTTTTGGCTCCCTCTCCTGGAAAAGGCCTATGCCAAGTACGTGTGGAGGGACTTGCCCTGGAGGGGATTGCAAACTGTGTACCTGGCTGCACAGATTCACACAGCAAATTTCAAACAAGTCTTGGTTGCACTGAGTGTTCCTTTTGTGTGTGATCTTCCACACATCGAAGTGGTTGGAAGAACCCTGAAGGGGCGTAAACATTTGAAAGCTTTCCTGGCTTTGTTACTTTGACACTGGGAATTAATACAAAATGAGAGGATTTCCCTGATAATTCCCTAAGGGCAAACGGATCATCTTTTAGGACCGACAATCAGTCCATTGTGTTGCCTTGTTCCTCCTTGGGCAGAGCCAAGTGACAGGCCAGACATTTACCCTCTAGGGGCTCAAAAGGTCTCCTTAACTTCTGGGAGAGAAACGGACCCAGAAATCCCAGGAACTTGATTATAGGACGACAGTTCCTATTGTGACTTGATGGGGTTCTCCCAGTGGATAAAATCAAGAAAAATTATGCCCTGTACAGTTTTAAAACAAGCCACTGTTGAATTATGGGTTGTGGAATTGGCTTGTTAAACTGGCCAGGGTTTGTGATGAAACACCACTCCTGGTTCACACTCAACAAGAAGCTAAGATTTGGAGGAACTGAAAGGAAATGCTGGCCCAGTCCCTCTCCCAGCAACATGGGAGTCACTTGGGTGGGGAGTGTTTGAGCCCAAGGCCTGGCTCAGCCTCATTCCCATTCCTGTATGCAGTACTAAACCATGGTTTAGTGTTACATGCAAACGTGGCCTGTGGGTCCTTTGCAGTCCTTGTTTTCTTTTCCAGAATTGCCCTTAGCTGTGCTTTCTGCATAGTGAGGACTCTGAATTTGTGGAAAAGTTAGTTACCTATTCAGATTTTTCTAAACAAAAATATTTTCAGCAGGATTCTAAATGCTTTCCAAATCCGGTGCACTTATTTTTCTTCCTTACAAAAATAGGTGCGGATGACATAGCGTTTTCCATTCATGTGGATAATTTTGGCTGCTGGTGCCCAATGTATCAGAGTTGCCTGGTCTTGCAAAACACATCCGAAAGCTTCTAGCCACCAAAAATATTTAGTAGGCTTGACTCGCCTCAATAGTTCTGATACATTTGCCACTAACTGATGCACTAGTGGATTTCCCAAGGTTTGGCAGGGACTTTACATATTTTCACCAACTTCAGCTTTCTTTTGAAGTACTGGTATGATGTCCTGGAGTTTTTGTGTTTTCTCTCTCTAGGGTGCATGGATCTTACGAACAGCTCTGGGCAGGCCAGGTTGCTGACGCTCTTGTGGATCTGACAGGAGGCCTAGCGGAGAGGTGGTCCCTAAAAGACCCAGGCCGGAGCACAGAAAGGGAGAGGGCAGGCAAAGTTTTGGAGAAGGCTGTATTTAGGAGACTGATGAACTTGAAAGAGAAATGCGTGATGAGCTGCTCCGTCTTCAGCTCACGGCAAGGTAAACATGGAGCTCTTTAAAGCCTGTTCAGTCTCAGAATTTAGCTGGGCAAGAAGCCTGTGGATGGCCAGGCTGCTTTCTGAAATGCGTCTGTTGTAAGCAGTCTTCATTTTCAAGGTTTTGACAATCACACCTTTGTATTTCATTGCTGAGGTGCAGTTAGCATTCAAAACCATAATCTAAAACACAGTGCAGTAACCAAAAGCGTAACCAAAACCATTAGCAATACTATTATCCCAGCATAATTACTCTGGTTGCACTGAAGTTTTCGGCAAATAAATAGACCTTGAATTGATGCCTGGAGAAAGATAATAGGAAGGGGGTTCCATAAACTGGGAGCTGCCATTGCAAAGAGATGATGTTTGCATGTCTGTGGGGCATTTCTTCCCCTCTCCCCGGGGGTGAAACGAACGCTGCACATTTTTTTAACCACTGCTTGCCTTCTCTGCATGCCCAGGTACCAGCGAACTGGGGGAGTTCCACGCCTTCATCGTTGTCGACATGCAAGACCTCTCCAAAGTGTCCCGGAAGGAGATCATCCTGCTGCGGATCCGTAACCCCTGGGGGAGGCGTTGCTGGAAAGGGCCCTGGAGGGAGGGGTGAGTGGGCGTTCCACATGCCAGTTTCTTAAGGATGCCCCTGTGCCGTGCTTTTGTCCCTGCGTGGGTCTGCATCGGATGCCATTTGCAAACGCCATAAATGCTTCTTCAGGTCTGCCCTCAAACCAGGAAGCGAGTTGCTTATATCGGTTCGGGAGGATTCTGCATACATTGGCAGTGGTGGCAGAACTCTTAATTGCTCCATTCGCAGCCCAGTTCCCTTCTTTGAAGGGCTGTAAAGGGGGACATTGACGGCTGGTTGAGGCTGGTAGGGCAACATGCAGGGAGCCCAACCCTAGGTGGCGTTAGAGCCCAATGACAGGCAGAGCCATCTCATTCTAGTTCCGCCCCCATCCCTTCTGAACCTGACAAGGGCAACATGGAGGCTAAGGAGGAGGAATCTGACAGCCGAGGCCACCTTCTGGACTGCTTGGAAGTAAGGAGGCAGGCAGGTGGGGGCTGGCTGAGGTTGGTGGGGCAGTGCGCCCCAATGGGAAGAGGGTTATATTTTTGCTAACATGCTCGCCAAGGAGAAGACAGGAAATGTAGACCTACCTTTACTGCTTGTTACTGGCCTGTGTGCCAACAACCATTCTCGTCTTTCTGCTTCTGCGCCAATGAAGCATGGCAACTTTTTGCTCTTTCTGTCGGGCCAAACCAGACATAGAGTGGGAGATGCCCAGATAGGCTGCCTCTCAGGCAGGTGTCGAGGTGAGGAAGAAGACAGAGCCCCTTCCTCCACCTTAAGGACTTGTGGACAAGACAAACTTTCAGACGGCATACCTTGTCTTCTATACACCTCTTAAAACCACAGGAGCCGTAGTTCTCTGTTTCACCTGGGAGCCCAACTTGCCAGCCCGGTTGGCATTCAGCATGCTTGGGCAGATGCCTGGGGACCAGTGGTCTGGCAGGAGCCAACACTGTGCTTGCCCTGGCCTCTCTCTTGTGGGGTGTCATGGAGGAGCCATTTTAATTTCCCTTCCCCAGTGCCCTGGATGTAGCATTGGTCCTGGGGCATTGTGGGAAATTAAAATGGCAGCTTCCATATTAATTTCCCACTGTGCCTCAGAGTAACATTGCAGGGCTAGTTGAGGGGAAATTTCTATTTTGCTGTAGGGACTTAACCTTTTGTATTTCGTTAAAGTACCGTGTCCAGTGTTTCCCAGGTTTGGGTCTCCAGCTGTTTTGGGACTACAATTCCCATCATCCCTGACCACTGGTCTTGCTAGCTGGGGATGATGGGAGCTGTAGTCCAAAAACAGCTGGAGGACCCAAGTTTGGGAAACACTGAACAACATTGTGAATAATGATAATAGTACTACTACTAATAATAAATGTATCTATTATTACATTTATACCCCAACTTTCCTCCAAGGAGCTCAAGGTAGCATGCATACCTCTCGCCCTCTCCATTTTATCTTCACAACAACCCTATCAGGTAGATAAGGCTGAGACTGAGTGACTAGCCCAAAGCCACTCAGTGAGCCGTGCAGGGATTTGAACCCTGGTCTCCCAGCTCCTTGTCCGACACTCTAACCCCCCACACTGACATTCATTTTTGTCCTTGTTGCCTCTTGATCTTCAGTGGTCCAGGGTGGAGCCAACTGGACCCTGTGGTTGCTGCAGAGCTGTTGTCCCAGATCCAGGAAGGAGAATTTTGGGTTGAAGAGGAGGAGTTCTTTGCGGAATTTGATGAGATCATAACTGGGTACCCGATTACCGAAGAAGGACAGCTTCAGAGCCTTTACACCGGTAGGACACAAGGAAAGAGATGCGGTCTCTCCTTGACCCCAAATGCTGCTCTGGCTCAGTGATGCGATGTGTGCATACCGTATTTTTCGCTCTATAAGACACACTTTTCTCTTCCTAAAAAGTAAGGGGAAATGTGCGCACCGATCCCTCTTGCTCTCCTGGCTTCACTTCGCTGGAGAGGCACTGCGCAGCTTTCCCTCTCTGTGCAGCGCCCCTTCAGCGAAGTGGGAGGAAAATGGAAGGGGTTCCATTTCTTCTGCTGCTTCTCTGAAGGTGCGCTGCGCAGAGAGGGAGAGCTGTGCAGCGTCCCTTCAGCAAAGCGGGAGGAGAAACGGAGCACCTTCCGTTTCTTCTCCCGCTTTGCTGGAGAGGCACTGATCAGAGAGGGAGAGAATATTTTTTTTCTTGTTCTCCTCCTCTAAAACTAGGTGCATCTTATGGTCTAGTGCGTCTTATAGAGCGAAAAATGCGGTATTTTTTCCCATCTCTCCCCACAGACAGAGTGCTGAGCCACACGCAGAAGCTGTACGGGTCCTGGGTGAGGGGCCAATCCGCAGGTGGTTGCCGCAACAACAGCACCTTCCCCACGAACCCCAAGTTCTGGCTGAGGGTCTTTGAGCAGAGCGAGGTGTGCATTGCCCTCCTGCAGAAACACCGCAAGCACAGCACCGACTGGGCGGGCAGGATCCGCAACTGGCCCCGCTTAGTGGAAGCAGATCCCGCTTTAAACGATGGCATCCGAGGCAAAAATTACCATGCGGTGGGGCTCCACATATGGAAGGTAACAAGCAGCGTGGGTGGGGATCTGGGCCGCCTCCTTATACAGAATGTTTCTTTTTTAAAAATACAATTATTTAGTTTTTCAGTTTAAAGTTTTACAGTCAATTATCCAACAACCAGCAGAAAGACAAGATTCTCCTGAAATTCCCTCTTCCCCTTTGTGGGTCCTTTTGTTAACCATTTCCTCCTGCATCTTTTATAATAATCCAAAGCTTTTACATCTCCATTATATCCAAAATTCAAAATTAAACTACAAGTGTTATTCCAATTCTACTAATGAGTTTAGCTGTTTACAATGGTTTTTAAAATAGATTATAACACCCCCCCCATTCCTTGTTAAAATTTTGATTCCAAAATTCCTGATTTCTGATTCCAAAAAAAATGTTCAGTAACTGGAACACTCACATTCAGCAACTAAGCCGTTCGAGATCCAAGGTACGACTGTAGTTTTATCTTGTGAACTGCCCTGGAATGTATGGGTGGTGGGCGGTATACAGATTTAATAAATAATAATACTGTTGAGCACAAAACAGGTTCTCAGGTCAGATTATGGGGGCTTTCTTTGTATACATTGGGGTGGGTTCCTGGGGGAAAGCACAAACAGCTCTTTCCAGGGGACATGAATGCTTTGTGTTCCTGCTTTGTGTTTGCCTTGACCACTTGTAAGACTTTGTAAGACCTCTGCAGCACTGCCATTGATTTTCCACCTTCCAGGTCGAAAAGAAACAGTTCAGCCTCCCAAAGACCCTCTCTGCTCCTCCAGTTTCCAGCACCGTTTGCCACTCCTACAACCGAGAGGTACACCTGCATTGTGACCTTCCTCCTGGCTATTACCTGGTCATCCCCAGCACCTTCCTGAACGATGCTGAGGGCAACTTCCTGCTTCGGGTCTTCTCCAGCGGAAGAATCTCCCTCAGGTGCATCCAGAAGAAAGGAAATGCAACGTGGGGAGGGAAGGTGGTACATGAGTCCATCTAGCTCAGTTTTGCCAACTCTGGCTGGCAGCATCTCTCCAAAGTTTCAGACACAAGTTCTGTCCTGGAGATGCTGAGGGTTGGGAAGCAGGTGTTGTGACACCGAGCTTGGCAGTCTGTGTGAAACTTAGCTGCATCTTGAGATTTCCCACCCTGTGATTTAAATAATGGTGGGCACTGTTACTGCAAGTGCTATATCATAGAATCGTAGAGTTGGGAGGGACCCCAGGGGACATCTAGCAATGCAGGAATCTCAACTAGTTCGTACATGACAGATGGCCATCCAGCCTCTGCTTAAAATCCTCCAGGGATGGAGAGTCCATGACCTTCTGAGGGAGACTGTTCCACTGTCAAGCAGCTCTTACTGTCAGAAAGTCCTTCCTGATGTTTAGTCGGAATCTCCTTTCCTGTAACTTGAATCCATTGGTTCGAGTCCTACCTTCCAGAGCAGGAGAAAACAAGCTTGCTCCATCTTCTGTGTGACAGATACTTGAAGAGGCCGATCATATCTCCTTTCAGTCTCCTCTTTCCCATGTTAAACATGCCCAACTCCCCCAACAAGAGGATAAACTTTCTGCCGGTAGGAGCTGTTTGACAGTGGAACCAACTCCTTCAGCAGTTTATGGACTCTTCTTCACTGGAGGTTTTCAAACTAGAGAGGTTAGATGGCCATCCATCATGGATTCTTCAGCTGTGATTCCTGCATTGCAGGAGGTTGAACTAAAGGCTCTTTGGGTCCCTTCCGACTCTACAGTTCTATGAAAAGCCACTAAGAGGTTCCAAGAGAACCAGGAGGTGGTCCATGCCCCACTACAGGTCATCAACCAGTGCAGTTCCCCCTCCAAAATCAGGTCTTAAGCCAGGTTGGAGTGGGCAGGAGCAGGATATAAATTTATTATAGAGAAGCATAACATATCCAGATGAATCTCAATTTAAGGGATCACATATGGGTTTGGTGACCCAGGTTCTTCTTCTTCTTTGGCGATCCCTTGTAGCTGAGTAAGATTGTCTTCCATAAACATGGTTTTTAACAGTGAGTTCGTAAGTGACTGTGGAGGCCAATTCTGGATCCACACATCCTTCCACAGTGGGGACATTGGTTTCTGGGTGGGAGTTGATCATGGGGATGGTTTGCCAAGTATGCCTTCCTCTTAGCATGTTTCTCCCTTTCTTCCTGAGTTCAAGCATCTTCAAAGCCCATGACACCTTTGGTAAAGGCTGTTCTCCAACTGGACTGCTCGCAGGCCAGTGTTTCCCAGTTGTCAGTGTTTATACTACATTTTTTTTTAGATTTGCCTTGAGAGAGTCTTTCAACCTCTTTTGTTGTCCACCAGCATTACGCTCTCCATTTTCTGACCAATGGGGGTTGACCTTTTAACGCAGAACCACCATGATGGGTACTGTGGTCTAGAAGTGCCCTTTGTTAACCCCACCTCTCTCCCTTCTCTCCCCCATCTCTTCTCTTTGCCCTCCTCGCCTTGCCTTTGTAGTGAGATAAAACTCCCGTCGCCCGACAACGCCATCCGCGAAGAGCTCCCGGGGGGCGAGTGGGACACAGCCCGGCTGGAGGGTTGCTGGCGGAAAGGGCAGAACGCCGGTGGCAGCCGCAACTTCCCTTCCTTCCACACCAACCCCTGCTTCCCTTTCTCCGTCCCCACAGGCGTGGGGCAGAGCAGCATCAAGATTGCCCTCCGCCAGCACTGCCCAGATAACAAGTGCCGCCCAATAGGGTTTCACATCTTCCAGGTAGGAAACCTCAAGGACCTACTCTCCCCATATGAACTGACCGGGCCCTGCATTCGTCTTCTGAGGCCCTTCTTCATGTGCCTCCTTCACCTGAGGTCCAGATGGTGGCAACCCACAATAACAGGCCTTTTCTGCCGTGGCTAACCATGATTAAGAATCCACACTATGGTTGGAGCTTCCATAAGTACAACCGATAAACCATGGTTTGGAACTGCTTCTCTCTCTGCTTCTGTGTCTCTGTCTTTGTTTGTCTTCCTCTCTCTCTCTCCTATCTTCTTGGGACTGTCCCTTATCAAAATTCAAATTCAAATTTATTTACGGCTATTGGCCCATAAAATATGTACAAACATAAAAGCACAGAAGCATAAAAAACCAATACATCTAACAACAGAAGGGGAACACCACGATGCAAGGGTGGGTCATTGAGCAGTGACAAATAACAGCTTGGGGCCCGGAAAGATCCAAGGGACGGTTCACAGAAAAAGGAGAACTGGAGACGAGATCCATCATGCACTCTCATCATAACTGTCCGATTAGTTTTTGTTGTTGTTGTTGTTTTTTGGTGGTTTTTGTGTGTGAGATAACCGCATTCAGGAATCTCGCCACCTGCAGAGTTACAGAAGGATCTGTATCCTGCAAAAGCAGTGCGGCATGTGACTCAACAGGCCTGCTAACCAAGCGCAGTAAAGCAGGACCCAGGAATTTAGTCCTAGCTGTGCTATGTAAGGGACAGTTGAACATTATATGTGGAAGAGATTCAACTGTTTTCCCATCACACTCGCATAGCGGAGACACCAAACCCTTGGAAAATCTGTGGCTCAGCAGGTTCGATGGAAAAACATTGAACCTTGCACGAATAAATGCAAGTCGGTGTGGTACAGATGAAAGAGATGACATGTATGATGGAAGGCCAAGTGGTGGGGTTATTCCGTGATACCTGGGGGAGCAGACACCCCCACCCCTGGAGAGGTTGTGTTGATTTACTGTCCCTTATCAGTTCAATTCCTTCCTGAGGCAGACCGGTAGCCTCAAATGTGGTTTATCAGCCATCTTTGAATTTGGGCATAAGAGCAAACTGTGGTTAGCGCAAGCTGTGACTTGCAAACTCCTTCAAACCCCGGTTTCAGATGCTGGTTTCTTGGCCTGAAACAAACCATGGTTCGTGGGCAGGCTTTGGTTTTGTGTTACAATTGAGCCCAGCCGTTGACTTAAGGGAGTCGATACCTGAGGGTCACAGGGAAGCCTTCTTAACAGCCTGCAATCCTTATTAGGTCCCCAGCGACAACAACAACGTGAAAATGCCTTCGTCTTCCTTCCTGCACTTGGAGCCGGTGGTTAGTTGTGTGCCACATTGCTACTCGCAGGAAGTAAGCCAGCTGTGCCGCCTCTCTTCAGGGAATTACGCCATTGTTCCTTCTACATATTTGCCAGATACAGAAGGCAGCTTCACGGTGATCGTAGCTACCAAAATAGACAGGTAAAGCCATGCTTGCTTCTGTTAGATCAGTGTTCCCGAACCGGTTGCCTCCCAGATGTTTGGAACGATCAACTCCCATCAGCTCCAGCACAATGAGAGTTGGAGTGTCAAAATATCTGGAGAGCACCAGGTTCAGAATACAGTGGTACCTTGGTTCTCGAACGGCTTAGTTGTCGAACAAATCAGCTCCTGAATGCCGCAAACCTGGAAGTAAGTGTTTCTGTGGCTTCCAATTGAGTGCAGGAAGCTCCTCCAGCCAATTGGAAGCCATGCCTTGGTTTTTGAACGGTTTCAGGAGTCGAACAGACTCCCAGAACAGATTAAGTTTGAGAACCAAGGTACCACTGTACGTGGATGTCTTTGCAAAACAGGACTGGGCACCTGCCTTGCCTTGTCTCCCCCCATTTTGGCTGGGGAGTCCTGTTCTTTGAGAGTCCTGTTCTAGGAACTGATCCACACTACAAATAGAAAACAATTTTTCACTACTAGGTTTTTTAAAGTAATTTTAATAACATAACAAAATACACAAAATATCATGTACACCAATGAACAATCCATAGTAATAAATAATAAAAACATAATACCATATTTTTCTGTGTATAAGACGCCTCCATGTATAAGACGCCCCCTATTTTGGGGGACTCCAAATTAAGAAAGCACCCCTCAGCAGTACCCATGGATAAGATGAACTCCAATTTTAAACCTAATTTTTTGGTAAAAAAAACCCCTAGTCTTATACACGGAAAAATATGGTATATTTGACTTCCTTTAAGCAATATCTTATTTTGAAATGTGTTCTCTCATTCTTATTTATATTTATATTTAACTGCCACATTTTGTAGTTGACCTCCTTTGTAATGTTTTATTTTGAAATCTGTGCGCTCTGGCTTCCGTCATGGTGTTTTGTTGTGCTAGAAGTCCTGCTGGCCACATGATCCGGAAAGCTGTCTGTGGACAAACGCCGGCTCCCTCGGCCTGAAAGCGAGATGAGCGCCACAACCCCGTAGTCGCCTTTGACTGGACTTAACTGTCCAGAGCTCCTTTACCTTTACCTTACCTATTTTGAAATCTTTAAGATAATATTTTATTGATGCCAATGGTGCCAGTGTAAGCAATGTAAAAAAATAGATAAATATTTCCCATTCTCAACAGAAATTGCCATTTGTAGCTCATGTTTTCATTAGTCCCTCTAATGGCAAAGTCGGGTGGTGAGTGATGGCAAGGTGTGAAGCAAAAGAAGCTTCTTCAGGATATCTCTGAAGCTGTTGGTTAATGATGTAGGACTGGCTCTACATTGTATTTTGCAATAGTAATATCTTCTTTTGCACAGGAAGAGCATTCGGAGCAAGGAGACCTTGGGGCAAAGGCTGCAAGAGGCAAGTGGCACTTTCGAAAATCAGTTCATGTTAAATTAATTGTGTTTTTAATTGCATTTTTAAATTCTCAGCTTGGCACAGGAGGCAGTCGCTTAGAGCAGCAACAGGCCATCCTGGTGCCTTCCAGTTGTTTTTGACTACAACTCCCATCAGCCCCAGACAGGGGGGCGCCAGGTTGGCTGAGGCTGACTTAGGGCACGCCCTGATTCCAAGAGCGGACAGTGACTTGTAGGCTTGTCTGGGCTCTCCTCCTCGAGGCTCCTCCCATCAGTTTCAGTCTCTGCCCCTCTCATCTCTTCCTGCCTCGTGTGGAGGGAAAGGCCATAGCTCAGTGTAGAGCATCTGCTGTGCATGTGCAGAGCGCCCCAGGTTCCAACCCCAGTGGCATTGCCGGATAGGGCTGGGCTGGAGAGCAGAACTCCTGTCAGTCAGTGTAGACAATACTGAGGTATCCACGGACCAAGGGTCTGACTCAGTGATCCTCAGTCATGCTGGAAGATTCCTATCCAGATTCTTGGAAAGAGAGCTGTTACCCATCAGAATGGGTGCCTTCTGACATGTATTTATTTCATAAAATTTATACACTGATTGGATTTTTGTACAAAAAACAAAATATCAAAACTGTTTACGAGTGGGTTTTTTTTTTTCCATTTTGATTGTGTATTTTGTGGTTTTATATTTTGATTTTATTCTGTGAACCGCCCTGAGACCTCTGGGTATAGGGAAGTATATAAATTCAATTAATAATAATAATAATAATAACAATAATAATAATACAATGGTACCCCTGGTTGCGAACGGGATCCATTCCGGAGGCCCATTCGCAACATGAAAGGAACGCAACCCACGTCTGCGCACGCACAGGTTGCGATTCGCCGCTTCTGCGCATGCGCGTGATGTCATTTTGCGCATCTGCGCAAGCGGCGAAACCTGGAAGTAACCCTTTCCAGTACTTCTGGGTTGCCATGGGATGCAACATGAAAACACGTAACCTGAAGCAAACGTAACAAGAGGTAGGACTGTAATTATACTAATAATAATCCCTTTCTCTTTTAATGCACTGCACTGGCTGCCAATTAGTTTCCGGGCCCAGTTCAAAGTGCTGGTTTTGACCTGCAAAGCCTTAAATGGCTCAGGACTGCAGTACCTCAAGGACCTCTTCTCCCCATGTAAACCACCCCGGACCCTGAGATCATCCTCTGGGGCCCTCCGTGTGCCCCCCCCCCCCCGAATGACCTGGGGACTTTCTGCCTCAGCTGACTCTGGGCACCCTGTTACTGCAGACATGGCTCCCAGGCGTGCCCTTCTCCCCTGCCCTTGCACTTCCTGGGCACGTCCAGACTGTCGTTCTTTTTGAGTGGGATTCCAGCACACACAGGGAAAATCAGATTGGGCAATTGTAGCTGACTGTGCAGTCCCCGAGTTTTCCCAAGAGAAACATTGTGCAATAAGGAAAGTGAGGGGGAAATGCAGAGGAGAGTGCGGGGCAACTTGCTTGCTTTGAGGCAGCACCATCTAACCTTCCCAGAAACAGTAGCCAATGTCATTCAAAAGCCAGTGTTGCCTAGTCTCCCTGCAAACAAATCGGGGTGAATACTGAACAGACAGACTGTCTGGAAGAGACCTTGGAGGCGGGCTCTTCTGGACCTTTCAAGTGCTCTGAGAAATGACCACTGGAGTGGCTCAGAAGACAACGTGAACGAGAGGAAAGGAGAAATGCAGCGGCAGGTGATGCCTTCTGCCTGACTCGGTCCAGTATACCTGAAGGAGCATCTCCACCCCCGTCGTTCTGCCTGGACACTGAGGTCCAGTTCCGAGGGCTTTCTGGCGGTTCTCTCCCTGCGAGAAGCCAAGTTACAGGGAACCAGGCAGAGGGCCTTCTCAGTAGTGGCACCCGCCCTGTGGAATGCCCCCCCTACCAGAGAAAAACAACTGCCAGACTTTTAGAAGACATCTGAAGGCAGCCCTGTTTAGGGAAGCTCTTAATGTTTAATAGACTATTGTATTTTAATATTCTGTTGGAAGCCGCCCAGAGTGGCTGGGGAAACCCAGCCAGATGGGCAGTTGTTGTTGTTGTTGTTGTTGTTGTTGTTGTTGTTGTTGTTATGAACAAGCCTGCCCCGGGGTTGGATCAGGCCAAACTGCCACCTCTTTTCATCTTATCATAGGATTGCATATTTGGAAGGGACCCTGAGGATCGCCTAGTCCCATACGGGGATCGAACCTGTGACCTTGGCATTACCAGCACCATGCTCTAACCAACTGAGCTATCCTTTCTATTTCCCAAGGAAGTTATAAGGAGCCCGAAAGAGCCCTTTGGGTTGGCATTGCTAATTTGACCGAAAATCCCAGAGCAAATCTAATAGCAAAACACTCCAGGCACCCCCATAATTGTTCTGCCCCCCCCCCCCATCTTCCCACCATAAGAAAAAGGGGAATACAGTCTCCAAATAGGATCCTGCTGCATGTCTTCTTGAGAGTCCTGAATTTACAAGCCACCCTGGTACTAATTTGCTGGTCTGTGAGCTGCTTTGGTCATGTTAAGCTGACTTTGTAAAACGAAGGGATGGGGAACCCGTGACCCTCCAGATGTTGAGGGACTCCAGCTCCCATCAGCCCTTGCAACCAGCAGAGCCAAGGGGCCGGGGACGGTAGGAGTTTTAATTCAGCAACATCTGGAGAACCACAAATCCCTCATCCCTGCTTTAAAAGCATTGACATCCCTTCTAGTTGTGCTCTTACAGCTTTTGTTGCATATGTGCATAGATTTCTCAGAACAATAAAAAGGCTTTTAAAATCACTCCTGAAAATAGCCATTTAAATAAGTTGCCAGCAGTTGTGATTTATGAGTTGGATGAGCAAGGCAGAGAGTAGCCAGGTATAACATCCGAAGGGGTGGGTGACGAAGAGGCTTTTTAAAGCCTTGCTGGCCTTAAAACTACTCTGTGAGGTAGGTCAGTGTTATTATACTCAGAGCCTGACAGCCAAATCTCCACTCGTGTGTGGACAGTTCTTACTTGGCTTGTTTTTAAATCACCATGGAGAAGCCTTAGGAGAGCCAAGAAACACAGACCTAGAATATCCCTTTTAAAAGTTTATTTCTACAGAGCAGCCTTCATGATTTTCCAAACACGCTTGTGCAGGCCAGAATTCTTGTGGGGTTCAGTTGAGTGCAAGTTAGACACACACACAAATTCAAAAGTAGTTACTTAATGCCACACACTGTTTCTCCAGAGTCGTACGTGCTACGGTTATCTCCCGCTTGGACTACTACGATGTGACTCCATGTGGGGCTACCTTTGAAGGTGCCTTGGAAATCACAACTAATCCAGAATGCGGTTGCCAGACTGGTGACTGGGTGTGGGCACCAGGACCACATAACACCAGCTCCCAGTACGTTTCTGAGCACAATTCAAAGTGTTGGTGCTGACCTTTAAAGCCCCAAACGGCCTTGGCCTAATATATCTGAAGGAGCGTCTCCACCTCCATCGTTCTGCCCGGACACTGAGGTCCAGCTCCAAGGGCCTTCTGGCGGTTCCCTTACTGAGAGAAGTGAGGTTACAGGAAAACAGGCAGAGGGCCTTCTCGGTGGTGGCGCCCTCCCATCAGATGGGAGATAAATAACTACGCAACTTGTAGAAGACATTTAAAGGCAACCCTGTGTTGAAAAGTGTTTTATTATGTTTTATTATGCTTTTATATGTGTTGGAAGCCACCCAGAGTGGCTGGAGCAACCCAGCTGGATGGGCGGAATATAAATATTAAGCACTCCCCAACTCCTAACATTATAAATCTAGCATCAACAAACAATGCAAGTCTTCCCCAAGACATATAAGACTACTTGGATGATCAAGTCAGCTAAGTGGGCACACATCTTACCCCTCCCAGAGAGGTTTGGGATGCTATTGAATGATGTAGCCCTGGTAGCTGTGAGCTCAGGTGTGTTGCTTCAAAGACAAGCTAAAATCTGCTTTAAAAGGCCCTTAGCACCCAATTCAAACTCCCACCCTAGAAGCACGCCCCTCTCTAACTAGCATCCGTGTACTGAAAGCCCTCTCCAGACATATCAGGAGGATTAGGCACTCTGCTTGTTTATAAGAGCTCAGCTTCTCTGAATTCCATGCCATTTGTATCGGACCTCTTGACTGTGTGGATTTCTCCTTTGGACTCTTTCTTGAAGGTGTTTTTTTTTGGGGGGGGGGTAGCCCACAAAACAGCAGTTTCTGTTTTTGTTTCCAACAGTGTGCATGTTTGTTTTTCTTTCATTCTGCAGGTCTCCTTCAAAGCTGTGATGAAAATGTAATTTGGAATTGGCACACCCAGCAAAGGAGGAAGTGGTGGGCGCCTTGAGAAGGGCAACGCTGTTTTTTCTTTAACCTGACGGATGTTGGGCCCAACTGGGTTTTCCCCCCAGGCAGAGTCGCATCTGGTCCTCTTCGTCACCCTCTCTTTAAAATCAAACGGAACGAAATCTCACCTCCAATTCCTCTTCTGTTTGTTTGTTTCAAATACCCCCGTATGAACTGTGTCGAGATCCATGGACTTTGCTTGGTGTACTTCGTTTAGTGCCCTCTAAATATCGGCGGAAAGGCACCGCTGTGCATGTGCTGTGTTCAAATCTGTTCTGCTTCTGTGGTGGTGAGACTTTTGCCCTATGTGTGTGTGTATGTGTGTGTGTTCATAGTGGAAGTCGGTTTCTCGGAGACAAAACCGTTAACCAAGTAAGCTTTGGAAACAGATAGTGGGGATAGGAGGCCAGGAGGAAGCAGACAGGAAATGCTACCATCCTTTCAGGAAGGAAGTTTTTAAAAAGATAGTGATTGCAGCGAGCAATGCTTTCCACATATGCAAGACGCCACTCGCAGCTGGGTGCAGCGTCTTAGGTGCTTGACAATCCCCCCCCCCCCACTGTATTGGCTGTCCCAAACGAGGTGTAAATGCAGGAGGTGGCTTACATTATTTTATTTGAGGCATTTCTATCTTGCTCTCCATTGAAACGTGCAAGACAAAAAATAAAACCAGATTTATATAATAATAATTAATAATATATGGAACCAGTATTGCCTCAAGACAATAACTGTGAATGGGTCCAGTGAGTGAGTAGCCTGCCTGTCACCACCTGTGAACAATTAACCGAAGGGTGAAAAAAGTACGTTTCTAAACCTATTTGTCTTCAGCCCACAAAGGCAGGTTGACAGTTGGGCAGACTTGCTCAAAGCCGCTTGGGAAAACCATCCCCTTAGCAAACCTCTCATCATATCCCCTTAGTGGCTTAGTCCTTCACAGTCAAGACTCCCCCCCAAAAATGAGTATTTCGTGGAAGGTGATAAGTGGACAGGACTTGGGAGGTATAACAGCTCTGTCTAAACTGGATTCCTCTCCCAGCTCCATAGAACAGAGTTGCAAGGGACCTCAAGGGTCATCTAGCCCAACCCCATGCTTCTGTTCCTGCCTCCCATTCCTTTTTCTCAATTTCCCACTGCGCTCTTCCACCACACTCCAACGTTCATTTTTTCAAGCCCTCCGCCTCCTGATTTCGGTGATTCCCTCCACTTGATCAGCTCCACCTTGGCCAGAATCCGGTGAGGCTTGAAGGAAAAACCTCCAATAATCCTGGCTGGAATTTCCTGCCTTAGTTAGCCGCATAGGTGAGCCTTTTGGCCCCGGGGCTGATCTTGCAGCAGCTGGGCTGCAATTGCCCAGAACGTCTTATTTATTTATTTAAGTTATTTAAACAGTTGTGTTTATCTGGTTGGGGAGATTCTAAGGAGCTTCTTTCAGGACAATGTGAGCTGGTGAAGCGAGAATAATCCCCTTTGTAATAAGGCATTGGTTTGAAACTGTTTGCGGGGAGGAAATCGCACGTGACGGATTTAAGAAGAGCTATAATTTTAAAATTATTAGTTGGGGAGAGTTATGCCTCTATAGTTCAAACTGATCTTTTTCCAGATTTCCTTGGAAAGCATTTCTTAAGTGAGATTTTAAAATATTGTATTTTTTTTAACAAATGAGGTCGTCGGTGAAACGTCTTTTGAAAATAATATATTAAAATGTTAAATGGCATTCCGTTCACACGAGCTTTTTTGGTGAGTTGTGTTCTTTCATACTGTGGTGCTTTTTTCATGGTAATGCTTTGCCAGTTTGTGTGTGTGTGTGTGTGTGTGTGTGTGTGTGTGTGTGTGTGTGTGTTGAAAACAGTAAGGAAAATGGAAAATAGCCTCATTTTTCTCTGCTATAGACAACTCTTCCAGGCATCTGTGTTGCCCACTAGACTTTGCAACTGTCTACGTTTTCAGTTTGTCTGCCCCATTGGGATAAAGGAAATTGACAATGATTTTCTTTGTAGTGGCAATCACTCCCTGTATCCGTTTTGTTGCTTTGTTCCAACATGCTACCACGGGAAATTAGGAAAAGCAGAGCAAGCTTGGAGACCAGGGACTGCCTGTATGTATTTGTGTATATGTATGTGTGTATATGCAATCTCCTTTTCCTTCCCTGTTAGTGGGAAAGGGTGGGTGGGAAGATCCTGGAGGTAAGAGATGGTATCTCTCCTAAATGGATAACAAGGGTTGTCAAAATGCACAGTACCCAGCCCTGCATGGTTTATTTGGCGCCTCCCGCAGTCATTGGTGTGGTCTGGTTATAACCCTTTAGCTACAGAGAAATGCAAACACTTACATTCCAGGTTGCTGTCTACAAAATGACACAGGAAGCAGCATGGAATTAAGCGTGGCAGGTGTTCAAAACCTGGGCTATCTTGGTATCTGCGATAAAGCAACAAAGAGTCTTGCAGCACTTAATAAACACATTTATTATGGCACAAGCTTTTATGAACCTCAGCCCACTTCCGTCGGGTTCACGAGGTGTGATCTCCACAAAACGGGGCCCAAAGAGTCAGGATAACATTTCAAGAGACATACTAGGAACAATTAGATTTAATGCTGTCAATAAGTAAATGCAAAGGAACAAATCCCTACTGAGTTGTATAAAACACTACAAATAAACTAACCTAATTTAGTCACTTAAAAATGAACAGGAGAGAGAAGAATGCCTAACAAAGAAATAAAATGGCAGCATAAGAATTGGGGGAGGCCGAGAATTGTCATTCCAAAAAGTTCGCTGCAATTAACCCGCAAGCATTGGATGGAAGCCACGCCTGTCACCTGTGGCTGCCTTTCCCCCCCAGCTCCCACCTGGGTTTTCTCTCTCAGCCACTTCTCCATCTCTCACCTGGAGAGAGGTAGAAGATGGCCATTCATTGATTCGTTCCGGGAGGCTTCTCCTGGTGCAAGCTGAAGTTCACCTGAGTAACAGGTAACTAAGGTTGAGGGCGGCAGCTTTAAGAAGCTTGCGAGCCACTGCTAGCAATGAGAATGGATGACATGGGCTCTTCCAACAGCTCCCCATCTGGCCCACCCAGCTGCTCCTGGAAGGAAATTGCAGCCAGGTTGGGTTAGCGTGGAATTGCGAGGATCCTGTACGGGTGCGGCTGACAGGTACCTACGTTAATGGCTTCCATGTTGACTTCCTTTTCTGCGTCTGGAAGGTGGAACTTGAAGGCACGCAGCAGGTTAGCGAAGAAGATGAAAAGCTCAATCCTTGCCAAAGGTTCTCCCACGCAGGACCGGCGCCCTGTAGGAGAATCGAAGGAACAGAATTGCTTCCATGAAATAAAGAAACAATTCCAAGCCCTCGCCTACTGTGTTGGTCATGCTCATTTGATGTTACCCAATTATCATCAAAGGTGGTCTGTGTAACTCGGAAGCCGCTGAGACCATATAACACCGGTCCTGAAAGACCTACATTGGCTCCCAGTGTGTTTCTGAGCACAATTCAAAGTGTTGGTGCTGACCATTAAAGCCCTAAACGGCCTCGGTCCAGTATACCAGAAGGAGCATCTCCACCCCCATCGTTCTGCCCAGACGCTGAGGTCCAGCGCTGAGGGCCTTCTGGCAGTTCCCTCGCTGCAAGAAGCCAAGTTACAGGGAACCAGGCAGAGGGCCTTCTCGGTAGTGGCACCTGCCCTGTGGAACACCCTTCCATCAGATGTCAAGGAAATAAACAACCATCCAACTTTTAGAAGACATCTGAAGGCAGCCCTGTAAAGGGAAGTTTTTAATGTTTGAAGTTTTATTGTGCTGGGAAACCCAGCCAGATGGGCGGGGTATAAATAAATCATCATCATCGTCATCGTCATCATCATCATCACCACCACCATCACGGTATGGGATTTCACCATTAAACTGCATCCTGGAAAGGAGAAAGAGTAGGTTCTTTACCTGTCGAAAAAGGCAAGAAGGCTTTATTGCTTGCAAACCGGCCAAACGAGTCGAGGAAGTGCCCCGGGTTGAAGGTCCAGGGGGTCTCCCAGTACTCTGGATCATACAGCGCCGAGTGGAGGTTGGGCAGCACCAGGGTCCCCTGCGCAAAAGGGAGAAGGAGAGAATTACTTCGGATGAGTTTGCAAATTAATTGTTGCCATCAGAATATCCTTGTTAGTTCTTTCTAGAAATAATTTTACTGTTATCCTTTTTGTACCTTGGATCTCGAACAAATTGGCTCCTGAACAATCAAAACCTGAAAGTGAGTGTTCCGGTTTTCAAACGATTTTTGGAAGCTGAACGTCTGACCGGGCCTCCGCGGCTTTTGACTGGCTGCAGGAGCTTCCTGCAGTCAATCAGAAGCTGCTCTTTGGTTTCTGAACATTTTGGAAGTCCAACAGACTTCCGGATCGCTTTCCGTTCACCTTCCAAGGTAGGACTGTACTGCTTTTTAAAAATAAGAAAAATCGAACAGCGGATGAATTCTATGAAATAAATAAGTAAGCAAAATAAAAACAAATGAGAAACGTGATTCAAAATCGTGTGAAACAACTGATGGGCAATCCTTTTTGCAAGACGGGGCCTTGTCTGCCCTCCATGTAAGCAAATAAACAGGCTTCCTGGAGGAACCCAAAGCATCCCAGCTCCTGACTGGTGCCAATAATGGTCACAATGATGATTATATTTATTGTATGTGTATTCATACCCCGCCTTTCCGCCAGTGCTGCCTTTGGGGGAAGGGGCATCTCGTACCTTTTTAAGGGGGAAGCCCAGCAGAGTGATGTCCTCCAAGCATTTCCGGAAAGGCCCAGTGATGGACACATTGCAGTGGCGCATCACCTCATGAAGTACAGCATTGGTGTAGGGCACTTTAATCCGGTCCTCATAAGTGATGACGTGGGAAGGTCTCAGAACGGCGTCTATTTCCTCATGGATTTTCTCTGCAGATAAATAATTCCCTTAATGGACACCAGCAGAATTCTTCTTACTTGTTAGTCTTCATTTCCTCATACTATCTCATTGATTTTTTTGATTTTTTTTAAATTATTTTTTAAATGCTTTTTATTGAGTTTTCTTTAACATAAACAAAATAAATACTTTAACATTCCACAATCATATGTCTACTTATTTTCTAAATGCTCTATCGCGCATGGACTTCCCTCCCTCCCCTCAACAGGTTTTCATATTAAATTTTCTCTTTTTTCGCAGATTCTTAATAGCATTCTATACACGTCACAAAATTTATTTTAATCCTACTACAGTCTTTAAACTTCTATAGTTATTACCTATATATTCCACAAATTTACCCCATTCGTTTTTGAACTTTGTTTCCTCTTGGTTACGGATCCTGTGGGTCAATTTTGCTAATTCTACATATTCAACCATTTTTGTCTGCCACTCCACTAGTGTTGGTATTTCCTGAGTTTTCCATTTTTGTGCTACTAAGATTCTGGCAGCAGTTGTCGCATACATAAACAGTCTCTGATCTGCTTTTCTTAATTCATCTCATCAATCCCAGCAAAAAGGCTTCTGGTTTTTTTGGGGAAGGTATATTTAAACAATTTTTTCAATTCATTATAAATCATATCCCATTTTTCCCCTCATTTTTTCACATGTCCATCACATGTGAAAAAACTCTCCATCTTTCATTTTACATTTTTTATTTTATTTTATTTTTAAGGGTGGAGGACCTGTGGACCTCGTGATGGTCCTGGACTACAACTCCCATGATTCCTGCCCATTGGCCTTGCTGGCTGGTGCTGAAAGGAATTGTAGTTCAGTAACATCTGGGCGGGTTGCAGGTTCCCCATTTCTGCCCTGGACTCTTTGGATTTCAGGCATATGGAAAATAGGCAGTCATAAGGTTGATTGCTTTATTTCAACAAGTTATATATTGATTCACACACCCCTGGAATGTGCCTGGAGGTGTCTGGCAGGAGGAGAACATTCCACTGTGAAATATGAGCATCTTAGCACTAAACTCAATTCCACAAACTGAATTACAAAATACAAAGCCAGTTCAAATTCTTTTTTTAAAATATAATTTTTATTAACAGGCCAATCAAATCACATTATCTCCAGATCACATTAGTTCCAAATTATACAGCCAAATTTTTAAATTTTTGTTGGGGGTACCCATACTTCAAGCTCCGAAAAGGTGTCCAAACATCACTTATATTGCTGCTTTAATTAGACAGTTCTATCCAGTTCTGTCCAGATAGTCTCTTGTTACTTTCCTCATCTTCTTGTTGTTATCGTATATTCCTTTCTTTGCGATCTCTGATAATCTTCACAAGCGGGTTGAAAACAAACATCCTCTGTGTGGGTTTTACACTCTCCAAAAATCATATCACATAAGGACAGACCTCCGTTCTCCAATGTTTACCAATCCTCTCTTTGATCAATAATTCACTCCATACAGTTCTTGAATTCCTGCTTGTGATTAATAAATTGCAACGATTCTTCTTTCTGGGGTGGAGGGTTATTAATACTCACATAAGGCAAAAAAAAGAAAAGTTTTTTCCTCCACCCCCTTTCCGTTTCGCTCCAAACATACCAGTCTTTTAATGGTGATTCATCACTTGATTTATTTGTCCCGCCCGTCGCTCCGCTCTCAGAGATCCATTAATCAGCAGTCTTAACTCCCAATCTTTGCTTGATGTATGTGCTTTAGCTTCTTTCCAATTATATATTTCCAATTATATATTTCGAGCTAAAGCGAACCGGTGCACTGATTGGAGACAGCGTCCGGAAAGAGCCGACTTCACACAAGAGCTTGTGCCAAGTGTCCGCACCCCCTTCTTTCAAATCCGGGGGTGAATTATGGACACCGCTGGCAAGGCAGTCCCCCCCCCATCCCCTGGGGGGGGGGCGGGAAGACTGCATACTTCCCATAGCAGCCTCTTAATTACCTCGTGTGGGTCGGAGAGATGTTATTGTCGGCCATCTTCCAATGCGCCCCCTGGTGGCTGTCAGTATATGGAAACATCACAGCTGCATACAGCCAGATTGTTGACATCACATGATGTGCCTATCTGTGGGAAAGAAGAATTTCCCAGGACGTTCACAGGCTGGATAAGTCTTTGTGAAGAGTGTAATTTGAAACCTTCTGTGTGCGCATGTTCAGGAAGTTTGTCAGACGTGCTAGAAGAACTGAACTGAAAGGACGTGTTTTTCTCTAGTGCTGTAATGTCAGAAATAAACATCATGGAAATAGATTTCTGACTTATTTTCTTTCCCCTGCGGAAGCAGGAGGGAGGGGTTGTGCATTTTACCCATGCTTGGGAAAATGTTGCCTATCAAAATCTCCCTGGTCTGTCTGGATATCAGCCAGAGGAGGTTACCGGTAAGCAAGCTCCGAGGACAGTGAGAGGGGCCAGCCTCTGAGGAGAGGGCTTGCAAACCAACAGTGGCCCCCCTAAAGCCAGTTCAAATTCAACCTAAAACCAGAAATGCCTGTTGGAATAAAAAACACCAGAGGGGTTCAACTCTGTTCTCAGCCTTTGGAGAGCTCCACAGGATTGGGCCCACAATCCTGAATGTACAGCTCCTCATAGCTGTGAGCCACAGAGGGCTACTCACTCTGCCACAGACCTCAGTGATCAGGGAGCGATATAGGGAGTTTGTGGTCCTTGGGGTATCCTGACCCTAAGTTGTTAATGTGCCTTGTAAGTTAATGCAAGGCTGTAGAACATACTGCCCTGTAGTGATCAGGTGGGATTGCTATGAGGAATTACAGTGGTGCCTCGCAAGACGAAAAGAATCCGTTCTGCGAGTCTCTTCGTCTTGCGGTTTTTTCGTCTTGCGAAGCAACCCTATTAGCAGCTAAGCGGATTAGCGCTATTAGTGGCTTAGCGGCTATTAGTGGCTTAGCGGCTTAGAAAAAGGGAGAAAAAAGCGAAAAAAATTGCAAGACTCGCAAGACGTTTTCGTCTTGCGAAGCAAGCCCATAGGGAAATTCGTCTTGCGAAGCGCCTCGAAAAACGGAAAACCCTTTCGTCTAGCGGGTTTCTCGTCTTGCGAGGCATTCGTCTTGCGGGGCACCACTGTATAACAAATATAGAGTAAGCCATCTGTGTCAGCAATGAAAGCATTGGGTTGACTGGGTTTAAACTATTTTGATATGATTCTTTTTTTTTAAATATCTTTATTAAGCAAGTTTTAAAAACCACATACAAAAATATAACAGAGATAATAACAAGCATATAGGAAGAAAGCAAACACAGATGAAAGAGAAAGAAAAAGAAAAAAAAATAAAGAGTAAAAAAATACAAAAGACTTACAAACTTACAAACCTACAAACAATAGACCTCCGTCCAACTCGGTTTAGGATTACATTATCTTATACTCTTTCTGCAGTTATTAATACCATCATACTAAAACGTGGTAGGTATTAAGTACCGTCTGCTGTTAAATTATTAATTCCAAAATTAACCTCCATATAACTTATAAATTTATTCCAATCATTTTTTAATTTTATACTATTATGATGCCTAATTCTTTGTGTCAATCTCGCTAATTCTATGTACTGATGCAGTCTCACTTGCCAGTCTCTGATCGTAGGCATATCGGGGGATTTCCAATTTTGCGCTATTAAAATTCTAGCCGCCGCCGTGGCATACTGAAAAAAGGTTTGATCCACATTCTTTATCTCCTCACCAATCATACCTAAGAGAAACGCCTCGGGTGTTTTAGGGAAGTTGTACTTCAATATTTTTTTCAATTCCTCATAGATTTGTCCCCAGAATTTTTTCACCCCGTCACAGGTCCACCAAATATGAAAAAAAGTCCCTACCTTTGCTTTGCACCTCCAGCATGCGATGTCTCCGGTTTTGTACATCTTCCCCAGTTTTGCCGGGGTCAGGTACCAACGGTACATCATTTTTTCTAAATTTTCTCGGAGAGCAGCACATGCCGTAAACTTCATACCCTTCTTCCAAAGTGTCTGCCATTTATTATATTCCACATTGTGACCAAGATCTCTATCCCATTTAACCATTACTCCTTTCACCTGTACATCTTTGGTATCCCAATCCAGTAATTGCTTGTACATTTTGGAAAGAATTTTATTATTACTTTCTAGTATTTCTACCTGGTATTTCGACTTTTTTTCGCTCATCCCTGATTTTTTATGTTCGCTCCAGAGAGCATTGATTTGGTGGAATTGTATCCATTCCTTAATCTTTTCCTTCATCTCATCATATGGCCTAAGTTTCCATCCCTCTTCTGTTTTGACTAGGAGATCTTCATACGTCCACCTTTCACCTGTCATATTTAATTTTTTTATTTTAATAATATCAATAGGGGAGAGCCACCAGGGAGTGCCTTCTTCAATCAGATTTTTATTCCTATTCCACACTTCAAGTAGTGAACCTCTAATAACATGATTAGAAAAGCCTCTGTGGACCTTACCTTTCCCCTGTTGGAATTCAAGCTCGGTCAGAGGTATGTGCCTATCTCTCCAGGCACCGGCTGAATTCTTTTGACCTCCCTCCCGCGACTCCCGGCAGGAAAAACACACGAGGTCCGTTCCGGCGATTTTCCTCAGGCTGTGAGAAAAACACACCAACTGCTCTCCTCCTCCCTGCTCTCCAGCATATCCCATGGAGGGGAATCAGACACAGACAGAAATGAATCTACATTGCTTTTATTCCTGTCTTTCACTTCAGTACAGAGAAAACATGTCTGCTCTCTTCAACAAACAGAGAGAAACTCCAAACTCCACCCATGTACATCCTGTACAGGTCATATGACACACACTGAGCTCACATCCTGTGCTCAATAAGGAGAATGGACTGCCCCTTTGTTTCCATGGCAACAGTCACATACATCCTGTCTGGCTTTGCAGCCACAAGCAGCTGACTGAGCTGCTGGAGCCTTTGCTTGCTGCAGCATTGCTGCTTTAGAATAACATACTCCCCCTAAAGTATCAATGCGTGCTGCGAGCAAAGCGTCATCCAGAGAAGAAAACAAACAGTTGTTATACTTATAACACTCCCCTGTTGTTTCAGTTCCACCCTTGGAACTACCCGCCACTGGTTTTACCAATGTACCTCTCTGGTTGTGTGACTTCTAAGGAATGAGTGCTTCTGCATTACCTTGGTTAGCAACTCTCTGTTGTGCCTTTGTCTCTGACTCAGACACAGCTTCAATTTGACCTTGGTCGTTTACAACAGCAACACATGCAATAGCTTGGTTGGCAAACTCTTTTGAATACCTTTTGGGTGGTACACCCTTCGTTGCTCTTTCAGACCTACGTAAGAGGTGCTGCTCTTCTCTGCTTTCTGGTTCAGCCTCTGAACTCTCTGAAGAACCAGTACTAAGCTTAATCAGTGGTTCATCCTCCTCTTCTGAGGGTCTAGTCATTGTGTGAGATTTCTTCTCAATGACTGTGACAACTGAGCTGTCTGAGCTATCGCTGTCATCATCAGTACTACTGAACTCAATAAAATCAACATCATCATCATCATCAGAATCATCATCATCTCCTGTGGGAAATGTGTGAACAATCACTCGCTCCTGTTCAGGAGCACTCTCTAGAAATTTTGTGAGAATCACCTTACCAGATTCAGACAAAATTACTCTGTAGAGACCCTTTTCATAACCCACAAAAATGCCTCTGGCATTCTTTACTCCACCCGGAGCTTCTGTCCTCACATGAGACCCAAAAACCTTGAAATGGGCAACAGAAGGTTTTCTGTGGAACAGTTTCTCAAAAGGAGAACATCCTAAGTCTTTTGAAACCTTTCTCAACCACGTGTAACAAAACGACATTAGGGACACAGCCCAGTACTCATGTGGCAGATGTGAACTAAGCAATTGCGCTTCCATTCCCTTTTGCAATTCTTTGTTCACCCTAACACAGACACATCTGTTCCAAGCTTCTTCGGAACTAGCAATTTTGTGTCTTATCCCTTTCTTCTTCAGGAACCTCTGGAAATCCTGTAAAAGAAAAATTGGCTTCTCATCTGTGCAAAGACAATTTATGTCAGCATCATGCATATTTTTAACCTTGTCACAAAACTCTTTAAACCTTTCTAAGGCTTCTTTCGGTCTCTCCAAAAGATAAATCCAGACAAAACCTGTAAAAGAATCAACACATATTAGGTAATACTTTGCATTGCCTCTAGATGGTGCTAAAGGACCAATCACATCAGCATACACACGCTGAAATGCCCTGTCGACCCTCAAGGTGACCTGCTTGGCGTTCTTCTTGGCTATACCTGCAAAAGAAATCATGTTAGAATCACAAGAATTACATTCCATGTAATCACTTTGATCAAAAGTCAACAAATACAGTCCATCTTTCTCTTTGGCAGAAAGATACAACTCTCCATCTTTGTAGATCTCGCAGTGTTGATCATCATAGGACAGTTTTAGTCCCTTCTTGGCAATCTGCGAAACGCTGAGCAGATTGTACTTCAACTCTGGAACCAAATAAACATCGTTTATAGTCAAGTTCAGACTTTTAAGATACACAGTCCCAATTCCGGTGACTTCCAGCTCTTGACCGTTGGCTTGTTGTACAACGTAGCTTTGCTTCTTAAACGACGAAAACAAATCCCTACGATGGGTCATGTGAAATGTGCAGCCAGTGTCAATGACAAAGGCGTTCTCCACATCTGGCTTGGTTCCTTTGTTCTGACGTGGCTTCTTGCAGTACCGCTGAAGATGCCCAGTCTGCCCACAATTGAAACATCGGACAACGTTCAAAGCTACAGCGTCTCCTCCAGTAGCTACAGCAGTGGGGGTGTCTGAACTCCGTTCTTCCCTCCCCCTGTCCTTCACTTCCTGTGACTCCCAAGCACGCGTTGGTGCTGCAGGGATGGGGTTCTCAATCACCTCAAACAGTCTCTGATTCTGCAGCAGGGCCTTCATCTTAATAGACCAAGATGCATAATTGTCACTGGTCAAGAGGGGTGGAGAAGGCAGCCTTCCCTTCTTGACATCCATTTTGAGTCCTTTGCATTGACTCTCAAACACAAGCCTCTAAAATCCAATAGCTGGCTTGTTTACACTCTTGTGCACCTGGCAGCTATAACACTGGCTGCTTGGAAAGTCCCTTTCAACAGTTCCTTTGTAAGGGCCTAGTCTAAACACGAGCTGTTTTTGCCTCTCTGGGCACAGCCTGACTTCCAGCCCTTATCTTGAAACTGGCCTGCGTTGCTAAGCAACCACATTCCTTTCCTTGGACAGGAAAAACCACAGGAATGTTTGGAATGCAGACTCTTCTCTCTCGGAGCTGTTTTTCCCAAACGTTGCTCCCATGAAGCAGAGAATTAATCCATCTGCATTCACACTCTTAAGCCCGAAAATCTCATACCTGGGCTCCGTAGCTTGGCTTTCAGCTTCTTCTGGTGAGCTCCTGGCTGCAGAGAATCAGCCTCCATCTCAGGCTTCCATGGAGAGGGATGAAAATAGCAGCTCTGCTCCTATTTCTGCAGACTTCCATGGATCGTAGCAACCATCCTGGTCTGCTACCACTGTTGGAATTCAAGCTCGGTCAGAGGTATGTGCCTATCTCTCCAGGCACCGGCTGAATTCTTTTGACCTCCCTCCGGCGACTCCCGGCAGGAAAAACACACGAGGTCCGTTCCGGCGATTTTCCTCAGGCTGTGAGAAAAACACACCAACTGCTTCTCCTCCTCCCTGCTCCCTGCATATCCCCAGGGAGGGGAATCAGACTCAGACAGAAATGTATCTACATTGCTTTTATTCCTGTCTTCAGCAGTCATACAGTAAAAGATGTCTGCTCTCTTCAACAAACAGAGAGAAACTCCAAACTCCAAACTCCACCCATGTACATCCTGTACAGGTCATATGACACACACTGAGCTCACATCCTGTGCTCAATAAGGAGAATGGACTGCCCCTTTGTTTCCATGGCAACAGTCACATACACCCTGTCTGGCTTTGCAGCCACAAGCAGCTGACTGAGCTGCTGGAGCCTTTGCTTGCTGCAGCATTGCTGCTTTAGAATAACATCCCCTGCCACATGTAGGCGTGCCAACCAAACCTGATGTTAAAACCCTCCAGGTCTAGTAAATCTGTGTTTTTTAGGGTGGCCCAGTCCTTTATCCAACAAAGACAAACTGCCTCATAGTAAAGCCTTATATTCGGGACTGCAAAGCCCCCCCTCTCTCTTGAGTCTGTAAGGAGTTTGAATTTGACTCTAGCCCTTTTTCCTTGCCATATGAATTTAGCGAGGGTTTTTTGCCAGTTCTTAAAGCATGTGGTACCTTTAATTACAGGAATATTCTGAAATAAGAATAGCAGTCTGGGAAGGATACACATCTTTATCGCTGCCATCCTTCCTGTCCAGGTTAATTTCAACCTATTCCAGGTTTCCAGGTCTTTCTTAATTTCTTGTTGTAATTATCTTCCACTAAATTTATATTTTTCGGGGATATCCAAATTCCCAGGTATTTTACCTTATTCACGACCTTAATGCCTATTTTTTGCTCCAGCTGAGTTTTCACATGGTCATCCAGATTTTTTATTAAAATTTTAGTTTTTTTCCTATTTAATTTAAATCTGGACAAGTTCCCAAATTCCTCTAAAAGATCTATTACACTACTGGTGCTATCCACTGGATTTTCTAAAGATAAAACCAGATCATCGGCATAAGCCTTTAATTTGTACTCTTTTTCTCCGATTCTTATCCCCTTTACCTTAGATGTTTCCCTGATTTTATTTGCAATTACTTCCAACACCATGATAAATAACAAAGGTGACAATGGGCATCCCTGTCTTGTGCCTTTCATAATCATGAAGGATTTGGAGAGGTTACTATTAATAATCAACCTGGCCCGTTGCCCTGAATGATTCTTGATCAATCCACACCTCTGCATCCCTGTTCCATTTCTCTTTCTTCACAAGTCACGTACACAGCCAGGCAGGCATCCTGGGTCATCAAAGACAGTGGGTAAGTTTCTTTGAAGTGGCCTTTCTGATATGTTAATCTTAGGATGTTAATCTTAGCGCCAGGAAACAGGTTTCACATGAAGGTGATAATGATCGCTGTCCTCCTGGCCGTCCTTCTTATCACGTGTATTGCTTGTTTATGACCTCAGGGGTTGCCAAATGCACTCCTCTGTAGTTCTGTTTTATTTACCCCATGCTTAATTAGTTTTGCTAGTTTAACTTTGTCCCCACGTGGGGTTTGTTGAAATGCTTAGAAGAAATCTGATTGGTTCTTACGAACACTGAACACTGTAAAAAGTTCTTTTGTGAATAAAACGACCTGGGCCAGGGGGCGGAGGAGCAGAGATTATTATACGCACCTGTCAGAGCTGCCTCTAGGTCCCAGCTCACAGAGGACCAACGCCAGACTGTCGTTATGTACAAAAGTCTTTATTGAGGTTTAGTTTCCATTTCAAAGCCGCAGCGCGCAGCTCTACGTCTTAAAGCCTAGACCGGCGAAGTCCCGTCTGAGTCTCCGCCCCTTCCACACCAGTTTAAGACTCTCGCCTTGCTCCACCTCTTCCTTAGTTCCTTTCTCCTCTGGGCCCTCCTGCCCGCTGGGGTTTCATCCTTTCTAGACTCTTCTGACGCTGACCCCCCTGATTCTTCCCCCTCCTTCCGGCGGGCTTTAGGACCTGGTTCCCTGTCCGGGCTACCTGCTGTGCCGCTCGCCTGTACATTTGAACTTGGCGTGCGCGCCCAGCCGGCAACCTTCCTCTTGACCGTTCCCTCGCTCTCTGATGGAGGCGTGGCCAACCCTGCCTCATCTTCTCTCGCTGGTGGTGAATATGTTGGCTCTGATACCTGGGACTCCTCCCCCCCACTACGCTCTGGTGGGGAAGCTGGTCCTGATTTCCAACTGCTGCTCTGGGAGTCCCCGCTGGCCCCTTGCTTCTGGGGTGTCCCCCTTGGGTCCCCCCTTGCCCTGGCCATAGGCGCCCCCTTCTGTGAATCTTCCGATTCGCTGGAGAGGCTCATGGAATCTCTCGGGCTGCTGTCATCTTCTCCTACGCTGCCCTCGGATTGCTCCCCCTCACTCTCCATCTCCTCCCCTCCCTGCGCTCCCGCTGAGTCCCTGACAGCACCCTTCCCAGAGTCTTGCTGGTTCAAGCCTCTGTGTGTATTCTTATTAATCAGAGTTCAATCCTTCCTTTACTTTGTGAATGCCTCACTGCCCCAGGCCTTACCAATATGCTGTGGTCACCTCGCTTTTTTACCCTCAAGCTCTCCTATTTCTTTCACACCCGCATGGCAGGCAGAAGTTCCCCTGGTGCAGTTTTCTGGGTAAGGAGACACATCGACAGGGAAGCTATACTGGTTGACTTTCTGCCTGCGGCGGTTCAGCAGGAAGTGAGTCCCAGCTCTTCAAGGTTCTGCCTAGACCTGTTCATTTGGCTCCTGTTACAGGAGATTCACACCCTTCCTCCAACTCTCTTGATATTTTGCAAAATGCTTTGCAAATCTGACTCAATTCTCACTGCTCTTTAATCTGGGATTGCACCATTGTCAGCTTGCTTTGTAATTTTAGGAGTTTCACACATGTAGTCGACTGAACATGCAATTTTGTTCTTCTACAGTCATTATTAGCTAGTCTATTTGTTGAATGCGTTCAATATTTTTTTTAAAAAATTGCTGTTCGAAACAAAATCTTTCCATGGCAAAATACAGCATTTAAAACTATATTAAAACTAAAAGTATACCTGAAGGAGCGTCTCCACCCCCATCATTCTGCCCAGACGCTGAGGTCCAGCGCCGAGGGTCTTCTGGCGGTTCCCTCATTGCGAGAAACAAAGCTACAGGGAACCAGGCAGAGGGCCTTCTCGGTGGTGGCGCCCGCCCTGTGGAACGCCCTTCCAGCAGATGTCAAAGCGATAAACAACTACCTGACATTCAGAAGACATCTTAAGGCAGCCCTGTTCAGGGAAGTTTTTAACGTGTGATATTTTACTGTATTTTTGGTTTCTATGGAAGCCGCCCAGAGTGGCTGGGGAGGCCCAGCTAGATGGGCGGGGTATAAATAATAAATTATTATTATTATTATTATTATTATTATTATTATTATTATTATCATTATTATTATCATTATTATTATTATTATTATTAATTGTAATGCAACAGCATCATGAAAGTATTACCGACCCTCTACTTATGGGTGCTTTCCCTATGGGGGGCCTTACATTGTATTGAATGTCCCTGGGTGTGTTTCTTGTTTTGTTTTAAACAGCAGCCGGGTGGGCCTAGTCAGGATTGAAACTCTGGCCAGTGGGAAGCTGATTTTCCTCCTCCTCTCTCCATGGTCCTGGAAAAAAACTGCCTCCTTGAAGTTGCTGCTGACCCCAGTAGCTGAGTCCCATTCCAATGCAAACAGTGGCTTGGGAAGGGGTGGTTTATGGCAGCAACGCAGGGGGAGATGCTCTGCACCAGAGGGACCCAGTGTGGGTGGTACCACCTACTGGGAGTGGGCAGGGTTACCTAGGGGGGCATTAAGAGGCCGGGGGCAACAGAAGGGTGCTGGACCAAGTTAATCAATTTTGTCAAATGAACTAAACTAAACAATTTTCATTGGATTTGGACTAAATGTGCAGTGAACTGTTACTGCTTTGAATGTTGCTGTGTTGTGCCAACCGCTATTCTGAATCATGCTTTTTACAGGGTCAGGTTGGGGGCAGAGAAAAAGAGTTTATGGAACTCCTGCTCTACAACATGTGCTGTTTTAACCCCAAATCCAGACACGTTCAATGGGATCACACATTTCATGCAATGTGCAGCTTTGGCTAGGGATGTAAGAAGAAGAGTTTGGATTTGATATCCCGCTTTATCACTACCCGAAGGAGTCTCAAAGCGGCTAACATTCTCCTTTCCCTTCCTCCCCCACAACAAACACTCTGCGAGGTGAGTGGGGCTGAGAGACTTCAGAGAAGTGTGACTAGCCCAAGGTCACCCAGCAGCTGCATGTGGAGGAGCGGGGAATCAAACCCAGTTCACCAGATTACGAGTCTACCACTCTTAACCACTACACCACACTGGCTACACCACACCACTGGTAAGAAGGCACCGTATTCCATTCTGCCCTGCATTTGGCAAATACAAGGTGGACCATAAAACAATGACCTCTTATACCATTCTGAGTATGTGACATGGGCATTCCCATTCCCATTGCAACACAGTCGTGGATGCTCACCCCCAGCTGATGTTCCTGGGTTGCATGCACAGTCTTGCACATGCTTACATCTGGACTGGGCAACACGGTTCTTGAATCAATATTAGCAACACACTTTGCAATGGCCTCAGCTTCAGCTGTGAGTCCTGGAAGACCAGCTGCCTGCCTTGCAAGCCTTTTTACACCCGGCCAGGGAGGGTGGAGCCCTGACTGATTGACTCCAGCTACAAAAGCTGAGGTTGCTGAACAGACCCTTGGGCATGGGAGTTCAGTGGGGGTTGTTGTTGTTATTGATATTAATTTTTTGTACATCTTTATTTTAGATCATGTTACGATTGGAAATTGTTCAATTGGGCTGCATACTTCTTGAAGCCTTTTCCTCGCATCAAATGTAAACCTCTTCCTGTTGTAAGCCGACTTGAGCATGGTTTTAAGTATGGGAAGGCGGACTGCAAATAAAATGATGCAGATGATGATGATGATGAGTGACTCACCTTGAACATCTGGATATTTTAACAAGTAAAGCAATCCCCAGTACAGGATAGTTGTGGTGCTCACGGTCCCTCCAATCAAGAGGTCAACTACAGTTTGGACCAAGTTGTCTTCATTGAAAGTGGACGTTGGCTCATCTTTGCTCTGTGGGCAGAATGCACAAAAGCTTAGTTGATCCCTTTCCATCAAGAACTACTTGTGAAGTTTCCTTGGCCTTTTTGGCCAGCCAGTATTGGAGGCAGAGCCAGGTCATGAGTCAAAGATTCAGTTGCCAGAGATTCAGTTGCTGAATAGTCAGGGCTCCCGAAACGCTCCTTTTTCTCTGCAGCTATTTATACCCCACTCCCAGCCTATTCCTGACCCCCAGAAAACTGGGGGGGGGGGGAACCTTCCATATAATGAGCAGCAACATTCAGAAGGGTAAGCACAAAGCTATATTTATTGGATATTTTCAGATTCTTGCGCCAACATTTTTCTCTCTTGGCTGCTTCAAAATTGATTTTATGCTGCTGTGCTTAGGCTGGTTTGTAGACAAGGGTCAGCTCAAAGACATTTTGGCACCTGTGGTGAATCACAAAATGGTGCGGCATCCCCACCAGGAAAGAACAAGGAGTGAAGATCCACATCAGAAACACAGGGGGCAGAATCAAATCAACCTGACCCGATGGTTGAACTGGGAATCAAAGGCTGTTGTGTGGGGAAAAGGGGCCCACCCGTGCCAGATGGGTGAAGACCACAGAGGGCAGCCCCTGCCATTTCCTTCCTAGGGGAGGAAGGAGACCAGCAGACCCTCCTATTCACCAAGAGGTGGTATTGTCTGTGTGTGTGTGTGGGGGGGGGGTGCTGTGGGAAAGGCAGATCCGTCCTCCAAGGGGTGTCCCATAGCTGTTGCTACAAGTGAGGCATCCCTTGGAGGCTGGATCTGCTGCCACTGTGGGTCGTCCCACCTGAGGCAATCGCTTCATCTTGCCTCATGTGGACTAGCCCTGTTTGTAGACAGTTTGTCTTCTGCTGCCTTCTATTGTTGCTAACTAGTTTAATTGTTTAGGACTCTGGACTGCATTTGGCACTGAGTTTTAAACCGCCCAGAGGACTTCTGACGTTCTGTGCGTGGCATATAAATGCAATTCATCATTACGGAGGTGGTACATTTAGGGCGCATTCAACCTCAGTCAGGGTCCTCATGGGCCTTGCTAGTGTGATTTCCAGAATACAGTGGTACCTCGGGTTACAGACGCTTAAGGTTACAGACTCCGCTAACCCAGAAATAGTACCTTGGGTTAAGAACTTTGCTTCAGGATGAGAACAGAAATCTCATGGCATTGGCGTGGCAGCAGTGGGCGGCCCCATTAGCTAAAGTAGTACCTTAGGTTAAGAACAGTTTCAGGTTAAGAATGGACCTCCAGAACGTATTAAGTTCTTAACCCGAGGTGCCACTGTGGTAGGGATTCCACCCCTAATTTCCAGCGAATTCTGGGAATTGTAGTTCTGTGAAGGGAATGGGGGCCTCCGAGTGACTGTCAGGACCCTTAACAAACCACAGCTCCCAGAATTCTTTGGGGGAATCCGCAGCTGCTTAAAGCAGTATCATATTGCTTTAAATAAATAAATAAAAATTAAAAAATTGTCCAGTAGCACCTTAGAGACCAACTAAGTTTGTTCTGGGTACAAGCTTTCGTGTGCATGCACACTTCTTCAGATAGTGCTTTAAATGTGCCCTAAAGCTGGCTGGCTGTGGGTGACGCAACATCAGAGGCCAGCTTGTTCTTAGCAGCCATGCTGAGTCCTGCCCAAGGCCACTTTGCCTCAGGAGGACAGGCACGGTGATGAAGCTGGACAGAAGCCATGTTCTTACCTTTGCCATTTGGTCCAGGTAGAGGTCAATGAGATCCTCTGGTTCTTGACCTTCCTTCCATCTTTCCTGGTGGCTTTGAACCTCGTCCTTCACAAGGGCATGGAGGAAGTTGTTGTATTCAAACGCTTGTTGATGTGAGCCTTGTAGGTGGCGCATAATCTGCGGGAAAACATTATATACCTGTGGCAACAAAGGAAAATGCAGGTGAGGAGGAGTGTCGTGAAATTAATTCCGAGTGAGCCAAAAAACGGCTCTGAGAGAACCTTAATGTGCTGGAAAGGGGAGGCAGGCCATTTTTCAGAAGAATGCAATGTTTCTGCAAAGGATGCAGATTGATCTTGCAAAAGAATAAAAAGGAAGGCAGCAGCTGGTCGTGCCAAACCCCCAAAATAGGTGGCGTTTTGCAGCATGCACTGTGTGGGGTGAGAACACAAGGACCCTGAGCGGAAAGGTCCCTGTTTTCACTTAATTTGAGGAAGCGTAACAGAAAACGGCTTTCAAGAGAACAAGAGCAGGAATAGAAGGAAGCTCACCCCACCCCTGAAAGAAGCCGGAATGAAGACGATCAAATGGGTGGCTTTTATCAATCGGTTGAAAGAGTCGTCCTCACTGGCGAAGCGATGCCCAAACAGCAAAGAGCAGATGACATTGGCCACAGCGTGGTTTATGGGGGTCTGGGGGTCGAAGGCTAAACCTGTGAAGGCAGGAAGTATTAGTGGCATGGTACACACACTCAGGGGCGTGGGTGGCGCTGTGGGTTAAACCACAGAGCCTAGGACTTGCCGAGCAGAAGGTCGGCGGTTTGAATCCCCGGGACGGGGAGGGGGGAGCTGCCGTTGCTCGGTCCCTGCTCCTCCCAACCTAGCAGTTCGAAAGCACGTCAAAGTGCAAGTAGATAAAAAGGTACCGCTCCGACGGGAAGGTAAACGACGTTTCCATGCGCTGCTCTGGTTCGCCAGAAGCGGCTTAGTCCTGCTGGCCACATGACCCGGAAGCTGTACGCCGGCTCCCTCGGCCAATAAAGCAAGATGAGCACCGCAACCCCAGAGTTGGTCACGACTGGACCTAATGGTCAGGGGTCACTTTACCTTTACGCACACTCACACACCATCGCCAATGAATTAATGTAGGGTATTCTTTTCCTTTTTCTTCCCCTCCCGCTTATATATTCTAGTTTTCCTCCCCACCACCCTTTGTATCAATATGTTGAATGTTGTTTGTATTTTGCATTTTTTAAAATAATAAAGTTTCTTTTTTAAAAGCAGTAAAAAACATTTACAACCGGAAACGCCTTCACTGGGCACCTAAAAAGATCGTCATGTTGGCACTAGGCAGACCCCTCTGGGGTGCCAACACTGAAAAGGCCCTCTCTCTTGTAGCAAACCTCATTTGTTTCATTTTGTCCACACTCCGCTTTGCATTCATATGTTGCACAACTGGCAGAAGATGAGTTCACAGCCACCAAACAAACCTGCTCAAGGTATTGGGCAGGGACTTACCGGTATCTCATCTCAAATTAAAAGACAATTGAATCACTTCGAAACAGATGCTGTGCAGGGCAAGCACTGCAAGGAAGCTATGTCCACCTCTTTACAAGATAACCAGTTATTTTGGCAAGTGCATCAGCCGTGAGATGAATTCCAGAGTGATGGGGCTGTACCCTTTCATTTATGCACAGTTGTTTTCTGAGTGCCTTTGCAACAAGGAACCCCAGATCATGTGTCGTGTGGAGAGGGCTATCATAATCAAAAACTGAAAGCTGCCTGGTCGTGAGTTTACCTTCCTTGCTTGTCACTGCCATTAGGAGTTGGTGGGCTTCGTTGTGAATTCTGTGTTCCAGATGCTTCTTCCCCACCCCAAGGCTTCTTAGTGCCATCATGGCGAAGTATTTCTGCTGCTTCCAGTTATGGTTGTTCGTAGGATAAATGCCTGTGTGATACAAAAGAAAATCCTGTCAAGCAGTGCAGCTGTAACATGACGGGTGACGATATCTTTTGCCCTCCACAATAATGTTGGCAATGACAGATTCTTTCAACTGCATTTGTCCATTGCAGCTAAAGAGATAAAGATGTGCCTTGAAGGCTGGCAAATTAACTATGGCACAAGCCAGTCTTTGCTAACTTGGGGCTCTCCAGGTGGCTTGGATGGGCTGGTGGGAGTTGTCATCCAAAACATCTGGGGAGGACCAGATTGACGAAGGCCGGTGTGAGCTTTCTAGACCACAGTCTACTTCCTAAGATGCACAAAGTGATATCCTCAGCTACTGGCAGGATGGGAAGCAGTGAGGTCAGAGGGAAATGCATTGCAGAAGGTACAGACCATGATAATTAAGTTATTAGGCAGTCACAAAGAAATGTGAATGATAGATTCTTTGTAATGCTACATGACAACTCACTTCTGGCACCTCTCCATTGTCATTCTAAGAGAACAAGGGAAGTGTTCATGGTGATTTCTGGCATTTCTTTCCCCCCTAGAAAAATAGCATTATACGTGTGTGTTTGTAATAAATACTCCGAACAGATAGTGCTCAAACCTGTAAAGGTTAACATCTATTCTGTTCATAAAAGTGTTAAAGAAAACAGTTTATTTTAATATCCCTGAAACAGGATTCCATATTCCTGACTCATGTTGTTTATATCTATCTATCTATCTATCTATCTATCTATCTATCTACCTACAGTGGTACCTCGGGTTAAGTACTTAATTGGTTCCGGAGGTCCGTACTTAACCTGAAACTGTTCTTAACCTGAAGCACCACTTTAGCTAATGAGGCCTCCTGCTGCCACTGCACCGCCGGAGCATGATTTCTGTTCTCATCCTGAAGCAAAGTTCTTAACCTGAAGCACTATTTCTGGGTTAGCGGAGTCTGTAACCTGAAGCGTATGTAACTTGAGGTACCACTCTATCTATCTATCATCTATCTATCTATCTATCTATCTATCTATCTATCTAATCTATCATCTATCATCTATCTATCATCTATCATCTATCATCTATCTATCTACCTCTTGCATACTAAGAAAGAGATGGGGTGAGGTCAAAAACTGAAATTGGACCTCAGCTGGCAGGAAGAATTTAAGAGCTTCAGCTCTGCAGTATCTCTGTGCCAGCAGTTTACCAGATTTCTTCTTGTCACCTGTTTGTTCAAGGCATCAGAAGGACACCAAAGATCTGCTTTAGTCTAATTTCCAAGAAAAGAATAATATCGGTGTTTACCTTTTTCGCCCATCAGATCCTTATAGAAAGGTGAGAGCACTCTTCCCGCAGTCTCTTCCGAGTGAGTGACAAGGCACTCTTTCACTGCCGTGTATCCATTCAGCACGACAAAAGGCATGGTTCCTGCCCAGACGGTGTAGATGTCTCCATAGATGTTTGCCAACTAGAAAGTTCATTATCATTTTTATTTTTTAAAAAAGCAAGAATATAAGACAATCCCTACTGGATCAGGCCAATGGCCCATCTAGTCTGGCATCCTGTTCTCACAATGGCCAACCAGATGCCCAAAGGAAACCCAGAAACAGGCTCTGAAAACAAGAGAAACTCTCCCCTCCTGCTGTTTCCAGCGGCTGCTGTTCAGAAACAGTACAGTCTCCAGATGTGGAGGCAGAGCATAGCCATCCTGGCTAGTAGCCACTGATAGCCCTCTCCTCCTCCATGAATTTGCCCAGTCCTCTTTTAAAGCCGCCCAAGTTGGTGGCCATCACTGCCTCCTGTGGCAAGGAGTTCCATAGTTTAGCTATGCACAGTGTGGTTAAAACCACAGCTGAAGAAGTGAGCTGAAAGGAGATTTTCTGGCATTTTTCTTTTAGCAAGGGGTCAATAAAGGATTGGGGTCTGGGAATTATGCAGTTCTGTGAACTTGAGTTCAGATTTTGCCTTGACCGTGAAAATATTTGGAGACTAGAATCATAGAATCATAGAGTTGGAAGAGACCACAAGGGCCACCGAGTCCAACCCCCTGCCAAGCAGGAAACACCATCAGAGCACTCCTGACATATGGTTGTCAAGCCTCTGCTTAAAGACCTCCAAAGAAGGAGACTCCACCACACTCCTTGGCAGCAAATTCCACTGTCAAACAGCTCTTACTGTCAGGAAGTTCTTCCTAATGTTTAGGTGGAATCTTCTTTCTTGTAGTTTGGAACCATTGCTCCGTGTCCGCTTCTCTGGAGCAGCAGAAAACAACCTTTCTCCCTCCTCTATGTGACATCCTTTTATATATTTGAACATGGCTATCATATCACCCCTTAACCTCCTCTTCTCCAGGCTAAACATGCCCAGCTCCCTTAGCCGTTCCTCATAAGGCATCGTTTCCAGGCCTTTGACCATTTTGGTTGCCCTCCTCTGGACACGTACCAGTTTGTCAGTGTCCTTCTTGAACTGTGGTGCCCAGAACTGGACACAGTACTCCAGGTGAGGCCTGACCAGAGCAGAATACAGTGGCACTATTACTTCCCTTGATCTAGATGCTATACTCCTATTGATGCAGCCCAGGTGCTCTCAAGCCAGGTGTCACCCATCTTGTATTTGTGTACTACTTTCTTATGGACACTGACCTGCCTTATGAAGATTACTGAGGTCAGGAACATGAAGTCCTTTAATCCCAAATCTCTGCAGGGTTGTTTACATGCAATGTTCAATGAAGGTACAATCTGTGAACCTTGTGCACAAATATTTGAGCTGTACAGTCATCTAGTTGGTTGCTATAGTTGAGCCTCAGAACCATAGAGTTGGAAGGGACCCTGAAGATCATCTGCAATCCCCTGCAATGCAGCTGTCCTGTAGGGGGATCAACTCTGCAACCTTGGCATTATCAGCACCATGCTCTAAGCAACTGGGCTATACAGCAAAAAGGAAGTTGGCAGCAGTGGGACAAATCAAGAAATGTACAACCTTTCACACAAATTCTTATACATATGTGATAACAACTTCTACTTGTCTGCAGTGCAATGTGGTAAACAAGATTGGGAGCAGCTAGTATGTACAACGTGGAGTGGAGAAGTCGCAGCTAGAGGAAGGGGTGCCAGCCCTACCATGAGGCATATTGCCCTTCTGTGAAATGGGCATATCCCATCCCTGCTGCCACATGACCACAACCCTGGAGCAGGCCTGCCCTTCCTGGCTGCTACTTCTGCTCTGCTGGCAGCTGTCTGGTTGGGCACTCCGGGACCAAGCCAGTATCCCGCTTGGTTGGGTGTGCCACAGCCGGCTCCTTGCTGAGTCATGGAGCACCAATGGTGGGCCTTCTCCCTCAAGAACTGCAGCACTTTTAGAGAGAGCCTCGAGTGCTGGCATCTGCCTTGCCAGGTTCTCCATGACTGCTGGCATTCAGAAGACCAGATCAGGCTGGCTGCCCACAGGCTGCTGCCCGGCAAGACAGGGAAACACCTTGCATAGGGCTTCCCAAAAGTGTTGCCTTGCAAAGTCTCCTGGTGAACTGCAGTGCGACTTGGGCGACTGTGCTGCCTGTGGCTGATGGGAGTCGTAATCCAAAACACCAGGTTGGTAAAGGCACAATTTGAATGTTTACAATTGCTCCTAAAGAAGAAACCAGTGTTCTGGAATGTATTGAGCTGTAATCAACCTTTTTTTTTTGGTTGACACTTCTGAGAAGTTTCTCCTGTTTGTATTCTTTGTGTGCACACATATACAGACTAACAAATCAATTTGCAATTTGCAAATGAGTGCAAATTGACGTGGGCCCAGCCCACCCACCATTAGGGGGAGCACTCCAGCCTGAGGCGCAATGCTGACCATGTGCATAGCGCTAAAACTATGGTTTAGCATTGCACCCAAAGTGGACTATGATATATATGCCTGCAGGGCACTAAAGCAGTAGCCAGAAAACGAGTGTGGAGATTACCATCTCTCCTTCCTGGGGAGTCCTTTTCTTCCAGACAGAAGACTTCTTTGCCTTTGGAGAGACTTGGGAGCGTCTGGGTAAACAAGTTGCTTTTTAAATAACCTTCTGACTCATGGTGCCTTCTGGGGAGGGCAAAAGATCTCTCCCCCTGCCATGCAGCAGTCAGCTGGGAACCTACTAGGATAGGAGCATAGGAAACTGCCTTCTACTGAGTCAAACCAATGGTCCATCTACCTCAGCATTGTCTACACTGACTGCCAGTGGCTCTCCAGGGTCCCTGTAACTTTTTATTTTTTTATTTTTATTTTTACAGAAAAGAAAAATCAAGGGCCCTAGATAAATTTTTTCTTTTCTTTTGGGAGATGAAGGATTTCTAATTCAACTTTGCTGGGTTAAAAGAAAATAGTGAATTTGGATAGAAACACAAGGCACCAATAAAATAGGTAAAAGGACTCAGTTTTGCAATCTTCTCTTTCTGTTTCCTCTACTTAATTATCTTTGTTTTCCCCAGTTTGAAGGTCACTAACTTCGTTCTAAACACACTTTGCTGACCTGATCTAGTCCAACCCTCCTTGAGATGGGGAAGAAATTTGCTTCTGTTCGCTCGTTAATATGAAACTCCTGAAAACACACTTCATGAAAACATGACGTGAACCGAAACAGTTATCCTTTGAAATTTGCACCTCTCTCAGTTTTGCAATGTGGTTCCCCAATCAAATATTGTGTCCCAGAAATGTGCATATTTGGGGAAAGTGTGCATCGAGATGCATTACATACCTTAGCGGATATAACATACAAGAATACATTACTTTAGGGGAAATGTATTCTACTGGGAAATTTTTGCAGAAAGATGCTGGAGAGGTCTTTCACAAGGACTTTAAAAAAATAGCATGCTGATGCAGAAATGTGGAAATCTGAACTGAATATCAGAAAACAGAGAAACCAAAATGGACAGGTTTGACTGTCTCTAATCTCTCTCCAGATGTCCTCTGGGGGCTCAGCCAATATCACAGTAATGATCAAAACGATGCTTAAGTAAGCTCTGGGCAAATGACCCACGTTATCCTGGTCCTGGGCACCATGCCTTTGCCCCCCTCCCCCCACCTGCCCACCAACCACTGCCAGTAATTACCTTAGCAAGAATCTCTTTCTTAAGGGAAAAATCCAGGAGCCACAGGTTGCCAATAATGGGAAGAGGCGTCGGTCCTGGGGGGAAGTGGGTCCGTGCCCATAGCAGCTTCAGAAACTGCATAACGAAGAGAGAGAGGACTGCGAGTAGGAAAAGTCCACTTAGCCCAATCATCCCCCTAAACGTCCCTTTTCATCCTTTGTCCTCGGTCTCTCCTTCAGAAAACCTCCTGGTTCTAATTATTGCTAAGAGATGTCTCTGCAGTCATCTCTCCTGCAGACACATCGCCTCTCTTTCTCTCCCTTCCTTTTTCTTTGGTTTATTATTATTATTATTATTATAAAAATGGTATTAATGAGTGTGGGAGCCCCCACTATTTGACTAAGCCACACCTACTGTGCACTCTGAGCTCTCACTGGCTCAGCGGCCGGTGATGAGGTCAGCTGGGCAGGTCTGGAGAAAGGAGGAATGACTCCCAATGAATCTCAGGTAGGGATGAATGACTCTGTCAGTGTTGCTTTCTCCCAGCTTCTCATTTTCCCCATCTTAAATTTAGTTCTTCACAGTTCATGATTTATTTATTTCCTTAACTCCTCATGAAAATTCACCTGCACTTCATCCTGATGCATGCATTTAGTAAATGCTTTTAGAATGCATTTATTTATTTAATTTTTTAAATTTTCAATGCAAAATTACAACAAAAATTACAAACATTGAATCCGAAATAAAACAGTGCAAACAAGGGAAGAAAAAAACACACACACACACACAAACAAAAAACAAAAACACACATTTACATATAAAACCAATATCATCATTCTAATCTAGTCATTACATGCATATACACATATTGACTTCCTTCCTTTGTTCTAAGGACAGAAAGAATAGAATGCATTTATTATAACACCTAAAACAGGGGTCCTCAAACTTTTTAAACAGGAGACCAATTCACTGTCCCTCAGACACTGTCAGGGGCCAGACGGGAAGTTTTGGAGAGTGGGCTGGCACGCTCGCGGGAGCTGGGCACCTCAGAAGCCGGGAGCCTGCAGGAGCTGGTCGAGAGTGGTGCCCACTGCCCAGTGCAACTCTCCAAGGAGCATGGAGATGGAGACAAGGACAAGCTGGTGCCTCACCTGCAGCTGCCACCCCGTGCGGGTGTTTCCGCCCCTTTGTCCTCCTGCTCCCTGGAGGTGAAGGGCACCGCCTGGGCCACTTTGCCGCAGACCTCATCATCCTCCACCGTCACTTTGGCCGCCAATGAAAGCGCGGTGGCGGTGGCCCCGCCGAGCCCTAGCCTGGGTCGGCTGTCCTCCAGGAACACCGCTGCTGCCCCCCTCATGGGGACGCAGGACAGCAGCAGACACAGGAGGACCAGGGCAGCGGGGGCAGCGGGAGGAAGAGGCCGAGTGGCGGTGGCTCCACCAATCAAATGTGCTTGGTTTACCTCAGCGTGGTGTGGGGACGTCTCTGCCAATCAAACGCCGCGCCTGGCACGGTGCCTCAGCACGGCACGGTGTTTGATTGGCAGAGACGTCCCCACACCACGCTGAGGTAAACCAAGCTCATTTGATTGGCAGAGCCGCCACCACTCGGCCTGTTCCTCTCGCCGCCATTGTCAGGAGTCTTGGCTTCATGGCGGGCCGGATTTAGAACCCTGGTGGACCTGATCCGGCCCGGGGACCGTAGTTTGCCAACCCCTGACCTAAAAGATCTACCGTGGCTCCCAGAACATTTCTGAACACAATTCAAAGTGTTGCTGCTGACCTGAAGGAGCATCTCCACCCACATCGTTCTGCCCCAGAGCTTTTTTGCCATAACCTGAGTTCATCTCCCCCCCCCCCCCGTTCAACTGCTTTCTTCTCAAATTTAAAGAGTCAGGACGGCTGGTCACGAATCTCTGCCATCCTGTCGAGATTGTCCCTTAATCTGTCATTAATTAAGGTGTGATTTATGAGTATTCTCTGATGCCAAGGCATCTGCCAGGTGACTCACAGAATGGGTTTCCACACTGTGCTTTCTGTTTGAAGGGAACAGGAAGATGTCGCTTATGGGAAACTCTTTTGTTGGGAAACCAACATCTTATCAGCGTGTTTGTTTCTCTCTCTCTTCTAGCAAAACAATTATCTAGGTATTCAAAATAAATGTAAGCGATGAAACCATAGCTGTCAACCTTCCCTTTTTTTGGTGGGAAATTCCCTTATTCCAGCGCCGTTTCCCGCTGCTATCTGGGATTGTTAGATATCCCGTAGACTGGCCCCCGGGGACAGGTGAGGCTGCTGATCCCTTATTTTCAAATCTGAAAGTTGACAGCTATGGATGAAAGAGATCTGCACCTGGGGAACGTTGTAGTAACTGAAGAAGAGGACTGGGGTGACCTTTTTTAGTTTCTAATCTGAAAAAACAAACTCAGACTTGTGCACTCGATTAACGAAGTCAGCAGTGTGGGAAACAGCTTTTTAAAAAACGAAATTATGAACCCGTGCTTCTAGAAGCAGCTTGATCTGCAGATATTAGCAATCGGTGGCACTATCATTTTTTACAAATCAAGGTGCTTTTAAAAGCACAGAAACAAGGTAGCCTGTTTCCCTCCCTCCTTTGGCAACACTACTGGAAATCAAGGAAGTGAAGCTCCCTGGACCCAAAAGGGCTTAACTACGACCACTCATCAGGTTGCTCCCAATATTTTCTTTGTGCCTCAAAGTTGGCATGTGTTTAATTTGATTTCTTTTTCGGTTGCCATGAATCTGCTTGCCCTCTGAGATAATCTGGGGCAGCCCTTTCATACATGCCTTTGCTTTCTGAAGTGGTGGGCAGAATGCCCGGGAAGGGCCTTTTCCCGGAGTGTGCGGGATGTGCAATTTTTTTGTGCAGTTGGCAGTCAAATTCTCTCTCTCTCTCTCTCTCTCTCTCTCTCTCTCTCTCTCTCGTGTTCCATTCAGCAAGCAGATGGCCTGGTAGGGTGGCAGTGCTCAACTGAGAGCCAGTGTGGTGTAGTGGTTAAGAGTGGTAGTCTCGTAATCTGGTGAACCGGGTTCGCTTTCCCGTTCCTCCACCTGCAGCTGTTGGGTGACCTTGGGCCAGTCACACTTCTTTGAAGTCTCTCAGCCCCAGTCACCTCACAGAGTGTTAGTTGTGGGGGAGGAAGGGAAAGGAGAATGTTAGCTGCTTTGAGACTCCTTAAAGGGAGTGAAAGGCGGGATATCAAATCCAAACTCTTCTTCATCTTCTGACCTCCCAACAGCTGTATTGCTGCTGCTTACTAGGAAAGAGAAGAGTAGGTCTGAGGTGGATGTGGTGCGTCTACACCATCAGGGCTAATCTGGTGTTCCTGCCAGTGCATATACACTGTGCTGACCTCTCCTGAACCTCCACCTCTTCTTCCCAATAAGCAGAAGCAACACAACTGTCAGGAAGTCAGGTGAGCATCACAACATCCTCTACTGGTTTCATTGTACTTTCCCAGCTCTCTCTTGAATTATATGTTGCACAGATTTCTTTTGTTTAGCCCTAGCTTTTGGGGGTTTTCCATGTTTTACTGCTCCCTCCTATACACCATATTTTTCACTCTTTAAGACGCACCAGACCACAAGACGCACCTAGTTTTTGGAGGAGGAAAACAAGAAAAAAAATATTCTGAATCTCAGAAAGCAGAACAGCAACAGGGATCTTGCTGTTCTGGCTTCTGGGATAGCTGCACAGCCTGCATTCGCTCCATAAGACGCACACACATTTCTCCTTACTTTTTAGGAGGGAAAAAGTGAGTTTTATAGAGCAAAAAATACGGTATATGTAATTTAAGAGGTTTTTTCTGTTGACTTTTGGCTTTCTCCGGTTTCTAATATTTTGCTGCAGTTGGAGTACTTCATTTCTCAGAGGAGAAAGGAGGCCTATAACCCCCCAAATGAATGAATAAATCTGCCAAGCACTCAGCTCAGACCCCGACTCCTGCCCATTCGTAGGACCATCTGCAGCTATAAAAAACCCATTAACATACTTCTATCATATCTCGTGCTCCCATCGGCAGTAGACTCCATTCACGGTAATGAAAGACAGACAATTCATGAAGCTGGGAGCGGAGGGGAACACATTACTGATCTTCCGATTGACAGACTCCTACTGAGGAAGCCCCCAGCCCACATTTTTAAAACCACCTTTTAAACTGCAGCCGTAGAGATTGCCTGCAGATGTGAGCTGAGCTCAAGACTCGCTGTACACTATTACAGCCCCGAGAGCCCTTGTAAATAAGCAAAATATGAGGCTTCCCACCCCCTAAATTTGGGATCATTTCCAAAGCATAAAACCCTGTCTGTCGGTCTGTCTGTCAGTTTTTAATTAAAAGAAATACTGCATTGCAACACAGCAACGGTAAAGAATAGTTGCATCATCAGTAAACTGAATATTTGCCAGGGGGAAAGACTAGCCACACATTTCCTAGCACTTAGGCTGCCAAGGCTACGCTAAACCAGTTTCACAGAGTTGCGATGAAGTTTGCATAGATTCATGTACATTTTGCTGAGCAAGATTATGGTAAAGTTGTAATAGTAAACATATTGAGACATCTTCTAAATTTTGGTATTATTTAGGCATATGTCTCACTTAAATCACTTCTCTTAATTAGAGTGACAAAGCCATATCAGCCCACATTTTGCATGTTCAAACTTAACAGTATCATGCCCCAAGCTTGGATCTGTAGCATGTACCTATAGCATGTGCCAAATTCCTGAGCTTTTGGATCTCTTTCTTGCACGTTGTGTTGTAACACTCACCCAAGACCAGATCTGGCTTCTTGAGACGTTTAAGAAGTGTTTCCAGTCATCTGGTCCTTTTAATTAGAGATGCCAGGGATGGAACAGGAGACCTTCTGCTTATAGAATGTGCTCTACCTAATGCTTTCCGATCCTTCCTAATGTGGAAGAGGCATTTGTAATGCCAATGAGCATTTGGTCCAGTGCAGGATTGTGACAGCACTTTGCAAAGCAATTTGAAAGTGCCTTGTCAGGACTGGCACAACCGTTGGGCAGAGGGAAGCAACTACCTCAGGGCGAAGTTGTTGATGGGTGGCAGCAGTACTGCCTCTGTGGCTGCTCTGGCCCCACTGAACTAGCCAGCAACCCTTAGGTGTGCTGGGGGATGCTGCTATCCTGTTGCCAGCGTTGACGTTTGAGTCATTTTGCAGACCAGCCACCTTCTGAACATGGAAGGGGAGGCACCATCTTGTCCTTTGCCTCAGGCAGCAAAATGTCTTGGGCCAGCTCTGTGCCTTGTACATCTTCTCAACAACATACGAATTTGATAGCCATAATAACTGTTGTTGTTGTTACCTGAAGGTAGAAGCAGAACGACTGTAATACAAGGGTCTCCAACCCCACCACTGCCCAGAGTCACTACAGAAGAGCACCCCGGTCAATGGTTTTAAAACCTTCAGAGAAATCAAGGTGATTGAGCAGAGTCACACTCCCCCTGTCAGCAAATATCATCAGCCAGGGGGACCAAGGCTGTTGTAGTGCCATAAATGGACCTGAAAGCAGAGGGGAATGGGCCCAGATAACTGCCAACCAGCCCCGGAGCTTTTCAAAATGCTGGTCTCTCCCTCTCTGGCCCCCTTCCTAAGTAACAACTTGTCAGTGAAACATGCGAAGAATAATCACATTGATTCAATAAAAGTTTTGGACACCCACTGAAATTAGATTTCACTTTGTTGTCTTTAGGGTGTTGCCGCCTTTGAACCTTTTACAACGTTCAATGTTACAATGCTTTGTGTTGTGAATTCTTACCATAATAGGCAGTTGCTGCTGGGTTTTTCTGAGGAGCCTGTTCTACTAAAATTTGTTAGCTCTTTTATGGCTCAGGGATATTTTACGACGCTTCATGTCATGTCACTGTTATTATGGGAGAGGCCTCGGGGGTCCTGGGCATAGCTGTCAACTTTTCCCTTTTCTTGCGAGGAATCCTATTCAGAATAAGGAAATTTCCCTTAAAAAAAGCTATGGTCCTGGGTGCATAGTGGAAAGGTGGCAAACACTTTCAACAGCCAGCCAGCTAGCCAGCCAAGCATCCACAAGACCCCAGTCCAGAGAACTTTAGCCACACTTTAGTCAGATTGAAATCAGTGGGAGACATTTATTACATAATGTTGAAACACAACTTTCTCTCTTTAGATCTAGGTCTCTGCCTGGCAGAATCTCTCCAGGGTTTCAGCCAGAAGGTCTCTCCTAGCCCTACCTGGGGATTCCAGGAATTGAGCCTGGGTGTCAGGAGTGCATGCAGGAGCCAGGCCCTGTGACCGGTAGGGCTTCGCAGGACTGGGGCTTTCCTAAGTTTGTTCTCTAGAGGCAAGGTGCGGCCACACAGGTGAAGCCGATTGGTAACTCACAGCACCTGGTGGCAAGAGCCAGGAAGGGATATAAGGTCAGCATTTCCCTTTGGCTCTTTGCCACAGCAACACGTTCCCTGCCTTGGGCTTCTTGACCCCTTGGCTTCCTGACTCCTGGCTTCCAGACTCTCATTCCTGCTCCCACCCTGCTGTCTTGCCCCCAGTCCCGACGTCCTCCGCCAGGACTTCAACCGCCTGTAAACTGGACTGTGACACTGGGATACATGCCTGCATAGCAATACTCTGCCACTGAGCTCTGGCCCTTCCCAGGCCAGCTTACTTCATCAATTAAAAACAGCACATACAAGAGGATTCTTTCTAAAAACCAAGAACTTGAAAACAGAGCCTTTGCTCACAGCTTCTGGTTTCTTCATTGACTGTCAGATCCTGACCGCTGGCTGCTCTCACGGGTGTTATTTTCTTGGCTCCTGGCTCATCTCAGACTCAGGGTCTGATGAAAACTCAGACACCTAACCAGCTGTGGCCTGAAGCTTGTGCAATTATTTATATCTCAAGGTTTCGGTTCTAATTGCATGCCTCTCCTCATGGATTTGTTTGGAGAAACCGGTCTGACAACAGCCATGAATCATCACATGTGTTTCAAGCTAAAGTTGTTCAGGTGTTATGATGTGATCTCTCCCCAGCCAGCTTTACTTTGAAGGTTTGAATTCTGGGAACCTCAAGCCACTGATTATGCTTCAATTAAAGGTACATTAAAACCTCCCACAAATGGGTTGCCACAACCTGTTCCTCCCCAGTCTGCAGGAGAAGAAGAACAAGTGAGCAATGGTATTATTTTTGCCACCATGCAAAGAGCATCCCTTGGAGAGCAAATGATGAGGATGGTGATTTTCTTAGTCCAACTCCTACGTTGACCTGTTCAGCTTCTTTGTTGATCAGGATACAGTGGTGCCTCGCAAGACGAAAAGAATCCATTCTGCGAGTCTCTTCGTCTAGCCCATTGACGGCTTAGCGGTTTAGCGGCTTTTAGCGGCTTAGCGGATAAGCGGCTTAGCGGCTTAGAAAAAGGGGGAAAAGGGGGGGGGGACGCAGGAACTCGCAAGACATTTTCGTCTTGCGAAGCAAGCCCATAGCAAATTCGTTTTGCGAAGCACCTCCAAAATGGAAAACTTTCGTCTAGCGAGTTTTCCGTCTTGCGAGGCGTTCGTCTTGTGGGGCACCACTGTATGTAGATGCCTTCTAAAAAGTGTGAAGGAAGCGTTAGCTACTGTATAGTAGGGAAACGGGGAAATCTGCTAATTTTGGTTTCTGTTTCTTATTTTTCCAGTTGTAAGTTTCAGTTCTCCACATTTCTGGATTGGTTTGATTTTTTTTAAAAAAGTCCTCATAAAAACTCACCAGCAAATGTCCTCAATTAAACACGTGTTTCTATGCAATTCCGCCTAATCTTTCTGGCATGCTATTTTCACTTACGTTGAATTTTATGCACACTTTGTTTTATTTATTCATTGCGTTTATATCCAGCTTTTATCAAGGAACTCAAGGCAGTGTGCCTGGTTCTCCCTGCCTCATTCAGTCCCCCCAATAACCCTGAGAGAGAGGTTGGGCTGATTGGCAGTGACTGGCCCCAGATCACCCAGTGAACTTCATGACTGAGTTGGAATTTGAGCCCTGGACCTCCAGCTCCTACTCCAACACTCTAACCACTACACCTTAGTATATGCATTTTTGCAAAATTTGGAGAGGTGTGAATTTCCAGGGATGGTTGTACTTCGCTTCACATCCTGTTTTGGAAATTGCAAATTACATAGCACTGATTTTAAACGTGAACAGAATCAGATTTCTCCCACATCTCCCTAGTCTGCCCAGTGCGGAAGCAGCTGAAGACAACTGAATGAGCATTCTTACTATTGCCTTGGCAGCTGTTTTAGCAATTGTACACAAACAGACGCATGCACACACACAAGGAGTCGTGCAGCAGGAAGATTAATTGCTGCACAAAGTTGTTCATCAGAAACATGTGGCCTCACGTGCTACAATAAATCTGCTGGTCTTCAAAGTGCCATAATAAGACACCTTTTTCATGTATTTGCAATTCCTTTGATTATAATTCCAAAACAATTTTCTAAATTTATGCTTTGGTTGTCAGTCTAATCTCTTTGAGTAGAAGGGCGTATGAGATGGGAAAGGCCTGTGTGGAAGGAACTTGGTCCAGGCAGAAGGGAACTGGGTGGACAGGATGGAAGAGCTGGAGGCAGAGTTTCATCACCATTTGTTTTATCTTTAGAAGGTGTGAAAAATGAAATGCATCCCTGGAAAAGCTACAGAATGCGTAGGCAAACTAAGGCCCAGGGGCCAGATCCGGCCCAATCGCCTTCTAAATCCAGCCCGCAGACCAGGAATCAGCATGTTTTTACATGAGTAGAGTGTGTCCTTTTATTTAAAAGGCATTTCTGGGTTATTTGTGGGGCATAGGAATTCGTTCAATATTTTTTCAAAATATAGTCCGCCCCCCCCCCCCAGGTCTGAGGGACAGTGGACCGGCCCCCTGCTGAAAAAGTTTGCTGACCCCTGAGCTACAGGCATAAATTCCAGGCCAGAAGCAATCTGTTGGCAACTGATAATCTGATAATGTCAGCATGCATGTAGTCAGGTGCCCTTGCCTACATGCTGGTTTTATGACTCAATTTGCTTCTGTTAATTTACTGTTGAGTTTCACTAATTGTTTTGTTCATAGAACTTGATTGGTCTTAAATGTTTAGGTGTTTGAATGTTTTTTGTGTGATTGTACATGTTGGATGTTTGAATGCAACTCAGCTTGCAGAAGAGGGGTTCCGTGTGGGATAAAACAGACAGTGGACTCAGCTACATTAGTAAATAAACAGCGATTTGAATGTGCTATAAACATGCAATACCAGATTGGTGCCAGAGAGCAGGAAATTTTAAAATGCGATTTTCCATAGAGATTTTTTTATTTTGTTATAACGATCTAATTTCTGACTTATTTATAGTGGGGGTTTTTCTGTGTCTAGATCCACCCTATATTAGGGCCTCCCGGATTATCTCTGCATCTTTAACCTCTTGAACTGACCTATCTATCTCTTTGATTCCAGACCAATATGCCTTAGTTTGCATAAGGTTTGACAACTTCTTCCTCATCATCCTCATTGCTATTCATCATTATTATTATTTCTCTGGCACTAGCGGTCTCTCTTTTCCCTGGGCCCCTACAAAGCTGCACTTCAAAACAGTTATTTGATTCAGTTATTTGATACCAATAAAATAGACGTCATTTGTGACCTGTGCTCAGTTACTCAGTGGAATATACCCATCAGATCTGAGTTGCAGAGAGATGCGTGAAGAGCTTTGTTTTTTTTGTTAAAATGTTTTTTAAAGAGGCTGAGGACAGTGCCATAACCTTGGCAAAAACATGGTAAAAATTTATACTGCCTGCCTTGAATCTAATTTATGCCAAAGGACTTAGGTCTGTTATACGCACTACTGTAGGAATGCTAAGTTACATCCTCATATCATGGCTGGCTGGACCACACAGCCCTGGCAGGAATGCCCACCCCAGTGAAAACCAGTTGCCACAGGGAAAGATCTCACCCTGGCCCTAAAATACTGCTCTCAGTGGGAAATAATGTTGTTACTTGGCACATCTCTTTTGACCATTTAAATGATAGGTTCCCAAAATGAAAATGAGGGAAAAGTCACTCAAGTAGGTTGCCTGTTTAAGTATTAGATATTTCAGTGATTATTGTAGAAAAGAAAAGAAAAGAAAAGAGGGGGGCATTTTGTTTGAACTGTGTGAATGTTTCATTGTTTCTGTTCTCAGTTTTAGTAATTGCATCTGATGTTGGTGGATACTGTGATTATTTGCAGTTTCCTGAGACTGTAATGTACAGTGGTATCTCGGGTTACAAACACTTCTGGTTACATACGCTTCAGGTTACAGACTCCGCTAACCCAGAAATATTACCTTGAGTTAAGAACTTTGCTTCAGGATGAGAACAGATATCATGCAGTGGCTGTGCGGGGGCAGCAGGAGGCCCCATTAGCTAAAGTGGTGCTTCAGGTTAAGAACAGACCTCCAGAATGAATTAAGTTCTTAACCTGAGGTGCCACTGTACTTCTTTGTCTTCCAGTAAAGTAGGTTAGATAAATCAGATATTATTATTATTATTATTATTATTATTATTATTTCATTGCTTTCCAAACGAAAAGCGAGCAATGTGTCCATAAAGTACACAAAACGTAAAAGCTGTTAAAAGCAAATGCACCAAGGAAGTATGACAAAAGACAGATTTTTTTACCCAAGAAATGCTCATCCAACCATACTTTTTACAGCTGCAGTTGATGCACCAGGGAAACGTCAACCAAATGTGTCAGCTGTCGTCTTTAAATTAATTCGTAACTTTAATCGCTCCTAGACTGATCTGACATATTCAGGTGAGGGAGGACTTTCATAAACTTTCCATAAAACAAGTTTCCGAACATGTTACAACGCAGGAAAAGTGCCTGCCTGGAGCTGTTCAAATATGGGATTTGAAATCAGCGTGGGCAAGGGGGGGAAGGCCTGAAATTCAGGCACAGCAAACGAGATGCACTCACACCCACGGGACAGAGTGCAAGGCGTCCGACTCGTGCCTCTCTGCAACTCAGAGTCATGGAAATGCCGGCACTAAGTTCCATTTTCCTCTTCCTTCTCTTCTGCCTCCTGATTGTCCAGTTTGTGAAGCTGCAATGGAGAAAACGACAATTCCCTCCAGGACCAACGCCTCTCCCCTTTATCGGATGCCTATGGCAGCTGAGGTTTTTCAACGTCACTCGTGAGAGCCTGACCAAGGTATCTATTTCCCAGCAGTTTGATTGGCCAACAGGATAGAGGAACGGGCAATAGCAAAGGGAGCTTAATGGCCAGTGGGTTGATAAGAGGAGATTGATAGGACAAGGGTGGTCAAGCTCAGTGGTCAAGCATCCGTTGTTCATGCAGATGGTCCTTTGTTTAATCTCCAGCATCTGATGGTAGTCTTCTCTCTCTCAAACCCTAAAAATCACCTGCAAGTCACTATGGACAAGTCACTGTATGCACCAATAGTCTGACTCATCTTAGGGCTTCTTCTGATGCTCTAGGTTTTGGAACTTTGGATATGCTAAAGTCTTGGTTGTCAAATGATTTTTTTAATACCGGGGTCTCTGTGGCCACAGCCCCCTCATTTTCAAATTAGGGTATTGGCTGTCTTTAGGATTATTACTTTGGGCGGGTTGGCTGGCCAGTGTGCTCTGTTAGAAGTCTCTGTGTTTTAAAATTTGGAAATTTAGAAATGAATTCTTGCTGCAGCGCATCGTAAAAGCGATTATACCTTCTGGATTCATGCTCTAGTTGGAATTCTGTATTCTTAATCTGTCAGAAGAAGGCTGATCAATCAAAACATGTCTGATACTGACATGTTTTGATTGATCAATCAAAACATGTCTGATACTGGCTTTGCACAATGTTTGTTTTCATGAGATTCTGCATGTTATTTCCAGTTTGTCAGTGGCATAGCATAAGAAGATGAATCTATTGTCCATTAGGCTAGGATACTGATTTTATTAAGTTAGAATCTTAAAGTTGTATTGTGCATGCCATAGATTTATATTTTACTTATAGGCTACCTTGACTTTTCTTTCTATCCATAAAGTCCATAAAGTATGTTTAGCCTGGAAAAGAGGACAGTGAGAGGAGATATGAGAGCCATCTTCAAATATCTCAAGGGCTGTCACATGGAGGAGGGAGGAAGCTTGTTTTCTCCTGCTCTGGAGGGCAGGACTCGAACCCATGGCCTTCAAGTTACAAGATAGGAAATTCCGACTAAATGTTTGGAAAAAACTTTCTGACAGTGAGTGCTGTTCAGCAGTGGAACAGTCTCCCACAAGAGGTGATGGATTCTTCTTCCTTGGAGGTTTTTAAGCAGAGGTTGGATGGCCATCTGTCATAGATGGCTTAGCTGCGAGTCCTGCATTGTAGGGGGTTGGACTAGATGACCTTGGAGTCCCTTCCCGCTCTAAGATTCCATGATTCTACTACATGCAAAAATAGGTTTATTAGGAGAAATTCCCTCTAAAATGCTGAGTGATTTTTCATGAGGATTCAAAAGCAAAATTTCAAATTGCTGCAGAAATGTGGAGGGTTGAATTTAAGACTGAGAAAGTGAGAAACTGAGAGATGCCCAAACTCTCAGAATCGCCCATTGCTGTCTGCCGCTGAGGTTCAGCCCATCTCCTCTTTGGAGCTGATTGCAATGTGAAGCAATCAGTAAGGTTTATTGAGCCCCTTGTGAGTCACCGTACGTGGCTCTGATGGCTTTAGAAGGTTGCAAGGAGGGCAAAGTGGCCTCACTCTGCCCAGGGAGCCCCGCCAGGCACCAACCTTGCCATCGTTTAGTCACCAAGCAAAGTCCTCTTTGTTTTCCTGGCCAGCGATATAATACTGTATTGCTGTTTTTAATGTGTTCAGATGATTTTGTTATGGCATTTCTAGACACTTCGCTGCAAAAAACCCCCAAAACTTTGGAGCTTTTAAAATTGGGAAGCGATGCATGAATTTAATGTACTTAGCCCAACCCAAAACTAAGAACAGAATTGCTCAAAGGTTGGGTGTGGTTTTTATTTGCCTGAGCTTCCCTGGTGTTTTCCTACAGGTGGCAAAATCCTATGGGGACATCTATACTGTATGGTTTGGTCCTCACCCTGTGGTAGTTCTGGATGGGTTCCAAGCTGTGAAAGACGGTCTCACCACCCACCCAGAAGATGTAGTTGGCCGGCCTGTAGTCCCGTTTTTTAGAGCTCTGGCAAACAATAAAGGTAAGGCTGTCTCGCTTGCGTAGGAACCACAGAGTCGTGTTGTTCCCATAGCAGAATTGAAGGAGTGGCTCTGTGGTTTTAGTGGAGCTCCTCTTTAGTACACTTTGGTTATAAAGTGCTAAAAAACCTATTGCTTATGAAATCAACCGGCTGCTTCACATGGTGCAAATCTTGGCTTAGCAAGACCCCACAAGCTCCTCAGCTTCCAGAGAGAGGGGCTTGCAGCTCCTCCCAGATCTCTTTTGCATTATATTTGGGGAAACTGTTTTGCAAAGATTTCCACCCAAATGCTGATGAATTTTCACAAGGACTTAATTCCAATCCCCTCCCACAAATTGATGCTCAAGGCAGTTTATGCCGTGAAATATCATGTATGATCATGACAGAATTAGCCATAGACAATAAATAAAACGTATTTTGCATAAATCATAAGATATAAAACAAAGATACAAAAAAAAAAAAAAATATCAGTAAGAGCAACAACCCGCCCTCCCACACCCAAGCAATACCTCAGCTCAAGTGGCTGTTCATCAGCTTCAATTTTTGTAGCTGGAGTCAGTCCATCCATCCAGCCATCCATCCATCCATCCGTCAGTCCTTCAGGGCTCTGCCCTCCCAGCACAGATGGAAGAAGGTCTTCCAGGGCTCACAGCTAATACGCTCTTTGGCTTCTTTAGCAGCCTCATCTTTTGTAGCTGGAGTCAGGGTCTATGCTAGTCAAAGTCCTGGCACTGGAAACAGGGCTTTGGTGGCAACCTCCTGGCATAGTTCCAAAAGGTTTGGATTCTGTGCTCTGAATGCAGATAATGAATGGGCCACTGCAGCAGTCCACAGCTGACTTTCAATGCCTCCAGGTATCTTGTTGTCAACGGGCAGTACATGGAAGCACCAGAGGAAGTTCTCGCTGATGACTCTGAAGACATTGGGGCTGGGGAAGAGGACGTTGGAGTATCAGATCCAAGATGAAGCTTATCACCTGGTGGAGAACCTTAGGAGCACTAAAGGTACGGCACAGCTCAGGGTTGGAGGGAGAATGTGCACTTTAATTTATTTTCCTGTCCAGAACCCTGTTTTCTTCTTATGCTCTCATTAATTTCAGCAAGCTAAATCTAAGAGCAACCTCAGGAAGTTTTAAGGTTCCTCTTAGTTTTGATTGCATCTTAGATGGAACATGCATTTATTCACGTTTTATGTCTGTGCTAATAGGCATCTGATTTGACCAATGGTTGCAAGCCATAGATATTGATTGCACTGGATTCCAGTTTTAACGTGCTTTCTTCTCTTGTTCTCAGAGAGGAGACGAAAACACCAAACAAAATACCTTTGGCTGGAGACGAAGGGAAAACCAGCAGGTTTTTGGAATCGCGCAGCCAGGATATTTTTTTCAAACCTTGTATGAAGAACTGTAATAGATACTTGCAGTGCTTCCCCCCCCTTAAAAATGTTTAGGGGCACCCTCATTTTCCTACTCATATTGAAATACTGCCCCTTAATGAGGCCAAACTTAGATTCACAAAATTTTTAGGGGTATGCGTACCCCTACGTCCCCCCAGAAAAAAGCACTGGATACTTGTATTTATTGCAATTATAGCCAAGCTTCCTTTCAAGGACCTCAAGGCAGGATACACTGATCTTCCTTACCCCCAACCATTTTTACCTTCACAACAACCCTGTGAGGTAGGTTAGGATGAGAGAGACTGATATATGAAAGTCAACCAGTGAGCTTCAAGGCTGAGAGGGTGTGTGAGTCTGGATCTATTAAATCTTAGTTTCATACTCTAACTGCTGCTCCATGCTGGCTCTTCAGATCTTCATCCTGGGTTGGCTGAGTGCAGAGGCCATGGCTGATTCCTCAGATTAAACCAGAAAAGTGTCCCCATGTCTCTGTTACCACATTACTCAATGAGAGAATTTCAGCATCAAAATATTTTGGTTTTGCAAGGCAATTAAGGTATCCTAAGAATCAAACGATACCCACTTCACTTTGAAATGATAAGCATGGGTGAGATGAGAACTTCTTGATATCTCAGACTTGTAGCATGAAAGAAACGCTTCTCTTTTACTTCTGAATTTAAATTTTCTACAGTTCTGAAATCACATAACGGCCCACACTGGGGCTTTTCTTCTGAAGCATTTCCCACACCACCTGTTGCCAACACACACTTTGGCTATTTTTATTTATGGTTACATCTCACCCAAAAATAATATCTTTATTAAGACCAGCCAAAAAATTACAAAATAGCCAGCTGTGTAGGAATTATCTTGGGGTCACATCCTACATCGCTGGCTGACTATTTTGTAACTTTTGGGCTGGCTTATGGAGTTGTTTTAGTTTTTATTATGTATTTTGTGTATACTGTGATTTTTTGGTGTAGCTACTCTGAGACCTGCAGGTATAGGTCGGTATACAAATTTAATTAATTAATTATGTCATGGATTTTTGTGTTTTTAACTTGTAAACTGCTCTGTGCTGCTTGGATGAAAGGCTGTATAGAAATTTAATCAACAACAACAATAATAATGAATAACAACAAATAAATTTTCCTAAAGCAGCCCCCTCACCCGCCCCGGACAAAAACCAAACAAAAAACAACTCATCCAACAACAGGAAACAAAGTGTGGTAGAAATATGAAGAAAGGGAGCATAGGTGCTTCTGCACTAAAATATGGAGTTCTTACAAATGTATAACGTAGCTCCTGTAGCAGTGCCATCTCTACAGATCAAACTGATTGATTAGGCATACATTGGGTAAGGCGATCTCTCAGGTGCCAAGTTGTTAAGGGCTTTATATACTAACGGGAACACCTAGACCTTGTCTGGGTAGCAAATCAGCAGCCATTGCACGTCTCTGAGCACAGATGTCATATGCTGACAAGGCCTCGCTCCTGGCAGCAATTGTGTCGCAGCATTCATATGTTGAAATAACCAATGCATGAACTGCTTTGGCCAAGCTTTCCCAGTCCAGGAACAGTCATAACTGAAGTACTCATTTCAGTTGGTAAAAGTCATTTCTAGCCACGACAACTATCTGAGCCTCCCGTGACCAAGCTGGATCCAGAAGCTCGCTGGGACTCATGGGAATTGTAGTCCCAAACATCTGGACGACACCAGGTGGGCAAAGGTTGGTTGTAGCTTCTTCTGCTACTTTGACAGGATTGGTTCACAAATGGGCACTTGATGATTCCATTTGCAGGGAAACCCATGAATCCGTCCTTCGCTCTGACCCTCGCCGTTTCCAACGTGATTTGTGCCGTGGTGTTTGGGCATCGCTTCTCTACTGAGGACAAAAAGTTTCACGAGCTCCTGGAAGCAATGGAGGCCATATTCAAATTTGCTGGCAGTCTCGGTCACAACGTAAGCAAGCCACTATTTTGCGTTGCATTTCAATATTTCCTTTCCCGGAAAGGAACAGCAGTAAAAGGTTTCACTTTTGCTAGACAGTTTGTGGTGAGGGAAGAATTTCCTTAGAAAATAAATACAATCGTATTTATTATGATATTTAACAATTACAATATCCCCCAACAATTATGATAATTAAGTGTGAAGGAAGGCCCAAGGAGTCCAAAAAGTTTTTGTGTTTTTAAATGCATGTAAGTGAACTTGAAGATGAGCTAGAAATCTTTCAAAGTTCTGCCCCAAACCAAACTTGATTCATGTTCTGTTCACACATCAATTATGAGAAGTATTTTCTGGTGCAGTTCAGAAATTATTGAACTATTTCATACCCTTCAAGTGTCCTGATAAAATCGGGACATCCTAATTTTTATCATGAGAGCATGATGCCTATTTTGGGCACCGCAATCTCAGGGCCACACTCTCACATGGGTCACATGACTTGCCCTGGAAGACCTGCACCCGGTTTTTCACCTCGATGTGTTGGAGGGCATCCTATTTCAGCCTACTACCTAAAAGGCCTTCTGAAGCATCTAGGCCTCAACCAGCCCTATAGTTGAAGGAGTGTGGCAGGCCTCTCTAGGAAGGGATTTCCACTGAAGGCTCAGCTCCTCATAGCTGTCACCTAAGCCTCTTCATTGCTTGGGAAGGTTCATATAGAGATAAGCGATCCCACCGGTTCCAGCTAGTATTGTCCACACCGACTCTCCAGGGTTGCAGATGTGGAGACATTGCCAGACCTACCTGGAGATGACAAGGATTGAACCTGTTCCCTTCTGTGCACAGGACAGGTGCTCTAATACTGAGCAGCAACTTTCTCCGCACCTCCATCTGTTCATGTCTCTTTCCCCAGATTTATAATGTCATGCCCTGGTTTATGAATTGTATCCCAGGGCCTCACAAGAAGGCCTTGACCGCCCGAGACTTTGTGTGTTCGTTCATAAGGAAGGAGATCAACAAGCACCAGATTGAAGGACTCCCAGATCACCCTCAAGATTTCATTTATAGTTACCTTGCTCAGATAGAGAAAGTAAGTAGCTGCTTTGTTCATGACCAGAACTGCTCAGGATGTGCTGTCCTCATCCTCTTCTCCATAATTTGAGCAATTGCTCCATCCCTAATAAGAATTTGTATTTTTCTTCCTGCTGGGAAATGCTCCTTTGTGAGTGTTTAGCTGCAAGCCCTTGAAAATTTACAGCTGCAAGCGTGACATTAGGTGTGTCCATTTTTCTATTTCTTCTCTTCTGCAGACGAAAGACCAGCCCAAACCAGCCTACGATGAAAGTAACATGATCCAGTGTATATTTGACCTCTTCTTGGGTGGAACAGAGACATCCAGCACCACTCTCTACTGGGGAGTTCTGTATATGGTGCTTTATCCGGACATCCAAGGTGAGATGATGTAACCCTGCACCACTTTTGAATTGTGCAAATGATGTTCAAGTACTGCGTCCTCTGAATGACGTGGAAGAAAACAAAATATTGTCTTTCATGCCAACCAACTGTTGTGTTGGGATGAATTTGCTAAAAAGTTTTGCATGCACTTTTTTGTGTGTGTGTAAATACAGTGGTGCCTCGCAAGACGAAATTAATCCATTCCGCGATTCTCTTCGTCTAGCGGTTTTTTCGTCTTGCGAAGCAAGCCCATTGACGGCTTAGCGGATTAGCGCTATTAGCGGCTTAGCGGCTTTTAGCGGTTTATCAGCTTAGCGGATAAGCAGATAAGCAGCTTAGTGGCTTAGAAAAGGGGGGGGGGAAGGAAAAAAAAGTCGGAAAAACTCGCAAGACATTTCGTCTTGCGAAGCAAGCCCATAGGGAAATTTGTTTTGCGAAGCGCCTCCAAAACGGAAAACCCTTTCGTCTAGCGGCTTTTCCGTCTTGCGAGGCATTCGTCTTGCGGGGCACCACTGTAAATGAATGTGTTTGGATTCCACTCAGCGAACATCCAGAAGGAGATTGACGCGGTTGTGGCTCCCGGTCAAATGATCAGCGGCGAGGATCGCAAGAAGCTGCCCTACACCAATGCTGTGATCCATGAGGTCCAGCGCTTCAGCAACATCATCGCGGTTGGGTTGCCCAGGTTATGTGTGAAGGACACCATGATTCGACAGTTTACCATTAAGAGAGTAAGTGAACCTCCACTGCCCACATCCCCTGCTTCATTCAAATGTCTAAGAAAACACTGCAGAGGTTTATCAGATACCACTTTTAGTTCTACCATCGAAGGAAAGCTGGCCATGTTTCTTCTTGGGCAGGAAATGACATTCTGCCCACGTACATCTAAAGCACATGACTTCCCCCAGAGAATCAGGGGAACTGTAGTTTACCCACAATGAAGCTACAGCCCCCCGCACCCTCAATAAACTGCAGTGCGCAGAATTCGGGGGGGGGGAGCCATCTTCTCTAAATGTGCTGTACAAGTATGGTGTCCACACAGCCTTTGTGTCTTTCCCCATCGCAGAAGATGTTGCACCATCCCTGAGAGGTGAAGATGCTCAGAGCATTATCTCTGGCCAACAAGAGGCCAATTGAGTCTCTCTTTGCCAGAGCCCTCTGCTTTTCCAGTTTGGTAGCGAATCATGCAATTATTGGAGAGAGGGGTTTTACTGAACTGAGAGCTGAGTGTATGATTTGCTTCCCTGGAGCAAGGCAGGACTGAATCTCTGACTCTTTCTTTCCAGGGCACCATGATCTTTCCAAACATGGCTTCTGCCTTGTACGATCCCAACGAATGGGCAACGCCCGAAAACTTCAACCCCAACCACTTCCTTGACAAGGACGGAAATTTCATTTGTCCAGAAGCCTTCATTCCATTTTCTTTAGGTAGATGAAAAGGCTGGAGACAAAATCTTGGTGGTTTCCTTGAGGGTTTTGCTTTGCATTGTTGGGAGCTGAAAGACATAGTAGCACGCCTAAGGCTGCCCAAGGCGTGTATGAAGAACATAAGAACATAAGAGCTTTGCTTGATCAGGCCAATGGCCCATCTAGTCCAGCATTCTGTTCTCACAGTGGCCAACCAGACGCCTGTGAGATGCCTTCAAGCAGTGAGGCGTTCTCAAAGTAAAGGAAGGATTGAACTCTGATTAATAAGAATACACACAGAGGCTTGAACCAGCATGACTCTGGGAAGGGTGCGTATAATAATCTCTCCCTCCACCCTCCGGCCCAGGTCGTTTTATACACAAAAGAACTTTTTACAGAGTGTTCGTAAGAACCAATCAGATTTCTTCTGAGCATTTCAACAAACCCCACGTGGGGACAAAGTTAAACTACCAGAACTAATTAAGCATGGGGTAAATAAAACAGAACTACAAAGGAGTGCATTTGGCAACCCTGGGAGGTGATAAACAATATACATAAGAAGGACGGACAGGAGGACAGCGATCATTATCACCTTTATGTGAAACCTGTTTCCTGGCCCTAAGATTAACATCCTAGGATTAATATATCAGAAAAGCTACATCAAAGAAACTTCCCACTGTCTTTGATGTCCCAGGATGCCTGCCTGGCGAAGCAACTGGGCTGTGTACGTGACTTGTCAAGAAAGAGAAATGGAACAGGGATGCAGAGGTGTGGATTGATCAAGAATCATATCAAAATAGTTTAAACCGAGTCAACGCAATGCTTTCATTGCTGACACAGATGGCTTACTCTATATTTTTTTAAACAAAATAAAAAAATTCCTTCCAGTAGCACCTTAAAGACCAACTAAGTTAGTTCTTGGTATGAGCTTTCGTGTGCATGCACACTTCTTCAGATACACTGAAACAGAAGTCACCAGACCCTTCTATATAGTGAGAAGGTGGGGAGGGGTATTACTCAGAAGGGTGGTGGGATTGGGTGATTGGCAGATAGCTGTGACGAGCCTGTTGATGACTCTTAACGACTGCAATAGGTCTTACAGGAAAAAGCAAGGGCTGAGAAGGTGAAAAATGGCTTTGTCATGTATAATGAGATAAGATTCCAATGTCTTTGTTCAGACCAGGTCTCTCCATGGTTTCTCCATTATATTTGTTATAATTCCTCATAGCAATCCCACCTGATCACTACAAAGCAGGATTCAAACACAAGAGCCCTGTCCTCGTCCATGGTTTCCAGCAACTGGTATTCAGAAGCATTGCTGCCTCTCCAGCTGTGGAGACAAGCTATCATGGCCAGTAGGAATACATATTTTCTTAGGAGGGGCTCATTTTCATAGAAACACAGGGGGCTGCCTTGTCTACCCTGGCAGTGTCTTTCCAGGGTTTCAGATGTGGGGAAGGGAAGGAGGACCTTCTAAGCCAGGCATAGGCAAACTCGGCCCTCTAGATGTTTTGCGACTACAACTCCCATCATCCCTAGCTAACAGGACCAGTGGTCAGGGATGCTGGGAGTTGTAGTCCCAAAACATCTGGAGGGCCGAGTTTGCCTATGCCTGTTCTAAGCCATTCCTGGAGATGTTCCACCAATGACTCAGGTCAGCAGATTTCCCCATGGGAATCCAGTTTGCCCCTCTAGGCTCCCAATGCATCTTCATGCCCTGGGATGAGCCTGAAATCTCCACATTAATGAGCACTTAACCTCAGGCCCTCAGCAGCAGAGGGTGGTGGGGTTTTGTGTCAATACTGAGCAAAAGGGTTGTGAAAGATCTAGATACAGTGGTACCTCGGGTTACATACGCTTCAGGTTACATATGCTTCAGGTTACAGACTCCGCTAACCCAGAATTGGTACCTCGGGTTAAGAACTTTGCTTCAGGATGAGAACAGAAATCGTGCTCCGGCGGCGCGGCAGCAGCAGGAGGCCCCATTAGCTAAAGTGGTGCTTCAGGTTAAGAACAGTTTCAGGTTAAGAACGGACTTCTGGAACGAATTAAGTACTTAACCCGAGGTACCACTGTACTATTTTTCTGAGAAAGGTATGCCCTGCTATTCAACTTAAGAGTTCTCCAAATGGCAATGGATGTAAATTTATTGGCACCTGGTTGGCCACTGTGAGAACAGACTAGATGGGTCCCCCTTTTCCTGATCCAACAGCAGAGCTCTCCTTATGTCCTTACGGTGCACAGCCTGACTTCACCTCTCTCCTTCTCCTACAGGGCAGCGAGTGTGCTTGGGAGATCACCTGGCCAAGACGGAGATGTTTCTTTTCTTCTCCAACCTCCTGCAGGCGTTCACTTTCCACTTGGCGGAAGGGTCAAAAGATGTCAACACAGAACCTATTTTGGGGGGCACTTTGCAGCCTCACTACTTTGAGATCTGCGCTATCCCTCGATAGACCCGGCGTCTCATGTCTCTTTGGAAATCTGCTTAGGAAAAGTTGCAAGGTGGAAACATGCTGTGCTGTTAACCCAAGGCCCCCGTCTTCTGGTGTGGGGTTGCGTAGCTTCTTCAGAGTCCTGAGAATCAAAACTTTTGTCGTGAGACAAGGAATAAGTTTCTAGACCTCCTGACTGCAAAGGAAAAGCCTGAAAATACACAACAATACCTGTGAATAAGGTCTGAGTGCAGTGGATCCCAAAGTGGGCAATATCACCCCACAGGGGCAGGGGCATTACTGGGGCGGGGGGCGCAGCTAAGAGACTTTGAAAAGCTGGGGTCACTGGGTCAAGTTCATCCGTTTTGTAGAATTAATTAGATGAAACATTTTAAACTGGATTTTGAATAAATGTGAAGTTAATTGTTACTATTTTGAATTTTATTGTGTTATTATCTTCCTTTTTTTAATTTTTTAAATTAAATTTTCCATTTTAACAGTTCAATCAAATCACATTAAATATTCCAAATTAAAAAATACATATCATATACTCCAAATATTCCACCAAATTATAAATTTTTATTGGGGCTTCCCATGCTTCAGGTTTGGTGGGGCTCTGATCATGTTATATCTCTACTGCCTTGAGTTTCCAATAGTTCCTTTAATTCTTCCTGTTGTTACCTTTCCTTCGTTCATGGCCTCTGAGTTGTTTCGTGTTATTATCTTCCTTAGTGGGTTTGTGCAAACCGCTATAATGAATAATACTTTTTACAGGGTAGGGCCAGCCAGGGCACTGGGGATGAATTTATGGAACCAAGAAGGTGGGTGTCACTGTCCAGAAACATTTGGGGAATTACTGGTCTAAGGTATGACTTCAACATTACGCAGCTCTTTTTATTCTTGTCTTTTGGCCATAGGCATCCTAACTAGGCATTGTCTCTCTCTTCTGACCTTACCTGACATCATGTCCGGCCTCAATGAACACTGCTCCAGCCTTCTATTCAAAAAGGTGCAGAAAACACCCACAAAGATGGAAGATCTTAATCAGTTAAAAATTTCCTCCTGTGTCACTTAGTTTTCTGCTTTGCTTTCATTTTTGCACAGAGAATTATTTTCCTACTCTGTTCTGGATGCTGCAGAGCAGCCGTATCTGGGACAGACCTGTTTCTGTTCATGCTCTGAGGAGGTCTCTTGGCAACACCAGTTCATTAACACCAAGTCATGGCTCACAACCATTTTCCTCTTCTTCCACATAGTTAGGCCAGCCACAAGATCATTTTTTGCTGGTGTTAGTGTGGGTGTGTTAAAAGCCTTGCCTCTGAATACCAGTTGCTAGGAATCACAAGGGAGGGAACACACTCTTTAAATTAATACTATTTTACTTTCATTTTATTGCAACCCCTTGTTTTTCTCTAACCTTCATCTTGAAACATGAAGAACTAAGTTCTCCCCCCCCCAAGGAGAGAAGTGCTTTCGACCACCCCCACCCCCTTTTTTTGAATAGCATTGAATCAGAATTCCAGAGTTAGAACCTTTAGGCCTGTGTATGTCAGCACAGGGCGGGGAAACCTGTGCCCCCCCCTGTAGTGATCAGGTGGGATTGCTATGAGGAATTATAACAAATATAGAGTAAGCCATCTGTGTCAGCAATGAAAGCATTGGGTTGACTGGGTTTAAACTATTTTGATATGATTTTTGATCAATCCACACCTCTGCATCCCTGTTCCATTTCTCTTTCTTGACCAGTCACGTACACTGCCAGTTGCTTCGCCAGGCAGGCATCCGGGGTCATCAAAGACAGTGGGCAGTTTCTTTGATGTAGCTTTTCTGATATGTTAATCTTAGGATGTTAATCTTAGGGCCAGGAAACAGGTTTCACATAAAGGTGATAATGATCACTGTTCTCCTGGCCATCCTTCTTATCATGTATATTGCTTGTTTATCACCTCCCGGGGTTGCCAAATGCACTCCTTTGTACAGTGGTGCCCCGCAAGACGAATGCCTCACAAGACGGAAAACCCGCTAGACGAAAGGGTTTTCCGTTTTGGAGGTGCTTCGCAAAACGAATTTCCTATGGGCTTGCTTCGCAAGACGAAAATGGGCTTTCCTATGGGCTTGCTTCGCAAGACGAAAGGGGTTTTTTCCCCTTTCCCCCCCTTTTTCTAAGCCGCTAAGCCGCTTAACAGCTGATCCGCTAAGCCGCTTAACAGCTGATCCGCTAAGCCGCTTATCAGCTGATCCGCTGATCCGTTAAGCCGCTTAACAGCTGATCTGCTAAGCCGCTTATCAGCTGATCCACTAAGCCGCTAAGCTGCTTATCAGCTGATCCGCTAAGCCCCTAAGCCGCTAATGGGCTTGCTTCGCAAGATGAAAAAACCGCAAGACGAAGAGACTCGCGGAATGGATTCTTTTCGTCTTGCGAGGCACCACTGTAGTTCTGTTTTATTTACCCCATGCTTAATTAGTTTTGGTAGTTTAACTTTGTCCCCACGTGGGGTTTGTTGAAATGCTCAGAAGAAATCTGATTGGTTCTTACAAACACTCTGTAAAAAGTTCTTTTGTGAATAAAACGACCTGGGCCAGGGGCTGGAGACAGACAGACGGAGAGATTATTATACGTACCCTTCCCAGAGTCTTGCTGGTTCAAGCCTCTGTGTGTATTCTTATTAATCAGAGTTCAATCCTTCCTTTGCTTTGGGAATGCCTCAAGTGGTGCCCCATGTGAGGCTAACCTAAAAGGGAACCGTGTGAGGCTTGTAAAAAACCTCAGCGTGTGAGGCAAAGCTAAAAGGAAACCTCAGCAAAAGCAAACTCCTTCCTTTGCTTTGGGAATGCCTCACCCCCCCCCCCGAGGATACTGGGCTCCTGCTCCCATCACCCCTGACCATTGGCCCTGCTGGCTGGGGCTGATGGGAGCTGGGAGTCCAGCAATTTCAGAGGTGCCCCTGGTTCCAAGTTCCTGGCCCTTTCCCCCTAGCCCACCCAATTCCTTGTGCCAGCTGAAGCAGAACATTGGAGCTCTCCAGGGTGCTGAACTCTTGCTGCTCAGCACAGGGCAGCAGAACCTGAAATTACTGGACTAAAGTTCCCATCGTCCCCAACTATTGACCCTGCTTGCTGAGGCTGATGGGAGTTAAAGTCCAGCAACATTGGGATGGTCACCATACCCCTCATCTCAAATTATCTCCTAAATGCAGATGTGTGCACACAGACAAGCACTTTCTATGATGAAGTAATCCACCATACAGTTTACAATAATTTGTCTGCCATTAAAACTGGTATACTTTTGGGAGGATTGCAGCATGTGGTGTGTGTCTGAATGGAATGCGATTTTTTGAAAAGGTCAGGTTACTGGATAAATCAGAGAATGAAAGCCATGGGACATAGAAGTACATAAGTTATTAGGTCAGTGGTTTTACTTTCTGGGAACACTTTCCAGGTGAAATTGTTTCCTGAGAAGCCCAAGGTTGCAGAAGATTTTGAGATGCATTCATGCGTGCACTTTTTGTTCCCAGAAGGCTTTGGGCACTTCATGCTGGCTGGGGCTGATGGAAGCTGGGCCCCCAAAACATCTGGGATGCCATAGGCTCCATGCTCTTGATCTAGAGGATGGATGGGAGATGGATGGGAGAGGAAACCACAATGCTGGATTTTCAGCCCCTGGTTTCTAAGAGGTCATTGTATTTTATTTTATTTTCTTACATGGGGTTATATTGAGCATAGTCCTAAGTCACTGGTTCCATCAGGGCAAGGATTTCTCCTTGCATAATGGAACATTCCCCCTTCTTCAAGCCCTGTGTGTCTCCTAAGTCTGTTCCGGAGTTTTCACCAAAGCTTTCAAGCAAATTTTGGGATGGCGGAAGTCATGAAAATGGATATTTTGGGGGTACATACAGAGGCATGAGAACAAACATGCATATGAATTTTTTATGCATACTCTTACAAAAATTGCAAACAGCTGTGGAAATGGGGCAGACTGACATTATGACTGGAAAATTGAGAAACTGAGAGATAGAAGATAGCCTAACCCCCCCCCCTCTAAACTTACAGAAACTGCTTTTGTTCCAACTTCACAACCAAAATATATGATAACAACAAACTGAACACTAGCTCAGGTTTCGGTCTTGCCCCTTCCCCCAGACATCTGGTTAATTCTTGGGCTTTTAATTTTTTAAAAACTGCCTTCCTTTACTGTGTTCATTTGTTCTTTTGTTCCCCTGTTGATTACAAGAAGGACCTTTTGTTTTTGTACAAATGCAAAAGTACTCCAGAGATTTTTGTATGTCCAGATGGCAAATGAAAGTTCTTGGTGATGTCATGGCCTCTCCGCTCCGTGAACAACTGGCCTCTGTTCCAGGGTGTCCAATAATAATGTATTGAATCATTTCGTTTTATCATTCAGTCTTGGAGATGCTTCCCAAAGCATTCAACTGTCACAATAAGTAACTGCTTGCATGAGCAGAACAACCTCCACTTGTGCAATGGGGATTCCCTGCTCTTCTCCCAAATACACTGCCCCTTAAATATACTCAAGTTATCCCACCCCAACCTTTCAGAACAGACCTGAGAGTGTTGCAGGGTGTCACATGGGGGGAGGGGAGATGGGAGGGAGTCCCATTTTGCAAGTGGAAGTTGCACAACTATTTAGTAGAATACTGCTCAAAGTGTCCCCTCCAATGCCAGAGCAAGACCTCCACTTATTATAATATTACGCAGTTTTCCAACAGAAATTACGCACACCCACACACCCACACACCCCTCTATTAACTTACATATAAAATAGTAGTTCATTTTCTCTCCTGAGACCTCATATAGCAATACAGTGATACCTCGGGTTACATACGCTTCAGGTTACAGACTCTGCTAATCCAGAAATAGTGCTTCAGGTTAAGAACTTTGCTTCAGGATGAGAACAGAAATCATGCGGCAGGTGCGCGGCAGCAGCAGGAGGCCCCATTAGCTAAAGTGGTGCTTCAGGTTAAGAATGGACCTCTGGAACGAATTAAGTACTTAGCCCAAGGTACCACTGTATAAAATAAATTATAATCAACAGAATGCATATGTTCAGGTAGGTAGCCGTGTTGGTCTGACGCAGTCGAAATAAATTAAAAAATTGCCCAGTAGCACCTTAGAGACCAACTAAGTTTGTTCTGGATATAAGCTTTCGTGTGCATGCACACTTCTTCAGATGCACTGAAACAGAAGTCACCATACCCTTATATAATGCATATGTAACATACATCAATATTCTCACCTTGTTTTCATTTCGTTCATTTTTTAAAATAGTTTTTATTGAGTTCTGCAGATTTTATATTCATCACAATCAATGTTTTTTTTTTAAAAATGATATATAAATCCCTACCTCCCCCCCCCCACTTCCCCCAACATCCTCTTCTGGTTCATTATGTATTTACTTCTCCTGCCTGTTTTCTTCTACTTTCATTTTATAATCTTTTAATTAAATATTGTTATAATCTTACCAATTTTGTACCATACTTTCCACATTACTTCTTACCCTTTGTTATTTCCCCATTATTACATCTTAACTTTTTTTGCTTGTTTTCTTAATGGCAAGTGTTTACTCAAACCCTGCTAGTGACTCCACTTCTTTCATTTCATTCATTTATCCAGTTGGGTGATTGTTCCAAACCACCCTGTGGCTTGTACAAAGGGCGGTTTATAAAAGTCAAACATGGAAAAAAGAATGCATAAAATAACACAGTCCCTGAAGTACACAACGAGGTATAACAACCTACAAAACAGTGATTTATTAAAAGCAGCAGCAGCAGCAGCAACCAGCTGATTTCTCCAACCACGTTTTTTCTCCTCCTAATGCCCACTGAAAAAAGGCAAGTCTTAACCGCTGCCCATAAACCCACCTCCATAGGAAGGGAATTCCAAATGGGAGGAGCCACCACCGAAAAGGCTCCTCCCTTCCTGGTCCCCATACCACATCCTTCATCCTGCATAGGGACCATGAAGAGGGACTCCCCTGATGAAGTAAAGCAGTAGTTTCACAATGAAAAGATGTAACTGGTTTTTGCTACCCTTTTTGGCTCTAGGATGTTGAATGAAACTCATGGCCCCCATGTGAAAATCTGGGGAAAGCAGGCAGTTAGGTGAACATGATACTGGCAAGGCACCTACCCTGGCAAGGAAGCAATCCTGTATAGCAGGTCAGTATTATTACTACAACACAGACAGGGGCTCAGGCTGAGAGGGTGGTTTGCCAATGAACCAGCCCATGAACGATGAAGTTTGAGCCATAAAATTGATATGCGTGGAGCTACAATTTGTGCGAAACCTGAGCTGCTTTCTGGGAAAGCTGCACTCATGCTTGTCCTTCATGTGAGCGAGCTGTGTCTGTCTGTAGCCTGCAAGGACCAGTTTCATTATATGCCAGGTTCTTCTAAATACATGGCTGACACATGCTTGAAATGGCTTGGTTTATTCCTTATGGAAATTAGGGAAAAGAGCCATGGTAGATCAACTGCTCTGCATGCAGAAGGTCCCAGGCTGTGTTTGAGAAAAACGGGCCAGAAGAGGAGGACCTTTGGTCTGATCCAGCTAATACCATTCTGTGCAGGAGTTGAAAACAAGTACTGAATCGTATTGCAAATAAATTAGCAGCTGGAAGACATTCACATCTAAATAATAATAATAATAATAATAATAATAATAATAATAATAATATTAATTTATTATTTATACCCCGCCCATCTGGCTGGGCTTCCCCAGCCACTCTGGGCGGCTTCCAAAAAAATATTAAAATACTGTAATACATCAAACATCAAAAGCTTCCCTAAACAGGGCTGCCTTCAGGTCACTGTTGAGTTTGGTTAGAAAGCCATGTACCCACAGAGGAGTTCCTGTTCAGCAACATCAGATTTCTTAACCAATGCAGTTGAGTGTTCTCCATCAGGATTCATGGGAAAGTAGCTTGGTTCATGGATCACTGCCTTGTTGTGGCAAAGGGGCTTGAATAACTCAGAGAAGCTATGAGCTATGCCGTGCAGGGCCACCCAAGACGGACACGTCATAGTGGAGAGTTTTGACTAAACGTGATCCACCTGGAGCAGGAACTGGCAAGCCACTCCAGTATCCCTGCTAAGAAAACTCCATGGACAAAGACAACAGGCATATAAAAGTTATGACGCTGGAAGATGAGCCCCTCAGGTTCGAAGGCATCCAACATGCTACTGAGGAAGAGCAGAGGACAAGTACAAGTAGATTCAGAGCTGATGAAGCGCCTGGGCCAAAGCCGAAAGGTTGCTCAGTTGCAGATATACCTGGAAGCGAAAGGAAAATCCAATGCTGTAAAAAAAAATATTGCATAGGACTTCCGGGTTGGCACCTCCGGTAATGGCGGAATTCCTCTGATCGGGAGGAATTTGCCTCTTGGAAATCTGGGTCTGGCCACCACGGCGAAGGCGGAGACCCACTGGAAATCACAGGCGGGTGAAGCCTGTGAATGTGGGATTCGGCTGGCACCTTTTGCACCTCCCCCACTCGCGGGGAAACCCGGTTTCGGGGATCTGGAGTGATGTGGGGTGAGTGGCGCGGTGCTTCGAATTGACTGCTTCTTCCATGGAGCGAAGCCGCATAGCTGTTGCCGGAGAGCGCTGACTTTTTCCTGTGGACAATTTGATTTTAAAACAACTACCCGTGAGTAGAGCGGAGAATTGGATTTTTAAATGTCTTAATTTGGCACCGAAACGGGGAGGTTCAAAACAGGAAGTCTGCCTTCCCCTTTTGTAAATAGACTGAAGCAAAGAGACTGGAAGCTAAAGTCTTGGAAAGCCTACTGTAAAGGACTAAATTTCCATCGGTAGAAAACATCAAACCCCCCTTGGAAGCAGGAGAAGAGGGGGAAAGTTTTGGATTGTGTGTGCCTGCAGGAGAGAGCAAAGAAAGTTAAAATACCACCGCTCTGAACCTGGAAACGGGCTGCTAGTAAGACTGACGTTTTTGGATTGTTCATTGATAGTGAATAGAACGTTCGCTGACAGCTAGCTAAATAAGAGAGATACATTGTTTCCATTCTCTCCGTCTGCTCTTAAAAAGGAGTAAAAGTAACTGAAAATTGAAACTAACTTTATTGTTTGAACTGTGTTTAAAAGGACTAATACAAATAGAAACTGTTTCCCTCTAGAGGAAGCCTTTGAAACTGTTATAAGAGCTGAGCTGGGGGAATTTCCAGCTGTAAGATAAAAAGCTGTGAGATTCTGGGACTGACCTTGAATCGGTCAAGAATGTTGACAGAAGAGGCCTTAGTGGATGCATTATGTAAGATAAATGACTCACTGGAACAGCTTCACAAGAAGCTGGATTTAAATATAGAAAGTATAAATAATTTGGGACAAAAGGTGAACATCAATACAGAAACTATCCAGAAATTGACACAGGAATCTACTTTGACATGGCAAACTGCGAAGAAGGCTAGGGAGAAAGCTGTTGCTGTTGAATCTAAAGTAACACAATTGGAGAGAGAAAGAGTCCCAGCCTCACAGATGCAACTTGATGATCATAAGTTGATGCCTGTCATGATTGAATCTAAAGAAAAACAGATTTTGAGGATCAGAGCCCTGCCTGAACTGGATTTGATGGACTTCCTCACACAGGAATTTGCTGTTTCTTGGGACCTGGACTTGGGTCAAGAAGAGACTAAAATTGTGAGGGCCTTCAGACTTGGAAGATGAGGGGAAAAAGAGAAGAACAAAATAAGAGACTGTTGGAACTACCAGAAGAACTTAGAAGAACAACAGTCAAGAGAGGAAAATTTTAAAGACGTTCTGAAATACCTTTTGGATCTTAGGTCTAACTATGGAGATTTGGTTGCCCTGTCGAGAAGGAATAAAATCATCTTTAGGAGGGAGTTTCCCCGAGATCTACTCTTCAGCCTCAAAGGAAGGAAAATAAAAATAAGATCAGTAGAAGACAAAGCAAAGTTCCTGTATAAGCATGAAGAAGACTTGCAGAAGGGACTTGGAAAAGAGTTAAGAGCCTTGGACAGAAGATCACCAGGTTGATGGACTATATGGAATTGGCGGAAATGACTGGCAGAATCTGAGACCAGGGAGAAGAGACGGTGGAAGAAGATTGGAAAAAGTTTAAAGACTAGAAATATTGATAGAAATATTGTAAAGATAGAAATATTGACGAATGTTGGAAAAATGTTGGAATGAAGTTATATGGCTTTAGTAGAAATGTTATAAGGAATTAAGTGTAGATAGATTATTAGAGTATTAGGGAAAAATAAGGTTAGAATATGTTAAGATAAATATAGGACAGAAAACAGAAAGATGGAAAGGAATTGCTGAAACAATTAACAGAAGTGGAATACAAAAAGGGAGGTGTGAGGAGGTCATGGAAACAAGTAAATGAAAGATATGACATTGAAATTGTATGATGTGTGTTTTAAATTGTTTTTGTTTGGCTTTATTTAGTTTATTGTGTTAGTGTTGTGTTGTGTAATGTTTATACATTGTATTGTATTGTTTTCTTTTTTCTTCTTTTCTCTTTCTCTTTTTTTGTAGTGTTTAAAAGTAATAAATATTATTTTTTTAAAAAAATTATATATTGCATAGGAACCTGGATTGTAAGAACCATGAACCTTGGTAAGTTGGATGTGGTCAAAAATGAGATGGCTGTTGGTTTCTGCTCTCTTCACTGTGCAGCGAAGTGCTTGTCACGAGACAATGTTTACATTCCACAGACAGCATTGCTGTTGTGTTTCTCACGGGAAAGGGAGACTGGATGTGACGTACACTGGTTTCCTGTTTTTCACTGTTCTCTCAGTGTGATTCTCTCCGTGCTTCAGAGGAGAGAGGATGCCTTTTCTGCTCCGGCAGAGTCAAGATGTTTTTCTGTAATCTACCAGCTTTGAAATGTAAATAAAGCAATATAGAGTATGTGCACGTATTCCTCATCATTCCGCTGTGCACGGACACTGCTACAAATCAACATTCCTGGTTATGGGCCCAGAAAGACGCAGTCATCTGATGCCGGCAAAAGGATCGGAATGCAAAGGGACGGATCGGACGGTATCTGCGCGTCAAGATGATTGATGAGGTATGTGCTACTGCTCCGGGCAGCCTGCCAGCATCTAATTAATGGCTTTATGGCTGGACTTTGAACTTTTAAAGCCGTTTGCCGGACACAGGCAACGGATGAAAGGATCAAGTTCCTATGCTGGGGAAATCGAAAGTAACTTTTAGAATGTGCTTTTGGGCTGAAGCAGCTGCAGAGAATAGTGACGCAGCACTATTTAAGGCAGCAGAGACAAAGCACTTTTGAACTTGCCTTTGGAATGAGGCTTGAAGCAGCAGAGATGCAGATTGTATAAAGCAGCTTGATTTAAAGCAGCAGAGATGATGCAGAAGGCTAATGCCAGAGTCATGATGGCTAGCTGCAGAAGGCTGGCTGATGCACGTGGGGAATCTGAAGCCAATCAGCCACATGCTCAGCTCAGAGTAGCCTGTAATACTGCCATGATTCAGAATGAAGCAGATTGCCAGGGTGATAGCTGCATGGGTAAGGGGGAGACTTCACAGTCGTCATCCCAGAGTGCAGTGGAACCACCAGATGGCGCCAAAGCTTTGAAGGCAGTGAAATGCTACTCGTGTGGACGTCTAGGCCATATGAAGAGGGAATGCAAATATCCCAGGGCCAAGACAGAGCAGTGCAGCGAAAGCTCATCACGTGGAAAAGGCCGAGGCAGAGGCAAAGGTCCAGTGTCCAGGACAACGCAGCCCAAGGCAATGGTCTCACGCTTCACTCCAAAAGTTGCAGAGGTCCAGAAGACGTCTAGACCTTTCTTCGTTGTTGATTCGGCGGCAACGCACCACATGTGCAACGATAAGCGACTGTTCGTGTCTTTTACACTGCAGGAAGGTGCAATTCACCAGGCGGATGACCACACAATCCCCAGTAAAGGCTACGGAACTGTTGTTCTTCACAGTTTGGACTTATCGATACAGAATGTACTTTATGTGCCGGATGCCAAACATAATCTGCTCAGTGTTGGACAGCTGAATGAGCGGAAAATTGACGTTTCCTTTAAGAACAAAAGGTGCATCATCACAAAGAAAAATGATTATGTATTGTATGCTGAATATGTTGATCGTTTGTATGTTTTGTATTATGATGATGTTGTGCAGGATGACACTTGTTGCATTGCAGGTTCTAACAAAAGTTTGCATGCAGAATGTATTCATGATTTTCATCGAAAATTTGGTCATTTGCATTTTGAGGCAGTATCTAAAATGCCTGCCTTGGTTGAAGGTATGACTATTAAACCCTGCAGGTACCACATGAAGTGCAAGGCATGCACAGCAAACAAGGTGAAAATGGCTGCGAAAGGTAAGGTGTCTAGTAGGCAAGCTACAGAACCATACCAAATTGTTCATGCTGATTTGGTTGGACCACTAGCGCCCTCTTTGGGAGGAAATAGGTACTTCATGGTTCTCATTGATGCATTTTCCAGGTATATTTATGTGTACAATCTCAAGCAGAAATCAGAGGCTTTTCCTAGGTTCAAGGAATTCTGTGCTTGGTTGGAAAATGTGCATGGTAAGAAGGTAAAAATTCTTTTCACAGATCGCGGGGGAGAATTCACTTCTCAGCAGTTTGAAGCTTTTCTGACTGAGAAAGGAATTCAACACGATTTGTCTAGTCCTCGCTCGCCATGGCAGAATGGACTTGCGGAACGAGCAAATCAAACATTGCTTCAAGGGTTAAAAACCTTGCTACATGATGCAAATCTTCCAGAGAGTTATTGGGCCGAAGCTCTCTCATGTTTCACTTACAGTTATAATCGCAGGTTATCTTCAGCGATTGGTTGTACCCCCTATGAGAAGATGTTTGGCAAAAAGCCATACATCAAACACATGAAAATTTTTGGTTCTGACATGTGGGTTCACTCACCACAAAACTCCAAGTTAGACAAGCGTGGTTTGCATGGTATCTTTCTAGGTTATGAGAAAGGTTCTTACAGAATAAGGATGACTGACTCTAAAACTATTAAGCTCACAAGAAGTGTTGAGTACAATGCCAAGTGGGGGGAGAATGTGGGAATTTTCCAATGTTACCCTGATGACAGTGATGAGACTGAGGATAGTCAAAAGCAACCACAGCAACCCACACCCACTGATGAAAGTTCTGATTCTGAGTCTGAAACTGAATCAGGTGATTCAGAGGATTTCAAGAGTGCAAAAGCCTCTATGCGACCCTCTGAAAGCTCTGATCAAGAATTGGAGGAACCATTGTTCACAATAGGTCACTTTTCTCCTAAGAAGGAAGAGGAGAGTGTTGAAGACCTAAGGCTAATTCGCAGGTCACAGAGAGCAACAAAAGGCAGACCTCCAAAGAGATTTGCTGATGAGTTTGCTAAGATAGCAGTAACAGCTGTTAAAAGCTCCAAGAAGGTATTTGAACCTTCAAGTTTCCAAGAAATCCAGGGTTTGGATTCAAAGGAAGCTGAGCCATGGTTAAATGCCATGAAGGCTGAGCTTGATTCCTTGGAAAGGAACAAAACATGGGAACTTGTTCCAGTAGTTCCAGGAATGAAACTGCTTGGAAGCAAATGGGTCTTCAAAGCGAAGACTGATCAAAATGGCAAGATAGTCAGACACAAAGCCAGATTGGTAGCCAGAGGTTTTGCACAGGTACCAGGTGAAGACTATCACGAGACCTACTCACCCACAGTGAGGTATGAGAGCATTAGGCTTATGCTCAAGCTAGCTGCAGAGGAGAATCTACACATTAGTCACCACAATGTGAATACAGCTTTTCTGTACGGATCTCTAGGTGAATCTCTTTATATGCTTCCACCTGATGGCGTACAGGTAAAACAGGGATTTGTTTGTGCTCTGAAAAAGTCCCTTTATGGTCTCAAACAAAGTGCACGGTGTTGGCACACAAAACTCACTGAAGTATTGTTTTCTCTAGGTTTTCAGCAAGGGAAAGCTGATTCATGTGTGTTTGTCAAAGAGGAGGGGCAAAAGAAACTGTATTGTTTGTTTTATGTTGATGATTTATTATTCTTTTGGAAAGATGTCACAATGTACAATAACGCCCTAGCTCAACTGAAAGAACACTTTGACATGAAAGATCTTGGTGAGGTAAACAACTACCTATCTCTGGAAATAGAGAGAGATCAAGATGGTAACATTCTAGTACACCAGTCACGGAAAATTGCTGATGTGTTAGGCAAACTAAACCTGATGGATGCTAACCCTGTAGACACACCGATGATAACAGGTTATCAGGTAGATGACACTGAAGAAGCATTTTCTGACACTACACTGTACAGAAGTGTGCTAGGCAAGCTAAACTTCATTGCCAGATGTTCAAGACCAGACATTGCTGTTAGCTGTAATTTGCTAAGCAGACAAGTCAACAATCCTACTGTTAAGGATTGGAAAGCTCTGAAACGCATAGCGCGGTATTTGAAAGGAACTATGCATTACAGACTGAGATTTAACAATCAGAAGTCTGGTGGTCTTGAGATATTTGCAGATGCAAGTTTTGGAAGTGACACTACAGACAGGAAAAGTACGTCTGGAGTTTGCTACATGTACAATCAGGGTCTATTTGATTGGTCATGCAAGAAGCAAACAACAGTTAGCTTAAGTACTTGTGAAGCTGAACTGAATGCACTGTCTTATTCACTTAAAGATTGTGAATGGTTGTTACAATTGTGCAAAGACATGAAAATTCCTGTCAAATGTCCAATCCAGGTTTACCAGGACAACAAAGCATGTTTGGCTTTGCTGAATTCTGAAGGTTGTAAGCAAAGCACGAAGCACTTACAATTGAAGTTGCAACATGCTAGGGAACGTATTCAGAAGGGACTCGTAACGGTGTCCTATATGCCAGGTAATGAAATTCCTGCTGATGTATTGTCCAAGATTGTATCAAGGGATCAACACTGTACCTATGTGCAGAAGTTGGGTTTGTACTGATATTGTACGAACATGCTGCCCAGTGATGTTCATAGAAAGGGGGAGGATGTTGGTTTCTGCTCTCTTCACTGTGCAGCGAAGTGCTTGTCACGAGACAATGTTTACATTCCACAGACAGCATTGCTGTTGTGTTTCTCACGGGAAAGGGAGACTGGATGTGACGTACACTGGTTTCCTGTTTTTCACTGTTCTCTCAGTGTGATTCTCTCCGTGCTTCAGAGGAGAGAGGATGCCTTTTCTGCTCCGGCAGAGTCAAGATGTTTTTCTGTAATCTACCAGCTTTGAAATGTAAATAAAGCAATATAGAGTATGTGCACGTATTCCTCATCATTCCGCTGTGCACGGACACTGCTACAAATCAACAAATATCAACAAATATTGACATCCTGGGCATCAGTGAACTAAAATGGACAGGAATGGGCGAATGTTCAGATGACCATCATGTCTACTACTGGGGGCAAGAATCCAGTAAAAGAAATGGAGTGGCCCTCATAGTCAACGAAAGAGTGGTGAAAGCTGTACTGGGATGCAATCTCAAAAATGACAGAATGAACTTGATACGAATCCAAGGCAGAACTTTTAACATCACAGTAATCCAAGTTTATGCACCAACTACCAGTGCTGAAGAAACTGAAATTGACCAACTCTATGAAGACTTAGAACACGTTCTAGAAATGACACCAAAGAAGGATGTTCTTCTCATTATATGGGATTAGAATACTAAAGTAGGGAGTCAAGAGATAAAAGGAACAACTGGCAAGTTTGGCCTTGGAGTTCAAAACGAAGCAGGGCAAAGGCTAATAAAATTCTGCCAAGAGAACAAGCTGGTCATCACAAACACTCTTTTTCAACAACACAAGAGACGATTCTACACATCGACATCACCAGATGAAAAAATGCAGCAACAAACAGGTATAGAAGTGGTCAAGAAAGTGAAATATTTAGGAATTTGGTTAACCCCAAAAAATATTGATTTATTTCAAAATAATTACACACCAATGTGGAATAAAATTAAGAGAGACTTAGAGGTGTGGGGGAGGCTGAAGTTATCATTTTGGGGAAGAATTTCAAAGATTAAGATGAGTGTGTTACCAAAGATGTTATTTTTATTTCAGACAACGCAAAAAAGAAAATGCATCAGATCTCCTCATTACTAATCTTTCATTAGCTTATTTCCTTGACCTCCTCACACCTCCCTTTTTTGTATTCTACGTCTATTATCTATTTCAGCAAATCCTTTCCCTCTTTTAAAATTTTTATCCTGTAAATTGTCTTAATATAATGTAGCTTTACTTTTCCTCCTTTCACCAATTAACAGTCAGTTATTCCCAAATCCTTTATATTCTTCCTGCTAAAATCATATAATATTGTTCCAATATCCTTCTAACAGATATTAATTTCACAGTGTTTCTGTAAATAGTCTTTAAATTTCCTCCAATCTTCCTCCACTGACTCTTCTCCCTGGTCTCGGATTCTGCCAGTCATTTCCGCCAGTTCCATATAGTCCATCACCTTCATCTGCCATTCTTCCCGGGTGGGTAAATCTTGTGTCTTCCAATATTTTGCAATAAGTATTCTTGCTGCTGTTGTAGCATACATAAAGAAAGTTCTGTCCTTTGGCACCAATTGGCTGACCATGCCCAGGAGAAAGGCCTCTGGTTTCTTCTAAAGCTATGATTTTCCCAGTAGTGATGTATGGAAGTGAGAGCTGGACCATAAAGAAGGCTGATCGCCGAAGAATTGATGCTTTTGAATTATGGTGCTGGAGGAGACTCTTGAGAGTCCCCTGGACTGCAAGAAGATCAAACCTATCCATTCTTAAGGAAATCAGCCCTGAGTGCTCACTGGAAGGACAGATCGTGAAGCTGAGGCTCCAAGACTTTGTGCACCTCATGAGAAGAGAAGACTCCCTGGAAAAGACCCTGGTGCTGGGAAAGGTGGAGGGCACAAGGTGAAGGGGACGACAGAGGATGAGATGGTTGGACAGTGTTCTTGAAGCTACGAACATGAGTCTGACCAAACTGCGGGAGGCAGTGGAAGACAGGAGTGCCTGGTGTGCTCTGGTCCATGGGGTCACGAAGAGTCGGACATGACTAAACAACTAAACTACAACAGCTTGGTTTGGTGACGTCTGCTTCTAGGCTCTCTGGGCTAGCCTCTTGTTCCCTCTTCCAAGCTGTAGCCTTGCGAGGAACAGCACAGATCATGTAAGGATACGGTTGCACAGCTAACCCTCCTCTCACAGCGTTTGTGCTGATCTCCCGCATGCCATCAGGCAGCCGTAACGTGAACGCTTGCAGCAGGTTAGTGAAGAAGAGGAAAATCTCCATCCTCGCCAGATTCTCCCCAAGACAGAGACGCTTCCCTAAGGAAGGAGATACTACCCACTGTAATAACTGGACAGCTTAGGGTGACCAACAACATAAGGTTTTCCAAGAGATTTCGCCCATGTTGTGTTGACGTCTCTAGCCCAGGGATTGGGATACCTCAGGCCTAAGGTATGTGGCCCTTAAGACCTCTCTACCTGGCCCTTGGAGCTCCCCCCAGATCCCATGCCCTCCTGAGTCGCACCATTCAACAACCCTCCTTCATACCCTTCTTGGGTGTTTTTGCCTGGATTTGGGGATACAGAGGGAGTGTGCGTAGAAAACTGTCACAAGGCAACATCTGTATTCGCTGCCCTGCCCACATTTGTATCTTGCCCAAAAGGAAATGTGGTCCTTGGTTTGAAAAAATGTAGCCCCACCCTTCCTTGCTCTAGCCCAGTGTTTCCCAACACTGGGTCTCCAGCTGCCTTTGGACTACAACTCCCATCATCCCCAGCTAGCAGGACCAGTGGTCAGGGATGATGGGAATTGTAGTCCAAAAACAGCTGGAGACCCAAGGTTGGGAAACTCTGCTCTAGAACCAGCCATTCCAATGCACTCTGCACTGAATGGCAAGTCACATTTACCTATTGAAAATGGAATGAAGGCGTCTCTGACGAAGAAGTTCCCTTCTTTATCCAGGAAGTGGTTTGGGTTGAACTGGTGAGGCGTCTCCCACTCTTCAGGGTCATATAGCGCAGAGGCTATATCAGGAATAATTACAGTATCCTGCAAAGAGAGACACAAACTGCCTGAGTTTAACCTGGCCTTCGGACCGCTGTATAATGCTGCTTTTGATACCTTGAGTTGCCAGATAAATAGAAAGGGAGGAGAGCTCTGGTATGCTGGGACGGCTGGTAGACATACATGGAAGGAATCCTGTAATTCTCCCAAGGCTCAGATTTTGATCCAAGCCAGTGAAGAATCCAGCTCTCATTTAATATGGGCATCTGTAACTCCTGAAATTCTTCTCTGAGCCCAGCTCAGGAAAACATTATAGGAGTGCAGGAAGTCAGACTACTGCACCATTTCTTTCATTATGATTGTTTTGTATGCCTTTAATCGGTATTTTAGGTGAGCTTTGTTATCATTGTACTCAGTGCTATTTTTCTAGAAAAAGAGGTGAAGGAACTCACCATGAATACCTCTCTTGTTCTTGCAATGGCACCCAACAGAGAGGTGCCAGAACTGATTTCCAGCGAGTTCTGGCTGAAAAAAAGAGCCCTGATTGTACTTTGGATTATGATGTATTTGTTAGCAGCCTTGGGATTCATTTGTGAGGAAGTGTGGAGTATAAATAAACCAGGGAGACTTGATTTGCTGGGCACATGCTGCCCACTAATTAGAAGACTCTCATCCGTCTAGCTATTGGCAGGATGTGCACTAAATTTTAATTTTGTTGGGGGGGGGGCGGAGTTCTGTACCTTTTTCATGGGAAAACCAAAAATAGTTGCATCCTTTGCACATTGCCTGAAATTTCCAACCAAGAGAACGTATTTGTAGCGCTGGATTTCATGAATGACAGCATTGGTGTAGGGCAGGTTCATCCGATCCTCATAGGAGATGCGTTGGGAACGTGTCACAGCAGCATCAATCTCTGCCTGAACTTTCTCTGTGGAATCATGTTCACATTTAGAACCAAAGCAATCTTACTATGATGACCGCGCAGCTCTAGAAACCCTACGGCACCCTCTGTCCATAAAGACATTTGTAATTGAGGAGGAAATGAATCCCTAAGGCTATGGGTGGGGATGAAATTTTGCTTGATTTGCATTAAAATTCCCATTTCGCCCCTTTCAAAACAATACAAGCACCAAAACACAACTACTCTTCAAAATGTGCACTTCTCCAAATCATTTGATTTGACCTAATTTAATAATAAAAGTGATTCCTGCATCACAGAGGGTTGGAAGAGAGACCCTTTGGGGCCCTCCCATCTCTACAATTCTATCATTCTATGATTTGTATCCCACATTTTCAACAACGGTATTGAGTGCAAAGTGGCTCACAATTAACAACAGCATTAAAAATTAACAAACATTACAATCTCTATAATCATATAAAAAACACAACACTATATAAATAAGGCAAACAAACAAACAAACACAAATTCATCAAACAATTAATGCATTCCAACACAAGCTCAGAGTGATTCAAAGTATCAGAAATGGCCACTGAGCACCAGCCCTGAATGTCATGCAATTCCCCAATAGAAAATGTGTACAGAAATATGTGTATTAGGGAAAGGTGTGCCTGGCGTAGTTAAAATAATGGGGGGAAATGCTTTATATTATTTAGATATTGCATAAGTATCTATATTAGGCAAACTCTGCATACAAAAATGTGGTTTTGGGGGAAGAAATACGCACTTAAAATGCTGACAGATTTTCATGAGGACTAGGAGCGTGGGGCAGGGAGTGGAATTTGCAAACTGGTGCAGAAATAAAGAGACCTGAAGACTGGAAAAAAGAGAGAAACTGTGTATATTTCTCCGAATATACACATTTTGACAGTAATACAATATGGTGACCATGGACACCATATTGAGTTCCAAATCACGGGGGCAGAAAGACATATTGAAAACCGGTGATGCCGTCAGGACAGGACTTTATACCAGAAGATACAATGAGTTGCCCTAGCTGTTACATGTTGATGTGGGTGTACAGAAATGCTTAGGAACTTTTCAAACCAACAATGAATATGTGGGTTTTCTCTCACACACCCCACATTAAAAAAAACTGTACTTGAATTGGGCCACGGCCCTCTGCCGCTTTTCCGGTGCCCAGCTGTTGCACAAACTCCCTCTGGACTGAAACATTTCAAGAGCATTGACATCCCGGCTCTCACCTTGGATGTCTGGATAAACCACCATGAAGAGCAGAGCCCAGCACAAAGTGGATGAACCAGTATCTGTCCCGGCTGTGAAGAGGTCATAAATGACATGAACCAAGTTGGCTTCGTCAAAGGTCGATTCGGGGTCATCCTTCTTCTGTTGTGGACAATGAATATATATTGATTTATTGCACGGATATCCCATCTTTGTTCTCCAAGCAGCTCAAGGGGTGTGGTGTACATGGTTCTCCCCCATCCTCATTTAATCCCCACAACACCCCTGTGAGGTAGGCTAGGCTGTGAGGGGCCATGGTCACTGGGTGAGCTGAGTGGGGATTTGAATCCTGGTCTCCCAGGTAGTAGTCCAACACTAGACAAATTCATTGTTTTATTCCTTTTGTAAACTGCTTTGAGTTTTTTGGGGGGAGTTCTTTTTTTTTTTTAACTAACAAGCAGTATATAAATCTTATGAAATACCGTATTTTTTGCTCTATAAGACTCACTGTTTCCCTCCTAAAAAGTAAGGGGAAATGTGTGTGCATCTTATGGAGTGAATGCAGGCTGTGCAGCTATCTCAGAAGCCAGAACAGCAAGAGGGATCACTGCTTTCACTGCGCAGCGATTGCTCTTGCTGTTTTGGCTTCTGGGATTCAGAATATTTTTTTTCTTGTTTTCCTCCTCCAAAAACTAGGTGCGTCTTATGGTCTGGTGCATCTTATAGAGCGAAAAATACAGTAAATAAACCCATAAGCTGATGCAGAAACGTGGCAAACTGGACTTGAGGCTAAGAAAGAAGAAGAGAAAACCAAAACTGGCAGACTCATACATCCACGCTTTGGACAGAGCCCATCAACCTACAGAGAATGGTGTTCCTTCAGGGCCCTGGAGGCGTCTCCATTCCAACAGCCCCCCATTCATATAGCCATTTACTTTATTTATTTCATCCAGATAGAAGTCAATGAAATCCTGCGGTTCATCTGTTTCCCTCTTCTCCTTGTGCCTTCTGATCTCACTCCTTCCAAATGAATGAATGTGCTCCAAGCATGAGAAGGCCTTCTGGTGGGGTCCTGGGAGGCGGCGCATCAGCCACGGAAACACTTCGTACAACTGGAGGGGGAGAGAGAGAACGTAAGGAGCGTCCTGAATCTTGATCAGGCCAATGGCCCATCTAGTCCAGCGTCCTGTTCTCACAGCGGCCAATCAGATGTCTCAATGGGCATCTTTTTCTTCAAGGAGCTCAAGGCAGTGGACATGGTTCCCTCCTCATCTACCGTATTTTTCGCTCCATAAGACGCACCCGACCATAAGACGCACCTAGTTTTTAGAGGAGGAAAACAAGAAAAAAATATATTCTGAATCGAATGTTGTTGAAGAGGAAGGAGGAGGGAGGATCAGGCTAAGGTATCACAACAAGAGGCACTGCGCAACTCTCTCTCTTGCTCTGCTGGCTTCAGTGATAGCTGCGCAGCCTGCGTTTGCTCCATAAGACACACACACATTTCCCCTTACTTTTTAAGAGGAAAAAAGTGTGTCTTATAGAGCGAAAAATACGGTAATCCCTACAATAGCCCTGTAAGGTAGGCTAGGCTGAGAGGCAGTGACTGGCCCTTGGTCACCCAAGGGGCTCCATGGCCAAGTGGGGATTTTAACGTAGGTCTCCCCGGTCTTAGTCTGACACTCTAAGCACGGCTCCACATTGGCTCAGGTGTCCCACTGCTTATGTCTCTTCGTTGGATTGCTGACTCTAAGTAGGCCTGAGGTGTCCCATCAAGCTTTCACAAATGGAATCAACTTTTCGCCAGCACATTCTCCCTGGTGGCTGGTACCTCCCTCAAATGGAAGAAGCATCAGGCCAGACAAGTGGTGGCATGAAAGCGCCTTGCAAAACTGGTAAGATTGTGTGTGTGGTGTGCGCACACACACACATATGCATATACAAATACTCAGAGACAAATAATAATAATAATATATGTTTACCCCACCCATCTGTCTGGGTTTCCTCAGCTACTCTGGGCAGTTCCCAACAGATTAAAAGCAGAATAAAACATCAAACATTAAAAACTTCCCTAAACAGGGCTGCCTACAGATGTCTTCTAAAAGTCAGGTAGTTGCTTATTGCCTTGACATCTGATGGGAGGGCATTCCACAGGGCAGGTGCCACCACCGAGAAGGCCCTCTGCCTGGTTTCCTGTAACCTCACATCTTGCATTGCTCACCAACCCCACTTACCTGCAAACATCATCCTAACCCCCATCCCCTCACAGCTTATCAGCTGCTGTGCAAACTGCAGGATGATGACATTTTGTCTTGCAATAATATAATATAGCAAAATAGCAAAGTCGCTCACCAAATGAAATGAGGAGAGGAAAAAATGTGCTTCATACTCAATGCATTCTATCAGCTTCTGATACTCTTTGTCTTCAATGTCGAAAGGGTGTCCAAAAATTACGTTGGAGATCACACTACAGAAGGCATGGAAGAGGGGGGTTCTAGGGTCTACAGATTCGCCTAGAAAAATACAGGTGTCCTCTGTCACAATGAACACTCTGAGCAGTGTTGAATGTGTGTTGGAAAGGTCACTTACAGTTTATCTGCATAATCGTTCAGCTCCTGCTCCCTTCTAAGAACAACTTGTTTGTTTTGCTCTTCTTTTAACCATATTGCTCCTTTAGGCCTTCTGATCACAGGGGGAAAGGAATCCATCCCAAGAGGCCAACTTTGACAAGTGGGCAGGGCAACCTACCTGCCAATCACCTGACATCATTGTGGCACCAGGTGGACACACAGCAGATAGAAACAGGCTACACACCCCCTGTGACCTGATTGTTTGCTTCTCCATGCAGCCGCTGCTGGGCCTTTATTCTGATCCAGCAAAACTGTTCACATTCCCCGGTTAACACCAGTCCTCATGGATGCATAGCCTGATGCAGCCTTCAACCTGGTTCCCTCCAGATGTTTTGTACAACAATACCCATCAGCCCATGTCAGTGTAGACAAGAGCTGTTTGGCAGTGGAGCAGACTCCCTGGGAATCTGGTAGACTCTCCTTCACCAGAGGTTGTTACGCAGTGGTTGGATGCAGCTGGAGTCAGCAATAACTCACACGGCTCCAGCAAAGTTAACTCTTTATTCAAAAAAACAGACAGCTCAGGAGGCCAGGCCTAGCACAGCAACGCTTCCTGGTAGGATTTGCCGCTATGAGGTAGTTTCAAGGACTAAAAGTCCCCGTTTTCCCACAGCTCCCTAAGTCTCCTCCTCCTCTGGTTCCTGCCCAAGCAATCTGAGGCTCCATCATCTTGCCTGTCTTCACTCATCCCTCTTCATGTTCTGGGAGACCAGCGGGGAGGGGAGATGGTCACAGCAGGAAGAAGAGTCCTCCTGACTTCTGCAGCAGCCAGCCTCATCTCTGCCTCTTGCCCTCTCTCTTCGCCAGCCTCTGCTTCTGCTTCTGCCTCTGCTTCTGGATTGCTCTCTGCCTCAGCCTCTTCCTGATCACTAAACCCTGTTGCCTCTTCGGCTACCAACACCTCCTCTTCCCAATCTTTTCCCACTGACCACTCATCACCATCCCACCACCACTCCCTGGGCTCTGAGCCTTCTTCCCTTGGGAATTCCCCAGCTGGTGCCTCCCATCAGTCCTCCGCATCCCACCAGTCCATGACAGATGGCCATACGTCAAGGATTCTTTAGCTGTGATTCCTGCATTGCAGGGGGCTGGACAAGATGACCCTTGAGATCCCTTACAAGTCTATGATTCTATGAAGGATGGGCATTGCAGTCCAAAATCTAAATCCTTCAAAGACAGAGGTCCTCTAGCTGGGCCAGGATGATATGGGGATGAAGAACTAAATCCCTTCTCTTGTGGGAGCCCAATTAGTGCCATTGCCTTCCGTTAAGAGTTTGGGTGTAATCCTTGACGCCTCCCTTTCCATGGAGGCACAGGATACTGCAACAGCCAAGGCGACATTTTTCCACCTTCGCCGCATCAAGCAGTTGATCCCTTACCTTTCCCGCCCCGACCTGGCCACAGTGATCCATGCAACAGTCACCTCCAGGCTTGACTACTGTAATTCGCTCTACATGGGGCTGCCCTTGAAGCTGACCCAGAAACTCCAGCGGGTGCAGAGGCTCCTCACGGGGTCTCTGCCATGGGAGCATATTCACCCAGTGCTTTTCAAACTGCACTGGCTCCCGGTAGAGTACAGGGTCAGATTTAAGGTGATGGTTTTGACCTTTAAAGCCCTTCACAGCCTAGGACCCTCGTACCTTTGAGACCACCTCTCCTGGTATGCCCCATGGAGGACCTTAAGGTCCATAAATAGCAACACCCTAGAGGTCCTGGGCCCTAAGAAAGTCAGATTAGCCTCAACCAGAGCCAGGGCCTTTTCAACACTGGCCCCGGCCTGGTGGAACGCTCTGCCTCATGAGACCAGGGCCCCGCGGGATCTGATTTCTTTCCGCAGGGCCCGTAAGACAGAGTTGTTCCACCTGGCCTTTGGCTTGGAATCAATTTGATCCATTCCCCCTCTTTCTTTTTTCCTTTCTCCTCCTGTGATGAGGCTGCATTTTAATGTTTTAATGTTGTATTTTAATCCTGTTTTTTAAGTTGTATTTCAATCAACTTGTTTTTATTATTGGTTGTTAGCCGCCCTGAGCCCGGTCTTGGCTGAGGAGGGCGGGGTATAAATAAAATTTATAATTATTATTATTATTAAAACATCTGGAGGGCACCTGGTTGGTGGTGGCTGATCTGGTTCATTCCAGGTGTTGGGAAAAGTGCCTTAGAATCAATATTCCTGACCTCTCTTGCTTGCGAAGAACTCCACCATGTGGTCAGCCTCCTCTTGCACACAGAACTCCATGCTTCTTCTTCCAAGGCCCAGCGATCGGAGCACAGATATCCCAAAACGCCGCTGCTCCTTCCAGGTGTGGCCACTTGAAAACAGGATACCTAAGGGCAGCAAGATATTCTTGTTCAGAAATGAACTTTGCAAGCCAACCATCTGTATAAAACATGGCCAAGAGACAGCCACTCGACTGCTGTGCTTTATTCCAATGCACCATCCGCAGCCTCTCTGCTGCCACCTGCTGGAGTTCCCTCTTCCAACGCACCCCCAGCTCTGAAATTCTAAGTCTACGAGAACCCTGCTCATTGGTTGCACCCCTGAACTGACTGTGAGTAAGGCCTAAGGGCACAAACTTCCTTTGGAATAGGTGGATATTGGGAGAAGGTGGGACATTGCATCTGCAGCGGCACAACCCGACACCTTCATCTGCCCCAGCTGCAACAAAACATGTTTCTCCCACATCGGTCTCTACAGCCACAGCAGGCGCTGCAACCTTACAACAGCTTGACAAGGCGCACTCCTCCATTGTCTCTTGAGATAGACAGATGCCATAACTGCTCCCTGTAAGTTTACTAATATGCCAGTTTTCTGCAACAAGCTGTGTCAAAAGTGGCTTGCAGCAAACATTCAAAACACCGAAATACAAATATATGAAATACAGAGCATGTCAGTAAATTCAAAAATGACAAAAGCCAACAATTTAACAAACACAGAAGAAATTCAATTTAAAAAACAACAACAACCAAGGTTTAAGCACATAAATACAAAGCGAAACAAAGGTTAACTAACAATAAAGTTTCTGATTCTCATGTAGTATATTGTAAGTGGACCCACTATTGCTATTGAATGAACACCATTACTTGCACATATTTTCTTTAGGAATTATTATTATTATTATTATTATTATTATTATTATTATTATTATTTTATTTGTACCCCTCTCATCTGGCTGGGTTTCCTGAGCCTCTCTGGACAGCCTCCAGCATGTATAAAAATGTAATAAAATGTCAAACATTAAAAAAACTTCCTGATACAGGGCTGCCTTCAGATGTCCTCTAAAAGTTGTGCAGTTCTTTATCTCCTTGACATCTGATGGGTGGACATTCCACAGAGAACTGTGTATCATGGGAAGACTGCTACCCAGATATCCCAATGGGAGTCCCAGGTTTCCAGAACATAATAGAAGTAGAATAATTTCTTAGACCAGTAGTTCCCAAAGTTGGAATACTAAGAGGCTAGAGGGCGGCAGCTGTCCACTGGAGGTGTAAATGACTACCAGACTTTGAGAAGCTGGCATCACTGGATCAATTTCATTGAATCAATTAAACTAGTTTTAATTGAATTTTATTGTGTTCATATCTTTCTTATTGGGTTGTGGAAAGCACTGTTCTGAGGCTCCAATACTTTGGCCACCTCAGGAGAAGAGAAGACTCCCTGGAAAAGACCCTGATGTTGGGAAAGATGGAGGGCACAAGGAGAAGGGGACGGCAGAGGACGAGATGGTGGGACAGTGTTCTCGAAGCTACCAGCGTGAGTTTGACCAAACTGCAGGAGGCAGTGGAAGACAGGAGTGCCTGGCGTGCTCTGGTCCATGGGGTCACAAAGAGTCGGACACGACTAAACGACTAAACAACAACAAAACAACATTGAGGTGGGGGCAGTGGGAATGATTTTATGGGTTACACTTACCCTTTGCTTTCATTGTGTCTCTGACAAAGGGAGTTACTACACGACATGAGGTTTCTTCCGAGTAGTTGCTGAGCACTTGCTTCACCAAACGAAAGCCATTCACAACAATCATCGGCTTGTGCCCAACCCAGATGGTGAAGACCTTCCCGTAAACCTTGGACAACTGTGTCGTTTTAAAAATAAAAAGGCATATATGAGAACAAGAGAGGCATTCGTGGTGAGTTCCGGCACTTCTTTTTGTAGAAAAATAGCACCGGGGACACTAGTCGTCTATATCATTTATATGTAAAGGTAAAGGGACCCTTGACCATTAGGTCCAGTCGTGGCCGACTCTGGGGTTGCGACACTCATCTCGCTTTATTGGCTGAGGGAGCCGGCGTACAGCTTCCGGGTCATGTGGCCAGCATGACTAAGCCGCTTCTGGCGAACCAGAGCAGCGCACGGAAACACCGTTTACCTTCCTGCCGGAGCGGTACCTATTTATCTACTTGCACTTTGATGTGCTTTCAAACTGCTAGGTTGGCAGGAGCAGGGACCAAACAACGGGAGCTCACCCCATCACAGGGATTCGAACTGCCAACCTTCTGATCGGCAAGTCCAAGGATCGGTGGTTTAACCCACAGCACCACTCGCGTCCCATCTATTTATATGTACTGTCCACCAAAATGTGATTCATCATTTCTCCCCTATTCTGTTGTATTGTTTTCTACACTATGTGCAAAATTCAGTATTTTAAACAATAAAATTAAAAAGCATAACTGTATGAGCATAATTAGTGCAGGCAATTGGGTTCAAATAAACATAGCCAACCACCTGCAATGAGTCCCTTCCAGTTGTGCACAGCTGAAAACCTTCTCTGCAACATGACCCAACTAACCCCACACTTTAGAAAAGTCCATGACTGGTGTGATTTGAGAATCAGGAGCAGTTAAAGCAACAAACTGGGTTTGCAGCATGCTACATTGCATTGCAGGACGTGGTAGGCTCTGTGGTCTAAACCACAGAGCCTAGGACCTGCCGATCAGAAGGTCGGTGGTTCGAATCCCCGCGACGGGGTGAGCTCCTGTTGTTTGGTCCCAGCTCCTGCCCACCTAGCAGTTCGAAAGCACGTCAAAGTGCAAGTAGATAAGTAGGTACCTCTCTGGTCGTGTAGCACCCTGCTTGTGGTTAACGCTTAGCTGGAATGAAATATTCAACGCAGCAATAGAGAAATTAAAATAATAATTTATTTGTCAGACAAATAAATATGAGGCACAGTGGTATATGGTTACCAAGCTCTGGCCTGGCCTCCTGCCATTCTGGCCAGCACTTATATTTCCTTAATCCAGCCCCCTTGCTCCTCCTGTGGCTGCCTCTGTTCAATCAGCCTGGTTGAAATTCCTATTGGCTGTTTGCTAGAACCAATCACAAAAGATACACCCATTTCCTTCTGTCCTTTTATGGGAATCAAAAAGCTATATATTCTTCTATCTATAAATGACAAATAAGTAGTAATATATCTTACATGTGTCTCAACAAGGAATCTTAATTACCAGCTCACCTCTTGCCCTCCTTGCCCTATTGCCTTCCAAAACAGATGGTTAATCTTGAATTTTTATCTTAAACATATGTCAAGGATTTTGAGTTCACATCAACATTGAGAGATCTCCTTCATTTGAAGGTTTCTAAACAAAAGGCCTGACAACGATATATCAGGAGTGCTCGATGGCGTCTCCTGTCTGGCAGGAGGCTGGGCTGGTGGCTGACTTAATTTCAGGATAGTTACAACTCTTACAACTATATGAAATAAGAATCTAGCATTTCTTAAATCCTTTGCATAATTATATTTAAGCTAATATATTTAATACATAAATAACCTTTTAAAAGGAAAAGAAATCTTAAAAGGATCTTAGTTTAAGAAAGAAACAGCTTTAGAAAAGACTTCCCAAAAATGCTCTCTTTCTGCCAGCCAGACCAGTTGCTTTTCAATTTGCTCTTGGCCTTTTTAACCTTAGGAAGAAGATATGGCTCATTTTACTATTTATCAACCCTTAATTTGTAGGGTCAGTGTAACCTTGGCTCTCAGCCTGTAATTCCCTTTTTACGACTTTGAGAATTGTTTTCTGCTATAAATCAGGGGGCCCCCTTGTCTAGGAGAAAAACATTTTGCCAAGGTTCTTAGGCAGCTGCTCTTCTGCCTGGCATAAAACATTTGAAAATCTTTAAGCTCATTTTAAAATACAAGCCCTGATTAAACATATAAGCTTTAATAAAAATGCAGGCTTATGATTAGATGCCTCAGTCGGAAGATAAACGGCGTTTCCGTGTGCTGCTCTGGTTTGCCAGAAGTGGCTTAGTCATGCTGGCCACATGACTCAGAAGCTGTACGCCCGTTCTCTTGGCCAATAAAGCGAGATGAGCGCAGTACCTTTACCTTTACATTGCTCTGCATGATTCACCTTGATGACATGTGCTCAGGACCAACTCCATGGAATTGCACAGCCAAATTGCAACAAAGGGTAATTACATCTTTGTTGCAATGTCATCCAGTTCTTTCCTCTTTCCCAACATTTCCTCTTTTACAACATTTCCAAACTCCTGGGATAAGCTGATAGTTTTTATTTTATTTTATTTTATTATTTTCTATAACACCCTTTATCTGAGGATCACAGAGCACTTTACAATATGAAAACATAAAAACACATAACATAGCAAACAAAAACAATACCCCTCCCCTCTTTTAAAGGTTATTTAATTATCCCACTCCAGGTTGTTTACCGTAATTATCCAAAGGGTGGGGGTATTGTCTAACCCACCTGAGAGTAAATGACCCATTAACAGGGTTGTCCGGAAGCATCCCATCAGACATTTTTAAAAGCCATTTTAAAGTGTTGAGCTTTACACACACACAAAAGGAGACATATATTGAGCAATACAGAAATGGAGGTCGACGCACAAGACAAAGGACAGATTGTGGAGGATTCTGCAGCCCAAGGATTCCTTTGTTGTCCACATTTGATCATTATTTAGCTGTAAATCCATGTCCCCTCATTTGAATTTGGCTGAGTCCACATCCACTTGTATCTGGTGGCAGGGAGTAAGTGGGGGAAACCAGAATATGGCAAGGCTACCTCTTATTCTGAATTGAACTCTGCTTGATTACACCGAACTTCGCATTGTAGGAGGTTGGTTTCCAACTCAACTGCTCTATGATTCTCTGTGACCACCCAGTCAAACTGCCAATTGTTGGGTAAACATCTTCTCTACTTCATTACTAACTTATTTAGTGCATGTACTAGTGCAGCAGATCCCACCGCTACCACCAAAATGTAGTTGATCTCACTGCTGTATACCAATATGTAGTGGATCCCTCCCATGTACACACTCCATAATATGTATTTTTCAACCACCACAGGTTGTGTTTTGGTTCTTCTGTGAGGGAAAAAACTGGGAGACTCAGGCAGAAGTTGAACAAGCAATAAAGATTAATTTAACAGAATGATGTGAATAAAAAAAGGATGTATCGGGAGATAATGCCTTTTCAGGAAACAGTTAACCTATTATTAATTATACTAAATCTAATGGATGTTACAGGCTTCTAATCAAGCACAGCTTCTGTTAAACTTCAGTTGTTTATGTTCCGTTATTACGCTTCAGGCAGATGTCAAAAGTTTCTAGACTAGATGGCAAATGCTCAGCTTATTTCCAGTTACTTCACTTCAGTTCCTTAACACAGTTGCTTCATAGGGTTTTATAGCTTAACACTTTGGCTCCTTAACCATATAATTAGGAAATCTTTATTGAGAGTTCACCACATGAAGCATTAGTGATCAAACAACTCAGAAAGAAAGGAAAGTGGCTCACATATGTTGATTTATAAAGGACCATGATGGAAAATGGAAAATAAGAGATTATGATGAGATTAAAGATCATTTTCAGAGTTGGCTGCATTATTGACAATTATATGAAACATATAAGGAAGACAGCAAGAAAGGATTCAATTATACAAGGTCTAGGTTTCAAATGAATGTGATTGAAGGGAAAGTTAATCTAATGAAGGCTGCACACAGCATACTGTTAGAATGGGAGATGAAAGATGAAGAGGTAAAATCAGACATGATCAAATGGGCACAAGATATAGATCATAACATCATGATGGAAGATTGCGAAAGGTTATGGAAAATTGATTTAAAATTTACAGATTGTTCTTTGTTGAAAGAAAATTATATGAAGATGATGTATAGATGGTATATGACACCAGTGCAGCTAGGAAAAATGTATAAAACTAGCTCAAATATGTGTTGGAAGTGTAAGGAAAAGGAGGGGACATTTTACCATACGTGGTGGGATTGTAATAAATTAAAAAATTAGAAACTGAAACAGACAGATTGACCCATTCCCTACTATTTATTTGGAGGAGGGTGGGCAGAATTATAATATGCATTGGAACATGAGTTGGAGTGGACAAGGATGCATATGCCAGGCCACAGGAGCCAACTCCTAAGGGTACAGGTCCCTTCAGCCTCCCCAATAAAATATTTGAGGGGGCCAGGTTCCCCCCCCCCAAAGTTGGCGGACACTGCCATTTAAATGATGTGCGTCTTGTGATTGATTATGCGGGACATGGCTTACCTGGGCCCCCTCAATGTTTTACTCAAGTTGGCACCCCTGTGTCAGGCAGAGTCGAGAGGGGGAGAGAGAGAGGAGGGGAGGTATTGGAAGGCACAGCAATAAGCAGTTTGCCTTGTGCCCCAGAAGTCAGCCTGTGGCCTTCAGGGGTGGTGAAGGACCCCACCTCACATGCCACCAGTAGCCTTCAGGAAACTGGGTCGTTGTCTGGAGCAACAAATAGAGGCCCTTCCTCTGTGACCCAGATGCTGGGAGGTCCTGCTGCTACACCCTCATATTAGGAAGCAACCCTTAATATGCAAAAAATGATACCTTGGAGAGTGTGTCTTGATGCCATCCAGAGCCAAAGCACCACAGGGTCCCCAGGAGAGGTAGCGGAAGCGGTCCAGGTGGGAAGTGGTGCCTTGCCCACTGTAGCTTCAAGAACTGCAAACTCAGGAGAGACACCGCCAGAACTGCAAGGCAGCTGCTGATCTCCATTGCCACCTTAGGTTTAAGCCTCAGCTCTGCTCTGGGATGTCTGAGGCAGGTTGGGTTGCTTTTCATATTCTTCCTACAAAGAAGGCGTTACAGCTTTGCCTCCAGCATTTGTTTATTTGTCAGTAGTGACAATTACCAAACCTCAAAGGTGTTTCAGACTAGGACTTCAAGTGCCGATACATCAAGTACCTTGCAGGAACATTCCAGGAACAGGTCCAAGCGCTGATGATGAAAAGGAGGACAGAAACATTACTGAATAATGACAAAGCAGATATAATACTTTTATAGCAAACGCATCAGACGAAAGAGATGGTTAATGAACTCAAACTGAGAGGTATAAATAATTATGAGAACGCATATGGTATGTCAAAAATCCAGAGGGGTAGCAACTACAGTGGAACCTCGAGTTGCGGGTGTAATCTCTCTCTCTCTCTTTTTTTTAAATAGATTTTTATTAAAATTTTAAAGGTTACATGAGTAATAAAAAAAAACAACAGAAAAACACCCAATTAAAGCAAAAGAGAAAGCAAAACAATACATAAAAACAAGTCACATCAAAGAAAAAAGATAAAAAAGGAAAACAGACAAAAAAGAAAAAAAATGCATACAATCAGAAAAAAGGAACAAATCAAACCTTTACATAACTTTCTTTCTTTAGCTTATTTCCTTGACCTCCTCACACCTCCCCTCTTTGTATTCTGGTTCAGTTAGATATTTCAGCAAATCCTTCATCTTTGTTTTTATCCTAATAATTTATCTTAATATACTGTAATTTAACATTCTCATCTTTCACCAATTAATCATCCATTTTTACTTTGTTTAATCTTATTTCTCATTAAAACTAATATATTTGAACTTAATCTCTTAAGACATTTCCCCAAGGGTCATAAAAATTTCATTCCACGATTTTTCCATCTCTCATTAATTTTTTTTTAAAATCTCCATATATACACTTTAAATTCCCAATTTTCTTCCACCGTCTCCCCTCCCCAGTCTCAGCCCCTGCCGTCAGTTCCATCAACCTCCCAGCGTCCATCAACCTGGAGATCTTATATCCGAGGCTCTTAACTCTTCTTCACTTCCCTTCTGCCGATCTTCTTGATAATCTTTGGTGCTAAAAAGCAGATCTCGGGGGAGCTCCAACCCAACGATGCTTATATTCCTTCTTGACAGGTCTGCCAGATTTCCATAGTTAAAGCCAGGGCCCATAAAATATTCCAAATCTTGTTTCACAATTCTTCCAAGTCCAAAGGCCCCAAAAGCTCCAGTCTCCTCCTGGCTCAAATTCATATTCCAAAAGTCATTTGCTCCCTGCATAAGGGGATCTCTCCACCTTTCCTTTTCCAGATCAGGCCAGGCACCCATCTTCAAAAACTGGCTTCCCCTAATTACAGTCATATAAGGCCTTAAGTTGTAATCCTCCATTTGCCTCTTTAGGGTTAAGGCTCCCCCTTGTTTTGCCTTGTACTCAACAACAGCAACTTTCTCCTCCTCTAATTCATCAATTTGTTCAGTTAAGAGAGATTCTTGTGCCGGGTTCTTGTCGACTTCTATGCTGATGCCCACTTTTGTTCCCAAAATATCAATATTAGTAGCCATGACATCTATCTGTTTATGCAGCTTTCCCAACAGATAGATTGTCCTATTCAGTACAGACGCTACTTCTTCCTTTGTCGACATTCTTAAGATGTTCAAGGTCAGAACTAGTTTCTCACAGTCTTTATCTTAAGACCAATTTCCCAGCTGCACTTTTGTAACAATGTCCCAAAACTCCCTCTAGAGGAAGATAGTCTCCATTTGTATCAATCTTTTCCAGCACAATTCCAAAAGTAAATTAGTAACAGTTTCCAGTTACCTTTTCTTCTTTTTAAGTGCAGAAGCGGACAATAGAAACAATGTCTTTCTTTTAAAGCTAGCTGTCAAATTTGTCCTGTTTACCGTCAATGGACTTTTTGCAAACCGTTCCCAGGTTCAGAGACGTGATGCTTCGATTTTTAATTTTTCACCTTCTCCTGCAAGTTCACTTGGTCAAAATTAATAGTTTCAATCAGTGGAGTTTTAATCCTTTACGTAAGACTTTCCAAAACCTTAGTTAACAACTACTTTGCTTCAGTCTATTTACAGAAAGGGAAGGTGGACTTCCTGTTTGAACCTTCCCCGTTCAGTGCCAAATTAAATTATTTAAAAGCTCAATTTCCCGTTCTACTCACGGGTTGTTGTTTAAAATCCAATTGTCCACAGGAAAAAAGTCAGCGCTCTCCGACAGCAGCAATGCGGCTTCGCTCCGTGAAATAAGCGGTCGATTCAAAGCACCGCGCCTCTCACCCCACGTCGCTCCGGATTCCCGATACCGGGTCTCCCCACGAGTAGGGGAGGCACAGAAGGTGCCAGCTGAATCCCAGGTTCACAGACTTCTTCCATCTGTGATTTCTAAGGGTCTCCGCCTTCGCCGTGGTGGTCAGACCCTGTTTTTCACTGAGCCGGTTCCTCCCGATCGGAGGAGCTCCGCCATTGCCGGAGGCGCTAACCTGGAAGTCTCGAGTTGCGGGTGTCATCTCTCCCGGAGGCACGTCCGCAACTTGAAGTGTTCTTGAAGTGAACTTACCTGCAAATGTTGAGCTGGCATGGATAGCGCGAAGGGGGATGCGCTGGAACGAATTCAAGCCAGCCGTGATGGTGATAGCAGCCTCTGAGGGCCCACCTGATGCTCTGGTTATCCAGCTGGGGGAGAACGACCTAGCGTACCACAAAGCTATAGACTTGAGATGGGACATTTTTGATGATTTTGCTGATCTGATGGCGGCTTATCCAAACATTACCATCTTGTGGTCCTCGTTGCTCGAGAGGAGGACATGGAGGGATAGTTTGAGCCCGGTTGGAATCAATAAAGCAAGAAAGGTCTTGGAGTGGGCTGTGATACGTAGAGTGGCGGCTCTGGGTGGGTGCGTCATAGGCCACCCAGGCATCCAGTACAGCAACGAAGCCCTCTACAGATTGGATGGCGTGCATCTGTCAGATGCTGGAAATGATATCTGGTTGGGGGATATCATAGCAGGGATTACGAGTTGGTTACAGGTTTGAAGGCACTGGCGGCAAGCTTTACTCGACTGGCAGTCAGGCATTGGCAGGGGTAATTGTTTTGCAAATGAAGGGGGAAGGAAGTGCCATCACCTTCCCCCAATGAAAAGGGTAGTCCGGTAGAGGACTCCGGGGGGCGTGGCCTTGTCCGAAACCTAGGGAGGTAAGGGCCTCCGGCACGCCCCCGAGCGGTGACACCCGTGGGATCCTAGTTGGCGTACTTCAACAGGACTCCCACGGCTTGTGGATAACCCTTCCCAGTCTCCATGCCGGGTAGTCGATAGGAGCCAATGCCTAAGGCCAATACCTTTCAATTCCTGTAATCAATAAAGTTGTGGCCTTTTATGCCCATTAACCTTAAATAATGTGTCCGGTGTCTTCATTTCACATGGGGGGAGGGGATTTGCCATGCAACACATATGGTATGTCAAAATCCAGAGGGATAGCAACTACAGTGGAACCTCGAGTTGGGGGTGTAATCTCTCCCGGAGGCACGTCCGCAACTTGAAGTATTCGCATCCAGAAGTGCCGTGTCTGCGCATGCGCGTGGTGCAATTTAGCGCTTCTGCGCAAGCGGTGAAACCCAGAAGTAACCATTCTGGTACTTCTGGGTTGCCGTGGGACACAACTTGAAAAGACATTACCTGAAGTCGACACAACATGAGGTATGACTGTATAATTTCAAAGAGATGTGGATTTAGATTATTAAAGATAATAATATAAATAAATAAATAAATAAATAAATAAATACCCCACCCATCTGGCTGGGCTTCCCCAGCCACTCTGGGCGGCTTCCCAAAAAATATTAAAATACTGTAATACATCAAGCATTAAAAGGTTCCCTAAACAGGGCTGCCTTCAAATGTCTTCTAAAAGTCTGGTAGTTGTTGTTCTCTTTGACATCTGGTGGGAGGAGGTTCCACAGGGAGGGCGCCACTACCGAGAAGGCCCTCTGCCTGGTTCAATATTACACAATGATGATAATGATAATGATAATGATAATGATGATGATGATTTATACCCCATCCATCTGGCTGGGTTTCGCCAGAAAAACAACTTTACATTATAAAAATAAGGTGGGTTCTAAAAATATATGCATCTCACATATCAAAAACTAGGGTAAAGAGGTGGGAGGGAGTTCTACAACTTAGGGACTGCTACAAATAATGCCTTTCCTGGGCTGCCACCACCCCAAGCTTCTGAGGGCAGTGGAACAACCCATTTTTGTGGTTAGTAAACCCAGTTTTGTACTTTGTATACACCAGGTGGCAGCTTGCCTTCTTCAATATTCATCGAGTAAATTATTTGCTCCTTCTTGCTACTCCTGCTATTTTCAAAAGGACTATTTCCAGAAGGAAATAGAAAATTGTGAAGAAGATTTTATGTGTAGGCTAGTACAGGACACCTGTGGTGACCTCATTACGGCCAGCTTGATCAGTTTTTTAGTTTCTTATCTGATCCATAGGCATAGCTGTCAACTTACAGATTTGAAAATAAGGGACCAGCAGCCTCGAAAATAAGGGATCAGCAACCAAAATAAGGGATCAACAATTACTTTGATAAAATACATATTTTGTTGCGTGCAAATGGCTTTAGATACCTATGAGGTCCATAAATTATCATATAGCATATATTCAACACAAAAAACAGCAACAATTTGTTGTTGACAAAGGACAGCTGGATATAGAAAGGGCCCCATTAACTTCAGTAGCTTATTTAAGGGACATCATCAATAAGGGACAGCAGTGGGACATGGCGCTGGGATAAGGGACTGTCCCGCCAAATAAGGGACGCTTGACAGCTATGTCCATAGGAGCAGGTCAGGTCATCCGTAACATCAACAGCTTTTCCATCAACAGGAAATAAACGAGTTTAAAAACCACAGTGGCTATGCGTTCATTTCCTGTTTATAGTTTATAGTGTGCCTGCAACCCTTAGACCTGTAACATCGGGGCCCAGTACGGGCCATATGTTCTCCTGCAATGATTTTGCAAATTTTTTTGCAGATAAAATCGCTCAGATTCGGGAAGAAGTAGACTCCACCGTGGGAGCAGGGCCGGGGCGGGAGAGTGCTAGAGTCCTGTCTGGTCAAGTTGTGTGGGATCAATTCCAATCTGTTACCTCCGAGGATGTGGACAGGCTGCTTGGACGAGTGAAGCCAACCACCTGTCTCCTGGATCCTTGCCCATCCTGGCTTATAAAAGCTAGCCGGGAAGGACTGGGCGATGGGCTTCGTGGGGTGGTGAATGCTTCCCTCCGTGAGGGAGCCTTCCCAGACCCGCTGAAAGAGGCGGTTATTAAACCGCTTCTTAAAAAACCATCTTTAGATGCGGCCACGATGGCCAATTATCGCCCAGTCTCAAACCTTCCATTCTTGGGCAAGGTGATTGAGCGAGTGGTTGCTGAACAACTCCAGGCACGCCTGGAAGAAGCGGACCATTTGGATCCCTTCCAGTCGGGATTCAGGCCTCATCATGGGACTGAAACTGCCTTGGTCGCACTGGTTGATGATCTCCGGCGGGCTAGGGACAAAGGTGAGAGCTGTTTCCTAGTTCTGCTGGATCTCTCAGCGGTGTTTGATACCATCGACCATAACATCCTTCTGGACCGTCTTGAGGGGCTGGGAGCTGGGGGCACTGTTATACAGTGGTTCCGCTCCTTCCTCCTGGGCCGTGTTCAGAAAGTGGTGGTGGGGGATGAGTGTTCAGACCCCTGGGCTCTCACTTGTGGGGTGCCTCAGGGTTCTGTCCTCTCCCCCATGCTTTTCAACATTTACATGCAGCCACTGGGAGAGATCATCAGGAGGTTTGGGCTGGGTGTTCATCAGTATGCAGATGATACCCAGCTCTACCTCTCTTTTAAATCAGAACCAGTGAAGGCGGTGAAGGTCCTATGTGAGTGTCTGGAAGCGGTTGGAGGATGGATGGCGGCTAACAGATTGAGGTTGAATCCTGACAAGACAGAAGTACTGTTTTTGGGGGACAGGAGGCGGGCAGGTGTGGAGGATTCCCTGGTCCTGAATGGGGTAACTGTGCCCCTGAAGGACCAGGTGCGCAGCCTGGGAGTCATTTTGGACTCACAGCTGTCCATGGAGGCACAGGTCAAATCTGTATCCAGGGCAGCTGTTTACCAGCTCCATCTGGTACGTAGGCTGAGACCCTATCTGCCTGCAGACTGTCTCGCAAGAGTGGTGCATGCTCTGGTTATCTCCCGCTTGGACTACTGCAATGCGCTCTACGTGGGGCTACCTTTGAAGGTGACCCGGAAACTACAACTAATCCAGAATGCGGCAGCTAGACTGGTGACTGGGAGCGGCCGCCGAGACCATATAACACCGGTCTTGAAAGACCTACATTGGCTCCCAGTACGTTTCCGAGCACAATTCAAAGTGTTGGTGCTGACCTTTAAAGCCCTAAATGGCCTCGGTCCAGTATACCTGAAGGAGCGTCTCCTCCCCCATCGTTCTGCCCGGACACTGAGGTCCAGCTCCGAGGGCCTTCTGGCGGTTCCCTCACTGCGAGAGGTCAAGTTACAGGGAACCAGGCAGAGGGCCTTCTCGGTAGTGGCGCCCACCCTGTGGAATGCCCTCCCATCAGATGTCAAAGCAATAAACAACTACCTGACATTCAGAAGACATCTGAAGGCAGCCCTGTTCAGGGAAGTTTTTAATATGTGACATTTTAGTGTATTTTTCATCCTTGTTGGAAGCCGCCCAGAGTGGCTGGGGAAACCCAGCCAGATGGGCGGGGTACAAATAATAAATTATTATTATTATTATTATTATTATTATTATTATTATTATTAGAATCTTGTAGCGCTCACAGAGACTGGGGTGGCATATAACAGCTCATCCTTTATCAAATAATACACTCACAGCTCAGAACATAGATCTGACCAAATAGTTTATTCAGCTAATCCCTTGCCGTCTCTGAAACACACAGGAGAACTGCAAGAAATTGGTCCCGGATATTTGTGCACAAGCAATGAATGAGGAACAATGAATATTTGCTAGGCTGGTGGTAACTCAATAATAATAATAATAATAATAATAATAATAATAATAATAATAATTTATTAATACCCTGCCCATCTGGCTGAGTGACCCCAGCCACTCTGGGCAGCTCCCAATCAAGTATTAAAAACAATACAGCATTAAATATTAAAAACTTCCCTGAATAGGGCTGCCTTCAGATGTCTTTTAAAGATAGGATAGCTACTTATTTCCTTCACATCTGAAGGGAGGGCGTTCCTTACTTCTCACAATGAGGGAACCGCCAGAAGGTCCTCTGAGGCATCTAATCATAAGCCTGCATTTTTATTAAAGCTTATATGTTTAATCAGGGCTTGTATTTTAAAAATGAGTTCAAATTCATAAATGTTTTATGCCAGGCAGAAGACCAGCTGCCTAAGAACCTTGGCAGAATGTTTTTCTCCTAGACAAAGGGGCCCCCCTGATTTATAGCAGAAAACAATTCTCAAAGTCGTAAAAAGGGAATTACAGGCTGACAGCCAAGGTTACACTGACCCTACAAATTAAGGGTGGATAAATAGTAAAATGAGCCATATCTTCTTCCTAAGGTTAAGAAGGTCAAGAGCAGTGAAAAAGCAACTGGTCTGGCTGGCAGAAACAGAACATTTTTGGGAAGTCTTTTCTAAAGCTGTTTCTTTCTTAAACTAAGATCCTTTTAAGATTTCTTTTCCTTTTAAAAGGTTATTTATGTATTAAATATATTAGCTTAAATATAATTATGCAAAGGATTTAAGAAATGCTAGATTCTTATTTCATATAGTTGTAAGAGTTGTAACTATCCTGAAATTAAGTCAGCCACCAGCCCAACCTCCTGTCAGACAGGAGACGCCATCAAGCACTCCTGATATATGGTTGTCAGGCCTTTTGTTTAGAAACCTTCAGATGAAGGAGATCTCTCAATGTTGATGTGAACTCAAAATCCTTGACATATGTTTAAGATAAAAATTCAAGATTAATCATCTGTTTTGGAAGGCAATAGGGCAAGGAGGGCAAGAGGTGAGCTGGTAATTAAGATTCCTTGTTGAGACACATGTAAGATATATTACTACTTATTTGTCATTTATAGATAGAAGAATATATAGCTTTTTGATTCCCATAAAAGGGCAAAAGGAAATGGGTGTCTTTTTTGTGATTGGTTCTAGCAAACAGCCAATAGGAATTTCAACCAGGCTGATTGGACAGAGGCAGCCACAGGAGGAGCAAGGGGGCTGGATTAAGGAAATATAAGTGCTGGCCAGAATGGCAAGAGGCCAGGCCAGAGCTTGGTAACCATATACCACTGTGCCTCATATTTATTTGTCTGACAAATAAATTATTATTTTAATTTCTCTATTGCTGCGTTGAATATTTCATTCCAGCTAAGCGTTAACCACAAGCAGGGTGCTACACCTCGGCGCTGGTTCTCAGTGTCCGGGCTGAACGATGGGGGTGGAGACGCTCCTTCAGGTATACAGGACCGAGGCCATTTAGGGCTTTAAAGGTCAGCACCAAGTCTAGCTGCCACATTCTGGATTAATTGCAGTTTCCAGGTCACCTTCAAAGGTAGCCCCACGTAGAGCGCGTTGCAGTAGTCCAAGCGGGAGATAACTAGAGCATGCACCACTCTGGTGAGACAGTCCGCAGGCAGATAGGGTCTTAGCCTGCGTACCAGGTGGAGCTGGTAGACAGCTGCCCTGGACACAGAATTAACCTGCACCTCCATGGACAGCTGTGAGTCCAAAATGACTCCCAGGCTGTGCACCTGGTCCTTCAGGGGCACAGTTACCCCATTCAGGACCAGGGAATCCCCCACACCCACCCACCCCCTGTCCCCAAAAAACAGTACTTCTGTCTTGTCAGGATTCAACCTCAATCTGTTAGCCTCCATCCACCCTCCAACCACCTCCAGTTCCTCTATTTGATTTTTTGTCACCGAAGTATGCTGCAGGATCCTGCCCTTGCTGGAAACCCACAGAGATGAAACAGATTGCTCGCCTCTTCTTCCCTTGGGCAAATGACTGTACTGTTGAAATGACAGCAAGATTGCACTGGCTTATTTATTATGAATAAAGGTTTGATGATGATGATAATAATCCAGAGAACAATAACAGGGGGAAAATACACTATGATTTATTTTTATGGTCCTAATGAAAGTCAGATGGAATTTTTTAATTAAGTGTTTAAGGAAATGGAGTATATTCAAAAGGGCTATATGATTATGGCAGGAGATTTCAATATGGTATTTGATAAACAAACCGGTAAGACAAATCCTACTCCAGAGGAAAGATGTAGTAACACTAGAGGATCAGCCAAAATTGTGAAAGGGAAAGATATGAAACATGTATGGAGAGAAATTTTCTTTCTTCTCACCAATGCATAAGACCTATTCCAGGATAGATTATATCTTCGTTTCAAAAAACTTAATATATAAAATAATGAATACGGAAATTGGAATAATATTGTAAAGGTAACCAACCACACACTGGTTAATACGGTATTAAAAATAAAGATTATAAGGAAGCCAGAAGATGGAGGTTAGATACAAAGATCGTCAATAATAGTCAAACAGTAAATAAAATAGGAAAGGAATTATTTGACATATGGGAGATTGATGAGAAGGGGCAAAGTACTCATGCAATAATATGGGATACAATGAAAGTGGTGATGAGGGAAATTGGTATTAGGGAATCCAGTAAATTGAAAAAACAACAACAACAAGCGGTGAAAAAGTTAGAGGAAGAAATTAGGACATTGGAAAATCAATATATTAATGATAAATATAAAAGAAGTTATGCACAATTACAAAAGGAAGGAGTTAGAAAATAAAGATAAGGAAAAAGTGCAGAGAGATTTGATTTTCTTGAAAAGAGAATTTTTTGAACAAAGTAATAAAAATTCCAAATTCCTGGCTACAGCTGTATAGTAAAAAAAAAAAAAGTAAAGAATTCAGTTAGCCTAATAATGATGTGATTTACTGCTGGTTCACCTTAGAGCAGGGGTTGGCAACTTGTGGCCCATGGGCCACAAGCAGCCCACGGGGGTTGTTTAAATGGCCCACGAGCCACCCCCGAACCAAGCGGCCTGCTCGGTGAGTCCCCGCGTGTTGCGCTAAACCGGTGCAGCATGGAGCGGGGACTTGCTTCTGCGGCGCCAGAAACTGCTTCTCCATAGATGCCGAAAATCGCATCTGCACAGATGCGATCCAACCCACGGAGTGATCTCCGCGGGAGTGAAGTGGCCCAGGCGAGGGAAACCTTCCCGACCGCAGCCTTAGACAGTATGTGGGAGGTTTCGCAACCACAGCCACAACCATTAGACCTATAATGCACAATAATCATGCAGGTTATGTTCATTGAGAAATCTAGGAAAGTTGAAAAACAAACGTCTTGCACACTCTGTCATGTAACAGCATTAAATTCTTCCAAGAATTTAAAGCTGGTTACTGAAAAATTGCACAAGAGATATATAAGAGAAATCTTTTTATATGCGATAGCTGCTGCCCAGTTACCAATTGCATCAAATTGGAAAGGGGAAAACAGTAAAGGAATGGTGGAATAAGTTACTAGACTATGCAGAAATGGCTCAATTGACAAATAGGTTAAGGGGAAATACAAAACAATCATTTACTCAAAAATGGGATATGTTCAAGAAATGCCTACAAAAATATAATAACAATATAACATCTATGGCAGCGTTTGAATGACCCTTGTATAAATTGAATATTAATAAATAAGGAAAAATGCTACGATGTGTTTTAAGAAAGTATTAGAAAATATATTAAGAGTAAGGTAATAAGTCTAAGTTCATTCAATATTGTAAAAGTACATTGGGAAATGACAGGAAGTCTATGTTAACATAGTTTACTTTATTTGATTCTACTTTGGTTTATTTTTGTTTAGTTAGAAAATGTAAGAAAAGAGCACATATAAGTATAAGTTTCAATTAATATTTAATGGTAAAAACATTTAAGGTTGTTATTATTATTATCATCATCATTATTACCCTTTACATGTAGATAAGATTGTGTATGAAATCCAGGGATTTCAATAATAATAATAAATTGACGAGAGAACAAGGGTGGACAATAAAGAATGGGAACAGGGTGGAGGGAATCAAATCAATGTTGAAATGGGAATCAAAGGAATGGCTTGTGCAACCTTGTCTTGCATCCCAGTATCATCCAAAACAGCCTTATCCAACCTGGTGCCCTCCATGTGTTTACAGAAAGTCCCACCAGCCCCAGCCAGAGGAGGAGCCAGTGGGAGTGAGACCCTCCAGCAGATCACCACCAGCCCCAGCCTCTAAAGTATGGGGATCTGGGACTTCCGCTTGAGGCGCCATGGAAGATGGCTGAAAATTCCATCGCTCCAGCTCCCACGGGGTACCTAGAGGCTGCGATGGGAGTAATCAGCCTCCCAAAATCTTCATGGGGGTATGGGAAGACACAGTCTCATCCGCGGATGCCCAACAAACCAGCACCAAATTTGGAAAGTTTTGTATTTGTTTATATAATATGGCTCTAAAATTATAAACTGTTTGGAAATAATAATACTATATAATTAAGGCTTTTGATCTTTGATTTGCTTGGAAGAGGATAAAAGATTCTCCAGGGAGTGGACATCAGACAGAAGCAGAATCTCATCAGACAGAAGCAGACAGTTTCCTAGAATCTATGTGGGAGCTGTGTCACAATTTTAATTTGGAAATCCGCCATTATGGAAGTCAAGACGGAGTTGCAGAACTACAAATAGTCATAGGAGGAGGTGAGCCTTTAATATGTCGTTATATTTGTATTTCCAGTTTGATTTGGTAAATCTCCGCTGGAAAGGCTAATGTTTGATGCAACCGGTCTGGGGAAATTAATGAGCAGACACTTAGACTTGATTTCATCGGAACTGAGTGAAGATGGTGGCTGCCAGCAGTGAAACACCAGCGTGTGAGGAGATGCTGCAAACTTATAGAGGGGAATCATAGACATAAAATCCACACAGAAACACATCATTGCTTGTTTCAAGTCGCTTGTGGGAACAACTCAGAGGCCGTGAAAAAACAAAGGTTAACAACAGGAAGAATTAGAGGAACCACCGGAAGTGGCCATGAAAAGCAGTAGAGATATGATATGATATGATCAGAACCCTCCAAACTTGAAGCATGGGAAGTCCTATTTATAATCTGGCAGAATATTCAGATTATTTGATATGTATATGTATAATTTGGAATATTTAATGTGATTGTATTGGATTGTTAAAGTGGAAAATTTAATAAAAAGGAATTATTATTATTATTATTTTTTAGGTATGGGGATCTGGAGGGTTGCCACTATCATTTTATTGTCTCAAACTACTCAGTAGAGCAGTGAAGAGAAAAAGGCTCATTTCAGACTACAAGTGGAACTATGTGAGTTGTGTGCTGCTGGCAATTGGCTGTTCCATACTTTGTCAAGCTGCCACCCTTCAGGGTCTTTAAACTACAACTCCCATCATCCCCAGCGGGCACATACACATCTCACCCCTATTGGCTGAGCCCAGTCCTCCAGTCTTCTAAGGCTGAGTCAGAGGGTTTTATTTCTTCAGATTCTATATATAGTTCGTTGGTAACTCAATCCATTTGATGCAATGCTTATCAGCATGCAGCGAAAAATCCCTGCCAGTTGCCAAGTGCTACCTCTCTCTTTGTGCCTATGTTAAGAAGCTACTTTCGCCCGGCACTCATTCAGAATGAAAAGCATGTTCTGTGTTACAGTCAAAGAAGAAATAGGAAGTGTAAGCCTGAGCAAGAATTGTTTGCTTGCTTGTTTGTGTGTTTATTAAATTTGCATACCACCCTATAACCACAGGTCTCAGGGCAGTTCAGAGGATAAATTATTATATCATTAATGAAATGTATATACCGCACTGACAATCACAGGGCAGTTTACAACATAAAAAAGCCTTACGCCGCATCATAAATCTGCTTTAAAAACTTTGGAAAGTTGATTTGAAGTTTAGGATTGTATATTGTTAAAAAAGAATTATATGAAGATGATGTACAGGCGGTATGTCACACCAACAAAATTGGCAAGAATGTATAAAACAGAACAAATTGTTGGAGGTGTAAAGAAGGGGAAGATACCTTTTACCATATGTGGTGGGAATGTATGAATATTCAAATTTTTGGGGAAATGATATATAATGAATTGAAAAAAAAAATGTTTAAAATGACATTTACTAAAAAAAACCCAGAAGCTTTTTTGATAGGAATTTTAGGACAACTGCCGAAAGAAAAACAGACATTATTTATGTATGCAACAACAGCAGCAAGAATTCTGATAGCACAGAACTGGAAGACTGGAGAAATACCATCAAAGGAACAAGGGCAAGAGAAGTTGATGAACTATGCAGAGTTGGCAAAGTTAACAGATAAACTACGTGAAAAAGACAATAGTGACTTTGAAAAAGAATGGGAACCTTTTACATCATATTTGCAGAAAAAAAAAATAGAGTCATTGGCAGGATTTAAATAAACATTTGCAATTTTATTTATGAAAAAACAAGAAACTAAATAGTATGATAATATAGAAGTATATATAAACAGCAGAATGTAATATGAGATGTAATAAACCAGGGATGGAAGTTGAGGGAAGTCAGCAGGGAAGAGGGAAATTGAAACTTGAATGTACCTGTAATGTAATGATTACAGATATTGTAAAAATGAAAAACCCAATAAAAATGAATTAAAAAACAAAACAAAACAAAACAAAAACTTAGTCTGCCTAGACACAAGCAATGTGTATTTGCTTTCTCTGGTAGAAGTATTGTTACATTAAGGACTTTGGGGTGCATAATTTTCTAAAATCTCAGCCACCATGAATTAAATCATCCCACCCGGCTCAGCCTTATGACTTCGAATGATCCCATCTTATGTTGACGCACAGGTAATCCAATGTGACCTGGTGTCTTTACTCCCGGCAGCAGCACACTTGAGGATAGCAGGTCACTGGAAGACTGCTGGATGAAAGGTTGGCTAGATAAACTGTGGGATGTGATGTTAGAGGAAAGAAGGGCCACCCAAAATTATGTGGTTTGAGGGATAGCTAAGAAAACTGAATTTGATGTAATATGGTGGTCCCTTTATATTATAGCTGAACAAAGATGGGCATTTATTACAATTTCCAATGAGTCATAGAATCATAGAATTGCAGAGCTGGAAGGAACCCCAAAGGTCATCCAAACCAACCATCTGTAATGCAAGAATTGCCACTAAAGCATCCATGACAGATGGCCTTCCAAACTCTCCTTAAAAAGGAGAGTGCACCACCTCCCAAAGGAGTCCATTCCACTGTTGTACAGCTCTTACTGTCAGAAAGTTCTTCCTGGTGTTTAGTCAGAAACTCATTTCTTGTAACTTGAATCCATTGGTACAGATTCTATCCTCCAGAGCAGGAGAAAACAAGCTTGCTCCATCTTCCGTGTAAGGTAAAAAGGTAAAGGTAAAGGACCGCTGGATGGTTAAGTCCAGTCAAAGGCGACTCTGGGGTTGCAGTGCTCATCTCGCTTTCAGGCTGAGGGAGCCGGCGTTTGTCCACAGACAATTTTATGGGTCATGTGGCCAGCATGACTAAACCGCTTTTGGTGCAATGGGACACCGTGATGGAAACCAGAACGCACGGAAATGCCGTTCACCTTCCCAGCACAGTGGTACCTATTTATCTGCTTACACTGGTGTGCTTTTGGGCTGCTAGGTTGGCAGAAGCTGGGACAGAGCAATGGGAGTTTAGCCCATTGCATGGATTTGAACCGTCGACCTTCCGATCAACATATTTGAAGATGGCTATCATATCTCCTCTCATTTTCCTCTTATCTAGGCTAAACATAACCAGCTCCCTCACCAGTCTTGGTTCCCAGACCATGGATCACCTTGGTCACCCTCCTCTGCACACATTCCATCTTGTTAACATCCTTCTTGAACTGTGGTGCCCAGAACTGGAAACAACTCCAGCTATGCACATGACCTTCCTAAACCAGATGTTAAGGCGAGTTGAAGGCTTCTTACCACATTTGGACTATTGTTCATTGAGCAGAAACACAAGAGGGTTTGCATCATAGGTTTGCATTTACCTAGTGAAATACAGATATCAAGCATAGTTTAGGTTCCACAACAACAGGTTTCCCAATAATTTCAGCAACTTCCTTTGATATCCACTCCCAAAACTTGTGCACATGCTCACAGGACCACCACATATGCCCATACATCCCTCTCTCTTTGCAATCCCTCCAACATAAGGAAGATCAAGATTTAGTCATATGAGTGAAGTACACTAGAATCAGAAATCACCGGCAGTTCTCCTGAATGTTTGTGGAGACAGAACTAAAGGGGCAAGTAGACCATAGTTTTGCCCACTGACAGCTGCCAAGGTCTCACCCCAAATCTGTCTCCCAAACTGATTTCAGTGAAGGAAGTGGGAAGAATTGAAGGCTCATTGAAAATGAATGCATGTACAGGGATAGCTCAGTTGAGGCTGTGAGTTCGAGCCCTACATTAGATGAAAGATTCCTGCATTTGTGGGGTTGTACTAGATTTTTTGGACTATAGTTCCCATTATCCCTAAATAGCAAGGCCAGTGGTCAGGGTTTATGGGAACTGTAGTCTGAAAACAGCTGGAGATCCAAGTTTGGGAAACACTGGACTAGATGATCCTCGTGGTCCCTTCCAGTTCTATGATTCTATGAAACAAGCCCCCTTTGCAAGACCTCAAAGGGTTTTAAACTCCTTGTGTCTTCCTCTTGGACCTCAAGTCTCCTAAGGGAAGATCTCCACTGTCAAATATTTAAACAGCTCAGCCCCAGGTTCTGCAGACACTTCATAAGGTTCAGTTCAGAGAGTGGAACCTTGCACTCATAAAAGTCAAGCAGATGTGCAAGGCTGACAATTGAGGGGGACGAGACTGAGGAGGAATGGTGGAGACTGCCGCCCCCTCCTCCTAAAGCGCCCAGGGAAGAGGAAGGCAGTATTGAATTACAGCTGTGGTTTGAGGAAGATCACAGCTCAGAGACAGGTGAACAGAAGATTTGGGAGGTGTTGGGAGAAGAGAAGGAGGGGACTGTTGATTTTGCAGTGTCCCGTGCACAGCGGAATGATGAGGAATACGTGCACATACTCTATATTGCTTTATTTACATTTCAAAGCTGGTAGATTACAGAAAAACATCTTGCCTCTGCCGGAGCAGAGAAAGCATCCTCTCCTCTGGAGCACAGAGAGAAACACTGTGAAAACAGTGAAAAACAGGAAGCCAGTGTACGTCACATCCAGTCTCCTTTCCCGTGAGAAACTCCAACAGCAACTCTGACTGGAATGTAAACATTGTCTTGTGACAAGCATTTCGCTGCACAGTGAAGAGAGCAGAAACCAACATCCTCCCCCTTTCTGTGAACATCACTGTGCAGCGTGTTCGTACAATATCAGTACAAACCCAACTTCTGCACATAGGTACAGTGTTGATCCCTTGATACAATCTTGGACAATACATCAGCAGGAATTTCATTACCTGGCATATAGGACACCGTTACGAGTCCCTTCTGAATACGTTCCCTAGCATGTTGCATCTTCAATTGCAAGTGCTTCGTGCTTTGCTTACAACCTTCAGAATACAGCAAAGCCAAACATGCTTTGTTGTCCTGGTAAACCTGGATTGGACATTTGACAGGAATTTTCATGTCTTTGCACAATTGTAACAACCATTCACAATCCTTAAGTGAATAAGACAGTGCATTCAGTTCAGCTTCACAAGTACTTAAGCCAACTGTTGTTTGCTTCTTGCATGACCAATCAAATAGACCCTGATTGTACATATAGCAAACTCCAGACGTACTTTTCCTGTCTGTGGTGTCACCTCCAAAACTTGCATCTGCAAATATCTCAAGACCACCAGACTTCTGATTGTTAAATCTCAGTCTGTAATGCATAGTGCCTTTCAAATAGCGCGCTATGCGTTTCAGAGCTTTCCAATCCTTAACAGTAGGATTGTTGACTTGTCTGCTTAGCAAATTACAGCTAACAGCAATGTCAGGTCTTGAACATCTGGCAATGAAGTTTAGCTTGCCTAGCACACTTCTGTACAGTGTAGTGTCAGAAAATGCTTCTTCAGTGTCATCTACCTGATAACCTGTTATCATCGGTGTGTCTACAGGGTTAGCATCCATCAGGTTTAGTTTGCTTAACACATCAGCAATTTTCCGTGACTGGTGTACTAGAATGTTACCATCTTGATCTCTTTCTATTTCCAGAGATAGGTAGTTGTTTACCTCACCAAGATCTTTCATGTCAAAGTGTTCTTTCAGTTGAGCTAGGGCGTTATTGTACATTGTCAAAACAAAAAAAATTCCTTCCAGTAGCACCTTAAAGACCAACTAAGTTAGTTCTTGGTATGAGCTTTCGTGTGCATGCACACTTCTTCAGATACACTTCTTCGTATCTGAAGAAGTGTGCATGCACACGAAAGCTCATACCAAGAACTAACTTAGTTGGTCTTTAAGGTGCTACTGGAAGGAATTTTTTTTGTTTTGACTATGGCAGACCAACACGGCTACCTATCTGTAATTGTACATTGTGACATCTTTCCAAAAGAATAATAAATCATCAACATAAAACAAACAATACAGTTTCTTTTGCCCCTCCTCTTTGACAAATACACATGGATCAGCTTTCCCTTGCTGAAAACCTAGAGAAAACAATACCTCAGTGAGTTTTGTGTGCCAACACCGTGCACTTTGTTTGAGACCATAAAGGGACTTCTTCAAAGCACAAACAAATCCCTGTTTTACCTGTACGCCATCAGGTGGAAGCATATAAAGTGATTCATCTAGAGATCCGTACAGAAAAGCTGTATTTACATCATGGTGACTAATGTGTAGATTCTCCTCTGCAGCTAGCTTGAGCATAAGCCTAATGCTCTCATACCTCACTGTGGGTGAGTAGGTCTCGTGATAGTCTTCACCTGGTACCTGTGCAAAACCTCTGGCTACCAATCTGGCTTTGTGTCTGACTATCTTGCCATTTTGATCAGTCTTCGCTTTGAAGACCCATTCGCTTCCAAGCAGTTTCATTCCTGGAACTACTGGAACAAGTTCCCATGTTTTGTTCCTTTTCAAGGAATCAAGCTCAGCCTTCATGGCATTTAACCATGGCTCAGCTTCCTTTGAATCCAAATCCTGGATTTATTGGAAACTTGAAGGTTCAAATACCTTCTTGGAGCTTTTAACAGCTGTTACTGCTATCTTGGCAAACTCATCAGCAAATCTCTTTGGAGGTCTACCTTTTGTGGCTCTTTGTGACCTGCGAATTAGCCTTAAGTCTTCAACACTCTCCTCTTCCTTCTTAGGAGAAAAGTGACCTATTGTGAACAATGGTTCTTCCAATTCTTGATCAGAGCTTTCAGAGGGTCGCATAGAGGCTTTCGCACTCTTGAAATCCTCTGAATCACCTGATTCAGTTTCAGACTCAGAATCAGAACTTTCATCAGTGGGTGTGGGTTGCTGTGGTTGCTTTTGACTATCCTCAGTCTCATCACTGTCATCAGGGTAATATTGGAAAATTCCCACATTCTCCCCCCACTTGGCATTGTACTCAACACTTCTTGTGAGCTTAATGGTCTTAGAGTCAGTCATCCTTATTCTGTAAGAACCTTTCTCATAACCTAGAAAGATACCATGCAAACCACGCTTGCCTAACTTGGAGTTTTGTGGTGAGTGAACCCACATGTCAGAACCAAAAATTTTCATGTGTTTGATGTATGGCTTCTTGCCAAACATCTTCTCATAGGGGGTACAACCAATCGCTGAAGATAACCTGCGATTATAACTGTAAACAAAACACGAGAGAGATTCGGCCCAATAACTCTCTGGAAGATTGGCATCATGCAGCAAGGTTTTTAACCCTTGAAGCAATGTTTGATTTGCCCTCTCACAAAGTCCATTCTGCCATGGCGAGCGAGGACTAGACAAATCGTGTTGAATTCCTTTCTCAGTCAGAAAAGCTTCAAACTGCTGAGAAGTGAATTCCCCCCGCGATCAGTGAAAAGAATTTTTATCTTTTTACCATGCACATTTTCCAACCAAGCACAGAATTCCTTGAACCTAGGAAAAGCCTCTGATTTCTGCTTGAGATTGTACACATAAATATACCTGGAAAATGCATCAATGAGAACCATGAAGTACCTGTTTCCACCCAAAGAGGGCGCTAGTGGTCCAACCAAATCAGCATGAACAATTTGGTGTGGTTCTGTAGCTTGCCTACTAGACACCTTACCTTTCGCAGCCATTTTCACCTTGTTTGCTGCGCATGCCTTGCACTTCATGTGGTACCTGCAGGGTTTAATAGTCATACCTTCAACCAAGGCAGGCATTTTAGATACTGCCTCAAAATTCAAATGACCAAATTTTTGATGAAAATCGTGAATACATTCTGCATGCAAACTTTTGTTAGAACCTGCAATGCAACAAGTGTCATCCTGCACAACATCATCATAATACAAAACATATAAACGATCAACATATTCAGCATACAATACATAATCATTTTTCTTTGTGATGATGCACCTTTTGTTCTTAAAGGAAACGTCAATTTTCCGCTCATTCAGCTGTCCAACACTGAGCAGATTATGTCTGGCATCTGGCACATAAAGTACATTCTGTATCGATAAGTCCAAACTGTGAAGAACAACAGTTCCGTAGCCTTTACTGGGGATTGTGTGGTCATCCGCCTGGTGAATCGCACCTTCCTGCGGTGTAAAAGACACGAACAGTCACTTATCGTTGCACATGTGGTGCGTTGCAGCCGAATCAACAACGAAGAAAGATCTAGACGTCTTCTGGACCTTTGCAACCTTTGGAGTGAAGCGTGAGACCATTGCCTTGTGCTGCGTTGTCCTGGACACCGGACCTCTGCCTTTGCTCTGGCCTTTTCCACGCGATGAGCTTCCACTGCGCTGCTCTGTTTTGGCCCTGGGATATTTGCATTCCCTCTTCATATGGCCTAGACGTCCACACGAGTAGCATTTCACTGCCTTCAAAGCTTTGGCGCCATCTGGTGGTTCCACTGCACTCTGGGATGACGTCTGTGAAGACTCCCCCTTTCCCATGCAGCTATCACCCTGGCGGTCTGCTTTTTTCTGAATCATGGCAGTATCACAAGCTACTCTGAGCTGAGCATGTGGCTGATTGGCATCAGATTCCCCACGTGCATCAGCCAGCCTTCTGCAGCTAGCCATCATGACTCTGGCATTAGCCTTCTGCATCATCTCTGCTGCTTTAAACAAGCTGCTTTATACAAGCTGCGTCTGTGCTGCTTCATTCCAAAAGCAAGTTCAAAACAGCCTCTGCCTGTGAGCCTGTGCCACTCTGCTTAACTGCAGCTGCCTCAAACCTCATTCCAAAGGCAAGTTCAAAAGTGCTTTCTCTCTGCTGCCTTAAATCAAGCTGCGTCACTGTTTTCTGCAGCTGCTTTATTCCAAAAGCACTTTTAAAAGTTACTTTCGATTTCCCCAGCATAGCCTTTGCCTGTGCCCGGCAAAATGGCCATAAAAGTTCAAAGTCCAGCCATAAAGCCATTAAATAGAAGCTGGCAGGCTGCCCGGAGCAGTAGCACATACCTCATCAATCATCTTGACGCGCAGAGCAGATACCGTTCCTCTGCCACTGTTCCGAATCTTTGCTCCTTTGTTCCTTTGCCAGGAGCCCGATTCTACCTCTTGCCGTTTTTCTGGGCCCCATAACCATAAATGTTGATTTTGCAGTGTCCCGTGCACAGCGGAATGATGAGGAATACGTGCACATACTCTATATTGCTTTATTTACATTTCAAAGCTGGTAGATTACAGAAAAACATCTTGCCTCTGCCGGAGCAGAGAAAGCATCCTCTCCTCTGGAGCACAGAGAGAAACACTGTGAAAACAGTGAAAAACAGGAAACCAGTGTATGTCACATCCAGTCTCCTTTCCCGTGAGAAACTCCAACAGCAACTCTGACTGGAATGTAAACATTGTCTTGTGACAAGCATTTCGCTGCACAGTGAAGAGAGCAGAAACCAACAGGGACAGAGCGAGAGCAGCCAGCTGAACGTTATCACTGGAGAGCATTTCTGACACCCCTTCTCCCAGAACTCGATGTGCATTGCAAGTGGAAGAGCAAAGTACTCAGAGACAATTAGCCCCTGGCGCCCACGGTATGGGGAAGTGCTGTTGCTAGGAAGGGAGGGCAGAGGAGCTCAGTTGGAGCAACACCATTATTGTAGAGACAGCGTTCTTTTGTATCTCTTTGTGAATACCAAATAAATTATGTGGTGAGAACTCTTTTAGCTATCTGCCTTTTGACTGCCACCGGGGGAGGGATCGTAATTCCCTGAAGTCTTGACAGAGCCTTGACAACAATTGCCACTCAGTTGTTTATCTGTCCATCTAGGCCACACACCCATTGTGCCAATTGAGAAAGAGTCAATTAAGTGTTACCTGGAATCACTATGCAAATATATAAATCAGTGCACCCTTTCTCTTTCTGCCAGGAACAGTAGTTAAATCTGTGGGCAAAGATAAACACATTCACTTCAAATCAACCAGCCTTTTGATCACTGAAATTGTGATATAAAATTAACTTGGTGAAGAAGTTATTCTTGCTCAGCTATGCCATATTTACACATATATGAAACCTGAGCCTACATTAATAATAATAATAATAATAATAATAATAATAATAATAATAATAATAATTTATTATTTATACCCCACCCATCTGGCTGAGTTTCCCCAGCCACTCTGGGCGGCTTCCAATCAAGTATTAAAAACAATACAGCATTAAATATTAAAAACATTAGAGGGCTTCACAGAATTAACACCTCAAGAGGGTCTTGTTTCTCCCAGAGCCAAAGCCTTGGATTCAAGCAGAGGTCCTGGCATGGCTTTCTCTCTCTTGCCTCTCAGTCCCATCACTGGAGCTCAGCTCTGCTCCAAACTCTGGCTTTGTCTGTTTAGGGAGGAGGCCTCATTCACACACCGAGCCATTTAATGACTCTTCACCCAGCCTAACTCCTTATCAGGGGCTGGCCTGGCTAGTCCAAGAATTAGAAATCTTAATTAGATGGCTTTCCGCAGGATTAGGGTTGGGAACAGTCAATGTCCATCAGGCCCAACTGTCTACGCTGTTCTTATACGGGCCTGTGAGAATGCTGGGAGGCCTCTTTCATACTAGTTCTTATACAGGTGAGGGGAGAAACTCCATCAGGCAAGGCCTCCTTCCACCTGCCTTGCCCCACCCTCCGGCCCTGGGTCTCCTCATAAGGAAGCTGTGCCTGGAGGAAGAACTGTGAGGGGGGAGACTCCATCAGGCAAGGCCTCCTTCCACCTGCCTTGCCCCACCCTCCGGCCCTGGGTCTCCTCATAAGGAAGCTGTGCCTGGAGGAAGAACTGTGAGGGGGGAGACTCCATCAGGCAAGGCCTCCTTCCACCTGCCTTGCCCCACCCTCTGGCCCTGGGTCTCCTCATAAGGAAGCTGTGCCTGGAGGAAGAACTGTGAGGGGGGAGACTCCATCAGGCAAGGCCTCCTTCCACCTGCCTTGCCCCACCACCCTGGCCCTGGGTCTCCTCATGTTTTCACAGGCATGTTTTCACAGTCCATGTTTTCACAGGCATACAGTAAGGTTGGTGTACAATAGCTTTGTAAACAAGCATTTTGGTTTCCCTGCGAATGTCCCAGTCCTCAAACACTCTGCACTTCAATTGGGAGAAAGCCGCACTCGCAGAGCTCAGGCAATGCCCGATTTGGACATCAATGTTGGCCCTTGTGGAAAGATAACTGCCTAGGTAGGAGAAGAATTTTACAAGAAACTGCATGAGACGTTGTTGGATTTTATGGACTATAATATCATTTTGATGGGAGACATGAACGGCGTTGTGTCGACAAATATGGATAAATCTGAAAGAGAGGTAGTTACAAAAGATGGAAGACTACCGAAGACTTTTTTTGAAATGACAGACAATATGAACTTAATTGATACTTGGAGAACTAAGAACCCCCTAGGCAGAGAGGGAACCTTCTTCTCTGAAGCTAAAATGACTTGGACAAGAATTGACCAAATCTGGATTACCAGAGGAATAGCCCCCAAGATTCGAAAAGTGGAAGTCTGCCCAAAAACTTGTTCTGACCATAATCCCGTGAAAATGGAAATGAAATTAACACCAATTGGATCCTTCAGATGGAGGATGATCCAGAAATTATTAAGAAGGCCCAAAAAATTATGAAAGACTATTTTGAAATAAATTTGAAGACTACAGTAGAAAAAAGAGTAATCTGGGACGCAAGTAAAGCGGTAATGAGAGGTTTTTTGATTCAACAAAATGCAATAAAAAGGAGAACCCAAGAGGAGAAAAAAGAAAAGATTTTGGAGAAAATTAGAGAAGGAGAGAAGAAGCTCAGGACTAAACCAAAGTCACAGGAGATTTTGAGAGAAATTAAGCTACATCAAGTCCAAATATGAAAATGGTAAATCAAGATATAGAATGGAAGATCAAACAGATGAGACAAAAAACCTTTGAATCAGCTAATAAATGTGGAAAGTTATTAGCATGGCAGTTGAAGAAAAGACAAAAATTAAACACAGTTACAAACCTTGAAGTGGATGGCAAGAATATACAAAATCCACAGGAAATTAAAAATTGCTTCCAGAGATACTTCAAACAATTGTATGCACAAGGGCCACAGAATGAGACTAAAATCGATCAATTTTTGGAAATTAATGGATTACAAAAAAATCTCTCAAGAGAATAAATTATTATTGAACTCTAGAATTTCTGAACAAGAGGTGGAGGGTGCCATTCAGAATATGCAATTGGGCAAGTCTCCAGGGCCGGATGGGTTAACCTCCAAATACTACAGAGTTATGAAAGACTACTTAATTCAACTGTTAAAGGAGGTTTGCAATGAAATTATGGAGGGGAAAAAAGTGCCGGAGTCGTGGAAAGAAGCCTACATCACGCTTATACCGAAAAATGAGTCTGAAAAGACACAACTTAAGAACTACCGCCCCATATCCCTGCTTAATGTGGATTATAAAATTTTTGCTGATATTTTGGCTAAAAGACTGAAAAAAGTATTAGCTGAAATGATACACAAAGACCAAGCTGGCTTTCTCCCTGGCAGACATCTATCAAACAATATGAGGAATATAATTGATATTCTGGAAAAGCTACAAGTTAACATCAACTCAAAAGCTGTTTTGATATTTATTGATGCAGAGAAAGCCTTTGACAATATATCTTGGAGTTTCATGAAGAAGAATCTTCAGGGGATGGGGGTTGGAGAAAAAATTGAAAATGGTATAGGTGCGATTTATTCAGAACAAAAGGCTAAATTAATAGTTAATAACGCAGTTACAGAAGAGGTTAAAATTGAAAAAGGGACACGACAGGGCTGCCCAATTTCCCCACTGCTTTTTATTTCGGTCCTGGAGGTCCTGTTGAATATGATCAGAAAGGACCAACAGATTCAGGGTATTCAGGTCGGTGACAAACAATATAAACTTAAAGCTTTTGCAGATGACCTAGTTTTGATATTATAGGAGCCAGCTTCTAGCACTAAAAGGGCCTTGGAACTAATCCAGGATTTTGGTCAGGTGGCTGGCTTTAAACTGAATAAGTTAAAAACTAAGGTATTGGAGAAAAATTTAACGCCAATAGAGAAAGAAATGTTTCAGAAGGAGACAGATTTACTACTGGTAAAGAAAGTAAAATACCTGGGGGTGAACATGACTTCTAAAAATGTTAATTTATTTAAAGATAATTATGAGAAGTGTTGGTTAGAAGTGAAAAAAGATCTTGAAATTTGGTCAAATTTAAAGCTTTCCTTACTTGGACGAATTGCTGCCATCAAGATGAATGTATTGCCGAGAATGTTGTTTTTGTTCCAATCATTGCAAATCATAGGCAAGATGGACTGTTTCAAGAAGTGGCAAAGAGACATTTCTAGATTTGTCTGGCAGGGCAAAAAGCCCAGAATTAAATTTAAGATACTTACGGATGTGAAAGATAGAGGGGGATTTGCCCTGCCGGACCTTAAATTATATTATGAAGCAGCAGCTTTTTGCTGGTTGAAGGAATGGCTACTTCTTGAGGACATGGATATTCTTGATTTGGAAGGGTACGATAATGTATTTGGATGGCATGCGCATTTGTGGTATGGTAAGGTTAAGGTACATAAGGCATTTAAAAACCATATTGTCAGAAAAGCATTATTTAATGTCTGGATTAAATATAAAGATGTGTTGGAGAACAAAACCCCAAGGTGGTTATCGCCCATGGAGGCAAAGGCCATGTAAAGACTTAACATGGAGACCAACTGGCCAAGGTATTGGGAAATCTTGGAGCAGGAGGGTGATAAACTGAAATTGCAGAGTTATGAAAAACTCAAAGACAAGGTGCGAGATTGGTTACATTATTTTCAAGTAAGAGAGGCCTATAATTTAGATAAAAAGATTGGCTTCCAGGTGGAAAAATCAAAATTAGAAACCGAATTGTTAGAACCCAATGCTAAGATATTATCAAGAATGTATAACCTGCTGTTGAAATGGAATACTGTGGATGAGACAGTAAAATCTACTATGATTAAATGGGCACAAGATGTTGGACATAACATTATGTTTGCTGACTGGGAACAGTTATGGACCACTGGAATTAAATTAACGGCATGTAATGCCTTAAGGGAGAATATTATGAAAATGATGTATAGGTGGTACATGACCCCAGTCAACCTTGCAAAAATTTACCATTTGCCCGATAACAAATGTTGGAAATGTAAAGAAACTGAAGGTACATTCTTTCACCTTTGGTGGACATGCCCAAGGATTAAGGCTTTCTGGGAGATGATATATAATGAAATGAAAAAGGTATTTAAATATACTTTCCTGAAGAAACCAGAGGCCTTTCTCCTGGGCATGGTCGGCCAATTGGTGCCAAAGAAGGATAGAACTTTCTTTTTGTATGCCACAGCAGCAGCAAGAATTCTTGTTGCAAAGCATTGGAAGACACAAGATCTACCCACCTTGGAAGAATGGCAGATACAAGTAATGGACTATATGGAAATGGCAGAAATGACGGGCAGAATACGAGATCAAGGAGAAGAGCAGGTGGAAGAAGATTGGAAGAAGTTTAAAAACTACTTACAAAAACATTGTAAAATCTTTGAATGTTGAGGACACTGAAATGAAACGAAGAGGTTCAAGTGAATAAGATAAATAAGAATATGAAAGAAGGGATAGATATTGGATGAAAATTTGAATAATATAATATTTGAAGGAACTTTTAAAGGATAAAACTAATATAAATGAATTTGCTAAATTAAGTTTGAAGAGGAATACAAGAAAGGAGGGCGGGTGGAAGTCAAGAAAATAAGGTTATGAAGGATATGAATTTGAAAAGAGTGTTCTTTTTTTCCCTTTCTTTTTCTCTATGTTAAGTGTTTGTATTTTTATATTTTTGTATTTTTGTGGTTTTGTATTTTTCTTGTGTTTTTCCCATTTATTGTTTTATAATTTCTTTATTGTGGAAATTTAATAAAATATCAATAATTTAAAAAAAGTGATCAATGTTTTCCAACGTTACACCATTGAGTTGGATTTGTGGCACTGCAGAGGGGTTATTTTGTATTTGTTGGTGCAGCACTTTGGTTTTTTGGATGTTGAGTGATAGGCCAAGCTTTACGTAAGCTTCTGCAAAGATATTTAGGATATTTAGGATGGTTTGGAGGTCATTCTCTGAGTGTGCGCACATTACGTTGTCATCAGCATACTGAAGCTCTATGTAGGAAGTTACGGTAACCTTACTCTTTGCTTTCAGCCTGCTCAGATTGAAGAGCTTTCCATCTGTTTGATATATGATTTCTACTCCAGTGGGGAGTTTCCCTTCGACAAAGTGTAGGATCATGGCAATGAAAATAATGAACAGAGTTGGGGCAATAACACAACCCTGTTTAACACCTGATCCCACTGAGAATAGTTCACTTTGAGAGCCATTGTTATCTGCGATTATTGCTGTCATATTATCATGAAGGAGCCGAAAGATGTTTACAAATTTATCTGGGCAGCCAATTTTCAGAAGGACAGTCCACAGGGCATTATGATTTACAGTGTTAAAAGCCTTAGTCAGGTCAATAAATGCTCTCTGCATTTTTCTTGAAGCTGTCGAGTGGTGAAAATCATGTCCACTGTCCCCCTAGAAGGCCGAAAACCATTTTGGGATTCAGGAAGGGTCACCTCGGATATTGTTAAGAGACAGTTTGCTAAGATCCTTGCAAGAATTTGCTGGCTGCAGCTAATAGAGAGATGCCTCGATAGTTTCCACAATCAGTTCTGTAACCTTTTTTTAAAGAGATTGATAATTTTGGCATCCCTAAAGTCTGCTGGGATCTCTTCTCTTTCCCAGATTTTTTGGACGAGCTTATGAAGTTGTTGTATAAGTTCAATTCCGCCCACTTTGAAGATTTCGGCAGGTAACCCATCAGATCCACTGGCTTTGTTGTTTTTCATTTGGTTAACAGCTGTACACAACTCTCCCATGAGCTTGCATTATGAGCGGCAAGAAGAAACAGCTAACAAGAAGAGTCCTTACTATGTAATTTATTCAGGATTTACAGGGAGGGACAAAGGAATGCGGTCCCTATCCATCCCTGTTATTGCTCCGAGTAATCTCCCTCCTTTCCCTCTCTGTCGTCAGCAGCAGCTTCACTCCTTTTACTGTGGCTACGTAAAGCCCTTTGTGGGTTTGCTTTCTGCTCTTCCACTCTATCAGCTGTCCTAGTTCTGGGGGAAGGCGAGGTCTGCAATGCTTCTAATGATAATGTGTCAGCCAGCTGTTCTGGCTCTGTTGCACCCCCCTCCTACCCTTCCATTATCTCCCAGCTCTGTCTTTCTTCTGTCTCAGAGTCATGACCTTCTGCAAACCACTGTTGTAATTCTATACTGCCCTTCTCTTCGTGGGAAGATTCAAGAGGGGTACGGGGCAGCCTCCACCATTCCTATTCAGTCCAGTCCCTGACATCTAGATGGACTCCTGCTGAATCAGGTCAAAGGCTCACCTAGTCCAGCATCCTGTTCTCACCAGATGCCTATCAGAAGCCAACAAGCATTTTCCATTCTACTTCTTGATTTATCAGTTTCATATATTGTACTTGGTATAATTTAATTTCTCTCAGAATTTCCTTAGAATTGGGTTTCGACCTTAATTTCTTCTCCCCTTTTATTTTTTCCAAGATTTTATCCTTTTTTTCATTTTGAGTCCTCTTTTTTATAGCATTCTGTTGAATTAGAAACCCTCTCATGACCGATTTACTTGCATCCCAGATTACTCTTTTTTCCACCGTTGTTCTCAGGTTTACTTCAAAATAGTCTCTCAGTGTCTTTTGGGCCTTCTTGATAATCTCTTGATCCCGTAATAAGGTGTCATTCATCTTCCATCTAAAGGAACCGGTTGGTGTTAGTTTCATTTCCATCTTTACAGCATTGTGGTCGGAGCAAGTTCTTGGGCAGATTTCCACCTTTTTTATCTTAGGTGCCAGTGCTCTAGTTATCCATATCTGTTCAATTCTAGTCCATGTCAATTTGGCTTCAGAAAAGAATGTTCCTTCTCTTTCCAGGGGATTTTTGGTTCTCCATATGTCAATTAAGTCCATATTGTCAGTCAGTTCAAAAAAGGTTTTTGGTAGTCTGCCCTCTTTTGTTACAGTCTGTTTCTGTGCCTTATCCATGTTCGTGGATACCACTCCATTCATATCTCCCATCATAATGATGTTGTTATAGTCCATATAGTCCAACATTGTCTCATGCAACTTCTTATAAAACTCCGATTTCCCCTCGTTTGGTGCATAGATTCCTAAAATCAGAAATTTTTCTCCTTGGATTTGAATTTCAATTGCCAAGATTCTTCCTTGTTCATCTTTAAAAATAAATTTTGGTGATAGGCTTTCTTTTGCATAAATGACCACTCCTCTCTTTTTGACCTTATCCGATGCAATAAACTCCTGGCCCAGTCTTTTATTAATCAAAACTTTCCTATGAAGCCTAATCACATGTGTTTCCTGTAGACAAATTAAGTCCAATTGTTCCTTTTTTAATAGATGAAAAACCTTCCTCCTCTTCTCCGGGGAATTTAGTCCACAAATATTCCAACTTAATAGTTGCAGAGACATGATGCTGTACTTCTATTTCCCTCCTACTGCTCCTAAAAGTTCTTCCTCCTTTGACGGTGGTATCACTTTCCCTGGTTGGTCAGATCCTAAAGGTGGTAGTATTGAGCCTAGTTCTCCAGATCTTAAGGCTCTCAATTCTTCCTCAACCTCTTTTTGAAGGTCTCCTCCGTGGTCACTCAAAAATTTTTCCTTATCTTCAACAGATTTGATTTTAACTTTTTTCCCTTTAAAGGTAAAAGATAGTCCCTGGGGGAACTCCCATCTAAAGACGATTCTATTACTTCTCAACAATGTCACTAAATCTCCGTAGTTAGATCTGAGTTCAAGTAGGTGTTTCGGGATATCCTTGTAAATTTTCACCCTTGAATCTTTGATCTCTAAGGATTTCTGAAAGTGCGCACTCAGTATCTTATCTCTTCCTTGGTTCTGAGGGAGATAAGACAGTCTCTCGACCTAATCTTCCTCCCTCCCTTTCCAAGTATGAATGCACTTACAATCTTAAAGTCTTTATCCTCTTCCAGAGACCAAAATTCTGCAAATTCCTGTGTCAAGTACCCAATTAAGTCCTCCTTTTCAAGTTCTGGAACTGACCTAATTCTGAGGTTATTTTCCTTATTTTTTAATTCTATCATAGACAGAAGTGCCTGATGTTCACCAATCTGTTTGCGCATAGGTTTGATTTCTTCTTGCACAGCTTCCACTTTATGTTTGACCTCCTCAGCTGTTTTGCGATTTAATGTAGTGTCTTCCAGTAATTTCCCAACAGATTGAGTATTTAGGCTGACTTGCTGAGTCAAATTGTTAATACTGGCTGTATTTTGATCAATTTTAATTGATTGTTCAGTCACTTGCTTGCTTACGCCATCCAATTTTTCAAAAAATTTATTTAACACTGAGGTAAAGTCCCCTCCTGTGGCCATTCCTTCAGGCCTGGTTTGATCTAAATCTTCCTCTTGTGCCACAGGGACAGTGGGAACAGATGATCTGCGTAGCTGTGAAATTATACTGGGCTGCTGTGTTTTGGCTTTAGCTGATCTTGTCTTCCCACTCATCCCACTTCTGTCTATGAGCCAAGGTCAGTCCCACGGTCTGCTTTTCCCATGGAAAATCCCCGAGTCCAAAGATGGAAAAATCCCCCAGTAGTTGCGTAGTTTCAATACTCCACTAGAGGGACACTATGTTTATCTTGAAAGTCACAATTTATAAAGTCTTTCCCAAATTACAAAGTGTCCCATTAAAAGTTTGCAACAGTATCAGAAGACCCTCCAAGTCCTTTAACTTTTGCAGAGTTAATCACAGAAACATTACAATGTCTCCAAAAGGTGCGAGATACAATATGACAGTTCAAGCAGCCTGACAGTTCTAGTTGTTTGGCAGCCCGATCGCTGGGAGTTCAAAGTATTGTAAATCCACAAATGAAGAGGTGAAAGTCAATTTTCCCCTCTTCCACCTCTATTTAATTGAGGTGGAATCTTCTGCTTGATGTTCAGATTTAGCTCTTTTTAAAGTCACAGTTTCCAAAGCATAAGTAAGTTAAACGTCATTGCTTTAAATCTTTAAACAAAGCCGGGAGATGGACTTCCTTGTTGCGCCTCCCGCTTCAGTGCCAAATTAAGCTGTATTTTCCGATTAATCGCCAATCAATTAAACTTCACCTACTCACAGGTAGTTGTTTTTTAGCCGAATAGTCCCAGGAAAAAGGTCAGCGCTCACCGGCAGCAGCTTTGCGGCTTCACCCACAGAAAGAGCGATCGACTCACAGCACCGCGCCAACCCCGTCACGCTCCGGAGCCCTTTACGGGGGTCCCTTTGCAGTTTCGGGGGGCACTAATGGTGCCCACCGAGTCCCACGGCCACAGGCTTTCGCTGCCTGTGGTTTTTCAGTAAGGGTCTCCGCTTCGCCGTAGCAGACGACCCGTTTTTGCGGAGCTTCCCCTTTACAGAAAGAAGGGGACCGCCATTGCCGTTCGCGCCGCCTCTGGAAATAAAACAGATGAGGCAAAATACATTTGAATCGGCAAATAAATGTGGGAAACTGCTAGCCTGGCAGTTGAAAAAAAGACAGAAGTTAAATACTATTACAAATCTCGAGATAGATGGGAAAAACATTCAGAATCCCGTTGAGATTAGAAGGTGTTTCCAGAGATACTTTAAACAACTCTATACACAAGGGCCACAGAAAGAGACTAATATAGACCAATTCTTAAGATCCAATGGATTACAAAAAATCCCTCAAGAAAAACAGATAATGTTGAACTATGCAATTACAGAACAGGAGATTGAAGGTGCCATTCAGAACATGCAGCTGGGCAAGTCTCCAGGGCCAGACGGGCTAACCTCCAAGTACTATAAAACTTTGAAAGACTACTTAATTCAACCATTAAAGGAGGTTTGCAACGAAATCATGGAGGGGAAGAAGGCGCCGGAGTTGTGGAAAGAAGCTTTTATTACACTTATACCGAAATCAGAGTCTGAAAAGACACAACTTAAGAACTACTGTCCCATATCCCTTCTAAATGTGGATTATAAAATATTTGCCGACTTTCTAGCTAACAGATTAAAAAAAGTATTAGCAGAAGAGATTCATAAGGACCAGGCAGGCTTTCTCCCAGATAGACATTTGTCTGATAATACAAGGAATATAATTGATATTTTGGAAATATTGCAAGAAAATATCAATACAAAAGCTGCTTTAATTTTTATTGATGCGGAGAAGGCCTTTGATAATATTTCTTGGAATTTTATGAAGAAAAATCTTAAGGGAATGGGGGTGGGACAAGGGTTTGAAAATGGTATAAGTGCAATCTATTCAGAACAAAAAGCTAAATTGATAGTTAATAATGTGGTGACTGAAGAATTTAAGATAGAAAAAGGAACACGACAGGGTTGCCCTATCTCTCCATTACTATTTATTTCGGTCCTGGAGGTGCTGCTGAATATGATTAGAAGGGATCGTTTGATTAAAGAAATTCAGGTCGGAGCTAAACAATATAAATTGAAGGCTTTTGCAGATGACCTAGTTTTGACATTACAGGAGCCAGAATCTAGTACGAAAAGGGTATTAGAACTGATTCAAGAATTTGGCCAGGTGGCTGGATTTAAATTGAACAAGTCAAAAACGAAGGTTTTAGAGAAAAACTTAACACAGACCGAAAAAGAAAGGTTTCAGAATGAGACTGGTTTGACCTTAGTTAAGAAAGTGAAATATTTGGTGATCAATATGACAGCTAAAAATTTGAACTTATTTAAAGATAACTATGAGAAATGTTGGTCAGAAGTTAAAAAAGACTTAGAAACAAGCTTTCCTTGTTGGGTCGAATTGCAGTTATAAAGATGAATGTATTGCCAAAAATGTTATTTTTGTTTCAAACTTTACAGATTGTGAACAAGATGGATTGTTTCAAGAAGTGGCAGAAAGATATTTCTAGATTTGTCTGGCAGGGCAAAAAGCCCAGAATAAAATTTAAAATATTAACTGATGTAAAGGAAAGAGGGGGGTTTGCCCTGCCGGACTTTAAGCTTTATTATGAATCAGCAGCATTCTGCTGGTTGAAAGATTGGCTGCTTCTTGAGAACACTGACATTTTGGACTTGGAAGGTTTTAACAATGCTTTTGGATGGCATGCATATTTGTGGTACGACAAGGTTAAAGTGCACAGAAATTTCAAACATCATATTGTCAGGAAGGCATTATTTATTGGAAAATAAGACCCCAAGGTGGTTGTCACCCATGGAGGCAAAGGCTCTGAAAAAACTCAATATGGAGGCCAAATGGCCAAAATATTGGGAGATACTAGAACAGGAAGGAGACAAAATGAAATTGCAGAGTTTTGAGAAACTAAAAGATAAAGTGCGAGATTGACTTCATTATTATCAAATAAGAGAGGCCTACAATCTGGATAAAAAATTGGGCTTCCAGGTGGAAAAATCGAAACTGGAAACTGAACTGTTAGAACCTAAAACCAAGATTATTTTAAGAATGTATAACTTGCTGTTGAAATGGAATACTCAGAATGAAACAGTTAAATCAGCTATGATTAAATGGGCACAGGACATAGGTCACAACATTTTGTTTGCTGACAACATTTTGTTTGCTGACTGGGAAAAGTTGTGGACCACCGGTATGAAATTTACGGCATTTAATGCCTTAAGAGAGAATATTATGAAAATGATTTACAGGTGGTACATGACCCCAGTCAAGCTTGCAAAAATTTATCACCTGCCTGATAACAAATGTTGGAAATGTAAAGAAACTGAGGGTACATTCTTTCATCTTTGGTGGACGTGCCCGAAGATTAAGGCTTTCTGGGAGATGATATATAGTGAACTGAAAAAGGTATTTAAATATACCTTCCTTAAGAAACCAGAGGCTTTTCTCTTGGGCATAGTCGGCCAATTGGTGTTAAAGAAAGATAGAACGTTTTTTATGTATGCGACAACAGCAGCAAGAATACTCATCGCAAAGTACTGGAAGACACAAGATTTGCCCACCTTGGAAGAATGGCAGATGCAAGTAATAGACTATATGGAATTGGCGGAAATGACTGGCAGAATCCGAGACCTGGGAGAGGAAGTGGTGGAGGAGGACTGGAAGAAGTTCAAGAACTATCTGCAGAAATACTGCAAAGTTTATGAATGCTAAAATGATGTTGGATATGAAAATAATATGGCACTAGTGATGCAGTGTTAAAAAAGTATGCAAAAACGTAATAGAAAAAGGGTGAAAGAATAAGGTTATATTATGTCAAAAGTAAACAATATTTTAAAGGTGTTTAACCATAAGGAGGAAAGATCGGAGACATAAGTGATTACAATAATTAGAAATGAGTTTTGAAGGAGGGTAAGGATTTGCTGTATCTGATTGGACAAAGAGGAACACAAAAAAGGGAGGCGTGAGGAGGTCAAGAAAGAAAGCTTTGTAAACATGTGTTTAAAAATTGGAGTTTTTATTTTTAATTTTTTCTTCTTTTTTGGTGTGTTTTTGATGTCTTGTATTGTTTTGATGTTTTCTCTGTTTTTGGAAAAATAAATAAATATATTATAAAAAAAGAAGAAGCCAAAAAGCAGGACACAGGTGCAACTGCACTCTCCCCTCCAGTTGTGTTTCCCAGCAGCTGATATTCAGGGGCATATTGCCTTCAGTGCTAGAAGTGGCATCAGGGCAGCCATTGACAGCCCTATCTTCTATCTTGTGTTGGGACAGACTAGAGATAGAGATCTGTTAATAATAATAATAATAATAATAATAATAATAATAAATTATTATTAGGCTCAGGGCGGCTAACACCAATAAAATCACAGTAAAAACATAAAAGGGGGAAAAACAAAACAAAACACCAATTTAAAATACAAGTTAAAATACAATTTAAAATGCAGCCTCATTTTAAAAGTAGCCGGTAAATCAAGACCATAAGGGGAGGGAAACATAAGGGCCAGACTGAGTCCAAACCAAAGGCCAGGTGGAACAGCTCTGTCTTGCAGGCCCTGCGGAAAGATGTCAAGTCCCGCAGGGCCCTAGTCTCTTGTGACAGAGCGTTCCACCAAGTCGGGGCCAGTAGTGAAAAGGCCCTGGCCCTAGCTGAGACCAATCTAACCACCTTGCGACCTGGGACCTCCAAAATGTTGTCATTTGTGGCCCTTAAGGTCCTCCGTGGGTCATACCAGGAGAGATGGTCCCGTAGGTACGTGGGTCCTAGGCCACATAGGGCTTTAAAGGTCAAAACCAGCACCTTAAACCTGACCTTGTACTCCACTGGGAGCCAGTGCAGTTGGTAAAGCGCTGGATGAATGTGATGCCATGGCAAGGATCCCGTAAGGAGCCTTGCCACGGCATTCTGCACCTGCTGGAGTTTCTGGATCAGCTTCAAGGGCAGCCCCGTGTAGAGCGAGTTACAGTAGTCAAGCCTGGAGGTGACCGTCGCATGGGTCACTGTGGCCAGATCAGGGCGAGAAAGGTAAGGGACCAACTGCTTAAAACGGCGGAGATGGGAAAATGCCACCTTTGCTGTGGCTGCAACCTGCGCCTCCATGGAAAGGGAGGTGTCGAAGGTTACACCCAAGCTCTTGACAGAAGGCGCTGGCACTAATTGAGCCCCCGCAAGAGGGGATTGGCCCCCCAACCCCATGTCGTCCCGACCCAACCAGAGGACCTCTGTCTTCGAAGGATTTAACTTCAACCGGGTCCCATGTAACCATCCAGCCACAGCTTTCAAGCATCTGGTCAGTGTGTCCAGGGCCAAGTCAGGGTGGCCGTCCATCAACAGATAAAGCTGGGTGTCATCAGCATATTGATGAGAACCCAGTCCAAAGCTCCAGACAATCTGGGCAAGGGGGCGCATAAAGATATTAAAAAGCATCAGGAAAGGATTGCACCCAGCGGGACTCCACACACCAAGGAATGCTGTGGTGACAACTCCCTCCCTAGCACCACCCTCTTTCCCCGACCTGAGATAAAGGAGCACAGCCATTGAAGGACTGTGCCCTGAATCCCCATGTCGGCAAGGCGTTGGTCCAAAAGTTCATGATCAACCATGTCAAAGGCTGCTGATAGATCTAGGAGAATCAGCAGTCCTGACCTGCCTCAATCCAGCTGTCTATGGAGATCATCTGTTAGGGCGACCAAAGCCGTCTTGGTCCCGTAACCAGGGCGAAAGCTAGACTGAAATGGATCCAGAGCCGATGTTTCATCCAGAAACCTACAAAGCTGTTCAGCAACCACTCTCTCAATTACCTTACCCAGGTATGGAAGATTTGAAACTGGGAGGTAATTGGATAGATCTAAAGGATCTAGGAGGGACATGGGTGGCGCTGTGGGTTAAACCACAGAGCCTAGGACTTGCTGATCAGAAGGTCGGCGGTTCAAATCCCTGCGACGGGGTGAGCTCCCGTTGCTCAGTCCCTGCTCCTGCCAACCTAGCAGTTCAAAAGCACATCAAAGTGCAAATAGATAAATAGGTACCGCTCCGGTGGGAAGGTAAACAGTGTTTCCGTGCGCTGCTCTGGATCACCAGAAGTGGCTTAGTCATGCTGGCCACATGACCTGGAAGCTGTATGCCGGCTCCCTTGGCCAGTAAAGCGAGATGAGCACCACAACCCCAGAGTCGGCCACAACTAGACCTAATGGTCAGGGGCCCCTTTATCTTTACCTTTAAGGGATCTAGAGATGTTTTCTTTAAGAGCTGACGCACCACTGCTTCCTTCAACTCCCCTGGGAAAGTCCCCTAAGTTGCATCCTAAGATGTTGTTCTTGGCAGATCTTGCCACATGGATCACCTCCCTTATGGCTGTTTTCCTTTCAGAGTCTTGAGTTTGCCTAACGGCTGTTGCTTTCCTGTTCCCTTAAAGGGTAAAGGTAAAGGTACCCCTGCCCGTACGGGCCAGTCTTGACAGACTCTGGGGTTGTGCGCCCATCTCACTTAAGAGGCCAGGGGCCAGCGCTGTCTGGAGACACTTCTGGGTCACGTGGCCAGCGTGACATCGCTGCTCTGGCCAGAGCCAGAGCCAGAGCCAGAGCCGCACACGGAAACACCGTTTACCTTCCCGCTGGTAAGCGGTCCCTATTTATCTACTTGCACCCGGAGGTGCTTTCAAACTGCTAGGTTGGCAGGTGCTGGGACCGAGCAGCGGGAGCGCACCCCGCCGCAGGGATTCGAACTGCCGACCTTTCGATCGGCAAGCCCTAGGCGCTGAGGCTTTAACCCACAGCGCCACCTGCGTCCCCCAGTAAATGCCAGTGAAGCCAGGATTTAAACACTGACACAGTTACGTCAATCTGCAGGGTGCAATTATCACACCCATCTTGCGTTATCCGGAATTTACCAAGAAATGGCTCATCAAGGTGTAGTGTTCTGGTGCAGAGTAGCCAGCCCATCTCTCCCACCAGCATTCTCCAACCTTCTGCCCTCCAGAAGTTGTTGCAGCTCCCATCAGCTCCAGCCGGCTTGGCCAGTTGCCAGGGGTGGTGAGAGCAACATCTGGAAGGCTCCAAATTGGGGGACAACAACAACAACAACAACAACAACAATGCTTTTTTCCCAGGGGATACTTGAGGGTATGTAGTATCAACACTTCTTTTTTGTTGTTACTGGAACAACTTCTTGGTGGGTACCTAGATTTGAAATTTGCATGGTCTGTCTTAGCAGCAGGATCACTGGCCGTGGTCCTGAAAACCCACAGCTGATTCCCTCTCGTGCTTTGGCTTCCTGGAACTGCTGAACTCCCCTTTGCCTGGACTATTTACTACTACTACTACTACTACTAATAATAATAATAATAATAATAATAATATCTTTATTGTCATTGCCCCCTCTCAGGGACAACGAAATTTACTTGGCTGCTCCATCCACCCAGGTAGGGCACTCCACACAAAATCAGAACAACTATAAAAACACTAATTAAAACAATGCAATATAATACAGCAAGGAAGATTAGATGACTTTCAAAGTCCAGGTTTCCCATTCAGGGCCAAGATCGCTCTGGAGAAGAAGCTGTTCTTGAGACGGCTCGTTCTTGTCTTCATCGTCCTGTATCTCCGTCCCGACGGCAGGAGCTCGAAGAGACAGTGACCAGGATGCGATGGATCTTTTACTATGTCCAGTGCCTTCCTATGGCACCTTGTGGCATAAATCTGCTCTAAGGTGGAAAGTGGGCAGCCAACAATGCTCTCTGCTACCTTAACAATCCAAACACCTTGTCCACATGCCTGGGCCTTACTAACTGAAACTCATCCAACACAGCAGGACTAGACCGACTCCCCCCTCCCCATTTCCGATATTCCCCAAGTGAAGATCAGCATCTGAAATGGGGTGGGGGTGGGGAGATAAATATCAGCATCAGGAAGAAGTGGGGAGCAAAGATCAGCACTGTTTTGGGTGTGTGTGTGTGTGTGTGCGTGCGTGCGTGTGTGGAGCATCAACTGCTTATTATAAATCACACTTAACAAACAACAATTGTGAGGCTAGCCCTGCCCCACACATTAACCATTACACCATACTGCCAGCTACTTCAGACTTCTTACAACTGAAACACCCCTGACACCAAATCAACTCCCCCATTGTATTACTCAGAAGGGGTATTACTCACCCAATCCCACCACCCTTCTGAGTAATACCCCTCCCCACCTTCTCACTATATAGAAGGGTCTGGTGACTTCTGTTTCAGTGTATCTGAAGAAGTGTGCATGCACACGAAAGCTCATACCAAGAACTAACTTAGTTGGCCTTTAAGGTGCTACTGGAAGGAATTTTTTTATTTTGTTTTGACTATGGCAGACCAACACGGCTACCTATCTATAATACAAATGGTTAAGGAGAAAAATGTTTTTTTATGGTTGCCCATCAACATCACATGTTGGAACAGCTGTCAGGGCAAAGTCCAGCTGTGGGGCGTGAAGGCTGCTCCCCGCAATGCCCTTTCCACCTGGCCAAGGGGGCAGGGCCCAGACTCACCAGCCCCACTGAAGAGGCTCCTCATGAGGCTAGAAGAACATTGCCCGGCTGTGGGACATGAAGGCTGCTCCCCCCAAGGCCCTTTCCACCTGGCCAAGGGGGCAGGGCCCAGACTCACCAGCCGCACTGAAGGGGCTCCTCATGAGGCTAGAAGAACATTGCCTGGGTGTGGGGAGTGAAGGCAGCTCCCCGCAAGGCCCTTTCCACCTGGCCTAGGGGGCAGGACCCAGACTCACCAGCCCCACTGAAGAGGCTCCTCATGAGGCTAGAAGAACATTGCCTGGGTGTGGGGAGTGAAGGCAGCTCCCCGCAAGGCCCTTTCCACCTGGCCAAGGGGGCAGGGCCCAGACTCACCAGCCCTACTATGTTAAATATGAATTCTGTAGTTGACCTCCTTTGTAATGTTTTATTTTAAAATCTTTAAGATAATATTTTAATTTTCTGTTATGTTGCTTTGACTGTATACTCTATATTTGTCTTTCGTCAGATTGTTTTATCTATGTTTTCTTGATTTAATATGCTGTAAACCGCTTTGAGATTTTTCTTAAAAATATAAAGCGGTATGGAAATTTTAAAAATAAAATAAATAAATAAAATGAAGAGGAAGAACCCTACAAAGCGGGAGTAGAGGTTTTGAAGTGGTTTATCAACAGTTAGCTCCTGGGCAGCAGTTATAGAAATTATTTTTCAGTCTGCAACTATGAATATATGCACATTTTATGCAAATCCGTGCCTTATTTTGTCCTGTTTTCAGTTATTTGTTTTTTCTTTTCTGGTGGTGCAAAAGTTCCCACCTTTATATCTTTTATTCTTATTTAACTTACCCAAGCCTTCTGTGGGACTGGGTTCTTTAATTGGTTGCTTTGATACATTTATATCTTGCCCTTATTCCAAAATGGAGCACAATAGCAAAACACAATCAGTGAAAGAGAAACAGTTCCCAAAACGAACAGATCAAATAAAATGCAAGGAACCACAGTGAGAAAACTCACTGTAGAACTGCAAATCAAATAATACTTCAGGATCCAAAGAAAAATGCCCTCAAGAGTGTGGGCAGATCACATATAATTTGGAAGGGAATTCCATTGGCAAGGGGCCACCACCAAGAGAACAGTGTCTCATGTAACCACCCTCCCCAGGAAAATACATTCCTGTTCTCCCAGACCTTTGGCCAGTTAGACAGTCCATGGCCTTATAAACTGTGTGGGGTTTTTTTTTTGGGGGGGGGGATTACTGTGTTCTCGCTTATTATTATGTTACATATTTTTGTGTTTTTATATTTTAAACCACCATGTGACCCTCAGCTAAAGGGCAGAATATAATATAATCATGGTCAAGTAAGTTCTGGGAATTTGGAGAAGCTAAGCACCAAAAGATTTGGTTGTGGGAAATTATTGTTATGGACTTGGGAGGGGGAATTCCCCCCAAACCACAGAAATTAATAAATGATAGGATTTTGGTTATTTGGGATGTGGAGAAATACAAGCGGTAGAGGAATTCCTGGGCTAGTCTATGCAAAACAACCTGGCCAAGCTAGGGTCATTAAGAAACAATGCAGGGCCTTCTAAAATAATAAAAGAAATAGGGGAGATGGTCCATAATGATCTTAAGAAAACGTTTAAAAGAACGTTACCTGAAAACCCAGAAGCTTTCCTTCTGGGAAGAATAACAATGGAAAAACCAAAAAACCAAACTACTCTATGGATGTATGTGACTACAGCTGCCCGAATTCTGGTAGCACAAAAGTGGAGAAAAGATGTAGTACCAGCAAGAGAAGAATGGCACCTTAAAATATTAGAATATATAGAACTTGCCAGCAAGACAACTAGATTAAGAAATAATGACGATAAGAATTTAAAAGAGGACTGGACATTATATGTAAAATATAGGGAAAAAATAGTATAACAAGAAAGTAAGTGTAACAGACTGGGGGGCGGGAAATACTCAGCAGCAGATGTGACCAAGTGGGACAGTGTAAGGTAATGAAAATAATTTAGTAAAATAAGAAAATGCAGTCAAAAAGACAACAGATAGGAAAACAGATAAAAAGTGGAAGGCTAGTTAAAATTAAGGCTTATAAGAATTATAATATGTTACTATTTTTATTTACGGATATGTGTCATATACTTATGCTAGTCTCTCCCCCTCCCCCGTTTCTTGTTACCATGTGTTTGACTGTAACATACTGTACTATGCATTGATGATATGATAAAACAGAATACAGGGCCATTGAGGACAATTGGCAGTGCAAGACAACTGCCCTGGCCCTTTGCCCTGAGGTGTGGACACAGACTGGGGGTTTGGAAGGAAACCAGCCTAGCTGTGTGTGAGGTGACAGGAAAAGTGAGTCTTGAGGAAGGGTTGCTGGGAAGAAGAAGAAGGAAGGAAGGAGGGAGGGAAGGAAGGAAGGAAGGAAGGAAGACTGGGATCCATCTTGGGCAGGATGGCCGCTTGCTGGCTGGGAGAAATGCCTTCGACTCCAGGGCTGCACTGCTTTGGGGCACAAGCCCCTCTTGAAATGACCATACTGTAAGATCCGGACCCCCTCCATGCAGACAGAAGGTATAAATAGGCGAATAAACCATATTTCTTAAAGCTAGGGCATGCTCCGCCATATCTCAATTCTCCAAAGGAACACAGACTGGAACCCATTGGAACCCTGCCACAGCTTGGCAGAGAGAGGGGGTGGCACCCAACTTTTGTAACATTGTTTTGAGAGCAGGAATGAATGAACACTTTCTGCTTATAGGTGGTGCCTAAGTTGCTTAGCAGTAGCGCAAGACTAGGATTATGTCATCTACATGTCATCTAGAACTACCCTGGCCTCTTTATCTTGCTACAGCTCCTGTTGCCTCACTCCTTATTGCATCGTTTCCAAATGCCTTGGTCTCCTTCCGATGTCACATTCCAGCTTCCATCAGCCCCAGCCAGCAGGTTCTGCATGCCTGCTCCGAATGATTTGATGCAGCTTGTTCTAGCTGGATGCTATTGCAGCACGGCCTTAATGCAATAGTTCCAAGACCAGGGAGAGGCCCTTTGTCATGAAGAAAGAGCACGGCCTGTTCCCCCACAATCTCCTCACCCTATTATTAAATCATCATATTGATTACAATTTCAACATGAATATTACCTCCTTATCTAATTGCCACCATGCAGTAACAAATGAGGAAGCTGAGGCAGCCTTCACAAAAACTTTCAGGCAGCCTTGAAGATGAAGACAGCTCACTAAGGAAGCAGATGTTTCCAGACCATTCCAAAGGCACAAGCTGATCCTAAAACCGAGGGATAAAGCAGCCAGGGCAATGGTGGGAGTGAGCGGGCTCATTGCCATTGCCATTGTAACTCTCCTGATCGTGCAGTTCCTAAAACTGCAATGGCTGAGTCGGCAGTACCCACCTGGGCCAACCCCCTTTCCCATCATTGGAAGTCTGTGGCGCTTGGACTTGAGTCTCAACCAGGAAACATACACCAAGGTATTTATTTTATGCTGGTATGATTTGCCATATTGTTGAAATGAAACTGATTTAAGATTGCAGAAGCAGAAGGGAAGGGGGTCAGAATACTTTGGCAACTTGTAACGAATAAAGATGGGTTAGAACAGCACACAGGAGCCGACCGAGCGGGCGGCAGGGGTCCCCGAGTGGCCAGTGGGTGTCCATGGGCCAGTTAAACGCCCCCCATGGGCTGCTTGTGGCCCATGGGCCTTAGGTTGTCAACCCCTGGTGTATCACCTTCGCTGTATAAATTGTGGTTTCTTCTGCTTGTAAACCAACTTGTGTAAAGTAATATAGAAAGGCAGTATACAAATTAAAAGTGAAATGAAATGCACAAGAAGGTATGTATTTAGAAGTCTCAAGCAAATAATTGACGATGCTTCTTGTAAATGAGACAGGTTTTTGTTTATGTTTTACTGAGAGAAGAGTACGTCTCCCCACCGTTTTTGCAGCCAGGAAGATGTGGTGTTCATGTGAACCCCCTCCGATATTGTTGTTGTTGTTGTTTTGTTGTTGTTGTTGTTGTTGTTGTTGTTGTTGTTGTTGTTGTTGTTGTTTTGTTGTTGTTGTTGTTGTTATTTCTATGCTGCCCACCTCACTGGGTTGCCCCAGCCACACTTTGGGGCTTTTCCTTGGCGCACAGTTAAAAAAACAAAAACTTTTCACAAATGCAGTCTCTTGCCAGATTTAATTAGCAGCTGTTCATCTTCTTACTCTGAGTTGCTCCCTTACACTCCTGATCCAGTCCAATGATAATTTAAATAAAGTCCTTGGTCAAGGGGCGTAGGCATAATAAAACATTATTAAATTCTTTGTTGAGCATAAATCAAACGCCTCTCCCCTCTTTTGCTCATGCCAGACAGATTAACATAGCTGTGACTACACATGACTCATTCATTTTGCATCGGACTTCAAGAAAGAAAAAGACCATTTAAAAGCACAAAGCGTCTTGTCCTCCCCCTTTCCTTCCTGGCTGTTTTAAGGGTTTTCAAGCTTCTTAGAAATCATTCAAATACCTTCGAAGATCTGAACACAGTCCTTTCAGCAGCTGATTGATTGCAACCCATTATCATACGGCGTTTCAGGAGTGCCTCTTGATTAATGCCAATATTCCAAATTAGTGAGGAACTGATCACAAATCATGCCGGAGATGGAAGTTCATCCATGTCAGGGACACACTTCCCAGGTCTGGCCCATTCTGCCGTTCAAGTTGGCAGATACAAGCTTAAGCAACACCACAGGATGCAGTGAACTCCCCAGAACAACCTGAGGAGCATTGTCAGGAATTTTACCTCATAAATCCTGGTTTTCCCCTGCCCTAATAGCTCCATAGGTGCTGGAGGAGACTCTTGAGAGTCCCCTGGACTGCAAGAAGATCAAACGTATCCATTCTTAAGGAAATCAGCCCTGAGTGCTCACTGGAAGGACAGATCGTGAAGCTGAGGCTCCAATACTTTGGCCACCTCATGAGAAGAGAAGACTCCCTGGAAAAGACCCTGATGTTGGGAAAGATGGAGGGCACAAGGAGAAGGGAGCGACAGAGGATGAGATGGTTGGACAGTGTTCTCGAAGCTAGCAACATGAGTCTGACCAAACTGCAGGAGGCAGTGGAAGACAGGAGTGCCTGGCGTGCTCTGGTCCATGGGGTCACGAAGAGTCGGACACGACTAAACCACTAAACAACAACAACAACAATAGCTCCACACCCCTGGAGGGGAGTAGAACTCAACTGCCATAAATAGTGACATCAACCAGAAACCCCGAGGAAGAACTCCAGAGTGGAATTTTAATGGCGGAGACTGGATATGTACTCTGTGAGTTATTCATGGCCGCAGCTCGTATGCTAGTTGGTAAACAGTGGAAGGAATGGAATGTGACCTTGTCCCATCCAGATAAACACTGTAAAGAACTGAACAAGGGAAGATAGTAATTCATTCTCCCAGCACACCAGGTCTGAAACAACAATGTATATATAGGATGAATAAACCGGCATGGGAAATTTCCACTCTCATTTTGCCTTTTTTGGAATTCTCTGACACCCCTAGTTGAGTGGCCCTCTTTAAACTCTGGACCAAACCACCAATGGCATGAGACCTCCCAGAAAACTCCCCACTGGTGGTAAATAAAAGTCTTCAGTGGGTGTTTAAAGGTTGAAACAGAACGTGACGACTTGAGTGTCTATTTGCAGAACATTCCACAGGACTGGACCAGTGACACTAAGGTCTCGGGTAAGAAGAGGATTTAGCCAACTAGGCCTGTCAATGGAAGCCCTGTGTGAGGAACTACACTTGCAAAATGTGGCTTTCTCCCTCTCTGCATCCCATGCAGCCCCCCCAATTGCTATGGATGGTTGGTAGAACCCCCTAGAACAGCACTGGGGGGGGGAGAAGGGGGATTGTTCCACCTGGCAAGCTGAAATCCTTTGACAGATGGAACAAGTGGAAGAATGCAATGTTGAATTCCACCCTCTATTTTGCACTGACGTCAAATGAGCCTCACCAACTCAGGGGACAACCAACAACATTCCTGCAAATGATCTCAGTGATTCAGCTGGGATTTAAGGGTCCAGGTGGTCCTTAAGATACCCTTAGGTATGGAGAAGGAGGATGCCCCAGCAGTAGCACTGAAGTAAGGTTCATCTACCAGTCCAGTCAGCTTTTGTATGTGTCATGGACTGGTTGGATGCAGAGGAATGGTGGGAGGAACCAGCTAGGGTTGGCGGCTCAGAGTCCAGGGAGCGATGGTGGGATGATGAATGGTCAGAGGGAGAAGTCTGAGAAGAGGAGATGTTGGAAGGTGAAGAGGTAACAGGGCTCAGTGAGCAGGGGGAGTCTGTGGTAGAGAGAAGTCCAGAATCAGAGGCAGAAGCTGAAGGAGGAGAGGCCAAAAGGCAGAGATGTGTCAGCCTGGTGAAGAGTCACGGGTATCTCCCCCCCCCCCTGCTGTGACAAGCTCCCCTCCACCCTTGACTCCCAGAACCAGAAGAGGCATGAAAAGGGCAGAGGAGAGGTTGGCTTCACACAGGAGCAATTTCAGATTGTTTGGAGAAAGCACTGGCGAAGAGGGGACAGACGACTGCAAGGAGCCGAGGACTTTCAGTCTCAACAATTGATTTTCATGGAGTTAAGATCACAGAGAACGAGCTGCTCTGCCCATTAGGCCTGACACTTGGCCAAGTCTGCGGAAATTGTGTTTTTGCTAATACTGTAAAGAGCAAACTCTGAACTGTGTGATTTACTGCCGGTTTGCATTTTGACAGTATGTGGAACGGGAAGGAGGTGCCAACTTGTTGTTCATTTCAGGCAGCAAAGCATATTGGGAGGAAGTTGCTTTTGCTAGAGTTGCCTACAAAGTTGTTTCCAAAAAAGAATTAAATAAATAATTGCAAGAAAAGTTACTTTATTTTATTTGTCTAAATTGCAGATATCAAAGGCTTATGGGAGGATCTTCACCATGTGGGTGGGACACAAACCCATGATTATCCTGAATGGGTTTGATGCTGTGAAAGAGGCGCTGGTCACGCATTCCGAACAGATGACGGGCCGGCCCATGACCCCTTTCGTGATTGAGACAATGAAGGGAAAAGGTAAGTCAACCTCCTTACCGAGTGTTGAGGTTTCTGGGCTCTACCTTGATCAAATGCAACAAAATGCACTCAAATAGGGGGCGGGGAGCATACAGAAAAAAAAAATGTCCATCAAAAATACTAATTGAATTCCCAATACACGCAGGTTCTGCTGTCGATCCGCTCGCCATCTGAAAATTCACTTATCTTAACGTACAAAATTATGACCTCGCTAAACACTCCACAGATTCAGATATCCAAACAGCCAGAGTTTGCCCACTTCCTTACTTCGTTGCTTGCTTATGTTTCGTTAGACCGGACAAATCAATTTTCCCTTTGTATCTCTTTTGCATGTTGGCTGCAGCAATTCCTAGGAACAAACCATGGGGGGGGGGGGAGGAACCAATCAAATCCCCATTTAGAAATGTTCCCATAGGAATCAATAGAAATTGTGGACTCATTATGCGAACACTCGCCTAACAAATGATTTCCAGGGAACGCATTGTGTTTGGTAAGCCGCACCTGCACAACTAGTGGTACCGTTCTTAACCTGAAACTGTTCTTAACCTGAGGTACCACTTTAGCTAATGAGGCCTCCCGCTGCCACCGCGCCTCCAGTGTGCGATTTCTGTTCTCACCCTGAAGCAAAGTTCTTAACCCGAGGTACTGTTTCTGGGTTAGCAAAGTCTGTAACCTGAAGCGTCTGTAACCCGAGGTACCACTGTATACTGAAATGGACAAATCAGAAATGGACAAATCAGTCTATTTCTAGGCCCTCTTGTTTTTGAATACAATGCGGGGATATAGGATGCTATTTTCTAAAAAGTAAAAATATGAGTCCACCTAGCTCAGAATCTGCTACTCCAGAGGACCCCACTGTGGCACCTGCAGGCATTGGGGTACCCATGAGTACCTCCTGTGGCACCCACAAAGGTTCTCAGTAACTGACCCCTTCAAAAATCCACAGTGCATGAGTGGCTTCTGGCAGATATTTGAGTAGCCATGGCAGAATGTGGACGAGCTTCTACATACAAGCGCACACACCATCAAAATTCATACCCAGTGGATCCAAATGGCATCCATCCATACTTCTTCAATAGGAATGAGCTGCACACACCACAAGCATTTCTACTTGGAATTTTAGGCAGTGATATCCCGAAAAATATAAGAGAAATATTTTTATATGCAACAGCCACTGCCCGGTTATTAACTGCATCAAACTGGAAAGGGGGAAAAGTACCAGCAGTAAGGGAATGGCAGAACAAGTTATTAGACTATCCAGAATTGGCTCAATTGACAGATAGATTAAGGGGAAATACAAAACAATCATTCCTGCAAAAATGGGATATGTTCAAGAAATACCTACAAAAATAACATCTATGGCAGCGTTTTAATAACCCTTGTGTAAATTAAATACTACTAAGCAAGGGAAAATGGTATGATATGTTATAAGAAAGTACTAGAAACTATAGTAAGAGTAAGGTAAGAAGTATAAGTACATTCAATGTCGTAAATGTAACTTACATCGGGAAATGACGGGAAGTCTGTTTTCATATAATTTAGTTTATTGGAATTTAGTTTATTGGATTTTTTTACTTTGGTTTATTTTTGTTTAGTTAGAAATTATAAGAAAAGAGCATGTACAAATACAAGTTTGAATCAATATTTAATGGTATAATTATTGAAGGCTGTACATGTACCAAAATTGTGTATGGATGTAAAATAATAATAATAATAATAATAATAATAATAATAATAATAATAATGGGAATGAGCTGCACATATACCTTCCACCTCCCTCCACATTTTGCCCTGCCAGCTATGCATAATGAACACACAACTAGAGTTGGGTCGAGGATGTCGGAAATCAAGCCTTCATCAGGAGAAACTGGCAACTCTCCCAGGCACCTGGCATGATTCCCTGTTGACCTCCCTGGCTGCATTCCCCAGCAAGATCCAGGCTAGGTCGCAATAGGCGATCCTTCTCAGCGTGAGAAGAACACACCCCTCTTTCCTGCCCGCCCCCCCCCCCCCCCCCCGGGCAGGGGAAAGAGATAGACAGAAATGTATTTACATGCCTTTATTTCTGTCTTTGCAGCGTTACAAAAACGTGACTGCTCTCTTCAAGCTCCAGCAGTCTAGTGACAAACACTTCCTGCACTTCCTGGACAGGAACAAACGGAAGAGCTCATATTACACTCTGAGCTAATTCTGGTGCTTCGCACTGTGAATTGACTGTCCCTCTGTTTCCCACGGGCAGTCCCAACATTCCCATCATGTTTACTTTTCAAGCTAGCACTTTGCAGCTGCATTGCATCCATATCGTAACAAAGGATTGTCTGTAGCTCAATTGCACAGCACTTGGATTGCCCATTGAAAATCCTAGTTTCCATCTCTGGCTTCTCCAGGCTGTTGTTGTTGTTGTTTATATCCTGCCTTTTCCTGGACCAGGGCTCAAGGCAGCTCACACAATTTAAAGCAATCCAGATAAAATACCAACAGCTAAAAACATACAAACTTTCCCCCCGTAAGGAATACCGTATACTGTTCTCTGATGCATTTCTTCCCACCCCACTCCAATGCTTCTATAACGTATTGCTGATCTGCTCTAACAGGAGTTCTGTTTGCAACTGGCCACATCTGGAAGCAGCAGAGGCGCTTTAGCCTGACGACCCTGCGGAATTTAGGCATGGGGAAGAAGGGCGTGGAGTACCGCATTCAACAGGAGTCGAACTATCTCCTCGAACTATTTCGAAATGAGGGAGGTCAGAAACACCACCATTATTTAATAATAATAATAATAATAATAATAATAATAATAATAATAATTTATTATTTATACCCCGCCCATCTGGCTGAGTTTCCCCAGCCACTCTGGGCAGCTTCCAATCAAGTATTAAAAACAATACAGCATTAAATATTAAAAACATTATGTGCAGTTTCAAGCTTGTGAATTGACCAGCACTTCTGGTCGGGGCTAACAATGCAGAAATGGAAGGTTTAACTGCCCAATGCATTTACAGGATCAGTTTCTTCTAGTGTGACTATTTAAGCTTCTAGGCCTCGTGGGTGTAAGACTGAAAAGCATAGGCATGCCTAGGATGTGTCTGTTGAAGCTTTGGAATTTACGCAGCTCATAAATGCTTTAGTTGAGATTCCTGCATCTGCAGTGACCTTCAGGGCCCCTTCCAATTCTACAGTTCTATGATCCAGGAAACCACATATTTAAAAATGTGATGATCTGCAAGTCTATGGAGACTGCCCTTTCCCTCTCCCCTCCAGAATCACCCACAATGCAGGAGGGCACCCTCCCTGGCTCCTTTGGAACCAACAACTAAAAAACAGAGCACAGCCTCTTTAAATGCAACAGCTTCCTTCCAAGAGGGCAGAGCTAGAGGCAATTGCTTGGCTGCAGGACCCTTTAGGGCCCCACTTGACTGCCAGCTGCTGCTGAAGCAACATTATTGCCTGCTCCTTGCATAGAGCCTTTGGCGTTGACTCCAATGGGAGCCGACTGGAGGAGGAGTTCTGAACTCCTGCCCTGATTCTTGGCAGGGCTCCAGGGTTGAGACTGATTTTGTGCAGTGTTTCACTGATGTGTTTATTTGCTCTTGCACCCTGGAAAAACACCACACAAAAAAAACCTTGGTGCAATCCTACCTAACTTGCCCCGAGGGATTTAGTCTGGATCTTGTGCAGGATCGTCTGCAAAGAGAAGGCCACTTTTGGGTTCAGTCTCACTCTCCTAGCATGCGGCAAGGAACAGTCTGTGAGGAGGAGGAGATGCTTCTACATGCAGGAAGTGACTCCATCTCCCATCACCCTGAGCAAGTATGAACCAAGGCCAGGAATGATGGGAGTTGTAGTACAATAACATGTGGCAGGCCAAAAGTTTCCCAGCACTGAGTCAGGCAGAATCATACATTGAAAGAATGAAATGAAAGACAAGCACAAAAGCAATAATGAATGCAGCCACTTTTTGTAGCAGACCCAGCCCTCCCCCTCCTACTAGATTTGCTCCTGGCCTCTCAGGTGAAAACGTTTGGCTTCATATTAGGCAGGTCTAAATGTTGGTCTGAATGTTAAATGATGACAGTTTATCACACCTGCCCTTTCAGGGAAGCCCATGAACCCTGCTCTTGCCATCTTCCCTGCGGTCTCCAATGTGATCTCGTCCGTGGTGTTTGGGCATCGCTTCTCCTACGACGACGAGGTCTTCCAAGATATGGTCAAGGCTGTCGATTTCATGTTCCATTTTTTGCCCAGCCCGTTTCGAATTGTGCGTGTTCCGAAAGATTTTGAAAAACAAAATTAAGTGAATGTCCTGTGTCAGAAGGGTAGCTGGGTTATTGCATCGGTCTGTCTTGAGAGGCAACGGAGTATGCCTCTTGGGGTTAAGTCAAACCGTTGCGTTAGAGGCACTGAAGTGACTTCTCTGGGATGCTAGCCTGAGCAGTGTGTCTGGAAGTCCTGGGCTGGCCAGGGGACAAGACTCCGCTCTTGTCCTCACTGAGGTGGTCCAAAGGAAAGCAGAGCAAGGTGTTTGGCACCATCTTGGCTGCAGGAATTGCCAGAAGGAGGTGTACAAAGTGCCATCCAAGTGTCTTAGGGATGCCACTCTGGATTTGTGTAGGGTTTACTCCTTAGTTTTTTCTTCTCCCAAAAGTATCCTGCAAGGTTTTGAACTAGGGCCTCAAAGACCAGGATTCAGCCTCAAAATTCATTGGGCAACATTTAGCTAGACACAGTCTCTTAGCCTAACCCAGGCATAGGCAAACTTGGCCCTCCAGATGTTTTTTTGGCCTACAACTCTCATGAACCCTAGCTATCAGGACCAGTAGTCAGGGATGATGGGAACTGTAGTCCCAATCTGGAGGGCCGAGTGTGCCTATGCCTGGCCTAACCTAACTCGCATGGTTGTTGTGAGGATGAAAAGGGAAAGGGGTGAACCTAAGAAGAGTCCTGCTGGATCAGGCAGGCCAAAGGTCCCTCTAGTCCAGCATCCTTTCTGTGTGCACAAGAGCGCTCTCCGCTGCTGTGGCTTCCAGCACCTGCCATTTCAGAAGCATCACAGCCTCCAACAGTGAAGACAGATCTGACTAGCAGCCATGGGTAGTTTTATGTGATGCTACGTCGTCTTGGCATCCCTCATTAAAATGTTGGTGCTTCAAAGACAATGTCAGGCCCATAATTCTCTCTCTCTCTTTTTTTTGTAACTGTTTTTATTTTTTCACTTTCTGATACACAAAGAGCGATAATAACAACCATAAAGCGAGGAAGAGAGACGATAAAAGCAAGAAAGGAAAAGAAAGCGAGGATCTGAGGAGAGACGGGGAGAAGTAGTAGTCCAAAAACAGCAATGTAGTTTCAGACAATTATCCCTCATAAGCATATTACCCAAGGACCCTTTATTTATTTATTTATTTATTTATTTATTTATTTATTTATCCGTTAGCTTTAATAGCCTGAAGGAATAACCGGCCCTTCCATATACAAGATCCTTTTTGTGAGCCATAATTACACACTCACGAAAGCAGCCTTTGCTTACCCCCCCCCCCACATGCCCCACAACTGTCCCAGAAAAAATGGGACATCCCGTTTTCTCACGTGAGGGCAGGGCAGCCATTTTGGGTGTCACGATCTCGCGCAATTTTGCTCCGAGCTCTCACCCCGAAAAGTGGCCCGATCTCAGTGTGGTGCCCCAAAAAGGCATGCTTTGGCACACCGTGCAAGCATAGCTCTGGGGAAAGTGCATTTTTGGGGCTCTGTGATCTCACGTGGGTCCAGTGACTCGCGCAGGAGTACGGGCGGGAAGACATGCGTTCTGGCTTTGGGACTCAAAATATTGGAGGGTATGCCCGCATGCCCTTCAAAGAGCTACGATTAACGCGGCGAGGGCAGATAACCAAGCGTCTCCTCTTTCCCTCCATCTTCAGGCATATGATCTTTTTCCTGGGCTGATGCGCCATTTGCCGGGACCTCACCAGAAGGCCTTTGAATGCTTGGCGAAAGGGCATGCAGTTATAAGGGACGAGATCAGAAGCCACGAGAAGACCAGGGACCCAATTGACCCGCAGGATTTAATTGACTACTATCTGAATCAGATTGAAAAGGTAAGGGGCTGCCTTCTGTGCAGGTGGAGCTCATCTGAAGAGATGGTGGAAATGCTGGTAAATCGTAGAATCGAAGAGTTGGAAGGGACCCTGAGGGTCAGCTGGTCCACCCTCTGCAATGTAAGAAATGCAGCTAAACCATCTATGAAAGATGGCTATCCAACCTTTGCTTAAAAGCCTCCAAAGAAGGAGGGTCCACAACCTCCTAAAGGAGACATTTCCACTGTCAAACAGATCATTTAACACTAAAAAAGAGTTAAGCTGTGGTTCTGATAACCATAGCCATATGACGTTCTTTTTTTAATGTTAATGATGTGTTATTAAAATGTGGCACCAGAGGGTTCTGCAGAGCAACTAGCTATCATAAACTCAACGTTTTCTAATATTGTTCTAGCAACGTTTTTAAAGGTGAGTGTAGATCCAGCCTTACTGACAGGAAGTTCTTCCTGATGCTTAGTCGGAATCGCCTTTCTTGTAACTTGAAGCCATTGGTCCGAGTCCTACACTCTGAAGCAGGGAAAAACAAGCCTGTGACAGCCCCTAAAACATTTGAAGATGGCTATCATATCTCTTCTCAATCTCCTCTTTTCCATACTCAGTTCCTTCAACTGCTCTTCATAAGGCTTGGCTCCTAGATCCTTTTCCAGCTGCACTGGCTCCCAATGGAGTACAGGGTCAGATTTAAGGTGCTGGTTTTGACCTTTAAAGCCCTTCATGGCCTAGGACCCACGGAGGACCTTAAGGTCCATACACCCTAGAGGTCCCGGGCCCTAAGGAAGTCAGATTAGCCTCAACCAGATTAGGGTCTTTTCAACACTGGCTCCAGCCTGGTGGAACGCTCTGTCTCATGAGACCAGGGCCCAGCGGGATCTGATTTCTTTCTGCAGGGCCTGTAAGACAGAGTTGTTCCACCTGGCCTTTGGCTTGGAACCAGTCTGATCCCCTCCCTCTCTTTCTTTTTCCTTTTCCTTTCTCCTCCTGTGATGGAACTCCTATTTGGGGACTTCCCTGGCTTTTTTCTGGCCCATGTAGGACCAGTCTGGAAAGTTAGCCTTGTAGAAGACTTGACGTTTTCATCCCCAAAAAAGTTTTCGATTTGAGTTTCCATTGAAATGAGGCTGTATTTTAATGTTTTAATGTTGTATTTTAATCTTGTTTTTAAGTTGTATTTCAATCAATTTGTTTTTATATCAGGTGTTAGCCACCCTCAGCCTGGTCTTGGCTGGGGAGGGCAGGGTATAAATAATTTTTATCATCATCATCATCATCATCATCATCATCATCAGCTTAGTTGCCCTCCTCTGCACACTTTCCAGGCCATCTCACATAGTCATGGCTTTTCTCAAAGAATTCTGGGGGCTGCATTTTGTTAAGGGTCCTGAGAGTTGTCTCTGGCCCCACCTACCATGGTCCTTCAGAAGGTGGCCTAGACGGGAAGTCGGTCCACAGGCTGAAATGTTCCCCCACTCCTGCTCTGCTCTCTGCCCACCTGCCATTTGTTTCACACTGTATTGTGGCATAGTTCAGAATGCTGCCCTATCCAGGGGCCACACAAAGAACGGAACGCCACTGAACCCTTTAACCTTACTATCACCTTTTGGGCACCAACAGAGCAAAGACGACCCCAACAGCACCTTTGACGAGGAAAACATGATCCACGTCATCACCGACTTCTTTGCAGCGGGGACCGAGACGACCTCCGTCACGCTTCTCTGGGCTCTCCTCTACATGCTAGCCTTTCAAGACATCCAAGGTGAGGCCTCCGTAACAAGTCCAGATACGTTTTATAGGTAGAAAGCATCGTGTGGGAAGATTGGCACGAGCACATGCGCAAGCTGGCTAAACAGGCGGGGGCGGGGGAGGACTTTGCAGCCTCTTTCACTGAAGCAAAGAGTTGGTTTTGAAAGCTGGTTGCTGTGCACCTAACTCGCCAGCACATATACCACCTCCACCTTTTCTCTTAACGTTTTATACACACACACACACACACACACACACAATTTTAATAAAATTTTCTAATTTGCATTTCAAAATATTCATTTAAACAACCTTAAATCAATGGCTTCCCTTCTTCTCTCCGTGGTTCATTTTGCTTACAAGTTCATTTTGTAAACCATGGTTATATCCATCGAAACCTATTGACACTGTTGAATTTATCTTAATGCTACCAGTGTTTTTAAATGAACACAATTTTCACCCATATATTCAGTAAACATCTTCCAGTCTTCTTCAAATGTATATTCTTCTTGTTCACTTATTCTATATGTTAAATCTGCAAGTTGCGCGTATTCCATCAGTTTAAGTTGCCATTCTTCTTTGGTTGGGACCTCGCTCGTTTTCCATTTGGGGACTAACAAGACACAGGCTGCAGTAGTAGCATATATAAATAGTCTTTTTTGACACTTGGGAATTTCCCTCTGAACTATCAACATTAGTTTATCCTTAACATACTAACCCAATTGTTCAGTGTGTGTGAACTGCAAGCCTGGGGCTGGATGTGGCTCTGCAGGTAATGCTACCTGGCCTTCAGAACTCTCCCCTGGTCACAGCACTCACAGCTTCCATTTCATAGCACAAATACTGTATTTTTGCATCTATAAGACAATATTTTTTCCTTAGTAATAATAGGCAAAAATTGTGGGTCGTCTAATACACGGATAGCAGAGGGGGGACGGGTGATTGGTGGCAACAGCCAACAGGAGATTGGCAGTGGCATTTGGGCTTGTGATTGGTTGCTTTGGCAAGACCTGCTGCTGATTGGCTGCTGCTGCTGCAACTGGGCTGGCTATTATGGCTGCGGCGATGCGTGCCTGCAATTGGCTGTGGTTGCGTCGAGTGTGCAGGTGGGCTTTTGGCAACAAGCATGCAGATGATTGGTGGCTGCGGCTATGGGTGCGATTTTCATTGGCAGGCAGAACTCTGGGCAATCTCCCCCCCAAATAGTTTTGTTGCGGTCCAAAAAAATAGGGGTCGTCTTATACATGCGGGCGTATTATACACGGAAAAATACAGTCTTTTTGCCTGGCTGAGATGTGCTCCTGAACTCTGATCGCTGGCAAAGCCTGACTGGGGCTGTGGCGGGGGCGACCCCAGACATGTGATTCTGCGGGTGTGAGAGGACACAACCAGGTGCCCCCACTGCAGGCACCCTGCGGGGAGGCAAGCTGCCCCAGGGCCGGATCTTTGGGGCTGGGACGGGCCCCATACTGCACCTGCCCAAGTTGCCAGCCCTTTCCCCCACCTGCACAGACATTTCATTTGACGCGACACTGCCACTGACCTCTGACGCCGCTCCCAGGTGCCTTGCAAGGAGGCAAGCTCCTAGAGAGAGAGGAGAGCATGGCTCTGCATTGGCCATCCAGGCTCCCCCCCCCACCTCACCGGAACTAGGCAGGACCTCGTTGCACCACCTGCCTGCCCAGCACCCATGCAGGGGGGGAGCCCAAACTGGCTGATGTAGAGCCATGCTCTTCTGTCTCTGTAGGAGGAGGCCCCGGTGTAGCTTGCACCCTCTCAGAATCCAGTGGCATTGATTGGCACTGGAGGGCTCTGTTCACCCTCCGCACCCCATCCCCGACGTGCGCATGTGTGCCTGCTCTGGGCATGCATGCACATGCCCTGCGCATCAGAAACTCACCCTACGCCACCGACTGATCATGCTTCTTCCTTGCCTGGATAGAAGACGGAGAGGCGTTAGGGGATGTGTGCAGAAACTAGCCTGCTGCACAAAAGTGAAATTTTCCATCATTGCTCTATGCACTTTTGCTTCTGCCCCCCCCCCCTGGCTAGGATATGGCCCCCAAAAAGTTTCACGGAAGGCAGTGTGATCTTTGGGGTTTCCTAGTCCTGACATGGATCAAATATAAATTTATCCAAAGGACTGCCAGAGGTTCCTCCGCTAATCTGATATGACATGGTGATTTGTATGCATACGTGTGTATATTTCACCAGAAAAAGTCCGGGAGGAGCTACATGCCGTCCTGGATCCTTCCAAAGAGGTCTGTTATGAGGATCGGAAGAGGTTGCCGTACACCAATGCCGTCATTCATGAGGTCCAGCGCCTCTGCAATGTCCTGCTGGTTGGGTCCTTCAGAGAATGCACAACAGACATAACCCTGCAAGGCTATCGTCTTAAAAAGGTATACCGATTCTCCTCCTTCTGTTATACCTGTTAAATTCCCATGGAACGCGGGGAACCACCTTATATTAAGTCAGGCCATCTGGAGGGCCACAGGTTCCCAGCTCTGTTTCAGAGTGGCCTTAGCACTAAGTAGACCCATTGAAATTTACAGCCCTAACTTGGTCGTGTTCATTAATTTCAGCAGCTAAGTGAGCAAAACCTCAGTAAAATACCACCCAACGTATTTGAGTTATGCAAATATTCAATTCAATTCAATTCAAAATCCTTTATTAGGCATAGCACACCACACATTAACAAACAAACATCATATACAGACTGTATAAGATACGGGCTCAGCGAACACATTTTATCCCATTCCTATTCTTAACTCCCAGAAATAAATCGATGTACATAAATGATATAATACAACACAGCAACATCACCTACCATTAAAAACCACTAAATCTCTTTATCATGCAAATATCATACAGAAGTTCCGTGGTACCTTGGTTGTTGAATGGCTTGGCTCCCAAACAAATCAACTCCTAAATGCCGCAAACCCGGAAGTGAGTGTTACGGTTTGCGAACGTTTTTAGGAAGCTGAACATCTGACGCGGCTTCCGATCGAGTGAAGGAAGCTCCTGAAGCCAAGCGGAAGCAGCGCCTTGGTTTTTGAGTGGTTTTGGGAGTCAAACGGACCCCAGAATGGATTAAGTTCAACAAGTAAGGTACCACTGTACTTAAGATTCCATTCCCACTATGATTTCTTATCATCTGTCCAGCAGGAGGAAATATGCACCCCTTTCTCTTGACACCCACAGCCGCAAGAGAGGGGAGGAAATCACCGAAAGCAGATCTGTCCAGGAGCTTACTTTGATCTGTCCATATGTGGATCCATTGGAACTGAGGAGTTGATTATAATCATTACTTAATGGTTTTGCAGGGCACCGTCATCATCCCCGATGTAGCTTCTGTCTTGTATGACCCTGACCACTGGGAGACGCCTCATCAGTTCAACCCCAATCACTTCCTGGACAAAGATGGAAAATTCTTCTGCAAGGAAGCCTTCATGCCCTTTGCAGTAGGTAAGTGTGCCCTCTCTCCCACCCCAGCCCAGAAAAATGCCCGCAGATGCCCCACAATGTATGTTGCATTGTGTGTGTGTCATTCAATGGCTGTGTGAGCCTTATGGAATAGTGTCACCTTTTCCTGGTCAGCAAGGAATACGCAAGACTGACTAACTAACCTGGATCTCAATGTTCCTCCCCATGCAGGGCATCGCATTTGTGTGGGTGAGCGCCTTGCGCGGACCGAACTCTTCATTGTCTTCACCAAACTTCTGCGGGTTTTTAAATTACAGCTTCCAGAAGGAGTGAAGAGCGTCAGCATCAAGCCTATAACCGGAGGATTGGCCATGGTGCCACAACCCTATAAGCTCTGTGCTGTTCCTTACTAAGTTCCAGAGGGGAAGGGGGGCTATTTCTGCACACAGAGAGGAGGTGGGTGGGCTGTGCAGAGATGGGCTTCCTGACAGCTGAATTGCCCCTTTCATATCTACATGTTTTAAACTGGTTTTAGAATATTTAAATGTTGCTACTGATGGTTATGTTTCTGCTGCCCAGAACTCCTCTGGGAGACGGAAAGCCACTTTTGAGGAGGTGGGGTTGCGGGCGTCACAGCCCAGCCCCCATGCGATTGGGGGGATTCCCAGCCGCGTCACCCCCTGGCCAGCCAATCGGCTGGCTCTGGGGGTGTGGCCTGCCCTATTTAAGGCAGGACGTGCCCGGGGATCTCGCTCTTTGCCGCTCCTCAGCTGTTTGGTTTTCCCACCCTCCCGCCCTATAGGTTTTGCCTTTGACCTTGCTATGGACCTTGGTTGGTCTCCATTGAGGGACCTGGTAGGAATTTTTCCACTTGGCAAATTGGCATCAGCCACTTGGTTTTCACCTACCTCGTAGCAAATCGTCACAACTTTTTGGCTATTGGTGGTTAGGCATTGGTATAATTCTGTAGTTGGAAGAGGGGAGGAAGCGCCACCACCTGCCCCACATATTGAAGGGTAGTCTGGTAAAGGATTCTGGGGGGCGTGGCCCTGCCCGAAGCCTAGGGAGGTGAGGGCCTAAGGTACGCCCCCTATTGGTGACCCTGGGGGAGCTCCTATTTGATGTGCATCAGCAGGACTCCCTCTAAGACAGTAAGACAGAACTATTCCACCTGGCTTTCAATTTGAACCTGGCCTGATCTTTCGTTCCCCTTCCTCCCTCCCCCTCCCCATTTTGTGAAGATTGCCCGCTCTGGGATCCCACAGCTGGTTCTTCCCTGGTCTCCTCGCTGGCCCAAGTGGGACTAATTTAGCCAGCTAGCCCTGGTGATCATCTAATGTCTATTGGATGGATTTTCCCCCTAAATTGATTTTTGATTTTATTGTTATATACGCTTTATACCGTATTTTATGCTGTTTTCTTGGTGCAGTGGTACCTCAGGTTAAGTACTTAATTCGTTCCGGAGGTCCGTACTTAACCTGAAACTGTTCTTAACCTGAAGCACCACTTTAGCTAATGGGGCCTCCTGCTGCTGCCGCACCGCTGGAGCACCATTTCTGTTCTCATCCTGAAGCAAAGTTCTTAACCTGAAGCACTATTTCTGGGTTAGTGGAGTCTGTAACCTGAAGCGTATGTAACCTGTGTAGCATCAATTAAATGTTTTAAATTTGTTGTTAGTCGCCCTGAGCCCAGTTTCCTGAACCAGGAAGGGCAGGGTATAAATAAAAATGTATTATTATTATTATTTATTATAATGGTGGTTAACCCTTCCTGGACTTCAAGCGGATGGGCTGAATTTGGATATAGTCGGTTAGGACCAATGCCTAAGCCAATACCGCTCATCACCTGTAACCAATAAAGTTGTGGCCTTTTTTAGCCCATTAGCCTTAATAATTGTGTCATGTGTCATTATTTCCACTGGGGGGGGGGGCGGAAACTTGCCACGCAATGTATTATAAATTGAATAAAGAAACAAATATTCCTAATTTCATCCAGGTGGGTATTCTTTTACCCAAGGACCCCCATTAATAGGTTCACATACCCATTTGTGACATTCCTATAATAATATGTGTTCAGTTTCTGTTAATTGATCCTCATGAAAACTTACAGATTCTGGCTTCACACAATTAACTCAAGGCAGTGTCAATTTACTCTTGGCAGAAAGCCAAGGTCTGCTTGACCTAGAAACTACTCACTCCGATTGGTTAACGACCAGCACTCAACTCTGTTATCTAGGACTGCTAGCACAGTTTAGGGTTAGGTGGGTTAGGAGTAGGAGTGCTGTGTATGGTTAAGAGAGAGAGAGAGAGAAAAAAGAAAGGAATTATTTTACTTTGTTTTGTATGCAGAAACTCTGCTGGTTTCTTTTCCTTTTAATAAATCCTGTAAATAGTTATTCTGAGTCTAGCTGACTAGTCATTTCCACCTCGACTAGCTTCTTCGCTGTGCAGGAAAACTCTTCTACGTTTGGGCTAAAGCCATTAGAGCTGTGCCTGACACTTCAAAGTTCCTTGCCCCCGAATGACTTATCATAGGCCCCATCTGCATTACATTTTTTAAAGCAGTATTGCACTGTCAGGGACAGGCTAGATGTGGAGGAATGGTGGAGGACACCTGGCCAAGGGCCCCCCAGAGAAACCACAGAGGGATTTGGATCCTGGCTCCTGGTGGTGGGAAACCGGACACACCCCAGAGGAGGGGAGGAGCTGGGAAGTACTGGAGGCTGGGAGTGAGGAGGAGGGTGATGATGAAGAAGAAGAAACAGGCAGGTGCCCCAGCACCATAGCTGTCAACTTTCAGATTTGAAAATAAGGGATCAGCAGCCTCAAAAATAAGGGATCAGCAGCCAAAATAAGGGATCAGCAGCCTCACCTGTCCCAGGCACTTCTGTCTTCCACTGCCTCCCACAGTTTGGTCAAACTCATGCTGGTAGCTTCGAGAACACTGTCCAACCATCTCATCCTCATGGTTCAATGTTACTAGTGAGCAAAGTTACCCAGTCAGGATTTGAATCTTGGTCTTAACTTTTGGGGTTAAGTTTCTATTTAGCTGTCCATTAATACTGACAAACCGTATCTCCCATTCATCTCTCAGATCCCCTTGTAAATCTAAAGTACTGACCTCACCACATCCTGCGGTAAAAAAATTCCCCAAGTTGATTACACGTTGTGTGACGTAAGTGTGTGAAGCTACAGCATTCCTACTATCAGCTTAAGTGACACATTCTCTCTCTCTCTCTCTCTCTCTCTCTCTCTCTCTCTCTCTCTCACACACACACACACACACACACACAGTACAGCCCCTCCAAGCCAAAGGCCCAAAGGCAGAAAGCCCAGCCAGCAGCCAAATGAAGCCTCAAGTGGTGGTTCCCACAGCACAGCAATCCAGCAAAGGGATACAGCAGCAAGGAAAACCACACCGTCACCTCTCCGCTGGGAAGCGCTGAGCAAAGGCGAGTCCCCAGGCAAAGGCGACCAACCCAGGCAACACGGCTGATTTGATCAGCACAAGGCATGCAAGCTCCGCCCCCCAGTCGTTCTTAGACTCCTTATTGGATGAGCAACGCAGCCAAGCAACCCAGTTGGAGCCTCCCTCCTTCCGGGCTGGCAGGGAGGGAGGGAGAGGAGCTGCTTCCTTTGAAACTCGGGAAATTTCTGGGATATCATCAATCTGGGACAGCAGCGGGAAACGGCGCTGGGATAAGGGAGTTTCCCGCCAAATAAGAGACTGTTGACGGCTATGCCCAGCACAGGGCAGGACAGGAATCAGACCTGGCAGCTCCACCACAGAGCCACTCTGATGGCTTCTCTTCTTCCCCATCCACTCCCAGATCAAAGCATCTATGGCATTTTGCAGAGCAGAGAGCCAGGCAGAAACAGAGAGGGTCCCTGGGAGCCCAACACAGAGGGATAGGAGTGAAGGGGAAGTTACAAGCCAGTCAGGGCAACTGCTACACCTAGTCAGCAGTAACCATTTGAAGTCTCCCTGTGTTCTCTGTTCTGCATCCTTAATAAAGAAACTAACTGTAAGTTGGTCGGTCTTTCTCTGACCTGCAAATGCCCTGATCTCCCTGTCGGCTCCTGTGACGTTAACATATGCAAGTGCGGGAGGTGAAATAGTTAAACAGGTTACCCAATCAGAACCCAGGGGGGTGGAGTCAGAGGGACTATAAAACCAGCTCTGGGAGGGGCGGAGAGGAGGAGTTCGTTGGGAGTTGGGTTGGAGTGAATTGGGATAGAATCTGTGGGTAGGTTGACTTAGGTAAAGGTAAAGGGACCCCTGACCATTAGGTCCAGTTGTGACCAACTCTGGGGTTGTGGCGCTCATCTCACTTTACTGGCCGAGGGAGCTGGCGTACAGCTTCCGGGTCATGTGGCCAGCATGACTAAGCCGCTTCTGGCGAACCAGAGCAGCGCACGGAAACGCTGTTTATCTTCCCGCCGGAGCGGTACCTATTTCTCTACTTACACTTTGATGTGCTTTCGAACTGCTAGGTTGGCAGGAGCAGGGGCCAAGCAATCGGAGCTCACCCCATCGCAGGGATTCGAACCGCCGACCTTCTGATTGGCAAGTCCTAGGCTCTGTGGTTTAACCCACAGCGCCACCTGCGTCCCAGGTTGAGTTAGTGTAGCAAAATAAGCTGAGTCAGGAACAGTTAGGAGCTAGGAAGACAAGTAAATATCTGAGAGGTGGTTTAGTGAGAGAGAGCAGGTAGCGGAAGTTATGGGTCTGGACAGGCACCCCATGAATGTAATTGACAGATACCGTTTATGAAACCACACGCTTGTTAAACTGCAATAAATAAACAGACGTTTATGTTCCAATTTAACCCTGACTGGACTCAGTATTGTACTAGGTAGGGCCTGGGTGGTGGCAGCGAGAAATAAAGTGGTGGCACAGGGATCAATAGACGGTGAAACGTCCGGGGACCCTGTGTGATCACCAGAGCCCCCTCCCTGACAGATACCACCTTAAACAGTTGTGGCTTCTGCCAAAAAATCCTGGGTACTGTCGTTTGTCAAGGGTGCTGAGATTTATTAGAAGATCCCTGTTCTTTTTTTTATAATATTTATTCAAAATTTTGAAAAATTACAAATAGAAAAAGAAGAAAAAATAAAAATAAAAAAGACAGAAAAAATACAATCATTTAAAAAAGAAAAAGAACAGATTAAACCTTTACATAACTTTCTTCCTTTACTTATTACCTTGACCTCCTCCCACCTCCCGTTTTTGTATTCTAGTTCAAATTGTTATTTCAGCAAATCCTTCCAACCTTGTTTTTATCTTAATTTAATTTAATATATTGTAATTTTACGTTCTCTCTTTCATCAATTCATTTTTACTTACCGTATTTTTCCTTCTATAACACGCAGATTTTTTCTCCTAAAAAGGAAGGAGAAATGTCTGTGCGTGTTATTGAGCGAATGTGTGGTCCCTGGAGCCAAATAGTGCAAGGGGAGGCAAAAAAAAGCAGGCAAAAATCAAACCGCGGGTCTCCTAGAAGGGAAACCTGAAAGAGGAAGCGGCTGCTTTCCGGCATTCTGCCTCAGGGTCTTACTGCCCACCCACCTCTGTTTCCTTGCTGTGTTTGCTCAAACGGAACAAAGAGCAGGGAAAGCCCCTCCCCTCCAGGCAAGCAGAGGGGAAAGCTGAAAACATGCAGAAGGGAGAGAGAGAGAGAGCGCGCGAGCTGGGTGGCTTGGGTGGGTAGGTGAGGGAAAACTTTTGCCTTCCTTTCCTCCCTATACCCCTCTCCTGCATTCTTAGCCAGCTGCTTCTCTGCACACCCCTCTCCTGCTCCTTGTCCCTTCTGTGTTTTTCCTTCCCTCCCCACTTAAAATGTGGTTAAAAAGCATGGATCCACATGGATCCTCAGGATCTTTGCATTGGGTCAGCCCAAATTCACCATCAGATCACATAGCATGTCCATGGCTACAGCCTGCCCCCCAAAAATCACACACCCACTGTTGCCTGGGGCTGCAATGGTGCAAAAATGTGGTTAAAAAGCATGGATCCGCATGGATCCTAAGGATCTTTGCATTGGGTCAGCCCAAATTCACCATCAGATCACATAACATGTCCATGGCTACAGCCTGCCCCCCAAAAACCACACACCCACTGTTGCCTGGGGCTGCAATGGTGCAAAAACGTGGTTAAAAAGCATGGATCTACATGGATCCTCAGGATCTTTGCATTCAGTCACCCCAAATTCACCATCAGATCACATAGCATGTCCATGGTTACAGCCTGCCCCCCCAAAATCACACACCCACTGTTGCCTGGGGCTGCAATGGTGCAAAAACGTGGTTAAAAAGCATGGATCCACATGGATCCTCAGGATCTTTGCATTGGGTCAGCCCAAATTCACCATCAGAGCACATAGCATGTCCATGGCTACAGCCTGCCCCCAAAAAATCACGCACCCACTGTTGCCTGGGGCTGCAATGGTGCAAAAACGTTGTTAAAAAGCATGGATCCACATGGATCCTCAGGATTTTTGCATTGGGTCACCCCAAATTCACCATCAGATCACATGTCTGTGGCCACAGCATGAAGCACAAAAATGATACATCCACTGTTTCATTCAGAATGTTTTTTCCCTTGTTTTCCTCCTCTAAAAACGATGTGCGTGTTATGGTCAGGTGCGTGTTATAGAGCGAAAAATACGGTAATCCTTTATATCATTTCTACCAAAACCACATAATTTTCTTTTTCCAACATCTTTCTAACAATCCTTAATTTTACAATATTTTTGAAGATATACTTTAAATTTTTTCCAATCTTCTTCCACCGACTCTTCTCCTTGGTCCCGGATTCTGCCAGTCATCTCAGCCAATTCCATATATTCCATCACCTTCGTCTGCCATTCTTCCCGGGTGGGTAGATCTTGCTTCCCACAGGGATCTGCTTGGCCACTGCAAGAACAGCATGCTGGACTAGATGGGCCATTGGCCTGATCCAGGAAGCTCTTCCTATGTTCTTATGTCCAAGATGGGTCCTGTCCCTGGAATGTTGACCATGCAGAATCATAGGATCGTAGAACTGTAGAATCGGAAGGGACCCCTGAGAGTCATCAATAAAACAACTTATTTATACCCACACTGCCATCTACTGGGTCTGCAAATAATACCATGGATAAATACAAGCTCTTAGTTTTGTTTTCCAATAAATATGCAAACATGAGATTAACACACCTGAATTGATAGCTATGCAGAACAGGATTTCACACTAACATTGAAACTATTTCCCGAACATCCAGCCTCACGATCTGCATAACTGATTTTTCCTGTAGATAAAGGAAAAAGCCATTAACCAGATCCAAGATAAATAAAAAGCTCAACACATATTATTTCAGCCCTCCAGCAAAATTGACACCTCCCAAGATCTTACAAACTCCTACTTACCTTATGTTAATCCTCTCTTCACGCTGTTCTTTGTCATAGATCTGTATGGAAACCAAAAGGTATAAAAACCAAGGCAGCTCTTTTGTTCGAGGTTTCCACTCCGTCCTTGTTACGTGAGGGGGGACCCTGTTGCAACTGTCCCCCCCCCCCCCCCGTTCTTTCAATAAAGATCAGATTTTGCTTTCCTGAATCCTGGTGTTGGTCTTTCTCATTTCCTGACCGGAGCAGAGCCTAACCAGCGGTGCTCTTCCGAGGGTTTCGGTCCTCCCTACGAGGCTGCGACCCCTTTATAGGGAATATTAATTTCATATTTCACTGTAAAGAAGTCATTTCCTTGACAGAACACATTTTTTGTATGATGTGCCTGTTTGGTCAGAAAACTGCATTGTGCAATACATGGGGTCATGCCCACCAGCTATGTCCTGCTGCCATAGGGGCCATGACGGCACATGGATTAGCCACTCCCCTGCCATGAATGTGTACACTGGCCAGGTATCCAAGCATCAGAAAAGAGTCTATGACTATTGCAAGTCACTCTCTTTTGAGTGCCACCAACCAGCCGAAAGTGGTTTTGGAATTGTCACAGAATTGTTATTGTGTACAGTGGGACCTTGGGTTACATAAGCTTCAGGTTACAGACGCTTCAGGTTACAGACGCTTCAGGTTACAGACTCCGCTAACTCAGAAATAGTACCTTGGGTTAAGAACTTTGCTTCAGGATGAGAACAGAAATCGTGTTCCGGAGGCGCAGCAGCAGGAGGCCCCATTAGCTAAAGTGGTGCTTCAGGTTAAGAACAGTTTCAGATTAAGAACGGACCTCCGGAACGAATTAAGTACTTAACCCGAGGTACCACTGTATTAGCATTCTGGGTCACTTTTTAAAAAATGAAACTCTAAGCCACTGGGGGGGGGGACAAACCCTGAAAACTAGAATAAAACAACCTAAAATGCACAGGTTTTACACACAAACACACAGGTGAATTCCATAAAGGGGAGCCACCACTGAGAAAGCCCCGCTCTCCCCAGCTCCCTCTGAGGGGGTGCATGGAGAAGACCCTCAGGTGACATATGCTGGTGCCCCCTCACACCACGTCAAGACCTCAGATTTCCCACTGATTCCTCATCTCTCTCTCTCCCTGAGGACGTTAAAAAAAAACTGCTTTTCGATGTGAACTAGGAAATGCCCATGCGGAAAACGAAAGGCGCTCCTCTCTCCTTTTCCTACCTCTGGATTCAAAGCCGAGTCCGCGCTTCCACTATAGAGATGCCTAAATGTAGAGCGCCACCCCCTAGACGCTCGTCGAAAACCATAGTCCCAAAGGCCGCTTGCCGGTCACATGACCGGATGCCACGCACACGAGCCTCAGCGAAGCCGGCCGGGAGCGGTGGGCCGAGAGGAACCAGGTTCCGCCGGAAGCAAAGGGAGGGCGGCGTAGGCGGCGTGTCTATGGAAGCGGCGGCGGCTGAGCGGAAGTAGCCGGGCGAGCGGCAGGAGGCGAGGCGAAGCGGCGGCGGCGGCGAGAGAGTCACCGAGGAGGATGAACAACAAATTCGACGCGTGAGTCGGAGGCGCCGCGGCTGAGGCCTAGTCGGCGGGGGTCCCCGTGCAAAGCGGCTCCCCGTCGCCCTCGGCCCGGCCCCCAACCGCCGTTGCGCTCCCGGAGGGGGCCGGAGGTGGGCGGAGAGGCAGGCCGCCCTCCCTCCGTGAGGGCAAGTAGGGCGCCCGGGGCTGCAGGGCGGGGAGAAGCTGCGCCTGCCAGTTCTGGGCACCACAGTTCAAGAAGGACACTGACAAACTGGAACGTGTCCAGAGGAGGGCAACCAAAATGGTCAAAGGCCTGGAAATGATGCCTTATGAAGAACGGCTAAGAGAGCTGGGCGTGTTTAGCCTGGAGAAGAGGAGGTTAAGGGGTGATATGATAGCCATGTTCAAATATATAATAGGATGTCACATAGAGGAGGGAGAAAGGTTGTTTTCTGCTGCTCCAGAGAAGCGGACACGGAGCAATGGTTCCAAACTACAAGAAAGAAGATTCCACCTAAACATTAGGAAGAACTTCCTGACAGTAAGAGCTGTTCAGCAGTGGAATTTGCTGCCCAGGAGTGTGGTGGAGTCTCCTTCTTTGGAGGTCTTTAAGCAGAGGCTTGACAACCATATGTCAGGAGTGCTCTGATGGTGTTTCCTGCTTGGCAGGGGGTTGGACTCGGTGGCCCTTGTGGTCTCTTCCAACTCTATGATTCTATGCCGAAATTCCCCCCTCGGCCAGCAGAATGAAGGTGGGGGGTGTCCCTTCACGGAGGACGGGGCTGCTGCTCTGCCCTCAGAGCTGGAGGCCGTGAATGCTTCCAATCTGAATAAAATACAGTGGTACCTCAGGTTACAGGCTTGACAACCATATGTTGGCAGGGGGTTGGACTCAATGGCCCTTGTGGTCTCTTCCAACTCTATGATTCTATGATATTATGATATAGACTCTTCAGGTGACAGACTCCGCTAACCCAGAAATAGTGCTTCAGGTTAAGAACTTTGCTTCGGGATGAGAAGAGAAATCGCGCGGCGTCGGCGGTGGGAGGCCCCATTAGCTAAAGTGGTGCTTCAGGTTAAGAACAGTTTCAGGTTAAGAACAGACCTCCAGAACGAATTCTTAACCCAAGGTACCACTGTATTGGTGGGGGGCGGGGCGGGTAGGAGCAGGTAAGCACCGCCCTGCACAGTCAATCACAAGATCACACACCCTTTGAATGGCAATGCCCATAAGTGTTTTTTTTTTGGGGGGGGGCTCAAATATTTTACTGGGGTGGTGGTGCTGAAGGGACCTCGGCCCGATGATTTGGCTCCTATGAATGGTCCTGAATGGCAGTTACTGGAAGACTCGGGAGGGGAGAGAGTCACTCTTGTGCTTGGACCCTGCGTGAGGGTTTCCCTGTAATGGGCACCTGGTTGGCCCCTGCAGGGGACAGGACAGGGCCGGCCCACCCATGAGGCAAGGTGAAGCGGCAGCAGATCCAGAGGTAGATCATTCTCTCACCCCCCACCCTCCCTTGTTCACGGTGTAGATCCTAACCCTTATCCCCTGCTTCCCTGAGCCGTTTTGGGGTCTGCCTTAGGTGCTGAAATGCTTTGGGCTGGCCCTGGGTACTGGGCTTTATGGGCTGTTGGCCTGATCCAGCAGAGGCTGTTCACAGCCTCTCTGCATTCTGAGCACAGTGCAGGCTGCAGGGCAGGAGTCATCAGTGGCCAGAGCAAAAATGAAGCTGCTTGCCTCGTTCCAAGTCAGCCATCTCTGCAGGGAGAGCTGGAGTGGTGCCCTCAGGTTGTTGCTGGACTCTGGCTCCTAGTGGCATAGCCAGTGCAGAGGGATGATGGGAGTTGGAGTCCAGCGGAAAAGATGTAGGAGGCACAGTGGCTTCAGTATGAAGCCTTTCCCTGCCCTATCTGGAGATGCTGGGGATTGATCTAGGGTCTTCCTGCAGCTGGATCCTGTGAGCTACCACTGGGGTATGGTCTCTTCCCATGTGGGGCAGAGCTCAGTAATGAGGGCAAGGGCAGTCTTCAAGCCTGTGGGAACTACTTGGTTTTATTGCAAGGACCTCAAAGTCTGCCACCTTGCAGTTGTGTGTAAATTCACTGTGGATCAGGAGTTTTGACAGCCAAACAGGGGAAGAGGAAACCTTTTTGTTTTTATTCTTTAAAATTTGAGAGAGAGAGAGGTGGCAACCCTTTACTGAGCTACCGAAAACCATCTGCCAATCAATCCCATTCTGCCTTCTGCCCAACCCCAGTCCACACAGACTGGTGGTGGCTCTCCTAGGTTTCATACAGGAAACTTTCCTAGACCCACCTGGAAATGCTGTGCATTGGGCCTGGGACCTTCTGTATGCAAAGCAGGCGCTTTGTCACTGAGCCGTGTTGCCCTTTGGTAGAGAAAAAATGCGGTTGAGTGACAGTTTGCATTTGTTTAGAAAGGGCTGTATCTCACTGTTGACGTTCACAAGTCTTGCCACTTTTCCAACAGACACAGGCGCTGTCTTTAACAGGCAAAAATCAAGAAGTGGGTTTCTCCCCCACTGTACCTCAGGTGTATCTGCCTGATATGCATCTGTAGCTGGCAAAGAGATACCCAGGGGGAGATAGTCACCTGTCTGTTCAAACCCCCAACTGACATCTTTGGGTCCAGTCTCAAGATACCCACTTGTTTCTTATTGCAGGCAATCACTTCTCATCTATAAGAAAATACTCCACTAAGACCTGGTGTAACTGCCACTGTTTGACCATTATTTAGCATTGTTGACATACTTTCCCTGGTATGGTGGCATGTATCAGGACACAGGAAAGAAGTATAATGGGGGATGTAGTAGGGTGTGCAGATGTGGTAGAAGAAAGCGCTGAATTTGTAGTGGACTAGTGGGGTACAATAACACTTTGAAAAATAACTGTGAAAGAAAGAGACTGGGACCTTGCTGGATGATAGGTTAGAGACTGTTTAAGGCACTCCATTTCACACGACCATCAATGCATGTGATGTTTTATTTGTCTTGATAAATTTTATAAACGGGTCTCTAGCCCCAATAAGTTTACAGTTTTAAACTGGTGTCAGGGATTTATTTATTTTTTTAAAGATGGCAAATATAGGGCAGGCTAAACATATCCAGCTTTTTAAACTGTTTCCTATAAGATTGGTTTCCAGGGGTGTGCTACAAAAGTTCTTCAGACAATACAAAAAAGGAACAGCAGTCATGAGCTTTCAAACTGATTATTTTATTTACTTCTTTGCCAGTCTGAAGGATGATGACAGTGGAGATCATGACCAGAATGAAGAGAACAGCACACAGAAAGATGGTGAGAAGGAAAAAAATGATAGAGACAAACCCCAAAGTATCAGCAAGAGGAAGGTACGTTCTTTCCTCTTCCTTGTAGACCAGACTGGAGTGTTCGGTTGATGATTCTGAGGGAGCGGGGGAAGTGTTAGCCTATAGCTCCAGTGTTCAGAGAATATCTATGGTTAACTTTGACTAAGACCCTTCCCTAGTCTCCATGCCTTTCCTTTGTTAAAGAAAATATAAATTATTTCAAAATGTTTATCTTGAAAGCAGAATTGACTGATAACGAACAATTCCATTCATCCGTACGGTTCTGGCGTTGGGAACAAATTCAGCCCTAAAGCATTAATGACTTTCCACGTAGACAACCCATTATGTTCTCCTATCTAAGCAAATGGCTGCCATTTGTTCCTTGAGGCCTAGGAACATGTCATGAAGGCAAAGTTCCCTAACACTCCTAATACCTACTGAAACCTTGGGCGGCACTTACACGATGTCTGTATTCTCTCCTTGCCAAAGCCCCTTGCAATAGATAATCCCTCTTTCTGCAAGAACATGTTTCCTGACAATAATGGCAGACATTTAGCTGTAGATAAATTTGATATTAGAACTGCGCTCCTCCTTGACTCCATCTGGCGCAAGCGCACATGAACCTACAGAAGTGGCTGCCCACCTTCCCTCTACTTTTCAGTAAGCACACACCTTGACGCAGGATTCATGTGCCTATCCTGCCCATTGGCTGTGCTTCCTCAGCTCTCTCCTGCCTTCACCAGCAGCTGTGAAAGCAGATGGCCCGCAGTGAGATAGGAAAGGGGTTATTCCTAGCTGTGAATTGCAGGTCACCACCCCTGGTTTAGAGGCTTTTTTGTTACAGAGGCAGCAGGACTGGTGCCCCTGCTCTGCTTTGAAAGGGGGCACTTGCCTGCCTTTCAAGCAAACTCATTTGTGGACTTTGGGTCTGTTCTTTTCTGTAAGGTTTCCACTGCCCAAAGTTCCTTTGATTAAATGTAACCTAATAGAATACCTTTTATTTTCTGGCAGAGATTCTTCTCTGGGCTTGAGAAGGCTTTTTGTGTAGTTTAGCCCATCTGTTCCTGCCCTCCCCTTTGCATTAGAGAGCTGCTGTGGTTGAGGCCCACACCTGTAGGGAACGGTCTGTACTCACCCCTTAGGCTTCCAATTACTGCAAGGTAAAGGTGCCTTGTGTTCCTTTGGCACAACAGCCATGGGCTTGGGACGTAAGGTGTGTGCAGGCCTTGAGGAAGGCACAACATCTTCCTTTTAAAAAGAACCTTTGTGTAGAAATTGCATCCCACTCTAGCATGATCAAATGGAACAAAAGGTGGAAGTAGGTGAACGCCTTCAAATTATAAGGGGCAAAGGAAACATGTTGCAGTTGGGAAGAAAAAACGGGGGTGGACACCCAGCAAAATCAAGGACACCCAACTTCTGCAGTATAGGTGTACTCTTCCTCTCCCTGTTGGAATAACCAGCATTTTGCTTGTTATATATAGAACCCCATGGCCAAGATTCTGACACCAAATAGCTGAACCCAAGCCCAGGGAGCAGCATTATCCTCTAACAGTGTGTTCTCCAGTTTCTATTCACTAGCAAATTGCTGAACCTGATCATACTATTGACAGTGAAAGAGAGATGCTGTCTTATGGCCCTCATTTGCATTGATCCCTTTTGGCTAGGGGCTGGGGAGGTGCAAAAACCTGCTAGAATTCCTCCTGGACTCCCTTCAGCAAACAAGCCTCTCCCCCCCCCCCCCCCCAAGCCAAAGTAGAGGGCATTTTGAGGGAAATGAGAGTTTCCCACTCCAGCCCATCCTTTGTTCAAAAGTTGTGTTCCTGGCAGGAAGGAGCTGGGCTATTTCATACCTGGGGTTATTTCAGTGCAGCTGTTCCTGGGGTGGGAGAGAGATGAAGCCCAGGTTTTCCTGGCTTGCCTTTTGTTAGCTGGGAGCTGAGTTGGGTGATGTTTTGGCCCTGGAAAGCTGTAAAGATGATCACATTTGTTCTAATGTATGCATTGCCGACATTTGGTTTTTTTGATTCGCTTGAAATGTTCAATTCCATCTGTTTTCCCTGCTTGGAATGGGGATAGATTTCTCCATTGCTTCACAGAGGAGACCCCCACTGCCTGCCCCCGTTAAGATCCGTTATCCTAACAATTGGAGACCTATAAAGGCATGTAGGCGGAGTTCATGAACTGGCCTTGTCTGATGAGTTGCTTTTGAGAAACACGAAACGTCCCTCATGGGGCTCGTCCTCTGCCAGCTTGGAGAAGCTCAAGCATGCTGAGGATTGCTAATCTCTCGTTTGAAGTATAGTCAATTCCTGCCAGACTAATGGTCTGTTTCAAGCTATTAGCAGAGATTGAATTTCAGGAAGAAAATGAGGCTAAAATGTTCTTTCACGCTCCGTGATGGCAGGAGCAGGCAGGCTTCTAATGCTGCAAACATCTTTCAGCCTTCTCTTTAGAGAAATGCGTAAGGACAAATGAGTTGTTTCAATTCCGCACACAGGCTGTGGTTCCAGGGCCGGCTGAGCACCCCCTGCAGTATAATTACACCTTCTGGTACTCCAGGCGGACCCCCGGGAGGCCCACCAGCTCTCAGAGCTACGAACAGAACATCAAGCAAATTGGCACCTTCGCCTCCGTGAGTTGCATTTCTGTCTTGTCGCTCGTTTAACTGGATTCAGTGCAGCTTGCAGGGCAGGTGTTATCTGCGCATGAGAAGCAAACAGGGAGGGGCCACAGCTCAGCCATCGGGCACATTCTCAGCATGGATAAGATCCCTGGTGCAATCTCCTGTTCTGAAACCCTAGAGGGCGGCTGCCGGTCCAAGCAGGCAGCATTGGGGTAGTGGGGCCAAGGGGCAGCTTTGTATATCTCTTACGTTCACAGTGAGTATGTGTGCACTGTCGTGTTTAGAGTTAGGCTGGACCGATAGGGGATTCAGAGTGGCAGTGGCTCCCTTGCATCTTGTACGGAGGAATTCTGAACCAGCCACCGTGTGCAGTTTTACATTGTACGGATCTCTCATCACCCTGTGGAAATCACTGCCACAGGGATTGACCATTGGTTTAGATAGCTTTTAAAAAGGGTCAGACAAATTTATGAGGGACGCGTCTCTTTATGCTAGGTAGCCATGGCAGCTAAATGGAGCTTCAGTGGTAGATACCAGGTGCTTTGTGAATATGGGTTAGAGCAGTTGCCTCCAGTCTTCCGAGGAACATCTAGCTGGCCACTTTTGGAGGCAGGATGCTGGAGTTTATGGGCCTCTTGATCTGATAATAGGTCCCACCCTCCTTTTTCAACAGCCACACAGGCAACTTCTCAAAATGCCCCCCCCCCAATCCTGTGTCTCAGCCTAGGTGCTTCCTGTTCTCATGGCCCCATCAGAGAAAGGGCATTCCTTTTCCTCTAAAGCAGGGGTAGTCAACCTTTTTATACCTACCGCCCACTAGTGCATCTTTCTTGATGGTAAAATTTCCTTACCGCCCACCAGTGCTCGATGGAAGGAGGATTCAGCTTGTGCTGTAGAACCCCCCCCCCCCCCGCCGCCCACCTAGAATCCTGAAATGCCCACTACTGGCTGGTAGGGACCAGGTTGACAACCCCTGCTCTAAAGTGCCCAACATGACCCTGTGTCAAAGGCAAGGTGTGGTTCTGAAAGAAGGCCTTCTCTTGTGTGGTTGTGTGTCTCATTTTAAAATCTTGACATACATATATAATTCCGTTTGCATGCTACCTTTCCACAGTTCAGGGCATGCTCAAGGTTGCTTACAACGTGAAAAAACTACACATAACTACAACAGAACAATAGTAGTCATGAACAGTAAATAAAACATTAAAAAGACAAAACCAAACTGAACAGTTTCTGCATAAATCACAACAATATCTAAAATAAAGATGCCTCAGCTTTTGTAGCTGGAGTCAGTCCGGTCCTCATCTTCCCAGGTCAGATGGGAAAAGGCCTGCAAGGCAGGGAGCAGGTCTTCCAGCATATGCTCAGCCCTGGAAAGAAGCTGGCTGAGCAGGTTTGCAGTGCCGAAACTCTTTGGGTGACAGCGCAGGTGCCTGGATTGTTTGTAGCCAAAGGGAGGTGTGGTGAGGAGAGAATTCTACTGGCCCTCCTCTCTGGCTTTCTTCTTTAACCAATCAAATGGGACCCTTGTGCCCAGCCCCACCTCCCTTTCATGACTGCCTAGCCAATGCCCTAAACCAAAAATAATGAGCAGCTGGAATTACTGTAGTATATGAACAAATGGGAAGATTGCAGTAGAAGTCACAAGTGGGAAAGTTTTGCAGTGAGGAGTGCTCCTGTTTAGTGTGCCAGGCAGACATGTCTTCTTTTCAGGATACTCCAACCCATCCCATTCTTCTTCCCCCCCAAAATCTAATTTTCTGTTTCCTCTCTAGGCTGACATCCAGCATTTCTGTGACCACTGAGCATGCTCAGTCCTCAATAGGCTGTTTTGGGGCTGTCTTTTCCTAAGATAGACAGATAGATAGGTAGACAAGGCCCTCTCTATCCTTGTGGCAGTAAATTGTCTAAAACTGTGCTTGACATTGTGTTTTTAAATTGGTGCAACCGACCCTGGGACCATAAGAAACTGTATTATAATTATTAATAATTTTAATTACTAATGATTTATTGTGCTTTTGCATAGCTTTCCCCAACCTTCCTGATACCATCCTCTTGTTTCTCTGTAGCTCTGTTCAGAACCGAAGCCATGAGCTTGCTGATAGTAAACATGTGACCCGTTTTCCTTTCCACATTACTGTCGTTTGAGTGACCCACTGAGAACCTCGCATCCACCTAGTACTTTGTGTTGCACCAGTAGTTCTGGTACTATTGCATATAACCTGAGCCTTAGCCAGCAGTCCTTGGCACCCTTACTTGAGAGTAAGCCTCTGTGAACTCAGTGGAACTTACTTCCTAGTAGATGATGCAGAAGATTGCCTTGCTCGTCTGACAAGTTCTACTCCGCATAATTCAGCACAGTTTCTGCAAGCCTGCAATTGCTTGTGTCTGGGCCACTGGAGGGCAGCAGCGCTCTCCAGAACCGCTGGCATGCAGTTATTGCCATGAATTGATCTCCAGGGGTGGCATATTTATTCATTTGCCTAAGATGTGTAACTCCCCATCTAGTTCCTAAAAGCTCGAAAGGCAGAACCCCTTTCTGCAAATGATGCAATAATGCATGTTATATAGCACCGCAAAAAGCTTTGTAGGTGTGGAATTTTAAGGGATGTGAGCTGTATCTGAATTCCATTCTGGCAAGGGGGACTTCTTTTACAATTTGCCGCAGCTTTGGGCATTTTATTTTATTTTTTTTGGGTAGTCTGAGATGCAAAATGGTTTGCTGCAGAACAGAGAAGTGGTGCTTCCCTTCTCTTCTTCCTCCTCAGTTTCTTGGACACTATTAAGTGCCCCGTATGATCACTAGCGCCTGTGAGGCCCCTGGACTTTCCATGTTGTTGTTGTTGCTGCAAGTGGCACCCATTTTGCCGCTGCTTCTGCTCCCATTCTTCCTGAACTTGCACCCCCAATATGAGGGTGGGGGTTCCAGTGGCCAGTTAGTCATTCACAATACTACCAGTCAACGGTCTGTTGCTTAACCGTGGCTAAACACGGTGAAATGTTTCATGGTCCCAGGTTCCTACTATTTTACAAACTTGTGGGAAAGGAGGCTGTATTCTTGCTCTGAAGGCCGGTGAGTAAAAGATGCTTATGACTTGTATTGAGCAACTGAAGGTGCCATATCTGCACTCAGGCCATTGGCCCATTTAGCCCATATTGTCTGCTTTGACTTGCAGTGGTTCTCCCAAAATGTCAGGGGAAAGTCTTTACCATCTCTTGCTTCCAGATTCTGTCTAGGGACACCAGGGGTTGGGGTAGGGGCTTTCTTTCAGCATGCAGTGCATGCAGTCTTATACTATTCTATGGGTTCTTTCCCTCAGCTAAGAGAATGAACTTGAAATCAAGACCTCCCTGGATGAAATTTCACCTTCCTTTTTTTTATTGACAGTTTTATTGTATATGTTATATTCTTTGTAAAGCACTTGGTGATTTCACTTGCAAATAAGCGGCACACAGATTTTGCTTAATAAATATGCATTCCCCAGTTGTTTAATCCCAGCCCTTCCCTGTTTGCATGATGTGATTGTGATTTTATGTTGTAACCTGTGACCTGAGACCTGTGGTTATAGGGTGCTATACAAATTTAATAAATAATACGAATAAGAGTAAGAACTCTGGCTGTGCTTCTCCTCTTGATATAGGTGGAGCAGTTTTGGAGATTTTATAGCCACATGGTTCGTCCCGGGGACCTGACGGGCCACAGCGACTTCCACCTTTTCAAAGAAGGAATTAAACCTATGTGGGAGGTGAGTCCTGACAGGTGCTGCAGTAGGAAGGAAACAGGAGAAGATCACAAAAAGGACACAGAAGCTGAGCTGAGGGGTGCAGATGGGTCTGTAATAGGTCTCACTGGCTGCACTTACATCTGTTTATTTTTCATTTGCTGTTAGTGGGTGATCATTCAAACTAGGAAATCAGTTACTGTTTCCTAAGACTATTTCATCTAAAACTTTTAACTCCCTTCATTTAAGTAAAAATATAGTTTTCAAAGTTGTACCTAAGAGGTTTAAATGCAAGAAAAGAAACCAGATATTAAACAGGCCTGCTGGAAGAGACAAAATGCCAGAATACAGAAATAAAGTCCTGCAATCTTCATGCCATTCAACTGAGATATCCCCTCTACTTTATTTCCCACCCTTCACCCTAAAATCCCAGGGCAGGTGCCAATAGAGTCGTTGGGGGTCTAAGAGAAGCTTTATCGCTATTAACATAGCTAATACAGTGGTGCCTCGCAAGACGAAAAGAATCTATTCCGCGAGTCTCTTCGTCTTGCGGTTTTTTCGTCTTGCAAAGCAAGCCCATTAGTGGATTAGCGCTATTAGCGGTTTAGGGGCTTAGCGGATCAGCTGATAAGCGGCTTAGCGGCTTAGCGGATCAGCTGATAAGCGGCTTAGTGGATCAGCTGTTAAACGGCTTAGCGGATCAGCTGATAAGCGGCTTAGCGGATCAGCTGTTAAGCGGCTTAGCGGATCAGCTGATAAGCGGCTTAGCGGATCAGCTGATAAGCGGCTTAGCGGATCAGCTGTTTAGCGGCTTAGCGGATCAGCTGATAAGCGGCTTAGTGGCTTAGAAAAAAGGGGGGGGGAAAACCCTGCAGGAACTCGCAAGACATTTTCGTCTTGCGAAGCAAGCCCATAGGAAATTCGTTTTGCGAAGCACATCCAAAACGGAAAACCCTTTCGTGTAGCGGGTTTTCCGTCTTGCGAGGCATTCGTCTTGCGGGGCACCACTGTATGACATTGAAATAATCCCTTTTCTCAATATATGATTTTGTTCAGGAAAAAGAAATAGTCTGAGGCCTTGCCCTTCCCCTATTCCTAGGTGCCACATTGCTCTTATTTGGCCCATCCCGCTGCTTTTACTGGCTACAGTCTAAAAGACTGCAAGGACTGCTTTCGTAGAGGCAGCTGGGGAAGAAAAGCCCTCCCTGGTTTGGGGCAGTGAGAAAGTTGGCCTCATTTTCTTCCTTTTCGTCTTCCCAGGATGACGCCAACAAGAACGGCGGCAAGTGGATCATCCGTCTCCGGAAGGGCTTAGCTTCTCGGTGTTGGGAGAACCTCATCCTGGCAATGCTGGGAGAGCAGTTCATGGTGGGCGAAGAAATCTGTGGGGCGGTCGTCTCCGTCCGCTTCCAGGTAAGGCGCGTTCTGGGTGTGGCGGGACCAGCCTTGCCGTCTTGAGGCGTGGGAGATCCCCTTTTGCTCACCTCCCGGCATTCGCCCTGCAGGAGGACATCATCTCCATATGGAACAAGACGGCCAGCGACCAAGCGACCACGGCCCGGATACGGGACACGCTCCGGCGAGTGCTGAACCTGCCCCCCAACACCATCATGGAATACAAAACCCACACGGACAGCATCAAGTACGTGCGGCGAGGGGGGAGGGGAGCACTGGCTGTAATGGGCTTGCCTCTGTGTCTGCCGTGTTAATGCAGGGATCCATTCCTTGTCCTGTGGAGCTGTGAGTGCTGTCACCACACTGGGACACTTCTGGTGTCTCACACAGCTTCTTCTGTTCTGGCACGTGTTGCCTTGAGGGCTACGCACAGCCTTCTTGCTGCCTGCAGTTAGTGGCCTAGCTCACCAGCTTCAGTGCTCTCCACCTTCAAGGGACCCCGTTTGTTCATTTATGTAGAGCATTTGTACCTCACTCTTCAGCCAGGAAAGGCTCCCAGGGCAGCTTGCGTTCAATCGGAGCAAAACAGTACCTACCCACAAGCACAGCACACAAGGAAAAAGGAACAGGGAGGGAAGAGGAAAATCGGAATCAAAGCTCAGGCACCCGTTTCTGAATAGTTGCTCCTACCATCTGGCACAGTTCAGGGCAGGAGGTGCCTGTTGGAGCTAGTGTGTCGCAGCAGAGCTGGTGGAATAAGCTCTGCTTCCTGGGTGGCAGTTGTGGGAACAGGAGGTCTGATGGAGCTTGTGTGTCCCTTGGGCATCTGCCACAGGGGTCCCAGCATCCTCCAGAGCAGGGGCAGCCACCCTTGTCCTCTCCAGGTGCTGCAAAGCACAAAGACTGTGATCTTGTAACTCATTGGCCAAGCTGATTGGGGATGATGGGAGTTGTGAGTCCTGCAACATATTGGCTCTTCTCCCTGGAGGATTCTGGGAAAGATTCTCATCTGCTTCACGTAGGATTCTGGCCAGGAACTGAGAGTGCCTCCTTTCGCACCTCCCTGCGGAGTCAGCTCACTAGTGGTGAGTTTGAAGGTGGCTTGACTGTCAGTAAGCTTTCAAGGAATGCCAGCCTTCCCCGAAACCAGCCTTGGCCCTCCAGTAGCTGCTTGGTAGAGTGGGCTGGGATTGTGGGTCTCCCCCTTTTCCAAGCCAAGGTGGCAGGAGGGGAGGGGGTGTGATTTGAGTGCACCACATTCCTGGAGTCATAAAACACAGAGACTAACGGGGATTTATAGACCCATTAGATTTATAAATGTTCTCAGGAAGGCGCTATGTAAATTTACTGTGCTGTACAAATGATTTCTAATCATAATAAATGCTGTATATTAAATCCTCCCAGCCCCCCCCCCCCCCCCTGGTGACAGAGGCCCTTTAACTAGAACAGAGGATTATAGTACACGGAGAGGACAGCTGTATTTTAAATGAGACCGTTATAGTTTACCAGGCCAGGCCATTGAAGATGACTTTTATTCTCCCGCAAAGTGATGAAGGATCGCTGCATATTTAAGAGCTTTCATATTGGGGGTGAAAAATGTGAAAAACCCTTTTCACTTAAGTGCACTATAAGCAAAGATGCAGGTTGGGGCGCGTGGGCTGACGCTGGAAGATTAACGTAGCCAAGGAAGAGGGAGGACAGATGAATAAAATGCAGAAGTAGAACTCAGCAGTAAGAGGGTTTTCTGGTCCAGTGAGTGAGCAAGGATGCAGCATGGCACCTGCTTCTTTTCCCCTGGCTAGCAGAATCCCAGGGAGGAAGGAAGCAAGACCATCCCAGAGGAGGGCGTTAAAGGAGGGGTAGTACCACTGGTGGGCTCCTTCTGGGGTAGTTTGTCCACCTTTGGTCCCCATCTTGCACTCCGCTCTCACCTGTGGTTCTCAGAAGCTGTCAGCATGCAACAGTGGCTACACCCCGGGAAATGGCTTTGACTGGCTGGCTAAACCAGGTGACAGTAGTCGATGGGTTTGAAACCCATCAGTGAGTTAGGGACTTCCCCTACATGCAAAGACAGGTTCCAGCGGATTGAGCGAATGAGACCAATAGTGTTTCCAGCAGTCAATAAGGCGGTTTCTGCATATGCTGTAGAGGGAAGCGAGGGGCAGACAGAACTCGTCCTGGGAAGGTAACCCATCTAGGAGGAGGAAAACTCATTCTAAACCTCTCCTGCCTTGCAGGATATCTTTGGGAGAAAAAAAGGGTTAGGAGTAAGTAAACTCTACACATTTCCAGAGTGGAGTCCCTAAGGCGGTTGGGTGGCATCTGGTACACCTCCTTCCAGCAGCTCCTGCAGCCAAGCTGGCGCCAAACGTATTTGGATCACATCAGTGAGGCAGCCCAGGACCTTCAGACACACTGCCCAGGCTTGCGCCCCAGGGAGGCAGTTGACTTCACCCTGGGAGGCACACTCCGTTGTCTCTTGAGACAGACAGATGCCAACAGTGTGTCTGTGTGTGTGTGTGAGAGAGAGAGAGAGAAAGAGAGAGAGAGAGAGAGAGAGAGAATTGCTTGGCTAGATGAGACCAAAGGTTTCATTCATTCAGCACTGTGTTTACAACAGTGTCCAACCAGCAGTCTCTGAAAACTCATGAACAGGGATGGAGACAGCTATCCCTTCTGTTACTTGTCCTTCAACTTCCGGTTCTCCAAGGTATACTGTCCCTGATCATGGAGGTTGCATCCTGACATCCACTAATGCCGGGAGGTTGGCAGACTTCATTTGCGAGTTGCCTGAGCTGTAGGCTGTTAGGAAGCAGGTTGGAAGGCAGGAGCAATTCCACATCCAGTCCTAAGCTAGGTACTCTCTGCCCTGATGGAGCTGCCAGGTAGTAGAATCCTGAACTTGCCCACCCCAAGCCAGTGCATCATTGGCAACTTTGTGCAGGACATGTCAGATGGCGGCTAAGAGCCAAGGCAGCTGCTCCCTATTGGGAGTGGGCTTTTCTTTTCGAATCTTTGAAGGAGGTGAGGAATTTGATGGTTTTCAAATATGGGGACAGATGAAGAAACATTTCCCTCCTTGTATCTAGTGAGAAGAGGGCAAGTAGTAATGGGTTTAAGTGCAGGAGGATTCATTTAGATTGGCAACTTTGACCCTTTTCAGACTTGCGTTGTAGTTGCATCCTGCAATGTAGGACCCATTTCTCGTTATTTACCATATGGCCATCTTTCCCCTCCCTCTTTTTCTCCCTCTGTCTGTCTCTCTGTAATTCTCCTATTTTGCCTCCACCTCGTTTCTCTCTCTCCCTCTCCGCCACCCCAATGAAAACCCCCAAGTGACATTGGAAAACCAGTGGTAGCATTGCTGGTGCAGCTTGCTTCAGGTTGGGGTGAGACCCACCCATTGAACACTACCTCTGCTCAGCTCCATCCAGCATGGCCAGCGGTTAGGGCCAATGGGAGTTGGAGTCCAGTAATATTAGGAAGGCCAGAGGTTCCCCACCTTGGCTTGGGTGAAATATTGTGTTTGTGTGGGGTGATGGGAGGCAGAGTCATTTCTTGATGGTGCAGCTTATCTAGGGAAGTTTGTGGAATCCTTTTATTTTTGGAGAAGGTGATTCATGTTGGGACTGTTGCACAAGAAAAATCAGGGACGCGGCAGCTAAAAAAGCCAATGCAATTCTGGGCTGCATCAATAGGAGTATAGCATCTAGATCAATGGAAGTAATAGTGCCACTGTATTCTGCTCTGGTCAGACCTCACCTGGAGTACTGTGTCCAGTTCTGGGCACCACAGTTCAAGAAGGACACTGACAAACTGGAACATGTCCAGAGGAGGGCAACCAAAATGGTCAAAGGCCTGGAAATGATGCCTTATGAGGAACGGCTAAGGGAGCTGGGCATGTTTAGCCTGGAGAAGAGGAGGTTAAGGGGTGATATGATAGCCATGTTCAAATATATAAAAGGATGTCACATAGAGGAGGGAGAAAGGTTGTTTTCTGCTGCTCCAGAGAAGCGGACACGGAACAATGGTTCCAAACTACAAGAAAGAAGATTCCACCTAAACATTAGGAAGAACTTCCTGACAGTAAGAGCTGTTTGACAGTGGAATTTGCTGCCAAGGAGTGTGGTGGAGTCTCCTTCTTTGGAGGTCTTTAAGCAGAGGCTTGACAACCATATGTCAGGAGTGCTCTGATGGTGTTTCCTGCTTGGCAGGGGGATGGACTCGATGGCCCTTGTGGTCTCTTCCAACTCTATGATTCTATGATTCTAGGGAGTGGGGAGTGGGGAGCATCTCATGTTGAGATGGTTGCCAGTTTTCATCAAGAGTCCCTGGTGTCCATGATGGCACTTCTGGATGTGAGAGTGTTGTGATTGCATGGTGGGTATTTAACTTGGCAATCAATATAGAACAAAAGGTTTTTTGGGGGGGAGGATTCTGATACTGTTCTGCCCATCACCCATCTGCTTTTGTTTCTGCACTGAGTAGCCGTTGCTCAGTTGTTGATCAAGGTCTGGCTTTTGTTTGTAAAAAAGTGCCTCTAAATCTGCATGATTTTTTTTTTTATAATGAAAAGATAACATAGACTTACTCTGCAGTCTTATACAGTGGTGCCTCGTAAGACGAAAATAATCCGTTCCGCGCGTCTCTTCGTCTAGCGGTTTTCTCGTCTTGTGAAGCATCCCTATTAGCGGCTTAGCGGATTAGTGCTATTAGCGGCTAAGCGGCTTAGCGGCTTAGAAAAAGGGGGGGAAAGGGGAAAAATTCGCAAGACTCGCAAGACGTTTTTGTCTTGCGAAGCAAGCCCATAGGGAAATTCGTCTTGCGAAGCGCCTCGAAAAACGGAAAACCCTTTCGTCTAGCGGGTTTTTCGTCTTGCGAGGCATTCGTCTTGCGGGGCACCACTGTAATCAACTGAAGTTGGGGCACATTTAGTGGGGGTTAAGAATAAAGACCCAACACACAGTGCACCACACACAATACTGTAAAATAGTTCAACAAAATGCAATGCTAATAGAATAAATTCAGTGAATCACAGCTCTAAAATAAATCAGACTTTTATTCTGCACCCCCTTGTAGTCAGTACAAATGAAGCTGTGAAACTGGTAATTCCAGAGTCCGTCCCTTCCTCCCTCCCTTCCTCCCCCCCCCCTCGCACACACACAAAAATGTATGTATAGACATATGCAGACTAGCTAGGGTAGACAGGGAATGAATTTCACCACAAACAGGTGACAGCTGAGTTTTAGAGAGCAGCAGAATAGATGAGGCAAATTTTCCAGTATCCGCTGCACAGTAGCGGATCCCCATCAGTTTCCTGGAACTCCAGCATATAAGGACTTAAGGCCTCTGATTCACCAGGCACTGCAGGGAAGAGAAATCTCCTGAATTTTATTATCAGATTGATGGAAAATGCATCATGCAGCAAGGCAGTGTGCCTGTTGGTCTTTGCTTTAATGGAGCCTTCACTGCCTGCTTTACGGTACCTTTGCTCGCTCGGGGGGTAATTTGTGCTCCCATCACTTCATTATTTATGCCCTGAGCCCAGTTTGGGATAATGTGAGTTCCTGGGTCTCACAGCCTTTCCTCTCTGGGCAGCTGAGCTGCCGCTTATAACCCCCTCTGGCGGGCTCAGCTCTGAACCCTTCCTTGCGTTGTGAAGGTGACTCGGGAGGTAGCAATCCACAGACGTTTGCCCTCCACTGACTGTTTTGCTCATTTACTGACAGTGTTAACTGAATGCCGGCTGCCTTTCAGCCATTAGAGCTCCCCCGGTGGTTTGTGATTAAAAACACAAACTAAAAGGATTTGAATATCAAAATGAAGAGGTAAGCTGGCACAGGGGGCTGCCTGGGTCTTCTCTTCATGCGATCACACTTTTCTGTGCCTCCATCAACCCCTGTTTGCAAGGGCATTCCTCCAAATCCATGCAGTCTCACTGTGGAAGAAACAGACCCCGTGCCACAATCATTTGTTGTGAGGGTGCAAGGCTCTCTTCCAGAACTACAGAAGCAAGTCTTGTGGCACTTCCTAAGCCTGGGGTAGCATGTCAGTGACTAAATAGATCAGTAGTTCCCAAACTTTTTGGGTCACTGCCCCCTTGGTTCCATAAATACCTTTCCAGTGCCGCCCCCCACCCTATAAAAAAGCCTTACTTGGATGAGCAGTTTTCACAACCCGCTAAGGAAGGTAACATCACAGTAAAATTCAAAATGGGCAATTAATTGCACATCTATTCAAAATCCAGTTAAACCTATTTAGTTTAATTATATCTACAAAATTCACGAGCGAGTTCCAGTGATAGTCATTTGCACCTTCTGCGCCCCGTTTCCATCCGCTGGCCTCTTTGTGGCTCCCCACGAGGTGGTACTGTTGGTGGAAGTCAGTTGGCTGTTCACCACAACTTGAGCCATGTGAAGCATCAGCTGAGTACAGGGAGCCCCAGCAGAGTCTTCAGAGAATTCCTGCTTCCATCAGAGCAGCTTCTTCCAGAGTTCCCGGTTAAGGGAAAAACTCTCCCACACCGCTCAAGGCAACAAAGTGTTTACTGTCTTCTGGCGCAAGACAAAGCTAAACATTACTGTCTAATATATACAGTTCTTCAGGGCTTTGAAGTCAAGATACATATGCACAGAGCCACAAAAACTATCACCATGCTAGCTAATGTTGCTGCGTCAAACCCACAGCCTCTTCCTCTAACTCTTGCATATTCAGAGTCAGACCCTGAACAGCAAACAGGACAGGACTTCAGGATATGGACCTCCCAGGACATAACAAAAGCAACACCCTAGAGACTATTGGACTCGTCTCTGCGTTCCTGAACCAGTGGGGAGGGTGCATGGCTCAACAAGCCATACACTCGACCTCGGTGGTGTTGCTATGGTGACCCAGTGCACCTGGCACCTTATCTCCAAACATCTGGTCATGGGGGGTGTCAGACCAAGCGCTGTGCAATTTAACCCATTGTTCACGTTACACCAACAAGTGCTGCCCACTTTGGGAGCCACTGATCTTGATGGTTTCAGACTGCATCTCCCATCAGCCCCACCTTCCATGGCCAGCGATGGGCGTTGGAATCCAACAACAGCTAGAAGGCCACCACTTCCCCACCTCTGTTCTAAGTCAGTGGTCGCCAGCCCTCCATGCCCTCTTTCCTCCCAGCCCTCTTCCCCCCATGAGAAACTTAGAAATGCTTCTCTGGCCCCAGTTTGCTCTTGGTGGCCATTGCAGGGCTTCTCAGGCTGGGCCTAAGAGCTTTAAACTGAAGGCTTCCACCTCCCTTCTCTCACACCATTTTCAGCTCAAAGAGAGTTCAGCCACGGGAGTCAGAAGTGTTTAAGCCCTGCAATTGCTTTGCACTCTCGGTCCTTCCTGCAGCACAAATCCTTTGTCTCCAGGAGGCTCAGACAAAAGGACCCGTTCCAGTTGCTCCTGAGCATGGCAGCAGGGCTGGGGATTTTGCTTCTGCACCAAAGTGGTCCTGTGAGGCAGCGGGATTGATCTCTTTCCCGTCCACATTGCATGGAGCCAGAGGGACAGGAAAGGCCAGCTCATGGGGCAGGCAGGGGAGAAGGAAACTGACTGAAGTTGTGCCAGCTTGAGTCAACAATGCATCTTAATTGAGCCCCTTCACAGCAGGCAGTAATTGGCCCCCTGGCAGCTTCTGCAGCTCCAGCTGACAGAGAGCGAGCGGCCTTCTTCCTTGGTCCCACAGAAACATTCCCCCTCCTAAAGACACTCCCTGGGATTCTGGCTGCAGGATTACTAGGAACACGCTCATCTTACATGGAAGGAAAGCGGAACTGGGAGAAGGGTCTGCCATTTGATAGAAGGAACTCACCCCACACAAGCCTCTGGGATTCTCCAGGCAAATCTCAAAGCAACAGAAGTAAGGGTTCTGATTGAGAAAAACCATGTGATGTAGACAGATCGTGATGACAAAATCTGCACCTCTTTTGGTTACGAGGAAGCAACACTGGTGACTTCTAGGTGGGATTGCTGGCAAGTTGTGAGGCAGCAGATCTGTTGAAATCTATGAGCGAGGGATTTGGAGAAAATCTGTAGTTTGGCTTGAAGCGCAACCCTGGAAAGCCACCGTCAGCCAGTGCAGACATCTTTGTTTTTTGTTTTTTTATAAATATTTATTGAAATTTTTCATAACAAATAAAAAGAATCAAGAAAAAATACACCAAAAACGACAATCAAAACAGAAATCAAAAAAGAAAAACTAACAAAGTCAAAAACAACACAACATAGAAGCAACAAAAAAGAAAAATTATTACTTGCGTTTACTATTTCTATTACCCTCTTTCCTGACTTCCTCACATCTCCCTTTTCTGTGTTCTCCTTTACACAATCAATTTTAGCAATTTCCAACCCTTTTTGCCAATCTTTTTCAATATTTTACATTTCAACCTATTATGCATTTACTTTTCTTCTCTTTTAAACACTGTTATCACAAATTCATTATAACTTAATCCCTTGTATCATTTATTTAATCACCACATAATAATACTCTGGTCTTACCCCTTCTTATCCACATCATTTTTGCATATTTCTTTTTGCCAATTTCCTAATGCCATGTTATTTTTGATCCAAACATCATTTTAACATTCAAACATTTTACAATGTTTTTGCAGATATTCTTTGAACTTCTTCCAATCCTCTTCCACCAATTCTTCTCCCCGGTCTCGGATTCTGCCAGTCATTTCCGCCAACTCCATATAATCGATCACTTGCATCTGCCATTCTTCCAAAGTGGGCAAATCTTGTGTCTTCCAGTACTTTGCGATAAGTATTCTTGCTGCGGTTGTTACATACATAAAGAGAGTTCTATCTTTCTTTGGCACCGATTGGCCGACAATGCCCAAAAGAAAGGCCTCTGGTTTCTTAAGGAAGGTATATTTAAATACCTTTTTTAATTCATTATATATCATTTCCCAGAAAGCCTTAACTCTTGGGCACGTCCACCAAAGGTGAAAGAATGTTCCTTCAGTTTCTTTACATTTCCAACATTTATTATCAGGCAAATGATAAATTTTTGCAAGCTTGACTGGGGTCATGTACCACCTATATATCATTTTCATAATATTTTCTCTTAAGGCATTACATGCCGTAAACTTCATATCGGTGATCCACAACTTTTCCCAGTCAGTAAACATAATGTTATGACCGATGTCCTGTCAGACATCTTTGAGCTAGGTGAACCAATGTGTCGTGACTCGGTAAAGCTTGCACTCCAGCCTGAAAAGTTACAGGGGAGAAACCAGTGAAGGGGTGTAGAGATTGTGAAAGCCGGATTGGTTCTCCCCCCTGTGCTGCTGTAGAAGAGTTTCAGAGAAGAGAGTATTTCTGGCAGCAGAAAGCCACGCAAAGGGGCAGTCGTTAAGGTAATCGTCTTCTCTCCCAATTCCGCCTCCATTTGTCTGACTCCGCAAAGCAGGCAGGGCCCCCCCCCCCCCAATTCCTGCTCACTTGGCCCATCAGTGAGAAAAATAGCGCCAGAGGAGGCAACATTAGGCCCATTCCCCGAGATTTATCTGAAAGCACTTTTGCTGCAGATAGTGATCGCGCTTTTATGTTTATTGTGGGTGTCATTAGCTAAGCAGATTTAAGACAGGACGTGACTGGCAACAATTGGCTTCCGCTTTCCAATCAAAAAATGGCTCTATTAACGGACTTGTGTTCAGCATGCAGCGTGATGCATTGCCCAGGGTTCTTCTCAGGCCTGAGTGTGGTGGAGAAATTTCATCGCTTGTAAGCTCTCCCATGTTTTCGGGGGGGGGGGAGGTTTTAGGCAGCGAAAGCAAGATATCGGCTTGCTGGGGAGTCTCCCTCCCAGTTAAAGGGCTTCAGGTTTTAGAGGTTCAGAGATCTCCCAGCTGGAGACTTCAGATTTTGAGGCCTCTGTTGACCATGCTAGACTAGGTGTTCAGTTGCTCTGAGACAATGAGATGCGGTTTCTTATATATCCTGGAAAAGTGGGGCAGAGAGAAGAACTATTGGAAATAAGGTGAGCATGGCAAGGCCTGTACAGAATTGTGGAATAGTAGAGCGGAAGTGACCATGGGTCATCTAGTCATGCCGCCTGAAACCCAGGAATCTTTTGCCCAACGTGGGGCTCGAACCCATGGACCATAGGGTAGGAAGAGAGGAGCACAGCTCAGTAGAGGAGCACATGTTTTGCATCCATGCTTTATGCTGCCTCCCTGGCATTTTCAGTTAAGGACCTCATGTAGCACTGAGAGGTGGTGGTGGTCAGTAAACAGGCCATATTGAGCTAGATTAGTGTTGGACAATCTCAGTTGCATGTGGGCATCCAGGACTCATGTGTGTGACCACCAGGACTCTACCTGGCCTGCATCCCTCCCCTGCTCTGCTTTATAGCCTCTGTTAGTTCTTCTGCCTGGCTGTAATGTGCCCTTGATCTCAAGGATTTTTGTCTTGGAATAATAGAATTGGGAGAGACCTAGTCCAATCCCCTGCAATATAGGAATCTCAGCTAAAGCATCCAGGGCAGATGGTCACCCAAACCTCTGCTTAGAAACCTTCAAGGAAGGAGAGTCCACCACCTTCTGAGGGAGTCTGTTCCATTGCTGAACAGCTCTTCCTTTCAGAAAGTTCTTCCTGATGTTTAGTCTGAATCTCCTTTCTTGTAACTTGAAGCCATTGGTTCGAGTCCTACCTTCCAGAGCAGGAGAAAACAAGCTTTCTCCATCTTCCATGGGACAGCTCTTCAGATATTTGAAGAGGGCTATCAGGCCTCCTCTCTGTCTCCTCTTTTCCAGGCTAAATATACCCAATTCCTTCAACCGTTCCTCATAAGGCTTGGTTTCCAGGCCCTTGATCACTTTGGTCTCCCTCCTCTGCACACCTTCCAGCTTGTCAATATCTTTCTTAAATTGGGGCGCCCAGTATTCCAGGTGCCATCAAACCAAGGCAAAATAGAGCAGTGCTATTACTTCTTTTGATCTGGCCACTAGACATGCCTGGATAGGGGAGAGGGAGGGGAGTGTGAGCAAATTAACACGTGTTAATTTTTGCCTCTGGCCCTGCTGGCCCCCACTGACATGTGGCCCCTGGGAAGTTGCCTAGAAGAGAAAGCGGCCCTCCGCTGGAAAGAGGTTCTCCACTTGTGAGCCAGCCAGACCAATTGCCAGGTGGCTCAGTGAAAGTTGGTGGAGAGGGACCATGGCTCAATAGCACAGGGCTGATTGTTGGAGGTCCTGGGTTCAAACCCTGCCCCCTCTAGCGATCAGAGCTATCAGGGCTGGGAAAGGGAAGCACACATCCCAGAAAGCTATGGGGAGCCGCTCCCAGACAAAAAACAAGGGGCTGGATGGATTAATGGTCTGTATCCATACAAGGTAGCTTGATGTACTTCTTTGTGTCTCTGAATACCATTATTTGCACCGTGTTCGGTATGCGTGGAACTTTACAGAGAAACAGAAGATTAAAAACAGCACGGATCTTTGTCCCAAGAGCCCCCCCCCCAAATCACGCTTCCAACAGAGGGAGGGGAGGAGTGGGTGAGGCCAGGGGAAAATGGGAGCAAATGCCGCCTACTTGGGCATTGTGGGGCTGGGGCACACGGTGAAGAGCTCCTGACCTGCCTTCTGCCCCCCCTGAGATGCCTGGGCTGCATTTTCAAATCGGCTTCCCTTGTTAGGAGCCTGCTTTGCGCCTTCCGGGCAAGCACTTTAAAACTGCACACGATTGCTCTTTTGCTCTTGTTCAGAGTTAAAGCCTTTGGTTTGAAGTGCTCGTTTTCTTTTCTTTTCCTCTCCTCTGTGTGTGTGTGTGTGTTGTCACCGTTGTTTTATCCCCTTCTCTTCCTCCCCACCCTACCCTCTTCCCATTTTCGTTCCCCCACCCCTCTGGCTTGCCAGGGCCTGGGAGGAGTTTCATGGGCTGGTGAACAGCAGCGGCCGCTGAACGGGGGCTCTTCCTCCCTCTCTCACACACCCAGGGTAGGGCCTCATATTTCTTCTTACACGATTGTGAGATGCACCTCTCAGCCAGAGCCCCCCCTCCCCTCCCCTCTCTCCCCAGCATAGATTGTTGGTCACTCTCAGCCTGGGCAGCTCCCTTGTCCCACTGCCGGGACAAACCATTGGCCTTTCTCTGTCGACAAGATTTGCTGCAATTCTTAATGCTGCTCCACAGCAGCCTTGCAGAGCAAACCGCAAAGCTCTGGTCGCCTTGGCTGGCCTACGCAAAGCCAGTTCTGGTCTCCAAGGGGAAAAAAGGAAATAAAACAGACCTTTGTCAATGTTACCTGTAGACAAGGTGTGGGGAAACTTTGGCCTTTCAGTTGTCGCTCAGCTCTACAACTCCCATCATCCCATTACGGAGTCTGTTTTTAAATGAAAATCAGGACTTGGTGGATAAATCGGATTTCTCTCATATGGTTATAGCCACATTCTGGAAGGATGTAAGAGACGCAAACTTGAATGCTTGGTACAATAGTGTGTGGCGTATAGCCCTTATGGAGAAATTGACTCACAAATTGAGTCTGGCGAGAGGAACAAAGCACAACGACACCTTTGCGGGAGAACGATGGAGCTTTAGTTTGTTCTCCAGTAAAACTAAAGACCAGTTCCAAAGGTTTGAAATAGCTTGTGGATCACTTAATAAGGATGTGTAGGAGAGATGTGTACTGTTATAAGTTGTATTGCGTGTATGAAAATACAAGTTTTCATAATGTAATTTGGGGGGGGGGGTTCTGGGGAAATTTAAAGAAGAAGAATGAAAAGCAACCTGCCCAACTCCCTTCATCCCTGGCCATTGGCCATGCTTGCTGGGGCTGATGGGAGTTGTAGTTGAGCAACATCTGGAGGGCCAAAGGTTCCCTGCATCTGCTGTGGTCAGTCTTCCACTCGGTAATACCAGCTCTCTATGAGCCTACACTAATAGTGGAAACCAGGTTCTCTAATGGCCGTATGTTAGCTGCCCACTTCCAGACAGCCCCTTTGCCTGTTTGCAAAGGTCGCTGTTCCAGAGGGGGGAGGCCTTGGGAGGCTGAGAGGTACGTCTCCCACTTGCTTGTGTTGGGTGGATGCCAGCTGTTAGAGCAGGGAGCAGAGCGAGGGCCCCCCAGTCCTGCAAACATTTTACACAGTCTAAGTCAAGTGTCACAAAGCACAAACACAAGAGGTGGAGATTTGTGTCTCCTTCCACAGGCTAATATGAGCTTGCTGCCCTGATGCATAGTGGCTGAGCCACACTGGTTCCTGGGGAGGAGATGTGCATTCCTTGCCACTCTGCAGTGTGGCCTGCAGAGCAGCAAGAGTGTTATGTTCAGAGGCCCCCTTTATATGCATGTGCACCTGTTTATCAAGCATGGTGCAAGGTTACACCTGAAGGACCTGGTGCATTTACCCTTGCCTCTTGTCCCAGGTCCTCCAGATGTTCTCACTCTGCCTTGCTTTTGACAGCCTTGCAATAGTTTTGCAGGCCAGGCCAATCCTGTATTTCCCCCCTGGGGGTTTCTCCAGTCGCCCTTGCCCAGTGGAGTTTGCTCTCTGAGCATCTTACCAAGCCCATTCCAGGCTTTTTGTGGCATCCTACGTGGCTGCTAGAGGGGAGATCTTTTAGCTCCCCTTCCACTTCTGAGTCATCTCATTTTCCCTCCCCTGATCTAGCAGAGCTGCATCTTCCCAGATCAGATTCTTAGGCTCGCCTTTCTCAAACACACAGGCCACCCCCTTTACTGTTGTTAGGGGAGCTATGACCTGTTCAGGGGGCAACGTTTTGAACAGAGCCAGAAATGGTTGCGGGGGGAGTGGGGTTGTGTTGGAAATGCAGTTGGGAGGATAATGTACACTTTGATAGGGAATTGAATCATATTGGATGCATGTGGCTAACAGCAACAACCATTAAATTGAAGGAAGGGATGTTCAGAATCCATTTTTTCTTCCTTGATCCACCTACCTGCAGTTCTGCTGATGCTACGGGTCACAAGCTGCTCTATTCACTTTTTGTCTTTACGTGCATGGGAGGCACTCTTCCCATCAGTGAAGAGTTGGGGGATATCTCAAGCAATGCAGTTCCTTGTCATAGACAGGGCCTCAGGATGCCTGTTTATAATTATTTTTATTATTGGATTTCCTGGGCCTACCTGTGGCCAAAATTCATGCCCTGTACTTGTTCACTCAGCAACCTTTTTTTGTTTTTGCTGCAGCGGGGGCGGGGATGGAGGACGACACAACTTGAACATGTTTGACTACTAAATTTCCCCTGGGCATCGTGGACCAAACTGCAGCCGCTTTTCTTGGGACAGAATACATTTGCTAACCGCCTTCCCTCCTCTGTCTTTCAGGGATAACTCAAGCTTCCGAAATACCAAGATCGCACTGTGAGGAGCAGAAGGAGGAGGGGATACAGCACTCAGCTCCTCCTCAGCCTGGCCCAGAAAAAGCAGGCAGGGGGAGAGGAGGGTTTTTCTGTGTGCATGTGTCCGCTGGCTGAGGAGGCAGGATGGCCTGGGCATTTGACACACAATGGCTTTCACCCCTGTGCCAAAGACTGACCTTCCGGCACCCAAGCATCTTGGTCCAGCCCAGTGGGTGACCGTACTTTGCATTCCACACCGGAGCCCGGGTGCCCTACCGCCTCGTTTCTCTTCGATGTGGAGGGTCCTCTTGCTAAGTGGCTCTTCCTGCCCAGGGATTTCCAGTATTAACCGGATGTCTGCTGCAGAGGCGGAGGCAGTCCGGCGATTGGCAGGTGCCCCCATTTCACCTCTGCCAATAAACGATTAGGCCTCTACTCCCTCCTCCTTGTCGTCGTGTCTGCTTAACAGGTATCTGAGAGGGCGACCTGCTTGGAAGACCTTAAGGGGAGGAGTTGAGCACTCTCTTTGACTTCTGGGGGAACACAGGCAGGTGCTGGGGTTGGGGCTTTAAGCAGGTTAGATGTGCATGACCGCGCATTTACACTCGGGGTGGCGGGCTTTGCAGGTTCTCTTCAGGCTGCCCCAGTTGCAAAGTTAACTGAGCTAATAAATCAGTCAAACATGACAGGTGTTTAAGGTCTCTTGGCCATGGCAGTGCAATAGAACAGGAGCAAGAATTCAAAGGTTATTAAGAAAACAGACCAGGGACAATCAGAGCAAGCACCTCTTCTGGTTCTGCCTCTGGGGTTTTCCTTTTTAGTCTGGAAACCAGGGCTACGTATGACACTTGTCACTGAGCTATTACTGGAAAGCGGTGTCTTTGGGGCGAAGCCACTCAGGCAGCTTCCAACAAATTGTGAAACCACAATAAATGGGGATGGGGGCGGGATGGGGACTGGACCTCAGAGACCAGAAGAAAAAGACACGGCATCATTGTCATAGTTCAGGACCTATGGGAGTCAATTTTTTAAATTTTTTTTTTTAGGGTGGCGGAAAACAATTCCACAGTCCTCACAGTGGGGACATTTATGGGAGGCATCTTTAAAAAATGAGAAATTTTCAGAAGGGAGTGCTGGAGAGGCTGCCTGTGGTTTAGCAGCTCCTTCAACAGAGGTGCATTTTGTCTTTGCAGAGAAGAGGGCACTGTTTTCTCTTTATTTCTATGGTGTGGTGCCTCCTCCTCTGAATGTTGACATGACCTAGAATCTTGCTGTGTCGTCATTCAGCCCTGGTGTGTTTCTCTCTCTTTCCATTTCCCCCTTCCTAAGAGGAGGCCGCTGGATCAATCCAGCACTCTGTTCTCGCAGGGGCCGGCCAGATAATGCGCAAGCAGGACGTGAGAACGCAAGAGTCCAGCAAATGGCGTTCAGACGCATTGCTGCCTCCGACCATCAGGGTCGGTTCCTCCTCTGGCCCAGGCCCCCCTGTTCGCTTCCCACAGGGCGATCTGCATTCCTAGGCGCACGTTGCATCCCATCTAGACGCGGCTTGTGGTTTTTCTGCTACTTACGGGATCATGAGTCGGCACAGCCGCTGCATTTCAACATTTATTATTCAGATAAACACGCGACCCCTGCCGCTTCCGATATTGGTTACAGGAGTGGGATTTGATTTCCATCCTAATAGCACTTGGGCGCTGTAAGCCAGCAAAATACCCACGGAAGGGGAGCTTAAGCCGCCAGATGCTGCTTCCTGCCCACCATGTTGCCTTAATTGTTCCGCAAATGATGGCACTTAAGGATTTAGTCTCGCTCGAGGTCCCAGCTGTGTGCCAAACAAGTTGCTGTTGCTTCATCTGCTCATGAGCTCGGCTTTAAGAGACGAGGCCTGCTGTTCAATCTGAAAACGCAGACTCCCTGCAGCGCCTACCATGACAATATGGGGTCCAGAGGTGTCTTTTTCTCTCTCTGCTCACCCTCTGGTTTCCATTCAGAACCGCTTTAATAATTTGCTGCCTCTTTGTTTTGATTTTTTAAGCAGCACTGAAGTATGTTTGGTGGTGGTTCCTCCCATCTGTAACAAGGCTGGAACGCAAGCCACCCTGGAGTGAAAATGGGCCCCTGGGGATGGATCAGTTGGCTGGCGACTTTGGGGTGGAGGCGCAGCTTGATGGCAGAGCACATGTTTGGCATGCAGAAGGTCCTCCTGGGCCCAGTTGTCACTGGGGAGGTCAGCCTCTGCCTGGCCTGTACTGCTTCAGTCTGCCGGAACAGGTTCACACAATCGCGTGTTCATACAACATCATCTCTGCCCATTACAATATAAACCTAGATGTTGGAGAGAAGAGTTCTAGCCTGGCTTCCCCCTGACATCTCAGCTTTCCTTGTGCTGGGACATTTTTATATGGGAGGAGCACATTCAGCCATGCAAGTCCCGCTGGTAGTCTGAAGCAGTACAGCCCTGGCAGCTTGGCTGTCTCGATGACAAGCAGGCCCAATTCGGGCACCTCCTGTTGTTGCATCTTCGGGATAGGAAAGGGCCTCCGTCTAAAACTCAGGAGAGTGCCTAACTTTCAACACTCGGTATCCTCAGAGAGCAGCAGCCAAGGACCAAATGCACCTTTTAAAAATCCCACTTCTAACACCAGCCCTGAGTTCCTTGCCATCCCCCATGCAGGTAGCTAACTTTCAAAACATTTGCTGGGGTGGGGGGGGGGGGGAATCCTAAACTCTGTGAATGTTTATTTTTCCTTTGATGAGGCTCACTGCCTTTTTTAACTTCCGTGTCTCTTAAACCTAACAAAGCTCCTGGTGCAGACAATATTTCACCCGAGCTTCTTAAGGCCAATGTTGATTGGTGGGCCCCAGTGCTTGCTGCCTTGCTCACCAGCGTAGATCAATTGGCTACCATCCCAGAGGATTGGGGACCAGCAATCATCATCCCAATATACAATGTTTATTTTTCCTTTGATGAGGCTCACTACTATTTTTAACCTCTGTGCTGCTACCACAAACACAAACTTCTTATTCCTACATCATTTTCCTTGATTAGTCAAGGGAAATTCCAGGCAGTCGGAGATCAGGCGGCGAATGAGGTTATACGATGACACCACACAGCAAAGCATATATCGCTACCTGGTGATGTCACTGAGGTTATGCCATGATGCTGCCTAGCCAACCAGATTTGGTTACATGCTCACGTTGCCATGAGCAAAGTCAATTCTTTGAGGAAGCATCACTTTCCGTCAGAGTGGACACTTTCACCAAACAAACGCATCAGCAAGTTTAATCAAAAAGGTTTGCAGCATAATCCTCACATGCTGTGCATTTAAATTTATTAGCCACATCCTAATAAAGATTCTCTAGGCAATGTACAAGTTACATAGAACAGCTTTCAAAACTACAAAACTCCCACTAGAAGCTGAAGACTAAAGCAAGTATCCAGCACAAATTATTTTACGCAACAAAAGCTACCATGGAAAAGTTTTTAAAAGCCACCCACCTATCCTCAAATAGCAGATACCGTACTAAACATTATTATAAATTACAACTTATAGGCCATTTATATTGCAAAATGGCTTCTAAGGAGCTCCAGAAGGAAGTTCAGTAGTTACCCTCGGTGCATGGGGACTGCAAAATGCTGGATTCTGGCCTCATGGCTCTTGATCCACCTTTCCTGGGCTCTGCGAGGAATCTTGTTTTCATGCTCGAAATTCCAAGGTGCCGAATGCAATGGCAGCTCATGCTACCCATTGAAGCTAGTAGGATGGATGGCAGGGAGCCCAACAGCAGGTGGCGCCAAAGCCAAGAAAAGGCAGAGCCAACTCATTCCAGTTTTGTCCCCTTGCTTCTCTCCCTCCCTGCTGAACTCTACAAAGCCAGTGCTGAGTCTAAGGGGAAGAAAGGCAGTGCCCCCACTCCCTGGACTGGTTGAATAGCAAGGTAAGCGGAGTTGGGGCCAAGTGAGGGCAAACAGGTTCGTTGGGCACTGCCCCATTCTCTCTCATGAACCAGCAGCCTCCACTGGCATCAAGTCAGAATCACGGAATTGCAGAATTGAAAGGGGCCCAAAGGTCATTTATTCCAGCCCCCTGCAAAGCAGGAATCGCAGCTAAAGAATACCTTGCAGATCACCTTCTGGGATGCACAAGACTAGAGCACAAGACTCTAAATCTCAGGGTTGTGGGTTCGAGCCCCACCTTGTGCAAAAGATTCCCACGTTGCAGGCGGTTGGACTAGATGACCCTCGGGATCCCTTCCAACTCGACAATTCTATGATTCCGTGGCCATCCTCTGCATAAGGAGAAAGTGGGGTGACGAATGCCCTTGCTCCAAAGTGGAACAGGGTGCCTCTGTGACAGGGCTGCCAACTTTTCCTCTCTGCACTGGCTCTTGGGCCTTTCACAACCGCCTGACACACAGACCCTTAGTAGGTGAGGCTTCCTCTTCCGTCTCTTGACCTCTATAGAAGGGGCTGCCTCTTCTGTTGGATGCCTGGATCCCAGGCAGCTGTGAAAGGTACAGGCATTTCAGTACAAAGTTGGCCTTCCTAGTCGGAGACACTGTGGGAGCTTCTCCACGGCAAGACGTTGCAATTGGGGATCCTCTGGGTGCAGAACGGGGTTGAGACACAAAAGTTCCTTTCCGTCTTCTCTTAGCGCTGCCCATCAGCTCACTTCAAAGAACATGAAGTTCTGGGAAACAAAACACAAAAAGGAGGTCGCAATCTTCTATTTCGTCACAAACCGAGAGGCATGAGCTAGAGTAACATAAATGGGCATACACATTTCATTGGGGAAGAGTGACCAGCTTGGGTCCAGTTCTCAGGGGAAAGGGGAAAGCGAGTCAGTGCAAAAAAGTGCCAAGCTGTTCTTGACTCGTGCGTCCTTTTTTGGGAGGTGCTCATTGTCCATCTGTGGCTGCTAAAGGCAGCCAGCAGAGTGCGCTATGAGCCTGTTGTCATGCAGGGGGGGGGGGGGGAGAGATGCATACCCACAGCCAATATTTGGCTGATGTGCAGGAGTCTCTTCCCTGTTGGTAGGAAAGGGGTTTAAAGGAATAAATTTGGGGAAAGAGCCAGTATCATAACACTGTTGAATCCAGACTAGAGAGCCTCAGTCCCAGAGTCTCTAAATGCTGCCCTCTAGTCTTCTCCACCTGGCTCTCAGAAGTCTCTGGGGGACACACTCCTCACTGACTCTGCTATGCCCCCCAAGTGTTTTCGCCTTGCTGGGATACTGACTCACTGACAGTGGCGTAGCGTGGGTTGTCAGCACCCGGGGCAAGGCAAGTAATTTGCGCCCCCTAACCCGTGGATTTGCGCCCCCTAACCCTAACCCCCAGATTTTGCACCCGGTGCGGCCGGCCCCCCCCTGCACCCCCCACGCTACGCCACTGCTCACTGAGAACACACAGTGCCAACGATCCACAGCTTCACCACTTACCAGCAGGAATGTTGCAGCCAGGAGCAAAGCCCTCTCCTCATTGCTCAGGTCAGCTGCAACTGCCGGAAAGAGAACTGGGTATTATTCACAAGAGGACAGAATATTGCCGCAGCAAGGACACTTCCCTTCTCACTCCTGGGATAGGGTTGCCAAGGCCAGCTTTTGTTTTCCAGTACTCTCCCACCTCATGCTAAACAGCTTTGACCATGCGCAGACAGCCTGCCCCCTGAGAAGCAGGGGGGGGGGGTCTTTTTCAAGAGTGGGGTGAAGTTAAAGGGAGAAGTTATATCTGAGCATGCACAAAGAGCCTTTTTTCTGAAGAGGGAGCCTGCATTGAGCTAGATCTAATGTTTTCAAAGTGTGAAATTGTTCTCCCTGTGATGGGAACGGGTCGGTTCTAAGCGCTGGAAAGAGAAACCTCTCTTCCAACTTCCAAAATTTGTGTTTTGTTGGGTTCAAGAGATGCAGTACCCACCTACTCAACTCCTTTTTATCAGTGAAAGGCTAGGAATCAAGCGCTCCCATTTCCATACTGATTGATAATATGGAGGGTTCTACATTTTCCCAGAGTTGCACACCTTCCCCCAGTCTAGCAGAAATTCAGAGCTCTCTTCTGCCACTTTCACAGTCACTCCTGTGCATGTTTTTCCCCCATAAGTAAACCACCCAGAGCTCAGATGACTTTTTCCCTTGGAGGTTAAAGCCTGCAGCCAAATGGTGCGTTCCTGTCTAGTGAAGCCTGGTTTTCAGTTTCTCAGTTCCCCAGTCTTAAGTTACATTTGCCAAATTTCCAAATCAGTCTCCATTATTATTTTAAAGTCCTCATTAAACCCCACCAGCAAAACTCTCCTAATGTACATACGTTCCTATGCAATTTCCCCCAATATATACATTCTGCATAGCCATTTCTCCCAATATAGCACATTTTAAATGTTATCTTCACCAACGTATGCATTCTGTGCACACCCTATGCGTCTTGTGTTGTTTCTGGAAGTACGAATTAGGACGGTTCACCCTTACAAGCACAAGCGAAATTGAATTTCTCCCGTCCTTTGCCCAAGAGGAGTAAGTGTCCCTGAGCTCTGCAAAGCTGGCTTCTGAGTGCTGCAGTATAAATGAAGAACGCTCAAAGCCCAGCAAAAGGCATTTGGATGACAAAGAGCGAGTGGACATGCATCAAAGGATGGACGGATAAGAGCTGGGAATGTCTCTCCCGCTATTGGAATGGAATACCCATCAGAGTCTGAGAAAGGCAGCATCCTTCAAAGCTAAGAGCTGGGCTAGAGGAACTTGCTGGAGTCAGTTTTGCTGCTGGGATAACAGGAGAAATCTGTCACAGAGGCAGAAAACTGTGAGGTGGCTGAATCATAGAAACTGTAGAGTTGGAAGGGACCCCGAGGGTCATCTGGTCCGACCTCCTGCAATGCAAGAATCTTTTGCCTAACCTGGGGCTCGAACCCACAACCCTGAGAATAAGAGTCTCATGCTCTATTGGCTGGGCACCTCAGAATGTGGGAGTTCTCTCTGGGGAGCTGGTGCAGGCATAAACTGCCCACTTGCTTGCTACTGAGCTCCACTGAATAAGGGGTTTACTTCTATGTAGAGGGGAGGGAATCCGACAGGTGAACACTTTCTGAATCAATATCCCAACTGAAACACCGCCATGTGCACTTCTCCGAATTTTGCAGTGCAGTTCTCCAGCCAAGTGTTGCGTATAAAGACGTACCGTATTTTTCGCTCCATAAGATGCACCTGACCATTAGACACACCTAGTTTTTAGAAGGGAAATGCAAGAAAATTTTTTTTAAAGGGAGCGCTGAGCAGAGCCTGTATGCATCCCAGGCGCTGCTCAGTGCTCCCTTTCAAGAGTCATGTGGAGCGTGTGTGTGGCGGCTCTTGTGGGCTTTTCCCGCCTGCCTCCCGCCTGCATTCGCTCCATAACACACAGACACATTTCCCCTTACTTTTTAGGAGGGGAAAAGTGCGTCTTATGGAGCGAAAAATTCAGTATGTACTAGGCTAAAGTGTGCATTAAAACACATATCTTAGTGGAAACAGGCAGGCAGAAATGCCTTACCTAAAGGCACCCCCTAAATTTGTTGTGGGGTTCCCCCCCACACACACAAAGAAACATCTGAAGTAGATCGGGGGATTGCATGAGGGACACAGGGCCAGAGGAGAGGTGGGAAAATCCTCTGCACAAGGAGGCTTTGCAGGCGCAGCTAATCATCAGCACCCACAAGGTCCATTGAACAAGCCCCACCCTCACTTGCCTCCCCCCAGGTGTCGGATGTCACGTGTAGGGCAGGTGGGCATAGCCTCCCTGAATCAGCCTCATGGTCCAGATGGAGAGGTCTGGCTTGCCTGATTATGCCCAGCGGGTGGCGCTGTGGGTTAAACCACAGAGCCTAGGGCTTGCCGATCAGAAGGTAGGTGGTTCAAATCCTGATGACAGGGTGAGCTCCCGTTGCTCGGTCCCTGCTCCTGCCAATCTAGCAGTTTGAAAGCACGTCAAAGTGCAAGTAGATAAACAGGTACCGCTCCGGCGGGAAGGTAAACGGCATTTCCGTGCGCTGCTCTGGTTTGCCAGAAGCGGCTTAGTCATGCTGGCCACATGACCCGGAAGCTGTACGCCGGCTCCCTTAGCCAGTAAAGCGAGATGAGCGCCGCAACCCCAGAGTCGTCCGCGATGGTCAGGGGTCCCTTTACCTTCACCCCATCTCTGCCCTACAAAGTCCCCTCCAGTGTTTTGTTTCTGTGATACGTGTTTGTGCATCAGAGGTAAGAAGTGTTCCCCTTTCTTCTCTCCCCTCTTCTCGCTGCATTAGCATGCTAACAACATTTTAGAGGCACCCTGAGCACTTCTGCAAATGCTAAACTAAGGACTCTGATTTTTTAAAGAATATTAGCATAATATAAGTAGACAGCAGAAGACAGGAGTGCCTGGCGTGCTCTGGTCCATGGGGTCACAAAGAGTCGGGCCCGACTAAACGACTAAACAACAGCAGCTAGACAGCAAGTAGATGTCTCAACTAACAATCAGGTTGCAATGTTTTGTGCTCTGCCCAAAAGAGGACGGGAATTCTCCTACCCAAGTCCACTCCAAAGGACTCATGATCCATGTTGCGTTCCTCCTTGAATCCCGGCCACTTCTTCCAAATAGTGGCTACTACGCTGTCAGTGGAGGAGAGGACCTGGAGAGAGGAGGAGCAAAGGTCATACTCAATGATCAACATGGGAGAAACTTTATTTGAACGCTGCGCTGAGCTGGGAGCCAAGACACTTTGCTACCTGAGGCAGAGAACAAGATGCCTCAGATGGCTGCTGACCCTCACATCGGCAACGGTAGTGGGAGAAAGTCCTTCACACCTGATGGAAGCAGGCTAGCTTTCAAAGCTCTGGGAAGACTGCTCTGTCTTCCAAAAACTCAGTGCCACTGCCCATTATGTACCGCCTGAGACAGATGCCTGACCTTGCCAAATGGTAGGGCTCGACCTACAGGAAACCATCTCCCCACAATGATGTAATTGTGAGCAAGCACCCTGGGCTCTCCCTTCTTGACACAAGGGTGCTCCAGTTGGGCTTTCATCGACGGAGAAAGTCAAGGGTGTAGAGCTAACTTTGAAAGGCGTCAACAGCCCATGGCAAGATCACAGGGCTCTTGAACTGAAGTGACACTCTGTCATCCATGGGTGAATGATCACATCAAGTCAGCGGAGCTGTGGTGATGATGAAGTGTTGTTGGGAAGATAAGGAGAGCGAAAGGAGTGTTCCCTGCCCTCACTTTCAGGCTGCCTTCGCCAACCTGGTGCCCTCCAGATGTTTTGGATGGCAACATCTGGCGGGCACCGGGTTGGCAAAGGTTGATGTGGTGGCTTATTTCGAACAGCACCGCTGGGACTTGGATGGTTGGAAGGGCCTTCTCAGGGCCAGATTAAGACCCTTATAAGCACTGAAAGGATTCTGGTGCACCCATATATATCAAATTCAAAATATGAACCATAATAAATTGTATAATAAATTTCTACTTTTTGAAACAAAACAAAACCTGCAGTAAGATGGAAGATATTGTTTATGTCTGTATACTTTGTATCTGGAAAAAATTCTCCTACTTTTTGTAATTGCGAAGCTCTTTGACCTGATCCTTAAAACTAATCTAATGTCACACATCTGTTTCTATGCTTAGTAGAAATAAGGCACCCAGCCTGCCTTGTGGCACAGCTGTTCCGTTGGGATTTTTAATATACTTCAGCTAAGAAAACGAACACTGAGCTGAGCAATTTGTGACCATTAACATTAAAAAATGTATGAAAGCAAACGTCTACATTTGGAAAGGCATATTCAATATTGTCTTCTACAATTACTTTATAAAGTTCAGCATGGCTGAATCTTCTTTTTACACGTCCATATCATTAATCTCTATTATTACTATTTTATTATTGTATATATGTGTGTGTGTGTAATTTATTATGGGATCCTTTATTGTGAAACCTGGTTCAGCTGCACCCTGTGGCCCATGGTGAATTTCTGTAGTGCCTATTATTATTATTATTATTATTATTATTATTATTATTATTATTATTATTTCCATCCCTGGGCCACCACCTACCACCCTGGAAGGAGTGTTGATCTCTCTGACAAAGCAAAACTTACTTTCCCCTTCTGAGACGCCTTGTTTCCCATCTGTCATGGGCCCCTCAACCTCTTTCCGTACCTGGAACTCCTGTTCGGAGAAGCACCGTCTAGGAATGCAGGAGCCATAGATCTTCATGGTGGCAAAACCACAGGCATCACTGACTTCCAGGAAATGGGAAAAGATGCAGCACCTAAGCACATCAGCGGGTGAGTCTTGTGGGAGGCACAGAGACAGTAGAGGGGAGCAGCTGTGGGTTGGGGATTGGGATAAATCTCCAAGCCAACAGGACAGAGGAAGCCTACCCACTCCAACAGGGGGTCAGTTCATACTGCTTTGTTCAAATGTCGACAATAACACAGAACTGGGGAACTGAGATTGGCCTTGTCTACAAGATCCACCTTTTCAGTTCCATAGCCACACCCCAAGACATTTCATTTCATTGGTATATTTTGATAATTTATATCTTGCTTAATTTACAGTGGTCTCTAAGACCCAGTACAGTGGAACCTCAATTTTTGAGCATCTCGGAAGCCGAATGTTTCGGTTTTCGAACAAAAACCCGAAATAATTGCTTCCCTTTTCAAACGTGCCTCAGAAGTCAAACAGTTTCCGCTGCATGCTTTTCTATTTTCTCAATGGATTTTGCCCATTGTGCCTCGGTTTTCGAACGTTTCGGAAGTCAAACGGTCTTCCGGAATGTATTACATTCGAAAACCGAGGTTCCAGTGTGCAATGAAAGAGTTAGAATGATTAAAATTAGAATTCGGTTAAAAGCCTGCTGGAATAGTCTTCAGCGATGCCTGAAGTTCAAAATGGAGGAGTATTGTCAGCACAAGAGTCCTAGGGGTCGTGGAGGCATAATAAAACATTTGAGGGGGCCGGACCCCCACAAAGTTAATGGGCATTCCCATTCAAATGGTGTGTATGCATTGCATCATGTGATTGATTATCCGGGCGGGGCTTACCTGGGCCCCCACAATATTTTATTCTAGTTGGCACACTGTCAGAAATCAACTGGAAGGGAAGTCCCCACAATTGGACCCACAATAGAAAATGCAAATCTCCTTATCCGAGCCATGGGGGACCCCTAACAGTGACTCCCCCATGAGATCAATAAAGAACATAAGAGATCAGGCAGTCCCAGAAGTATCCAGGAACTCAGTTGTCCAGGGCCTTGAATCTCGCCTGCTGGCGTATGGGCATTAGCCTTTTGAGCACATTAGCCTTTTGAGCTAATGTGCTGGAATGGTTTTCCCCCTTCAACAGTCCAGCTGCAGAGTTTTGCACCAGCTGGAGCTTCCGGATCAGGCCCAAGGGTGGCCCCAGATTTTCAAATCAGAGCAGAGCCACCAGATATTGTTGGACTCGCCCTGATCCAGATGGGACAGTAATCAAGGATGGTGGGAGAATGTTCCCCACCGCCCTGAATTTGAGTGTGACCAAGAGACAGATCCCAGGGACTGGTAGGCAGATAGATCCCATCAAAGAAGTGTACATGGTGGATTATGTTTCCTAGCAGGCAACAGAGCTGCCTTAAAAGTTAGGCTCAGGGTATGTAGCAGCCGAGAATATTTGGGCATCTCATGCATGCTCCAGTGGCATGGACAACTGCTCACCTCTGAACCCTCCCGCCGCCCTTGTCTGAACTGGCTGCACACACACACACACACACACACACACACACACCTCTGGCGCACGGTGCCGATAAGCTGGTTATCGCCGGTGAAAGCCACCATCTCCATCTGGCAGCAACGGAGACAGCCGAGGCCCAGTCGGAAAGGCCTGCAGAACCACAGGACGACGTGGCCTTCCTCATCTTGGAGGCAAAGGTGGCCGGGGCGGGCAGGGCCACACAGGTGAAAGCAGCAGTTGTTGCATTCTTAGAGGAAAGGAGAGAGATGCACGGTCATGGCTCAGGCATGGAACCTATTCCCCTCCTGCCCCAAAGGGGGTGCTGTTCTGCAGGGACTGCTATGTGTTGGGCATGAGAGGCCGGTTGCTTTTTCAGCTGAAGATTCTGCTGCTGCTGCTGCTGTCAGAATTGTAACAATTTTTTATATTCATATATGCATATCGAGACACACGAACTCTCAGGGCCACCCCTACGTGCAAATGTCTGGCTCACCTAAGACATTACAGAACCTTTATTCCAGTGCTTTTTTTCTAAAAAAAAATTAAATGCTTCAGGGTACTCTCATTTTGACTCAAGAAGACCACCATTTTATATTTCAAGTCAGGAAAAATAAATACAGTAAACGGACCAAAGTACAAAGATTTGCAAGATGTTTAGGGGTATGCGTACCCCTACATACCCTCAGGAAAAAAGCAATGACTCTGCTATGCCCCCCAAGTTAACACAATCAATAAAAATATTAAATACCAGAACTGTACTGGTTGTTGTCTGTATTTTGGCATAACATAACTATTTAAGTATAATTTTTTGCAGGGTTGTTTAAAAAATAAATAAATCCCTGATTAATACAGAAAGGGGGGGTGGTGGAATGGATTTATGAATGAATTCTTGCAAAATGGACACAGGCAGTAAACAGAATGCTACTAGGACTGAAGCAAATTATTATTTGTTATTACGGCTACTGTTTTCTCCTGCTTGAAGAAAATGGCTTTGAGTTACAAGGAAGAAAATTCTGACTCAAACTCAGGAAGAACATTCTGACGGCAGTGGCGTAGCGTGGGGGGTGCAGGGGGGGCCGGCTGCACCGGGCGCAACACCGGGGGTTAGGGTTAGGGGGCGCAAATCCACGGTTTAGGGGGCGCAAATCCACGGTTTAGGGGGCGCAAATCCATGGGTTAGGGGGCGCAAATTACTTGCCTTGCCCTGGGTGCTGACAACCCACGCTACGCCACTGTCTGACGGTAAGAGCTGTTCGACAGTGGAACAGACTCTCCCAAGAGCTGGTGGGTTTTCCTTCCTTGGAGGTTTTAAGCAGAGGCTGAATGGCCAACTGTCAGGGATGCTTTGGCTGAGATTCCTGCATTTCAGGGGGGTTGGACTAGATGACCCTCAGGGTCCCCTCCTACTCTGCAATTCAATGATTCTACACTGCTATCATTACTATTACTACTGTGCTGCTTTGTCCTGGGGCTGAACCTCCTCTGTCTCTTTCTGATGTGGGAACTCCCAGAAATTCAGAGGCTGTACTTAACCTTCGGTGGCCAACAGCAGGAGTCCCCTTTCGCCGGCCGCACCTCTGATGACGTAGCTTCTTCTTTGGGACCTGCTGACAAGTCCTGCAGCAAGAATGGGGCACAAAGACACTGTGAAGCCGCTTTAGGCTGAGACAGACCATTGGTCCATCTAACTCAGGACGGCCTACACTGGCTGGCAGCAGTTCTCCAGGGTTACAGACTGGGCCGGAATGCTGGACTAAATGGACCTTTGTCTTGATTCTGCAGCCAGTTTCTTGCTGTCGTGCTCACACTATGCGTTAGAAAACATTAACCAGCAGTTCTGGGTCCTTGCCAGGCTTTCTGGGGGCTCTGACCCTTCCTGCCGCACAGGAGAAGTCAGTCATTTTCCTTTTTCCCTTTTTCTTTTTTCCCCCGAATTTGCATTTTATTTATTTGTTAACATTCTTATATTACATCGGTAAATGTTGTCATATTACATTACAGGACTTACTATAATATAATTTCCAACATGTATACAAAAATTATATACAAATTTTATATACCTAGAAAGAAAATGAAACAAAAAAATGAAAGAACAAAGAGGGAAAAAAAACCACAAAATTTCCCACCCAAAATCATATACAGTGGTACCTCTGGTTGCGTACTTAATTCGTTCTGGAGGTCCATTCTTAATCTGAAACAGTTCTTAACCTGAAGCACCACTTTAGCTAATGGGGCCTCCTGCTGCTGCCGCACCGCCAGAGCACAATTTCTGTTCTCATCCTGAAGCAAATTCTTAACCCGAGGTAATATTTCTGGGTTAGTGGAGTCTATAACCTGAAGCATATGTAACCTGAAGCGTATGTAACCCGAGGTACCACTGTACATACCAACACACTAGACTTCCTGTCTTTCCTGTTGTATATTCCTTTTTTACAAATGAATGTACTCTTATTATTGTATATTTCTTTACATATTATGTAATACATTCCTATATCAATATGTGCTCTTAGTCTTATTTCTCAACTCACTCCAACGTCAATCAAATGCTAGCATAGATAACGAACCTTTACTATAGTTTTGAACATATGTTTTATATCTATCCCACTTTTCCATAAATTTTTGTTTTGAATTGCCTCTCAGGGTATTTGTTAACTGCGCCATTTCAGCAAATTCTTGTAGCCGGTAATGCCAGTCCGTTATTGTCGGAAGTCAGTCATTTTCAGGGTCAAGGAGCCGGTCATCCTAGGCTTTGCAGGACAAATGTCCTTCTGACTTGTGGGATCTCCCCCAGAGCATTTGCCGACCGAGGAAGACAACACCCCGCCCGAGTCATTTCCATTCGGCATCCCTGCTATAATATGGTTACCAGATTTTTTTCAATGAATCCGGGGATACTTTTGTTTTAAGCTGAGTAGCAAGAGGGAGTCAGTAGAGGGGATGGTGAGGCAAAAGACTCTGGGCCCAAGCACACATGCATATTCTATAAAGGTGCAAAGCCCTTCTTTCGCACCCTGTGAAACATAAATGCGCAGAGGTTTTTTTTAAAACTGGGTAACGGCGCGCCACTTGCCTGTGATTCCCGAGCCTTCCCCTATCTCCTTCCCCCTTCCCCCTTTGTTTTGACAGATCAGGGGAGGCTTGGGAGTCACGGGCGGGTAGCTGCTGCCCAGAAGGGGCCAGCCTGGTAGTGCAGTTGGCTCTAGCTGGCTTCAGAAGCTGCTCGCTGCTGTGGTGCAGGAACAATGGCGGGTGCCATGGCAGCGAGCAGCTCTTGAAGCCAGCCAGAGCCAACTGCACTACCAGGCTGGCTCCGGGCTGCTGAGGCTGCTGCTTCCATGTTTCCGGGGACAGGTTTGCAAATCCGGGGACATTCCGGGGACGGAGTTTGTCCGGGGACAGATTTGCAAATCTGGGGACTGTCCCCGGGAACCAGGGACATCTGGTAACCCTATGCTATAAAGGAATGCTTAAACAGGGAAGCCATCCTCCCAGGCGGTGACCGTTAACTCTAGGCGAGGGTTCGATTTTTCAATCTGAGGTCCATATTTCCTCTCTGGGGCCACATGCCTGCAGTGGGCGGGGCCAGACGCAAAAGTAGGTGGAGCAATGTGCGTGACTCTTGCCTTTGTACAGAAGGATACATTCCAGCCACGCACAGACCATAGGTTTCTACACAAACACACACACCTATCTTCATCTAGGCAAGCAAGCAGCAAGACTACATTTAGCTGTGATTCCTGCATTACCTTTAGCTGTGATTCCTGCATTACAGGGGGTTGCACAGACTGACCCCTTGGGGTCTCTTCCATCTCTACAATCCTATTATTCTATCTCAGCCAGTTGAAAGCGCTGAAGGAGGAGAGACAGTCAGGGGTGTGGCTTTGGGAAGGTGTGCGACCAGGAGAGACTCTCGAGGGCCAGATAGTGTGTCTGGGAGGACCACTTGCCCCGCCCCCTGGGCTTCAAGTCCCCCACCCCCTGCTCAAGTCTCCTTGGGCATCAGAACGGGTCCTTACCATGGCGCTCAGCCTTGGAGGTGATGCAGAGCTCTTGGGCCCCGGCCAGTAACTGCAGTCCAGGATGAGTGCCAGCCTCTCGGTGCTGTGAGGGACCCAGCTCTCCTTCTTGACCCCCTCCGTAGGCTGGTGGCACCAGAGGTAAATCCAGGGCACCCTGGCACTTCGTTCTGGAGGGTGCTGTTTCATAACACATCCAAGCCTCTGTGCTGCAGTTGGATCCCTTGATGCCCCATGTGTTGACTACCTGTAGGGGGTGCCTCTGAAGCCGTGTTGAATCTGACCCAGTAGCCAAGACATCACCGGTGCAGCCCTGAGGTGCCTCCCCAACCAGGAGCTCTGGGGCATCTTCCCACTTCAGTGGCTTGGCCACGGATTCAATGTGTCTCTCCCGTGTCAGGTGTCCAAAGGGGGAAGGCTGGGAGTTTATCACAGACATCTCGAGGAGACGTGGGGCTCTGGAGGCAGCAGCCATGGACCAGGGAGGAGGAGGCAGAAGGAAAGAAGAAACATAGACCGCAGAAACCCAAACAGTTGGCCCATCCTAGGACGGAGAATGCCACCTCCAGCAAACCCAGCCTCTAATCCTCATCCCCATTCTTCCTAGTGTTCCCATGCCAACTACCCGGATCTGCCCTGTTGTGTGGGGACAATGGCGTCGCTGGAGCCCAGAAGGGCATATGCATCAGATGAGGAGGTCAGCTAGCAGAGGGCGTGAATGGCAAAAGGAAACTTTCCAGAGGCAGGGACAGCACCGGATTTGGGCAGTGTGGGCAGTTCCACCGCACAGGCTACTGTGCCAAGGGTACTCAAAATCGGGAATATCCATAACTCAGAAGTTCTGTTTGGAGGCACCGCATTTAGGCCTTGCACAGAGCACCGTATTATGAAAGATTACCAAAGTCTGCCCCTGACAGGAAGATCATAGAATTGTAGAGCTGGAAGGGACCCTGGGGGTCATCTAGTCCAACCCCCAGCAATGCAGGGAGCTCAGCTAAAGCCTTCCTGGCAGGTGGCCATCCAACCTCTCTTTAAAAAACAGACAGTTCTTTGAGCCAGAAATTAATAATAATAATAATAATAATAATAATAATAATAATAATAATAATAATAACAACAATTTATTAATACCCCGCCCATCTGGCTATTTTTCCCCAGCCACTCTGGGTAGCTTCCAACAGAATATTAAAATACAATAACCTATTAAACACCAAAAGCTTCCCTAAACAGGGCTGCCTTCAGATGTCTTCTAAAAGTCTGGTAGTTGTTTTTCTCTTTGACATCTGGTGGGAGGGCGTTCCACAGGGCGGGTGCCACTACCAAGAAGCCCCTCTGCCTGGTTCCCTGTAACTTGGCTTTTCACAATGAGGGAACTGCCAGAAGGCCCTCAGACTGGACCTCAGTGTCTGGGCAGAACGATGGGGGTGGTAAATGTACAGGGACCCCTGACCATTAGGTCCAGTCGTGGCCGACTCTGGGGTTGTGGCGCTCATCTCGCTTTACTGGCCGAGGGAGCCGGCATACAGCTTCTGGGTCATGTGGCCAGCATGACTAAGCCGCTTCTGGCTAACCAGAGCAGCGGACTAAGCCGTTTACCTTCCCACCGGAGCGGTAACTATTTATCTACTTGCATTTTGACGTGCTTTCAAACTGCTAGGTTGGCAGGAGCAGGGACCGAGCAACGGGAGCTCACCCCATCGTGGGGATTCAGACCGCGATCTTCTGATCGGCAAGTCCTAGGCTCTGTGGTTTAACCTACAGCGCCACCCGTGTCCCAACGAAGGAGGTGGAGATGCTCCTAATGTTTAATTGGAATCTCCTTTCTTGTAACTTGAAGTCATTGGTTCAAGTCCTACCCTCCCGAGAAGGAGAAAACAAGCTTGCTCCATCTTCAATGTGACAGCCCTTGAGATACTTGAAGATGGCTCCCATATACGCTTCTCCAGGGTAAACATAACTGACTCCTTCAACCGTTCCTCATCAGGCTTGGTTTCCAAACCCTTGGTCCTCTTGGTCGCCCTCCTCTGCACACCTTCCAGCTTGTCAATGATGGTGGGGAGGTATTATTTGTGGGGGTGCTGAATGCTCACATATTCCATGCATTCCATTGCTCCCTGCTTCCTAGGCTCTGTTCTCTTTATCTTGTCCCAATCCTTAGCAAACCCTAGAACCACCGTGTTTGGAGGGGAACCCAGCTTTTCTTCCTCTCTCATGACATTATAATGATGGTTTCTGGGAACAAGAAGGAGGCACTGGGAAGATGCCCATGCAGCACTGGCTGGAAGAGGCTGCCCAGGGAGACCGGGGGCCACGACTGACCACTGCATTGGACCCAAGCTTCCTGAAGCTCTGGGAGGGGCAATGAGAGACACTCTTGGGGCGTAATGTTCTGTGCCCCCTGCACTGAAGGGTTTAGGTGTAAATATGTGTAAAATAAACCATATTTCTTAAAGACACTAGCCTCTGCTGTGCCTGAACTTCCCAACGAAACACAACCCTGGGTGAGCACCTGGAACCCCCTGGAATTTTGCTACCACACGGCAGAGATTCAGGGTGTGCCACCTTCATAATAATATGCATCTTTGTAAGCACTGCAAAATTCAATTAGTGTGCATTTCGGATTCCTTTGTATAACGCTGTACAGGGAAGTTTTTAACGTTTGGTGCTTTACAGTGTTTGATGTTTTCATTTTCTGGAAGCCACCCAGTCAGATGGGCAGCATATAAATAAATTGTTGTTGTTGTTGTTCCCACATTGTTTGGCAACAAAACTGACAGATCTGTCTTTAAATGTGTACTGATCTGAATTTCTTCCCCTTGCTCTCTTTTAAAAGGAAGGTGGAGGGAAAACCTTGATTGGCTGGCTCCTCCTCCTAACATCTAGGCTCCGCCTACCCCAGCAGACCCCACCTACCATTAGCCACCCCACCAGCCTCAGTGGTCACGAGCTGCCACTGCTGTATTGTCCGTGTCCGGAAGCCCTCGTGGCTACAGCACCTTCTTGCCCTCTGCGAATTCTGTGGTTTCATACAATCATAGAATTGTAGGGACCCCTGCAAATGCAGGGAACTCAGCTAAAGTTTAAGTGGACTGGAGAGAGAGAGAGAGAGAGAGAGAGAGAGAGAGAGAGACTGAGACTGTCAGTTTCTAAACTCTCTTTCCCTCTCAGGAAACGACAGCAGCCCACTTTTCAAGAACGTGCGAGCCACAAATCCCAGGATCAGTCTGGATTAATGACAGGGACTTTATCTAAACCCTTCTCTTTGCCTCTCGTTCGCTCGCTGGCCTGTTGCACCTGCCACAGCTCCGGGGAGCGGCAGGCAGGCGATTTGGCAGGTCCTCGGAAGAGTTATCCGCAGAGAGGGCCTCTGAGACGGCTGTTTTGACAAGGCCTGGAGAGGGGCCAGGACAATATAGCGGCACAGGGGCAGCGGGAAACAGAGCTGCTCTGGCCTCGGGGCCTTGTTCTGACAGCAGAAACGCCAACCTGTCCAAATGGCCGTGTCTCCGGAGCCCCAGTCAGGGGCTGCAGGAGCGAGATAGAGCAACGGGGAAAATAAGCTTTGGGCCCAAGCGAGGGAAGTGGCGTTAACTGCAGGGTGCGGGGATAAAAGGAGGCCTCTCATTGGACTGGAGCAGAGTTTGAGAGATGGCTAATCGTCTTTCGCTATTGACTGGATGAACAGGAGCTAGGGACTGAAGGAACAAGCGGCACTGCAATTTGTCTCTCCTGCCTCTGCAAACAGCGCTCTGGGCTGCGACGCTGCTATGAAGAAGACAAGGAAGCCAGGGCTGCGGACCTTGGTCTCTCTAAGAGTGTGCTCTGCCCAAGAACCACAGCCCCTCCTTGCTCCTATAGCAGGCCTTTCCTTGTGTTCTTATCGCATCCGGGTTAAGGACACATCCCAGGCAAGAAAGAAACACAGAGCATTTGAAGTAAAGCTGGACCTAGGAATGTGCAACTGATTTTGGACTCACAGCTGTCCATGGAGGTGCAGGTTAATTCTGTGTCCAGGGCTGCTGTTTACCAGCTCCATCTGGTACGCAGGATGAGACCCTCCCTGCCCGCAGACTGTCTTGCCAGAGTGGTGCATGCTCTGGTTATCTCCCACTTGGATTGCTGCCATGCGCTCTACGTGGGGCTACCTTTGAAGGTGACTCAAAAACTGCAATTAATCCAGAATGCAGCAGCTAGACTGGTGACTGGCAGTGGCCGCCGGGACCACATAACACCGGTCCTAAAGGATTTCAGTGGCTCCCAGTACGTTTCCGAGTGTTGGTGCTGACCTTGAAAGCCCTAAACGGCCTCAGCCCAGTATACCTGAAGGAGCGTCCCCACCCCCATCGTTCAGCCTGGACACTGATGTCCACCTTCGAGGGCCTCCTGGCGGTTCCGCCACTAGTGTGGCCTGGGGAAAGGGGTGCTGTTGTTGTGGCTAGGCTCCTGAGGTCCAGACAGAGAGGCTGCTTTTGGCCCCAGCCCTGAGGTTCCTGGCCCCTGCTCTATTTCCTAGCCCCAGCCCTTGCTGAGAGACAAAGACCACCTTCAGATGTGTGTGTGTGTGGCGGGGGGGGGGGTGTTCCATCCTGTTTATTTTCCTGATGGCAATTCCATTAGGCATCTGCATGAGTTTCTCACATTCCTTTCACATTGCCTTGTGGAACTGTGGCCTTTGGACGTTTGGTGCCACTGTGCCGCGCTCAATTCCGTTCACACCTGCCATTGGACACGTTGCCACTCTTTATGTGTGTAGTCCATTCATGCAAACGGCAGGAGGGAATGCTCTGCCAGATCCCTGCCCCAAATTCCCTCCACAAGCTCCGGAAAAAATGACAATGCAAAACTCCCATGATATTCATTTCCGTGTTGATTGCTTTTAGAAACAGCCACAAAGGGGTTGCGAGCTGGTTGCTTCCAAAAGCAATGGACATGGAAATCAGGACTACAATTTTTGCTATGTTTCCAGAAGTAGCTTTTCATGTCGTGTGAGAGAGCACATAAAATGCAGAATTTTTCAGGTAAGTAAATGTTGGGGAAGAGGAATGAAGTGCTGCCTGAATGCAGTCAAATATCTGATTAATGGACAAGCCCCAGGTAATGGACTACCTTTAAGGCTGCAGCTTTTCCAACGGTCTCACAGGGAGGGGACAGCTACTGCCTGCCTCTCTTAGCTTCAGCTGTTGGCTGAGGAACCAGGGAAGGCACTGACGGGCAACCCTGCAACCCACCCAAAAAGGCAATCCTGGTGTGCTCACCTGCTAGAACACGTTAGCAGACACTAACTTAAACAAGAAGGCTTTGTGGCTTTGAGGGAGGGCTATAGCTCAGTGATAAAGAACATAGTTTACATGCAGAAGATCCCCTTTCCAAGGTAGGGTTGGAGGAGACTCCTGCCTGAAACCCTGGAGAGCTGCTGCCTGCCAGTGTAGACCATACTGAGATAGATGGGCCGATGGATATGGAGTCTTCTTGCATTCCTATGGGACATAATTGGCTCCCAGCATAGAAGTCCACCAAGCACAGAGGTTTCATTTGAGAGACGGCGCCAACACACGGCCGTTGAGGGGTTGCCACCGCTGCTGCCACTGCTGCTGCCACCCCTAGATAGACCTCATTCCTTGGGGAGGTACAGCTTGGGGTCCCCTGGGAAGGGCTCTGCAGGAGCCTGGTTGAACTGAGCCATCAGGAAGACACCCAGCGTCCCACAAATGAAGATGGAGGCCATGAAGAGGAAGCAGACGCGGTCAATGACCCGGCCCACCAAGATCCACTCCTCGTTCTCCTGCAAAGAAGAAGACACCAGACAGGATGCACGTTAGAATTGTTTTCGGTGGCTCAGAGGTGTGCAAGTTGTCCAGCAGAAGAGGGCGTGGAGGCTGCCACAGGCGTCCTTCGGGCCTGACAGTGTGAGGGACGGGACTGAGGAGGAATGGTGGAGTCCATCTCACCCCCTCTGGCACTTCCCAGAGAAGAGGGAGACAGCATGGATTTACAACAGTTGTTTGCAGACGGTCTTAGCTCAGAGGCTGCAGAGGGGAGAAGCTGGGAAATATTGGGAGAGGAGGAGGAGGAGAGACAGCTGACAGATTTGGTGTCTTTAGAAAGCATACCAGATCCCCCCTCTCCCAGGACCCGGCGGGCATTGAGAGTAGGAGAAGAGAAAGCTCAAAGGCAGAAGGCACAGATCAGCCACCTTACGGATGATGTATAATAGGAGAGATGGAAGGGGTGGAGCTTTAATCAGAGCAACGCCATTACTGCAAGAGAGGCACTTTTCAAAGCCTCTTTCTGTGAATATTGAATAAAAGACTTGGTAAGAACTCTTCTCCTTTACCTAATTCTTGGTTGCCCACCATAGGACCCTCGTACTTACGGGACTGCCTCTCCTGGTATGTCCCACGGAGGACCTTACGGTCTTCAAACAAAAACATCTTGGAGGTCCCGGGCCTCAGGGAGGTTAGGCTGGCCTCAACCAGAGCCAGGGCTTTTTCGGCCGTGGCCCCGATCTGGTGGAACGCTCTGTCACAAGAGACTAGGGCCCTGCGGGACTTGACATCTTTCTGCAGGGCCTGCAAGACAGAGCTGTTCCACCAGGCCTTTGGCCAAGGCACAGTCTGACCTCCTCTCTCTCCTTCTGTAATCCTCATAGAACTCTAGCCCAATGGTTGCCATTAATTTGATTCTGAATTGATTTTAGAATGTATTTCAATTAATTGATTGTTATTTTATGTAAACGGTGTTATTTTTACTGTTGTTAGCTGCTCTGAGCCTGGCTTCAGCTGGGGAGGGCGGGATATAAATTATTGTTGTTGTTGTTGTTGTTGTTGTTGTTGTTGTTGTTGTTGTTATTGTTATTGGATTTCCTGAAGCCTGACAGACAGGAACAGGGCTGAAATAAAGCAGTCCCCTTTTGCCTGTCACCCCAATCACAGGCAGCCTAAGCTTAGTTTCTCAGAGGCCTACTGGGAAGGACGCTGCAGCACCCTTGCCCACGGGACCTGTGGGAAATTAAAACTAGCATTAAGTTACCCAGGGGGCTGTTGTAGTGGTGGAAAGAGGTGAAACCAAGGGTGAGGAGGAACAGTTACACCCTCCCTCCCTGACCAATTTCATGGCGAACATTCCCGACGGAGGATTCTCAACACAGTCTTTGCCTGGAGCCTCTGAAAAGAGGAGAGGGTGTGTTTGTGTATGGACAGTATGGGGGGTATTGTTTGTGTTATGTAGTGAAGTTTCACCCTGGGCCAGCAGGGGGATACTGTATATAGTTTTCACTCAGGTCTGTAGATAGTTTTCACTCAGGTCCACATCAGTTATTTTAGGCGGGAAACTCTGGGCTGTTGTTGCTACAATGTTGACAGCCGGCTGCCTATAAAAGCAGGCCGGCTGAGCTGTTTGCAGTCAGTTCTATTCCAGCTTACAAAATAAAGAGCTACTTGGAGAAATCGCTGTGTCGTCTGCTATGTCAACCCACAACTTAACACTGGCGACGAGGATGGGATCGATGGACATCAGAGCACAGCCAGATGCGGCCAGCCTCTGAACTGAGCTGAATCACTGAGCTGAATCACAGAGCGAAATCACTGAGCAAAATCACTGGACAGAACCAATTCAGAGCTGACTGTTCTGGCTAAGAGCACTGTGTTCCATCCATCGCCCTTCACGCCGGCATCGGAATCATGGCTTCACTTGTGCCTCTACCGCCGTTTGCGCCAGCCTCTGAATCATGGGACTCCTACCTCGCTCGGTTCGACTGCTACCTCCAAGCCAACGAGCTGACAGCAGTATCAAAGGATCGGAAGCGGGGCCTATTCCTCAGCCTCTGTGGGCGTGAGGTGTTTGAGACGGCCCGAGCATTGGTTGCGCCTGAAGCAGTCCAGGCAACACCATGGGACACGATACAAGAGAAGCTCCGCAACCACTACGCACCAAAGCCATCCAAGATTGCTGCCCGCCATGCGTTCTACCACCGGAACCAGGCAGAGGGGGAGTCAATCAACAACTACACCACCGCCCTGCGACAGGCTGCAATGCACTGTGAGTTCCGAGACTTAGACGATGCTCTGATGGATCGAATCGTCTGCGGGGTCCGGGACATCCGTCTGCAACGGCGTCTCCTCGCCAAGCCAGACCTCACGCTACAGAAAGCCATTGAGGAGGCTGTGGCCTCAGAAGCTGCTGAACGCTCCACCCAGGAGATCCGCAAGTCCAGCAGCCCGCGTCTTGCTAGGGAGCCAGTTCCAGTGCATCATGAAGAGGCCAGCAGTGGTGAGGCATCCTCCAGTGAAGACGATGACGTGCACCAGACAAAGCGGGAGCGCAGGAAGTTCCAACAGAAGTCCAAGGGCCAACCGGAATGTGCCGGCTGCGGAGGCAACCATTCCCGTGCCAAGTGTCGATTCAGAGACGCCATCTGTAGGAAGTGTTCCAGAAGGGGCCACATCGCTAAGGTCTGCCGATCGGCTCCGTCTGACACCCCCCCTTCATCGACTTGCAAGTCCAAGTCTTCACTCCAGTCTGCCAAGGAAAGTTGTTTCGCTCTCACCAACTGCCGCTGCCCGTCTGGAACCACGATTGGCCAAACCGACTCGCCTACGCGACGCAAGCTGAACATCACGGTGCTCATTGAAGGAGCTCCATGTGACATGGAGATCGACACCGGGTCTGCCCTGTCCATCGTGTCATGGAGCACCATCAAAAGACTGGTACCCAGAGTGTCCAAAAGGCAACTCGACTCTCACCGCGTACACCTGAGAGACTACCAGGGAAACGACATTCCCGTGGTAGGCATTGGCCGGTTCCGGATCGCCTTCAAGGATTTTTCGGGCCTGCTCCGGTTGGTGGTGGTCGAAGGTCAGCGGCCAAGCCTCCTAGGGCTAGACTGGTTTGATGCCCTCGGCCTGGAAGTCACCGGCATCAACTGCATCTCTAACGCAGAGACTGAGGGTCTGGTCAAAGACTTTGCCGAGGTTTTTGACGGCACCTTGGGGCAATATACAGGTACGCCCATCTCCTTTAGCCTTGATCCACAAGTCGCCCCCATCAAGCTAAAGCCACGCCGGGTTCCCTTTGCTCTCAAGGCTAAGGTGGACGAACAACTGGACAAACTGATCGCCCAAGGAGTTTTGGAGCCGGTTGACCACGCCAAGTGGGAAACCCCCATCGTCACGCCTGTCAAGCCAGATGGGTCGGTGAGAATCTGCACTGACTACAAGTGCACGATCAACAAGGCACTTCAGCAGCACGCTTATCCGGTTCCTGTTGTCCAACACCTGCTGCATTCCCTGGGTGAGGGTAAGGTCTTCGCTAAGCTGGACCTTGCCCAAGCCTATCAACAACTGCCAGTCGATGATGCCACTGCTGAAGTCCAGACGATCGTCACCCACCGGGGGACATTCCGTTGCCGCCGGTTGCAGTTCGGGGTGAGTGTGGCTCCTGGCATCTTCCAAAGCCTTATGGAGCGTCTCCTGCAAGGGCTTCCGGGCGTGGTACCATATTTTGATGACGTCTTGGTGTCCGCAGACTCACACCAGCAGCTGTTTGAGTGCCTCCGTGCCGTGCTGACCAGGTTCCAAGAGGCCGGGCTCAAGGTAAAGAGGGAGAAGTGCCAGATCGCCGTTCCACAGGTAGAGTTCCTGGGCTATCTTATCGATGCCTCCGGCCTTCACCCGACCACATCCAAGATCCACGCTATCCAGCAGGCCCCCACCCCAAAGAACAAGACGGAGTTGCAGGAGTTCCAGGGGCTGCTGAACTTTTATAACATGTTCCTGCCCCACAAAGCCACAGTGGCTGAGCCTCTTCACCGACTCCTTAGCACTAAGACGCCTTGGGCCTGGGGTCATCGGGAGACGGCGGCCTTCAACGCGGTCAAGGCTCTCCTTTCATCAGACAGTGTGCTGGTACAGTACAGTGAATCCAGGCCGCTGGTCCTTGCCTGCGACGCCTCACCTTTTGGCATCGGTGCTGTCCTTAGTCACCGTTTTCCAGACGGAAGAGAAGCACCGCTCGCCTACTTTTCCAGGACGCTATCTCCGACGGAACGGAATTACAGCTGGAGTGAAGAGGTTCCATGAATACCTCTATGGCAGGACTTTTGACCTCATCACTGACCACAAGCCACTCCTGGGCCTCCTCGCCGGTGATCGTCCAACTCCACCGGTCCTCTCGCCACGCATGCTGCGATGGACTGTTTTCCTGGCTGCCTACCACTACCGGCTCATCCATCGCCCGGGGAAATCGATGGGCCATGCCGGCACCCTCAGCCGTTGCCCTCTTCCAGCATTTGTGGAAGACCCGGCTCCAGCTTCATCGCTCCTTCTAATTGAGGATCTTCCGGCAGCGCCTGTATTGGCTGCCACTGTGGCCTCCGCGTCTACCCAGGATCGCACCATCAGCCGGGTGCTCAACTGGGTGTGGAGGGGGTGGCCACAAGGGCCTTTTGCATCGGAGTTCCAGCCCTTCGCGACCAGACAACATGAACTCTCAGCTCATCGCGGCTGTCTGCTGTGGGGAGACCACGTCGTGATTCCCCAGGGACTCCGTCAGCGCGTCCTGAAGGCTCTGCACGTTGGCCACCCGGGAATTGTCAAAATGAAGGCGTTGGCTCGGTGTTACGTCTGGTGGCCTAATATGGACGATGCCATCACTGCCTGGGTGTCCGCCTGTCAAGCGTGCCAAGAGTCGAGGCCTGCACCACCGGCAGCTAAGGGACACACCTGGGAGACGCCAAAGACACCCTGGTCGAGGGTGCACATCGATCTAGCTGGCCCCTTTCACGGCCGGACCTTTATGGTAGTGGTGGACGCCTATTCCAAATGGCTGGAGGTCGCCCTGATGCCCTCCACCACTACCGAAGCTGTCATCCGGGTGCTGCGAGGCCTGTTTGCAACGCATGGGTGTCCTGATGTCCTTGTCTCTGACAACGGACCGCAGTTCACGTCAGGCACGTTTGAGCGGTATCTTTTGTGACTGGGTATCCGCCATGCCCTAACGGCACCCTTTCATCCATCCCGCAACGGGCAAGCGGAAAGAATGGTGCGCTCGGCAAAAGAGGCACTGGCGCGCCTGGACCGGGGAGACTGGCATGAGCGGGTCGCCGAATACTTGTTCGTGCAACACATCACCCCTCATGCGGCCACAGGGCGGAGTCCTGCTGAACTGCTTATGGGCCGCCGCCTCAGGTCACCGCTCGACCGGCTACACCCGGACTTTGCCGTGGCTGAACCCCCAGGCTGTGCCAACGCGCCACGGTCATTTGTCCCAGGAAACCAGGTCTTTGCCCGGAACTATGTGGGGGACATTCCTTGGGTGCCAGCCACAGTAGTGGGAGTCACTGGACCTCGCTCGTACCAGGTGGCACTCGAAGACGGACGCTTGTGGCGACGGCACATAGACCAGCTTAGGCGCAGGGTTGGGGACTTGGACACTACCGAGGTGCCCCCAACTGCGCTTGCGGCTCCAGAAGAGACACGTACAGATGGCGAGGCCCCACCTACACCTCCCTCGCAAACTGCCAGCGTGGAGCCGAACCAAGCCGCTTCAGAGGGTCTGCCAGACTTACCACAGACTCAGACCACTCCACTTGCGGAGGCTCCACCCACAGCAGCGGATCCAGGGGAGTTGGTTCCAACGCCACCTAGGGTCGCACCACAGCCTCAGCAAGAACTGTGTGGCCCTCCGGACTTGGCTACCAGTCCCCGGCGGTCTGGCAGAGTTCCCAAGCGCCCAACTTATTTAAAGGACTATGTTGTTGGACATGTATCACTGTTGGTCTAAGTATGGGAAATGTAACCGATATGCTTTTGTGCCTAATTGAACCATTACGCGTAGTGCTGTATATAAGGAAACCATTACGATTGTAACTAACGCCTTATCTCGGTGGGGAGGGGTGTTATGTAGTGAAGTTTCACCCTGGGCCAGCAGGGGGATACTGTATATAGTTTTCACTCAGGTCTGTAGATAGTTTTCACTCAGGTCCACGTCAGTTATTTTAGGCGGGAACTCTGGGCTGTTGTTGCTACAATGTTGACAGCCGGCTGCCTATAAAAGCAGGCCGGCTGAGCTGTTTGCAGTCAGTTCTATTCCAGCTTACGAAATAAAGAGCTACTTTGAGAAATCGCTGTGTCGTCTGCTATGTCAACCCACAACTTAACAGTTTGGTTTCTGATTTGGTGTTTTTATACTGTGAGCCACCCTGTGATCCTCGGATGAAGAGCTGCATAGAAATTTAATTAATAAAAATAAGAATGGTGTCATTATACAGCGTAGTCACTAGGTGGCGCTGGATTTAGTTGTACCTGGGTGGAGTTTCCTGTGTCTGTTCCATTCTTTTTCTTTAGGCACAATAAAGTTCTTGTCTTGCCCACTGATTAGTAAGTCCTCTAACGGTTCCAAAGCAGGACATTGGGGTCTTGGTTTCCTTCTCCACTGATTCACAGCCCCCTGGTATGGGTTTCCTGGGGGTGGTGAGGTTTCCTCCTTAGCTCATTCTTTCAACCCTCTGGCTTATGCTGCGACCACAACTGCTTCATCTCCTGGTTCTCCCCACCATTTGGGACAGCGGAAGACCTGCTCATTATTCGGTCAGGTTTCACTCGGAAGCTGCGACTGGTGCAGATTTTAGCAGCTGGGTTGTTGACTTGCACAGTCTGTCAATGCCATAGATAAGACCCCTGCCAAGGAGCCGCTTTACTGGCTGCTGATATGTTACCGGGCACAATTCAAGGCTTTACTCTTAGCACTTACAAGCCCTGAATAACTAGGGACCAGGTTACCTAAGGGCCTGCCACACCCCATAGATCCCTGCTTGGCATATGCCCTCCTCAGTTGGGCAACGCTGGGAGCACCACATGCCCTGGCAGTACACTTAAGAGCACAAGAAGAAGTGTGGAGAGAAATGCCTGAAGAGGGCTTTCGACAGACAAGATGAAAGCCCGCAGCTGAATGAAATACGAGAGGCGCCATCTGCATTGGCATGCCGACGGCTTTTGAAATCGCACCTGTTCGCACAGGCATTCCCTTGATCTCCCGTTTCAATCGCCGTGCTGTTTTAATGGGATTGTTTTATTGCCCTTTTTGATTATGGGTTATGCTTTTATTTAAATATTGTAGCAGAATTATTTTATGGTGTATTTTAACAAGGGATGTGTCAACGTGTAAGTAGCTGGGATTTCATGCTTTGCAATCCACTCAGAAGCCTTTTTTTTTTGCCATTAAGCAGTACATAAATTAATAAATAACCATAAACAATAATGGTAAACCACTTAGAAACCTGTTTCAGCGTTAAGTGTTACATAACTTAATTAATTAACTGAATGCATACCTAAACAATGTGTTAATTGCCTCTGCTTAAAAATACGTTTGATTTGTGTTCTGCCTTTTCCCCTGATATCATTTCAATCAATCAGTCAGTCAATCAGTCAATCAATCTTCTCCTATGACTGCGCATTCACACATGCAAAACACTGCTTGATGCCACAGTCAGCAGGAGACGAACCTGCCTGTGTGAACAGGTCCCTAAGCAGCTGTACACCTGAGATGGCAACTTACACTGTCAAAGCCCTTCTTCTCTTCCAAAGTCTTAGCAATGTGGTTGCAGGCATCAACACAGGTCTGGATTTCCGGAGCAGCACGGCGCAGACTGTTGCAAATCTCCTGGGGACTTCCGTTCTCTAAGCTGCCTCCTGGGAAAGGGGAAATGTCAAGATTGCAGAGGAAGAATCTGAACAGGGGAGATCTTGTTGGGGGCCAAAACAGCTTCCACACTTGACCCAAAAGCATGCAGGAAAGACAGAGGGCAGCAGAACACTAAGATGCTGGTTTTAAAATGTTAAAGTCTTCTGGCGGCCCCTGATATGAGTAGACTGCAGTGGAATTAATAGAGAAGAATGGGATTTAATAGCATTTTTAAAGTCTCCTCCACATGATGAAGAGGCAATCCGCCTGCAGGGTCTGGCCTAGCTAAGAAGAACTGCCCAGAAAGAGCAAGGAAGAGGAGGATAGCGGAGGATGAAGTGAGCTGGCAGAAGCAGCTCTGGGGATTTAAAGGGGACTGATGCTGTTTGCGGATTAGCACCGCCTGCTGTGTGCTAAAATGCACTTTTAAAAATACTGTAAGTCTTATGTTCCTTTTTGCTATGCTCCTGCCCTGTTCTTGCAATTTGTGGCTTAGTCTTCCTTGTTTTTATTATAAATCAATAAAAGAAAAAGAAGCCCTATAAGTCTCTAGCAGTGCTTTGCTCCCCCCCCCTTCTTCTTTTTTTTAGGAAAAAGGGTGCTGTTCCTCACCATGAAGTTGTTACAGTAAGTGCCACACATTTGGGGGGAAATGTGCTGGTCCTGCACCCCACTGAGTACCCCCAGAAAGAAAGCACTGGGACTCTAAAACAAGAGTTTGTTGTCGGACTACAACTCCCATCAGCCCTGGCCAGCAAGGGCATTGCTCAGGGAATGATGGGAGTTGTAGTCTATCGACATCTGTGGGAAAAGAACACAGGCTCCCCAGTCCAACTCGAAGAGGGCTCTGAGCTCGTGAAGGCTGAGGGGTGGGGGAAGAGGAAGAACTTGAAACATTCCCACCCCCACCCCACCCCCCGGAATGTAAATAGGTGAAAAACTTCTGGGAAATGATATACAGTGGTGCCCCGCAAGACGAATGCCTCGCAAGACGAAAAACTCGCTAGACGAAAGAGTTTTCCGTCTTTTGAGGTGCTTCGCAAGACGAATTTCCCTATGGGCTTGCTTCGCAAGACGAAACGTATTGCGAGTTCTTGCGAGTTTTTTTCCTTTCTTTCCTTTTTCTAAACCACTAAGCCGCTAAGCTGGGACGCAGGTGGCGCTGTGGGTTAAAGCCTCAGCGCCTAGGGCTTGCCGATCGAAAGGTCGGCGGTTCGAATCCCTGCGGCGGGGTGCGCTCCTGCTGCTCGGTCCCAGCGCCTGCCAACCTAGCAGCTCGAAAGCACCTCCGGGTGCAAGTAGATAAATAGGGACCGCTTACCAGCGGGAAGGTAAACGGCGTTTCCGTGTGCGGCTCTGGCTCGCCAGAGCAGCGATGTCACGCTGGCCACGTGACCCGGAAGTGTCTCCGGACAGCGCTGGCCCCTGGCCTCTTAAGTGAGATGGGCGCACAACCCCAGAGTCTGTCAAGACTGGCCCGTACGGGCAGGGGTACCTTTACCTTTACCTTTTTAAGCCGCTAATAGCGCTAATCCGCTAAGCCGCTAATAGCCGTGCTTCGCAAGACCAAAAAACCGCAAGACGAAGAGACTCGCGGAACGAATTAATTTCGTCTTGCGAGGCACCACTGTATAACGAGATGAAAAAAATGTTGAAATATACATTTATTAAGAAACCAGAAGCATTTCTACTGGGCATTGTAGGAGATGATATAAATAGAAAAGATTGTAAGCTGTTTTTATATGCAATGACGGCAGCAAGAATATTGTTGGCACAAAAATGGAAGCAAGAAGAATTACCGACGAAAGAAGACTGGAGGATGAAATTGATGGACTATGCAGAGTTAGATAAATTAACAGGAAAAATTCGAAACCGGCAGGACCAGAGATTCACAGAAGATTGGTGTAAATACGGACTATTTGAAAAGTAATTGTGATGAGCAGATTACATTTGTAGGTTTGCAAGATGTTTTGTGAGGTGAATAATTTGAATTATTGCATAACTGGATAAAAAGGAAGATGTTAGTTAAGATAATTAAAGGCAATATGAATTTAAGAAATGCAGACGAAATGATGAAAATGGGGGATCATCAGAGGTGCTGATGGAAGTCCAAAAAGATTGTATAACATGAGAAATTTTGTGGTATGTACGATAAATAATATGTTTTAAAATGAATAAAAATTATTATAAAAAAAAGAAACATCCCCCTCTTTCCCCATCGTCTGCTCTCTTCCACAACAGACCACCTTCTGCTGCTCGCCCAAGACTTACCTATCTGTGCCAGAAGCATCTTCACCAACCCGTCACGCTCCCTCTGCCTCTCAAAGAGGAGCTCGCTTCGCGCCTTCCACAGCATGTACTCATCCGCTTTTGCCATGAGCCCCAGAGAGCTCCGCCGGCGGATGAGACGATTCCCGGCGGGCGCGTCGACACGCCGCATGTGCATGCCCAGGTAGCGTGGCACCAGCTTCAGAAACACCTGGGAGGTGGGGGAAGAAAATGGTGAGGCTACCCAGGAGGGTTTCTGACAGAAGTGAGCCAGCAGGAAACCACACAGAGCAAGTTGGAGTTAATGCTTTATCAGACAAAACAAGAAGGGCACAGGAGTGTCAGGCCTAATGAGCACAGCAACTCATGTCCGGCAGGTCTTGCCCCCATGAAGTTGTTGCTGAGATGAAGAAGAAGAGAAGAAGAGTTTGATATCCTGCTTTATCACTACCCGAAGGAGTCTCAAAGCGGCTAACATTCTTCTTTCCCTTCCTCCCCCACAACAAGCACTCTGTGAGGTGAGTGAGGCTGAGAGACTTCAGAGAAGTGTGACTGGCCCAAGGTCACCCAGCAGCTGCAGGTGGAGGAGCGGAGACGTGAACCCGGTTCCCCAGATTACGAGTCTAACGCTCTTAACCACAACACCACACAGGGTCTCCAGACTGAAGGTCCCTTCCTCCCCTCAGCTGCCTAAGTCCCCTCCTCGCCATGGCTTTTCCCAAGCAATCGGAGACTGTGCCTCCAATTTCTCCTTTGCTCTTTTCATGCCTCTCCTGGTTCTGGGAGACCAGCAGGGAGGGGTGCTTGTTGCAGCAGGAGGGGGAGACACCCAAGACCCTTCACCAGCCTGACTCATCTCTGCCTCTTTTCCTCCCTCCTCTCCTGCTTCTGCTTCTGAGCTTCTCTCTCCCACAGACTCTCCTTGCTTATTAAGCCCTGTTACCTCTTCAGCTTCTGACAACTCCTCCTCCCAATCGCCTTCTCCTGACCACTCACTGTCACCCCACCACCATTCCCCAGACTCTGGTTCCTCCCACCATTCCTCTGCCATCTCCCTGGGGCCCTGGGTGCCCAAGCACCCACAAAATTCCCCATCGAGAGTTTGTGGCACCCACAAACTTCGGTGCCAGGGCCAGGCACACTGCATGACACCCATGGCCCCGGGCACCCATGGTCGCAGGGCCAAGCTGGCACTCCTGGTGCCCAGCCAGTCTGTGGCAGTTTCCAAGTGGGTTGCTACATGAAAGGGCAGGGTCTGGGGTTTGAGCTAGGGCTGTGGCTCTTCAAGAAGGAAGTACAAAGCACACACAGAAACACAAATAAGACTGGTTGTTTTTTTCAACCCACTTGCGGAGCAACTCGGAGGTGAAGGAAAAGGAAAATGAGTAACGACAAGGATTGAGAAGAGGGGACTGGAAATATCATTCTTAATATGAAAGCAACACAAATATTCGAGGATTGGACTCCTGCTGATCAAGAAGCATAGGTACCCCCCACAAAAAATTATAATTTGGAAAATAATTGGATTATATGATTTGTATTGTTATAATTTGGATTAATTGGTTTGATGTGTTTAATTCGGTAAGATGAAACTTAATAAAAATTATTTAAAAAAGAAAAAGAAGGAAGGGTACAGGGCTGTAGCTCAGTGGCAGAGGATATGTCTTGTGTGCAGGAGGTCCCAGATTTGATCCCCAGCATCTCCAGGTAGGACTGGGAACGACACCTGCATAAAACCCCAGAGAGCTGTTGCCAGTCAGTGTGGTCAACGCTGAGCTAGGGGGACCTGTGGTCTGAGTCAGGATAAGGCAGTTTCCTAGGTAAGGCAAAGGCCAAGTCTTGGGGCTCAGTGGTGCAAGGAGGTCTAACGTGAGCAGGGGACCAGCCCAGAGCTTCTGGGCAGCATCCGCTGGACCTACCTCTCGGACCCGTGCGGACATGGAGTGAGTGTTGGGGGTCCTCAGGGAAACGTTGAGTACAATGACAGCGTTCACGACAATGGCAATTGTCACCACCAAGAGGAAAGTTAAGTACCTTTGGGGAGAAAAAGGGAAATGGCACACAGGTCACCTGCCCTAATCAGTGGCAAAATCAACCATTACATATTCTTCATCAATCTGAGAATTTGTTCTTCTAAGTAATTGGAAAATGCCTTCCCCCTAATGCACACATATCAGTATGCAAATTTGTCCATGTTTTTGCAATTTTACACTTTCCCCATATATGATGCATTCACTAATAATATGCATTTGTAGGCACAGTTTTGCAAAAAAAAAAAAACAACAACCAAAAAACCCCAAACCCGGATATACAGTGGAACCTCGGTTTTCGAACATAATCTGTTCCGGAAGACTGTTCGACTTCCGAAATGTTCGAAAACTGAAAACTGAATACAAAAGCCTCAATACAACAAGGAAACTGGAAACAGAGGCCGCCTTAGAAGTTCGACTTCTGAGGCGCGTTTGAAAATGGAAGCATTTATTTCTGGGTTTATGGCGTTTCGGTTCCGAAACGTTCATCAATGGAGACGTTCGAAAACTGAGGTTCCACTGTAATGCATTTGTGAATATATGCATTTGTAGGCACCCTGGTATACCCAGTTTTTATCTATAGAGAAATGCACCACAAAATTCAGAGAGTTGTGAATTCTGAAGGACAGCTGTGTTTAACTTATTGTATCTTGGGGGGGGGGGCGGCAAATCAGGAAGGCTCACCTAAAAATGCAAACAGAACCAAATTTCCCTTCTATCCTAACCACCAACCATGTGTACGTCTTCTGATGAGTTGCTGAATGGAGGGGGAGAAGCACTTCACAGAGCAGTTTGGCAAACTGCAAAGTCCCCTCCCAATCAAACGTGGCTGCAGTGAGGTTTAATGGAGGAAGGAGGTGCTTCAGCCAGTGGTCTAGAAAGCAGCTCTGCCTTAGTCATGCATCTATCAGGATAACATCTGATGAAGTGGGTGCTAGCCCTCAAGAGCTTCCACCATAATAAAATAAAGCCATGCCAACAGCCGGAGATCAAATCCAACATCTAGAGCTCACTTCCTGCCACTCTCGCAGGCTTCTCACGGGGGCCTTGGACAAGCTGCTACCTCTCCCTCATTCCCCACCGGCAAAATGGATTTATCCATTATCTGTCGCACGACAGTGCTGGGAAGATAAATTCCGCAACTCCCTTTCGCAAAGAGTTGCCACTTCAGTGATGAACTGGTGTAATAACATCAGAAACATGCCGATGCCCCAATGCAGGGGAATCTTTGCTAAAATGAAAGGAGTGGCTTTTTGGAAACTATTTATTTGTCTAATTCTCCTTTAAAGCCACCCAAGTTGGAGGCCATCACTGCCACCTACAGGACCTAATAATAATAATAATAATAATAATAATAATAATAATAATAATAATAATTTATTATTTATACCCCGCCCATTTGGCTAGGCTTCCCCAGCCACTCTGGGTGGCTTCCAACAAAATATTAAAATACAGTAATGCATCAAACATTAAAAGCTTCCCTAAACATCGTCTGCTTACTTTTCAATGAGCGGCACTGCCTGCGAGGTTTCGGGGACCTTTTTCGCAATCAGGAAGAGGAAAACAGTCTGGGCCAGGAGGACGTTGATCGAAACCGTGCATTTCTGACCACCAGCTGCAGAGAGATAGAGAGAGAGAGAGAGAGAGAGAGGGAGGGAGGGAGGGAGGGAGGGAGGGAGAAGCAATAAGGCTTCTGCTTTGCTTCATCATGCTCTCACGCCTCGTCCCAAGAAGGTCCACCCCAGGAATGCCTAGTTGCTCTGAAAATAGAGGCCTGGGATGCAGAAGTATCACTTATTGTCCTCCTCTCAGCAGTTGACAGGCAGGGAATACAGTGGTACCTCAGGTTACAGACGCTTCAGGTTACAGATGCTTCAGGTTACAGACTCTGCTAACCCAGAAATAGTACCTCGGGTTAAGAACTTTGCTTCAGGATGAGAACAGAAATGGTGCGAGGGCAGCGCAGCGGCAGCAGGAGGCTCCATTAGCTAAAGTGGTACCTCAGGTTAAGAACAGTTTCAGGTTAAGAACAGACCTCCGGAACGAATTAAGTACTTAACCGTATCTGAAATAGTACCAGGGGCTTCCTCTCTAAACTTAGGACCATGCCCCCTTCCAACTCCATTTTTTTTCTACTGCCACAGGGTTAAAAGAAAGGGATGCTTCGCTGATTGGTTCTCAGCATAGTCAAAACCCCAGACTAGCGGGGAAAGAGACATCAGCCTCTGGACCACGTCATTGATTGACTCCCACCAAGCTGGCCTTGGTGAGCCAGGAACTCCTTATGAACCTCCCCAACTCAATTCAAGTCTTGGTCCTGGAGACGTTAGGAAGAGCAGGGCTGCGGCTGGATCAAGCCCCTCTCACTTGTGTGCCAGCACTACTCCCAATCTTGCTTCTGCACCAGCCCTCACATCCAGTAAACGGCACCAGGATGAGAGATGGGAGAGGCAGAGCCCTCAAAATGCAAAGCACCTTCCACCCTGTGTCTTCTGAACCCTAAAAACAACTCTCTCCTACCAGGATGCTCTGTGAGTCCCATCTGCAGGTGTTTCCACTGCCTAATCGCAGGCTAGGGGATTAGGGGCTTTATCTATCAAATTTCCAGTTGCCACTAGGCCACATAGCTGCCTCTTGGCTTTGTTCCTGCTGAGATGGGACCCAGTTTTGCTCTGAGCTTTCTCAGCTCTTTTCTGCTAAACAGAGGTGGCGAAGCAGGCAGGAGCTGATCTATCAGGTTAGAGGGAGGGATTCTTGACCTGCCACTGTGTGCTGTTGTACATTGTTTGGATGGAGAGAAGTTTTTCCTCCTCTCTCATTGTGCTGAGGAACTCAGGGTCCTCTAGATTCAGGGAGTTACTCTCCTAAGAGGAAAGATTGCAGCGTTGGGGCCTTTGAGTTAGAGCAGTGTTCCCCAACCTTGGGCCTCCAGCTGTTTTTGGACTACAATTCCCATCATCCTTGACCACTGGTCTTGCTAGCGAGTGATGATGGGAGTTGTAGTCCAAAAACAGCTGGAGGCCCAAGGTTGGGGAACACTGAGTTAGAGGAGACATGGTAGTAAAGATAAAGGGATCCCTGACCATCAGGTCCAGTCGTGACCAACTCTGGGGTTGCGGTGCTCATCTCGCTTTATTGGCCAAGGGAGCCAGCATCATATGCCAGCGTCCAGGTCATGTGGCCAGCATGACTAAGCCGCTTCTGGTGAACCAGAGCAGCGCATGGAAACGCTGTTGACCTTCCCGCCAGAGCAGTACCTATTTATCTACTTGCACTCTGACGTGCTTTTGAATTGCTAGGTGGGCAGGAGCTGGGACCGAGCAACGGGAGCTCACCCCGTCGAGGGGATTCAAACTGCTGACCTTCTGATTGGCAAGTCCTAGGCTCTGTGGTTTAACCCACAGTGCCACCTGCGTCCCTGGACACATGATAGAAGTTTATAAAATTATACATGGCATTGAGAAAGCAGGACTTTGGACTAGATGGATGATTGGCCTGGTCCAGGAGTCTTCTCTTATGTCATCACTTTGCTGCTGTTATACCAGTTTTTGACACCTACAGAAAACGCTTCTTTTCTCCTAAGCCTTCCCAAATTTTATTCCTGCAGTTTTTAATTCTTGATGTTTTTAGGATTTTGATACTGTTTTACGATCTGTTTCATGCTTCATGTTCCATTTCTGCACTTCGCTTTTTATGCGGGTTTTATATTTTATCGTCAGGTGGAGTTGGTTCTTACTAGAAGCTTGAGGAAAAAGCAGGGTGGGTCCTGAAAATGGACACCCCAGGAGCCAAAGACCCTAAGCGTAAAGAGGTTACCCTATGTTTACTAATTTACACCTACCTGCAGTCTGTTTGGATGAAGGGGAAACTTAGATATCTGATGAAATGAATAAATAGGCCTGGAAGTCGTGAGGGGGCTTTCAACAGCGCAAATTTGGAGGCGATCGTAGCCCGTGTCATGCTAAACACGTGCCTGCTGCAAAAACCAGCAGGCACACACTAAATTCCCCCTTCCCTGTATAGGGAACCTGTTGGTTTTCTGCTGTTGCAGGACTACAATTCCCATCATCCTTGACCACTGACTGTGCTGGCTGGGACTGATGGGAGTTGGAGTTCAGCCACATCGGAAGACCCACCAATTTCCACTTCCTCTTGACCAACCCGGTTCCTTGCCTCCCTATGAAGCAAAGCCTGGGAGCTGACCAGAGTGCTGAATCCTTAGCCCAGGGTGGGGGAAGCTGGGCTTTCCAGACTACAGTTCCCATCATCCATCAACACCCGGGGGGCCACAGGCTAACCAGGCCTAACCCAGGCCAACCAAAGCACCACAGGTGGAATCCACAAACATATTTAAAAATGCTGTGAAAATTCATGTTTTTTTAAAAAAAAGTTTTGAAAAATACATTGAATTTGCCATAGCTCACTGTCGCCATCTGGTGTCACATTTGTATATTGCACTTTAGAACACACTTATTTGCAGCTGTATAGCTGAGTCCACAGTGATACTTTTGGCACTGACCTTTCGCTGGGAGGAAGTACACGAGCACAGCAACCGAGGAAATGAGCACGCAAGGGATGATGATGTTGATGATGTAGAAGAGTGGCTTCCTCTGGATGATGAGGAAGAAGATGATCTGCTGGTACCCTATGTCATCTGGCGTGAAGTGCTGGGCGTTCACAACCTTCTTGGCTGGCCGGTGCTTGATTGCCCATTCCCCGTTCTCTGTCGGGAGAAGGCAGCGTCATGTGGGTAGGAGCAAATATACACACAAATATCGGTCACATTAACTATGGAGCTTCTGAGACCAGCAGCTCAGAGCTCTCCCCCTCCCACTTTTCTGCAATTCCCTATTTTTGACATCACCATGAATTCTCGCATCCCAACCTTTTAAAACAAACACATGCGCACTAAGTTTCTAGCCCTGTTCCCTCCTTCAACAATACGGAAATAACATTAAATGATATTAATTCTGGGTCATAGCAGCACCCAAAATTCTTGCTTTGCAAAACTGGAGTGGCTATTCTGCAGAATATTCTCCAGCAGAGATAGTCTCCAACAGGAGATCTCAAAAGCCTATCTAATAATTCTTTGATGAGAAATGTTGCCTTCGCCCAACTAATAACGCACCTGAAAATAAAGCATCGCTCATTGCCTCCAGACCACCTTGAGCTCCCCATCTTCCAAACATTTGTGGGCAGTAGTGCCTGTTTCACTAAGGCCCCTCCAACCTCAGTTTGCCCCAGACACACCCACTTTGCCCAGCAGCTTCTCCCTTCTCCACAGTCTCAGTGTTGCCCTTGCGGAAATCAAGAGATGAGGAGGGGACAAAACTTGTCTAAATTGCTCTGACTGTCCTTAGCTCTGGCGCCCCCTACTGTTGACCTCCCTGCCAACTGCCCCACTATTCCCAGTGGGCACCAGCTGCTGCTGTTTTGGGGGTCCCCAAGTTTGGTCCTGGCGGCCACCTCGATCTGAAGCCAGGCTGCCACATTGAGACGAGGAACGGAGCCTGGGTGAAGGGAGCTGCTGGCGATGAACGAGCTGATGGGGAAACGAGTGCAAACAATAAAGGTGCAGAGGGAAATCTCTTTCCTACATGGTGTGTGTGTGTGAGAGAGAGAGAGAGAGAGAGACAGAGAGAGAGACAGAGAGACAGAGAGACAGAGAGACAGAACTGATACAACAGAGCCCATGAGAAAAGTGCCCAGGATCTGAGTGAGGATTTAGAGCCCTGTGTGAACGATATATCCACCATAGCAAGACTCATCCGATCATCTGGGCCAGGATGCCTGGAGCTGCCAGCTTACTGCCTGGCACCGCAGAGGAACTTCTGCCAGAAGCTGGAATCTGATGGAGAGAGAGCTGATTCTGCCATGTGTTTGGTCCCCAAGGCCTCCAGTGGCCCGGCTGCCATACAAAAGCCCACATTTCTCTCTCTCTCTCTCTCTCTCTCTCTCTCTCTCTCTCTCTCTCTCTCTCTCTCTTTCTCTCTCTTTCTCTCTCTCTGGGCTGCAACACGAAGCCAAGCGTGACACGCTATTAAGCTGGTGTTTTCTTGTTTATTCCCCCTGCCGTCTGCGGGAGAGATAGATTTTTAACCGTGCAAAATAACTGGCTTGTCCCCCATCATGAAAAAACAAGAAAGCCTCTCGCTTCCAAAGAGGAACTTTTCCACCTCCGAGATGCTATTAAAACATGATGGAGAATGGCAGCGGCAGCTGCTGGCGACGGCTGCATTCCTGGATCAATTGGCTGAAATGTAACTGTTAGTTATAGGAGTGGCTGGGAGGGAAGGAGAGGAGCCAGCAGAACAAAGGACGGGGGGGGGGGGAGGGATGACAAATGCCAAACATTCTCCTGCAGTGATTCTTATTAATAACCCACAGAAGCAGGCTGGGGGGGGGCACATGGCCAGAGAGCAAAGTGAGGCAAACCTTGGAAGCCATTAAGAGGTGGATGCAAACAGGTGACAGGTGCAAAGCCGAAGAGGGACCCCAAGTGCAGCTCCCCAAGCCCTCGGGACTCTCCCCACCCCCTTCCTTAGCCACACCTCCTCCTCAGCCCTGCCTCACACCCACCCCAAGGATTTGTGCCTGGCTAGAATGTGCCCTTGAGTTCTGATAATGTCTCTGGCCAGTCTGGATGGAGGAAGGAGAGGGATGTGTGAGTTTGTGTAGGAACTACCCTACTCTAGAAAGGGGAAATTTGCATGCATTGCTCCACCCACCTTTTGCCAGTGGCCTCATTCACCACTGGATTGTGGCCCCTGGAATGTTACCCATTCCAGCTGGGAAAAGGGGGGCCATGGTATTATCTTTCCAATGTCTCGATACCAGTCTTTTAGCAGAAATAAGGGCATGAAGAGTCCACTTACGTTAGGGTTGCCATATTTCTAAAAGTGGGGACCTGGGCACAAAAGTTGTTGACCTTTTAAGGAAATTTGCCCACTTCTGACATGGGTTGACACTCTTTCTTTTTCCTTTCTCCTCCTGTGAAGAGGCTGCATCTTAATGTTTTAATCTTGTTTTTAAAATTGTATTTTAATCAACTTGTTTTTATTACCAGTTGTTAGCCGCTGGGGAGGGTGGGGTATAAATAATAATAATTATTATTATTATTATTATTATTATTATTATTATTATTATTATTATGGTTTTTAGACGTTTTTAGTGATTTTGGAAATTCCGTGTGGACACTATTTCAAACCCGGACATAGGGCAGCCCTAATTTATGTTGACCCGCAGTCAAACCCCATATGGTTGGTATGTGGCTTAGAATAATATTATCCTATGGCAATTTTAAAATATCCCCCAAAGCAGTATTTATACATCTTAATACTTTCCTCCAGAAATTTGCAAGCGTTGGATACTGCATAAGCATGTTTCAAAGAAGCATTTCCTTATTATGTGCAGCATGTTGTTGTAGATCATCCCTTTCTGTGCAGGTGTAGTAGAGTCCAATGAATTCTAAATATTACTGTTTGTTGTATAATGCATAATTCATAATCTAACGACACATTAGCTACCAAAGTTAAAAACATTGTCCTACTGACTGGGTGCAGTGGCGTAGCGTGGGGGGTGCAGGGGGGGCCGGCCGCACCGGGCGCAACATCTGGGGGTTAGGGTTAGGGGGCGCAAATCCATGGGTTAGGGGGCGCAAATTACTTGCCTTGCCCCGGGTGCTGACAACCCACGCTACGCCACTGACTGGGTGAGATACGAACCTCCAGTTCTTTATTCCATCTGTTTCTCATGTTTGGTATGTCAAATTGATTATACGAAATGCCCTCACTTACACCTCATGGACAGAGCTTAGATGGCCCTCAGGTTCTCTTCCAATTCTACACTTCCATGATTCTATGGTTTATAGTTAAACAGTTTCCCTGCTAAATCGTTTTGCCCACTCAGAACAACTTGACCGCCTTGCCCCCGCCAGGGCCAGGGAGCATCTAAATCATGGCTAGGCAAACTAAGGCCCGGGGGCCAGATCCGGCCCAATCGCCTTCTAAATCCGGCCTGCGGATGGTCCAGGAATCAGTGTGTTTTTACATGAGTAGAATGTGTGCTTTTATTTAAAATGCATCTCTGGGTTATTTTGGGGGCGTAGGAATTTGTTCAATTTTTCTTATATGAAATATAGTCCTGTCCCCCACAAGGTCTGAGGGGCAGTGGACCGGCCCCCTGCTGAAAAAGTTTGCTGACCGCTGGTCTAAATGATGCTTCGCCTTTGTGGTATCTGTGCCAAAAATGCTTTTGTTTTCCAAATCCTCCAAATGCCCTCATGACTCTAGGCAGCCCTGTCATTTCCTAAAGAGTGGTGCCAGGTGGAAGGAGAGAGAGAGAGAGAGAGAGAGAGAGAGAGAGAGAGAGATTTATCCCTTGAACATTTTCTAACATTAGAAATCAGGGGAGTTTGCCAGCAAAGCTGACAGGCAGTAGGATCAGGACCAGAAAAAAAAGATGTGCTTCCTCTTTATTTAACTCGTGGAATTCACTGCAGGTACGAATGGTTGCTTAAAAAGGTAAAGGTAAAGGTACCCCTGCCCGTACGGGCCAGTCTTGACAGACTCTGGGTTTGTGCGCCCATCTCACTTAAGAGGCCAGGGGCCAGCGCTGTCCGGAGACACTTCCGGGTCACGTGGCCAGCGTGACATCGCTGCTCTGGCGAGCCAGAGCCGCACACGGAAACGCCGTTTACCTTCCCGCTGGTAAGCGGTCCCTATTTATCTACTTGCACCCGGAGGTGCTTTCGAACTGCTAGGTTGGCAGGCGCTGGGACCGAGCAGCAGGAGCGCACCCCGCCGCAGGGATTCGAACCGCCGACCTTTCGATCGGCAAGTCCTAGGCGCTGAGGCTTTAACCCACAGCGCCACCTGCGTCCCCCGAATTTAACTCGTGGAATTCTCTGCAGGTACGAATGGTTGCTTAGAAAGCCTTAAAAAATAACTTGACACTGAGGATATATCTATCAGTTACTATTAAATGGAGCCTCCATGTTAAGGAGCAATTTAACTGTAAATATCAAATGATGGGAACAAACAACAGGGGAAGGGTGTCAATTTTCCTTTGAGAGTTTGCAAGTTTCGCAGAGGCATGGAACTCACTGCTGCAGGAAATTGGAGGCTGAATTAACCAACGCAATGCAACAAGACAAGTCTTACTTTTTTGATGTTCTTATAAGGATTTGGACAGTATCATTACCTCCCTGCACCCGTTGTCCCCCTCGGCTTGCATGCAGGTGGGGTTACCTGTGAAAGCTTCGGGGTCAATAAAGATCCATTCTATTGTCTGCTCATCTTCGACGGTCAACAGCAGGTTGATTTCACGGGCATTGTAGGTCTGTGACCTTAAACATAAAATCACCCAGTAAGGCCAAATCAAGTAAGGTTTTTTTCTGCTGCTCCAGAGGGTAGGAGCTGAACCAATTACAAAAAAGGAGATTCCCACTAAACACTTGGAGGAACCTTCTGATGGTAAGAGCTGTTCAACAGTGGAATGGATTCCTTTGGAAAGTGGGGGACTCTAGAAGTTGGATTGCCATTGGTCAAGGATTCTTTAGCCACGATTCTTTTTTTTTTTATAAAATTTTTATTGGATTTTCACATTTTATAAACACAGACACACACAAACAAAAACAACACATATAAGGTTTCATGTCCTTACTTTCCTAACCCCAGTTCTTGACCTCCCCCCACCCCCCCTTCATACATCCTAATTTAATTAAATTAACTCAGCAAGCTCATATCTCTCATCCTTTACATATTGTTGTTATATAAGTATATTTAAAAAAATAATAATACTTGATTCATATTACTTGGCCAAATTTTACTTATCCAATTTTCATATAAATATTAAGTCCTTTTCTAAGGTCGACCCAAATTTTATCTTAAAAATAGGTCATAATAATCAAACACAAAAATCATGAAAATTTTAAAATTCTGTTCTTCCCTCCCCCCCGCCCCGGTTTCTGTCCCTTCCCAAATGAATGTCCACAAAAACAGTTTTTAGCCTGGATTCCTCACATCTGAGGCCTTCAAGTCTCTGTCAGTCTCTCTCTGCCGATTTTGTTGGTAGCCCTCTTTGTTGGTCATCGGGTCTCGAAGGAGTTCTAGCTCAGTCTCATCAGATTTTCTTCCATCCAAAATACTTGGTAACAGCTGCTGCGAAAGGTCAACTGATCTTCCATACTCAAAGAGGAAGCCCCAATCATATTTCTTGTTTCTTTTAAATTCAAGTATTCCAAGTGTTCCGGGGGCTTCCTCCCTTCTCTCTCGCATCTTTCGCAGATTTGTAATCCAAAAGTCTTCTTCTTTATGTTCTAACAGTGTAGGCTTCTGGTTGGTACTCTCCATCTGTACATGCTCCACTCCTTGTTCCCTCTCCTCCTGTTCCAAAGTTATCTCTTCTAATTCAGCTGCAGATTTTTTTCCGGTCAAGTCCATTGTGCATTCAGCAGAGTCACTTATTTTAGAATTCAAGATTATAAGTTGTTTACTCATAGCCGTAGTCTGCTCCTGCAAAATTCCCACGAGAAAGAACATTCTTTCTATCTCTGCCTGTAATTTTCCATCTGCAGCCATTGTAGTGTTTCAATGTTTCCCCTAGGGGGATTCTGGTTACCTAATAGTCCTTTCCCAACAGTCCGTTACTTTGTTATTTCACTACTTTGTTCCCAACCTCTTTAATTCAAATGTAACAAATTTAGTCCAGAGAAGTGTTAAATAATAAGATTTTTAACTTTCACTGCCCGTTTGACAGCTCCTTTGACAGCTGTCAAACTCCTGTTCCTTTTTCTCCAGCTCACATACAGGACACTCCCGGGTCTGAGAGGGGGGGTTTAAACAAAAGCTTCTAAAATTCCACTCTTACTCTCCAGCACGAATCTTCTTCTGTCAAACTCATGAAAATATTATCTTTTAAAAAACACCGAAAAGAAAAAACTCTCCACCTTAGTTCTCCGATCCTTGCTTTAAATCTTCTGTAAGCAGGGGGGTGCGGACTTCCCTTTAGCACATCCCCCGATCGTGCCGAATTCAAAAGTAAAAATTTTAAAGTCCAAATTCCATTCTACTCACGGGTTAATTAAAGTCCGAATTTCAGGGAAGAAAGTCAGCGGTCTCCGGCCATGGCTTGCGGCTACGCTCCACGGCAGTAGCGGTCCACTCACAGCACCACGCCGCTCCCCGTACCCTCTCCGCAGCCTTTAAAAAGGCTCTTCGTGGATCGGGGGGGCGCTTAAGGTGCCCGCCGAGTCACCAAGTCCGCAGGCTTCAGCGCCTGCGGTTTCTGAGGGTCCCCGTCGCCGTCGCGGTAGAACCCTTCTCCAGCGGAGCCGATTCCCTCCGGAGCTCGGAGGGAATCCGCCATTAACCAGATCGCGCTAACCCGGAAGTCCCTTTAGCCACGATTCTTGCCTGAGAATGCCTGCCAGGCCTTCTATGACACCAGCGCAATTCAGCCAATCACTTCCAGAGGCCTCTAGACCAGAGCAGAATCCCTTACTGCGCTACAATATACAGATAACCAAGGTTCATCAGATCCGAGTCCTAGGTAACCATGGTTCACATCTGGTGGGGTTGTTGGAAGGTCAGACCTTATCAGCATATTGTGATTTCAGCTGTAAATGAAATAGTTGGACTGAGGTAGACCAATGATCCCTCTTTATGCCTTTTGAGCAATGGGAATGATCAAAGGATACAGAAGAATATCCACACTCAAGTGTTGGATATTTTCAGCTCTAGCAAGGAGGACTTAGAAGGATGGCCGTAAACTGAAAAAGGAAGAATTAGTTAGTGCTTTATGGGAGCAGGTGGCAATTGTTAAATTGATATTATTCATGTTAAAGAAATATGAAAATTTTAGAGAAATGTTAGACTGTTGTGTGAGATATAAAAAGGGAACTTTAGATATCAGGTTACATGCTAATATAAGTAAATGTATGAACGGATAAAATGATTATTTAAAATACCTGTTTATCCTCTCATTATCATGTATATTGTTTCGGTGTATGTTTTATAATGCATATAGGTATTTTCTAAAGTAATTTGAGTGTATAGGGCTGCATACTTTGAATTTATGCAACTGTTTAGAAGTGGGGAGCTAACAATCAAATGGCAGATACATTTCGTTAAATAAGTAAATACAAGCAAATATATGTTAGCATATGAAAAATTAATTTTAAAAATATGATATAAATGCAGAAAGAAAATGTGCCCACAGTTAGAAATGAATATATATTAGTCCCCTTCAGGCATTAAAATTTCCAACATAAGTAGCATTTTCTTTTTTGGGGGGGGGGTGTAGGAACATGAATGAGCAAGATAAGTCTGCCTTCATCTACTGCCTTCCTCTCCACCCTCACTGAGACACCCCCCTCCACCCTCTAAATCAGTGTTTCCCAACCTTGGGCCTCCAGCTGTTTTTTGGACTACAACTCCCATCATCCCTAGCTAGCAAGACCAGTGGTCAGGGATGATGGGAATTGTAGTTCAAAAACAGCTGGCGGCCCAAGGTTGGGAAACACTGCTCTAAATCACGCAGGGAACTGCCACGGGTGCAGGAGGCTCCAACTAGTACTCACTGGAACACCATGGAGCAGTTTTGCCAGTCGAAGGGGAAGAAAGTGACCACAATGGGGCAGACGCTGCGGTAGATGGCCGGGGGGAGCCAGGAGATACTGCCATCAGGGGACACCAGGACGTTGACGTACAGCGCGACCTCAAACACCCCATCGATGCTGAGGGGAACAAGGGGAGGAATAATGATATAATAATAATAATTTATTATTTATACCCCGCCCATCTGGCTGGGCTTCCCCAGCCACTCTGGGCGGCTTCCAAAAAAATATATTAAAATACTGTAATAATTCATCAAACATTAAAAGCTCCCCTAAACAGGGCTGCCTACAGATGTCTTCTAAAAGTCTGGTAGTTGTTGTTCTCTTTGACATCTGTTGGGAGGGCGTTCTACAGGGAGGGTACCACCACTGAGAAGGGCCTCTGCTTGTTTTCCTGTAACCACTTCTTGTAGGGAGTGAACCACCAGAAGGCCCTCAGAGCTGGACCACAGTGTCTGGACTGAACGATGGGGGTGGAGACGCTCCTTCAGGTATACTGGGCCAAGGCTGTTTAGGGCTTTAAAGGTCAGCACCAACACTTTGAATTGTGCTCGGAAACGTACTGAGAGCCAATGTAGGTCTTTCAAGACTGGTGTTATATGGTCTCAGCGGCTGCTCCCAGTCACCAGTCTAGCTGCCGTGTTCTGGATTAGTTGTAGTTTCCGGGTCACCTTCAAAGGTAGCCCCACGTAGAGCACATTGCAGTAGTCCAAGCGGGAGATAACCAGAGCATGCACCACTCTGGCAAGGCAGTCCGCAGGCAGATAGGGTCTCAGCCTGGTTACCAGATGGAGCTGGTAAACAGCTGCCCTGGACACGGATTTGACCTTTGCCTCCATGGACAGCTGTGAGTCCAAAATGACTCCCAGGCTGTACACCTGGTCCTTCAGGGGCACAGTCACCCCATTCAGGACCAGGGAATCCTCCACACCTGCCCGCCTCCTGTCTCCCAAAAACAGTACTTCTGTCTTGTCAGGAGTCAACCTTCAATCTGTTAGCCGCCATCCATCCTCCAACCGCTTCCAGGAAGAGGTCAGGAGAGCCAGGATCCCTTCCCCTCCCTCTTGCAGCAGAGCTCTCCCGCTGTTTGGGACCCAAAGGCTGCAGTGAAGGTTGGTCACTCTTGAGAGGAATGCTTAGCAGATGTGGGCCTGGACAACACAAGCACATTCAGGCAGGCAGGCAGGCAGGCACACATAGAAGACTCTCCTCTCCTGCCCCAGCACTGCTATGGAGCAAGGAAACACTCCCCCCCCCCTGCTCTGCACCTGCGCTGAGATAGGAGGAGATGCTCCTCTTGTACTCTAGCCTTGCTAAAGAGTGAGAAAACAGTGTTTTCATCTTCTCCATACCAGCGCTGAGATAGGAGATGTTCATCTTCGGCCCCAGTGCTGCTGTGGGGAGGCAACTCGGTATGTTATTTCCTTCCCTATCCCAGCGCTGGTCTCAGAGGAGAGCAGCCTCACCTCCTAGCTAAGAGCTGCCACAGAGTGGGAAAATAGGGGGGTGGGGAGCCCTTTCTTATCTTGGAAAAGGGCCTCTTCTACCCTCTGCTATGGGGCCTTGTGATTCCTTTCTTTTCCCTGACTTTCTAAAACTATCTAAGACCCTTCTGGCAGTCTATAGTCAAATGAATGGGGTTGTCTCTGATCTCAGCACTAAGTGCCACAGCGCTAAGATCAGAGATAAGATTATCTCCAGTCACTGTTGTGCGGTGCTTAGTGCCAAGATCAGTGTACTTAGATCAGATGTGACAGCTCTCGGCACCTAATGCCATATGGCATCTGCCTGGTAACAGACAGGTGGGCATAGTTTGCCCCAAAAGCCCTTGTGGGCCAAATCCAGATGTTTCTGGGACCTAAAATACACTCAAGGGCTGGAGGTTCCCCACCAATTTTATTAAAAGGATCTTCTATGAGGAAGGACATTGCTAGCTCATATAATGCAATCTTAAATGCTGCTTGTAAGCTCTGTTTTAATTGTTCTTCCAGCTAATTAGTTCATGAGGGAGGGCTCAGTCGGTAGAGCCTGACACTCTTAATCTCAGGTTTGTGGGTTCAAGCCCCATGTTCGGCAAAAGATTCATGCATTGATAGTGGTTGGACTAGATGATCACTGTGGTCACTTCCAACTTTTCAATTTTACGATTCTTTGAATTAGAGAAAGAAACTGCCTCCTTCTGGGTGAAGGCTACTCTTTCCCCCCAAAACTCAACAATTTCTCTGGGAACTAATTTGTGGAAAGAGCCCAGGAGGACCCCACCAAGATCAAGTAAGCTACCTGGCTACAAGGAGACATGCTAGGTCACATCTCCTATCTACAGAAGGGGAATCCCGTTCACCTGCAGCCAGCTGGCAGATGAGCTGGAGGAGGAAGAGGAGGAGGAGGAAGAGGAGGAGGTGGAAGAGAACAACCCTTTAGGATACTGACTTGTTCTCCAGGACAATGTCTGGCAGCCACACCTTGGTGGAGGGGATTCGTAAACACTTGATGTTGTCGTAATCAGCCGCATCCCACTGCAGGCGGTAATCGTGCCATTTCTGCCAACAAAGAAATCAGTTAATCACACTGGCCGGCCTGGTGGATATTTCGCAATGGAACATGCTACTGTCTTGAGGCTGACTTCCTTCCTGGTAAATTTGAATCCAGGGTAAATTTCAACTAGAGGCACAAGTAGAGTTCCCAGACCCAGAATCCAGGATGCTAGGAAAATCATCAGTATCCCTGGATTTGTCTCCCACCCCCACCCCCCCCAAAAATTAAGTTACTAGCTCTTAAGACTTCCAGGGTAGGAAAGGCGGAGTTAAAGGGTCCATAATTTGCAACACATAAAAGATAACAGGTGAAGCTTGGGCTGCTTCTCTTACCAGTTCTACCCAAACGTTGGTTGTGAGAGCCTCGTCCCTCTCATTCTGGAAAAAGAGAGGAGACAGAGTTAGAATGTAAGAGGAACCCTGTGGCTGGATCAGGTCCATCTAGTGCAGGATCCTGTTCTCACAGTGGCCAGCCAGATGCCTGTGTCAAACCCACAAGCCTGATCTGAGCACAAGAGCCCTCTCTCCCTTTTAAAGTCATCTAGGTCGTGGCTTGTAGCCTTATCCTCCATGAAACCTCCTTTGAAAACCATCTAAGGCAGTGTTTCCCAAACTTGGGTCTCCAGCTGTTTTTGGACTACAGTTCCCATCATCCCTGACCGCTGGCCCTGCTAGCTAGGGACGATGGGCGTTGTAGTCCAAAAACAGCTGGAGACCCAAGTTAGGGAAACACTGATCTAAGGTCTTATCCACACTTACCTTTTGCCCTGCTCTTTCCAGGCACAGGTCCATGCTTAAAAGTTCCATGATTGAGCACACTTGTTTTTTTGCTCCAGGAAAACCCGCTCTTTAATGCTAAATCAGAGCAAATGTTAATTCAGTTTTTCTGTCAATTGCCATTTGCTCCAACTGAGCTTCAAAGAGCAGGTTTCCACAGAGAAAGCTCTGGAGGGGAGGGGAATGATGCTCATACACAGAACTTTAAAGAGTGGGCCGTGCCTGGAAAGAGCAGAGAAAAGGTGAGTGTTGCTGCTGCTGCTGCTGCTGCTGCTCTTATTATGGTTACAGTAGCACCTCGGCTTTACATAAGCCTCTGGTTACATAAACTTCACATTACAAAAGTGGCAAACTCGGAAGTATCGGACCGGGTTTTGCCGCATGCACATGCACAGAAGCGGTCTACCTCCCCGTGCGCATATGCAGAACAATGATCCTCGGGTTGTGGAAACCTCAGGACCCGGCCGGACCTTCAGAACAGAGCCCATTCGCAACTGAAGGTACCACTGTATTATATTTTTACCCCTGCCCATCTAATTGGGTTGCTGCAGCCACTCTGGGTGGCTTTCAACAGATATATAGTGGTACCTCTGGTTATGTACTTAATTCGTTCCGGGGGTCCGTTCTTAACCTGAAACTGTTCTTACCCTGAAGCACCACTTTAGCTAATGGGGCCTCCCGCTGCTGCCACACCCCCTCCGTGCGATTTCTGTTCTCATCTTGAAGCAAAGTTCTTAACCCGAGGTACTATTTCTGGGTTGGCGGAGTTTGTAACCTGAAGCGTATGTAACCTGAAGCGTATGTAAGCCAAGTTACCACTGTACAAACAGCATAAAACAAAAAACTTCCTGATACAGGGCTGCCTTCAGATGTCTTCTAAAAGTTGTGTAGTTCTTTATCTCCTTGATATCCACAGGGAGGGCGTTCCACTAGGCCGGCGCCACTACCAAGAAGGCCCTGTGCCTGGTTCCTTGTAACCTCACTTCTCGTAATGAGGGAACCGTCAGAAGGCCCTCGGAGTTGGACCTCAGTGTCCAGGTTTAACGATGGAGGTGGAGACGCCCTCACAGTTGGACAGCTGTAACATTGATCCAGTCTTGCTACAACTTACCCTGAACTTTTATAACCTACACCTTTTGACAGCAAACAGGGGGCTGTAGAGGCAGTCTCTGTCATCTTTGCATCCTGGCCTTTAGTGAGACTACTTCAGTGGAAATAAGCAGCAAGAGGTGGCTTCAAACCACCCTGTGACCGTTCGGATGAAGGGCAGTATGTAAGTTTAATAAAATAAAATAAAATAAATAAATAAGGGTGCCAGTTGGCTTGTACCCATGACGACATCCCCAAGGCACCGCCACTTTTGCGACTGTTTATAAACGTTTCCCTCCTTTCATTTTTGAAAACAAGGCTAAGGTTGAATGTACGAGCCGATAAATGTACATTGGGTGCTTTGAGCAATAAAAATGATGGAGAACATACTTAAAGCTAAAAGGAGAGGCAAGACTGGAGGCTGATGCTACATTCAGCTTGATATAATGTGTGTTTGCTGTGCAAGTCAGGAAGCCAGGCTCACATCATGTGTGAAGAGCCTGCTGTGATTTTTTAAATGATATATCTGTCTTGAGCCTTAAATTTCCACCTGCTATTGGAGCTTGCTGCAGATGCATTCGTGCTTCCTTTAGGAACTAGATCATGCAGCCTTGCTAGTGAGCAACAGAATTCTGAAATGTATATTTTAGGTATGAGATGTGAAGAACGTAAGAAATGCCAAAATTCCTCATCTACCTCTTGCTTTCCATTCTACATGACAGTCGTAGGGCCCTCTGCAGTGCCCCCAAGAATCAGTCACATGCCCTAAATAGCCATCAATATCCCTCTCCTCCATGAATTTAATCTTTTAAAGCCATCACTGTGTCCTGTGGAAAGGAGTTCCATAGTTTAACTATATGTTGCATGGGGGAGAGGAAATAAAGCCTTTATTCCTTCCTTCCTTCCTTCCTTCCTCACCAGTGTGATGAGATTGGTGAGGGTTAGCTTGACCGAAACGTCAACAATGTCCCTCTCGTCCTTGGCTGGGCGGAACGTGCGGTCATAGTTGGCCATCAGGTCATTGAGAAGCTTCTCCTCCTGGTTTCGGCTCAGGACCACTGGAGAAAGACAATGAAGAAGCAACTCTTTGTTATGTATGGAGAGCCAAAGGTGCCTTGGAAAGCCACTTCTGCTCTTCGGAGGAGGTGGAGTTGAGGGCTTCACGGCCCCCGCACGACTGGGGGGATTCCCGGCCGTGTCACCTCCTGGCCAGCCAATCAGCTGGCTCTGGGGGTGTGGCCTGCCTTATTTAAAGCAGGAGTGGCCGGGGATCTCCCTCTTTGCTGCTTACCAGCTCTTTCTGCTTTCCCCGCCCTATAAGGTTTTCGTTCTTTGACCTTGCTATGGACCTTGGTTGGTCGCCATTGAGGGGCCTGGTAGGAATTTTTCCACTTGGCAAATTGGCACCAGCCACTTGGTTTCCGCCTACCTCGTAGCAAATCGTCACATCTTTCTTGGTATTGGCGGTTAAGCATTGGTATTGTTCTGTAGTTGGAAGAGGGGAGGAAGCGCCATCACCTGCCCCACATATTGAAGGGTAGTCCGATAAAGGATCCTGGGGGGCGTGGCCCTGTCCGAAGCCTATGGAGGTGAGGGCCTAAGGCACGCCCCCTATCAGTGACCCCGGGGGAGTTCCTAGTTGATGTGCACCAGCAGGACTCCCCCTACTGGTGGTTAAGCCTTCCCGGACTTCTAGCGGACGGGCTGAAGTCGGATATAGTCAGTTAGGACCAATGCCTAAGCCAATACCGCTCATCACCTGTAACCAATAAAAGTTGTGGCCTTATTTAGCCCATTAACCTTAATAATTGTGTCATTATTTCCACCGGGGGGGCGGGAACTTGCCACGCAAAAGGAGGGTTTCGAGGAAGCATTTGAAGGGAAGGAGGTGGCGTCACACAGGTGTTTGGGAAAGTGACTCCAGACAGGGGGAGCAGAAAGCAAGAAAATGGGGGGGGGGTCCTTGCAAGGGGGGCAGGAGGCCTGAGGATGGCGGAGCTTGAGGACAAAGACCCCGGGCAGAGATGAGTCAGGATATGAGAGCAGAGAAATAAGGGGGACAAGGGCCCTGAAGAGAAGGAGAAGGATCCTGTGCTGGATTTTGGTGTGGACAGAAAGCCAGGTTAAGGAGGGGCGTCAGAGTAATGAGAGGAGTGAATGACAGCTAAATGATGGGTAGCTGTGAGGGGAACCAGGTGGGACAATGGGAGACTTGAGAGCAGAAGGTTATAGTGGTCAAGGCAAGAGAAGACCAGGTGTGGACCAGAGAGTTGACAAAGGGTGCAGGGCTGGCAGTGTGGCACACCCAGTTCTGTCCTCCAACATCTCATGGCTGTTCCCCAACATCAGGCATCTACTGAATGTGGCGGCTGCCTCACTCGACCCAACGGTAGGGCCGGCTCTGAGAGTTCTGGGAATGAAATGTGTGCTGAGTGAGGAAAATCACTTTCTTTGGTTTCTGCAGCACTTACTGCTGTTCAATCTCATCAGGAAACGTCTGAGGAGGAACAGACAAATCTGAAATTTCTGGTTTCTCTCAGTTTCTCATTTTTCTAATTTCAGTTCTCCACATTTCTTCATCAGCATTCTTTTTTTTAAAAAACAACAACCCCAAACCAGCATTTTAATGTAAATTCCTCCTAATGTACACACTTCTGCATGTGATGTTACCTAATTCTTGCATTGCAGGGATTGGATGGTCCTTGGTACCCCTTTCAACTCTACAATTCAGTTCATTTTTTTTTTGCAAATAATTTTCCATCATATAATGCAATTTTGGATGGCGATATATGTATTGCCAAGCACACTTTACCCTGTTTAGTGCATGCTTTTTTGCTTTACTTTGCTTGACTGGCGAATTTTGCTTGACTTTGCTTGACTGCCAAATTGCATTGCAAAATTTGGAGAAGTGTGGATTCTGAAAGATGCCCGTGTTTCAGTTTGCATCTTCTTTCAGAAACTGCGGGTTAGATGAGTTCACCTTTAATTTCAAAGCGAATTGAATTTCTAGAGACAGGCAGACATCTCCCTTTTTACTTTCGCCACACCAAGCATATCTGCATACACCTTTATCACGTTCCACCTTTATCATCCCCCGCCTCCCTAAGCGAAAAACCACCCCCTGCACAAATCCCAACTTACTCCCCTCCCTGGGCAGAAATGGGAATTTAATGAGGCAGGTGGAATGCATTCCATAAATAATAATGGATTAATATTAAAGCTCCCTCAGCTCCGCCTGCCATCTATCCCTGTCTAGTCTAGTCCACAGATGGTTACCTTGCTAACTATTTTTTAATCCTGTACATTATCAAATTATTAGCCCACGATAACTGCCCAATAAAATCTAAAAGGGAAGTGTGTGGGAGAAGTGCTGGCAAATTGCCTTCATTAGGGTAATTGCAGCTGCCTACTGAGGAGTTGATAGAGCCAAGCAGGGTCGAGAGGCTGAGTGGGCGGCTCCAAGGGGAGACTGAACTTTGGAAAACTCTTAATGTGACTGTCGGCTGGCACCTGCCACCCCCGTGCTTGCTAATGGACATGGCCAGCAGCTGCTCTCCCTCAAGCAGGACGTTCCATCCACAATGACTTTGAGGGAGGAAGGCAAACTTCACAACCTTTCCTCATAGGGGACTTGCTCCTACCTAGGATATTTTAGGGCCTGTCTATGCAGTTTAATAGGGACGCAGGTGGCGCTGTGGGTTAAAGCCTCAGCGCCTAGGGCTTGCCGATCGAAAGGTCGGCGGTTCGAATCCCTGAGGCGGGGTGCGCTCCCGCTGCTCGGTCCCTGCGCCTGCCAACCTAGCAGTTCGAAAGCACCTCCGGGTGCAAGTAGATAAATAGGGACCGCTTACCAGCGGGAAGGTAAACGGCGTTTCCGTGTGCGGCTCTGGCTCGCCAGAGCAGCGATGTCACGCTGGCCACGTGACCCGGAAGTGTCTCCGGACAGCGCTGGCCCCTGGCCTCTTAAGTGAGATGGGCGCACAACCCCAGAGTCTGTCAAGACTGGCCCGTACGGGCAGGGGTACCTTTACCTTTACCTTTATGCAGTTTAATAGTCATTCCCTTGCCATAATCGGATGGTCCTGGACTCAGGAAGGGAGAAGACAGACCTCCCTTTTATCAGGGTCTTGCAAGGGGAAATCCCAACTTTGGGACTTCAAAGCACCTCGCACCTCGTTCCATTGTGATGTCAGGTGGCTGATCGATAGGAAGCCCAAGTTTGGCCCAGTTAAGTCATCCCTCCTGAGATTTCCAGCTGCTGGAAACAATGGTGTTCTCTGGCTCCTTGCTCCCGAGTCTGGTCTTGCTGCCTTGCTCTGCTGTTCCTTGCCCAGCCTCCCTGGGATCTTGACCTCAGACTCGTGCCTGACTTTGTCTCTGGATCCTGCTTGGGCTTAGGCTGGTTCTCTGTTTGGATTGTGTTGCCTCTGCAACCCAGCCCTCGTAGGTGAGCACTTTCGTGGCAGGGCACCCCTGGAGCATGGCATTGCTTGGGGTTGGTCTAGATGACCCACGGGTAAAGGGACCCCTGACCATTAGGTCCAGTTGCGGACAACTTTGGGGTTGCAGTGCTCATCTCGCTTTACTGGCCGAGGGAGCCGGCGTACAGCTTCCCGGTCATGTGGCCAGCATGACTAAGCTGCTTCTGGCGAACTAGAGCAGCGCACGGAAACACCATTTACCTTCCCACCGGAGCGGTACCTATTTATCTACTTGCACTGTGTGCTTTCAAACTGCTAGGTTGGCAGGAGCTGGGACCGAGCAACGGGAGCTCACTCCGTCGCGGGGATTCAAACCTCCGACCTTCTGATCGGCAAGTCTTAGGCTTGTGGTAGGAGCAGCTTAAAACTGAAAGGGACAAAGGTGTTGTAAATGCTCCTTAGGTGTCACTTACCTGTTTTCCAGTTTCATATCTATCATCTATCTATCTACCTATATCTATCATCTATCTATCTCTCATCTATCTATCTATCTATCTATCTATCTATCTATCTATCTATCTATCATCATCTATCTATCTATATCTATCTATCTATCATCTATCTATCTATCTATCTATCTATCTATCTATCTATCTATCTATCATCTTATCTACCTCTCTTTTAAATCAGAACCAGTGAAGGCGGTAAAGGTCCTGTGTGAGTGTCTGGAAGCGGTTGGAGGATGGATGGCGGCTAACAGATTGAGGTTGAATCCTGACAAGACAGAAGTACTGTTTTTGGGGGACAGGAGGCGGGCAGGTGTGGAGGATTCCCTGGTCCTGAATGGGGTAACTGTGCCCCTGAAGGACCAGGTGCGCAGCCTGGGAGTCGTTTTGGACTCACAGCTGTCCATGGAGGCACAGGTCAAATCTGTATCCAGGGCAGCTGTTTACCAGCTCCATCTGGTACGTAGGCTGAGACCCTATCTGCCTGCAGACTGTCTCGCCAGAGTGGTACATGCTCTGGTTATCTCCCGCTTGGACTACTGCAATGCGCTCTACGTGGGGCTACCTTTGAAGGTGACCCGGAAACTACAACTAATCCAGAATGCGGCAGCTAGACTGGTGACTGGGAGCGGCCGCCGAGACCATATAACATCGGTCTTGAAAGACCTACATTGGCTCCCAGTACGTTTCCGAGCACAATTCAAAGTGTTGGTGCTGACCTTTAAAGCCCTAAATGGCCTCGGTCCAGTATATCTGAAGGAGCGTCTCCTCCCCCATCATTCTGCCCGGACACTGAGCTCCAGCTCCGAGGGCCTTCTGGCGGTTCCCTCACTGCCAGAAGCCAAGTTACAGGCAACCAAGCAAAGGGCCTTCTCGGTGGTGGCGCCCGCCCTGTGGAATGCCCTCCCATCGGATGTCAAGGCGATGGACAACTACCTGACATTCAGAAAACATCTGAAGGCAGCCCTGTTCAGGGAAGTTTTTAATATGTGACATTTTAGTGTATTTTACATCTCTGTTGGAAGCCGCCCAGAGTGGCTGGGGAAACCCAGCCAGATGGGCGGGGTACAAATAATAAATTATTATTATTATTATTATTATTATTATTATTATTATTATTATTATTATCATCATCTCGAATCCATGAAATTTTGTGCCTAGTTCCCCCCAACTGCATTGTGTCCATGACAAATCCCTCTGATGTCCCCTTTGTTTTACCCCACAGAAGGAGGCTACAGAGGCGAGGGCGGGGTCTGCCCATCCCTTGCTTGCTCATTAGGCAATAGCTCAGGGGCAGAGAATCCGCTTTGCATTAAGACGGTCCCCGGGTCAGCCCCCACCTGCACTTCCAGGTTTTGCTGGGGCCGTTCCCTGCCTGAGACCATGGAGACCCACTGCCCAGCTGTGTAGACCATTCCCAACCATCTGATTCCCCACAAGAGTTTCCTACTTTCGCATTTCATCTCAGTTCCAAGCAATTCCTCCCCTTTCCCGCTCCCAAGGAAAAGCTTCCGAGTTCCGTTTTAGCGCATCAGCATGAGCCCAGGAGTTCCACCTGGACCGAGCCTCCTTACCTGTGAGGAAGGTGAAGGCGAGGACCAGGCTAGGCCAACCCATGCTGGTGGCGCAGATCGGTCTTCCTTACTAACCCCAAGCAGCAGTGTGTGTGTGGGAGGGTCTGGAGGACTATTTTGAGCTGAAACCCACCTCTCCCATCCTCCTCCTCCCCCCTATCCCCACACCCTCCTTTTCAGCCACTTGGCAGACCAGCTGTCCCACGAGTGCTTGCATTGTCAGCTGTTTCCTTGATGGTGATGGATGACTGCCTTTGGAAAAACAGAGTGGAGAAGGTGAGGCGGGGTGGGGGCTGGGGGGCTGGCTGTCCCTGCCAACCCCCTTGGGCATGCAAGCTGAACTGAGCCATTGACAGCAGTCATATCTTCCCAGTGGAGCTGGGGGAGAACTGCAGCAAGGAGACAGTGCCAGGAACATGTCTGTGCCCAGGGCATTGTGTGATCAGGGAAGCGGCCAGGGCCCCTATTTATAGGAACAAAGAGGACGACCAGCCTCCGGCAGCAGAATTTCCGAGAAATTTCTGCCCACTTGAGATGGGCTTCATACCAAAAGATTGCAGTGAACAGAGGCTTGCCTATAAAGTAGAGGTGGGATGAGAAAAGGTTTTTTTCTCCATAGATGATCGAAGAGAAGGACTTATATCTTGCGTGATAGGAACTCCTCAGATTAGGTGAGGACACCTTCCACCCCGTCTATTCTACCTGAGTATAAGGATGGAGGGAAAATTCAATTTTGTTTGCATTTTAATGAGAAATTACCGGACACAGGTGGCGCTGTGGGTTAAACCACAGAGTGAGCTCCCATTGCTCAGTCCCTGCTCCTGCCACCTAGCAGTTCGAAAGCACGTCAAAGTGCAAGTAGATAAATAGGTACCACTCCGGCGGGAAGGTAAACGGCGTTTCCATGCACTGCTCTGGTTCGCCAGAACTGGCTTAGTCATGCTGGCCACATGACTCAGAAGCTGTACGCCAGCTCCCTCGGCCAATAAAGCGAGATGAGCGCCACAACCCCAGAGTCATCCCTAGTGGTCAGGGGTCCCTTTACCTTTACCTTTACCTGATTCACACTTCTTGAAACACAAGCTATCCTTTGGAATTCACACCTCTGAATTTTTGCAGAACGGTTCTCCAACCAAACAGTAGGTTGACAGGTGCATATACGAGGGAGAGATTTGCATAAAATGCATAGTAAGGTTTTTAAGGACATTCTTTATGACCCCTTATCTGATGAGATCCTTGGAGCAATAGAGACGCTTGAAAAGAGTCAAAATGACAGCAGGAAAAATCCCTTTATTTTGTCATGACAAAAAAATGGTACACACACGCGTTGTCCGATGTCTGCCCCCGAATTCTGAGCGAGCCAGCTTTTTATACATTTCTTGTAAACCGAAAGTTATGGCAACTTCCTATGTCCTTACATGGGCTTACCCCCCCTTTCCTTCCTGCACCAGCCTCTCTACGCCATGAACCTCGACACGTGCTCACATGTAAAACATGTGAATTATACTAGTATCATTAAGATGGGGCTTTGTCTTCTGCGTTACCCTCCTCCCTTTCAACTCACCTCCTTGTCTTCAGTCCCCCCCCCCCGCCCGTCCCCCCGTCTGGGGCCAAAATAACACCCATTCAACCTTGCTCTTATCTTTTACCCGCCTAAGCCAGACATTCCAAAGAGAGGCCCATTTGCACTGTAACATTTAAGCAACAGAAAAAACCCTGTCCTTCTGGCTGGTGTAGAAACCTCCCCCCTTTGGGATAATATAGAACAATATTGTGATATGCCCCTTCAGTACAAAAGGAGTTGCACCAGGGGAAATTGCTGCAGAAATGTAGAGGACTGAATTCGGGACTGGAAAGGGGACAGATGGACGGAATAAGGGAACTGAAATTGACAGATTCACCCATCCTTATCTGAGTGCCATATTCTGCCAACAGGAGACACCGAGAAATGTGCTTGCCAGTTGTTTCGGTGTTTATCATTATTTACCGTATTTTTTGCTCTATAAGACTCACTTTTTCCCTCCTAAAATGTAAGGGGGAATGTGTGTGCGTCTTATGGAGCGAATGCAGGCTGCGCAGCCATCACAGAAGCCAGAACAGCAAGAGGGATTGCTGCTTTCACTGCACAGCGATCCCTCTTGCTGTTCTGGCTTCTGAGATTCAGAATATTTTTTTTCTTGTTTTCCTCCTCCAAAAATTAGGTGCGTCTTGTGGTCTGGTGCGTCTTATAGAGCGAAAAATACGGTAATTTCTGGGGAAAGCGGAGAGTAGAATTCAAACTTGCCTGGCATGTACTTGCTCAAGGTCTTTGTCTTAGAAGCTTGACAAAAATACCACCCAGCCTAGGATTTTATTTTTTTTACTCCGGGGGGCGGGGGGCGGGGAGGAGGTCCCTGGAGGCTCCGCTAGGTCTCCTATAAACAGTACAGTCCTTCTTCCACCCTCCCGGCAACTTCAGATTTTGCCAGCAGCAGCCCCCCTGCCTGTTTTATATGCTTTTATAATGCCTTTTTATTGGCTTTAGGCTTTATTATTCTTTAAAGGTGCTTTAAAAAGAAAGAAAAAGAAAGGAAGCATTGTATGCCTCTCAGGAAAAAAAATAATTAAGCAGTTTATAAATGCTTTTAAATAAATAAATTTTGTGTTTTAAATTCATTCTTTATTCGATTTTAGAAAAATGAGTTTATTACAGTACCACTTACATATCCATATAAAGAGACTTCTCTGAATCTCGTGACTTCCCCCATACCTTCCATGTGTCCTAATGTAAACATTTCCAACTACAAATTATTTTCTAATCTATCTTTTGTATTCATCCATATTATCCATAATACCTGTTACAAGTGATATTAAAACCCTGCTAATGTTTAAATTTCTTCTCTATAAGTTTTATAATTGAGTTCAGTATCAGGAGTATATATGATAATAATTATATTAATCTTCTTGTATCTTATAGTGTGGTGGTTTGTTTGATTTTTCTGTTATTTGTTTGTTTGATTGTATGTTTGTTTACTTGTATGTACGTCTGTTTTTTCATAAATGTATTTATTTTAAATTAATAAAGATATATTTTTTAAAAAAATTTTAAAACCCTGCTAATGTTTTCATCTGCTTACAGTGGTCTCCTAAATAAATTATTTTAAAATTCCATTCCTTTTAAAAGTTTTTGTCCTCTTGGTTCCTGAGCTTCCCATTCAGCTTTGCCATTTCGCTGTAGTCCATCAGCTTAGTTTGCTGTTCCTCTCTGGTAGGGACACTTTCTTTTTTCCAATTAAATAAATAAATTTGTATCATTTCCATTGAGAAGCTGAGGGGATCAGTGCGTGCAAACACAATACGCCCCCCCCCCCGACTGAGCCAGTGATGGTGTCACCGAAGGCAGCAGGAATCCTCCTCAGCTTGATGCCTTCACGCCTGCCCTTTGATCCCAGTCACTCCCAACAAGATCCTGGCCCACCCTCAGGCCACAGCTGTTGGTGGTCCACATTCCCGGAACCTCAGCTGCTTCCTGTGAAATGGGATCTGTGCCCCAGAGAAAGGCACTTCCTCCGAGGCCATGTCTCCTTTGCCCACCGCAGCCTGACCCCCTAACCTCCTTTCTCCACACAACAGCCGGCAGCAGACGCGACAGGGCCTGGGGGTTAAAAATAAGCCCCCAGATATGACTTGGCTCAGTCCAGAGGTTGCTTCAGGAGGCCACTTCTGTTGCTTTGTGGCAACTTTGAGACCCATTTTGGATGAAGATTCGGGGCGCACAGCACAGAGTGAATTCAGGCTGTGATTTATTCTAGCCTAAGTATTTTTGTCATGAATGTTCATTTCAAGGTGGATGAGGGCAGGTGTAAATCTAATCAACTTTTAATGTGCTTTGAGCAATCACCATCGTGCTTAACTGCTGCTGGAGAGTAGGAATCTCTCTTCCAACTCTCTCCCTCCAACAGTGTTGGGCCTTTTGTATGGCTATTTTTAATGCAATGCTTCCAAATGCACAAACCTCCATTTTGCCCATTGTGAAATACGATCATCCCTGTCTGAATCTTCTGCCGGATTTGAAAATGCTTTTATATGTGGTAGTTTTGATTGTCTTATATGGAATTGTTTTAAATGCTTTTAAATATGCAATCGCAGCTGTCAGGGACTCAGGAGCAGAAGCACAGGGAAGAGGGGAGATGGAGAGCGAAGGGGAAGAATCTGAGGGCAGCGTAGGAGAAGATGACAGTGGCCCGAGAGATTCCATGAGCCTCTCCAGCGAATCGGAAGATTCACAGAAGGGGGCGCTGGTGGCCAGGGCAAGGGGGGTCCCAAGGGGGACACTCCAGAAGCAAGGGACCAGCGGGGACTCCCAGAGCAGCAGTTGGAGATCAGGACCAGCTTCCCCACCTGAGCATAGGGGGGGGGGGAAGAGTCCCAGGTATCGGGGGTAGCGTCTCACCCAGCAGGGAGAGAAGAGGAGTCAGGGCTGACCACGCCTCCATCAGAGAGTCAGGCAACGGAGGGGAGGTCAGGTCCGGCTAGCACCCTGGAAGAGGGAAGCAGTGACAGAAGCAGTGCAACGGTCAGGAGGAAGGTCACTGGGTTGGCGCGAGAGCCAAGTTCAAAAGTACAGGCGCGCGGGGCAGCAGAGAACGAGGATTGGGAGCCGGGTCCTAAAGCCCGCAGGAGGCAGGGGGAGGAGTCAGGGGACTCAGCGTTAGAAGAGTCCAGAAAGGGGAATGCCCCAGCGGACAGGAGGACCCAGAGGAGAAGAGAGCAGAGGAAGAGGTGGAGCAGGGCGAGAATCTTAAACTGGTGTCAGGGGGGAGGAGATTCAGACGGAACTTCGGCGGTCTAAGGTTTAAGACGTAGAGCTGCGCGCTACGGCTTTGGAATGGAAACTGAACTTCAATAAAGACTTTTGTATATAACAACGACCTGGCGTTGGTCCTTTGTGAGCTGGGACCTTGGGCAGCTCTGACAGCAGCCATCATTGCTTTTAAATATGCAATTGTAATTATTGTTAAATCACTTTGAGATATGTTATTTAAATGAATAAATAACTGGCTGCGGAGGTTTGGTAGTGTTTTTCTTTTTGTTTGCTACAGTCAAATGGTGTCTAAATTTTGTTAAATGAAGCCTGTAAGCAGTATTTGCTGTTGTGCGTATCCGGGGAAATATTTTTTAATTAAAAGGTGCATATGCAGAAATACCTGCACACCAGGATGGGAAAAGATACCGTAGGGCGATGTTCTCCCTTCCCTGTCAGATGCAGGATGCTTCAGAATACCAGTTGCTGCGGATCATAAGTGAGAAGAGTGTTTTTGCCCCCAGCTCCTGTTTGCAGACTTCACATAGGTTTCTCTGACTGCTCAGGTAAGGACAAAAACCACATATACATTCCATCAAGCCCTCCCCCTGATATGGATGGCAAGTGGTGTAACAGGAACAATATTACCTTAAAACCCCCAGCAGGAATGTGTGGAAGCTCACTTGCCAAATGCGCACACAGAATAAATATCAGATTTGAATGACCCATTTGCAAAATGAGCTTCATGTCTGGAAGAGGGATGGGGGATAAATTCAGTTCAGTTTGCATTCTAATGTGGACCTACCTAATTTGCTCCTCCTGATACAATACACAAACTGAAACACAGCCATCCTTTAAGCTTTGTACTTCTCTAAATTTTGCAATGTAGCATTCCGACCAATAATGTGCACAGGAATTGGTATAACAGAGGAAAGCATGCATTAAAAAGGCATATATTTGTGAAAATAACATTAAAAATGCAGTTTATTGCTGGAAACGTCTTGGAAAATGTCTATATTAGTCAAAACTGCATACAAAACTGAGTATATGTTGGATAAATGCACACTAAACTCTGAAAATTTTTCACAAGGACTCTTTTTAAAAAAGCAAACTGATATGTGGGGAACTGAATCTAAGATTGGAAAAAAGAGAAACTGACATGTTCAGATTTGTCCATCCCTAATCTGGAAACACTTTTACTCCCAGGTAAGTGTGTATTGGACTGCAGGATGTTGAAAAACTGCATCAGGAAGTAGTGTTGGTGAAGGCACAGGCATTGCCCAATAGGAGCTTTGCATGGCTGGCTTTTCCATAGTTCAAACTAAACCACATTTCTTTAAAAAGAGAGGGGTGGTCATATAGCACCTGCTTTTCATGCAGAAGGCCCCAGATTCAATCCTTGGCATCCCAACGCAGGACTGAGAATGCCCCCTCCCCTGAAGAGCTTCTGCCAGTCAGTGTAGACAATATTAGGCTAGATGGACCAAGGGTATCTGACTTGACATAAGGCAGCTTATAATATTTCTCTGTCACGTGCAAGAATTTACCAGTGATGGAAAGGGATACATTTTTTGTGTGTGGAACGTAGTGAGGGTGGTTTTCCTCACCCAGAGACACGTTGCTTAAGAAAAGTTACATCAACCTTTTCCCCCTTGCTATCCAGGACTCTTCTGCCTGAACATGTTCTCCCTGTAGTTTCGGAGCCAGAGCTTGGGAAACACAGCTTTTATTGCACCGCAAGAGACAAGGCAGAAAAGCAGAAACAATTTAAGAGAATGCAACACGCCAGCTGGCTTGGGAGGCGAGTGTGAGTTAGTACGGGCTGTGTCCCATCTCACAGGTAAGAGGAAGGGAAGAAGAACGGCTCTCAAATGGAGTCAAGGGCCTAGTGCAGCCCTCTGAATCTGGGGAGGCGGCGGTCAAGGGTCCCCTCCAGCTCTAGATGAAATTCTTGTTTAATTCATTGTAGTCATAGGGGTCCCCTTCGAAGGGCAAGGGGGGAGGGTGGTTGTAGGACCCGTTCAGGAAGATCCACAAGGTGCCAATGCTCAGAACGGGCATGATCAGGAAGAAGCAAAGGCGGTCCACCGTGCGCGCAATGCTGTTCCAGTTGTCTATCTCCTGCCAATGAAATCGCAAGGTTCGGAAGGGCCCAAAGACCACAAAATCTCTCCCCCCCCCCCAACCAATGTACAGAGGTCATGGCCCAATTCAAGCACACACGGACCTTCCCATTTCCCGGTCGATGCATACAGTACATTCTGCACCACAGCCTGACACAGAAAGTGAGGGTATCCAAGGATGCTCTCTCAGCAGCTGGGTTGTGCAGCAGAGAATAATAGGATTGTAGAGCAGGAAGGGAAACCGAGGGTCATCTAGTCCGACCTCCTCTCAATAAAACATCCATGACAGATTACCATCCAGCCTCCGCGGCACATGAGCCAAAGGCTGGTCCTATCACTCTGCGGCACATGAGCCAAAGGCTGGTCCTGTCACTATCACAACCTGCCTGAGATCCTGTACCTGTCCTTGCCTGGCTTCCTGCCTCGTGTCCCGCCTTGGCCCTGTTGGACTGACTCCCAGCGGAACCTTTAGATTCTGGACCGGACCTGGAGCGCGTTTCACGGGTTACACCCAGGCCCAGCACATGTGGAAAGCCAAGAAGGCACATAGTCATAGCAACCCCAGAACTGCCCCTGTGTGGCCACCCTTAATTTCTCAAAGCTGGCATGCTAGGCAGGCCTTGCTTCCCATGAAACCAGAAGGCAGAGAGCCTCCTAGAGCCAGAACCCGGGAAAGCTTCGAAGTCATTTCTGCGGCAGGAAAAGAGCTTTTAATCTCTCCACCTTGCATATGCTTAATTTGTGTGGTGTCGGCTGACCAGCCGCCAGATGTGTAAAGCTGCAACCCCGCAGTTAAATGCGTTGCAAGTTGCGAGCCTGCCGTATTGCAAAATTGCAGGTATAAGCTTGGCATGTACAAGGTCCCAGGTTCATCCCCAATGGCACCTTCTGGGAGAGCCATTCCATAGCCCTTGCCGGGAACCCTTGAGAGCAGCTGCCAGTCAGTGCTGCACAGCACTGAGCTAGATGGAATAATGATCCGACTTGGTACAAGGCCGCTCTAATATAATCATTACTATTTAAGATGATTTAACATTGTTAAAAATGGTTGTATGTTTGGCAGAGATTTTGCCTCAGTCCCTCCTAATCTCCTGGATCCAGCAAGGGTTAAAATCCAGCAGAGCATTCAATTCCCAGAGTTCCCTGGGAAGAGGAGTTTTTAAATATTTTTTTGGAAGCCGCCCAGAGTGGCTGGAGAGGCCTGGCCAGATGGGCAGAGTGTAAATATTATTATTATTATTATTATTATTATTATTATTATTATTATTATTTAAACCCCTCTGGGAACTGTAGCTCTGTGAGGGCAGCGGGGGTCCCCTAACAACTCTCAGCACCAAACAATAAACTACAGATCCCAGGATTCTTTGGGGGAAGCCAGGTCTGTTTAAAGTGGAATGATACTGCTTTAAATGCATAGTGCGGACGGTGGGGCATCGATGACGGTTGAGGAGGAATCCATTGTAATCTAAGGCACTAGCTAGGAGCTGTGGGCTCAGAGGAACCAAAGGTAAACCAGAGATGAGCCATGACCCTTCTGCCAAGCCCACCTCATTGTAGTCATTCTTGTCTCGCGTGTGCTTCACGATGAAGTTGGCTCCCGTGATCGCCGGCTTGATCTCATTGTAGAGCTGTTCCTGTGTGCCCTCCACCCCGTGGGGGTTTGGCCCTAGCGGACAGAGAGGAGAGAAGCGGTGAGCAGGTTACATCCAGGAAATGGGTGCAGGGTGAAGGGTGAAGGCAGCCACCGAGAGGGCAGCACAGAATTTGGGTCCCAGCTCCCGGATCAAGCAAACTGGGCTATGATGGGTGGAGGGAGGAATTCAGTTCAGTTTGCACTTTGGGGTGAAGCTACCCAATTTGCGGTTTCTGGGGAGACCTGAACTGAAACGTACAGCCATCCTTCACAGTGCAGTTCTCCAGCCAAGCAGTGGGCGCAAAGATGTGTCGGCTGCATATAAAGTCAGTATCAAATAAATAATAATAATTATTATTATTATTATTATTATTATTATTATTATTATTATTATTTATACCCCGCCCTCCCCGGCCAGAGCCGGGCTCAGGGCGGCTAACACCAATAAAATCACAGTAAAAACATAAGGGGGGACCAATTTAAAATACAGGTTAAAATGCAATTTAAAATGCAGCCTCATTTTAAGAGTAGTCGATAGATCAAGACCATAAGGGGAGGGCAACATAAGGGCCAGACTGAGTCCAAACCAAAGGCCAGGTGGAACAGCTCTGTCTTGCAGACCCTGCGGAAGGATGTCCCGCAGGGCCCTAGTCTCTTGTGACAGAGCGTTCCACCAAGTCGGGGCCAGTACTGAAAAGGCCCCGGCCCTAGTTGAGACCAATCTAACCACCTTGAAACTTGGGATCTCCAAGGTGTTTTCATTTGTGGACCTTTCATTTGTGGACCTTAAGGTTCTCCACGGGGCATACCAGGAGAGGCGGTCCCGTAGGTACGTGGGTTCTAGGCCGCATAGGGCTTGAAAGGTCAAAACCAGCACCTTAAACCTGACCCTGTACTCCACCGGGAGCCAGTGCAGTTGGTAAAGCACTGGATGAATGTGTACCCGTGGCAAGGACCCCGTAAGGAGCCTCGCTGCGGCATTCTCCATTTTGGGGAAGCAAAAGCACATTTTATTGGGGAAAACTTCTTTGCAGAAATGTGCATATTAAGCACAGCTGGCAGATTCATCCATCTGTAATCAAGATGCCCTCAGTGGACTCAAAATCAAAAAGGGGCTTCATGGAATCCTAGAACTGTAGAGTTGGAAGGGACCCCCGTGGTCAACTAGTCCAACCCCCTGCAATGCGTCGAGAATATCATCTCTGATCTTTGGAGCTGCTGCTGGGGTGCAGGGCCCCTTGCCAGCCCCAGAGAGGCCTCTCCTGGCCACCCACTGGAACCAAACCTGGGCCACAGCGAGACTTGGGTGGCCACGCAGTCCACTTCACAGAGGACAGTCTCAGCTGCCTTCTTATGACCCTAGTAAGTGAGGCTTCAGTGGGGGTGTCAAGAGTGTATGTACCATATTTTTTGCTCCATAAGACGCACCCCCCCCCTAAAAAGTAAGGGGAAATGTCTGTGCGTCTTATGCAGAGAATGTGTGGTCCCTGGAGCTGAATTGCCCAGGGGCAAAAAGCAGATCATCCTATTTTTTTGAAAGAGAGAAGTGGGTGTTGAAACAAAGCCGCTGATCGTTTGCGGATCAGGGAGAGAGATAAGGGACACTAGAGATAAAGGAGGCTGCCTGGGAGTGGGGAGGTAAAGACAGCAAACTTGCAAGAAGAGGAGACAGGAAGACTAAAGCAATAAGGAGAGAAATTAGAAGAAAAGGAGGAGCAAAAAAATTGCTCCAGCTAAGGAAAAGACACTAAGGCAAACAAGAGGGAAGGGAGTGTTGAAAGGAAACAGCTGATCGGTGGGATTGGAAGAGGGATAAGGGACACTAGCGGAGGCTTCCTGGGAGGGGGGAGGTAAAAGCCCATGGATCCTCAGGATTTTTGTATTGGGTCACCCCAAATTCACCATCAGATCACATGTCTGTGGCCACAGCTTGAACCACAAAAATCATACATCCACTGTTTCGTTCAGAATATTTTTTGTTTTGTTTTCCTGCTCTAAAAACTAGGTGCGTCTTATGGTCAGGCGTGTCTTGTAGAGCGAAAAATACGTCTCGCACTCAGGGCAGCGCCTTCCCTTTTCGCCTCAGGCGGCAAGATGGGATGGGCCACCTCTGCTTCTCTGCTTACAGGGGCTCTAATCTGCCCAGGGGCGGCTGAGGGTGTTTTGAAGGTGCCGCAGTCTGGTTTGCCACTGATTTGCAAGATTTCTGTGTTCCCTCTGCAGTATTTAACTTATAAATTAGTCGCCATGAGAATTGTTGTCACTGAGTTGGCTGCATAACGTTTTTGGAATAAACATTCCACAATTTACAAGCAGATGGGTGTGTGTGATCACCTCCCTTCGCTAAGAAGTGGGGGCTGCAGGAGAGGGGCTCAGGCTTTCCTGTCCCCCCCCCCATTGCAACAACCCTGCAGTGTTCACGAATGCAGATTAGCGCATCGTCAATTCCCGGGCTTTCAAACATTTATCTATTTATGAAAAATATTTCTAAGCTGCTGTTCTGATAACAGCAATAATAAAAAGCACGGCCCACAGCAGCAGTGCAAGGCAGGCATAAAAAATTTACAACCCAAGCGTTTACATCCACCAGCTAAATTTACAGTCTATAAAAACAATATTCGAATTTCCTGGCAGCCAGCGTGTTTTGGAGATGGTGCTCTGGTGTTAGATAAAAATTCAGTTTGAATCTGAGTCACAGTGAACCAGAGCGGAGGTTCTACTGACTGGACACACCGGTGTGTGTCAGTTTATAATTCTTTCTAAACTTTCCTTGCTTTTCACATCTGACCCGATGTGTAATTATAATGCATATTTTATGTAAGTTGGTTAAGACTTTTTTAAGGATCATTACATCCTGGTGCAGAAGACTCTCTCAGGCTTGTTCCAGAGAGAAAAGCAACCAAAGGAGGTTCCACTGCGATTCAGTGGTGGAGACCTACATTGGCTCCCAGTATGTTTCTGAGCAAAATTCAAAGTGTTGGTGCTGGCCTTTAAAGCCCTCAGCCCAGTAGACCTGAAGGAGCGTGTCCACCCCCATCATTCTGCCTGGACACTGAGGTCAAGTGCCGAGGGCCTTCTGACTGTTCCCTTGCTGCAAAAAGTGAGGTTACAGGGAACCAGGCAGAGGGCCTTCTTGGTGGTGGCGCCTGCCCTGTGGAACGCCCTCCTATCAGATGTCAAGGAAATAAACAACCATCTGACTTTTAGAAGACGTCTGAAGGCAGCCCTGTTTTGGGAAGCTTTTAATGTTTGATGCTTTATTGTATTTTTAATATTCTGTTGAAAGCCGCCCAAAGTGGCTGGGGAAACCCACACAGATGGACAGGGTATAAATAATAAATTATTATTATTATTATTATTATTATTGTTGTTGTTGTTGTTGTTGATAATTGAGCACTCAGGTGCTGCTAGAGGTATCTGGTTGGCCACTGCGAGAACAGGATGCTGGGCCAGATAGATCAAGGGTGGAGGAGCCTCATGCTGGTGGGCGGGGGGGGGGGAGAAGTCCAGGCCTCTCCCTCTGGCCCTTGGGAGTCTCCCCAGGCCACACACCCCTTCACCCTCTGCTGGAGTGTTTTTGCCTGGCTGGACTATGTCCTAGAACTCTGACCATGCCTCTTACCTGCGTGGACTGAGGGCAGAGAAGGGCATGTGAGTGGGCATAGAAACCAGCCTCCTTTGCAACCGTAAAACCCACTTTTTCCTCTGGCCCTGCCCACCAGGGATATTTAAAAATAATAATTTTATAACTTGTGCCTCCTTGTTTCTCAATTTGACCCTTTTACCCAGTTTTGCAGGTTTTGTGGTATTTTATGCGTTGTGACTTGACATAGTTTTGTAGTTCTTTATCATAATTGTTAAGTGTAAACTGTTTAATTATCATCTGCTGATATTTAATTCTATTATATTCTAATGAATATTGCTTTGTTCGATATAGGTTGTTCATTTCAAAGTTATGTTTTTATTATGACTTTTGTGCATTGGATCAGGTTGTTATTAGATGGGTGAACTGTCTTTTTTGCTGTTTCTTCAGCTTTGCAGACTGCCTTGTGCAAAGTAATACAGAAAGACGGTATACAAATTAAAAATGAGATGGAACAAAATAAAATACAGTCATACCTCGGGTTAAAGACGCTTCGGGTTAAATCTTTTCAGGTTGTGTCCTGTGGCGACCCAGAAGTATCAGAAAGGGTTACTTCTGGGTTTCGCCGCTCGTGCATGCGCAGACGCTCAAAATGACATCATGTGCATGCGCAGAAGCAGCAAATCGTGACCCGCAGACGTACAGACGCGGGGGGTGTTCTGCTCAGGTTATGAACGGGGCTCCGGAACAGATCCCGTTCACAACCAGAGGTACCACTGTATGGCTCACAGAAAACTGTTGAGAAAAGCATGTGGTCCCTTGGGTCTGTGCCAGCAGGGCCCATGTTCTCATGCGCCTGTCCTGCCCTCCGTAAGTTCTGCCTCGTCTTCTCCCCAAGCCCTCTGAGACGGTGGCTCTCTTCTGGCCCCCTGGGAGCAGTGACCACCCTCTGCCCCCCGCAAGCTCACTGGCAGGGGTGATGCGGCTAGCCAAGCCGTGCCTCTCCGACTGCTTCTCGAACATCAGCTCACTGCGGGACTTGATGGTGAAGTACTCCTCTGCCTTGGCGATGTAGCCCACAGAGCTGCATCGTCGGATCACCAGCCTGTGTTCAGGCTCACTCTCGGCCGGTTTGGACATGCGGAGGAGGCGAGGGAGGGTCTCCAGGAAAATCTGCAGCATTGGGGAGACAGGGAAGCAGAAAGGTTGGGGGAGGTAGCATCATAACAATTCTAAGCACTCAAATATAATTTAAATGTTCATAAATGTGCAAGGCAAACACATGCATAAGTACAGTGGTGCCCCGCAAGACGAATGCCTCGCAAGACGAAAAGCTCGCTAGACGAAAGGGTTTTCCGTTTTTCGAGGCGCTTCGCAAGACGAATTTCCCTATGGGCTTGCTTCGCAAGACGAAAACGTCTTGCGAGTCTTGTGATTTTTTTCGCTTTTTTCTCCCTTTTTCTAAGCCGCTAAGCCGCTAATAGCCGCTAATAGGGTTGCTTCGCAAGACGAAAAAACCGCAAGACGAAGAGACTCGCGGAACGGATTCTTTTCGTCTTGCGAGGCACCACTGTATATAAACCACGTGTCTGAAACAGTACAGGAGAGCAATCCCGAAGCCATTTTGACTCTCTCAAGTTGACCTCAAATATTCCTCTGCCTTCCCTTTGTCTTTTTGCTTACAAATCCTGTTTTAAGGGCGCATCTGTGTATGAATAGGGTGAGCCTGCAACCTGGACTCAGGGACTAAATATTAACCATCACAAAAGAATGGCCCAGGCTGCCCAGGTAAAGCAATCAGTGACCATTATCAGGTATCCTGGCAGGCAGGATCTCTGCTGTAGACCGCCTCCTTCTGTGATGTATGTATGATGTTTTGGGGGGCGGTCTTGGGCTATAGGGCGGGCAATTCCAAAAGTCTATATAAGGGCTTGCATGCCATTGTTCTGGGTTCCTCCTCCTCTCCTGCGTGTGAGGGGAGCACCCTGTTGCAACAGTTTAATAAAGATCAGGCATACCAGCTGCTTTGCTTCTCAATATTCTCTGTTTGGCCTCTGTTATTTTCTCGCACCGATAGGGGACCCACTTAAGGACTCTACATGGGCTCTTGGATAAGGGAAAAGGAGCAGTTTTTTCTTATAACAGTTGGGAGGAATATCCCATGTCTGCATACCCTCCAACATTCCCCTGAAGAAAATTGGGGCATGTAAAATCGGGATGTGCATCTTTGGGTGCCGCAAAACCCAGCACCACTGCAAGAACCAGTCCTGGCTGCAAGCACCAGCTCATCCCTGGGACTTTCTGGGATCAAATCAGAAGCCAGGGCGGCTTCTGTAACTCTGGGAATTAAAATAGGGATGCTTGGAAGGTATGTTGCTGCTGTGCATTGAGGTCTAAAAACTGGCCTTCAACCCACACAGGGGTCTTGGAAGCCTCCTTGTGGAAGTGATTAGTCCTTGGGGACAGGCCGTAGCTCAGATGGTAGAGCGTCTGCTTGGCATGCAGAAGGTCCTGGGTTCAATTCCTGGCAACTCCAGGTAGGGAGCTAGGATCAGACTTCAGGGCTGCTGCCTACCAGCCCCATCTGGTACTCCGGCTGAGACCCTCCCTGCCCGTGGACTGTCTCACCAGAGTGGTGCATGCTCTGGTTATCTCCCACTTGGACTACTGCAATGTGCTCTACGTGGGACTACCTTTGAAGGTGACCCGGAAACTACAACTAATCCAGAAAGCGGCAGCTAGACTGGTGACTGGGGGCGGCCTCCGAGACCATATAACACCAGTCTTGAAAGACCTACATTGGCTCCCAGTACGTTTCCGAGCACAATTCAAAGTGTTGGTGCTGACCTTTAAAGCCCCAAATGGCCTTGGCCCAGTATACCTGAAGGAACGTCTCCACCCCCATCGTTCTGCCCGGACACTGAGGTCCAGCTCCAATGGCCTTCTGGTGGAAGTACTGATTTTGGGGGACAGGAGGCGGGCAGGTGTGGAGGATTCCCTGTCCTGAATGGGGTACCTGTGCCCCTGAAGGACCAGGTGCGCAGCCTGGGAGTCATTCTGGACTCACAGCTGTCCATGGAGGCGCAGGTCAAATCTGTATCCAGGGCAGCTGTTTACCAGCTCCATCTGGTATACACGCTGAGACCCTATCTGCCTGCAGACTGTCTCGCCAGAGTGGTGCATGCTCTGGTTATCTCCCGCTTGGACTACTGCAATGCGCTCTACGTGGGGCTACCTTTGAAGGTGACCCGGAAACTACAACTAATCCAGAAAGCGGCAGCTAGACTGGTGACTGGGGGCGGCCGCCGAGACCATATAACACCAGTCTTAAAAGACCTACATTGGCTCCCAGTACGTTTCCGAGCACAATTCAAAGTGTTGGTGCTGACCTTTAAAGCCCCAAATGGCCTTGGCCCAGTATACCTGAAGGAACGTCTCCACCCCCATCGTTCTGCCCGGACACTGAGGTCCAGCTCCAATGGCCTTCTGGTGGTTCATGCCCTGCGAGAAGTGGTTACAGGAAACCAGGCAGAGGGCCTTCTCAGTGGTGGCGCCTGCCCTGTAGAACACCCTCCCATCAGATGTCAAGGAAATAAACAACTATCTGACTTTTAGAAGACATCTGAAGGCAGCCCTGTTTAGGAAAGTTTTTAATGTTTTATTGTGTTTTTAATATTCTGTTAGGGGACGCAGGTGGCGCTGTGGGTTAAAGCCTCAGTGCCTAGGACTTGCCGATCGAAAGGTCGGCGGTTCGAATCCCTGCGGCGGGGTGCGCTCCCGCTGCTCGGTCCCAGCGCCTGCCAACCTAGCAGTTCGAAAGCACCTCCGGGTGCAAGTAGATAAATAGGGACCGCTTACCAGCGGGAAGGTAAACGGCGTTTCCGTGTGCGGCTCTGGCTCGCCAGAGCAGCGATGTCACGCTGGCCACGTGACCCGGAAGTGTCTCCGGACAGCGCTGGCCCCTGGCCTCTTAAGTGAGATGGGCGCACAACCCCAGAGTCTGTCAAGACTGGCCCGTATGGGCAGGGGTACCTTTACCTTTACCTTAATATTCTGTTGGGAGCTGCCCAGAGTGGCTGGGGAGGCCTGGTCAAATGGGCAGCATATAAGTAATATTATTATTATTATTATTATTATTATTATTATTATTATTATGTGTAGGCAATAGATGGTCTGACTGGGTATAAGGAAGCTTTGTGGCCCAGTGGAAATTTGAACTCCGGTCTCCAAGATGTCCTACTCTGACACACCAACCACTATGCTACACTGCCACGCTGGCAGTATTTCCTGGACGCATGGTATGTGGGATTTACACATCTCCACCCCCTCCCTGTTACCCGGCCCTCACAGCTTACCTCTTTGGTCCAGTCGGTCAGAATGTGGGTGCTGGGGGTGCGGAAATGGATGTTGAGCTCTGTGACGATGGCTACCCCCACGGCAGTCACAAGCAGCATGACGAAAAGCAGGTACCTGCCAGAGAAGGGGAGAGAGGCAGAAGGTGCATTTGAAAGAAATGGGGGCCAATATGTCAGGCTTCGGGGAATCGCCTTCCTCGCCCATGGCAGTGAATAGTAAGATCAAGCGAAAGGAATGACTTACCGGTTAGATTCTTTAATAATCACAGTGAGAGACAAAAGAACACATCTCCCTAGAAATGGCGGTTCTCCCAATTAAGGGTTACTCCCTACTCCGTCCCTATTAATCTACGTCACTCCTACGTCTTGTAATGAGTTTGTACGCTCTGCGCTTTCTGTTATGATACCTTCTGAGCTCTTCTCGACCTTGGGGAGGGCAGTGGAGGACTGCTACCCAAAGACTGTGAATCTGTTAACCCTCTTCTTCTAGCTCTTCCCCATCCAGTATTTCCCAGCTTCTGCCTTTGGAACTATGCCCCTCTGCAAACCACTGTTCCAAATCTATACTGTCCTCCTGCTCCTGGGAAGATTCAGGATCAAGGGGAGGGGGTAGCTCCCACCATTCTTCCTCAGTGCAGCCTTCCTCAGCACGGTCCCTGACGCAATATTTATGTTTTCAAATGATGGCGCCCTGCACAGCTGCTGCCCCATTCAAGAGCCTTCCAGGCAGCTGCACAATTCATACTGAACAACGGAAATAATCTGAATGAACAAGGAAGGGGGAGAATGCAAAATGATAATAATAATAATAAATTTTATTTATATCCCGCCCTCCCCAGCCGAAGCCGGGCTCAGGGCGGCTAACAACACTAAAATAGTGCAACATTATAAAAACATTATAAAAATTAATTAAAATCAAAATTGATGGCAACCATACTAAAGTTCTGTAAAGATTGCCAAAGGAGGGAGTCAGGCTGCGCCCTGACCAAAGGCCTGGTGGAACAGCTCTGTCTTGCAGGCCCTGCGGAAAGATGTCAAGTCCCGCAGGGCCCTAGTCTCTTGTGGCAGAGCATTCCACCAGGTTGGAGCCACAGCCGAAAAAGCCCTGGCTCTAGTTGAGGCCAGCCTAACCTCTCTGTGGCCTGGGACCTTCAAGATGTTTTTATTTGAAGACCATAAGTTCCTCTGTGGGGCATACCAGGAGAGGCGGTCCCGTAGGTACGAGGGTCCTAGGCCGTATAGGGCTTTGAAGGTTAAAACCAGCACCTTAAACCTGATCCTATACTCCACCGGGAGCCAGTGCAGCTGCTATAGCACCGGATGCATGTGATCTTGCAGCGAAGACCCCGTAAGGAGTCTCGCTGCGGCATTCTGCACCCGCTGGAGTTTCTGGCTCAGTCTCAAAGGCAGCCCCACGTAGAGCGAGTTACAATAATCCAGTCTGGAGGTGACCGTCACATGGATCACAGTGGCTAGGTCAGGGCGAGAGAGGTAAGGAGCCAACTGCTTAGCTTGGTGGAGATGAAAAAATGCCGCCTTTGTTATAGCTGCAATCTGCGCCTCCATGGAGAAGGAGGTATTGAAGATTACACCCAAACTCTTAACGGACGGTGCTGGCACTAATTGCACCCCCGCAAGAGATGGGAGTTGCCCCCTCAATCCCATATCGCCCCGTCCCAGCCAGAGGACCTCTGTCTTCGAAGGATTTATCTTCAACCGGCTCCCACGTAACCATCCAGCCGCAGCTTCCAAGCATCTGATCAGTGTGTCTGGAGCCGAGTCAGGATGGCCATCCATCAACAGATAGAGTTGGGTGTCATCAGCATACTGATGGCAGCCCAGCCCAAAATTCCGGACAAGCTGGGCGAGGGGGCGCATAAAGATGTTAAAAAGCATCGGGGAGAGTATCGCACCCTGGGGCACTCCACACACCAAGGAGTGGCGCGATGACAATTCCCCCCCAAGCGCCACCCTCTGTTCCCGACCAGAGAGAAACGAGCGCAGCCATTAAAGGTCTGTGCCCTGGATCCCCACGTCGGCACGGCGGTGGTCCAGGAGTTCGTGATCGACCATGTCGAAGGCTGCTGACAGGTCTAGAAGAATCAGCAGCCCTGACCCGCCTCGATCCAGCTGCCTGCGGAGATCATCTGTTAGGGCAACCAGAGCTTTCTCGGTCCCATGACCAGCGCGGAAGCCAGACTGGAATGGATCCAGAGCCGATGTTTCATCCAGAAACCTACCAAGCTGTTCAGCAACCGCTCTCTCAATCACCTTACCCAGGAATGGAAGATTCGAAACCGGGCGGTAATTGGATAGATCTAAGGGATCTAATGATGTTTTCTTAAAAGCGGGCGCACCACTGCCTCCTTCAGTTCCCCTGGGAATGTCCCGGTGCCAAGGGACAAATTGATGATATCCGCCAGGGGGGCCTGCACCTTGTCTGGACACGCTTTAATCAGCCAAGACGGGCACGGGTCGAGAGGACAAGTGGTGGGCATTCCAGCTTGGAGGAGTCTGTCCACATCGGCTGGGGATATCCGGTCAAAGTGGTCCAATACTAACTGAGGAGTGTTAAAATGCTGAGGGAAAAGAAGACGTGGAATTGCAGCGATAATTGGGTTTAAAATTTAGGGTGGAATAGAGAAAGAGGATAAATTCATATTTAATTGGGCAAGATAGGTTGCTGAATAATGGTACTAAATTAAGGATGCAAAAAGGGAAAGGTATGGGGAAGTCCGGGAAAAGAGGGTTATGAAAATAAGGTTATGAAAATATGAGTTTTTTGTTTGTCTGTTTTTTTGTTGTTTTTTGTTTCTGTTAAAAAACTGGAAATTAATAAAAATCTTTATGAAAAAAAAAACAAAGTGGTCCAATACTGGACCCGAGGACAGTCGAGGGGCCTCCAGTTCCTTTATTGTATCCAAATTGGCAGGGAGGTCATGGCGGAACAACAGGACCTTCTCTGCTAAAAAAGGATAAGGATCACAAAGGAACAAGCAGGCTGAGAACACAAGGAAAGGCTAGCTGCAAAATCAGGAGATTCAAGAGGGAGAGCACAGCCATCACGGCTGGTAGACTTTGATAGCCTAGTCCTCCAAGATAGTGTTCCAGGCAGAGCAAGACTTACTTGCCAATGAGAGGGATGGCTAAGGAGGTGGCCGGGAGACGCTGGGAGATCAGTAGCAAGAAGACAGACTGAGCCAGGAGAATGGAGATGGCCAGGGTCACCTTCTCCCCACCTGGAAGGCACGAAAGGAGGAACAGAGGGGAGTTTATTAGCCACTTTCCTCTAGGAAGCAAGACATAGAGACTCACACAAATAGTATGAGTGCTGAAATCAACTGCAACAAACAGGAGCAATGAAAACTCAAAGCACACCTGTGCAGGTAGAAGACAGGCCTCGTGGAACGCGCCCTACTAAAAGAGGCTCCAAATACCTGAGAGCCTTCAAATTAAGGGTCAAAAGGTTGGGTGAAGGTAAAAATAAAGAATAAGTTGCCTGGCACCTGCAGATAGAGAAAGATAGTGCCAGGTGTGGCTCCCTGGGGAAAGTATTCCACAAACAGGGAGCCACCACTAAAAAGGCCCTTCTAGAATATCACCACCCTCTGGGCCTCCCATGGAGGAGGAAGACAGAGAAGAGACTCAGATGATGATTGCAGGATCTGGGTCAGTTCAAGAGGCGATTCTGGGGGCATTGGGGTCCTGAGCCACATAATTCTCTATAGATCAAACCGGAACTTCAAATTGAGCCTGGAACTGGTCCTACACATCCCACCCTCATTGGCACATGCTTCGATATGGATAGCTCAGTTGGTTAGAGCAGTGTGCTGATAATGCCAAGGTTATAGGTTCGATCCCTGTCTGGGGTGGCTGCATACAGGGTTGGACTCGAAGGTTAGATTTTGCTCACAGTCAGCAGGCAGGTAGAAAATCAGGATGATCATGAAGGCGATGAGGATGCAGGGGGTGACGATGTTGATGATGTAAAAAAGCGGCTTGCGCTTGATGATGAGGTAAAAGGTAATGTCCTGGTGCTTGTTGCTGTCGCGAGGGGCGCACGGGTCAGTGTTTTTGCGGGCCGGCCTGTGAATGATCTCCCATTCGCCATTCTCTGGATAGGGGAGAGAGAGAGAGAGAGAGAGAGAGAGAGAGAGTATGCCGCAGTTCACAGGAACCCAGAATGGAGAGGGCTCCTAGCCTGTGGAAGTACGGCGGCAGTGTTAATTCGGTTTGCAACTTAAAGTTTAATTCTGTTAATGTTAAAGTCAACGAGCCATGAGGGAGATGGCGGTGTTGCTTAGCAGCCAGTTGGAGTGGCACAATCTCTACTGAGGTAACAAATGCTCTGGTTGGCTGCGTGGTTCTGGTTGTGCGTCTCCCTGCTATGTACAAGGCTGTAAGTAAGAAGGACAAAACCTCTCTACTCCTTTCTCCTCAATCTTTTTTTTGCACCAGCGGGCTCATTTTGGAATCTGGAGAAAGTGCCAGGGGGGCGCCAGTCACAATATGGCTGCTGTCGAAATGTAGAGGGGCACAATATGGCTGCTGTTGAGGCGAAGCATAATACAAAATGGCCGCCACATCTAAAAGAGTAGGAATAAGAGACAGGCATCCCCACCACCAGTGAAAAAAGGCGCCTACATCAGCCTCTGTTCAGAATGGATGTGAGCGTAGGCATCCACTCCTGACATCCAGAGTAATGTGCGATATGATACGATAATCTTTATTGTCATTATCCCATACAGAACAACGAAATTGAAGAAATCTACATCAGACATTCAAAAACCAGCAAGCCTGCTATCCCAGCCTGGTTAGCCCCCTAAAAACTCTGATACCCCATAATTAAATAAAATATACTCACATAGAGACTACCTTACACTGCGCTGAAAACCAAAATCGCATTTGGATAGAAACTGTTTCTCAGGCGGCTAGTCCTAGTCTTAATAACCCTGTACCTTCTTCCAGAAGGCAGAAGCTGAAAGAGATCATTTCTGGGTGCGCACTATCCTGCGCTATCTCTGCAGCTTTCTTATGGCACCTGGAAGCATAGATCGGATCCAAGGTGGGAAGAGTGCACCCAATTATTCTCTCCGCAGTCTTTACAACCCTGGACAGCATTGTTTTTTCCCTGACCGTGCAGTTCCCAAACCACACACACAGACCATAAGTTAATACACTCTCCACAGTACAATGGTAAAATGCCATCAAAAGGTACTTTGAGAGAATACTTTTCCGGAGGATTCTCAGAAAATATAACCCTCTGCTGTGCTCTCGTCATCAGGTCTTTGCTGTTTTCTCCCCAGGTTAGGTCATCTCTCAAGTCCATTCCCAGAAATCGAAACACCGAGACCTGTTCCACGCACTTCCCCTCAATAATGAGTGGCTGAATATTCAATTTACTTTTCCTAAAGTCCACAATAATCTCTTTATGCATATGCTCAAGGGGATATTTTCAAGGGAGGAGAGGCCGAGCCAGTGCAAACATGAACCGAGCAGGAAGATCAAACCATCTCTTCTCTACTGTTGATTTTTGAGGGGTTATTGACTCAGCCTCCATCTGCAATGAGGTTAGCAGATGGGAATCCTGCAACAAAAAAGATGCAGCATGTCTGCTGAGGACTCCATCCCATCCCTTCTCCCCCTGCCCCCCGCCAGCTACACAAAGCGATGGCACGCAGCGAATTGGATCCGAAAGAGGGTGAATTACTGTGCTATTACTGGATCTGCCAAATGGAGATGTTGTGAGGATCACAACAAGATAATTGTGAGAAAGCGCTTTGAATGCTCTGCAAGTTCCACATAAACGCAAGGAATTATTATTTTGTATTGATAGGCTGTGCTTGCAAAGTGCTGTCTTAATGCTTTATTGTCTTGAAACTCTGCACAGGGACCCCCTTGAGCGCTGACAAGTAAAATTACTCCCGAGCTCTTAACAGGGGTGCCGTGAGCATTCAAGGAGAGGGGGGCAGACGCGCAAGGCCCATGAACCAGGAGGGAGGCAGGAAGGGTGGACATTTGGCATTCTCCCAGAGAATGCTGGGAGATGTAGTTTCATTAAGGGTGCTGCCACATTGTGGCTTAGGGCCCTCGTGTTTATGGGACCACATCTCCTGGTCTGCCCCACAGAGGACCTTAAGGTCCATGAATAACCATAATTTAGAGGTCCTGGGCCCTAAGGAGGTCAGACTATCCACCACCAGGGCCAGGGCCTTTTCAGTGGTGGCTCCGACCTGGTGGAATGCTCTGTCCCATGAGACTAGGGCCCTGCAGGATTTAACCTCCTTTCGCCGTGCCTGTAGGACAGAGATTTCCCCCCTGGCCTTTAATTTGAATTCAGCCTGATCTTTTATTCCCCTTCCTTCCCTCCCCGTTCCCTTTTATGAAGATTACCTGCTCTAGGACCCCACAGCTAATTCTCCCCTGGTCTCCTCACTGGCCCAAGTAGGACTAATTCAGCCAGCTAGCCCTGGTGCCTATCTAGTGTTTAGTAGATGGATTTTCCCTAAATTGATTTCTGAACTTTGAATTTTATTATTATTAATGTGGAGAATCTTCCCCCAGCCGTTGAGGACGATGGTTTTCTGCCCTACAACTTTGAAAGGGCATGGGTTGGGAGACCTCCTCCCACCGCTGCTGACCCCCCTATAGGAGGACATTCCCCCCTCCCCCCCACTTACCGGTGAACCCTTCCGGGTCGATGGTGATCCACTGCACCACGTACGACTTATTGGTCACGTCCTCTTGCTTCGACATGAGTTCCAGGTTGATCTCGTTGGCGCTGTACATCAGAGAGCTGGGAAAGGCAGGCGGAAAGCCAGTCAGCAGAGAATCCTGTAGCAGAAGGTTCCACAGATGCCTTTGAACCGTCTCTGCCCCACCAAGCAAACTTCATAAAACTGACGGATGGTCTGTTTGAAGCCTGTAAAAACACCCCCCCATACACACACACATGGGAACCTCAGGCCCAGCGACCCCCCCCAGACCTCAATAGCTGTGACTCCTGCAATACAAGGGGTTGAATTAGAGCAGGGATGTTCAGCCAGTAGATCGCAATCTACCGGTAGATCCCCGGCTGATCCTGGTAGATCGTGGGATCCCCTAAAAAAAGCTCAACTCTGGGCAATCTATCCACCCCCCACACGCTCCTCCTCCCTCCAATGACAATGGGTAGATCACTGCCAGATTTTTTTATAGTGGCAGTAGATCACAGTCTCTGGGGAGTTGGACATGCCTGTATTAAAGGGAACCAATTCTGTGATCAATGTGTACCAAAAAGAAGAGAGCGTGCACTCGACAGGGTAAAGCGAGCATAGCAATACGTATATTACCATCTGGAAATGCATTATACGAGGGGAAATGGTTTGCCAAAAAAATGTGTGAATCAGAATAATAGAATCATAAAACTGTAGAGTTGGAAGGTGTACCTCGGGGGTCATCTAGTCCAACCCCCTGCCGTGCAGGAATCTTGCTCCCAGCGCTGGGCTCGAACCCACGACCCTGAGGGGAAGAGTCTCGCACTCTACTGAACGAGCCATGTGGCAGTTTCTAGGGACCCAACCACACAACCACACGCGCTGAAGAAGCCCGGCAAGGGGGCTGGAGGTTCCTCACGTGAACTTCAAGGTGCAGTTCTGCCAGTCGAAGGGGAAGTAGTTGACGTTGATGGGGCAGGCGCTGCGGAAGATGGCGGGCGGCAGCCAGTAGACGCTGCCGTCCGAGGAGAGGAGGATGTTGGCGTCGTAGGTGGCCTCAAAGGTCCCGTCGTTGCTGCAAAGGGAGAGGGAGCCGTGGGCTGAGAAGGGTATCGTCCTTCCCGGGGAACTGCGTTCTGTCTGCTGCGGCAAGGCAGGCCCCCAGGAAGCAGGGAGGATGCAGAGACACTGGGTGGGATCCTGCGCCAAGCTAAGGCGATCCACCCATGCACACAGGCGTTTCTGCACACCACGTGGAACCATGGCCTCTTTCCTCCCCCTGAAACCAGACCTGGCCCACCCAGGAGGCGAAGTGAAGCTGCCATCTCAGTCGGTGGAAGTCCCTGAGGTGTTTCCCCCCCCGTGGGTAACCCTCCCCCACCAGTGGAGAAGTTGCTTTGGTGCCAATTTCCAGGACGATTATTATTAGCGTATTTTTCACTCCATAGGACGCACTTTTTCCCTCCTAAAAAATAAGGGGGAAAGTCTGTGCGTCCTATGGGGCAAATGCAGGGGGGAGGCAGGCAGGAAAAGCGCCCAAGAGCCGCACACAAGCTTCGTGCGGCTCTTGCGGGCTTTTCCCCAGGAGGGAGAAGGGACTGGTGGCCAGTCAGTCCCTTCTCCCTCCTCTCGGCTGGAGAGGCTGCGCAAGGCTAAAGACGAAGCCAAGGCAGCTAGCGGGATGGATCACACTCGCTGCCTTGGCTTCTTTTCTCTTTGGGGCTGGGGGGGGGGGAACCCGGGCTTCCCCCGCAGCCCCGAGACTGCTCTTTGGGGCTGGGGGGGGGGGAAATAATATTTTTTCCTTGAATTCCCCCTCTAAAAACTAGGTGCGTCTTGTGGTCCAGTGTGTCCTATAGAGCGAAAAATACAGTACTTCTTAAATCTGTATACCGCCCCCTTTATCCGTAGATCTCAGGGAGGTCCGCAGCATAAAAATACTAATATAAAAATGCATGATGCATAATCAAAACAAAGACAAACGAATATCCCACGCCCTCCGAGCACCCACTCTCACAAACACATTTAAAAGAGTATCAGGTGTTAATCACTATGCAAGCTTTAGTAGACATCTGAAGGCAGCCCTGTTTAGGGCAGCTTTTTAATGTGTCACGTTTTATTATGTTTTTATATATGTTTTATAGGTTGTTTTCTGCTGCTCCAGAGAAGCGGACACGGAGCAATGGTTCCAAACTACAAGAAAGAAGATTCCACCTAAACATTAGGAAGAACTTCCTGACAGACAGTAAGAGCTGTTTGACAGTGGAATTTGCTGCCAAGGAGTGTGGTGGAGTCTCCTTCTTTGGAGGTCTTTAAGCAGAGGCTTGACAACCATATGTCAGGAGTGCTCTGATGGTGTTTCCTGCTTGGCAGGGGGTTGGACTCGATGGCCCTTGTGGTCTCTTCCAACTCTATGATTCTATGATTCTATGTTGGAAGCAGCCCAGAGTGGCTGGAGCAACCCAGTCAGATGGGCAGGGTACAAATAACGAAATTATAGTTGTTATTATTATTAATCAAAGGCCTGGTTGAAGGGAAACGTTTTCGCTTGCCACCTAAAGGCATATAACAATAGCAGTAACTGAACCTCCCTAGGGGGAGCATTCCACAAATCTTGCAAGATCTCGTGGGGCGTTCAAGATATTGTGAGATTTCAGCGTGATCTCACTGGAAAACGGCGTTGCTTCTGACCGTGGAGATTGCGCAGCAACGGTAGGGCCGGGCAGCACTTCCCATTTTGCCTCTGGTGGCAACACAGGACATGCCACCCTTGCCCTGCAGCCCATGTAGGAAAGAACAAGCCTGGAGGGAGACATCGCCTGCTAAGGTTCTGCAGAGCCAGCTGCCTCAGAAAGCAGAGGAGCATAGTGGTCCCACTGATTTGGCAACCCTAAGGGCGACTTAGCTGGTGCTCACTTGTTCTCCAGGACAATCTGAGGCAGCCACAGCTTGTCCGGCCGCAGGCGGAGCACACCGACGCCGCCAAATTCTGTCTTGTTCCATTTCAGCCGGTAGTCCATCCATGCCTGCAGGGATTTACTTTATTTTAATTACCTGCAAAAAACATTCTATAATGCCAACGTTAAGAGAGATAGAGAAAATTCACGGCAGCAAACAGCGTGAGATCAGCAATGAAGTTACACCCATAAAACAGAAGCCTAATGCGCCACGAATCAGGAGTTCAAATTAGAGCATTAGCTCAGCTGGAAGTAATGAAGATATACAGTAGTACCTTGGTTCTCAAACGTCTTGCTCAGGGGTCCGCAACCTAAGGCCCATGGGCCACAAGCGGCCAGTGTGCATCATTTTGCATTACTTTGTATGGGAAAGCGCACCTTGGTTTTGGAACGCATTGGTTTTGGAATGGACTTCCGGAACGGATTAAGTTTGAGAACCAACACACACACACACACACACACACAAACTTCAATGACCAGGCTTTGATTTAGGTCAGAGGAGCTGGCAGGGGTATTCTGCTACTCACATGCTCAATCCAGACATTGCTGGTGAGAGTTTCGTCGGCCTCTTTCTGCAACAACACACAATAAAGGAGGATCAAACCCAGCGGCATGGGAGAGAGTTGCGTGCCCCCCCCAAAAAAGCTCAACAACTCTGAGCTGCCCCCCGGCGCCACATATGCTAAAGACGGCCCTGGGTACCATCGCTTTTGTCACTGAGGATGCTGAGGCTTTGAAATTAGGCTGCTCCAATTAGGAAGAGAAGGAGAAGGGAGCAGGAACACAGGAAATTGCATCACACCCAAGCAAACCGTTGGTCCATCTATCCCAGACGAAAGGCAACGGTTCTTCAGAATGCACACAATAAATTTATGGGGATTATATGATCTAACCAGCAGGGCAGGATCTGCAACACAGGACACAGATACAGTAGCCCTGCGGTGATGGCCATTGCCTGAGATGGTTTTAAACCAGAGCTTGGACAAAATAAGAACCTTGCTGGATCAAGCCAATGGTCTCTCCAGTCCAGCATCCTGTTCTCACATTGGCCAGCCAGATGCCTGTGGGAAACCCACAAGCAGGATCCAAGCACAGACCTCCTGTGTTTTCCAGCGACTGGCATCCAGGAGCATCGCTGTCTCTGACTGTGGCTAGCAGTCCTCGATGGCCCTCTCCTCTTTTATGAATTCATCTAGCCCTCTTTTAAAGACAGCTAGTCCTTTTCAAATCCTGGAGGTGAGGTCTATCAAATGCTTCTAGCCACAACAGTGAAATGGAGCATCCATGTTCCGCAGCAGTGTACTTCCTGAAGGAATGACCGCCAAATGTGGAGCACACTTCCACCTGCAGACAAAGCCACAGCTGTCTGAACATCATGCCCTCTATCTAACCTTTGCTCTCTTAGTGGTCTGCCGTGCCCTGTCTGTGACCTTTGTCTCCTTCGTTATTCATTGCTCAAGGGGAAACTGACGCGGTGGAAACAGGTGCCAAAATAACTTTGTACCACCCCACGACTGCGTGATTGGAAGATGTAAAGGGCACAGTCCAAAAATGTATCTGACTGGTTTTGCATACTGTGCTAATAAAAAGAGCCTCAGCAGAGCTAGCTGGCAGCTTGCTTGTGCACAGCTCACCTGCATTACCAACTCCTGCCTCATGTCCCTCATTTCAACATCCGAATGCAAGATGTGGGGAGGGGCCATCCGGTTGGCCCTGTGGGGAACAGGAGGCTGGACCAAATGGGCCTTTTTGGGGCTAATCCAGAGGGGCTCTTACGCTCTTCACGTAAGACAACAAGTGGTGAGCAGTTGCTGACGGATCCCGGAAGGTGGGCTCACCAGGGAGACGAGATTGGAGAGGGTCAGCGCCAGGGAGACGGTGACGCTTTCGTCCTTGGATGCTACGGGCCGCAGTTTACTGTTGTAGCCATTCTCCTCAAAGAGATACTTCATGAGCTTCTCCTCCATGTTCACGCCCAGGGTTGCTGGAGGGAAGGGGAGAGAAGCAGGGGGAGCTCAGAGAGACCCCTCTTTTGCAGTGGTTCGTCCCAGGAGCTGGCCAGAGAAGTGGCAGAGCTTTGCTCCAGCTCATCAGCCTTCCTGCAAGCTCAGACGTTTATTTTTATTTTTTTATTTATTAAAATGTGTATACCGCCCTTCATCTGTAGAACTCAGGGTGGTTCACACACACACACACACACACAAAAATACAACAAAAACACACAAAAATGCATAATAAAAAAACAACAAGGCAATACCTCCCCCCAAATGGATTTAAAAGGGTAGGTAAAGGGACCCCTGACCATTAGGTCCAGTCGTGGCCGACTCTGGGGTTGCGGCGCTCATCTCGCTTTCTTGACCGAGGGAGCCGTCGTACAGCTTCCGGGTCATGTGGCCAGCATGACTAAGCCACTTCTGGCAAACCAGAGCAGCGCACGGAAACGCCGTTTACCTTCCCGCCAGAGCGGTACCTATTTATCTACTTGCTAAAATAACAGTAGGCTAGAAACAGATTAGAACTCGCACCAGCTTTCGGAACACCTGAGTGTTGTTGTTTAGTTGTTTAGTCATGTCCGACTCTTCATGACCCCATGGACCAGAGCACGCCACCTGGGTAGGCTTGTCTAAGTGAAAATGTTTTTGGCAGGTGCCGAAAACAGTGCAGAGACAGGGCCTGGCTGACATCAGTAGGAAGTGTTCCTCACAAGAGCCCTTTGAGGTAGGATAGGCTGAGAGACAGTGTCACCCTGTGAGCTACGATACGATACAATGCGATAATCTTTATTGTCATTGTCCCATACAGAACAACGAAATTGAAAAAATCTACATAAGACATTGAAAAACCAACAAGCCTGTTATCCCAGCTATCCCAACCTGGTTAGCCCACTAAAAACTCTGATACCCCATTTTTAAATACAATATACACCCATAGAGACTCCTTACACTGCGTTTAAAATCAAAATCGCATTTGGATAGAAACTCTTTCTCAGGCGGCTAGTCCTGTACCTTTATAACCCTGTACCTTCTTCCAGAAGGCAGAAGCTGAAAGAGATCATTTCCGGGGTGCGCACTATCCTGCACTATCTCTGCAGCTTTCTTATGGCACCTGGAATCGTAGATTTGATCCAGGGTGGGAAGAGTGCACCCAATTATTCTCTCTGCAGTCTTTACAACCCTGGACAGCATTGTTTTTTCCCTGACCGTGCAGCTCCCAAACCACACACACAGACCGCACAGAGCTTTCTGGCCGAGTGGGAATTCGAACCCTTGTCTCCTGGGTCCTGGTCTGACACACCAACCATTACATCACATCGGCTCTCAGTTTAACCCTTCAGCTGAACCTGGACGCAATATCCCTCTGGTTCTGCCCCTCTTTTGAGTCAAGGCAGCTGCAATACAACAACCCCCCTTTTCTTTCAATGCTCTCTGTACCGGAACACCCATGCTGGAGCATGAAATATGAGAAGAAAAGAGTTCCCCTGAGCAAACGCAGAGTGCCCAAAGCCCTTCCCCGTCTCCACCATCTGGTAAGAAGTTTCCAGGTTCAAGATTATGCATTTCTCTAAGAAGGCATGAAAGATAAGTATCCACAAGAATTTTGGGGAATAAAATGTAAAAATTCCCACATAGAAAATGAGAAGAATTGTGCCTATGTGTTTTGCCTCATCTATCAGCTTCGATAAATGCTGGAAGCTTATTCTGGTTTAACATGAAGGGGGATATATAATGAAATGAAAAGGATGTTTAAAATAGCCTTTTTTGGGGGAACCCCAGAAGATTTTCTTTTGGGAATTATAGGGAGAGAACTATATAAAATGTATAGAAACTTATTCATGTATGCTACCACAGAGGCAAGAATTTTACTTGCCCCAAAATGGGAAGAAGCAGAAGTCCCAGTAAAGGAAAAATGGATACAAAAACTTGTGGAATATGTAGAAATGGCGAAGGTTACTGGAAGAATAAGAAATCAAGATAATTTTTTAAACAAAAGAATGCAAATGGTTTATTGAATATTTACAGATAAATTATAAACAGATAAAAACATTGGCAGGGTTATTGTAATAACCTGCAGTTTCATGAGTATATATTTAAAGAAGATGAATAAATGAGCAAATTAAGTTCATTTGGATATGCAGAAGATGGTAAAAACAAATTTAAGAAACTGCAGAAAGAGGGGGAAGGAATTGAAGTTCTGAAATGTCAAAATGAATGTAAAATTAGTGAAATATAGATAGATGATAGATTGACAGATGATAGATAGATAGATAGATAGATAGATAGATAGATAGATAGATAGATGATAGATTAGATAGATAGATGATAGATTAGATAGATAGATGATAGATAGATAGATAGATAGATAGATAGATAGATAGATAGATAGATGATAGATAGATGATAGATAGATATAGATAGATATAGACAGATAGATAGATGATAGATAGATTAGATAGATAGATAGATGATAGATAGATAGATAGATAGATAGATGATAGATAGATAGATGATAGATAGATAGATAGATAGATAGATAGATAGATAGATAGATAGATGATAGAGATGATCGATATAGAGAGATAGATGATAGATAGATAGCATGAAGGGGCAGAAAAGTCCCTCCTTCTCCCTCCTGTTGATGCCAATAGCCTGACCCCCAGGACTCCTCACTAGAAGTGAACCCTTCCGATATCCACCTCCAAGTCTCCCAGCTTTGGAAGTGACCTTCTTGCTGGGAGCACCTCCTGCGACTTCTCCCACTAGGCCCAGGTCTGCAGGCTCTGGCAGGCAGCTGCATCCTTACCTGGGAGGATGAAAACCCAGAGCAGAGTGAGTGTCCTCCTGTCCATGTTGGCACCCGGGTCGCCTGTGCCGTCTCTGTGCCCAGCTCCCCCTCCCAATGCTTCAGCCGTGTTTTTTCCAAAGGGGACGGAAGTCCGAGCTGGGACCGTGACTTGGGAATGCGGACGGATGGCGGCAGCTGCAAGGCTGGCAGGGGCAGGCAGGGAGAGAGTTAGAAAATAGCTGCCGGACTGAGGAACAAGAGGCAGCAAATCTATCCCTTCCTTCCCCACTCTGAGCCAAGAGGGACGTTTTGCTCCGGGCAAACAAGGGACAAAGAGTTGGCAGGGCTTGAGCTGCCCCACATGGGGGGCTCCAGTGGAGGGGCAAAGCACCCTGATCCCAGCCTGACCCCTCAGTATGCAAGGTGTAGTTTTTGTGCTGTGAGTATCAGGTGGAATGGAGGTGCAGGATCAGTTTTGGGGGCAGAAATGGAGCAGTTTCCATAGGAACGGTTGTGGAATATGGATATAAATGTACCGCATGTTATGGTTTAAGAGAAAATTATATGAAAATGATAGATCGTTGGTATCTAACACTGAGTAAGCTGGCAAAAATGTATAAATCTAAATCAAACAAGTGTTGGAAATGTAAAGAGAAAGAAGATTCTTTTTATCATATGTGATGGTCTTGTGTTCGGATTCAATTTGCAGGTTTCTCACAGGCATCGGGTTGACCACTGTGAGAACAGGAAGCTGGACTCTACCTCTCTTTTAAATCAGAACCAGTGAAGGCGGTGAAGGTCCTGTGTGAGTGTCTGGAGGTGGCTGGAGGATGGATGGCGGCTAACAGATTGAGGTTGAATCCTGACAAGACAGAAGTACTGATTTTGGGGGACAGGAGGCGGGCAGGTGTGGAGGATTCCCTGGTCCTGAATGGGGTAACGGTGCCCCTGAAGGACCAGGTGCGCAGCCTGAGAGTCATTTTGGACTCACAGCTGTCCATGGCGGCACAGGTCAAATCTGTATCCAGGGTAGCTGTTTACCAGCTCCATCTGGTATGTACGCTGATACCCTATCTGCCTGCAGACTGTCTCGCCAGAGTGGTGCATGCTCTGGTTATCTCCCGCTTGGACTACTGCAATGCGCTCTACGTGGGGCTACCTTTGAAGGTGACCCGGAAACTACAACTAATCCAGAAAGCGGCAGCTAGACTGGTGACTGGGGGCGGCCGCCGAGACCATATAACACCAGTCTTGAAAGACCTACATTGGCTCCCAGTACGTTTCCGAGCACAATTCAAAGTGTTGGTGCTGACCTTTAAAGCCCTAAACGGCCTCGGTCCAGTACATCTGAAGGAGCGTCTCCTCCCCCATCGTTCTGCCCGGACACTGAGGTCCAGCTCCGAGGGCCTTCTGGCGGTTCCCTCACTGCAAGAGGCCAAGTTACAGGGAACCAGGCAGAGGGCCTTCTCGGTAGTGGCGCCTGCCCTGTGGAACGCCCTCCCATCAGATGTCAAAGCGATAAACAACTACCTGACATTCAGAAGACATCTGAAGGCAGCCCTGTTCAGGGAAGTTTTTAATATGTGACATTTTAGTGTATTTTTCATCTTTGTTGGAAACCGCCCAGAGTGGCTGGGGAAACCCAGCCAGATGGGCGGGGTACAAATAATAAATTATTATTATTATTATAGGTGGACCCTGTTTGGTCTAATCCAGCAGGCCCTTCTTATGTTCTTAAACGGGTGCCTCCAAATCATGCTGAGGCCGATTATTAAACTTCATTCCTTATTTGCATGAAAGTTCAAAACTTAAACAAAAAGTTCACAGTGGCTCTGCACCCAATGGGGACAGTGGGTATTTTTTCTTTCTTATTTGAATGAGAAACTGCCTGTTTTGCACTTCTCAAACCAATGTCATCAGAAACACTGCTATTGTTTGAAATTTGCACTTGCTCTGAAATTTGCTATGCAGTTCTTCAACCGAACAATTTTAGGGGAAAGTGTGCATTAAAATGCACATAGCATTACATAAAGCCAAATTGCTTTAGTCACAACTGCATACAAAAATATGTTTATGGGGATAATTTTACACTAAAATGAGGCATTTCCATCATGTTTTGGTTTCTTTTAAATTTTAAATAATTGCCAATTTCAGCAAAAATTTGGAGAATTGAAATGAAGAAAAAGGAGAAACTGAGAGCAACCCAAATGGAGAACTGTATCGCAATTCAGAGAAGTGGGAATGTCAAAGAATGGCTGCATTTCAGTCCAGGTATTTTGGAGAATGAGCTGAAGTTGCCTTTAAAGGTGAACTGGATCCATTTCTTCACACACCCTGAAATCTCTCAGGGAGGCCAAGATCCTGAAGCTTGGATGTGCCTCTCTGTGCGACAATTCCACTTAAATCCAGTAGCTCTCCTGCAAAGCGACCCCAAGTCCTGACAGTCTGCTAACTAGGCTGTTCTGCCGATGTGAGATTAAGCATGTGAAAGCCCGGCTGCCTTTGAAAGGAAGCTCTTTGGGGTGGGAGCAGGGTCACTGCTGCCATCTTTGCAGGCTCCAAGTGCATGAGCTTGACTGCCGCGCCAAGCCAGCCCCCCACTCCCCACGGCACTGCCCAGTCCACTTCATTCATCAAAGCTCCCCTGACAGCCGCTTCCTGTCCCAGTGGAAACAAGATCTCTGGTCACTGAGTTATGCGATCGCACAGCTGCTGCCTTTGAGCCGAGCCAGAAAAAGAAGGCAACGCCTGGACAACTGGGGAGTCAGGCTCTCCATCCCCTCCCCCATTAGGTCAGGAGTTTTGTTTCTCAACAGGCAACTTTCCAGGGGCTGCATGTTGTGGGAATGTTCAGGGATGCAGGAGAGAATATATTGTTTGATTACAGCCTTTCCAAATTGTTAACAAGTTCACAATTTAGCAGAGTAACATTCCCCTTTTTAAACTTACAGCGGATGTGTTTGCTCAGGTTCGCTAAAGCCTCTATAACAACTGTTCTGGTATTTTCCCCTTATTCCCTCATAAAAGATAAGACACGACACAGTCTTCTATAAAAGTATAAAGAGTTTACTCACTCACATTCTGCTCACAGATCCCAGAAGGCAGACTTAAGTTAGAAAACATACACCTGGAAACTATCTCATAAGGAGACAGTCCCTTTGTCCTCTCCTGGCTGGAGGCCAAGAGAGCATCTTTGGCTAAGCAGATGTTGCTTCTTCGACAAAAGTAGTCAGAGAGAGATAGCTGTCCTGCCCTATGCTTTTGTCGTTACCTGCACAGGTGAGGCCACACCCACCTCTAGTCACATGCAGAGGAGTCTGTCCCAGGCCAGAAGGAAACAGGAAGTTTACCTGCTGGCTGGACAACCATTACTCCCCATGTGTAACATGTTCACTCTAGGAATGTTGTACTTCACTGCTCTTGTGTTTCACATCCCACACGTGTTAGCAGAGGAAGGGGCCCAGGGCAGCAGAGGTCAGAGCTAAGGTGGCGACATTGTGTGGGAACGACCAGAGCTAGGGGGTGGCGTGTCGGCATTGCAAGCAGGTGGTCCCTGTTTCAATCCCCGACATCTCCAGGTAAGTCTTGGGTTGGGAGATATCCCTGCCTGACATCCTGGAGGGCTGCTGCCGGTCAGTGTAGACAGTACTGAGCTAGATGCACCAATGGTCTGAATCACTATAAGACAGGTTTCGATGTTCCTATGGCTGGAGTCATGAATGGTTGGACACAGATGAATGGTGGGAGGAACCAGCTGTGGAACCCCCAAGGGAAGATAGCTCAGATTCCGCCCAGGGAGTGGTGGTGGGACAATGAGTGGTCATAGGGAGAAGATGGGGAGAGGTTGTCGGAAGCTGAAGGGTAACAGGGCTTAGTGAGCTGGGAGAGTCTGTGGCAGAGAGAACCAGAATCAGAAGCAGGAGGCCAGGAAGCAGAGATGAATCTGACTGGTGAAGTGTCACGTGTGTCTCCCCCTCCTACTACAAGCTCCCCTGCCCACCCATCTCCCAGACCCAGACGAGGCATGAAAAGGGTGGTGGAGAGGTTGGCTGCACACGGGCAGTCTCAGATTGCTAGTAGAAAGCCCTGGAGAGGGGGAGACTTAGATGGCTGTGAGGAGGGACTTTCAATCTCTGCAACTGATTTTCATGGAGGAAATCCACTAGGAATGAGCTGCTGCATTCATTAGGTCTGACATCCAACGAAGACTGTGGATATTGTTTTTGCTAACGATGAGTTAACTCAATCTTAGAACTCTGTGATTAATGAAACTCCAGAGAGAGCTGCCGCCAGCCAGTGGAAACAGTACAGAGCTCGCTGGACCAGAAGTCTGATGGCTTCGCTGGCAGGGGCTGATACTCCCCTGCCAAAGTGTCTGGCCTTCACCAGGTTAGCAAGAATATGGATGCTTATCCTCCTCTTTTCTTTTAGGAGAGGGAGAAAGATTTCCAGTTGCCAAGCTTCGGTTACTTTGTAAGGTTAAAAACACACACACCACAAGATATACCACAAAATATAATTTTATTTCTTTACAAAAGCAAGTCTTTGTACAAATAAATATATTTCCCATAATGCAAGGCTTTTATTCGGCCACTCTCAGCCCCAGAGACACTTTCTTAGACAATGGGGGTCCCTCCACATTCTACTCCTGCCGCTTTTATTTGGAAGAGAAAGTCGCAATTAGATGACACTGCCCCCCCCCCCAATGAGGCTTGCCCCTCAACTGGTTTCAGGTCCTGAAAGTTGCCATCATCATCACCCAACTGATATTTTGTCTGCTCTGGATTTGTTTCCTGCAAGCAGCGCCTTGCGGGGTAAACAGAAGCCTGGAAGGGGGCAGATTTTTCAGCAGGGAATTGGGCGTGAGAGGCTGTGATCTGGGCCAGGAGCATGTTCTGTATTGGGGCCCCATGCCTGCTTTTTCTTCAGAATAGAAGTGCCCAGTTTAAGCAAATGGAAAAAGAAAATCAGAATGTGGTTTGGTGCGGAGAGAGACTAGCTTGTGCTCCGAGCTGCCCTTACACTAGTACAATGAAGAACCCAAGAGGCCTGGAGAGGCTGAATGCTGCCCCCCCCCGGCTCATCTCCCTTGCCTTCAGGCCTCCCCCTAAGCCATGTCTCCTCTCCATCCCAGCCCTCCCCAGCCCTGCCCCTCTTTGAATGTTTTGACCTGGCTGGGATGTGTCTTTTATCACTGACAATGGTTCTTGTTTGCCTGGAGGATGGAGTGTGTGTGTGTGTGTGTGTGTAAACTTCTAGTTTTTGTCTGGCTGGAATGCAGCCAGATGCACAAAGGTAGAGAGTCTGTTGCTCTGCTCCCTTCTGCCCGTCCTTGCCTTCCGCTGGCATGTGGCTCCCAGAAGGTTCCCAACAAGGCAATGCGGCCCTTGGATTAGGAAAGGCCCCTCATCCCTGCACGGGCAGATCAGCAGACCTGCGCCACACTTCCTTACTCCCAGGCCATGGTACCCGGAGGACAGGGGCCTCACTGAGGGGTGTGCGGCATCTCTGTGCCTTCGTACTCTGGTTTCGCAGGGCGTCCTGTTAGTCCAGCCCCTGCCAGGAGCAGCCAGGTTAGGTCTTCAGGCTCTCCAGGGCGAGGGCAATGAGGCCAGGCATGCTGCGGTACAGAGAGTCGCTGGCTAGGCCAACAAGACCGGTGAAGGAGGTGGATCTGTGTCCAACGGTGGCTTGGACGCGTGCCCTGTATAGGCCCTTGGAGTTCTTGGAGCCCAGATCCACGAGGATCTGATTGGAGAAAAGGACAAAGAGGCGTAAAGTGAGAAAACAACGGCGGCAGCAGCATAAAAGAAGCGAGTGGGGGGGGGCAAAGACAATGAAGGCCGCAGTGGAGGGCTATCAATGGCTACTGGCCCTGGTGGCTATGCTGGGCCTCCATAGTAGGATGGAGCAATGCATCAAATGCAGCTGATGGTATTCTACAGAAGTCTAGTGTCCAGATTGAGGGAAACAATAGTACTGCTCTATTCTGCCTTGGTCAGACCATACCTGGAGTCCTGTGTCTAATTCCGGGTGCCACAATTTAAGAAGGATGTTGACAAGCTGGAACGTGTGCAGAGGAAGGCAACCGTTGTATTATGAGCATTATATTAGGGAAAACTGTCTTGCAAAAATGTGTACATATTAGGCAGAATTTGCACTAAAAAGCCTAGTGAATTTTCACGTGTACTGTGGCGGTATGGGGGATCAGCAAACTGATGCGGGAATGTGGAGATCTCAATTTAAGATGAGCACAAATGAGAATGGAAAGAAACCACAATTGACAGATCCTCTCATTCCTCACCTCCTGGAAGGTCATGGCGAGGTCCCTCTCAGGCACTTGAAGGATCCAGCGGTGCATCTCACGCACGGAACGGACCTGCTGGGCAGATTCATTGATGCCCCGGCAGCTGGAGCCTGCAGCAGGAACTGAAGGGGAGAGGGATGGGAGGCAGGTGGATAGCAGATTTGGGAGAGAACAGGCAAAGTATTTCAGAGCAGAAGGGAAGATTCTTGTTGGAGAGAAGGCTGCTGGGCTCTGGAGATGCACCTTTCCTCCCAAGGCAAATGGCAGCTTCAGGTGGGGACGATTTTTGTCGGGAATTGGGGGGGGGGGGAATCCTTCCTCTGCCCCAAGGTCACCCTGCCCATAGCTCCGTGCAGCTTATGAAATACTTGTCCATGCTGATTTATGTTTACACATGCACATTTGGAAATAATTGCTCTAACTTAAAAATAAATACAGGCAGCAACCGCTTTAGGCACGTCTGATATGTGTGAGACCGTGCATGCATGCATCACACCGAACCTGAAAGGGACCAAAAAATGTCACCAAAAGGGGCGGAATGGGGTGTTTGTAGGCTTTTTCAATGGGTGTTGCGATTATATGAAATTTCACGTGAGCGTCCGGTGCCTCAGAATGTAAGCCGTGCACAAACTGGTCGCTGCCTGTGGAATATATCTCACTGTAGCGAAGACTATGATCAGGTGAGCTGTGCGGCTGATCCGTCTGCTAACCAGCTGTTACCTGCTGATGGGCAACTTCAAGGCCCGTATTGCTCACCTTCTTAAACTGGACTTAGACTGGACAGCCCTTCAAACAGAGGACTGGCTTCCCGACAGCCCATCAAATAGAGGACTTTCCTCTGCAAAGGAGGACATGTGGCCTCTTTGCTCCATACTAAGCTGCCAGGCTTTGCCCTTAGATACACCAGGTGATGTTCCCTCCCATACACTGTTAGGCTCCGCCCCTTTACCCAAGGCCCCTCCCCTCCTGCTTTGAGGAAGCTTGGGACAAACCTACCTTGGGGGAAGGTGGGGCCCACGTTCCCAAGGCTGCGCTTTTCCCGCTGGGGGTGGGCCTCGCTGGCCAGGGAGTCTGCCACAGAGCAAGATGGGAAAGTGAAGGTTTAAGAGTTGGGGAGAAGCTACGGGGAAAGTCACAGAACAAAGCTAGCTTGTCTTGCTTTGATTATAACCTGTCTCTCTTCTTCCCCATCAGCCAGCAGTTGGAGGGCACCAGGTTGGTGAAGGTTGGACAAGGGGATCTTTTTTCCTTAATCCTAATTACCACAGGGGAAGAGGGGGGAAGGGAGAGGAGGGGGACAGCTGGGAAGGGGAAACAAGGGAAAGAGGGCGGATAGGGAGAAGTGGAGAAATTCTGCCAATGGCGGTTCCCCTGTTTCCTCGGGGTAGAATTCTGAATAGCTATCACCATTGCTATTCTTTTATTTGTTAGATGCCAACTATGAAAGTCTCCAGTTATTATGTGAACTGATTAAGAAACAACAACCAAGCACCAAAAACCATCACAGAGCAATTTACGGAATGGCCACAGCTTAGTGTCAGAGCATATGCCTTGCATGCAGAAGGCGCAGGCAGGCTCACGAGGCTTTAATTGAATCATAGAATTGGAAGGGACCATGAGGGTCACCCAGTCCAAAACCCTGCAATGCAGGGATCTTTCGCCCAATGTGGGGCTCGAACCCACAACCCTGAGATTACGAGTCTCCTGCTCTGACGGAGCCATCCAAGGCGCTCTGTAAAACACTGGGTTCTCCAGTTGTGAAAGAGATTGTGGGTTAAAACCAGCATTTGAAATTGGGCTTGCAAAGTTGTATACAGCCCTGACCATGGGATAGTGCAAAGCAGGGCCGTTCCAGGCCAAACGGTGCCCATGTGCTGGTGAGCGGAGAGTTCCATCCTGCTGGGCGGCGCTGCAGGAATGCGCTAGTGGTGCAGACCCCTCCCCACCACAGGCCATCATAACACCAGAAGATTGATCGACTGGTGGTGCTGCCCACCTGCCAACGTTGGCCTGCAGGGAAGTAAAGATCTGGCCTCCTTCCACCCCTGCAATGTAAGCTTCTTGATTCATTCTAGGGATTGACTGCTCTGGTACACCTTCCCATTTCTGGTCCTGCCCCATGGCCCATTCCATACCATTCAAGGCAAGACCTTGGGGAGTGGTGGTGGCTGCAATGGTGTCTTCCTCCTCTGTCCCAGCTTCGGGGGAAGCATCCTGAAGACCCAGTTCTCTTCGCAGCTGCTGAAGGAAGATCCACCCTTCTTCCTGCAGCTCCTTCACCTCCCCATCTGCCTGCTGTGTTTGGAAAGAAGGCAGAGGTATAGCTCAGAGTGAGCCGATAGGTAGGTCTGTTTGGGGCTGGCAAGTGGCCTGGCAAGTCAAATGGCTGACCGGTTCCAAACCAGAAGAACTGCCAAGGAATGACTGGAAAGAGCATAATGGGAGGACCTCGAGAACAAAGAGACTGGGTTTCCTCCGTATGTTTTGAACTCCCAGCAGCCCTAGCCAGATTTTTAACTCCCCTGCTTTGCTGAATATCCATCCTGATGAAGAGTTCTACTGGGCTCCAAAGCTTGCATGTTTTTCGTTGGGAAGGGATTGGGGGGTTTATTTCCTCCCAAAATAAAAGGGTCAGTTTAGCCAAGGGGCAGGTAAACTAAGGCCGTGGGCTGGATGCAGCCCAATCACCTTCTAAATCCAGCCTGCAGACGGTCTGGGAATCAGTGTGTTTTTACATGAGTAGAATGTGTCCTTTTATTTAAAATGCATCTCTGGGTTATTTGCGGGGCATAGGAATTTGTTCTTTTTTTTCTTTCAAAATATAGTCCGGCACACCACATGGTCTGAGAGACGGTGGACAGGCCCACGGCTGAAAAAGGTTGCTGACCTCTGGTTTAACCTTTAGCCATGCTTGCTAATGTGATGTAATCTGCCTGTTCCTCGGCTTAGCTGTGAAACAAGGGGGTGCTTCACTGCACCACTGATCGATATTCTGTGCCTTTCAGCAACATGTAAAACGCTGCACAAAAACCATCTGGATGCCATCACAGGGGCGATTTGTGTCAGTGCCCTAAATGCAGCTTCCCCCAGTGCTTTATTGTTGTTGGCATCTGTCTGTCACGGGGGACAATGGAGTATGCCTCTGGGGTGAAGTCAAACCGCTGCATTAATGGCACCAAAGTGCTTCTCCCTTATATTAGGGGAGGAGCAGAAAGCTGCAAATGAACCGTGGGTCCCCTGGGAGAAAAGCCAAGATACTTTGCTGCTCAGGGAAAAGGACGAGGAGGCTTCCTCCCGCTCCTGTTGCACGAACAGAAAGTGACTGTTCACTGGCTGGCTGGCAGTCGGCTCTTACTTCAAGCCCTGGCAGTTAGCTTAGGGCAGTGGTTCCCAATCTTTCATAAACTCATCTCAAGTGCCTCCTATCCTATAAAATGCATTATATAGTGGTACCTCGGGTTAAGAACTTAATTCGTTCTGGAGGTCCGTTCTTAACCTGAAACTGTTCTTAACCTGAGCTACCACTTTAGCTAATGGGGCCTCCCACTGCCGCCGGAGCACAATTTCTGTTCACATCCTGAAGCAAAGTTATTAACCTGAGGTACTATTTCTGGGTTAGCGGACTCTGTAACCTGAAGCGTCTGTAACCTGAAGTGTCTGTAACCCAAGGTACTACTGTACAGAGTAGAAGTTTGCAGGACCCACTAAGGAAGATAACAATACAATAAAATTCAAAACAGTAACAATTAATTGCACATTCAATCAAACCCCAGTTAAAACTATTTGGTTTGATTAATTCAACAGAATGGATGACCTGATCGAGTGATACTAGCTTTTCAAACTCTGATAGTCATTTACACCTCCAGTGCCCCCATCCCCCTTGCCTCTTCGCACCCCCCCCCCCCAGGCAATCCCATCACCCTGCAGGGAGCTGTACCCCCACTCTGGGAACCACTGATTTAAGGGGTGGGTGACCTCAGGAGGAATAGTGGTGGGATGTTGTTGCTGACACCCAGCAGCTCCCGCCTGAAGCAACTGCTTGTCTTTGCAATTGGTAGGCCTGGGCCTGCTGCCTAATGAGAGTAACGCCACGAAGCTGACTGAAACTGTGATCCATATCTCTCTCCTCTTTCTATGACTTCCTGTCTGCCTTTGCAGCCAGAGTGTCGCTCCAATCTTGTCTCTCTCTTCCCCTCCCCATTCACATACCTGCAGGAACAGCTGCTCCTCCCCGCCGGCTGTGGTTCTCGAACCCTCGGCCAGGGCATTCAGCTCCTGCACCCAGTCGCCCAAACTGGGCCCCGTGCCCTGGAACAACGAGGCAAAGGAGGGGAGGGTGGACCGAGGAGGCCTGCAAAGAGAGACTGAGTAAGGAAAAGGGTCTCAGCCCATCTCTATCCCAGCACCTCTGCTCCTGAGTCGGCCACCCACAAGCCTGCCATGCAGCTTGTACGTCCTCTCCCAGGTGTGTCTCTGAGTGTTAGGTTCTAAACACATCAAATTGTGTGCAAACAAACCAATGAATTCTCAATAAACAGCTTGCCTGGAGGGGTCCCTAGTATGAGCATTCGGAACAGCCCTTGCCTACAGAAACCTACTTCTTTGCCTCTCTCTGTAGCTAATTGTGTGTTTCCGTGAACCGTCACTGAGTAAAAATGAAGGAGGCTGCACATTTCGGAAGTCTGGCCAGGTTCACCTCCTGGCTTTGAAGATCTCTTCCCTGACCCCTCTCCTATGCCTATCAATGCAACCTCTCTTTGAAATGAAAGGTTTTTTAACATCAAAGGAACAGTATGGTAAGAATCTAAAGGAACAGCAGCTTAACAACTTTATTGGGGCCAAAAAGAAGAAGAAGTTGCAAGTAAGCTTCTGGGTTAATCCAAACCCTTTGTCAGTCCGGATATTATCTAGGGAGCAAATCACACATGGACTTAGTCTATGCACAGTGTGCACATGTATAGTAGGCTCTGCATGTGAGTTTGCATAAACACGTGGAATTAGAGGTGGGCCGGTGGGCACGATCCACCTGAGTTTCTGCTTCCATTCACTGCCCTTTGCCAATACGAAAGTACAATTGCTATGCTTGTTTACTGCAATTAACTCTAGAACCCCAACACGTTGAGATCTTGAACAATTTCTTTTACAGGACTGTGAAGTAAATAACTATCAACAAATCTGATTTTCTCCCGCCTCTCTCTTTCTCTGTGGTTATAGTAAGGTAAATGAGGGAGCGGGTGGCACTGTGGTCTAAACCACTGAACCTCTTGGGCTTGCTGGTCGGAAGGTCAGCAGTTATAGTATTGTTCCCCGATTAATAGTGGTGAGTTTTGTATTTCCCTACTCCTCAGTGAGCATCATGGTCCCCAAAAATTAAAACCCAAGCCAGAGAAGAACTCAGTAGCTCCCCTGAATCCTCTTCCTGTATGCTTCCCTTCTTGGCTGCTCTAATGGGAGAGTGCTCTCTCTCTCTCTCTCTCTCTCTCTCTCTCTCTCTCTCACACACACACACACACACACACACACTTCCCACCCAGCACCATGCCACTATGACTACAAGCAAGGCACCAGGAGAACAGAAACACAGAGGTGTCGCCTTACCTCCTGGGCGAAGTCTGGGTTTCTCGTTTTTGCATTTTCCTGGCATCCGGCTGCAGGCTCTCTCGCCCACCTCCTGTCGCAATGACCGCCTCTGGCTCTGCAACCTGCTCTTGGGGGTAATGCGGGTGTCAGTCTGGGGTAGGGGAGAAGTGCCCCTTCCCCACCTATGGTGGCTGCAGCACGGCTAGGGACTTTAGCCATAAGTCAGTCATAATGTGTTCTGATGGTACTCTCTGTCCCTGGGTAGAAATAGGGCCAGGAACTGTGTCCCTGTAGTTTTCAGCTGCAGGTAGAGATAGCTCTGGGCTCTCACAAGCCATTAGGACCAAGGTGAGTATGAGGATGAAACTCCGTTGATGAACAGCAGCGGAAATGGGGCAACAGGCATTCCTCAAGTCTAGGACCATTGCTGCAGAGGATGCATTGCAAATTTTCTCCTGACAAAGTCAGTCTATATGCTTTGAACAGAGATATAAAGGCAGATATTCAGCAGGGGCTGCATTTCCTGGAATAGAGAGACGATGGGGTGAAACTATAAATTTATTTGGCCGTGCAAAAATGCATGCTGTTAAAGACCTAGAAATTCAATGGACATTGCAGCTTGGTTTCTGCAATGTAGCAAAACATCTTTGTCTGGGATTTTGTATAACCCGGAAGTTGGCAAGCAGATGAAATGGGAGAAACTGTGTGCCAGAACCCCAATATTTCCTCAACAGTAGGAACACGGGTAGCACTGTGGTCTAAACCACTGTGACTCTTGGGCTTGCTGATCATAATTGCTGATCATAAGGTCAGTAGTTTGAATCCCTGCAATGGAGTGAGCTCCTGTTGCTCAGTCCCAGCTCCTGCCAACCTAACTGTTCGAAAGCACACCAGTGCAAGTAGATAAAATAGATACTGTTGTGGCGGGAAGGTAAACAGTGTTTCCGTGCGCTCTGGTTTCCATTATGGTGCCAGAAGCGATTTAGTCACGCTGGCCACATGACCTGCAAAGCTGTCTGTGGATGAACACCAGCTCCCTTGGCCTGAAAGTGAGATGAGCGCCGCAACCCCATAGTCAACTTTGACTGGACTTAACTGTACAGGGGTCCTTTACCTTTTTAAAAAAAGGTAAAGGTAAAAGTAAAGTTACCTTTTTTAAAAAAAGGTAAAGGTAAAAGTAAAGGTAAAGGGAGCCCTGACCATTAGGTCCAGTCGCGGACGACACAGAAACGCGTTTACCTTCCCACCGGAGCAGTACCTATTTATCTACTTGCACTTTGACGTGCTTTCGAACTACTAGGTTGGCAGGAGCTGGGACCAAACAATGGCAGCTCACCCCATTGCGAGGATTCGAACCGCCAACCTTCTGATCGGCAAGCCCTAGGTTCTGTAGTTTAACCCATAGTGCTACCCACATCCCTACCTTTTTCTTTTACCTTTACATTATTTCCTCAACACTAGCCTTCCAGAGTTCCCATCAGCTCCAGCCAGCGCTGATAGTTTGTGTAGTCCAACAGACCAGTGAAACCCGAGCTACAAGATCCCTTATATAAATTCTGTCTTGATCCCAATACATGGGCCAAGGAGTACCTCTGGAATCCTGGCGTGCTCGAGGAGGGAAGAGGTGGTGGTAAACTTGCTCCATGAATTGGGGGAGGGAGTGTGTGAAGAACGAGAAGTCAATCTGAGTGCGGAAAAACTCCTCCGCCCGACGCAGGAACTCCAACAAGGTCTGAGCATATGAGCGCAGCTCTGGGGAAAACAAGTTAAGAGTGCTATAAGAGCAACACAAGAAGGAGAGTCCTGCAGCTGGGTCAGGTGAAAAGTTCATCTGGTCCCATATTCTATTCTCAAAAGCCCCAAAGCAAGACCTGAGTCCCACAACAACTCTCCCCAATTCTGATTCTCAGCAACTGGTATTCAAGAGGTATACTGTCTCCAACAGTGGAGGGAGAAATGTTTGTCATGGCTAGTTGCCATTGGCAGCCTTATCTTCAATTAATTTGCCTGTAAGACACTAAGAGCAAGACTCCAATGAAAGCCTCCCATGCTGCCATCATGGGTCCCAATCGGTTCATTGGAGATGTCATGTACACAGAAAGGAAGATGGAAGGATACCCAAGGAGGTGCTCTATGAGGAGCTGGGTTCGGGTCCCAGGCTAGTTGGCAGACCAACTCTGCGTTACAAAGATGTCTGCAAACAGGACACAAAGGCTGGCAACTTCAACCCCGCCATATGGGAATCCCTTGCAGACAACCACAGTGCCTGGAGATAGTCAGTCAGGGCGTGCATCCACAGCAGTGACCAAAGGAGGAATGACTGCGGGGAAGAACGCATGGTGCACCAGCATCAGCACAACCAGACACCTTCATCTGCTCCAGCTGCAAGAAAACTTGTCTCTCCCGTATCGTTCTCTACAGCAGGCGCTGTAACTCTCCAACGGTTTGACCCACAAAGCAGCACTCCTGAGGCAGGTGGATGCCAACAACCAACAACACAGAGGTTGAATAGCCATCTGTTAGGAATTCTTTAGCTGTGACTCCCACATTGCAGGGGGTTGGACTAGATGACCCTGGGGGTCCCTTCCATCTCTGCAATTCTATGATCTGATGCTTCCCTCTCAAAGCTACTAGCTGCTTGACAGGCATGTGATTTTCACTGAGACCACAACCAAGGTGGGGATTAAAAGCTCCTTCCAACGTGCTTCACTCAGGAAACTGGCCACTCCCTGCTGTACCTATGTCTTTTTTAAAAAGCCATAAAATGTGATCATCCATTTTTCATATCATCTATCATTTGCCCCACCTGCCTCGAAGATGGGCTCGAGTTTTTCCATTACGCCCCTTTGGGGTATTCACTTTCGTTTCTAAGAGACACTGAACAGATCAAGCTTAATTCCTTACAGTCCAAAAAACTGTTATTTTACAAGATTGAAAAGCTATTACTTTAAAAGAATCCGGTATGGAACTATTTTATTATCAGCTGCAAAATTTTAAAAAATAACCTGCAATTGGAAAAACTAATAACCTGTCCCTTATGTTTCTAAATGGGGGGGGGGGGGGGAGAAGCAGAATGGAATGTGGCATTCATGGTAAAATTAACATTATATAAAATCACAAGCAGGAAATCAAATAACTAATGAATTTCATACAGAATTGGTCAATTTTCATAATGTGCCTGCATGATATAATGTTGTATGTGCTGTGCTCATTATTTCTTCATTTATAGTATACATGATTGGATATTACTGTGCTGAATTTGAGAGAGAGGGAGAATGGGAAGGACAAGGGCTCTGATGCTAGGAAGAATGTAAGGAGAGCACTGCTGGATCCGGCCAAAGGCCCATCTTATCTAGCATCCTGGTCTCACAGTGGCCAACCATAGAATCATAGAACTGTAGAGTTGGAAGGGACCATGAGGGTCATCTAGTCCAACCCCCTCCAATGCAAGAATCTTTTGTCCAATGTGGGGCTTGAACCCATGACCCTGAGATTAAGAGTCTCATTCCCTACCAGCTGAGCTATCATGGGGCAGATGCTATCATTGCTACTAGTCACCAACAACCTAATCTCTCATGAATTTATCCAATCCTCTTTTAAAGCCGTCCAGGTTGTCTTACGACCAATCTTTGCAACACATTCAAGAAGAAAGAAGAAGAGTTTGGATTTGATATTCTGCTTTTCACTACTTTTAAGGAGTCTCAAAGCGGCTAACATTCTCCTTTCCCTTCCTCCCCCACAACAAACACTCTGTGAGGTGAGTGGGGCTGAGAGACTTCAGAGAAGTGTGACTAGCCCAAGGTCACCCAGCAGCTGCATGTGGAGGAGCGGAGATGCGAACCCGGTTCACCAGATTACAAGACTACCGCTCCTAACCACTACACCACACTGGCCTTTTCTGTGTCTGAAGAACAGGGTAAAAGTGCTTTATACAAAATAAATAATTGCACATCAGCAGGAACTTCATAATGGACCTTTCAATCTCTCACTCAGTACGTCCCCGAGCTGAGAACCGGCTTTGACACCAGGGCCCTGGGCTCCGTAAAAGACACTGGCAGTGCTGCTCTGATCAGATCTAAGCCTCTCCTCAAAACCAACAATGCTTTGGAGAAAAACAAGTGTTTACGTAGACCTGATTAAGCCAGGAATGCCACACAGAACAATCAGCCTCCTGCGCCCAGCCTGGGAAGGACAATGGCGCTGCAGAGATCCCTCAGCAAGACACCAAGAATCCAGTCTGGCTCACTTTGGGGGTGCTTTAAGCCTCAGCAAAACAAGGCATCGAACGGAGCGCCAGAGTACATGGGAAAGAAACAGAGCTTCTCAGGGACACCCTTTTAGGCAAAGGAAGCATGATGTGTCGATCTCTCACGAGTGCTGCCTTGGGGGATAGAACGCTCAAAACCAACCGCATGAAATTCTCAAAGCATGAGGTGAAGTTCAGCTCACAGATATGACCTCGTTAAGAATATGCAAGTCATGTGTTAGGTCACAATTATAGAGGGAAGGAGTGGGATCCTCTGAACTCCCCAAAGGCTTGATGCCTGCCTTCCTCCATGGATGCTGCGTGGGAGAAGGTGACCATCAAAACTCTGGGAAGTTTAGAGGCTTCCAGCCTTTTCCATCATAATCACAAGTTTGTTTCTGAGCTCAGTTTAAAGTGCTGGCTCTGGCTTTTAAAAGCCCTGAACAGTCTGGAAAAAGATTATCTTAAGAACTGCCTCCATCCATGTGAAACTGACTGACCTTTAAGATCATCTGCTAAGGACAATGCCTGCTTCCTTCCAGATCAGAAGAACAAGCTGGGGATGGATGGACAGAGCCTTTTCCGTAGTGGCACCTGGGCCATGAAATCCCCTATTCAGAGGAGGCTCACTTCTCCCCATCACAGCTCATCAGGCAGCTGAGACCTTCCACCTACAAACACTCGTTTATAGTTGCTTCCATTGAAAACAAGTTTCCAACAGCTGCTGTTTTTATATTGATTGTGTTCCTACTGATAGCCATTTTTATTGTGTCATTTTAGCTTTCTTTTAATCCATTTATAATTTTGGATTTGTTGTCTATGCTTCTCATTGGATTTGTCACCTTGAGAATAACTTCACAGGAAGGTGAGACAGAAATGTTGAAGATAACTTTCCCTGCTGTGGAGATTGGCTATCTCTGTGTTCATGTGAGCAGACACCAACCATATACTGATTTGTACAGTAACAGCGAGCCTTCTCCCCAAAACCCAATTATCCCCACCTTGAAGAAAAGCCCACCCAAGTGGACTTAATTTGCCCACATAAATGTTTATTAGACTCCCCAGGCACACCTGTATGGACCATTTGTCTCATTTCAGCAGGGTTCAGCAGAGAACTGTGGTGGTGTTTTTTTTTAATGTCCCTGCCTGATCCCCTAGAGAGAATTGTGATCGCCGCAGGCGACAAGGCAAATGATTCTTTACAAGCTGTAATACCCTGGGTTCTCATGCTAAGCCTGCTCCCAGCCAGCCCTTGCCATGCCACTCACCGCATTGCTGCCTCTTGGCCTTGCACTTCTCATCTGCAGCATGGGCACAAGCCGCTGGACTAGCAGAGGGGGAGCAGGGCTGGGTGTAGAAGGCACACAGGTGTGAGCGCTCCACTCGCTGCCTATCGGGTGGCATCTGAGCCAATGCCAGCAGCTCGAAGCAGGTGGGCTCCCGGCTGGAGGGCGACTCTGTGCAGAGGATTAGCAAAGGGGAATTGTTGTCAGCACTGCCCATGTGCTCCGGCAGGGAGAGAGGGAGGGGCCTGGCCAAGGGTCGGAAGGAACATGGATTTCCCAGCAGGGCTGACCCGATAGGCATCAAGCAGGGGTAGGCAGCGCAGCTCACTCCAGGTGTCGCCGAACTCCAACTCCCACCAGCTCCAGCCAGTGTGGCCAAAGGTCAGGGGATGATGGAAGTTGCAGTCCAACAACATATGGAGAGCAACACATTGGATTTGTGAAGCACAAAGAGGTGCCAGAGCAAACCCTGCACCCACCCTCAGTTTTGGATTTATTCATTTGCTTGTTTCATTTAGAGCACATGTGCTCCACTCCTCAGCCAAAAAGGCTCCCAGAGCAGCTTAAATACCATCAAAACAAGATAGTCCCTATCTGCAGGCTTACAATTTAAGGAAACACAACACACAAGGGGAAATGTACAGGGAGGGAAGAGGAAAAATCAAAACCCAGACAACAATTTCTAAATAGTCGTTCCTATATTGGCAGGCTGGCACAGTTCAGGGTCAGAAGGTGCCTGAAGTGAAATTCACCAACGCCAGACCAATCATGAGGCCCACTGAGTGCCTTGCTTCTTGCAACTGTATTTTGGAGGTACGGTTCAGAGATGTGGCTAATTCGGGCTACAGCAACTCTTCCCCATCTGGGTACATCCTCCATCATGTCCCCTGAACCTCAAAGGTGTGACTGGCCCCAGTCAACCTCCCATTTGTTCTGCCCCCCGTTGGAGGAGTTGGGAGCAACAACGCCAACATTGACACTCACTCTCCATCTGCTGGTGCACCCAGTCTGTGAAGGCGGCGACTCGGGTGTACACCCCAGGCTTCCCACGCTCACCGCAGCCGTCGCCCCAGGAGGTGATCCCGTATAGCACATACCGCTCTGACAAAGGGTCCCAGCAAGTAAGTGGTCCCCCAGAGTCACCCTGGAAGGAGAAACAGCTATGGGTCTAAAACAGGGAAATGTGCAAGTCAAGGAATCCTGCCCCCCTGCCCCTGCTGGAAAAGGCCAAAGGGCCATTCAGCGCAGAACTCTGTAGCCTACAGTGGCCAGCTGGACTGGCAGGTCTGGTGCCATGACGACCACACACCTCAGCGGCATCCTGTTCTCACAGTGGCCAACCAGATGCCTGTGGAGAAACACACAAGCAGGATTCGAGCAGAAGAGCAACTCTCCCCTTCCCGTGGTTTGGGAGGCAGGGATGCTTCTCAATTCCAGCTGCTGGAGACTGAGGAGATTTCACCCCTCCCATATCCAAGAATCTCCTGACAAGTCTGCTGATTCTTCAGAGAGGAGGAGCAATGTTTTGCTTTCTACTTATACAGCTCCAGCACCAAGTCAGTCAGTCAGTCAGTGTGTCGGAGAGAGAGAGAGAGACTGAGTGTTAGGGATCGTGTGTAGAGATAAGGTTGCTGCTAAGAGCAGCTGCAGACACTCAATGCAGCATTCATTTATGCTTAGACCTATTTAAGGGACGCAGGTGGCGCTGTGGGTTAAAGCCTCAGCGCCTAGGACTTGCCGATCGAAAGGTCGGCGGTTCGAATCCCTGCGGCGGGGTGCCCTCCCGCTGCTCGGTCCCAGCGCCTGCCAACCTAGCAGTTCGAAAGCACCTCCGGGTGCAAGTAGATAAATAGGGACCGCTTACCAGCGGGAAGGTAAACGGCGTTTCCGTGTGCTGCTCTGGCTCTGGCTCTGGCCAGAGCAGCGATGTCACGCTGGCCACGTGACCCGGAAGTGTCTCCGGACAGCGCTGGCCCCTGGCCTCTTAAGTGAGATGGGCGCACAACCCCAGAGTCTGTCAAGACTGGCCCGTACGGGCAGGGGTACCTTTACCTTTACCTTTAGACCTATTTAGCTCTGTATATAGTTTTGTATTATAGCTGTAGTTATAGAATAAAAGGAGATATTCTACAGAGCTGCTCTCCGAGTTGTTTATACACTGCCAGACTCTGCTATACTCTGCTGTGCGACGACGGTATTGTGGAAGTGAATCCGGTGCTCACAACTCTAAGCTGTGAGTCCACAGCACTTTGACCTGGCGGTCTCTGGAAGTGCTACCCAGCTCGCCTAGCCCAGTCGGGGTTGAAGTGCATGAGTCCAGTTGGTGACACTGGCTCAAGGGCGATGCTGACAGAGACTGCAGGAGGGGAGATCGTTTTTGTGCCTGAATCCTGCTTGCGGGCCTCCCACAGGCACCTGGTTGGCCACTCTGAGAACAAGATCTTGGACTAAATGCAACAGGAAGGCTCTTCGGGTGTTCTTATGGGAAACAGGGAGGGAGGGCTCTTGCCTGTGGGCTTCCTGGAGAAATCTGATTGGCCACTGTGAGAACAGGAGGCAGGACTACATGACCCAGCGGAGTCTTCTTATAGTAGTTATGTGGGCATCATGGCACACCTGCCAGTCCAGCTGGCCGCTGTAGGATATGGCGTTTTCTCTCCCCTCCATGACTCTGACCGCTTCCTGCCACTATTGCCAGCTGCTGCTCCTCTGCCTCAGCACTGCTGCCGGACAGAGCCTGTCAGCTGAGCATGGAGTCAGTGGCAGCTTCTCCCCATCGCTCTCTCCTCACCACTGCTGTTATTTCCTTGCTTTCCCGCTCTGGGGCTGAGTGAGAGGCAGGTGAACAAGCAGGATGCAACTGTGAAGAGAAGCAGGACTATGGAGGTCCTTGTCACTTGACCACTGGTGGAATCGTGGGCTCTCAGCAGATGCCCATCCCTGCCAAGCCCTGATGCCAAATTCTGTGCCAGCAGTGTGCTGGAAATGCCAGAAGGCTACCCCCCTGGCACTGCTCCACTGTCCCTCACCACCCCCTTACCTGGCAGGAGTCAACACCCCCGGAGAGGAACCCAGCGCAGAACATGGCGCTGGTGAAGAGCTGGCGCCCCAGCGCACCACGGCAGATGTCTTGAGCTAGGATGGGAACCTGGGCTTCCATGACTACATCAGCTCCTGGACCATCTATGGGGCAAGCATATGACATTATGGAGGGGTCCCAATTCCCACCACCACCTCCCCACAAAATTGCCCACCTTGGCATGGCGATGGAAGCCCTTCCCATGTGGCAGCTGGATGAAGCCACAAGGGAGAGGCCAAACCTGCCAGTAGCTCCAGGCATTCCATTTTTTCTAGGGCCCAGCTCCAGATTTGGTGGAGTTCTCATGAAAATTCCTTAGCATTTTAGTTCTAATTGATAGAATTGTAGAGCTGGTAGGAACCAAGAGGGTCATCAACACAGTAATCTTTTGCCCAATGTGGGGCTTGAAGCCATGACCTTGAGATTAAGAGTCTCCTGCTCTAACCAACTGAGATATCCCAAATACATATTTTTGTGCGCAAATTTTTGCAACACAAGTTTCTCAACTATTAGCACATTTCTGCAATGTGTTTTCACCAATATATGCGTTCACAGGCACACTTTAGCCTAGTAAAGTGCATTTTTGTATGTGGCTGGAAAATGGCATCGCAAAATTCAGAGAAATGCAAATTTCAAAGAGTGGCTGTGTTTCGGTTGGCGTACTGCTTTGGAAAGGGCAAATTCAGTCAGTTTGTTCTGTCAGCTATATGGGAGCTGGGACCATATAATACCAGTCCTAAAGGATCTTCATTGGCTCCCAGTGTGTTTCTGAGCACAATTCAAAGTGTTGGTGCTGACCTTTAAAGCCCTAAATGGCCTCGGCCCAGTATACCTGAAGGAGTATCTCCACCCCCATCATTCAGCCCGGACATTGAGGTCCAGCTCTGAGGGTCTTCTGCTGGTTCCCTCACTGCGAGAAGTGGAGTTACAGGGAACCAGGCAGAAGGCCTTCTCAATAGTGGCAACTTCCCTGTGGAACGCCCTCCCTTCAGATGTCAAGGAGATAAAGAACTACATAACTTTTAGAAGACATATGAAGGCAGCCCTGTATCAGGAAGTTTTTAATGTTTGATGTTTTATTATGTTTTGATATATGCTGTACGCGGCCAAGAGTGGCTGGGGAAACCCAGCCAGATGGGTGGGGTATGAATAATGAAATAATAATAATAATTATTATTAGATGTAAACTAAACCAAATTTCTCCCTCAACCCTAGCCCCCACTCCCCACAAGCTCCTGGGCTGCCCTTCCTCACACTACCTTCATAGAGTGATCCCCAGCCAATGATATAGCAGGGCATCCCTGTGCCCAGTTCCATGGGTCGCTCAGGAAGACACACTGGAGTCACCCAGGCCGACGGAGTCACGGGGCTGCTCAGTTCCAACAGAGCCACATCGTTGTGGAAGGTCTTGGGGTTGAACTGCGGGCAGAGAAAAGAGAAGTTGAGCGTGGAGGAACGGAGAAAGGCCCTAAGAATAGGATCATTGTGGGTGGGTGGGTGGGTGGGTTCCCTAAGGAGTCTCAAAGCGGCTAACATTCTCCTTTCCCTTCCTCCCCCACAACAAACACTCTGTGAGGTGAGTGGGGCTGAGAAACTTCAGCCCAAGGTCACCCAGCAGCTGCACGTGGAGGAGCGGGGAAGCGAACCCGGTTCACCAGATTACAAGTCTACCGCTCTTAACCACTACACCACACTGGCGACCCCAGCTCACCTTGGGATGGGAAAGGATGCGACTGACCGGAACAACCCGCTCCCCTTCATCCAGCTTTGTCAGGTCGTAATCGCCCAGGACCACTGACCAGGCCAGTTCGTTTCTGCTTCTGCAGGTAGAAAGACAGGAGGGTACGTAAGAACAGTAGCCTACTCAGTCCAGCATCCTGTTCTCACAGCGGTCAAACAGATGCCTATGTGAAGCCCACAAGCAGGATTCAAGCGCGTGAGCCCTCTCCCCACCTGCACCAGAAACTCGCGTTCAGAACCATTACTGTCTCCGACTATGGAGGGAGAACGTAGCCATCAGGTTTGGAAGTCACTGACAGCCTTATCCTCCATGAATTTGTCCGATTCTCTTTTAAAGCCACCCAAGCCATGCGATTTACTCAAGTGCTCATAGGAAGAAAACAAAGCGTCGCATCTACAATTATTTGTACCGGCTAACAGATGCCAACCAGCTGTTGGATTTGGCGGCTGGCTTGAACAGTTTGGGTAGGGTTATATCTGATCAAGGAATTATGGAGCTGGGAGGGACTTTGGACCACATTCTCCTATTCAAATTTCCTTGTGTGATCTGGTCCTTGGAGGAGGGTCTTCCCCAAGTCTCCCCACCTTCTGGTTGGCAGGTTGCCAGGAGTAGCAGAGCCTTTTTGGTCACAGCACCAAGATAAGCCACCTTGACCTGTTAGCTCGCTTATTCTTTGGCTTCTACAGAGCAGTCAAGGCTCTTGTAGTTTCAAATTATTATCATAAGGGGAAACAGTATAACAGCAACAACACAGTGTAGAGTGCTTCTGTTCAGGGTGCCAGCTATGCCCCCCCTTCTCCCCTGGTTTTTGGTTGCTGCCCCACCACACAAAAGCAAACAGCGAGCCTTCCATGCCCACTCAAGTGTGCTCAATGGATGTCGGCCAGACCCAATTTTCACTTTAACTGGAGCCAACTGGTTTTCCCGATGCCAGGGGGCAGCAAAGACTGGGGGAAGCTGGACTTTGCTCAATAAGAACATTAAAAGAACCCCGCCGGATGAGGTCAATGTCCTGTCTAGCCCAGCATCCTGTTCTCATGGCGGCCAACCAGATGACTACTGGAGGCTTGCAAACAGGTTCTCATTAGGACAGCCCTCTGCTCTCATGTGATACATAGCAACTGCTATTCAGAGGTCAGACAATGCTGGACTACAGCTACCAGTGGAACGATTGGCAAGGAATGATTGGAATCCAACAGCATCTGAAGGGCCACAGGCTCACCATCCTTGGTTTAAGTCAGGGGTGGGTAACCCTTTCCGGACAGAGGGCCACATTCCCTTCTGGACAACCTTACAGGGGCCACGGTGGGCGGGGACAGAGACAAATGTGGGTGGAGCAATTCATGCAAATTTTCCCTTTTGATCCTAAACCTCCACTGCCATGTGGGATATCTTTGGGAGAAGAAAAGGCTGAGGAGTAAGCCCTACACAAATCCGGAGTAGAGACCCTAAGACAGTTGGGTGGGCGCCTTGTATGCTTCCTTCCAGCAACTCCTGCAGCAAAACTGGTGCCAAAGGTATCGCTCTGCTTTCCTTTGGATCTTATCAGCAAGGCTGGGAGGGGGGTCTTGTCGTCTGGGCAGCCCAAGACCTTCCTACACACTGCCCAGGCTTGCACACACTTTGGTGCTGCTAATGCAGCAGTTTTAACTCCACCCCTGGAGGCACACGCCATTGTTTCTTGAGATAGGCTAGTTTCAACACATGCTCACACACTCCTTTCTAATCTCCATTCAAGCAATCAAGAGGCATTACCTGCCAGGCCAATGCACTCAATGATAGCATGAAGTCTAGCTGGTGAGGATGTGACCCTGGGAGAGCCCTGAGGGTCAGAAGTAGAGGCCTGGTGGGGCACATTCGGCACCAGGACCTGAGATTCCTCACACTGGTTCCAGTGCCAGAGCAGTCTTTTTAAAAAAACTGCACACTGTTTCATGAATTTCACTGAGTAGCAGTACATTTTTGAAATGAAGACATGCATGTGTGAATGCAAGACATGGAGACTTTTCCCAGAGCGCAGCCTTACCCTGTGAAGCAGTGGGCTGCCGTGAGAACCCAAGCATCCCCCACTAGCACCCCACCGCACATCAGCTCCCCGTTGAGCCGAACAGACACCAGCCAAGGCCACGCGCCAGGCCAGGCTTTGCTGCCTCCCACGATCTTTGCCTTTGCCATCGTTGCGTTGGGAGGTGGCACCCCGCGGTGCCCACAGAGCCCTGGCAATTGAAACAAAAAGGAGAAATTAGGGGACATTGTGGGGCGGCTGTCAGGACTCATGATCACAGTCCAATAGCTGGACCTGGAAGATTCACAACCAAGTCTCAGTTCTGCCATGATGACCTCATTTGGGGGCAAACTGCCGTCTCTCCACAGCCCCAACTCTGAAATGGGAAAAGGAAGCCAGGTTCTAAGATTTCACAGAAGCACTGAAAAAGTACAGAATGGGTAGCTGGGCACCAATTCCGGCTACAGTGGTACCTTGGGTTAAGAACTTAATTCGTTCTGGAGGTCTGTTCTTAACCTGAAGCACCACTTTAGCTAATGGGGCCTCCTGCTGCCGCTGCGCCACCGCTGCACGATTTCTGTTCTCATGCTGAAGCAAAGTTCTTAACCCGAGGTAATATTTCTGAGTTAGCGGCGTCTGTAACCTGAAGCGTCTGTAACCTGAAGCGTATGTAACCCGAGGTACCACTGTACCTGGTAATCTCTACGTTCAAATTATTATTATTATTATTTAAAAAAGAAGGCTAATATGGGACCTGGAACTGTGCATCTGATAAAAATCTCAGAAGCCATTGCACTGCAGATAAGATTTTCTGCATACTGCCCTACACGGCTCTCCCTGCATACTCACGATCTAGAAAATGCTGAATAAACTGGGGAACACAGCATCAGTTGCATGCTACAAAATTGTGCAACTCCATTCGCATTGTGCAATGCATACCAATTGCAGTTTTCTGCTTTGCTTTCCCCTAGCATAATGTATTTCTGTATGCTACATACAGAAACATGTGCCTTTTTATGCACACTTTACCCTGGCATGTGCATTTCTGGACACATTGCCTGCCTGTAGATATCGGACTGCCAAATCTGAAGAAGGGTGAATTTTGAAGGACTGCGTATCAGTTCATGTACTGTTTAGGAAAGTGTGGATTTGGCACGTTCACCTTTGAATGCGAAGTGGATGAAATCCCCTTGCCAAATCAACAACCCTAAAAGTATGACTTGGTTGGATCCCACCCCTGACTGCCAGGATCCAGACAGTGGAAACCTCTCCTTTCCCCCAAAACCTATGGGCAGCAATCGCACAGAGCACAGCAGTGGCTGCTTTGGGAGGGAGAAGCAGTGGTCTGTGTGCTCATGTAGCTGTCAAGCTTCATCCCAATTAACAAGGTGAGTGTTTTGTCCCCAGAGAGCAGTGCTCGGCCCAGTGGCCCTGTCAGCGCCCAACGCTGACCTTTCCCCTTGCAGGAAGCATTGGAAAACAGATGCTGGTGCATGGGGCCCCCGGAGCCCTGTGGCGCTGAGGCTGTCAAAGGGAATTGAGAAACAGCGATGCACGTGAAGGAGCATCCGCCTGGGAGAGGATTAGCTGGGCCAGAGCCTCCAGGGATGACTTTCGAGCCCTGCTCCATCCCACTTTCTGTGACTGCGCCAGTGGTGGCAACCTCACCTGGATCGGACTGGTCTGCTACTGTGTTCAAATAGTCCATGTCGCTTTCCAGCCCTGCAAGGGGGGACGAGGGAGAGGGGATTAGATGGGCCATCATAACAATATACAGTGGTGCCTCGCAAGACGAAATTAATTCGGGGATTGCGGGGCAGGCAACGGGGAGAAGCAATCTTCTCCCCGCCGCCCCTTGCTTCAAAAGAGGTCCGGGGACAGCGGGGAAGACGCGCTGCGCTTCCCTGCTATCCCCGGAGCTTGCGGGGCAAGCTTCGTTTTGCGAAGCAAGCCCATAGGGAGATGCGTCTTGCGAAGCGGCTAAGAAAACGAAAAACTCCTTCGTCTAGCGAGTTTTTCGTCTTCCAAGGCGTTCGTCTTGCGGGGCACCACTGTAATATGTTGGGCAGCTTCCAACGTAATATAAAAATACAGCAAAACATCAGACATTAAAAACGTCCTGACACAGAGCTGCCTTCAGATGTCTATATAAGAACATAAGAAAAGGTTGCTGGAACAGGCCAATGGCCCATCAAAGTCCAGCATCTTGTTCTTGCAGTGGCCAACTGGATGCCCAGAAGCAGGATTCAGCATGAGAGCACCTTCCCCTCCTGTGGGTTCCATTGACTGGTGCTCAGAAGCATTGCTTCCTCTGACTGCAGAGGGAGAGCATAGTCATTATGGCAGTAGCCATCCATAACCCTCTCCTCCATGAATTGGCCTAATCCTCTTTTAATGTCCTCTGGTTTGGTGGCCATTGATCCATAGCAAGGATCTTGGCTCAGGGATGGCTGGGCAGGGAGGGGGCAAAGGACACATCACAGCAAAAGACGACACAGATTGGCATATGAATCACATATATGGAGAAACGTGACTCAAAGAAGTAGGAGGCCCAGGGTTCGCTCTGATTGTTTAGAAATACACAATCGCTTTGAGGTCCTCTCCCCTAGCATGGAAGACGAAGAGCAGACTCCATTTGAGGATCTCTCCCTCATTACAGTCGATCAGGTATATGAAGACGAGCAGCAAAGTCAGTCCTCAGGGAATGTGCAGGCGACCTTGGAATGGACAGCTCACGGAAGAACCCCGACCAGACCTAAGAGGAGGCGTGTAGTGGTGATAGGGGTTTCCCTACTGAGGGGAACAGAAGCAGTGATCTGTGGGCCTGACAATAATAATAATAATAATAATAATAATAATAATAATAATAATAATTTATTATTTATATCCCGCCCATCTGGCTGGGCCTTCCCAGCCACTCTGGGCGGCTTCCATAAAAACCAAAAATACAGTAAAATCACACGTTAAAAACTTCCCTGAACAGGGCTGTCTTAAGATGTCTTCTGAATGTCAGGTAGTTGTTTATCGCTTTGACATCTGCTGGAAGGGCGTTCCACAGGGTGGGCGCCACTACCGAGAAGGCCCTCTGCCTGGTTCCCTGTAGCTTTGCTTCTCGCAATGAGGGAACCGCCAGAAGGCCCTCAGCGCTGGACCTCAGCGTCCGGGCAGAATGATGGGGGTGGAGACGCTCCTTCAGGTATACTGGACTGAGGCCGTTTAGGGCTTTAAAGGTCAGCACCAACACTTTGAATTGTGCTCGGAAACATACTGGGAGCCAATGTAGGTCTTTCAAGACCGGTGTTATATGGTCTCGGCGGCCGCTCCCAGTCACCAGTCTAGCTGCCGCATTCTGGATTAGTTGTAGTTTCCGAATCACCTTCAAAGGTAGCCCCACGTAGAGTGCATTGCAGTAGTCCAAGCGGGAGATAACCAGAGCATGCACCACTCTGGGGAGACAGTCCGCAGGCAGATAGGGTCTCAGCCTACATACCAGATGGAGCTGGTAAACAGCTGCCCTGGACACAGATTTGACCTGTGCCTCCATGGACAGCTGTGAGTCCAAAATGACTCCCAGGCTGCGCACCTGGTCCTTCAGGGGCACAGTTACCCCATTCAGGACCAGGGAATCCTCCACACCTGCCCGCCTCCTGTCCCCCAGAAACAGTACTTCTGTCTTGTCAGGATTCAACCTCAATCCATTAGCCGCCATCCATCCTCCAACCGCCTCCAGACACTCACACAGGACCTTCACTGCCCTCACTGGTTCTGATTTAAAAGAGAGGTAGAGCTGGGTATCATCTGCATACTGATGAACACCCAGCCCAAACCTCCTGATGATCTCTCCCAGCGGCTGCATGTAGATGTTGAAAAGCATGGGGGAGAGGACAGAACCCTGAGGCACCCCACAAATGAGAGCCCAGGGGTCTGAACACTCATCCCCCACCACCACTTTCTGAACACGGCCCAGGAGGAAGGAGCGGAACCACTGTAGGACAGTGCCCCCAGCTCCCAGCCCCTCAAGACGGTCCAGAAGGATGTTATGGTCGATGGTATCAAACGCCGCTGAGAGATCCAGCAGAACTAGGAAACAGCTCTCACCTTTGTCCCTAGCCCGCCGGAGATCATCAACCAGTGCGACCAAGGCAGTTTCAGTCCCATGATGAGGCCTGATGTCTCGGGAAGTGTACTGTCTCCCCGGGGCTAAGATCCAAGATGTAACTGAACGACTGCAAGGAATCATCAAACCCACTGAAAAATACCCCTTCCTCTTGGTTCATGTGGGAACCAATGACACTGCAAGCAATAGCCTCCAGAAGATCAAAAGAGACTATGAGGCTCTGGGCAAGAAATTGAAGCAATTAAATGCACAAACTGTCATCTCATCTGTCCTCCCAGTTGAACGACGTGGCCCAGGGAGAGAGGGGAAAATAGTGGAAGTGAACAGCTGGCTTCGCAAATGGTGTAAACAGGAACGGTTTGGATTCTTAGATCACGGACTGCACTTTCTTGAAGATGAACTTCTGGCAAGCAATGGGCTGCACCTCACAACAGTTGGGAGGAATGTTTTTGCCAAAAATCTCAGAAACCTCATCAGGAGGGCTTTAAACTGACTAATGTGGGGGAGGGAGACAGTGCTCCTGAAGGTAGGAGTCTATCAATTGATGAAGATGATCATCCAAATGTCATAGACCAAATGGAGCAAACAGCACGCAGACCTAGTGGTGGGAGGAAAAAATCCTTAAATAAGAGACACGGGGGAATGATTAATGGACTTCAATGTCTGTACACTAATGCGCAAAGCATGGGAAATAAACAAGATGAGCTTGAGCTCTTGGTACAGCAAACTAAATATGACATAATAGGCATCACTGAAACCTGGTGGGATAAGTCCCATGATTGGAATGTAATAATGGAGGGATACAATCTATTTCAGAGAAACAGACCAGACAAGAAAGGAGGAGTGGCGGCGTTATATGTCAGGGATGTGTATACCTGTGAAGAGATCCAGGATTTAGAACCTCAAAGCCAAAGTGAGAGCATTTGGGTCAAAATTAAGGGAGAGAAGAATAACAGTGACCTCATTGTGGGAGTTTACTATAGATCCCCAAGCCAAACGGAGGACATAGATGATGCCTTCCTGGAACAGATGGCCAACCATGCAAAAGGAAGGGAGATAGTAGTAATGGGGGACTTCAATTACCCGGATATTTGTTGGATGTCAAACTCAGCCAAGAGCATAAGGTCAAACAGATTCCTCACTGGCCTTGCAGACAACTTCGTTGTCCAGAAAGTGGGAGAAGCAACAAGAGGAACAGCCATTTTAGATCTGGTCCTAACCAATGTTGATGACCTGGTTAGTGGGGTAGAAGTAGAAGGATCATTAGGCGCGAGTGATCATGCTCTTCTGAAGTTTACTATACAGCGGAAAGGAGCAGCCAAGCATACTAGGACTCAATTTCTTGACTTTAAGAAAGCCGACTTCATAAAACTTAGGGAAGTGCTGGGTGAGATCCCATGGACAGTAATACTAAAAGGAAAGGGAGTTCATGATGGCTGGGAGTTTGTTAAGAGGGAGATAGTAAAAGCACAACTTCAGGCAATACCAATGAGACGGAAACATGGAAGGTGCCTAAAGAAGCCAGGGTGGCTATCTAAAGAACTTTTAACTGAGTTAAGATTAAAAAAGGATGTATACACAAAATGGAAAAGGGGGGAAACCACCAAAGAGGAATTCAAACAAATAGCCAGCACGTGTAGACACAAGGTCAGAAAAGCTAAAGCACAGAATGAACTCAGGCTTGCTAGAGAGGTTAAAAGCAACAAAAAAGGCTTTTATGGGTATGTTCGTAGCAAAAGGAAGAACAAAGAAACCGTGGGGTCACTCAGAGGAGAAGATGGTGAAATGCAAACAGGGGACACAGAAAGGGCTGAACTCCTCAATGCCTTCTTTGCCTCAGTCTTCTCCGATAAAGAAAACAATGCCCGACCTGAAGAATTTGGAGCGAATGATTCAGCAGAGGAAACACAGCCCAGAATAACTAAGGAGATAGTACAAGAATACTTGGCTAGTTTAGATGTATTCAAGTCTCCAGGGCCAGATGAACTGCAGCCAAGAGTATTAAAAGAACTGGCAGATGTGATCTCAGAACCACTGGCAATCATCTTTGAGAATTCCTGGAGAACAGGCGAAGTCCCGGCAGACTGGAGGAGGGCAAATGTTGTCCCTATTTTCAAAAAGGGGGAAAGAGAGGACCCAAATAATTACCGCCCAGTCAGTCTGACATCAATACCAGGGAAGATTCTGGAGCAGATCATTAAGCAAACGATCTGTGAGCACCTAGAAAGGAATGCTGTGATCACCAATAGTCAGCATGGATTTCTGAAAAATAAGTCATGTCAGACTAACCTGATCTCGTTTTTTGACAGAATTACAAGCCTGGTAGATGAAGGGAACGCAGTGGATGTAGCCTACCTTGATTTCAGCAAGGCATTTGACAAGGTGCCCCATGATATTCTTGTAAAGAAGCTGGTAAAATGTGGTCTTGACTATGCTACCACTCAGTGGATTTGTAACTGGCTGACTGACCGAACCCAAAGTGTGCTCATCAATGGTTCCTCTTCATCCTGGAGAAGAGTGACTAGTGGGGTGCCACAGGGTTCTGTCTTGGGCCCGGTCTTATTCAACATCTTTATCAACGACTTGGATGATGGACTCAAGGGCATCCTGATCAAATTTGCAGATGCCACCAAACTGGGAGGGGTGGCTAACACCCCAGAGGACAGGATCACACTTCAAAACGACCTTGACAGATTAGAGAACTAGGCCAAAACAAACAAGATGAATTTTAACAGGGAGAAATGTAAAGTATTGCACTTGGGCAAAAAAAATGAGAGGCACAAATACAAGATGGGTGACACCTGGCTTGAGAGCAGTACATGTGAAAAGGATCTAGGAGTCTTGGTTGACCATAAACTTGACATGAGCCAACAGTGTGAGGCGGCAGCTAAAAAAGCCAATGCAATTCTGGGCTGCATCAATAGGAGTATAGCATCTAGATCAAGGGAAGTAATAGTGCCACTGTATTCTGCTCTGGTCAGACCTCACCTGGAGTACTGTGTCCAGTTCTGGGCACCACAGTTCAAGAAGGACACTGACAAACTGGAACGTGTCCAGAGGAGGGCAACCAAAATGGTCAAAGGCCTGGAAACGATGCCTTATGAGGAACGGCTAAGGGAGCTGGGCATGTTTAGCCTGGAGAAGAGGAGGTTAAGGGGTGATATGATAGCCATGTTCAAATATATAAAAGGATGTCACATAGAGGAGGGAGAAAGGTTGTTTTCTGCTGCTCCAGAGAAGCGGACACGGAGCAATGGATCCAAACTACAAGAAAGAAGATTCCACCTAAACATTAGGAAGAACTTCCTGACAGTAAGAGCTGTTCGACAGTGGAATTTGCCGCCAAGGAGTGTGGTGGAGTCTCCTTCTTTGGAGGTCTTTAAGCAGAGGCTTGACAACCATATGTCAGGAGTGCTCTAATGGTGTTTCCTGCTTGGCAGGGGGTTGGACTCGATGGCCCTTGTGGTCTCTTATGATTCTATGATTCTATGAATTACACGTACAGATGAAAGTTTCAAAACAATTCCTGCAACTTGCATAGAAATGCACCTGATCTTGTTGCACTGGGAGCAAGCGACCCACGTGTGGCTGCTTAGTCTGCTGCCGAGGTGCTCACTGTGGATGTCAAGGCCCCTATACTGTAGGTCTCCTTTAAACCAAATTCAGGCCTTCAAACAGAGACCTGTTCTCCAGCAGCCCTTCAGGTAGGGGGCTGGTTCTCTTGGAAGCCGGAGACTCAAATGACAATTAGGAAACCCGACTGGGAAACCAAGGGCTTCTCTTCCACCAGGGCTCTAAAGAGCGCAATAGGTTGTGCAGGGCACGCCAGACATCCCCCAACCTGGTGCCCCTAAATGCTTGGGACTACAATTCCCATCGGTCCCGGCCGGCACGGATGGGAGTTGTAGTCCAAAACCTCTGGAGGGCATCCATTGCTGGCTGGGGCTGGTTGGGGTTGTGGTCCAAAGCATTGGGAGGGCAGGAGAGTGGGGGAGGTTGCACTGGGTGGTGGTCCCTGATCCACCATCACCAGCCACAGTGAAGCCTCTATCACACAGCGCTAGGTGCAGAGCAAGGCCAGAGAAGCATAAGAAGCACCCCCCCCCCCGCTTTGGCCTCCCACTGGCATGTCACTCACGGCATTCCTGCAGGCGGAGCTGGCAATGGCTGACCATGAGGCGTATGCAGCTGTCGGGGGACATTTCCTGGCCTGAGCAGAGGCGTCGGTATGGAGCACACGCTTTGCTGAGGGCCCAGTTCTGGGCAGGCTGCTCTGGGATGGCCTGGGCTTGCAGGACGGCTTCACAGCTGGGCAGGGAGCCCAGGGGCAACTCCGAGGCTGCGGAGAGAGGAAGACCTAGAAGCCCACTCCCAGGTCACCCCAAGGTCCTTTGGATGCTCTGAGCGAACCAAAATCTCCTCTCCCACCCCACGCGTCTTATTGGATGTCGAACAGCACCAACGAATGATCAAAAGGTGGCTTGGGGGCTTGCTTTTTCATTTGAAATATCTGCCGCTTCTCTATTTGTTTGTTTGTTTGTTTGTTTGTTTGTTGCATTCATGCATTCACCTTATTCTTCCAAGGGTATCAAAGTGGCATGTAAATGGTCCTCCTCCTCCGCATTTCACCCTCACAATAACCCTGTGAGGTAGTTTAGGCTGGGAGATGGTGACTGACGGTGATCAGTGAGCTTCATGGCTGTGTGGGTTCCCTGCTCCTGAAAAGCAAGTGTGGGAATTTGAACCCGGGTCTCCCAGGTCATATTCCAATGCTTGCTTTTCAGGAGCAGGGAACCTTTTTCCACATGAGGGCCACATTCCCACTCTGGGCAGCCTAAGGAGAGGGCATGGCTTAGGGAGCATTCCAAGGGCCAGATACAGAGTCCTGGAGAGTCACATTGGCCCCCGAGGCCTGAGTTTCCCTATCCCTCCGTTGCTTCCTCCCCTTTCTGGTGCTCATGCCCCTGCACAGCTTTTGGAAACAACAAGGCTCTCTGGATGAAGGGTCAGGAGGCGCTGAGAGATCTCAGGCTGATTTTCAGTAGATGGGGCTAAGGCCTGCCTAGCCCAGCAGCCGAGTTAGGTGGCTGAAATTAAGGAAGCTGGCCAAGGCAGGCGCAGACTTTTGTGCAACAGGGCTGTGAGCTCAGTGCATGCTCAGAGGCACCCTGGTTTTCCTCCTGCTATTCTGCCTATAATTCTTTTGCACCTGGCTCTGTGGTTCATAGATGTTGGGGTTCTAGTAAAAGTCATGTGGGGACCCAGCAATGCCTCCCCCCCAAGAGGCTGGAACAGGGGAAACACTTACGGACACATTCCCTGGTCCGATTGCCACAGTTCCCAAAGAGGCAGAGCACGCACTCCTCACATTCCTGCAGGCGTCGCGCATGCTCCAACAGCGCCCCTTCCAGGGACAGCAGGGCACTCTTCATGGCAGCTTCCAGCACCAGCGTCCCACGGTTGGACAGAGCTGCAAAGACATAGAGAGGCTAATGTTAAGCAGGGGAAAGGGGGTGTTTTTTGGCGAGGGGGAGGGATCAGCAGTGGAAGCGGGTGCTTACTCCTTCCCCTGCCAGCCGCTTCTCCCCTGCAAATGTCCACCACAGCCATTTCAGAGACTGGGAGGCAGCCCGCTGCAAAGAAAAAACATCTTACGGGAGTGCATTTATAGAAGAGAAGGAGTAAGTGTGGGAAGGATGAAGCTCCACTACTCCAGCCTGCTCATCACCCACTGCAAATGGGTGCAAATGCACCCTCTCGCTCACAGGAACCGGCAGGCTCTTCTTTAGGGAACGCAACCTTTTTTGTGGCAAGGTTGCCAACTTCTCTGCCAGGGTTTGCAGCTGTGTCTTTACAAGCAGCTCGATGAGCAGGGATGAGTGACAGAGATGAGTAGGGGGCACTTGGCAGGGAGTGGAGGAGACCCACACTTTTACCACCTGCGAACATCAAGCTGCAGCTTAAAGGCACGGCCACAGAGTCGGTGGGGAAACTGGCAGCCCTACTTTGCGGAACTGGTAAGATTGGAATTCAAAAAAGTACTCAGAGTCTTTCCAGATCGTGGAGGGTCCAAACGGAAAAAAGAACGTGCAGGTGTTATGAACTGGCACAAGTAAAGAGAAACAGGTTGGGGCCTGCTGTCTCTGCCTCCACAACTTCTGAAAAAGCTGGTGTAAGTACAATAGTCCACAAAGTAGTCTCTATCTGTGCAATTGAGGTCTCTGTTTTACTAACCTGTGCACATGCAAGCTATTTCAGAAGCTGCAAAGCAGGGGAGCAAATCAGGCACAATCCCACTCTACACAGGCTCATGTGTGTAGTCCTTTTGTCACCATTAAAAACACTCTGGCTGTTATCATTGAGAACATAAGAAGAACCTTGCTGGGACAGGCCAATGGCCCACCTAGGCCAGCATCCTGTTCTCAAAGTGGCCAGCCAGATGCCTGTGGGAATCCCTCGAGCAGGATTAGAGCGCAAGAGCAACTGTCCCCTCCTGAGGTTTCCAGCAACTGGGATTCAGAAGCATTGCTGCCTCCGATTGTGGAGGCAGATCACAGCTCTATGAATTTGTCTAACCCTCTTCTGAAGCCATATATGTTGGTGGCCATCACTGCCTCTTGTGGGAGTGAGTTCCATAGTTTAACTATGTGCTAAACTGTAAATATTTTAATTATTTAATGGGATATATATACTGCTTAATCATCCCTAAGTGGTTTATATAAAATATCAAAAGTTTTGTTAAAAAAAATACTGGGTGTTCAAAATAAGTTATTTAGAATGTATCAAAACGTAAGCAAAATCAGCAGTTATTAGAAATATATGTATGCATAATCAAATGAAAATACGTGTCTGGGAAGGCTTCCCTAAACACTAAAAACACTACCATGAAGGTGCCTAATATCAATGGGCAGGGAGTTCCACTGTGAAGGACCGATTCCTTGCAAGTGCAAAACAAACATCGATGTGGCACTGGCAAAAGTATATATGGATGTTGCATAGGAGTAAGAATGGTCAACGGTTTAAAAAAACAGAGCAAACTGGCCCTGGCAATACCTTGGAGCGAAAACGACAGGCGTTGGGAAAGTGGCAGTTAGAGCAGTCAGTTGTTGGATGGGCATACCAATGGCTCCAGCCAACTTCCCCGTTGGCCTGGCTGAATTCAATTTTTCTTATTCCCCACCCCCACCCCCAAGTTGGCTTGATCTCTGTTACAAAGGCGAAGGATTTCCCAGAAGTGTTTGGCTGAGGGCATCTGGTATCAAATAATCCCAGCGCCCTCTGCCAAACTGTGTCTACATTCACTTTGCAGTGACGATCGCAGAACCGAGAGCGAGGTGCATGCCAGCATACATACATGGAACAGATGAAGATGGAGAAAGTCAAACTAGAACTAAAGGCACCAGGTGGCTGGGCCATAGTTCGGGGGGCGGGGGTGGATGAGCACCTATTCTCCATGCAGAAGGTCCTAGGTTCAATCCCTAGCAGCTGGGGGGGGGGAGTCTTGTATGAAACCAGGGAGAGCCGCTGCCAGTCAGTGCAAGAAATACTGAGCTAAATGGGTCATTGGTCTGACTCAGTAGAAGGCAGCTTCCCATGCTCTAGAAGTGTGTAGGCACATGGATCTACCATGCATAGAAGAGGACTGAAAACATGGAGAGAGAAAGACGGAGACATAGGAAGATGCCATATAAAGTCAGGACATTAGTCCAGCTCTGTACTGACTGGCAGCAGCTGTTCCGGGCAGACATCTCTCTCCCTGCCCAACTGGAGATGCCAGGGATTGAGCAATGCCCTGCTGCTGATCTTTCTCCAATGGGAGAGAGGCCATGAGTGCAGACAGGATAGGAGCACATGAAGCCGCCTCATTCGGAGTCAGACCAATGATTCATCTGGCACAACGCTGTCCCCACTGACTGTCTGCAACTCTCCAGGACTTTGGGCAAGGGCATTCCCCAGAATTGTACAGTTGGAAGGGACCCCGAGGGTCATCTAGTCCAACCCCCTGCAATGCAGAAATCTCAGCCAAAGCATTCCTGACAGTTGGCCATCCAACCTCTGCTTCAAAACACCCAAGAAAAGAGAATCCACCACTTTCCGAGAGAGTCTGTCCCAATGTAAACAGCTCTTACTGTCAGAAAGTCCCCCCCCCCCGATGTTTAGTCAGAATCTCCTTTCTTATAACTTGAAGCCATGGGTTCGAGTCCTACCTTGTGGAGCAGGAGAAAACAAGCTTGCTCCCTCCTCCATGTGAAACCCCTTAAGATATTTGAATATTGCTGTCATATCTCCTCTCAGTCTCCTCTTTCCCAGGTTACCTGACGATGCTGGGACTGAACCCGGGACCTTCTGCATGCAAACAAGGCTACAGTATGCCAGAAGTGTCCGTTCTCCTTTCGCTCCCTGCTTTTACTAGCCTGGTACAGTGGTGCCCCGCAAGACGAATGCCTCACAAGACAGAAAACTCACTAGACGAAAGAGTTTTCCGTTTTGGAGGTGCTTCGCAAAACGAATTTCCTATGGGCTTGCTTCGCAAGACGAAAATGTCTTGCGAGTTCCTGCGGGTTTTTTTCCTTTCCCCCCCTTTTTCTAAGCCGCTAAGCCTCTTATCTGCTTATCCGATAAGCCGATAAGCCGCTAAAAGCCGCTAATAGCGCTAATCCGCTAAGCCGTCAATGGGCTTGCTTTGCAAGACGAAAAAACCGCTAGACGAAGAGACTCACGGAACGGATTCTTTTCGTCTTGCGAGGCACCACTGTATCAAGCCAGAGAGCTAGTGGCTTAAAGACCCAGTGTTGGGGCAGGGAGTCCCAGGTTCAAATCCCCCCTCGGTCTGCTAGGGACTCCCTAAGGCAGCCTTGGGCAAGCCATTATGCATTCAAGCCCAGCCTTCCTCTCCCCATTTGCGAACATGGGGTGGGTGGGAGAGTCTGCTTTACAAGTCTGTCATCCAGATTATGGAAACAGCCAACGTGAAGCACTCTATAGCAGTCTATGAAATACGGCCACAGCTCAGTGGTAGATCCACCTGTTTGGCATGCAGAAGGTCCCGGGTTAAAAGAACCCGGAAGAAGAAGTTACCGGCCTTATTGCATCTCTGTATCGAGAATGAACAGCACCTGTTGATTTTTTACCTGCAGTAAAAGGTAAAGGTAAAGGGACCCCTGACTGTTAGGTCCAGTCGTGACTGACTCTGGGGTTGCGGCACTCATCTTGCTTTATTGGCCGAGGGAGCCGGTGTACAGCTTCCGGGTCATGTGGCTGGCATGACTAAGAACCAGAGCAGCGCAAGGAAACACCGTTTACCTTCCCCCCGGAGCGGTACCTATTTATCTACTTGCACTTTGATGTGCTTTCGAACTGCTAGGTGGGCAGGAGCAGGGACCGAACAACGGGAGCTCACCCTGTCGCAGGGATTCGAACCGCCAACCTTCTGATCGGCAAGTCCTAGGCTCTGTGGTTTAACCCACAGTGCCACCTGCATCCCTTTCACCTGCAGTACCTCTATTAACCCCCCCCCCCCGAGAAGTCATAGGGGATGTGGGGTAGCAACAGTGTCCAGTTCAACAGCGAAGCAGCTGCTCTGCATGCAGAAGGCTCCAGGTTCAAATCTCTGAAACAACCAGTTAAAAGAGCCTGGAGTTGGAAAACAGGCTGTGGCTGAGCCCTATGGTGTCTACAGGAACAAGGGAAGCTACCTGCCCTGCACTGAATCACATCACTGGCCCACCTGGCTCTGTGTTGCTTCCACTGACCGGCAACAGCTCTCCAGGGTTTTTAGATGGGGGCGAGGACACCCCAAAACCTATTTGGGGACTACAGCAGCCAAAGCTGCTACCCTGAAACCTCTGCTCCTGAAACCTCTGGCACGCTAACCACTGCGCGACACTGCCTGCCCAAGCAGGGCGTGTCATAAAAAGCAGGTGCTGACTGAGCCATTAAAATAAAGCTACATACAGTATTGACATGGCTATATCGATATTTAGAAATAAAAAATGAGATGACTAAATCCAGGTCGTCCCTCTCCCAGGCGGACGCTGCTCTTACCTCGCAAGGCGCCGGGGGGCATCGGGCAGAGCTCCTTGCCCAGGGGGGCGGCCAGGGCCCGATCCACCACCACCAGCAGCAGCAGCACCAGGGGACCCATCGCCTCCGGGGCGGCGTGGGGTGCGAAGGAGGGAAGAGAAGAAGGAGAGGGAGAAGGAGCCTCCCTTTCCCCTCGGGGCGAGCGGAGCGGCTGCCGCCGAGGCCGCCCTTGCGCGCCTATATGCGGTGCCCTCGGGGGTGGGGGGACCCGCACAGACGACGCTCATGGTTTTTTTTTGGGGGGGGGGAGCACACCGAAAGAATAAATGATAATAAATAAATAAACGCGAGAGAATTCATTCATTAGGGCCGGCAGCGGTGCCAGGCGAGGGTCCTGCCATTGGGGCGGGGAGAAGGGGAGGCGCAGGAGGGCCAGCGCGGCGGCTTCATTAGGGGAGCCCGGCCGGGCCCTGGTTCAGCCCCGCTGCGCGCCGCCGAGGAGGAGGAGGAGGAGGCGGAGGCCGCGCTGAATAGGCCCTTTGTGAGCCCGGGCGGGGGCCGGCGGCCATCAAAAGGCTCCCCGCTTAATGATCAGAGGCGGCCCGCCTCGCTTGATCATGCTCGCGCTTTTGTCCTCGGCCGACGAGCGCCGTGGCCTCGGCTGAGGGGAGAGGAGAGGCCGGGCCTCCCCTCGCTCGCTCCCCTCGGCAAAGGCCAGGCCTGGGAGGGGGGGGGGAGATAAACGAAGCAAGGCCTCGTTCCCTCACACGAACACACACACGTGTCAAGTGCCTAGCGTGAACCTGCACACAGGATACACGCGCAGGCCTTCCTTAGTAGGGCCGTGGCGCTTTGGCCGCCGCCGTTACGCGACGACGGGCGGCCGCCTCAAAGGCAAGGCCCGGGGCTGAGGCGCCAAGGCCGCTTGTGTGGTTCTGTGTTAGGGCACGTGCCTCTATTTATTTATTTATTTATTGCGCCTATATGCCGCCTTTAGCTAAAAAAGGAGCTCCAGGAGAGTCTTTTCACCCGTTTCTCCCTCCTCACACGACAACCCTGTGAGGTGGGTTCGACAAAGAGGCGTGACTGGGCCAATGGCAGTACTGTAGTGTATACACAAAGCATCAAATGTGGTGACAGTAATAATAATGCAACAAAACAACACCACCATAAAGTGGCTTATAAGTATAAAACCAAATTTACTAGAATAATAGCTAGAATAGAGATAACAGAGGGGTGGCTAACACCCCAGAGGACAGGATCACACTTCAAAACGATCCTTGACAGATTTGAGAACTGGGCCCAAACAAACAAGATGAATTTTAACAGGGAGAAATGTAAAGTATTGCACTTGGGCAAAAAAAATGAGAGGCACAAATACAAGATGGGTGACACCTGGCTTGAGAGCAGTACATGTGAAAAGGATCTAGGAGTCTTGGTTGACCACAAACTGGACATGAGCCAACAGTGTGACGCGGCAGCTAAAAAAGCCAATGCAATTCTGGGCTGCATCAATAGGAGTATAGCATCTAGATCAAGGGAAGTAATAGTGCCACTGTATTCTGCTCTGGTCAGACCTCACCTGGAGTACTGTGTCCAGTTCTGGGCACCACAGTTCAAGAAGGACACTGACAAACTGGAACGGGTCCAGAGGAGGGCAACCAAAATGGTCAAAGGCCTGGAAACGATGCCTTATGAGGAACGGCTAAGGGAGCTGGGCATGTTTAGCCTGGAGAAGAGGAGGTTAAGGGGTGATATGATAGCCATGTTCAAATAGATAAAAGGATGTCACATAGAGGAGGGAGAAAGGTTGTTTTCTGCTGCTCCAGAGAAGCGGACACGGAGCAATGGTTCCAAACTACAAGAAAGAAGATTCCACCTAAACATTAGGAAGAACTTCCTGACAGTAAGAGCTGTTCGACAGTGGAATTTGCTGCCAAGGAGTGTGGTGGAGTCTCCTTCTTTGGAGGTCTTTAAGCAGAGGCTTGACAACCATATGTCAGGAGTGCTCTGATGGTGTTTCCTGCTTGGCAGGGGGTTGGACTCAATGGCCCTTGTGGTCTCTTCCAACTCTATGATTCTATGATTCTAAGACTTGTAACCATTCAAGCAACAAACATACTAAGGTGCCATGTGCAAAACAAAGCCTGGAGATACTGTAAACATGGAGTGGATAAATGTACAACTGTATCTTAACAAGTTATATGTGCAATCAACGTTATACAGACTGGATAAATGAACCGTTCAACAAGTAGTGTAAGTCCAATCATGGAACAGCAACCCCATGCCGCCACAATGGCAAGGGTAGCACACTGGAGAATATGAAAAAGTTTTTCAAAGCTGTTTTTCAAAGATTGAACTAGATGAGATGTTATTCAATGGGTCTTGAGTTGGAAACACAAAGCTGTATGCATGGACCGGTTCTCCAGATATATTACAGGTTTCGCTACACGCTTCATCAGTCCGAAAAGCCAGTCATACAAAACGGTTTGCTCAGGATAAAGAAAGTATGCACAGGCACAGCCAAAGGCAGGACTTGGGTCCTCTTGCTCGACATGGCGCCCTGAGAGAGAGAGAGAGAGAGAGAGAGAGAGAGAGAGACGACCTTGGGTGATCCTGAATGGATATCCTCACTTACGGATCTTCTCCAAAAAAGAAGAATTCGGGAACTGTAATTTCCCCCTCTCAGGGTTATCGTTTGTAGAACCCTCAACAAACAATGGTTCCTGGGATGCTTCTGGAGAAGCCATGCGCTTCAAATGTGCATTGGGTATTCTCTAAGTTTGTAGTGTGGATCTGCTCTCGGAATAAAGCAACATGGCTTGATCTGGAGGGCCGTTTCAAAGATTTTGGTACGCGCACTCAGAGCTCAAAATGAGGCAATGAGTCCCACTTTTCACGGGATTGCTGCCACCATTACGTGTTAGGGCGGCGAGCTCAGTCAGGCCCAAGTTGAGGAGAGAGGGAGTGTGAACGGTGCTTGGGCCAAACTCGTTTGCGGCTTTGTATCTTGGTGTATTGTTCATACTATACATTCAAAGCATATGTAATGCACACTTGCACAGATTTCACCCCCCCCCCCAAAAAAAAGAATCCTGGGAATTGTAGTTTTCCCCTCACAGGAGGTACCATTTCTAGAGCCCTTAACATCAACTACAGTTCGCCAGGGTCTCTGGGAGAAGTTACACGCTTTGAATGCACATTGAATATACTTTTAAGTGTACAGTGTGAACCTGCCCTTAGAATAAAGCCACGTGGCGTGTTGTTTCTTATATTTCATATATTTTTATACATGCACATGGTGCTCAGAATGAAGCATTATGCTCCCCATTCCCATTTCTTTTCAGGATCTAAATCAACCTGCTTGCCCTCCAGGTGTTTCGGACTACAACTCCCATCAGTTCCGTCTGGTGCAGATGGGAACTGCAGTCAAAAACATCTGGAGTGTACCAGGTTGGCAAAGGCTGAGCTAAAGCAAGCACTTCTTTTGGTTTGAGGATCCTGGTCTAATTTGAAGTGAAATCACCCTGCTTTCGAATCCTCCTCATAAACATCTCTGAGCATCTTTCAGGGATTTTTGTTGCTTTGAAGCGTGCAGTTGGACACAAAATGTGCATTGGAAAACAATTTTGTTCAGTTGGAAAGATGATAATGCACAGTTGGAAGAATGGGAGGCAGGGAAAAACTAGACATGTTAGGCTTTTGTGTTTATTAAGCACTTAAATCTCAGGCAGCGTCAGGGACAGTATACATGTAAATGTTATTAGGATAGAATGTGCTCCGTTTCCATATGTAAACTGCCAAAACCTTTTTTAAGCACCTTCTTTTGGGTCAGAACCTCCTCTACTTCCCCTTCCCCTTTGGGCAGGTAACGTGCATCCTTGGTCCAGGTTCGATCTCCAGTGGCAACTCCAGGTCAGGTTGAGAGAGATCCTAGCCTGAAATCCTGGAGAACCTCTGCCAGTCCGTGTAGACAGTCCTGAGCTAGGTGGACCAAAGATCTGCCTCTGTATTCTATATTCTGTAATAGATAAGAGCTGCTCACTTGAAACCACCGCTGATACAGGGTGTGAACAAAGAGCAAAGCACACCTTGTGTCCCTTTGACCTTTTTTAGAGTGGGGTGTCCAATACGAAATTTGTGCAGCTGAAAGGCTAAGTGAACATTTGGACATGTATGTGCATTGCACAGCTGTTGCTAACAATCTGCATCTTCCCCACGTTTCTCTTGCAGCATCTAGTAAAAGAAACGAGCATAGGGATGCCATAGGCTTCAGCATTTCCTTATCCTTCCTCTGTTGTATTGACCAGTGTATGCAGGACAAGGGGAAATACCAGTTGTGGTGAGGTCACAAGATTGCTCATTTCTTTTATTAGGCATTAGCAAGATGACACATGAGGTTAAGACGTCAAAAAGCAATGGTCGCGAGTACCAGGTAAGTCACCTTTGTATCTCCACTGAACTCAGTGAGATTAATAGGTTGGTTCTAAGTGATGCCATCATCTCCAGTAATTCCAGCTAAGGTTCCAGCACAAAGCAAAGTAGCTGCTGTGTTGTAGGATATCTTCAGGAGAAGAAAAGGCTGAGGAGTAAGCCCTATACAAATCCGGAGTAGAGTCCCTAAGACAGTGAAATGGCGCCTTGTACACCTCCTTCTGGCAACTCCTGCAGCCGAGCTAGTGCCAAATGCCTTGCTCTGCATTCCTTTGGACCACATCAGCGAAGCCGAGAGGGTTTTTTTGTTATCTGGGCAGCCCAGGACATTCATACACACTGCCCAGGGTTGTGCCCGGAGAGGCCACCTTTGCACTGCTAACACAACAAAAACAACATGGGGAGGCAGCAGTTATGAGTTACTGGTCACTGCAGCCACAGCAGGCGCTGTGATTCCCCAGAGGTTTGGTTTTACCCCCGGAGGCATACTCCATTGTCTCTCGAGACAGACGGATGCTAACAAGATATCAGAAAAAAATAACACATTAGCTCAGTGGTAGGGCATCCCACATAAACTCTTCAGCATCCCTGAGTAGAACTATGAGTGACTCCCTGCCTGAAACCCTGGAGAGCTGCTGCCAGCCATTGTAGGCAATACATTTGCAGCCCAAACATTGATGAACAGCAAAATCTTAATAATCCATCAAATGCCTGGGAAAGAGGTGGTTTTTTACACGGTGCCAAAAACAGTGTTAATGATAGAGCTAGACAGGCCTCACTGTGGACAGCTTTTCACAGATACAGAGCCACAGCTGAAAAGGCAACCTCCTCAAAGCTCTTGCTTCGATAGTTCTCCACTGCAAGTTGTTGTTGTTTTATTAAATTTATATACTGCCCTTCATCTGAAGATCACAGGGCTGATCACAACACAAAAGTGAAAACACAAAATACAGAACAAAAGTTCTGAAGTGCTAACATCTACTTTACACCAATACACCCACCCAAGAAAAATAACAGGATCTGGATTTGTTTTCCTTTTCATATCGTTTAGTTACATAAAGCTGTAAGGAATGCTGAGGGGGGAAATATTAACATCAACATGTCTGCAGTCAGAAAACCCTTGCAGCAAAAGGTTGCTTCCTGAAACAAACAACTGAGGGTCTCATGGTAGCATCTTAAAGGCGAACAGATTTATTGTGATATAAACATATGCATCTGACAACGTGGACTTGAGTCCATGCAAGTTTATGTCATTTAATAAATTCCTTAGTCTTTAAGGTACCACCAGAAGACTCCTGGTTATTTTTGCTGCAAGAAAAATAATGTGGACCGAGGTGGTCTTTCCCAAAAGCTCCTGTGCCAGTGGGGAGGGACTTTAGGTCTGGAGACTGAATGCAGCCCTCTGAGCCGCTCCACCTGGCCCTTGGACCTCTCCCCAGGCCACACCCTTTCACCAAGCCATGCCTCTCATTGGCCCTGCTCAACGAGTAATTGAACCTGGATAATACCTGGGGACGCAGGTGGCGATGTGGGTTAAAGCCTCAACGCCTAGGGCTTGCCGATCGAAAGGTCGGCGGTTCGAATCCCTGCGGCGGGGTGCGCTCCCGCTGCTCAGTCCCAGCGCCTGCCAACCTAGCAGTTTGAAAGCACCTCCGGGTGCAAGTAGATAAATAGGGACCGCTTACCAGCGGGAAGGTAAACGGCGTTTCCGTGTGCGGCTCTGGCTCTGGCTCTGGCTCTGGCCAGAGCAGCGATGTCACGCTGGCCACGTGACCCGGAAGTGTCTCCGGACAGCGCTGGCCCCTGGCCTCTTAAGTGAGATGGGCGCACAACCCCAGAGTCTGTCAAGACTGGCCCGTACGGGCAGGGGTACCTTTACCTTTACCTAATATCTGGGTGATGTAGATGTCTATACAGTGGTACCTCAGGTTAAGAACTTAATTCATTCTGGTCCGTTCTTAACCTGAAACTGTTCTTAACCTGAGGTACCACTTTAGCTAATGGGGCCTTCTGCTGCTGCTGCGCCATCATCGTGTGATATCTGTTCTTATCCTGAAGCAAAGTTCTCAACCCAAGGTACTATTTCTGAAGCGTCTGTAACCTGTGGTACCACTGTAGAAGGGTGGGGAACCTCAGGCCCAGGGCCCTAATCTGGCCTATCAGACATCCTCATTTAGTCCACCAGGCTGTTTCAGGCAAGACACACCCACCTCCTGACATCATATACTATGTCAGGTGCTAGGCAAATAAAGGCAGTGGTGCCTGGAAATTCCCATTCCCACATTGTTCCACTAGTGCCTGACGAACAGCTAGCTGCCGGGCACTTGGGAACCGCTGCACAAACCGCCTTGCAAGCCCTGTGCACAGGACTGCGAAAGTTCCTTGCCCTGCATTTGCCAAGCACCCGGCAGCCGGCTCTTTAGGAAGAGCAGTTCAAAGGACTTTGACAGGTGGCTGTCAAGCTTGGCCCAATCGAGAAGGGACAGATAAGGAGCTGGCTTGCTAGACAAAAAGGGTTCTCTGCCCCTCCTGGAATGCAGCTTACTGTACAAACAGTGCTCCACCCATTTTTGGTGCTACACACCCACCCCCCACCCCCGAAAATTGCTTGTGAAAGAATGCTGCCCTTGAAATGCCAAGGGAAGTGGTGGACCTACATTTTGTTGGCCCTGAAGCTTTAGCTGTTATGGGTTGCTCCTTTGCAACCAGCAATGAGTTCCGGCTAACCACTGTTATCTTCTTCAATGGGGTTATTCCATGACAGGTCACATTTAATAATAACAACTATTACTACTACTACTACTACTTTGCAGGCTTGATTAAAATTGCTGTACTGGATTATCTCACGTGTCAAAGTCACTTGTGTGAATAAAAATTTCCTGTGTTTTATAGTTTTTGAGTTATGCTGGGGGGGGGAATGAAAATTAGGGAAATATTATATGCATTCATGATGCATCGTAGAATGCTAGACGCGGAATGATGAAATTGGGTCTGCTGGGACGCGGGTGGCGCTGTGGGTAAAACCTTTACGCCTAAGGCTTGCCGATCGTATGGTCGGTGGTTCGAATCCCCACAGCGGGGTGAGCTCCCGTCTTTCGGTCCCAGCTCCTGCCCACCTAGCAGTTTGAAAGCACCCCTAAGTGCAAGTAGATAAATAGGGACCGCTTACCAGCGGGAAGGTAAACGGCGTTTCCGTGTGCGGCTCTGGCTCTGGCTCTGGCTCTGGCCAGAGCAGCTTTGTCACGCTGGCCACGTGACCCGGAAGTGTCTCCGGACAGCGCTGGCCCCCGGCCTCTTAAGTGAGATGGGCGCACAACCCTAGAGTCGGACACGACTGGCCCGTACGGGCAGGGGTACCTTTACCTAGACCCACAATTGTTAAGCAGTGTGGACTAAAATTGCTTCTGGAGCCCCTCTGGAATTATGGACCCTGTTTCCTAGTAGATCCTCCCCTGGCCAAGGGGGACCACTCCCCAGTTGTTGCCCAGAGGCAGGAGGAAGAGTGTGTGCGTGAAGGGCCAGCTCCAGAGAATGGCAAGGTTGGCTGTTTCCCAGGGTCTGCCACCCAAACGGTGCTACCATCTCCACTTGGCACAGAGTACTGAGGATCAGATGAAACCAAGGAGAATTCTCCGCTTGCATATCCTGCCTCTGTCAGGTTGGGTGGGTGGGGGAGAGAAGTACTGAGGCCCTGGAGGGAGGCCCCGAATCCAACAGCCAGCCCTGTGTGTATGTGATTTGGGGGACACACAATGGCCAAGCGGCCTCAGCCTGCCGGCCCTTTCATCTTCCCCTTTGCCCCCACGCTAGTGCCAGCCATTTTGGCCCCCTTGCCCACTGCAATTACGTTCCTTTGATCTGCCAGAGAAGTGGCTATTGTCAAGAACACTCCGTGCGACAATTAAGGACTCTGCGATACAATGGCATTGTCTGCAGCGGGTGGAGAGTGCGTGCGGAAAAGGGACCGCGGTCCACAGCAACACCCCCTTTCCTGCTCCCCCCCGCCACATCCCTCCCCACTTCATAAAAGGAGGAGCAAGGCAAGCCATTTTTATTTTTAAAGTACACAGAGTGGTCTTTGATGAGTGCGCTGTATTAATGCCCCAAATTTTGAAGGAAACTAAATATGTATATATTTATATGTGATATACTGTATTTAACGGTAGTGTGTGATAATGCGGATATTGTGTTAAGCTCTGATTGCAGGGTTCATTTTATTCTTGGAAGCTGCCTCTCTCCTCCCTAAGGAAGGATAAATTACAAGGGTAAATTGAACCAGCTCATGCAATACACATGTTTGAGGTGGCTCTTAGATAAGCAATGTTACTCCACTGTGGGGATCTTTCACTGCTTATTTTTTATGAACAGAATTTGTTATTTGCATGGCTCTTTGGGGAGGGGGCTATTTTATTCTGTCAACAATTGGTATGTTCTTATTATAATCCTAAGCTGCCTTGGAGGATTTTTGATTCAGAAAGGCGCCGTGGTTTTCAACACGTTTAATGATCATGTCAAGGCTTCCAACAATAAATTGTGGGTTGGGGTGCCAACTTGAATAAAATATTGGGGGGGGGCAGGTAAGTCCTGCCCTGCATAATCAATCACGACGCAGTGCACACACGCCATCCGAATGGCAATGCCCATCGACTGGGGGGGCAGCCCCCTCAAATATTTTATTGGGGAAGGCTGAAGCCCCCTTGGCCCCTAGGAGTTGGCTCCTATGATTGTTGGAACTGCAGTTTGGCCAAATATACAGAGTACTACTTGAGATCACCAGTCCTCCCCTGCCCCATCTACAATATTCAGTATTCCCTGAGAAGGAATGGTTGTTAAATCTTTGTAAATTCATAATAGGGATGGAGAACCCGATGCTGTTGGACTCCAGCTCACATTAGCCCCAGGGACAATGGTCAAGGATGATGGGAGATGTAGTGCAACAACCTTTGGAGAGCCATAGATCCCCCAACCCTGGTCTACAATGTCACTATGTCTACTTGCCAATGTAGTGCCCTCCAGACATTTTGGATTACAATTCCCACCAGTCCTTGAAGGCTGATGGAAAATGTAGTCCAAAACAGCTGGAGGGCACCAGGCTGGCAAAGTTTGGTCTCCTGTCCAGGTTATCCATATCTCTATCTAAAGCAGGAGGAGAAATGTATATGGCCAGCACTGTGTCACAAGGCATAGTCAGTCCAATGAGGCCTATACTCTGCTGCTGCTTTTGGTTGTTGGCATCTTCTGTCTCGAGAGACAATGGAGTACGCCTCCGGGGGTAAAATCAAACTGGTGGGGAATCACAGCGCCTGATCATTTATGTAGGGTTGCTATGCTTTAAAAAACATGCAAGCTGCTTAGAGACTCTTTATATAGGAAGTGGCTAAATAATAATAATGCACCTTTGGTCCTCTCAACACACTTGGCTTCGAAAGGTGGGCAAAGTTGTTAGTTGGCTCTCCAAAAACAAGCAACAGGAAAGGTGTGAGAAATAGTTCTCCCTGTCCACAGCAGTTGCCCCAAGCCTTGTTCGCTTGCCCAGTAGTGATAGTTCTCCCCATATGCTCACACTAAGCATCCTTAAAACACAACAACAACTCGGGCCTTATCCCCCTTGTCGACATGCCCGCCCCAGGCATCCTGATGCTCCTGTTTGTTTCCTTAATTGGCAAGTTTCTCAGCAGTGTTGCCCTTCCTCATGTGGATGAGATCATTCTACCAGCGCAGATCCCATCCTTCTTCTGTTGCACCGGCCGCCCCACTCCCCTCCCCTCGGGGCCCTGGCGGGGCTCCTGCCCCTAGTTCAAGGGGGAAGGTGGGCACTCTGCGGCCCCAGCTGCATGCTGCGCAGCCGGGTCTGAGTCATCGCTCTTTGTCTGGTAATTGGTGTGAGCAGCAGAGCCTGGCAATTGGAGGCCGGCCCTGGGAACAGCAGCCCGGAGATGGACAATAGCGAGGGAGACAATGGCGGCAAGTTCTGAGAAACAGCAGCCCCACAGACAATAGGCCCTGGGAGGCAGCCAAAGTCTCTTGGGCTTCAAAGCAGAGAAGGAGGTGGGGGCAGGCAGCAACTGAGGCACAAGTGGCTGAACATCTATCTAATCTGCCAGGGACCACAGACCCCAAAAGGCCACGCCACCCAAGGCCACTTTGGGGAGAAGAAGGGTCTGCTGCCACCTGTAGGCCACCTTGGAAGCCTTCCTCTCTTGCCATTAATGCCACACCACGGCACAGATTTCACTGTGGCTGGTTCGTAAGGGTGTATGTGATGTTAGGGGAGGGCTAGTGCCTCTGGTGGGGGACACATTGTGCTCCTTCTGGGGGAGTTTTTCCACCTTTGGTCCCCACAACGGCCACATCCCAGGAACGGCTTTGTCTGGCTAAACCAGGTGAGGGTGGCTGATGGATCTCAAACCCTTGGTGAGTCAAGAATGTCTCCTGCATGCAAAGACAGGCTGTGGAGGATTGAGTGGATGAGACCAAGATGTTGGTTTCTGCTCTCTTCACTGTGCAGCGAAATGCTTGTCACAAGACAATGTTTACATTCCACACTCAGAGTTGCTGTTGGAGTTTCTCACGGGAAAGGAGACTGGATGTGACGTACACTGGTTTCCTGTTTTTCTGTGTTCTCTCCGTGCTTTAGAGGAGAGAGGATGCTTTCTCTGCTCCGGCAGAGGCAAGATGTTTTTCTGTAATCTACCAGCTTTGAAGTGTAAATAAAGTAATATAGAGTATGTGGCACGTACTCCTCATCATTCCGCTGTGCTTGGGGCACTGCAAATTTAACATTTTTGGTTATCGGGCCCAGAAAGACGCAGTCATCTGAATGCCGGCAAAAGGATCAGAATGCAGAGGGACGGATCGGACGGTATCTGCTCTGCACGTCAAGATGATTGATGAGGTATGTGCTCATGCTCCGGGCAGCCTGCCAGCTTCTAATTAATGGCTTTATGGCTGGACTCTGAACTTTTATGGCCATTTTGCCGGGCACAGGCAAAGGCTCAAAAGAACAAGCTCCTATGCTGGGGGAAACCGAAAGTACCTTTTAAAAGTGCTTTTGGAATAAAGCAGCTGCAGCAGTGACGCAGCATGATTTAAAGAAGCAGAGATGACGCAGAAGGCTAATGCCAGAGTCATGATGGCCCTTCAGGATGTTTGTGGGATTCCTAAGCTCAATAAGAAAAACTATGCGGACTGGGTTCTCTATGCAGAGGCTATTCTGCGGAAAGAGGGTCTGTTTGAAGTTATTACAGACACCCCCCCCAGCTCCAGTTACAGATGCATGGGAAGCTAAAGATTCCAAAGCAAGGGGAACTCTTACATTGATAGTATCCCCAGAAGAGCTCTGTCTATTGCGTGATAAGACCTCAGCCAGAGAAATTTGGGACGCTTTGAGGGAGGCTCACTTGAGGACAGAAGCTGGATCCACTATGTTTTACTTTACCAAGCTGCATAATATGGCTCTTGCTGAAGGTGGAGATGTGCGTACACATCTGATGGAGATGCAGAATCTGAGACATGAGCTGCAACAGAGAGGACTCAACTTTCCAGAGGCTGTGTATTCCTTCATGATACTACAATCTTTGGGTTCAGGTTGGGAGTCTGTTGCCACTCAGATTGCTGTACAGCCAACTGCTCAGCTGACAGTGGACTATGTTACTGCCATGATTCTGAATGAAGCAGACCGCCGGGGTGCTAGCTGCATGGGTAAGGGGGAGTCTTCACAGACGTCATCCCAGAGTGCAGTGGAACCACCAGATGGCGCCAAAGCTTTGAAGGCAGTGAAATGCTACTCGTGTGGACGTCTAGGCCATATGAAGAGGGAATGCAGATATCCCAGGGCCAAGACAGAGCAGCGCAGCGGAAGCTCATCGCGTGGAAAAGGCCAGAGCAAAGGCAGAGGTCCGGTGTCCAGGACAACGCAGCACAAGGCAATGGTCTCACGCTTCACTCCAGAGGTTGCAAAGGTCCAGAAGACATCTAGATCTTTCTTCGTTGTTGATTCGGCTGCAACGCACCACATGTGCAACGATAAGTGACTGTTCGTGTCTTTTACACCGCAGGAAGGTGCAATTCACCAGGCGGATGACCACACAATCCCCAGTAAAGGCTACGGAACTGTTGTTCTTCACAGTTTGGACTTATCGATAAAAGATGTGCTTTACGTACCAGATGCCAAACATAATCTGCTCAGCGTTGGACAGCTGAATGAGCGGAAAATTGACGTTTCCTTTAAGAACAAAAGGTGCATCATCACAAAGAAAAATGATTATGTATTGCATGCTGAATATGTTGATCGTTTGTATGTTTTGTATTTTGATGATGATGTGCAGGATGAAACTTGTTGCATTGCAGGTTCTAACAAAAGTTTGCATGCAGAATGTATTCATGATTTTCATCGAAAATTTGGTCATTTGCATTTTGAGGCAGTATCTAAAATGCCTGCCTTGGTTGAAGGTATGACTATTAAACCCTGCAGGTACCACATGAAGTGCAAGGCATGCACAGCAAACAAGGTGAAAATGGCTGCGAAAGGTAAGGTGTCTAGTAGGCAAGCTACAGAACCATACCAAATTGTTCATGCTGATTTGGTTGGACCACTAGCGCCCTCTTTGGGTGGAAATAGGTACTTCATGGTTCTCATTGATGCATTTTCCAGGTATATTTATGTGTACAATCTCAAGCAGAAATCAGAGGCTTTTCCTAGGTTCAAGGAATTCTGTGCTTGGTTGGAAAATGTGCATGGTAAGAAGATAAAAACTCTTTTCACTGATCGCGGGGGGGAATTCACTTCTCAGCAGTTTGAAGCTTTTCTGTCTGAGAAAGGAATTCAACACGATTTGTCTAGTCCTCGCTCGCCATGGCAGAATGGACTGTGCGAGAGGGCAAATCAAACATTGCTTCAAGGGTTAAAAACCTTGCTGCATGATGCAAATCTTCCAGAGAGTTATTGGGCCGAAGCTCTCTCGTGTTTTACTTACAGTTATAATCGCAGGTTATCTTCAGCCACAGCAACCCACACCCACTGATGAAGGTTCTGATTCTGAGTCTGAAACTGAATCGGGTGATTCAGAGGATTTCAAGAGTGCGAAAGCCTCTATGCAACCCTCTGAAAGCTCTGATCAAGAATTGGAGGAACCATTGTTCACAATAGGTCACTTTTCTCCTAAGAAGGAAGAGGAGAGTGTTGAAGACCTAAGGCTAATTCGCAGGTCACAAAGAGCCACAAAAGGCAAACCTCCAAAGAGATTTGCTGATGAGTTTGCTAAGATAGCAGTAACAGCTGTTAAAAGCTCCAAAAAGGTATTTGAACCTTCAAGTTTCCAAGAAATCCAGGATTTGGATTCAAAGGATGTTGAGCCATGGTTAACTGCCATGAAGGCTGAGCTTGATTCCTTGGAAAGGAACAAAACATGGGAACTTGTTCCAGTAGTTCCAGGAATGAAACTGCTTGGAAGCAAATGGGTCTTCAAAGCGAAGACTGATCAAAATGGCAAGATAGTCAGACACAAAGCCAGATTAGTAGCCAGAGGTTTTGCACAGGTACCAGGTGAAGACTATCACGAGACCTACTCACCCACAGTGACGTATGAGAGCATTAGGCTTATGCTCAAGCTAGCTGCAGAGGAGAATCTACACATTAGTCACCATGATGTGAATACAGCTTTTCTGTACGGATCTCTAGATGAATCACTTTATATGCTTCCACCTGATGGCGTACAGGTAAAACAGGGATTTGTTTGTGCTCTGAAGAAGTCCCTTTATGGTCTCAAACAAAGTGCACGGTGTTGGCACACAAAACTCACTGAAGTATTGTTTTCTCTAGGTTTTCAGCAAGGGAAAGCTGATCCATGTGTATTTGTCAAAGAGGAGGGGCAAAAGAAACTGTATTGCTTGTTTTATGTTGATGATATTTTGTTCTTTTGGAAAGATATCACGATGTACAATGACGCCCTAGCTCAACTGAAAGAACACTTTGACATGAAAGATCTTGGTGAGGTAAACAACTACCTATCTCTGGAGATAGAGAGAGATCAAGATGGTAACATTCTAGTACACCAGTCACAGAAAATTGCTGATGTGTTAAGCAGACTAAACCTTGATGGATGCTAACCCTGTAGACACACCGATGATAACAGGTTATCAGGTAGATGACACTGAAGAAGCATTTTCTGACACTACACTGTACAGAAGTGTGCTAGGCAAGCTAAACTTCATTGCCAGATGTTCAAGACCAGACATTGCTGTTAGCTGTAATTTGCTAAGCAGACAAGTCAACAATCCTAGTGTTAAGGATTGGAAAGCTCTGAAACGCATAGCGCGGTATTTGAAAGGCACTATGCATTACAGACTGAGATTTAACAATCAGAAGTCTGGTGGTCTTGAGATATTTGCAGATGCAAGTTTTGGAAGTGACACTACAGACAGGAAAAGCACGTCTGGAGTTTGCTACATGTACAATCAGGGTCTATTTGATTGGTCATGCAAGAAGCAAACAACAGTTAGCTTAAGTACTTGTGAAGCTGAACTGAATGCACTGTCTTATTCACTCAAAGATTGTGAATGGTTGTTACAATTGTGCAAAGATGTGAAAATTCCTGTCAAATGTCCAATCCAGGTTTACCAGGACAACAAAGCATGTTTGGCTTTGCTGAATTCTGAAGGTTGTAAGCAAAGCACGAAGCACTTGCAATTGAAGTTGCAACATGCTAGGGAACGTATTCAGAAGGGACTCGTAACGGTGTCCTATATGCCAGGTAATGAAATTCCTGCTGATGTATTGTCCAAGATTGTATCAAGGGATCAACACTGTACCTATGTGCAGAAGTTGGGTTTGTACTGATATTGTACGAACACGCTGCCCAGTGATGTTCACAGAAAGGGGGAGGATGTTGGTTTCTGCTCTCTTCACTGTGCAGCGAAAGGCTTGTCACAAGACAATGTTTACATTCCACACTCAGAGTTGCTGTTGGAGTTTCTCACGGGAAAGGAGACTGGATGTGACGTACACTGGTTTCCTGTTTTTCTGTGTTCTCTCCGTGCTTTAGAGGAGAGAGGATGCTTTCTCTGCTCCGGCAGAGGCAAGATGTTTTTCTGTAATCTACCAGCTTTGAAGTGTAAATAAAGTAATATAGAGTATGTGGCACGTACTCCTCATCATTCCGCTGTGCACGGGACACTGCAAATTCAACACAAGAGAGGGTCCAATAGTCAATAAGGCGATTTCTGCATGTGCTGTAAAGAGAAATGAGTGTCATGTGTGTGTGCAGGAGCCAGGCCCTGTGACCAACAGGACTCTGCAAGACTGGGGCCTTCCTAAGTTTGTTCTGAAGAGGCAAGGCGTGGCTGCACAGGTGAGGCCGATTGGTAACTCACAGCACCTGGGGGCAAGAGCCGGGAAGGGATATAAGGTCAGCATTTTCCCTTCAGCTCTTCGCCACAGCAGCACGTTTCCTGCCTTGCTGCGTTTGACTTCGTGATCCTCGGACCCCTGACTTCATGACTCCTTGCTTCTTGATCCTCGGACCCCTGACTTTGTGACTCCTTGCTTCTTGATCCTCGGACTCCTGACTTTGTGACTCCTTGCTTCTTGATCCTCGGACTCCTGACTTCGTGACTCCTTGCTTCTTGATCCTTGGACCCCTGACTTCGTGACTCCTTGCTTCTTGATCCTCGGACCCCTGACTTCGTGACTCCTTGCTTCTTGATCCTCGGACCCCTGACTTCGTGAGTCCTTGCTTCGTGATCCTCGGACCCCTGACTTCGTGACTCCTTGCTTCTTGATCCTCAGACACTTGGCTTCCTGACTCCCGGCTCTCTGACTCTTGGACTCTTGGCTTTCTGACTCCTGGCTTCTGGACTCCTGTTCCTGCTCCCACCCCGCCATCTTGCCCCCGGTCCCAACGTCCCCAGCCGGGACTTCAATCACCCGTGAACCGGGTTGTGACAATGAGGGGCACATGGGGCTTGTCCACATGGGAAGGTAGCCTATCTAGGAGAAGGAAACTCTGATCCTAAAGCTCTGCTGGCTTGTGGGATAACTTCAGAAGAAAAGGTTCAGGAGTAAACCCTACACAAACCCGGAGTGGAGTCCCTAAGGCAGTTGGGTGGCATCTTTTACACCTCCTTCCAGCAACTCCTGTAGCCAAGCTGTTGCCAATTGTATTGCTCTTCTTTCTTTTGGACCACATCAGGGAGTCCAAGAGAGGAACTTGGACTGGGGAGACTAATTAAGAGGTCCCTGCCTGGGATAAGCTAGCAAAATTTGGGACAAAACTAGAAAAATTCCTTTGGGGAGTGTTCACACGCAATTGGGGGTAAATTTGGAAATTGAGAGTGTTGTTTCTATGTAAATTTTATGTTCTTTCTTAATTATTGGTGACTTCACTGTATTTTGGTTGCTTTGATAATTCCACTCTATGACTTAACTGCCCAAGGTACACTGCCCTCTCCATGCTTTTGAAGATAGCTGTGTTGACACACAGAAATTAGATCAGTGGGAATTTTCCCATCACTTTTCTCTGCATGTCCTGAGAAGCCTGTCAGGTTGCTGGGAAAGGAGCAGTTTTAAAAACAGACAGCCTCTAATCAATGTCAGGAAATTTCCAAAGATGCAATAAATACATGGATGATACTACTGCAGAAAAGAAAAAAAAAGGGGGGGGACTTCACATTCTATTTTAGTCTGTCTCTGGTATTAGGGGAAAACAATGACAGAGACAGCTGTTTTCATTGTGACTTGCTTTGTGAGCTTTCCATGTTCCTCAGGGCTGGTCACAACTTAAAGTTCAGTGCTGAACAAGATAGATCTTGGTTTGATCCCCAGGATAATTCTTGGTCTCCTGTTTGCAGAGGCCACTAGCTGAATTGTAGCAGCGAATGATCTGAATCAGGGGTAGGCAACCTAAGGCCCGTGGGCCGGATGCAGAAACTGCTGCTTGCCTTCTATCACTGTGCCATTGAGAGCGTGCTCACTTATGGCTTATGTGTGTGGTATGGAAGCTGTACTACCCAGGACAGGATGGGGTTGTGCAGAGTTGTGAAGGCAGCAGAGAGCATTGTTGGCTGCCCACTCTCCACCTTAGAGCAGATCTATGCCACAAGGTGCCATAGGAAGGCACTGGACATAGTAAAAGATCCATCGCATCCTGGTCACTGTCTCTTCGAGCTCCTGCTGTCGGGATGGAGATACAGGACGATGAAGACAAGAACGAGCCGTCTCAAGAACAGCTTCTTCTCCAGAGCGATCTCGGCCCTGAATGGGAAACCTGGACTTTGAAAGTCATCTAATCTTCCTTGCTGTATTATACTGTATTGTTTTAATTAGTGTTTTTATAGTTGTTCTGATTTTGTGTGGAGTGCCCTACCTGGGTGGATGGAGCAGCCAAGTAATTTTCGTTGTCCCCGAGAGGGGGCAATGACAATAAAGATTATTATTATTATTATTATTATTATTATTATTATTATCTCCTTCTCAATCTGGCCTGCAGATGGTCCGGGAATCAGCATGTTTTTACATGAGTAGAATGTGTCCTTTTATTTAAAATGCATCCCTGGGTTATTTGCGGGGCATAGGAATTCGTTCATCCCCCCCCCCCCAAAAAAAATATAGTCCGGTCCCCCACAAGGTCTGAGGGACAGTGGACCAGCCCATGGCTGAAAAAGGTTGCTGACCCCTGATCTGAACGATCTGGGAGCCTTTATGTCCAACGTGAGGCGATTCCAGGTCTTTCCTCGAGGTGGAGCCCTGTCCCTGCCATATACCAGTCACGGAACTGGAGTGGATATTGCCCTGTGCCTTGTTGCTGTTTCCTAGCTCCCACTGTAGTTTTGAGCCTTTGGTTTTGGGTTGGGAGGGAGCTCCTAGATACCTAACTGGGGAGAGGGACTGGCGAAAGTGTCCCTTGGGTCTGGGAACTGTGGGTCACCCAGGTCTCCGCACGGTAATCATGAACCTTAGGCCCTCAGCTGCCCAGGGCTGCATATATTTTGGAGGTCTTTGGTTTTTGTCAGACGGTACGAAATCAACTAATTATGCAGATCCTAGAAGCTTGTTTTCCTTTATACTGAAAACAAGGACGCAGGTCCTTGTTCTCCATGCTAGGGAAAAAATTTGGGCTCCTTTGCTGAAGACAATGGGCTGTGGACACACCCTGCCTTTAAAACACATTCAAAGAAAATTCCCCCTGCCCCGCCTCAAAGAATTGTGGGCACTGTACAGTGGTACCTCGGGTTAAGTACTTAATTCATTCCGAAGGTCTGTACTTAACCTGAAACTGTTCTTAACCTGAAGCACCACTTTAGCTAATGGGGCCTTCTGCTGCTGCCGCACTGCCGGAGCACAATTTCTGTTCTCATCCTGAAGCAAAGTTCTTAACCTGAAGCACTATTTTTGGGTTAGCAGAGTGTGTAACCTGAAGCGTATGTAACCTGAAGCGTATGTAACCCGAGGTACCACTGTAGTTTGTTAAGACCACTGGGAATTGTATCTCTACAGTGCCCAGAATTCTTTGAGGGAAAGGATGTGCTTCAATTGTGCTTTAAAGATGTAGTGCGTAAGCAGAAACTTGACAGAGGTCTTGTCCACACTTTTGCTTGTTCCGTGCCTAGAAAGCATGGATCCGAGCAGTTTTGCCTTTGCTTCACCGCTTCCGCAGGAAAACCTGCTCTTTAACACTAAAGTGGAAAAAGCAGCCATCCACGGGGGAAAAACAACTGCTGTTTGTTCTGATTCAGTGCTAAAGATTGGGTTTTTCCAGTGGTTGGGGCAAACAAGAGGTGTAGATAAGCCCAGATTGTTGCTCATGTTCCATTCATTTCTATGGTGTGTACACAGGAAACCTCTCAGTTAATTGTATTTCCTAGGAAGATCCCTAGCTTTGTCACAATGGGCACTGTACACTTTTGCAATGCCTTTTAAACTCACTTCCAGTTCTTGATCTGGAAATCACAAGGCTCCTTGGCAAATAGCCATTCTAAGAAAAGCATCACATTAAAAGGCTGTCCAACTAGTTAAACCAATTAAGCAGGTGATGTCATTGGGGCTGAATGGGTTGGCCAAGTTAACCACTGCTTTGCCACACAGCCCTTTCAGAGCAAGGAGGTGCAGACTCGCAGAAGCAGGAAGGGCGTGGAAACTAATGGACCTCTGTTAGTCATCAAATGAAAAGTGCAGGAAGTTAGACCAGAAGATGTGAACACTTGCATGCTTAAGTGCAAACACACACACACACACACACACCATTGCTTTGTTGATGTTTTTAACTGCAAGCTGAATTCTTTTCTCCATCAATTTTCTTTTGAACTTAACAGGAAAGGTTTCCCAGGGCTTTTTAACCCAGTGACGAAAGCATGCCATTTAGCAGGTTTATAGCAAGCTGCCTTAAACTAAGTCAGACCATAAGTTAGGGGCCGGCAACCCAGGGCCCATGGGCCGCAAGTGGCCCACGGGGGTCATTTAACCGGCCCACAAGCAGCCCCCAAACCAAGCCTCCCGCTTGGTAAGTCCCTGCACACTGCACTAAACTGCTCATTTGCAGGTGCCAGAAATCACGGCGGAGGGATCTCCGCTGGAGTGAACCAGCTCAGGCAAGGTAAACCTTGCTGACCCCTGCCATAAGTCCATCTAGCTCAGTATTGTCTACACTGATTGGCAGCGACAAAGTTCCAGGAGGGTGATGCCACCGCTTGCCTGGCCAGTCCAAAGGGTGACATTGGCTGCCTGCTTCCTCTTCCTCCTCAGTCTCATTGCTGCACCTGGCAAACTCATCAGGGAGCAGGGCAAAAGCGGCCCACCACCTGTGGGTTTCCCTGCCTTCCGCCGTACCCAGTCTCAATGGCCACCAGCCCACCACTGCTGCCACAGCCTCATCCTTGCCCCACTGTGCTGCAGTGTCAGGAATAACAGAATCATTGAGTTGGAAGGGACCTCGAAGGGCCATCTAGTCCAACCCCCTGCCAAGCAGGAATCTTGCCCACAACTGTCCCTGGGTGGGCTTGAACCACCAACTTTCTGGTTAACAGCCAGACGTGCTGACCCATTGTGCCACAGAGATACAGCTCCACCCCCACATCAATCGAATACAATAACCAATCCATCAGCAGCTTGTTGCAGTCCTCCTTGTCAAGCTGTTTCTTACCTTGCCCCCTGAGGCTGAGTTTTCCTGGCTGCTCTGCTGTCACACTCACTTGTGACATTTGGAGCTGTCCTTCAAGGTGTTCTTAGGACATGGCAAGGGCCACCACAGAACCTCTTGCCTCCTTGCTATTGGCACTTTCCCCCTTCCCATTTTGTTACGTTCTGCAAGTTTTAATCCACCACTGCCCTTTTTAATGTAGGCAATGAGAGAACCTTATAAAAAGCACTCAGTGCTTTACAGGACAGCATGAGCACAGGGACAGGACGCAGGCTCTGCCCTGAAGCAGCTTACAATCAGATGCCCCTCCCCCCAGCATCAAAACAGGGACAATAAAGGTGCCAGAAAATTGGGACTGATAGTCCCTGGCAAATTGGCCCCACTGAACTCAATGTGTAGACATGCACAGTCAACTATCCTCCATCCTGCAGCCTTACGTTTTTTTTAAAAAGGAAAATTTATTTTATTATTTTATAAATTGTTTAAAAAAAAACACCCCACCTCAGATTGGTTTGCAAAAAAAGATAAGAGTAAAAGTATCAATAAAAATAATTTAAGACTTTCAAAATGTAAAGCAACAGTAGAATAAAAACAGATGGGAACTTGCATCAGTTTTCTAAACATCTGGGTAAAAAGGTAAAGGTAAAGGTACCCCTGCCCGTACGGGCCAGTCTTGACAGACTCTGGGGTTGTGCGCCCATCTCACTTAAGAGGCCAGGGGCCAGCGCTGTCCGGAGACACTTCCAGGTCACGTGGCCAGCGTGACATCGCTGCTCTGGCGAGCCAGAGCCGCACACGGAAACGCCGTTTACCTTCCCGCTGGTAAGCGGTCCCTATTTATCTACTTGCACCCGGAGGTGCTTTCGAACTGCTAGGTTGGCAGGCGCTGGGACTGAGCAGCGGGAGCGCACCCCGCCGCAGGGATTCGAACCGCCGACCTTTCGATCGGCAAGTCCTAGGCGCTGAGGCTTTAACCCACAGCGCCACCTGCGTCCCATAAACATCTGGGTAGGCTTGTCTAAACAAAAACGTTTTTTAGCAGGCTCCGAAGAGTGCTCGGCACTGGCTGAGTGCTTGCTTGCAACTTCCTAGCACAGACAATGCTCTTTGCTACTCTGGTGCTGTCCAGATGTTTTGGGCCACAATCCCCACCATGCGAGTTGAAGTCCAGAATATCTATAGGGCACTAGGTTGTTGAATACAGGCTCAGTGTAAGAAATATAAACGCAATGGCTTAGTAAGGAGAACTCAAGGCAGCAGTAATTGAAATAGAACTGGAGTTGGCAGGACCCTTCCACTGGAGGAGAAAAATGGGGGGAGGTCCGGGGCAAAGAAACCTGGAGATTTATAGCCATGTGCTGCTGGCTCGCCCTTTGCATCTCGCTTCTGAAGTAGATCCACGTACGGCCCGGAGCAGCCGAAACGTCAGAGTCAGCAGAAAAAGCAATTACTCCTACCATGCAAAGTGCAGCCTGGTCCGTCAAGGATTTGTGTGAAAAACAGACAGGTGGCTGAAGTGGGAGCGACTGGGAGTTTTTCTCTCCTCTGCTCATGTAACAACAGCTTGGCATGCAGAAATTAAAACAGATAAAGCGGGGGGGGGGTGTTTTTTCAGACCGAGAGCCATATTCCCTCCTGGTTGACCTTCTGAGGGCCATATGCCAGCAGTGGGCAGGGCCAGAGACAAAAGCAGACAGAGCATTCAATGTAAATGTTACCTTTTTAAGGTAGGTTGTGATTGCGTCACTGTCATGGGCAGCTGCTGGGTAGCTCTGGAGATCTCTCATGTGTGGCAGAAACAGCCTAACCTATGCACACACTTACCTAGGAGTAATGGCCTTTTCAGCGTAAGAGTAGACAAATCTGACCATTTTGGTTTGGCCCGGTGTCTCTTTCCCCCCTATTCTTAAATTGAGTTCACCACATTTCCACATCCACTTGTGAATTATTATTTTTTAAGTAATAAAAAATTCATTGAAACTGAAAATTCATCAGCATTTAGATAATATATGCATTTCTCCAAATTTCTCCAGTTTGCAAATGCCTCCACCACTTTGCCCATTGCAGCAGATGGGGGGTGTTAGTCAGCGGTCACCGTTTTTTCCTCCATGCAAGGAAAAGTTACTAAGGTTGATATCTGCAGATCGACTGGTGATTAAAGGCACAAGAACAGACCTTTTTCCCCTTGGTCAATTGGCACGAGAGGCTGCAGATGGGTCAGGGAGAAATGCAGGCCATGATCTTTGCTGCGTCCCAAGCTTCAGCAAACTTCTCTGCGTCTTCCCAAGCCAATTGACTGTGTCTGCTTAATAAGTATAGTACTTAAATAGTGATAAACCTGTGCAAGGGCCATTGCTCTCTCCTGTGTGTTTCTCTGGGATGGGATGTGGGCGACAGTGAAACCAAATGGCTGGAATTAAGCACTCTGCGGACCTCTGCACTGCTAAGTAGTTATTTTTGGGTATGGTATATTGGTATGAGGAGGACCAGCCCACCCATGAGGCAAGGTGAGGCGACCACGTCAAGTGGCAGGATCCACCAGGACAGCAGATCCAACCTGCAAAGACCGTGTTGCCCTTGTAACAACAACAGCTGCGGTGCATTCATAGAATCATAGAATCATAGAGTTGGAAGAGACCACAAGGGCCATCGAGTCCAACCCCCTGCCAAGCAGGAAACACCATCAGAGCACTCCTGACATATGGTTGTCAAGCCTCTGCTTAAAGACCTCCAAAGAAGGAGACTCCACCACACTCCTTGGCAGCAAATTCCACTGTCAAACAGCTCTTACTGTCAGGAAGTTCTTCCTAATGTTTAGCTGGAATCTTCTTTCTTGTAGTTTGGAGCCGTTGCTCCGTGTCCGCTTCTCTGGAGCAGCAGAAAACAACCTTTCTCCCTCCTCTATGTGACATCCTTTTATATATTTGAGCATGGCTATCATATCACCCCTTAACCTCCTCTTCTCCAGGCTAAACATGCCCAGCTCCCTTAGCCGTTCCTCATAAGGCATCGTTTCCAGGCCTTTGACCATTTTGGTTGCCCTCCTCTGGACACGTTCCAGTTTGTCAGTGTCCTTCTTGAACTGTGGTGCCCAGAACTGGCATTCCTTGGAGGCCGGATCTCCTGGCTCTTCTGTAGCCACCCCCTCCCCAACTGTGCCATGGACTGGTGATATCTGAAGAAGTGTGCATACCCAGAACAAACTTAGCTGGTCTCTAAGGTGCTACTGGACAATTTTTTTATTTATATGGACTGGACCTGCCACTTGTCAAGGAAGGAGGGCTTGCACATAAGTGTGCCATAGCTGTCAACTTTCAGATTTGAAAATAAGGGATCAGCAGCCTCAAAAATAAGGGATCAGCAGCCTCACCTGTCCTGGGGACAGTCTACAGGATATCTAACAATCAGTGATAGCAGTGGGAAACGGTGCTGGAATAAGAGAATTTCTGGCAAAAAAAGGGAAGGTTGACAGCTATGAAGTGTGCATTGTGTCAGGATGGCTGTAGCAATGGCATGGATACCTGAATATTAGCAGGAAATTTACTGTGGTGGAAACTCCCCCCAATTGCATCCATCCCTGTTTCTCAGAGGAATTTTCACTGAGTTGTCAATGTGAGTGGCTTCTCCTTTCCACTTTATCTCGATTGGTGGTGCTTATTGTGGGATGGGTGCTGCTCATGCATGGAAGATTTTGTTTGTTTGTTTGTTTGTTTGTTTGTTTGTTTGTTTGTTTGCAGGGACCACATGGCATCAGCATCAAAATGCAAGCCCATATTCTCCTCACCCCAAAATTAATTTGGATCAAGCCTTTCTAGGGAAAATTCAACTACAGTCCGAAACCTGTTACCAGTGACTCATTTAGATATAGGAATGAGCTGTTTCCAGTATTTTGCCCCCGTCTGGAAACACCCTGACATGGCTACTCCTCTGGAAGTTTCCAGAAGTATCCATATTACATTTAAGAATGTGTTACCATTTTCCAAATCTGGACTTAAACCAGCAAACATGTATTTAATAAAAACATTTCCAGGCTTCCCCCCCTTCATCTGACATGACTCTTCGTCCTCCTGGCAAGTAGAAATTCAGCATATGAATCTTTTCCTGTCACTACCCCTTTTTGTTGCAAAGGCAACATGTGCTGAATTTCTGCGCAAGGTGCAGAACTTCTGTCCCCAATAGGGACATTCCTAACTGTAGCTGTTCTCTCAACTTGAGTCAGCGGCCTCTGGAGTATATTGAAATAGCATTCAAGGGGCTTTCCAGAGATTATCCTTTCATTGTACTGATACAGATAAGTGGATGGATGGATAATTATTAGTTGCTGCAGGGGGTTTACTTGCCTTTCTGCAGGCTGCTGTATCTATTGCAGAGCCAACCTCTTTCTTAGTATCAGAGTATATTCACTCTTCCTCTTGTCCTGTTTCTTTCCCCCAGGGAAAACCACTCTCTAGCGCTCAATCTGAGCCAACAGCAACTGAGTTTTTGTGAATTGCTGTTTGTTCCAATACAGCGCTAAAGAGCGGGTTTTCACTGGGAAAGGAGCAGGGCAAGCGGAAAAGCACTTGACCACCCCACCCTCTGCAACTGCTTAGCTTGCCTCTGTCATTGTGCTGGCGCTACACACAGCTGCTTTCCCACGCAATGCAAAAGGAAGAGGGTACTGAATGACTGGATCCAGACTAGAGCAGCTGTAGTGCAATGATTTCCAGTCTGATTTCTTCCTCCTGCATCTAGGAAGCTGGTCAGATTCCATCCATCTGCCTTGTGTACATGCACGAACTTTGCTTCTGCACACCGAGGGCTGCCAGTTCAGATGTTTCACTCTGAATTTTTTCCATCACTCATGGGAGCGCTGTACTCACGATTTCAGTGAAGTGTGTGAGAGCCAGGGAGTTTTCAGAGCTTGGCAAAATCCCCACACCCTTTTCTTAGGCACTTTTTGGTGCTTCCGTGGTCGTGAGATGACTGAGAGATCCATGAGCAGCTATCGGATAAATGTCTGGGCTTTCAAATCCCCACTGGCCCAGGAGCCCGATGACCCTGACATCCTTAAAATATATTTCTATATATTGGAGTAAATCAAACAAATCAATACAATAAAGGCAATAGAAATATCAGAGAGGCTTAATAGCAGGTTGGTAAATTACTTAAGACCATTAAGAAAACCCAATTTCACATTGTTCTGTTGGGAGGAAGTCCTGTGCATCTGTTGCATATAAGATAAAATCCCACCAAACAGTATAGAATTTGCCAGGGTCCTCCAAGCACGACAAGTACGACAAGGCTGCATTTTGTCTCCCTGCTTATTTAACTTATATGCAGAATTCATCATGCGAAAGGCTGGGCTGGATGAATCCCAAGCCGGAATTAAGATTGCCGGAAGAAATATCAACAACCTCAGAAATGCAGATGACACAACCTTGATGGCAGAAAGTGAGGAGGAATTAAAGAACCTTTTAATGAGGGTGAAAGAGGAGAGTGCAAAATATGGTCTGAAGCTCAACATCAAAAAAACGAAGATCATGGCTACTGGTCCCATCACCTCCTGGCAAATAGAAGGGGAAGAAATGGAGGCAGTGAGAGATTTTACTTTCTTGGGCTCCATGATCACTGCAGATGGTGACAGCAGCCACGAAATTAAAAGTCGCCTGCTTCTTGGGAGAAGGGCAATGACAGGCCTAGACAGCATCTTAAAAAGCAGAGACATCACCTTGCCAACAAAGGTCCGTATAGTTAAAGCTATGGTTTTCCCAGTAGTGATGTATGGAAGTGAGAGCTGGACCATAAAGAAGGCTGATCGCCGAAGAATTGATGCTTTTGAATTATGGTGCTGGAGGAGACTCTTGAGAGTCCCATGGACTGCAAGAAGATCAAACCTCTCCATTCTGAAGGAAATCAGAGTGCTCACTGGAAGGACAGATTGTGAAGCTGAGGCTCCAGTACTTTGGCCACCTCATGAGAAGAGAAGACTCCCTGGAGAAGACCCTGATGTTGGGAAAGATGGAGGGCACAAGGAGAAGGGGGCGACAGAGGACGAGATGGTTGGATAGTGTTTTCGAGGTTACCAGCATGAGTCTGACCAAGCTGCGGGGGGCGGTGGAGGACAGGAGTGCCTGGCGTTCTCTGGTCCATGGGGTCACGAAGAGTCGGACACGACTAAACGACTAAACAACAACAAATCCAAGCATTTGGCAACACGTAATTTATGAGTTATTTTTTCCCAGCTAGTGCTAATATTTTTAATACCAAAGTGAAAGTCACAAATCCTGCAAGGTTTTCTATTTGGGAGCAATTTGGGGGTTCCATGGGACACCCTCCCACCCCCCACATCATCAAGCCCCAGAGCAAATTAGAAGGGTCTCTGCTGCTTAACGGGGGGGGGGGGGGCAGCAGTGGAGAAGTCATTGTGGTGCAAATGTATCCCTGGAGCCAAACCTGGCAGTCCTGCTGCTGTGATTTCAGCATACTGACCTCCCTGCCTCCTCGCCCCTCTCCTTCCCGATAAGCAACAGCGACCTGCCTGCCAGGAAGCTAGCACAGAGTCTCTGCCCCACCTGTTGAGTCACTTCTGTTGGAGAACAAGTCCTCGGTGTAGCTGGCTTTAGTTAAGATTTCACTTCCTCTTTTCTGCTGAAATAGTTACTGTCAATGCCCTGTTGACCTTGTCTGAATCCAAGTTGCTGGGAATAAGTGGAGTGAGCTGCTGCTGCAGGAGTGAGGCCCTGTTTGCAGGCATCTGGTTGGCCACTGTGAGAACAGGATGCTAGACTAGATGGGCCATTGGCCTGATGCACCAGACTCCTCTTATGAATGTGTGTATGTGTGCATGAGAGTCCACAGTGTGATGCAGCAGCAAAAAAAGCTAATGCTATTCCAGGCTGCATCAACAGAAGTATAGAGTCCAGATCAAGGGATGTAATAGGACCGCTCTATTCTTCCTTGATCAGACACACCTAGAGTACTGTGTCCAGTTCTGTGTGCCACAATTTAAGGATGCTGAAAAGCTGGAACGTGTGCGGAGGGCAAGCAAGGATCTGGAAACCCAGCCTTGTGGTGAATGGTAAAGGGAGCTGAGTCTGTTTAGCCTGGAAAAGAGCAGACTGAGAAGAGATAGGATGGCCGTTTTCAAATATCTGAAGGGCTGTCACATGCCAGAGGGAACAAGCTTGTTTTCTCCTGCTCTGGAGGGTAGGATCCGAACCAATGGCTTCAAGTGACAAGAAAGGAGATTCCGACTAAAAATCAGGAAGACTTTTCTGAGAGTAAGAGCTGTTCAGCAATGGAGCAGACTCCCTCAGAAGGTGGTGGACTCTCCTTCATTGGAGGTTTTAAAGCAGAAATTGGATGGCCATCTCATGGATGCTTGAGCTGAGCTCCCTGCATTGTAGGGGGTTGGACTAGATGACCCTTGGGGTCCCTTCCACCTCTACTATTCTATGATTCTATGTGCGGGTATGGATCCCAGGGGTAGCCTGGTGGATGGAGGATTAACCTTATACAGTAGTACCTCGGGTTACAAACGCTTCAGGTTACAGACACTTCAGGTTACAGACTCCGCTAACCCAGAAATAGTACCTTGGGTTAAGAACTTTGCTTCAGGATGAGAACAGAAATTCTGCTCCAGCATCACGGCGGCAGCAGGAGGCCCAGTTAGCTAAAGTGGTACCTCAGGTTAAGAACAGTTTCAGGTTAAGAATGGACCTTTAGAACGAATTAATTTCTTAACCTGAGGTACCACTGTATCTAAGAACCTTGGGGAAAGCTACAGGAAGGGAAAGGAGAATGTTAGCCGCTTTGAGACTCCTTAAAGGGAGTGAAAGGCGGGATATCAAATCCAAACTCTTCTTCTTCTTCTCTTCTTCCTCCCACTAATTAGACTGAGCTAGGATTTGACCGGGGGGGGGGGGGCTCTCCTGGCAGTGGGGCCTTTAGCTGAGGTTCATCCTATAAAGACCTCAGAGTGAGCCTTAACAATTGTGACTCTATTTTGGAATTCCCTCCCTTCTGAGGTTACGTACATCCACACCACAGATTTATAGCACTTGACTTCCCCCAAAGAAACCTGGGAACTGTATTGTAGCCGCTCACCCACCTATGATTACTGACACCTTTAACAAGCCACAGTTTCCACAGTTCTCTGGGGAAAGCTCTGCTCTTTAAATATGTGGTGTGGCCTCCACAGGCACATACCTCCACATGTGGTGGGAGTGCCCCAAAATCCAACTATTCTGGACAACAACCATACGAGAAATAAGTAAAATAACCAAACAAGTATTGGCCTTACTAAACATCTTCCAAGACAATAATGCCCACTTACACCACAAAGAACTCATAACCCGCCTGCTTTCAGCAGCCAGAAACACCATAACCAGACACTGGAGAGACCTGTCAGGAGTAAACATGGACCAATGGCACCAAATAGTATGGGAAACAGCCCTACTAGAAGAATTAACCAATAAACTGAAACTGACACGGGGACAAACAGAAGAAGACACCTTCACCCCTGTATGGCTCCCCTTTATCACATACACAGCCCAACAAGACAATGGCAAAAATCCACCAACAGCATACAAATCAATATGGCTAACCTGATCCAAAACACCCACCCACCCCACTCACACATGAAAACAAAGACCACCACAGCCAACCACAAATGAACAACCACACCCTAGGCCAACCCCAACCTCTCTCACCACCAAAGGAACACAAGTGAACAGCAAAGAACCTGCACAAGCAACGCTGACACCAAACCCTACATATAGTAAGTAAAATAGAAACATCGCCATCCAACTCCATCCCGACCCATCTCTCCCCCCCGCCACTCCACCTCTTTCCCCCTTTTCTTTCCAATGTCTCAACAAATGAAACTGATTTGTAAAAATGTTACATGGGGGGAAAAATATACGAGAGACATTGCACACACTTTTGTAAATCAAGAAAATCTTTAATAAAAAAAAATGTGGTGCGGATGGAGATACGATGGGCGTTTAATTGTTTTGTGTCAGCTGAAGACACGGTCATTTGCCCAGCCCTTTAATGAAGTTTTGTGTCAGATTGGTTGTTTATGTATTATTCCTGGATTGTAATTTATCTGCCTTTGCTTCGAGCTGATTGCATTATGTATCTGGTTTGCACTTTTAATTGTAATCCACTCTGGTCTTGCAATGAAGAATGGGCTAGTCATGTTTTAAATAATTAAAATACATCTCACAGTTATGTTATTGTGAGTAGGGAATGCATTAAAAGGGGTGGGAGAGGCTTGCTGCAAAACCTTTTGATTTTTCAGGGGTGCTGCAAAATGGATCATAAGCAGTGGTCCATTCTGAGTGAGGGCAATACTGACTCAGAATCAGTGACCTCACTCTTAACTGCCTTTGGGACTTCCACATGTACTCATTCAAAATTCTGTGCCATCTCATAATCAATCTGCATTTTAAAAAAATCCATATTGAAATTTGCATTTAAATATGTATTCCTCATTATTGAGAATGAATAAGGAGCAGTGTTCTCTTCTGACTTGCAACTCAGTGGTAAAGAGAGCCAAACATTTAAGTTGGCAATAATAATTACATCTTCCTTAGTTCTTGGGAGCACAATATTACCTCTGCCGTTGTTAACGTTGCCATAGATTGCTGCAAAAACTCCTGTGTGCTGTTCATCTTCTCTGTCTGGACCAAGAAATGCCAGGGACATTCCAAGCTACACTGCCAGTGCGCGGGGCAAGATCCTGCCTTAGAAAAGCACATCTAAATACTGCTGTTGTGCCACTGGGAACCTCCTTTAACATGATGAGCAAGCTTTGTTTTGCTGTCCCCGTCTGGTGACTCATATCTGGCAGCTCGGGAGGCGCATTCCCTCTGCCTTTGTTTTGCATGGGGCGTTGCTGTTGCTGTGGAATGGGGGAAGTCAAAACTCTTGCACCTCTGCAGCGTGGAGAGGAAAGGTTTCCTGCTGCGGAGTGGCAGGCCTGGTTTGTCCACTTCTCTTTCCGGCAGCATTCCTGGCAGCCAGAACCACAGAACCTTTGCCCAGACACCCCAGATGTCAGTGACCTTGTCGCGATTACTCAGTGGCAAGCAGAAACCACTCTGCACGGGCTCAGAGGCACTACTGCCACCACCTGTTCCATTAACTGCAGCTTTTCGTTGCAGGCGTTACGCAGGTGGAGTTTAACCCCTTCTCCCTGCCCGCATCATAGAATCATAGAGCAGTAGAGTTGGAAGGGACCCATCGGGGGCCATCTAGAGTCTCTAGACCAGCCCCTTGCACTTCCCATCATTGCCAGGAGAAGGTTCACCTGCCTTGTTCCCATATGCCTGAGTGCTGCTAAAAAAACAAGCCAAGCTGCTTGAGCAGGACCAGTAAAAAAGATGCCAGCCTGAGCGACTGAACCGGTGCCACATCCGCCTGCTCTCTGGGGAACAGAGGCTGAGATGGGAAAATCAGAAAGCCTGACCTGTAGGGTGAAGGTGCAGCACATTAACAGGGTGGGCTGGGGGGCGGCGGAGGAGAGCCGATTACCGGGAACAGAGCTCCCCCCCCCACGCAGCCCCCTCCACCTCTGCCCTCCTCGCCTCCCTCTCTCCAATTGCCATCTCTTACCTTGCTGCTGAACGGTTGCCAAAGGAGGCAGGCCTCTAGAGAAGGATTTATGGGCAGTGATTAAAGAGCAGCAGGCAGCCCTGCTCAGTTTGATTTCACCCTGGCTACAAAAAGCCTGGGAGAAAACAAATTGTTGTGAATTTGAAGTAATTAAACGGGTGAAAGAAAAATGTGCGGTTTGATGCATGGGGCTAGCGCTGGCGGGAAGAGGGGGTGGGAGGGAGAGTGGATTCAAGTGTGTGTGTGTGTGTGTGTGTGTGTGTGTGTGTGTGTCTTACACAGACATGCACCTCTTTCTTCCCTTAAATCAATGCGCTGAAGCAAATGTGAAATATTCTCAGATCCTGGAATCTTCTAAAACAGGAGGCGGCAACCTGTGGGCTGTGTATAACCCTCAGCTGAATTTCAGAAGCCCTCCCTCTCTGCAAGCCATCAGCCAGATCTGAGACAAGGCTTATCTATCTATTCCCAAGGCCTCACTCCTGTCAGCAATCAGGCTGCAGCATTCGGCACTAACTGCAGCTTCCGGATCAAGCAGAAGAGAAGACCCGCTTGAAGTGCACTGCAGTAATCCAGTCTTGAAGCAGTGCATGAACTACTGCAGCCAAGCTTTCCTGGCAAGCTTAATTTAAATAAGTTTTTTTTTTGGGGGGGGATCTTGGGAACCCACCCCCAAAGAAATTGGGAGGGTAGATGCAACCAGTGGGCTGCAGATTAGCCACTCCTGGTTTGAATGCTAGAATTGCAAAGCTACAACCATCGGATTATAAAATACTTTAAAAACTGAAAAATATACATAAAGGTAACGTCAAAATAAACCCACAGCAGAGCAGAGAGTGTTAGCAGACCGCTTTTTTCAAAGTGCAGTACTTTTTAAAAACGGGTCTCAAGCTAGGAGGGTGACAAGAGGGGTGTGTATGAAATGGGGGTGCCTTCCTGCCACTTAAGGGGGGAACAGCTGTCTCCTGCCCACCCACCAGGGGTGAAATTCCCTTTGATTTCTTGGGTAGGCCCTCAACTTTTGAATGGCACATAATGGTGCAGAGCTCCTAGGGGCAGGACTGGCAGTCTCTCAGCTGTGAGAAATGTGGTGTTAGCAGGATCCAATTTTGCAGCTCTCGGCTTTGGAAGAGTCACCGTTTTGCAAAATGAAAACGAAATGAAAACACTTTCCTTTTTTTTATCAAGAACTTGTGATGGGCAGGAGACCGGGGCGGACCTAACAGCTGCTCACTTTAACAAATAGCCAGCACGCGATTCACCACGTTGGGCCTTATTGCTATAAAACCCAAAGAAAACCTATTATTCAATGGTCTGAAGATTTTACGGCCCTTCCTACATTTGAATGCAGAACTGTCAATCTCATCCCAATATTTACTTGGGCACAAGGGCTGCTTTTGTTAATAGATGTTTGAATTGGGATCATTAACGTCAGCTGACTTTTCTTTTTTGCTTTCTGCTATAATTCTAATAATACGTATTTTTCTCTCTCCCCTGATCTACACCTGATAATAGCAATAAAAGAGAAAGAAAAGGAACATATGTTTATAATTAAACAAAGTTTAAATGGACAGAAGTGTTCAATATTAATCTGTCCAGACATGGAACTATTGCATGTCACATGTCTGTTTACATTCCAGCACAGCATGCTGGGAACTTCCGTCGTGTGTATAGCTTTTACTTTTCCCTGTCTCTCTGGGAAGACAAAGAGAGAGACGACATGTTTCTTTGTCCTGATTTATGATTAATAAATCCGTAGTTGTAGTATGCTTCCACAAGCCTCACACCTATTCTGTGTGTGCAGTTTGCTCTGCTGATATAGTGTGCCCTGGCTTTGAAGCCTGGGTCGCAGATTTACGTCGGAGCAGAGGCCGATGGGTCCTTGCAGTGGGACGGCTGGAAGTAGACGACCCAGCTGGGGCTAGCCAGCTAGCCTTACGACCCTCTGCATGCCGACACCCCCCCTTACATTTTTAACAACTACAACAAAACATTTGTGCAAATAAGGAACTGGGTGCTGGTAACCCACATCAGCATTGTAGGGTGGGTGAGGTTTACAGCTGACTTCAGCAGTGAGGAACACAAGAAGAAGAAAAAGCAGGAAGGACAAAGGGACGGAAAAGGCAGAAAAGTTGGTTTCTTATGCTGCTTGATTCTAGTTATGTGTTTTCACTTGGGTGGGGAAAGCACTTACAATGGGCAGCACTCCCAAAACGTAATGAGCTGGCCTGAACCCACCCTAGGAAAGTAAACCTGGCACCTTCCCCCAACCCCTAATAGCTGGAGACTTTTCACTTCCAGAGAGCGAGCGAGCGAGCGAGCGAGCGAGCGCACAAATTGCTGGTCTATTACTGAGATTCCCCACGAAAGCCAGGGCGACACCCCTCGTTTCCCAGCCCCCATAGAAAGAACAACTTGTCTAAGAGCCCCAGTGAACTTTCTGGCTGGAGAGGGGAGATTTCAGTTTATATTCTCCTAAAGTTAAGGTTGAGCATGTTAGGAATTTTCTATTGTTCTTCAGTTTGGCTTGGGGTTTATCTGCATTTTATTCTGTTTTCAGTCGCTTTGAGACTTTTTTGGGGGTATGAAGCGACTGGAAATCCAGTAAGCAACAACTCATCTCACTTGCCTGGATGGAGAGGGTATTTGTGTTGAAAACTAGCCTAGAATTCAAAGGTAAAACTTACATTCATTGCCCTGCCCACTTTTGCCTCTGGTTCTGGAATGTTTTTCAGAAGAGAATGTGGTCCTCAGCTGAAAACATCTCACCCAGATCTCACAGGACTGGAAGGTGTCCTTCAGGTAACCTGGTCCCAAGTTGCTCAGGGCTTTACAAAACAGAAACGAGTTTATAGAGCATTTGTTTGCAGGGAGGTCAACATTACTTGGCACTTCCCAGTGCACCTTCCCTCCATTTCCCCAATTGCCAAAAGTCTGGATATTTTGAGGAAGAGGGTTTGTTGAGCAAATGGCTCCCAATCAACTTGTTACACAACCTGAATTGGCTGGTTACGCCACTGAATCCCACCAGAGAAATTGAGACCCTCTGGAAAGAGCCTTGAATTGGAGCACTTTATGCAAAGAGCCTCCTCCTCCCCCTCACTTTGGGGCTTTTGCCATAAGGAAAGCGGCAAGGGTAGCATTTGCTTGGTGTAACTGTCCTCTGAGTTCCCCACAAATGAAGCCATCTCCAAAACTACTGTTTTCTGCAGGCAGGCAGCTAGCTGATCTCCAGCCACAGGTGAGTGGGGGAAGGTTCCTTCTCTAAGATATCTCTTCTTTGCAGAACAGCTTCAGGCCATTTGCTATCTGTGTGGGGCATCTGCTGATAAGGACTAGCTAATCTCCTTGACAAAAGATGTATCCACCCACAACACTGAGTGAATCTGTCTCTCAAAGGAGATAATCCCAAACTAGTAAAGGTAAAGGTAAAGGGACCCCTGACCGTTAGGTCCAGTCCCAGACGACTCTGGGGTTGTGGCGCTCATCTCGCTTTATTGGCCGAGGGAGCCGGCGTACAGCTTCCGGGTCATGTGGCCAGCATGACGAAGCCGCTTCTGGCAAACCAGAGCAGCGCACGGAAACTCCATTTACCTTCCCGCCGGTACCTATTTATCTACTCTTCTGATCGGCAAGCCCTAGGCTCTGTGGTTTAACCCACAGCACCACCCACGTTCTTTACCCAAACTAAGGTAAAGGTAAAGGTACCCCTGCCCGTACGGGCCAGTCTTGACAGACTCTGGGGTTGTGCGCCCATCTCACTTAAGAGGCCAGGGGCCAGCGCTGTCCGGAGACACTTCCGGGTCACGTGGCCAGCGTGACAAAGCTGCTCTGGCGAGCCAGAGCCGCACACGGAAACGCCGTTTACCTTCCCGCTGGTAAGCGGTCCCTATTTATCTACTTGCACCCGGAGGTGCTTTCGAACTGCTAGGTTGGCAGGCGCTGGGACCGAGCAGCGGGAGCGCACCCCGCCGCAGGGATTCGAACCGCCGACTTTTCGATCGGCAAGTCCTAGGCGCTGAGGCTTTAACCCACAGCGCCACCTGCGTCCCTACTTACCCAAACTAGGCATGGCCAATCTGATTGACTTTTAACTCAGTTCTCTTTGTTACAATCACAGAACCACAGGGCGCAAACCCTCCCCCCTTCCGTCTGATTGTTTGATTGATTGCAGTTATCTCTCACTTTTTTCGTTGGTGCTGTGGGTTAAAGCCTCAGCGCCTAGGGCTTGCCGATCGAAAGGTCGGCGGTTCGAATCCCTGCGGCGGGGTGCGCTCCCGCTGCTCGGTCCCAGCGCCTGCCAACCTAGCAGTTCGAAAGCACCTCCGGGTGCAAGTAGATAAATAGGGACCGCTTACCAGCGGGAAGGTAAACGGCGTTTCCGTGTGCGGCTCTGGCTCGCCAGAGCAGCGATGTCACGCTGGCCACGTGACCCGGAAGTGTCTCCGGACAGCGCTGGCCCCTGGCCTCTTAAGTGAGATGGGCGCACAACCCCAGAGTCTGTCAAGACTGGCCCGTACGGGCAGGGGTACCTTTACCTTTACTCACTTTTTTCTCCAAGGACCTCAAGAAATCATAGAATTGTAGTTGAAAGGGTCCCTGCAAAGCAGGAATCTCAACCAAAGAATCCATGACAGACGGACACCAAACCTCTGCTTAAAAACCTCCAAGGATAGAGACTCCACAATCTCCAGAGGGAATCCGTTCCACTGTCAAACAACGACATTAGGCTGAGAGGCGGTGACATGGAAGCTTTAGCTGAGATTCCTGCATTGTAGGGGGTTGGAATAGATGACCTTTGGGGGTCCCTTCCAACTCTACCATTCTATGACTACCTCTAGGTCACCCAGTGAGCTTCATGGCCAAGTGGGGATTTGAACCCTGGTCTCTCAGGTCCTAGTCTGATGCGCTAACCACGAGGCCACCCTGGCACGTGACACTACTGTATTAGTGAAATTCCCATCCTTACGTGGTCCGAGTGGAGACTGACATGCTTAGTGGTCACGTAATGCTGGCTGGAGAAAGGAGGGAGAGACCCACCGGGTGACAGAAATCAGAAGCTGGAGCTTGTAGACTGTGTGTAGCAGTCTACACACCAGCTGCTTTTAAAGACACAGCTGCAGCACTTGCTTGAAACGTTGGCAGCCATAAATATCTCGCCATCCACACTGCCTGTATAGTTTGATCAACTCTGGGAAAGCAGCTCTGTGTGACTTGCCACTGTTACCGGAAAAATCTGAGGGCTCCCTTGGACAAAAAGTAAAGACACCAGCCAGAGTAAATTGGAGCAAATCAGCAGCCTGTAGGCTTGGTCTTTATTGAAGAAAGACTGTCGCGACAGGGTGCTCCCCTCACTTGCAGGTGAGAGGAAAGACACAGAAGAATAGTGTGCAAGGTCTTATAAAAACTTTTGAAATTCCCCTCCTCTAGGTCTAGCCCACCCCCAGAAACATCATGCATACATTACAGAAAGGAGGGGTTGAGGGAGGAGTTGGTGGTAACCTGAGTGTCTTGTCACCTGGCTGGTTCCTCCTTTCCCCCTCCCCATGAGTCACTTCCAGGAACTTCCAGGAGACAAAGGGGAGTTTGCAGTTTCCTGCCCCCTGAGGGAAGATCTGATCAGTGTCCTTTGTTTCAGTCCATGCTGAAGGGATTATGGCTGCCCTGTATCAAACCTGCCCCATTTTGTAGTCCTTCCTTCATGGAGTAAAATAAAAGTGGAACAGTGCAAATCCAATGTATGGTTGATTTTCTATGAATTTATAACAGAAGCATAGCGTATGTAGTGTGTGAGTGTGAGTGTGTGTGAAGTTTGTACAAACAGAATGATTGGGGTGGGGGGGTTCCTGCTACACCACCAAAGTGGCACCTCCATGTTTGGACGCAGTCTACCTTGCTGCAATGAACAAGAGAGGGCCTACATGCTCCTTGTGAGCATGTTGCCTACATACTCTCCTTGTGATTTTTCTGGGGCTTCTGAGCCAGCTGCTGGATCGCATGAGCTTTTGATCTGATCTTCCTATGCTCTGAATATAATCCCCCTCTCCAAAAAAACCCAATTTTATTTCCCGAACTACGAGGGAGGCTACCTATGCAGAACTGACACAGCTGAGTTCCTTGAAGGCTGGACTTAAACTATTCAGAGCCTGTAAAAAGCCCCTTACCCACCACCCCTGTAATGATGGCCACCAATCCTCCAGGGAGAATTCATGGGGATACTTCTGAATAGCCAGGGAGCTGCTCCTCTTCTGCCTTTTGCAGACACAGAGTTTAATTTCCAGTTTTATTCTCTGCTTTTATTGCCGCTTTAATTGCTTTTCTATTTTATGTCTCGGATTTCTCCAAGTGGCTGGGGAGGTGCGCTTGGCCGCAAGAGCTTCTTAAATCAAGTGGGGTGGGGGGCTTCCTGGGAAAGGAAAACAGCATGGGAGGGAAATAAGCTAGGTGAGTCAGTGCAGGAAAGAACAATAGGTAAAGGGAGTAGAGAGAAAGAGAGAAAAGGAATCCATATTGGTCCCAAATTATTTAGCTGTGATTTCTGCAATGCATGGGGTTGGTTTGGATGACCTTGGGGGGTCCCTTCTAACTGTTAGGGTTCTGATTCCGCGAGAAGAAAAATCCAGTTTTACTAGAACCAACTGAAATGTCACAAAAAGAGTGAGCAAGCTTCCGTTTTCTCCAGAATTCTTCGTTACAGCCGCTAGACCTCACGCAACGTGGGAAGGAAGGCAAAATCTGGTCTAACCACAAGTCTTAAAATGGAAGCGTAGGTGGCGGTGGGCAGTTTTCAGGCTGCAGCTGCGACTGCTGGGGGAAAGAAGCACACCATGGCTGACCACCCTCCCTTTTGAAGAAAATAAAAACGTCGCCGGTCACCTATATCTGCCTCCGCTCTTAATGAAAATGGACAGGCTAGCAGGGGCTTAGCAGGAGGAACGGCTGCTATCAAGAGCTGCTTGAAAAGTTTGCAACTGTGAGTTGCTGGGTCATATTCAATTTAGTTAAGACTCCCTGAAACCCATGGGCTTTATTTCAGCGGGTCTACTTTGGGGATGACCAACAATGGGGGTTTCTTGCTGCACCCCCTTTTGTCTGTGGCTCCAGCCCTTAGGGCTGGCATATGGCCCTCAAAAAGTGACTTAGAAGGGAACTGCGGCCCTCAAGTTCAAAAAGGGCTTCCCAACACTCTTCCCATAGCGGCTGTTTTCAGCGTTCTGAATGTGCTGCTACGTTTTGTTCCGTTCTGGGTTTCTTTGGTAAGCCACCTTGTTCTGACGAAAAAGCAGGTTACGAATAATGAAGCAAGCCAAACCTGCCCTCCTAAGTGTACAATTTAAGGCAGGCTTCCTCAATCTCGGCCCTACAGATGTTTTTGACCTACAACTCCCATGATCCCTAGCTAGCAGGACCAGTGGTCAGGGATGATGGGAATTGCAGTCTCAAAACATCTGGAGGGCTGAGGTTGAGGAAGCCTGATTTAAGGTTTTGTTTTGGCTGCATTTAACGTCTCTGTGACAGGTGGGAATTCAACAGGTGAGGCTTAAGGTAGCAGCATATCTGTTGAGCTTCTGTGTGGCCCAGGGAAAGGCCAAAGCAAAAGAGGCCCATTCTTAAAAACCCAGACGTAAGTATGCATAAGGTAAAGGGTAAAGGGTACCCCTGCCCGTACGGGCCAGTCTTGACAGACTCTGGGGTTGTGCGCCCATCTCACTTAAGAGGCCAGGGGCCAGCGCTGTCCGGAGACACTTCCGGGTCACGTGGCCAGCGTGACATCACTGCTCTGGCGAGCCAGAGCCGCACACGGAAACGCCGTTTACCTTCCCGCTGGTAAGCGGTCCCTATTTATCTACTTGCACCCGGAGGTTCTTTCGAACTGCTAGGTTGGCAGGCGCTGGGACCGAGCAGCGGGAGCGCACCCTGCCGCAGGGATTCGAACCACCGACCTTTCGATCGGCAAGCCCTAGGCGCTGAGGCTTTAACCCACAGCGCCACCTGCGTCCCTAACAAGTATGCATACTCTGACAGAAATCACCGAGAATCATACAGTTGCTAGGGACCCCAAGGGTCATCTAGTCCAATCCGTGCAATGCAGGAATCTCAGCTAAAGAATACCCCCTGGATCTACTTTCCTCACCTGCTTTCCAAAAAGCATGTTTTGCATTACTTTATTATGATATTCCTATCCAGTAAGCTTGCTTCCTGAGCGGAGATGGGATCCACGCCCTTCCAGGTATATATATATCATGCGGGTGCAGAAATGGGTCAATGCTCCCATCTCCGTTTTCACCGTCGTGTGCTTCCGATTATTTAAATGCCATGACTTCCGGGAAAGCCTTAATGTCACGTTGAACACGTGTCCAGCGGGAAAGGTTGAACACCTTTGCTGCAGTTCAACCCTACGCCTGTTTACTCGGAAGTAAGCCCCGGCACCGATTCCGATGCTACAGAGTTCTGGAGCCAGGCCGCCGGATCCAGTGCAAGTTTACTCGGAAGTAACACTCACGCACGCACACGTGCCTAATTTGTGGAATTTCCTTCCCAGTAAACACGCACAGGCTCGGGCTGCTGTTAGGACTTTGCACGGAGCAAAAGTCCCCATCATGCGCTTTTGCACGCGAGTAAGTCGACCCATCCAAAACTGAGCGCGGGGGGTTGTTGAACTCGATCCGGAGCAGAAACCCTCCGGCTCTCGCGGAACCCCTTACTCCCGAGTAGACCTGTGTGCGTGCGTGCGTGCACGTGGAGGTGGCTCGGGCGGCGGCTTCCCTCTGCCTCCTCCGCTTCCGTGGGAGACCCTTTACTCCCGAGTAAGCCGCTCCCCGCTCCCCTCCTGTCTTCCCCAGCAGAAGCAGCCCAGCCCGAGCTCGCTCCGGCCCGTCTAGGCAGGAGGCGGGGATCGGGGCGGCGCCGGGGGCGGCGCGTCGGGGCGGGCCGCTTTGCGCCCTGGAGGTGCCGGCGGCGGGGCCGGCCGTCGTAGTCCCGTCCCGTCGGGTCCCGCGCGCCACAGCGCCGTCGGAGCCAGCCGCGACCATGCCCCGGCCCGCGAGAGGCTCCGGCGGGCCGTCGGAGCGGAGCCCGCTGTTGAATTACCGGCTGTGCAGCAGCGTCTCGGTGGAAGCGGAGCCGTCCGCGGCCCGGGCCGCCGGGGCGCGCAAGCTGCCCACCTTCCTGGGCGTCGTCGTGCCCACGCTGCTCTCCATGTTCAGCGTGGTGCTTTTCCTGCGCCTCGGTGAGTGGGGCTTTCCCTGCGCGGCTGGAGGAATCTGGCTTAGGATTGTTATTAGTATTGTTACTTTTATTATTTTGTTCGAAAACCGAGTTCAGCGCGCGTGGCGGAGACCGTATCGCGTCTTAAGAAGCCGCCTGACCCGAAAAGCTCAGTTTGGAGGCGGCGGGGAAGCGCGCGCACTTTGCCTATGCTCAGGAAACCTGGCTCTCAGAGCTGGAGAAGCAGGGGAGGGAGCAGCCCTTTGGTTCAAACCTCATCGTTGCCGCTGTAGGCGTTAGGTGAGCCAGGGATCTCCAGTGATGGGAGTCCAGTAATATAGAGAAAATGCCTTTGAGATGAAGGCTCTGTTGGCGCCTACATAAACGTGACCAATATTGTTTCACATCTGTTTGAAAGCTCAGTCTGTGCGGAGGTTGCCGCCTCTTCCCCTGAACTTGTTGTCCTTCCTGTTTAAGCCAGGTTCTCCCTGAGGCAATAACCCTGTGTCCAGGTGAGGGCTTCTGTAGATGTCCCACATACTGTGTTATCCAAACATATCAAAATACGCCCCCTGTTCATAAAAAGCTAGCATCTCAGGGAGCAATGCCAGCTAGAACCCTTCTCCCTGTCATCCTAGGTTTCTATGGGCAGGGGTTATCGTTTATGAATGGAGCTGCTTTTGGTCATGTTGCTTCGCTGCCAACAGCTCTGCTGTCTGTTTTTTTTTTTAATAAATATTTATTGAAATTTTTTAAATAAATACAAAATGCAAAAATGATAAACAATATAACATGAATCATAACACATTTTTTCAAAACTTCTTTGGACTCCCTCACGTCTCCCGCTCCCACTTACATCATTATAACCTTTTTCCAGCAATTTATCATCTTGTTTACATTCTTAAATCTCGTTCAATTAATTTAATCTAATAATTCTCCAGAAATTTTATATTTTCCTCAATCTCACTTATCGTCAAATTCAAATCTAATTCAATGGTAGGCAGTTATTTATGATCTAGCATCCTTCTTAGTCTTCTGCCAAATTACAATACTTTTGTAAATAAATCTTGAATTTCTTCCAGTCTTCTTCAACCCTCTCTTCTCCCAGGTCTCGAATTCTACCAGTCATCTCGGCCAGTTGCATATAGTCCATCAGCTGCATCTGCCACTCTTCCAGTGTGGGTAGATCTTGAGTTTTCCAGCTCTTAGCGATGAGTATCCTTGCTGCCGTTGTTGCATACAACAGCTCTGCTGTCTGAAGTGGAACAGATCAGAGCTGACTCCTGCAGTGAGAATTAAATCCTAGTGACTGTCTGCTGACTTCCTCTTGGCTTCAGGGCACCCTGCCCAACAGCACCTTATAATTAACCAAGTCTTACAAGTCCTCATAAGGTCCTAACTCCTACACTGACCCAACACATCAGTGCCCTACTATGGGGCCTTTTAACTAGCCTGGCAACTTACCCCACCAAATGCCAGCTTCCCTAAGGAAGTGGTTCTCAAACTTTTTTCTCTGGACCACACTTTCTCGATAAAGACTTCCTTGTGCCACCCTGAATTTTTCATTGATAAGGAACACATTGGATTATTATCTGACTGGGTTTCCCCAGCTACTCTGGGGCTCCCAACAGAATTAATGATAATAATAATAATAATAATAATAATAATAATAATAATAATAAAGTGATAAAACATAAGACATAAAAAACTTCCCTAAACAGGGCTGCCTTCACACGTCTTCTAAAAGTCAGATAGTTGTTTATTTCCTTGACATCTGATGGGAAGGTGTTCCACAGGGCAGGCGCCACCACCGAGAAGGCCCTCTGCCTGGTTCCCTGTAACCTCACTTCTCGCAGGGAGGTAACTGCCAGAAGGCCCTCGGCGCTGGACCCCAGTGAATGATGGGGGTGGAGACGCTCCTTCAGGTATACTGGGCCGAAGCAACAACTTGTGGCAGTGTAAACGTAGAACACAACTATTTATAATATGATCGCAGGTAAAGTAAGGGACGCGGGTGGCACTGTGGTCTATACCACAGAGCCTTTTGGGCTTGCTGATTGGAAAGTCAGCGGTTCGAATCCCTGCAATGAAGTGGCTCCCGTTTCTCTCTTCTGCCAACTTAGCAGTTTGAAAGCATGCCAGTGCAAGTAGATAAATAGGTACCGCTGTGGCGGGGAAGGTAAACGGCATTTCCATGCGCTCTGGCTCTTGTCACGGTGTTCCCTTGCGCCAGAAGTGGTTTAGTTATGCTGGCCACATGACCTGGAAAGCTGTCTGTGGACAAACACCGGCTCTTTTGGCTTGAAAGTGAGATGAGCTCTGCACTCCATAGTCGCCTTTGACTGGACTTAACTGTCCAGGGGTCCTTTAACTTATGATCACAGGACATCCAGAAGGTATAAAACAATGCAGCTACGTAAGAGCATAAATCATTTCCAAAATATAATTGTAAACTTATGTACCTTAAGGATGCATACAAACTCAGTGAGAGGCATGAGCTTGCTTTTGCTGGCAACTCTCTCACCATCCCATCAACACAAAGAAGCCTTTCTCTTGTCTGGTTTTCCTCCAAATCACTTGATGTTCTTGCTCTCCTTTTGGAAAGATATCTACCCATATTTGGCAAATAAAAAAGATATTGTCATACTATAGTATACAACGCCACACTGAAATGTTTAAATGTTTATTTGATGGCCCTTGAATCTTCCCACCACTCTTTCCCATCTTCTCCTGCCACACCCTCTGAGAACCACTGTCCTACAAGACCAGGGGTAGACAACCTAAGGCCCGGGGGCCGGATCCGGCCCAATCGCCTTCTTAATCTGGCCCGCAAATGGTCTGGCAATCAGCATGTTTTTACATGAGTAGAATGTGTCCTTTTATTTAAAATGCATCTCTGGGTTATTTGTGGGGCATAGGAATTCGTTCATTTTTTTCTCCAAAATATAGTCTAACCCACCACATGGTCTGAGGGACGGTGGACCAGCCCAGGGCTGAAAAGGGTTGCTGACCCCTGTACAAGACCCATATCCACTCTTTAAAGCCTGACTTGCACCCTCTAGCCTTACTCCCTAGAGCATTTTTTCTGATCAGGCGCCTGGAATACAGTGTCACTCCAGGGTTCCTGATCACCACATTTGACCCTCATACTATCTGCACTAGTGGTCTATGCCCCCAAAAGACCCCTCTTTTGTTAATACTCTCATGCTTTTAGCAGTTAACTTCTACCTTCCTCTTCCAAAACCCTTACAAACAACCGCAGCACCTCTGCTTTGGTCTCTCCTTTGGTCGCCGTACAATCCACGGCTGCTGCCTCTTATGAACTTGCCACACTCATGTTATTGCAGTAATGGCTACCTAACCCCTTTCCAAATGCCCACCTCTGTTCTGGGCTAGAAATACTACTCATTGGCCTACCCACCTGTGGCAAATTTGAAGTGCCTGCAGGGAACCAGGCTGGGATTGATGGAGATGTTGTAGTCCAAAACATCGGGAGGGCACCAGGTTGGGGAGAGATGGACTTTGGGCCTTTACCCAGCAGCTTGAATTGGACTTGGGAGAGAATAGGCAGCCTGTCATTGGCATCCATCTGTCTTGAGAGACAATGGAGTGTGCCTTTGGGGGCAAAGTCAAACTGCTGCATAAGCAGCATTGAAGTTACCTCTCCGTGGTGCAAACCTGAGCTATGTGTCTGGAGATCCTGAGCTGCCCAGACGACAAGACCCCCCTCTCGGCCTCCCTGATGGGGTCCAAAGGAAAGCAGAGCAAGACATTTGGCACCAGCTTGGCTGCAGGAGTTGTCGGAGGGGAGCGTACAAGGAGCCATTCAACCATCTTAGGGACTGCATTCCACATTTGTGTATGGTTTACTCCAGAGTTTTCCAAACTTTTTATGTTGGTAACACACTTTTTAGACATGCGTCATTTCATGACACAGTAATTCTTTTATATAGAGATATAGATATACAGTGGCGTAGCATGGGTTGTCAGCACCCGGGGCAAGGCAAGTAATTTGCGCCCCCTAACTCGTGGATTTGCGCCCCCTAACCCTAACCCCCAGATGTTGCGCCCGGTGCGGCCGGTCCCCCCTGCACCCCCCACGCTACGCCACTGTAGATATAGATATAGATATAGATATAGATACACACCCACACACACATATATAAATTTTATTAGTTTTTTAACATCATTTTCAACAGTAATTAAACATGCTTTTAGATCTTATACATTTTTTTTACTTCCCTCAATCTCATCTGAAAATTTTCCAATCTAATCTCTTAGTATGCATTTCTTCCTTTCCCTATGACATTTAAACCTCATAACTGTTATCTCTATTCTTTTTCTACTTGGTAACGTTTCATAGAATTCTCCTTACAAAACTTCTTGCAGTCCTACTAGTGTAATTTGTTGTTTACAATTGCTTTTCAAATAGTTCATATACTTCTTCCAATCTTCTGTGAATCTCTGGTCCCACAGGTTTCGAATCCTTCCTGTCATTTTGTCCAGTTCTGCATAATCCATTAATTTTTTCTGCCATTCTTCTTTCGCACGACATAGTAATTCAGTTTTACTAGGAAACCGGAGGTTAAACTAACTCCTTTCCAGCCCCGGGAGGAACTCGAGGAGTGTTCACACAACACAACCACACACTGCTGCTGACACAGTAACGTGGCACGACATGCAGTTTGGATAGCTCTGATATACTCCTTAGCCTTTTCTTAGCAGACCTTTAAAGCCCTTCACGGCCTAGGACCCTCGTACCTACGGGACCGCCTCTCCCAGTATGCCCCACGGAGAGCCTCAAGGTCCATAAATAGCAACACCCTAGTGGTCCCGGGCCCTAAGGAAGTCAGATAAGCCTCAACCAGAGCCAGGGCCTTTTCAACACTGGCCCCGGCCTGGTGGAACGCTCTGTCTCAAGAGACCAGGGCCCTGCAGGATCTGATTTCTTTCCGCAGGGGCTGTAAGACAGAGTTGTTCCGCCTGGCCTTTGGCTTGGAATCAACTTGATCCCCTCCCCCTCTTTTCTTTTTCCTTCTGTGATGGAACTCCTATTTGGGGACTTCCCTGGCTTTTTTCTGGCCATGTAGGACCAGTCTGGATAGTTGGCCTTGGTGAAGACTTGATGTTTTTATTCCCCCCAAAAGTTTTTGATTTGAGTTTCCACTGAAAGGAGGCTGCCTTTTAATGTTTTGATGTTTTAATGTTGTATTTTAATCTTGTTTTTTAAGTTGTATTTCGGTCAATTGTTTTATATCGGGTGTTAGCTGCCCTGAGCCCGGTCTTGGCTGGGGAGGGCGGGGTAGAAATAAAATGTATTATTATTATTATTAGCTATTTTTCCAGCATTGCAGGGGGTTGCACTAGGTGTCCTTCGGGATCCTTTCCAACTCAACAATTCTATGATCCCCTCTTGCTGGGACCTGCTTCTTCAGTCCGCTTGAGCGGAAGCAAACGTCCCTGCTCCCCCCCCCCCACAACACACACCTGATGTTCGATCGCAAAGTGCTTTCTCTCAGAAATGGTTGTGGCAGCTGGGAAAATGAAGGAAGCGAGCCTGTAAGTGCTGGCAGTAATAAGCCTTCACTCTTCTTGGGCTTTGGGCCAGCCGGGGTCACTCCAGTCGTTATATCCCCTTGCGTCTTGAATTAATACCTTTCTGCAGCTGTAATGGAGCACTCAGGCTGCAACTTGGTGTTAATTAAGTGTGCAGGGTGGCCGTGCAAGAGGTGATGTGATTTGTAAGTTCTGGGCTGGAACCACAACTGGATTAAGGCACCATCTCGTAGGCACACAAAAATCTGTTCAGTCCAGCATCTTGTGTCTCCAGTGGCCAGCCAGATGTTTTGGGAAGACCACAGCAACAGCCCTTCCTTGCTGAGTTTCCCCATGCAGCAGCTATTGAGAGATAAAGGGTAAAGGGACCCCTGACCATTAGGTCCAGTCGTGACCGACTCTGGGGTTGCGGCGCTCATCTCGCTTTATTGGCCGAGGGAGCCGGCGTACAGCTTCCGGGTCATGTGGCCAGCATGACTAAGCCGCTTCTGGTGAACCAGAGCAGCGCACAGAAACGCCGTTTACCTTCCCGCTGGAGCGGTACCTATTTATCTACTTGCACTCTGACGTGCTTTCAAACTGCTAGGTGGGCAGGAGCTGGGACCGAGCAACGGGAGCTCACCCCGTCACGGGGATTCGAACCGCCGACCTTCTGATCAGCAAGTCCTAGGCTCTGTGGTTTAGACCACAGCACCACCCGTGACCCTTATTGAGAGATACCGTACATTGCCTCTATATGTGGAGGTTCCATTTAGCCAGCACGGCTAATGCCCTTTGGTGGATCTGGCCTCCATAGATCTCTCTCAAGCACGTCCAGTGTTGGAGGTCAGCATGGCTAGGACCCTGTTGACAGCCCCAGAACAGACCCTGCCCCCCCCCCGGTCTGCATCTGCCCCCCCCCCGGGTCTGCATCTGTTTGTTTTCAAGAGTTCAAAACATTTGCGCCAAAGCATGAAGTCTGCACATCTGTGTGTCTGACGGGACTCTAAATCTAGATGCAGCAACCGTCACCAACAGTTAGCGCTTAAATCGGTTTGATGTTTGCATGTTTCAAAAGATTTCAGATTTATTTCTGTTAAGTGAGATACAAATGATTGAAGTGTTGCTGGCCTCCCTCTCTCTTTTGAGGGGCAAGCAGTATTTCGGGAGTGTCTTGCCATGTGCCCATCCTAGACGGCTACAGATGGAGTATCTGCTTTACTCAGCTCACATTTATTTTTTACGACAAATGGCCGCCCATGAGAAAGCCATCAGGCAGGCCTGCAAGACATGGAAGCATCTCTTAGGAGGGAGAAAGGAAGACGTTGGGTCACGTTTTTCCCTCCTTCACTAAGCGATCTCCCGTGTTCAGTCTTCAGCCTTTCTCTCCCCAGTGTGAGAAGCTGCCTTTTATACTGAATCAGACTTTGTCCACCTACCACAGTATTGTCCACTCTGACTGGCAGCATCTCTCTGGGGGTTCAGGCAGGAGTCTCTCCCAGCCCTACCTGAGATACTGTGGATTGGGACCTTCTGCATGCAGAGCAGATGCTCCAGCTATCCTCTGAAGAAGTGCTAGTGTAGGATTCAAAACAAGGCACATGGTTTTGAATTCATTTGAAATATAAGTCTGCTCGTAAGCTGCTCCATTGTTTGAAATGCAGGTTCTTTGTCCTGGAGGCAAACTGCCCTCATTTGGCTTGCCTGAGTAATCTGAACAGTCTTCTTTGCAAATACCCACTTAGGCTTAGTCAGTAGGGTATGAGACTCTTAATCGCAGGGTCATGGGTTCAAGGGACAAAAGATTCCTGCATTGAGTAGATGACCATTGGGGTACCTTCCAATTCATCAGTTCTATGTTTCTAAGATTTTGACTCGTGACCTGTCTGATTTGTGTGGGACAGACTGGGGATTTGAAGTTGTGGGTAATTGGTGGGGCAAAACTTTGGACTCAAAGCCTTTCAGTTCCCACAGATTGGGCTTGGTAGTTTTGCTCTTCATTGCATTTGGTTTAGAAGTGCTCTGGCATTGAGATCTGGCTTCCTCCTCTTCATCGCTCATTGAAACGCTTCAATTCTGCTTTTTCAACATGCGGTTACTGCAGCCTCCGATATGCTCTACAGTTCTGTCGTCCCACCATGTGTGCATGCAGTCTTCAGTTTGGGATTGGGCACAGAATCTGGAGCATCGGCTTTCCTAAGCAAATCAAGTTTCTAGTCCATATGAAAAAGTCAGCTGTGGCAACCAGTTGTGATTTCAGTGTCTTCCACAGTTCTCTCCCCACCCCCCCCGCGCCCCACCCCACCCTATTGAAGTAGAAAGATTCTCTCTTGCCAATTTTTTGTTCTCAGCTGAGTTTTAAACCTTACAGCAACATTATGTTAATTATTATTCTAATTAAGCTTATTGTTTATTTAAAAACAACAACAACAACTGCTGTTTGAGGGAGTCCTGTGCAGGATCAGAAAGCAAAACAAACAGAATGCAAGGGAAAGAGCCTGAAGATAACATTGTGTGTGTGTGTGTGTTAATTGTGGTGAAGGTAAAACGGATTCTGTTCCAAGAAAAGCTCAATTTCCTGCACCACTTCCTATATCCCTTATACAAGTCTGCAAAAAGTTGTTCGTTTTGAATAATGTATTCCCCCCACCCCAGTTTCCTGCATGTTCTAACAGGCTCAGACTGCCCTTTTTATGTATATATAAAAGACTGCAGTTCCATTGAATTTGGTGGGAATATACTTTGGGCAAGTGTCTATGGGACCGCAGCCTTAATCAAGGAGAAACTAATACAAATAGGATACTGTAGAAATTAATCCGGGATCTGTGCAGCCTGATAGTATATGCCAGCCTTAACAAAGGCCAGGAATGCTGTGCAGTTACAACCTGCGTTCCCTTGCAAACATTCTCAAATATTTAGATCTGAACCCCGTGGGGGAAAACAGGACACAGGGTTCTTTCAGAACTGTCCTGATCTTCCTTATGACTCAGGATCCGCTCATTATCCTGGGATCCTCTCTGTTTGCAGCGAGAGCCAGTTCTGAGCAGAGGGCAGAGTCCGAGCTGTGAATTTCCTCTCCCTAGCGAGGAACAAATTGGGCAGCTCGCTTTGCCAGGTCCTCGTGGTTGGCGGGGCGTTTGGGGGGCACACCCTCCACAGATTTGCTCAGGGCAGCTGGGGACAGTTTAAAGCTGTGTCTACAACCCACGAGCTCCGCAAGGCTCAAATCCATTTTCTCTGCTCATCTTTTCTCCATCACTTTTAGCTTCCCCCAGAAGCAGCCGGGGGTCAATCAGGGTCATCCCTCTTGCAAAATCTGCCTGCAGAAACCTTTTCCTCCCTTGAGTTGCAAGTAGCACTATCTCCAGTCTCCGTTGTGGGACAGAATATACAGCTTGGGGGCGAGGAAAGCCTTTCCTTGGAAGGGAGGCTGCCTTGGCCAGGGCCTGTGACACCAGTGGTGCCCTTGATTCAGGATTAATTAGAGCAAAGGCAATTTTCATGTGCATGGCCTTCAAGCAATAAATATTACTTTAAATAAAAGATCTGGGAAACAATGGGAGGTGTTGATACCTAGGGAGGGATAGCTGAGCTCTGGCATTTGTCATGTTCAAAACTGGAGCAGGGAAATCCCTTTTCATCCAAAGGGCCACATTCACACTTGTGGGGGCCGCATGCCAGTCAGGGGCATGGCTAGAGGCAAAAGGGGGTGGAGCCACAGGAGTGACTCTTTGCACAGCATAGGCTACATTCTGGCCATGGAGAAGTTGAGAGTTTTCTGCTTGTCTCTCCATTTTATCCTCATCCTATGATAATCTCAGCGATAGGCCTGGTCTGTGGGATGTGGCACTTCAGAGTACCTTAAGGAAAAGTGTTCTTGCCTAGCTTGTTCCCTGCCATGCTAGATTTCTACCTGCAGGCGTTTTCTTTCCCTTTCTTTTTTGGAAAATGGGAGCCTTTGCAAAAAAGCCATCTCCCACCTGTGGGCTGAAAAGGGTCGAATCCTTGTAAACCTTTAATAAAAAAACAGAACAAAAAGAAAACTACCTCACTTGATTCCATCACATTGTTTGCATCAGGAGACATGAAGAAAGAGATAAACTAATTACCGTTTGGAGACTTAAGGCGGACTGGTGGCTTTTATTTTGTGTTGGTGATTTTGTGGGACACGGCAGAGACTTTTACGTGGTCTAGGATGGGGAAACGGTCCCAGGCGTTTCGGTGATTGCAGTGGAAACTCCAGTTGGTCCCCCCACCCCCACCACCCGCTAATAATTGGGAGGTTCCCTTCCACAAGCTCCTTTGAAATGAGTGGGTCTTGCTCAGCAGAACTTCCCTGTCAGGTGAGACACACGGAGGGGTCTCGCTAAACAGTCCGCTTTGCTGCTGTTACAGGAGACCCAAATCTCTTCCCCTCCCTTCTGGCAGCTTCCTCATGTTGCCTTATGACAGGGCTGCCTCAGTTCTCAAATACCTCTGTGATCTTATGAAAGTCCTTTTTCTTCTTCTTCTTTTTGTAAAACAACTAACAAACCAAAGAGAAATCGAAAGCGTGAAAATCCCAGGGTGGAGGCACTTTGGAATTCCCTCCCACAGCTCTGGAAGAAATGGCTTGATTTCTTTACCCGGCACTGACGGGCTTCCTTTCACTCTGCTGCTGAGGTTTTCTGGAAATCTCGGTTTGTCAGGGCAGGGTGGCTGAGTAACAACCCCCTCCACAAACACACACAACACCCAGCCTGTGGTTGCAAGGGGAAAGGCACCACTTCCTGGTCTGCGTGTTTGCCCAATGCCAGCTGAGCCGGCAACGTGTGAAGGTTCACAGTGTGCTTCCCCTTTGCAGTATTTCTGCACAGAATTGCTCCGGAAACTTGTCAAAGGTGATGTGTGGTGCCTGAACAGGTTGGCTCTCCTGTACAGCCCCATGACCCTATAAACTCAGATATATATGTTAATCACTTTGTTGTTGTTTAGCCGTTTAGTCGTGCCCGACTCTTAGTGACCCCATGGACCAGAGCACGCCAGGCACTCCTGTCTTCCACCGCCTCCTGAAGTTTGGTCAAACTCATGCTGGTAGCTTTGAGAACACTGTCCCACTATCTTGTCCTCTGTCTTCCCCTTCTCCTTGTGCCCTCCATCTTTCCCAACATCAGGATCTTTTCCAGGAAGTCTTCTCTTCTCCTGAGGTAGCCAAAGTCTTGGAGCCTCAGCTTCAGGATCTGTCCTTCCAGTGAGCACTCAGGGCTGACTTCCTTCAGAATGGAGAGGTTTGATCTTCTTGCAGTCCATGGGACTCTCAAGAGTCTCCTCCAGCACCATAATTCAAAAGCATCAATTCTTCAGCGATCAGCCTTCTTTATGGTCCAGCTCTCACTTCCATACATCACTACTGGGAAAACCATAGCTTTAACTGTAAGGAACTTTGTTGGCAAGGTGATGTCTCTACTTTTTAAGATGCTGTCTAGGTTTGTCATTGCTTTTCTCCCAAGAAGCAGGCGTCTTTTAATTTTGTGACTGCTCTCACCATCTGCAGTAATCATGGAGCCCAAGAAAGTAAAATCTCTCACTGCCTCCATTTCTTCCCCTTCTATTTGCCAGGAGGTGATGGGACCAGTGGCCATGATCTTCGTTTTTTTAATCACTTAATGGTACCTTAAACCCAGGTTACAGTTGCCACAACAGAATGTCTAGGTGCCATCTTTTTTACAAGGACATTTATTATTACAGTCGTACCTTGGTTCTTGAACTTAAATCCATTCCAGGAGTCCGTTCAACTCCCGAAACCATTCAAAAACCAAGGCGCGGCTTCCGATTGGCTGCAGGAGCTTCCTGCACTCAATTGGAAGCCACGTCAGACTACCAAAAAGCATTCAAAAACCGGAACACTTACTTCCTAGTTTTTGGTGTTCGGGAGCCAAAACCTCCAAGTACCAAGGTGTTCGAGAACCAAGGTACAACCTTATTATTATACTGAACTATGGCAATTAGATAAACAAATTGTCGCTGTACAGCAGGTAAGAACTTGTGAGTGACTCCTATGGGGAAACCACCGCGATAACAGGGTTTAATCCAGGAGCAAAAGATGTTTCCGTTCATTTGGGTTTTCCTTTGTTTCTTTTTATTATGGGGTTTCCAAAATTGGCAAATTAATTTGCAGAGCTGTAAAATCGGCGTTTAAAACCAAAACCAAAACCAACCAACCCTCCTGATTCTGCTTATTAAACATAACTTGTGGTTTCACCTCGAGTCTCTTGACCAATCCCCCCCCCCCAAAAAAAAATTACAGGGTTTCCACAAGGTTTCCTCACAGTGGTTCTTTTGTGGTGGCAGGCACATTCCCCAAGGCTGAAAAGCAGCAATATTTCGTCAATCTGGAAAACCGGATTGTCGCAGCGCCCAGCTAGAGAAGTCCATTGCAGCTGTGGATGGCGATTGTGATGGTGTCATTGTCGTGGGTGCCTGTTGCAGGTCTCTTACAGCACATTCACACACACACCCCACTTGCTGCCCGCCCCGCGGTTCCCTCGGTTGCCAGATATATATGTACTCAATTTAAAAATCAATTGGCTTGTTTTCGAATCAATACCTTGTTTTTGCTTTACAGCTCTGAGGCCTTAAGGGAACTCAGTGGAGTTTATAAATCTAAATAAGTCAGGCCTCGACGCTTTAGAGCTTAAACGGTTCCGTGGAGAAGGGCGGGAGTGTTCCAGAAAGAGCCGTGTGAAACCCCAGAGGCCGGGAGGCTCTGATATGGCATGAAACGGACAGCAGTTTGACGCTGCTAGGGCTTGTCAGCTGGGATCCGCAAAGATCTGGGCTGGGTTCTCGAGCCAAAGGACACTTCTGGCCTGGTTCTGGCAGCAGCATGGGTGTGGGTGGGCCAGAAGGGTTGTGCCAGGATCAGTGGAACCCCAGCTGGGCAGCATCCAGCTTGCATTGGAGAACTTGGGCCAGTCACATACTCTCAGACAAGCCTACCTTAAAGGGATGTTGTTGGGGTGATAGGGTAGGTTTACCTGTGTTCGGTCCTTGGGGCCAGGAAGGAGAATCGTGGTGCAAACCAGGATTAGAAACTCAGATAGATAAGCTAATTGCCAAATTGCACCTTAAACCTAGGTTATGTTCATCACAGTTGAACGTCTAGGTGGTTGGTGTCGGGGTTTTGTTTTTGCATTATTTACCGTATTTTTTGCTCCATAAGACGCACTTTTTCCCTCTTAAAATCTAAGGGGAAATGTCTGTGCGTCTTATGGAGTGAATGTGTGGTCCCTGGGGCTGGGGGGGGGGGACACAACCCAGGCTTCCCTTGCCAGCCCCGAGGCTGGCGGTGAGGGAAGCTCAGTTTTCCCTGCCGCCAGCCCCACAAGCTTCCGGAGGCTTCCGGAGGCTTTGGGATGCCTTCTGCTGAAGCCTCAACAGTGCAGCGGGAGTGCCCGCTGCGCTCCGAAGGCTTCGGGTTCCTTTCGCTGAAGTGTAGGTGCCCCTTCAGCTTAAGCGCAGCGCCCCTTCAGTGAAGTGGGAGGAGAAATGGAAGGTTGCTCCGTTTCTCCTGCCGCTTCGCAGAAGGGGCGCTGCGCAGAGAGGGGGAGATTTTTTTTTCTTGTTCTCCCCCTCTAAAACAAGGTGCATCCTATGGTCGGGTGCATCCTATAGAGAGAAAAATACGGTATTTATTTGTTTCATTTCTATACTGCTTTATATTTTAAAGAAAACATCTCAAAGCAGTTTAAGGTAAAGGTACCCCTGCCCGTACGGGCCAGTCTTGACAGACTCTGGGGTTGTGCGCCCATCTCAATTAAGAGGCCAGGGGCCAGCGCTGTCCGGAGACACTTCCGGGTCACGTGGCCATGTCACGTGACATCGCTGCTCTGGCAAGCCAGAGCCGCACACGGAAACGCCGTTTACCTTCCCGCTGGTAAGCGGTCCCTATTTATCTACTTGCACCCGGAGGTGCTTTCGAACTGCTAGGTTGGCAGGCGCTGGGACCGAGCAGCGGGAGCGCACCCCGCCGCAGGGATTCGAACCGCCGACCTTTCGATCGGCAAGCCCTAGGCGCTGAGGCTTTAACCCACAGCGCCACCTGCGTCCCCTTCAAAGCAGTTTACAACATATTAAAACTTCAAACAAAACCATCCAGAATAAAACAAATTCAGGCTTCAAGGAAAACATATCAGATTCTTCTTAAAGTGACACTTGGCTTTCCCCATATTTATTTATTTACCTACTTAATTTATAGAGCTGCCCCATAGCAGAAGGAAGCCAGTGTGGTTTAGTGGTGAGAGTGTTGGACCCGGACCTGGGAGATGAGGGTTCACATCCCCACTCAGTCAGGAATCTCACGGTGTGACCTTGGAGGTGTGACCTTGGAGTCCGTCACAGCTTCTTTACCTCCCTTGCAGGGGATTAACTGAGGAGGGGGGGAGAACCATGTACTCCTTGGAGAAAAAGGTGGGAGATTAATGCAGTAAATAAGGTCTTTGGCTCACCTGCTTAAGAAAGCTGGAAGGATATGGAGATGTCAGCTGCCAATCTGGCATCCAGAGATCTCCACGTGATCACAATTTGACCCGCGCCAGTTGCAAAATGCGTCTGGTGCCTGGCTAACTTCTAACACTGGTGCAAACATTGGGGCGCTGCCCCACTGTGGAGGGGATAGGTTAGCTGTCACTGTTGCAGGGAGAATTGGACGGAGGTCTCGAGTCTTCCTTCGTTCCCGGCTGCCGAGCTTTTGCCCTCTGGCACATTGCCACTCACCGCACCTTCCCATTTGAATCGCTGCCTCTGGGCAGGGAATGTTGCCTCCTGAGTGCCTGCCGCTTAGACAGATCCCTTGATTCACAGAGCTGTAAGGCACTGCAAGGTGATAAAATTCTCCAGGGCTTGGTTTTCTACACATCCTTCTGTGTCTCATCCATACGCAACACAGACATCCCTGCATGGAATTCAGCCAGACTGCTGATTGAGGCAAGGCAATCTGAGCACCTGAGGCCAATCCTGGTGCAACTGTGTTGGCGGCCTCCTCCTCCTCCTCCTCCTCCTCCTCCTCCTCCTCCTCCTCCTCTTCTTCTTCTTCTTCTTCTTCTAGCTGCCCTTCACCCTAAGATCCCAGGTGTATTTTTTAAAAAAATGTTTTTATTAAAGGATTTTCATGGTTAACAAGGCTACATACGTCTCTGTTTTTTTTTACACCCACCTTATTTTCACACTTATAGGGACGCAGGTGGCGCTGTGGGTTAAAGCCTCAGCGCCTAGGACTTGCCGATCGAAAGGTCGGCGGTTCGAATCCCTGCGGCGGGGTGCGCTCCCGCTGCTCGGTCCCAGCGCCTGCCAACCTAGCAGTTCGAAAGCACCTCCGGGTGCAAGTAGATAAATAGGGACCGCTTACCAGCGGGAAGGTAAACGGCGTTTCCGTGTGCGGCTCTGGCTCGCCAGAGCAGCGATGTCACGCTGGCCACGTGACCCGGAAGTGTCTCCGGACAGCGCTGGCCCCTGGCCTCTTAAGTGAGATGGGCGCACAACCCCAGAGTCTGTCAAGACTGGCCCGTACGGGCAGGGGTACCTTTACCTTTACCTTTACCTTTATTTTCACACTTGCAAGTTGTTTTACATTGTTTTTCATATTGTAACCCACCCTGAGACCTTAGGGTGGAGGGTGGCTAATAAAAGAATGAATGAATGAATAACAATAATAAATAATAAATAATATTTAGCCCAGCCCTCGGTTTCCTGTTGCTGAACCCATTCCCAGTCTGCAAGATAACCTGACACCCCCAGATTACTAAATTTATGCAGTTCATAAAGCTGCATTGGGTCACTTCAGTGCCCTTTTAAATCTCTCCCCCCTTTCCCATGTCTCCCGACCTGCCGTCCCATTGCCTGCTTTAGATTGTCAGCTCCTAGGGAGCAGGGACCTGTTTCTGGGTGTGGATCTCTGTGGGGCAGCACCCACGCTTGGTGCGCTGGCAATGAGGAGAATGCGGAAGAGGAATGCGAGGTTTGAACCTGCGGCTTCCCTTCCCGGCTACTGTGAAGATGACTCACGTTACTGTGTTGCAACAACTCGTGCATAAATTGGTCTAGTTGGCTAATTGGGAGTCTGCAGGTTACAAAGGAGCCATGTATTTAGCAAGTCACCGGGTCACCCAAGGTGATCGGGAGTTTAGGTACAACTATTTACTTTTAAAGGACAACTGAAGGCGGCCCTGTTTAGGGAAGTTTTTAATGTCTGACGCTGTATTGTTTTTAATATTCGATTGGGAGCCGCCCAGAGGGGCTGGGGAAACCCAGCCAGATGGGTGTGGTATAAATAAAAAATTATTATTATTATTATTATTATTATTATTATTATTATTAAACTTAATATTTTATGTAATTCTGTCATACTCCATTTTACCAAAGTTGTCCATTATTTTTGTCATTTTGTCATTTCCCCCCTTCCTCTATGACCCACATGGAAAGCAAGCCGGCTGGCAGAGGAGAGGCAGATCATTCCTTTGTCAGCCCCCTTGACAGAACTTTCAAACCCCATTTTGCTTAGGGACTAGAAACCTGCATTCTCATCGTGGCAGACTCTGAGCCCCTGAGCAGGCCAGTAACTTATGTGGACTTACTTATGAGGCTCTGATGAAGTATTTGCTTGTCAGGAGCCTGTAGATATCCTCAAGGGGCCTGGGATGGTTTCCCAAAACCAGAAAGGGGCTTGTGCCTCTTCTTCACTGAGAGGGTAAAAACTTGCTTGGCGGGTAAGGGAACACGGGAATCCTTTAAGGCAGATTTTCTTTTTGGCTGCCCTAGCGCTCAGGTCCTTGCTTGGGGGCTCTTGTTCCTTAGCAGGAGTGGCTTAAAGAAACTCTGGGGGAAGGCCAGGAAAGTTGGGGCAATGTCCACCCTCCATATTTCCTCCTCTGTTTCTCTCTCCGTGCTGACAGGCTTTGTGGTGGGCCAGGCCGGGCTGTTCCAGTCGCTGGCCATGTTCGTCGTGGCCTATTTCATCATCGGGCTGACGGTTCTGTCGGTGTGTGCCATCTCCACCAACGGGGCCTTGGATGCGGGTGGCGCCTACTGTATCCTTCGCACGCAGACCCAGCGAGTGTCCGGTTGGCTTAGAGCATCTCCTAGCACCTCTACAGCCATTGCACCAGGGGCTGGGAACTGGATCCAACCAGTGGGGCAGTTTCTTCTCCTGCCCGCACCCCACAGCCAAGTGCCACAAGCAGGCAGGGCTGCCCAGTGCTACAACAACATCAGGAATCAAAGCCTGTGGGCTGTGGGATTCCTGCTTCACAGCGGGTTGGGCTAGATGACCCTCAGGGGGCCCTTCCCACTCAGCGATTCTAGGATTCATTGAAGGCTGGTCCATTTGAGCAAAGAGGGCACTGCCCCACCAACCTCAGTCTGCCCTTAGCCAGCCCCCTCCTGTCTGTCTTTCTATTTCCAACCCTTCCCGGGGTTGGTGACGTCACTGCCGTCATTGGCCTTTTGCCCCACCAATTTCTACTTTACACACACCTTTGCAACTATCTATGTCAGTGTTTCTCGAACTACGACTCCCATCATCCCTGACCACTAGTTATGGATGATGGGAGTTGTAGTCCAACAACAGCTGCAGACCCACGTTTAAGAAGCGCTGGTCTGTGTGACGGATGCAGCAAACCTTAGTTTGGCCTTCTTCAGCCTGATGCCCTCCTGGACTACAACTCCCAGCATGCTGGTTAGGAGCTGATGGGAGTTGTAGTCCAAAATGCCTGGAGGGCACCAGGGTGGCAAAGGCCTCCAGTCTCCTTCCAAATGGCGTGTAGATGCTAGTGCCAGTACAGACCCTCCTCTTAGCTGCATCTCAGGGTCGCTGGGTCCCCTTGACTTCTATGTTGCTCCTTGACGCACCGGGTGCAGACATGATCAGCCGGGCGCTGGGGCCCGAATTCGGCGGCAGCATTGGCATAATGTTCTTCTTGGCCAACGTTTGTGCCAGTGCGCTCTACATCCTGGGGCTGGTGGAGGCGGTCGTGGATGACTTTGGAGCCCCGGCAGGTGAGTGGCATACGAATCTCCCCGGGAGATGCTGACCCCTGTCCTCACTGCAGGGTTTTTCTCTCTCTGCCTGCAAGGCAGCGAAGGTGCCCGCCCTGACCTCCTCCTTGCCTGTCCCCGCAGAGGGCGGCGTTGGCAGCGCCACCCAGGTCCTTCCTCGCGGCTACTGGTTCGACCTCCTCTACGGCACGGTCCTTCTCTTCCTCTGCCTGCTGGTCTGCCTCGTGGGCGCTGGCATCTATGCCAAGGCCACCTTCCTCATCTTCCTGATCGTCATGCTGGTGCTGGGCACCGTCTGCCTCAGTTTCTTTGTGGTGGCCCCCCGCAAGGTGAAACTGCCCCCAGGCATTGACGGCAACGGCACAGAGCAGGGCAACGCTTCTTTCACGGGCTTCAAGCACAGCACCCTCCAGGCCAACTTGTTTGGTGAGTTTCACCTCTGCACTTGAAAAGTATTATTTTGTGGGGGGCGGGGGGCGCAGAAGCTGTGACTCCGGAGGAGCGGGGAGAGAAACAGGAAGAGAGGGCCTTCTTTGTGGTGGCCCCTAAGCTGTGGAACTCCCTCCCCACAGAGATGTGCCTGACACCTTCATGGCACAGCTTGCAGAGGATGCTGAAGATGCACCTCTTTCCCCTGTATTTTGACCCTTGAAGGGGTCTGTTTTTAGGCTCCAGTATGTTGTTGTCATGGGGACGCGGGTGGCGCTGTGGGTTAAACCACAGAGCCCTAGGGCTTGCTGATCAGAAGGTTGGCGGTTCGAATCCCCATGACGGGGTGAGCTCCCGTTGCTTGGTCCCTGCTCCTGCCAACCTAGCAGTTTGAAAGCACGTCAAAGTGCAAGTAGATAAATAGGTACCACTCCAGCGGGAAGGTAAACGGTGTTTCCGTGAGCTGCTCTGGTTCACCAGAAGTGGCTTAGTCATGCTGGCCACATGACCCGGAAGCTGTACATCGGCTACAAAGCGAAATGAGCGCAGCAACCCCAAAGTCATCTGCGACTGGACCTAACTGTCAGGGGTCCCTTTACCTTTACCTTTATGTTGTTGTCATAGAGCTGGAAGGGCCCCCCAAGGGTGCTCTAGTCCAACCCCCTGCAATGCCATCCAAACATCCAAGGAAGGAGAGTCCACCACTTCCCGAGGGAGTCCGTCCCACCCTTGCTTTTTTTGTGATTTTCCCAAGGGAAAAAGCAGCGCACAAACTGTTTCAATAAATGCATTCTTCACTACCTCCCGCAGCCGACTACAGTGTGGATTACACAACGGGTCGCCTGATGAGTTTCAGCACCGTCTTTGCCGTCATGTTCAACGGCTGCACAGGAATCATGGCAGGTTCCAACATGTCAGGTGGGTGCAGACTTTTCATGCCCGTTTGTCCAGTGGGCAGAGTGCATGCTTTGAGAACAAAGGGGTCCAGGTTCGACTCCATGGCATCATCTCTAGATACAGATAGGGGAGACCCTGCCTGCAATCCTGGAGACGCTGCCAGTCTGTGAAGGCAGCGCTGATCTAGATGAACCCTCTGCCTAAAAAAGAGCAGAGTTGCAAAAGGCTCAGAAGATGGCAACCAAAATCCAAGGGGATGGAGCGACTCCCGTCTAAGCAAAGGTTGCAGCAATTTGGGGCTCATTGGTTTAGGACAGGGGTAGCCAACCTTTTTATACCTACCACCCACTAATGCATCTATCTTTCTTGATGGTAAAATTTCCTTACCACCCAGTGCTCGATGGAAGGAGGATTCAGCTTGTGCTGCCCACCTAGAATCCTGAAATGCCCCCTAGTGGACAGGAGGGACCAGGTTGACAACCCCTGGTTTAGAGAAAAGCAAGTCAAAGGTGACATGATAAGCAGGTCATAAAACCATGCACGTCACAGAGAAAGTGGAGAGAGGAACGTTTTTCTCCTTCTCTCCTAAAACTAAAACTTGTGAATATTGGAAGATTCAGGAAGTCGTTCTTTTTTATATTATTATTATTATTATTATTATTATTATTATTATTATTATTACAGTGGTACCTCTGGATGCAAACGGGATCCGTTCCGGAGCCCCGTTCACATCCTGAAGCGAACGCAACCCACGTCTGTGCGGGTTGCGATTTGCCGCTTCTGCGCATGCGCATGACGTCATTTTGAGCGTCTGCACATGCGTGAGCGGCAAAACCCGGAAGTAATGCGTTCCGTTACTTCCGGGTCGCTGCGGAGCACAACCTGAAAACGCTCAACCTGAAGCAACTTTAACCTGAGGTATGACTGTATTTATTAAATTTAATTTGTATTCCGCTCTTCATCCGTAGATCTGAGTGGTTCAGAAAAATACAAGATGAAAGCACAAAATACATCATAACTTCCAGAACAAAACAAACCAATAACCCCCCTCTCCCCTCCTGTGGAACTCCCTCCCACAGGAAGCAGCGATGGTCACTAACTTGAACGGTTTTAGGAGAGGATTGGTCAGGGACATAATAGAATGATTTTAATAACTAGAAATGAGTTTTGAAAGAGGGTAAGGATTTGCTGTATCTGATTGGGTAAAGAGGAACACAAAAAAGGGAGACGTGAGGAAGTCAATAAAGAAGGTTAATTAAGTATGGATCTAAGTTGCAGTTTTTATTTATTTATTTGTTTATTTATTTATTTATTCATTCATTCTTTTTTTCTTGATTAGTGTCTTTTTTATGAGTATTTTTGACTGTGTTTGTTTCTCTTCATCTTTGTTGTTGCTATGTGTTTATTTTTTTCTTCTCTGTAAAAGTTTAATAAATATATATTTTTTTTAAAAAAGAGAGGATTGGTCAAATTCTCAGAGGAGGAGAGGGCTGTTGTCAACTGCTAGCCAGGATGGCTCTGGTCTGCCTATGCAGCTGAGGCATCAATGCTTCTGAATACCTGTTGCTGGAAATGGCAGGAGGTTAGAGGGTTCTTGCATATGTCTCCTGCCTGTGGGTTTCCCATAATGGCCACTGTGAGAACAGGATGCTGGACCAGACGGATGTTTTTATAAAATAAAATAAAAATTCCTTCCAGTAGCACCTTAGAGACCAACTAAGTTTGTTTTTGGTATGAGCTTTTGTGTGCATGCACACTTCTTCAGATGCACTGTTTTTATGTTTGTGGTCTGACAAGGTATAAGGCAGCTTCCTGCCCTCTGAAAGGAAAATGAACACTTTGTGAGCGGGATGCTCTGGCCTGGGAGATATGGAGGTTTTCTCCCCCTGTCCAGGATGTCCCTGATCCTCTCCTCTTTCTTTTCCTCAGGGGATCTGAAGCGGCCGAGCTACTCCATCCCACGAGGTACCATCACAGCTGTGATCTTCACCTACATTGTGTACAACCTGTTGGCTTTTCTGCTGAGCTGCACCTGCGACAGGTAGGCGTTGCGACTGGCCACCAGGGGGAGCTCCTACCCCATAGCTCTTTACTCCCCCCCCCCCCCTTTTAAAACAACAGCAATAATGAGCAGACAAAGACTTCTGAAACCTGCCCTGTACTGGGGTTCAGTACAGGTGGCATCATCTCCTCATTTTATCCTTGCAGCTCTCTCCCTTGTTAAAGCGATTTTGGAATTATGCCCATTTCAAAGACAGAGAAACTGAGCTGAATTATCCCGGGTTTGTCTAAGGGGTTCCTGAGCTGAGCAGACCTCATAGTTTCAGGTTAGCCTAGAGACTTAATTTCTCCTCCTCCCCTACTGGGCATTTAAGAGGCTTTCAGGTCTAAAGCTTGGGACCAGCTTGTTCACAAAGGGGCATCATATGATACAGTCCTTCTTTGGACTTCAGTTTGTGTACATGTACACGTTCGCAGGTGGGAAGGAATTACAGTGGTACCTCGCAAGACGAATGCCTCGTAAGACGAAAAACTCGCAAAACGAAAGGGTTTTTCGTTTTTTGAGTTGCTTCACAAGAGGGATTTCCCTATGGGCTTGCTTCGCAAGACGAAAAAGTCTTGCAAGTTTGTTTCCTTTGTCTTGCAAGTTTGTTTCCTTTTTCTTAAAACCGTGCATTCACTTCGAGGAGCAACTCATAGCACGCGGTGTGGTGGCCTTTTTTGAGGTTTTTGAAGACTTTGGTATTTTTGAAGCTTTTCCAAAGTCCGTGCTTCGCAAGACGAAAAAATCGCAAGACGGAAAAACTCGCGGAACGAATTAATTTCGTCTTGCGAGGCACCACTGTATTATTAATTAGATTGATATACCCCCCCATCATAAGATCTCAGGGTGGTTCACAGAATAGAATGCCTCCCTGCAGCTAGAAAGGAAGAGTGTCGGGGACAAGGATTGCAGCTTTGCTTTCTCCCTTGATGTACTGCTGTGTGGCTCTCTCTATATGGGGAATGACCTGCAGCTCAGTGGTGGAGGCCTTGGGTCCGATCCCCAATGGCATCCCCGTGTAGGACTAGGGAAGAGTCACACCTGAAACCTTGGAGCCCAGCTGCCATATATGGGGGGGGGGAGAGAGAGAGAGAGAGAGAGAGCACATGGAACTAGGTGGTCTCACGGTCTGGCTCAATGCAAGGTTTCTCCATAACCACACAAGACATAACCGGCTGTACTTTTAAATAAATGAGGTATACAGTGGTGCCCCGCAAGATGAATGCCTCGCAAGACGAAAAACTCGCTAGACGAAAGGGTTTTCCGTTTTTCGAGGTGCTTCGCAAGACGAATTTCCCTATGGGTTTGCTTCGCAAGACGAAAACGTCTTGCGAGTTTGCTTCCTTTTTCTTAAAGCCGTTAATACCCGGGGAATCCGCGCTCCGCAAGACGAAAAAATCGCAAGACGAAGCAACTCGCGAAACGAATTAATTTCGTCTTGCGAGGCACCACTGTATTTCATTGTATCAAATTGTAGATTTCAACGGAAGTCTCATAAAGTTCAACAAAAAAAGCAGAACACCCAGTGGATCAGTTCATTCTCTAATCAGTTCATGCATAAGGTCCACACATGTATAATTGTCTATTCCACCTGTCTGTTCATGTTGTTGTTGTTTAGTCGTTTAGTCGTGTCTGCCTCTTCATGACCCCCTGGACCAGAGCACGCCAGGCACTTCTGTCTTCCACTGCCTCCCACAGTTTAGTCAAACTCATGCTGGTAGCTTCGAGAACACTATCCATCCATCTCGTCCTCTGTCGTCCCCTTCTCCTTGCGCCCCCCATCTTTCCCAACATCAGGGTCTTTTCCAGAGAGTCTTCTCTTCTCATGAGGTGGCCAAAGTCTTGGAGCCTCAGCTTCAGGATCTGTCCTTCCAGTGAGCACTCAGGGCTGAATTCCTTAAGAATGGATAGGTTTGATCTTCTTGCAGTCCATGGGACTATCAAGAGTCTCCTCCAGCACCACTGTCTGTTCATAGAGTCCAATAATCCACACGAAGGGTTGTTACAGTTCCACAGAATCCTTTCACAGAGTCTCAGACAAGGATTTCCGGAATATTAGCCTTGTTTCGCCATCCTAGGCTTCATCAGTAGCACAGGCTCATAGTGGTTGCAACCACTGCTATGCTATAAGATCCACTATCCTGTAATATTGCATATGAGCCTGTACTACTGACGAACCCTAGGATGGCGAAACAAGGCTAATATTCCAGAAATCCACTGGGTCTTCTGTTTTCTTCGTTGAACTTTATTGGACTTCCGTTGAAATCTACAATTTGAAACAATGAATTATATCTCATTTATTTAAAAGTACAGCCGGTTATGTCTTGTGTGTTTATTGAGCATGTTTCATGTAACCATAGGTTTGTTGTTGTTTCTCCATAAGGATATAAGAAGAACTTAGGAAAACTCACAAGCAGGACCTGAGCAGAACAGAACTCTTTCCACCTGCGATTCCTAGCAACAGGCGTTCACTGCAGGGAGCTAGGCATTAGGTCTAGAGGCCCTTGATAGTTATGCCCTCCATAAATTTGTCTTCCTGTGTTTGTTTGTGGCGGGAATTTCATTTATTTTCCTGTGCTCTGTGGTCTAGGTCTTGCTGACTGATCTTGGGTGATTGGCAATGGGCAGGCTATGTTTATTTACCGTATTTTTCGCTCTATAAGACGCACCAGACCACAAGACGCGCCTAGTTTTTGGAGGAGGAAAACAAGAAAAAAAATATTCTGAATCTCAGAAGCCAGAACAGCAAAAGGGATCGCTGCGCAGCGAAAGCAGCAATCCCTCTTGCTGTTCTCGCTTCTGGGATAGCTGTGCAGCCTGCATTCGCTCCATAAGACGCACACACATTTCCCCTTACTTTTTAGGAGGGAAAAAGTGAGTCTTATAGAGCAAAAAAACAGTATTTATTAAATTTGTATACTGCCCTATACCCGTAGATCTCATAAAATCACAATATTAAGAAAAAGAAAATGCATAATAAAAACAAAGGCAACCCAATAGTCTAACCCCCTTCCACAACACGTTTTAACCAAAGGCCTGGTTAAAGAGGAACGTTTTCGCCTGTCACCTAAAGGTGGATAATGAGGGCTCCAGGCTCCACAAATGGGGAGCTACTGTAGAAAAGGCCCCGTTCTCATGTTGCCACCCTCCGGACCTCTTGTGGAGGAGATACACGAAGAAGGAGCTCAGAGGATGATTTCAGGATCCAAGTGGGTTCATATGGAGAGAGGCGGTCTTATACGGCTCAGTTGGTTGCAACAGGGAGAACTTCCTTTCCCTACCAGCTCTTTGACTTTCTGCGCACTTGACGCTGCCCGTTTTGCTTCGTGCATGAAGGCTTATTATCTGCCGTCCTCCTAATGCACACTCGTTTTTCCTCTGCGCCTCTTTGTGTGCCAGATTATACATCCAGCCCCTCGGGAACGGATGTCCCAGGCTTCCTTGTCTTGTCACCTGGATTAGGCCCCCCCTTTTGATATTTGTGCAGCCCAGTTGTACATAGGCAAAGAAACCCCAAGTAGGCTGGCAGGCGGCTGATTGTGGTAATCTGCCCCCCCCCTCCAAGTGCGTGGGAAGGCACTCAAACACAATTTCCTCTACCTGCTGGCAATTGCACCCACCCGCTCTCTTGTGGCTAACAGAAGCATAACATTAAGTGTGGCTAAGATTGTGCTGACCTGCCCCTGCCACCAATTCTGAGAAATTTCAATGCGGGTGATGCAGGTCAGGTGCGCATGGAAGACTCCAAATCAGAACTGAAGTGGCAGAATGCCAGGTGCAGGAGGGAGCGAGAGCGAGGCGTTCCCACACCACTAGATCAATTCGGCCTCTCTTTGCCCACTTCCCCTTGTCCCACCCTCCCCCAAGTGGCTGTCTAAGCACCCGGGAAATTTTCTGGATTTGGCAACCCATTGCAAGATAAGGGCACCTTGATCTCTGTCGTGCATACTCTGGTCACAGGTTTAAGGCGTGGTTTTGTTTGTTGCTACCATTCCGGCTACCAATAGGGCAGATAAAAGAAAGCACTTCTTCACACAGCATGTGGAACTCACTGCCACATGAGGCAGCGACAACCACCAGCTTGGATGGCTTGAAAGGAGGATTAGACAAATCCGTGGAGGGGGATGAGGCTATTGCTGGCTACTAGCCACAAGGCTGGAGCCAGTAGCATTTCTGAGTACTAGTTGCTGGAAAGTTTAGGAGGTGACAGGGCTCCTGTGCACGGGTCTTCTGGATTTTGCACGTGCATCTGGGTGGCCACTGAGTCCAGGAGCCTGGGCTCTCACAGCCTTTGCAGCTTTACAGCACCAGCTTTTAAAAACGTTGCCCGTATCACATGTTGAGAGCAGAGCCCTTGGGCAGAGAGGCTCAGTGGCTTGGCTACGGTTGCCTGTCGAATCTGTGGCCGAGACGAGATTTGAACTCTGGACTCCTCTTCATTTGCTTATTTCATAAAATGTGTGCACTGATTGATTTCTTTAAAGCAGCTGAAAAGCGGTTTGCAAAAAACGAACGACAATAATTTAAGACTTTCGAAAAGCTAAAATAACAATAGAAGGAAAACAGATTGGAACTTGCATCGACTTTCTAAACATTTGGGTAGGCTTGTCTAAACAAGGATGTTTTTAGCCGGTGCCAAAAAGCATACAGTGAAGGTATAGCGCGTTCCAAAGTTTAGGTGCTGCCACACTAAAAGAGTGAGTATACAAATGCAGAAGGGGTATCTTCCATCTACAAATGCGGAAATGGCACCGGTAGCAATGCCATTGCACTGACCAAGGCAGCTGAGTGAACGTATATGGGGCCAGGCAACCTCGCAGGTCAACTGTTCCAAAAGGCTTTGTATCCTAATAACTTGGCCCAGTAGCAAATGGGAAACCAATGCAGATCTCTGAGCTACAGGTGCCATAATATGCTGACAAGGCCTCACTCCTGTCAGCAATTGTGCTGCAGCATCCAATATTAACTGATGCTACCAGATCAAGCACAAGAGAAGTCCCACTCTGAGCATGTTGCAGTCACCAAGCCACAAACCTCAGTTCACAGCTTGGCCAGTGGGCCACCTCCCACCTGCCTTGCCATTATTTTTTCTGGCTCGCTTTCATGTGGGTCTGCAGTGCCCCCTAACACAATGACACCAGTGCTCCCCCCCCCCCCGAAACCCCTGCAAAACCCAAGGGTAGCAGGGATCTGAACCTGAGCTTTGGCTGGAGACATGCCTGGGGAGGTGGGGCACTGGTGGTCATGCCCCCTGGTGCATTTGCAAACGGTTTCGGATTTTCAGGTGGGGTGCATGTGTGCATGTGTGCCTGCCTTGTTCTCAGAGAGAGAGAGAGAGAGCGGCTTGTTAATTTTCTGCTCTGGAAAGTGCTGCCATAAATCGCGGCTGTGCCGGGGCAGCCGGCAGGAATTGGCTAGAATTATAGCTGTCATGTTCTAATACCTTAATGCATGGCCATTGCTCATAATGACAGGGGACAGGGCAGCTTGCAAGGTCCCCAAGCATGACATGCACCTGCCCCCCTCCCTCCCCGCCACTCATCCCTCCTCCGCTGTGAGAGGTTTAATAGGCCTTACCGTCCCCTGTTCCTTCCCCTCACCCCCAACCGGCTGATCCTGATATCAAATCAACATGAGCTTATTGGAAAGGCACGAAAATGAAATCTGGGGCCCCGTTCGTCTCCTGTTGCTTTGTTAGGCATGCCCTGCTCTGCCCCTGGGTGGGATTTATTTTGGGGAGGGGGTGGTAAGGGGGGTTGGCTGCTATGTGTGATTAGAAAGATGGGAGGGGTGGAGGCACGCCCCAAGAAGGGCGACAGCTCTCAACCAGACCATCCCGGCTAAAGGACGATTGTCGTGGGGCAGCCCTGATAGAGAAGGAAAAGCCAGAGGTTATGGTTGATATGTAGCTGTGCCTTTAAGGGCAGGTTATTCGTTTCATAGAATTATAGAACTGTCAAGATAGAAGGGACCACAAGGAACATCTAATCCGACCCTCTCCAGTGCAGGAATCTTTTGCCCAACGTGGGCCTTGCACCCGTGACCCTGAGATCAAAAATTTCAGGCTCTGCCAATTGAGCTGTTTATTTATTTGCCCACGCAAATACCCACTGGGGTGGCTTTAAAAAGGTTGGAGAAATTCATGGAGAGGGCTGCTGATGGCTACTAGCAGTTCGAAAACACACCAGTGCAAGTACAGTGGTGCCTCGCAAGACGAAATTAATCCGTTCCGCGATTCTCTTCGTCTAGCGGTTTTTTCGTCTTGCGAAGCAAGCCCATTGACGGCTTAGCGGATTAGCGCTATTAGCGGTCTAGCGGCTTTTAGCGATCAGCTGAGAGGCGGCTTAGCAGCGGAACAGCTGATAAGCAGCTTAGCGGCTTAGGAAAGGGGGGGGGAAGCGAAAAAAACCCCGCGGGAACTCGCAAGATGTTTTCGTCTTGCGAAGCAACCCTATAGAGAAATTCGTTCAGCGAAGCGCCTCCAAAACGGAAAACCCTTTCCTCTAGCGGGTTTTCCGTCTTGCGAGGCGTTCGTCTTGCGGGGCACCACTGTAGATAAATAGGTACCGCTGTGACGAGAAGGTATATGGCATTTCCGTGCGCTCTGGTTTCCGTCACGGTGTTCCGTTGCGCCAGAAGTGGTTTAGTCCTGCTGGCCACATGACCCAGAAAGCTGTCTGTGGATAAACGCCGGCTCCCTCGGCCTGAAAACGAGATGAGTGCCACAACCCCATAGTCACCTTTGACTGGACTTAACTGTCCAGGGGTCCTTTACCTTTTACCTTTTACCTTACAACTATGATGGGGACGCTCTGCCTCTATAGTTGAAGGAAGCAATGCTTCTGAATGCCGGTTGCTGGAAGCCACACGAGGGGAGAGTTGCTCTTGTGGTCGGATCCTGCTTGCTGGTTTCCCACAGGCATCTGCTTGGCCACTATGAGAACATAATGCTGGACTTGATGGGCAATTGGCCAGATCCAGCAGCCTCTTCCTGAGTTCTTATGACTGGTAGCATCTCTCCAGGGTCTCAGTGTTGGAATTCCTGCTCCATGATTGCAGTCATGGGATTGTTGTCTATCACATGATGGTGTATGTTTTCCTTCTACAGAGTGGGAAGTGACGGAGACAGGATGTTTGTGTTACTGTGTTCCATGAAGTGGGACTATTGTCCTTTGTCCTTTTTCTTTCTTGCTGTCTGATGCTAGAGAGAGAGGGAGCCATGTTGCAGTGCTCCGTGTGTGTTTATATGTAAATAAAGTAGATTAGCCAAAATGCTGAGTTGCTGACGTCTGTCACGCAAGATGCGCAAACTCTGCGGATCCCTAAGTGTGCCGGTGTCGGTTGGCATCAGTCGCTGTGATGTTTGGGCAGAAGAAAGCTTATGAAGCTCCCAAACGATCGACCAGGAGGGAGGGAACATGCCAGTCGGGCATGTGTCTCTGCCAGGGTCCTACTGGAGTGTAGGCTGAACTCCTGACACTCAGATGGGCAGCATTCTTCATTCTACCTGAAGATGTCATTGGGGATTGGACTTGGGGCATGCCAAACAGGTGCTTGGCCACTGAGCTGTGCTCCTTCCCTTAAGACTCCAGAGCCTGCTCTGCCCAGTTAGCAGTGCTTCCATCCCTACAGGAGCAGTGAGAGCATGAAGCATGCCAAACGCACCTGCCAAGCGACAGGTGTGTGCTCTGAACGCCACATCTAGTCCTTAATTGTACGGCAGACTTGCCGATCGAAAGGTCGGCGGTTCGAATCCCTGCGGCGGGGTGCGCTCCCGCTGCTCGGTCCCAGCGCCTGCCAACCTAGCAGTTCGAAAGCACCTCCGGGTGCAAGTAGATAAATAGGGACCGCTTACCAGCGGGAAGGTAAACGGCGTTTCCGTGTGCGGCTCTGGCTCTGGCTCTGGTTCTGGCCAGAGCAGCGATGTCACGCTGGCCACGTGACCCGGAAGTGTCTCCGGACAGCGCTGGCCCCTGGCCTCTTAAGTGAGATGGGCGCACAACCCCAGAGTCTGTCAAGACTGGCCCGTACGGGCAGGGGTACCTTTACCTTTACCTAACAACTGATAGTGGAACAGGCCAGAATAATAGAATCTTAGAGTTGGAAGGGACCCCAGGGGTCATCTAGTCCAGCCCTCTGCAATGCAGGAATCTCAGCGAAATCATCTCTGACAGATGGCCGCCCACCTACCTCAGAAGATGGTGGAGTTTCCATGGAAGTTCTTTTTTTAAAGGTGCATATTTATTGAGCATAGAAGCTGGAGTCAACAGGGAGCTGAGGAGACATCTGCCAACAATGGCCTCTTTGCAGTCCGGTCTGTGTTGGCACACTGGCAGTGACAGGCAGTACCACGAACCACAAGCCATTCTATAGGCACATCCAGTGGCCAGGTACCCTGAAGGGCAGGAGACATCAGGACCACATGCAGATGTGCTTGTGCAAAGCAGGTGGGCCTTCGCGAGGATTGAGGACACTTTGGAATGGACCTTCTCATTAATCAGACTCTCGATAACACATGTGGTCAAAGGCCTGGAAACGATGCCTTATGAGGAACGGCTAAGGGAGCTGGGCATGTTTAGCCTGGAGAAGAGGAGGTTAAGGGGTGATATGATAGCCATGTTCAAATATATAAAAGGATGTCACATAGAGGAGGGAGAAAGGTTGTTTTCTGCTGCTCCAGAGAAGCGGACACGGAGCAATGATTCCAAGCTACAAGAAAGAAGATTCCACCTAAACGTTAGGAAGAACTTCCTGACAGTAAGAGCTGTTCGACAGTGGAATTTGCTGCCAAGGAGTGTGGTGGAGTCTCCTTCTTTGGAGGTCTTTAAGCAGAGGCTTGACAACCATATGTCAGGAGTGCTCTGATGGTGTTTCCTGCTTGGCAGGGGGTTGGACTCGATGGCCCTTGTGGTCTCTTCCAACTCTATGATTCTATGATTCTATGATTCTATGTCTGAGCCCTTGCGTACTTTGCAAGAATCAATGCAGCAAAGAACAGGAATATGGCGAATTTCATCACGCTGTTGCAGAACGTCCTTGTCAAAAAGCACATTCCTTCAAAAACATGAATTTCTTTCAATAAGTTTTCCCCTTGGAAGTTCCTTTGAAACAGGTGAGATGACCATCTTTTGCGAATTCTCCTTCTGTGATGCCTGCATTTGCAGGGGGTTGGACTAGATGACACCACAGGTCCCTTCCAAATCTACAGTGTTGGCCGTGGGTGCTGCTGCCTTGGGAGCCACCAACTGGGGCACGGGGAGGGTGCCAAACTGGTTCCTCGCTACACCAGGCCCACCTGCACACCTCGCCCCCCTCTGCTGCGCTTATTAGCAAAGCGATCAATTTGGGGGTAATTAGGTATTAATTGCCCAAAGACACTGGTGTTGATAGCCCGTGCTAATTTATCTCCCACCTGCTCACTGCCTCTTGTTAAAATCCAATTAAGGCCCGGCCATTTGTATAGTTTAATGCGTGAAGGAAACTTCTGCCTTCCCTCTCCTTTTATTTCCGTTACTGAATTTTGGGCAAGCGGCTCCTCAAGTGCCGTCAGCCACGAGACTGACCAAGCGCCTTCGATCGGACCAATGGCTCGTTCAGGATAGATCATCCTTTGCCAACCACTGTCTCTTTTGGACTACAACTCCCATCAGCCGTCCTGGCTTGGGCTGATGGGAGTTGTAGTCTAAAGCATCTGGGGGGGGGCACCAGGTTGGCAAGACTCCTCATAGATGATGAGCTACTTGTTCCTGCAAATGACAGCGCAGCTCCTGGGTTTGAGGCACTCCCTAGATAGAACTGGTGGGCATGCCGTGTGGGAAGATTGTTAATCTGCGAAACTCCCTCCCACAGGAGGCAAGGCAACTTTAAAAGAAGAGGGCTATTGATGACTACTTGCCATGATAGCTATGCTCTGCCTCCACAATTGGAGGCAATGATGCTTCTGAATGTCAGTCACTGGAAACCCCAGAAGGGGAGAGTTGTTTTTGTGGTCAAATCCTGCTTGCTGCTTTCCCATTGGGTTATCGGGTTGGCCATTGTGAGAACAGGATGCTGTACTGGCTAGGCCATGGGCCTGACCCAGCAGCTTCTTCTTATGCTCTTATGGGTCCAAACATGCTGCCAAGGAGCTCAGGGTAGTGTACATGGTCCTATCCTTTCCCAGGACCCACAACAGCCCTGTGGGGTAGGCTAGGCTGAGAGGCAGTAACCGGCCAAAGGTCACCCAGCGGGCTTCATGGCCCGGTGGGGTTTTGAACCCTGGTCTCCCAGGTCGTAGCCCAACACTCAAACTACTATGCTGTGCTGCCTCTGTGTTCTTATGGGGGGTGCCCAGGCCTTGACCATACAGAGCATGCTGGCTTACCAAACCGGTCATGCAGATGCCAGGCCATTTGAGTGTGCTTCTCAAACCAGCTTGATTAGCAGGAATTGACCTTCCATATGTCTTCCTGCAAGGAGGGGAACGCGATTACAGTGGACGCTCGGGTTGCAAACGTGATCCGTGCGGGAGGCTTGTTCACAACCCGCAGCGCCGTGTCTGCGCATGTGTGGGTTGCGATTCAGCACTTCTGCGCATGAGCAATGTGTGATTTAACGCTTCTGCACATGCGCTACCGCCAAAACCAGAAGTAACCCGTTCCGGTACTTCCGGGTTTTGGTGTATCCGTAAACCCCCCCCCCCCCCAAAAAAAAATGCAAACTGAGTGGCTGTAACCTGAGGTATGACTGTATCTGCTCATGTCTGCAGGACAAGCTGCTCTTTTAAGGGCACGGCAGCAAATAAAATGGGGTCAGGGGTGCATAGCAGATTCCTTTGGGTCTGCTTTTGATTTGGGCTATGTTCAAAACAGCCCGGTCCTCTGGGGGCTTCCCTGACCTCTTGCCGACTCTGCTCCAGGAGGGAATTATATAGAATCATAGAATTGTAGAGTTGTAAAATCATAGAGTCCTGAAGGAGCGTCTCCACCCCCATCGTTCTACCTGGATACTGAGGTCCAGCTCCGAGGGCCTTCTGGTGGTTCCCTCGCTGTGAGAAGCCAAGTTACAGGGAACCAGGCAGAGGGCCTTCTCGGTAGTGGCACCCGCCCTGTGGAATGCCCTCCCACCAGATGTCAAAGAGAAGAACAACTACCAGACTTTTAGAAGACATCTGAAGGCAGCCCTGTTTAGGGAAGATTTTAATGTTTGATAGACCCCTGTATTTTAGTACTTTGTTGGAAGCCGCCCAGGGTAGCTGGGGAGACCCAGCCAGATGGGCGGGGTATAATAAATTATTATTATTATTATTATTATTATTATTATTATTATTATTTTGGAAGGAGCTACGCAGGTCATTAGTCCAACTCCAACCCAATCGTTTGCCCAACATGGAGCTCAAACCCACAACCCTGAAATTCGGAGTCTCATGCTCTGCTGACTGAGCTCTCCCAGCGGGATTGGAGGCCGGTCTGGAGCATCCCTGTAATGGACTGAGAGCAGAAGGCCCTTCCCCCCTGCAAGTGTTCCTTAGGGGCTCATTTTGGAGCCTAATGGAGTAGGGAGGGGGCCAGGGTTCCTCACCCCAGGCGAAAGCAGAGGGGGTCATTTCGGATGCTCAGACGGAGAGGGACTGGCTGGAGTCTGGGATGGCAGAAGCATAGAGAGCAATGGGCCTGGTCAGCCAAGCTGTCTCCCTGAGAAGCACACAGGAGCCTCTCCCGAGCTCATGCCCAGATTGAGGATGGGGTTATCACTCTACAGCAAAATGTCCCTATGGCATCCTATGCTTATTAAATTGCTTATACAGTGGTGCCTCGCAAGACGAAATTAATCCGTTCCGCGAGTCTCTTCGTCTAGCGGTTTTTTTCGTCTTGCGAAGCAAGCTCATTGACGGCTTAGCGGATTAGTGCTATTAGTGGCTTAGCGGCTTTTAGCAGCTTATCAGCTTAGCGGATAAGCAGATAAGTGGCTTAGCGGCTTAGAAAAAGGGGGGGGGAGGGGAAAAAGTTGGAAAAACTCGCAAGACATTTTCGTCTTGCGAAGCAAGCCCATAGGGAAATTCGTTTTGCGAAGCGCCTCCAAAACGCAAAACCCTTTCGTCTAGCGGGTTTTTCGTCTTGCGAGGCATTCGTCTTGCGGGGCACCACTGTAGACTGTTTTTTCATTAAAAAAGCATCATAAAATCATAGATTTGTCGAGTTGGAAAGGGACCACAAGGGTCATCTAGCCCAACCTCTTACAATGCAGGAATCTTTTGCCCTACCTGAGATTCGAACCCACAACCCTGAATTTAAGAGTCTCACGCTCTGCCGACTGAGTCCTGCTGTATTCTTCCTTGGGCAGATTGCAACAAAGAGACATGAACGGACACCAATTGACCAGTTGCCAGGGATTCTTTAGCTGTGATTCCTGAATTGTAGGGGGTTGAGCTAGATGACCCCACAGGTCCCCTACAATTCTATGAATTAACTGTTGTCAAAGGATGTATCCTTAAATGCCTGCTTGTTCCTGAATCCTGCTTGCGGGTTCCCCACAGGAATCTGCTTGGCCGCTGTGTGAACAGGGTGCTGGGCCAGATGGGCTGTGGGCCTGATCCATCTGGCTGCCGCTACCTTCTCATGAGTTTCCACCTTCTCACCCCTCAGGCTCCTCCTGCAGCGGGACTACAGCTTCCTGAGGGACATCAACATCTGGCCTCCGTTCGTCATCATTGGCGTCTACTGCTCGACTCTTTCGGCCGCTATGAGCAACCTGATCGGGGCCTCCCGAATCCTCTACGCGTTGGCCAAGGACGACCTCTTTGGTGAGTTGACCTTCTGCCTGCCTGGGCCTACTTCTTGCGTCAGGGATTCCTTAGCAATGTCTCTCCTTGGCAGGCAGGTATGGACCAACATAAGAACGTAAGTAGAGCCGTAAGTGGGAGCGGCCACCGAGACCATATAACACTGATTCTGAAAGATCTTCATTGGCTCCCAGTGCACCGAACTGTGGCTCCGAGCACAATTCAAAGTGTTGGTGCCAACCTTGAAAGCCCTAAATGGCCTAGGTCCTGTACACCTGAAGGAGCAACTCCACCCCAGGCAGAGGGCCTTCTCGGTAGTGGTGCCTGCCCTGTGGAACGCCCTCCCATCAGATGTCAAGGAAATAAGCAACTATTCTACTTTTAAAAGACAACTTCCCTGTTTAGGGAAGTTTTTAATGTTTGATGCTGTATTGGTTTTAATATTCGGTTCGAAGCCACCCAGAGTGGCTGGGGAAACCCAGTCGGATGGGCGGGGTATAAATAAATGATGATGATGATGATGATGATGTATCAGGCCAGTGACCCACGTAGTCCAGCATCCAGGATTTGAGTGTGAGAGCCTTCCTGTGGTTCCCAGCAGCTGGAATATGGAAGCATTGCTGCCCTGAATTGTCAGGGCACAATGCCAGTATGCCAAGGCCACAGTCTGGGGCAGCGTCTCCCAGCTTCCCTGGATTTCTTATGGACTACAGTTCCCATCATCCACAGCCAGATGCAGGGCACCACGTTGGGGGAGGTTTACCTAGGGTACCAGTTTCTGATTGACTAAATTTACTAAGCTTTTCCACACTGAGCTGATTTGATTGATTGATTGATTGATTGATTATATTTCTACGCCGCACTTCATTCGCATGAACCTCAAAAGCGGCTCACAAACAGTAAATAACAACAACCAAACAGAACATCACAAATGCAACATAAATCGTATAGATTAATCAACAGATAATCAGTGAAACAATTACAAATCACCAGGGGCTCACAGCAAACGTTCAAAACATCAAAAGACAAAAGCATTGAAAGCACAAATGCACAAAATGAAGAGCATGTCAGTAGATTGAAGAAAAAAACGACAAAAAACAGCAATTCAACAAACGTAGAGTAAATTTGATGTTGCAAAAGAAAACAAATCATTGTTTCAGTACATAAATACAAAGCAGAACAGGAATTAACCCGCCACCTTTGGTCTTTTAGTTGCCCTACACACACGTAGACACACGCCATGCCTTAATACCCTTTGGGGGCTGTTGCTGAACACAGCTGATTCTGCAGTCTGGAAGATCCTTAGCTCTGCCTGGCAGTCCTCTGCACCCTCTCCTCTGTCTCCTGCTTGGCTCTGTCTGCCTCCCTGCCTGGCTCTCCCCAGCGGTTCCCTTGTTCCAATACTTGGCCATCCTTTCAGAGTCCTCTGCCTCCCTTGCGGGCTGCGTGGGCAACCGCCAGTCAGGTTGGTTTGCCTTTGCCCTCACCTGTCAGGGCCTGTTGATGGGGCTCTGCTTCTGGGCAGAGACGTAGGCCACCCTCAAAGACAGGGGACATGGGAAGCCTTATATATTGAATGTTGCTGTTGGTACGTCTGACTCAGTATTGTCCACCCTGGTTGGCAGACGCCCTCCAGGATTTCCAGAGAAGACATGCTATTAGGAGACGCTGACAGGGTTGGATTAACCATTAAGCAAAATAAGCATGTGCTTTAGGGCATCAAAGGAAGGGGAAACCACATACATTTTCCATTGCTGGGTTTTTTTTAACCTTAATGGTCTCAAACGGCTCAGCTGAGCATTCGTTTTCTCCCTTGAAGTATATTCAAAATCCCAACAGAACAACTATGCAACAAGGCAGGCTGGGTGCCTTATGTCTATCAAGTATAGAAGCAGATTCATTACGTAAGATGAGTTTTGAGGATCGGATCAAAGAGTTTGCAGTTAGAAAAAGAAGGAGATTTTTTCTTTTCAAATACAAAGTCTACAAAAATAAACATTATTTCCCATCTTACTATAGGTTTAGTTTCATTTTGAAACATAAGATTTTATTTTACTGTTTATTGTTGTTTATATTTTGCATTAGATATATATGGGGCACCAACATGGGGCACCAATGCTTAGGGCCTCTGAAGGTCTCTTTTGGCCCAGCAACAGCCCAATAAGCTCACTGGAAGAAGGGGCTGCTGCTTCCATTCTGCCGGGCTCCTTTGCTGGTCTTGCATTTCAGCAAGCTTTACCCCACAGTCCAGCTCATACGCCAGCCTCCCCCAACCTGGTGCCCTGCGGGTGTTTCAGCCCCAGCCAGAACAGGGCGCACAGCGGTTGTCTTCATAAACAGAAGTGGCTGGTCTTCATCTCTCCCTCCCAACTGTGCCCGTGAGCTATTGTATTGTAAAAGAAACAATCCTGTTTGATTCAAAGGGAGCCTTCTTCCATATGCAGATTGCCAGCATGTCCCCCTACCAGCTAAATCATGGGTAGGCAAACTTAGGGCCCGGGGGCTGAATCCTGCCCAATCGCCTTCTAAATCTGGCCCATAGACGGTCTGGGAATCAGCGTGTTTTTACATGGGTAGAATGTGTGCTTTTATTTAAAATGCATTTCTGGGTTATTTGCGGGGCCTGCCTGGTGTTTTTACATGAGTTGAATGTGACTTTTATTTAAAATGCATTTCTGAGTTATTTGTGGGGCATAGGAATTTCTTCATATACAGTGGTTGCGAATGGGATCCGTTCCGGAGCCCCGTTCACAACCTGAACGGAACGCAACCTGCGTCTGTGCATGCGTGGGTTGTGATTCGCTGCTTCTGTGCATGCGCGTGACGCCATTTTGCACATTTCCGTGTCTACGCAAGCAGCAAAACCCGGAGGTAACCCTTTCCGGTACTTCCGGGTCACTGCGGGACGCAACCTGAAAAGACGCGTTCGCAACATGAGATATGACTGTATTTTTTTCAAAATATAGTCCGGCCCACCACATGGTCTGAGGGACGGTGGACCGGCCCCCTGCTGAAAATGTTTGCTGACCCCATTCTAGATCAAGACATAAAGGGTGGCAAAGAGTTAAATTTCCCCCTACCTACCTTTCTCTTGAACTATGGACCCAGTCTGCATCTAGCAGCCCCCCTCCAATTGGTTTCACTTCTGGCTCTGCACTTAAAAACACATAGCTTGGCCCTGGTTAATCCAGGTGGGGTGTGCTTTCATTGATCTTCCCCCAATCCATTAAGCCAGCCAATTAACTGATGGAACATTTCAGCCTCAGCGTTTAATTAACATATAGTAAAACGGGCGTCAACACTCTGCTGTGGACTTCTCCATTAGGGGCGGGCAGACGCCAGCCTTGTGGGATCTACTTTACCTTCTGCTGGAACCCCCAGAGGGAGCCAGGTGCAAATAGAAGTGGCTCAGGCAGGCAGGTGTATGTTTGGAATTAAGGAACAGGGTTCCTCTGAGCACATGCTCATCCCAGAGATCAGAGATCAGTGCCCGAACTTCACAAGGATGCATGCTTTTTTTAAAAAAAGCTTCTCTTGTTCCCTGCTCCCAGTTACTATTATTTATCTAATTGTGAGTGGTTTTGCTATCGTTGCTAGCATTAGACAGTTGGGAGTCAGAAACTATAGGGCAAATTACTGGAGATCTAGCAGCAGATTCTGATCTGCTTTCTACGCACTGCTGCTCTAGGTGGTCACTTTCCCTGCTCTCTCTTGCTCTCTGTCTCTCTTTAATAAACACCGATTTTATAGAAGCCCTTGTTCTAATGTATTGTGCCGCCTCTCTCTTATCCGTTCCCCTTCTGGTAACGAAGGCAAAGTGCTGGGGCCGGCGAAGCGGACTTCCCATGATGGAAACCCCTGGATGGCTGTAATCTTCTCCTGGATTCTGGTACAGGTGAGTTGGATCCCAGTGCCCTGGTTTTGCTGCTGCTCCTCCTCCTCCTCCCAATGCTGCTGTTTTAACCACGATGATTTCTGTTTGGTTTGTGTTCGTTCCATCGATCAGCCACCCAATAACAATGGCTCCCAGGGCGACGCGCAGAATAAAAGAGATTAAAAACCACTGTCCAAATAAAACGGGGATCGATAGAGCAGCGGAACAAAAGCCAGCAGGAAGCATCTGCCAGGGATGCTTTCGCTGAGGTTCCTTCCTTTCAGCGGGTTGGACTAGATGACCCTTGGGGTCCCTCTCAACTTTACAGTTCTATGAAACAACCCCCAGCACTAGAACCAATGTTGCAAAAGTGAAGTCTGGAGAATTAAAAGCATCACAGCAACCGTCAATTAATATAGAACGCCAATGTTCTCAAACAGGGAGGGTGGGGTCTGCCTTGCTGGCCCTTGTGGGCAACTTCAAGCCCAGGGTGGCAGCTGCAGAAGAGAGCAGATTGGATCTCAAAGGGAAATGTAGATTTGTCAGTGGGGACTACAAAGGACCAAGAAGCCAGGAACGCAGAGACCAGGATATGGGCTCAGTCTCCTTTTTCCAGGCTAAACATACCCAGCTCCCTCAAACGCTCCTTCTAAGGCTCGGTTTCCAGACCCTTGATCATCTTGGTCGCCCTCCTCTGCACATGTTCCGGCTTGTCAACACCCTTCTGAAATTGTGGCACCCAGAACTGGACACAGTATTCCAGGTGTGGTGTGACCAAGGCAGAATAGATCAATAAAGTGGTACCTCTGGTTACGTACTTAATTCCTTCCGGAGGTCCGTTCTTAACGTGAAACTGTTCTTAACCTGAAGCACCACTTTAGCTAATGGGGCCTCCTGCTGCTGCTGTGCCGCTGCCACACAATTTCTGTACTCATCCTGAAGCAAAGTTCTTAACCCGAGGTACTATTTCTGGGTTAGCGGAGTCTGTAACCTGAAGCGTCTGTAACCTGAAGCGTCTGTAACCCGAGGTATCACTGTAGTTCCTTGATCTGGACACTATACTTCTGTTGATGCAGCCAAGAATAGCATTAGCTTTTCTTGTTGCTGTATCACAATGTGGACTCACGTTGAGCTTTTGGTCCACTAAGACCCCGAGATCCTTTCCACATGTACTATTCCAAACAGGAACAATTTGTAGTCATCCATTTGTATCGAGAGACAATGGAGTGTGCCTCTCGGACTGAAGTCAAACCGCTGTGTTAGCAACGCCGCAGTGACCTCCCCAGGGCGCAAGCCTGGGCCGTGTGTATGGGGGTCCTGAGCTGCCCAGACAGCAAGCCGCCCCCCCCCCAGCCTCACTGATAGGGATCCAAAGGAACTCGGAGCAAAACGTTTGGCACCAGCTTGGCGGCAGGAGTTGCTGGAGGGAGGTGTACAAGATGCCACCCAACTGCCTTAGGGACTCCACTCTGGATTTGTGTAGGGTTTGCTCCTGAGCCTTTTCTCCTCCCAAAGATATCCTGCAAAGCAGCGAGTAACTTGTTTTTTTAAAAAAAATAATATTTATTAAAGTTTCAATGAGAAAAAAGTTACAAAAATGGTAAAAAGAAAATACAAAAAAAATACAAATACCAAAAAATTAAAAAACAGTTAAAAATAAATCCCTCTTTCTATATCTTACAGTTCATTTACTTATTTTCATGACTTCCTCACACCTCCCTTTTTTGTATTCCAGTTCAAATAGTTAGTTCAGCAAATCCATACCCTCTTTGTTTTCTCTTAGTTCTTTATCTTCACATATTATAACTTCGAATTTTCATCTAATATCAACCCATTTTTACATATTCCTATTTAACCTTATTGCTAAAACCGCTTCGTTTCATTCCAACATCATTTTAACATTCAATAATTTTACAATGTTTCTGTAAATAATCTTTAAATTTCTTCCAGTCTTCTTCCACCAACTCTTCTCCCTGGTCTCGGATTCTGCCAGTCATTTCCAAAGCAGCGGGTAACATCTAAGGGCATTGGCCTAATCCAGGCGGGAGGGCTTGCCTTATGATCTTACGTTGAAGTTCGTTGATTCCTGCCGATCATTTCTCGTTACGGTTCAGATGGTGACGGTGTCCTTTCCTGTAAAATAATGCTTAGGTTTTCCTCCTTATCGGCATCTGTTTTATGTTGTCATTAGCTGCCTTTGGGGGGCACTTTGTTCAAAAGGCTGGTTAGGATTCTTTTTCTAAATGTGCAGATGAATAAATGCATTAGATGGGCGAGACGGGAGATGCGGATCTGAGCAAATGTGTAGCTGAGGGAGGGCAAGGAGCGCGTCTGGTATCCGTGGAGCCGCAGGCAAGGCTGGCCGAGGACTGGCTTACTGGGGTGATGCATTCATTGGGAACAGGCCTCAGATGCAGGAAGAAGAATGCCGCTGGAGAATGTGCAGAGTGCATGTCCTCCGTTGCTGCATGAAACCAGTGTGCACTCAAATGCAACTGAGGTTTAGGCAGCTGGGCTTGCTGTTAAGAGCAGTTTGAGTCCCAGAACCTTTTCTCTTTTGGATCTGAACCCCAGCAAAGAAGCAAGTCTTGAAGGAGAGGCAAAGAAACTATGTTGATGAACAAGAGTGTGCTGAGGAGGCTATCTTGTGCCTCAAGGCGTGACAGGAGGCACGTGGAGCATTCAGCATGAGGGCTAGAAACTTCAGAAGCTGTTGCAACAAATAGCAGTAGGGGCAGGGTGGGAGCTGCTAAGATAGCCCTGGGGGGTGGGAAGGAAATGAATCCCTTTCCCATCAAGGCCTCCTACAAAATGGACAGACCCCTCTCAGATGGTAAAATTGGAACTGTGGCTGGGTTGGGGAGAGGTAACACTGCGTGAAATAGGCTTTCTGTGAAGGGAGAAGCAGATTTCAGGGCAAATGTTACCAGATAGTGAATCCAAGTCTCAGCGATGTTGTGGTTTGGTTAGGCAGAGAGGGCAGTAACCTGGGGAAATATGGAAGCTGAGTCGGGGGAGATGTGTACTGGCTGGTTCTGAGCCGTAGAACCATAGAACTGTAGTTCTGGAAGGGACCCCAGGTATCTTATGCCCAACGTGGTTCTCAAACCCACAATCCTGGGATTAAAGAGTCTCATGCTCTACTGACTGAGCCATCCTTTCAGTCAGCTGAACCAGGTCTCACAGAGGAACACAGGAAGCAGCCTCTTATCCCAAACCGTACCTCCATTCCACTTAGCTCAGGACTGTCTATGCTGACTGTCAGCAGGTCTCCAGGGGTCTTGGCCCAGGGGCATTCTCAGACCTTCCTGGTGTTGCTACTGGGGAACTGAACCTGGGACCTTCTGCTTGCAAGCCAGATGTGTTACTGCTGAACTACGCCTCTTCTCCAAGTCTTGCCTCGTAGGTCCAGATCCTGGCCACGACAGAGGGCACCAGCTTGGGGGAGGCTGCTGTAGGCCCTATGCCACCTCTGCCCCAGAACGTGGCAAGCTTTGGGCAGCTGTTGCAGGCCTGGGGGAGAAGCTGGGAGGGGTGGGAGGGAGGGGGCTTGGCCATGGAGGGGGTGCGGAAGGAGGCAGTGAAGTGAGTTGGCGCACGCCGGACATGAGATCCCTATCAGGGCTCCGTCGGAATTGTCCCAGGTGCATTAAACAATTGTTCCAATGCCGCATGCAAACCTATCAAAGCGAGATGCCCCCTCTCCGCCTCCGAGAGAAGGATTGCAGCGAGCCCCCCCCCCCCGAGATTCCCATCAGCTTAATCTGCCGGAGCTGCCGTCTATCTCTCTCCCCCCCCCCCCCCGGCTCCCTCGGCCGCACAGGCGTGCGCTGCTCCGCCAAATTGGACAAATACATGTAATGCAAAAAAAATTGCCCCATTAGCCGGAAAAGAACATTGCAGTGCACTCACAAAAGGGGAGGGAGCCATTAGGTGCTTCAAGCCCAATTGAAGTCACCATGGATCAGATTCAATGGCTGGCGACAGATGCGGCATCGCTCGCTGTGCAAAAGACTTGAGGGTTTGGGGGGGGGGGCGCGGAGAGGCAGGGCTTACTACATGGTGGAGCTTGAATGGTGCTTGGATTTCTTCGAGCTGGAGAACAGCAATGACCATCAACTCAGAAGTCTGCAAGCTTCTTAGGCCCAGGTCCCATTTTTTGAAACCAGAACATACGTTTTGAGGCCCTGTTTCTTAATCTTTCCCCCACTGCACCCTACCTGGGATCAGTGGCACAGCACAGCATTGGTTGATTCCAGGTAGGGGAGCTTCCCACAGAGGAGGCCATTTTGGGCACCTGAGAACCAGGTTCTTGTTTCCTGCATGCCCGTAATTGGGTGGGAGAGCAAGGACACTGTCTTGTCATAGAATCATGGAATTGGAAGGTTCCCAAGGGTCATCTAGTCCAACCCCTCTGCAATGCAGGAATCTCAACTTAAGCATCCATGGCAGATGGCCATCCATCTCTGCTTAAAAACCTCCAAGGAAGGAGAGTCCACCATCTCCCGAGGGAGACCGTTCCTCTGTCAAACAGCTCTTACCACCAGAAAGTTATTCCTGTTGTTTAGTCGGAATCTCCTTTCTTGTCACATGAATCTGTTGGCTTGGGTCTGGAGTGGAAAGCAAGCTTGCTCTATCCTCCGTAGGACAACCAACCCTTGAGATATTTGAAGATGGCTCTCATATCTCCTCTCAGTCTCCTATTTCCCAGGCTAAACATATCCAACTCCTTCAACCGTTCCTCATCAGGCTTGGTTTCCAGACCCTTGATCATCTTGGTCGCCCTCCTGTGCACACCTTCCAGCTTGTCAACATCCTTCTTAAATGGAGGTGCCCAGAACTGGACACAGGATTCCAGCTTGCTTCTGAGCAAGGCAGAAGCGAGTGGGACTCCATGAATTTGCCCAATCCTTTTTTAAAGCCATCCTAGTTGGTCGCTAGCACTGCTTCCTCCGTAGTGAGCAAGTTCCATAGTTCAACTGTGCATTTCCTCAATCCTCTTTCCCCATAACCATGCATAATTTTATAAACTCCTATAACAACAACAGCAACAACAACAACAATTTATTATTTATACCCCACCCATCTGGCTGGGTTTCCCCAGCCACTCTGGGCAGCTTCCAACAGAATATTAAAATATAATAACCTATTAAACATTAAAAGCTTCCCTAAACAGGGCTGCCTTCAGATGTCTTCTAAAAGTCTGGTAGTTGTTTTTCTCTTTGACATCTGGTGGGATGGTGTTCCACAGGGCGGGTGCCACCACCGAGAAGGCCCTCTGCCTGGTTCCCTGTAACTTGGCTTCTTGCAGTGAGGGAGCCGCCAGAAGGCCCTTGGAGTGTCACCTCAGTGTCAGGGCAGAACGATGGGGGTGGAGACGCTCCTTCAGGTATACTGGACCGAGGCCATTTAGGGCTTTATAGGTCAGCACCAACACTTTGAATTGTGCTTGGAATGTGTTTGCCTTTTCTCTAAACTAAGTCCCAAATGCTGCAACCTTTCCTCACTGGGGGTGCCTCTCCGTCCCCTTGATCATTCCAGCTGCTCTTTCCTGGACCTTTTCCAACACTTTCTACTTTGTTGTATGAAAGCGTTTACAGTGGTGCCTCGCAAGACGAAAAGAATCCGTTCCGCGATTCTCTTCGTCTAGCGGTTTTTCGTCTTGCGAAGCAAGCCCATTGATGGCTTAGCGGATTAGCGCTATTAGCGGCTTAGCGGCTTTTAGCGGCTTAGCGATCAGCTGATAAGCGGCTTAGCGGCTTAGAAAAAGGGGGCAAAAAGGAAAAAAAAACCCGCAGGAACTCGCAATACATTTTCGTCTTGCGAAGCAAGCCCATAGGGAAATTCGTTTTGCAAAGCGCCTCCAAAACGGAAAACCCTTTCGTCTAGCGGGTTTTCCGTCTTGCGAGGCGTTCGTCTTGCGGGGCACCACTGTATATGCTCTGTTTCAGTCCTAAAAAGCTGAACTCACTTGCATGAAAACACAAAAAGACCATGCAATTAAAAAGACAATAAAACGGAAAACAGTTTTAAAAAACCCACCACCAACGTAATCAGCTAGAAGAGAAGAAAAACAACTGGGTGATATATATACATGTATTTTAAAAAGGTATGAACAAAAGCTTTAAAAGAGAGCGAGCTGACAGCTAACCCTATCTTGGGAGGGAACACCACAATATATTGGTTTATTCATCATTGCTGTTATGATTAGCAGTTTTTATGTCACGCTCCAATGAGCTGAGGGTGACAGCCATTGTCTCCCACAATAACCCTGCGAGGTAGGTTAGGCAGAAAGGGGAGGGGGCAACTGGCTCAAGATCATCATGGGAGTCTGTTTTTGGCCTTCCAAGCGTTTTGGACTACAACTTCCATCATTCCCTGCTACCCAAGACCCTTTTCCCTGGAGAAGCCAGGGAGTTGATGTGGGATCTTTAGTGCCAGGACTGAAGAGGGGAGGTGTAAATTGTCATGGCCAATCAAGCCAAACAGCTGGGATGGCTCAGTTGGTAGAGCACAAAGCTCTTAATCTCAGGGCTGTGGGTTCAAGTCCCGGGTTGGGCAAGAAGATTCCTGCCTTGCAGGGCGTTGGACTAGATGACCCTCAGGTCATCTTTTCAATTTCAGGAAAGAGAGAATCTGCTATCTCTTAACTGTCAGAATATTCTCCCTAATGTTTACTCAGAATCTCTGTTCTTTGTCATTTGAATCTTTTGGTTCAGGTCCTCCAGAGCAGCAGAAAACAAGCTTTCTCCGCCTTCCATGTGACAGGTCTTCTGATATCCTATCACCTCTCAGGGGTCAGCAAACTTTTTCAGCAGGCGGCTGGTCCACTGTCCCTCAGACCTTGTGGGGGGCCGGACTATATGTTGAAAAATATATATGAAGGGATTCCTAAGCCCCACAAATAACCCAGAGATGCATTTAAAATAAAAAGACACATTCTACTCATGTAAAAACACACTGATTCCCGGACCGTCTGCGGGCCGGATTTAGAAGGCAATTGGGCCGTATCCAGCCCCCGGGCCCTTGAGCTAGTTCTTTGGCCTGATCCAGCATCCAGGTTTTTTTTAAGCCCCCCCCCCCCCAGCTTGAAAAAAGACTGTTTCTATTTGGCCTTTCTTGGAGCTGTGATACCACAGCCTTGATCTCTTCGAGGACCCCCTAGCAGGCAGTGATCGTGTCCCTGGCCTAGCCTTGTCCCGACCTCCCCTTCCCCTTTGGTCCCCCTCCCCCTGCAGTCACACAGTGTCCCCCCCCCCCTCAGGGCAGGGGCACGCTACCTATCAGAGTGGCTCTTTTACCTTGATGAGCAGCTAAATGAATTATAAATCAAAGGCAAGTGCCAGGGGAGGGGGGGCGGGAGGGGGAGGCTGCATTACAGCGGCCAGGCACGATCTCCACTCGGTGCACACTATTAACTCGCAACCAGCTGAAAATCCCCAATTGCTTAGATGGTCTGCATAAACTCAGCCTCTTCCCTGGCTCCCCCCCCTCCCAAGCAATGATGGCAGGTCGGCTGCACTCCTTGCCAGCGGGAGGGGGGCTGCGGGAGTCCAGGGCAGCAGGGAGGGGGCCACCTCTTAGTGGGGAGGGCACATGTGCAATCTCTGGCACCCCCTGTTGAAAGCATCTTGTCTAGCAAGGCTGGGGAGAGGATTTTAGGGATGAGCATGGATTTGCAAGGATTTGGGAGCTGCCTGATGCAGTCAGACCTCTGTCCTAGCCAGCTCAGTGCTGCCTACACTGACTGGCAGTGGCTTTCCAGGTTTTTAGAGAAGAGGACGTTCCCAGACGCTGCCAGGAATTGACCCTAGGATTCTCCACTGCTGATATTACAGCTGTTTCTCTTAGCACTGAGTCCAACTCAAAATATCCTGGCAGGAGCTCACAGGGACCTTTCTGAGTGGTTGCCATCTGAGATCCTGTTGTGGGCTGGGTAAACGGAGCGCTTTCTAGCTGGTATCCTGTTGGAGGGGAAGGTCTCCTCCTAGCAGCTCCTGCAGCCAAGCTGGTGCCAAACACATTGCTCTGCTTTCCTTCAGACCACATCAGCGAGGCAAGAGGGAAAAGCAAACTGTGCTGGTTCTGTGGGTTACCCAAGAGGCGAGGTCCAAGTCCGGTCCGTGGTCAAAGGTGGAGGCAGTCCGTAGTAGCTGAAGCTGGGTGCAGGGCAGGGACAGGCATGCAATCAGGGAGCCAGGGCAGGTCAGGAGCTCTGGCAGAAAAGCAGGACAGTGTTCAGGCAGGAACTAGCAACCAACAACATTGCTCCCGCAACTTGGGACTGGGGCCGGCCGGCTTTTATCTGCCCCAAGGCATAGGGCAGCCCCAGTCCACAGGTGACTCGCCTCTCCTGGCCTGGAGGCGAGCACTCCTCCTGTGGGAACTTAGTTTCCTCCGCCTCTCTGCCCTGAGCCTCTGCAGCTCAGGAGAGGCTGGAGGGTGACCGGACCCAGAGGCAACCTCAGCTTCCCCTGATGGGGCCGAGAGTGGAGCACCTGCAGGCAATGGGTCCTCCATCACCTCAGGAGCCAGAGCAGACTCAGCTGATGCCTGCACCTGAGGACCCAGCACAGGTGAGGACCCTTCAGGCTCATGCCCCAGCCCCAGCTCAGCTGGTTCTAGAGGTGGGGAATCCTGTGCAGGCTGGGATTCTTCAGTTTCAGCATCTGAGTCCGAATCCCAGGCCATCACACTAACCCAGGCACCGATTGTTAATATGAAAGAGTAGTTCACATAATCAGTGGCTGTAATGGAAGCAGTTTGGGAACATGAGGAAATGAGCTCCACTTTCCCCATATATTTTTTTAGTCAAGCAACCTTCATTGGCATCACATAATAGAAACAGAATAAATAGGCCAGTGCGATCTCGTCACCATTTCAACAGTACAGTCATTTGCCAAAGGGAAGAAGAGGTGAGCAATCTGTTTCATCTCTCTGGGTTTCCAGCAAGGGCAGGATCCTGCAGCATACTTCGGTGACAAAAAATCAAATAGAGGAACTTAGCTACTGTCTTGGTGAGCTCCTGGTCTCTCCCTTGTAATAAGAAGTGCATGACCTCAGCCTCTGGTTTCCATGTTGGAATACATAGATGGTCTGGAAATTGTTGGCAGAGATCATCATACATTTTGCATTTAAGGGCCATGTGAACTAGAATCATAGAATCATAGAATCATAGAGTTGGAAGAGACCACAAGGGCCATCGAGTCCAACCCCCTGCCAAGCAGGAAACACCATCAGAGTGTTATTCTAAAGCAGCAATGCTGCAGCAAGCAAAGGCCCCAGCAGCTCAGTCAGCTGCTTGTGGCTGCAAAGCCAGACAGGATGTTTGTGACTGTTGCCATGGGAACAAAGGGGCAGTCCATTCTGTACTGAGCACCGGATGTTAGCTCAGTGTGTGTGTCATATGACCTGTACAGGATGTACATGGGTGGAGTTTAGAGTTTCTCTCTGTTTGTTGAAGAGAGCAGACATGTTTTCTCTGTACTGAAGTGAAAGACAGGAATAAAAGCAATGTAGGTACATTTCTGTCTGAGTCTGATTCCCCTCCCTGGGGAAATGCAGGGAGCAGGGAAGAGGAGAAGCAGTTGGTGTGTTTTTCTCACAGCCTGAGGAAAATCGCCGGAACGGACCTCGTGTGTTTCTCCTGCCGGGAGTCGCCGGAGGGAGGTCAAAAGAATTCAGCCGGTGCCTGGAGAGATAGGCACATACCTCTGACCGACCCTGAATTCTGACATTGGTAGCAGAGGATGGTTTCGATCCATCGACCTCTGCATCAAGGAGACTGTATTCATCCCTCTCCATGGAAGCCTGAGATGGAGGCTGATTCTCTGCAGCTAGAAGCTGACCAGAGGAAGCTGAAAGCCAAGCTACGGAGCCCAGGTATGAGATTTTCGGGCTTAAGAGTGTGAATGCAGATGGATTAATTCTCTGCTTCATGGGAGCAACGTTTGGGAAAAACAGCTCCGAGAGAGAAGAGTCTGCATTCCAAACATTCCTGTGGTTTTTCCTGTACAAGGAAAGGAATGTGGTTGCTTAGCAACGCAGGCCAGTTTCAAGATAAGGGCTGGAAGTCAGGCTATGCCCAGAGAGGCTAAAACAGCTCGTGTTTAGACTAGGCCCTTACAAAGGAACTGTGAAAGGGGACTTTCCAAGCGGCCAGTGTTATTGCTGCCAGGTGCACAGAGTGTAAACAAGCCAGCTATTGGATTTTAGAGGCTTGTGTTTGAGAGTCAATGCAAGGACTCAAAATGGATGCCAAGAAAGGGGGAGGCCTGCCTTCTCCACCCCTTTTGACCAGTGACAATTATGCATCTTGGTCTATTAAGATGAAGGCCTTGCTGCAGAATCAGAGACTGTTTGGGGTGATTGAGAACCCCATCCCTGCAGCACCAACGCCTGTTTGGGAGTCACAGGATGTGAAGGCCAGAACTGCTATAATTCTGTGCGTGTCAGACTCTCAGCTTATTCATATACAAGATTTACCGCACGCGAAAGATGTTTGGGACACGCTGAGAAGGACACATCAGAGAGATGCAGGTTCTTCAGCGTTGCTGTATTTTGAAAAGCTGACTAACCTGAGGCTTGCGCCTGATGGAGATGTTCAAGCGCACCTGACGGAAATGAAATTTCTGCGTCAGCAGATGGTGGAACGCAATTTCCGTCTGCAGGAGGAAGTGTTTTGCTTCATGGTGATAAACAGCCTGAATCGGACTTACAAAACCGTTGCCAGTCAGCTGGGGTCCCTCCCAGCGCAAGATCTAACGTCGGACAGGGTCTTTGCCGTGGTCCTGAACGAACATGACAGACTTGCCGCCCTGGAGGTGAAGGACAGGGGGAGGGAAGAACGGAGTTCTGACACCCCCACTGCTGTAGCTACTGGAGGAGACGCCGTAGCTTTGAACGTTGTCCGATGCCACAATTGTGGGCAGACTGGGCATCTTCAGCGGTACTGCAGGAAGCCACGTCAGAACAAAGGAGCCAAGGGAAGCTCCACGAAGTCTGAGGCGTCAGGCAGAAGTCATGCCAAGTCACAGGCGAAGCCTGCAAAGGCTTTGATGTCCCTAAAAGCCACACCACAAGTGGGGAATTCCTTCGTTTTAGACACGGGAGCGACGGTTCACATGACCCATCGCAGGGATTTGTTTTCGTCGTTTAAGAAGCAAAGCTTCGTTGTACAACAAGCCAACGGTCAAGAGCTGGAAGCCACCGGAATTGGGACTGTGTATCTTAAAAGTCTGAACTTGACTATAAACAATGTTTATTTGGTTCCAGAGTTGAAGTACAATCTGCTCAGCGTTTCGCAGATTGCCAAGAAGGGACTAAAACTGTCCTATGATGATCAACACTGCGAGATCTACAAAGATGGAGAGTTGTATCTTTCTGCCAAAGAGAAAGATGGACTGTATTTGTTGACTTTTGATCAAAGTGATTACATGGAATGTAATTCTTGTGATTCTAACATGATTTCTTTTGCAGGTGTAGCCAAGAAGAACGCCAAGCAGGTCACCTCGAGGGTCGACAGGGCGTTTCAGCGGGTGTATGCTGATGTGATTGGTCCTTTAGCACCATCTAGAGGCAATGCAAAGTATTACCTAATATGTGTTGATTCTTTCACAGGTTTTGTCTGGATTTATCTTTTGGAGAGACCGAAAGAAGCCTTAGAAAGGTTTAAAGAGTTTTGTGATAAGGTTAAAAATATGCATGATGCTGACATAGATTGTCTTTGCACAGATGAGAAGCCAATTTTTCTCTTACAGGATTTCCAGAGGTTCCTGAAGAAGAAAGGGATAAGACACCAAATTGCAGCTTCCGAAGAAGCTTGGAACAGATGTGTCTGTGTTAGGGTGAACAAAGAATTGCAAAAGGGAATGCATGCGCAATTGCTTAGTTCACATCTGCCACATGAGTACTGGGCTGAGTCACTAATGTCATATTGTTACACGTGGTTGAGAAAGGTTTCAAAAGACTTGGAATGTTCTCCTTTTGAGAAACTGTTCCACAGAAAACCTTCTGTTGCCCATTTCAAGGTTTTTGGGTCTCATGTGAGGACAGAAGCTCCAGGTGGAGTAAAGAATGCCAGAGGCATTTTTGTGGGTTATGAAAAGGGTCTCTACAGAGTAATTTTGTCTGAATCTGGTAAGGTGATTCTCACAAAATTTCTAGAGAGTGCTCCTGAACAGGAGCGAGTGATTGTTCACACATTTCCCACAGGAGATGATGATGATGATTCTGATGGTGATGATGATGAGTTTGATCTTATTGAGTTCAGTAGTACTGATGATGACAGCGATAGCTCAGACAGCTCAGTTGTCACAGTCATTGAGAGGAAATCTCACGTAATGACTAGACCCTCAGAAGAGGAGGATGAACCACTGATTAAGCTTAGTACTGGTTCTTCAGAGAGTTCAGAGGCTGAACCAGAAAGCAGAGAAGAGCAGCACCTCTTACGTAGGTCTGAGAGAGCAACGAAGGGTGTACCACCAAAGAGGTATTCAAAAGAGTTTGCCAACCAAGCTATTGCATGTGTTGCTGTTGTAAACGACCAAGGTCAAATTGAAGCTGTGTCTGAGTCAGAGACAAAGGCACAACAGAAAGTTGCTAACCAAGGTAATGCAGAAGCACTCATTCCTTGGAAGTCACACAACCAGAGAGGTACATTGGTAAAACCAGTGGCGGGTAGTTCCAAGGGTGGAACTGAAACAACAGGGGAGTGTTACACATATAACAACTGTTTGTTTTCTTCTCTGGATGACGCTTTGCTCGCAGCACGCATTGATGCTTTAGGGGGAGTATGTTATTCTAAAGCAGCAATGCTGCAGCAAGCAAAGGCCCCAGCAGCTCAGTCAGCTGCTTGTGGCTGCAAAGCCAGACAGGATGTTTGTGACTGTTGCCATGGGAACAAAGGGGCAGTCCATTCTGTACTGAGCACCGGATGTTAGCTCAGTGTGTGTGTCATATGACCTGTACAGGATGTACATGGGTGGAGTTTAGAGTTTCTCTCTGTTTGTTGAAGAGAGCAGACATGTTTTCTCTGTACTGAAGTGAAAGACAGGAATAAAAGCAATGTAGGTACATTTCTGTCTGAGTCTGATTCCCCTCCCTGGGGAAATGCAGGGAGCAGGGAAGAGGAGAAGCAGTTGGTGTGTTTTTCTCACAGCCTGAGGAAAATCGCCGGAACGGACCTCGTGTGTTTCTCCTGCCGGGAGTCGCCGGAGGGAGGTCAAAAGAATTCAGCCGGTGCCTGGAGAGATAGGCACATACCTCTGACCGACCCTGAATTCTGGTTGTCAAGCCTCTGCTTAAAGACCTCCAAAGAAGGAGACTCCACCACACTCCTTGGCAGCAAATTCCACTGTCGAACAGCTCTTACTGTCAGGAAGTTCTTCCTAATGTTTTACATTTAAGGGCCATGTGAGCTAGAGTTTCCACCAGGTGGGCATCGCATGGGCAGATCCTATCTCCTTCTGCCATACCCGCAAACCTACCCCACTTTCCCCATATTTCCCACTGCTGCAGCCTGCTGGAATGGCTGATGCCAGTCAAGGGAGAGGAGTCTGATGGGAGCTGCTTCTTGTTGCTCGGTGCCCTGCCTGTTTATTTGCAAAGCGATCAGATGCATTGCACAAGGGCGCCTTCAACCTCAGGTGCTTGCTCATCCAAACCCCCCCCCCCCCGCCATTGTTCTGTTCCGGGAACTTTTTCCTGCTCACAGATGTAGTGAGCAATATCGCAGCCAGTTACCAAGGTGTTCTCTCTCTCTGTGTGTGTCCCAGCATCCTGATGTTCCAGCAGCCTCCTCTAGTATGACTAAGGGTACATTTGCACTGCCAGCTTACTCTGCCTCTTTCCTCCTTGAGCTCTGCTGGAAGGGCTTTTGTCCTCTCCACCCCACCCCCCCAATAGGGCACTCTGCTCTTCACCAGCTGTAGCTCAGTGCTAAATCACTGCTGGAAGATCCTGCAGTAGTTTTCCTGATGCACCCCCCAGGACTGTTTAAAAGAGGCTCTGTGAACGGCCCTCCTGAGCGGAGCTGCTTTGGACCACAGCGTTGGGGGGGGGGGAGTCAAATCCACATTCCCATATCCTGCATAGGAGGCTGCCTGATTCCAAGCCAGGCACCTGGTCCATTTTGCTCAGTGTTGTCTACACTGACTTGCAGTGACCTCTGCCAGACATACCGTATTTTTCGCTCTATAGGACGCACCTTGTTTTAGAGGGGGAGAACAAGAAAAAAAATTATCCCCCTCTCTGCTCAGCGCCCCTTCAGCGAAGTGGCAGGAGAAACGGAGCCCCTTCCATTTCTCCTCTCCCTTCGCTGAAGGGGCGCTGCGCAGCTCTCCCTCTCTGCTGAAGCCCGGAGAGTCTAGCTCTCCCGGCTTCAGCAAAAGGAACCCGAAGCCTCCGGAGCACAGCGGGAGCTCCCACTGCGCTCCGAAGGTTTCAGGCAGCTATCCCTGAAGCCTGGAGAGCAAGAGGGGTCGGTGCGCTCTCCAGGCTTCAGTGAAAGCAAGGCGAAGCCTCCGGAGCCCGGTGGGAGCGCTCCCTCTGCACTTCGGAGGCTTCGCGTCGCTATTGCTGAAGCCAAGGAGCCTGCATTCGCTCCATAAGACGCACACACATTTCCCCTTGATTTTTGGAGGGGGGAAAGTGCATCTTATAGAGTGAAAAATGCGGTACATGTATATGTGTCACGGACTGGTTGAATGCAGAGGAATGCTGGGAGGAACTAGCTGGGGAACCCCCCCAAGGGAAGAAGACTCAGAGCCTGGGGATTGGTGGTGGGGTGACACTGAGTGGTCACAGGGAGAGGATGGAGAAGATTGGGGGGAGGAGGTGGTGGTGTCGGAAGCTGAAGAGATAACAGGGTTTAGTGAGCAGGAAGAGGCTGCGGCAGAGAGAAGCTCAGAATCACAGGCAGAAGCTGAAGCGGGGGAGGAGAGAGGGTGGCAACTCGAGAACAGGGCCTTCTCTGCAGTGGCTTCTCGTCTGTTGGAACACTCTCCCCAGGGAAGTTCGCCTGGCGCCTTCATTATACACCTTTAGGCGCCAGGCAAAAACATTCTTCTTTAACCAGGCATTTGGTTGATCCGATTTACAACCCATGCCCTTTTAAAATGTGTTTTTTTTTTGGGGGGGGTATTGGGCTGCTGTTTTTATTTTGATTAGGTATGTTGTGGTTTTATATCTTGATTTTATTCTGTGAATCGCCCTGAGACCCCCGGGTAAAGGGCAATGTAATAATAATAATAATAATAATAATAATAATAATAATAATAATAATAATCCAGACGTCTGCAGTGGAGCTAGCACCTGCAGAGGTCATCAGGGTTCCTGGACCAAGCAGAGGAATGAAGCAAAATGCGTGTTTAAATGTGAATTTTCATGCAGATAATGGGTTTTTGAAAATAATGTTGTTAAAAAAAATTAATGCCAAAAGTAAGGGCAGAAAGGACCTGTTTAGAATTGGGATCCACGCGGACACACCTGTTCATTATTGGAAGAAAGGCAAGGGGGAAAAAAATAATATGAAATATTTTGTGCGGCTGTTTGTAGAGTGACTTGATGGGAGGGAGAGGGTCTGCATGAAGGTTTTGGCTGCTGAATTATTTCCCAAGTAAGCTGCTTTTGTGTCCAGTGTCTTAATTATTGAATCATTCCTGCAGTGCATGAATCTCAGCTAGATCATACATGACCGATGGCCATCCAACGTGTACTTAAAAACCTCCAAGGAAGGAGAGGGAGTCTGTTCCAGTGTCAAACAGCTTTTACCGTCCGAATGTTCCTCCTATTGTTCCTTCCATAATAATAATAATTATTACAGCATACTCCCACAAAACAGTGGCTCCCAAACTTTTCTGAGCCAACTACCCCCTCGATTCCACAAACTCAGCGCCCCCTTGCCTATAAAAATAGCAGAATAGCAGCCTGCATGACCCACTAAGGAAGATAATAACCCAGTAAAACAGTAGCAATTAATTGCACATTCATTCAGAATCCAATTAAAACTGTTTAGTTTAATTAATTCAACAAAATGGATGAACTTGATTCAGAGTCTAATAACCATTTGCAACTCCCTGCAACCCCCTTGCCCCCCCCCGAAATCCCACCCCGCCCAGGGGGAAAATACCACCCAATTTGGAAGCCACTTCTGCACACCATTATTGAACCTGGTGTATATAAAGATTTTAAGTAAGCAAAGTCCCCCATCACCTGTATTTTACCTGCGCTGTTGGAGTCTGCTGTCTTCCGTCGCCTGTCTCTCACCGCCTCTCTGTTCTCCATCCCTTGCAGCTGGTTCTCTTCTCTGGCAAGCTGAACACCATTGCCGCTGTGGTCACCATCTTCTTCCTGCTGGTCTATGCCACCGTGGATTTGGCCTGCCTTGCACTCGAATGGGCGTCTGCCCCAAACTTCAGGTTTGTGGGGCTCTTGCGTGTAGGAGTCGGGGGTTGCGCCGGGATCATATTACGCGTGTCCTGAAAGGCCTACATTGGCTCCCGGTCCATTTCTGAGCACAATTCAAAATGTTGGTGCTGACCTTTAAAGCCCTAAACAGCTTTGGCCCAGTACAGTGGTACCTCGGGTTAAGAACTTAATTCATTCTGGAGGTCCGTTCTTAACCTGACGCTGTTCTTAACCTGAGGTACCACTTTAGCTAATGGGGCCTCCCGCTGCTGCCGCTGCGCAATTTCTATTCTCATCCTGAAGCAAAGTTCTTAACCCAAGATATTGTTTCTGGGTTAGCAGAGTCTGTAACCTGAACTGTCTGTAATGTGAAGCATCTGTAACCCAAGGTACCACTGTGTACCTGAAAGAGTGTCTCCACCCCAATCATTGAGCCCAAACAATGAGGGCCAGTGCCAAGGGCCAATTGGTGGTTCCCTCGCTGAGAGAAGTCAGGTTACAGGGAACCAGGCAGAGGGCCTTTTTGGTAGTGGCACCTTCTCTGTGGAATGCCCTCCCATCAGATGTCAAACAGATAAACAACAATTTGACTTTTAGAAGACCTCTGGAAGTAGCCCTGTACGGGGAAACTTTAATGTTTGCGTTTTATTATGTTTTTATATATGTTGGAAGCCTCCCAGAGTGGCTAGGGTAACCCAGTCAGATGGGCACGGTACAAATAATAAATTATTACTATATTATTACATTCACCTTGTGTGAAAACCAACCATGAGCCCCGTAGGCTGAGAGCGAGTGAGAATCTGGTGGACAAGTCTGTGAAGTGTGAGGACTAGCTGCTTGAGTTGGGGCGGGGAGCTTCTTTCAGCCTGGATGTTGTGCTTCCTTCTGGGCGTTTTTTTTTGGGGGGGGGATGTCACATGATGTCACATGTCGGTGGTGGGTGGGGCCAGAGGCAAAAGTGGGCGGGACAGCATATGTAAATTTTACCTAGTTTCTGCACAAAAACACACCTCACTGTCCTCTACCTGGCAAGGACTGTCAACATTCAAGGGGGAGTATGAAGCAGAGGTAGTTAGGGGCGCGGCCAGAGGAGTGTCCCGAGGGCCAGGTAGAAGCTCATCGAGGGCCTCGTTCAGACCCTAAGCCTGAGATTCCCCATAGTTGCTTCGTAGAGCAACGGTTTCGAGAAAGGTATTTGGAGGAAAGAGAGGAGGATGTATAGAAAATCCTGCCCCTCCTTTCTCAATTCACGGGCTCTCCCAGCAGCCTACAAATCAATGCAGAGACGTACCATAGCAATCGTGTGCAAACGTTAAACACAGTCGTAAAACCAAACATATGCACTAGCCAATAAAATAACTGGAGTTCTAAACAGAATTACCATTGTTTGCTTGTGCAAAAAGCCTTCTTAAACCGGGAGGTTTGTCTTGGAGGTGTGGCGTTTTGCAGGGCACTAGGGAGATGTGCTATGGCACACGCAGTCAGTTCATATGGGAAGGGCACCCCTTTTGGAAAACAGCACCATGGTGCAAAGGCTCTGTTGCTTCTTCTGACGGTTGCCAGCTTTCTGGGGTCAAAGAGGGCCTTGTCCCAGAATCCTTATGCAGCTCTTTTCCAGGATAAACACCCCCCAGTTCCTTCAACGGTTCCTCATCTGGCTTAGTTTCCAGCCCCTCTATCATTTTGGTCCCCCTCCTCTGCACACTTTCCAGCTTCTCAGCATCCTCCTTAAATTGTGATGCCCAGAACAACTCTCAGCCTCCTCTTTGACTCTCCATATGGCTTCTTCCCCTGCTCCTGTAACTCTGCCTTCCCCTTGACCCCCCCTGCACCCTTCATATGGGTCTTCCGTGCAGGTAAAATACGTGCTTTAGAGGACCCCTGGCATTTGATTGTTGCATGTTGCAAGGCGAGTGCGCCTGCCTGGGGCTGTCTGCAATATTGCTGGCGGGGTTGGGGGGGGCATGGGTAGATGGATGGGGCGGAGGTACTCCCCCCCCCCCGACTTTCTCTCCCTCTCCTTGCTTGCAGAAAAGCCAGTCCACCCGCTGGTGAGCAGCTCAGGGAAATCACCCCCCCCCACTTCCCTCCCTCCAGTGGTCCCTCCTCTCTCTCTCTCTCTTTCTCTCTCGTAGGGCCTGGTGATCAATTTCTCCCCCTAGCTAATCCCATCAAGCCGAGCACATCGCCCGTGTAATAAGCATTTATGATCCTGTTTAAAAAGCTTTTGCCCTTGAGCAAATACCGTTTTTAGCCAAGAAGGGGGAAAGGGAAGGATTGCCGGGAGGGGGGGGGGGCGGGGACTGGGGGGCGAGAGAGAGAGAGAGAGAGAGAGAGAGAGAGAGAGAGAGAGAAAGCAGAGAACCCAGACTGCATTCTGCTCTTTGCAGTGAATTTATGGTACTTGTCCTGCTCGGCTTCTCGGGGCCGAGTGCCAGCCGTTTTTATGGAGCACAGTTTACATTAGTGGTAATTAAACCAAGGGGAGCAGGAGACAGTGGGGAGTGGCGTGGAGCAGTATTCCTGGAACAGCGTCCCTCTTCCTTTCCTTTTCTTAGCTGGGATTTACTCAGCTGCAGCCCTGCGTGCAGGCGAGAGCTTGCATTGTTTATTTGTGATTAATTTCCTGCATTGAAGCAGCGTTGGACTAGCTGACCCTCGAGGTCCCTCCCAACTCCGCAGCTCTGTTTATTGAATCTATCTCTCACCTTTCCTCCACGATGCTGGGGGTGTTTTGTACATGGTTATCCTCATTTAATCCCCACAACAACCCCATGAGCTGGGTTAGGTTAAGAGGCAGGGACCAGCCCAAGGTCACCCTGTGTTGTTCATGGCCCGAGTGGGGATTTGAACCCTGGTCTCTCACATCCTCGTCCGACAGTCTTAACCACTACACCACACTGGGAAAACCAAGATGAGTAATGTTTTGGAGGATTCAAAGTGCCATGAAACGAATTTGATGCAAAGGTGTCTTGCTTGTTTCCGGTGCGAACTTTGCAAAGTGGTTCCTGCAGGTTTTTTCAGAAAGTTCCAGTTTGAAGTAGGGGTAAACGCCAACTGTGGAAGGCGCCTATTGGCCAGCATCAGTGCCGCCAGCAACCCAACTCCTTCCTTGGAGAATTATTATTATTATTATTATTATTATTATTATTATTATTATTATTACAACTGTTCCTGTGATTATTTCCTCATAAAGTGTGCTGTTTAAAATAGCAATGTGGAGACCTGGAAGCATGAAGGAAAAGATTGAGGACTGTACCTTTGTTGGTATGTGTTCGTTTGTGTGAGTGTTAGAAAAGTTGCAATGGTGGAATCATGAGAGAAGGACCTTCTGGGACCACAGTTAACGTGCTGAGTGTGTAGGAGTGTTGTCTGGGTGTTAAAAATGCTGGGTGCTGAACCTCTTGCAATGCAAGAATCTCAACTAAAGCATCCATGACCGATGCTTCAACCTTGCTTACAAAGGAAGGAGAGTCCACCACTCCCGAGGGAGTCTGTTCCACTCTTGAGCAGCTTTTGCCATCAGAAAGTTATTCCTGCGGGTAGTGCTGTGGAGGGGAAGCGGGTGGTGCTGTGGGTTAAACCACAGAGCCTAGGACTTGCTGATCAGAAGGTTGGGGGTTTGAATCCCCGCAATGGGGTGATCTCCTGTTGCTCAGTCCCTGCTCCTGCCAACCTAGCAGTTCGAAAGCACCTCAAAGTGCAAGTAGATAAATAAGTACCGCTCTGGTGGGAAGGTAAACAGTGTTTCCGTGTGCTGCTCTGGTTTCGCTAGAAGCAGCTTAGTCATGCTGGCCACATGACCCGGAAGCTCCCTCGGCCAATAAAGTGAGATGAGCGCCGCCACCCCAGAGTCGGCCATGACTGGACCTAATGGTCAGGGGCCCCTTTACCTTTACCTTATGATTCTACAGGAGGGACGCAGGTGGCATTGTGGTCTAAACCACTGAGCCTCTTGGCTTGCCAGTCGGAAGGTCGGCGGTTTGAATCCCCGCAATGGGGTGAGCTCCTGTTGTTCAGTCCCAGCTCCTGCCAACCTAGCAGTTCGAAAGCACGTCAGAGTGCAAGTAGATAAACAGGTACCGCTCCAGCAGGAAGGTAAACGGCGTTTACGTGTGCTGCTCTGGTTTCGCCAGAAACGGCTTAGTCATGCTGGCCACATGACCCGGAAGCTGTACGCCGGCTCCCTCGGCCAATAAAGCGAGATGAGTGCTGCAACCCCAGAGTCGGTCACGACTGGACCTAATGGCCAGGGGTCCCTTTACTAGTCGGAATCTCCTTTCTTCTCATTTGAATCCGTTGGTTTGGCTCCCAGCCTCCGGAGCAGGAGAAAACAAGCTTGCTTTGTCTTCCATGTGACAACCCTTGAGATATTTGAAGAATATAGTAACCTAACAAGCTGTCGGGCCAGTAGTCCATGTAGCTCAGTACTGTCAACACTGACCGGCAGTGCCTGTGGATTGGACTAGATGACCCTTCGCGTCCCTTCAACTTCTATGATTCCGTGATTTCAGGATTTCGACCTGGGTCTCTCCTGGACCTGCCCAGGGATGCCAAGGGTTGAAAACGAGTCCTTTTGTGTGAACTGTGGCCCTTTCCTCAAGCTACAGTCCCTGGGTTATTCTCATTGAGGGTGAAGCATTCATTGTTCAGAGGGCCCTTGCGCCCATGCGCAGACTCTCTGTCTCTCCCGCCCGCCCCCTTGCTTTTTTATGGTAGCCAATAACCGTCAGAGGGCAGTGAGGGTCACACACTGAAATTAACTGCTGTCAAGAGCAGAAATTAGGCAAGACCTTTTTCTCTCCGCCTCCTGAGTTTTCTCTCTCCTTATCTGGGAGACGGAAGTTTGTGGGGTAACAGAAAGTGGGTGCTCAATGGGTGGGTGCTCATTTTGCACCGGCCTGGGCCCACCCAGGTCATTTTGTTCCCGGGGCAAAGGGCAGCATGGCAACCCCTGCCAAGTCCATCTCCATAAGGCTGCTAGACTGGCAATTGAATCTGATCGCATCGTCAACAATGGGGCAGCACCCACTGTGCACCCAAGGCCAGGGCGGGGGACACACACAGTTCTGCTGTCTAACCCCACACTCCTGCTTTCCACCTCCCAGCATCTGCCACCCAAGGCAGATGCCTCCATCTCCCCAACGGTAGGGCCATTAGACCTGACTTAGCAGGGAAGTTTTTCCCCAGGCGATGGAATCGGCGAAGGCGCCCAGCCATTATTAATAATTAATTTCTGCGTGCGCCCATAATTATTTAAACTCAAAAGATGTGCATGCATCCTAGTCGGCGTTAACACCTCTCCATTTCAGAAAGACGTGGGCTTTTAAGTTTAATGGATAAGTTTTTATTATCTCTGTAAAGCGTCTGAATTGATTGTAATATCTGGATCAGATGCTAGTAAGCCTCCTGGACAATTTCAGTAAAACGCACATGGTGTCCTTTCTTTCTTTCTTTCTTTCTTTCTTTCTTTCTTTCTTTCTTTCTTTCTTTCATTTAGAAGTGGGGGAGGGTTTGAAATCTGGGTGGGTGAGATTGTCTGTTTTATTTAGAAGATCACTGCCTTTCCAGTTCTAAAAATGGAACCACCTGAGGCAGCTAAAAGCATAGAGTAAAACAAAAAAAACAAAAAAACCACCCACACACAATCTAAAACAAATTTAAAATGAAGCAACAGATAGATGAACAAAAAAAGAAAAAAAGAAAAATCTAAACAGGAAGCAAAGCAGGTTAAATCAACCAAAAGACGGGCGGGAAGAGCTTGCTGAAAATTTATTTTGTGTGGCCGCGAGGTACTATCTAAGGAAGAGTCGGTGGAGTCTCCCAGGGTAGGGAGTTCCAAAGTTCCAAATTGGGGTCACAGACCAGGGGTGCTGACAGGTGAGGATACCAGAAAGACAAGAGTGAAGGCCGGGGGGGGAGATATGGAGGGGGGTGTAGTCATCTGAGAAATGAGGCACAGGGAACAGTGGGTGGAGAAATATGGGGCAGAGGGGGGTAGAGAGATAGGGCATGGAAAAGGAAGGGTACTTTTTCCGGTGTGACAGAGGTGGGGTTGCAGAGATGGGGGCATGCAAGAAGACCTCCAGTGGTTTGGAACTGCTTCTGAAAGTCTGGCACGGGCTCCTTGTGAGCATGTGCAGAGCGCTGTTGCCTCTCTGTTGTACATTTCTATCCACACTTTTTCTCCAAGCAGCACAAGGTGGTGTATGTGCCTCTCCTTCTCGTCATTTAGCCCCCAATAACCCTGTGAGGTGGGGACGCAGGTGGCGCTGTGGGTTAAACCATAGAGCCTAGGACTTGCTGATCAGAAGGTCGGCGGTTCGAATCCCTGCAATGGGGTGAGCTCCCATTGCTCGGTCCCTGCTCCTGCCAACCTAGCAGTTCGAAAGCACGTCAGAGTGCAAGTAGATAAATAGGTACCACTCCAGCAGGAAGGTAAACGACGTTTCTGTGTGCTGCTCTGGTTTGCCAGAAGCAGCTTAGTCCTGCTGGCCACATGATCCGAAAGCTGTACGCTGGCTCCCTCGGCAAGTAAAGCGAGATGAGCGCTGTAACCCCAGAGTCGGCCATGACTGGACCTAATGGGCAGGGTCCCTTTACCTTTACCTTAACCCTGTGAGGTAGGCCAGGCTGAGGGAGGCCGCGGCCGGCGCAAGGTCACCTAGTGAGCTTCTTCGTGGCCAAGTGGGGATTCGAACTCTGCTCTCCCAGGTCCTACTCCCCCCCTCAATATACAATTTCAAGGCTGCAAGAGTATGAGGTCTCTGGGGCAGCATCTTAAAAAACACACAACCCGCACCCTTTTTCCTTTGCCCCCCCTTTTTCCTGCCATGGCTTCCTTCCTCTCCCCCCCCACCTTAAAATGCCACTTTCCCCATCCTCCCCTCCCCTCCCTCTCCGCACAACCGCCGAGGTCTCCAGCACACATGAAATAAAAAGGGATTTTAATTACCTTTCAGCAAAAACAACAATTAGAGAAAATCACAGCTTGTGGGCTCCCCGCCCCCGGCTGGCTAATCGCGTTCCAGCGCTGAGCGCTGAGTAGACGGGGGGGGGGGGGGAGAGCAGGAGGCCACCCCTCCATGCACACACACACACACACACACACACACACACACACACACATTTCATAAGCTGGTCTGTTACCCACAGACAGGCCCTTTTACCTGCCTAATCGATTGCGCACGCTTGCGCACACCCACACGTGTTGTTCCAGGTTGTCAGCTTCGCAGCCCAGGCCTGGAGCAAAATCAGGGTGAGTTCCCTGCAACAATCCTATCATATTATTATTATTATTATTATTATTATTATTATTATTATTATTGAACAACAAAATGCAGTGTGTGTGTGGCAGGGAGTATTATTTGCTTTGCGGCACAGCAAAGCCAAGCGTGCCCAGAGACCACCTGGTTTTTGCCCCCCAAACCCCCAAATGTACAATGGTTCACGGAGATAGCAGGATGTCATGACCAATGGTTGCTAGCTAGATAACCTGTTGAGTTTTCCAGCTGGGAGGCAAAGTTCTTTATCTGTGAGCATGTCATCTATTTGGTTTACATGCCAATCTTTATCCAAAGATACCGTATCTTCAGGTGCCAGGCAAAAACATTCCTTTCTAACCAGCCCTTAGCTATCAGTGCCCTTTTTTTCTGTGGGTGAGATTTTTCAAACGTGCTTGTTCTTCGCTTAAAGTACTGTAAGCCGCTTTGAGTTGCAAAAAAGCAACTAATAAATTTAATAAACAACCGCAGTCAAGGCAGGTTTTGCTCTCGACTCCCACCCTCTCCCCAGCCTACTGTAGCTCGGTTGTAGAGCAGCTGCTTTGCACGGACAGGGTCCTGGGTTCAATTTCCGACACCTGAGACCTTGCAGTGCCGCTGGTGGTCAGTGTTGACAACACCCAGCTTGATAGATGGACCAAACTCTGGCTCTGTTCACTCCATCAAAGTGAGGGGGGGCATCCGCTTCTGTACAAGGAAGTCAGTGGATGTGCTTTAGGGCAGGCCCCCTTGTTGTGGGACTAATCCTGCTCCTCAGTGGCCTTGCCTGGTTTGCAGCCCCCTCCCCTTCCCTCTGCATGGCTCTATCCTGCAGGGGTTTCTTCCTTGGCGTGTGACAGGATGCTGGGCACTCGCCGTTGTCTATCCATAGGGAGGAACTGGCACAAAGCCCAACATGACGGCATCTTGCAGGGTTTCCTGGAGAGGCTGGATGCTACTTACCACACAGCGATCTCTGTGCTGCCCCTCCCTTCAGAGTCCCACCCAAGGAGTTCCCTTCCTTGGTGTGAACACAAGAAGCTGACTTATACTGAGTCAGACCATCAGGCTCCCTCTGACTCGGTCTGCACGGACTGGCAGCAGCTCTCCAGGGTCTTCAGAGCATCATAGAGTAGTAGAGTTGGAAGGGACCCCTGGGGTCATCTAGTCCAACCCGGCTGCAGTGCAAGAATTCTCAACTAAAGCATCCATGACAGGTGCCCACCCAACCTCTGCTTAAAAACCTCCATGGAAGGAGAGCCCACCATCTCCCAGGGCTGAGCTGCTCTTACTGTCAGAAAGTTCTTCCTGTTGTTTAATTGGATTCTTCTTTCCCGTAACTTGAAGTCGTTGGTTCAGGTCCTGCTCTTCTGAACAGAAGAAAACAAGCTTGCTCTGCCTTCCATCTGACAGCCCTTGAGATGTTTAAAGATGGCCATCAGGTCTCCTCTCAGTCCTCCTTTTCCAGGCTAAACATACCCAGCTCCTTCAACCGTTCCTCATCAGGCTTAGCTTCTTCGGCAAGGGACATTCGCAGCCCTGCCTGGAGATGCCGCAGTGTGAACTTAGAACCTTCTACATCAGAAGGTTGGCGGTTCGAATCCCCGCGACGGGGTGAGCTCCCGTTGCTCAGTCCCTGCTCCTGCCAACCTAGCAGTTCAAAAGCACGTCAAATGCAAGTAGATAAATAGGTACTGCTCTGGTGGGAAGGTAAACGGCGTTTCTTTGCGCTGCTCTGGTTTGCCAGAAGTGGCTTAGTCATGCTGGCCACATGACCCGGAAGCTGTACACCAGCTCCCTCGTCCAGTAAAGCGAGATGAGCGCCGCAACCCTAGAGTCGGCCATGACTGGACCTAATGGTCAGGGGTCCCTTAACCTTTACCTTACATGCAGAGCAACTGTTCTGCCACTGAGCTACAGCCCTTCCCCACCGGACTCCCTCACCCTACCCAGGTTAGGGAAAGGGGAAGGAAGACTTTGGATCAGTTGAGGCAGCACTGCGGAATGAGCACATATTCCTTTCTTTGTCACTGGAGTGAATGGGAGGCATTGATTTTTCTTAACTTCCATATGTATTGATTTAGTTTTCTTTGTTGCGTTCATATCCCAACTTTTCCTCCAAGGAGCTTAAGGTAGCGTTCATGGTTCTTCTCCTCCCCATTTAATCCCCACAACAACAACCTTGTGAGGTAGATGATGCTGAGAGACAGCAATGGGCCCAAAGTTTGCAGTGGAAACTAAAGTAGTCTTTCATTCTGCATCATCTAGCCAGCTCCTAAGAAAGCAGCAAGAAACTCAAACACAATGGGGTTTCGACTCTCCAGATTTGTGGGGGGCAATCCTGAGATTCGCTTCTGCTTCCATGGTGGGGTTTTTCCCCCTGCATGTGCTCTTTGCTTACAGCTTGCTGTTTGTCGGGCTTTTGCAGGTGGGCGGAGAGGAGCAAGGAAATAAATAAATGCATTTAGGGGGTGCCGCACTTAGGGGAATCTCCCTGAATGCAAGTTTCTGCAAACTCCCCCCCCCATCCACTGCCCCCAGAATGTGGGGCCGGAGGGAGCCCAATTCATGTTGCCAAGGAAGCCTGGAACCATTTTCCCAGCTGGATGCATTAGTGCTTAGAACCACAGTTTGGCGGATTGGGGGGGTTGAGAGAGAGAGAGAGAGATTTGCTGCCTGAGATAGTAATTGTCGCTGTTCGGCCCAGCTAATGGCTGTTATGATTAAGTTCTATTATGGAGCCCGCGCTCAGGAGCGGGTGGGTGGTGGTGGGGTGTTGTTTTTTTTGTCGGGGAGCACAGCGGGGAAAGGAGGGGATTGACAGCTTTTCAGATGGAGAGACGGAGCGTGCTGCTCCTTGGCTGCACTGTCCCGCCCCCCCACCCCAAAAGGATCTTAATAGCAGCCCACGTAATAACCCAGGAGTGGTAACAGAGAGTGCACATTGCTTTGCAAGAGCAGGCGGGCGGGAGTTGCATGAGAGGCTTCACCCTCCCCCTTTCCCCTCCGCAAAGGACACTTTCTCATCTATTCCTGGGTTGGTTCTGCAGGCAGGCCCCAGCTGCGTGCCACCCCCTTTCTCTTCCTCCAGCCCCCGCCTTTTGCTGCTATCTGGGGAGCCGACCTTCGCCTCGCTGGCTTCCAAGCCTCTGTTGATTCGATTGTTGATGCGACCCCATTGTTGCGGTGTAATGAGGCTGGCAGCAGCCCAACAACCTGTGGCACCTGAAAGGTGTGCACATCTGTGGTGGGGTAAGCTCTCGGCTGTTGCAAACGTGGTTCCCCCATGTCATATTGCCACCCACTCCCTTACATGCAAAGACACCTCCAGGTCATGCAGCGGTGGAGACAGCCTCGTGTTACAGTAAATGAAGCACCCATGCATAAGTGGGGGAGACCCTTTCCCCGCCACAACCGGTCTATGAGCATGTTGCTCTGTCCCTGGGGGACACTCGGCTCTCGAGCCTTTAGTGGCCCTTGAACTGGCACACAGCTGACCTGATGAATGCGTGGCAAGGGCTTGGCTTGGGTGCTGCCCGTCCACTCTGGCCAAAGGAGGGAGGTCAACCAAACCAGCTGCCAAGACCTCTTCACATGAGTTGGCCACAGCTGATCATGCGACCTGCCTGACCCCTGACAAGCTGGAAGGTGTGCAGAGGAGGGCAACCAAGATGATCAAGGGTTTGGAAACCAAGCCTGATGAGGAACGGTTGAAGGACTTAGGTGTGTTTAGCCCATGGGTAGGCAAACTAAGGCCTGGGGGCCGGATCCGGCCCAATCACCTTTTAAATCCAGTCCGTGGACGGTCCGGGAATCAGCATGTTTTTACATGAGTAGAATGTGTCCTTTTATTTAAAATGCATCTCTGGGTTATTTGTGGGGCATAGGAATTTGTTCATTCCCCCCCCCCAAAAAAAAAAAATATAGTCTGGCCCCCAACAAGGTCTGAGGGACAGTGGACCGGCCCCCTGCTGAAAAAGTTTGCTGGCTCCTGGTTTAGCCTGAAGAACAGAAGACATAGAGTTAATAGGATGGCTACTTTTGGATATCTGAAGGGCCATCACATGGAAAGTGGAACAAGCTTGTTTGGTCCTGCTCTGGAGGGCAGGACCCAAGCTGATGGATTCAAATGACAAGAAAGGATATTCCAACTTAACATCGTTTTTATTTTATTTTTTACTGTTTTAGCTTTCGTAAATCACTTTGTGATTGTTGGTTTTTTTACAATCAAGCAGCGTATAGATTTTATGAAATAAACGAACAAGTTTGTTTTTCCCTACTCGAGAGGCTAGGATCCGAACCAATGGACTCTAGTTACAAGGAAGGAGATTCTGACTAAACATCAGGAAGAACTTTCTGACAGTAGGATTTGTTAGACAGTGAGACGAACTCCCTCAGAAGCTGCTGGACTCTCTGTCACTGGAGTTTTTTAAGCAGAGGTTAGATGGCCAGTTGTCAGGGATCCTTGAGCTGAGATTCCTTGGACCAGATGACCTCAGTGTCCCTTCTAACTCTACAGTTCTAGGATTCTAAGTTGACAGCCATCCCTGCCTCCCATTGGAGCAAGTTTCATAGTTTAGCCAGTTCACTTGGCCTGCCCTGGGGTCCTGAGAAGGAACTACTTTGTGCTGGAGAGAGGGCGCTCTGCACATGCTCCAGACACACACTTTTTCACCTGCTCGCTCGCAGGTGAAGTGAAGTCGAGTTCCAGGTAAAGTGCAATGTCTAGCTTCTGGAACAGATTCTGGGGCTCAGCCTCTTCGCTTGTGTGCTCAGTCATTCCTGCTGAAAAAAAGAGCTGGCACAACCTTTGCTGCGAGTTTGCATTGTGTTCCCACTCATCATGAATGTTCCATTAAGGGACATTCTGGTCTGTGTGCCTGCATATGCTGTAAGAGGAAGAACAGGGTCTTACAGAATTGCCAGCAGCAGCAGCAGCAGCATCTAAAAGGCGGGTCGCCTTCACCAAGATAACTACCTGAGCAGTCGGATGTCAATATCCTCCTTTGTGTGTTTCTGTTGTTCAAACCTCAGAAGCACAGAGAGGGAATTGGTGGAAGCTGCAAGGAATGCAGAGACCTGGAACAAAAGGGACGAGGAGAGGCAAAGAGGAAACGTGTCTTCCTTTGCTTTGGGCCAGGCCTCCCCCGGACGCATTTGCAACAGCCCCGCACCTGTGGCTCGCCCTCCTTGCTGATATCTCTTGGCACTTTCTGATTCACGATGGCCTCTGCCTGCCTGTTTATTGGCAACATGGTGGATAATGAATTGTTTACGACCAGTAGTTCTGTTTTTCAATGAGCTGAAACGTGTCGGATAATAAGTTGTTTATAAGCCGTAAATCTCGGCCACCATAAACCCAAAGCGCATCACTTAATGGTGGATTGCAAGCTCTGGTCCCCTTCCGCAGCCAGCCTGGAGCCCAGCCGCCTCATTGGGTGGCGAGTCGATGGGAAGTGGGACGCTCTTCCCCATTGGACAGCGCTGGGATGATAAAAGCTGCGAGGCTCAGTCCCGTTGGACGGGGGAATTGGGGATGAGTTGCGAGGTCCGTCCCCATTGGTTAGCAGATTGATGATGAGCTGTGAGCCGGTGTCCCGTTGGGTAATGAATTACTCGGAGACATATTTGCTCAGGAGAAGTAAATCTGTTTGGTACATTGTTGCCGAGTTGTGATTATATTGTAGCCGCGCTCTGTAAATCACAAAGAAGGGCCTTGATATACGGCAACCAAGCCCGGCTGCAGAAGGAGGCAGCGCTGTGTGTCTCTACAGCCGCACCAGCAGGCTGGGTCTTGGATGCACTGAAGTAAGCCGAGCAGCCAGCAGCTCCCATCTTACACTGGTTTTGCATTGCCACCAACTCATGGGGTTGGTTGTGCCTTGACTGCATGCCAATATACAGCCAATCCAACTCGTGCTGGCAAAAACATGGCGGCAGGAACGGTAATGGGTAACATATTGAATGGTGGTGTTTAGACCTGGCTCTGAAACCTCTGATATCTGCACCAATATTATAATCTGGAAGCCAAGCCTTGAGGAGGAACGGTTGAGAGAGTCGGGTATGTTGAGCCTGAGGAAGAGGAGACCGAGAGATGGCACGATAGCCAAATATCGGGAGGGCTGTCACATGGAGGATGGAGCGAGCTTGTTTTCCTCTGCTCCGGAGGGTAGGACCCAAACCAATGGATTCAAATGACAAGGAAGGAGATTCGACAGTGTTTGGCAGTGGAACAGACTCCCTCGGAAGGTGGTGGACTCTCTCCTTCATTGGAGGTTTTTAAGCAAAGGTTGCACAGCCACCTGTCAGTGATTCTTCAGTTGAGATTTGTGTATTGCAGGGGGTTGAAACAGATGACCCTCAGGGTCCCTTCCAACTCTGTTATTCTAAGGCAAGCTTGATTCTGTGACAAGAAAATTCAGATGTAATTTTAGCATCCCTTATTCTTCTTCTACCAGCTACGGGGAAGATTTAAGGTGTGGAATACTGAAGAACGAATTGCAACTTCCTTTGGCTTTTGCAATTGCCAACATTTATTTAAAGTCTAGAAACTTGCCTGTTGTCTTTTTGAAAAAAAATGAAAGTTTAAGATTTGCAGAATGGTCGCCATGATTCAGAATGGAGTGCGGAACCAGTTAGGCACTCATCCCTGGTGGTAGGCAGTTGCATCTTGCCAATACAGAGAACCAACAAGGCATCGTCTGTGTGTTTGCTGGACCACAACTCCCATCACCCCTGACCATTGGCCTTGCTGGCTGAGGCTGATGGTAGTTGTAGTCCGTTACATCTGGAGGGCACCATATTGGCCTCATTGAGCCAGCGGCAGGGTGGTTGTTCCTGATGGCAGGCAAGGAAATACAAAATTCTCTGCAGAAGAAGAGTTGAGATTATCTGTGAGGAACTCACAATTGAGTGTAAGGAAGAGTGAAAAACCAAGGGATTTCTGTAGGCAGTTGTTGTTTCGGGATGACAACCCTGAGTCAACAAACTTCAAAAAGGCTTCCCAGATCACCTAAACTAGTGCTTCATAGTGATGCGCTGCCTCATTGCGTCCAGGCTGGGGAAAGGAAAACGGATTTTGTAATGCACACATTTTATCAATTTAGGGACTTGCACAGAGCTAGAAAAGTTTCAGGAAAGAGCAGCTAAAATGATTGGCATCTAGAACTTCTTAGTTTGGAAAACAAGTAGGGGGCGTGGCAGAGGCACATAAAAGAATGCCCAGTGTGGAGAAAGCGGGTAAAAAAAAGCTTTTTTTCCTCTCCCACAATAATAGATCCCAGGGCCATCCAGTGAAACTAAGAACAAACCAAAGGAGCCACTTTCCCCCACAGCTGTGGGATTTTCTCACACCAGATTTAGTGATTGGCACCAATTTTGGATGGCTTTTAAAAAAGAGTCGGGTGAATTCTTGAAGGATAAGGCTTCCAGTCATGATGGCTTCATAGAATTGTAGAGTTGGAGGGGTCCACAAGCGTCATCTAGTCCAAACCCTTGCAATGCAGGAATGTCAACTAAAGCATCCATGACAGATGGCCATCCAGCCTCTGCTTAAAAACCTCCAAGGAAGAAGAGTCCCAAGGGAGACTATTCCACTGTCAAACAGCTCTTACTGACAGAAAGTTCTTCCTGCTCTTTAGTTGGAATCTTCTTTCTTGTAACTTGAAGGCCATTGGTTCGAGTCCTACCCTCCAGAGCAGGAGAAAACAAGCTTGCTCCCTCTTCCATGAGACGGTCCTTGAGATATTTGAAGATGGCTCTCATATCTCCTCTCAGTCTCCTCTTTTCCAGGCTAAACATACCCAGCTCCTTCAACCGTTCCTCATCAGGCTTAGTTTCTAGACCCTTGACCCTCCTCTGTGACCTATAGTAGCAGAGGCAGGATACTTCTGAATACCAGGATACCTTTGAATGCCAGTTGCTGCGAATCAGAAGCAGGAGAATGTTGTAATCAGGTCCTGCTGCCCTGAGGCATCTAGCTGGCCACTGTGAGAAGAGGATGCTGAACTGGGTGGCCAGTCTAGAGTCTATAGCAGCTGATGCCAAGCTGTGTGTTGGTTTGTCTTTAAGATGCTGTTGGATGTTTGCAGAGTCCGGCTCCTGCCGCCTGTTCAGGGTCGGGGCTGCTGGCCAGAGAAAGCACCAGAGCCAGCCCTCCTCTGAAGTTAACAAGAGCGTGAAGGTTGTTCAGCACCTTGGACAGCGGATTTAAAGCTTGGCTTACGAGAGCTGGAGTCCTCTCCAGCCCTTAAGCTACTGATCCAAGCCTGGATAGCTGTCCTGGCCATAGCTGTCAACGTTTCCCTTTTTTAAAGGGAAATTCCCTTATTCTGAATAGGATTCCTCGCAAGAAAAGGGAAAAGTTGACAGCTATGGTCCTGGCTCAATCACCAGGTGCACTCTTAAGGCCGGGATGATGGGAGCTGGAGAAATAGGAATGTTGAACGATTGAGAGAAGATTTGAAAAAGGACTTCTTCACGCAGCTTGCAGTTAAACTGTGGAACTCACTCCCGCAAGAGGCTGCAATGGCCACTAAGCTGAATAGCTTTAAAAGAGAATATGACGAATTCTCGGCTATCAATGGCTACCAGCCGCGGTGCCTCTGCCTCTGCAGTTGCAGGCAGTGATGTTTCTGAATACCAGTTGCTGGAAACGTCAGGAGGGGAGAGGGCTCTTGTGGTCAGATCCAGTTTGCAGGTTTGCCCTGGGCCTCTGGCTGGCCAAGGTGAGAATTGCATGTTGGACTAGGTGGGTCCCCCCCCTGGCCCGACGCAGCAGCCGGTCCCTCCTTGTGTTTCTATGCAAGCAGCGCTTCTCAGAAATCCTCTCTGGATAAGGCAAAGCAAGTTTGGAGTTGCCTGATTGGGCTTTGCCTCAAGGGGAAGACACATTAATGGAATCAAATACCTCTGTGAAGACAGGGCAAGACAGCTAAAATTGGGAATTGAGCTTTTGATAAGGCATTTAAATAGAGTTCGCTTCCAGGAGAATAGAGGGGCTTGGTCTGTAAATGATCCGAGAAGCTGTTAACAGACTCCTTTCTCTCTGCGCTTCTCTCGCTCTTCATGTTTGTGCTGCTAAGGTAGCACTGGGGACTCTTTTGCAGCAAGGTGTGTAATTTTAGGAGGGGAAACTTAATTTTTGCACATTTCTTCGGTGATGGGGTCTTAAAAAATATGTTTTGGGGTGTGAGGAATTCAGATCTGCTGTTACTTTTGTGATTAGACATTTAGCTTGGTAAGTCTACATTTAATGAAGAAGCACCTAAAATGCTCTTGGAAAACCAAATAATTATAATTTTACCTTCAGAAAATGTTAGGTAATGCTAAATACTACTACTACTACCACTACTAATTATTAATAATAATAATATATAACTGCAAGTACTTGGCAATCATTTTACACACATTATACTTGCCAAGTAAAACTAAATTACATTAATTTAACCAAAATATCCTTTGAATCCCCAAATCATGTTGACGTCATGTTTGGATGCCCAAGTCATCTAGTGGGCATTTTTGGGGTATATGTGGGGTATATGGGGAGATGGTTGTCAAACCTAGACCTGGACAGTGTGTGCTTCTGATTGGAGCAGCTGCTTCTTGCTGGAGGAAGCTGGAAACAGCATTAGTTGCTCTGTGGAGCAGGCGAATCTTAGAATCAAAGAATTGCAGAGTTCGAAGGGACCCCAAGAGCCATCTAGTCTAGCCCCCTGCAGTTCAGGAATCACAGCTGAAGGTTCCCTGACAGAAGGCCACCCAAACTCTGCTTAGAAACTCCCAAGGAAGTCCCTTCCGCTCTTGAACAGCTCTTAACCACCAGAATGTTCTTGCTAATGTTTAGTCAGAATCTCCTTTCTTGTATTTTGATTTCATCGGTTTGGGTCCTACGCTCCGGAGCAGCAGAAAACAAGCTTGCTCCATCTTCCATGGGGCAGCCCTTCAGATAAGGCTCTAAGGCAGCCTTTCTCAACCTGTGAGTCCCCAGACGTTGTTGAACTACAACTCCCATCACCCCTAGCTAGCAAGGCCAGAGCTCAGGGATGATGGGAGTTGTAGTCCAACAACATCTGGGGCCCCACAGGTTGAGAACCAATGCTCTAAGGCCACCATCTCCTGGGGATGATTGCAGGCTTAGCCAACGCGGAGCCTTGTTGCTGTCTGTCCTACACTGCCGGGTCCGCTGCTGACACACCCTTTCTACCTCAGGAGTGAGCCTGAGGCTGCACCATCCATGGCACCACAGACCCCTGAGGCTCCTCGTTTGAGCTTCTGAATTTCTGTGGTGCCGTTGCACCTGCGCCAACGGTTCTCGATCCGGAGGTGTTGCTTGGTGCATAGCTAAACTGTGGAACTCCCCAGTGTAGGCAGCTTCAAAGAGGGATTAGACCAGGGGTCGGCAAAGATTTTTAGCCACAGGTCAGTCCACCGTCCCTCAGACTTTGAGGCGGGCCGGAGAAGTGGTACTGGGGGGGGGGCGGGAGCTGGAAGAAGAGGTGAGGGGGGCAAGCAGTCCTCCCCAGCCTCTGCACTTACCTTCCCAGGGGCTGCCACTTCCACCACCACTGCTGCTTCTTGTGGGTAGGCAGAGCGAGCTCATCCACTCCACTCTCTGGCTCACAGGAGCACCAGGGTGGCAGAGGGAAGATGAGCGGCACGAAAGGGCTGGCTCCAGAGAGGGGCTGCGTAAAATGGCACTCAGCTAGCTCAGCCCAGCCCCCTTCCTCCTCTAGGCAGGGTGGGGAGAAGCCAGGAGGAGGGAGGGAGGAGGCGCCACCACGGTGTGGGGGGGGAGGAATGGAATGGCACGGGGGGGGGGGAATGGCGCAGCCCGAATGAAGAGAATCCCCACGCCAATCCACAGACAGTCCACAGGCCGGATCCTGAAGGCAGTTGGGCCTGACCCAGCCCCCGGGCCCTAGTTTGCCAACCCTGGATTAGACAAATTCATGGGGGGGGGGGGAATAAAGGCTATCAACAACTGCAGGCCTTGATGGCTGCATGTTAGGTTCAGGATCAGAGGAACCATGGCTCAGAAGACCAGTTAACTGGGAATTGCAACTGGGAGAGCTGGTTTTGAACTGGTGTCTTGCTTCTGGCATCTGGCTGTCCCCTGTGGGGAAACAGGACAGTTGATTAGATGGGACCCCTTGGACCTGATCCAGCTACAGGCTCTGCTTAACTTCTGAGTAAGTGAAAGAGAGGCTTTTAAACAAGAATCGTTAGTAGCATCTGCCCAGTATAATTCTTATTTTGCATTTGCATTAAGGGGGAAGGGGCAAGACGCAGGGAGTCCATTTAAGCATCTTGTGTGAAAACAGCCTCCAAAGCAGAAGAGTGGGAGCCTTGAGTGCCCTTGTCTGTGCATTCCCCCTCAGCCACCAAGACAGGGCTCTCCAAGCGCTGATTTCTAAGAGGATGCTAATTGATAATTACCCAGTTTGCAAGCCCTTGTGACTAGCAGGAGCTGAAGGGCTCGGAACTGGTGTTTTCACAGTGTTTGAAGAGGAAGAAGAGGGGGAGGTCCGCTTCTGGACAAAAGGAATCCTGGCTACAAATCCAAGTGAATGGGATAACTGGCCAGGCCTCTTAGGGTTCACTGGCGGTGGGGATTAAATTCTGCATCCCGGCAATCTGGATTCTGTGTCAAGAAAAGCTGTGGTTTGGTTCAGGTTGTGTAACAGATACGTTTGCATTTGTGTATAATAACACAAAGTGTTATTATATTTCATTAAGTTTATTGTGGCTTTCTTTCTCATGGGTGAGCATTTTCAGTCCCTCTCTGTGGTTCAGCAAGCAATTTGTGTGCAGATTTCAGCTTCTCAACAATAAGGACGAGAGAGAGAGAGAGAGAGAGAGAGAGAGAGAGAGAGAGAATGAAAGTTGAGATTCTTGTGGCAGCTGAAACCTGTACCCCTTGGCATATCTCCCAGTGCTGCAGATTTAGTTATACCTGCTGCCCTGAATACGACTTCCTTCCAGGGGTATTGAGGTGCCTTTGTTTAACCCAGAGAGGAAGATGATGGGGATGTTGGGAATTTCCATTCCACCTTTAGTTGCAGACATGGAACTGTTGCATGCCACATGTCTGTTTACATACCAGCACAGCTTGCTGGGAACTTCCGTTTGTGTATAGCTTTTGTTTTTCACTGTCTCTCTGAAGAGAAGAAAGGGAGATGACATGTTTTCTTTGTCTTGATTTATGCTTAATAAATCTTTAGCTGTTAGCATGTTTCCACAAGCCTCACGCCTGTTCTGTTTGCGCAGTATGCTCTGCTAATATAGCCTGCTCAGGCTTTCGAAGTCTGAGTCGCTGATTTACGTCGCACCAGAGATCGGGGGATCGTCACGGCTGGAAGGGTTATGATCCAGCTGGGGGCTAGCCAGCTGGCATCTCAACCCCCGAAGGATGCCGAAAGGGGATGCCCAGAAAAATGGACCCCACCCCCCTTAGGCCAGAGGTCTCCAGGACCCTGGAGGAAAGACAAGGACGTGTTGAGTTCAAATGGAAGCTGTGGGTGTAGCCTCTATTTTGCAAATGCCAGTGCCAGAGTAGGCTATACTGAATGGAGTATAGAAATAGGGACTGCAAGAGCCATCTAGTCCACCCCCTGCAATGCATGAATCTTTTTGCCCAATGTGGGACTCGAACCCACTACCCTGAGATTTAAAATCTTGTGCTCTGCCGACTGTAGTGTTCTTGTTCCATATAAGACAGCTTCCTAGGTTCACATTTAACAGGTGAAACCACCACCCTGGCAATCCATTCAGTGTAGGGATTTGGAACCTTTTGCCCTCCCAATTGGACTCCAACTCCCATCAGCCCCTTCCATGTCACGGAAGATGGGAGTTGTAGTCCAGCAATGGGGTCTCTATCCCTGATTAAACTGGAATGCAGATCCTGCGTGGGCCCCCTAAAGATGGCAGGTTATGAGCCGTTAAAGGGGGTATTTGAGTTTTAGGGTGTTCCCCAAGAGTGGCTTTGGGGCAGCCAGGTTTTCCCACCCAGCTGTGGCACATTTTATCCCACCTCTCCTCCTACTTTGGCCAAAAGCCGAATTGCCTGCTTTGGCCTCCCTAATTCTGTGGCACCACATTAACCAGCCATCCGCTTTCCCCCCTCATCACAGCCTGTGTGACATTCATCCTTGCAGACAGCTCTTTAGCTCTCGCTAAGTGGGGCCTCATCCTGCCCAGGGCCTGAGCCCTTCCAAAACGGAGTAATTGAATCGAGACCTTTCTTCCTCTCCCTCCTGCAGCCTGCTTCTCTCAGTAAGAGTGATGTGGACTCAGCACCACGCTGGGTGGAGCCCTTGCCAGCATTGGTTAGTTCTGAAAAGCCAGAGAATATGGAGAGGAACACGTCTCCCCACAATTATCAGCACTGGTGAATGGCAGCTCCCTGCTGCTGAGGGTTGATGTGCCTTTGCATTCTCTGAGGTACAAGTCGTAGAGGGTGGGGGAAATTCTTTCATTCTCGCAGCCTCCTCCGTCCGCCTTTTAAACATGCTCATTTAGCATCTTGTTCCTCCAGCTCCCCTACTTTAAAGTAAACAAGAGCTTGCGTTACTTTTCCAATCCTCCTCAGCACGTACAGAGTTTTCCTCCAGCACTGACCAGCTATATGTCTGGTTACCACAAACAGACAGATAAGGGGCAACCTCTCTCTCCATCTGCATGTGTTTTAACACCTCCCTTGACACAGTCCAAAATTTATTTTGAAATCCCCTGGGGAAAGTCCACAAGTGATGGCTGCTGCCCCAGCGTGGTATGACTTCAGAAACTGTTGAGGTCTGATAATTCTCAGAGAACAGATGAGGTCCCTGCACACTGGAGGCAGGGAGCTGCTGAAGCGTGGCCCATCACATAGAATAATAGAATTATAGAGTTGGAGGTCAGACTATCCTCTACCAGGGCCAGGGCCTTTTCAGTGGTGGCTCTGACCTGGTGGAATGCTCTGTCCCATGAGCCTAGGGCCCTTCAGGATTTAACCTCCTTCCATCGGGTCTGTAAAACAGAGCTATTCTGCCTGGCCTTTAATTTGAATTCAGCCTGATCTTTTATTTCCCTTCCCTTCCCTTCCCTCCCTCTCCCCTTTTATGAAGATCACCCGCTCTGAGACCCCACAGCTAATTCTCCCCTGGCCTCCCCGCTGGCCCAAGTAGGACCAACTCAGCCAGCTAGCCCTGGGGATTATCTAATACTTATTTCCCCTAAATGGATTTTTGAATTTTATTGTTATTCATGTTTATATACTGTATTTTATGCTGCTTTTATTATTAAGGGTTTTAAATTTGTTGTTAGCTGCCCTGAGCCCAGTTTTTGAACTGGGAAGGGTGGGGTATAAATAAAATTATTATTATTATTATTATTATTATTATTATTATTATTATTAACCCTCTGAATGTAGGAATCTCAACTAAAGAACCCATTACTGATTGGCCACCCAACCTCTGCTTAAAAACCTCTGAGGAAGGAGAGTCCACAGTCTCCTGAGGGAGATTGTTCCACTGTCAGGCAAGGTGCCAGAGAGTTTTCCCCTGATGTTTAGTTGGAATCTCCTTTATTGTAACTTGAAGCCACTGGTTTGGGTCCAAATATGTGTACGCCAGGCAGAATACCGTAGATTCCGGCGTATTAGGTGACTGGGTGTATAAGGCGACCTCCCAGATTGGCAGCTGCTAATTTGGGGGGTTGACTTATATGCCCAGTCTTATACATTTGCTGCCCAGCGAACCTATACCTGGCGTATAAGACGGCCCCCGACTTTTTAGAGGATTTTCCGGGGTTAAAAAGTCGTCTTATGCGCCGGAATCTACTGTATATGCAGAAATGCATATACAGTGGTACCTCGGGTTACATACGCTTCAGGTTACAGACTCCGCTAACCCAGAAACAGTACCTCGGGTTAAGAACTTTGCTTCAGAATGAGAACAGAAATCGTGCTCTGGAGGCGCGGTGGCAGCGGGAGGCCCCATTAGCTAAAGTGGTGCTTCAGGTTAAGAACAGTTTCAGGTTAAGAACAGACCTCCGGAACGAATTAAGTACGTAACCAGATATACCACTGTATTTGAAAGAGGATTCAACAAATTCATGGAGAAAGAGGGCTATTGATGCCTAATGTCCCTTCCGCAGCTGGGGCCAGCAATGCTTTTGCATCCAAGTTGCTGTGAAAACCACAGGAGAGAGGGCTCTTGGCTCAGATCCTGCTTGCTTGTTTCCCATGTGCATCTGGCTGGCCACTGAGAGCAGGATGCTGGTCTAGAAGGGACAGCGGCCTCATCCAGCAGCCTCTTCCTGTGTTCTTAAGTAGCTGGGGTGGTGGGAGGTGTAGTCAAAAACACCTTCGAGAGCACCAAGGTTGGCAAAAAGCCTGCCCAACGTGGGCTGAGGCCCCTTGGCCGAAGTCGCAGACGTTGTGCATGTGTGGCTTTGGGAGCTGAGCATGACCCCCTTCCCCTCCATTTAACCTCTCTGGTCCTTGCTGGGGCAGCAGCATCCCGCGTGGGGGGGGGGTTAAACTCTGTGCGCTTCGCAGAGGCTCTAATGCATACTGCGGCTCTCTGCCAGGGCCCAGGAGAGACCCGCATTTTATACACATCAATTACACACTTAACCACCATTTGCATTTTTATCCCTCACCTTTTCTTCCCCTCCAAGCAGCAGCAAAAGAGGCGCATCTCCCTTCTCTGCGTCTCCCCCCCTCCCCATCTCTCTCTCTTACACACAAGTAAATACACACAGCCTTTGTGCATTTTTTTTATTTTTGTGGGTCCGGCTACGCAAGAGTGGCAGAGGGCAATTAGCATTCCGAGGCTCTTTTTAAATCTCCCTAAGCAATATAGATAAGACGGCAGGTTAGATGAGAACAATTTAATTAAGCCGTAGAAAAGAGGCCCTTTGCTGACGCCCTCGGTTCATGCGCTCTGCCAGCCGCGCCAACCTTCCAGTGTGGGACTGACTTGGCGCCACGCAGAGCACACCCTGCCTGCTGCCCCCTCCCCTCTGTGCAGGATTGATAGCCCCCTTTGGCTTCTTCTTCCCTCTCCCACCCCCAAAAAAGCTGAAATTAAAAACCAAAACTGGGATTAAAAACAACCAAACACTTTTTCTTCCTGTATCTGGCCAGTGCCAGGAAAACCTACAACTCTCTTGAGGTGTGGCAGCCATCAGCTGTCCTCATTACTCAGTGAGATTTGAGGCTACCTGTCCCAGAGAGGAGATAAACAAGCAGATTTTAGGGACTAGGTGCTGCCTTTTTTAAAAAAAATAAATCTCATTTTTTGTTGTTTAAAAATTGTGTTTACATCCTGTGCTTTTGCCACAGAGCAATGGCTTCGGTTCGACTGCATTATTATTATTCCAACAGGTCTGCAAGGAACATTAGGCCGTGATGGGCAATGAAATATCCCACTCAGCTTCATGGCTGAGCAGGGATTTGAACACAGGTCTCTCTGGCCCGGAATTTTTAACTACTCAAGAAGATGTAACTCTTTAATGCATGCGGATCAATAGGAATCGCTCGCGTTTTTAGTGCCTTTATAATGAATGATACGTGCTAAGATCCCGTGGGAAGGTGGGGAATCCTATCGGAGCAGCTGCGTGATTAAAATATAAATTGCAATGATGTGTGCGGTATTTTTTGTTGTTTCAGTACTTCAAGTCAATTGGGTGTTGCTTGGCATTTGGTTTTAAAATTTATTGCAGCCCCTTCAAACAGGGCACGTTCAGTGTGTAGGTGCAGAAACAGTCAGCTTTTAAAAGTTTTTGCTTAGCAAATCTTGCCAGCCCAAGAATCCTGCATCTAACAAAGACCAACTCTGAAGGAGTCCTTTTTTCCAGATAAATAGTTGTCCACACCCCATCATCCAGCCACAGGGCATGCTGGCTTCCGTGTATGTCAAGAGATATCACTTTCCTCCCCCCTTTCTGATACAGGCACTGAACCTTTTAAAAAAAAGCCCTTGATAGGCAGAAATCCAATAGGAGAATCTTGCAGTGATGGGGGAAGGTTTCGCCTGTTGCATTTCTGCTGTCTTGCCGGGGATGAGGGGTCTGCGTTTCAGCTGACAGAGGGTGAGGAATCTCAGCTTGGCTCCTTTCCTGAAACTAACTGATTTCAGTAGTTTTCTCCTTGCAGGTGTCATTAGATAATAAAAAAGCGTGTGTTTTACTCTGTAATGGCTTCTCGGCTGAATCAGACCTCTAGCCCAGCTTTCTGCTTCCAATAAGGTCAGCCAAATACTTCTGGCAGATAACTGGGGCAGCCTGCTTACAACTCATGTTTAAACTTAGATGCTGTTTTTTTCCAACCATCTGCTCAAAAGCATTCTCACACTTCTTCCCCTCCCCCCCAAAAACAATCCTTATTGTTGCCTGCTACAGTTGTGTGACAGGCAGAAATTCACCAGGTGTAGTGTTTCCTGTCACTGCATCCTCATCCTGGAGTTAGCCACGCCATCTGAATTTCTGCCCATATTTTCATGTTGAAAATACCATGCATCCCGTGTGTTTGCCTGCATGCATGTGATACTGCTGCAAATTGCATGCAGAAGCAGCTCTGTGCAGGAAATTTCATGCATGTACAATTTGCCATGCTTAAACCTTGGAATCCATGAAGCAGCCTAGGGAAAGTGATCTGAGAGCCCTTCTACCTACTTAAGCATTTTGCGGCTGGAGATGAGTGCGTTGGACTCTCTCTAATGGATCCCTCGGGGTGTAAGCAATTGTGTTACGTATTCATTGTCTTTAAATGTTGCTAACCAGCCGTGAGCCTTCTGGGACAGGGCAGGTTACAACCCAAATAAGATGGATTTCCTGCAACTCTGGCTCCGGTTGCATCCAAGGGTGACCTCAGGGGCTAGTGTGGAGTAACTGATGGAGTGGCAACCTGCAGGGTCCACACGCTGCTTTGTAGAATGGCACACCCCCTAACGGAGGAGAGAGAATCCTGTGGACCCCTGAGGCATTGCTGTACTCCAACTCCTGGATAGCTCAGTTGGTTAGAGCAACGTGCTGATACTGCCAAGGTTGCAGGTTCAATCCTCGTATAAGACAGCTGAATATTCCTGCATTGTAGGGGGTTGGACTCTACAATTCTGTGATTCTAACTCCCAACTTCCAACATCCAGAGGGCTGCAGGTTCCCAAGCTATCAGGAGTCAGCCAGCAGTAAATCACACCATGCAAACTGCAGTTGACTCTTTATTAGCAAGAACATGATCTTGGCAGAGTGTCGGGCCTAATGAGCACAGAAGCTCATCCCTGGTAGGTCTTGCCCCCACAAAGCAGTTGCTGAGACTGAAGGTCCCCACATCCCCATAGTTGCCTAAGCCCCACTCCCCTCCAGGGTTTCTCCCAAGCAATCTGAGACTGTGCCAGTCTCTCCTCTGTGCTTTTCATGTCTCTCCTGGTTCTGGGATACCAGGGGGAAGGGAAGCTTGTTCCAGCAGGAGGGGGAGATACCTGGGACTCTTCAGCAGCCAGACTCATCTTGGCCTCTTGGCCTCTCCTGCTTCAGCTGCTGCCTCTGATTCTGGACTTCTGTCTGCCACAGACTCTCCCAGCTCACTAAGCCCTGTTGCCTCTTCAGCTTCCGACACCACCACTTCCCAGTCTTCTCCCTCTGTCCACCCACCAATCCCTGGACTCTTAGCCTTCTTCCCTCGGGGCTTCCCCAGCTGGTTCCTCCCACAATTCCTCTGCGTCCAACCGGTCCGCGACACCACAGGAAGCTAAGTGGATCTGCCCCTCCCAAGCTGACTGCTCTGCTCCTTCCCGCAGGCCCACCTTCCAGTACTTCACCTGGCACACCTGTGTGCTGGGCATCGCCGGCTGCTTCGTCATGGTCTTCCTCATCAGCCCCATCTACGCCTCAGCCAGCGTGGCCTTCATGGTGGTTCTCCTTGTGGCCCTCCATTACCTCTCCCCCAGCAGCAGCTGGGGCTACATCAGCCAGGCTCTCATCTTCCACCAGGTAAGCACGGGATGGACCCCCAAAACCAGCTCTCTACCGCGGTCGGCAGCAAGCAAGACTTTCTCCTTTCTGATGCGAAATGTTTTAATCAATGTTTTCTGGCGCTTTCGTTTGTCGGTTGCTCCTCCTGTGGGAGAACGGGCGAGGCAGAAACACGGCGAGCAATCTCTTTTCCTTGCACACATAAACACCTGGAGCTGCGCTGACTAGTTTAGAGACAAGAGTTCTCCCTCTGGCAGCGTTCAGCCCTCTTGTAAATCAGGCAGGGTGGGAGGAGGAGGAGGAAGAAGAAGAAGAAGAAGACCCATTTCCAGGGATTTCAAGGCAGGGGCTGCGAGCCTCATTCTTTGGCCACCCAAGGAAATTGCAGAACGCTCGAAAAGTATACATTTTCTGCAAAAGAGGCAAAAAAACTTTTGATTCCTGAGTATGCTAAAGCTATTCAATATTAGAAGTGATGTGGAAGGCAGCGATATTTTTTGTTTGTTTATTATGGGTTTATGGGCATTTATTTTATTTATTTATTAAATTTGTAGACCACCCTTCATCTGACGATCACAGGGTGGTTCACCAAAATAATAATAATAATAATAATAATAATAATAATAATAATACAAAAAGAACCCAGCAAGCAGGACCCAAGAGCCCTCACCCCAACCCACTGCAGCTTCCAGCAACTGGTAGCTCGTTTGCAAAACACAGGGCCAGGTGGTCCTCCCCGCTCCATACAGATTAATTTACCTGGTTGTCCTAATAATGTTTCGAACTCGCCTCCACCCCTTCCGCAAGGGAGCTGCACACTCTTATCTCGTATCCTTTCAGACAGGCGGTTCGTCCTTCCAGCTGGCACCGTTCCCCCCTGTGCTCTGCCCTTCCCTGGGATTCATTCCCAGACCCAGCGAGTTGGGCCCGTTGCCCAGCCCTTGCCTTTTAATTTTTGTGTCATAAAACCAACACTTAACAGGGAAAAAACCCTGTTAGCACGTAATGGAATATTCTTATTACCCAGCTGCTGTCTTGATGGCCTGCCTTAACGAAACTCAGGCCCTCAGCCAAGCCTGGTGAGTGGGTTTGGTTGTGTTTTAGCAGGTTCCGAGCACCTAAAACCCACAACGTTAGTACAGAAGGTCCAGACCTTCCAATTTGCAAAGTCGATCCATTTATTTATTGTGAGGTTTCCCAAACTTGGGGCTCCAGCTGTTTTTGGACTGCAGTTCCCATCATCCCTGATCACTGGTTCTGCTTGCTAGGGATGATGGGAGTTGTAGTCCAACAACTGCTAGAGCCCCAAGTTTCGGAAACCCTGTTTATTGCGTTTGCGTCCACCCTCCCTCTCAAGGAGCTCAAGGGGGCATACGTAGTTCTCCTCATTTTGCCCTCACAACAACCTGTGAGGTAGGTTAGGCCGAAAGTGAGTGATTGGCCCACGGTTGCCCAGGGAGCTTCATGGCTGAGTCAGGATTTGAACCCTGGTCTCCCAAGTCCTAGTCCAACACTCTAATTACTACTAAAAACACTGTTTCTAGCTTCCCACCGACCCACCTCAAATGCTTGCATCTGAGGTATTTGCTTGGATGCTAAGAAAGCGTTTATGTGGGGCTGCAGTATGTTGGAAGAGCTTCAGATACATTATTTCAGTACAACAGCCCTGTATGGTAGGCCAGTGGTGGTGTCCCCCGTGTTGCAGATGGTGGAGCTGTGGTTGAGAGCCGGTGAATTCATGGCCAGCGCCAAATCTGGAGACTTGAGCTAACTTCCTTGTAGCTTCGCTCTCACGAATCGCTGGCTTGACCTGGAGTGTGTTCTGGTTACTTCCTCCCTTTCAAGGAGCAAAGTAGGTCCTGACACTTCATTCCAGCGGGCGTGCAGCTCCTCTGCGTTTCCTGTTTTCTGCTCGCCCTTTCCTGCTCCCAGGGCTAAACAAAAGAAGAAGAGTTTGGATTTGATATCCCGCTTTATCACTACCCGAAGGCGTCTCAAAGCGGCCAACATTCTCCTTTCCCTTCCTCCCCCACAACAAACACTCTGTGAGGTGAGTGGGGCTGAGAGACTTCAGAGAAGTGTGACTGGCCCAAGGTCACCCAGCAGCTGCATGTGTAGGAGCGGGGAAGCGAACCCGGTTCACCAGATTACGAGTCCACCGCTCTTAACCACTACACCACACTGGCTCTCCAGCTCAACAAGAACTTCTGCAGGCATCGGAGCTGCGCTCCTGCCTCCTGATACCCATATTTGGCTGAAATGCATCCACTTCTGGGGTGCAGCACCCCCAACACCACTAATCCATGCTGAGCAGGCCTTACCAGGAAACAAGGGCGATCTCTGGCAAGCGGTTTGGGGCAGTGTTCAAAATCCCCCAGGTGCCAGGCTCGTTTTCCTACTGGCACGGGCCCATTCGTGACTGTGTGGAGATTTGCGGGCACCAGGTTGGCGACTGACATCTCCCTCGAGCTAGCTGAGTCACACACAGCCCTCCATCATCACATCAAGGAAAATAAGTGCAGGGCTGAGTACAGATACATTTGACTGTGCCACAGCCTTTCCCCAATTTAAAAACCTCTGCTGTCCATTTCCACTATGAGTTTCTGCTTCTTGGATACTGGGACAAGTGAATTGTTGTAAGAGCAATGTTGCTGAGATCATGGAATTGTAGAATTGCAGCATTGGAAGGGGACCCAGGGGTCATCTAGTCCAGCCCCCCTGGTGAATAGACATTTAAGGTGCTGTTTGGCTCCTAGCTTATATACCTGAGTTTCTAACACCTGTTTGGGGACACCAGTGTGGAGGACAGAGGAATCTGGCCACAGCCCTGCGACATTTGCAGGCAGGGAAACGTCGGTGTGTTAGCTGGGGCTGCCAACAATGCCTCTGCAGACATCCGTCTGGCTTTGAGATGTCTTGGCAGATCGATGGGAGAAAGGAGGGCCACGTGCAGGTGGATAAAAGCAGGCGTCGAAAACGCCACCTTCCTCTTCTCCTTACTCCCTCTTCTCCCAGCTCCTCAACCTTTCATTCCTGGCGCTGGCACACAGAGACTTTGGCAGGGAGCCAACACCACAGATTGTGTGCGGAAGGTGGGGGGGGGGAGGTGCAGGAGGGAAGGAATGATCTCCTCCTCTGCGGTGCGTCTGGGGTAATAACATTTACTCACCAGGGTGATGTTACCCCGTCGGACGCTGATCAAATGCACTTGTCCCCGGTAGTGAAGACAAATGCCGGCAGCTGAGGAGGTAAATGCATTAGCTCGCCCTGAGCTCTGACTTGTCTGACTGACATGTTTGCTCGGTTGCGTGCACACACACACACACACACACACACACACACACAGCAAGGAAGGAAGCTAGCGGCTGGAGCAGATGATGAAGGAAGAGAAAGCGAGGGCTGTTTTTTCTCGGCCAAGAAGACGCTTTTATCATTGACAGTTCGAAGACCAGGGCTGGGGCAGACATCCCATCAGACATAACGTTAAGAACAGGTTAAGAACAGACCTCCAGAACGAATTCAGTTCACTGTAGTAGGTTTCTCACTGACCACAGCATGATTAGCTCAGCAATGGAAGAACCAGACTGATGCACCCCTGAACGTATGGGAAAATATCTGGGATAAGGCAATGTCTGGCTGTCTCACCAGACACAGGAGGGCAATTAAAGGCGTAACGAATAGAAACACAGACCCCCTTCTTTAAATATGTTAATGACCAATATCAAGATCTTATACCAAATGCTCGATATTCTCAGTGGAGAGGTTATGTTAAGCAACGTGTTTGAATGTTGAATGTGTAAGTCTATGTCTAGAGACAACGGATGAAACAAATACCATTAGCTGTACTGCTGGATAAGTTTTTAGTGATTTTTGTATTTGTATAAAAACTAATGAAAATTTGTGGTTTGTGTGTGTTTTAAAAGGCACACAGATGCCAAAGCATCTGAGGTGGCGGTAGAAGGAGCCCCCTATTCAAAGCCCCATGTTTCTACAGCTAAGCGCGGAGGCAGTTTAGCCGCAGCTTCCTTGGACCCATGTGGATTTGGTGCTCCTCACTGGCTGATGTAGAGAGGAAGAATAATAGCAGAGTGCCATCGATGTGCACAGTGCTTTGTGCATAATATAGAAAAGGACAGGTCTCTGAGCTGAGGAGAATACGTTCTACAATCTGACACGAGGTGATGGGGTGGCAGGAGGCCAAACAACTTAGAGATTATCCTCATGGGTAACATCCTGTCAATATTACGGAGGATTTCGCCACAGGTCGGGTGCGATTGTGTGGTAAAATGTGTGCCTGAAAGTGTGACGAAACGGTCGCCCGTATCCGTCATATCAAAGTGATGTGCGAAATCCAGTTAGTCTTATTTGAGTCACCCTTGTGAGCGAATATCCGGCAAACACCACACAGGATTTTACTGAACATGAGGCGCATACGTCTGGAAACGCAACCTTGCGAGGTTCCCCTCAAAACTCTCCCACATTTCCTTGAAAACAAGTGCTTTGCCTGAGGCGCCACAGGACTTGCTTTTTAAGAAATTCATTTTGAGACCAAAGCTTGCCCTCCGAGAGGAGCAACGTCCGTCTCCGGCTGACGCCACCTCTTCCCGCCTCTGGGGAAGGAGGTGCGCAGTCCTGCCACAACCAGCCAGGCTTGAAGCAGGAGAGCCAGATGGGGAGCGTGAGGGGAACGCGGCACCTGCCTGTCAGCGCCCCAGATTGGCAGGAGGAGGGTTCTGCCTCAGTGCCCCACTGCCCACGCTACGCTGAGGGGATAATGGGGGGGGTGGCAGACGCTGACAGCGCCATATGCCGGCGGTTCCGCCTTGACAAGCGGGCGGCGCTCGGGGCTCCCTCTGCTCCCAGTCAACTGAGGCGTCTTGGCTCCGAGGCTGGTGGGATGAGTGGGGAGGCCCTGCGAGAAGCCTTAGCGAGCTCTGGTGCCATCCGGGCATCCGGGATGTTAGTTTCGTGGAAAAGGGCGAAGGGTTGGGGGCTGAGGCCTGTAGCAATCAATGGATGCTTCCTGCTCATCTTCTCTGTATCGTTCCAATTTTAGTATATGTGCTGCCGAAGCGAGCACTATCAGTGGATGCTTCCTGATCACCTACTTAAAGGTAAAGGTAAAGGAACCCTGACAGTTAAGTCCAGTCACGAACGACTCTGGGGTTTGTGGCGCTCATCTCGCTTTACTGGCGTTTGTCCGCAGACAGTTTTTCCGGGTCATGTGGCCAGCATAACTAAGCCGCTTCTGGTGAAACCAGAGCAGCACACGGAAACGCTGTTTACTTTCCCGCCGGAGTGGTACCTATTTATCTACTTGCACTCTGATGTGCTTTTGAACTGCTAGGTTGGCAGGAGCAGGGACCGAGCAACGGGAACTCACCCCATCAGGGGATTCGAACCACCAACCTTCTGATCGGCAAGCCCTAGGCTCTGTGGTTTAACCCACAGCGCCACCCGCGTCCCGATCACCTACTTCCCGAGCATTAATTCTGATCAAATGAGAATCACTAATAATAATGCTGCTTTTCATTCAAATGTATCCCAAAGGGGATTACAAACAATGAATAACATGCTGGAACATAGAACTGTGGAATCAGAGAGCTGGAAGGCAGCCCTCCCCCCCGCCAGGGTCATCTAGTCCCACCCTCTGCAATGCAGAAATCTCAGCGAAAAACATCCATGACAAATGGTCATCCAACCTCGGCTTAGAAACCTGCAAGGAAGGAGGACATTAATAGACAGGACATTAAACTGTTTTTTTTATGCAACAACAGTGGCAAGAGTATTGTTGGCCCAGAAATGGAAGAAAGAAATACCAATGAAAGAAGAATGGCAGACAAAATTAATGGACTACGCAGAATTGGTCAAGATGACAGGAAAGATTCGAAACCTGCGGGACCAGAGATTCACAGAAGAATCGCAGAAATATACGAACTATTTGAAGAGCAACTGTAATCAACAAATTACGCTAGGCATATATGAAATATTGCAAAGAAGATATAGAAGAGAGACATTAGTTATGATACTTAAATGTAATAGTGAAATTAAGAAATGTAAATTAAGTGGAAAAGATTGGAAAATTTTCAGATGTGATTGATGGAAGTCAAAAGAATTGTATAAGATATAAAAGTATGTTTTATAATTGTTGAAAATGATATGTTAAAACTAAGAAATACACACACACACACCTGCAAGGAAGGAGAGTCCACCACCTCCCAAGGGAGACCATAGTAGAACATTACAAACGCAGCAAAAAATCATGTAGATTAACAAATTATCAGTAAAGCAACTGCAGTCTGTAAGACACTGTTAACAAAGCGACAGCTAACTCGTCCAACGTGGGAAGATTCAGGAAGGACAAACGAAAGTATGTCATTGCACAGAGCGCAGTTAGATCTATGGAACTTGCTCCCAGCGGAGGCAGTGATGGCTACTTGACTTGGATGGCTTTAAAAGAAGATTAGAGAGATGCATAGAGGATGTTCAGGCTATCAGGGTCTACCAGGCATGATGGCTATGTCCTGCCTCCAGAGTTGGAGGCAGTGGGTTTCTGAATGGCGGTTGCTGAGAATCCCAAGCAGGGAGCGCAGGGCTGCAATCAGGTCCTGCCTGGGGGGCTTCCCACAGTTGGATCTTGGGGGTCACTGATAGAAAAGGGTGCTGGACTAGATGGGTCGCTGGCCTGATCCAGAACCCTCTTCTTATTTTATTAAGAGCCAGTACACCCATGTACAGCCCATGTCTTCAGTGCCTGCATGGGCTGGGTGTCAGGAACACCTTCTCTGACCTTCTGATCCCAGGAACAGCAGCACAGCATTCCCAAGGAATAGGTCCTGGTGCAATTTGCTATTGTGAGCCCCTCCAAGCAGCAGAGTAACAGAAGCAAAGCTGCGGAGGTTTCGTTGCATACCTAATTTATTTCTACTGATTAAGCAAATAAAAGAACGTAACGAACATGTACGGGAGTGGAGGAGGAGTTTGGATTTGATACCCCGCTTTATCACTACCCTAAGGAGTCTCAAAGTAGCTAACAATCTCCTTTCCCTTCCTCCCCCCCAACAAACACTCTGTGAGGTGAGTGGGGCTGAGAGATTTCAAAGAAGTGTGATTGGCCCAAGGTCACCCAGCAGCTGCATGTGGAGGAGCGGGGAATCGAAACCAGTTCACCAGATTACGAGTCCACCGCTCTAACCACACCACCACACTGGCTCACCACACTGGGAGAGTCAGCTCTCTCATACTGCCATCTTGTCTCCAGACAGATCAAAGAAAATCCGCACAGTACTAGGGACAGAAGTCTGGAAGAGTAGTTTCCGCCCCCTCCTTTTTCACAGGCAGAAAGTAAAACAATGGGAGGGAAGAAAATACTGACACAGTCTTGCTCTCTGGGTGCTCAGAGAACAAGTTTCCCCTTTTTAAAATGCACGTATCTGAAGAGTGCCGATGACCTGCATTTCAGCAGTAAACTTCTACAGCGTATAGTTGAACTGTGGAATTTCCTCGCACAGGAGCCAGTGAGGGCCATCAACTTGGATGGATTAGACATAAGTGTGGTATTTTATGCGTTGGGACTTCCCGTTATTATTATTCATCATTGTTTAGTAATTCTTCACTGCAATTCTTAAGTGTCAACTGTTTAACTATTATTTGCCGATATTTAATTTTACCGTTTACTGTTATATTCTAATGGATTGTTGAATATTGCTTCATTTGATATAAGTTGCTTATTTTAAGGTTATTGTGACTTTTTTTGTACTGGATCAGATTATTACGTGTGTGATAGTTGCTGCCTTTTTTGTTGTTTCTTCAGCTTGAAAATGGCATTGTGCAGAGTAATATAGAAAGGCGGTACAGAGGTACCTCAGGTTAAGAACTTAATTCATTCTGGAGGTCCGTTCTTAACCTAAAACTGTTCTTAACCTGAGACACCACTTTAGCTAATGGGGCCTCCTGCTGTCACAGCCACACGATTTCTGTGCTCATCCAGAAGCAAAGTTCTTAACCTGAGGTACTATTTCTGGGTTAGGGAATCTGTAACCTGAAGCGTCTGTAACCCGAGGTACCACTGTAGTTCACTGTAGGTAGGGCCTGTGTCCAAAGATATAGCCTCTTGGGACGAAGTCAAATTGCTGCATTAGCAGCACCAACGTGACCTCCACAGGGCGCTAGCCTGGGCAGTGTGTCTGGAGATCCTGGGCAGCCCAGATGACAAGACTCTTGGCCTCACTAATGGAGTCCAAAGGAAAGCAGAGTAAGACATTGGGCACCAGCTTGGCTGCAGGAGTTGCCAGAAGGAGACGTCCAAGGCACCATCCTGCTGTCTTGTGGACTCCATTCCGGATTTGTGGACTCCATTCCGGATTTGTGGACTCCATTCCGGATTTGTGTAGGGTTTACTCCTTAGCCTTTTCTTCTCCTGAAGAGGTCCCGCAAGGCAGCTGAGGTTCAGGATCAAAGTTTTCCTTCTCCTAGATCAGGCATGGGCAAACTCGGCCCTCCAGATGTTTTGGGACTACAACTCCCATCATCCCTGACCACTGGTCCTGTTAGCTAGGGATGATGGGAGTTGTAGTCCCAAAACAGCTGGAGGGCCGAGTTTGCCTATGCCTGTCCTAGATGGGCTACGAGCCCCATCTACTCCTCACCTCCCTCTACAGCAGGCTTCCTCAACCTCGGCCCTCCAGATGTTTTGAGACTACAATTCCCACCATCCCTGACCACTGGTCCTTCTAGCTAGGAATCATGGGAGTTGTAGGCCAAAAGCATCTGGGGGGCCGGGGTTGAGGAAGCCTGCTCTACAGCATGTGAAAAAACTGCCTTCTTGACCGTTGGACCCTCTTTTGGTCTCGTCCGTTTAATCTGCCAGAGCCTGTCTTCACATGCAGGAGAAGCCCCTAACTCCCCAAGGATTTGAGACCCATTGGTTGCCCTCACCTCAGCACATGTTATTCTCTGCATATTATAAAATTGTAAAGATCCTTAACTGATCTATCTATATATTACTAATAAAAAGTTTGTGAATGTTTATTCAAAACCTGCCAAGAAGTCCAGTTCATTTTGTTGTTTCTTTAAGTACTTTGCAAAATGTTCCCATTCTTCTTTAAAGTCACAGTTGTCCTTATCACGTAGTTTGTGTGTCAATTTTGCCAATTCCGCATAGTCCACCAGTTTCTCTTGCCACAGTTCTTTAGTCGGGGTTTCCTCGTTCTTCCATCCTTGTGCTGTTAAGACTCTTGCCGCCGTTGTTGCGTACATGAAGATGTTTTTCAGTTTCCTTGGCAGCTCTTTTCCTACAATCCCAAACAAAAATGCTTCAGGCTTTTTTTTACAAATGTTAAATTCCCCCCCCCCCCCCAGGTCCGCAAGTATCTGCTGATGTTGGACATCCGCAAGGAGCACGTCAAGTTCTGGCGGCCACAGGTGCTGCTGATGGTACGGAACCCGCGGACGTCCCTGCAGCTCATCAGCTTCATCAACGACCTCAAAAAGAGCGGCTTGTATGTGCTTGGCCACGTGGAGCTGGATGACTTGGGTAAGGGGGCAGCGGGAGGCCAGCCGGTTGACCCCCCAAGTCCTCTGGAGAGATGCAACCATGTGCCCCAGGGAGAAGGCCCATAGGAAGCTGCCTTGGACTGAGTTGTACCACCCACCCACCTAGCTTGGAGGCGAGGGAGAATCCACAGGGTAGAGGTTTGTGAAATCATGTGTGGCCTGGATAAAGTGGATGGATAAAACTTGCGGATGTCGACTGAAGCTGAATGTTGGAAGAATCAGGACAGACGAAATACTTATTCACGCTGCACATAGTTGAACTATGGAACTCCTTCCCACAAGCAGCAATGATGGCCCCTGGCCTAGATGGCTTTAAAAGAGGATTGGTCAAATTCAGGGAGGAGGAGAGGGCTATGGATGGCTCCTAGCCAGGATGACCATGCTCTGCCTCCACGGTCAGAGGTGCCAAGGAATCTGAATACCACAGGAAAAGAGAGGGGTCTTGTGTTTGGATCCTGCTTGGAGATTCCCTATTGGGGCTTCAGGTTGGCCACTGTCAGAACAGGATGCTGGACTAGAAGGGCCATTGGCCTGATCCAGCAGGCTCTTCCTATGTTCTTAAGCCAATAATAATAATAATTATAATAATAATTTATTATTTATACCCTGCCCATCTGGCTGAGTTTCCCCAGCCACTCTGGGCAGCTTTCAACAGAGTATTAAAATACAGTAATGCATCAAACATTAAAAGATTCTTTAAACACGGCTGCCTTCAGATGTCTTCTAAAAGTCTGGTAGTTGTTGTTCTCTTTGACATCTGGTGAGAGGGTGTTCCACAGGGCGGGTGCCACCCCCGAGAAGGCCCTCTGCCTGGTTCCCTGTAACCTCACTTCTCGCAGTGAGGGAACCGCCAGAAGGCCCTCGGAGCTGGACCTCAGTGTCCGGGCAGAACGATGGGGGTGGAGACGCTCCTTCAGGTCTACTGGACCGAGGCCGTTCAATGGATGGCTCAGCAGATTTTCTTGCCAAGTGCATGGCTGTCATTTCCTGGGTGGGGTGAGGAGGCAGGGAGGCCAGCGCCCTACAAAAACATAAGCAGGAGTGCCAGTTTCGGCTCTATCAGTTTGCACCGATTTGCACCGCTCCAATGTCCTTGCCAGCTCACCTGTCCCCTTCCAGCTAAGCTGGAGCAGAAGTTCTGCCCCACCAGGTGAGCAGCCTCTGGTTGAGAAGTTTGAGTCTCCCAGAGTGCAAGTTTGCTGCAAGAGTTGATGTCTCAGCTCGGCCTTTTTGTTTACTCTCAGTCGTGAGCATGTGCCCCTTCCGGTGAACACATGTTCACCAGCGCAGCGCTCCTCACGCTGCACGGATGCTCCAGCCAAAAGCATTCACAAGCGCACTGGGTCTGTGTGCCGCTTGCCCAGGCTCCCGCTTCTACCTGCCTGCTGTCCTTTGTACGGCAAATTGATTTCTCAGCTGCTTTTGTGAAGGCCGCAAACGGGGCCCCTCCCAGAGCTGTTCTGGTTTCCATGGTGACTAATGGATTTTTCCCCCCTCCCTGAAAAGAGGGGAAAGTAGAAAGAGGAAGGTGGTTAATTTCATTTTTCAACCACACCTAGAAAGAGAGAGAGAGAGAGAGAGAGAGAGAGAGAGAGAGAGAGAGAGAGAGATCAGACCAGAATTATAGGGCAAATCTAAGAGATAAAGTACGGCAGCTTAGTTGGGGTGGATCAATGAGAAAGGATTCCTGGGTCTTTGGGTGGATAAGAGGTGAACTTGGTGCCAAGTGTGAATGCGCTTGTGAGCTCCAAGCACTGTCAGAAGCTGCTACTTCCACATTGGGGAACTTTGTGGCAGAGGGAGAAACGAACCGTTCTTGGGTTTGGCGAGGCGCAAGTCCATCGTCACAACACACACGTGACACAGAATTCTCTGAAACGGTGAATTTTAAAGAGAGCCATGCAGAGAGAGCTTTCCATTATCTTTTAGAGCATATAAATAGTGGATTGCAGAGTCGCGAATGATATCTCATCTTAAAGTGCGGAATATGTAGGTTTACACTTAAAGTACAGTGGCATTGTCACTTCATTCCCCCAAATCAGAGGCACGCAGTAAAAGAAGCCAAGAATGCGAACTGCAGCTTTTGGGACCTTTGTAGCTGAGGTGTTATGGAGTGTTCCTGGACATCCCAATCGCTCATGCGCTTTGGGAAGTGTCAGCACATGAGGCCTAGGGGCAGATAGGGCTGTGCTTTGTTGGCGAGAAGGGGCATAGCAGGGAAGGAAGAAGGCAGCACGATACCAACGTGTTATCGGTCAGCAGTCAGGTTGTGCGAATGTTGCCGTCTGGCAAACACGAGTGGTAGTGTGTGTCAGAAACAGTACTGCCCATGAATCATAGGAGCCAACTTCTAGGGGCCATGGGGGCTTCAACCCCCACAATAAAATATTTGAGGGGGCCGGGCCCCCACAAAGTTGATGGGCATTCCCATTCAAATAGTGTGTATGCATTGCATCATGGGATTGATTATGCGGGGCGGGGCTTACCTGGGCCCCCGCAATATTTTATTCAAGTTGGCACCCCTGGTGTTCCTGGGATGGCTCAGTCTGTAGAGCTTGAGACTCTTCATCTCAAGGTTCTGGGTTCAAGCCCCAATGTAGGGCGAATGATTCGCGCATGGCAGGGGGTTGGACTATATGATCCTTGTGCTCTTTTGCATAATAATAATAATAATAATAATAATAATATACCGCCCTTCATCAAAAGATCTCAAGTCAGTTCGCAAGATGATTCTATGAAATTGGGAACTCTGTGAGTGATGGGGAATGGGTACCAGTAAAGTGTTGGAGAAACTATAGCCATGGATATGTGTGTGTGTTAGGATAGGGTAACTGGCGACCCAGAAGATGCTGGACCAGCCTTTCTCAACCTGTGGGTCCCCAGATGTTGTTGAACTACAACTCCCATCCCCCCTAGCTAGCAAGGCCAGAGCTCAGGGATGATGGGAGTTGTAGTCCAACAACATCTGGGGGCCCACAGGTTGAGAACTGCTGTGCTGGACTCTCCGGTGTCGTTATCCCTGACCACTGCCATTCTGGCTGGGGCTGATTTGGTTGAGAGAGTCCAACAACAGATTGAATTCTGATGCCTTCTGCAGCTGTCTCTTAAAGTTGTTTGCCCCTGTTGATAGACTTATAGGGAGGTCCCTCTACAAGCAGGTCCCCTCCATATGTGTGAATGTGTCCCTGCTTATCCAAGGGTCTCCTCCCACTGTGGGCTTTGCTCTGGAGGTCCAACGCAACGCCGGCCGGCTGACCCTCTCCTTTCTCTCTTAGACTCCCTGCCTTCTGACCCCTTGCCGCACCAGTCTGACTCGTGGCTACAGCTTGTGGACAGGCTGAACATCAAGGCCTTCGTCAACCTGACCCTTTCGGACTCCATCAGACATGGCACCCAGCAGCTGCTCTTCATCTCTGGCTTGGGTGAGTATCCCTTTTTGTTTGGGCCAGAGAACTGGGCAGCTGAGGAGGAATTAGGTGCAGGCCGTCTCAGAACTGATTTTTGTGGCAGGCTGTGTTGGAATAAATGCTGCAAATAAATACATTTTCGGAAGGGGGTTACTGTTTTGTTTTTTGTTATGAATTTTGTGTTTTTATCTTGTATTTTTATGCTACAAACCGCCGTAAGATCTAAGGATGAAGGGCGGCATACAAATTTAATAAATGGTACACATGAGACCCAGGCATGTTTTCTGATGGTGGGGAAGGTGTACTTTGCTGCCTGGAAGGTGCTTTGACGTCCCAACTTCAGGTCTTCAAAGCGCCTGGAGAAATCACCTGGCTGCCATGGTGACCTCAGCTGATGGACAGGCGAGCCACCCCTCTTGCAAATTTGGTCCACGAAACCAATCCAGATCTGGACCACAGAGTGCAAAAGGTTCCCCGCCACGCAATATGGATTTAGTTGAACCAAACGCCTAAGCTGCCTCTGTTCCTAAACCCCACAAGGCTGACCAATGAAATACAGCAATATTTCTTCATTTTTGTGGCTGCGTCAAATATAATTGTAGGACGGAACTGGCCACCAATCCATTTTCATTCCTTTGTTTTGGGGAGGTAGGGGTTGTGAGGGCAACTTTTACCGCCAACCACCTACCCCCAATCTTGACCTTGTTTGTTGCTGCAGCTCAGCCCCAACTCCTTGATTTGATTGGGCTCAGCCGGTAGAGCATGGGACTCTTGACTGTGGATTTTGAGTCCCAGCTTGGGTGAAATATTCCTCCGTTGCAGCAGGGGGTTGGACTAGATGACCCTCAGGGTCCCTTCCAACTCTACAATTCTAAGACTCTGTGATTCTACTTTCATTCCGCTTTCCAGCAACAGAAGTTTCGTTCAAAGCAGCTCATGACAGACACAATAGCATTACGAAAGAAACAGAACAACGTAGATGCTGCAAAGCAGAGATTCCCAAACTTGGGTCTCCGGCTGGTTTTGGACCACAGTTCCCATCATCCTTGACCACTGGTCCTGCTAGCTAGGGGCTGTGGGAGTTTTAATTCAAGAACAGCTGGCGAGCCGAGTTTGGGAAACCCAACTAATATTCCCTTGCCTCTCTCTCCCTCTCCCAGGAGGCATGAGGCCCAACACCATCGCTCTGGGCTTCTACGACAACACGACCTCGGAGGACCACCTCTCCCAGCACCCGGCCTTCAGCAGCGGGGAAGAGGTGGCCTGGCAGAACTTCCCTCCGCCGTGGACGTCGGGGACGCAGAAGTGCCTCTCTCCCCGGGAGTACGTGGCCATCATCGCAGACGCCCTGAAGATGCAGCGCAACGTGCTGCTGGCGCGCTCCTTCGAGGAGCTTAAGCCGCCGCAGGAGCTGGGGTGGCGGGCCCAGCCCCTCATCGACGTCTGGCCCATCAACCTGCTGCGCCCCGACAGCGCTCACTACGTGAACACCTGCAGCCTCTTCCTGCTGCAGATGGCCTGCGTCCTGGCCATGGCCCGTGCTTGGCGCCGCGCCCGCCTGCGCCTCTTCCTCTGCATGGAGAGCGGCGCCCGCCCCCGGGGCCAGGAGGACAAGCTGCGCCAGCTCCTGAAGGACCTGCGCATCCAGGCAGACATTCACACGGTGCTGTGGGACAGCACAGTGGCCCTCCACTGGCACCGCCAGCAGGAGATGGCCAGCGACACCGACGCCTTCGGCATCCCCGGAAACGTGGCACAAGTGACGGACGAGTACCTGAGCGCCGTCAACCAGCTCATCCTCCAGCAGAGCTCCGCCCCCACCGTCCGCTTCCTCTACTTGCCCCGCCCCCCAGCGGACACCAGCCTGTACGGCAGGTACTTGGAGCAGCTGGAGGTGCTCACTCGAGGGCTGGGCCCTACGCTGCTAGTGCACGGGGTCAGCGCTGTCACCAGCACTGAGCTCTAGGTTGGGTGCTGCGCGAGGTCGGCCCGAGCCGTGGCTGGCTGGCTTGCTGATGCCCCGTGATGGTCAAGGGTTGGGGAGTGGCAGGGCACCAGAGCGGTGTGGTGTGTCAAGAAGTGAGGGTGGGCAGCAGGTTATACTGGGGCTGCTCTCTGGGCCCTGCTGGACTGGCCGCGGACAGCCTCAGCTTCCTCTTTCACCAAAGACTGGGCCCACTTGGAGGACTCCAGGGCGCGGGAACCACGAGACCCGCTTCTGGGGCCCAGCAAAGCCGTCCAGGCCAAGAGGAGACTGTTACGTCCTGCAGGGATGTCCTGTCAACACTGGTCCTTTGGAAGGCTCTGTGAGCTCACGCAGAGGGGGACCCGAGCGAGACCAGAGCAGTACCAAGCTAGCACTTTGCCAAGTGGCCTTGGAAAAACTCTGCAGCAGCCCCGGTGCCTTTGATACGTGTAGAAACAGGAGCAAAAATAAAGATGGTCCTGAAGGATCTGAGCAGGCTGCTGTGGTGGCGTTTGGGGCGTTGATGGCAAGGAGCTTAGGGCAGTTGTCACAGGAGTGTGCTGGTCAGTAATCATTGGAAGTAAATCTCTCTTACGAAAACACGAGCTCCACAGACTTGGTTGAGTTTCAGGCCTAATGAGCAGAACAGCTCGTTCCTGGTGGTCTTACTCCATGAATATCAGCTGCTGAGACTGAAAGCCCCCACCTCCACATCCATCTAAGTCCCCTCCTCTCCCAAGCAATCAGAGACTGCACCTGCTTGCAGACAACCTCTGCTCCGCCTGTTTCAGCCCATTTCTGGTTCTGGGAGGTGGGAAGGGAGCTTGTCACAGCAGCAGGAGGAGACACCCGGGACTCTCCAGCAGCCAGACTCATCTCTGCCACAGCCTCTCCTAACTCACTCAGCTCTGTTACCTCTTCTGTTTCTGACACCTTCTCTTCCCAGTCTTCTCCCTCTGACTACTCATCATCCCACCACCACTGCCCCGGCCTCTGAGCCTTCTTCCCTTTGGGGTTTCCCAAATGGTTCCTCCCACCATTCCTCTGCCCCCAACCAGTCCATGACAGTGGCGGTGGTCTGAATGGCTGATTCGTTGTGGCAGTGTCAGGCTCCCTCCACACCCCCCGGAAGGATGGAGAGCATTACAAGGGGGAACACCATTATGCTGATCAGGTTATAGCTCCACTTTCATGTGAAATTTCGGATGCAAAAAGCAGCAGCTGATCCGTTTGAACAACAATGTGAATGGAAAAAATAATCATTTCTGAATTTCCAATCCAATTGTCCTCTCCTCCCTCCTTGGGCCCTAGAGGTGTTCTAGTGGGTTTACTGTGGAACCAAAATTACTTCTGTCCTCAGACTGAAGACAGAAGTAATAGTCTTAAAAGTGGTCACAGTGAGCTAGTAACACAGGAAGCTGCCTCCAACTTTGACTTTAAACCTGCAAAAAACACCACTACTGGAGAAACAGTTGCAAAACTCTTGGGTTTGGGAGAAGCAACAGAATGTTGGTTACCTCACAGGTGCTAGCCAGTAGCTTACCCACCATAGCCATCCTTCGCCCCACCACACACACATATACACACAAACTTGCAGAAACCATTTGTTCCCACCGCTCCCAACAGGACAAAAGAAAATGTCTGTGTCTTCAGAGCAGTGAAGGAGCGTCCAGACCACCTCGGCCCGTGCATGAAATGTTACTTCTGTCCCCACCTTTTGCTTCTGCCTCCGCCTTCATTGGTCCTTTGTGCAGATTTCTTTCCAGATATCCACAACGGCCGGCAAAATCTGGTTCTCTGGAAGAAACATGAAAATCCGACCTTGACACTGGCAGTAGCTTTTCCTCCACTCACCCTTTCACTTGGGGGACAGGGAGTGTTTTATCATTTACTACACTTATATCCTACCCTTTCCTTCTAAGAGCTCAAGGTGTGCCAAACATGTCGCCTCTTTCTCCCAGTTGTACCCTCACAACAACCCTGCAAGGGAGGTTAGGCAGAGAGTGACTGATGGGGTAACCCATGGCTGAGTGGGGATTCGAATCCTGGTTTCCCAGGTCATCTGCCTGATGCTCTGACCACTGCACCACACTGTCCCTAGTGACTGGAACCCATGACTCTGCGTCTCAGCACAGCACGGCTATCACACTTCCCTTTCTGTGCCCTCCTTGTTGCCTTTCCACAGGCCCTAACTGCACCGGTTGAACGGCTGCTTGCCAACCTACCCCTGTGAACCGCCACCTTACGTCCGGTGCCAGGCAGCTCGCATGGGCACAGAGCAGCCTTTTCCCAAACTTCTGCCCTGCAGATGGCATCTCTCAACTCGCTGACACATTCAAATCGCTGCCATATCTGTGGCGCCCAGTGTCTCAAGCAGTGCTGCCCACGTAGCCATGTCTTTTTCTCCTTCGCTGGCCAGGCAGGGGCGAGAGGGAAAATCTGCCAGGAATCAATTACTGGTGTCATTTCTGCCTGCTAACACCGGCTCCCCCTGGGCTTCTCCTCCCTTCATCAGGCTTGTCACTTCTGACAGGCTGCCGCTTTCGCCGTCGCCCCTGCGCTTCCCCCTCCGCCGCTCAGTTCTCAAGGAGACACGCGGGTGGGAAAGCCCCGTGGGCCTGCGGACTCTGTAATGAGTACAGGGAACGGAGGGGCTGACCCGAAGGGGTGGAGGACGTGAGGGCAGGAGAAGTTTTTGGATACCCAATGTGCTAATCGGAACCCAATCCATGGTCCCTGTGGAGCCGAATAGGAGCATCTGAGCCCAGGAGGGGTGGAATTGCAGAACTGGAGAATTGTATTGTTGTAAGAATTGGAGAATTGTATTGTTGGTGCTGGAGGAGACTCTTGAGAGTCCCCTGGACTGCAAGAAGATTAAACCTCTCCATTCTTAAGGAAATCAGCCCTGAGTGCTCACTGGAAGGACAGATCCTGAAGCTGAGGCTCCAGTACTTTGCCCACCTCATGAGGGGAGAAGACTCCCTGGAAAAGACCCTGGTGTTGGGAAAGATGGAGGGCACAAGGAGAAGGGGACGACAGAGGACGAGATGGCGGGACAGTGTTCTCAAAGCTACAAATATGAGTTTGACCAAACTGCGGGAGGCAGTGGAAGACAGGAGTGCCTGGTGTGCTCTGGTCCAGGGGGTCACGAAGAGTTGGACACGACTAAAGGGCTAAACAGCAACAACAATTGTAAGGGATCCCAAAGGGTCCTCTAGACTAACCCCATATAGTGCAGGAATCTCGCTAAAGCATACTTGACAGGCGGCTACCCAACCTCTGCTTAAAAACCTTCAAGAAATGAGAGCTCACCACCCTGCTGTCAGAAAGCTGTTCCTAATGTTTAGTCGGAATCTTGTTTCTTATCATTTGACTCCCATCGGTTTGGGTCCTACCTTCCGGAGCAGGAGAGAGTGAGCTTGCTCCATCTTCCCTGTGACAGCTCTTCAGGTATTTGAAGGCAGCTGTCATATCACCTGTCAGCCTCCTCTTTCCCAGGCTAAACATACGCAGCTCCTTCAAGCACTCCTCAAAAGACTCAGTAGTCTTGGTTGCACTACTCTGCGCAAGTTCTGATTGATCAACATCCTTCTTAAATTGTGGCCCCCAGAATTGGACACAGTATTCCAGGTGTGGTCTGACCAAGGCAGAATAGAGTGGGACTTTTACTTCCCTTGATGCGGACACTTTAACTTCTCTTGATGCAGCCTAGAATAGCATCCACCTTTTTTGCTGCTACATCACACTGTTGGCTCTTCCTTGCCCTCCTCTGCGCACCTTCCAACTTGTCAATACCCTTCTTAACCTTTGGTTCCCAGAACTGGACACAGGACAGCAGGTGGGGTCTACCCACGGCAGAATAGAGTGGTACAGTCGTACCTCATGTTACGTCCACTTCATGTTACGTTCTTTCAGGTTACGTCCTGCAGCAACCCGGAAGTACCTGAAAGGGTTACTTCTGGGTTTCGCCGCATGTGCAGAAGCGCAAAATGATGTCACACGCATGTGCAGAAGCGGCGAATCGCAACCCCTGCATGCGCAGACACGCTGCCGCGGGTTGCACTCTTTTCAAGTTGCGAACGGGCCTCCAGAACGGATCCTGTTCGCAATCAGAGGTACCACTGAACTCAGTTGGTAGAATATGAGGCACTTAATCTCAAGGTCGTGGGTTTGAGCCCCACGTTGGGCAAAAGATTCCTGCCTGGCAGGGGGTTGGACTAGATGACCCCTGGGGTCCCTTCCAACTCTACAGTTCCGTGATTCTAAGGATCCACACATTACGCTGCATCACTGCCTCCAACTGTGGAGGCAGAACATAGCCATCATAGTAGCCATCAATAGCCCTCTCCTCCATGAATTTGTCTACTCTTTTAAAGCCATCCAAGATGGTGGCCATTACTGTGGGAGGGAGTTCCATAGTCTGACTGCATGAAGAAGCACTTCCTTTTCCCCACATTCTCCCTGCTCTGGTACACTAATTTTGTAAGTCGCTGAAGAGAACCTCCGTGAGGAATGGAATGCATAAATAAAAGAGAACTCCTGTGCAGAAGCTATTGTAGAAGAAGTTTGCCACTGTATAATGACACAATTCCAGTTTCCCTGCCTACAGTATTCAGTCTTTGAATGTACTTTGCTGTGTTATGCTGCAGTGCAGGCCCAGTAAGACACTGCAACGGCTACATACCTGCCTGGTCTGCTGCCCTTACTAAGCCTCGTGCTAAGCTGATACGTGGCCTTTCACCCACCACCTTGGAAAGCAGGCCTAATTTTTTTCCTACCAAGAGGAAACACGAAGTAAAGTGAAATAGCAACAACAGCTCTTGATATATTACATTGACCTTCTGTGACCTCTCTCTCTCATATCCAACTAGCAGCCAGGGACAAACCACCACCTTGTTGCATCCTGGCTCCACTCCTCCCTTCGAGGGGCTGCTCCCTTCCTGCCACTCTCTCCAGGTGTCCCGACAGGCTGGCAGCCAAGGAGCCCTCTTCTCCAGAGGACATGCAGCTGGCAGTGCTATCGGAATCGGGTGGAAGCGCTGAACGGCCCTGTCATTTAAGCTGGCAATTTCCTCCTCCGATAGGCATCGGAGTGACACTATTCATTTTCCTATTGAGCGCGGTTCTATTGATTACGGGGAGGGGAGGAAGCGGCTGGCAGGACGGCAGATAAATGTATTAGCTGCTGCCTGCCATGCCGGACGGGCCTTTCACACTCTGCAATGATGGATGGCTTCCTATTAGCCCCGGAGCAGGTGGGAAAGTGGCAGGGCTTGGGCTGGGGTGGCGACGCCAACGGACCAGGGGCCTGTGGCCGCAGAGACACAGAGAGGCGTGCAGGGTCTGAGCAGGAAGGGACATGCTCCGTGTGACCAAGTAGGCTGGCACGTCCTGCTTGCCCTGTTGGCACCAGCAGAAAAAAGGTGGCCAGCTTCCCTGCAGCAAATTGCAGGGTGTTTACTTGGAAATTGTGAGTAATAGCTCGGCTCAGCAATACAGCAGACACCTTCAAAAGCCGCAGAAAGTGCTTCTTTTCCTCCTGCTCATCTCGCTTTATTCTTTTCCTCCGCTCATCTCGCTTTATTGGCTGAGGGAACCGGTGTACAGCTTCTGGGTCATGTGGCCAGCATGACTAAGCCGCTTCTGGCGAACCAGAGCAGCGCACAGAAACGCCGTTTACCTTCCCACCGGAGCGGTACCTATTTATCTACTTGCACTTTGAAGTGCTTTCGAACTGCTAGCAGCAGGGACCGAGCAACGGGAGCTCACCCCATCACAGGGATTCGAACCGCCGACCTTCTGATCGGCAAGTCCTAGGCTCTGTGGTTTAACCCACAGCACCACCCGCGTCCCTCAAAATTTGCTTTAGCTGTGTTTAATACTGCATTTTAAACTGTGGTAACCCACCCTGGGTCCTGCTGGTGAAGGGCAGGTTAATTAATTTATTATGATTATGATTATTATTATTATTAATACCCCGCCCATCTGGCTGAGTTTCCCCAGCCACTCTGGGCGGCTTCCAATCGAGTGTTAAAAGCAATACAGCATTAAATATTAAAAACTAAACAGGGCTGCCTTCAGATGTCTTCTTAAAGTCAGATAGTTGTCTATTTCCTTGACATCTGATGTTAGGGCGTTCCACAGGGCGGGCGCCACTACCAAGAAGGCCCTCTGCCTGGTTCCCTGTAACCCCACTTCTCACAGGGAGGGAACCGCCAAAAGGCCCTTGGAGCTGGACTTCAGTGTCTGGGCTGAACGATGGGGGTGGAGAAGCTCCTTCAGGTATAGAGGACCAAGGTCATTCTGTATTATTATTATTTTATTATATGATCCCATTGGGTTCTTTCGCTGCGGCTCTTGCACTGCAGGGGGTTGAAGAAGATGACCTTTGGGTTCCCTCCAACTCTACAACCTATGATAATGATACGATATCAGCAGTACTGACTCCCATCATTCTCCTGCTTTCCCGATCTTGGACAGCCCTCTCTGTGTGGGTCTGCATCACTGTCCAGCAACCAGGGAGAAATTCTTAGGCTGTCTCTCCGGAAGAAAACCCCTGGAAGGTTCCTTTTTGTGGAGGCACATCCTTCCACCCCCAGACATGCTCTTTAACATCTGGAAGCCATTTTGAAAAGCTGGAGGCTCCCAGCCACCTTCCCTGAAGCACTTAGAAGCTGGAAATCAGTGTCGGCCATCACGGCATTTCTCTCCCCAGCCCAGCACCACCAACTATAAAGGTAAAGGGACCCCTGACCATTAGGTCCAGTCATGACCGACTCTAGGGTTGTGGTGCTCATCTCGCTTTACTGGCCGAGGAAGCCGGCGTACAGCTTCCGGGTCATGTGGCCAGCATGACTAAGCCACTTCTGGTGAACCAGAGCAGCGCACAGAAACACCGTTTACCTTCCTGCCAGAGCGGTACCTATTTATCTACTTGCACTTTGACGTGCTTTCGAACTGCTAGGTTGGCAGGAGAAGGGACCGAACAACGAGAGCTCACCCCTTCACGGGGATTCGAACCGCCGACCTTCTGATCGGCAAGTCCTAGGCTCTGTGGTTTAACCCACAGTGCCACCCGTGTCCCTGCACCACCAACTAGAGTGGCTCTATGAAGAGAGATCTCCTTGACTGGAAGGGCGACCTGGTCCAAGTCCAATTTAAAGACCAAGAGCGCCGGCCAGAAGATTGAGCAGCCACGAGTCAACTGCCTCCCGTCTCCCCTGCTCTGCCGAGATGCGTTGCCTTTCTATTTAAACTACAGTGATTATTTTGAAATTTGCTCAAGCAAAACACAAATTAGCTGATGCAAATGTGATGCAAATCCGTGCCCTCTTTTTTTTTGGGGGGTGGAGATGCATTTCCTTTGGGGGGGGCATTGATGCATAAGTGGGCACCACTTCAATCCATGCGCACACACTTCCTGTCAATTTCTGGGATGGCACCCTGTCCTCCCACCCTGCCCTGAGCTGGCACCCAGAGCAGAACTTGCCAGCCCTGCCAGCGTGGGTGGCGTTTCTGCCAGGGTGCGGGCGGTTAATTTTATTTACAAACAGGCGGGTAGGCTGGCGCAGGGCAGACGAGTAATCAGGACTGAGGGTCCATAATGTTAATTATCGCAACGTAATTAAAAGCACATAAAAAGCCTCACACTTCATTAAATTAACTTCCCAGCCTCGGCGCAACCACAGGAGGTTGGTGTTTTAACCCGTGACGCTCCGCAGCAGAGCAGAAGGAGCTGAGAGCCGAACATCCCTGCCTTCAAACCTTGAGACACGGTGGAGGCTGGTCCGGGGTGCAGTCTGTCTTCAGCCAGCACCTGCCTGCCTCACCATAGAATCATATAATTGTTAAGTTGGAAGGAAACCCCAGGGTTATCTACTCTAACCCCATGTAATGCAGGAATCTCAGCTGAAGCATCCACGACAGATGGCCATTCAACCTCTGCTTAAAAGCCTCCAAGGTAGGAGAGTCCACCACCTTCCGAGGGAGAACGTTCCACGGCCGAACAGCTCTTACTGCCAGAAAGCTCTTCCTGATAATTATTCGGAATCCCCTATCTTGCCACTTGAATCCATTGCAATAGGTCCTATCCTCTGGAGCAGGAGAAAACACGCTTGCTCCATCTTCCACGTCACATACATAGAATCATAGAGTTGGAAGAGACCACAAGGGCCATCGAGTCCAACCCCCTGCCAAGCAGGAAACACCATCAGAGCACTCCTGACATATGGTTGTCAAGCCTCTGCTTAAAGACCTCCAAAGAAGGAGACTCCACCACACTCCTGGGCAGCAAATTCCACTGTCGAACAGCTCTTACTGTCAGGAAGTTCTTCCTAATGTTTAGGTGGAATCTTCTTTCTTGTAGTTTGGAACCATTGCTCCGTGTCCGCTTCTCTGGAGCAGCAGAAAACAACCTTTCTCCCTCCTCTATGTGACATCCTTTTATATATTTGAACATGGCTATCATATCACCCCTTAACCTCCTCTTCTCCAGGCTAAACATGCCCAGCTCCCTTAGCTGTTCCTCATAAGGCATCGTTTCCAGGCCTTTGACCATTTTGGTTGCCCTCCTCTGGACACGTTCCAGTTTGTCAGTGTCCTTCTTGAACTGTGGTGCCCAGAACTGGACACAGTACTCCAGGTGAGGTCTGACCAGAGCAGAATACAGTGGCACTATTACTTCCCTTGATCTAGATGCTATACTCCTATTGATGCAGCCCAGAATTGCATTGGCATTTTTAGCTGCCACCTCACACTGTTGGCTCATGTCAAGTTTGTGGTCAACCAAGACTCCTAGATCCTTTTCACATGTACTGCTCTCAAGCCAGGTGTCACCCATCTTGTATTTGTGCCTCTCATTTTTTTTGCCCAAGTGCAATACTTTACATTTCTCCCTGTTAAAATTCATCTTGTTTGTTTTGGCCCAGTTCTCTAATCTGTCAAGGTCGTTTTGAAGTGTGATCCTGTCCTCTGGGGTGTTAGCCACCCCTCCCAGTTTGGTGTCATTTGAAAATTTGATCAGGATGCCTTGAGATATTTGAAGATGGCTCTCCGATCTTCTCTCAATCTCCTCTTTTCCAGGATAAACATACCCAGTTCCTTCAACCGTTCCTCATCAGGCTTGGTTTCCAGTCCCTTGATCATCTTGGCCGCTGTCCTCTGCACATGTTCCAATTTGTCAATATTCTTCTTAAATTGCGGCTCCCAGAATTGGACACAGTTTTCCCGGTGTGGTCTGACCGAGGCAGAATAGAGTGGTACTTTTACTTCCCTTGATCTGGACAGTATATAGTGGTACCTCGGGTTAAGAACTTAATTCATTCTGGAGGTCCGTTCTTAAGCTGAAACTGTTCTTAACCTGAGGTACCACTTTAGCTAATGGGGCCTCCCGCTGCTGCTGTGCCGCCGGCACGCAATTTCTGTTCTCATCCTGAAGCAAAGTTCTTAACCCGAGGTACTATTTCTGGGTTAGCGGAGTCTGTAACCTGAAGTGTCTGTAACCCGAGGTACCACTGTACACCTCTTGATGCAGCCTAGAGAATAGCATTCACCTTTTTTGCCGCTGCATCACAGTGTGGACTCAAGTTAAGCTTGTGGTTCCCTAAGACCGCTAGAGCCTTACTTGGAAGCAATCCAGGGGATGGCCCTGGCTGTCAATGTCCTCCTTAGTCTCACTGTTGCCCTTGTAGAACTCAGCAGGATCGGGGCCAAACTAGGAAGTATCCATTCCACCTGTGACTGGCTCCGGCGCCCCCTACAGTTGAGCCTTTCTTGCCTTGGGCACCAGCCACGCCTGATGGGTAGTGACCTCACACACTCCTCCCAGCTTCCCTGATTTTCTGTTGCCTGGTTCTGGTTAATTAAATGTTCCCATTTTGTCCCTAGCTCTTCCTCCCCTCGCCCCACCCCACCCCAGATCTCCCCACACTGGAAGATTGTAGCAGTGGGGTTACCTTTAAGGCTGAATTTGCTAAAGTTGCTATTTCCCCAATCACATCTCTTAGAAGTTAAATCTCTGTGGGGAAGCAGATTAATCTTGACTTTGGCAATCAAGCATATAAATGCATGTACCTGGACGCAAATGCCAAGTCGTTGCTGTGCCGCATGGCGCTCGGCGCCCCCCCCCCAGGTTTCCTGCCCCCCCCCCTCCCCAGTTGCCTACCCAGAGAGTAAACATCGCTGGATACGCTCGAATTGCAGCTCTCCTGTAATAAGTGTGACCAGATCCATTGTGAGATTATAGACGTTCTATTAAGCATCCTTATGTTTCAAGAACGGAAATGGTTATGGTCAGTTATTACTAACACGCTTGCATTACAGGCGAGTGGCAAGACAGGCTGTTGCATTTGGAGAATAAATGAATACAAAGCAGCCACACAAGAGTCTTCAGCAGCTTGTCTAATGGTAGGAAGGGAGAAGCTTAGGCTGCAGGTTTTGTAGTGGAGGGAAATGGGAGCACTAGAAGTACATAAAGATGTCCCTATTTTGGTGTCTTATGGAAGTGAGAGCTGGACCATAAAGAAGGCTGGTCGCCAAAGAATTGATGCTTTTGTATTATGGTGCTGGAGGAGACTCTTGAGAGTCCCATGGACTGCAAGAAGATCCAACCTCTCCATTCTGAAGGAAATCAGCCCTGAGTGCTCACTGGAAGGACAGATCGTGAAGCTGAGGCTCCAAGACTTTGACCACCTCATGAGAAGAGAAGACTCCCTGGAAAAGACCCTGATGTTGGGAAAGATGGAGGGCACAAGGAGAAGGGGACAACAGAGGACGAGATGGTTGGACAGTGTTCTTGAAGCTACCAGCATGAGTTTGACCAAATTGTGGGAGGCAGTGGAAGACAGGAGTACCTGGCGTGCTCTGGTCCATGGGGTCACGAAGAGTCGGACACGACTAAATGACTAAACAACAACAACAATCACTGTGAATGGTCAGCTGACAAGCGGCCAGGAACTTTCGCAACAGAACCTATGATGGTCAGGGATGTTCTCTTGAGAGCTGAGAATTTCTCCCCAGTCTTTGGAATGAAATACCCTTCAGAAAAATAAATGAGGTTATCTGAAGTTGGGACGTACAGCCTTGTGGGCCAGGGGCATTTCTCTGGGAAGGAGAGGTAGGGTCAGAGGTTGCGCTGCCTAGGATCAGGAGTTTGAAAGAGGACCTCAAAGGTCATCTAGCCCAACCCCACACATCCACTGCAGGAGATCCACTACCGATGAAGAGTCCACTGCCTTCCAAGGGAGTCTTTTTCAGTGTCAGAAAGCTCAGCCATTCGGGAAGATCTTCCTAACGTTAAGTTGAAATGCCCTTCCTTGTCATATGAACCCATTATTTTGAATCCTAACCTTGTTGTTGTTGTTTAGTTGTTTAGTTGTGTCCGCCTCTTCGTGACCCCCTGGACCAGAGCACGCCAGGCACTCCTGTCTTCCACTGCCTCCCACAGTTTGGTCAAACTCATGCTGGTACCTTTGAGAACACTGTCCCACCATCTCGTCCTCTGTCATCCCTGTCTCCTTGTGCCCTCCATCTTTCCCAGCATCAGGGTCTTTTCCAGGGAGTCTTCTCTTCTCATGAGGTGGCCAAAGTATTGGAGCCTCAGCTTCATGATCTGTCCTTCCAGGCAGCACCCAGGGCTGATTTCCTTAAGAATGGATAGGTTTGATCTTCTCTCAAGAGTCTCCTCCAGCACCAGAATTCAAAAGCATCAATTCTTCGGCGATCAGCCTTCTTTATGGTCCAGCTCTCACTTCCATACATCACTACTGGGAAAACCATAGCTTTAACTATATGGACCTTTGTTGGCAAGGTGATGTCTCTGCTTTTTAAGATGCTGTCTAGGTTCATCATTGCTTTTCTTCCCAGAAGCAGGCGTCTTTTAATTTCGTGGCTGCTGTCACCATCTGCAGTGATCATGGAGCCCAAGAAAGTAAAATCTCTCACTGCCTCCATTTCTTCCCCTTCTATTTGCCAGGAGGTGATGGGCCCAGTGGCCATGATCTTCGTTTTTTTGATGTTGAACTTCAGACCATATTTTGCGCTCTCCTCTTTCACCCTCATTAAAAGGTTCTTTAATTCTTCCTCACTTTCTGCCATCAAGGTTGTGTTATCTGCATATCTGAGATTGTTGATATTTCTTCCAGCAATCTTAATTCCGGCTTGGGATTCATCCAGCCCAGCCTTTCGCATGATGAATTCTGCATATAAGTTAAATAAACAGGGAGACAAAATACAGCCTTGCCGTACTCCTTTCCCAATTTTGAACCAGTCAGTTGTTCCATATCCAGTTCTAACTGTAGCTTCTTGTCCCACATAGAGATTTCTCAGGAGACAGATGAGGTGATCAGGCACTCCCATTTCCGTCTCCCAAAGCAACTCTCACCAACAAGAGAAAGAGGGAGAGAGGCCCAACCATCAGTCTTACAAAGAAAAAAGGCACATAAGGAAAAGGAGAGGGGAGGGAAGAGGAGTGAGATCAGCATTTCCATCCAGTTTGGGCCAGCCTGGCTTTGCTGCTGTTCCTCAGTGAGCAGCAGTTGCTTGCTCTTGTTCCTTATTGCCAGTGGATGTGGTCAGTTGCCCACCATGTTCCTCCTGCTGCCCCTGGGCAGCTCTGTGTTCTTTCCAGCAGGAAGTGAGGAAGCGAGCTCCCTGCAGCTGCTCCTTCTCTGTGCTTTCCTTTGAACTTGGCAATCCTAGGGCAACTCCACCGCCTTGCGGGAACAGGAACTGACATGAAGGGTCAATTGAAGTTGTCCACTCCTAATCCCCCTGCCACGCTCAACAGGAAGTAATAAAATAGGCACAACTGGAAAACAGGAATCTTTCAATTCAAGGCGCAAGAGTCCCAAAAGTTTCAAGTGTCAACACTGCAGAGACTGGTGCTGCAACAGTGGGTTTTTTGGGGGGGCCAAGCACAGACATGCACACATACATACAACAGGGGAGTGGAAGAGAAACAAGAGGACAACCACGGAGAAGACTGCAACCGTCTGACAATCACACAGTATGGATTCTTCATAAAATTTGAAAGGATAAAGGACGCCAATCCCAGAGGAGATAGAGGGGATTCTCAGGGGGTCCGCTCACTTTGAAGATCACGCTTCGAGTTCCCATCCTGCATCTTCAGTCCTAGCATGATGATAATCCTACAAGTCTCCAGCCCAATATAACCGCATTGTATCCAGATTTAATTGATGCCCTGGTGGTAATAGTGACACGGCTGTTATGCCCGTGTTAATTTTCCTGCTCAGATTTATGTTCGTTTCTGTAATGTATGTTGATTGATACTTTAGCATTTTTAAAGGTTGATTATTTTATTGTTTGCATTTTATGGTGTGTGCACTTTGAGGGCCCTCGGGGGGGGGGACCATCCTTAAAACAGAAATGCAAATAAATTTAAAGAGGTGTGTGCTTTACCACCAGGCAGGGAGCAGAACGATCTGCTCATAAAGAGAGGCGGTGGACCTCAGCCATGACACCCTTTCCCAACCTGGTGCCCTCCAAATGTTTTAGACTACAATTCCCATTAGCCTCGTGGTCCAAAAAAAATCTGGAGGGCACCAGGTAGGGAAAGGCTGAGCTACCGCCTTTGTTCATGTAAAATGTCTTCGAAATGCTGCTTCTTCCTAAAAGCGGCTGTTTGATGTAGACAATTGGACTCGTTTTACACAGGAATTATGCGACGGTAAGAGAGAGCTTTAAGGAAACCACTCACGGTTTGGCAAAGGACTGGGAGGCAATTTATTTTCCAGCTCTGAGTTGGGAGTGAGTGGCTTACACAGGAGAGAAGAGGTCTTGAGAAGAGAGGCGGAAACCTCTGTGTCTGACTGTGACCTTTGACCTTTCCCAATTCATGGGAGCTCACTGTGCTTTACTTATCTTAAAGAATATTTTATCCTGTTCAGTTCCCAGAGCAGCTTACAAATCACAAGAAGAACGGTCCCTGTCCTCTGGTTTACAATCTAATATGGCACAACACAAAAGGAAAGCGGGTTGAGAGGGAGGAGGAAACACACAAACTCAGGTTTGGGTTCTTGGCGAAAAATACTCCCCGCTTCCTCTTTCTCAGGTACACCTGCGTGACATCACCTCCAGCCAGAGAAAAAGAAGTTGGGGAGCTAACCTGTGCTTCACAAATGACTTCTTCCTTCCATGGAGAGACATTTCCTTCACAGGAGCCAGGAAATTGACCATCATGCCAGAGCTAAGAAGATAACAATCGCTGGCCATTCTGCTTGTTTCGTTACCCCTCTGCCGTCCAAACCTCAGGCTTGCAATCCAGAAATGCATGGCTATAGGGGACCCTTCAGGGGACAGCCAGACCACCCCACCAAAATGCACAACATTATTTAGATTTAATACGATTAACAGCTGGGATGGGGGATGGGAATCAATGGCTGGTGGTACCCAAAGCCACTGGTCTCTCAGCTGCATGGATGGTGCAGCCCTGCATCCCTCCTCTTCCCTCCTCTATTGCAAGCTGATGTTCTTACGTGCATAAACGTACGCACACACTGCACACAGGGTGCTAGTCCAACAGGGAGATTAGGCTAGAACTCTTCTCCTTGACATTCTGGATTTCTGTGTTAAGGGATTGGGGGAGGGTGCAGAGCAGCACTGGATCGTGTGAGTCCTAGCCCCTTCCCTGACTTGCTAGATTTCTACATGAAGGGATTTGGGAAGTGAGGGTACAAAAGCAGCGTTCAGTCACATGAGTTCCACTCTGCCGTCTCAGGTGCTGCAGCAAAGACTACCTCTGTGAAAGTCTGGTTGTAATTTCTAGGGACTATTCCTTCTCTCTTTTTGTTTACCGGGAGGGGCTGGGCTTGGATCTTGCAGTAAAACAAGCACTGACTTCTGCGACTGTTGCTCAGCCTCTCTTGTTAGGGCTTCTCCCTCCTGGTTTCTTTGCCACAAAGCAGATCTAGTGTATACAGTGGTACCTTGGGTTAAGTACTTAATTCCTTCCGGAGGTCCGTTCTTAACCTGAAACTGTTCTTAACCTGAGGCACCACTTTAGCTAATGGGGCCTCCTGCTGCTGCCGCAGCACGTTTCTGTTCTCATCCTGAAGCAAAATTCTTAACCCGAGGTACTATTTCTGGGTTAGAGGAGTCTGTAACCTGAAACATATGTAACCTGAAGCGTATGTAACCCGAGGTACCACTGTATATGGTGCTCGGCCTTTGTTGAGCATTTGTTCTGATATGTTTGCAGGGAGGTTATATGATGGCGAGCATTCACCCTGTGTTCATCCTGATTACCTTGCACTCCTTCTTGCTGTTGTTGTTTTTAAAATTTTTTATAAGCTTTTACAATATACAAAATAAAAACAAATTTAAGTCACAATCATTCTCTTATTTCAAGGGTAGTGCATTCCTTGTTTTAGACAGCTTCCCGTTTGTCATTTGGTCAGCCCACACTTTTCACAGTACATTTCCCTGTTGCTCCCCTAACTGCAAAAACTCTGTTGTTGTCATTTTTAGGTAGCCAAGTGTTTTATGCCACATTATTTGCGCAAACCTAAATCTTCGGTGTGTGGTTGCATTCCTCCTGCAAAATACTGGTGGTCTGTGGGCAGCCTTAGTGTCGCCAAAAGGCCTACATTCTCACAGAATTTTTGAATCTTAGAATTGGAAGGGTATACCAGGGGTTATCTAGCCCAGCCCCTTGCAATGCAGGAATCTCAACTACTTCATCCAACCTCTGTTTAAAAACCTCCAATAAAGGAAAGTCCATCACCTCCCAAGGAAGTATGTTCCATTGCCAAACAAACAGCTCTTACCGCCAGAAAGTTCCTCCTGATAAACACAAGATCTACCCACCCGGGAAGAATGGCAGATGAAGGTGATGGAATACATGGGACTGGCTGAGATGACTGGCAGAATCCGGGACCAAGGAGAAGAGTCGGTGGAAGAAGATTGGAAAAAAATTTAAACTTTATCTTCAAAAATATTGTAAAATTAAGGACTATTAGAAAGATGTTGGGAAAAGAAAATTATGTGGTTTTAGTGGAAATGATATAAAGGATTAAGTAAAAATGAGTTGGTGAAAGAGAGAATGTTAAATTATAGTATATTAAGATAAATTATTAAGATAAAAATAGGGTTGGAAGGATTTGCTGAAATAACAAATTGAATTAGAATACAAAAATGGGAGGCGTGAGGAGCTCAAGGAAATAAGTGAATATAAGTAAGTGATGTTGGATTTGTTCTTTTTTTGTTTTTGTTTTTCTGTTTTCTGTTTTTTGATGATGTTTTCTTCTTTTTTATATGTATTGTTTTTTCTTGTTTTTTCTTTGATTGTTATTATTTTTCTTGTTTTTTTCTGTAATTTTTAAAATCTTAATAAAAATTTATATATATATATATATAAAAGAAAGTTCTTCCTGATATTCAGTTGGAATCTCCTTTCTTATCACTTGTTTTGGTTTGGAGTAGACAGCAAGCTTCCTCCCTCTTCCACATCACAGACCTTGAGATATTTGAAGGTGGGCTCTCCTATCTCCTTTCAGTCTCCCCTTTTCCAGGCTAAACATACCCAGCTCTTTCAACCATTCCTCATCAGGCTTGGTTTCCAGGCTCTTGATCATCTTGGTCGCCCTCCTCTGCACATGTTCCAATTTGTCAATATCCTTCTTAAATGTTCTAGTTACAGGTAGGTAGCTGTGTTGGTCTGTCGTTGTCGAAACAAAATAAAATTCCTTCCAGTAGCACCTTAGAGAACAACTAAGTTTGTTCTTGGTGTGAGCTTTCGTGTATCTGAAGAAGTGTGCATGCAAACGAAAGCTCATACCAAGAACAAACTTAGTGCTACTGAAAGGAATTTTTAAATTTTGTTTCTTCTTAAATGTTGGCACCCAGAATTGGACACTGGACTCCAGCTGTGGTCTGACCAAGGCAGAATAGGGCGATACTGTTACAGTGGACGCTCGGGTTGTGAACGTGATCCGTGCATGATGCACGTTCGCAACCCACAGCATTCACAACCCGCGTCTGCACGCGCACGGGTTGCGATTCGGCACTTCTGCGCATGCGCAAAGTGCAATTTAGCGCTTCTGCGCATGCACGGCCGCCGAAACCCGGAAGTAACCCATTCCGGTACTTCCAGGTTTTGGCGGTCCGTAACCTGAAAAGTCGCAACCTGAAGCGTTTGTAACCCGAGGTATGACTGTACTTCCCTTGATGTGGACACTAGGCTTCTATTGAGGCAGCCTGGAATTGCATGAAATGTTGGGAAATATGGGCTGAGGTTGGGGGGGCGGGGGGAGCCAGGAGTTGTGCCTTGCCTTTCTCTGGACACATCCCTCACAGAGTTAACAGGGACATTTTAGGGACGTTTTAGCCTCCCTGCGGTCCCTTCATCTCTCCATCTGTTCCCTTCTTCTCTGCTGCCAACGGCCTCCCTGGTGACAGCTGGGAGGCAGCCCTGTTTGATGCCACCTTGCCTGACCTTGGTGCCCATAACAGGTGGGCTGCTAGCTCTCTTTGCCCCTCAGCAGCTGTCCGTGTGAGGTGGACCTTCTGCTGTTCTTCCTGGGGACCAGAACCCCCGCTGGCACCGGCAGCAATCTCTACAGGGAGAGAGGGGCGGAAACGTCAGCCGCTGAGCAGTCAGGCTACCATTTGGGGGCTCAAAAGCCAGGCCAGGCTCGTAGGAACCACCTCTGGGCCCATCCTGGTGCAGCAAGGCCTTCTGTGCTACCCCAAATCCAGAGTCACAGTTGCTACCTGACCTTCAAGGAGTCTGCCTTGCGAGGTGCTTCCTAGTGAGAAGCAGGTTTATTCATTTTACCTGTGTGTTTAAAATATTCCTGTGCCATCTCCTTTCAGGGCAGAAGCTGCCCTGAGGAAACATACATCAAAATAAAACATAAAAACCTAAATTTGGATTCGGGGGGGGGGGGAGCTCCCCCGACTACAGTCATTCAGAAACACGAGCTTAAAACATTTCACAACCCTGCCACACACTTGTACGAAACTCATTTGCACAGTTTAAGAGAAGGCCATTTTAAAAACAGCAGCGACAAACTCATCAACACTCGGAAACATAGTTCAGCGGCAGTTTGAGATAAACAGTGTTTCTGAGGCCATTGAAAAGATGGGTCTGATGGAGCGCAACATATGCACCCTCAGAAGGGAATTCTACAGAGTTGGGGCCACCAACAAAAGATCCTGCATGTAGCAGGATCTTTCAAATTACCATATCTGTTGCTCCATAAGACGCACGTTTTCCCTCATAAAAAGTAAGGGGAAATGTGTGTGAGTCTTATGGAGTGAATGCAGGCGGGAAAAGCCCCCAAGAGCCGCACACACGCTCCACGCGGCTCGTGAAAGGGAGCGCTGAGCAGAGCCTGGGATGCATACAGGCTCTGCTCAGCGCTCCCTTTAAAAAAAAAATTTTTTTCTTGCATTCCCCTTCTAAAAACTAGATGCGACTTATGGTCAGGTGCGTCTTATGGAGCGAAAAATACGGTACATAAGGAGTGCTTTAAGAACTGTTCTACAAGTTATAGGTAACAGTGCAAAGTTATCAGCGCCGACGGTAAGCAGGAAATTGCACTTTTAAAATGCTTCTTCAGATTTTTGTTAGGTTCCCTGCATGTAGGAAGACTAGCTCATCAGGGAGAGACACTTGGCACAGTTGCAGGGCTGGCTCAAGACATTTTGGCACCTGAGGCGAAGCACAAAACGGTGCCCCCACTCCTTGCCAGAGAAGAAGGGGTGAGTGGAGATCTACATTGGAGTCTGCCGTCCCTGTGGTCCCTGCCGCCTGAGGCAGTTGCCTCTCTGCCTCGCGGGAGGCCGGCACTGCATGGATCCCCTTTCGGATGTGCCAGTTTCCCGCATGCCTGCCTTCCTTTCCCCTCCCTGCCTTCTCCTCCTCTGCCCACCGCCTCCCTATTATCATCCGAATCCTCACTGATCCCATTAAAATAACTGTCCCCGTCCAGCATCTGCGGCACTTAAGGACTTGGCTGGCAGAAGGCTCTGGCTTTTTCTTCGCTCATAATTCCCGGGGTCACCTTGCTGAATGGCACAGCACATGCCTGCTCTCCCACCCGCCAGCCAAAGGACCCGAGCCGTAGCCACTGCCAAGAGGGCCGCGATTATTCTTAGCTGGCTGCCAAGAACATCAGGACACGACGATCTCGGAGCGTGTGCGCTGGTGGGAGTGATCAGTTCCACACCTAGAACTGATGCTGCCGCTGCCTCCGTTGGGTCTGCAGACTTGGAAGCAGGCAGAGTTGCTCAGCGCTTTTGAACAGGCTCACACCGGACAGAAACTCCTGATTTGCTAGACTCAGGCAAGGGGTCTAAGCACTTATCAGGTGCTGAAAGGATGTAGGATAGGCTTTGGGGAAATTCAACAGCTGAAAGCTTCTTTCTGGCCTGGAGATCCAGCCACAGGGATAGATAGAGCTGCCCATTTCAGTTCTCCCAGTTGCTGATCTTTCCAAATTTTCAGTTTGCTTCCCCATATTTCTGCAGCAATTTGCACTGATAATAATAATAATAAATCATGAAAATCCATCAGCATTTTAGTGCATAAAAAGGGACCCCTGACTGTTAAGTCCAGTCGTGGACAACTCTGGAGTTACGGTGCTCATCTCGCTTTACTGGCCAAGGGAGCCGGCGTTTGTCCGCAAACAGCTTCTGGGTCATGTGGCCAGCATTTCTAAGCCGCTTCTGGCAAAACCAGAGCAGCACACAGAAACACCGTTTACCTTCGCGCCGGAGTGGTACCTATTTATCTGCTTGCACTTTGATGTGCTTTCGAACTGCTAGGTTGGCAGGAGCAGGGACCAAGCAATGGGAGCTCACCCCGTTGCGGGGATTCGAACTGTCAACCTTCTGATCAGCAAGCCTTAGGCTCTGTGGTTTAGACCACAGTGCTACCCGTGTCCCATTATTTTAGTGCATAGTTTGCCTAATAAACACATGTTTGTGTGCAATTTTGTGGAAGCAGGATGCTAGAATAGATGGGCCTGATCCAAGAGTCAGACTCATTTTATGTTCCTACATAAGACCCGGAGGAAGCTGTCATGGAGCTACTTTATACAGCTGTTGCAAACCTGCCCCAACAACAGCTGGAATAGCAGAGGTCCCCAAAAGCAGAGTAAGGTAAAAGGAAACACACAATTCAAAAGGTCTTAAGATGCATTGCCAATTCTAGGTTCTGCCTTTAAAAGTGTCATAGAGAATGCATGAAGTCTGCAGAGGCACCAGGACTGGATGGCTAAACAGTTCCAAGGGGGTAGAGAAAGGTTTTTCTCCCTCATATATAACACTAGAATTTGTGGACATGCAGTGAAGCTGAACACAGGAAGATTGAGCTAAGAAGCCTGCTCTATCTTCCCATATACATAGAAATGTAAGGCTGTCATCACGCAGGGTCCATTGGAGGATTTGTAGTGCCATGTTACAATTCTGGAATTTGGGGTTGATAAGGGGGAAAGCGAGCCTGGCAGTTGCATGGGGTGGGGAGGGGACGTTTTAGGGGGTCAATTTCTGGGTGACTGGTGAGCAGATGGAGAAAGTGGAGAGAGAAAAGTTTCTCCCCAGCAATCATAACACCACAACTTGTGGACATCGATGAAGCTGAAGGCTGGAAGATTCAGATAAAAGAATAGTACATCTTCGTGCAGCGCATAAACTATGGAACTCCCTCCCACTGGAGGCAGTGATGACCACCAGTTGGATGGCTTTAAGAGAGGAAAAGACAAATTCATGGAGGAAGAGAGAGCTATCAATGGCTACTAGCCAGGATAACAATGCTTCTGAATAGCAGCTGCTAGAAACCACAAGAGGGGAGAGTGCCGTTGTGCTCAGATCCTGCTTGCTGGCATCTGGTCAGCCACTGTGAGAACAGGATGCTGGACCAGATGAGTCACTGGCTTCAGTTCTTCTGCCTCTGCCTTCTTTCCAAAAGCCTGTGGAAAGGGAGTCATGCAAGCAACATTGTAGGGCTGTTGTGAAACTGAAGTGGGCATTGCATCATAGAACTGTAGAGTTGGAAGGGACCATGAGGGTCATCAAGCCTTGCAAGGCAGGAATCTTTTGCCCAACGTGGGGCTTGCACGAATGACTCTGAGATAGAGAGTCTCATTCTCTTCCGACTGAGCTAGGGACTCCAAAATACGGTGCACATCAGAATTGCTGCAGATATGATCAAATAATAATGTCAATTTGTGTTGATGGGCAAGTGATGGGAACGAAACGGGAGGGCTGGCCGGCTGGCCGCCGGAGTGATGGCTCAGGGCATTTTCTCATGGCGGCAAAGAAGACCCAACCCCCCCTAGTTCCAGGGAGCCAGGAGACAATAGCCGGCGCTTGGCTATTTCTTGGAAATTTCACAGCATTCATTTTGGAGCAAATAAAAGCTGTCATTGCTGGAGAAATGATACCAATCGGGCCCTGAAAAGGCAGCAAATTACACACCCGAAAATGCACTGCTAGGGAGAGAGAGAGGGAGAAGGGAAAAATGCATATTAAAAATACAAAGAGGCACTTTGCCATCAGCCGTGCTTCCCCTGACGATCTCCAATAACCACACTTTACATAATGCTGCCTCTCCACCTCAGATTAATTTTGCAGAGAGAGAGAGAGAGAGAGAGAGAGAGAGAGAGAGAGAGAGAGAGAGATTAGAATATGAGACTGCTCTCAGAGCAAGGAGGGGCCAGGGAAAGACCCCTTCCTCACACGCCCCCCCCCCCAGCACTGTCCCCTGAGACCCCCTTCTGGAACTAGAGCTCCCTCCCTCCCGAGAGACTTCACATCTCATCAACCTGTAATGTTGATGGCTCAATTTGCAGCATCCTGTTGCTTAGCAAGGATAATGTCAAAGAGGGGCCTTTGTAGCCAGGCTTGCCTCTCAATGGGAGGGCAGGGCAGTCAGGAGCCAGCCAGCCAGCAGTAAATCACACTGTGCAAGTTGGAGTTAACCTTTTATTAGCAAGAACAGGAGCTGCACAGGAGTGTCAGGCCCAATGAGCACAGCAACTCTTCTCTGGCGGGTCTTGAATCAGCTGGGGAGAGTGAAGTTCCTTGCCTCTCTTTGTTGTTGTTGTTTAGTCGTTTAGTCATGTCTGGCTCTTCGTGACCCCCTGGACCAGAGCACGCCAGGCACTCCTGTCTTCCACTGCCTCCCGCAGTTTGGTCAGACTCATGTTTGTAGCTTCGAGAACACTGTCCAACCATCTCGTCCTCTGTCGTCCCCTTCTCCTTGTGCCCTCCATCTTTCCCAACATCAGGGTCTTTTCCAAGGAGTCTTCTCATGAGGTGGCCAAAGTATTGGAGCCTCAGCTTCACGATCTGTCCTTCCAGTGAGCACTCAGGGCTGATTTCCTTCCGAATGGAGAGGTTTGATCTTCTTGCAGTCCATGGGACTCTCAAGAGTCTCCTCCAGCACCATAATTCAAAAGCATCAATTCTTTGGGAATCAGCCTTCTTTATGGTCCAGCTCTCACTTCACTATTGGGAAAACCATAGCTTTTACTCTACAGCTGCCTAAGTCCCCTCTTCATGTGGACTTTTCCAAAGCAACAGGAGATTGCAGCTACATACAACCAACCTCTCCTCTGCACTTTTTATGCCTCTTCTGGTCCTGGCAGACAAGTGGGGAGGGGAGCTTGTTGCAGCAGAAGGGGGAGACACTCGTGCCTCTTCACAACCCTGACCCATCTCTGCCTCTTGGTCTTCCTCCTCTCTTGCTTCTGCTTCTGCTTCTGAGCTTCTCTCTGCCACAGCCTCTTCCTGCTCACTAAACCCTGTTGCCTCTTCAGCTTCTGATACCTCCTCTCAATCTTCTCCCTCTGTCCACTCATCGTCATCCAGTCCCCAGCTTCTGAGCCTTCTTCTCTTCAGGGTTCCCCAACTGGTTCCTCCCAACATTTGTCTAGTTTCAGACCAGCTGAACACAGGAAGTAATAGTTCTGCTCTATTCTGCCTTGGTTAGACCACACCTGGAATACATTCCTACCTGGAAATATTGAGGGTTGAATCTGGAACCTTTTGCATGCAAAGCAAGATGAGCTTTGGCCCTTCCAAAAAGGGGGAATCTGTAATTCTGAGAACTTGACTTTCCATTTTCTAAACACAAGCCCTGGGCTCCTAAGCAGCGACACCCAAAAAGAGATGACACCTGTATGCCACTTTAGACATTCCTTTCCATCCCATCTGCTCTACTTTGTGGTCGACGGGCCAAAGGATGCTCTGATATTGTCGAGAGATGGTTGCCGCCTTGATCACATCCCAGTTGCGGCTGCCATGGCAACCCACAGCAGCTTGGAATTTAGGCTTCCCAAACTGGCAATGCTTAGGCTGGTTACTCCTCCCAGGCTGAGGTGTGAAGGGAGGCTTGGAGGCTGCCAGAAACAGTTTGGCTCTTCTGAAACAGCTTCCACAAGGAGGGCAAAGCCCCAGCCAGGCCGGCCCTAGAGCTGTTGGTGTCCTCCCCAAGCTGTTCCTATCCACTAGGAGCTGTGCATTTATGCCATGGGCCCTCCGAACTGAGACACCTCTTGAACATCAGGTGCTTGATGAATGGGGTTGGACTAGATGATGCTCAGGGTCCCTTCCAACTCTGCAAAACTATGATTCTCTTTCAGCAGGCATTTTAAGCATGTTGTTTTATGCCTGCCTGTGTATTGAACCCATGTTTTTCTGTGTTGCTGCTGTTGTTTGTCTGTTTTCGATTCTGTATTATTCTGACTGACAAGAGTCTTTTATTGATCGTTCTGTGATCTGCTCTGTGCCCATCTATGGCATAAAGCAGGGTGATGGATGTTGGAAATTAATAAACAAAGTGATATCAGTGGCTGCAAGAACCTCACGCCTGCTGGCCCAAGCCCTTTGAGCAATCTTTAGCTCAGCTGGCTTACATGCCAAAAGCTCTGGGTTCAAAACATTGCTATACAATGTTTTTTCTAAACAATGTTTAGAAAAAATAAGGACAAGACAAGAATTTGTGTTGTTTGTTTTTCTGTTTGTGTTGATTATTTGTGTTATAAAATGAATTTTTAAAAAATGGGGGGGGGGACAAAAGCTCAGGGTTCAATCTCAATTTGCAAAGATCTCAGTCAGCAGCTAAGAGGCATTTCTGGGGAGAATTTTCCATGGGGCTGTGTGACTGACATTGGGTGAGTTGTGTTTCCCCCAGAAAGGATAAGATCACAGCCTGGGGGTTCTCCTGGGGCAAGTGCCTCTGGGGTGGGGTGTTATTGACTCGCTGTGCCCCAACCCAGAGAAAGTGGACCTCTCAACAGTTATTCATAATAATAACAACTGGGAGGTATTATTTTTGTTTGTTATTATGGTATGTATTTTTGTGCTTTTCTGTTGTAAACCTCCCTATGGTCTTTGGATGAAGGGCGGCATAGGAATTTAACAAATAATAAAGTAATAATAAATTCCCAGGTTGCACCTGGGCTAGACAACTGTAACATGCTCTTTGTGGGCCTGCCTTTGAAGATTGTTTGAATGCTTCAGAACACCAGTTTTGTCCTCTTTGTTTACTAACTATATTATCTATTTCATACAGTTCAATACACTGCTTGATCATGCAAAAAGCCTTAAAGCGGATAACAAAAAAGATAAAGAAATAACATGATCAATGAGAAAAATCAACAACAATAATTTAAGACGGTCAAGAAGTAAAAATAATAATAGATTAAAAACAGATTGAAACTTGCATCAGCTTGCTAACCATTTGGGTAAGCTTGGCTAAACCAAAGACTGTTTTTAACAGACACTGAAGAGAGTACTGTGAAGACCCCTGTCTGATGGGTAGGTGCTGCTACACTAAAATATCAAGTTCTTACAAACATGGAGCAGGTATTATATGGCAGCTGTAATGGCCTCAGTTCCCGCAATCAAAGTGGTCAAGTGGGTGTATCTGGGTTAAGGTGATCTCATAGGTCCTGCCTCCACCAATTGCCAATGTGCTTCTGGGTCCAGTTTGAAGTGCTGGTGATTATCTTTATTTTATTTTTCATACATGTAATTTTTATTACATTTTCTAATTTACATTTCAAAATATTCGTTTAAACTGCCTTAAATCAATGCCTTCCCTTCTTCTCTTTCCATGGTTCATTTTGCATACCATACATCCCTGCATATTTTACATGAACTAAAACCATTCAGTAATTCATTGTTACATCCATCAAAACTTATTTACACTGTTGAATATATCTTAATGTACCAGCATTTTTAAATAAACACAAATTTCACCCATATATTCAGTAAACATTTCCCAGTCTTCTTTAAACGTACATTCTTCTTGTTCTCTTATTCTATATGTTAAGTCTGCAAGTTGCCCGTATTCCATCAGTTTAAGTTGCCATTCTTCTTTGGTTGGGACCTCACTCGTTTTCCATTTTGGGGCTAACAAAACACAGGCTGCAGTAGTAGCATATACAGTGGTGCCTCGCAAGACGAGTCTCTTCGTCTTGTGGTTTTTTTGTCTTGCAAAGCACGGCTATCAGCAGCTTAGCGGCTTAGCGCTATTAGCGGCTTAGCGGCTATTAGCGGCTATTAGCGGCTTAGTGGCTTAGCAGCTTAGAAAAGGGGGGGGAAGGGAAAAAACTCGCAAGAACTCGCAAGACGTTTCGTCTTGCGAAGCAAGCCCATAGGGAAATTCGTCTTGCGAAGCACCTCAAAAGACGGAAAACTCTTTCGTCTAGCGAGTTTTTCGTCTTGCGAGGCATTCGTCTTGCGGGGCACCACTGTATACAAATAGCCTTTTTTTGATACCTGGGAATTTCCCTCTGAATTATCCTCAACAAAAAGGACTCTGTTTTCCCCCCGGAAAGGTACTTTTAAACGTTTTTTTCAATTCATTATATATCGTTTCCCAATATTCTTTTACCCTTTTACAAGTCCGCCACATAGGATAAAATGTACCCTCAACCTCATTACATCTCCCGCACTTGTATGATTCAGACTTATACATTTTAGCAAGTCTACTCGGAGTTAAAGACCATCTATAAATCATTTTCAGGTAATTCTCCTTCAAAGAATAACATGCAGTGAATTTCAATGAAGTGCTGGCGATTAAAGCCCTAAACAGTTTGGAAGCAGGTTACCTGCAGAACCACCAGCCCTGTATTAACCTCGTCTGGGTCCTAAGATCACTTGTCTCACCTGGTTCCCTGCCTGGCTCCTTTTAAATAGGTCTTCGAAACTTGGATATTCCAGCCCTGCTATAATTGATGTTGGCCTACATACTGTAGTTTTGTTGTTGCTGGTATTTTTACCTCAATTTGTATTGAAAAGTGATTTTAGTTTGCAGCAAATGCGTTCGTACCGGAGAGAGATGCTTTTAAAAGCATCAAACAGCGCTTCAGACAAGTTTGCTTGCTGGATCCGAGAAGGATGCATTTGAACATTGGAACCGTATGTTTATTTCAGTGACTAACAAAACAAGAGTTTTTCTCAGGGCAGCGCTGTCATACCTGGGCATCTTCTAAGTAAGGGACTGTACCAAAAACAACAACAACTCCTCCTGCATGTTTTCCATACCGTTCTCTATTAATTAATGAGAAAAGAAGATGAATGTAGGAAGGTCTGGGATGCATTAAAGGAAGTACTTCTTTACACAGTGCATAGTTAATCTTTGGAACTCCATTCCACAGGAGGAGGCAATGATGAACCCCAGATTGGATGGTTTTAAATTCACAGAGGAGAGGGCTATAGATGGCTAACTCTGCTCTGCTTCCACAGGTGGAGGTGTGGCGTTTGCCCGTTCATTTGAAAATGTCTGTACAGGGGAGAGAAAGAGTTAATAGGTACACCAATGGAAAAGCAGAGGCGGAGCCTACCTGTTTATAAAAGGGCTTAGCCTGAGGTTTGGGTTGGTTGGTTTGAGTTGGTTGGTTGGGAAAGGCAGTTGGCAGACAGTTGGAAACAGAGAGACAGTTAGTGCAGTTGGTTCTTGTGTGAGGGGAGGTTAGAGACAGGATAAAATAAGACTAAGAAGGTAAAGAGTAACAACGTTTGTGTTAAGTTGTGGGTGAACATACCAGATGACACAGCGATTCTTCAGACAGCTCTTGTTTATTCACAGGCCAGAACAGAACTGGGCTGAAGGGTTCAACCAACCTGCTTATATAGAGCTCAACTACAAAGCAACAGTAACAACTTTCTGTAACTATCCAATCACTGAACGTCACTTTCAATTCCTTATTTGCATATGTGGACCTGAGTGAAAACTATCTACAGTATCCCCCTGCTGGCCCAGGGTGAGAACTTCAGTACATAACAGTTTGGAATCCAGTTAAAGTTTATTTGTGTTTGCAATAAACTACACTCTTCTTTGTTAACTTAAGAACCTGACTGAGACGAAGTGATTTACAGGGGAGGACCTGGTTGGTGGCAGCGGATTGGTGGTGTACGGGTCAATATGTAGCCTTATGAGGCTTTGCCCTCGGGTGGGAAAAATATTGCACCCGGGAAAGCGAAAATGGGAGTCAGCAGACACTCAAGGAATAGTTTCGGAGAAAAAGCTTTATTTCTACCATCCATGAACTGGTAGAAGGAGCAAGTGTGATAGTTCACAAACAAGCACGAGTTCACAGTCATTTGCGCAGAGCGTATATTCCCCTTCCAGTTCCCTCCCCTTTCTCCTCCTTCTCTAAGAGTCCTTCCCCATGATGTGTTTCCTGAGCATGTACAGAAAGCTCCTGCCTTTGGGAAAGGGGGGTGAGAAGCCAAGGGGTCGAGGAGCCCTGGTGGTTCAGCATGTCCAAGATGTTGCAACTGAATGAGATAAAAGTCAATTCTCAGGCCTGAGTATTCTTGGCATTGACAGAGTCTGTTCATTAGCCTTTTTGAAGCTTTCTCATACTGATAAAAGTAACGGTTTTGCCTTGCAACAGCAGAGCAAATGAGCAGATGCTTAGCTGCTGAGAAAATGATTTTGAAAAGCTTTGAGAAGCTTTGAGCCTGCTTTTGGGGGGGGGGTGACTTCGGGCCTAGGTGGGGTCACCTGTCCTCACCTCCTTCAAATAGTCCATGAGACGACTGGGGGCTCCATACGAACGCCACAGAAGGCAGCAATGCTCCTGAATGCCAGTGGCTGGAAGCCACAGGAGATGAGAGCTACTCCTGTGCTCATATCCTGGTTACGGGTTTCCCACAGCCATCTGGTTGTCTGCTGTCAAAACTGGATAGTGACCTAGATGGACCATTGGCCTGATCCAGCAGACTCTTCTTGTGTTCTTAAGAAATCAAAAGAGGAGAGAGAACCTTTTGTGTAATTGTCGCAGGTGGGTCTCAGTGTTTTTGAGGTGGCCAAGGGCAGCTTGGGGCTAGTATTCCTTTCTTTCATTCCACCAATCATTCCACCGGTAGCCTGAAATCTTCTGCCTCCCCAGGCACCCCGGCTTCAGCTGAAGCCTGTGGCCCCCAGAAGGTTATTTGGAAAACAATGTGGCCCTCCACCCATCACCCATGGGAAAATGTGGTGCAATCTCTTAGAGTAATCAAAGGGAAATTTAACACATGGCATGATCAAAGTCTGTAATTGGGTCAGAACAAGTTATTTGTTGTTTACTGTTGTAACAACCGTTTTCTCAAAATTTATACTCTGTACCATGAAAATAATGAAAAACATATTTATTTATTTATTTATTTATTTATTTATTTATTTATAAGATTCCCCCATCCCTAGTTTAATGGAAACCAAAAACCGCACACCTTGCAAGAATAAGGTGACCTCAAAAACCCACTGAAACTTTAAAGGAATTCCAAAGTGCCAGAAAATGACACAAAAATGAAAGTCTCTTCTGTAGGGGCAGCGGATAGATTTCAGCACAGTACTGATCTTCTACGATAATATATATCTCTCAGTCACACAGAGTAGTGAGTTCAACATCATGCCAAGTCATGGTTTAGGAAGCTTAACGATGGTTTGGGGCAATAAGCAAATTGACAAACCATGGTGGCGGTGGCTGTTCCGCACTAAATATAGATGGAGAAATAAAACAGGCAGGCGTCTGTAAACCGTGGCTTGCTTGTCTGCCTACACATCTGGAAACCTGTGGTTTGGGCTGGGTAATCTATGGCTGAGTCAGAGGACGCTTTGATTGCATGGTATCCGAATTCAGCCGGTAGTTTGCCGTTTGCAGTTGGCTCGAGTGGAGAGAGGAAGAATAGCAACTGCCGGGTGTTCCACTCGCAGTCTAAGTGGTTATTGTAATAATAATAATAATAATGCCAAATGATCTCTCCACGGCATACAAAAATTAGGAAAGCAAAGCAAATCTGCAAAGGTCTGCTTGGCAGAAATGAGTGTGTTTGTCTAAGAGAGCCATCTTTCCATGCGCAAGGCAGGAGTGCATGAATTGTTCCATGTGCACAAGCTGTGTGACTGTTACATGCATATTGGGACTGGTAGGGAAGAAGTCAGAGCCAAGGTCAGGCTGAGCCACCCCATTGCAAGTAAGAAGACAGACAGGTGGGGCTGAGGGCAAATCGAGATTGACGGGGCAGCACCCTTCTTGCACACTCCCCAATCTCTGAGCAGCAAGTGACTCCAGGGGGTTCCTGCATTTACCCAGGGTTCAATTTCCTTGGAATGGAAGTCAGTGGAGATGGTGGTGTCTTTGGGAAATACGGTTTGATTTATGGATATGCGCAAGCTGAGCTTAGGATGGAGGGGCTCACAGCACTGACACACCAACAGATCTTGCCTGCCCGGGAGGTTCCCAGAGAGATCCCCAAGACACAGTTTGGGGTTGTCGTGGACTGGCTGGGCGCAGAAGAATGGTGGGAGGAACCAGCTGAGGAGAGGCCAAGAGGCAGAGATGAGTCGGGCTGCTGAAGAATCACTGTTGTCTCCTTTTCCTGCTGCGATAAGCCATAGCTGTCAACTTACAGATTTGAAAATAAGGGACCAGCAGCCTTGAAAATAAGGGACCAGCAGCCAAAATAAGGGACCTGCAGCCTCACCTGTTCCAGGCACTCCAGTCTTCCTGTCCTCCTGCAGTCTGCTCAAACTCATGCTGGGTAGCTTCAAGAACACTGTCCAACCAACTTTGTAACCAGAGATTCAACTGAATAGAATCTGAATCACATGCACCACAAGGCCTATGCAGCCTCAACTTAAGATGGCTCCCTGGCCTGGCTTTGCACTGCAAAGTTTGCAGCAGCATGTGCAACAAAATGGCGTCCAGCATTCAAAAACGCCCTCAGCTTGCATTAACTAGCCACACACAAGGCATGCAAGCTCCACCCCCAGTCGTTCTTAGACTTCTTATTGGGTGAGCAACACAGCCAAGCAACACAGTTGGAGCCTCCCTCCTCCCTGGCCGGCAGGGAGGGAGGGAGAGGAGCTGCTTCCTTTGAAATTTAAGGGACATCATTTAAGGGACATCCATCAATAAGGGACAGCAGCGGGACATGGCGCTGGAATAGGGGACTGTCCCTTCAAATAAGGGACACTTGACAGCTATGGATAAGCTCCCCTCCCCCCTGGTCTCCCAGAACCAGAAGAGGCATGAAAAGGGCGGAGGAGAGGTTGGCTTCACACAGGTTCAGTCTTCGATTGCTTGGGGAAAGCCCTGGGCAGGAGGGGACTTTCAGTCTCAGTAACTGCTTCATGGAGGCAGGACCAACCAGAACTAAGTTGCTGTGCTCACTGGGTCTAACACTCTGCCAGGTCCTTAGAGATTATGTGTGTTAATTCCAACTTGCACAGTGTGATTCGCTGCTGGCTCTCTTCTGATAGGGGTCCAATACAGAGCAAGGCAAGCTTCTGCTTCTCCAGCTCCCAGCCCAAACTCACTCACTTGCCCCCCCCCCCAGCCTAATGATGATATGGCATTCAGATGAGGTGGGGAAAGGCCCATCCATTTGTCTCTATGGCAACAGGGAAAGGTCTTTAGATATATAAATGGCAGTACTTAGCTGGCCAGCTAAGGCCGTCATCTCGCAGCGGCCTCTTAGATTCTAAACCTCACTGGATACAGAATCGTGGGACTGGAAGGGACCCACTGATGTCATCCAGACTGACCCTCTGAAGCCCTAGTGAATTAGTGGGGGACTAAAGCTCTACATCAGGATCTGCTGCCACCTGAGGCTGTTGCCTTACCTTGCCTCATGGGTGTGCTGGCCCTGCTCAGCACATTGGTCTGTGGGGGACAGGGAATTAAAGGGAGCCCCAGGTAGACATCAGCGGTGGGCATCCCAAGATGCCTCGGCACTGCCCAGATATGCCAGCTGCTGATGCCAACTCTGCAGTTGTCAGAGGGATGCCTTTGTTCCTCCCTGCTCCGAGTGTGGGCAGAGTTGCTTCGTTTGCCCTCAGTGATGGCACTATATAAAAGGTAAAGGTAAAGGTACCCCTGCCCGTACGGGCCAGTCTTGACAGACTCTGGGGTTGTGCGCCCATCTCACTTAAGAGGCCAGGGGCCAGCGCTGTCCGGAGACACTTCCGGGTCACGTGGCCAGCGTGACATCGCTGCTCTGGCCAGAGCCAGAGCCAGAGTCGCACACGGAAACGCTGTTTACCTTCCCGCTGGTAAGCGGTCCCTATTTATCTACTTGCACCCAGAGGTGCTTTCGAACTGCTAGGTTGGCAGGCGCTGGGACCGAGCAGCGGGAGCGCACCCCGCTGCAGGGATTCGAACTGCCGACCTTTCGATCGGCAAGCCCTAGGCGCTGAGGCTTTAACCCACAGCGCCACCTGCGTCCCACTATATAGCTGAATCTAATTGGCCATGTAGTGACATGAGAGCATTCCACACATAGAATTATCTGTAGTTGTCTTAGGACAGACCCCTGCAAGATGATGATGATGATGATGATGATGATGATGATGATGATAATCCTCCACCAGGGCTAGGGCCTTCTCAGTGAAGGCTCCGACCTGGTGGAATGCTCTGTCCCACGAGACCAGGGCCCTTCAGGATTTAACTTCCTTCCGCAGGGCCTGTAAGACAGAGCTATTCTGCCTGGCTTTCAATTTGAACTTAGCCTGATCTTTATTCCCCTTCCTTCCCTCCCCCTCCCCTTTTTACAAAGATTACCTGCTCTGGGATCCCACAGCTAATTCTCCCCTGGTCTCCTCACTGGCTCAAATAGGACTAATTTAGCCAGCTAGCCCTGGTGATCATCTAATCTTTATTGGATGGATTTTCCCCCTAAATTGATTTTTGAATTCTGAATTTATTGTTATTCAGGTTTTATACTGTATTTTATGCTGTTTTTTGTTGCATCAATTAAGTGTTTTAAATTTGTTGTTAGCCGCCCTGAGCCCAGTTTTCTGAACCAGGAAGGGTGGGGTATAAATAAAAAAAAGTATTATTATTATTATTATTTATATGCCGCTCATCTGACTGGGTTGCTCCAGCCACTCTGGGCAGCTTCCAACAAATTATAAAACTACAGTAAAACATCAAACATCTAATACTCCCCTTCCGATGTTCAGGACTACAACTCCCTGGCAGGGGCTGATGGGAATTGTAGTCGCAAACTTCTGGAGGTTTCAGGATAGGCAAAGGCTGGACTAGGATTGCAGAGACAGCGAAGAAAAGGTGGTATGGTGGTTCTGAAATGACACAGGAAAACAAGTGCTTAAGGGGGTGGTTGTTGCCCCATCATGTTTTCTGAGCTCCCCCCACCAGTGATAGTTTAACTGAGACTGAAGGCTGAGGAAGACCCCGTCTTCCAGTGGCCCAGAATAATTACCAGCGGTGGAAAACAGTGTTTGGTTTGATTTGATGTTGTTAATTTGCTTAGCTTGCGCAACATTTGACTTCAATTAGTCCACTTTTGAACAAACTAATCAGCCTACTTAAGCTAATTGAAGTCAGAGATAAATGAAGCAGAAGCGAGTGGAGAACAAGGTGAATCTCCGACTGAGGGCTTGAATAAACAAAGTAAAACAAAAATAAAGGGCTAGACTCCAAATTCAGGCTGTAGCAGACGGAAGAAATCATTTGAAGCGGCAGGGAATCCGATCTGTTAAGGTTACAGTGCTCTACCTGGGAGTAGGACTAATTCAGCTGGGCTGGACTTGAGGGGAGAGGACCAATATGGGATGGGGAGGCTGATAAACTCTCATGCTCATCACCACATCCAAGTCTGCGTGTGGTGTGCATAATACACAGCCTCCAACTTTCCTCAAATGAAATTAGGAACATTTCTCCCCACTCAACTGAATGGCAGACCAATTTGGCGATTTTCATAAGAAATAACTTAAAAAACTCTCTTTTTTGGTTGAGATTCGCAGATAAAGCTTCGGCCAAAACTACTTTTTGAAAAACGGCAACCCTAATCAAATCAGAAGCTGGAATGGCTTTTGCAATTCCAGAACTGTCCCTGGGGAATCAGGACATTTGGGGGGTATGCTTTCTAAGAGACCTGGAGAGGCAATGGGCCCAGGGGGAGGGCATGCTTATTCATTTACCTGCCGGTTCATTTTGCCGACCTGCTGAGAAGATAAACACTTGGGATGGGAAGCTTTTTGTTCCCAAGAACCTCCCAGGGGACCGAAGCCTTTAAACACAGTTTAATTGCAGGTCAGGTCTTTACAGGAAAATCTCTATTAGATCTCAGATTATTAATAGCCTATAAAACGTGTTTATGGAACAGCTGCTGTATGGCAAATATATCAAATACGAGGGGGGGGGGTGTTTCACTTCCCCCTGACGCAGCCTGGCATTTCGGAGGATGTGTCTGAGTTAATTAGGTGAAAAACAAACGGACACAACTTTATGGTTATGATCCGTCAGACTTATTTCTGGGCTCTGGGGGACAGCTGAATGAAGCAGGGATCTCTCTCTTTTCCAGGTGGGTGGAAATCAGTTGCGATCTGTAACAGGCTTTGCCAAGCTGGTGCTCTCAGAAGGCTGGGGTGGATTGGGGTTTCAGTCCAAAACATCTGGAGGGCACCAGGTTGGCAAAGGCGGGCTTTGAGACTGGTTTGCCTGTGGATTCCCAGAGACAGTCAGCTCTGGATTCATGGAATGGGAGTTGGCAGAGGGACCACAAGGGTCATCTAGCTCAACCCTCTTGCAACGTAGGAATCTTTTGACCAATCTGGGGCTCGGACCCACGACCCTGAAATTAAGAGTCTCATGCTCTGCTGACTGAGCCAACCCCCCAAGCGGCAGACCCAGCTACTTTTTAGAGCACCAGCAGAGCAGCGGCACACACAAAAAGATTTTGGGGGGAAAGAATCTGACATTTGATATTTCCAGAAGAAGAGGAGGAGAAGGAACATTGATGCAGTCATCAGAGGGGAAATCAGCACTCAGTTAAACTTCCTTACACTCTGTACTTGTCCCCCATTTTCCTGCTCTCTTTTTATTACTTATCCCCACCTAAATCAGGGGGGCACCCTACTAAGGTAGATAAAACATAATGCAAGGAAATCAGATGCCGTGATGTGTTGCACATGACATGCACACGTATGTATTTCAGCATGCACACAAGTTTAAAAGGTAAAGGGACCCCTGACCATTGGGTCCAGTCGTGGCCGACTCTGGGGTTGTGGCGCTCATCTCGCTTTATTGGCCGAGGGAGCCGGCGTACAGCTTCCAGGTCATGTGGCCAGCATGACTAAGCCGCTTCTGGTGAACCAGAGAAGCGCACAGAAATGCCGTTTACCTTCCCGCCGGAGTGGTACCTATTTATCTACTTGCACTTTGAGGTGCTTTGGAACTGCTAGGTTGGCAGGAGCTGGGACCAAGCAACGGGAGCTCACCCCGTTGCGGGGATTCGAACCGCCAAGCTTCTGATCGGCAAGTCCTAGGCTCTGTGGTTTAACCCACAGCGCCACCCATGTCCCGCACTCAAGTTTAGGAAAACTAAAATTATATTTTACAGTCCAGTATTGTTTTTTTATTTCACATTACATGGGGGGGGCAATAATCTTTGCAGAGTTTAGGGTCTTGATCTGGCCTTGGCTGCAGTGCAGAGACCCCCCCCCAGCCTCCCCCCTCCATCCCAAGGCAAGATCAGGGCTTGCACCATTACAGATTGCGCAGTCAAGAGGGCTCCTCCAGCTGCAAATTGAGAAAGCGCAGTGGGGAGGGGAGAGACTTTTGTTGCCGGACAATTAATTCGCCCATTGCTTGGATAAATAGCCGGCGAGCGGCGGCAGCGGCAGCCCCGGTGCGCGAGGATGAGCTACGCTGGCTTTGCATTTTCAATTGCAAAATCACGCCGTGTTGATCATACAAGTGGAAAAATCCTATTTGTCACCTGCTGTTGAGGCATGAATACATCGGCAGGTTGGAGAAATAAAAAGGAGCAGCTATGCTCAGAGGTGGGGGGTGGGTGAATGGGCCACAAAGGTAAATCTGGGATCAGAAAGTCTGATGGAGGATTTGTTCCAGGCCAAGGAAACCTGGTTAAATTTGAGCTATGGTAGAGATGGTACAGGATAAAGAGGGGAGTCTGGGTTTTGTAGCTGGCTAGGAGGAGTCGTCCAATGGGGCTTGGTTTGGTGGAGGCAGAAGCCGTAGGACGAAGCAGGCATTGCCTATCCTGGACTGGTTGGATGCAGAGAGGAATGGTTGGAGGAACCAACCGTGGAAGCCCTGAGGGAAGAAGGCTCAGAAGCTGGGTGGTGGTGGTGGGACGATGACTAGTGGTCAGAGGGAGAAGATTGGGAAGAGGAGGTGTAGGAAGCTGAAGAGGCAACAGGGTTTAGTGAGCAGGAAGAGGCTATGGCAGAGAGAAGTTCAGATTCAGAGTCAGAAGCAGAAGCAAGAGAGGAAGAAGACCAAGAGGCAGAGATGGGTCAGGCTCCTGTTGCGACAAGCTCCCCTCCCCACTTGTCTCCCAGAACCAGAAGAGGCATGAAGAGGGAGGAGCAAAGACAGCTTTTGTTGTATGGCCGTTTAGTCGTGTCCGACTCTTTGTGACCCCCTGGACCAGAGCACGCCAGGCACTCCTGTCTTCCACTGCCTCCCGCAGTTTGGTCAAACTCATGCTGGTAGCTTCGAGAACACTGTCCCACCATCTCGTCCTCTGTCGTCCCCTTCTCCTTGTGCCCTCCATCTTTCCCAACATCAGGGTCTTTTCCAGGGAGTCTTCTCTTCTCATGAGGTGGCCAAAGTCTTGGAGCCTCAGCTTCAGGATCTGTCCTTCCAGTGAGCACTCAGGGCTGATTTCCTTAAGAATGGATAGGTTTGATCTTCTTGCAGTCTATGGGACTCTCAAGAGTTTCCTCCAGCACCATAATTCAAAAGCATCAATTCTTCAGCGATCAGCCTTCTTTATGGTCCAGCTCTCACTTCCATACATCACTACTGGGAAAACCATAGCTTTAACTATACGGACCTTTGTTGGCAAGGCGATGTCTCTGCTTTTTAAGATGCTGTCTAGGTTTGTCATTCCTTTTTTCCCAAGGAGCAGGCGTCTTTTAATTTTGTGGCTGCTGTCACCATCTGCAGTGATAATGGAGCCCAAGAAAGTAAAATCTCTCACTGCCTCCATTTCTTCCCCTTCTATTTGCCAGGAGGTGATGGGCCCAGTGGCCATGATCTTCATTTTTTTGATGTTGAGCTTCAAACCATATTTTGCACTCTCCTCTTTCTGCAATGCAGGAATCTCAGCTAGAGCATCCGTGACGGTAGGCCATCTGACTTCTGCTTAAAAACCCCATGACTACCAGCATTACGCTTTCCATTTTTAAGTTCGGAATAGAGCAGTTGCTTTGGAAGAGTATAATCAGGCATCTGCACAACATGACCAGTCCAACGAAGTTGATGTTGAAGAATCATTGCTTCAACACTGGTGATCTTTGCTTCTTCCAGTACACTGATATTAGTTCGCCTGTCTTCCCAAGTGATGTGTAAAATTTTTCAGAGACACTGTTGATGGAATCTTTTGAGATTCCATACCCCACACATCTGACTGGGTTACCCCAGCTACTATGGGCAGCTTCCAACAGATATAAAAACGTAATAAAACATTAAACATTTTTTAAAAAAACCTTTCCCTGTGCAGGATTGCCTTCGGACAGCTAAGATGGTCAGATAACTCCATACCCTCCAACATTTCTCCAATGAAAATAGGGACATCCTAAGGGAAAGCGGGACATTCCGGGATCAAATCAGAAATGGGGATGGGTTCTCTAAGTCAAGGACGTCCCTGGAAAACAGGAACATTTAGAGGGTCTGCAGGAGGGAAGAGTGTTGCTTGAATCCTGCTCCCATAGACATCTGGTGACCACTGTGAAAACATGATGTCTGACCAGAGAAGCCAGTGTCCACCGCAACTGAAGCCGGGAAGCCGACTTCACTTAGTCAAGGACACAGGGCAGGTTGTATGGCACAGACAGGTCTCTTCTCCAATGCCTCTCTGCCATCACACACACACACCCCCAGGATCTGCCACCTGAGGCAGCCTCTCCACTTTACCTAATGGTAGAGCCGTTCCTAACGCTGGCAGCTGAAAGTAGCCAGTCCCAACACTGAATGAGCTCCATAATTTTGACGCAGTGCCCGAAACGCTAGCATGAAGAAGGAACAGAGACGAGCAGGAGATCCAGTGATCTAATTCGGAACTGGTGTATTTGTTGTTCTCTTTGGTGGCGTGGGACCATTTGTTTCCTTGCCGACGCCTGCGGATCTTCCCTAACTTAATATGTAACGACAAACAGCTGAGCCACAAATGTGCACGCTCCAAGTTCTCGCAATGAAGTCGGCTGCAAAATGCTCTTCCAGTCGGAGGCTGTCGTTTTGCTGCACACGAAGTCTTGCTCTCCTTCTTCGCCTCTCAGGACCAGCTACGATTTGGGCCAGGAGCTTCATGTCATAGAATCATAGAATGAGAAGGGACCCCGAGGGTCATCTAGTCCAAGCCCCTGCAATGCAGGGATCTCAGCTAAAGCATCTCTGGCAGATGGCCACCTGACCTCCGCTTAGAAACCTCCAAGGAATCTCCTTCCCTGGAATTTGAATTCATTGCAGGGGCAGATTCAGGGCTGTGCGAGTGGTGGGAGCTGATGTGAGGGGGCACTGGACTGTGGGAAGGAGGCACGAGGCTCTGGCAAGGCCCTAGAGTCATCTCAGCTCCTTCCCAAAGCTTTCCCAGCTCTGGGGAGGCGACAGAGAGCTCTTGGAAGCTTTCAATGTTTGATGCATTACTGTATTTTAATATTTTGTTGGAAGCTGCCCAGAGTGGCTGGGGAAGCCCAGCCACATGAGCAGGGTATAAATAAATAAATTAATAATAATAATAATAATAATAATAATAATAATAATTATACCCTGCCAGAGCCTCACACCTCTTTCTCAAAGTTGGGCACCTTCTTACCCACCTTTGGGAAGGCAGCACAAGGGCTGAGGGGGGGGGCTGGGGTTGCCAAATTCTGGCCTTGCGCAGAGCGGCATAGTACCCACATCTGCCAATGTCCATTGGTTTAAGTCAGTGCTTTTTCCTGGGGGGGGGGGGGTGCGCAGGGATACACATACCCCTAAACATTTTGTGAATCTAAGTTCGGCCTCATTGAGGGACAGTATTTCAATATGAGTAGGAAAATTAGAGTACCCCAAAACATTTATTTAGGGAAAAAAAGCACTGGTTTGAGTCCTAGCAGCATAAAACAAGCTTACTCCATCTTCCATGTGACAGCCCTTTCAGATATGTGAAGACGGCTGTCTTATTACCTCTCACTCTCTTCTTTACTGCTCCTTTAATAAATAAATAATATTTTTTTTTATTTATACCCTGCCCTTCCCGGTTCAGAAAACCAGGCTCAGGGCGGCTAACAACAAATTTAAAACACTGAATTGTAATACAACATAGAAGCAGCATAAAATACAGTATAAAAGCATGAGTGACAATAAAATTCAAAGTTCAAAAATCAATTTGGGGGAAATCCATCCAATAAACATTAGCTAGTCATCAGGGCTAGCTGGCTGATTTATTCCTACTTGGGCCAGCGAGGAGGCCAGGGGAGAATTAGCTGTGGGGTCCCAGAGTGGGGATGTGGGTGGTGCTGTGGGTTAAACCACAGAGCCTAGGACTTGCCGATTAGAAGGTCAGAGGTTTGAATCCCCACGACGGGGTGAGCTCCCGTTGCTCAGTCCCAGCTCCTGCCAACCTAGCAGTTCGAAAGCACGTCAAAGTGCAAGTAGATAAATAGGTACCGCTCCGGCGGGAAGGTAAACGGCATTTCTGTGCGCTGCTCTGGTTCACCAGAAGCGGCTTAGTCATGCTGGCCACATGACCCGGAAGCTGTATGCCGACTCCCTCGGCCAATAAAGCGAGATGAGCGCCGCAACCCCAGAGTCGTCCGCGACTGGACCTAATGGTCAGGGGTCCCTTTACCTTTACTTTTACCAAGAGTGGGTAATCTTCATAAAAGGGGAAGGGGAGGGAGAAGAGAAGAGAAGAGAAGAGAAGGGAAGTAAAAGATCAGGTTGAATTCAGATTAAAGGCCAGGTGGGATAGCTCTGTCTTACAGGCCCTGCAGAAGGAGGTTAAATCCTGCAGGGCCCTGGTCTCATGGGACAGAGCATTCCACCAAGTCGGAGCCATCACTGAAAAGGCCCTGGCCCTGGTGGCGGATAGTTTGACTTCCTTAGGGCCTGGGACCTCAAAACTATGGCTATTTCTCTTGGGCATGGTCGGCCAATTGGTGTCAAGGAAGGACAGGACTTTTTTTATGTACGCCACTACAGCAGCAAGGATCCTTCTAGCAAAGTATTGGAAGACACAAGAACTCCCCACACTGGAAGAATGGCAGACGAAAGTGATTGACTTTATGGGATTGGCAGAAATGACTGGCAGAATCCGTGACCAAGAGAAAGAGACGGTGGAGGAAGACTGGAAGAAGTTTAAAGCTTATCTTAAGAACTGTTACAATATTGATCAGTGTTAAAATGTCAAGGGGAAGGAAGATGCAGAATTACAGCTGAAAATGTTTGATGACTTAAGGTGAAATTGAGAAATTTAATAAATTTAAATTTAATTGGCTAAAAGGGTTGCTGAAAAACTGTAAAATAAGGATGCAAAAAGGGTGAGGTATGGGGAAGTCCGAGAAAGGAGGTTTATGAAAATGAGGTTAAGAACTTATATTCGTGTGTTTGTTTGTATTTGTTGACGTTTTTATGTTGTTGCTGTTGTTTTGTTTTAAAATTGGAAAACTAATAAAAATTATTATAAAAAAAAAAAACTATGGCTATTCATGGACCTTAAGGTCCTCTGTGGGGCAGACCAGCAGAGGCGATTCCATAAATACAAGGACCCTAAGCCACAATGTGGCAGCTTTGTCCTCCTCCACCTTCCCCCATCTTTCAAAATGACTCTTTTTGTTAAGCTGGGCTCTCCAGGCCTCTCTTTGGCATCCTGGCGCGTCCCAGGCAGCGCCTGGTGAGGGGATTGCCAGGGTGAGGCCTGCAAGCGTGGCTCCGTCCCGCTGCCGGAATTCAAAGCAGCTCAGAACAAGGCGCGTCAATAACCTGGGGACCCTTTCGAGGGCTGCTCCCTTCACTCCATCGCGGCGGCTGCCAGAGACAAATGCTCCGTTGTCTCGCTAGTGACAGATGACGTGTCCCACCGGAGAGGAGCGACGCTCTTTCGCAGTAGGCCCCTGCGGAAAGGAGAATGAGAAGACTTACAGCCTAATCTGTGGGCATGCAGGCTGGTGGGTGAGGGGAAAGTCCTGGAGAAAGCAGGAGATCCTTCTAATGAGGAGGGACTGGGTTAGATTGGCGGGTAGTGGGCAGCGGTGGGAGAGATTTTACAGACCAGGGGCCGCATTGCAACCTTCTGGGGGCCTGATCCAAGGAGGATCGCTGGTCTCCATCAAGGAGGTGAACCCTACCCAGCCCTCAGATCAGACCCCCGCAGAATAAAATGGTGAACACATTTGCAAAGCTAAGCAGGGTCTGGTATGGTTTCAAACTGTGTGCGGGACCTTGTGTCGGGATTCCTGCATTGCAGAGTAGATGACTCTAAGAGGATTCTGTTCCTTTGCACTGGAGTGGCCTGGCTGGGGGCAGGCAGATACCCTGCGAGGAGGTGAGCAGGCACTTCGCCCAAGTCTTGTCCTCCGACTGGTTAGGAAAAATAACTTAAGAACTTCCAACCTTATGGAAAACATCTAGGGTAATATCCAGGTTTGTTTGGTTCTCCCGTTTGGAGGGCCACCCCATTTCTTGTTTAAAGCAGTTCACATGCATTAACTCCCCCCAACACCATTACAAGGTAGGTGAGTCATACTATGCCCATTTTGCAGGTGGGAGATTGAGGCTGAGAAAAAGCGACAGAGGCTTTATTAAGGCTGCCTTCCATTCTGCTGGCAATTTTTATTTTCCCTTGCCTCTCTTCCTCCAAAATCTTTCCTCTTCTTTCTCTCCATCCTCAGTGTGTCTGTTTCTTTAGATTGCTACCCTGCAGGTAGGTTTTCCATCATTGTTCATTCTGTGTTTCATACTGTACTGGGTTTCAGGGTGCTTTTTTTTTTTAAAGGTGTTTATAAATATTTATTGTTCCTTTATTATTATGCTAGAGGCAAGGGAGACTTGGTGGCTCGCAGACCTCAGTCTCCTAGCCAGGAGCCACGTGTGACTCTCTCAATAGCTCTCCGCAGCAGCCCTATAGTCCTTACTTAAAACCCAACCCTCTCATAGTCCTGCAGAAAAAATAATAATAAGGCTGTGTAGTGCTTAGCAAACGTTGGGATTTATTATTTCAGCCACTCTGTGCAGCCTGTAATTTTTACTACCCTGTGCGAGCAAGCGGCCACCACCATTAATAACGTAGGAGGGATCTGTGTGTTCTGACTCGGGGTAGATCATTCCTGGGGTGGAACTATGAAAAGCCCGACCCACTGTTCTCCCCACCACAACAACCTCAAGTTCCTAGAGGGCTTTTGGTTGCGCTCCAAATCCAGGAAGGAGGAGGAGGAGGAGGAGGAGGATGGTTGTCTTAGCAGGGCTGGCCTGAGAAAGTTGACATTCAAGACAGAAGGCAACTGCTAGAATCTTTTCTCCTCTTTTTGGGTGGGATTCTGTCACATACTGACAAATTCAGGTGGCACAATTAAATCTGATTAGGAGGCAGCACTCCCCCCGCCCCAAAGAAAAATAGGTGCCGGAAAAACTCACCACAAAGTTCTTTCAGTTTAGTGGTGCCTACACTGGCTGGCAGCTGACGCTCTGCCACTGAGCCCCGTCTCTTCCTGAGTGTGCCGCCTTCCATCAACCCTGTTTTTTCACTCACCCTTGGCCCTCTGTGAAAGCTCTCTGGCTTTTCTCCCACGCTTTCCCCTCCGTCTTCTGGCTAGCAGAAGCTCCCCCTCCCCTCTAATTAATCAGCCGGCTTCCCTCTCCCCCTTCATGTCTCTCTTCAAGGCCCACTTAAAGAGAGTGGCAGGGACAAACTCACTTGGGAAGCCAAGAAGAAGAAGAAGAAGAAGAAGAGGAGGAGGAGGAGGAGGAGGAAGAAGAAGAAGAAGAAGAAGAAGAAGAAGAGGAGGAGGAGGAGGAGGAGGAGGAGGAGGAGGAGGAGGAGGAAGAAGAAGAAGAAGAAGAAGAAGAAGAAGAAGAAGAAGAAGAAGAAGAAGAAGAAGAGGAGGAGGAGGAGGAGGAAGAAGAAGAAGAAGAAGAAGAAGAAGAAGAAGAAGAAGAAGAAGAGGAGGAGGAGGAGGAGGAGGAGGAGGAGGAGGAGGAAGAAGAAGAAGAAGAAGAAGAAGAAGAAGAAGAAGAAGAAGAAGAAGAGGAGGAGGAGGAGGAGGAGGAGGAGGAGGAAGAAGAAGAAGAAGAAGAAGAAGAAGACTCTGTACGTGCTAAGAGGAACTCTTGATCGCCACTACACAAATTCCATGGATGATTATTCACACAACAGGTTCAAATACTTACTTGGTTGGTATCCATCTGCCTCAAGAGACAATGGAGTGTGCCTTCCGGGGGTGACATCAAACTGCTGCATTAGTTTGTGCAAGCCTGGGCTGCATGTCTGGAGTTCCTGGGCTGACCAGAGAACAAGACTCCCCTCCCAGCTTCACTGATGTGGTCCAAAGGAAAGCAGATCAAGATACAGTGGTACCTCGGGTTACATACGCTTCAGGTTACATACGCTTCAGGTTACAGACTCCACTAACCCAGAAATAGTAACTCAGTTTAAGAACTTTGCTTCAGGATGAGAACAGAAATCGTGCTCTGGTGGCGCAGCAGCAGCAGTAGGAGGCTCCATTAGCTAAAGTGGTGCTTCAGGTTAAGTACAGTTTCAGGTTAAGAATGGACCTCCGGAACAAATTAAGTACTTAACCCGAGGTACCTCTGTATTTGGCACTAGCTTGGCTGCAGGAGTCGCCAGAAGGAGGCGTACAAGGAGCCATCTCACTGTCTTAGGGGCTCCACTCCAGATTTGTGTAGGGTTTACTCCCTAGCCTTTTCTTCTCCCAAAGATATCCCTCAAGGCAGCTGGGATTCAGGACCGGAGTTTTCCTTCTCCTAGATGGGCTCCTTTCCCAGGCTGATGAGCCCCATCTGGCCCTCATTTCCCTCTGCAGCATGTGCAGGAACCTCCTTCTTGACCATTGGACCCACTCTTGGTCTTGTCTGTTCAATCCTGCAGAGCCTGTCTTCACACTCAGGGGAACATCCCTAACTCCCTGAGGATTTGAGACCCATCAGTTTCCCTCACCTGGCTTAGCCGACCAGTTGAAGCCGTTCCCAGGGTGTAGCCACTGTTGCATGTTGACAGCTTCCAGGAGCTGTGGGAATGTTCAGGGATGCAGGAGAGGATATATTGTCTGATAAGAGCCTTTCCAACTTGTGTTAACAAGTTCACAATTTAGCAGAGTAACATCCCCCTTTTTAAACTTGCAGCGGATGCGTTTGCTCAGGGTCGCTAAAGCCTCTATAATAACTGTTCTAGTATTTTCCATTTATTCCCTCCTAAAAGATAAGACACAACACAGCCTTCTATAAAAGTATTAAAAAAGTTTACTCACATTCTGTTCACAATCGGATCCCAGAAGGCAGACTTAGCTTAGAAAAGTAACACATACCTGGAAACTATCTCATAAGGAGACAGTCCCTTTGTCCTCTCTTGGCTGGAGGCCAAGAGAGCATCTTATGTTGCTTCTTCAATGCATGTAGTCAGAGAGAGAGATGGCTGCCCTGTGCTTTTGTTGTCACCTGCACAGGTGAGGCCACGCCCACCTCTAGTCACATGTCCCAGCCCAGAAGGAAACAGGAAGTTTACCTGCTGGCTGGACAAACATTCCTCCCCATGTGTAAGCATGTCCACTCTAGGAATGCTGTACTTGACTGCTCTTGTGTTTCACATCCCACAGGAGCCACAGGTGAGAGTGGGCACCAAAGGAGGACAAACAACCCCAGAAGGATGACAACGTGTCGCCCACCAGAGGCACCACCCTTCCCCTACTGTGGAGAATCCCATTTTGTCCTTGAAACATCCTTGCCCTGTGGCTTTGGGGAAGAGAAGGTGAGTGGTCCAAGGGACTCGATTTTTCATGGTCATAGGCCAACACTGAGCTAACCCAGAGGCAGTTGGACCATTGGTCCAACTCTGTAGAAGGTTAAAACAAAATAAAAAAAATTCCTTCCAGTAGCACCTTAAAGACCAACTAAGTTAGTTCTTGGTATGAGCTTTCGTGTGCATGCACACTTCTTCAGATACACTGAAACAGAAGTCACCAGACCCTTCTATATAGTGAGAAGGTGGGGAGGGGTATTACTCAGAAGGGTGGTGGGATTGGGTGATTGGACTGGTGACTTCTGTTTCAGTGTATCTGAAGAAGTGTGCATGCACACGAAAGCTCATACCAAGAACTAACTTAGTTGGTCTTTAAGGTGCTGCTGGAAGGATTTTTTTATTATTTTGTTTTGACTATGGCAGACCAACACGGCTACCTATCTGTATCTGTAGAAGGTTGTTTCCGATGCTCCGATGCAACAAGCTACCCAGGGACAGGGGACCTGTGGTCCTCTATATAGTGATGGACTACAACTCCCATCATTGGCCATAGGCCATGCTGGCTGATGGGAGTAGGAGTTCACCAAGTTATGGAAGACCACCAGGTTCCCCATCCTAGAGCTGCTCCGCGTTGTCTCTCCTCCCTGCACCTCAAAGCGGATATTGGAAGAGCTGGGGAGAGCTCAGAAATGGGCACCCAAAATGATCAAAGGGCTGGAGATAAGTCGGTATCGAAGAAAGGTTGCAAAACATTCCCAAGTGGGAGAAGTAAAGGTTACCTTTGTACAGCTGGCTAGTTTCTACAATGGGATGTGGGTGGCACTGTGGTCTAAACCACTGAGCCTCTTGGGCTTGCTGAATGGAAAGTCAGTAGTTCGAATCCCTGCGACGGGGTGAGCTCCCATTGCTCTGTCTCAGCTCCTGCCAACCTAGCAGTTCGAAACCACACCAGTACAAGTAGATAAATAGGTACCGCTGTGACGGAAAGCTAAACAGCATTTCCATATGCTCTGGCTTCCATCACGGTATCCCATTGCACCAGAAACGGTTGTCATGCTGGCCACATGACCTGGAAAGCTATATATATATATATATATATATATATATATATATATATACATATTTATTAAAAAAATTTAAATACAAATGCATAAATATTAAACAACATTACTTATATCATAACATAATTTCGTCACTTCTTTGGACTCCCTCACGTCTCCCGCTCGCACTTGCATCGTTTCCTTAATCTCACTTATCGTCAAATTCAGATCTAATTCAGTGGTGGGCAATTATTTATGATCTAGCATCCTTCTTAACATTCAACCAAATTACAATATTTTTGTAAATAAATCTTGAATTTCCTCCAGTCTTCCTCAACCCTCTCCTCTCCCAGGTCTCGGATTCTACCAGTCATCTCGGCCACTTGCATATGATCCATCAGCTGCATCTGCCACTCTTCCAGTGTGGGTAGATCTTGAGTTTTCCATGACCTGGAAAGCTGTCTGTGGACAAATGCTGGTTCCCTCATCCTGAAGCAAGATGAGTGCTGCAACCCCATAGTCGCCTTTGACTGGACTTAACCGTCTAGGGGTCCTTTATATTTACCTTTTTTTAAAAGTTTCTGCATGCACACAAACACACCAAGGGGAGATTTTGGGCTTTCAAATTTCAGCAGTGCCCTGTGCAAGGCCAAAATTTGGCACTCCCTGCCTCTTGCCTCCCATTCTGCATGTGCACTACATCATAGCTCAGTACCCAGTGCGAGGGAACCATTCGCACTGCCCGAAATCCGCCTCTGTCTTCCCTCCAGTCTCTGTCTTCCCTCCAGCCAAGGAGAAGACATTAACTGAGTTTCAGGAGACCTTTCAGCTTGGCCAAAGCAGTAAAGGAGAATGCAGAGCAGGAGCATAGAATCATAGAATGGTAGAGTTGGAAGGGATCCCAAGGGTCATCTAGTCCAACCCCCTGCAATGCACGAATCTTTCACTCAACATGGGGCTCGAACCAACGATCCTGTGATTAAGAGTCTCATGCTCTGCAACTGAGCTAACCCAGCTTATGACCTGGCGGTGGGTGGGTGGGTGTATGATATGGCGAGAGCTCCAATGGCAGAGAGACTTGGAAGACCACATTTGGACCCCACCCCACGAGTGCAATGACTGGGCGATCAGCCAGGGATTTCCTCCTTCAAACAGTGCCTCCATCCCAAACTTGCCAGGCCACTTCTCCCTGACTCTGCCCCCACAGCTGTAAAACGTGCGTATAATCATGGCCTACCCTATAAGGCTCTTCTGATAATCTTTGGAACAATGCGCCCTGGGACGCTCTAAAATGCCAAGCGAGTGCCTTGCAGGTATGTTTTTTAGGCAGAGTGGCCTGGCCTGCAGGCGAGTGCAGCCACAGGTGGTCAATTGTCCAAGCGAGTTGCCTCCCAGGCCAAGCCAACAGGCCGTAGGGAGGGAGCTGCCCGCTGTGCCCTCTGCAGCATGCCAGCAGGGCCAACGTAGCCGCAGGTGCGTGGCGTCATATGCCCCCTATAAATATTCAAACCCTTTTGATTTACCCAGATCAGAGTGACACCCGCTGTAATTGATGGGCTATAAATCTCCACCGGCGACACCCGCTGTGGAGGGCGGACTTATGGTGGGGATTCATCTGCAATGCAGCGTTATGTTCCCGATTGGATTCAATCTGGATATTGGAAGTGGGGGGGGGGGGGAGAGAGAGAGGGAGGGACAATACAACCCCTCCTATCCACGCCCATCTCTACTTTTCCTGGCAGACACACACTCAGCAAAGGCACGGGACTGCCACACACACAGTTCTTCCCCCCAGCAAAGACTCCCTGTGGAACCACAGGGAGAGAGAGCTCTGAAGAATGCCGTTCTGTAGAGGCAAGGAACCCAGAGGACATCGGGTCCACCCCGCAGCCAAGCCTCAGGGGAGGGACCACCCCACCCACCCCCTGCAACTGGCCAGACCCCCAAGCAGAGAGCCCCAGCTGCGGGCCAGGTTCTTCAGGTGCTTGGAGGAAGCCAGCTGAACCGCGCGCCCCCGCCCAGTCTGGGTCGATATTGCCCCCGCCACAAAAAACGAACATCTGGCGCTTCCTCCAACCACATCTGTGAAGGGAAACTCTCCAGTCTCTCCAGAGGCAGGGAAAGGGCTTCTCTCCCCTTTGCAGCTAGAGGAGTCTATATATGAGATTCTTTTTTTTGGGGGGGGGGGTCCCTTTTTTTACCCGTTCTCATTCCCTTGCCCAGGTCCAGGGGCGATGACCCCCACCCCACCCTCACTAGGGCTTGCCCTCAACCAGCTCTTCTAGAAGGGGGGTCTCTCTTGACCCCCACCCCTCCTGCAAGTAATCAGGGGGTTCCCCTCCCCACTCCCAGGGGTCTCTCCCACTGGAGGGAGGGGCGAGGAGGTGGTCCCCTTCTCTCCCCCCCCCCGCTCCCCCTGCCTCCCTCTCCCAGGGATGAGGTAAGACTTTGGAGATCAGGCACCGCCGGGCCATTTGCATAATAATCATCGAGCGGGTTTCTCTCTCTCTCTCTCTCTCTCTCTCTCTCTCCCGCACCTCCAAGGGGGGAGGGGATGGTCGGGCTGGAGGAGCCCGCAAAGAGGGGCTGAGGCGAAGACACCCCCCTCCTCACCGCCGGCAGGCAGGCAGGCAGGCGGCAGCTCTGAGCCAGGCGACCCGAGGCTCTGACTACAGGTACTTGGGGAGGGGGGATCGGACCCGGGAGGGGGGAGAGGCGAGAGACGCCCCCTCCCGCCCAGCTCTGCCTCCCGGCGCAGCCACTGCGCGACCGTCACTGGGCAGCGAGGTCCGGGGCGCACCGGTTCTGCTCCGCGCAACTTGGTTTCTTTTTGGGGGAGGTAAGCTTTCTTTTTGAGGGGGCGGGGGTCTCAAGAAAGGAAGACGCGCCCCCCACCGACCCCCTGCTATCCCGATCCGGAGCCAGAGATCTGCTCCTGCAACTTTCCGGGCTTGCTTTCTTTGCGCCGTGGAGAGCGCAACAGATCCGGACCGGAGAGGTGGCCGGACGGGGAGGGGTGGGCAGCGGTGCTCGGGCATGTCCCAAAATGGGAGGGGGGTCGGGTTCGGTTCGAAGGACGGGGAGCTGTTGAGCCCCCCAAAACTGTGCCAAGAAGAAGCCGCTGCGCTCTGGGGGAAGGCGGCCACGAACAATGGGACCGAGGGGGGGGCACACACCACCTTCTTCCTCTACCCCCCTCCCACCGTGAGTGGGCGCACACGCTCATCCCCAAGAAGGGGGCACGTCGGAGGGGGCCCCGCGAATTAAACGCCCCCCCCCGTTTATTCTGGAGGAAGAGGAGCTGGAAAGTTGGCGAGGCTTGGAGGATCCCGGCACGCCTTCCACCGGCGTGCCCCCACCCCACCCCCAATTCGCACGGCTGGCCGGGCGTCGTGGGGTCCCGCTAGCTTCCCCCCCCCCCGCCCCCGACTCCTCCTTTGGGATCTGCTGCAAATCTGCCTGGGAGGAGGAGAAGGCGAGGAAAAGCCCTGGCAAGCTGGAGGTCCCAGACGCCCCCCCCCCCTCAAAAAAACCCCCATTGCTTCTGGCGCTGGTCCCGGAAGACTGGGACTCCCCTCTCTGCCTCTCCCGATGAGCAGCCGCGTAAGAAAGACAAGCAGGGCGGAAAAGCCTTCATAGAAGAGGCGAAAAGAGACGATCGGCGGTGCCCAAACCCCAGAAGGGAGATCTATGTATCGCCCCCCCCCCCAAGTTCAAGTTATGGGATGGGGGCGACCCGAGCTGCAGGGAAGTTATATGTAGCAGGGCTGGTCGGACCTCTCCGCCCGCTGCCTCCTTCCCCTTGTTCCGCGATGGAAAGAGAGAGGGGGCGTCTTTGTAAGCCGGCGAGGTCTTAGAGATGTGGGGAGGGGGGCGCATCGCCTCCACACACCCCCTTAGATCATCCATAGCGAGACCCATTCCTCGAAAGACAAAAACCCCATCGGATCATCTCCTAGTTGGAAGGGAGAAATGACTCAAAGGCAAGGGTGGTCGCGATGAACTGGTCCCAATCTCAAGCGCCCCCCGCCCGTCTCCAAAGAGGCGCGCGTCTCTTTCCGCGGGGAGCTGGGGGGGGGGCTGCTAGCAATGCCTCTCCTTGGAGTCTGTCCCGCTAAAAATGCTCTTTTTCTCCCGGAGTGGGGGTTTGGGGGGGCAGTTTTGGCGGGCGCGTAATCTCATGGGCCTTAGCAGGGAAGGGAGTTTGCAGTTTAGGAAGGGTGGGGAGAGTTTTGCGGGGCTGGCTCGGGGAGGTGGGCGTGAGATCAGGCTCCTCTCCCCGCTCCCCGCTCCCCGCCCCACCAGTTCCCTGTGCGGACCGGGGACGATTCCCGACGAGGCTCTTATTGCGCGTTGCGCGCCCGAGGATGCTATAAAATATGGAGGCGCCTCTCTTCCCTCCCGCTAATTAAAACATCTCACTGTATGTGTGTTGCTGTTTTGTTTTTTTTGCAGAGCAGCCCCCGCCTCTCCCCGCGGAAATTAAGCGGCTCCACCTGTTCCCCGCGCGCGTGGATGTCCCCGTCCCGCGAGGGATTCCCTGGACTGAGGTGCTTCCAAATCAGGAACTTCTGTTTCTGCTGCTGCTGCTGCTGCTGCCTGCCTGGTCGCTTGCCTTAAACGCCCCCTGCTGGAATCTCCTGCCGCAGCGACATAATGGCCACCCGGTGACCTCTGTGCCCCTGTCCCCAGCCAGCCTGCCAAGCTCCCCTCTGGCCTGCCAGCGGAGACGGTTTTAGGGTAGCCCAACTGTTTCGGCTGCACCGCAACCATGCCATAGAACGAAGCACGAGAAGCGGGAGTGGATTTTAGCATCGCACAGGGCGCCCCTTAACTTTGAGAGCCCAACATCCGCTGCCGCGAAGATGGAGAAGACGTACTCTCTGACGGCGCACTACGACGAGTTCCAGGAGGTGAGGTATGTCAGTAAGTACAGCAGCAGCGGCACCCTGCCCAACGGGTTCAACCTTCAGCTGGGCGCAACGGTGCCCAAGAAGCCTCGCTGCGGACTCCCCCGCTGGAGCCGGCGTGAGATCTGCCTGCTCTCGGGCCTGGTCTTTGCAGCGGGGCTCTGCGTCATCCTCGGCTGCATCCTGGTTCTGAAATACGTGGCCCTCGAATACGACGCCTACTGCCTCAAGGGATGCCAGGAGCGCAAGGCCCTGGTCAAGGTGTCGCGCTTCGTCGCCGGCAACATCGACCACACCATTGACCCCTGCAAGGACTTCTACTCCTTCGCCTGCGGCGGCTGGCTGCGGCGGCACGCCATCCCTGAGGACAAGCTCATCTACGGCATCATCGCCGCCATCGGAGAGCAGAACGAGGAGAAGTTGCGGCGCCTGTTGCTGAGGCCCATCCGAAGGCCCTACCAGGCCTCGGCCGAGCGGAAGGTCAAGGAATTCTTCCGCTCCTGCCTGGACATGGCGGAGATCGACCAGCAGGGCGCCCGGCCCATGCTGGACGTCCTGGAGGACTGCGGCGGCTGGGACATGGCCGCCGCCACGGCCAGGCAGGCGCGATGGGACTTCAACGAGCTCCTGTACAAGACGCAGGGGGTCTACAGCACGGCCGTCTTCTTCTCCCTCACGGTCAACTTGGACGACAAGAACTCCTCACGCTACGTTATCCGGGTAAGTGGGACCCCGCTGTTTGTGGGAAATGAGACTGAGTGGGGGCAGACTTGGGTCATCTTTGGTATCCTGGCCCCCTCAGCCAGGCCAACGTTTGGTGCCCCCAAATGGATCTTCTCAATGATGGATCTTCTCAATGTGGTGCCCCCTTGGCTCAGCAGCCTGTGCAGGGGAATGGCCCTAAATTCAACAGAGTTGGAAGGGACCACGTGTGTCATCTAGTCTAACCTCCTGCAATGACAGAATCTTTTGCCCAATATGGGGCTCGAACCCACAACCCTGAGATCAAGAGTCTCGTGTTCAACCAACTGAGCTGTTGTCACACAGGAGAGGCCATGGGATGCTGTTTCGTACCAGAATTGGACCGCTGGCCCTTCTGTCTCAGCGTTGTTCCAGGGTGTGCCCGGAGCCATTTACATGTGCAGCTTTGTCAACCCCTAGTGGCTGAATGTGGTTCACTGCCTCTGATGCATGTGTGGTACATGTTTCCATGTGGGCTTGTTCCTTTTGCAACCTCACATGTGTCCCGTCCCCACCCCCCGCCTTTGTGCGTGCATTACTGGGCACTTTTGTTGTCTTTGCTGCAAAAGGTGCACTTTTGCTGCGCAAGTGTACTTTTGGGATTCATTGCTATTCTTTTATCCGCTTTGTAGCCGTGCATTTTCAGTGGAAACATCAGATCGCAGGGAGGAGGGTGGGGAGGGACTCAGGCGCATAATTCAACTATTATTATAGGCACTTACAGCCGTATTGCACCTCATCTTCCAAGAGTTAACAAAAGGAAGACGTCCCTTTCATAGTGTTCATTATCCGCTCCTTCTGTCATACATATTCAGCGAGGCTGAAGTCAGACAGTCGTTTCTGAGGCAGCCAAAAGTGGCTTGCGAGAGGATGTGTTTCCTCTGGCAAGGCACACCCACACACCAATTTCTTCTGCCCTGCTCTCAGCTCTAGACAAATGGGTTTCTGCAGCAATACAGACACCTGCTAAGCCTGTTGAGCATAAGAGAGACTGGGATAAAATTTTACTTACAGAAATATTGTAAAATTTTTGAATGCTAATGGCATTGAAATGAATTGAAGGGGTTCTAGCAACAAGGCTAAAAATAAGATTGGATGGATAATTAGACAAATTAATTGGATATGAATTTGCTGAATAAATCTTTAACAGGGATACAAAAAAGGGAGATGTGAGGAAGTCAAGAAAATAAGTGAATCAAAGATGAGAAGTAAAAAGAGGGATTTTTGTGTTTTTTTTCCTTTTTAAATGTGTTTTTTCTTTTCTTTTTTGAAACTATTTTTCTTCTTCACGTATTTTATAACTTTGTATTTTTGTGTATTTGTTTTTCTTTTTTTTGTTTGTTGTCATCTTTAAAACTTAATAAAAAATATTTATAAAAAAGAGAGAAGGAGAGACTGGGATAAGTTGCTGCAGGAAGATTTCCGTGCTACCTTGTGGAAGGAGTGTACCTTCCTGGCAGGACACCTGCTTGGAGTGCAGAAGGCCCCAGGTTCAATCCCCGACAGCATCTCTAGGTAGGGTTGGGTTGAAAGTCTTCCAGCCCGAAACCCTGAAAACTTGGACAGCTGCTGCCAGTCATTGTAGAGGAACCAGTGGACTGACTCAGTATCATAAGGCAGCTTCCAATGGGTGTACGAAAAGGAACGACAACAAAAAGCCTGTCTTCAGCTTCAGGGTTGCCATATTCCTGCTCTTGGGGTCCCTTCCAATGCTACAATTCTATGGTCCTGTACCAGCAATTCCCCAGATTCTGTAGTGTTCAGGTAGAGGCAGTTTGTGCCATTTGGCAACCAATGGGTTTTTCTAGCCGTTAAGAGATACTAAACTGTCCACACCTCCTCATGAAAACCAAGTAAGAGATTAATAGAAGCACATGGATTTGATTTCAGGTGACACTCCCTCCCCCAGACCCTTTATCTTACAGCACCTGATGTGTGCTATTGTTATCATTCCAATTTATCTCCTGTCCTTCTTCCCAAAGCAGTTCAGGGTAGCAAATGAACAATGCATGCATTGCAATGATAATGCAAAACTCTTATCTCTCAGCCTTTGTTCCAAAAGCCCGTGGAAAGGGAATCAGGCAAGCGACCTTGCAGGGCTGTTGTGAAAACGAAGCAGGCACAGAATCATAGAACTGTAGAGTTGGAAGGGACCACGAGGGTCATCTAGTCCAACCCTCTGAAACGCAGGACTCTTTTGCCTAACATGGGCCCTGAACCCACAACCTCGAGATTAAGAGTGTGTGTGTGTGTGTGTGTGTGTGTGTGTGTATACCGTAATTTAAATGCCACCTGCTGCTACACAAGCCACTGGGCAGTTTGCAGCAGACAAATAGAATTTCAAAAGTCCATAAAATAATGCAGTCCTGAAAAACATTTAATAAATCACAAAAGGGCAGTTCCTAATAGTGGCAGCGGCCACCAGGTCTCTCCTCCTCCTCCAAGTTCCTGCCAAAACAGATGCATCAGAACCAGTCGACTAAAACTTCTTCTTCTTCTTTGACCATCCCTTGTAGCCGAGTAAGATTGTCTTCCATAAACACGGTTTTAACAATGAGTCCGTAAGTGACTGTGGAGGCCAATTCTGGATCCAGAAGTCCTTCCACAGTGAGGACATTGGTTTCCGGGCGGGAGTTGATCACGGTGAGGGTTTGCCAAGCATGCCTTCCTCTTAGCACGTTTCTCCCTTGCATCTTCAAAACCCACAACACCTTTGGTAAAGGCTGTTCTCCGATTGGAGCACTCGCAGGCCAGTGTTTCCCAGTTGTCAGTGTTTATACTACATTTTTTAGATTTGCCTTGAGACAGTCTTTAAACCTCTTTTGTTGACCACCAGCATTACGCTTTCCATTTTTAAGTTTGGAATAGAGTAGTTGCTTTGGAAGACGATCATCAGGCATCCACACAACATGACCAGTCCAGCAAAGTTGATGTTGAAGAATAATTGCTTCAACACTGGTGATCTTTGCTTCTTCCAGTACACTGATATTAGTGTGATGTGTAAAATTTTTCGGAGACACCATTGATGGAATCTTTTGAGGAGTTGGGGATGGCGTTTATAAGTGGTCCATGTTTCACAAGCATATAGTAAGGTTGGTAGCACAATAGCTTTGTAAACAAGCATTTTGGTTTCCCTGCGAATGTCCCGGTCCTCAAAAACTCTGCACTTCTATCGGGAGAAAGCTGCACTCACAGAGCTCAGGCAATGCTGGATTTCGGCATCAACATTGGCCCTTGTGGAAAGATAACTGCCTTGGTAGGAGAAGTGAGGTAGGGTCAGAGGCACCTCAGTTCCACTTATGAGGAGCCACCACTGAAAAGACCTTTTCCCAGGCTCACAGCACCCGTGATCTTCATCCAGGCTAGGCACCCCCAAGGCCTCATCTGCTGATTTTTAGGGGGAGGCAGGTCAATAAGAGTCACAGGCCACCAGCACAGAGCTCGTCTGCCATTGGTTACCCATCTATCAGGGTGGTACTTTCATAGAAGAGAGAACATCAAGATGCATGTGGGATGCAGTTTGTGTGTGTGTGTTGTGTGATGCATGTCCTGGCCTTCAGACTTGACAGAATTACCTGCATGGGGGTTATAGGGACAGAGGTGAAATTCAGTTCCTATCCCCTTTTGAAGAGAATCCACTTCATCCATATACCATCGAGCTGTAGCACAGCCATCCTTCAAATTCTGCACTTCTCTCCAAATTTTGTCATGCAGTTCTCCAAGCAAATAATATGCACAAAGCTACACATATTAGGGGAATGTGGGGTTTTTTGGGTTGTTTTTTTTTAAATGCATACATTTGCAGACGTAATATTCAAAAATGCTTTTATATTAAAGAAGATTGCTTGCAAAAAAATTGCATATGTTGGACAAATTGCATAGAAAAAGGTAGTACACTAAAATGCTGGCAGTTTTCGCTCTCCTTCCAGGTTAGCGCCTCCGATAATGGCGGAATTCCTCTGATCGGGAGGAATTTGCTTCGTAGGAATCCGGGTCTGGCCACCACGGCGAAGGCGGAGACCCACTGGAAATCACAGGCGGGTGAAGCCTGTGAACGTGGGATTCAGCTGGCACCTTTTGCGCCTCCCCTACTCGCGGGGAAACCCGGTTTCGGGGATCCGGAGCGACGTGGGGTGAGTGGCGCGGTGCTTTGAATTGACTGCTTCTTCCATGGAGCGAAGCCGCATAGCTGTTGCCGGAGAGCGCTGACTTTTTCCTGTGGACAATTTGATCTTAAAGCAACTACCCGTGAGTAGAGCGGAGAATTGGATTTTTAAACGTCTTAATTTGGTGCCGAAACAGGGAGGTCTAAAACAGGAAGTCCACCTTCCCCTTTTGTAAATAGATTGAAGCAATGAGGATGCAAGCTGAAGTCTTGGAAAGCCTATTGTAAAGGACTAAATTTCCATCAGTAAAAAATATTAAACCCCCCTTGGTGGCAGGAGAAGAGGGGGGAAAGTTTTGGACTGAGTATACCTGCAGGAGAGAGCGAACAGAGTTAATATACCACCGCTCCGATCCTGGAAACGGGCTGCCAACAGGACTGACCGTGATTAGAACGTTCACTGACAGTTAGTTAAATAAGAGGAATACATTGTTTCCATGGTCTCCGTCTGCGTTTAAAAAGGAGTAAAAGTAACAGAAAATTGAAACTAACTTTATTGTTTGAATTGAGTTTAAAAGGACTAATACAAATAGAAACTGTTTCCCTCTAGAGGAACTGTTTCCCTCTAGAGGAAGCTTTTGAAACTGTCACAAGAGTTGAGCTGGGGGAATTTCCAGCTGCAAGATAAAAACCTGTGAGATTCTGGGGACCTTGAATCGGTTAAGAATGTTGACAGAAGAGGCCTTAGTGGTTGTATTATGTAAGATAAGTGACTCACTGGAACAGCTTCACAAAAAGGTGGATGTGGTAACTACCAAAATTGACAATTTGGGACAAAAAGTGAACACCAATATAGAAACTATTCAGAAACTGACACAGGAATCTACTTTGACATGGCAAACTGCAGAGAAGGCTAGGGAGAAAGTTATTGCTGTTGAACCTAAAGTAACACAATTGGAGAGAGAGAGAGTCCCAGCCTTACAGATGCAATTTGATGACCATAAGTTGATGCCTGCTATGATTGAATTTAAAGAAAATCAGATTTCGAGGATCAGAGCCCTACCTGAACTGGAGAAGGAAAGTTTGATAGATTTCCTTACACAGGAATTTGATGACTTTTGGGACCGGGACTTGGGTCAAGAAGAGATTAAAACTGTGAGGGCCTCGGACTTGGAAGAGGAGGGAAAAAAGAGAATAACAAAATAAGAGACTGTTGGAACTACCAGAGGAACTTAGAAGAACAACAGTCAAGAGTGGAAATTTTGAAAGATGTCCTGAAATACCTTTTTGGATCTTAGATTTAACTACGGAGATTTGGTTGCCCTGTGGAGAAGGAATAAAATCATCTTTAGGTGGGAGTTTCCCCGAGATCTACTCTTTAGCCTCAAAGGAAGGATAATGAAAATAAGATCAGTGGAAGACAAAGTAAAGTTCATGTATAAATATGAAGAAGACTCGCAGAAGGGACTTGGAAAAGAGTTAAGAGCATTGGACAGAAGATCACCAGGTTGATGGACTATAGGGAATTGGCGGATATGACCGGCAGAATCTGGGACCAGGGAGAAGAGTCGGTGGAAGAAGATTGGAAAAAGTTTAAAGACTATTTATAAAAATATTGTAAAATTAATGAGTGTTAGAAAAATGTTGGAAAGGAGCTATATGGCTTTAGTAGAAATGTTACAAGGAATTAAGTACAAATAGATTATTAGAGTATTAAAGGGAAAATAAAGTTAAAATATGTTAAGACAATTATATATTAAAGGGAAAAATAAGGTTAGAATATGTTAAGATAAATTACAGGACAGAAAACAGAGGAAGATGGAAAGGAATTGCTGAAACAGTTAATTAAAGTGGAATACAAAAAGGGAGGTGTGAGGAGGTCGTTGAAACAAGTAAATGAACGTTAAGATACTGAACTTATTAGATGTGTTTTAAATTGTGTTTGTTTGGTTTTGTTAATTTAATGTTTGGGGGTTGGTGTTGTGTGGTGTTTTTGTTTTTGTATTGTATTGTTTTGTTTTGTTTAATTCTTTATCTTTCTTTTGCAGTCTTTAAAATGTTAATAAATATTATTTTTTAAAAAAAATGCTGGCAGTTTTCTGCGAGGGCTTCAATAAAGTAAAATAAAATGTAAAATCTGGAAATGTGGAGAACTGGACTTTTAAGCTTGGAAAAAATGAGAAACAGGTCAAAACAAAAAATGGACTGCCCTGTGCACTCCTTTTGGGTTAAGGGCATATTTGCACTGGAATATCTGTGTACTGTCTGTGTACTTTGCTCAAAACAGTTACCTCTGTCCATGTTAAAATTAACCTCACAACAATGAACGGTTCACACGAATTCAGGCAACCAGCTCTTTCTCTCCTAAATGTGCAATAACTTTGGTGGAGGGAGCCTAGTGGAACGGAGAGGGGTGCATCAGAACAGGGGTGGGCACCTCCTGCTCCCAGTTCCATCTCTGAAAGATGAGGCGGATCCTGCATTGCCGCCATCTTGCAGTGGGATGAGGTGGGCAAGGTAGGCAAGGCTCTGGTCAAACGTAGTTTGTGGGGTTCATCCCAGGGGTGCTTGTGCAGGAGAAGCTCTGTGTAGGCGAGCCTTATCTTATTCCTTGACCAGATGGCAAGAGAAACAAGGGCAGGGCGGATGCAGTCCTCTGCATTGCAACTTCCACCAGCAATTGTCCATGCTGACGGCTAGGAGTTCTCCGGCCAGGCTCTCCCTCCACGGCCGGAGGCAGAATGTGCCTCTGAATACCAGCTGCCAGGAAACACAGGTGCGGAGAGGACTGCCATGCCCAGGTCTTCCTTGCAGGCAACCTGAAATGTCTGGCTGGCCACTGCAAGAAGCCTTCAACATTTTGGGTGTGTATCAGTTTAGAAAAGAGTCAAGAAAGCAGGGACGCGACAGAGCTGCTTGATTATGATGCTCAGCCTGGAGAAAGTGGAGACAGGGATGGTTTCTCTCTCACAATACTCTAGAACATCCAGAACAGTGAACCTGAACAGTGGAAGATTCAGGACCGGCAAAAGGAAGAACTTCTTTACACAGCGCAAAGTTAAACGATGGAATGCACTTCTACAAGACACAGGGATGGCAACTGCCAACATGGGTGGCTTTTAACGGGGATTGGAGGGTTATAAGGCCACCAGAGGCTATGAGGCGTGATGTGAGGTTTTCCCTCCACTCTCAGAGGTAGCACACTGGGAACCGCAAGTGGGCTGTGGCATTCTGGTCCTGCTTCCCATGGAGGCCTCTGCTTGGTCACTGTGAGGATGCTGGACTAGATGGGACACTGGTCTGATCCAGCAGCTGAGCTCTTTTTTAGGTTCTTATGAGCTGGACTCCAACATCATCATCGTGATGTCAGGTGATGGGCAAGTGGGCGGCCTCATCCAACCCGTCAAATGTGGCCAGCACGAGGAAAGTGGCTGCAGTCCCCCCACAGCTACTGCCCTGTACAAATGGACGTAAGATTATGCAATTGGCTTTGATTGCAGAGAAGACAAGTGAGTGGGTCAGCCAATATGGGCGGAAAACCAGAGGGTGACATTTATTCCATAGTCTTTCACTCTGGTAAGAAAGAAGTTGTTTTGTGTACGTGCCACTCTTTTCCTGGCCAAAGTTTTCCCAACAATTATTGAAGATCTGGAGGGAATTTGCCATCGTGCTATTATGATCGTTCCATCACTGCAAATATTTCTGCGTACCGAACAGAACCATTTCCCTTCTTCTCCCCATTGCACTGTTCCTGGAGCACAGGAGCCAGTTCCTAAGGGCCAAGGTCCCTCCCCCCCATAAAAGATTTGAGGGGACCAGGGACCCCAAAGTTGATGGGCATTGCCATTTAACTGGTGTGTGTACGCACCCTGTCTTGTGATCAGTTATGTGGGGCAGAGCTTACCTGCCCCCCATATTTTATTCACATTGGCACCCCTCTTGTGGGGGTGTTCTTCCAGCCCCCCGGAGCAGAATAGTGGGAGGGTTCTGTTTTTTAAAAAGGGCTGTCAATTGGTTCAAATGATTATTGAGCTCCTGGTAATATTGTGAGGCTATATTGTCAGGATGGGACGTGGGTGACGCTGTGGGTTAAACCACAGAGCCTAGGGCTTGCCGATCAGAAGGTCGGCAGTTTGAATCCCCGTGACAGGGTGAGCTCCCGTTGCTCGGTCCCTGCTCCTGCCCACCTAGCAGTTCAAAAGCACGTCAAAGTGCAAGTAGATGAATAGGTACTGCTCCGGCGGGAAGGTAAACGGCGTTTCCATGCGCTGCTCTCGTTTCACCAGAAGCGGCTTAGTCCTGCTGGCTACATGACCTGGAAGCTGTACGCCGGCTCCCTCAGCCAGTAAAGTGAGATGAGCGCCACAACCCCAGAGTCGTCTGCGACTGGACCTAATGGTCAGGGGTCCCTTTACCTTTACCATATTGTCAGGAAGACAGGGTATGTCTCCCCACCCTCCCCCAAAATTTACATTCGCAGCAGTAATCAAGAAATCACCTTACAGTATCTACCACAGGAGAACACTCCAATTTAAGAAAAGGAGGTTTCAGATTTGTAATTAATGCATCACAATCAGCCGCTGGGTCGATGCTTTCCCGCGGCAATTAGCGACGTGTATTTGCAAATGAGGAACCTGACTTTGGGTTACTTTCCAGGCAGAACGGCAAATCTGAGCAAGCCATCAGTTAATTGGGAGGCGAGTTTGCAACACAGAAACTCCTTGTCTTGATTTGACTGCAGCCCAGACTGGCGTCTTTCTTTGCAGATGTGTTTTGCCATTTGCCATTGATGAAATAGTAGTGAGTTAGTGCCGGATTTGTACTAGGCTGTCTACAACACAACGTTCCACTTTAGTAGTTGTTCTGCAGTGCTTCCCCAGTGTTGCCGTATTGTTGTGTCTTGGTTGGGGGGGGGGCACTCTTGCGCTACAGAGCAATAAGAGCGGGCCAACGAAAGCACACTCTGCAATGTTTGTGGTGCGGAGGATCACAGGGTTTCAGCAGGAATTTGCAGGGTATGCAGTGGTTGGAAAGGAAGCAGAGTGTCTGTCCTTGAACAGGTGTGAACAGTATTGAGGGTTCAAACCAATTGCATATAACAGGCTCTCTTCCATCCTGGGTGCAAATCATCATGGATGCACAATAAGGAGGATGTCTGAAGAGGCCCAGCAGCCCCCTCAATGCAGAAAGAGTTTTTGCACATTTTTTGCTTTTTAACTGTAGGGTTTGAATCTGGAGGCTTTCTGCAGGTGGAGTGTTTGCTCTGCCACCAGCTCTTTGATCCCCTCTCATAGCTTTTGTAGATTTTAAAAAGTTTTTGGAAGATGGGACGTGCTAGTAAGAAGTCGATGGATGTTGGAAGATTCAGGCCAGATAAAAGAAAGGAGCTTTTTCACACATTGCAGTGTTACACTGTGGAACTCACTCCCACAAGAAGCAAGAACAGGACACTTTTGCAGGAGCACTTTGGCTCACGACCTGAGCCAGAACAGGAAGGTGCTATCCTGCCCCTGCCAAAGCCTCTCTTAACCTGGGTCATTGGCAAACCAGCCCTGTACTGTTTCGCCTGTTTTCTCTTATTGCCTCTCATTTTCCCGACGGGGCGTATGAGCTTTCAAAAGCTCCGCAATGGGCAAATTATAGGGAGGTGGGTAGGAAATGGGTTGTGGCTAGAAAGCTGCCGACCAGGGCCACGTCGTGAGGGTGCGGGAACGTGCGCCCATTGTTTCTCTTGCTTCTGAAGCTCCCCAAGGAACAGGCCTCAGAGCCAGGGCCAGGAGGAAGGGAGTGCATGTTCAGAAAAGTGAAATACCGTATTTTTTGCTCTATGAGACTCACTTTTTCCCTTCTAAAAGGTAAGGGGAAATGTCTGTGCTTCTTATGGAGCTAATGCAGGCTGCGCAGCAATCAAGAAGCTTTCACTGCGCAGTGATCCCCCTTGCTTTTCTGGCTTCTGAGATTCAGAATATTTTTTCCCCCTTGTTTTCCTCCTCCAAAAACTAGGTGCGTCTTGTGGTCTGGTGCGTCTTAGAGAGCAAAATATACGGTAAATGAAACGAACAATTTCAAAGCCTGGCTAACGAAGGCTGCGCTAATCAATAGCTCGGAAAGGCCAAGACTGTAGGCATGACAGCCAGGGACCTCCTCTTCTGCCAGCCCCTCTCCTCCACAACCCCCAAGAACCCAGCCGGTTTTCAAGTGCAAAGCTGGTGAGCAATGCAAAGAGCACACATTTAATGCACAGTTTGTTCCATTACCCCGGCAATATGTTCCCCTGGTGAAGTGGCTGGCATATTTATTTATTTATTTGTGTGTGTGTGTGTGTTGACATTTGCCACACGGACAAGGAGACTGCCGTCTGGCCTTCCGGCCCGTTGCCCAAGCACGGCTTAGCGAGGAAAATGAGGGAGCCACAGCCGGCTCTCTCACCAGCCGCCAGCACTAACAACTGCCTGCTTGGGCCCGCGAGGTGCTGCCGGGTGTGCGGCGCCAGGGCCCTCATTTGCATGGCGGAGGCGCTTCTTTTATGCCCAAATTAACTGGGATTCGGCGGGAGGGGAAACTTCGCCAGGCAATTTCCCTCCCCGTAATTGCAGTGTTTAGCAAAAGCAGCGCACCAGGCAATTTTCCAGACTAGCAGTGGATTCGCAAAGGCAGCAGCAGGAGGAGGAGGAGGAGGAGGAGAGGGAGGGAGGGAGGGAGGGAGCCTCCATGTATGTGTTCAGGAGGACAGCAACAGAAGGACTCTCCTGATGTAGGGGGCTGTTGCTCAGTGGGTAGAGCACTTGCCTTGCACGCAGAAAGTCCAGGGGAGTGTTCAATTCTGGGTAGGGCTTGTAAAAAGACTCCCTGGGGAGTTGCTGCCAGCCAGTGTAAACAGTACTGAGGTATAGAACCATAGAACTGTAGATTCTAAAATGTTATCTAACAGCCTGCCCTCACCCCAGTACAGGAATTACAGCTAAAGCATCCCCGGTCATCCAAACTCTGCTTAAAAATCTCCAAGGAAGGAGAGTCCACCACCTCCGAAGGGAGTCCGTCCCACTGTTGAACGGCTCTTGCTCTCTGAAAGTTCTTCCTGATGACCAGGAGACTTGGGTGTGCCTGATCGTTCTGCTTCCCAGGTGCTCACTGTGAACGGGCAGCTACTTCAAGCGCCACACCTGCCACCACGCCCTCCCTCCTTAGGGTGCTTCACCTGTACGCCAGGCTTGGGCTGGGCAGCAGCCTTCAAACAAAAGTTTGTCCTCTGTACCATACGGCCCCTCTGCCTGGGCGCACTTAGAACTTCCCGGGAGGGGATCGCAAGAGGGAGAATTATTCCACACCCTCACCCCGCTTGCCAATCTTCTCATGGAGATGGCTCCCTGCCCAAGGCAGTTAACAGCCGCTGCCACTCAATTAAGGAAATCTTAAGCCAACAAGTTTTAATTGATTAGACTGTGGTTGCAGGATTTTTTTCAATGAATCCGGAGACACTTTTTTTTTTTTTTTAAGCTGAGTAGCAAGAGGGAGTCAGTAGTGGGGATAGTGAGGCAAAAGACCCTGGGCCCAAGCACACATGCATATTGTATAAAGATGCAAAGCCCTTCTTTCGCACCCTGTGAAACATAAATGTGCAGTTTATTAAAAAACTGGGCAACGGCGTGCTGCCTGCCCATGACTCCCAAGCCTTCCCTGATCTCCTGCCCCCTTCCCCCTTTGTTTTGACAGATCGGGGGAGGCTCGGGAGTCATGGGCAGGCGGCCGTTGCCCAGTTTTTAAAAAACTGTGCAGGGTGCGAAAGAAGGGCTTTGCACCTTGCCTGGCAGAGAAACTGCATGCCTTGCGCCCCGCCTGGGCAATAGCCGCCCGCCTGCGACTCCTGAGCCTCCCCCAAGCTGTCAAAACAAAGGGAGAAGGGGGCAGGAGATTTGTCCCGCCGGACGTCCCCGGTTCACCTTCAGCAGTGGCAGTGGCAGCGAGCAGCTCCTGAAGCCAGCCAGAGCCAACTGCGCTACCAGGCTGGCTCCGGGCTGCTGAGGCTGCCGCTGCCATGTTTCCCGGGGACAGATCTGCAAATCTGGGGACTGTCCCCGGGAACGTCAGGTAACCCTAGATTAGACAGTGACATTTGCATGCGACCGTAGCTGTAGTTTTGGAGGGGAATGCTTCCTTTGGTTCCAAATGGGGCCGGCGCAGGTCGTAACGGGTGCTGTTATTTTGGAAGAGGCTTCTCCGGCTGTGTGAGACAGGGCAAGGCAGCTTCTCAGATGGAGCCCACAATTAGCACGTGGGTTACTTACTTATTTATTTTAATTAACCTGATCAATCAGGAGTCTTTTTGTTGGAGGCACTGTGCCTCTGAATATAACAGTTGCTGGGAATCACCACCAACTTTTGCGGCTATAAAAGAGGATTAGATAAATTCATGGACAACAATGATCCATGTCCTGTCTCCGCTGTCAAAGGCATTGGGGCCTCTGAGTATCGTTTGATGGGAATCACAGGTGCAGAGAGTTAGTGCTGAGCTCAGGTCCTGCTTTCGGGCTCCACACAGGGCATCTTGTTGGGCACTGAGAGGTGCTGTGCTAGATGGGCCGCTGGCCTGATCCTGCAGGCTCTTATTGCATTCTTATGAGTCCACATCTTCTAAGCTGGCTGAAGCTGCTGGTGGCTGTAGTCAGGTTGGTGGAGGCTGTCTTGAACCCAAGAAGTAGCTTGAACTGCTTGCTAAATCAAAGACAACAGAAAAGGTCTGTTCTACCACCACACAAATCCCCTTTCTTGTCATGTCAACCCACTGTTGAGGTCCTTCCCTGATCCTAAACCTATTATTATTATTATTATTATTATTATTATTATTATTATTATACCCCACCCATCTGGCTGGGTTTCCCTAGCCACTCTGGGCAGCTTACAGCATATATAAAAAATTGTAAAACATCAGACATTAAAAATTCCCTGATACAGGGCTGCCTTCAAATGTCTTCTAAAACTAAGGTAGATGTTCATCTCCTTGACATCTGCTGGGAGGGCGTTCCACAGGACAGGCGCCACTACCAAGAAGGCCCTCTGCCTGGTTCTCTGTAGTTTCACTTCTCACAGTGAGGGAACCACCAGAAGGCCCTCAGAGCTGGACCTCAGTGTCCGTTCTGGACAATGGGAGTGGAGAAACTCCTTCAGGTCTACTGGGCCAAGGCCGTTTGAGGATTTAAAGGGAGAAGAGAAGGCTAAGGAGTAACCCTATGCAAAGCCAGAGTGGTTGGCTGGCATCTTGTACGCCTCCTTCCGGCAACTCCTGCTGCGAACCTGGTGCCAAATGTCTGCTTTCCTTTGGACCACATCAGGGAGGCCAAGAGGCAGGTCCTGTCCTCGGGGCATCCCAGGACCTCCAGACACACTGCCCAGACTTGCACCCCGCTGAGGTCACTTTGGTGCTGCTAATACAGCAAAAAACAAGATGGGAGGCAGCAATTACGAGTTGCCACCCTCTGCAGCCACAGCAGGCGTTGTGATTCTTCAGGGGTTTGGCTTCACCTCTGCAGACACACTCCATTGTCTCTCGAGACAGACAGAGCCCACAAATGCTCCAGAGGAGTAGCAGCCGCCAAGCTGATGTCCTCCGGATGTTGCTGGACTACAACTTCCATCATCCCAGAGCGCTGGTCATGCTGGACGGGCATGATGGGAGTTGGAGTCATCTGCAGGTCAACAGGTTCCCCAGTCACAGAACTGTCCACAGCCATCTGTGCGCTGCAGCACTCTGGCACCTCCCAGGTGGGAGGAGAATGGACATGTTTAAGGGATGCACAACGTCTGCCCATGGATGTGCAGACAAGCCCCAAGTGATGGGAAATGTGTATGTGCAAACGGGGAGAGGCTGTGTCCTGGGACAGCTCTGCGCCTGCGGGGTTTTTTGCCTAGATTGTTTGCATTAACGTGCGGGAGGAGAAGCAGAGGGCCGCCTGCCCCCAAATGGCCATAAATCCAAAGATTTACAGGGCCGGCAAGTGGGGTTGTTCTTTGCTTCCGCTCCGCGTCCCTTGAGCACGTGTCAACATGTTATACTGCTCTGTGCCACCCAACCAAGGGGGACCGAAATTGGGTTTACAGGAGAGCTGGATTTCTCTTGGATTTATTGCCCATCTCAGGATTTTTAAAACGTTCCTTAAATCACGGCGCTTATGATAAAAGCCTCTGGAGTAGAGCAGCTCAGTGCGTGTGTGAATGCAGGCGTGCCCTGGGCATATGTTGGCCAGCCTACAATTTCACCCATTAAGGGATCTTAAGAGATTGAACTACAGAGCTGTCTAGTTGGAAGGGACCCCGAGGGTCATCTAGTCCAACCCTCTGCAATGCAGGTTTTGCAGCTAAGGAATCCCTGACAGATATGGCCATCCAACCTCTGCTTAACAACGTCCAATGAGGGAGAGTCACCACCATCCAGAGCAGGAGAAAGCAAGCTTCCTCCACCTTCCATGAGACAGCCTTTAAGATATTTGAAGACGGCTACCATATCACAGAAGGGACGCGGGTGGCGCTGTGGGTTAAACCACAGAGCCTAGGACTTGCCGATCAGAAGGTCGGCAGTTCGAATCCCCGTGACAGGGTGAGCTCCCGTTGCTGGGTCCCAGCTCCTGCCAACCTAGCAGTTCGAAAGCATGTCAAAGTGCAAGTAGATAAATAGGTACTGCTCCGGCGGGAAGGTAAACGGCGTTTCCGTGCACTGCTCTGGTTCTCCAGAAGCAGCTTAGTCATGCTGGTCACATGACCCGGAAGCTGTACGCCGGCTCCCTCGGCCAATAAAGCGAGATGAGCGCCGCAACCCCAGAGTCGGCCACAACTGGACCTAATGGTCAGGGGTCCCTTTACCTTTACCTTTACCATATCACAGATTGAGTTGCTGGTCCTGTTCTGCAGGGTGACGCTAAATGACCCCACTCTTTCGGCTGGCCCATTCAATCCAGAATCCTGTTCCCTGCAGAAGCCAACGCAGCCAACATCAGCCGGGTACCAAAGGCTTTGGTCAGAGTGTTAGATAAGGATGGGGATACCCAAGTTCAAATACTCAGATCACTGGGTGTAACTTTGGGTGTCTCCCTCTCTCCTTACCCTTGTTTTGACTTTTCGTGTTTGCTGCCCTGAGCTCCTTGGGGAGGAAGTGTGAAATATAAATTTAGTAAATGAAAGAATGAAGTAATAAGCTCCTTTGCCTTTAACGGCAGCACAACCCACAGGCATTCAGCAAGGAAGCCGTTCCCTTGCATGGAGATGAGTGCTGGGGAATTTTCTTCATCCCAGGCTTCTGTTAAATGCACAGGAGCTGGAGCAGTTTAAAAAAGCTGGCAATCCAGGAGATAGGTCTGGGCTTTGCAAGAGGTTGAAGCAAATAACTCCAGTTTTAAACAGATTAGGCTTTGCTTGCGTCTCTGTTGCATTGTCCCTATGAGGTGTCATGCGCTGACAGACTGACACGGGCAAACACTGCCTCTGTCAAGACACCTTTTTCCAAATCTCTCCTCCGAAGGCTTTTGAGTGAGCTTCCCAGCTGTCTGGATCCAAGCGCCTCTGCAGTCACACAGCCAGCGAGATCCATCATCGTTGCTGTTAGATGATGGTTTCTCAGCTTTGCTTGAAACGGCATAATAGCCTTATGTCAAGATTAATTGACTCCAATTCACAGGACAGGAAAAAGGAGAGTCCTTTGTTAGAGACGATAATGGACAGACACACGGCTTCGCTGTGTTTCATGGGTTGCTTTTACTGGGCAGGGCATTGAATTGCTTAAGCTGGGAGATGTGACCAACTATTACAGCCTGACAGTGCGGCATGAGAGTTAAGAGACTGAGCTGTAAATCGGAAGGTGCCTGCTTTGGATTCTGCCTCTGGCATGGACTCCCAAGGCAGCATTAGAGCAGACTTTCATTCTCCCCTCCCCTAGTCTGCAATATGGTGCTCACCTACCTTATAGGGATGGCGTAAGGATTTCAGCAAGATGGTGTATGCAAAAAAACTATTGATACATGCAGTGCTGTGCTGGTTAGGGCTGTTGGGAGCTCTAGTCCAAAACAGCTGGTGAGCTTCTCCAGGTTGGAGAATCACAGAATTCCAGAGTTGGAAGGGACCACGAGAGTCATGGAGTCCAATGCAGGAAGCTTTCAAACAAAGTTGGGCCCAGTCTCACAACCCTGAGATTATTATTATTATTATTATTAATTATTATTATTATTAATAATAATAATAATAAAATTTTATTTATATCCCACCCTCCCCAGCCGAAGCTGGGCTCAGAGCGGCTAACAACAGTAAAATAATACAGCATTCTAAAATCAATTCATTATAAAATCAGTTCTGTCTTGCAGGCCCTGCAGAAAGATGTCAAGTCCCGCAGGGCCCTAGTCTCTTGTGACAGAGCATTCCACAAGATCGGAGCCATAGCCAAAAAAGCCCTGGCTCTGGTTGAGGCCAGCCTAACCTCCCTGTGGCCTGGGACCTCCAAGATGTTTTTGTTTGAAGACCGTAAGGTCCTCCGTGGGACATACCAGGAGAGGCGGTCCTGTAGGTCTCATGCTGTACCAATTGAGTTAAGAAGCCTGCTCTATCTTCCTATATACATAGAAATGTAAGGCTGTCATCACGCAGGGTCCATTGGAGGATTTGTAGTGCCATGTTACAATCCTGGAATTTGGGGCTGGCAAGGGGACAAGCGAGCCTGGCAGTTGCATGGGGTGGGGAGAGGACGTTTTAGGGGGTCGATGGCTGGGTGACTGGTGAGCAGAGAGAAGTCATGCCAGGGAGAAAGTCTATAGAGAAAAGTCACCCCCCCCCCAGCTCTCAGAACACCACAACTTGTGGACATCAGTGAAGCTGAATGCTGGAAGAGTCAGGGCAGATTAAAGAAAGTACATCTGCATGATGTGGGATTCAATCTCGCAGGAGGCAGTGATGACCAATGGGTCATTGGCCTGATCAAGCATTAGGAGAAATATTTGAAGTACAAAAAAGTGTTCACTCTTGCTGTGACTTTCCCCTTCCCCTCCTTGCAATTAAGATAGAATTTCTTAAGCACTGTGAACCCAGATAATTTCAAACAATGATAATTCAAAGAGGCCTGCATGGGGAACCCTCTCTGATTTAATTTCTCATTTGAGATTAAACAATTGGGGGAGGGAGTTCCCCTGTCAGCCCCTGGCAGATATCTGTACCCTCTTTCGCTTAGCAGGGATCGTTCATCACTCTCTGCCTTTCTCCCTCACCTGTGTCCCCTTTGTCCTCTCCAGGCTGGACACCTCTCAGTCCTGATTGCTCCCTGTCTCTGTAGCATTCCTGGCTTAATCACGGCCTCGTAGAATAATATTGGTTCTCTCCCCTCCATAGCTTTTTACATTTTGAACAGGATCCAAGTGGGAGCTTGCAGGCTCATTTCCTACCCGGCGATGTCAGCCGCGCTCGTGCCTCTGACCTTGCACGGAGAATTCAACGTTTCGCAGTGGGCCTGAGAATCAAACCATCCATTACACGCAGGCAGCTGTCAGGGTTATGACAGCCATATGCTGAAGCGGGGAGCACTTCTCCTGACCCTTCCCACTGGGTAACGCTACCAGCCTGGCAAGAGAAAGGCTGCTGTAGCTGTGTGGGTCACGCAGAAGAGGAAAAGGGGAGGTCCTACCAAGAAGCAGTAGAAGGTTGGCCTGCAAAAAAAACACACAACAACAACCCATGCAGGGGTTGTCAACGTGGTGCCCACGGGATGGGCAGTATACCTTCCAGTACCTGCTAGGGTACCTGTGAAAGGTCTCCATATTCTTTCAGAAACCCGCAGGTTTGCTTTTCCTGCTCAGTTCCTGGCTCAGCCTCTCCTTCCTTGGACACGCTGCTCCAGAAATGCATCGCAGGATGCCAGGATCGGATACTTAGCCCCCCTGCCATTCTGAGCAGAGGAGAGGCGCCCAAAGTTTCTTTCTATGAGTGACATTGGGGAATGAGGGGAGCCTTGCACACGCTGTTTGGCGGTCCTGTCCCTTGCTCTGTTCTTTTAGACTTGGGCCCCGGGGTTGCCACCCTTGTTCTAGCAAAATACAGGACAGGACAGAGGGGGCAGGGGTGGGCGATTCCCCCCCTACACCTGGTGCTGAAATGACTTCAAAGCATCCATTGCAATCTATTGCAGCCTAACCGGACCCCTCTGCAATTTGTCACACACACCTATGCACACAAATTTCTAAATCTGCCTGTCCTTTGCTACCCAGAACTTAAACACGTGACCTGACACGCACATGCCGTACTGTGCGACAATACATGCAGGCCAAAAAATAAGTAAGGGGGGTGGGATATTCTGCTGAGGGGACAAGCTTTGTTCCACATGCTAAATTCCTGACAGAAAAAGAAAATATTAGGGGGCAGGAGGAGGGCAAGACTTGTGGAGAACTACTGGAATCAGAGAATCAGAGAACTGCAGAATTGGAAGGGACCCGAGGGTCATCTAGTCCAACCCCCTCAATGCAGGAATCAACAAAAGCATTCAGGACAGATGGCCACCTGACCTCTGCTTAAAAACCTCCAAGGCAGGAAAATCCACAACCTCCCATTTCTCTGTCAGACAGCTCTTATTGACAGAAAGTTTTTCCCAATGTTTAGTTGGAATCTCCTTTGTTGCAACTTGAAGCCATTGGTTCGAGTTCTACCCTCCAGAAAACAAGCTTGTTCCGTCTTTCCTGGCACAGCCTTTCAGATATTTGGCTCTCCTATCTCCTCTCAGGGACGCAGGTGGCGCTGTGGGTTAAAGCCTCAGCGCCTAGGACTTGCCGATCGAAAGGTCGGCGGTTCGAATCCCCGCGGCGGGGTGCGCTCCCGCTGCTTGGTCCCAGCGCCTGCCAACCTAGCAGTTCGAAAGCACCCCCGGGTGCAAGTAGATAAATAGGGACCGCTTACTAGCGGGAAGGTAAACGGCGTTTCCGTGTGCGGCTCTGGCTCGCCAGAGCAGCGATGTCACGCTGGCCACGTGACCCGGAAGTGTCTCCGGACAGCGCTGGCCCCTGGCCTCTTAAGTGAGATGGGCGCACAACCCCAGAGTCTGTCAAGACTGGCCCGTACGGGCAGGGGTACCTTTACCTTTACCTTTTATCTCCTCTCAGTCTCCTCTTGTCCAGGCTAAACATACCCAGCTCCTTCAACCGCTCCTCATCAGGCTAGGCTTCTCTCCCACCCTCCTCTCTCAAATATCATGTAGATAACAACCATGTTCAGAATTGGGGCTTCTGGGCTACACTGACACAAAACTGCTTGTTTCTAGAGTCTCGGAAGCTGTTGCTCTCTGAGGGATGGAGTCCAGCGCTCCCAGACTGCAGCTCTGTGGACGGGGGCCTTAACCCAGCCGAAGCTCTCAGGGAACTGGAAGCGACAACACAAAAGCCTTGCCCTTCCAGCTTGACGATTCTATGGTTCTGTGATGTGGCCCAAATTGCAGTAATAAATAATAATAATAATAATAATAATAATAATAATAATACATTTAATTTATGCCCCACCCTCCCCAGCCAAGACCAGGCTCAGGGCGGCTAACACCAGGTATAAAACAATTGATTAAAATGCAACTTAAAAACAAGATTAAAACACAACATTAAAATGCAGCCTCATTGCAGTAGTAACTCAAATCAAAAACTTTTTGGGGATGAAAACGTCAAATCTTCACCAAGGCCAACTATCCAGACTGGTCCTACATGGGCCAGAAAAAAGCCAGGGAAGTCCCCAAATAGGAGTTCCATCACAGAAGGAGAAAGGAAAAAGGAAAGAGGGGGAGGGGATCAAGTTGATTCCAAGCCAAAGGCCAGGTGGAACAACTCTTGTCTTACAGGCCCTGCGGAAAGAAATCAAATCCTGCAGGGCCCTGGTATCATGAGACAGAGCGTTCCACCAGGCCGGAGCCACCACTGAGAAGGCCCTGGCTCTGGTTGAGGCTAATCTGACTTCCTTAGGGCCCGGGACCTCTAGGGTGTTGCTATTTATGGACCTTAAGGTCCTCCGTGGGGCATACCAGGAGAGGCGGTCCCGTAGGTATGAGGGTCCTAGGCCGTGAAGGTCATGCAAGCACAATCACCGCATACCCTACAACATTTCTCTGATGAAAATAGGGACATCTCGTTCTATAATAACTTTACTAATTTACTACTTTACCCATCTGACTGGATTGCTCCAGCCACTCTGAGCAGCTTCCAGCACATATAAAAACGTAATACACTCATAGCTTGTGTAGCACCCTGCTTGTGGTTAACGCTTAGCTGGAATGAAATATTCAACACAGCAATAGAGAAATTAAAATAATAATTTATTTGTCAGACAAATAAATATGAGGCACAGTGGTATATGGTTACCAAGCTCTGGCCTGGCCTCCTGCCATTCTGGCCAGCACTTACATTTCCTTAATCCAGCCCCCTTGCTCCTCCTGTGGCTGCCTCTGTCCAATCAGCCTGGTTGAAATTCCTATTGGCTGTTTGCTAGAACCAATCACAAAAGATACACCCATTTCCTCTTGTCCTTTTATGGGAAACAAAAAGATATATATTCTTCTATCTATAAATGACAAATAAGTAGTAATATATCTTACATGTGTCTCAACAAGGAACCTTAATTACCAGCTCACCTCGCCCTATTGCCCTCCAAAACAAATGGTTTAATCTTAAATTTTTATCTTAAACAGATGTCAAGGATCTTGAATTCACATCATCATTGAAAGATCTCCTCTTGAAGGTCTTTAAACAGATAACCATATGTGTGCTCTAATGATGTTTCCTGCTTGGCAGGAGGGGCTGGGCTGGTGGCTGATGGCCCCTGTGATCTCTTCCAACTATATGAAATAAGAATCTAGCATAAGGATTTAACATTTCTTAGCTTCTAATTCCTTTGCATAATTACATTTAAGCCAATATATTTAATACATAACATAGATAGCTTTTTAGAAGAATAAACCTTTTCAAAGTAAAAAAAGAAGGAACAGTTTCCAGCCTCAAAATAAGATAGAAAGAAAACCTCTTCTCCAGCCAAGCCAGTTGCCTTTTTCACTGCTCTTGACCTTTCAACCTTAGGAAAATATGGCTCAAGTTTAATGGGAGGCACATGGTTTTATTTTACTATTTATCCACTCTTAATTATGTTTATCTCCTTTTTATCTTCTGTAATATGTAGGGTCAGTGTAACCTTGGCTGTCAGCCTGTAATTCCCTTTGACTTTGAGAATTGTTTTCTGCTATAAATCAGGGGGCCCCCTTGTCCAGGAGAATAAACATCTTGCCAAGGTTCTTAGGCAGCTGGTCTTCTGCCTGGCATGAACATTTGAAAATCTTTAAGCTCATTTTAAAATACAGGCCCTGATCAAGCCTCAATAAAAATGCAGGCTATGATTAGATGCCTCACTTGGGTCCCAAATGCCTTGATACTCAGACATTTTGACTCCTGAACGCTGCAAACCCGGAAGTGAATGTTCCGGTTTGCAAATTTTCTTTGGAACCCGAACGTTTTGGAAGTGGAACGGACTTCCAGAACGGATTCCATTCAACTTCCAAGGTATGACTGTAAAACAATAAACATTTTTTAAAAAACGTTCCCGAAGCAGGGCTGCCTTCAGAGGGCTTGGGGGTCAGATAACTGCATACCCTCCAACATTTCTCCAGTGAAAATAGGAACACCCTAAGGAAAACCAGGACGCTTCTGGATCAAATCAGAAACCAGGATGGCTCCTGTAAATCTAGGTTTGTCCCTGGAAAACAGGGAGACTTGGCGGGTCTCTCACCGCCAACCCTCCAGAGAGAGCCAGGACCTGTCTCAGTCCCCAGGACCTCATTTCCCAGAGCTCAAAGCAAGTGAGGCCAACAAAGTGATCTGAATAAATCAATTATTTCAGGGCATCTGACTGGTCTTGTGATTGATTCTTCCTGGCAACAAGCTGCCGCCACCATTAGCTGATTGTTTCTTGAGAGGGGAGGCTTTTGTCTGAATAGCATCCCATGGCGGGGAAGAAGGATTTGAAGGTGGGGAGGGAGGAGGGGGCTCAGTGGGGCTTGTCAGCTGGCAAGGAATATTGGGCTTGAGATCCCCACCAGTTCCTTTGTGTGCAGGCGAACACATCTGCCTTTTGAGTTCCTTACTAGAGGGAAAGACTTCCTGGTGCAGGTGTTCCTCTGAATAGAATACTGTAAGTGTGTTTATTGCCCTGATGGGTGTTTACTGTGGACTTGGTGCAGCATGCAAGTTTTCCCACAGCATCCACACAACACGATCCTCATCAAAATGTCTTCCCATTTCAGTTTCCCATTTAAATCGAGATGTACCATTTCAATGGACAAATCTGGCATTAAAAATACAAACAAGGATTTGGGGTGGAATTCTCATCAGGATGATGTCCTGTGGCTACTGCAAAAAAAAAAAAAAAAAGCATTGCATTCACTTCCACAATAAACTTAACATATGGAACCCTTCTAAATTGTGAAACAATAATATAATGTCAGCCATGAATATTTGAAAAAAAGACAGAGTAAAAAAAAAAAAGATGTAGCCTCTGAGCTTGAAGAGAGTGCTTTCCCCTATGCATTAAGTAGGCTGCTTAGATATAATTTTGCTTAAGTGGTATATACATCTTTCTAAATAAATTTTTAAAAATAGTTGTAACTTCCTCATGTGCAAAACTAATTGACCATAGATTTTTACAGCATACTCAAAAAACTGGTAGCCTCCGAACATTTGCAGAGTGCCGTTTCTCTGTGCATTGGTGAGATGCAACCCGCTACGCCTTTAAAAACTGGCAAGGGCACTAGGCATTTGAAGCAAAACACACACACAAAGAAAAGGTAAACCCTGAGCATGTGCAGAGTGCCTTCTCCTGCACAATGATTAGATGCTCCCCACCCCTATGCAAACCATTCCGTCATCTATTGTACTGTCCAAAAACTCAGCAGCCCGATCCTGTAATCCATTCTCCCACCAGATTATTAAGAATCTTATCTGCCTGTGATCATTAGGTCTCATTTCTCATGGTCATTATTTGAGCCCTCGAGAGGATAAAGTAGGGCACGGACAGGAGCACATTTAAATCTGGGATTTGGGCGCAGGCTGGACAAGGGGCTTAGATGCCAGCACCTCTCCTTTCAGAAACTAAGCATTAGCAGCCAGCCATCTCTGCATCTCTCAAGAAGCACCTCCCGCAACCAGCAGAGAAGGAGCGAGAGGCTGGAGCACAGGAAATGAAAATATCTTGGAGAGGAAAGAGGGCGAAGGGCACAGAGATGAGTGGGAAAGGCACCTAGATATGATAAAATTTGCCAGAAGAAGAATTGGATTCAGGAGCCTCCAAGTGTGGCTGGTCAAATGTCACCAGACCCAGTGGGAGATGCTTCCCTCCACTGTTAAGAGGTAGGATCAAGGCCGGCCCAAGACATTTTGCTGCCTGAGGCAAAGAACAAAATGGCAACCACCCACCCATTTCCCAGAGAGCGGGCTAACGGAACTGACTGCTAAATTCTATTTCAGTGTTAGTAATTGTTGTTGTTGTTTAGATGTTTAGTCGTGTCCGACTCTTCATGACCCCCTGGACCAGAGCACGCTAGGCACTCCTGTCTTCCACTGCCTCCTGCAGTTGGGTCAGACTCATGCTGGTAGCTTCGAGAACACTGTCCAACCATCTCGTCCTCTGTCGTCCCCTTCTCCTTGTGCCCTCCATCTTTCCCAACATCAGGGTCTTTTCCAGGGAGTCTTCTCTTCTCAGAAGGTGGCCAAAGTACTGGAGCCTCAGCTTCAGGATCTGTCCTTCCAGTGAACACTCAGGGCTGATTTCCTTCAGAATGGAGAGGTTTGATCTTCTTGCAGTCCATGGGACTCTCAAGAGTCTCCTCCAGCACCATAATTCAAAAGCACCAATTCTTTGGCCTTCTTTATGGTCCAGCTCTCACTTCCATACATCACTACTGGGAAAACCATAGCTTAAACTATACAGACCTTTGTCGGCAAGGTGATGTCTCTGCTTTTTAAGATGCTGTCTAGGTTTGTCACTGCTTTTCTCCCAAGAAGCAGGCGTCTTTTAATTTCATGGCTGCTGTCACTATCTGCAGTGATCACGGAGCCCAAGAAAGTAAAATCTCTCACTGCCTCCATTTCTTCCCCTTCTATTTGCCAGGAGGTGATGGGACCAGTGGCCATGATCTTCATTTTTTTGATGTTGAGCTTCAAACCATATTTTGTGCTCTCCTCTTTCACCCTCATTAAAAGGTTCTTTAATTCCTCCTCACTTTCTGCTAGTAATAGGGTAGATATAAAAGTGGTGGGCAAGTTGCATGACACACAACTCTCTTCTCGAACTGAAAGTTGTGTTCCAGGAACTCAGGATGAAGAACTGAGAGGCACCACCGCCTCCCAGTATGTGCTGCCTGAGGCAGTCATCTTGCTCTGCCTAAGGGTAGGACCGGCCCTGGGCAGAATGAATCAGGGGCAAAAGAAGGAATCCTTTTCTCTTCCTCACCTGCAGCAGCGTTTCCATATTGCTGCAGTTCCCCTTCTGCCAGAAGCAATGTTATTAATCTTGTGGCCATCCTCAGCATGAACAGTCAATGGTAATGGAAGATGGGAACTGTAGTTCAGCAATATCTAGAGGGCCGAAGGTTCCCCACATGTGCTGCAAGTTTTGCATGGACATAGCCATAGGATGTGCCTGATGTATTTTCTCTCTACCTCAACAGATTGATCAAGATGGTCTGACGTTGTCCGAGAGGACCCTCTACCTGGGACAGGATGAGGAGAGCGAAAAGGTGAGTGAAAAGTGTGATCACACAGGTAAATATTATGCTGGGGGAAATTAAAATATATGAATCCCTGTGGACCCATTATTTTGTAAAGAACAAAATAATCGGCTGGGTGCCTGGGTTCAAAACTGCAGGTCTTGCACACTGTAGGATCATCTGCTCCAATCCCTTGCGAGGCAGGAATCTTTTGCCCAACGTGAAACTCGAACCCACGACCTGGAGCCAGACATCGCCATATACTGGTGGCATGGAACGGCAGTGTCCCTCAATATTTGCGTAAGAAATAAAATCATGCTGTATCTCAGGAAAATGGGCATTCCAGCTCTGCCCATTTAGCTTGTCAAATGCCTTTTCAAGAAGGACCGTTTGACCAAACCCAGCCTGCTAATTCCTTCGTCCCTTCGCAGATCTTGGCTGCCTATCGCATCTTTATGGAGAGGCTGTTGAGTCTGCTGGGCGCCGAGAACGTGGAGCAGAAAGCCAGCGAGATTCTGCAGCTGGAGCAAAGGCTGGCCAACGTGAGTCCGCCATTCCTCTTCTCCTTTCTGAAGGTGGAGGCAGGGCCAGAGAGGAAAAATAAATGAGGGGTGGGGTCCAGGGCTGGCCATTCCTGGAAGAGGCAGCCTGTGTCAGATCATACCCCAGCAGTGAACTTCTGGAGCAATTCGTAGTCCAGAGGAAGGATTGGGGAGGAATTTGTTTAGGTTTGCATTTCGGTGAGAGCTTAGCTGATCATTTGCACATTCTGAAACAATGTGCAAACTGGAACATGCTGTTCCTTTGGCATTTGTGCATTTCTGAATTTTGTAGCGCACTTCTTCATCCAAATAGTGTGCAGGAAAATGCAGCTGGTAACAGGGAGCATACCTAAAATGTGCATTTATCCATGAAAATAGTGCACAGAGATATGCATTATTTCGGAGGGAATTGCTTGCAATGTCAGGGGACATGCTGAGAAATCTTCGTGAGAATTTTTTAAAAGTAAGGTCACAAACCGATGCAGAAACGTGGCAAGCTTGAACTTATGATGGTAAATGTTAGAAATGGAGAGTGAAATTGACAGATTCATCCACCCCTAGTTCTGAGTCGCAGGGACAGAGCTCACCTGGGCGATGCTGATTGTCCCAGGGGAGCTGCTACATCTGTCCACCTGTAGTTCCCACCTGTCGGCCCTAAACAATCTCCTGTGAGCACATGCTGGAGGGAAATGAGATGAATGTGGGGGTCACATGGGGCAAGATGCTGAGTTGTTTGTATCTCACAGGTTTTCAGATTTGCTGTGAAATTCTGAAGATCTCATTACCTGCATTTAAAACGTGAGATTCTAGCTGACCATTCTGAGGGCGTTTGGGGTGTGCGTTTTGCATTAAAACACAATCCAGCCGGCACATGCAAACTACCCAACTGTCATCTCTTTCCCCTAGAGAATCCTGGGAAACGTAGTTCTCTAAAGAGAGGACTGAGATCTCTAACATCACTCTCACCTAGTTGCCATTCCCAGGATTCTTGGGGGTGGGCTCTTTTCTGTTTCTTTCCTTTCCTATTACATTTATACCTCCCTTCCCTCTAAGCAGCTCAAGACAGTGTATGTGGCTCTTCCTGCTCCCCCCCCCTTTTATCCTCATGACAACCCTGTGAGGTAGGTAAGGCACAAGATCACCCAGTGAGTGTCATGGATGGGTGGAAATTTGAACCCAAGCTGAGTGTGTGGCAGATGCACAATATGCTCAAAATTTAACACTTGTGAGTTTAAACAAACAAACAAACAAACAAACAAACAAAAACACACTTTTGCTTGATTTAGCAAAACCCAGGGAAGGGCTCAGTGGTAAAGCAATTGCTTGGTATGTAGAAGGACCCGGGTTCAATTTCTGGACTCTTCAGGTAGGGCTGGGAGTGGCTAACTGTGAAACCCTGGAGTGCTGCTGCCAGTCAGTATAGCATTATTATTATTATTATTATTATTATTATTATTATACCGCCCTATACCTGGAGGTCTCAGGGCGGTTCACATAAAAAGATCACAGTATATAAAATAAAAATAAAAGCAATAACCCAATAATACCCCCTCTCTTGCCAAAAAAGGAGCCACGTTTGAAAAGGATATGGGATGCTGATCAGGTCAACCAAAGACCTGGTTAAAAAGGAACGTTTTTGCCTGGCACCTAAAGGTGTATAATGAAGGTGCCAGGCGAACTTTCCTAGGGAGAGCATTCCACTTATCTAGCTAAACCAGTGGCCTGATTCTGCACAAGGCAGCCATCTCTGTTCCCAATTCTGTTTAAAAACAAACAAACTTGCGTTTTAGCAGCATGATGTTGAACAGTTTTGAATATAATATACCCCCAAATCTCTCCTCTTGGGCACAAACTATCCACTTTGAGCTCAAGAGGAAGGAGAGGTTCTCTAGTAATTTTCAATGCGGCTCAAGTATTCATAGCAGCATTACAGACACAAATTCTTACTCATAGGAGCAAATTTCCAAAGCCAAATATGCAAAGAAGAAGCCTCTCCAAACCATCGCCTTCCCTCCCTGTCTTTGGGGTAGGGGCCCAGAACGATGGGGCTCGTTGAACTCTCTGCCTTCATGCCAGCTGCAGAACCACCTGTTTCCTCTCTCATTTCTCAGATCACGGTCTCCGAGTATGACGACCTGCGCAGGGACATCAACTCCATGTACAACAAGGTGACCCTGGGAGAACTACAGCGCATCACACCTCATGTAGGTTTGGAGTTGTATTGGACCACTTTCCCCTTTCGGGAGAGAGCAGTTGGAAAAAATGAGAGGCGTTTTGTGACCCCACTGGTTGATTCCACCCATGAATCCTGCATTCCACACACATGGGCTGTGCATTCCACAAAAGGGAATGCATTCTACACATGGGTGATGCATTCCACTCATGGGACATGCATTCCACTTATGGATCATGCATTCCGCACATGGGCCATGCATTCCACCATTTTGTCATGCATTCCACTCCATGCGCCATGGAGGTCTGTTCCATGGCTGATACAATCAAGCTCCCACTTCTTTAACTGGAGGGTTCAACCCACCTTGACACAGTCTTTATAGACCATGCCATAGCCCTGCCCCTTAGTCAATCAGGAGCCTAGGCTCCCCTGGGTCCTAGCTCTGCTCCTCTCTCTATCAACTCCAAAATGGCTGGATTTGGTTACAGCCGCTTGCTGCCTGTTCCGTATCACAGTGATAGGAAATCTGAGGCCTTCCAGGTGTTGCTGCACTCCAACTCCCACCAGGAGTGATGGGAATTGTAGTCCATCAATATCTGGACTACATTCACCATCCCTTTCATGCACAGAATGAACAGTAAAAAAAAAAAAAGACCCAGTCATATTCAGAAAGATCTGGTCAAAAGGACAGAAGTTACTTGTTGTTTAGTGCTGTAACAATTGTTTTCTCGAAATTTATCTTCTGTACCATGAAAATAAATAAAAACAGTATATATATATAAAGGACAGAAATGGGATACATTCTGGGAAGCTCTTATTTTTAATCTCCAGTTCAAATGGAAGAGGCTCCTTGACAGAATATTCCATGACAATTTTTCTGAGGACGAGGAGGTGGTTCTGCTGGCCACAGACTACATGCAGAGGGTGTCTGAGCTTATCCACGCCACACCTATCAGGTAAGGATGTGGCCGAGAGGAAGCCGGCTTGCTACCTCTCAGCCTGGCCTACCTCACAGGGCTGTTGGTTGCCAGACTGACCTACGGGAGTGAAACCAACTGGTTGGGAAGTCTCCTTGCTGCAATTCAACTGCATGGATCCAGTTCTCCCTCCACGCTGGATCTCTGGAGTCCCAGAAAGACAATAGTTGCATACAGGATGCCAGGTGCCAAAGCGCACCAGTTTGCAAAAAGTGTTTGGTGGTGGTTCTTGCTGGCCGCTCCTTCTGCTGGTTTAAAGTGGACATTTAGCCTCATTACGGTGGCTGTTACTGTGCTGTCCTGATACCTTTAGCCTCAACCTTTCTTCCACAATTTGGTGTGCTTTCCTAAGCCCAGATTATAAATTTAGCAAAACAAAACAATAAGTCCCTTTTTTCACACTGCCATTTCAGACTGCCAGGGGGTGGCTTTCCATGTCTGAATGCTCCCCACCGTTCTCCAAATGATGTGAACTCATTTCCCTGATATGCTAGCTTTCTACATGCAAGGTGGTCCTGCTGGTGGACAACAAAGGTGTTGCAGCCAGAAAAATGATTTTGCTGCATATGAAAATGTGGGCCTCTGAAGAAAAGAGAGGGAAATGAGGCACATATGGGTTCCTTATTTGCCCTAAACCCACCGGACCAGGATATTCAGCGTCCGAGCCCCCTCCTAAACCGGTTTGCCCTCCTTCTGCTGCAGGATCCTCCACAACTACATGCTGTGGCGCATTGCGGTGGTGCTGAGCGAGCATCTCTCGACACCCTTCCGAGACGCCATCCACGAACTCGCCAAGGAGATGGAGGGAGCTGAGAAGCAGATGGAGCTGGGGAAAGTGTGCTTGAGCCAGGCCAACAAGCATTTTGGGATGGCTTTGGGCGCTCTCTTTGTGGAAGAATACTTCTCTTCTGCCAGCAAGGCCAAGGTAGGAGCCAGCGCAAGATGGCGGACGGTGGGCAGGCAGGATTCTGATTGGGTGGGGGGAAATGCATTCTGGGAGTTTCGAGAGGTGGGAAACCTTTTCCAGCCTGAGGGCCGTATTAAGCCTTCTGAGGGCCACTTTTCAGTGATGGGTGGGGCTGGGGCCCAAAGAGGGCGTAGCAATGACCTGCCCTCGGACTGTCTCGCCAGAGTGCGGCATGTTCTAGTTATCTCCCGCTTGGACTACTACAATGCGCTGTACGTGGGGCTACCTTTGAAGGTGACTCGGAAACTGCAATTAATCCAGAATGCGGCAGCTAGACTGGTGACTGGGAGCAGCTGCCAGGACTATTTAACACCAGTCCTAAAGGAACTTCACTGGATCCCAGTACATTTCCAAGCACAATTCAAAGTGTTGGTGCTGACCTTGAAAGCCCTAAATGGCCTCAGTCCAGTATATCTGAAGGAGCGTCTCCACCCCCATCATTCACTGAGGTCCAGCTCCGAGGGCCTTCTGGTGTTTCCCTCACTGCAGGAAGTGAGGTTACAGGGAACCAGGCAGAGGGCCTTCTTGGTGGTGGTGCCCACCCTGTGGAACACCCTCCCATCAGATGTCAAGGAGAAGTTTTTAAATGGTTAGTGTTTTATTAAGTTTTTTTATGTGCTGGAAGCTGCCTCAATTGGCTGGGGCCACCCAATCAAATGGGCAGGGTATAAGTACAATAAGTTGCTGCTGCTACTGCTGCTATTATTATTATTATTATTATTATTATTATTATTATTGAATAGGATCTCTCTATTTTCACTGGAGGAATGTTGGAGGGCATGCTGTGCTAACTTTGACATCAGTAATAGTATAAAGAGCTCCGACGAGATGTAAGCATTCGAGATCTAAATTGGAACCTGACAACATGGCCTACCATCCATCTTTGCCGGCAGAGTCAAAGGCAGCTTTCAAGTCAATAAAGGCCATGATCAAAGCCCTGCTTGTTCTTCTGGAAAAAAACATTGTTTGCCTTGGCCTAAGCCTCTGATCGATAAAGAAGGAACTTAGCATACACTTCAGACACAATGCTATCTATTAAACTGATTGGTCTGTAGTTACTGATCTGTTGTTGTTTTTTATTGCCTTTCTCGTAAATGTTCATTGGCAGAAAGAAAGCAGATTTTGCTGGCCTTTATTGCCCAAAGCAGAAGTCTCAGGGGGTTTTGAAGCACTGTGTGGGGCTCATTGCAGTGGCGTAGCGTGGGTTGTCAGCACCCGGGGCAAGGCAAGTAATTTGCGCCCCCTAACCCTATCCCTAACCCTAACCCCCAGATGTTGCGCCCGGTGCGGCCGGGCCCCCCTGCACCCCCCACGCTACGCCACTGGCTCATTGCAACCCCCGTGTGGTGCTTTGACGTCCCAGCAAAATATCTTAGGCTAGCCTTGGGTTGCTGGGTCTTCCCCACATCTCTTTGCCCTGAATTGCTTGGAGAATGGTGCGTGTCTTCTGTGTTCACCCATACCACCTTGGGCGACTTCCTTTGACCAGGTGCAGCAGCTAGTGGAAGACATCAAACACATCTTGGACCGTCGACTGGAAGAATTGGACTGGATGGATGAGGAGACACGGCGGGCAGCCAGAGCCAAGGTAGGCAGCCGGCGAGGGGCAGGGCTGTGTGGGGAGGAACCGAAGAAGAGTCTACCCAGACCCAGAAGCCACACCCTGAGCATTGTGCCCTAGAGGTCAAGAAAGGGCTAGGCCAGGCATAGGCAAACTCCGGCCCTCCAGATGTTTGGGACTACAATTCCCATTGTCCCTGACCACTGGTCTTGTTAGCTAGGGATGATGGGAATTGTAGTCCCAAACATCTGGAGGGACGGAGTTTGCCTATGCCTGGGCTAGGCATATCAGCTCCTTTATGAGATGATAAAGGGTCCAGAAACTAAGCCTGATGAGGAACGGTTGAAGGAACTGGGTATGTTTAGCCTGGAAAAGAGGAGACTGAGAGGAGATATGAGAGCCATCTTCAAATATCTCAAGGACCATCTCATGGAAGAGGGAGCAAGCTGGTTTTACTCTCCTCTGGAGGGTAGGCCTTGAACTAATGGATTTGTGACAATACAGGAGAATCCGACTAAACACCAGAAATAACCTTCTGATGGTAAGAGCTGTTTGACAGTGGAACGGTCTCCCTCAGAAGGTGGTGGACTCTCCTTCCTTGGAGGTTTTTAAGCAGAGATTGGACTGCCATCTGTCATGGGTGCTTTAGCTGAGATTCCTGCATTGCAAAGGGGTTGGGCTAGATGACCTTTGGGATCCCCCTTCAAACTCTGCAATTCTAGGATTCTATGACTTTGAGAAACCTTTTGCACTCACAACCCAGGAGGCACAAAAGGAAGGCACTATTTATCCATCTATCTATCCATCCATCCTTCTATGATTTCTAAGAATATTTATGAACTGCCAGTTCCAGCTCATTAAAAAATTTTTATCATGGCAGTGTATTATAGAATATTCAGAAGGGCATACAAGTATAAAATCACCAAAGGAGAACAAATAACTGACGCTGATTCAAATTAATTCCCTAAAAATGCTTGGTGGAATGAAAACATTTTCATGGCTGTTGACTGAATATCAACATGGGAGGTGCCTGTTTGATCTCATTGGGAATGTGCTCCAAATTACTGGTGCTGCTGCACACCAAGAGGCCTTGGTGTGCCTAGAAACGAAATGCAGATGATGTGACGTTGGGACAGTCAGTGTGCTGGCCCCGGGGGTGACCTGAGAAACACGGTCCAGGTCCGGTCCAGAATCCGAAGGTTCTGCTAGGAGTCAGACGGACAGGGCCAAGGCAGGAAACCAGGCAAGGACAGGTACAGGATCTCAGGCAGGATCTAGCATACAGCAATGTTGCTCCCGCAACCTGGGGCGGGGTCTGACAGCCTTTTATCTTTGTCAGGGTAGTGGCCGGTCCTGATCCCCCGGTGACTCACCTCCCTGTTTCACCCAAAGGTGAGCACTCCTCTTGCGAGTACTCAGGTCTCTCCTTCTCTCAGACCTCAGTCTCTGCAGCTCGGGAGACGTCGGTGGGTTACTAGACCCAGGGGCTCAGCCTCCCCTGACCAAACCCTAGCAGAGCAGCTGTAAGTGATGGCCCAGCTGAGGGCAAGAAGGTCATCCCCGCATCTGGAGCCAGGGCAGGCTCAGGCCCCTGACTTGGCCCAGCTGGTGTTTGTTGCAGGAGAACCTGTGCAGACTGGGCTCTTCAGGATCAGGCCCCAGACTTGGTTCAGATGAGGCAAAGGATCCGGTGTAGACTGAGACCCCTCTGGTTCCAAGTCCGAGTCCGAGTCCCAGGCCATCACAGTCAGGAAGGCTTCTCCGGGCGATCACAGTGATCTGGCCGGTGTGTAAGAGACAAGGTGGCCCTTCAAGCAACCTGGCTATGGCTGTGGGGATGTGTTTGGCACAGTGTGGGAACTCTGGGAGCTGCCTTCTACTGAGCCACACCCATGGGTCTGTCTATCTAGCTTAATTCTGTCTACACTGCCTGGCAGTGGCTCTCCAGGTCTTCAGGCAGGGTTCCTCTCCCACCCATATCCGGAGATGGTGAGGATTGAACCTGAAACCTTCTGCGTGCAAAGCAGATGCTCCACTCAGCTACAGACCTCCTATAACCCTCCTATTTTTATTTATTCATTGCATTTATATCCCACCATTTTCTCCAAGGAGCATACATGGTCTTCCTACTCACTGATCCCCACAACAGCCCTGTGAGGTAGGTCGGGTTAGAATCATAGAATTGTACAGTTGGAAAGGAAGAACCAAATGCACAAATATAAGATGGGGGACACCCGTCTCGCTAGCAGTACATGTGAAAAGGATCCAGGGGCCTTGGTGGACCACAGGCTTAGCAGGATTCCACAGTGCAATGCAGCAGTGAAAAATGCGAATTCTGTTCTAGGCTGCATCAACAGAAGTCTATTGTCCAGGTCAAGGAAAGTCCTAGTACTGCTCTATTCTTCCTTGGTCAGACCACGGCTGGAATACTGTGTCCAGTTCTGGGCACCACAGTTTAAGAAGGAGGTTGACAAGCTGGAATGTGTGCAGAGGAGGGCAACCAAGATGGTCAAGGGTCTGGGAAGCAAGCCTAATGAGGAATAGTTCGGAGGTTGAAGGTCAGCCAGCAAGCTTCATGGCTGAGTGGAGATTTGAACTCTGGTCTCCCAGGTCCTAGTCCACCACTCTTAACCACTAAACCAATAGTAGGTCTGAGCTATTGTCCTCCACCGCCAGGGGGAAAGAGAGTTGGAATCTCTAGGGACCTCACTTTAAGCTCTGATCTGCCTTTTGAAGGTGCAAGTGCATTGGGGAACTGGCTTTTAGGTAACAGTGGGATCCCCAGCATTGCTGATCTGGCTCACGGGTTCTTGAGGACTGTCTTGTGCAGGTCCCTCAAGCTTGCCTCTCAGGTATCTGAGTCCAGCTTCTCTTGCAGTTGCAGCACATGATGGTGATGATCGGCTACCCAGACTTCCTGCTCAACCCAGAAGCGATTGACAAGGAATACGAGGCAAGCATGCCAGGAGCCCAGTGCCCACGTTTCCTGGGGTGGGGCGGGAACCTCCCTGGGCAGAGAGTGGCAGCCCAACCAATTAATCAACTAAAGAGTTTTCAGTTGACTGATCACCTGTGTTTAAATAACGGCCGGTGGTAAGTGAGGAAAGAGCCTTCCTGTTTATGGAATTCTTTCCCCAAGGGAGATCACCTAACACTTACATTGATGTGTTTTCAGCACTAGGCAAAGACCTTTTTGATTTTCCTAGGCTTTTAACATCAGAGGAGTTTTAAGAAGCGGCTTCTATTTTATCCTGCTGTTTTGTTGATTACTGGGTGTTTCCCCCCCCCCCCAATTGCATTTTTCTAATGTTTTTTTTTATTGTGTTTTGTAATGGATTTGTTGTTCTCATCATATGAAGACACCTTTGTAATTATAAACTGAAGGGCAGCATGCAATAAATAAAAACAGAAATACAGGGAGCCGCCCCACGCTGTGCTGCAACATTAGCTCACCTGGCCTAGGCAATGTGGTTGTGTATCCTATTTTACAGGAAACAGTCCTGTAAAACACAAGTGGGTCGCAAAACCTATGCCAAAGGGTTGCAAGTTTATAAGTAAACCCAAAGTAAATGTTATTTTTATTCCTTAATTCAGTGGTTTTCAACCAATGTGCCAATGGTCAGGGGTGCCATGGGCAACACTGACCTCTGTCCCTCTTTCCTTCCCTCCTTCCTCTGATGCCCTCTTGCGTCTTTGCCTCCCAAAGGCTTGCACAGCTGTTCGTTGCAGCAGCCCTGGCTATAAGCTCCCCAAGTGAATGGTGCCTCTGGCGCTGGCCAGAGGGTGCTTCCCAGGCCCCTGTGGGGCAGTCTGAGGAGGCACCTCTCTTTGGGGGGGGGGCAACTCAGAGATCAGGGGCGGCAGCTGCGGCTAACCCCAAGGACTTTGTTAATGGAGAAATCTGAGGGCTCCCTTGGACAAAAAACAAGGACACCAGCCAGGAATACCGGAGCAAAACAGCAGCCAGTAGGCTTGGTCATTATTGAAGACTGTTGCAACAGGACTCCCACCCGCCACAAGGTGGAACAAGATGGAAACCCCAAACAAAAGAGCCCCCAAACTTTTATTAGCTGCTAATCCCCATGTTACACACACCCCCAAACTACATCATGGTTACATCATGAAAGGGGATGTCTGGTGGCAGTAATCTCAGCATCCTGGACCCTGCCCCATGGTTCTCCTTGCCCTCCACCAAACACCCATCAAGTGTAACAAAAGAGATATTTACATTTCCCAGTTTCCCAGCCAAGTTAATCATACCCTTTTGTCTTCATCTGGGTTTGTTATTTCTGGAATGGCTACCTGTCTGGCCCTCAGGTATCAGGATGCCAGGGACTATCACTCAGGCAGAGGGGCTGCTGAGTAGCTGAGCTCACATCTCTATATGAACTTCTGAAGTTTTCCCTGTGAGCCAGTACATAGATACATTTATCAGTGAATTGTTACATTTGGTATCATACAACAGAGGCCCTTTGAATAGATAGGAAGAAATTGTGATGAAGTGTTTTGTGGGGACAAATCACAAAAGTCACAAAAGTGATTGTGCTGATTTTGGTAGTGGGCTGCATGTGCATAATATCTGCTAGAGGGGCAACCCCCCCCCCCAACCTATACATAAATGCCTCTTACAGTTTTTTGTTTTGTTTTGCTGGCATATTATAATGCTGGCTGCTGCGTTGACAGACACAGGAAGGCTTGAGTCTTGCATTTTAACCCTTGGGAACCTCTCTCTGGCAGCTCATGACAGATCTCGTAACACTTCCACATGTTGTTTTCAGTGACTGTTACAGGTCATTTGCGATGCAAGGTGTAATAGTCACTAAAAACAACTCCCTGTACGAGCAGCTTGTGGCAAACTGTCAATGGATCAGCTGCCAAGATTAGTGAACAGTTGATCCAAGGGTAATATGAAGTTTGCTTCATCAAAATAATAATATCTTTATTGTATGTCTGACAACCATTTAAACCTGCACTGGCCAACTCACTGGCAAAATGCAAGCTCAGCCATCCCTCTGACACTTGCCAAAATTTATTGTGAATAAAACAGTTAGAAACATTCATCATTCGGTGTACCTAACACTGCTTAACCTTTATGCTTTTAGTCTTCTTCTTCTTTGGCGATCCCTCGTAGCCAAGTAAGATTGTCTTTCATAAACACGGTTTTGATAATAAGTCCGTAAGTGACCGTGGAGGCCAATTCTGGATCCACACATCCTTCCACAGTGGGGACATAGGTTTCTGGGCGGGAGCTGATCACGGTGAGGGTTTGCCAAGCCTGCCTTCCTCTTAGCACATTTCTCCCTTGCGTCCTGAGTTCGAGTGTCTTCAAAGCCCATGACACCTTTGGTAAAGGCTGCTCTCCAATGGGAGCACTTGCAGGCAAGTGTTTCCCAATTGTTGGTGTTTATGCTACATTTTTAAAGATTTGCCTTGAGACATTTTATGCACCTTTTGTGCCCTCTTTTTTTGGGGTGGTGCATAAGTGCCCCACTGTGCTCAGTCCTGCCTACATGAGCAGCTTGCTTCTCTCTGGGGTTTGCAACAGGGGTCTTGAACCTGGGACCTTTTGGCATGTATCGCTGAGCTCCAATCCTTCCCTAAATCCTTGAGCCTAATTTCACTTGTTTCCTTCCACAGTTTGAGGTCCACGAGAAAACGTACTTCAAGAACATCCTCAACAGCATCAAATTTAGCATTAAGCTGTCAGTGAAGAAGATCCGGCAGGAAGTGGACAAGTCGGCGTAGGTATCCCTCCTTTTGACAGGAAGCGCGCGGCTCAGGCTGGCTTGCGGAGAGCCTGCACCCTGAGTTATCCCAAGCGGGGAGAACTTAGAAATATTGCACCTAAATTCTGTGGGAATGTTCAGGGATGCAGGAGAGGATATATTGATTGATTATAGCCTTTCCAACTTGTGTTAACAAGTTCACAATTCAACAGAGTAACATTCCCCTTTTAAACTTACATCGGATGCGTTTGCTCAGGTTCGCTAAAGCCTTATAATAACTGTTCTGGTATTTTCCCCTTATTCCCTCATAAAAGATAAGACACAAAGTATATAAAAGTATAAAAGTATAAAAAGAGTTTACTCACATTCTGTTCACAATCAGATCCCAGAAGGCAGACTTAGCTTAGAAAAGTAACATATACCTGGAAACTATCTCATAAGGAGACAGTCCCTTTGTCCTCTCTTGGCTGGAGGGCAAGAGAGCATCTTTGGCTAAGCAGATGTTGCTTCTTCGACGAAAGTAGTCACAGAGAGATGGCTGCCCTGCCCTGTGCTTTTGTCGTTACCTGCACAGGTGAGGCCACGCCCACCTCTAGTCACATGCAGAGGAGTCTGTCCCAGCCCAGAAGGAAACAGGAAGCTGACCTGCTGGCTGGACAAACATTCCTCCCCATGTGTAAGCATGTTCACTCTAGGAATGTTGTACTTGACTGCTCTTGTGTTTCACATCCCACAACTTCTCAAGAAAGCTACTGTGGAGATCTGAATTTGCTGGTACTTCCAGCATTGGTCCTGATTTGTTTGCAGGTTAGACATTTGCAGGTTAGACATTTGCTACTGATTGAGCTACTGATTGCTTGTGGGGAAGTCAGACACTGTTGCATCAAGCATCAACCCACACTTCCTGTGCATTTTCCTATCTCTGTCTTTCTGGCTTTTCTTTCTTTTTTGAAGTGTGTTTGCTGCACAGGAGTGTCAGATCCAACTCAATTGTGCAATCGGAATTTCCTGGTACGTGAAACAGGGACATCCTGGGAGTCACACACACCCCAGTCTCCCCCCACCTGCTTCCTCTTCCTTCCCTTCCTTTGTCTGTTCATTTCCCCAGGCTTGAGCAACCTCTAGTGGCTGGCAGCAACAGCGCAGGGACGTTGCCTCCTTTGAACCAAACCCGCTATCGAAAAGTATGTTTGAACCAGCCAGCGTTCTTCACGCGACACACAAGCAGGTGTTGAGTTCACCCAAGATTGATGGCTCAGACCTGGTTGCTCTGAGAACAGAGTTTCCCAAACTTGGGTCTCCAGCTGTTTTTGGACTACAACTTCCATCATCCCTTGCAAGCAGGACCAGTGGTCAGGGAAGATGGGAGTTGTAGTTCAAAAACAGCTGGAGACCCATGTTTGGGAAACACTGCTCTGAGAATGAAGGAAGTGATTTTGTGAGGACTGGTTCACAAAATTCCATGTGGGCAGAAGCCTCTGACTTCCTGTAGCTGTTTCCGACAGCTGCTACAGGAACCCTTGGAGCATCTGCTTCCTGCTCCCTTAGCACAGGGTTGGGGAACCTGTTGTTGGATTACAACCCCCACCATTCCCAAGCACTGGTCATGCTGGTGGGGACTGATGGGAATTGGAGTCCAACAATATCTGAAGGCTGGCAAGTCTCCCATCCCTTAGTAGCACCAGCACTGATACTTCCCGCCCCTTCCTTGACTCACCTCTAGTAATAGAAAAGAATTTCAATGTGCTCTCTGCCTTCTGAAGGACCCCATTTCTGTGCAGAGAGATGTTGTCTTCTGCATCTAACAGTTATTGGGTCAAGCAGGTCTCACCTTGTGCTGCAAGCAGACCTCTCTTGATCAAGGTGTGCTTTCTCATTGCAGGTGGCTGCTGCCCCCCCAGGCGCTGAACGCTTACTACCTTCCCAACAAGAACCAAATGGGTATGGACACATTTGCATTTCTGGATCTCTCGTGGGACTGGATAGCTCATGGGAAAGGGAAGTTGCACAGTGGAGTTCATCCCCACTCCTTCCTTCGCCCATTGCAGGAGCAAGAGTCAGGAATTTGCATTGCCACGGCCCTGCTATGCACTGAGGAGCACCGTTCACCTGAAATGCTACCCAAGCAGGCTCCATAGTTAGACTGCTAGAGACTGAATCTCAAAATCTCAGCATAGCAGCCAACAAATCTTGCTCTCCACTGGGGTTAGGAATCCTACCTTTATTTGGCAAGGCCGCTCCATACCTACATGACCTATGCAATCCTCACCAACGCAGAGCTTTTTCCCTCACAAGATTTAACGTTATGCCATCTGCCGTTCTGCAAGGAAGGTTCTCGAAGGCTCCATATTTGCTGAGCATTTCTGTTCCCTTACCATCTTTGTCTCCTTTCTCCTCAGTGTTCCCAGCTGGAATTCTTCAACCCACGCTATATGACCCAGAGTTTCCACAGTAAGTGCTTTCTTCGCACACTGGGAGCACACCATGGGCTTCTGGGAGGGAAATGGGTGCTTTGTGTGTGGTTCTGCTGGTGGCGATTCAGGCTAGATTCCATTGGACTACAACTCCCATCATCCCCTGCCAGCTTAGGCAGTGGTCAGGGATGATGGGACTTGTAGTCCTACAACGTCTAGGCGGCCCATCGCTGAAGAATTGTGGGCTGGCGGGTTTCAGTCCAACTCTTCTGTTCTGCAGGTCACGTTTTATGGGGATGATGACCTGTCCCTTAAAAGCAATCCCTTCCTTAATAGGAACGCTGGGGCTCTGCTTATTTCATCACACAATTCTGGGAGGGTGAATAAACTATAAAAATGTGCCCTTCGAAAAATGTGCTGAAAAGTGGCCACGTTTGTTCTGAAGAGAAAGTACCCCCATCGTTCAGCCCGGACACTGAGATCCAGCACCGAAGGCCTTCTGGTGGTTCCCTCCCTGCGAGAAGTGAGCTTATAGGGAACCAGACAGAGGGCCTTCTTGGTGGTGGTGCCCACCCTGTGGAACACCCTCCCTTCAGACGTGAAGGAAATAAGCAGCTATCCTATCTTTAAAAGACATCTGAAGGCAGCCCTGTTTAGGGAAGTTTTTAATATTTAATGCTGTATTGTTTTTAACACTCAACTGGGAGCCACCCAGAGTGGCTGGGGAAACAGCCAGATGGGAGGGGTATAAATAATAAATTATTATTATTATTATTATTACTACTACTACTACTACTACTACTACTAATATTATCAGCCTGGGGCAGATTCAGAAGACAGTGCTGACCTGGATCATGCCCCTCTAGCCCCTCGCGGATTTCCAGCCTAAAATTCTCCATCTTTTTGCGGAGTCTGGGCTCTCACCTGTTCCCCAACCCTTCAACCCCCTGTTTCACTGGCACCCCATAGCCCCCTACGTTTTATCTCCCACCTACAGGTCCCTGAATTACGGCGGGATTGGAACGATTATTGGACATGAGCTGACACACGGCTACGATGACTGGGGTGAGCTCCCCCTTCCCCCTCCCTTCCCCAAACCTGTTTCAGGGCCTGATAATCATCTCCCCGAACCTTCCCAAAACCTAATAACCAGGCCAGCCTGATACATTTTGCTGCTTGAGGCAGAAACCAATTCAATTCATTTTTTGAAAGCCAATCAGACGGTCGGCTTAATATTACTTCAGCCTCCTAGAGAATTTTTAAAGCATTAAATGGTTTCATAAATGATTTTTAATAAATGGTGGGTCCGCACGATCCTCTCACACCTGAGGGAAGCACAGTGGCGTAGCGTGGGGGTTGCGGGGGGGCCGGCAGCACCGGGCACAACATCTGGGGGTTAGGGTTAGGGGGCGCAAATCCACGGGTTAGGGGGCGCAAATCCACGGGTTAGGGGGTGCAAATTACTTGCCTTGCCCCGGATGCTGACAACCCACGCTACGCCACTGGGGAAGCAGGTTAGCTTAGAACAGGGTTTCCCAAACTTGGGTCTCTAGCTGTTTTTGGACTACAATTCCCATCATCCCTGACTACTTGTCCTGCTAGCTAGGGATGATGGGAGTTGTAGTCCAAAAACAGCTGGAGACCCAAGTTTGGGAAACCCAGGCTTAGAAGGATCATGGTGGAAAACCCACAGGTTTGTCCTTGAAACACCTTGCCAATGCTGCCTGCCCCCCACCCCCGATAATCTGCCACCTGAGGCGGTTGCTTCACTTTGCCTCATAGTAGGGCCGGTCCTGGCCTGGTTTGAAGGGAGGCCTTGCAGCTGCTCCCACAGAGACTGCAAATGTCTACCAGAGGCCATCCATTTTCATTCTTTCATCTGCACAATGGGGCACAGAACAGGCATGCATGAACTAGATGTTGATCCTTGCCTCCTCATTTTTTCAACTTAAGTTTGAATACATCCATCATGGGCCTCTGGCCCCAACGACGTCTTGTATTTTTAATATTAAAAATATGTTTATGTCATGTGGCTAGGTCTGTTCTAAGCCTTATCTGAGCTCCCCCTCCCTTGGCACACACCCAGCCGATCAATGAATTATTTCCGTAAACACTTGAGGGTTCTTGATGCTTGTTCTCACGTTACACTAAACCCAGGTACAAGCTCTCTCTACGCACGTGCAAGGGTTTTCTTTGAAAGAATGAACACTTTGCGGATGCACACAGCTCTGCTCTTGTGTGAACAGGTACACAAAGTGTACACTCGTTGAACGCTACGTGTGGATAACCCACAGGAGTGCTTATAACATGTGAACACTCCTGCAGTCAAACCGCAATAGAACTGCAGCCTCTCCCCCCTATAGCAGCAAAATCTCTGAGGTCACCCTTGTGACTCACCCTTATCTGTACGCTTTGCAGGAGGCCAGTACGATCGCCATGGCAACCTGATGCACTGGTGGACCGACTCATCCTACAGCAAGTTTCTTAAGAAGGCAGAATGCATCGTTAACTTGTATGACAACTTCACGGTCTACAACCAGAGGGTGAGCCAGGGTGTGCCATGCAAAAGGGGAGAGCTCCTTTGCAAAGAGTCTGCCGTAGAACCCGAAACCCGTGTTTGCAAATATGTGGGAAATGTCCACATTTCCAGCTCCACTGTCCATGTTTTTAAAAGATGAAATTTTGGGACCTCGCATCTGCATTTGCCCTTTGACTGTGACATTTCCCCACAATATCCAAATGTCGGCTTGTTATTTAAGGCAGGCATCAAATCTGAAACACACCCACCCAACCCGCTCCAGAAGCTGTCAAAATTCTGAATGGCATTGTGCATCATCAGTCAAATCCAGTTCGATATTCAATACTATCACAGCATGGCTATCAAATAATGTTATCAGTAGGTGGATATCAAATATTCTGAAAATGAACAACAAATATTGAGCATGCGTTCACATAAATAGAGAATATTTGAAGGGACCCACTTAATTTGATGGGACCCACTTAAAAATTGTATTTATAACAGGGCGTTCTTGATTTGTTCTTAATGCCGTGTTTTAAATTGTTGTAAACTACCCCAAGGTGCAGGCAATAAATTAAAATAATGAAAATGCAGAGGAGAATTCTATAAACAAATTTATTACAGCTCTGATTGCTGTAACCAAGCGGGTCCTCTGGGGAGAGTCAAAAGTCTGGAGTCCACTGGAGAGCCAGTAATGATTACCATTTCAGACTAGAACCTGGGAGACCTGAGTTCAAATCCCCACTCAGCCATGGAGCTAAACTGGGTGACCTTGGGCCCTCTCAGTCTGGCCTGCCTCACAGAGTCATAGAATCATAGAGTTGGAAGAGACCACAAGGGCCATCGAGTCCAACCCCCTGCCAAGCAGGAAACACCATCAGAGCACTCCTGACATATGGTTGTCAAGCCTCTGCTTAAAGACCTCCAAAGAAGGAGACTCCACCACACTCCTTGGCAGCAAATTCCACTGTCGAACAGCTCTTACTGTCAGGAAGTTCTTCCTAATGTTTAGGTGGAATCTTCTTTCTTGTAGTTTGGAGCCATTGCTCCGTGTCCGCTTCTCTGGAGCAGCAGAAAACAACCTTTCTCCCTCCTCTATGTGACATCCTTTTATATATTTGAACATGGCTATCATATCACCCCTTAACCTCCTCTTCTCCAGGCTAAGCATGCCCAGCTCCCTTAGCCGTTCCTCATAAGGCATCGTTTCCAGGCCTTTGACCATTTTGGTTGCCCTCCTCTGGACACGTTCCAGTTTGTCAGTGTCCTTCTTGAACTGTGGTGCCCAGAACTGGACACAGTACTCCAGGTGAGGTCTGACTAGAGCAGAATACAGTGGCACTATTACTTCCCTTGATCTAGATGCTATACTCCTATTGATGCAGCCCAGAATTGCATTGGCTTTTTTAGCTGCCGCGTCACACTGTTGGCTCATGTCAAGTTTGTGGTCAACCAAGACTCCTAGGTCCTTTTCACATGTAATGCTCTCAAGTCAGGTGTCACCAATCTTGTGTTTGTGCCTCTCATTTTTTTTGCCCAAGTGCAATACGTTGTGAGTATAAAATGGGGGGGGGGAGGTGTGTATGCCAGCCACCCTCAGCACCTTGGAGAAAAGGCGCGGGTGCAAATGTCATAATAAATAAATAAATAAATAAATAATAATAATAAATAAATAAATAGAATAGATGAATAGGGCTTGTGCCCTTAGTACCCTTTACCTTGGTTGGACAGTGTTCTCGAAGCCACAAACATGAGTCTGACCAAACTGTGGGAGGCAGTGGAAGACAGGAGTGCCTGGTGTGCTCTGGTCCATGGGGTCACGAAGAGTCGGACACGACTAAACGACTAAACAACAACAAAGGTACCCCTGCCCGTACGGGCCAGTCGTGTCTGACTCTAGGGTTGCGCGCTCATCTCGCTCAAGAGGCCGGGAGCTGGCGCCGTCCGAAGACACTTCCGGGTCACGTGGCCAGCGTGACGAAGCTGCATCTGGCGAGCCAACACCAGCGCCGCACACGGAAACGCCATTTACCTTCCCGCTATAAAGCGGTACCTATTTATCTACTTGCACTTAGGGGTGCTTTTCAACTGCTAGGTTGGCAGGAGATGGGACCGAACGACGGGAGCTCACCCCGCCGCGGGGATTCGAACCGCCGACCTTACGATCAGCAAGTCGTAGGCACTGAGGTTTTACCCACAGCGCCACCCGCGTCCCAGAAGTGCCCTTAGTACCTTCTATTTGCTATAGGAGGCAGCCATTGCAAATTATAACTCAATGGGCAAGAGGAAGGGTTACGCCCCCCCTCCCCTTGAAGGAGGGCGGACCTGTATTTTGGCCCACTATCATATAGACAGGCTTTTGAGTAAGAAGCAAATGCCCAGTTGTTCTTTATGGGACAATGACAATAAAGATTATCGTATCGTACCGTGTCAGTGGCAGAACAAAGTTCTACAGTTACCGTGGCATTTGGAAGTTGGCATCTTGGTGCCAGCTGGCAATTTCCAAAGAGGCTGCATTTGCTCAACTACACATCACATCTGGGTCACCCGGCAACCAGCACTGGATGCCAGCCCTGGAAAGGGGTAATAGAATGTTTGCCCGACGCCCAGCTGTTAAAGGCAGGGGAGCCCCTGGCACTAAAAAGGTGGCAATCCAACTTTGGGGATGTGTGGGAGTACACTCAAGCCTTTATATGAACACATAGTGTTGGGTGAAGTGTAAGGAGGGAGGAACAGGGGTTGGGTGAGGCGTTTTCAAAGGGTGAGGCAGGAGAGGTTGACAAAAGTGGGGAGGAGATTGGAGGGCAAAGAAACAGGGATTTTCTAATAATAATAATAATAATAATAATAATAATAATAATAATAATAATAATATTTTATTTATACCCTGCCCTTCCCAGTTCAAAAACCAGGCTCAGGGCAGCTAACAACAAATTTAAAACACTTAATTATAAAAGCAGCATAAATTACAGTATAAAAACATGTATAACAATAAAATTCAAAAATCAAATAAATAAATAAATAAAAAAGAAAGACCAGGAAAGAGAAAGGTTTCTTTGTGTCGATGAGACGAGAGTTTGTTTGTCTCAAATCAGACCGGACATAAACGAGATTACCCAGCAAAGAGAAGCTCACGCCTCCCATTGAGTTCATATACATACTTCAAGTGCATTTGTAAGATTTGTAATTATATTTTGGGAATAGTTTGTGTTTTTATGTTGCTGCATTGTTTTATACTTTCTGGGTGTCTCATGATCCTATTATAAAGCAGTTGCGTTCTGTGCTATCGATTACGCACTGCTAGGATTTGATTCTTTTTGTTTCCCAGTATTTTCCTTATCAATAAAAAATTGGTGCCGCCCGGAGAAAAAAGTTTGAGAAACCTCTGATCTCAATACTGGGGTTTTGTGGGATGGTGGAAAGGAAGCATCTCCAATCCTAACTCTGCTGTCTGTCTGTCTGTCTGTCTGTCTGTCTGTCTCTCTCTCTTACAGGTGAACGGGAAGCATACCCTAGGGGAGAACATTGCTGATATGGGGGGACTTAAGCTCGCCTACTATGTAAGTCCCCCCGCCCCCAAGGGAAGAGGAGTTCCCAGTCACATGTGCAAAGTCCACCCATCTGCCCAAGCTCAATTTGGCTGACAGACCTGTGCAAGAGTGCTTTTCACACAGTGCCTAGTTAACTGTGGAACTCCCTCCCACAGTGATGGCCACCTGAAATATACTCAGAGTCGAGAGTGGATTTCATACTCTTTATTCAGCTCATAGTGGTGAGGAGGGAATGAAAGTCCCCTCAAAGTATCTGCTTTATATACATTATTTACACAATGGGCCCCACGTGATTGGCTAATTCCGGAATTCTCCTGTAGGCCAATCAGGTTGTGGATTCACTTCTATCTGGATCTGGATTGGGTGGCTCCTGCCGACCAATCATACTGCTGCATTGTTTTAGGACCAATCAGACTGCTGCATTCTGAATCCTATTGTTCTAGGACCAATCAGACTGCTGCAGTTTGGATCCTATTGTTCTAGGACCAATCAGACTGCTGCAGTTTGGATCCTATTCAACTCAGTACATAACACCACCAAATTTGAGGGCTTTAAAAGAGGATTAGATGATTTCATGGGAGAGCAGTCTATGCACAGCACTCCACCCCACTGCGGTTTCACCTCACTTTTGATTTGTATCCCGCCTTTCTGCATTGCTGAAGAAACTGCAAAATGCACACAGAGATCGCACATTTTCTAGCAATCCTAAACAAATAACCCGTAGTAAAAAAATATGGCTATAAATCAAAACAACTTATAACTAATGAAGGAATACTCAATTGTCTATTAGAATGTAAACATATGCAATAAAATTAACTCTCAAAACTTTGGCAGGTAATTATGAAACAGAATTTCACTGTCAACTATTATGACAAATCGTTACTAAATTATAATGGAAAAGAAATAACAGCAAAGAGTCTTAAAAGAGCCAGACGTTTGTGGATACATTTGAGGAACCGAGTGACCGTGTTCCTCACTATTTGTATAAGAAACACAATTGTTAAGATTTTTATACCCTGCTTTTTCCCCTGTCAGGGACACAAGGCGTCTTAGACAACAAATAAGAATGCCTTAAAAACACGGGGGGGTGGGGGAGTGGGACCAGGATTCAAAAGCTCTGCCCTTTGGATACTTTAATAATAATAATAATAATAATAATAATAATAATAATAATAATTTATTTATACCCCGCCCATCTGCCTGGGTTTCCCCAGCTACTCTGGGCGGCTTCCAACAGAATATTAAAAAACAATAGTCTATTAAACATTAAAAGCTTCCCTAAACAGGGCTGCCTTCAGATGTCTTTTAAAGATAAGATAGCTGCTTATTTCCTTCACGTCTGGTAGTTGTTTTTCTCTCTGACATCTGGTGGGAGGGCGTTCCACAGGGCGGGTGCCACTACCAAGAAGGCTCTCTGCCTGGCTCCCTGTACCTTGGCTTCTCGCAGCGAGGGAACCGCCAGAAGGCCCTCGGCGCTGGACCTCAGTGTCCGGGCAGAACGATGGGGGTGGAGACACTCCTTCAGATATATTGGACCGAGGCCGTTTAGCAATTTAACCTTTGGGGAGGGTTTTGCAGGGAGGGTTGGGGAGCAGCCACCTCATTTTGCTGAGCAAGACTTTCTCTTGCAGGCCTATCAGAAGTGGGTGCGGGAAAACGGTCCCGAGAACCCTCTCCACCCTCTCAAATACACCCATGAACAACTTTTCTTCATCGCTTTTGCCCAGGTAAGGCCTGCGTGCCCAGGGAATGATTGCTTGGGGTTCCTGAATCAGACCCCAAAGGCTTGAGCAAACGCTGCTACCACGTCTCATCAGACTGAGGCGCCTCCAAAGCATTCTCAACTCACTAATGCGCCCTTCAGCATCCTGGCTCCCAAGCAGATGTTCTGGACTACAACTCCCATCAGCCCCTGCCAGGAGTCCAAGCCATCACCAGAGATCCAGGCTGGTGAAGGAAAGGTTATACTCAAGAGCTTACAGGAGGAGTGGCCCAGATCCTTATCAGGATCAATCTTGTGAGCCAAATTTGACAGGTGTGGTGTTTAAAGGAGAGAAGGCTGCATCAAAGAGCACTTTTGCAAAGAGCTTTTGCAAAAGTGCAAAGTGTGCTTTTGCAAAGAGCTTAAACAGTTTTACTGTTCTAGTTTTCAGTCTCTGGAGACTGAAATGGGAGTGGGGCGTGTGTGTGTGTGTGTGTAAGTTTTAATGACCTTTAGCTTGAGGGCATTCTGGCAACGTGAAATGGCTGCCATTCAACTCTGCTATTGCCACAGACAGCAGCAAAAAGCTAAGAAGGAAGAGAGGAAGGGAAGAGGGATCAAAAGCGAATGCAATTTTTTAACAAATGAAGAACAAAATAAATCATTTCGATAGCAAGGGGGGGGGATTCATGCGCACCTGTTCCTGCCTTTCCTAACGTTGGCCAGAGACCCCTGCTGCTACCACCATTGTTCCACACCAAGGCATTTCTGGTGGAGGGCTGGAGCAGGCTGCCTGGTCTCTAAGGCAAAGAGGCTTGAGACACTGGCTAAGAACTTGAGAGCCCTGGGCCCTCCCAGGCAGCCTCACCTTGGAGCCACAGGCCGGACCTTCCCTCCCCAGTCTCTGACAGATTCAGCCTTCCACTTCTCGCTTCTTCTCCCTGCAGAATTGGTGCATCAAACGGCGCTCGCAATCCATCTACCTGCAGGTGCTGACCGACAAACATGCCCCTGAACACTACAGGTACCTGGGTTTGTGTGCGTATGCGTGTTTGTGTGCAAGAGGAGGGGACAGGAAGGAGAAGGGATGCTGTTTGGGTTTGGCTTGCACTGGTTGCCCATAAACTATGGGACCAGGTTCAAGGTGCTTGCATTACCGTATTTTTCGCTCCATAAGACACACTTTTTTCCTCCTAAAAAGTTTGGGGAAATGTCTGTGCGTCTTATGGAGTGAATGCACTGGGTGGCAGAGGGATCCCTCGGCTACCACTGCAGTCACAAGCTGAGGGATGCCTCCGCAGCCAGAGCCATGGCTCCTGTCTGTCGCTCGCTGTGCAGCTATCGCTTTTGCTCTGCTGGCTTCAGTGAGAGCGATAGCAGCGCCTCTTGCTCTACTGGCTTCACAGGAAGCGGGAGGAAGGACGGACGGGAGCAAGGAAAGTGACTGCTGCTTACCTGCTCTGCGCAGAATATTGTTTTTCTTGCTTCCCCCCTCTAAAAACTAGGTGCGTCTTATGGTCAGGTGCATCTTATGGGGCGAAAAATATGGTAATTTACAAGGTCCTTGACAGCTTGGGTCCAGAATACCCCAGGGACCATCCCATCCCTTATATTCCTGCTCGACCTCTGAGGTTTTTGCAGGAATCCCTGCTTGGATGAATAAGTCATATCTACCAGGAGTTCTGTGTTTTGTATTGTAGGCCTAATTTTGTGAAACTCCGCTCTTGTTGTGATCAGGCCGGTCCCCTCCCTGTTGAACGTCCGGCTCTTCCTAAAGACTTTCATTTCATTCCAGCAGGCTTTTTAAAAAATAAATTTATTTATTTGCGTTTTTCAAATGAACATTTTACAATAATGTAACAACTTACAATATAGAAACAAGATTCCACAGAATCTCCTGGGCTTCCCTCCTCTGTGGGTCCTATTGTTAGTCCTTTCCTCCTGCATCTTCTATAATAATCCAAATCTTTTGCATCTCCATTATGTCCAAAATTCACCATTGTTGTTCCAACCCCACTAACGATTTTAGCTGCTTACAATGGTTTTTAAGATCGATTATAAATTTCCCCCATTCCGTATTAAAATTCTGGTCTTCCTGATTTCTGAGTCTTCTGGTCATTTTTGCTATTTCAGCATAGTCCATCAACTTAATCTGCCATTCTAGGGGCTTTTTCTTCTTTCCATCTCCAGCAGGCTTTTTAAAAACTGAGTTCTGAATTTATAGTTTTGACTCATTTTTATTCCTACTGTATTATGGCTCTTGTACATTGCTGAGATTAAGTAGAGCACAGATTGTTGACACAAAATAAATAAAACATGGACACTCTCGTGTTCCGAGAGCCTTGCTTGCCAACCCACGGTTGACGGTCACCCTATGTGGTCTCCTTGCTTGACTGCTCAGCAAATTTCCCCTGCCAGGCTGGGGGCATCCCTGGTAGACCAGCCTTCCCAGGCCTTTCCTCTAAGACAGGAATCCCCAAACTCAGCCCTCCAGCTGTTTTGGGACTACAATTCCCATCATCCCTGACCACTGGTCCTCTTAGCTAGGGATGATGGGAGTTGTAGTCTCAAAACAGCTGGGGGGCCGAGTTTGGGGATGCCTGCTCAAAGAGCAGGCAGGCCAATATCCAAATTTGGGACATGGTGTGTTTGCATGTCGAAGGAGGCAGGAGAAACCTTCAGACCATCAGCTTCAGTCAGGGAAATGGGCGTGTTTTGGATTCTGATTTGAGAGATGCACTGCTTTGGGGGATGACAAACACACAGAGGGGTGAAGGCCTATGAGAGATTTCATACCTGAGTCAGATGGAAGCTGGGGAATAAATGGAATTAAATTAATGATAAATTTAGATTAGATAGGATAGATTAGATGGCCCTTTGGGTCTCTTCCAAATCTTCTATTATTCTATTATTCTAATCCTTTGGAGCTGCCAGGGGCTTAAATCTGAAACAGTTCCCACCCAGCTGTCAGGGTGCAGCCACCAGATCTTGAGAAGAAGGAGCAAAGAGTGAATCTGAGCATGTGAAAAGTGCTTCCCTCTTTCTACCAAGCCCCTGCAGCCAGCCTCCACATGAGGAATCAAGGGTTGCAAAACAGGAGAAGCATCTTAGGTGCAGTCCCACACTTCTCGTTTTATACAACAATCCTTCTCAGGCTTTTGTGGCTGCCGTTGCGTCATTCCTCTCTTCTTTCCCTCTCGCCTGTAGGGTCCTCGGCAGCGTCTCGCAGTTCGAGGAGTTTGGCCGGGTCTTCCACTGCCCCAAGAACTCGCCCATGAACCCAGCTCACAAATGCTCCGTCTGGTGAAAGAGCCGCCCGCTCCAACCCACCCCTGGCATTGTCCAAAACGCTCGCCAGGCTCAGTCGCCACCACTCTAAACCTCGTTGCCCACCGGCAGGACAGAGAAAAATGAGGGAAACACACACACACACACACACACACACACACACACACAACCACAAACACAGCCTGTTGCTCCGAGCTGGCCCCGTTCTCAGGGACCAACATGCACACTGACAGACAAGGGCCATTATTTTGGGAGGTGGGGATGGACCGACTCCTGCAAAAATTGGGCACTTTTCTCCCCAAGACCTCACACAGACCTCTGTGCACACCTGTGTCGCTGCTTGTTGGGAGAGGAACTGCCAAACTCAGGCAAGGCCACCCAAGATAGGACACTACGGCCAAGCCAGGCAGGGGCAGATGGAGGTGGCAAACATGAGGCCTGTTTCTCCAACCAGATCTGGGGAAACAAAACAAAACAAGATGGCGGACAAGGCCAAACCAAGGCGCCTCCTAATTTCCCCTCAAAGCTTATCGTCTCCAGATCTCCTCTCAAGACCAGCTCATTCCTAAACTCTCCTTGGGTGCTAGAAATATTGATCAGGGCCTTCTCTAAAATGGGCAGAGTCAGTAGGCCTGGCAAGGGGCAGCTGTGGCTCAGGGACAGCCACATGCCCCAGGCTGCCCACCCAGGCATGCCATGCGCCACCTGCCCCCTTCTTCCCCGAGCAAAAGCACACCAGGGAATGCAGGGCATGTATGGTAGATATTTGGGGAGGGGGGAGGACCAGGGTCTTTTCTAGGCAAGCACTCATCCTGATCTGCCTACACAAAAGTCGTGGGGAGGTTATACGGAACCCCGTTCTGTCGAGCCTTTATTTTGATCTGTTTGCGGGGAGGTTATACAGGATCGCGTCAAGCGATTGCTATCCCATACTTTCCAGCACATTTCCCCTTGCTACAAAAAAGGTCAAATTTATATATATATATTTTGATGGAGGGGGGGGGACAGATTCATTGTGGAAGGAGGCCAGCCCAAATGCAACCTGAGTTTGCCGATACGCGATCGACTCCTGTCTGCAAAACAGTGAGAGTCTGGAGGCAGGTTGGCATGGTCAGCTGTGTGGCCAACCGCCCCCCCGCCGCCCCACCCCAACCTCCCAAACCCTCCACACACACTCCTAGCCAGCAGGTGGCGCTGTCTGGGCTGTAGGGCTAAGTGGCTCTTTGTACAGAAAATGTTGCGCTGTATTTTTCTGCTGCTGATCATGTTGAATTAAAAGGCCAGAGCTGTTTTGTCTGCATGGGCAAAGGGGTGTGATTTATTCACTGGGCTTCTTGCAACCCTCCCTTTCCCAAGGGCTTGGAGGAGACGCCAACCTGGTAGCTATGCTACCTCATCCTTCAATTTAATTTAATGAATTAGCAGAATTGAATTAAAATGTCTTGCTTAGGAACATCAGAAGAGCACGCAGGATCAGGTCTGTCTAGTCCAGCATTGGACCTGAGCCCAATAGCACTCTCCCCTCCTCTGGTTTCCAGCAACTGGTATGCAACAAATTGCTCCCTCCAGCAGTGGAGACAGGACACAGCCAGTTAGTGGCCACGGATAGCCTTATCACTTATGTCACTTCCAGAAGATGCTTGGGCTCAGAAGTGGTTGATTCTCTGGGAGGAAGAATTCCAAGATGGAGGTGCAGCCAATCAGAAACCAAAACAGCCGATCTCTGTGCTCCTGTCAGGCTTCGGGGAATCCGCTTCCTCCCCCATGGCCGTAAATGAGCAGATCAAACAAAAGAGAATTCTTACCAGTTAGTTTCTTTAATAAACACAACAAGGGTAAAAAAAAAGCCGCTGACCAGAATGGCGGTGCTCCCAATTAAGTTCACTCCCTGATCCGTCCCTATTAATCTACATCACTCCTACATCTTGTAATCTGAGCTTGGAGCCTCTGTGTTTTCTGTTCTGACATTTTCTGAGTTCTCCGGGACTTTGGGGGAAGGGGGTGGATACTATCCAGAGACCGTGAATCTGTTAACTCTCTCTCTTCTAGTGTTTCTTCTGCTAGCTGTTCCCCATCCAGTATTTCCCAGCTTCTGCCTTCTGAACTAAGCCCCTCTGCAAACCAATGTTCCACATCTATACTGTCCTCCTGCTCCTGGGAAGATTCAGGATAAAGGGGAGGGGGTAGCTCCCACCATTCTTCCTCAGTGCAGCCCTCCTCATCATGGTCCCCGGCAGCTCCCTTGCAGTCCTGATCTGGAGCACAGGTGGTTATTTAAGAGACCGTTCCCAGTCAGACATGGCAAATCCAGGTGGAAGTGTGATGGTTGGGTTAGGAAGCATCACGTCACATCTCCATGATGACTGGCATGGAGTGGAGAATCAGCTGATGGGAAGGAGCCTGTCAACTGCCCAAGGAACCTCTCCTTTCAAACTGCACAACACACACACACACACACACCACACACACACACACACTGCTCCAGCCTCTACCTATCAATGCTAGTAACAATGATTACGAGAGAAAGGGGGGATTGGGGCACTGGAGGGTTTGAGCATCGCTTGGCATTCTAGAAGCTGGGCATGGTCTCCCTGTGGCATTCATGGCAGCATGCCTTTCGTGCACTACCACCCACTCTTCAGGTCTAGGTAGGAGAGCAGCTCTAAGGTCTGAAGTTGAGCATGTCACCCTCTTTTGAGGCACCACAGTCTCCACTGTTCCTCATTCTGACTCCTAAGCAGCTGGAATCACTGGAATCTCACACTGCTCAGAGATTGGGGGGTAGTGCGCAACACTGGTGTCAGAAGTGGAATTCATGTTTCCTTAAAATAAGGGATACCCCTGCATGTGCTCCTGCATGTTCACACCGTGACTGGAACTGCCAGCCCCACTTTTGGTGGAACAAGATGGAAGACATTCATTGATTCAGCCTTCGGCAGGATGGAGAACACTTGTTTAGCTTAAGAAGCAAAGCTCTTGAGGGTGTATTCTATGTGGCATCAGAGATGGAAGCGATGGCCAGAGGAGAGAAAGAGGAGAGAGATGTATCGAGTTGTTGTCCAGGGGAGGATTAACAGGCCCAAAGGAGCAAGGAGGCCAAGAGAAGAGTCACCAAAGTGGGCTTTGTCAACCTGGCAGAGTTAAAGTCCAGGCCATTCTCCTGGTATGGTTCTATGCCAGCAGCGTAGGCCATGACATGGGCAACAAACGTCTGCTCCTGCACCCCATGGAATAGGTGAGCCATGGGGCCCTTTGCCAAGATGGCCACGTCCTCGCCCCCATGGGTTTCCGAGTCAAGGGGCACCGCAGCTTGCTGGTGGTAGTCGTCACGCTCTACGGAAAGGAATGAAAGAGCATAAGAAGGGGCCGCTGGATCAGGCCAAGGGCCCCTCACAGAGGCCAACCAGATGCCTGGTGGAAATGCCAGTTTCCAGCAACTGGTTTTCAGAAGCATTACTGCCTATGACTGCGAAGGACACTGGACAGGCTTAGGGTCTAGGCCACACATAATGTGGAAGATCAATAACAGGATCTCCCTTAGTTTCGGGGAATGGGTGGGCGTTACTTTATTTATTTATTTTTTAAATGATATTTTATTAAGTTTTAACAAAAAGAAAGTTACAAGACAATAAACAAAAAAAACGCAAGAGAGATACAAAAACACAAAAATGCAAAAATTTAAATTTAACATAAAGAAAAAGAAGGAAAAAAAGAAAAAAGAGAAATAAAAAGTCCCTCTTTTTAATTTCTCACCATTCATTAACTTATTTTCCTGACTTCCTCACACCTCCCTTTTTTGTATTCCAATTAAAAAATGGTTCAGCAAATTCATACCTCTTAATTTATCCTTAATTATTTATCCTGGGTGGGTGTTACTTTAAAGTAAGTATGGAGTGGAGGGTTAAGTGTTTAACGTGGATTGGTGCAACGATAAGTGGGTGGAGGCGTTTGAACCTCAGATCTGGAAAATGGCATAAAGGTAAAGGGACCCCGTGGCCGACTCTGGGGTTGCGGCGCTCATCTCGCTTTATTGACTGAGGGAGCCAGCGTACAGCTTCCGGGTCATGTGGCCAGCATGACTAAGCCGCTTCTGGCGAACCAGAGCAGCGCACGAAAATGCCGTTTACCTTCCCGCCAGAGTGGTAGCTATTTATCTACTTGCACTTTGACATGCTTTCGAACTGCTAGGTTGGCAGGAGCACGGACCAAGCAACGGAAGCTCACCCCGTTGCAGGGATACAAACCACCGACCTTCTGATCGGCAAGTCCTAGGCTCTGTGGTTTAACCCACAGCGCTACCCCTGTCCCGGAAAATGGCGTAGGGAGGGTTAAACACCACAAGCACCGCCGTCTCAATTAACACTCTTGGGCCACGTGTGCTGTGGCCTTGGAATCCCTGCCATAGAGTCAAACTAGCCTTGAATGTTGACCACACACCCTGTCCAGCCACCCCATCCCCAGGCCTCCCCAATTCAGCAGCGCCATCCCTCTTACCGCTCTCTTCTTCGGTCAAATTGGGGCGGCCCTGGCTGGTGATCTGGTAGCCTGGCCCGTTCCCATACACAATGGATGTGTACGCCTTCCTGTCTGCTGCTAATTCAGGGGCCAAGCCTGTGAAGGGAGCGTAGTGGACAGTGAGGAATCTTCTTTCCAGGCCAAGGGCCGGTTTCCTTTCTGGGCAAGCTCCCAAGGGCCGAATTCCAGTGGGGCCAAGGGCAAAAGTGGGCGGAGCAGGGCATGCCCGTTCTGCCTTTGTGTGGGAGGCTGCTTTCTACACACACTCCCACACGCCCCTCCCTAAACCCCATCCAGACAAGCGAGAGGCATGGTCTGGGTTCAAGGGCACATTCCAGCCAGGCGAAAACACCCATGGTGTGAAGCAGAGCCAGTGAAAGGCATGACCCAAGGAGAGGGTGGTGACGAGGGCCAGACAGAACTTGTGGACTCTCCTTCCTTGGAGATTTTAAAGCAGAGGTTGGGTGGCTGTCTGTCATGGATGCTTTAGCTAAGATTCCTGCATTGCCGGGGGTTGGGCTAGATGACCCTCGGGGGTCCCTTCCAACTTGACGATTTTATGATTTTATCCCTGGAGGGCCACTCAGCCTGTTAGTTCATCTAGTTCAATACTCTACTCTGAGCAGCAGAAGCTCTCCAAGATCCACAGCAGAAGTATTTCTCAACTCTACTAGAAAACATCTTTTTTTTCTTCTAACTGGGGATGGGAGGTATTGAACCTGGGACCTTTGGCAGGCGAAACACAGGCTTTGCTCTCTAAGCCATGGCCCTTTCTGGACGCAGCCCAAGAGGCTGTGCATCCTCACTGCATTGTTACCACCATATTCTTCCAGCGGCTGTGGTTTGGACCACAGTTCTGAAGACCTTTGGAAAATAGATAGCTGCCTTATGTTTAGCCTGGAAAAGAGGAGGCTGAGAGGAGATCTGAGAGCCATCTACAAATATCTCAAGGGCTGTCACATGGAAGGCAGAGCAAGCTTATTTTCTCCTGCTCTGGAGGGTAGGAATTGAACCAATGGCCTTCAAGTTACAAGAAAGGAGATTCCGACTAAACATCAGGAAGAACTTTCTGACATGAGGAGCCGACCAACAGTGGAACAGACTCCCTTGGGAGGTTGTGGGCTCTGTTTCCTTTGAGGTTTTAAAGCAGAGATTAGATGACCATCTGTTGTGGATGCTTTAGCTGAGATATCCCCACTGCAGAGGACTGGACTAGATGACTCTCAGGGTCCCTTCCAATTCTACAATCCTAAGTCAGGCCAATGGTCCATATAGCCCTGCACTGTCTGCACTGGCAGGCAGTGGCTCTCCAGGGCTTCAGAATGGGCTTCCTCAGTCCTATGTGAAGATCCTACAGGACCTTCTACATTCAAGGCAGGTGCTCTAACCCTGATCTACAGCCCTTCCCCCCCCCCACACACTTCCAGCTGAGCCCACCAGAACCAGAACCGACGGGTTCCTCGCCAGCCCCATACCAAAGATGGAGGAGCCTCTCAGCGTGTAGCCACCAAAGCCAAACACGTGGGAATGGTCAGCGGTCACCACGGTCAAGGTGTCGGCTTCTTGCGTCAGCTCCCCTGCCCGCTGGACAGCTTTGTCGAACTCCACCGCCTCGGTGAGAGCCTGCTTGGCAATGCCGTTGTGGTGTCCCAGGTCAATCTTGCCTCGTGCGGAGAAAAGGGCGACTTAGAAGGAGAGAGATCAGGGAAAGCACCTGCAATCACCCCAGTTAATGGATCCCCCTTTCAGTGAGCTGTTTACAAATTTTTAACTACAAGATCCCAGTCTGCTTTCTACCCAAACCCTGGTCAGCGCAGCCCAGAAGATGCCCCAACTTATCTTCAACAAAGAGGTAGAATCCCTCGGGGTTGCGGCTGAGGATCTTTAAGGCGACCTCAGTCATCTCCGCCAGAGATGGGTCAGTCTGATCGTTGCGGACCAGCTCGTATTTCATGTCGCCAGGTTCAAAGAGGCCTGGGGATAAAAGAGAGAACAACAGCCTGTTCTAAGTGCATCATGGGAGAAAGGACTGTTTTGAGGCGTGAAGCGTGAGAGGAAGTCCAAGAGTCAGCTGGCAGTAAATCACACCATTCAAAGTTGGAGTTATGTCTTTATTAGCAATAACATGGTCTCTGCAGACTTGGCTGAGTGTCAGGCCTAATGAGCACAGCAGCTCGTCCCCGTGGGTCTGGCCCCCATGAAGCAGTTGCCAAGACTGAAGGCTCCTGCCTTCCTACAGTTGTCTAAGTCCTCTCCAGGGTTTTCCCCAAGCAATCTGAGACTTCACCTCTGAGGACTTCCGGTCGGCGCCAGCGTTTAATGGCGGTCCGAGCCTCGAGCTCCGAGGCAGGACTGCTTCGCTAGTTCGGGTCTTACCCGCTACGGCGAGCGGGGGACCCCTAAAATCACAGGCGCGGAGCCTGTGAACAAAGGAGATTCGGTGGGCACCTTTTGCGCCCCCCGGCACTGTGAAGGAGCCTTTTTAAAGGCTTCTGAGCGGCATCAGGGTAAGCGCGGTGCTGAGAGTCATCACCCAGCTAGCGGAGTGAAGCCGCGTCGCCATGAACGGAGAGCGCCGATTCCTTCCTGTAACTGGAAACTGACTACAACACCCGTGAGTAAGACTGAAAAATTGACGGGACACTAAAATTAGAAATTTGGCTGAAAACGGGAAAGGCATAAATTAAGGAAGTCTGCCTCCCCGGAGCTGCATGAGTAACAAAGCAACGAAAAACCAAGCTGCATTTGAAGGGAATTCTTCTTTTTTTTTAAGCTGTCAAACTGACATCGGACTTAAACTTCCCCCCCGATAGGCAGGAGAAGGGGGGAAGGGATTGGGACATTGTTAACCTGCTGAAAAATTACCGGGAAAATAAGACCTTCCACTGCCAAACCCCCCAGGTCGGGCTGCCCAAACAAGACACCAGGATGTGAACTGTCATTTTAAACTTTTCAAAGTGGGGGTTTGTTTGTAACAAAGTTACTGGACTTTAGACTACCCTGTTGCATTTTGGCTACATAGAAAGACAGAGAGTTTACAGTTTGGACATTGAAAATTACTGGCTACTGTTATACTTTCTTGCTCCTTTGTTTTTCCTTGCCATTTGGATACAATTGAATGCTCCCTCTAGAGGGTTTCAAGTGAAATTGTTGCATTTGGAAAAGTAACAGTGGGATTTTCCACTTGGAAACTATTTTTGTGAGAACGACCTTGAGGATATGAGTGGCCCAACAGAAGAGATAGTAACAAGGCTTAAAGCAAAACAATCTCAGAAGAAAAGGGGCTCAATATCAGGAACTGCACCAGCTGCACAGGAAAAAACAGCAGCTTCTATGGATCCTATGACACAGGCACTCCTTAAAATAAATCAATCTCTGGAAGCACTGACAAAGCTGTCGACAGAGAACTCCAAAAAATTAACAGAATTGACAACAAGATTGGATGTTAATACAGCCAGCGTAACGTCTAATACAGATTCTATAAATAGATTAATCCAGGAGAGCTCTGAAACACGAAAGATTGCAGAAAGTGCAAAAATTACTGCTGAGGAGACAAGGGAAAAGTTTGGGCCTATCATTAAAAAAGTGAATGAGCATGATGCAGCCCTCTCTTTACTGGAACTTCAGAGGAAAGAGAAAAACTTAAAATTAAGACTGGTTCCTGAAGGGGAAGGGGACAACCTTGTGGAATTCCTTACAGAGAACTTTATATCTTTCTGGCAAGAGGAATGGGCCGAAGAAGACGAATTTGAGATAACAACAGCCTTTCGACTGGGCAGGAGGCAGGACAAGAAGCCAAGGGATTGTCTAATTACACTGAGATCAAAGGAAGAAAGAGATAAAATACTGAACCTACATTATCAAAAGCCACTGGTGATCCAAAACAGTCAAATACAGATCTTTAAAGACATCCCCAAGTACATCTTAGAGGTGAGAACCCTCTATAAAAATTTAGTTGACCTGCTGAAGAAGAATACCATACCATTCAGATGGGAGTTCCCACAAGGACTGTCCTTCAACTTTAAAGGAAAGAAGATCAAAATAAAAACAATTCAGGATAAAGAACAGTTCCTGGAGAGATACGTGGAGGACCTGCAGAAAGGAACTGTAGAGGAGAAAGAACCACCTGATATAGCAAATTTATCATTTGGACTTTTACCACTACCATCGGAGGAAGAACAGAAGCTTGGAGCAGTTGGAGGAACAGGTACTTAAACACAAAATGTCTCTGCAACTTCTTAGCTGGAATTGTAACGGCTTGAACCTTCCTCGGAAAAGACGACAAGTTTTTCACATTTTGAAGAGAGAACAATTAGATGTAATATGTTTGCAAGAAACCCATATTGCCAGGATACACAGGAAATTATTGATAAATAAGAGGCTTGGTCAAGAATTTATCTCATCAGACAAAGTGAAGAAAAGAGGTGTGGTGATCTATGCAAAGGAAAAATTGGTTCCAAAATTGATATTTAAAGACGAACAAGGAAGATACCTGGCAATTGAAATACAAATTCAAGGAGAAAAGATTCTGATTGTTGGAGTATATGCCCCAAATGAGGGGAAGGCTGAATTCTTTAAGAAGCTGCATGAGACACTAGTTGACTTTATAGACTATAAAATCGTAATGATGGGAGATATGAATGGAGTTGTCTCAACAAACATGGATAAAGCACAGAGACAAGTGATCTCAAAAGAAGGGAGACTACCAAAGATCTTTTTTGAAATGACTGAAACTATGGACTTGATTGACATTTGGAGAACAAGGAATCCTCTAGAGAGAGAGGGAACTTTCTTCTCCGAGGCAAAAATGACATGGACAAGAATAGACCAAATTTGGATTTCTAGTAGTCTGGCGTCAAGAACAAAAAAAGTAGAAATCTGCCCAAAAACTTGCTCCGACCATAATGCTGTGAAGATGGAGATGAAACTAACAACAACTGGATCCTTTAGATGGAGAATGAATGACACCCTATTTAGAGATGAAGAGATTTACAAGAAGGCCCTTAAAACATTAAAAGATTATTTTGAGATAAACAGGAAAACAGATGTGGAGAAAAGAACAATTTGGGACGCAAGCAAAGCCGTGATGCGAGGTTTCCTAATTCAACAGAATTCTATAAAGAGGAAGAAACAAAACGAGAGGAAAGAAAAAATCTTAGAAAAAATAAAAGAAGGAGAGAAGAAATTGAGGTCCAAACCAAAGTCCCATGAGATTTTGAGAGAAATAAAGTTCTATCAGATGCAGTATATGGAGCTCATGAACCAACAGATAGAATGGAAGATAAAGCAAATGAGACAAAGAACTTTCGAATCAGCGGATAAATGTGGGAAACTTCTGTCATGGCAATTGAAAAAAAGGCAGAAAATGAACACCGTGACAAGTCTAGAAATGGACGGAAAAATTATCCACAAACCTAATGAGATAAATAATTGTTTTCAAAGTTCTTTCAAGAAATTGTATGCACAAGGGCCAATTAATGAACAAGAAATAGAAGAATTCATCAGCAAATACGGTTTACCAAAAATTCCAGAACAAAGTAAAAGGATCTTAAATGAGGAAATAACAGAACAAGAAATAGAGGGTGCCATCCAAAATATGAAATTGGGAAAATCACCAGGACCAGATGGCCTGACGGCTAAATACTACAAAATGCTGAAAGAATGGTTGATACAACCACTGAAGGAAGTTTGCAATGAAATTCTGATGGGGAAAAAGGCACCTGAATCGTGGAAAGAGGCTTTCATCTCACTTATACCGAAAACAGAGACTGAGAAGAACCAGGTCAGAAACTACCGCCCTATATCTTTACTCAATGTGGATTACAAAATTTTTGCAGACATTTTGGCAAAAAGATTGAAAAGAGTGCTGATAGAGGAGATTCATAAGGACCAAACAGGCTTTCTCCCAGGGAGACATATGTCAGATAATGTGAGGAACATTATAGACATTTTGGAGTTGTTAGACGTTGACATTAATAGGAAGGCAGTCTTGATTTTTGTGGACGCGGAGAAAGCCTTTGACAATATCTGTTGGATTTTTATGAAAAAGAATCTCCAAGGGATGGGGGTAGGCCAAGGTTTTGAAAACGGTATAGGTGCAATATATTCTAAACAAAAAGCTAAGTTAATTGTAAACAATGTGGTAACAGAAGAAATATCCATAGAAAAAGGTACACGGCAGGGATGCCCAATATCCCCTTTGCTTTTTATATCAGTCCTGGAGGTTTTGTTAAATATGATTAGAAAGGACCAGTTGGTTAAAGGAGTTCAGGTCGGAGTTAGACATTACAAACTAAGAGCATTTGCAGACGACCTAGTATTGACTTTGCAACAGCCAGACACTAGTACTAAAAGAGTATTAGAATTAATTGAAATATTTGGTCGAGTAGCAGGTTTTAAATTGAACAAACAAAAAACGAAAGTGTTGGAAAAAAATTTAACAATGGAAGAAAGAGAGAGTTTTCAGAATGAAACAGGCTTGGAAATAACAAAAAGGGTAAAATACCTGGGGATAAACTTAACATCCAAGAATGTGAACTTATTTAAGGATAATTATGAAAAAAGTTGGTCAGAAGTAAAGAAGGATCTGGAAATATGGTCAAGGTTGAAACTTTCCTTGTTAGGCCGAATTGCTACTATTAAGATGAATGTATTGCCTAGAATGCTGTTTTTATTCCAGACGTTGCAGATTTTGGACAAGATGGACTGTTTCAAGAAGTGGCAGAAAGACATATCAAAATTTGTCTGGCAGGGCAAAAAGCCCAGAATTAAATTTAAGATTTTAACTGATGCAAAGGATAGAGGGGGGTTTGCCCTGCCGGACTTAAGACTTTATTATGAATCAGCAGCTTTCTGCTGCTTGAAACACTGGCTACTTCTTGAGAACACCGACATTTTGGATCTGGAAGGGTATGACAATAGTTTTGGTTGGCAGGCATACTTATGGTACGACAAGGCAAAGGTGTACAAAAGCTTTAAAAACCATATTGTAAGGAAAGCATTGTATAATGTTTGGACTAGATATAAAGATTTGTTGGAAAGTAAAACCCCTAGGTGGGTGTCACCAATGGAAGCTAGGGAAGTAAAAAAGCTTAATATGGACTCTAAATGGCCAAAATATTATGAAATCCTAGAATATGATGGTGAAAGGGTTAAACTTCAGAGTTATGAGAAACTAAAGCCCAAGGTTCGAGATTGGTTGCACTATCATCAGATAAATGAGACATTTAAACAAGACAGGAAAATAGGATTCCAGAAAGAGAGGTCAAAATTAGAAATAGAATTGTTGGAATCCAATACTAAGAATTTATCGAAAATGTACAACTTGCTGTTGAAATGGAATACACAGGATGAAACGGTGAAATCAGCAATGATTAAATGGGCACAAGATATTGGTCATGGTATTATGTTTGCTGACTGGGAACAGTTATGGACCACCGGTATTAAATTTACTGCATGTAATGCTCTAAAAGAAAATATTATGAAAATGATCTATCGGTGGTACATGACCCCAGTCAAGCTTGCAAAAATTTACCATTTGCCTAACAATAAGTGTTGGAAATGCAATGAGACTGAAGGCACTTTTTACCACCTTTGGTGGACCTGCCCAAAGGTTAAAGCTTTCTGGGAAATGATCTACAATGAAATTAAGAAGGTTCTTAAGTGGACTTTTCCTAAGAAACCAGAGGCTTTTCTCTTGGGCATGGTTGGCCAATCGGTGCTAAAGAAGGACAGGATTTTCTTTATGTATGCCACTACAGCAGCAAGAATTCTACTGGCAAAGTATTGGAAGATGCAAGAACTACCTACTCTGGAAGAATGGCAAACAAAGGTGATCGACTTTATGGGACTGGCCGAGATGACGGGCAGAATCCATGACCAGGGGAAAGAGACAGTGGAGGAGGACTGGAAGAAATTTAAAATATATCTTAAAAACAATTGTAAAATTGAGGAATGTTAAGATGTCAGGGGGTAAGAGGTAAAGAATTGCAGCAGTAACTAAAAAAATTAAAGGAAATTTTAAGAAAGGGAATTAAGACAATGGACCTAAGGGTTGCTAAAGAATCATTAAACAAGGATGCAAGGAAGGGGAGTCATGGGGAAGTCAAAAGAAAGAAGGGTATGAAATGAGGAATTTAAAGTTACATGGGTTTAATTGTTATGTGCCTTATCTGTTTTTTGTTTTTCTTTTGTCTGTTCTGTTGAGTTTTTATTACTTGTTTGAAAAATCAATAAAAATTAATATAAAAAAAAAGAGACTTCACCTCTGTGACGCTATTTTCTCCTCCGCCCTTTTCATGCCTCTCCTAGTTCTGGGAGACCAGGCAAGAGGGGAGCTTGTCCCAGGACGAGTAGGAGACACCTGGGACTCTTCAGCAGCCTGACTCATCTCTGCCTCTTGGCCTCTTCTGCTTCAGCCTCTGCCTCTGATTCTAGACTTCTCTCTGCCACAGACTCTCCCAGCTCACTGAGCCCTGTTACCTCTTCAGCTTCCGACACCTCCTCTTCCCACTCCTCTCCCTCTTCTCCGTCTGTCCACTCAGTGTCATCCCACCACCACTCCCCGGGTTCTGAGTCTTCTGCCCTTGGGGATTCCCTAGCTGGTTCCTCCCACCATTCCTCTGCATCCAACCAGCCCAAGACAGAGGATTTGTCAGAAAAAAGAATGCGTTCCTAGCCCACTCCAAGCCACAGTTCACACAATCTGGCAGAACCAAATGCTACAGCAGAGGTGGGGAACCTTCTGCCTCTTGGCCTAAATAAGAACTATCCAGGGTCCTGTTTTGACCTGTGAGACTGCTTTTGTGAGGATACCCAGAGCTTACAGGATTAACAGCTCAAGGGGAATGACGTCCTGTCACTGGGGTGTGTTCGCATCTTTGTTATGTGAACGTTTTTACTTTCTGTTTTGGCTGCGACAGGAGAAGCATTGTGTCTTCGCTTTCCCCTGGCAGTTGTCATTCTGCTGCTGTACAATGAACGCTTCATAGAATAGAGGAAGCCGTTGTACGAGAGTTTTACTGCATGGCTGAGATTCCTTCCACACAGGCACACCACTGCGCAAGATTCTCTGCTGTATCCGGGAGAAGCAGGTTGGCGCAGTGGAAGCGGACTGGACGCCATAACAGTCCCACTTGACAGACTCTCAACGGAACAGTTTCTCCAAGCCACATCCACCTGGGCATCATATGTGAAGCCAGGTGTGGGGCAGGTAAAGAGATGGCTGCAAAGGAGCCCTCGGGAGCTCTGAGTTTGTCAGGTGATTGACAGGCCCCAGCAGCTTGTCTCTGGGGCTGAAAATGGCTCCCCACCCCAGGGTTACAGCTTTTCCCAGAAGGTACCATTTTGTGTGCAGTGGGACTGGTGAGAGGAGAGAAGTGCTGCTCTGAAGGCTGTGCCACAAAACCCTCACTCCTAGAATTTTACACATGTCATGGGGCTTCCCTCACTCCCCACATGAGGAAACATTCACACGTGAAGAGAGACACAGGGAAATCTGCAGCCCAAAGCAGTTCGGTCCAGGATTTCTGCTTGATTCTCCTGTGTGTATAAACTGGTCTTAAACGCATTCTGAGAAAAACGCTTCTAATCGCTGCAACTGGGAAGTGCGGTGAGTGATATGCATTTCAAGACAGGGCTGAATAAGGCTGTGTGTGCCTTTGAAGCACATTCAAAGCATATTCTTTTTCTCAAAGAATTCTGGGCACTGTAGTTTGTTAAGGGTTGCTGTGAATTGTCACTCTGTGAGGGGTGAACTACATTGCCCATAACCCTTTGAGGGAAATAATGTGCTTTAAAGCTGTAAGCTGCCTAAGACACCATGGATGAAGAAACTGGGAGGCAAATGGGGATTTGAACCCATTACCCATGAGGCGGCTCACAGCTGGGTCGTCTGCAGCACTCAGCAGCTGTGTTCGGTTCCAGATGTACTTGGTGCCCTAGGAAGAAACACAAAGAACTGAGGGGATATTTTCTACGCCTTTCAGGCCCAACGTAGCTTGCCATATCCACCACAGATTAAAATGTCTTTCCTTTTGAAGAATATTTGCCTGTCTACACCAATACTGTCCCCTCTATGAGGTGGGATTTTTGTTAAACCCATTATCAGTTAGGCCAGCATCACTTATGCAGAAACATGACCTGACCAGAAGACTGGTAAGAGCCACTTTTGGAGTTCCCTAATGGCTGGCTGTTGAAGTGAAAAACAGCTCCAGATAAGGCACAAGGAGGGTTCTGCGCATACAGTAAAAAAGATTGAGCTGAGTAAGTGTTTCCAAGGATTGTGGGTGAATGAGAGATCGTGGGGTGACGGGGTGGCAGAAGGTGGGTGGGGAGAGAATGAAATAGCAAAGGTTACATATATTTTTCCCACACAGAGAGCATTCCAAGCTCTCGCAGAATGTTAGAACTCCGTCCAGAAATGCATTGCTGAATAAAGTCTGACTAGTTGGGAATTGGGTGTGAGCTTCCATACTTGAGCCCACAAGGGGAAATTCTCCCCACGGGACTGGCAGCCGCTCTCCAAACGCTGAAGCAGAAAGAGCTCACTGTCATGTGCTCCTTTTAACTGGAGGTGCCAAGATTTGAACCCGGCATCTTTTGAATTTAAGCATGAGCACAAATCTTCTTCTGAGCTGCAGTCCCTCCCCTGATGGCTGGCTGTGTGGCCCAATGAGACCCACAGACTAAATAACAAGACCCCCTTTGGACACACCCAGCATTGACCTCTTATCTCATAGAATCATAGTTGGAAGGGACCTCGAGGGTCATGCAGGAATCTCAGCTAAAACATCAGAGACATTTTATCCTTCAAAGAATTGCATGAGCTGCAATTTCATAAGGGCTGCTGAGAATTGTAACCCTATGGTGCTCGAAAATCTTTGCGAGGGGAAACGTGCTCCATAGGTGTACAATGTGTGCACAGCCAAAGTACATTGCAAATGATGTTGCACAACACGTACACACCTGCTTCCCATTGAAATAAATAAATTAAGGTCTTATATATAAAATAAATGTTCATAAATGTACCAAGCAAACATGTACAGTACATAAATATGTGAACCACATGCCTGAAGCAGCGCTGCAGGAGGGCAGTCCTGGAGCCATTTTAGCTCCCAATCTGACCAAATGTTTTCTCTGCAAGGTCAAAGGAAAATGGTCTTTTCCTTCACAAATCCTGTCTTAAGGGTATATCTGTGTATGAATGGGGTGAACCTGTGGCCTGGCTCAGGAACTAGGTATTTGTTACTACAAAGGACTGGCCAGGCTCCCCAGGGTAAGCATTAACAGGTAACCTGCCAGACAGGAGATAAACAACTCAAATTTCTGTTGTAGACCGCCCTTTCTGTGATGTAGGTATGATGTGTCTGGGGGGGGGGTTGATCTTGAGCTACACCCCTTCTGTGGTGTAGGTATGATGTTTCTGGACTCCAAGGCAGGCAATTTAAAATGTCTATATAAGGGCGGGCACAGACGCAGGTGGCGCTGTGGGTTAAAGCCTCAGCGCCTAGGGCTTGCCGATCGAAAGGTCGGCGGTTCGAATCCCTGCGGCGGGGTGCGCTCCCGCTGCTCGGTCCCAGCGCCTGCCAACCTAGCAGTTCGAAAGCACCTCCGGGTGCAAGTAGATAAATAGGGACCGCTTACCAGCGGGAAGGTAAACGGCGTTTCCGTGTGCGGCTCTGGCTCGCCAGAGCAGCGATGTCACGCTGGCCACGTGACCCGGAAGTGTCTCCGGACAGCGCTGGCCCCTGGCCTCTTAAGTGAGATGGGCGCACAACCCCAGAGTCTGTCAAGACTGGCCCGTATGGGCAGGGGTACCTTTACCTTTTATAAGGGCGGGCACACCTTTGTTCGAGGTCCTCCTCCTTTCCTGCGTGTGAGGGGAGCACCCTGTTGCAACAGTTCAATAAAGATCAGGCTTACGAGCTGCTTTGCTTCTCAGTATTCTCTTGTTGGCCTCTGTTCTTTTCTCCTGGAGAACCTACGAAGGACTCTATAAGGGCTCTTGTGTCCCCCCATAAGGGAATAAGGGCAGATTTCTGCTTATTACACCATCCTCGTGTCAAGTCCACAATTCTGAAAGCAAAAGCATTTTGGTGCGATAAACTTACCGGCGAGGAGTTAAGCCACTCTGTGATGAGATTCTTGCCATCCTGGCGAATGCCCTTGCTGGAGTTGGTGTTGTACTCGGGGTCCTGAGTGCCCGCTGGAGTCATGTACTTTCGACCGCCACCCAGGATCACCTGTCAAGAAAGTCACACATCGTACGAAGGGTTGTGTGAATGTGCACACAAGTGAAAGCAAGCACTCAGGGGAGCCATCTTGGCAGGAGATTTCCCAGGTTTGAAAGGACCCAGGGCAAGGACACCTCAAGAGGTGCGCTGTAGGAATGGATTTACACAGGCACTTGGAGAGGATATATGATATAGTTATTATCCTTCCTTGCTCGAGTGGGTGAGATCAACAGAATACCATGTTTTGCAGCTTAAACATGGAAGCTAAAACAAGGTTGATTTAACCTTCTGGAAGCAATAATCCAGGATGCTTTTTTAAGACAGGGTGGGTTTCCCTGGTGTCTCCCCTTTAAAACAACATTGTTTTGTGAAGAAGTAAAAGTAGTATTTTCTTACATAATCTAAGCCTTGAAGCAGCAGTTATGGCAGAAAAATGGAGGGGCAGGTTTATAACTACTATCTAAGTTACAAAAGTACAAAATGTAATTTCAGAATGTGTGGACAGCTTTGAAGCGTGATGGGGAAGAGGGAGACGCCCAGGCAGGAAGGAAGAATGCAGTGTTACAGCTGCAGGGAGTCGCAAGTGGGGAGAGGACACAAGGCTGGCAAAAGCTGCCCCACAGCTTACCCTAAGCAGGATAACAGAGCAGAGAGGGCAGGAGTGGATTGCAAGCCCAGAAAGGAGGAGGTTTGCTGCCCCTCTCCACAACCCACCGTCAGGTTGACGTTTTTAACAAGTTGCTGAGCGATGTCCTTGCAGCCTTCTGAAATTGCTGAGGCGGGCATGTCGGCGTCCGAGTACCAGTTCCGGTTCACCACGTGGGCATAATTCCCAGAGGGCGATGCATGCTGGACTCGCGTGGTGGTCACAATCCCCACAGACTTTCCTGAAATTGGAGAGAGAGAGAGAGAGAGAGAGAGAGAGAGAGAGAGAGAGAGAGAGAGAGAGAGAGATTGTCTGCAAGAGGGACTGTCTGGGCCAGGCAAGAGATCCTCATTGAACTGGGGTTTCATCTTTGATCAGAAACCTGGAGGAAGGAGAAGACAATGCTTCTGGGCATGTACTGAGTGCCTCCCCTAAGTATGAAAGGACCATGCTTACCATCTACATCTCTGGGATTAAGGGTTTGCAAGTGTGAGGGCAAACCCTGAGCCCAATAAGACGTAACTAAGTTGGGGGGGGAGGGACGCGGGTGGCGCTGTGGGTTAAACCACAGAGCCTAGGACTTGCCGATCAGAAGGTCGGCGATTTGAATCCCCGTAACAGGATGAGCTCCCGTTGCTCAGTCCCTGCTCCTGCCCACCTAGCAGTTCGAAAGCACGTCAAAGTGCAAGTAGATAAATAGGTACCGCTCTGGCGGGAAGGTAAACGGCGTTTCCGTGCACTGCTCTGGTTTGCCAGAAGTGGCTTAGTCATGCTGGCCACAGGACCCAGAAGCTGTACGCCGGCTCCCTCGGCTAATAAAGCGAGATGACCCCAGAGTCGGCCACGACTGGACCTAATGGTCAGGGGTCCCTTTACCTTTACCTTAAGTTGGGGGGGGGGGCACACACACAATACATTTCTGTAACCAAGTGTTGGGGTGCTGCCCCCTGGTGGCCTGGAGGTGTTGTGACTCCTTACAAGCATCGGAGAGCTTTAGTCAGACAAACCACCCAGATGGCTACAAAAATGGTTGCCAACCACCATGGGGTGGCAAATTGATTCCATCAACCCCTGAACCCCACTTCCTCTGATGTTCTTTTTAGCTGTACGTCTTGGGCAAATGGATCTGCCACAAACTTATCTGCTCCACCTCCAGGCCCAAGAAGGCTCTGACCCAGGGGCCTTATCATGACTCAAAACATTTATCTTAAAGCATCAAGAAGACCTAGCAGGCCGGGTGTTGGACACAAAATACATTGAAGGCACATGGCTTCCCCCAAAGAATCCTGGGAACTGTAGTTTACTCCCAGCGCCCGCTAGTAGCTACAGTTCCCAGGGTTCTTTGTGAGGAAATAAAAGTGCTTTAATCCCACCCCTCATGTGAATGAGACTATGTTTCTCCATCTGTGCCCTCCATCTTACCAGCTGCACGGGCTCTCTGCATCACAGACACGACTTCGTTGCCAGCTGTCGTGTTACACTGGCTAACTCGGGCAGCTGCGTTCAGCCCAATAGTTTTGTAGTTGCCCTTCACCCCACAGAGGTAGGCGGTGGCGGTGCCAGCACTGTCGGGCACTTGCCGGTCCACGTTGTACGTCTGCTGAAACCAAAGGAGAAGCTTAAAGGCTGCCCTCTCACACCCTCCAATGAGCTGTTGGGAGGCCGGCCCTACTGTTGGGGTAAGGGAACGATAGGCAGCCGTTTCCCGCAGCCCGTGAACAGGACGTGAGAAAATTGCTTGTGACGTGGCATTTCTGTCAACGAGAACAGTGTCACGTACGCCAGAACATGGCAAAACCACATGGCTGGAAGCTAACAGCTGACCATCAAAGTGAAAAACAACTGAGATAAGGTGCATGGAGGGCTTTGCACGTAGAGTTTGAAAAAGTGGTTTGAGTAAGTTTTTCCAGGATGAGAAATTGTGGGGTGATGGGGGGGCCGTAAGGTGGTTGGAAGAGGATGAGACAGCCAAGGTGACATGTTTTTCCACTACCAGTGGTACCTCGGGTTACATATGTTTCAGGTTACATACGCTTCAGGTTACAGACTCCGCTAACCCAGAAAGAGTGCTTCAGGTTAAGAACTTTGCTTCAGGATAAGAACAGAAATCGGGCTCTGGAGGCGCAGCAGCAGCAGGAGGCCCCATTAGCTAAAGTGGTGCTTCAGGTTAAGAACAGTTTCAGGTTAAGAACGGACCTCCAGAACGAATTAAGTACTTAACCCGAGGTACCACTATATAGTGTGTGTGCACTGGTAAGCTCTGGCAGACTCTTAGGACTCCGTCTGGTAATGCATTACTGAATACAATCTAATTAGGAATTGGGTGTGAGTCTCGCACTTGAACACCCAAGGGAAATGTCTCCCACACTTGCCCCACTTGCACTGATAGTGGGTTCTCTGTGGTTCCTCAACCACACCTTGACTAAGGCTGTAGCTCAGTGACAGAGAATCTGCTTTGCAGGAGGAGGAAGGTCCCAGCTTCCATCCTCAGCATCTCCAGTAAAGAACCCCTCTCTCAACCCCTGGAGAGAGGTTACCAGTCATTGCAGACAACATTTGACAGCAGGTGAAAATTCAATCATGTAATGCTTTTCCATGGCCAATGAATGGGAAAATGTGATATAGCTGCCACAGGTCCTTTACTGGCTCTCTGCCGCCTCTTCCAGCAATGCTCCCCAAACCAACTTGCTTAAGACTCATAGCTGTCAACCGTCCCTTATTTGGCGGGAAAGTCCCTTATCCCAGCGCCGTGTCCTGCTGCTGTCCCTTATTGATGATGTCCCTTAAATTTCCCAGGTTTCAAAGGAAGCAGCTCCTCTCCCTCCCTCCTTGCCGGCCAGGGAGGAGGGAGGCTCCAACTGTGTTGCTTGGCTGCGTTGCTCACCCAATAAGGAGTCTAAGAATGACTGGGGGGTGGAGCTTGCATGCCTTGTGCCGATCAAATCGGCCGCGTTGCCTGGGGACTCGCCTTTGCTCAGCGCTTCCCAGCGGAGAGGCGACGGTGGTTTCCCTTGCTGCATCCCCTTTGCCGGGTTGCTGCGCTGTGGGAACCACCGCTTGAGGCTTCGTTTGGCTGCTGGCTGGGCTTCCTGCCTTTGGCTCGGAGGGGCTCAGAAGTTGAACATACCTGTGCTGGGAAAATCCCTTATTTTGGCTCCTGATCCCTTATTTTCAAGGCTGCTGGTCCCTTATTTTCAAATCTGTAAGTTGACAGCTATGTTAAGACTGCACTTGGCAGTTGCATGCATGCAAGGTGTGAGCTTGAGCTATGAGCCTTGCCCAAAGAAGGTGCAGTCAGTACAGGCTTCACCTGCTGAATTACTGCCTGATTGGCCTCAAGTAGAGAAAAAGAACCTTCTCAGCGGAAAGGAAGGCACGATTCCCAGAAAGCCATTTGTCCCACCCCCCCACCCCGAACTGCAGGGACAAGCGTCGATGGAAGGCACCTTGGAAAGAGCCACATAAGGGAAGGCGTCCATCGCCAGAGGCAACTGGGGGCTCAGCTGGTTCTTCATCTCTCCCTTCAGGATTCGGGTGGCGGTGATAGTGGGGAGGCCCATGCCTGACAAGGAGACAGAATGAGAAGGTTTGCAGCCCATGGGATCCTGCTTCATAGTACACAGTGTTCCCAGAGCAGTTTCCTCCCAGAGAAACGACATCTATTTCACACTCCCTGACTTCACCAAAACAAAAAATAACCCAGCTTAAGGCAGCAGAAGGAAAGATGGTTTGAAAGAGGGATTGGTGCTTTGGATCAACTATGAAACTAATAAAGCTTATACCCCAAGGCCCCCAATCCCAGAGAGCCCCCAGAAACAGCTTTAGTCTACATTGCTTACAAAAGTTGGGTCTAGTAGACCCAGGGTGGATCTATACACAGGAATAAAATGCTATAAATAAGGCAGAAATTAAACCGTTATACCAAAAGAAAGAAACTACTATGGAAAATCACAAAGAATTTCTTTTTTGCTCTTCATTGCCATCTGGTGTTGCATAACACATTCAAAATGCTGGGGTTTGGTGTTTTTACTAATGTCCCCAATTTGAGTTGCATGACTCAAATTGATTGCTTTGTTTTTGGTATATATTTCAACAATCCCAAGGTTTGAGACTCAGAAGCACAGCTGTTGTAAAGGTGGAGTGTTGCGTTTAAGCTGGCAGTTCTGCTGCGGCTGATGCATCCCTCCCCTTTTAGAATCATAGAATCATAGAGTTGGAAGAGACCACAAGGGCCATTGAGTCCAACCCCCTGCCAAACAGGAAACACCACCAGAGCACTCCTGACATATGGTTGTCAAGCCTCTGCTTAAAGTCCTCCAAAGAAGGAGACTCCACCACACTCCTTGGCAGCAAATTCCACTGTCGAACAGCTCTTACTGTCAGGAAGTTCTTCCTAATGTTTAGGTGGAATCTTCTTTCTTGTAGTTTGGAACCATTGCTCCATGTCCGCTTCTCTGGAGCAGCAGAAAACAACCTTTCTCCCTCCTCTATGTGACATCCTTTTATATATTTGAATATTTTAAACAGAGGTCATAACAAAGAGGAATAACGATGAGTCCGCTCAAGTCCTCAGGCGGATCCCAAAAACGCAAACTCGTAGAAAATTTGTGGAGATCTGTCATGGAACAACCCAATTGAAGAAGATGACAGAGGTTACCCAGAGCTCATTGCTGGCTGTGAAGGGGCCCCTGTGACAGTTCAGGAGGCCCCAAATGTAGGTCCACCACTGCTTGCACCCCAGTTTTTGACCAGAGGCAAAGAGGTTGCACTCAGGTTCTGACTGCAGGCTCCCCATTGGAGTGTGTTGCTGACCATAGTGAGAACAAGATACTGTACCAGATGGGACTTTGGCCTGACCCTGCAGCCTCTCCTTAGCAAATTCACAGGAAACAAAGCTGGGGAACATGAGTGACAGGCTATTTATTGGGACAGAGTGATTTCTTACAGCTGTTGTTAAAGTTGCAAAACAACAAAGCACGGGACAGAGCAACGGAGAAATTTCTGAAACGATAATGGGATATCAGCTTCACCCAAGGCATGACAGATAACAGCAACAAACAGGAAAAGATAGACATAACATTTTACAAGGACAGGAAAAAACACCACGGACAGAATAATTGCCACACACAGGAAGAACAAGGTTATAGTTAGAGTGCCTCACTATAAATCGCTTAATGTGTCAATACAAATAGAAGATATTAATATTGCAGTTGTTGTATAAGAGATTATTACTTTGACCGATATGAAACTGAAATTAATAAGATTTTGGAACACAAAAATAAAGAAAATAATCAAACCATCAATTCTAGCATGCGGGGTGGGGGTGCCGGAAGCTAAATTATATAATTCGGTATTTGAATGATTGGTATTAGTAATCGTATTATACTTTGGTATTGTTATAATGAGGCTATTATTGGATTGTACTTGAAAATTAATAAAAATTATTATTATAAAAAAAGAGTGACACATTGACGTTGCACTCATGGCCTGCTTGCCATAGGTTGGCCAGTGTGAGAAATGATTGTTGAAATAGGTGGGACTTTGGCCTGATCTTCTTACGTTATTAATTTATCTCACTTAATTTGCATAACCATCAGTTCCCATAATCTTCACAGCCTCTGGAATTGTTTCCTTCCTGACTTTGGAACCAGAGTTTCCTTGAATTGTGCACGTCAAGAACGTCAAGAGTCCAAAGAAGACTATTGACAACACTACCAGCAAATCATTATGGCACACACCTTCTGAAGATTTAATGCCAGTTAATGAGAGCCATTAATGCACCGATAGCGTTTCCCTTGATATAGGACTCCTGTCCAAATCGGTTTATCAGCATCAAACATAAACTAGAGGAGGAAAGCGAGCTTCTGCATCCTTGGGGCTGGTTCTTGGAAATGCAAGGCTCGGGGAAAGGAGCTTGTTTGACTACGCAGCCTTCCCAACCAGTGGCGTAACATGTGGGGGGGGAGGCCACGGAGCAGTTGCCCTGGGCACAAAATTGTTAGGGGCGCAAAATCCCAACACCTGGTGCTGCCTCAATACAGCTGCGTGCTTCTGTCACTGGGCTCCATTGAAAACAGCTTCTCTTAGAACCAGGAAGTGACCTCTCCAGACAACGGAATGATTTTTCTTTTCTTATCTCTGTGGCTATGATCTCCTGGGTGACACAGAAGCCATTAGGCCAGTGATAGCCAAACTTGGCCCTCCAGCTGTTTTGGGCCTACACTTCCCATCATCCCTAGCTAACAGGACCAGTGGTCAGGGATGATGGGAAATGTAGTCCCAAAACAGCTGGAGGGCCAAGTTTGGCAATCACTGCATTAGGCAGTTGAATGCGCAAGCGTACTCTGTCTGTTTCTCTCCTTCCGTGTTGCCCCGGGATCTGGAAACTCATGCTACACCACTGTTCCCAACCTGGTGCCCTCCAGGCATTTTGGAGCCCAACAACATCAGCAAAGCATCAGGTTCGGGAAGCCTGGTCTTGGGAGTGCTGACTTGGTTCTACACTGGGGCTCACATTGTTCTGTGTGCGCTTAGTTCTGCATGCACAGAGAGAAGAATTTATTCTCGCTCATGTTACACAGACAAGGGAGCGCAGCCCAAGCGTTTTGCCCACTTACCATCTCCCAGGAACAGGATGAGGTTCTTAGCTTTGTAGTGCCGGGGACGGAGACTCAGGGCTTGCTCGATGGCCTTCAGAGCCTGCTGGTTCCAGAAGGAGGGCTTCTCCTCTTGAGCTTGAGGAACAGAAAACAACAACCAGGAATTAGGGGTGGCAAACAGGCAGTGCAAACCTTTCTTATGGCTCCTCCAGATGACTGGTTTATCGAACTTCATCCTGATCTGCTTCCACAAAGACTACATGAAGGATAGATTGGTTAGTATTGATTTGTCTGCAGGGAGGATATATACCTTCCCATTCATAGAAGCATAAAATCATAGAATTGGAGGGGATTCCTGAGGGTCATCTAGTCCAACCCCCTGCAATACACTAATCCCAGCTAGATCATCCACAAGTGATGGCCATTCAACATATGCTTAAAATCGCCAAAGGAGAGTCCACCACCTTCCAAGGGGGTCTGTTCCACTGTCAAGCAGCTCTTACTGTCAGAAAGTTCTTCCTGATGTTTAGTCGGAATCTCCTCTTTGCAATTTAAATCCATTGGTTGGGGTCCTACCCTCTGGTTCCGTCTTCCATGTGACAGCCCTTTAGATATTTGAAAATGGCTACCATATCTCCTCTCAGACTCCTCATATCCGGACAGAACATACCCAGTTCCCTCAACTGCTCCTCATATGGCTTGATTTCCAGATCCTTGTTCATCTTGGTTGCCCTCCTCTGCACACATTCCAGATTGTCAATATCATTCTTAAACTGTGGTGCCCAGAACTGGATCAACGTTTGTTGACCACACACTTTTCAGCACACCTGCTTGCTCGTCAGTTTCCAAACTGCACAAAGTTTGCTGTTGTTTAAAAAGTGGATTTGTTGCCCTAGGAAAGCAGAGTCACTTTAACTGCACAGACCTTAATGTCTAGTGTGACGTGGCAGCTAAAAAAGCCAATGCAATTCTGGGCTGCATCAATAGGAGTATAGCATCTAGATCAAGGGAAGTAATAGTGCCACTGTATTCTGCTCTGGTCAGACCTCACCTGGAGTACTGTGTCCAGTTCTAGGCACCACAGTTCAAGAAGGACACTGACAAACTGGAACGTGTCCAGAGGAGGGCAACCAAAATGGTCAAAGGCCTGGAAACGATGCCTTATGAGGAACGGCTAAGGGAGCTGGGCATGTTTAGCCTGGAGAAGAGGAGGTTAAGGGGTGATATGATAGCCATGCTCAAATATATAAAAGGATGTCACATAGAGGAGGGAGAAAGGTTGTTTTCTGCTGCTCCAGAGAAGCGGACACGGAGCAATGGTTCCAAACTACAAGAAAGAAGATTCCACCTAAACATTAGGAAGAACTTCCTGACAGTAAGAGCTTTTCGACAGTGGAATTTGCTGCCAAGGAGTGTGGTGGAGTCTCCTTCTTTGGAGGTCTTTAAGCAGAGGCTTGACAACCATATGTCAGGAGTGCTCTGATGGTGTTTCCTGCTTGGCAGGGGGTTGGACTCGATGGCCCTTGTGGTCTCTTCCAACTCTATGATTCTATGATTCTAGTATGTGCTCGTATTCCTCCTGCAAAATACTGGCAGCCTGGAAGCAACCTTAATAATCACATGCAACCTGCAATTAACTGGTGAGGGAGAGATTGCGTATCAAATCCCCATAAAAAGAGGAGTGTTGAGGCCTGGAGAACCAGGAATGAACAGTGTGGGATAAATCAGCCTCATATAACCAACATGCTCTAGTCTCATTATTGCATGAAGGGGTTAAGACCATAGAGTAAGCTGTCCTGCCAGGCTTAGCTTGAACGCTTCCCCTCACCTTGGTTTACCAAACTCTGTTCTCCCACTTCCTACTCTTCCACCATACAAACCCTACCAGTAAAGAGGTCTAAGCTGGATGCTCCAAGCTTTGACTGTGTGGCTTCAGCAAGCCATCTTTGTGTTTCTGTACAAATAATTGAGAATCATTTACCATTTTGGAACCAAAGCTATACTGCCTGTGTTTTCTTGCTGCTGTATGGAAAAGCACGTGAATCTGACCTTTGAAGAGTTTGTAAGTAAACCATTTTTAACTTACCAAATGTGTGGTCTCTTTCTATGCTAAGGGAAGAGGAACTTTGGAAGCAACTTTAGAAGGGGATATTTTAAAGGTCGAGCAGCCTACATTTCCACGCTTTACTTTGCTGCTTGTTTTGTGATTTTAAATTTCTGCTGGGGCTCTCTCACCAAAGGGTACTTGCCCCAAGCCTTGATCTAGGCAACCAGGGAATTCTCCTTTTTATTTTACCATACGTACATTTTTCTTCCAACCAAATACTAAAAACAAACACAGTGAATGGAGAACTTGCTCCAGGTATAGAACTTGCTTATTTCAACTTCAAACACCTGCTCCAAATGGGGCCGTAGACTTTGGACTGATTCATCCAGGCAATCACTACTGAACCTTGATAAATTTTATTACAATCAAGATGTTTTTCCTGGCAGCCAAAACAAGTGTCTGTTTTAGGATGATTATAGAGAGTGAAATTTAATTGGCTTTCTTTATCACTTATCCAGTGAAATCAGTGCACATGACACTTACAAGGTGCAGAGTACAAGAGGCCCCTGCCCCAAGGAGCTTACAATTCAAAATTCAATACACCTGAGGGGATGTGAGGCAGGAGAAAGCAAGGAAGGAATGTGCAATTGTCTCAGTTATTTCTGTGGCTGGGAGCATAATTCCAAAGTAAGAACTCTTAGACAGAAAGGTAGAAACATAAGCTGTTTTAGCTGTGCGTAGTAATTAGAGAGACATATTTTTAAACATAGGAAGCTGTCTTGTTCTGAGTCAGAACCATTGGTGCAAGAGTGTCGCCTCCCCCAATTTTAATAGGTACTTCCGCAGTTTTATTTTGCAGTGTTAATATATTCACTATTATTATTATTTTGGCACACTGCCCTGAGACTTTCTCAACCGAAGGGCAGTATGGAAATTTAAAATAAAATAAGTTTCCACCCCCCATGCTCCGTAGATATGCTCAGTAACACAGACATATTGGTTTGAAGTTGAAAATGCAAGTTACAATAGATAAACACCTTGTTGCTTCAATTTTAGAGCCCATCCTCTTTTTCAACAGACATTCAGCAGAATATCCCAGTATCTGATAAGGAAATTATTTATCTGTAAACCCTCGACAAGTGGAACTTGATATGCAACATATTGGAGAGAAGCCAAGTGTATCACTACTATTAAGGAACGACCAGATAAACGACATGAAAGACAGTTCCACATTGCACATACTGATTGGGGAAGGGAACTGATGGAAGAATAATTTAATAAGAAAACAGAACAGTCCTTTATGTTTTATCGGAAGGGGTGAAATATGCTGATCTGTATACAGTGATCACAGAAATTCATTGAATCATAGGACTGTAGACTTGGGACCCAGAGGGTCATCTAATAATAATAATTGTTTATTATTATTATTATTATTACTACCCCATCCATCTGGCTGGGTTTCCTCAGCTACTCTAGGTGGCTCCCAACAGAATTTTAAAAACACAATAAAACATCAAACATTAAAAACTTTACTAAACAGGACTGACTTCAGATGTCTTCTAAAATTCAGATAGTTGTTTATTTCCTCGACATCTGCTGGGAGGGCGTTCCACAGGGCGGGTGCCACTACCAAGAAGGCCCTCTGCCTGGTTCCCTGTAACCTCACTTTTTGCAGGGAGGGAACCGCCACTAGGCCCTCGGAGCTGGACCTCAGTGTCCAACTCCCAGCTAAAGCATCCGTGACAGATGGCCATCCAAACGTACAAGGAAGGTGAGTCCACTCTGATGTATTTCAATGACTTTGGGTCATGTTTCAGGGGTTTCCATAGCAGGTGGGAACTGCAACAAAAGAGACCCACTCCAAAATCGCTCAGTGCCCCTGAACTTCACAGTACACACCAGGCAATAATTCAAGTGGGGCAACTTTCCTCACCAAGCCCAGCTGGAGAGATTTCTCTTGATACATCCAACCTGCCCATTCTGAGGACACCACAGGAGATCCTGGGCATGACCCGAACACCCTAATCTTTCTGCACCCTGGCCATGTCCATCTCCCTAAGCTCTGGTACCAACCCAGTAGAGTGGATGATGGGCAGACGCAAGCCTCACAACCCTGCCACATTACCTGGGATGATGGCACCGGCAAATGCCAGCCCCAGGCAGAGAGCCAGTCCGGAGAGCCACATTGCTGCAAATGGAGCGGAGCTCTTTGAGGGCGAGTGGGAGAGATTTCAGGAAGCTCTGTGACTTATAAGACTAAACCCAGGGAGACCTTTGGACACTTGGACAGCTGCAAACCATCATTAGTGGCACCCAGATTCCTCCCTTCACCAGACCCCACCCTGGGGAGTTTCACAACTGCTGCTGGCAACAGGAAATGTGCAATGGTGCGGTCATCAAACCAGTTCGAAGGCTTATGGCTCCAGTCCTCACTTTTTAAGAGTGCTTTCTCTCTGCCCCCAACTGTTTCTCCTCTTCCATTGCTTCTTTCCATTGTCTTCTTCTCACTCTTTTTTAGGCTCTGCCTAAACTTTTGTCTCACTTTCCTGCTTTCAGCCAGGCCAGTTCCTTCCTGTGCCTTCTGTTACAGATACTCCTAATATCTTAAACGGGACGCGGGTGGTGGTGTGGGTTAAACCACAGAGCCTAGGACTTGCTGATCAGAAGGTTGGCGGTTTGAATCCTCATGACGGAGTGAGCTCCCGTTGCTCGGTCCCTGCCCCTGCCAACCTAGCAGTTCGAAACCACGTCAAGTCCAAGTAGATAAATAGATACCACTCTGGCGGGAAGCTAAACGGCGTTTCTGTGCACTGCTCTGGTTCACCACATGTGCTGGCCACATGACCCGTGCTGGCCACATGAGCACATGACCATGTGCTGGCCACATGACCCGGAAGCTGTACGCCGGCTCCCTCGGCCAATAAAGTGAGATGAGCGCCGCAACCCCAGAGTCGGCCACAACTGGACCTAATGGTCAGGGGTCCCTTTACCTTTACCTTTAATATCTTGAACAGCTCCTATTAGCCAAGGTAACTTGTCTTTCCTTCTTCCAAACTTTTAAGATTCTCCCCCATCTTGTCTTGACAGTAATGGTGGATCAGCCATTTCAAGCCTCTCCCTTGCCCCACCCCCACTTTACCTTCTTAAGGTTCTTTAATCTTTGAAATTGACTTTGACCCCCCCCCCAACAGAACAGTTTGTTTACTGAGCAGGTTGAGTCACAGAGTGTTTTTTTTTTTCCCTGCCAGCAAACAGTTAACTAGCAAGAGCTCCTGATTGGCCAGAGTTCCAAGGGAGGCAGTTGGAGGTGTGAAATATACTCGGAGTTGAGAGTGGATTTCATGCTCTTTATTCAGCTCATAGTGGTGAGGAGGAATGGAAGTTCCCCCAGAATATCGGCTTTATATACATTATTTACACAATGGGCCCCACGTGATTGGCTAATTCCGGGATTCTCCTGTAGGCCAATCAGGTTGCGGATTCACTTCCACCTGGAGCTGGATTGGGTGGCTCCTGTGGACCAATCAGACTGCTGCATTCTGAATCCTATTGTTCTAGGACCAATCAGACTGCTGCATTTTGGATACTATTCAACTCAGTACATAACAAGGGGAGTGAGAGACTGTATAAGAGCGATTCATGGGGTCTGTGAGGGGGATTTCTGTCAGGAGAGTTCGTTCTGACAGGTGGTAGAGCTGAGGAGAGCCAAGAGTATATGCTCTCAGGTTCTGAACTGCATAACGCCGTTAAAAAATAATCAAGACACAGTCCCACACGGTGTTCACAGGAAAAAGGATCCTCCGAGGGAATACAGTCATACCTCATGTTACGTTTGCTTCAGGTTGCGTCCTGTGGCGACCCGGAAGTAACAGAACAGGTTACTTCCGGGTTACGCCGCTCGCGCATGTGCAGACACGCAAAATGACGTCATGGGCATGCGCAGAAGCAGCAAATCGCGACCCGTGCACACGCAGACGCGTGTTACATTCTTTTCAGGTTGCAAACGGGTCTCAGGAACGGATCCCGTTCGCAACCAGAGGTGCCACTGTACTCTGACAGGAAAGGGCAGTAGTGGTTGGTGTGTTGTGCGACAAGCACACAGAGTGCAATGAGATTGAGTGTTTGTGTGGGGGAGAGGGAGGCTTGGTTATTTTCCTTGTACACAGGTTGTACATGGACAGTAAAGGTATTAATAACAAATAATAAATAATAATAATAATAATAATACAGGTGTAAAGAAAACAACATCATGCTTTATTCTTTAAAAGCTGAGGCTAAGGAGAGCATCACCATCCATTAATATACAGTTGTATGCAATGAAGCCAAACAAATGAATGAACAAGACTGATGTTCCTTTGGGAATGTCCGGGGAGCCAAGGATTTTCTAGGACCTCCCAGGTGATGCCCAGAGGTCTTTTGAAAATGAGCTTTCCAGTAGTGTGTGTGTGTGTCTTTCAGTGTCACATCATCAGCAAGAAAAGGCACGCCCAGAGTGCAAAGAGGGGTAGCGAGGAGGGGCGATGTGAGACACCCAGGCCAGGTGATCCAAAACCTTCAGTCCGGACCTGCTCAGGGCAGTCGGGGTCCCTGTCATATGGCTTGATGCAGCCTGCATAGGCCAGGACATGGGCGATGTAGTTCTGCTCCTGGATGCCGTGGAAGAGATGGGCCATGGGTCCCTGTGCCATGATGGCCACGTCCTCTCCGCCGTGGGTCTCGATTTCCAGGGGCACAGCTGCCTGCTGCCGGTAGTCCTTGTCTTCTGGATGGGCGAGAGGCAGGAGGTCAGTCTAGACTTTTGGACAGTGGCTCGGTGGCACTGCATGAGCCCATGGCACCCAGGGGGCACTGAGATGGGGCTTATCGGGAGTGGGGCATGGAGGGTGAAGGAGCCCACTGCAGTATCCCCATGCGCCAAAGGAGAAACAAGTTCCCTTGGCCGCAACACCTCGCGGGGTCAGGGCTGATGGAGCTCATTCATCTGAGCACCCATGCCCCACTCCCGAAGGCCAGCCCGGCTGCGGCTTCCCTCAAAGAGGGAGCTATAGTGGGGGTGCCTCGTTGCACCCCCCCTGGAAAATGCACACGGGGCAACGGCCCTCCAGCACCCCCACGCTACACCACTGTAGTGGTTCCCAAATTTCTGTGGGCAACCAGCCTCTGGGTTGCATAAGCTCATCCCCAGTGCCCCCTACCCTATAAAAAGCATTCTTTGCAAGACCCGCTAAGGAAAATAACAATGCAAATGGAATTCAAAACAGTAAGCATTAATAGCTGCTCTAGGACAAAGGAACTAGGAGAACAATCTGCGACTGGGCAAAGCACCGTGGGGCAGGGATGGTTGCTTGCAGAAACTCAGGCTGTGGGTCAGTCCTCAGAGGGAAGGGCTCCTAGGCCCAGGATGTGAGGGAAGGTACAATAGAATGATCCATGTTTGAATCCACACTCAGCCAATGCAAGAAATGGTGTCGGCAAATGCGGATTTAATACTGGTCCTGCTAGCTAGGGATGATGGGCGTTGTAGTCCAAAAACAGCTGGAGACCCAAGTTTGGGGAACCCTGGACTAGCTTATGCAGACCAGCCTGACCAGGCTAGCTAAGTGCAGAGCCATTAAGGAACAACGGCGAGCCAGGTACTGAGGCATAACAAACTGTCCTTCCCCCCTGGTTCTGTCACAGAAAAATGTGTCCTTTTTGAAATCTAAAGTCGTTTCTGGGACCAAAAAAGGGATCTGAGCAGAACTTCGTGGGTGGAAGAGGCTGCACCGAGAGACTGGGAGCCATGACTGACTGCTGCTTTGGACCCAAGCTTGCTGAAGCTATGAGAGGGGCATTGAGAGACCCTTGTGGTATAATGTTCCACACCCCTTCTAGGTGTATATAGGTGTAAAATAAACCATATATCTTAAAACACTACAGTCTCTGATGTGCCTGAATTCCCAATGGAAACACAACCACAGGTGGGCACCTGGAATCCCCTGGAATCCTGTGCACTGCTCAACAGTGGCGTGCAACCTCTGTAACACTGGTGTCAGAAGTGGGATCCGTGTTTTCTCTGTATATACTGGCAGGCGGAACCTGCTTTCACCTGCATTTTCAGCTTGCTACCAAACCCTTTTCTTGTCTTCCCAGTCAAGAAGGAGTCCCAGCTTCTATTCTGCACCTGTTTTCACTTCTCCCCCCTCCTTTGTCGCATCTCCCCTTGCACACAGACCACCCCCATGTTAACCAGTAGCATCTTCCCCATACCACACGTCTTAACTTCTAGGAACCTTTTTCAGCTTCTGCCCTGCTATGACACTACCACCCTTCCTATCCTTGCACACCCGCCTTGAACACCCTTGCTTTCATCGCCCCCCCCCCCTTCCCAGGCCGCCCCCTCTTTTTTCAGCCCCTCAGTCCATAAGCAGAGGTGGTTCTGCTGAGCTCCGCATCCAAAAGCTCTGCATACCGATAGCCTCAGAGCTGACATCTGGGCGGCTGCCATTCCTGAGCTTGTACCCAGGTCCGTTCCCATAGAGGATACTGGTGAATGCCCGCTTGTCTTTTGCTTGCTTGGGTGCCAGCCCTGTGGAGAAACACAGACGATGCTCAGTGCTGGCTCTGACCTGACCAGAGTCAGACACACTTACAGCAGAGTGGAATCAATGGAAGGAGGGTCTCAGGCTGGCCGGATAAATAAATGTGCATTTATTTCAGCCCCCACCCCAAACCAGGTGCCCCCCAGATGTTTTGAACTACAATTACCAACAGCTGTATGATGCTGGGTTAATGGGAGTTGTAATCCAAAAGACCTGGAGATCTGTTTGTCCCTCACCATTTTTTTAAAATGCAAATATTCTGGATTAGCTAATCTTAGTCAACTCTCCTTCCTCAGAAGGAGAGGCTTCCAGATCTGAGGAAAAGGTAAAGGGACCCCTGACCATTAGGTCCAGTTGCGGATGACTCTGGAGTTGTGAACCAGAGCAGCGCCTGGAAACGTCGTTTACCTTCCCGCTGGAGTGGTATCTATTTATCTACTTGCACTTTGACATGCTTTTGAACTGCTAGGTTGGCAGGAGCAGGGACTGAGCAACGGGAGCTCACCCCGTCGCAGGGATTCGAACCGCATTAAACAGAAAGGTGGCTTCCCCCATGGAATTCTGGGACCTGTAGTTCATTAATGGTGCTAGGAGTTGATAGGATACCCTTACTCCCCCTCATAGAGCTACAATTTCCCAAGTTCCCTGTGAGGAGGGGCTTATTGCTTTCTCCTGCTCTAGAGAAGGGAGATTCTGATTAAACACCAGGAAGAATTTTTTAACGCTAAAAGCCATTTAACTATGGAACAGATTGCCATGGGAGGTGGCGGACTCTCCTTCCTCGGAAAAAAATGGATGGCCATCTGTCATGGAAACTTTAGTTGAGATTTCTGCATTGCAGGGGGTTAGACTAGATGACCGTTGGGGATCCCTACACTTCTATGATTCTACGATTCTCAAACCACCGTGGGAATTGTGCTGGAGGGGCCTTTCGCCTCCTTCCTTATGTTTTTATCTGTGTGCTAAAATCCAGTCCCTTACACAAGCCATTAGCTGAAAAGGTTTAACAGAAACTGGGTCCCTCTGGGATGTTTTTCCCCTCCTGGGAAATCATATGGGCTAGAAATTTGCTTTCAAGTTTCAAAAAGGGCAGGTCTGTTTCTCAGAAGCTATGTGATTGCTAGGGCATTTCACACCCACGAGAATTCTTGCATTGCAGGGGGTTGGACTAGATGACCCTGGGGTCCCTTCCCACTCTACAGTTCTACGATTCTATTAATAATAATTTATTATTTATACCCCGCCCATCTGGCTGGGTTTCCCCAGCCACTCTGGGCGGCTTCCATCCGAATATTAAAAACACAATAAAACATCAAACAATAAATACTTCCCTAAACCGGGCCACCTTCAGTTGTCTTTTAAAAGTAAAATTGTTGTTTATTGCCTTGACATCTGCTAAGAGGGCATTCCACAGGGTAGGTGCCACTACCGAGAAGGCCCTCTGCCTGGTTCCCTGTAACCTCACTTCTCGCAGGGAGGGAACCGCCAGAAGGTCCTCGGAGCTGGACCTCAGTGTCCGGGCAGAACAATGGGGGTGGAGACGCTCCTTCAGGTATACAGGACTGAGGCCGTTTAGGGCTTTAAAGGTCAGCACCAACACTTTGAATTGTGCTTGGAAATGTACTGGGAGACAATGAAGATCTTTCAGGACCGGTGTTATATGGTCTCAGCGGCCGCTCCCAGTCACCAGTCTAGCTGCCACATTATGGATTAGTTGCAGCTTCCGGGTCACCTTCAAAGGTAGCCCCATGTAGAGCGCATGGCAGTAGTCCAAGCGGGAGATAACCAGAACATGCACCACTCTGGCAAGACAGTCTGCGGGCAGGGAGGGTCTCATCCTGCGTACCAGATGGGGTTGGTAGACAGCTGCCCTGGACACAGAATTGACCTGCACCTCCATGGACAGCTGTGAGTCCAAAATGATTCCCAGGCTGCGCACCCGGTTCTTCAGGGTTACCCCATTCAGGATCACACACCAGCCCACCCCCTGTCCCCCAAGAACAGTACTTCTGTCTTGCCAGGATTCAACCTCAATCCATTGAGTTCTATGAATTCTATGAATTCTCAGCCTCAGAGTATTTTGAGACTAAGACTTCCAGAAGAGGTGGAAAAGCTTCTCTGCATTGCCCCTTGCCTCTGAGATAGGGAGCAAAGTCTCGCTCTTCAAAGAGCCTGGAAACTTATTCTCACCAAAGATGTTGTTGCCCCGTGGTGTGTTGCCGCCTAAGGTGAAGACGTGCGAGTGGTCAGCTGTGACCACCATGAGAGTCTCTGAGGCGTCGGTCAGCTCCACGGCTCTCTCCACGGCCCGGTCCATCATCACAGTCTCACTCAGGGCCAGCTTGGCTCTGCCCTTGTGATGCCCATGGTCAATCCTGCCTCGTAAAGGAGAAGAAGGCAACATATCCAGACCTTTTTCTCCCCGCAAGAGACACCAACCCCACGGTTTCAGGCTCATGACCGAACATTCCCCCAAACATGAAAAGTAGGGTGTCAGGGAGAAAGGTTCAAGCCCAGGTGTCGCCAAGCCAGGGCTCATGGGCACCCTGGCACCCGTCAAGGCACCCGTCAAGCCTCTAGCCCTCCCAGAAAGAAAGTTATGAGGTAAAATGTGCAGGTAACCTATGAAGTGGAATGAGAACGGTGTGGTATATTTTTCCTGGTACCAAACAATGTTCCCTGTTGCTATTAGGCAGCAGAAGCAGCAGGGTCTGAACTCTGTATGTCAGGACCAGCAGGAAATATCTGACATCCCATAGTAAGCATAAGGTGGCCAGGCTGGTTGTCTCCCTAGTTTTGTGTTCTGCCACATGTTCTGTTCTGTTTGGCTGCCATCTTGTGTTCTGACACATCTATATGGCGGCCATCTTGTGCTATGCCACCTGCTGTGTATGGCGGCCATCTTGTGCTATGCCACCTGCTGTGTATGGCGGCCATCTTGTGCTATGCCACTTGTTCTGTATGGCGGCCATCTTGTGCTATGCCACTTGTTCTGTATGGCGGCCATCTTGTGCTATGCCACTTGTTCTGTATGGCGGCCATCTTGTGCTATGCCACTTGTTCTGTATGGCGGCCATCTTGTGCTATGCCACCTGCTGTGTATGGCGGCCATCTTGTGCTATGCCACCTGCTGTGTATGGCGGCCATCTTGTGCTATGCCACCTGCTGTGTATGGCGGCCATCTTGTGCTATGCCACTTGTTCTGTATGGTGGCCATCTTGTGCTATGCCACTTGTTCTGTATGGCGGCCATCTTGTGCTATGCCACTTGTTCTGTATGGCGGCCATCTTGTGCTATGCCACTTGTTCTGTATGGCGGCCATCTTGTGCTATGCCACTTGTTCTGTATGGCGGCCATCTTGTGCTATGCCCCCTGCTCTGCATGGCAGCCATCTTGCGTTCTGCCCTGCCTCACAGCTGCCACTTTATACTATTCCACAGGCCCTCCATGGCAGCCATGTTGTGACTGCCTGCCCTAGCACTCTCTCAAAATTCGAAGAAAGTGCCCACAGATTGGCAGCTCCTGTCTCTAGCATAACCTGCTTGAAGTGCTCATTTTCTAGGCGGAGGGAACCATTTTGTTTCTTTGGAGGACCGCCCAGTCACGTCAGCCTCAAGCTGCAAGCCAGAGTTGTGCAGGTTTGCTGCGCTAGCCAGCATGAGGCCTGCCAGTCCCTCCTCGGTTCAGATGGGAGCCAGTGCAGGTTCCCTCACAGAGCACAGTGGTGGCCATATCATCCCCGGGGTTCTCTGCTGCCCCTTTCAAGATGGGAGAAGCGGAGAACGCAGATACTCATCTTCCACAAAGAGGAAGAAGCCGTTGGGGTTCCTGCGCAGGATCCGTATAGCCTTCTCCGTCATCTCCACAATGGAGGGGTCCGTGTTGTTGTCGCGATCCAGCTCGTACGCCATGTCGTGCGGCTCAAAGAGACCTAGCGATTGGATCAGAGAAAGTGAGCGTCGCCGTGGCAGGAGCCTGACTGAGACGAGGGAACATTACGTTTTCATTATCATTGGCTATTCAGATTGGTGCGTGGGCCCAGTTGGCATTTGCTCCTGGCGGGGCCTTTTCGGTGGTGGCTCCCCGTTTGTGCAATTCCTTCCCTGGGTGAAGAGAAACTGTCTCTCTCATGATCAAGTCTTGGGAGGAATCTGAAAACATTCCTGTTTACCCAGGCGTTTTGATGGGTGAAAGACAATGTTCCTGGAAACCCTCAAATCATGGGCTAGGAGAAGGTGATTGTTGCTCACCATTTTAAGAATACACACACACACACACACACACACACACACACACACACACACCCTGGGCCATAGGTGCCAACTCCCTGGGGCCCTGGTTGCCTGAGCACCCACAAAATTCCCCATGAAAGGGCCAAACACCCACAAAACACCCATAGTCGTATGACCAAGCTAGCACTCCTTTCCTGGGCTCCTTCACCCTGGTATTTTGAGATGGAGAGTAGTATGCAAATTTAATAAATTTAAAATAAATGCAAATTATTAATATTATTAATATTAATAATACTATTGCTATTATTTTACATTAGGGATGAGAAGCCCCTTTGATATGGTCCATGGCTTCTCCTCACCCCTGGCTACTACTGCTCATGAATTAGGTTGGAAAAATTGCTCTGTGGTTTTTTGTTCTTTTTTGAGAGTGGGCGTTAATGGGGATGGCGGCTGCAGAGAGAAATTTATTAGGCAGAGTAACAAGTGCAGAGAGAGAGAGAGAGATGATTCCCTGCCTTGAGGAAATTTCAGTTTAATGTTGATTGAGTGGGAAATTAATGAAAGGACACCTTTGGGAAGCCTGCAGGCAGGACCTGAGCACAAACAGCAGTTCTCTCCACCCTTGCGATTCCCAGCTACTGACATTTAGGCAGATTCTGCCTCCAACAGTGGGCTTGGACATTTCCCTTGTGGCTAGTAGCCATTGATAGCCTTACCCTGCATGAATCTGACTAATCCGCTTTTGAAACCATCTGAGTTAGCGGCCAGCACCGCATCTTGTGGCAGGGAGTTCCATAGTTCAACTATGGGCTCAATCAAGATTCGGCTTGTCCCACCATTTCCCCCCAGGGAAACCTGCTGTTTACCGCTGAATCGTAGCAAATGCCAATTGGGTTTTCTCCAGATTGGTGTTTGTTTTGATTTAGTGCTCTCAGCACAGGACAAGTGGGAGTGTGGACAGGCCCTATGGGTTGTGGACTGAGGTCCAGCTCCGAGGGCCTTCTGGCGATTCACTCGCTGTGAAAGGTGAGGTTACATGGAACCAGGCCTTCTCGGTGGTGGTGCCTGCCCTGTAGAATGCCCTCCTATCAGATATTAAGGAGATAAAGAACTATACAGAAGGCAGCCCTGTATAGGGAAGTTTTTAATGTTTAATGTTTTGTTATGTTTTTATATGTGCTGGAAGCTGCTCAGAGTGGCTGGGGCAACACAGTCAGATGGGCTGTAATAATAATAATAATAATAATAATAATAATAATAATAATAATAATTCCAACATTCAGCTTCATTGTCCAAGAGTCCCCATATTATGGGAAAGGGATAAAAGCCCCCCCCCTCACTTTCTCCATACCATGCAAAGTTTTATCTATCATTTCTCCTATGACTCACCTTTTCCTTCCTACAAATAACTTTGGGGGTGTGAAACCCTAAAGTAATAATAATAATAATAATGTTATCATTTACAGTAATACCTCTATGAACATCCGCCTTGTCTAGTGTCCATTCTGGCGAACGTCCATGGCAAACCCGGAAGTACCGGAACGAGTTATTTCCGGGTTTGCCGCTCACGCATGCGCAGAAGCACTAAATCATGCTTTGTGCATGCGCAGAAGCACAAAACACTCTGCGCGCTTGCGCAGGTGCAGCGCTTTGCCCTGCGTCCATTTCGGCTAGCCGCCGGGACTCCGGAATGGATCCTGGTCGCAAAACAAGGTACGACTGTATACCCTGCCCATCTGGCTGAGATTCCCCAGCCACTCTGAGCGGCTTCCAGCACATATAAAAACATAATAAAACATCAAATATTAAAAACATTTGAAAAGTAATGTTCCTAAGGGGCAATGGGGCATAAAATGCTGAATCATAGCTGTCAACATTTCCCATTTTTAAAGGGAAATTCCCTTATTCTGAATAGGATTCCTTGCAAGAAAAGGGAAAAGTTGACAGCTATGTGCTGAATAAAGGCAGAGTACACTCAATTAGGACTCAGCTATGCAGCTGCAAATATAACGTTTTAAGTGTGTTTCATGTGCATTATACAAATGTGACACTAGATGGCAATGGTGAGCTAATGGCAACTTCAATATATTTTTCAAAACTTTTTTTTTTAAAAAAAGCATTTTCGCAGTGTTTTTTAATATGTGTCTAGATTCCAACTTCGTGGCTCATCTTGTCTGCTGTTTATCTGTATCCAAACACAATCTCTCCCTGCACAGTTCACATTCCCTTGCGGGGTGTCAGGAATCAGGAAAAGTTTGCCCCCTTCCTCTGACCAGTAGGAGAGAAACAGGAAACCCCCATAGTACTCTTACCCATAAGATGGTTGGTAGTGTTTTCATTGACGGAGGCCAGGCCTGTTTTATTCCAGACATACTGAGCTCCCTAGAAATAAATATTGGGTTCATAAACGCCAGGAATCAACAGCATATTCATTACACCAGCCTTCCTGCACCCGGTGCCCTCTTAATGTCTTGAACTACAACTCCCACTGATATGAGCTGCAGTCCAGAACATCTAGAGGGCAGGGGAGGCTGCATTAAACAGGTACAAAAAGTGGATATATTCCCATTATTGTTATGATTACCATTTAAAGCATGTTTGCCCTATTCTTCAGCCCAACAAAGGCTCCCAGAGTGGCTTACAAAGCTCAGCAATAAGACAGATTCTGCCTTCAGACTTAAAATCTAAAAGGAACAGCACAAAAGGAAAACAAGATTGGGAGGGAAGAAGAAGAAAGCAGGCAGTAGTTCTTGGTTACAGGCTTGAAATGGAAAGAGTTCGAGGAGAGGAGGAGTGAATGTTTTCTCTAAGCCACAACCAGGGTTTTCTCCCCCTGCCCCCCTGCCCCCCACTCCATCCCGCTGGACTCCGAGCCCTTCCCCAATTCCCATTACCATCCTGTTGCTCAACCACATTTCAATGAGGTTCAGGCCATCCTTCCTGGTCCCATTCTGTTTCGGATGCTCTGGGTCGCTCATGTTCCTAGGCATCATGAATTTCCGCCCTCCTCCGAGAATCACCTGCCAATGTGAAGAAGGCAATGTCACTGTTCATCGCCACCTCGCCAGAGTTATTTTTCTTTTTCTTTTTTAAAAATTCATTTTTATTAAATTTTCCATTCTAACAATCCAATCAAATCACATTAGCTATTCCAAATTGTACATATACATATCAAATAACCAAATATTCTGCCAAATTATAAAAATTTTAAGGGGACTTCCCATGCTTCAAGTTCGAAGGGTTCTGACCATCTCATACCTCTACTGCATTTCATAGTCACAGAGTTATTTTTCTTCAGAATTTTCATCCCACATTGCAGGGGGTTGGAGAAGGGCCTTCTCGGTGGTGGCGCCCGCCCTGTGGAACGCCCTCCCATCAGATGTCAAAGAGATAAAAAACTACCTGACATTTAGAAGGCAGCCCTGTTTAGGGATGTTTTTAATGTGTGACATTTTGATGTACCGGTATTTTAAATCTTTGTTGGAAGCTGCCCAGAGTGACTGGGGAAACACAGCCAGATGGGTGGGGTACAAATAAGAAATTATTATTTGTTATGTACTGAGTTGAATAGGATCCAGAATGCAGCAGTCTGATTGGTCCACAGGAGCACCCAATCCAGCTCCAGGTGGAAGTGAATCCTCAGCCTGATTGGCCTACAGGAGAATCCCGGAATTAGCCAATCACGTGGGGCCCATTGTGTAAATAATGTAAAATAATGTATATAAAGCAGATACTTTGAGGGGACTTTCATTCCCTCCTCACCACTATGAGATGAATAAAGAGCATGAAATCCACTCTCGACTCCGAGTATATTTCATCATCATCATCATCATCATTATTACGACATGAGCCCTTAGGGTCCCTTCCAGCTCTACAATTCTATGATTCTATCATTCTCCAGCCAGGCCCCTGAATGGGTCTCCCCGCCCTGCCTTGTGCAGCTCTACACACGTGCAGCCACTCACGTTGATGTCTGTGTTGTGCACCAGCTGGTAGGCGATGTCCTTGCAGCCCTGGCTGGCGGCCTCCTTCGACATGTTGACGTCGCCGTACCACTCGCGGCTGGCCGAGTGGGCATAGGCGGCAGCCGGAGAGGCATGCTGCACACGGGTGGTGGTCACGATCCCCACAGACTTCCCTGTGGGGAGGAGAGGGCATGTGGGAGGCAGACTTGGAAAGAGGGGAATAGGAATGGGGCTCCCCCTCCACCCTCCCCACCATTCCCACTGCTGCCGGTTGGGGTGCCGTCTCTTGTGCTTCACCCCACCTCAACAGCAGAGCCGTCTCCCTCAGGAGGTGGTGGACTCTCCTTCCTTGATCAGCAGAGGTCGGATGACCATCTCTCATGGATGCTGTAGCTGAGATTCCTACATCGCAGGGGGTTGGACTAGATGACTCTACGGGCCCCTTCCAACTCTACAATTTTACACTTCTAAACTGCCATTTTGGAAAGAGCGATGTATCCATTGGCATGCCAGCATGCATTGGGTCAGTGTCATGATCCGGTTCACGGGTGATCGAAGGCCCGGCTGGGGACGTCGGGACTGGGGCAACATGGCGGGGTGGGAGCAGGAACGGGAGTCCAGGAGTCAGGAAGCCAAGAGTCTGAGGGTCAGAGAGCCAGGAGTCAAGAAGTCAAGGGTCCGAGGGTCAGGAAGCAAGGGGTCAAGGAGCCAAACGCAGCAAGGCAGGAAACGTGTTGCTGTGGCAAAGAGCCGAAGGGAAATGCTGACCTTATATCCCTTCCTGGCTCTTGCCACCAGGTGATGTGAGTTACCAATTGGCCTCACCTGTGTGGCCGCACCTTGCCTCTCCAGAACAAACTTAGGAAGGCCCCAGTCCTGCAAAGCCCTATTGGTCACAGGGTCTGGCTCCTGCACACACTCCTGACAGTCAGACACCGAGGAGAGATAACCTTTGAGGGGTTTAAAGCTGCAGGGAGTAGTCCTGCCGTGTGACCCAACATGCCTTTAAAAGAGACTCTTGTCATCTGTCTCCTTCATAGGAGGGTCATTGGGAAAGGCGTGGAAATGGGAAAGCTAAATAAGCAGCAGGTTGGACCAGCACTCCAGCGGGGAGGAGTTTATGTCTGCTTTCCAATAATACACACACTTTTTTGCGTGAAGAGCTACATTGCAAAATTCAGAGAAATGCAGATTTTAGCGGGCAGTTGCTTTTCACTTCCTGTATTTGGGAAATCAAATCAAATTTCTCTCCCCCATGTTTTATGGTGTTTTGAATATTCTGTTGGGAGCCACCCAGAGTGGCTTTTCTTTTACCCCAGATGGGCAGGGAATAATAATAATAATAATAATAATAATAATAATAATAATAATAACAACAATAATAACTACTGCTACATGGAGAAGGAGCTACCAGCCCTGGATAAAGGCTGATCTTTGTCAAAGCCCCCCCCCCCATCCTACCCACAATGTTTCCCTCTTTCCTTCAGCTCCTACCTGACAATGTTGCCCGATGCAGCACAGAGTGGACTTCGTTGCCAAAGGTGGTGTTGCATTGGCCCAAGGTGGCCCGAGCACTCAGGCCCAGGGTTTTAGCATTGGCCTTCACCCCGCACAGGTAGGCAGTGGCGGTTCCAGCGCTGTCAGGCACCTGCCGGTCCACATTGTACGTCTGCAGATAGAAATGGAGAGATGCTGCGATTGAGGGAGGCCTGGCACAAGATTGGCAGGCGGCTGTGTAGCAAGGGGCCAGGAGCTCATCCTGAGAAATGTTACAGGAGACCAGGGAGAAGAGTCGGTGGAAGAAGATTGGAAGAAATTTAAAGTTTATTTACAGAAACATTGTAAAATTAAGGAATGTTAGAAGGATGCTGGAATGAAGTTATGTGGTTTTAGCAGAAATGTTATAAAGGACTAAGTAAAAATGGATTGTTAATTGGTGAAAGAAGAGAATGTAAAATTACAGTATATTAAGATAAATTATTAGGATAAAAACAAAGATGAAAAGGATTTGCTGAAATATCTAACTGAACTAGAATACAAAAAAGGGAGGTGTGAGGAGGTCAAGGAAACAAGCAAACGAAAGATAAGTTATGGGAAGGTTTGATTTGTTTTTTTTAATCGTTTGTATTTTTCTGTGTTTTTGTTTTTTTTTGTTTGTTTTTACTTATTGTGTTGTATTGTCTTGTTTTTTTGCTTAATTTGGTGTTTTTTTCTTTTTTCCTTTTGTAACCTTTAAAACTTGAATAAATATTATTTTTTTTAAAAAAGAGAAATGTTACAGGAAAGGGATGTTTAGCAGCTGTCCAGGAGGATATGACTTTGTTAAGGATGCTGGGAATTGCAGCTCAATTAGGCCAGCACCTTTAACAAACGACAATTCCCAGGATGCTCCATGACTGTTCATTGGATCATAGAATCATACAGTTGGAAGGGACCTTGAGGGTCATCTAGTCCCATCTCAACTAGATTGGACATGACAGATGTCCATCCAACCTCTGCTTTAAAAATGCCAAGGAAGGAAAACCCACCAGATTCCTACCCTTTGGAGCAGGAGAAAACAAGCTCCTTCCCTCTTTCATGTGACAGCTCTTTAGATATTTAAAGATGGCTCTCATATCTCCTCCCAGTCTGCTCTTTTCCAGGCTAAACATACCCAGCTGCTTCAACTGTTCCTCATCAGGCTTGGTCACCCTCCTCTGCACACCTTCCAGCTTGTCAACATCCTCTTTAAATTGTGGAGCCCAGACCTGGACACAGGACTCCAGGTGTGGTCAGGGTGTGGTCACACTCCAGGTGTGACCTTGGAAGGAGATGGACTCTCCTACCTTGGAGGCTTTTAAGCAGAGGCTGGATGGCCATCTCTCAGGGATGCTTGAGCTGAGATTCCTGCACTGCAGAGGGCCGGGCTAGACGACCCATGGGGTCCCGTCCAACTCGGCAGCCCTATGATTCTGTGAGCTAAGGCTGCAATTCCTAGCCACACTTACCTGGGAGAAAATCCCAGGTAAAGGCTTGATGGGAGGGAGGCCTTGGAAAATAGGCAGACCGGGCCCTCCTAGGGAACTGGCTGAGGGTGAACACAGCAGCGTGCAGCGGCACTTTCTTCCTTGGCACCGGCTCCCACCTTGGACAAGGCGACGTAGGGGAATCTCTCCATCGCCAGCACGCTCTCTTCCCCGGAGCCTCCTGCCAGCTGGCCCTTGTAGATTCGGGCGGCTGTGATGGTGGGCACCCCCATGCCTGAAAGGGCAGAAGGGGGGTCATTAGAAGAGTTGTCAAGGGGCTAAGCAAAGGGGTGGAGAAGGTTCAGCGCCTGCCTTTGGAGAGATCAATAGGAGTCACATTCTTCCACAGGGCCTACTTCCTACTATTTTGGTGCCCGTTTAAGCAGTCGTGGTTTCTCCCAGAGGATCCTGGGAGCTATAGTTTGCTAAGGGCGCAAAAATGGGACTACGGTGCTTTAAATGTATGGAGCGAATGTGGCCTTTGCCCTTGCCAGAAAGAAAGGGACATATTTCATATTCCCCCCTGTTACAGAAGCACACGAAAGTGTTAAATAACTCTGAAGAGAAAGAAGCACATCATTAACTTTCACCCTCATTAATGACACTAGCTGGTCCATTATTTAGCTGGTCCATTATTTAGCTGAGATTCCTGCCTTGCAGGGGGGTTGGACTAGATGACCCTTGGGGTCCCTTCCAACTCTACAGTTCTATGATTTTTGTGACTTTGATGTGGTTTGTAGCTGTGAGTGCCAAGCATTAAAATGAATCGGTTTTAGCAGAACCAGGCACTGTGTTAAATGCAAGGGTAAATGGATTGAGAGCCAGACTCAGTTTCTTATTTATTTTTAAATAAAAGCATCGCCACTAAGAGGCTGAGCTAAGGATCAGCAATTCCCTTTTCCAGATCTCACCTGTGCTATGAACCCGCTAGGTGACTTTAGGCAAGACAAGACACCCTCAATCGCAGAAATGTGGGAGTCAATGGGATAATCCTGGCCCACATTACAGGGTTGGTGTTAAGGGTTACAAGAATACATGTGAAATCCTTGAAGCACTTTGTGAAATACTAAGGGTCACATTGGCAGCTGTGACATATAAACCTACAGATTGAATACATTGAAAGATAGCTCACAGGGCAGTAAACGTAAGTGTAAAGAAACTCCTGGCTGCAAGGATGTCGTAAGAGTCAAGATGTCTGGCAAGACGTGTGAAGGAATTTGCTGACACTGACAGATGACTCTAGGGCCTCGTTCCTCCTCAAGCCCGTGTCTGTGATATTACTTTTGCTCTTCTGATAACACTGCTGCTTAGGTACCTTTTCCTTATTGCAGGGATTAATTTCTACTGTACGTGGAGCTAAGACAAGGAAACACCTCTATAATAAGCCCGTGCAACTTATAGGGCCATGGATTCCACCTTTGTGGTTTTCCAGCAAGTAAAAACTATCTTATAACATTACGGCTGGTGCATTTAATTGAAGAAAATCCACTACGTATCTTTTTGTTGCTGAGAGTTTTGTCAAACCGCTGGACATTGAAATCTGTACTTTATTTTTTTGTTGTTTTAAACTGCTCAATAAATGTCTCATTCTCCACCCACCAACCCCCACATGGGTAGAGGGGAATACCCTTCAACATCTCTCTGATGAAAATAGGGATGTCCTGAATAATAATAATAATAATAATAATAATAATAATAATAATAATATTTATGCCCCCCCATCTGACTGTGTTGCCCCAGCCACTCTGGGCGACTTCTAACATATATAAAAACCTCATAAAACATTACACATTAAAAAGCTCCCTAAACAGGGCTGCCTTCATATGTCTTCTAAAGGTTGCATAGTTACTTATCTCCTTGGCTCAGGGGTTGCATAACTCTGATAAGAAAAGGGACGTCCTAAGGGAAAGCGGGACATTCCGGGATCAAAAGAGAAACCAGGACGGTTTCTGTAAATCCAGGACTGTCCTTGGAAAAGAGGTTCTGTAGGGGCCAGCCTCTTGGCATGCTCCTGTGATGGCCTCAGATAACCTGGAGGCATGCAGAAGAAGTTGGGGGTTACATGCTTCCCTACAAGAAATGCGCAGCCTCTGCACAGCCTTTCGCTTCTGCACGGAAGCGCATGGGCCACTGGGAGCTTTAGGTCTCCGCAGCGCTTGGCTCTCCTCGCCTCCCTCCTCTGATCCAGGAGTCTCCCCCATCCTGCCACCAGTCCCTAAGATAAGCTGCCAGAGGGCGGAACGACCTGGCAGTCAGTGGCCTGCAGTGACCCAGAGAGCCTCCCACCTGCGAGGGATGATGATGAGTGGGTCTTGGCGAGGTCTGCGGCTGCTCCTCCGCCTGCCAAAATCCACTTTGCGCAAACTCTGGGTTGAGTTATGCGGAGACGGCTCTCTGACGGCGCCAGAGGCAGCGGCCAAAGGGTGTAAATCAGCTTCATGAAGGGCAGCTGGAGAGCGGCAGGAGGGAGGCTGGGCCTCACCTTAGAGAGGAGAGAGAGACAGCTGGACCCCTGCCAGGCGGACCTTTTTCGCTGGCGGTGCTGAGCCAGAGGGAGCAGAGACCGGAGAAACGATCCCTTTGGAACCCAAGCACTGGGCCAGGGTCTTGAATCACAGGGACACAAGAGGCTGCCTTATAGCAAGTCAGACCCTTGCTCCATCTAGCTCAGTGTTGTCTGCACTGGCTGGCAGCAGCTCTCCAAAGTTCCGGGCAGGGAGTCTCTCCAAACTCCACCTGGAGATGCCACCTCGGCATCTTCTGCATGCAAAGGCAAATGCTCTATTGCTGAGCAAAAGGTTCGGAGTGCCTTTTTGACTCAAAGCAGGGTCCAACTGTGTCCAAACAGAGATGGAAACTTGCTCCTTGAACTCAGGGAGCATTGCACAAAGTTTGGTTACAACAGCTAAAGAAGTGTCCAGGTGCACAGCAAACGGACAAACAACTTTGAAGAATATATGGTAGAATTGTGTGTGTGTGTGTGTGTGAGAGAGAGAGAGAGAGAGAGAGAGAGAGAGAGAGAGAGAGAGAATTGGGGTGGCAGCAGACCTTCCAAGTGTCCCTATTTTCCAGGGACAGTCCCAGATTTACAGAAGCTGTCCTGTTTCTGATTTGATCCTAGAGTGTCCTGTTTTTCCCTATTGCCATCGGAGAAATATTGGAGGATATTTGACCCCCAACCATCTGAAGGCAGTCCTGTTTAGGGAAGTTTTTTTTTGTGTGTTTAATGTTCTGTTATGTTTTTATATATGTTGGAAGCTGCCCAGAATGGCTGGAGCGACCCAGTCAGATGGGCAGGGTATAAATAGTAAAATTATTATTAATGGAATAATAATCATCAGAGAAATGCTGAAGGGTTTCTGGTCAGCAGATGCAAACTAGAGTGTGGCTCCTGCAAACTTAAGAGTTGTGTGAAAGGGGGATTTTTAGCAGCTGTCCTAACTTGTCCGGCAAAGTTGCACCTTTTGAAATGCCTCCTTCTACACAACGAAAGGGCCAGAGCCCTCTCTGCACCTTGCGATCAAAGAAAGGAATAGTTACAGGTAGGTAGCTGTGTTGGTTTGCCATAGTCGAAACAAAATAAAAAAAATTCCTTCCAGTAGCACCTTAGAGACCAACTAAGTTTGTTATTGGTATGAGCTTTCGTGTGCATGCACACAAAAGCTAATAATAATTATTATTATTATTATTATTATTATTATTATTATTATTTATTTATACTCCCGCCCATCTGGCTGGGCCTCCCCAGCCACTCTGGGCAGCTTCCAACAAAATATTAAAATAGTTCTGGTGGCAATGTGTAGATATGGACTGGGAAAAGATCCAAAATTAAACGTTTGCATTTGGCCTTATTATTACATTTCTCTCCCACCTTTCCTCTGAGGAGCTCAATGTGGCATTCACACTTCTCCCCCTTTTATCCTCACAGCAACCATGTGAGGTAGGCTCAGGTAAGAGGTAGGCTCAGGTAAGACTCAGCAAAGGTCACTCAGGGAGCTTCATGGCCGAGTGGGAATTGGAACCCTTGTCTCCTGGGTCTTAGTCCATAACTCTAAGTGCACTAGCTTTCGCTTCACAGATTTTATTCAACATCTTTATCAACGACTTGGATGATAGACTCAAGGGCATCCTGATCAAATTTGCAGATGACACCAAACTGGGAGGGGTGGCTAACACCCCAGAGGACAGGATCACACTTCAAAACGACCTTGACAGATTAGAGAACTGGGCCAAAACAAACAAGATGAATTTTAACAGGGAGAAATGTAAAGTATTGCACTTGGGCAAAAAAAATGAGAGGCACAAACACAAGATGGGTGACACCTGACTTGAGAGCAGTACATGTGAAAAGGATCTAGGAGTCTTGGTTGACCACAAACTTGACATGAGCCAACAGTGTGATGCGGCAGCTAAAAAAGCCAATGCAATTCTGGGCTGCATCAATAGGAGTATAGCATCTAGATCAAGGGAAGTAATAGTGCCACTGTATTCTGCTCTGGTCAGACCTCACCTGGAGTACTGTGTCCAGTTCTGGGCACCACAGTTCAAGAAGGACACTGACAAACTGGAAGGTGTCCAGAGGAGGGCAACCAAAATGGTCAAAGGCCTGGAAACAATGCCTTATGAGGAACGGCTAAGGGAGCTGGGCATGTTTAGCCCGGAGAAGAGGAGGTTAAGGGGTGATATGATAGCCATGTTCAAATATATAAAAGGATGTCACATAGAGGAGGGAGAAAGGTTGTTTTCTGCTGCTCCAGAGAAGCGGACACGGAGCAATGGTTCCAAACTACAAGAAAGAAGATTCCACCTAAACATTAGGAAGAACTTCCTGACAGTAAGAGCTGTTTGACAGTGGAATTTGCTGCCAAGGAGTGTGGTGGAGTCTCCTTCTTTGGAGGTCTTTAAGCAGAGGCTTGACAACCATATGTCAGGAGTGCTCTGATGGTGTTTCCTGCTTGGCAGGGGGTTGGACTCGATGGCCCTTGTGGTCTCTTCCAACTCTATGATTCTATGATTTGGAGACCCACCCACGCCCCATAGTTGTGTGCACCTATAAATCTGCCCCAAGACCCACTCTGGGTGCGCAGCCTTGTACACCCGTGTGCAAACTCACCGTCTCCTAGGAAGAGAATGACGTTCTTTGCTCGATGGTTCATGGGTGTCAGCTTGAGTGCTGATTCCAGGGTCTGCTTGGCTTTCATGTTCCAATATTCTGGGTCCTTTTCCTTTTCTAGAAGAACCAGCGGAGGAGAAAGTTACTGCTCTGTATGCCTTTGTGTTTTGGATTGGCTGGTCTGAGTGAAAACTCAGCTTCTGCCTAACACAGGGGTGAAGCACGTTGTGGATCTCCAGATATTCTTAGACTCCAGCTGCCGCCACCCCTGGCCATTGCCATTCTGGCTGAGTTAGATCCCCTCACATCTGGGCACAGGTTCCTCAGGCCTGGCCTAAGGCATTCAACTGTGGAATCTGAAGGAGCGTCTCCACCCCCATCGTTCAGCCCGGACACTGAGGTCCAGCGCCGAGGGCCTTCTGGCGGTTCCCTCATTGTGAGAAGCAAGGTTACAGGGAACCAGACACAGGGCCTTCTCAGTAGTAGCGCCTGCCCTGTGGATTGCCCTCCCACCAGATGTGAAGGAAATAAGCAGCTATCTTATCTTTAAAAGACATCTGAAGGCAGCCCTGTTTAGGGAAGTTTATAATATTTAATGCTGTATTGTTTTTAACACTTGATTGGGAGCCGCCCAGAGTGGCTGGGGAAACTCAGCCAGATGGGCGGGATCTAAATAAATTACTACTACTACTATTATTATTATTATTTCTTAAGAAATTTTGAAGCTGAGAGTGGAGCAGGGAACCAATCAAGTGGACTTGAAGTAGCGCAAGGGCTCTTAGGGAAGTCTTTTTCAGAAATGTCTCTATACCTCTTGAGCTCCTGCCCACATGTTTTTGCTTCCCAAATCCCACACTTCAACTCAACCCTCCACGAGTCCAAGGATATGCCTCTTCCCCAGCACCGGGTTTAGGGTGGCGAGGGCAATGCCACCACCAGGGTGCGAAGCCCAGGAGGCACAAAACTGAGAAGATCCAGAATTGAGAAGATTCTTTTGAGGGCACCAAATTTTTGGCTCTCCCTGAGCGTCGCATTACAAAAGATTGCAAAAGTCTGCTGCTGCTCTCCCCCCTTTGAAGCTCGGAGCTGTGTATACATTTGGGAAGGAGCAGCTCATTTGACAAGGACATGATAAGCCCCCTGAGGCAATTTCCCCAAAGGAAATGGCCTCTTCAAAGACCAGAGTACCCCAATTGACATTCCTCACTCAGTCTTGGGCAGCCACTCACTGGGACAGCTGTGAGCTGGCGGTGGCTAGAGTATGATAGCGACCTTCCACAGATGTTGGCAGTCTATCACCAGATGCCAGGAACTCAGAAGGAAAGAAGGCTACCACCATCTTTGTGGCCTGATGTTCTTGTGAAGCCTTAGGAAATGAGATTCTAAAATTGCCCCATCAGCCTTTGCTTCCTGTGTTTGGAGGGAGGGGGCTTGTGAATTGCCCAGGGAATTCTTATCAGCAAGGCTGCATGGAATCAACAGATCCAGTTGGGACCTGACCTCACAAAGAGCAAAGGTCACAGGCATCAACCGCCTGGTTCCTAGCAAAACAGACCCTGCCCATTCACAACCCTTGCATGCTCATTAATCACCCATTGATCAGGGGCTCGCCTTGTAACTGATTGAGCCTCTTCGCTTAGGAGAGCTGTGCGATAGGCAAAGGAATCAAATAGGCAGAGCATCCTCATTTGTTGTTTATAAAAAGTGCCTGATATGCACAGACTCATTCATCCAGGGGAGGGGAGTGTGGGCATAACTTATTTATTTTTAATGACAATTTCCGTCCCATTCTCCCTCACCGAAGGACAGATAGCAGCCTAAAATGCAATAAAACCATGTTGAATATCCAATAATTAAAACGACAGTTATTAAAACCTCATCATCCATAAGGAAAGTTTGGGGGCGGGGAGAGAGAGAATCATATGCCTTCCCTTTCTTTTCCTACACACACACACATGCACACACCAGATTTCAGATCCCACACTATGATTCCCTCAGGAAATCTTGCTTCTCTGCCTACCTTCCTGGTGCAGCTGGCATGGAACACTGAGCCAAACTATGGTGGGTGGAGCAGGAGACTCTTGAGAGTCCCATGGACTGCAAGAAGATCAAACGTCTCCATTCTGAAGGAAATCAGCCCTGAGTGCTCACTGGAAGGACAGATCCTGAAGCTGAGGCTCCAGTACTTGGTGTTTCCTGCTTGGCAGGGGGTTGGACTCAATGGCCCTTGTGGTCTCTTCCAACTCTATGATTCTATGATTCTACTTTGGCCACCTCATGAGAAGAGAAGACTCCCTGGAAAAGACCCTGATGTTGGGAAAGATGGGGGGCACAAGGAGAAGGGGACGACAGAGGACGAGATGGTTGGACAGTGTTCTCGAAGCTACCAGCATGAGTCTGACCAAACTGCGGGAGGCAGTAGAAGACAGGAGTGCCTGGCGTGCTCTGGTCCAGGGGGTCACAAAGAGTCGGACACGACTAAATAACAACAAATGGGGGAGAATGAATGAGCAAGGGAAGCTCTGCTTGCCCACAATCCCTTTTCTATGCAGCCAGGTCCCCCCCCCCCCAATTCTAGTTCTTTGCCTATGACCTTCCACCTACCAACTTTGGGCCGGCCTTGTTTGTGCCAACGTCCCCAGAACCTGAAGCAGATCAGCATGCATAAGGACATAAGGAATCCACTCATCGCACATCCATGACATTTTGCTTCCCCCAAACTGAGCCCCGGTCAAAGTGCAGGAGGCTCAACCAGGGTTGTCCTCTCAGACCCTCACCACACACTTCCTTTCTTGAGGGTCAGCTGTTCTTTGCAACTTTGCATTGTGTTGGAAGCAGCTGACTGATTTCCTGCACAGTCTCGTTTGGCCCAGTTTGTTCCACAACCCTCTTGTGGATATTTGCAGAAGATAACACAGGAACCATCTCAGCGGAGGTGCAGGGAGAGTGACAACGGTAGCCTCTGCTCTCAGCTGCATCAGCAATGCCTTGCAAATCTTGCCCAACATCCTCTTTAAGCAAGACCAGACCGGACCATAAGATACCAACTGGAAGGAAGTGGGCAATTTGTTTCCAGGACACACTCTGTGCATTGATGCAACTTCTCTGAGAAAGAAACAGCACAAATTCTGCAAAAGTAAAACCTGGAGTGGGGAGAACCTTGTGAGTTCACCTGCTGATCTTAGCCCATTTTATGATTATTATGATTATATGGGCTGGGTTTTACATTATTCCTTTATGATTTGGACTAACACAACTTTCCTCCGTTTTGAATAATGCTCAGAATACTTGCCTGTCCTCACCCTCCCTGCTTAGCAAAGGTTGGCAACAGAGCAAAGCGGGACACGGACTTTCTGCAAACTAAGAAACCGTGTCGATCAAGTCGCACCTCTGAATTTGGTCCTGTGCTCCTGTTCTTCTCGTAAGCAACATCTCTACCTTTCCTTAAGAATGCCAGATGGCCTTGCAGCTGGATCAGGCCAAAGGCCCATCCCATAAGGTATCCTGCTCTTGCAGAGGCTGAACTGCCCTAACAGCTACATGGGGAGCAGGATCCAAATCAGTGGCGTAGCGTGGGTTGTCAGCACCCGGGGCAAGGCAAGTAATTTGCACCCCCTAACCCGTGGATTTACGCCCCCTAGCCCTACCCCTAACCCTAACCCCCAGATGTTGCGCCCGGTGCGGCCGGCCCCCCCTGCACCCCCCACACTACGCCACTGACCCAAATCCTTCCAAGCGTACAAACGGCAAAGCAATAATAAGCACTATTAAAAACAACATCAAGTCCCCAGACATTCAAATGCAACAGGACAAAATGTATAAAACCAGCAGAAGCTAGGACCCCTTAAGCTTGCTTTATTGTTTAAGAGAAGTCAGTTCCTGGGGAAACACTCTGCACAAGCCCAGAGGGATAATTTCCTTGGGCTGGGATTGAAAGCAGAAGCTGGTTCCTTTGCTCGGGGAGTTAGAAGTCGGGATCCCTAAAAGCAGGCATGCAGCTCCCCAGAACATGGCACACTCCCCTCTGTCCTAGCCAGAGCATCACCGCTGGGCAGAAAACAAAGCCAGCTTGAATACTTATATTACAGAACAGCCTTGGTTGGACTTTGAATGTCTACAGAAGACTCTCTGCTATCGTCAGATCAAGCACCCACTGACTTAGATGGAGTTTATCTCCAAGTGAAGCAGAGGAGGGCCGTAACACAGTGGCAGAGTGTCTGCCTTACATGTAGAAGGCTTCTGCAGGTAGGGTCGGGAAAGACTCCCTGGCTGAAATCCTGGCAAGCTGCTGCCAGTCAGTGCCGACAACACTGATCTAGAGGGACCTACAGGTCTGAAATTGTATAAGGCAGCTTCCTATATTCTCATTCTCTCTCTCTCTCTCTCTCTCAAAAAACAACAACACTCTTTTCCAGAAACTTGGGCTGGTGGCCGATTTGGCTCCAGAAGATCTTCTCCCAAGCTGTGGAACAACAACAGATAGCTTTGTTTCTCACCTAAGGATGTGGCAGAGAGGCAGGCACAGAAGCAAAAGAGAGCCTGGATCCTCAGGGCAGCCAGGGGCTTCATCCTGCAGCCAAGCCAAGGATGGAAAGAGTCCCTGATGAAAGAGCGCAGCTTCTGAGGCTCTGGGGTTTTTATGCTCCTCCTCTCACCTTTGGACCCAGGGGGGCACCGGGCCAAAAGGCTGGGAGGGGTGGGAAAGGAAATGATGATGACGTCCCATGCCCTGTCCCGAGAGAAGTACCGGTAACTGCCCACAACACAGTTTCATCACAGCCTTTCAAGTCTGCAGTGGGGAGAGCATTTTTCTGCTGAATCGGCCAGCCTATCTGTAGGCTCCAAGGCTCCTCCCGGACACCTCTTCTGAACACCAGCTCCGGAAGGAAATCAAAGGCTACGGCCTTGTTGAGGAGACCACGCAGCCACTTGCAGGTTTCTGCGAAGAGATAGGGAGCCTTCCTCCTGTGGGCCCAGCCAGTGGAGAGACAGGCGGTTAGGGTCCTCTAAGACACAAAGGCTGCCCCAGAGGTCACTGCAGAGCTCATGTCTGCCTTCTTAGCTGCTTCCGTTGAACTGAGTGGCAAGGACACTTTGGGAAGTCAACACGCATGGAAAAACCGAGTCCTGCTTCCTTCCATAGAACTGGGCAGATCTGGTCTGGTCTGGGCTGCTGATGACTGGAAATTGCCCAGGATGCACGTTCCCTTCCTGCCCAATGTTGCATTTACTCGCTTAAACCAAAAGGGCAATGCAAAACGGTGTCTGAGCATGTCAAACAATGGAATTTGAAAAACACATACAAATACATTGGAGTTTACAAGTCAAGGTGAATCCAAACAAGTCCAAAGTACAGGGCGGAATGTAGCTCGGTGAAATGCACACGCCTGGCATGCACAGGGTCCGATTCCTGGCATCTCCTGAGGGGCAGGAAAGAGTCTGGGACCCTGGGGGCCCTCTGCCTGCCAGAGTGTACCAGCAGCCCCCCAGATGGTGCCTGCCAGATGCTTCAGACTTCGATTCCCACCAGCACCATCTAGTAGAGCTATGCTGGCTGGAGCTCATGGGAGTTGTAGTCGACAGCAGTTGGTGGGGGACAGCAGCCGCCTTGGAAAGTAGCTAGTCCAGGGCTTGAGAGGCTGACATTTGCAGGGCACCAGGTTGGCAGATTTAGTCTAACAGAAATGTAGAGCAAAGCCTCCTCCACCATCTCAACCAGGCAACACCTACCTGCTGGCCTCCCAGCCAGATGTAATGGACTACAACTCCCATCAGCCATTCCAGCTGGGACCGATGGGAATTGTAGTCCAAAACATCTGGAGGCAGCCAGTTTGGGGGAGGTCTGGAAACCAAGAACAGTTGAGGGGGTTAAAGGGGCTGTAAGATGCATCACACCAAAGGCAGCCAATGTGGTGCCCGGCAGTTGTTTTGGACTACAACTCCCATCCCTGACAATTGGCTTGGGTTGATGGGAGCTGTAGTTCACATGGTGCATAGTTACGACTGTGGAACTCCCACAGGAAGCCGTGCTGGACTGGCTTTAAGAAATGACGAGGCAAATTCTTTTTTTAATTAAATTTTATTAAATGTTAGAAAAAAATGAAAAGAAAAAATAGAAACAATACATAACCAAACATTAAAACCTTCATCTACACTATTTTCCAGAATGCAGACTAGAAAAGAAGAAAGACAAAAGATAAAAGAAACAAGAAAAATAATGAAGAAAAAAATACTTTTCATAATCAATTATTCCAAATTCGTACTTCAAACATAACGATATATAAATCCTAGTTAAAATATTATAAAAGACTTCCACCGCATTCACCGCACGTCTCTTGGTTATCTAATTCACCTTTACATCTGTTCTTCAGTCACTTCCTTTCCTTAAATTCTTTCATAGTCCGACTAATCTTTGTATTCTCTATGTTCTTCACAAGGTTAGTCTAAGCACAACCAAATTTTCGTGTTTGATCCGTTTGCGTAAATATTCATTTAAGCATTCCCATTGTTTCTGTACCATAATTTTTGATTTATGCCTTATTATATCTGCCAATTTTGCTGACTCCAGATACTCACATAGTTTACTTAACCATTCCCTTTTTGTTGGGATGTTATTTCCTTTCCAAACCGCAGGAGGGGAGAGAGAACTCCTGTGCTCATATTCTGCTCCCTGGTTTCTCGCAGACATCTGGTTGGCCACTGTGAGAACAGGATGCTCGACTAGGTGGGGTATTGGCCTGATCCAACAGGCTCACAGTTATCTGGATGGGACTTTCCTTGGGTTGTACTTTGAGGAAGGAAGCAAGAAGCAATGGCAGCTCCCCAGAGAAGGTCATCGTGGCAAGTTCCTGCACAAATTTGATGGCAGCTTATTCCAGTCTTTCTGCCGTTGCAAACAATGGTCTCCTCGGTGCAGGGTGTGGTCCGAACGCACGACATGCGGCCATCTTGCTGAAGCAAAGCAAGTCTGTGCCCGGGCAGTGCCAACTGTGAGCACCACGGGATGTCAATAAAAACAAACAGCCTCTAGGTTGCATATGTCTTTGTGTCAGCTAGGAAGCAGAGAGACTCTCAGTCTGCAAATCCTGCAATGCTACTAATGAGGCCTGACAGGGAGCTATCTCAGGGCGCCTTATGTTGAGAGGACAGAGGAGAATTAAAGGAGCAATGTTCCCAGGTGCGTTGGGTTAAGTACCAGGGATGTGGCTGGAGCTCCACCACTTATTTCATAACAGGAACCACATCGTCATCTCCTGGGGTGCTATTTTCTAGCTGAATTGAGTTTTTCTTAGAGAGAAGCTAAGCAGGGGAAGAGGAAGAGGGCATCAGCATGCAAGCTGGAGGGTTGAACCGCCTCTTTCTCCCCTGAAAAGCTCTGAAGTCCCATTATAATGGGCAACCAGAAAAATGCTACAAAATAGGGAGCGAGTTTTAAAGCAGGATTTAACTCAGCTGATGCACAGGGAGCTAAATTCTGCTTTTCTGCAGTTTCACACGGACACCCCCCCCAGCTCCACCCTTATTTCAGACACGGTGATATCGGTATACCACAATGTTTAGCTGGTCGCCCAGCCCTAGCTGTGACCTGTCCCAGTCAGGCTATGCCCAAAAGAATCAAAATACAGATGACATTATTAATACAGGTAAAGTAAATGAGTTTAACCAAGGGTAAGTAAAGTGTTGCAATATTTTCAGAATATTTTAGGTGGGGAAGTGTTTCCTGACTATACCCTTATCTCTGTAGCAAGCATGAAGCACATTCCTTGAACTGAGCAAGCAGTACACCCCCCGTGCGGTTTCCGCTTGCCTCCGACTGCAAACAGTTTACGCTGCTTTTTTTTTTACTGCATTCAAAGTGATGGTGGCCCCTTGGCTGACTGCACCCCCCCCCCATCCCATTGGCATTTAGCTTCTTCTCAGGGTCATGAGTTCGAGCTCCGCATTGGGCAAAACGATTCCTGCATTGCAGGGGCTGGCCTAGATGACCCTATTCTCCATTTGCTGATTTCCCCACCTCCTAGCAGGTTTTTTTTCTCTGGGCGGTAGTGGTGGTAGGGAAAGCTCCGACCCCCTTCCAAAATTCCCAGTCTTCTTTTAGTCCCCCTTCCACACTCACCAGCCCTGATTCAACTGGCTAAAACACACACAACCAGATTTATTGTTTGTCACCGTCGTTTCTCTCCCAGGCGACGGTGCTGTTTTTGCAGAGGATGGAGATGAGTGTGTGGAATTGAAAGAGGAAGATAACAGCATCGTTGCTGCTTCACGACCGTTTCAGAACTTCCTCTCGTGTTGAAATGTCAAATGAGAACATGCCAGCGAAATCAGGACGACGGAAACCTGCACACACACACACACACACACTCACGGGTGTTGTTGGCCAAGGTGTTTTTATTATTATGCCCGCATGGCCACAGCCACAAACACAGAAGCAAGGAATGCCTTAAGGCACAGAAATCCCACCACGGGCTGCTCTCAGCTCCTCTGTGTCCTTTGCAAGGGGCTTGTTTAAGAAAAGGAGGGTCTAAAAAGCCAGGAGCCGAGGAGGATTCAGGTCCCCGCAGCAGCCGGGGATGCCTGGAGGGCGGCCATCCCCGCTGCTGCTGGCTTGGGTTAAAATCCAGACATAAAACAAAACCCGTTCGCAAAAATTGATAACGAGAGGCCCACAGCCCGACTTTCCCCAGGAGAGAGAGAGAGTCACTGTAGGATGAGGCCCTTTGGGATGTTGCTTTGGCAGTGTCAGCTGGGCACAATCCATCTCCAGATGTGGGAGCCGGTCACTCCTCGCCGCCAGGCCTCTTCAGTACCGCACTGTACTTCAAGGGGACATTGTCAGACCTCAGGACGACCTCCACCAAGGTGAAAACAGTAATGACCTTGAGCGACAAGGAAGAAGAAGAAGAAAAAGGGCAGCAGGTTAGCTGGCTGGCAAGTGATTGATTCGAAAAGGCTGAGATGTCCCTGAAAGCCACCCCTTCTGGTCTAGGAAAGCAGGAAGTTCACAGAAGGTGATCTGAAGGTAAAAGGTAAAGGGACCCCTGACCATTAGGTCCAGTTGTGACCGACTCTGGGGTTGCGGCGCTCATCTCGCTTTATTGGCCGAGGGAGCCGGCGTACAGCTTCCGGGTCATGTGGCCAGCATGACTAAGCCGCTTCTGGAGAACCAGAGCAGCGCATGGAAATGCCGTTTACCTTCCGGTCGGAGTGGTACCTATTTATCTACTTGCACTTTGACGTGCTTTTGAACTGCTAGGTTGGCAGGAGCAGGGACTGAGCAATGGGAGCTCACCCCGTCGCGGGGATTTGAACCGCCGACCTTCTGATCGGCAAGTGCTAGGCTCTGTGGTTTAACCCACAGCGCCATCCGCATCCCTGATCTGAAGGTATTTGGTAGCTAAACAGAACCTCTCTACACAGAGGCAGTCTATCTTAGAATACCTGACAAGCACTACCCAGGCAGGAACGTGCAAAAAGGCCGGTTCCAAAGATTATAGTGCTAAGCCCCATTTAGTTTTGTGTGGATGGCAAAGGTCAACGAGGGGTGCAGGGGTATAACTCCGTCAGTATGTATAAGGCAGCTTCCTATGTCCCTGTGGATTCTTCAGGGAAGGACCACAGCTCAGGGCATGCAGAAGTTCTCGGGGGGGGGGGGGAGAGCAGGGTCTTCCTTTCTCTGGAGCTGATGACACTGGGGGCTGCGTGAAATGCAGCTGTGGGCCACAGGTACCATGTGAGCTGAAGGTCCTGGGAATTTTCTCTTCCGGCAAGAGACAGTCCTATTGCTCCACCCTTTGGTTCTGCCTTACTTTGCAGAAGCATCTCCTCGGAAGGATTAGGGATCTCTGCGTGTGCATTAGTAGCCCCCTTTGCCTTACGCCCAGCGTCCCTCGTTCCCAGCCAGGTGGCAGGACCAGGGGCCCCTTGCCAAGGACTGCAAAACAATTAGCCAGGGCGCTTTAGGGAGGGCTGCCAACTTGCGCTTGGCACTAGAGCAGAGCTTAATCAAATCCAACAAATGCCTCCCTGAGGCTGAGTTACTGATTTAATGGATGCGAGGGACACGCACAAGAGAGAGGGAGAGAGAGATCGAGAGAGGTTCTATTAAAGCATCTGACACCACGTCGCGGGAAATCTCTTTTAGGAGCAGGGGGCTGGCATGCAAGGGTTCTTGAATCTGAGCACTGCCGCGGGAATTGGGAGGCAGAGCAGGATGCATGCTAGGACAGCACAGTGGGAAGGGTAGGGATCCTGGCAACAAGAGCAACAGCCTGGAAGGGGAAGGAGCAAACAACGTGTCAATTAAGTTTTTAGAAGAGGGCTTAACCAGGAAGGCATTGCAAAGAAGTCAGACAATACAGCTGCCAAGTGATGCGAATGAGCCTAAATTCCATCATTTTTATTAATTAATTTTACACCCTGTCCTTTTTCTGAAGATCACAGGGCGGTTTGCAACATAAACAGCCCTGATCACAGAAAGCTGCCTTCTGCAAAGTTGGACCATTGGTCCATCTAGCTCAGTGCTGTCTACACTGACTGGCAGCAGCTCCACAGGTTTCAGAGAGGACTCTTCTCTCCCAGGCCTACCTGAGATGCAGCCAGGGATTGAACTAGGTACTGTCTGCAGGTAAAGCAGATGGGCTACTATAGCCCTTACCTGTTCGGTTTGGGGGAATTGTCCCTAATGCCAGAGGAGCAAAGGCTTGAATGGAAGAGACAGTATTGGAGTATTTGGTTCCAATTACCCATTGAAACCCTTTTAGTATCATTAAGATTGTCAATCTTGGTTAGACAGCAGACTTGCAAACACACACACACACACACACACACACACACACACTGCTTGTAGAATCATAGAATCATAGAATCCTAGAGTTGGAAGAGACCACAAGGGTGGTCCACAAGGGCCATCGAGTCCAACCCCCTGCCAAGCAGGAAACACCATCAGAGCACTCCTGACATATGGTTGTCAAGCCTCTGCTTAAAGACCTCCAAAGAAGGAGACTCCACCACACTCCTTGGCAGCAAATTCCACTGTCGAACAGCTCTTACTGTCAGGAAGTTCTTCCTAATGTTTAGGTGGAATCTTCTTTCTTGTAGTTTGGAACCATTGCTCCGTGTCCGCTTCTCTGGAGCAGCAGAAAACAACCTTTCTCCCTCCTCTTTGTGACATCCTTTTATATATTTGAACATGGCTATCATATCACCCCTTAACCTCCTCTTCTCCAGGCTAAACATGCCCAGCTCCCTTAGCCGTTCTCTTGTAGGTAAGAGAATAAAAGTGGAGCAAGTTATTGTAGGAAAGACATACAGCCAAACCAAACCAAACCACGGTTGTCGAATGTAATCCATTCTGCAAGCCCACCTGGCTTCCAAAATGTTCAACAAATGAGGTGCAGCTTCTGACTGGCTAGAGGAGCTCCCTGCACTCAAGCAGAAGCCATGTTGGAAGTTTGGCTTCTGAAAAACGTTCGTAAACCAGGTTTTTGGTGTTTGGGAGCCGAAACGTTCCAAAACAGAGGTGTCTGGGAACCAAGGTTTTACTGTACTTGAACATAAAAGTTCCTAGTTCTACCTAGTCTAAGCCACCTGTAGCAGAACATGGCAGCCACACCGGCTACTTGCTCTCTCAGAGGATAGCTGCAGCCTGACCTCTGATCTTTAGGACGCAGAGAGAAGAAGGAAGAAGCTGTAAGCATGAGGCAGCCTGAGAAGCACCAGTCTAAACACCAAAGAGGTCAGCTCAAGAGGTTAAAGTGCAGGGATAGTCTGGGAATCCGGAGGCCCCCAAATATATAAAAGGATATAAAAGGATGTCACATAGAAGAGGGAGAAAGGTTGTTTTCTGCTGCTCCAGAGAAGCGGACACGGAGCAATGGATCCAAACTACAAGAAAGAAGATTCCACCTAAACATTAGGAAGAACTTCCTGACAGTAAGAGCTGTTCAACAGTGGAATTTGCTGCCAAGGAGTGTGGTGGAGTCGCCTTCTTTGGAGGTCTTTAAGCAGAGGCTTGACAACCATATGTCAGGAGTGCTCTGGTGGTGTTTCCTGCTTGGCAGGGGGTTGGACTCGATGGCCCTTGTGGTCTCTTCCAACTCTATGATTCTAGGATTCTATGATTCTAAGTCCGTTTGTCTTAACTCATGCAAGAGCCCTCTTCTGTGCAAGCTCAGTTGCACCCTAACGTACAACAGAGAGAGTGACTAAGGGTGCAAGCAAGGGAGAGAGGCAGGAGGAGGGGCTGCAAGTGCAGTGGTAGGACACCTGCTTTGCATGTAGAAGGCCTCTGGTTCAATCCCCTGAGGGCACCCCTGGTTAAAAGGATCAGGAAGGAAGTAATAGGAAAGGCACGAGGCAAGTTCCTGCATTCACCCACAGCCATGCCCCACACTCCTGGGGAAGGGAAGGACTGCGGCGGGCAGGGGGCTTTACCTGTTGCACAGCATCCTGCTCCAAGCTCTCTGGCTCCCACATCAGAGTCAGCTGTGGCTTCTTGCCCAGCTTCTGGAACTGGAAGCCCACCAGCGGCAGGGCCTGCAAGAGGAAAGAAGAGACCAGGAAACATGCAGAACGGTGTGTGGGCATCGGGTGCTGGTGCAGCCGTTGTTACAGCGGCCATTTATTGCATTTACGTTATTCACATTTATTAGATTTCTATCCTGTCCTTCCTCCCCAAGGTCAGGAAACACACAAACAGGGCAACCATCAAAACATGCCAGCCTAGGACCCTCGTACCTATGGGACTGCCTCTCCCGGTATGCCTCGCGGAAAACCTTAAGGTCCATAAATAGCATCACCCTAGAAGTCCCGGGCCCTAAGGAAGTTAGATTAGCCTCAACCAGAGCCAGGGCCTTTTCAACACTGGCCCCAGCCTGGTGGAACGCTCTGTCTCAAGAGACCAGGGCCCTGCAGGATCTGATTTCTTTCCACAGGGCCTGTAAGAAAGAGTTGTTCCACCTGGCCTTTGGCTTGGAATTAACTTGATCCCCTCCCCCTTTTTCCTTTTTCCTTCTGTAATGGAACTCCTATTTGGGGACTTCCCTGGCTTTTTTCTGGCCCACGTAGGACCAGTCTGGAAAGTTGGCTTTAGGGAAGCTTTGACGTTTTCATCCCCAAAAAGTTTTTGATTTGAGTTTCTACTGATATGAGGCTGCATTTTAATGTTGTATTTTAATCTTGTTTTTAAGTTGTATTTTAATCAATTGTTTTTATACCTGGTGTTAGCCACCCTCAGCCCGGTCTTGGCTGGGGAGGGCAGGGTATAAATAAAATTTATTATTATTATTATTATTATTATTATTATTATTATTATTATTTAAAGTGGGTGTTCTGGCTGTTGCATGATGGGACTTGTGGTCCTATTCTTCTGGAAGGCACGTGAATGGTGAAGGCTGGGCAAGGCACATCCCTGGGATCTCAGGGAGCAGAGGGGTCTGGAATGGGCCAGGTGTATCTTCCTCAAGTGTTTTCCTGATTTCACCCACCGCCAACCACCCTGGTTCTGTGAGACGGCTCTTGCCAAAGCTCAGCATACGTGCAGAACAACCAGAGAAAGGCTGGCTGCTGGTTTCAAAGGGAATGGAGCCAGGAGTAATTTACCCTGGGATTCAGAGGATTCCCCCCCCCCATTCACTCCATTTCTGAAGTTCAGGCATGGCTGCTGATGCTGATGTTGCCAAAAGTGCAACACCCTACACAGGGGAGGAAGGTGTCAGCAAGCTGGAAAAATGGGGGGGGGGGCACATGCCTCAAAATAGCCCAATGAGGACTGGGTGGGCTCAGTGGCCACAAAACACTGACTGACAGTTGGCGGAAACTGCCCCCCCCCACAAAAGCCCAGAAAACTGAACCAAACTGAGGAAATGTAATGGAGTATCCAGGAATAGGGAATGGTCGACTGACTGGGACACTGAAGGGGAGCCTTTTTGCACTGCTGCAACAACAACAACAACAACAACAATTTATACCCCACCCATCTGGCTGGGTTTCCCCAGGCACTCTGGGCCACTTCCAACTGAATATTAAAAACAATACAGCATCAGACATTATAAACTTCCCTAAACAGGGCTGCCTTCAGATGTCCTTTAAAAATAAGAAAGCTGCTTATTTACTTGACACCTGATGGGAGGGCGTTCCACAGGGCAGGCGCCACTACCGAGAAGGCCCTCTGCCTGGTTCCCTGTAACCTCACTTCTTGCAGGGAGGGAAACACCAGAAGGCCCTCGGAGCTGGACCTCAGTGAATGATGGGGTGGAGACGCTCCTTCAGGTATACAGGACCGAAGCAGTTTAGGGCTTTAATGGCCAGCACCAACATTTTGAATTGTGCTCGGAAACGTACTGGGAGCCAATGCAGATCTCTCAGGACCGGTGTTATGCAACAATTTGCTGCGGGCACCCCTTGCTTAAAATGTAATTAAAAGGGGATGACTAAAAGGGGATGTCTTTAATCGGATAGGCTGTCCCCAAGGTGAGCGACGGCTTATGAGACAAGAGAGTCTGCCTGTGTGCGTACAGATTCCATTTGCAATTAAAAAATAAATAAATCTTTCCTCTAAGTCCAGAGAGCTCTCTGTGCAAAGCACAGGAAACCCACAAACCCCAGGAGCCCCCATAACCTTGTAACTGGCAGAAGCGTCTACCTCTCACAAGTGCCAAAGAACAGCGGACTGAGTGCCCGGTGCCCCTGAGCTCCCGTTTCCAAAGCTGAAATTAAAACCAAGGTCTCCCCGTTCCCTCGTTTGAAGAGGCAAAAGCCCTCGCCACGCCGCCTCTCCTCGGTTTTATGGCTGCTGCGAAGGGATAACGACCCCCCTTGGAAGGGTGTGATGGAGGGGCAGATGGCGGGCGGAGGAGTCGGAGGCACCCCCTTGAGGCAGCTGCGCTGAGGACGGTTCATTATCGAACGCCAAGGCACAAGAGCCCCCCAAACAGCAATTAGGGAAGGCAAACGAGCCGGGATGGCAGCAAAGAGGATTTACAGGGGACGGGGAAGGGAAGCTGCCCGGAGAAGACGGCTGCTGCGTCTCCAAGAATTGGAGAACTCCAGGATCCCCCCCAAAACCCCTCAGACCCAGCGCTTGCTAGGAATGGCAACCTAGCCCTGGCTGTGTTCGACTAAGAGGCATGCCTCTCTCCCGAGTGTGTCTTATACACCAGCCCTGCCTCACTCCCATTTCACAGATGGAGGAGTGGAGACTGAGGAAACAGGCCTCAAAGAGAGCTAAGGGGAGAAAAGCGCAGCCCTTGAACCACGATGGGGCAAGACGGACTGCAGAAGCAGTTAAAGGGGCCCCTACTCTTTTTTCTTTTTTGAAATCATTTTTCTTTGATTTTACAAAGAACCCATCGTTCTACCCGGACACTGAGGTCCAGCGCCGAGGGCCTTCTGGTGGTTCCCTCGCTGCGAGAAGCCAAGTTACAGGGAACCAGGCAAAGGGCCTTCTCGGTGGTGGCACCCACCCTGTGGAACGCCCTCCCACCAGATGTCAAAGAGAATAACAACTACCAGACTTTTAGAAGACATCTGAAGGCAGCCCTGTTTAGGGAAGCTTTTAATGTTTGATGCATAAATTATTATTATTATTATTATTATTATTATTATTATTAATTTAAACAATACCAAATATATATCCATATAAAGAGATTTCTCTAAATCTCGAGACTCCCCCCCCATCCCCCCCACGGCTCCTATTGCCAACATTTTCTACTGTGTATTATTTCATAATCTCTATTGTATATCCATATTGTCCATAGTAACTGTAACATGACAAGTGAGCTTCGCCCCCCCCCCCCAGGCTATGGGACACCATCTGACAGGAACATCTCTTGCACAAGGCCCTTGGAAGAAGCTACTAGCAAAGATGGCGTCAAAATGGGGAGGGGAGGTGGTTCTTAGTGCTAACAATTCAAAAACAATTATGTTCCTTGGCGTTCCAAATTCTGTAGCTGGGGGTGGGGGGAACATCCTGAATTCTTCAACCTTTATGTGGGAAATGATACTTACTCAAATAACTTCTTATGTTATTTTATTTTATTATTACAGTCATACCTTGGGTTACAGCCGCTTCAGGTTGCGTTTTTTCAGGTTGTGGACCGCCAAAACTCAGAAGTACCGGAACGGGTTACTTCCAGGTTTTGGCGGTCGCGCATGTGCAGAAGCACTGAATCGCAACCCGCGCGTGCGCAGATGTGGGTTGCGAACGTGTATCCCACACGGATCACGTTCGCAACCCGAGCGTCCATTGTATTATTATTATTATTATTTGTTGTTGTTTAGTCGTTTAGTCGTGTCCGACTCTTCGTGACCCCATGGACCAGAGAACGCCAGGCACTCCTGTCCTCCACTGCCCCCCGCAGCTTGGTCAGACTCATGCTGGTAACCTCGGAAACACTATCCAACCATCTCGTCCTCTGTCGCCCCCTTCTCCTTGTGCCCTCCATCTTTCCCAACATCAGGGTCTTCTCCAGGGAGTCTTCTCTTCTCATGAGGTGGCCAAAGTACTGGAGCCTCAGCTTCACAATCTGTCCTTCCAGTGAGCACTCAGGGCTGATTTCCTTCAGAATGGAGAGGTTTGATCTTCTTGCAGTCCATGGGACTCTCAAGAGTCTCCTCCAGCACCATAATTCAAAAGCATCAATTCTTCGGCGATCAGCCTTCTTTATGGTCCAGCTCTCACTTCCATACATCACTACTGGGAAAACCATAGCTTTAACTATACGGACCTTTGTTGGCAAGGTGATGTCTCTACTTCTCAAGATGCTGTCTAGGCCTGTCATTGCCCTTCTCCCAAGAAGCAGGCGTCTTTTAATTTCGTCTTTTAATTATTATTATTACTACTACATAAAATTAATGCACCAGCTGACTGCGTTCTCCAGGGATCATAGGAGTACCTGGGGCCTGCAAGGAGCTGCAGATGCTGCTGGCACAGGCCTGCTTACAAACTGCCTCTCTGCCCAAGGAGCCCAAAGACGTACGACGCAGGGAGATGATAAGCAATCAGGCAGCACAGCACAGTTAAATCAAAAATCTATACCGAGTTAAAAACATTCAAGCCAATGTCATGATTGGATCCATGGGCGCCTGCACGGCTGGGAGAGGGAGACTTACGTTACAGTAGATCCGCTTCTGGACGCCAAACCTCAGAACCAGGACGTCAAAGGCTTCATTGAGGACGCCCATCACCATGGCCTCCGACTCCAGGGGGCCGCACTCCTGGGAAGGGAGACAGGGAGGGTGTGCTAAGCAGAGTGGACACAAGACCCTCCTTCCTAGCGGGATATTGCCCAGCCACAACAGATACGTGCTGTGCAAAAGACCCAAAGAAAACGGGAGGGAGAAGCCTATAGGGAAGCCCCCGCCACACCCCCAAGGGCTGCCCCGCCTCACCTTGACAAAGACGGCAAAGAAGAGATCGGCACTGAGCTCCTGCACCCGCTTGGAAGCCATTTTCCTGTCGTTGCAGTGCTCAGCCTGCTTCTGGATATCGGCCTCCTCCATCCTTGGGGCAGGGCCATCGCCTGGAAAAAGGGGTTGTCAGAAGAGGCAGAGGGAGCAGCAGCCTGCTCACCCGCTTTGGGGCTGCAGGGACTGCGCTGTGTCTGAGGCCAAACCAGGAGGTGGGGGACTGCGGCTTGGATCCCAACTTGCTTTTCCGTTAACACAAGGGCTTGCGATTTCTGCCAAACACCTCCCCGTAAGAACATAAGCAGAGCCCTGCAGGATCAGGCCAAAGACCCATTTAGTCCAGCATCCTGTTCCTACAAACAGGATTGGAGCACAGGAGCCCCCTACCCTCCTGGCTAGTAGCCGGAACATGAGGGGAGGCAAAGGGGTTGTCATCCTAATTCCCCCTCCGCAGCCCCCAAATCATCTTCCCGGCTGAGTTCTACAAGAGCAACCCTAAGATGCAGGAGGAGGACACCAATAGGAAGCACCACCCTGGGCAGGATGCCACCCTCGTTGGTGTGACCCAGCAGGGCGGGTCATGCAGTGGCCCAGTCCCTCTCCCTTCTCCTGAGCAGCCCCGCCTGACCCCAGGGAGGGGGAGCTGGGGGCATCTCCCCAGGGAAACCCACCCAGGGAAGCAGAGAGCAGTCGGTGCACCATGATGTCCGGGTAGCGGCGGATGGGAGACGTGAAGTGGGTGTAGAGGGGCACGTTGAGGGCGTAGTGGCGGAAGAGGGTCTCGTCCTCCAGGGTCCCGGCACAGAAATACACAGCCATCTGCGAGGAGAGAAAGGAGGCGGGTCAGAGCTCTTGCAAGTGGGGGGGGGGGGACCAAAAAGGCAGAACAAGGGCCAAAGAGGGGGCACGGTCACACAAGTGGCTCCCTAGGACAGAGCTCTGTGATCCACACGTGGTGGTGGAAATGTCTCCATTTCCTAATGTCAAGGGGCGAGCCGGCAGTAAATCACACCGTTCAAAGTTGGAGTTAACTCTTTATTAGCAAAAGCACAATCTCCGCAGACTTGGCTGGGTGTCAAGCCTAAAGAGGACAGCAACTCATCCCCACGAATCAAGTTGCCGAGACTGAAAAAGTCGCCTCGCCACAGCCCTCACCCCTAGGGCTTTTTCCAAGCAACTGGAGACTGCGCCCGCATGAAGCCTGCTGCTGCCCTGCCCTTTTCATGCCTCTTCTGGTTCTGGGAGACCAGTGGGGAGGAGAGCTTGTTGCAGCAGGAGGGGGAGACACTTGTGACTCTTCACCAGCTGGACTCATCTCTGCCTCTTGGCCTCACCTGTTCCCCTTGCCTGCTTCAGTTTCTCCTTCCAAGTCTGGACTTCTCTTTGCCACTGTCATCCCACCACCACTCCCTGGGCTCTGAGCCTTCTTCACTTGGGGGTTCCCCAGCTGGTGCCTCTTACCAGGAGTGCCAGCTTGGCCCTGTGACCGTGGGTACCTGGGTCCGTTGGTGCCATGCAGCATGCATGGCCCTGGCACTGCAATTTGTGGGTGCCCGGTCCCTTCATGGGGAATTTTGTGGGTCCTCAGGCACCCAGGACCCCAGGGAGTTGCCCCCCCCCACCATTTCTCTGTGACCAACCAGTCTGTGACACCTAATAGATTAATGCAGCCCTTTCCCAACCTGGTGCTCTCCAGTGATTTCATTGGCTGGGGTTGATAGGAGCTGTGGTCCAAAATCATTGGACAGCACCACATTGGAGAAGGCTGGATTAGTGCCTGGAACAGGATTCACCCCACCCCACTCTGCCCCACCAGAAAAGGGCTTGAACACCTATCTCTTTTCTGACAGCTTTTCCTCCTCCGCCGTCTTGCCATGCTGACAACTGACTGACAACTGCCAATCAAGCATTTAATGAAGCAGAACAGCTACCGCCTCTTCCTTTCTCGACATGCCTGCTTTTGGAGAACGGACGCTCAAGGCAAGGAGGCGGCTGGATATTGTTAAGCACTTGCTAGCTGCCATTGCTGCACTAATGGTTAGGAAAGGGAAGGGAAAAAGGAAGCTGCACGTTGGGTTCTCATCCGTGGGATTAGCAGTGGAGATGTTAACTGAGTGCAACCTCCTCTGGCTGAGAGACTGAGTTGGGGACTCACTTCTTCATCACCTTTGTCGTCCTTACAACCCTCCTGCAAGGTGGGCCCAGGTAGGTTCATAAGGCTGTTAATGGCTGCTAACCGTGATGGCTCTACTCTGCTTCATGAATGCTGGAAGATTCAGGAGAGACAAAAGAGAATACAGTGGTACCTCAGCTTACGAACTTAATTCGTTCCGGAGGTCCGTTCTTAACCCAAAACCGTTCTTAACCTGAGGCGTGCTTTCGCTAACGGGGCCTCCTGCTGCCGTGGGATTTCCGTTCTCATCCTGGGGCAAAGTTCGGAACCCGAGGTACTACTTCTGGGTTTGCGGAGTTAGTAACTCGAAGCGTTTGTAACCCGAAGCGTTTGTAACCCGAGATACCACTGTACTTCTTCACAAAACACATTATGAAACTGCGGAACTGGCTGCCACAAGAGGCAATGATCACCACCAACACAGATGACTGGACAGATTCGTGGAGCAGGACACTCTTGTACCAGCTACAATGGCTCTGCTCTGCTGCCACAGCTGGAGGCACGGGGGGGGGGGGGGAGAGGGCTCTGGGGCTCGGATCCTGCTTCTGAGTTACTTACAGAAACTGTCTCCCTCCCTCAGGAAGTTGTGGACTCTCCTTCCTTGGAGGTTTTTAAGCAGAGGTTGGATGGCCATCTGCCACGGATAATTCAGCAGAGATCTCTGCATTGCAGGGGATTGGTTTAGAGGACCCTTCGAGTCTCTTCCGACTATCTGATTTGATGTTCTGGGTAGCCACTGTGAGAACAGGAAGCTGGACCAAGTGGGTCATTGGCCTGTGGGGTTATTCTTGTGTTCTTAGCCCTGCCTCGTAAATTATACCTGAAGGAGCGTCTCCACCCCCATCATTCTGCCCGGACGCTGAGGTCCAGCGCCGAGGGTCTTCTGGCGGTTCCCTCATTGCGAGAAGCAAAGCTACAGGGAACCAGGCAGAGGGCCTTCTCGGTAGTGGCGCCCGCCCTGTGGAACGCCCTTCCAGCAGATGTCAAAGCAATAAACAACTACCTGACATTCAGAAGACATCTTAAGGCAGCCCTGTTCAGGGAAGTTTTTAACGTGTGATATTTTACTGTATTTTTGCTTTCTATGGAAGCCGCCCAGAGTGGCTGGGGAGGCTCAGCCAGATGGGCGGGGTATAAATAATAAATTATTATTATTATTATTATTATTATTATTATTATTATTATTATTACAGAAGGGGCGGCTGAGAAAAGAAACCCCTCTTCTCTTCACCCCTCCTTCTGAAATGGGGGTCCAGGAGTGGAGAGTAATAATGCAAGAGTGATCTACCTAACGGAAGAGCTGTTTGAGTGACAGAGCTAACATATAAATGAAAAAATAAATAAATGCAGCATCAGCAGCAAGTATTATTAGGATGAAGGAAACAGAACGTCAAAATGGGTCGTCTTTCTCCAGAGTTTTAGGCCGGCAATGTTTCTTCTCTCGTGTTGCCAAACTCAGGAGCGTGACCTCCTTTTGCAGCCAGATTTGTCCGAGGCAAAGGAGGCTGGAAAAAAGGAAAGCAGGAGGGACGGCTGGGCCTGTGAAGGGGCAAGGCAAGCCCAGGTGATGGATGGGGCAGGGGGACCAGGCAAACGGTTGAACAGATGGGCTTGCGCGTCACGGAAGGATTTCCGCTGGGGCTGCCATGGGCCTCGAAGCGAGGGAGTCGGAGCCAGGGGATCGGCCTTTTTCGGCACCCCAAATCCACCTCGGAGCGGTCCAAGGTCCCCTCGACCTTGTTTGCGGAGCACAGCTTCCTGCCGGCAGGGTTCCTGCGCAGCCACACACGCACAGGCGCACACCTGCCTCTCTCGCCGTCCGCAACGGGAGTCATCCTTCATCTCCTGATGCAATCACTCACGGAGACCGAGCGAAGGACTTGGCACCGTGCGTTTCCCCCTCCCGGCAGCTTTCGATCTAAAGATCAGCCCCGTAATAAATCAAGGCCCACTCAGCACAAACCGCCTTCCTCTGTGGAAAGGCGCAATCTCCTCGAGACGGCTGCCTAAACCACAGGAGGTCAGGCTGCTTTGCTCCGGGGCTTTGGATAAACACGGCAAAACCCCTGCCATGGGGAGGCCTGGGCAGAAGGAAGCAGTTTCCAAACGCTGATATTCCCATGAGGAAGTGGGACACAGCCACACACCAGGAGCCGGGATCTAGACTGACCCCATTTCTGCTTCGGTTCCTGAGTTTCTCATGCTGGGCAGAGTCCCCATGTTGTTGTTTTCCCTACCCCACACCCACCTCCATTGGAGGGGAGGCTGGAACCCACAAGGAAGGTGTCCCTGACTGAGACCCCAGTGAGCTGCTTCCGGTCAGTGCTGGCAATGCTGAGCTAGATCAACCAATTGTCTATCTCAGTGTAAGGCGGCTTCCTAGGCTGTGGCTACCGCCACTCCTTGTGGCAGTGAGTTCCGTAAGCTAATCAGTAGAAAAATAGCCCATTTAGTCTCCACCAGGATTATTGTGGGAACTTAAGAGATGAACAAGCTTATAGAGGTGTGCACTTTCATGGGTTGTTGAAAAAATGAATCCACACGCATGGTGGGCTTGATTAGGCACTGTCTAAAGAAACTGGGGAGGCAGAAGGGAGAAGACTGGGAAGAGGAGGCACGGAAGCTGAAGGGGCTACAAGGCAACTGATTTCATGGAGCAAAACCCACCAGGGATGAGCTGCTGGGCTCAGTGGGCCTAACACTCAGCCAAATCTGTGCGGCAGCCGGACTGGTGACTGGGGGCGGCCGCCGAGACCACATAACACCGGTCCTGAGAGATCTGCATTGGCTCCCAGTCCGTTTCCGAGCACAATTCAAAGTGTTGGTGCTGACCTTGAAAGCCCTAAACGGCCTCAGTCCTGTATACCTGAAGGAGTGTCTCCACCCCCATCATTCTGCCCGGACACTGAGGTCCAGCTCCGAAGGCCTTCTGGTCGTTCCCTCCCTGCGAGAAGCCAAGTTACAGGGAACCAGGCAAAGGGCCTTCTTGGTGGTGGTGCCCGCCCTGTGGAACACCCTCCCACCAGATGTCAAAAAGAGAAAAACTACCAGACTTTTAGAAGACATCTGAAGGCAGCCCTGTTTAGGGAAGCTTTTAATGTTTAATAGATTATTGTATTTTAATGTCCTGTTGGAAGCTGCCCAGAGTGGCTGGGGAGACCCAGCCAAATGGGCAGGGTATATTATTATTATTATTATTATTATTATTATTATTATTATATATCTGCTATAAAAAGGAGTTAACTCCAACTCTGAACTGTGCGAGATTTACTTTTGCTCTGTGACATGGACATAGGTGGCAGTGACTGCAGGGCTGCCACTTACTTGCATGGGGCGGGAGAACATGTTGGTCAGCACTTCCTTTCTGGCCTCGGCATATTTGTCAGATCCAAAGGTTTTGTTCAGGCTTTCCTGGCGAGAAGAGAAAAGGAAAAGATCTCAGACAGCTGATGTAGCATCATGTCTAAGCCTGGGGGGCGGACGACCACAGGCCCTCCAGAAGTTGCCTGACTACTTCCATCCTTCCTGACCCTTGGCGACACCGGCTGCTGGAGTGCAGCGACATCTGGAGGGCGTCAGGTTGGGGAAGGCTGGTCTAAGAGAATGAGCCTGGGATCCCTCAAGCCTGGCCTCTATTATGAACTCAAAAGGCAGCCTTTTAATGGGAATCTCCTCCCCGCCACCTTGGGCATTAATAATACTGATATTAATTACACAGCGATCATCGCTGCAAGCATAATAACAGGCACCGCTTGCTCTCGCCTCTCTTGCAAAACGTGCTGCCGGCAGCCATTTCTCCAAGTGTCAGGAAATTCTAAAAAGCAGCACGGCACAGGGAGATTATTAGCCACTGAAAAACCCTTACAAGAGTCATTATTACTATTATTATTAATTGATGTAGCACTTTGTGCCAAATGTAGTTTGCAAGCACGAAAACCAACTGGGCACACATTAAAATATAGGCATCCATGATTAAGATACACAATAAAACAATCCATTTTTTTGAAAAATAAAAAAGTTGTCAAGTCTAGGGAGAGGCAGCCGCATTTCTCCCCCCCCCCCCCCCCGAGCCCGCAGAGGCCCTGGCTCTCAGCATGTCCCATGCACAGACTCACATGCAAGGCCTTGGCAGAGCTGCAGTCTATCTCCAGGCCCATCTGGCTGCAAAAATCCATGAGGTCTTTGAGCATCTTGCTCTGGGGCGGAGGATGACGGCGAAGCAAGGCCTTTGATGGGAAGGAGCGGTGCATCTGGTGGGCGACGGCCATGTTTGCCAGCAGCATAAACTCTTCTACCAGCCTGGAGTGGAGGAAGGAACCCTTAGGACAGTGGCTCTCAAAGGGAGAGAGGGGGTAGCAGGAGAGGGTGGCAAGGGTGGCAGGAAGATTCAAGGGCAATCAAAGAAACAGGTAAGCATTTCACTGTAGTAAAGCACAGCACAGCACAGTATAGAAATAATCTTTCTTTTTAGTGGTTTTGGGTTAAACTACAGAGCCTAGGGCTTGCTGATCGGAAGGTCGGCGGTTCGAATCCCCGCGATGGGGTGAGCTCCCGTTGCTCGGTCCCTGCTCCTGCCAACCTAGCAGTTTGAAAGCACGTCAAAGTGCAAGTAGATAAATAGGTACCACTCTGGTGGGAAGGTAAACGGCATTTCCGTGCACAGCTCTGGTTCGCCAGAAGCGGCTTAGTCATGCTGGCCACATGACCCGGAAGCTGTACACTGGCTCCCTCGGCCAGTAAAGCGAGATGAGCGCCGCAACCCCAGAGTTGGTCACGACTGGACCTAACGGTCAGGGGTCCCTTTACCTATGTTATAAATCAAGCACTGCTGGGAGTTGCTGCTTTTTGTTTGCCAATGTATTTTGTATCAATCAAAAAAAATGGTGTGTCATGAGCAAATTTTTATTCTGAAAGTGTCGCCTGGGGGGACGGACGGAAGGAGAACCACTGTATTAGGAGGAGCAGGCAGCGCTAAAGCGTATCTTGAGAATAATTTGAGAATTGCCAAAGATACTGGATGGCCGTCTGTCAGCGATGATTTAGTTGAGATTGCTGCATTGCAGGGGTTGGGCTAGATGACCCCCAGGGTCTCTTCCACCTCTATGATTCCCAGAAGCCCTTGATCCCAGTGTCTTCCCCTTCTCCTTGCTTTTCTATCTCCCTTGAACTGTCACAGTCAAAGGCGCTTGATGGGCGGGGTATAAATAATAAATTATTATTATTTATCTCAAAACAGAATCGCTTTTCGCGACGGCTGGCAAGAGGGGCTGTCTCCACACTGGAAGATGGGACTTGGAGCAGAGGCTTTGGCTTGAGGGGCCGGATCTGTCCCCACGCTTGCCGTCCTGGCAGCACCCCAAATCTACCCCCCTCCACCCCCACCTCTTATAACCCGTTCATTTACTGGGGCTTTTTCTCCAGAGCAACATCAACATTGCCAGTGATGTGGTGCAGAATTATTTTGCCTATGCAAACAAATCCTCACCAGGTGGCAGTGTTGCTTCCTTTATGGACGCAAGAAAATGCCCAGCAGAATCTGAGCAGCCCCTCTTCCTAGGAGCAAGAAGGAAAGAACAAGACATAAAAACCAGGCAGGAGAACCTGCTCAGATTTCCACCTGCGGCACAGGAGAGAAGCACACAGAGAGTGCCTGCAAGCTCCTCGGGGCAGGGACCTGTCCTTGTGGTTTAACGCTTCTTCTCTGCAAAATCCTGTCCACATTCAATGCTGCGCTCGCCCAGTCATAGCGGGGAAAGGACGCAGTCACGCTGTAGTCTGAGGGAGAAAGTTAGGGGTCTGCCCCACTCCCCCTGCAATGCTAATAACAATTAATTAATTACACAGTTCACACACCAGGTTCCCAATTGCACCTGGAGTGACCAAATGTCCACAGGACTGTGGCAGCCAAGCTGCTTGAGTGTAAAATTTAACACCCACCGAAACCTAGCACTGCCCATTGATGCCTTTTGCCCAATGCCCATGTGTGGTTTATGGGAGAATGGCAGGCAGAAATGCAATGGTCAAAGGACCCCCCCTCCCCCATTTATGGCACTCCTGGCCCAGCCCCCTCCTGCTGCCCCCCTTTCCCACTCTAGCCTAGATAATCCTTTTCAAGGTACTTCACAGTCACTTGAAATGAAGACTGCTTTTTGCAGCCGACTGACCCAACCTGTGGGCCCCAAAGTTGCTCCCTGCCCTGATCAGATCACGGGACATTCCCAGAGTTTGCAGTGCAGTTTGGGTGCGCAAAAAGTGTGCAAAGTAATCCATATTTTTACATTTATACAAAATGCACGTTTGACAGAGATGTGCTTGGAAAGATGCGGGGGTTTTTTGGAGGGGAGCATGTGTATGAAAAAGTGCACAATTTGAACGTGAGCCTTTCCACGCATTCTTTCACAAAGCCCGCAGAAAATGGATCGGAAGAGACCTGTGACTGAGCATGAGTGGAAACAAGACGAGGCAGACTTAAGCTGATCTGTTCACCCCTACTGGAGGTCACCGTTGTCCCTGTTTCATAGATGAAAAATCTGAGGTCAGAATGGCAGCAGCTTGTCCCGAATGCAGCAGTCCTTGACCCAAGTGCAGCTCCTGAGCTACTGTGGAGTCCACTAGTTCTTCTTTCCCCTTCCAGGGGCCAGAGGTGAACAGGGTTCAAGGAAGAAAAGACGTGTGAGGCTGAGATACATCTTCCCAATGTGACCCTGGGGCTGAACCCTGCACTCTAGAAACAACACCAAGCAGCATGGATAGAACAGACCTTTCCTGGCCTGGCCTGATCTCTGGTTATCCTCCTGTTCTTATCAGCAATTTGTGTCTGCCAGACCACCTCCCCAGCAATCCCTTTGGGGCAGAAGTGTGTCAGGATATGAACAAAACTTTGCCGATTGGGAAGAAAGTGGCCATATGGCTGGGCCTGGAGTCTTCCTACTAGACAATCAAGGAGTGCATCAGGCAGGCTGATTCCTACGCACGAGGAGCTCACAGTCCTTCAAATGCAAAAGACTTGATTTAATACGGGGGCGAGTGTAGAGGGAGAATGTACCAATACACTGGTTGGGCGGGGGAGTTTATTTATTTATATTTACCATTGCACTAATATGCCACCTTAAAGAAGGCTGATGGCCGAAGAATGGATGCTTTTGAATTATGGTGCTGGAGGAGACTCTTGAGAGTCCCATGGACTCCAAGGAGATCAAACCTCTCCATTCGGAAGGAAATCAGCCCTGAGTGCTCACTGGAAGGACAGATCCTGAAGCTGAGGCTCCAATACTTTGGCCACCTCATGAGAAGAGAAGACTCCCTGGAAAAGACCCTGATGCTGGGAAAGATGGAGGGCACAAGGAGAAGGGGACGACAGAGGGCGAGATGGTGGGACAGTGTTCTCGAAGCTACCAGCATGAGTTTGACCAAACTGCGGGAGGCAGTGGAAGACAGGAGTGCCTGGCGTGCTCTGGTCCAGGGGGTCACGAAGAGGCGGACATGACTAAACAACAACAATATGCCACCTTTTCCTCCAAGGAGCTCACGGTAGCATACGTGGTTTGCCCACCCCCATCAATTACTTCCTCACAGCAACCCTGTGAGGAAGGCTAGGCTGAGAGGCAGTGACTGGCCCCAAGGTCACCCAGCGAGCCTCATGGCCAAGTGGGGATTCAAAACCTGATCTCCCAGGTCCCAGTCCGACACTCTAACCACTCTGCCGCACTGGCTTGAGTGTGCTATACTTAACTCTTAAGTTAAGAGTTGCATTTAAGGGAGGCCAGGAAGAACATGCAGCTGTCAGAAACTAGAGACAAGCTTCTACTGGGCATGCAGAGTTCTACAGATCTGGAAATACAGAGAAATAAGACGCTGGTTTCTAGCCGCCTGGGGTTCCCAAGGAAGGATGGGGCGGGAGGGATCTGGTGGTTCTGAGCTTCTCTCTGCGTTTGGTGGGCTCCAGAAGCAGCCCTGATAAGCAGGAACGTTTGAGGCGCTGGGAATTTTGCAACTCCCTTAGCAGCAGCAGAGAGAGAGAGAGAGAGAGAGAGAGAGAGAAAGAGAGAGAGATTAAGTCAGGAAATGCTGCTTTGCGGTTCGGAAAAAGAAATGGATCATAAGGCAAAGCTGGAGCTGGAGCCTGGCTGGCAGCGAGGGGAGGCTGAGCCGGATCCTGGCTCAGCTGTTAACAGGAGCAGAGGGCCGGAGCACTCCTGCCTGCCTGCCGTCCGCTCCAAAGGCAGGAGGGTTTCTTTCTTTCTTTTCTTTTCCTGAACACAGCCGAGCTTGGCCAGAGGACGCCTGGCAGGCCAAAGTGAGAAGAAAAATATTTCATGGCACAGGGAAGCAAGAAAACAAAACCAAACCCCAAAAGAATCCCAGAGACAGAGACAGAGAGACTAGGACTCTTTGAAATCGCGCTGAATGAATCCCATGTGAGAGGCGCACTCCCAGGCCATTGCTCAGGTTTCCTCCGGTGCGACTGAGCCAGCCTTGGCTCCCGGCTCTGTGGCAGATCCCACAAAGTGGTGAGACCTGAACTTTTGCCCTTCGGGGCATCCAGGCAAAGTTTCCATCGCAGCTGCCCAGAGGTGCACATCAAACAGGTGCTCAGTTTTGCCACAAGGGGACAGAGCGAGCTGCGCTCCCCGCCCCCTCCGCCCGACAGAAGGACAAAGGCGTCCAGGAGACTCTCGCAATGTGAAGACAGTTTGACATTTTACAGTTTATTTCTGGCTTTTCAGCTGCTTGACGTAGGATTGTATTTTCCTTGGTTTGGGGGGCTGCTCCATTGCCTTAGAGGAAGCTCGGAGCTCTGGTGGCGGGAGCACGGCATTTCAAATAAATAAAATAAACAGGGCAGCAGCAGTCTTCGGTCCCAGTTGTTTTCCACATTCACAAAAATGGGGATTAATTAATTAATCCGGAAGAATGACCGCGTCCCCAGGCTGAGCATGCTCAGTGATTAACACGAGGAAATGACTTCATCCGCGGGCATGCGCCAGGGTGGAAGGAAATACATTTCTCCTTTTCTACCATGGAGGAAGGAGGACTAAAGAGTGCTTTGGGTGGAACTTGCCCAAGATTTGCTCCCAGAGCCAGCATCCCCAAGTAACTTTGCCCAGACACGCTCAGGCACAGAGACGGCCAAATTCTGTACTCTTGGAAGGCGCTCTGTGCTCCAGGCAGTGGCTCGGTAGCCAGAAAGTGCGCTTGGCCATTCAAAGCGACCCCCTGGGGAGAGGTCAAGCCCCTTAATAAAGCCACGGCCATGCGGCAGGGAGCACTTTTCTCAAATATGGAGCGCAGGGGCTCAGTCAGAACATTACACACTCCTATGCCAGTGCCACATAATGTTCATTCCACACTCTCAAGGAATCAATCTTTCAGCGTGCTCTGGATGTTCCTGCCCATTACGATGAGGGAAGCTGAACCTTCGCTGTTCTGCTTCTGACGCCTGCTATAAACCTTTTTTGTTTAGGCTAAGCCTACCCAGCCATGTAATTTTATTACGTGTATTTGTTTTTAAAACTGTTTGATTTTATCCATATTTTGATAAGTTTCTTAAGTCTAATGTTATATAAAAAAATCTGTTTTTAGTGCTATTTTTTAAAATAAACATTTAATACTATTTTATGTAAGTGGCATATGCGTGTGTGGGGTGTGTGTGCAAAGTATACAAAACTTGGTTATTAAATAAAAAAGCACAAATAGATATATTTCTTATCTTACATTCTGAAGGACATCAGAGGAGAGAGGGAAGGACAGAGGGGCAGAGGCCAGTGTTGCCCACGGCACCCCTGGCCATCCTTCAAGGCACCCCAGGGTGCCACACTGGCTGAAAACCACTGCCTGGTGCTATTTAACATCTACTCGAAACTGCTGAGTGGGGTCATCCAGAGTTTTTGGAGTGTGGTGTCAGCAATATGGCAATGACACTCAGATCTGCAGGTGAGGCAATGGAAGTGCTATACCATTGTCTTGCCTCAGTAATGGACTGGATGAGAGACAACAGACTGAAGCTCAATCAAGATAATACGGAAGCAATGTTAGTGGACGGTTCCCTAGAACCAGGCAGCAGTCTTCATTATACACCTTCAGGCGCCAGGCGAAAACGTTCCTCTTTAACCAGGCCTTTGGCTGATGGACACCTGATGCCCTTCCAAATGTGTTGTGGAGGGGTGGGGGTGGGGTTATTTGGTTGTCTTTGTTCCTTTTTATAATGTATTTTGTGTTTTTTATATATTGTAATTTGATGTTGTGACCTGCCCCGAGATCTGTTGTTGTTTAGTCGTGTCCGACTCTTCGTGAGCCCCTGGACCAGAGCACGCCAGGCACTCCTGTCTTCCACTGCCTCCTGCAGTTGGGTCAAACTCATGTTCGTAGCTTCGAGAACACTAAGGGGATAAGGGATTGGTTTCAGGCATGAGAGTATTGGCGGCGAGCGATTGCTCATGTGGCGGTAGGCATTGGTAAGAAGGGGTTAAGAGGATGTGGGGGGGGGAGGAACGCCATCACCTCCCCCCAGCGACCGAAGGGTGGTCCATTAAAGGACTCCGGGGGGTGTGGCCCTGTCCGAAGCCTATGGAGGTGAGGGCCAAAGGCAGGCCCCAGAGCAGTGATCCGGGGGAGCTCCTAGTCGGCGTGCCTCGGCAGGAGACTCCCCTGATATAAGGTTATCCCTTCCCCGTGTCTCCAGCAAATGGGCTGGAGCCGGATAGTCGTTAGGACCAATGCCTAAGCCAATGCCTCTCATTCCTGAATTCAATAAAGTTGTGGTCTAATTTGCCCAATTAACCTTAAATTATGGTGTCTCGTGTCTTTATTTACCCTGGTGGGGGGCAGGAACTCGCCACGCAACACTGTCCCACCATCTCGTCCTCTGTCGTCCCCTTCTCCTTGTGCCCTCCATCTTTCCAAACACCAGGGTCTTTTCCAGGGAGTCTTCTCTTCTCATGAGGTGGCCAAAGTCTTGGAGCCTCAGCTTCAGGATCTGTCCTTCCAGTGAGCACTCAGGGCTGATTTCCTTCAGAATGGAGAGGTTGGATCTTCTTGCAGTCCATGGGACTCTCAAGAGTCTCCTCTAGCACCAGAATTCAAAGGCATCCATTCTTCGGCGATCAGCCTTATGCAAGTTTAATAAACAATATTTAGCTTTAGTATTTTTGTAAGCCGCTTTTAATTTATTGATAAAGAAAAGTGGCGTAGGAACAAACAAAGCCTTGCTGCAGGTCTAGGATGCCTCTCGCTGTCAGATCTGCGAAGATGATGATGATGATGATGATGATGATGATGAAAATTTGTATACCGCTCTAAACCTGCAGGTCTCCGGGCGGTTATGGGCAGACCCGGAATGGGGGAGGAGTGTCAGGATTTGCTTAGCAAAGAGGCTGCTTGTCTCTTTGGCTCTTTACAACAATCTGGCTTTTGAAAAACAAAATCACGCCCGGCTTTGCTGGTCGCCAGCAGCTTTCCATTAAAATGCCGCTACCGCATGGTCCATGCCTGGCTGGTCCAGCCCTGCTGCCGAAAGGCTATTTGTCTCTTTGCGCTGCCAGGGATGAACATAGCGGAGCTGGAGGACGGGAAGGGAGCAACTTTCCCAAGATTGCTCCCTTAGCTCTCACCTCGAGCCGTTCGCCGCCAGAGCTTGAGGAGGAAGGCATTTTGGGATGAGCGCTGATGGTTTCCCTTGCTAATGAACTCCCAGCAAAGGATGCCTAGATCAGGCAAGACGGGTGACAGAGCTGTCCCCCCCAATCCGGGTAGAAAGCAAAGGCGGATGCAGAAAAATCCAGACAGGGCTATGCGAAAACCAGTGGGTGTCATTGGGAGCACCACAGACCTTTTCCTAGACAGCTAAATATCCTGCCTGGGCCAAAATGTTCACCGCTCGTTACCCTCAAAATGGCACAGAGCACACAAGGGTTACTTAGAGGAGAACAGCCTCTGTTTCTGCTGACATGGCACACTTTTTACGCAGAGGGTCCAACTCGGCCCCTCAATGCAGGAACGAGGCGCAAGAATCTCCCTGCCTCCTTCTGTTGCCACAGGAACGCAAACCCAACCAGCGTACTATGATGAATTATTCAAATCCTTTATTAGCCAGTGCCTTTCTAGTGCCCAAAGGGCCATTCAGCGAAGAAAAAAGCAGAAAGCAAAACGGTACGGCTTGCAAAACCAGAAAAATAGTCCCCGTTTGCTCCTGTTTTAAAAACACCAGATGGAAGGGGACTATGTTTTGCAACCTCTCCTGTGTCAACCAGGGAAGGGCCGTAAGGAGGGTGGAATCACAGATCCTCATAGGAAGCGGGGTGCCACAGGGTTCCTAGTGGGGTGCCACAGGGTTCTGTCTTGGGCCCGGTCTTATTCAACATCTTTATCAAAGACTTGGATGATGGACTCAAGGGCATCCTGATCAAATTTGCAGATGACACCAAACTGGGAGGGGTGGCTAACACCCCAGAGGACAGGATCACACTTCAAAACGACCTTGACAGATTAGAGAACTGGGCCAAAACAAACAAGATGAATTTTAACAAGGAGAAATGTAAAGTATTGCACTTGGGCAAAAAAAATGAGAGGCACAAATACAAGATGGGTGACACCTGGCTTGAGAGCAGTACATGTGAAAAGGATCTAGGAGTCTTGGTTGACCGCAAACTTGACATGAGCCAACAGTGTGACGCGGCAGCTAAAAAGCCAATGCAATTCTGGGCTGCATCAATAGGAGTATAGCATCTAGATCAAGGGAAGTAATAGTGCCACTGTATTCTGCTCTGGTCAGACCTCACCTGGAGTACTGTGTCCAGTTCTGGGCACCACAGTTCAAGAAGGACACTGACAAACTGGAACGTGTCCAGAGGAGGGCAACCAAAATGGTCAAAGGCCTGGAAACGATGCCTTATGAGGAACGGCTAAGAGAGCTGGGCGTGCTTAGCCTGGAGAAGAGGAGGTTAAGGGGTGATATGATAGCCATGTTCAAATATATAAAAGGATATCACATAGAGGAGGGAGAAAGGTTGTTTTCTGCTGCTCCAGAGAAGCGGACCCGGAGCAATGGTTCCAAACTACAAGAAAGAAGATTCCACCTAAACATTAGGAAGAACTTCCTGACAGTAAGAGCTGTTTGACAGTGGAATTTGCTGCCAAGGAGTGTGGTGGAGTCTCCTTCTTTGGAGGTCTTTAAGCAGAGGCTTGACAACCATGTGTCAGGAGTGCTCTGATGGTGTTTCCTGCTTGGCAGGGGGTTGGACTCGGTGGCCCTTGTGGTCTCTTCCAACTCTATGATTCTATGATTCTATGAAGCTACCTTGTACCCTGAGCCAATCTAGCTCAGGGATGCTTAGTCAACCGGGGGCTCTCCAGCTACCACCGCCCCTGACCATCGACCATGCTGGTTGAGGTTGGGGAATGCTGCTCTACATTGACTGGTAGCAGCTCCCTTGGGCTTTGGGCAGGAGCTTATCCCAGCCTAACCTGGAGATGCCGGGAACCTTCTGTGCGCAAGGGCATGTGCCCTGCCACTGAGCCATGATCTCTGGTGCAGCCATAAGAAATGGATGGAAAAGGCTTGCTCTGTGCCACGACAATCCTCACTTCGGCAGACTTGGAACTCCGAACCATGTTTGATCGGAACTGGGGTGGCAGGGCAGTGTCAGAGAGAGGCGCTCTCTGGGGTATGCGGTACCCAGGTTGCGATAAGGGTTTTGTGTAAGTTGGTTGGCAACTGTCTGTCTTGGGAGTGTGCCTTTGGGGGTGAAGGTAAGCTGTTGGAAGGTTGCAGCGCCTGCTGTGGCTGTAGAGGCCGATACAGGAGAGACATATTTTGTTGCAGCTGGGGCAGATGAAGGCATCTGGTTTCTTTTCTCTGTGCTCCTTGCAGCAAATTAGCAGACCGTGCAGCTGGAATAAAACTGCCTGAATAGCACTGCGCTGCCCCATATCCACAAAAGGAGCCACAGCTCTTTCCTGGAACAGTGAAGGGATCAGGAAGGGTCACAAGAGCACTAGGAACAAAAGGCACCACAGGCCTCTGGTTGGAGGGGATTAGAAGAGGATTCCTGCCTGCCCAGTTGCCAGCAACTGAGTGCAAATTCTCCTCTGAAGTTCAATAGCTACAGGAGATTTAATGCAAGGGACTTGGAGCCTTATCCAGTGTAGTGCTATGGGAACATTTGGTCTGCTTACGCAATGGAATGTCCTCCTCCCCACTTGTTTTAGTGGTTCTTGGGACCTTCTAGAGCAGATTTGGTGATGGCACAAGGTGCAAGGGCATTCCTGTTGCAAACTGACATTCTTGCACTGACGGGATGCATTAGCCAAATACAACCCATAACAATCAGCAGGTGGTGGTGGAGAAGAAGAGGCAAAATATGGAAAGCGAAGGCTGCTGGCAGGCTGCAGTGCGCAGCCCAGCGAAGCACTGAGACCCATTAGGCGAAAGCACAGAGTAGGAAGGTTAACAACGCCATTTGATCTTTATGATAGTAGCTCCATTAAGGCACACTTCCTTAAATGCATATGGGGTCAAAGGCACCCGTGGGGAAGGGAGACACCTACCCGAGAGCCACTTCTACATTTCAATCAACCTGACTGCTGCCTGAGCTGTGGGCAAGCATCCTCATTACAATTTCAACAGAGCCTTTGCCCAGCCTCTTTTAACATCTTCCTGCACCTTCTCTTCTCTCTGAACACCCCTCTTTCAGCTGCCTGCTTTCCTCCTTTCCTACTCGCAGGTCTCTCTGCATCTCCATCGGTTAGCCTTCCCTCTCTGTGGCCCCAAACAGGCATACTCTTCTCCTGCAACCATCATCCCTACTGCGCTCCCCTTCAGATCCCCTTTTCTGTCTTCTCTTCTGCAGCCCGTTCCCCTCTTTCCCTCCTCCAGTCTCTGTTCTTGTCTCCCTGCCTCAATCCCTACTTGCTGAATTTGGAGGCAAAAAGCACACAAGGATTTCCCTCTCCCAGAAATTCAGGCACAGAGGGAATTTCAGGCACCGGAGGGACAGACAGCATGGCTGGCTGGCTGGCTGGCTGGCAAAACTGGTGCAGAGTCTATCAAAAACATCTAAATCCAGTGAAAGGAGAAGCAATGCAGAGACGGTGCCATAGACAACCTCTCACCATCACATTTGCTATATGCAGGTATTAGAATTCCACCAGGGGCTGCAAATTTTATGTTTCCATATGGTTGCAAGCAGATGTGATATATTTTTTACGATACAGCGGTATATAAATGTAAATAAATAGCCAGACACCAGGAGATGGGGGAAAATGGGCCTTAGGAGCTCCTTTATTTTGCACCAGAGCTTTCTCCACAAAAACTCACTCTTTAAAGCTTCCTTGGAGCAAACAGCAATCTGCTGAAAACTCGAATTGACATTTGCTGACTGAGCGCTGAAGAGTGAGTTTTTGCAGGGGAAGCTCGGGCACAAGGAAACCCACCAACAACACCACTCGGTCAGAGAGCTTTTAAGAGCGGACCTGTGCCTGGAACAAGCAGGGCTAAAGTAAGTGTAGAAAGGGCCCAAATGTACATTAAAGGAGCAGGTGTAAAAAATAGCCTGGGCTTTCCCTCGCAACCTTTGGCACTGCAGCTGTTTTCATGTGACAAGTTGTTGCTTGAGCCATTCGTTTCCCTCTGTACAATTGTCACTGGCCCCTCTTTTTCCACCCAGCCTCTTCTCCCATACGCATGGGCTTCGTCAGTGCAACACTGAGCAGATAATGTTATCAGCAATGCAGGCAACACATTAATATCAACACAACACCCAGCAAATGCAAACAGAGAATCCATTAGGGCCGATGGCTAGAATATCAACTCATCCCCAGCCCCGTTTAGAACCTCTCTGCTGAAATGCCATGGCCCTCGGGAGACGCCTGGAGCCGATTCCCAAAAGATTGAGAGCAGCTACTGAGCCGAGGTTTGCTCGAGATGCAAAATGGCTCGCTGGAAAGCTGTGCTGTGATCCCAAAAGATTAAAAGGGATTGTCAGGGGGAAGGGACTGTTGACAGCGGCACAAAACGAGGGTCATGCAGAAGAAGAAGAAGGAAAACATCAGCTTGAAACGGTGTCCAGGGCCCTTTGAGAACACAAGCTCGGGATTAGGCTCTAATCTGATACGGATTAGTGCCCTCAGTGCCCTCAGAGAGAAAGACACGCAAAACAGCTGGTTCAAAATGGGCAGGCAGGAGGCCGGGGGAGGCGCTGGAAGCGAGCTGTGTACACACCGTGTCTGCACTAGCAGGGCTCAGCCAACTTCAGCAAGAGAAACTGTTTTGCATCTTGCAGTCAACTCTTGCATGTCGAAAACCTGGCTCTGAGAAGTCCTCGCTTAGCCAGCGGGCAAAGCCGCTCCAAAACTGTGAACAAGCGGCAAAGGGGACGGTACCAAATCTTGAGCGCAACCTGCCAACAGAACCTGCGGTGTGAGTGTGAGTGTGTGAAAGCTCTGCACAAAAACCAGAGCGAGGGGTTGGGGGGATTGCACACGCGCACCACAACCCGCATGCTTGCTGGGCCACCATCGCCACATCTTCCAGGCCCTCCCAAAAGAGCCAGGAGCGTCACTGGGCATGCGGCCCCCACCCCAGCATGGCAGCCCCTCTAGTCACAAGCTTCAGCGGCTGCCATAGGATATTGTGGCTATAGTGGCTGTGCCGAATTCTCACTTTGCTGCTGAGGAAATGGGGCACGTGGATGATTTGAGCCGAAGCACCCTGGGACCCAGGCTCGCTTGATACATTTCCCCTTTCCAAAGATGTTCAGAGCGCACTCTTTACAACCCCGCAAAAACCAGCTGCTTCATGTTTCAAGCTCACGCCCTTTTGATAGGGGAGGGGACGCTTTTTTGGTACAAGGCAGCAGATTTACCGAGGATGGTGAAGTAGTGCAATGGTGCCGTGAGATCTAAGAAAAAATCATTTAAAATATGGGTTGGGTAGGTCGATGAAGGGCAAATGCAGGTGGAGAGGGACTTCCTAGCATTATAGAGCACCTTGTGAGTGTTCAGGTTATTCCAGTTGGCTCTGCAACCCCTCTGCATGGGAGGCCAGGACCGTAACCAGACTGCAGATGGGCCACTGAAACTGAGCTTGTGCCTTAATGGTAGAGGCGAGATATGTTGGAGGCTGATGGATGGCAGGAAACGAAAGGGTCCGAAAACAGCCTTAGGCATACAAGGTGCTGGAATCAGGCATCCTGGGGGACGTGCGGGGAGTGTTGGTGGAACATCACTGGCTGACAATAGACAGGCTTTTCCTTCCGTATCTTTGAGGAGGAATCAAAGTTGGGAGTGATCTTGGGAGCTCATCGAGTTCACAGCCTTGCCAAGCACAGGATCTGCAATGCAGGTTGAAACAGCCGCATCCGTGACAGGTGGCCTCGCAGCCTCACAAGAGCAGCCATCACCTGCCGAGGGAGCGTATTCCTCTGCTAGAGAGTGGCTCCTAACATTTAGGTGAAATCTGCTTCCCTTCAAATTCCACCTGTTGGGTGCTCTCCAAGCCCTCCCATGCGCCCCCTAAATCTGTCCTGGGTTTTTCACAACCTTCTGCAGCAGATTTGAGGAGGGAGCAGGGTGCTGGGGGAAATCCAACAGATTAGAGCCCATTCCCACACTCCTATTTGAAAAGGCCCCTGGACACCGTTGTGTGTTTACAATCTGATCTTCCCTTCTCCTTCTGCCTTCCACCATGCCAAACCTTTGCTCCATCTAGCTCAATATTGTCTACCCTGACCACCAGCACCTCTCCAGAGCTCCAGGTTTCTCAATCCAACCTTGAAACCAGGTTTCTCAGTCCGACCTTTCCCATGAAAACCATGGGCTTTCCCACTGAGCTACAGGCCTTCCTGTCTGTATCACCCCTCCTTACGTTCAAAACTTCCTCTGGGTTGCATTCCCAGGCCGCAGTGTTTTGCATGCTTCAGACTGCAGTTGTCAACTGGAGCCTGAAGGGGGCAGCGTGAGCAGCCTGGTTAGGCAAACAAGTAGCATGCAGTTCCCCTGGCTCTTGGTTTGCTGATTCTGGGAGGGAGCAATGAAAACAGGTTGATTTTGAATTGCTGATGTTTTTATTGTGAAATCACTTAGATATATTTTATGGGAAGTGACTCATAAATGGAAATAAATGAATGAATTCTGAAGTCCAACATCTAGAATAGCAAGAATGTAAAATCTCCTAATTGGGGGGTGGGGTGGGGTGGGTGGGGGAGATCACAGGAGGCAAGAAGGGGTTAAGAGAGGAGGAGGGCCATTTGGCGAGGGTGAAGGGGGTGGAAGTGGAGTTGGTTTATTTGTACAGTGACTGCGCAGGATTTCTGGACAAACTCGACTTTACGGGGCACGCAGAAAAGAGGCCAAGCTTTCATCAGGTCCAAAGATGCCAAGACGCTGCATGCTCAACCCAGCTAAACTTTTGAGTAAAGGCTGAAGAAGGAGCCTCCCCTTCTTCTTCAAGGATTCAAGTCCTCCCCTTAAGGCAAGCTGACCGGCTGCCAATATGATTTGTTTGTTGAACGTGCAATCAATCAGAAATCTCTTGCTAACTCAACACACACAGCGTCAAATCAGCAAAGAAGCAATACTGCAGCTGAACTTCATAGTTCATAGAAGGCTTGTAAGATAAGTGAAATCTTAAGAAGATTGCGTTTTTTATCTCAACAACAGCTCTAGGGCTGAACAACTCAGCTTATGTACCTGACTAGGGATGTCTACATGCCATGATTTTTCAGACCACACAGTAAGGTGAGGGTGGAACTTAGCTGCACAAGAATCTGAAGTTTAACCATTAGCTGTTTCCGGGGCCAAAACACAAGGCTATCTGAAGCCAACAGGCTGTGCAAGCAGCTGTCAGCTGCAGAATTCCAGGGCTACCAGGATAATTTGAAATATCTTCTAAGGAAAATAGAAATCCCCCCCTTTGTAGCCCCAAGTTTTCCAAATGGCAGCCATTCACCTCCCCTCAAATGGGGACAAAAGTATCCTTGCACTTGTATGAAGCAGGGGAAAGGGTGTGTCATTGGGAAAACCACTGTTTACATTGCCTAACGTAAGTCACCTCGAGACCCTTGGTGTAAGGCAATGAATAGATTGCAACGATCGCCGGAAGTCTGGGTGCAACTCAGCTTGCTGAGAGAGATTTGCTTGGGATTAAAAGCAGACAGGCTCATCACTGCTCAGCCAGTTCATGCCAGAGCAGCAGGGCTCGCTTGCACTGTCTAAAACAAGGCCCTGCCATCCAAGCCCTGCTCTCCAATTTGTTCCCGGAACCTCAGGGCTGTGCCTGGGCTGCTGTAGCCTCTACAGAGCGAGGTGCAGCTTCCAGGGAACGCTCCTTGCCTTGGCCTGATTAAGAAAAACGGCAGCTCCCCTCATCTGAAGCAGCGCAAAGTGTCGGCCTTTGCAGTAAAAATTTAATAACCGCCCAGCATAATCAGTTTTGCTGATCTTGCCTTTTCACAGTCAAAACTTGACACTCGGCGCTTGGAAGGCTTTGAGTATCTTTGGTTTGGCTGCTTCTCTTCCAACGTCTGCAACGTGGGGCAGAAGGTGGGGGGAGCCGCTACCCAAGGCTGGTTCCACTAAGGTCAGTGGGTCAGATGCAATCTCTTGTCAGGCCAGTTGGGAGCCTGTCTTTTGCACAGCAGCTGCCTATACTGGCTCAGTATTTTAACCAAGGTGCCCATCGCAAACCCAAAGACAGCTCCCTGGTGGTCAGTCACTGCCAACTCGGATCCCATCAGTGTGCATGTGAAATTGGGGGCCACTGTACCCCTGAATCCAAGTCCTGGGGCCAAACAACAGTGAAGATCTACTGTCTCCACGCCTCGCTTGTGGGCTTCCTAGAAGCACCAGCCTGGAAACAAGACACTAGACCTTAATCTAGTGCCAGTGTGGTGTAGTGGTTAAGAGTGTTATAGACTCGTAATCTGGTGAACCGGGTTCGCTTCCCCGCTCCTCCACATGCAGCTGCTGGGTGACCTTGGGCCAGTCACACTTCTCTGAAGTCTCTCAGCCCCACTCACCTCACAGAGTGTTTGTTGTGGGGAGGAAGGGAAAGGAGAATGTTAGCCGCTTTGAGACTCCTTCGGGTAGTGATAAAGCGGGATATCAAATCCAAACTCTTCTTAATCTGATCCAACAGGGTGCTCCTCATTTTCTTAGAGAGCAGGTGCTCCCGCCAGCGTTTAATCTCCAGCTTCCAATACTTTGAATCCTCAGGTAATGGGGGGGCCCATCCTGTCTCTGGCAGGCTCTTTTGCTTCGGGCTGCATGCTGTTTCCATGTTGGGGGTCACTGGGGAAAAGGGATTGAAAGAAGAACTGCCAATATACAAATCTATTGCGTGGCTGCACTTGGAATACCATGCGCCATTGTGCTCACCATATATATATTTATAGTATTTTTATGAACTTTTTGGTTCCTTTTTTTAGTTTTTTCACTTCATTTTATTTATTTATTTGTTTGTTTATTTATTTATTTATTTAAAAAAAGATATTGTAGTGCAGGAAAAAGGTCAGAAAATGGTAACCAAAATGACCAAGGCTTTGGGCTTTTTAGCTTAGAAATGGGGTGAGTGGCACATGACAGAGATGTGGGATAGACAGAGGTTTTTCTTTATCACTCACAAATTCTAGAGCCTGGGACCACACCGGAAGATTTAGGAATCAGTTCAGATGAAAGAAAGTACTTATTCATACAGACCATACTAAAGAATTTGCTCCTAACAAAATGAAGCAACTCATCTTGCAGAAGAGGGGGTTTGCATGGGGTTAAGACACGTAGAGTTAGGGACCTCCAGATTCCCAGACTATCCCTGTACCTTTAACCCCTCAGCTGACTTCCCTATCTGCAAATGCTATATTCTAGGCTCCACTCTCCAATCACCTCTGTCCCAAATATCTCTTTTTTTCTAAACTAAAAAGCCATATAGCTAGCATTCCAAATATACCTGCTGTCTCACTGCATCACTCAGACCTAGTGCTTTGGAAACATGCTGGAATTATTCCTAAGAGAAACGACTTTGCTGTGTTCCGATGCGGCAGAGGCTTTCTCTAGATTTGATATCCTGCCCCACCTGCCTCTGAGCACTCCGGCAGTCTTTGAGGGGAACATAAGCCCCCCTGCCTCAAACCAACAGTAAAGCTTCAACTGGAGGGGACGAGCCCCTTCTCTTGCAAAGCAATCCAGGTCTACTCAATTAGCAAAATTCATAGGGGCTGTAGAATTATGAGCTTTCTGGTAATTGAAAGCAACAGAAGCAACACCTCCCACAGACAGAGCACAAAATTCAAGCGCTAAGGAAACGGCTGGAAGTGCTGACATGAAACTCAAGTTGCACTGAAGGCTGCAGGGTTTGCATGGAGAGAAAGGAGAAAGGAGGGAGGGAGGAACCTCCACGCTTCCTAGACTTTCTCTGACCTAACCTGTGTCGATCTTTTCTCAAATGCTAGACTGACACCTTTGACCTCACTTCCTACTTTCCCCTCCTTCTTTGCTCCACCTTGCAGACGTATTTCTTCTGTGTCTCTCCTGCAAAAGTCAAAGAGCAAGCATGGCTGTTTGCACATCCACCTTAGCTAGCTAGAATTAGCATCCTCCCAATCTACCGTGTATTGCCTATAATAAGTTCGGCTTTTTTATTTTCCAGACTCAAAAGCCTCAGTGTGATTACATCAAGGGTAAAGTCCTCTAATCCAAGCTGGAAGTTCAATGTATTCATTTAAACTCCATCAGAAACACCAATCCTAATAATGGATTTCTAAATCTCTGACAAGGCTGTACAGTAAAAAGTTTTGGGCATCCTTCGCGGCCTGGAAACCAAGCCTTAAGAGAAGGAGGGAGTTGTGTTGAAAGAGTTGGGTATCTTTAGCCTGGATAAGAGGAGACTGAGAGGAGATATGATAGCTATCTTCAAATACCTGAATGGCTGTCACATGGAAGGTGGAGCAAACTTGTTTTCTGCTGCTCCAGAGGGCAGGACCCGGAACAATGGATTCAAACAAGGGGAGTCCCAGAGGGTTGGACCCAAACATTAGGAAGAAGTTTCTGATGGCAAGAGCTGTTCGAATCTGGAACAGGCTCCCTTAGAAGGTGGTGGACTCTCCTTCACTGGAGGTTTTTGAATGGAGGTTGGATGGCCACCTGCCATGTCCAATCTAGTTGAGATTCCTGCATTACAGAGGGTTGGACTAGATGACTCACTGGGTCCCTTCCAATGCTACAATTCTACGATTCATCAAAGCACAAACCTGGGCCTGGAGCATCAGAGTTCAGAGAAGGCTGGAGGAAACAGGGCCATAAGCGTCTTGCAACTCGCTAAACTCAGCACGTACCAGAAACGCAGGCACAGACAAAGCCGCAACCTGCAGAGGCTGAGCCTGCTGTTCCTCTAGAGCACATTTTCCAAACGACACTCCATCATAATGCTAAACCCACTTTGCTCGCTGCACACCGAGATGCCAGATGCCTAATGAATACAGGCCGCAGCGTGTGGCTCTCAGCGTGCCACTTCCTTGACCCCCTTCTGCAGCACGAGGGCCCGTTCGGTTGCCTGCGAAGCTGCTCCTCCTCCGAGTGAGCGGCGGGAGCGGAAGATGAGTAATTACGATCTGCCGTTATTAAATGTTTCCTCGCTGGCCAATTTAGCAGCTAATCTTTGGGAAATGTGGGGCCGGTCCCTCAGCAGCGGCATTTGCATGGCACAGCCGAGCCTGGCTATTAAACCAGGATCTGCAACAATGGCGATGCTGCCGTGCCCCATTTGCAGCCTCTCCCCCGGTGCTGCTATAATGAGGCCTACATAGACACAGAGAGAAGGGGGGGGGGGGGAGCACAGCCGCACCCTGCCCACAACAGCAAACTGGGGACAGGGAAGCCTCACCCACATTGCATCTCTGGCCAGATCTCTGTTCCGCCTGTGTGTAACAGGAAGACATCTCAGAAGGCCCTGGAGTTGTGTGGCCTTGAACCAGGAGTTGTGGCAACCAGGGGTTACTCAGTGCACCATCACTGCTCAGCCAGGCCCTGCTTTTGTGTGCAACCACTAAAAAAGGCACTGCAGCTCACAGGTGGCACAAAGGCTCAGTGGCGTCTTACCTGGTCCTGAAAGGTAGGGCTGGGAAACTGGGTCCCTCTCGCTGTTGCTAGCTTGTGGCTTCCATCAGTCCCAATCAACATGGTGGCCCATGGCCATGGATGATGGAACCTGCAGCCCAACCAACTCAGGATGGCCAAAGGTTCTCCATTCTCAGTCTATAGGGACCAACAGAGTCGGTCCTTAAGCTTCTGGGAAACCCCTGGCTTTTCCTGGGGGGGGCCACTGACCCTCCCACTGCAGCTCTTGCTGACTCTGGCAAGCCTCCTCCATCTCAGCAACTCAGTTTCTTGAGTGAATGGACAAGTTACAGACTCCTGGGAACCTGCTAGTTTGCTCACCATCCAGGCTTCCCTGCCCCCACCCCAAGCTCACCTCTCCTGTATTATATATGTATTTATTATTCCCATTTATAGACCGCTTGAGGTGGTTTATATACACAGTAAGTACAATAAAACGGCATCAAATTATTCACATAATATAAAATTTCAAACAACGCAGCATACATGCACCCAATTCATTCAGTCTCACTCACCATCCATTTGATATAAATGCTCACTACTTCAAACATTACATCTATCAAATACCCATACATAAACCACCCACACTCAACAATATTACAACCCAAGCAGACATAAATAAGATACCTCTCCTAATATCCAAAGGAGTAATGTACTCATAGCCCCAAACTGGAGCATCTAATGCGCCTTATCCATCTCTCATCTGAAAGCGGCTCAGACCATAGCAGAGCAGGATCTCACCCTGGAAGGTACATAACCCCTTCCACCCACTGCAGCATCATAACAAACCTGGTACTGCACAACCTCAACACCTGATAAAGGAACAAACAGACACAAATACCACTTAAAAGGTAAAGGGACCCCTGACCATTAGGTCCAGTCGTGGCTGACTCTGGGGTTGCGGCGCTCATCTTGCTTTATTGGCCGAAGGAGCTGGCATACAGCTTCCGGGTCATGTGGCCAGCATGACTAAGCCACTTCTGGCGAACCAGAGCAGCGCACGAAAACGCAGTTTACCTTCCCGCCGGAGGGCTATCTATTTATCTACTTGCACTTTGTGCTTTCAAACTGCTAGGAGGGCAGGACCTCACACTTAAGACGGTTGTAAAGATCACCATAAATTCCAATTGTTGCAACCAACCAGATGACCAAAGACCGTGATTGGGCCTGCTCATGCTCCAATTGTTTTCATTAAAGATCTTCTCAACTCTACCCCACCGGGGTCTCCAGATGACCCCCACCAAACAACCCTCTCCCTCTTTTTCTGCCTACTGTGGCCGAGTCTGGCCAGAGTCGGGGGGCACTCCTCCGTGCCAGTTGCCACTTGGCTCTCCCTGCCCCAAGGCAGAAGCTGATCAGCAACGCTTGGAGAAGTGCTGGAAGTGGCACACCGTTGGCATGGCCAGAAGGCGGCAATTCCCATTTCGCCTCAGGTGGCGGAATGGGACGGGCCACCCGTCGGCACCCAATGCATACAGACTTTGTTGTTGTTGTTGTTTAGTTGTTTAGTCGTGTCCGCCTCTTCATGACCCCCTGGACCAGAGCACGCCAGGCACTCCTGTCTTCCACTGCCTCCCGCAGTTTGGTCAGACTCATGTTTGTAGCTTCGAGAACACTGTCCCACCATCTCGTCCTCTGTCGTCCCCTTCTCCTTGTGCCCTCCATCTTTCCCAACATCAGGGTCTTTTCCAGGGAGTCTTCTCATGAGGTGGCCAAAGTATTGGAGCCTCAGCTTCACGATCTGTCCTTCCAGTGAGCACTCAGGGCTAATTTCCTTAAGAATGGATGTGTTTGATCTTCTTCCAGTCCATGGGACTCTCAAGAGTCTCCTCCAGCACCATAATTCAAAAGCATCAATTCTTCGGCGATCCGCCTTCTTTATGGTCCAGCTCTCACTTCCATACATCACTACTGGGAAAACCATGGCTTTAACGATACGGACCTTTGTCATACGGACTTACACAGCAACAAAGAACATGGGAGGCTGCCTTACAGTGAGGGGGGGGGGAAGTATTTGATCCCCTGCTAAATTTGCCCGTTTGCCCTCTAACGAAGAAATGACCAGTCCATAATTTTAATGGTAGGTTTATTGTAGCTGTGAGAGACAGAATAACAACAGGAAAACCCCCAGAAACCCAGAAGACAAAAGTCAGAGATTGATGTGCATTATAGTGAGTGAAATAAGTATTTGATCCCCTATCAACCAGCCAGATGTCAGGCTACCTGGTATCTTCACTGTATGTAACAAGCTGAGATTAGAAGCTCCTGCTGTAAGGAAGAGGTCTTACCTGTAATCCCAGCTCGTTATAGTACCTGTACAAAAGATACCTATCAACAGAAGCAATCAATCCAGCAGATTCCAAAGTATCCACCATGGCCAAGACCAAAGACCATCAGCTGTCCAAGGATGTCAGGGACAAGATAGACCTGCCCAAGCCTGGACTGGGCTACAAGACTATTGCCAAGCAGCTTGGTGAGAAGGTGACAGCTGATGGGCAACACTTGGAGAAGTGCTGGAAGTGGCACACCATTGGCATGGCCAGAAGGTGGCAATTCCCATTTCGCCTCAGGTGGCAGAATGGGACGGGCACCCAATGCGTACAGACTTACACAGCAACAAAGAACATGGGAGGCTGCCTTATGCAGAGCCAGGCCATTGGTCCATCTTGTTCACTATTGCCTACACTGACTGGTTGAGGCTCTCCAGGATGCCAGGCAGGTGTCTAGCCCAATGTTACCTGGAGATGCCACTGGGAATCGAACCTGGGGCCTCCTGCTTGCAAGGCAGAGACTCAGCCAGCCAGCTATGGCCCTTACAAAAGAGGAGAGTTGAGAAAAGGCCAGCTTTCTTCCCAGCCTTTAGAGGTCTTGGATTGAGTTCCGTCCGTGTTTTGGCAGCTCCCTCACCTGTTTGCAACATTCCGTAGGAATTTGATGTCTGCTCTCTTCCTTTTTCTTCCCCACCTGCCACCCAAGATGATTAACTGGTGCATCTGAGCAGGCGAGGAACCATCTGGGCTGTTGGAGGGGAGGCAGGAGGAGAACAAACACCAGTATTCTTTTTGTAATAAACACAACTAACAGGTGAGGGAGTTGCCAGAACACTGACGGAGCTAGATCTAAAGAGAGGAGCTGCAAGAAGCAAAAAGCCCAAAGCTTTCTTTCTCTCCAGAGTTGGGCTTCTGGTGCCCTCAGGCAATCCTGGCGCAAAGCGATGGCTGAGTGGAGTTCATCAGTCATCTCAGCAACAAAGCCCCTTGTTCTCTCCGCAAAAAGGGCCACGGTCCAGAGGTGTGTGTTATGTCAAAGTCTAAGTTGTTCCTTTACAGTCATGGGGGGGGGGGGGGAGAGCGAAAAAGAGCCTGTGGTTTGTTGGCTCCCAGCTGGCTCTCAGGGGAGGCTTCCCCATTGTCTGAAAGGTGAAGCGGACCATTCTGCAGAGGGGGCTGCCAGCTCATTTGGAGCGGTGCAGAGCATGTGGGGAAGCCTCTGGGAACATCACAGGAGCCTGGCATACTGGATCAGGCCACCGGCTCACAGGGACCAACCAGACGCCTATGGAAGCCTGTAAGAACAGCCAAAGTATTCCTTGAAGGGGACCTGCACAGGAAAGCCCAAACCAAGTTCCTGTGTGCCCCTTGGCAAGTCCAGAGGCCAGTTAGAAACCTTCTTTCACTACCAGTTTTAAAGAGTGAATTTCTAGTTCTCGTGGCTTCGGAAGGAAGCTAGAGAAATGGTGTGCTGTGTTTTCTCTGCAGAATCACAAACAGGTCCCCAGTACACTGTGCCACCTGCTCTAATCTTGTGTCCCAAGGCAGGTTCCCACATATCAGACCTGGGAACCCTGTAGGCTTCCAGGTGTTGCTGGACTACAGCTCCCATCATTCCTAACCCTTGGCCATGCTGGCTGGGGCTGATGGGAGCTGGAGTCCAGCAATACCTGGAGGGTCACATCAGGTTCACCATCTCTGCTCTTAGGGAAGTGACTTTCGCTTCGATACTGCTGCCCATTCCCACATCTTAAACACAAGCCCACCAGAAAGATCTGCTGGGAACGCATTAAAAACACTGCCCTCAGTTTCAGAGCTAAAAACAGGCTGGTTTTTACTTATTTAAAAATATACATATGGTAGCTCTGTTACTGGTGGGGAGGGCAGGGCAAAGGGAGCACAAACTAAGGAGAGTTGCGGTGCTCCAACTCTTCCTGACCTCCTACCAGGTTAGGTTGCTGGGCTGACCCCCTCCAGAAGCTCAGAGCGGGCACAGATTTGTTGCAGGCAGCCAGAAAACCTCCCCCCCTCTCTTTCTCTCTCTTTTAACGCCCAGCATCTTCCCTGTGATGGCAGCTGCAATTTTTCCTGGATGTTGCCTGCATTAATGTCTTCAGGGAGCCTCATTCACCTCTCAGCCAGAGCTTCAAGGAACAGGCCTGGCTTTGTCTTCAAGGAACTTAATTAGCAAGATGCCAATGTCTGCTGGGCTGCTGTTAATGAGACACTTCTCTTTCCAAACATCCTGGGGCTGATACTCATCAGAAATGTCAACGTTTCAAATGCCTTTCCTCTCCTGGTCCGCAGTGTGTGTTTGTGCATATGTGCAAAAGCGCAGCATTAGCCTGGCCTGTTGGTGCCCAACACCTACGCAATATCTAAGTTCACAGCAGGGGCAGAAGGGAAGAATGTGTGCCCTGCTTTGGTCAGGGGCCAGACCAGCACAGAATTGGGGAGAAATGGAGACATGCAGCTGCACTGCCCCAGAAGATGCTCAGTGACAATTATCACGCAGCTCAGGCACTCCATCAGCCAATGGAGGCTGCTCCATTCGGACAAATTTTGTACTGTCTCATGAACCACAGTATACTCCCAGCCGGTCCTCAGCTGCCCACCTGTCCAGGGGGTGGCACTGCCTGTGGCATCTTCCTCCTCCTCCTCCTCCTTAGTCTCAGCATTGCCCATGTTGAAACTCAGCAGAGAGTTGGCTGTGTCTGTCAATGGCTCTGTCTCCACCCGCTGATTGGGCTCCCCACCTTCTGCCCTGGCCGCTCCAGTGGGCACCAGCCACCACACCACCCAGCCACTAACTCAGGCTGGATCTATGGAGCAGCCCAGGAAACTCCAGCGAATCTTAGGGCCACATCTCAAGCAGGGGGCTCAATGAAGTGGGAAACCCATTTCTGGACCATCCCACCGGCCGGGTGTGCGTGCCTGCACAAAAACAATTCCCTGCACATAGAAAACCAGCTTTCAAGGAGAAGCTCCAAGCCAAACCTCCTGCCTGAGATGTTGGTTTCCTATGCATCAGTATCTTGCTGTGAAAGCCAGGGCTTTGGGGGGGAGGGAGTGGGTGATTGACTCTAAAGCTGAGTTGAGATTTCTTTGCCCCCTGAGCTTTTGGCCTGTGTTGGGTGGAGATTTGCAGCTCAAAATGTGTTTGAAATCACTCTCCTCGTTTTGTCTTCCTTTGCCACTGCCGCTTGCATTGCGTGATGGCGGCAGGAGCAGGTGTGTTCCCCAAAGCGACTGCTATTCCTTCCCACCTCAATCCCGTGACAAATGCCCCCCACCGTGAGATGTTTGCCAACTTCTTTCCCATCCCAAAACTCTCCCCCTCCCAAGCCAATCCTCAAAAAGTTGCAGCATGTCCCATAATGGGCCTGGGCATTTTGACTCAGAACTAAATTCCTGTCATGGAAGGGATGGAGCCTTGGCTTAGGTATACCACCTGACTGTGGCTCTGTCCCTGCAGGTGGCCTCACCACCTGTATTTTAAACATCTCCTTAAGATGATGTCCACAGCACAAACAGAAGCCAAGTTTCAGATCGGTCCATGAGCCCCAGGGCAAGGGACCCTGGCAGTGCACAGAGGTTTGTGTTCTCTCGCAAGGAATCACCACTACTCTCCAAAAACTACAATTCCCAAGGTGCTTAGGGGAGGGGGGAGAGCCCAGGAAATGAAACAGGTTTACATTTGTAGTATTTGAATCCCATTCTTTAAGCCAACAAAGTTACAGGTGGGGAACTGAGGGTTAGAGGCCGCATTTGACCCAAATTCGCTGTCAGAGCAGTGATCAGGCCAGCCTCCTCCAAAAAGGCCACAGTGGACATTGCAGTCTCCTTGCTATGGCTGGCCCACTGGATTTCTAGTGGATTCAGTACAAACATCACTTGCCATGAATATGGGAAAGACCACAAAATGCATTGCCAGCAGCAGCACCGTAAAACTCAGAGCCAGACCTACGTAGAACTCAGCCGGCAATCTGGCAAAGGAGCCCCCCTGTTTGCAAGGAGGCTGGGAAGGGAGCCCAGGGGCCATGCCCTGACCCCAAGACAGGATCCTCCTCACTTTAACTCTGACACCCTTAACCAGCAAAATCAAGGCTGGCTCACAAGGAGCCAAAGCAAAGGGCAAGTAGCTCCGGACGACTCGAGCGACAGAGCCAAGCCACGTTCTACAGGAGAAGGGGGGAAGAAAACACACAGCCTTACGGGAAAATGCCTTCCCAACCCCAAATCTGCTGGATTCCGAGTCTGAAGCAAGTCTGAAGTTTACCGAGTCAAAATCTTTGAAATGAGCATACGGGACCTGTCTTCCTTGGCAGAACGCAGGTGTTCAAAGCACAAATTTGGTCCGGTAAAGTCTTCTGCGACTATAAAGAGTGGGAAGCAGCCATCCCTAAAGAGATTGTGGCTGTGTACACACACACACACACACACACACACACTCATTTACTCTAAATGCAGAACTCCCCCAACTCTGCTTTGTGAAGCCATCTACACACAACGTTAGTCACCACCCACGTCCAACCCATAGTTTCTCAAGAAAGCTGCAGAGTTCCCCCCACCCCCACCCACGCCTTTCACCCCAAACCAGCTTTGATGGAAAATGTGGTCCATGGGAAGCCATCCGTGCCCTCTCTCTCTGACCACCGGTGAGCACGGACGGTGCACAACTTGGAAAAGTATCCAGCTCTACTGATGTGTGTTTTGAAATGCAGTCCTGCTGCCTTTTATGCCGGTGTTGAGCTCACAGCCTACAGCCCATAAGTGGAGCTGGCTGGATCAGGCCAATGGCCCATTCAGTCCAGCATCCTGTTCTACCAGTGGCCAACCAGGTGCCTGTGGGAAACCAGCAACCAGGATCTGAGCACAACAGCAGCTCTCCCCTCCCATATTTCCAGCAACTAGTACTCAGAAACTTTACGGCCTCCAACCATGAACACGGAGGACAGACATCATGGTTAGTTCCCTCTCCTTCTGTCTTCTCTCCTCTGCCTGTCTCTCAAGAGAAGGAAGGTCCGGATCTCACCCACTTTAAGGGTGCATTCACATTATTGCCTTAGAGCCAGTGACATCGTTCCCAAACAAAAACATCTTGGAGGTCCCGGGCCACAGGGAGGTTAGGCTGGTCTCAATCAGAGCCAGGGCTTTTACAGCACTGGCCCCGATCTGGTGGAACACTCTGTCCCAAGAGACTAGGGCCCTGTGGGACTTGACATTTTCCGCAGGGCCTGCAGGACAGAGCTGTTCCACCAGGCCTTTGGCCAGGGCACAGCCTGACCCCCTCCCTTCTGTAATCCTCACAGAACTCTAGCCCAGTGGTTGCCATTAATTTGATTTTGAATTGATTTTAAAATGAATTGATTTTAAAATGCTGTGTTGTTGTTAGCCACTCTGAGCCCGGCTTCAGCTGGGGAGGGCGGGATATAAATAATAATAATAATAATAATAATAATAATAATAATAATAATAAAAAAAATTTATTTATATCCCGCCCTCCCCAGCCGAAGCCGGGCTCAGGGCGGCTAACAACACTAAAACAGTGCAACATTCTAAAAACATTATAAAAATTAATTAAAATCAAAATTGATGGCATCCATAAACTAAAGTTTTGTAAAGATTGCCAAAGGAGGGAGTCAGGCTGCGCCCTGACCAAAGGCCTGGTGGAACAGCTCTGTCTTGCAGGCCCTGCGAAAAGATGTCAAGTCCTGCAGGGCCCTTGTCTCTTGTGACAGAGCGTTCCACCAGGTTGGAGCCGCAGCCGAAAAAGCCCTGGCTCTAGTTGAGGCCAGCCTAACCTCTCTGTGGCCTGGGACCTTCAAGATGTTTTTATTTGAAGACCATAAGTTCCTCTGTGGGGCATACCAGGAGAAGCGGTCCCATAGGTACGAGGGTCCTAGGCCGTATAAAAAATATTATATTATAAAAATATTATTATTATTAATAATATTAATATTACCCTCTGGTATGTTTCACAGGGCTTCCCCGCCTAGCTGTTCACATCAGCACAGCTTCCTTAGTGTCCGATTGGTTTTGGTTTGTATTCACACCAAGGGTCGTTGACAGTGTGGGGGTATCTTTACCCCATGCATGCTCACAGGGGTTGAGGTCAACTGAGGTACAGGAGGCTGTGGTTTCAAATGGGGCAACCGGGGGTTAGCAGGAGGCTCTGTTGCAGAAGTCAAAAGGCAAGAGCTACTGAAAAAAACATCCCAGGATCTAAGACACAAATGAAGCAGGATTAAGGTCATCTTTGTGTCTCAAAAAGCAGGTAATTTAGCTTAAGTCAATCAATCTCAGCAAACATTACAGAAGATGAGACTCAAAGGCAAGCTGAGCAGCTGGGGACTCAAATGCACACGAGTCCCTCCGCTCCCCCACTCAAATGGTGTCAGGTAGTAAATCACCAAAAGGAATTAATCCAGTGCCATGAATTACTGACAGAACTTGATTTAATAACAGGCAACTGCTGTTGGAAATGAATTCATCTGAGCAATCAATCCCCAGTAAACCGACAACAGAAGCAGGCAGAGTTAACTGAGCTGCAGGCCCTGATCAGGGCTCAAGGAAACAATCCCCATGAGGGGAAGAAACACAAGACAGCGAGCTTTAGAGAGATGCTAATGCGTTCACACCTCATGTGAGCACAGACTAAAAACCCAACACTGGAAATGCAGTAGGTGCACAGTAAGCGGGAATGTGAACACAGCCTAAGCCTGATTCAACGGCTAATTTGGTGCAGCGTGGGGTGGAATCTGAGTGGGTGCAAGAGAAGAGGTGCTGCACCAAGCTATGGGAACATCCGTCTGAATAAGAGACTTCGGAATCCTATGGCAATATGTCCTCCCAGTTGCCAGGGCATCTTTGACCTGAGCAGTCAGCAGAACTAGCAGCAACATGATAACAAAACAATAATAATAAAAAAGCCATCCTACTGATAGGTAAAGGAAAAGGGACCCCTGACCATTAGGTCCAGTCGTGGACGACTCTGGGGTTGCGACGCTCATCTCGCTTTATTGGCCGAAGGAGCCGGCATACAGCTTCTGGTTCATGTGGCCAGCAGGACTAAGCCACTTCTGGCAAACCAGAGCAGCGCACGGAAACGCTGTTTACCTTCCTGCCGGAGTGGTACCTATTTATCTACTTGTACTTTGACGTGCTTTCGAACTGCTAGGTTGGCAGGAGCAGGGACTGAGCAATGGGAGCTCACCCCATTGCAGGGATTCAAACCGCCGACCTTCTGATCGGCAAGTCCTTGGCTCTGCGGTTTAACTCACAGCACCACCCGCGTCCCTTCCATCCTACTGATACATGGTGGCAATATTACAAGTTATCAATCAATTAATCACCTTCAACACAAGCATATCAAGGCAATGTACAGGCCAGGGCTGAGAGATAAGAGGCCACCTAAAGCCATCCACACTGGAGAATGCGTTTGAAATGGGTTCTTCTACAGACATGCACAATTCCTGAATAAACTACAGGAATACAGGTGTGTACATATATGCACTATGAACACAAAAACCTAGACGTTACACACAGAGTTCAATTCTGGTGGTTGTTGTGTTTTCATGTTGCACAGCAATGCTATCGGTGATGCACCCACAGTGGCCCAAACAGTGATGAATGCATTTCATTAAAAGTTCAATTAATTGCTACTTGCTCGGTTTCCGTTACAGGCGACAACTGCTGCGCTTGGCGTGGCATGCACAAGCTGCGTAATTTGGAACAGGCTTGCTTTAAGCCACCTTAGAAATCCATGTTGAGACTGCAGATTACAATAAGCTGCAATTAACCAATTTGATAGGAATGCCAAAAGGCCGCAGTGGTTGAAGTTTTCCATCAATGGACTCCAGCGTATTTCGGGAGGGTGGGGCAAAAGAACGGATTTTCAATGGCAAAAATATTGTCAGAAAAATACCCAAGTTTTGTGAGTATGTAAGTTGCACAAGTAAGGAAGTTGCACTGAAAGCCGGTCTGTTTAGAAGATGAAGCTCAAAGCATCTGGGGGTGTCATCTGGCTAAAGTGCTTTCCTGACCCACTGAACCCACTGATTTGGTAGAGCTAAGCCAGGTTAGGAACATAGAAAGCAGCCTTACACTGAGTCCGACAGGTCAGCTATGCTGACTGGTACATGTTCTCCAAGCTTCCAGACAGGGAATTTCTCCCCAACCTGCTTGGAGATGCCAGGGATGTTAAGAGGCTCAGGTGCTAACTTCTTGCTCTGTGAATGACCCTGTTTTGTGAATGCACAAGCTTGGGACTGCAAGCTCCCCACTCCCCTTCTCTTTCACAGCCACGTAGAGGAAATTCACCTGCTTTCAAACAAGCCACGGTTCCTCATCATGCCTAAATTCAGGAACTGTAGCTTAATTAAACTTTAGCAAGTGAACAAGCCCAGATCAAAAGCCATGGTCGATCCTAACCAAAGTTAAAACAAACCACAGTTCCCAGACTTCAGATGCAATGAGGAATTAGGCTAATTCAAAAGCAGAAGTGGTTGCTCCAACTTCCTTGCAGCTGAAAAAAAACCCAAACAAACAGGGAGGGAGGAAGAGTATGTTTTTTTCCTGCACCATATGAAAAAGTACTTTCTGTGCGTGTCTAGTGGGGAGCAGATGCACAAGGGGCAAATGTTTTCGAGATGCCAAATTCCTTCTCCTTATAACACACAGTGTTACTTCACCTGTTGTCTATGGCTAAACTGGCTCACTCTTTTCAGTGATGCGCTGCACATTCCCAATTCTTGCTTTGTGCTTGTGACACAGGCGGTTGTGTTGGGTGTGGAGCACCCTTGTGGAGGGTGCATCGAAAGTGGGCATGATCAGGCGGAGACTGTACTTCATCCTGCACCCAAGAGTTTCAAGGTCACATGACAGCCACAAAATATCTCTAGAGAAGGGCAGGGGGCAGGACCAGAGAAGGGCGTGGCATGGAAAGGGGCGGCCAAGTCAAGAGTCCTGGGGGCCAGACAAAGAGGCAGGGAGGGCCATGCTCAGTGCCTGGGACTGATGTTTCCCACCCTATCCTGGCCTGGTCTGGGTGGCAGAATGTTTGCAAACACAAGCAATAGCTGTGCACCTTGAATGAGCAGAATGTTTCCTCTGCTTGTATATCCCACTGTGCTCCTGTATCTGGGTTGGGTTGGCAGTGCCAATCTATAACTCTCCTCTGCCCCCTCGCCTGCAAGCTTCCACCCCTCAACTCCCAAATTCGCCACCCACCAGAATTTTGTCTTTCAAGAGCAGCTAATGCTGCAGCTACTGCAGCCGACCTGCAAGGAAAGCGACAACCTCCAATTGGCTGTGGTAGTCTTCAGTGTGTTCAGACCTGGGATTCAGCTTTCACCCAAGCGTGCAATTGGGGATCCATTTAAACAAAACGAAACAAATATTTCTATGGTGGGAGTGCTGCTGTGGCCACCCAACTTAGATCCAGACCTACCAAAAGTTTGCTGAACCCCAGTAGGGGGGCCACATTTGTTTGTCTCGGAGGACATGCCTGAGCTGAGCTGCAAATGCAGTTGTTCCAAGGTTCCAATCCACGTTTAACTACCATATTTTTCACCCTATAGGACGCACTTTTCCCCCTCCAAAAATGAAGGGGAAATGTGTGTGCGTCCTATGGAGCGAATGCAGGCTTTCGCTGAAGCCTGGAGAGCGAGAGGGGTCGGTGTGCACCGACCCCTCTCGCTCTCCAGGCTTCAGGAGAGCCGCAGCGCCAGCCCCACAAGGTCGGGGGACAGCGGGGAGGTGGAACGCCGCCATCCCGCTGTCTCCCGATGTGGTTTGGAGGCTGACGGCGGCGAGACGCGTGCTTCTCCCCGCTGCCTGCCCCGCAAGCTCCGGGGACAGTGGGGAGGCGCAGCGCGTCTTCCCGCTGTCCCCGGACCTGGTCTGCAGGCGGGCGGCGTGGAGAAGAGCACTTCTCCCCGCTGCTGGCCCCACAAGCGCCTGGGGGGGAAATAAATTTTTTTTCCTTTATTTCCCCCCAAAAAAACTTGGTGCATCCTATGGGCCGGTGCGTCCTATGGGGCGAAAAATACGGTACGTGGCTTGTGGGGAGGCAGACAGTCACTGCCCTAGCCTACCTTACAAGGCTGTTGCTGCAAGGCTAAACTGCCGCCCTGAGTTTCCAAGAGGAAGGGTGGGATGCAAAGAAGCAGAAGGCAGTCCAAAAGCCACTGTGCCCCTTACGTGCCCAAGCAGTTCCGATTCCCCAGTGCCAGCGAGAAGGGGTCAGGCATCTGCCTTGCACTCCTGTTCCTCCTACACACTTACACACACTAGTTGTGTAGGGTTTTTGCAGGCCTTACTTGTTGCTGTCCCGGTACTGATAGATGTAACATCCTTGTGGCATTCCGCTCTCCTTGTCCAAAGTAAACGAGAGTTTCAGCTGCAGAAAGGAGGAGAACGAAAGAAAGGAAGGAAGGAAGGAGGGAGGGAGGTGGGGGGAAAGAGAAAGATTTTTTTTAAAAAAACACACACACACAACCACATTTAGGCGATGTTCTCAGCTGCGGCAGCAACCCCATGAAAGGCTGAGGGGAGAGACCAACCTCACCAAGGCTGACACTCAACCGCTGAGGCCTGGAACATAGAGCAGGGCTCCAAACCTCAGGGAAGACGGAGTCACATGCCTTGCAGAAAAAGCACTGGCTTTTTCCACTCCTTTGTTGCTATAAAGTGTTTGCGGTTCTCCCGAAATGGCGTGGGTCATGACAGCTCCCTCCCCCACCACCTTCGAACACACTCCAAACCCACCACCCACACACATCCACGGCCCTGCAAAAAGCAGCTCTCCGCCTCCTCCTCTGGGGTACAGGATTCTCCCCCAGCGGCCAGACTTCCCACGAGCCTCTTTCTCTGAAAGCTTCTGCCCTGCGGACCTCCAAGCACATTTGGGAGGGAGGGAGAAAGAGAGAGGAGGAAAACCACAAAGGGAAAGGCGACAAATTCTTCCTTTGGCACAGAGTTAATCCAAAAGCCAGTTGGAAGAGCTTGCAGTTTGGCCCCATGTCCAGCAGGGGGCTGCACAGGGTGACCTGGAAAAAACGTGGGGAGCCCAGGAGGGGCTGGGAGAGATTATTTGCTGGAAATCCAAGAAAGGGTTTCGGAATAGTGGGTCAAGTCCTGTGTTATCTAAGGCCAGTTCATCTGAGGCAGGGAAAAACTCATTTGGCTACTACACTACTGAAGAAGAAGAAGAAGAAGAAGAAGAAGAAGAAGAAGAAGAAGAAGAAGAGGAGGAGGAGGAGGAGGAGGAGGAGGAGGAGGAGGAGGAGGAGGAGGAGGAGGAGGAATGGAATTCAATACAGCTCTGCACAGATTTTGTTAAAGGACGGTAGAGTTTCTGAACAAGCAACTCACTAATAAACACACATTGGGGCTTACTTAGAGCTGCCCCCCCCAACAGCTGGAATGGATTTGAAAGGGAAAGAGGTTAGGAAGTAGCCATCCAAACCATGCCTGGTCTAAGGAGAGAATGAACCACCCATTGTTCCTACACTTATCGCCCTAAGCCAGGGGCTGGGGACCATGCCGCTATGCGAATGTCGTGGGACTACATTTCCCATCATCCTGGGTCATGCTGGCTGCTGGGGCTGCTGGGAGATGGAATCCAGCAACACCTCGAGGGCCACAGGTTCCTCAAACAGATGAATCGAGCAATTGAGCCAAGCCACACAGGGACAAGAGTGTCAGGAAGGGGGGAAATGCGGGTGTGTACAGGACAGAGAGAGAGAGAGCACCCAGATTCTCAGGCCCATTCAATCTAAGCAAAAAGTCTTTCTCCAACCCAAGTATGATGCGCCGACAGTCCCTGAGAGCAGCGCTGGGCTGGTCAATTGTAGGCATGGAGGAAGCTGCCTTCTACTGTTCCATTGAACTCAATATTGTTGACTGTGACTGATGGTGGTTCTCCAGGAGCTCAGGCAGGGGGTCTTTTCCTACCTTACTTGGAGATCCTGGGGATGAAACCTGAGATTTCCTGCATGCAAACTCCACCAGTGAGCTGTGGCCCTTCCCAGAGGAGGAGGAAGAGTAGCATGTGTGTTTGCGCGTGCGCACATGCCATGTTTTTGAATGCTTCGCCACATTAAAATAAAAACCCAGGGACGCGGGTGGTGGTGTGGGTTAAACCAAAGAGCGTAGGATTTGCTGATCAGAAGGTCGGCAGTTCGAATCCCCGCGATGGGCTGAGCTCCCGTTGCTCAGTCCCTGCTCCTGCTAACCTAACAGTTCAAAAGCACGTCAAAGTGCAAGTAGATAAATAGGTACTGCTCCGGCGGGAAGGTAAGTGGTGTTTCCGTGCGCTGCTCTGGTTCACCAGAAGCGGCTTAGTCATGCTGGCCACATGACCCGGAAGCTGTACGCCGGCTCCCTCGGCCAATAAAGCGAGATGAGCGCCACAACCCCAGAGTCGGCCACGACTGGACCTAATGGTCAGGGGTCCCTTTACCTTTACTCTAGCATATCAGGGTTGAAGATAGAGCATAGCCCTTTCCCTCATCCACTAGTCTATTAAATGCAGGGAGGTTTTTAATAGAAGGGTGTGTGTGAGCACCCTCTGCGCTGTCTGCAGTGAAGCAGCCCAGAATCCTACCACCTTGGCCAAATGCTCACCAAGGGTTCCTTACAGATCAGGATTCACATTGGCAAATGAATGCTCTGTCAAACTAGGGGTGGCACACATTGCCAGCAAGATAGCTCAGTTGATAAGAGTGCTGCTCCAGAGAAGCGGACACGGAGCAATGGATCCAAACTACAAGAAAGAAGATTCCACCTAAACATTAGGAAGAACTTCCTGACAGTAAGAGCTGTTTGACAGTGGAATTTGCTGCCAAGGAGTGTGGTGGAGTCTCCTTCTTTGGAGGTCTTTAAGCAGAGGCTTGACAACCATATGTCAGGAGTGCTCTGATGGTGTTTCCTGCTTGGCAGGGGGTTGGACTCGATGGCCCTTGTGGTCTCTTCCAACTCTATGATTCTATGATTCTGATTCTATATCTCTATAAGACATGGAACTCTTCCTGCCCAGTCTCGGCACAAGAATAGACGTGCCAAGGGATAGCTCAGTTGGTAGAGCATGAGACTCTTAATCTCAGGGTTGTGGGTTCGAGCCCCATGTTGGGCAAAAAGATTCCCTGCACAGCCGGGGTTTGGACTAGATGACCCTCGTTGTCCCTTCCAACTCTACAATTCTACGATGTGCCCATTTTGCATGTGTTCAATTACCAGCCCGTTCTGTCATGCTTTCTGAACTTAGCAAAAGAGACATGAAAACGCACATTTTAAATTGCACACATTCCCCCATCCCAAACACATTTTTGCAGCATCCTTTTTAGGCCGAGAACGGAAACACAAAATTCAGAGCACAATCGGAAGGATAAGCGCCTCCCAATCTGCACATTAGTCTGGGAAGCAAAATTCTCAAATAACCCTACTTCAACAAAAAGCTTTCCTGCACACACAAAAACTGGTATGTCAAGGAGCACATTCCTCATTTATCTTCTCCCGGACACATGGGTCTTGTGTGAATGGGAATCTTTCTCCACCCCCATTCAATTATAGGAGTCCTGTCCCCCACCAAACACTCATGGCCTCCAGGGAGACTAACTGCTCTTAGAGAAGAAGCTCTTCAGGACTGGATAACCTCTTGGCAGTCTGCCTTGCGTGAAGAGGGAGTTATTCTGATCTAGCCTGATGAGGTGTGGCAGAGATGCTAATGAAACTGTTTTCACAAGGAGGACTCCTGGAGTGAGCCGCAGGTTACCCTCAACGCTTCTGGACATTTTGGAGAATGGACGGCAGACCTGACCTTTGCAAATGAAGCAAACACCACAGAGAGACTGGCTTTATTTGCAGACAGTTGCTGAACCCGAAGAAAACCCGAGAAGTAAAATTAACAGCCTATGAAAGAGCAAAGGCTTTATTAAGTTGCCCTTCCACCAGTGGGCCCTTTGCACAGCCAGCATGCCGGCTCATTAGACGCTGAGCCAATTCGCACTCCTCTGCAAGGCAGCAAGTGGAAATCGAAGCAGCCGAGCTCCCCTGACCCTAATTAAGATTGCCCAAGGTGCAGCTGCTGCAGACTCCACACATCTCTGCACAGGTGCAAACCTGCAATTTTATTCAAACCCAGCTATTTGTGTACCAAAGCCCAATACACCCACAAGCTGGGTTCTCCAGTTTGTTCCGATGCCTCAGCCTCATCTGGTGCAGGTCGATCAGCCGCAACTTGATGTCGCCTCAGTGGGATTCATCAGAAACCCTCACGGGACATCCAGGCAGATTTTGCATCGGGAGCAGCCTTGGGAGGAAGCCCTGTGGCGAGCTGGGCATTTGAATCCCTGCGATCCTGGAAAGCTAGACCAGTTTTCTCATGGAGTAATGTAAGCCACACCATAGGGCAAGGGGAGGGGAGGCTCACACCATCCAGTTATTCTGCAAACCAAAAATAGATATAAAATTCAATTTAAATATTGGGGGGGGGGGAGGTCTGCTGTGGAGAGTAGACATGCCGGGGCTTGTGAGGTCTTATTCAGAAGGAGGAAATTTCTAAATATTAGATGCTAAACTCGCAGGCTGCAGACCATAATGAGTGACAGCAATTGGTCCAGCTGCCCAACACCCCACCCCGTATTTGTGGGGGTCCAGGTCCAAGTGAGCTCTGACAAAAGCCTCCGAGGAGGCCCCTCTGTTCACAAAGGCAAAGTTCACTACTGCTTCCGCGCTTGGGGACCGCAGAAAGGACAGCGAGGCGAGGCCCTGCTGGATCCCATCACGACAAGCCGTTTCTGGGATATATGCCTGCCGTCATTTTGTTCCGTCAACTTGCCACCAGGTTCAACTTGCGGCAGGGCAGAGAGACACGGAGCTCATCCATCACCCAGCCGCATTCTTCGGAGGAGAGCGCTGCAGCGCAGCAGTCTCCGTGCCTGACAAATCGCCCTTTCCAGCTCATTGGCACTGGGCACAAAAGGGCTGTTCTTCATGCCGGGGGGCCGGGGGGGGGGGCAGATTCGGTGGGAATGAGGGGGATTGGGAAGGCTGAGAACAACAGAGGCTCACCTACCCAAGGAGGCTCGCTGATAAATTAAGATGTCGTAGGCCCTTGAATAAGAGCTACCAAGAAGACTAGTTTCTTGAGGGTGGCAAACGCCTTCAACACCACATGAGCAGAAAAATGCCAGAGGTGGCATAGGGGGCATCTTGGCTTGGCAGGAACATAACCAACAGTGGTTAAAGTTAGTCAAACGTAAGTTTCTAGGTCTCCATTTTTAAACGCTCTCCTGTCCACAGGCCTGTCCACACTGTCAGAAGCAAAAGGAAGTCTGACGTTCTTCCAATTTGCATCGTCTCTGTCCGGCTGCCTGGAAGAAATTCCTAGCCCACTCCTGGTGAACAGGGTGAATGCCTACTAACAAACCGAGGCTCACTTCCCATGTGTTCTTACCCCAAAGTTGTGTGGTGTCGCATGCTGAAGATCAGGCCCTAAAACAGGGTGCAATTCTTCCTCTCAACTTATCTCCACCTCCTAGGTTTGTGGTCCTGCGCAACAGACGAGGGTTGGGGTCCTCATTTCACCTACAAGCAAGCATTGAGGTGGTGGGAGAAATCGTATGGCTGCCCTGACTGAGAATTCAACAGGGCCATTAAAAGGTGTGATGTGTTGTGAGAGGTATCTACCCTGTCCATCAACATCTGCAGGGCCAAAGCTGAACTGCCTTTGCAAGAGAAATACCTGCCATGCAGCCTGTATCTCAACAGCGGGGTCGGAAGAGGCAACGGGTGGAGGAAAAGGGGATCAGCCAAGCTGCCATGGGTTGAAGGTCGTTATGCATTTTGGAAGAATTTGTTCTGATTTTAAGGTACTATAGGTCTCGCTAGCTCCTGCAGCAGGTTTTGAGAAAGGGGGCGTGGCTTATCTTTTGCAAAGCTCCATGCACACAGGTGGCACCCTAAGGGCCCTTGCCAAGGCTCTGGAGAGCCACTTCCAGGCAGAATGGGCAGCGAAAGAAGCTTCCAATGCTCCTGGGGGGCAGGGGCCACAGCTCAGGGGCAGAGCATGTGCTCTGCATGCAGAAGTTCCTGGGTCCATTCACTAGAAGCGTGTACTTTTAAAATGAGGCTGCATTTTAAATTGCATTTTAACCTGTATTTTAAATTGGTTTCCCCCCACCCCATTATGTTTTTACTGTAATTTTACTGGTGTTAGCAGCCCTGAGCCCAGCTCTGGCCAGGGAGGGCGGGGTATAAATAACATTTATTTATTTTTTTATTATTATTATTATTATTATTATTATTATTATTATTATTATTTATTATAGACGCTGCTACTGGAGGAGACTCTTGAGACTCTTGAGAGTCCCATGGACTGCAAGAAGATTAAACCTCTCCATTCTTAAGGAAATCAACTCTGAGTGCTAACTGGAAGGACAGATTGTGAAGCTGAGGCTCCAAGACTTTGGCCACCTCATGCGAAGAGAAGACTCCCTGGAAAAGACCCTGATGTTGGGAAAGATGGAGGGCACAAGGAGAAGGGACGACAGAGGACGAGATGGTGGGACGGTGTTCTCAAAGCTACCAGCATGAGTTTGACCAAACTGCGGGAGGCAGTGGAAGACAGGAGTGCCTTTCGTGCTCTGGTCCAGGGGGTCACAAAGAGTCGGACACGACTAAATGACTAAACAACAACAACAACAACAAATTATAGACACTGAGCTAGGCCTGATCTGGTAGGCGGCAGCGTCCGACTGTCCCTAGCATCTCTAGGCACAAAAAGATCTTGAGCAGGGCAGCTTCTTTTCGCTCAAGATTGCAAGAGCTGCTTCTAGCCAGAGCAAGTAAACCCTTCTGCTGTCCAGCAGCTTCAACCACCCCTATCTGGATGATGATCTCCTTTGGTCCGCTGACCAGCGAAAGGTTTAAGTTAAAAACATTCTGGCCCCAAGCCTGCTTTTCACTTGGCTGTGCCTGTTTTCAGTAAAGAATGTATGAACTTTCCCCTAAGAGAAGGGGTTTTGTCACAGTAACCTTGGCTCTGCGCCCAGGGCAACCTTCTGCACCTGACAGAAATAGAAGCCTGTCTTTCCTAAAGGCACACCAGAGTGGACACAGCACAGCATCTTTCCCCGCATGAATGGAAAGTGAGAACGTGGCTGAGTTACAGCCCCGGGGTGGGGGCAAAACCCATCCTTTTGAAAAAGGGGTGTGTGATGGGGAAACATACAGGTGCCACACATTGGACAGACACCAAAAGACAGGGCTGTGGGTGAGCCCTGGGATTCTGTGAGCGACACCACCAAAGCTCATAATCTGATACAGAGTATAAAATTCAACACCTCTACCTCAATAAAAAATTTTTAAAGCAGAGTTTCTAGTCTCTATGGCTGTGAAACCAAACTTAAAATAGTGGGGGGTGGGATGATGAAAGTTGTAGGAAACTTGAATGCTTCTGTGCCTCTTTGACTTGCTCTGCGCTGGGCTTGAGAGCGGATTTAAATGCAATTCATTTGCATAATCAATTTGGGCCCCCCAAATTCAGCTTTTCATCGGATGGAATTTGGGTTCCCCTGCAGCTGATTTTTAAAACTTGCTTAAGCTCAGAGCACAAAGAGCCCCATTTATAACCTTCTCTTTTTGAATGTGCTGCTTCGCTGGAGATTCAACATGGTCCCCTCCCCGCCCCCCTGCCCCCCCCCCCCCCCGTTCAGCGGCTGTGGTCATGGTTCACAGGCAGGATCGCAATTTTTTTGCCAAACATCTTCTTTTCCATATATATAGATATACGCGCATGCCTCCAATATAAACGGTGCTTTTAGAGCCACTTGCAAATCTAGGAACTTTGACGTCACTCTTCCTTCCACCTACTCAATCTTGACCACAACAAAGAAGAGTGGTGGGAAAGTTCAGATGGAAAACCGGCCGCCGCGCGCCAGGCCTCAGCCAGAGGAGAGGATATTTATTAGGCGATCCAGCGCAGGGCAGCAGTTTGCCCATCAGGCTGACAGAGCCCTGGGTTCAAACTCCACCCAAAGCTTCTCGTCGGCTGCCATGCCTGCTTTGCATCATCAGAGAAAGGTGCACGAGGGAAGAACCCAGGGGCACTGCACAGAAATCTAGGGGGACTCTCCTCCCTGGGACTCCCCCAAACATGGCTGCTTCAAGCAATCCCTGCAGAGCATCACTGGACAGTGCCGAGGCAACTTGCTACATCTCTTGCCTCGGCTATGCTACCTGTGAACCGGGAATGTTGGTGGCCCACCTCTCAGGGTCGTTGTGAGAACCGACAGTGCAAAGGCGGCAAAGCACATTAAGCGTGCGCGAGGTTCAAATGGTCAACAGGAACCCCAAACCCTGTTATGGAGGAGAAGAAGACAAAGACAAGCCTAGAAGCTGGGTCAGGTGTTAAGGCAGGGAGATGCTTCCCTGGGTGAACTCTAAAAATACTCCTCACTGTGGTAGCGGTGGGGGGGGGGGGAGAGATGATTCTTTGAAGGAGCTGAGCCCTGCACTCGCTCTATTCCCAAGCATCCCACGCCTTTCTGCTGGCTGGTTTCACACATCTGGGGAACTTGGTAGGGTAAAGTCAGCCTGCAATTTGGCCACGTTCCTTTTCAGAAGTAGGTTTTAAGGAGCAGAAACTAATACCACATTTAATGGACACTCGAGCTCTCAAAACGAATTATTTATCCAAAAAGTTTATTTTATTCTATTCTAATTTTTTTTTAAGGAGGAGATGAACGGCTCTCGCAGCAAATTTTCCATCCGTGGTGTTTTCTTTTAAGTCTTCAACCCCAATCCCGGCTCTTGCCCTGGAAAAGCATTCAAGGAGAAATTCACAGGGCGAGGGAGGAGAAGCAGGATAATTCAGCATTAGCGGCAGGGGGCAAAAACGCCTTCCATTAATTAGCCCCTATTGCTCCTGTGAGCACTCCAATGGGAGAACAGCCTTTACTGAAGGTGTCATGGGCTTTGAAGAAGCTGGAACTCAGGACAAAAGGGAGAAACAAGCTAAGAGGAAGACACGCTTGGCAAACGCTCACCAGGATCAACTCCCGCCCGGAAACCTATGTCCCCACTGTGGAAGGACGTGTGGATCCAGAATTGGCCTCTGCAGTCACTTACGAACTCACTGTTTTAAGACCGTGTTCATGGAAGACAACCTTACTCAGTTACGAGGGACCGCCAAAGCAGCAGCAACAGCAGCTCCTGCAAACCCTTCCCTCTGCTATTCTCAAAATAGCTGGAATCGGTTTCCCCCAAGGACTCAGGGCCCTCTGGGAGAGGAACAGAGGACCAAAGTGGGTGATTAAATTAGGGGATGCATGACTGCGCCCCAATGCGGATCGTCACTCAAGCACTGGACAAAAACTTCGGCAACAATGCAAGTCTCAGCCCCGGAGGTCACCTCTAACAAGATTAGCTATGCGTGCTGGGAGAGGAGACTGACGAAACTTCCAACGTGTTTGAAACCTCCATTGTTCAAGGGAGGGGGGGCCTCTTTGAGCTGCTGGCAAACCGCAAATCCTCCATTAAGTGATGTGCCCAAGGCCACTGACAAACAGAACAAAAAAAGCAAGGGAGGGGGAGGTTTGAAGAAATAAGTGGGCATTCAGTGAGCCTCAATATACCCCATGGAATTGTTCCCGCCTTTCCGTATTACAAGCAGGGGTAGTTCCCCAGGGTGCCCCGATTTGACAGTCTGGGCACACCATGAATCCTCCTTCACCCCCCACCCCACCCCCCGCTCCAAGTTGACTTTTCAACTCCATTCCGCATCAGAGGCTTTGTGCCTTTGAAACCACAGAAAGAAAGCTGCCTCCCCATCCATCACTGACACAGAGCCCTCTAAAGTATTAAAGCAGCCAGTTCGCTCCTTTGCAGTGGGAAAGGCTGTGGGCACACGGAAGGAGGCACAAGAGGAGGAGAGTCCAGAAGTTCTCTCCACTGCCAGGTGCTGGACCTGAGAGGCTGCTGCATCTGGAACGAACCAGCTTGTGGCAAGGAGAAGGGAGACGAGGGCGAGGGGCTGGCCATCTGCACCAGGGGGCAGGCGGGGCAGGAGTGCCCTCGCTATGCTGAATGAAGCAACAGAGCAGGCACACAAAGTGGGCACTACAGGACAGGAACGCTCAGCTATTACAGCAACACTGAACCCACCAAACGTTTTCTTTTGGGCTTGAAGTGCCGAGGTATGTTTTCAATGCACCCGCCATCCGCTTGTTGGTTGGCCTGGCAAGGGGTGAGGGCCAGGGCAGCGCGTCAGCACTGCAGCTGTGCACCCGAGGCCTAACACAGTTTAACACATTCAGCCACTGAATGTAGCTGGTGGGAGAAGGGAAGGGGGATAACACAAGGCCTGTTGGTGTGGAAGATTGTGTCTGTGAATGTGTTTGTGTAAGAGAGCCCAGGAAGACAACGCTTCTTGTGCATTATTGTAGACCCAGTGGAGAAGCACAAACCTGGAGCTTCAGTAGCAGAAACCATAAAAGGGTCCAAGTTAGATTTCATTCTTACAAAAGTTTATCAGTGATCTCAGCAGCTATCAAAATTGATATCTGTAGCTATATATCTGGACGGGATTCAACTAATGAGCACCAGCAGCAAACACCCTGCACAGGGACTTCCTCTCATGCAACATACCTTTCCTTTGTGGGGCTACCTTTGAAGGTGACCTGAAAACTACAACTAATCCAGAATGCGGCAGCTAGACTGGTGACTGGGAGCGGCCGAGACCACATAACACCAGTCTTGAAAGATCTAAATTGGCTCCCAGTTCATTTCCGAGCACAATTCAAAGAATTGGTGCTGACCTTTAAAGCCCTAAACGGCCTCGGCCCAGTATACCTGAAGGAGCGTCTCCACCCCCATCGTTCTGCCCGGACACTGAGGTCCAGCTCTGAGGGCCTTCTGGCAGTTCCCTCACTGTCAGAAGCCAAGTTACAGGCAACCAAGCAAAGGGCCTTCTCAGTAGTGGCACCCACCCTGTGGAACGCCCTACCACCAGATGTCAAAGAGAAGAACAACTACCTGACATTTAGAAGACATCTGAAGGCAGCCCTGTTTAGGGAAGCTTTTAATGTTTAACAGACCACTGTATTTTAATACTTTGTTGGAAGCCGCCCAGGGTGGCTGGGGAGACCCAACCAGATGGGCAGGGTATAAATAATAAATTATTATTATTATTATTATTATTATTATTATTATTATTATTATTATTCCTTCTCCCCGCTGTGCCCCCTGAAACTTGCTCTGGGGAGGGAGTCAGAAGAACCCACAGAACAGCCTGCAGGGGCAGAAGAGGTGGAATTTTTCCGCCTGGCAAGCCGAAAGATCGCATTACCATAATGCCGAATTCCTTCCTCCGTTCTATATTTTTTGCTTCTTTGACTACTGAGCGGAAGTGAACTGAGATGCACCTGCTGGTCTTTAGGTACACAGGAAGCTGCTTTATGCAGGAGTCAAACCCCCGGTCCTCCTACACTGACGGACAGCGCCTCTCCAGGATTTCAAGTGGGGGCTCTCCTCCAGCTCCATCTGGACATGCCAGCAATTGAACCCGGGACCATCTGCAAGCAAGGCAGGTGCTCTGTCACTGAGTTACGGAGCCTCTAGCAGAGAAGCCAAAAGGCTAAGGATTACCCACCTGTGTCTTCACTGGTTTCTGCCGTCTCCTTCCTTGTTATACAGGAGACCGGTTTGGGAAACCCTGTTTTAGTGAATTGTGGTGTGAGCAGAGAAACCTAATTAATAATAATACTTGTGTTGTTGTTTTTAAAGTAGATATATAGCCTGCTTAATTTGCAAAGATACTCAACGCGGCTTACAATCCACAACACAATAACAACAATGCTATCACTATTGAACTAACCGATATGAAGGAAGCCACAACAAGGAACATCAAAGCCAAGCCCCCATAACAAAATCCCAAACAGCCATTGAAGCGAAGATGCCAAAGATGTAAACGACACGCGGCAATGCGGCGCCTGAAGCTGTGGAAGTGAAATGGACTTTTGCTCAAAAAGGGACGCCTTCTTCCTTTGAAAGCATGCCTTGGAGCAAAGCCACAGCCTTTGAGAAAGGCTCCTGCGCATGGCTGCCAACATGTGCCCCTTTCGCAAGGCAGCGTGTGCTGCCCACACAACAGAGGGGAAGGGGAACAAGCGCTTTGGCTCAACGGGAGAGCGAAGCAGCAGTGCCACCAGCCAGTCACTAGGGGGCGCCTCACGCCCCAAGATCTCTCCCTCTTTCGTGGAGATGCACTTTTGCTCCGTGACTCGGGGCAATGACCAATTAAGCGATCTTCACTGGTGATAATTTAAAACACACACACACACAATGCCGAGGCTGAAGGTGGCACACTGAGTTGTTCAGCAGGTGGACCAGAGGTTGGCTGAAACTCTGCCCTAGTTTGCCTTGCAAAGGCTAAATAAAGATGAAGGCCCGTTTCCTAGGAACAGCACATTCTCTGCTGCTTGGTCTGCTTTGGAATGCAGGTGAGGCACCTCCACCACTGTTGCCCCCTCCATGTAAAAAAAGTCACTTTATTCAGAAAGCCAGCAAGACAGGGAGGTGAGGCCAGAACCCTTACCCTGGCAAGCTTGTCTTCTGTGTGCAGGGATGCATATTTATTGTTTAATGCACAGAAACACTCCAACCTATAAAACATCCCCCCCCCCCACTTGCAGTCTGATGTGGTGAAATCCACAAACAGGGTTTATCGCCTGTTTGTGATGACCCGGCACAAGTAAGAAGGTACGGTCCAAAGCAATTTGGTAGAATCAAGCCCGAGTTCTGTTCATGCTAGAGGGAAGGACTGCGGTGACAGACTCAAATAACTTGGAGGGCCAGTTCAGATGCCATAAATTTTACAGATAGGTTGAGCTGAGGCAGATGGAGATTTATTGGTTCTTGAAAGACCTACACTGGCTCCCAGTATGTTTCCGAGCACTATTCAAAGTGTTGGTGCTGACCTTTAAAGCCCTAAACGGCCTCGGTCCAGTATACCTGAAGGAGCGTCTCCACCCCCATTGTCCAGCCCGGACACTGAGGTGAAAGCTCCTTAGAACAGGGTTCTCTTGCTTTTTCATTCTCTTAAAGCGCCATGCAGACTTCACCGTTGTCACTGAGGTGATAACGGAGATTGAGAGCCAAGCGTCGGCATTTCTGGGCGTGCAGGAAGAAAGGTTTCTGAAATCCTCGCCTCCTTCTCTCCAGGCCACACGTCTCCTTGCAATTCTATGAACTTTCACCCAGACATTTGCTGGCAGGTGAAACAATGCAGACTTTTGACACCCGGGCGTCACGTTGCCACTTAAGTCGGCCTCTGCTCACATCACTCGACACGCAGTGACTCAGGGTGACAGAAAAGAAAACACTGGCCACGTCGGCAGCTGTAATTAATACTTGGAAGAAAATCACAAGAGCCTCCTGGAGGGCTGGCCCAGATCCACGGGAAACCAAAAGGATGGGAGGCTTTCGGACCCCTTCTGGAGGGTGCAAGTTTCATCAGATCCCTTCCCTGGAAAGGAACTCATACCTCACCTTGCCATTTGCCTCTCCACACATGTGCCACAAGCATTAGGAGGGGAGCCACTTCTAACGCTTCTACCTGAAAACCAAGGCTTTTTAGCTACAGGTGCTGAAGGAATCTGTCTGCTGTGCAGATCAGAACGCAGCGTTATCTTCCGCAACCCGCATCGCCTCCAAACTTTGCAGCACAATTCTGAGCCGGAGAAAAATGTACCAACTTCCCACTCCCTTTAAATGCCACTTTAAGGGGGGGGGTGTGTGGAGAGATGTTTTAGAAATGCTCACACTGAGAAAAATATAAATGTGCATTCTTTTTGTACAGTTTGTTTCTTTAAGAAAAACTGCACATTGATGAGGAAGTGGGACAGAATGGGCTTATGAATAAACTTGCTGAAACCTGGCAAGAGCTGGAAACGGGCTGGTCTCCAACTTCCACCAGAAGCATCTTCAAAGCCTGGAAATGCCATGTTTTATTCTCCACCTCTTCTTTGAAAACATGACACTGCGCATTCCACCCACCCAGCCTGGCATCTCTAGCTGGAAGGATCCTAGTTAGGGGTCTTGGAATGACCCTGAGGACCTGCTGCAGCCAGAGCACAAAAATCTGGCGGCTCAGCCAGGTGTGAGTCACCTTCACAGGTGAGCTGGGAGGCAGGAATGAGCCGGTGGACAGAGCTGCAAGTTTTCACATCAGATATGTTTTCAGCTGGTTAAACTGGATTTTCATATCATTTAAAACCATTATTTTCATAGTTGCTTTTTAAAATGTACTGCCCTACTGGGACAACACAGGTTATCCTTTCAGAAAACACACCCATACATACATATAATGACCACTATTTGCATTTTAAAGAGAAGGCAAAAGCAACTGAATGGGTAGGGGGAATATTGCTTCCTTGAAGACCCTCCCCTCCCCCTTTCCTTTCACACACCAGAAAACTAGGCCACCCATCAAACGAATGCAGTTCCAGTGTTTGAAATCACCAAGGGGAGCAGGAGGCCAGATTGCCTGTAGAGCAAACACCACTTTGCCTCCTCATTTTAATGAAATTACTGCACAGCCCCATTTCCCACTCATCTTTCCGCCGCGACTCATTTCGAAATGCTCCACTGGCTTCCCAGTGCCCGGAGGCCGGTCTGCGGCATCACTCAGCTGCTGCTGCTGCTGCTAATGTTAAACAGCCGAGCTCGAGAGGACAGGGCATCCCATAATCTCAGAGGGCTCATGCACTTTTTGACCACGCTCAAACATTTGGCAACGGAGCGGGAAGGATCACCGGGAGATCTGAGCAGCTGGATCAAACGACAAGGCCTCTCTCTAGTCCCTTGGTTCTGTTTCCCAGCCTGGTGCAGGTGCCTCTGGGAAGTTTGTAGGCAAGAGAGGCAGGCAAGAGCCAAGGGGAAGCCTGGAAAGAAACCTTTCCAAATCCCTGTGCAGTTCAAGAGCAGTGCAGCCCTGTTTGGTCTCCAAGGGGAACCCAGCACTTCTGAGAACTCTTGGGCATGGCTCTTGGGCCATCACTCTTTCTCCTCCCAGCAGGTGTTCTTTGCTCTCCAGAGTAGGAACTTGGTCAGCTCCCAGTAGCAAAAAAAGGGTTCTCCGTTAAATCAATCTTGTGTGGACAGGTCGGCTGCAAGCGCTTTTCAGACGCTTCAGTGCCATAGCTAATGGGAAACAATGAAAAGCCCAGAGACTCAGCCACAAGAGAGGCAAGAGCACTGGGAAGAGAAACCATAAAGGGGGGGGGGGGGACACAGAGAAGCCGTCTCCCCACATGCATCCAGAATACCGCCTTGTCTCTCGCGTCTTTATGTGTTCCACGGTGTGGGGAAGGGCAGCTTCCCACGCCACTCATGCACCAAGACTGGCCTCTGACCTTACAGGCAGCGCCACTAGCCAGATCTGTGAGTCTCACCTGCAACTGAAACATTCAAACCCTGCTTTTCTGCCCTAGCGACAGGACCTGGATGGTCTGACCTTTAGTCTCGCCCACCCCATTCCTCCCTTTGCAAGCTCATTTTCTGATGGCTTACTGGAAATGCCATTAACTAAATAAATATCCAAAAGATATGCTGGCCTCGTGGACAGTGAGAGGTTTCCTGCCATCCAGGTTCCCAATGCATCACTACCCCTGCTTATCTGGAAAATTATGAAACCACTGCCCTTATCAGAAAAGCGAATGGGCGATGCAGGTATCTTAAGCCACAAGATGAGCTGCAAGTTTGACATGGTTAAGACAGCAGCAAAAGGCCCGGTTTTGCAGAGTGCTACTCAGATAATTTGCTTGTGCCACCTCTTAGACGGGCATCTCCTCTCTGCCCATGGCACCGGGCAGTCTAGATTGCAAACAATGTGTCCATGGTGCCCCCGTCAACAGTTCCGATAAGCAGGCAGCAAGTCTATGCAGTACACCAATGGGAATTTCTCCCCGTGCTCGTTACTCACCTAAATGGTCTTCTTCAATTATTGTTACTACTGTTAATATTACTTATTGAATTTATATACTGCCCTATACCCGGAGGTCTCAGGGCAGTTGACAAAATCACAGTCTATAAAATAAAAACAATAACAATAACCCAGTAACATCCCCCCCAAAAGAGCCAGATTTTAAAAGCGTATAGGATGTCAATCAGGTCAACCAAAGGCCTGTTGGGAGCTAACCAAGAGGAATGTTTTTGCCTGGCGCCTAAATGTGTGTAATGAAGGTGCCAGGCGAATTTTCCTGGGGAGAGCATTCCACAGACGGGGAGCCACTGCAGAGAAGGCAGCGCCACCCATTCTCATGTTGCCACCCTCCGGACCTCTGGGGGAGGAGGCACACGAAGGAGGGCCTCAAGAAGATGACTCAGGGTGCGGCTAGGTTCATATGGAAAGATGCGGTCCTCTCAACATGAGAGATAACCTTCACACACTTAGCAATGATAGCCAGCATTTATACAGTGCTTTAGACAGCGCTCAAAGGGCTTCAAGATGCCTTATCAGGTGCTAATCCTGACCACAACCTCCATAAGGTAGGTGAGCATCCTTACCACAAACTGAGAAAGGCTGAATGTGGCTTAAGGGTTACCTAGACCAATGTGGCTCCGCCCCAACATTGTTAGGCTACCTCCCATCATCCCTGGCCAGTGGCCGTGCTCGCTGAGGCTCATGGGAGCTGGAATTCAACCATTTACGGAGGGCACCGCACTTGGCGCATTCAGCACTGGCAGTATTTGCTCAGACCTGCCTTCCTTCTGAGGGCCTCCTGCAGATTCTGCTGTTAATCCCGTTTGCATGAGCTTGCTATTGCTTAACCATCCTCACAACAAAGCAGGGACGGGACTGACCTGGTCTAAGCGGAGAGCCCCGTCCAGGAACCGCTGCTCACGCAGCTGCTTGGCAATCTGGTGGAGGTTGAGGACTGCCTGGCGAACTTCATCTACCGAATGCCGGGGAGAGATAGTGGGGATTTCCTCTGCCGCAAACGCCTTCTCGGGGTTCTCAATCATGCTCTGGGCATGGTCATAGCTGAGCTTTGCGCAGGAGCAGATCACAGTCCGCCCAAACCACTCGTCAAGAATCTGCAACGACAAGATGGCGAACAAGGAAAAGTGAGTTGGTTAGGGCTCTTTTTCAAGTAGAAGAGATGCTCCAGGAAAATTCATTGTAGGAACACGTCTAGAAAAATTTGAAGGGTGCGGTTCTTGCCTTGCCTTACAGACATGGCCATATGAGAGTCAGTGCGTTTCACATGACCGAGGAATCCACATTGTCCAAATAAGTGTCTGGAACTTTACTAAGGTTTTAAGGATGGCACCCCACGGTCCATTGTTCTCAATACTAGCAGCGTCTTCTCGTGGTCTCAGGCAGAAGCTTTCTTAGCCTCCGGACCTGAGACCATGAGGTCTTGTATACATTCCAAAAGGAACAGGCTAAAGGTCCCTCCCACCAATAACTAATAAACACAGAGGATGAGATACTAAGGAAGTGGAGGGGAAAGTGGGCAGGCAGGGGAAAAAGAGAGGCAAAAAGCAGCTCACACTGTAGTGGAAATTTTCTGCTGCCCCCCCTAAACGTTAGGCCATCAGCAGGAAAAAGAAGAAGCCAAGCCAGTGGGAGACAAATAATTAGCTAGCTAATGAGGAACACAGTTCCTATCTTTTGCTCCACATAGCACGGCAAGGCACTTTTCATCCCAGGCCCACTCCTGCAAGCTGCTGCGGAGGAAAAATGAAGAATTGTGCTGCTGGAGACAAGCCCTAATTGCCTGCAACCATATGAACTCTCCATGAAGTGAGGCATGTGCCCTCTTAGCGCGACACATTAAACGGCTCTTAAGCCATTCCCTCCATCTTCTCCTCACCCTTCTTAATCCCTGGCTGTCAGGAACAGCTGCATTAAGCCAAGGTCCTCATTAATCTCGACCCGCGCCACAGCTCAATGCAAGACATCTCAGAGCTATTGGAAGCATTAACATTGCCGATCTGTACATGAGCTAATTCCATAAATCCAGGCAAATCTGCCTTAAAGGTGTTACTGCCTGGGCATGGGCACAGGCAGAGATTTCCCGTCAAGTGCAGCTCTCCAGAGCCAAGGGCAACCGGAGCACAGCCTCTGGGCAAGATGAAATAAATTTAAAAAGGAGGAGGGAGAATGAAACCGGCTTCCAGCCCAACGCGAAAGCTGCAGAGATCTGAATTCAGGCCAGGTGAACTGGTTGGGATGTAGAGCAACCCTTTGACTGTTCAATTTGGGGCTGATGGGAGCTGTGGTTCAAAGAACATTGAGATGGCGGTGGTTTGTGGAAATCACAGGGATTGGAAGCAATGGAGATGCAGGCAACAGTTGTGGTATGAAGGGGTGGAGAACAACATTAATTCATGGAGGAAAGAGATCAGTCTATAGCTATTAACCAGGGTGGCTGAATAAAGTCTCCGCATTCAGAGGCAATGTGGGAAATAACTCCAGGCCTTTCTACCCTACTGGGCACCCCAAGTGTTTTTTCCTGGCTTAAATGTGTCCTTGAACGCTGACTTTTGACTTTGGCCCTGCCCACCGCTGGGCAGGAGGCCCCTGGAAGATTGCATAGAGAAGAATGCAGCCCTAAGGCCTAGACATTTCTTTGAACCCTGCAATGTATCTTTGAACACCATTTGCAGGGGTGCTGTGTGAGTTTCTGGGCTTCTTGGAGACAGCTGATTAAACCAATCAGGGTGCTTGACAAGATGGACTTTTTGTCCGACCCAACGTGGAAATTCTTAAGTTTTATGTTCCACCCAGAAATGAACCTATCTGGACCAATTTGCACACAACAGCTCTTGTGCTTCCTAACTAGCAGGAAGCCTCCGATTCAAGTCTCTCCCCCCCCCTGTGATGTCAGCGCTGCCAACTCATACCTGCACACTTGGTGTTGTGTTTTTTGAGCTTATCTGCTCAATCAATGGGACAATCCAAGGGGCAACGCTGAATCATAGAATCATACATAGAATCCTAGAGTTGGAAGAGACCACAAGGGCCATCGAGTCCAACCCCCTGCCAAGCAGGAAACACCATCAGAGCACTCCTGACATATGGTTGTCAAGCCTCTGCTTAAAGACCTCCAAAGAAGGAGACTCCACCACACTCCTTGGCAGCAAATTCCACTGTCGAACAGCTCTTACTGTCAGGAAGTTCTTCCTAATGTTTAGGTGGAATCTTCTTTCTTGTAGTTTGGAGCCATTGCTCCGTGTCCGCTTCTCTGGAGCAGCAGAAAACAACCTTTCTCCCTCCTCTATGTGACATCCTTTTATATATTTGGACATGGCTATCATATCCCCCCTTAACCTCCTCTTCTCCAGGCTAAACATGCCCAGCTCCCTTAGCCGTTCCTCATAAGGCATCGTTTCCAGGCCTTTGACCATTTTGGTTGCCCTCCTCTGGACACCTTCCAGAATGATATACACCTAGTCCTGCAAAGCTGCTGGGCCTTACCTTGCCTTGAGGAGTTAGCTTCCATATGACGGAGAAGGTGAGTCTGTCTGTCATAGGATTGAGACTGCACAGCTGCTCACAGAGGAGTTTGGGGAGCATGGGGATCACCTAGGAAACAAAAGTGCTGTATGTGAAAATGAATTCAGTTTCCCTGAAAGCAGTATTTTAGTTTTCCACTGACACCGGTGCAAAGATTTCTGCTTGTACAAAGAGACTTTCCTCCCTCTGTTCACCACCCCCAACTGCTCCAGAGGGTTGGAAGAAGCCCCAAGGGCAATGTTAGGAGAGGAGGAGAATGCTTGGTTGCACAAGCAAATAATGTCCTTGTGCCGATGGAACAATTGCCTTAGTGCTACGTTGGATTCCACCCATGAGCAATAATATTGTGCTTCTACTACTTTGCCATGCTATGTACACCGATTTTATTTTTCTTACTGTCTGCGCCATCTGTGTGGCAAATTTGCACAGTGGCAGCCAAGAATTGGGCTTTTCCAATAACATCCTACTCTCATGTGGAATCTCCTTCCTCCAAAGGGGAGGAAAGATACGGTTCTTTGATGGCTTTTCGGGAAAGATGGAACGCACACCTCCTCTATCAGCCTTCTGGGTGACAACATTGAGCTGCTTCGCGCAACACACTAAGCCAAACAATGGCTTTGGGAGACCACACAAATGAGAAGAGCCTACAGCCAATTTGCTCCCCCCCCCCCCCAGTCCTTTGTGCTGCCTTGGCTTAGCACGGTCTCTGAGCTAGGACTTGTGGTTAAGCTCCCCCCTTGCTAAGCTCACGCTGTACCTAAGGTTTGGTTTCAGGTACCGCATGAACAAGGCCATTGTTCTCAGCGTTTTTTCTACAGTTGCCTTTCTGTAGTGTTGATATTGCATTGTTAGTGTTTAAACTGCTGCTTCTGATGTGATATTTTTCTCCATTTAGGGGTTCTCTGGGTAAGCACGGGCAACAGCTGCATTTCCTGTCAGCAGGGCTCCCCATACCATTCTGGGTCAATGGCTGCATTTACACCAATTGATGCAAAAACCTGCCGATAACGTCACCACTATTGCTAAATGAAGTAAGCATGCAGGTTACAAAAGAAAAAAGAAAAAAACCCAGTCCCGCCAAAAAAAGTGGGGTGGAGGATGAAAAAATCCCAGGACCCTGTGTAAGTTTCACAATGCAAACATTTTCTATCTACATGCCAAGCCTTCACGGGAAAGCTCTTAAAATATTTAATCACGTTTGTGGCTTGGCACCCAATCCCTGCTCATAAATCCACTCTAATTGCCTGGCAGAGTTTGGGATAGCAGGCCTGGCTGTTGAGTCTCCAGCCAGCCGGGAAAGAAATCGCTTTTCCATATGAATCAGCAGGGCAGGCTGAACTGGAAGGTCAGGAGGGCAGCAGGGTCCGATAAGCTGTTCCTCTAGACACAAAAGGCCGCCAGCTGTGTTATTCCAACGGCAAGGGAGCACGTTGACAATAGGAGCCGGCCCATAACTCACAGATGTCCTACGTGAGGCCGGCCATGCCTCGGCCTGTTTAATGGGAGGTTATCCGCTTGAGAAGGGGCAGAGCCCTTCAAGGAGTGTCAGAAAAGCCCACCGCCAATCAAAGATGGAAGCGCTAGCTGCAAGGTATTGCAATCTCAGATAACAACAGGGAGCAAGCAGAAAGAGATTAGCAAAAAGCCCAGCTGGAGCCAAGGATGCAGCTGGAGAGCGACTCTTCGTGACCAGGAGGCACCTACTAAGACTCTTTACTGGTAAAAAGAAGAGCAGAGGAGGGGAACCTCCGCTGCCAAGGTGGGACATTTGGCTACTGATCGCTCATCTAAAGTGCCCCCGATAAGGGCCAGAGCTGCGTGGTAGAACTTCTGTTTTGGATGTAGACGGCCCAAGGTTTAATCCCGAACATCTCCAGGTCAGGCTAGGAAACCCTGCAGAGCCGTTGCCCGGCAGAGTAGACACTACCAAATTAGATGGACCAATGGTCTGGCTTAGTGTGGCCTAATATTCCTCCCTTCGTCTACCTTCAGAGGTGAGGTAGGTGGGGACTGGGGAGAGGGCACCATTCGTGGTGGCAGCGCCCATTTGGGGAGAACTCTCCCACAGGCTTGCCTGATGCTGAAAGCAAGATCTTTCTGAACAGCTTTTTCACCAAGGCGTTTAAATCTCTCTGCTTAGATCCATTAAATGCTGCTGAGATAATGTTAGTTGTCCCGCTGTTTCAACTATTATTTTGCAAGTTTCCTCTTTGCATGTTTGGGCTACAAATTGTAAACCTGGAAGCTGTGACTGAAACTGAAGAAGGGCAGGGCATATTGTTAAATACGCAAATAAATGAAGTTATTTGGCCACCTGCAGTGTGCCACTGAATATCCTAGCCTCTCCTTAAGGTAAGAGCACACAGGCTGCACACAGGCTGCACACAGAGGCAGCAATCTGACAACAATTTGTGTAAACTGAGAGAGAGCACACCCACAGTTGTCATTCCTATCACTGGTGTTGCATTTTTAGATTTACATTACAAGAAGCCCACTTCCTACCAGATCAGTCGGTCCACCCGGCAGAGTAATGTTTTTCCTTGTTTATTTTATAAGATTTCTTACCCATCCTTCACCGTAAGGTCCCAGCAATATAATATAATTAGAAACAAGTAAAAAGTGTAACAGTTTATATACTATTTTATATAGATATATGCACACACACAAAGGGACGCAGGTGGCGCTGTGGGTTAAAGCCTCAGCACCTAGGACTTGCCGATCGAAAGGTCGGCGGTTTGAATCCCTGCGGCGGGGTGCGCTCCCGCTGCTCGGTCCCAGCGCCTGCCAACCTAGCAGTTCGAAAGCACCTCCGGGTGCAAGTAGATAAATAGGGACCGCTTACCAGCGGGAAGGTAAACGGCGTTTCCGTGTGCGGCTCTGGCTCTGGCTCTGGCCAGAGCAGCTTCGTCACGCTGGCCACGTGACCCGGAAGTGTCTCCGGACAGCGCTGGCCCCTGGCCTCTTAAGTGAGATGGGCGCACAACCCCAGAGTCTGTCAAGACTGGCCCGTACGGGCAGGGGTACTTTTACCTTTACCTTTTTATGCACACACACACACACACACACACACACAATTTCAAGCAAAAGCAGCACAAGATTAAACGAAATAGGAGAGGTGGATCCCACCTTGTTTCTTGAAATAATTTCTACAGCACACCATCAGCCACAAAATTTCCTGGGTGGTTTTTAATAATAACAGCAACAATAATTTAAAAATGCAGCATCACAAAACAATAACAAAGCAGCGAATTCTAGTAGTATTTAAACAATTAAATATTTTAAAGGGCAGAATAGAAAGGTGTTCGCTTGTCCCCAAAAATAAAACAAGGTAAGCATCAGGGAAGCCTTCATGGGGAGAGAACTCTAAAGGTGGAGTTCTGCCGCAGAGAAGGCCGTCTCTCCTTCCTCCCACGACGCCTGGAACCGGATGGGTGGGTGAGGGAGTAGGAAGAAGGTTTGTAGACGACATCAGTGCACAAAGAGGACAATGTGGCTTTTGAACTGTACAATGGATCAACCCAATTAAGTCATATCTTTGCCCTTCTGACGGGGCAGGAAGCAGATCGGGAGCAGAAGACATGGGGTGGTGGCATTTCTGAGATTCCCAAAAAGCCAAACTATGCAGCAACGGCAGAATAAGCTCTGGGCTCTTTAAGGACTGCAGACAGTTCTCCCAGCCTTCAGAGGCTGAAAAGGAAGGCCCTATCAGCTTTCAGGTGACCCTGGTCCTTTGCTAAGTCACCACCTTTCATAGCTCAGACAGAAGAATCCATTGGAAGCTGCCCAGCTGGGTCCTGATCTGCCTTGCCTTGCCTGGACTTGCCCTGACCTTACTGGAAGAGGATCTGGCAACTGTCATCACCTCCCTTGCAAGCCCCATGAGAACAGGATACTTGTGGGGTAGGCTACACCAAGATACAGGCCCACCCGGGTTTGGACTGAGCAAGATGAGCGGGTGTCTGAACTCCACCCACCTCTGCCCAAACCCACCAACTGCACCATACCAGCCTTGACCTCCAGTTTCCCCAAACATCCCTCTCTCCTGATTTTGCCTTGAGCTGTTATGCTTCCAGACTCTGGGCTGGTCCTAAGATAGGAGGGCTCACGGTGTGTGTTGTAATCGAGCTCCAGGAGGGTTTGGGGGCCACCAAGTTCAAACGCAGGCCAGCCAGGGAAGGTCCATCCCCAGCGGGAATCGCGGCGGGGAAGCCTGGAGTAGATCAGCACGGCCAAAGGACAAAACCCCTTTTCATGGAAAGTAAAATGGAGCGCTTCCACCAAGTCCCACTGACAATCTTGTTCCCACCGCTCAACCTGGCTGCCTGCCCACACCCACTCCGTTTGAGGGCTCGTTCAGGCTTCCCAGAACAGGCCCTCCACCAGTGGCCTTTGAATCAGGTGGAGCCATGCTTACAGCCTGATGGCTTCCATGGCTCTGAGCCCGTGGTTTAGGGAGGGGACTCGGAGACTTAATCATGGGGTGGCCTCATGCACTGAAAGACACTCAAAGGAAACAGGCAATTTGTTTATGAGCCAAGAGTTTCTGCTCAAGAGTTTCCTTTCTTTCCCTCTTACTTTCTGTATCAACACTTCCATGAATTCAAACTTCGATCACCTCTTTGTTATTCCGCTTGAAGCTATCAAAATATCAACACCCCGACAACCTGCTGGTGTCAGAAGTGAACGTCTTGAGGCCCTTGGACTCGACATGAAGACTGGCTTCCAGTTCCGATCTTTGATCTCCATTATAAAAGAGGACCAGTAAAATATTGTAGGGATTTATGGCTGACCTTCCCCACTCAAACTACTTCACACCTAAAACAACACACAGGGACGTGCCAGAAGGGAGAAAACTGTTTAGGTTTGCCTGCTTTGTAGAACCTGATACACTCATCACTAAGCCTTGCACTTTCTCAAAACAAACCATTAGCCTTTTGCACAACTACTCCTTCTCTCCCAGACAGGCAAGTTCAAGTGAATTAGTTATGCAGATCTATTTGATTTCCTTGCAAGGTTCCCCCACTACCACAATGTTCAACTGGAGCTGCAACACTACCCACCTCAAGCCTGATTTTCTCCAGGGCTGCTTTCCCATGGTATTTCCACCATACTGACATTTAGCGCTCAGAACAAAGAAGATTTGCACAGAAAAATACACATTTCCCCATTTTAAAAAAACCTATTGCCTACTTAATAAAGAGTATTTCCTATTTTCAGTTCTGCCTTTTGGGATAAGCACTCGGCTTGGGTGCCCTTTCCCTAACAAAGAACCATGATCAATAACTTCCATGATCAGTAATCAGCAATACACAAGCAGCTAATAGAGTTCTAAACTGAAATATTCCATTTTATTGTCCCTCCTCCTTTGTCTCTCCCTAGTCTGAATGCAAGCTATAAGCTCCAGGCAGGTTTTATGTTATTCTATAAAGAGTCAAATACCGCAGCTCTGCAATTAATACTAAGAATAAATGAATAAATCACTAATTAGCAAAACATGCCTATTCAGAAGCGTCACAGTGTTGCATTGCAGCAACATGGGCACCTGAAAGACGAAGACTACTTTACACAATGAACATGATTAATGTATGGACTTCACTATCAATTCTGCACCAATTGCACTGGCTACCAGTGTGTTCTGGGCCCAGTTTAAAGTGCTGGTAGTAACCACTCAGTCCATAAAGGGTTTGGGATTGAGTTACCTAAAGGACCACTGGTACTCGTAAAACCTGCCTGTAATCTAAGATCTGTGTCTGGGGTCCCAGTTGAATGGGTACCATGCAGTTAACGCCTGGCGTGGCATTCCAGAAGGTCTTAAAAACCAAACTTGCTGCTATTGCCTTAAGCAGGCTCAGGTGAGTGAATTCAGCTCCCGCTGCTGAATCCGGTTAATGTTTCCTAGTCCGCCTGCACGTTCTGCTGCTTTTATTTCTCACTGGACACCACCTTGTGGAAGGCTGCCCTCTGAAATGCAACTGCTAAATAACCCATATAAATAAAGAGCCTGGAGGATACAAACTTGTCAATAGCTATTAACCGTGACAGTTGCATGGAATTTCCCATTTGGGAGCAGTAGCCATGCCCCCTGCCAGCTTTCTTATAAGGACGATAATAAAGCACAGGAAATGTCTCATTTCCGCCCAGTTTCTTGGCAGAAAACCACGATCTGTTTGGACTTGTGGGCAGCATCCAGAAGAACGTTATCTGCCTGTGTTTCGCTCTGGGGCACTGATGCGAATCTCACCTTCTGCACGAGGTAGACACTCGTTGCTCTCTTGCTCGCGATTTCATCCAGGGCCGTGTCCTCCTTCACAAAGTAGCTCACATCTGCAATGTGGACGCCCACTTCGAAGTTACCTGAAACGGCAGAGAGAAGGTGAAAGGTCAGGTGAGAAAAGGAAGCAACGGAAAATAAAACAAATTCACGGCAATTCTATTCTGCAGCTGTGAGATTCTTCTAAATGCAGGAGGACCAGATCTTCTATGGTACAAAGCTCAGGCACCGGACATTCACTATGTGACTTCTTCCAGGGGCAAGTGAATTTCCCTGAATTGACAGGATGTCAATGGTTCATTCCAGACATGCACTCTAAGACTCCTGTTACATTTGCACTGGGGGAGCAAGTAGAGGGGCTCATCTTCCAGCGTCATAACTTTTATATGCCTGTTGTCTTTATCCATGGAGTTTTCTTGGCAGGGATACTGGAGAGGCTTGCCGGTTCCTGCTCCAGGTGGATCACGTTTGGTCAAAACTCTCTACTATGACCTGTCCATCTTGGGTGGCCCTGCACGGCATAGCTCATAGCTTCTCTGAGTTATTCAAGCCCCTTCGCCACGACAAGGCAGTGATCCATGAACGGACCTCATGAGAAGAGAAGACTCCCTGGAAAAGACCCTGATGTTGGGGAAGATGGAGGGCACAAAGAGAAGGGGACAACAGAGGACGAGATGGTGGGACAGTGTTCTCGAAGCTACAAACATGAGTTTGACCAAACTGCGGGAGGCAGTGGAAGACAGGAGTGCCTGGCGTGCTCTGGTCCAGGGGGTCACGAAGAGGCGGACACGACTAAATGACTAAACAACAACAAGCAGGTAGAGGAAGGAATAGAATTGACTCTAATTAGGGTTACCAGCCAACTTGGAGGAGGGACTGAGGGGAGCAAAGTGGACTTTCTTTCAGCCAAGTTGCCAGAAGAGAAGGATTTTCTTACTGCAAAGTCTCATGCCTCAATGTGTACCAAGGGCAGCCTTGACACCCTGGGGAAGCCCCCCCTCTCTGGTCTGGAGGTGGAACCTACTTCCGACTTCCAGGAGGCAAGGTGGCCAGATGCCCTACCTTTACAGAGAAGCTACAAACAAAACTCACAGGGATCCCACAAAACAAGGACAATTATACAACTGCCCTCATATATCAGAGATACCACATATTTCATCCAACAGGTAGAGGGATTAAGTACTGATAATCATGAACATTTTACTACATTGGATGCCATATATACTTCCGTACCCTAGGCAAGGTCCATAATTGAATACATTTTGATTTCTTGTTCCTCAGCTGATGAATCTACTCTTTAAAAAAACAACTGGATTTGATGGACATTACTGTAGAAAAGAACTATTTAACTGAATAGTACTCAGTTTTCTTTTCAAATAAAAGGGGTCGCTATGGCTAATTTGGTAGTGCCAAGTATTTTCAATCTCTAAATGGCTGAGCTTGAGAATGATAGTATTTTAAACTCTGTGCATAGTCCCCCAAAGAAACATATCAGATGTTATGGATTGGAAGCCACCCAGAGTGGCTGGGGAAACCCAGCCAGATGGGCGGAGTACAAATTATTATTATTATAATTATTATTATTATTATTAATGCCACATAGACAATATTTTCATTTTATTCTCCAAGTTATCTGAGGCTGGTGAGTTTTTTGGTTGGATCAATTCTGTTAATGATAATGTCAAATTCACTCGCCAAATGGACCAAATACCGTATTTTTTGCACCATAACACTCACTTTTTTCCTCCTAGAAAGTAAGGGGAAATGTCTGTGCGTGTTATGGAGGGAATGCCTACGGGTGGTGGGGGGGGGATCTGCTGCAGTCGTGAGCAGAGGATCTATGGTCCCCCTTCCTTCCCTCCTCCGTGGCTCGCTTTGAAACAGCAAAGCGGGAGAAGAGCCGCTGAGTGGGGAGGAGAGAGGGACAGAGAGCCTGCTTCTTTAAAGGAGCAAAGCCAGAGAGGAGAGGAGCCACTTACATGAGTCTAAGCGGCGCCTGTCCAGTTGGTTGCTTTAAAGCAAGCAGGCTCTCTGTCCCTCTCTCCTCCCCACTCAGCTCGCTAAATAGCAGCAAAGTTTTTCAGCTCGCTAAGCCGGCGATGAGCGGGTAGGAGAGAGAAAAGCAGAGCCTGATTGCTTTAAAGGAGCAAAGTGGGAGAGGAGAGGAGCCTTCTCCCCTTATACCTCTTCTTCATTATTAGCAGCATCCTTCTCCACCCACCCCACGCGTGCTTCTTCTCCCCTTAAACCCCTCTTCTGCATTATTAGCAGCATCCTTCTCCACACATCCGTGTGCTCCCTGTCCCTTGGTGCTTTTCCTTCCCTCTCCACTTAAAATGTGGTTACAAAGCACAGATCCACATGGATCCTCAGGATTTTTGCACTGGGTCACCCCAAATTCACCATCAGATCACATAGCATGTCCATGGCTACATCTTGCACCAAAAAAATCACGCACCCACTGTTGCCTGGGGCTGCAGTGGTGCAAAAATGTGGTTACAAAGCATGGATCCACATGGATCCTCAGGATTTTTGCATTGGGCTACTCCAAACTCACTGTCAGATCACATGTCTGTGGCCACAGCATGAAGCACAAAAATCATACATCCAATGTTTCGTTTAGAGTATTTTTTTTTTCTTGTTTTCCTCCTCTAAAAACTATGTGCGTGTTATGGTTGGGTGCGTGTTATAGAGCGAAAAATACAGTAAATATTTTGTTTTTGGATGTGTTGCTGCCACAACAACATCCTTTGTGTGGCAAGGGATACTAAACCCACAAACAGAAGTTCATTATTTACATCAGGCTTCTTAAGAATAACTGACTGTATGGACACTTTTCACATTTAACAAAAGACTTCACATTTGATCAAGTTTAGAAATCTCACGCCGATCAATTTTCTCACACTTTACACAGCAGGAGTTTCCCGAAACAGATGGTTTTAGAGTCCAGGTTAAGAGCAGATAGGGTCAGCACACAATCACTCAATCCAAACTAAAAGAAGTGGGCTATTTTGGTCCTTGGACTTCAACCATGTATCCCATAATATCAAACATATTGTATAGAAACACTGGCATATTGCTCAAGGTTTGCTAGGGTGCCAAAGGAGTTCCTTTTGTGGGATTCTGCAGAACTATCAGTTTGGCAGATAAATTAGCCAGTTCAGACATTATGCACATGAAATCTCTTGGAAATGATCCAATCAGTCACGGTAAGTGTGGTCACTGTACACGATGTCCACAAAGTCTGGAAACGAAATAGTTTTTATCTTGTTCATATAAAAAAAATATGTTTTGAAAGTTTTTTTCTAATTGCAATTCATGTTGTATTATGTGACCATGTTCAAAATTATATGTTGGTCAGATCATTAGGCCTCTTAAGCTGAAGTTAACTGAACACAAGCCCAACATTCGTACTAGAAACCCCATTAACCATGCATTTTCTGGAATGGCATCACAGGACTTCTGGTTATTATTATTTTTTGCTCTAGAAAGAATTCATCCTAGTCCATAAAAAAGATTATCTTTGGACTTGCTACTTTCCCAATGAGAAGTATTTTGGATACACAAGTTAATTCCAGGTCCTCTGGTGGTTTAAATGACAAAATGGATTTAAGTGTATTTCTACAATCATTTAATAAATGATTTCTTTTTAAAATAGTAGCTCTACTCATAAGTAATTGTTCCACTCAAGTCTAATGGCCATTTTTGAGATTCACATCTGTAGGTGGTACACGGATTGGCAGCTGATTTCCATCCTCCTTTATAAGACCTCAGTTACATTATATTTTGCGCACAGAAGCAAGTTTTCTTTTTAAAGCAGTAACACAGCTACCTCTTTTTTATATTTTGAAACTTTACCTTTGGATGGTAGGCTTTCATTTTTATATCATACACACTTTGTATGCAAGAAAGATTCACAAAAGCTATGCAACCTTTATGTTACAGTCTTTGGGTGTTATTGCATTCTATATTTTACCTGGCACAGGGACTAGTGTTGCTGTAAGATTTTCACACCTTCCCCCTCCCCCTCCCCCCCAAAATCAGCTCCAAATCTACTATGCAGAGTCGGGGGATACCCAGAGCAGATTTAGGGGGTGCACAAGGGGGAGAAGCGGAATGATATTTTGGCTAAAAATCTGTGAGCAGGTGGCTTGTGTACCTGTTCTGTCTGCTGTCCAGGTTCAGTGTTTTCCAAATTTGACACCCAGCTGTTTTTGGACTGCAACTCCCATCATCCCTGACCATGGGTCCTGCTAGCTAGGGATGATGGGAGTTGCAGTCCAACAACCGATGGAGACCCAAATTTGAGAAACACTGCCTGCTGATGGGCAGCTCCAAGACCCCCGTTGTGTTATTTATCCTTAAACCAGATCTAGACAGATACACAATTAAAAAATAAAAGCAAAAACATTCTAAAACAGATTAAAACAATCTAAAAACAATTGCAATTTCTTTTTTAAAAAAAGTTTAAAAGCAGTTATGGTTAAAAACCATCCAATTATCTTTGGTGTTGTCAAGCACATTTCTGTTTGTCTCAGGTAGAATTTTAGTGCCCTCTTAAATATGTGTCTGTCTGTAACCTGTGTTCCAGATTCTGGCAAAAAGAAGCACAAACTAATCTTGAAGGCCAGAGCAACAAGGAATCTTCCTAAGGCAAGACCAAAAGAGCTGACCTTAGCATCCCCTTATCTTTAGGAGAGCTGAACCATAAAGTGAGAGCTTAGTGAGAGCTGGACCATCAAGAAGGCTGATCGCCGAAGAATTGATGCTTTTGAATTCTGGTGCTGGAGGAGACTCTTGAGAGTCCCATGGACTGCAAGAAGATCCAACATATCCATTCTGAAGGAAATTAGCCCTGAGTGCCCACTGGAAGGACAGATCCTGAAGTTGAGGCTCCAACACTTTGGCCACCTCATAAGAAGAGAAGACTCTCTGGAAAAGACCCTGATGTTGGGAAAGATGGAGGGCACAAGGAGAAGAGGACGACAGAGGACGACAGAGGACGAGATGGTTGGATAGTGTTCTCGAAGCTACCAGCATGAGTTTGACCAAACTGCGGGAGGCAGTGGAAGACAGAAGTGCCTGGGGTGCTCTGGTCTAGGGGGTCATGAAGAGTCGGACATGACTAAACGACTGAACAACAGCAACAACATCCTTAGGAAACTCAACAGGGGTGGAAGCTAGGTCTGCAATAACTCACACTGTGTCGGTGAAATTAACCCTTTATTCAGAGAAGCAAACAGCTTGGGAGGCCAGGCCTAGTGGGCACAGCAACTGTGGGCACAGAACAAAAAACCCACCCTCATCCTCATTAGAATGGCCTGCTGAGAGAATAATTAAAAATGTGCAAGGGGAAAGAAGGAACCCCCATCCCATGGCAAGGGATGCATACCACAATTCTTCAGAAACGGCCTCCTCCCGGTGTTATCACAGGCTCTGAAAGCTCTTCCACCGGGAGGCTGGCGGGTCAAGCCTAAAACTACTTAGATGGTAAGCCTTAGACCAACAGCGAGAATATTGCAAGCGACGGGAGCCAAACAGTTGCAGGAGGCGAGGGAAAAAGACACCCCTTTTGAAGTCTATATTCTAATATACCGACCCTACAGGACAAATATTGATGGAAGGAAAAGGAGGGAGTCATTACATCATGGCATTAATCGCAGCCTAATCCGATATCCAGGCTCTTGCAGATATGAACTCTCTGCCCCAAGCTGAATGTTGACAAACCGAGAGGGATCCCGTTATGTGAGATAACACAACGCGGAAGCTGCCAAGAAAAACAACACCAAGAGAGAGAGAGAGAGTTTGGCGCTTGGGGTTCCCATCTCAGGTTCATAAAGCGAGGGAGCAGCCTAACGCCTCCTGATTCCCACCCCACCCTTCACACTTGACCTCAAAGTGGCAGATCATCTGCCTTGCATTAAGAGGGTCCCAGCTGCAATCCCCAGAACTCTCCAGGTGGAGTTGGGAGAGACTTCTGTCTGAAATCCTACAGAACCGCTTCCGGCCACTGTAGACCAGAACTTTCCAAACTGTGTGCCGCAACACGTTCGTGTGAACACTTCCCGTGCTCCTTTCGGGGCTGGAAAGGGGTTAGTTATACCTCCAGTTTGCTAGTAAAACTGAATTAAAACTGGATAAAAAGTGTGTCATTGATATGAAAAGTTTGGAAAGCTCTGCTGTAGACAATACTGATCAAGACGGACTTCCGGGTTAACGCGATCGGCTAATGGCGGATTCCCTCCGAGCTCTGGAGGGAATCGGCTCTGCTGAAGACAGGTCTTACCGCGCCGGCGACGCGGGGACCCTTAGAAACCGCAGGCGCGGAAGCCTGCGGACTTGGTGACTCGGCGGGCACCTTTAAGCGCCTTCCCTGACCCATGAAGAGCCTTTTTAAAGGCTACGGAGAGGGTACGGGGAGCGGCGTGGTGCTGTGAGTAGACCGCTACTTCAGTGGAGCGAAGCCGCGAGCCATGGCCGGAGAGCGCTGACTTTTTTCCCAAAATTCGGACTGGAAAACAAACAACCCGTGAGTAGAATGGAATTTGGACTCTAAAATTTATATCTTTGAATTCGGTACAACCGGGGGATGTGCTAAAGGGAAGTCCGCACCCCCCCCCCTACCTACAAATGATCTAAAGCAAGGATCGGAGAATTAAGGTGGAGAGTATTGTTTTTGGTGTTAGAAAAAAGATATTTCCATGAATTTGACAGAAGAAGTCTTTGTGCTGGAGAGAAAGTGAGGAACTTTGGAAGTTTTTGTGTAACCCCCCCCCCCCGAACCCGGGAGCGTCCTGTGCGTGAGCCGGAGGAAAAAGAATAAGGAGTTTGACAGCTGTCAAAGGAGCTGTCAAACGGGCGGTGAAAGTTAAGAACTTTGTTACTTAATAACTCTCTGAACTAAAAGTGTTGTATTTGAATTGAGGTGGTTGGAAACAACGTAGCTATAAACAACAAAGTAACGGACTGTTGGAAAAGGACTATTAAGCAATTCGAATCCCCCTAGGGGGAACTAGAGACATTACAATGGCTGCAGAGGGAAAATTACTGGCAGAGTTAGAAAAAATGTTTTTTCTTGTGGGAATCCTGCAAGAGCAGAGTACGGCTATGAACAAAGAACTTATGACCTTGAATCCTAAAACAAACAACTCTGCTGAATGTGTAAAGGAAGGGACTGATAAGAAATCTGCAGCTGAACCAGAAGAGACATTTTTGGAACTGGTGGAAAAGAAAGAAGGAGTGGAAAAAGTACAGGAAAATACCAATCAGGAGTCTATATTGTCAGGAAATAAAGAAGAAGGTCTTTGGATTACAAATCTGCGAAAGATGAGAAAGATGAAGGAGGAAGTCCCTGGAATACCTGGAATGCTGGAATTTAAAAGAATAAAGAAATATGATTGGGACTTCCTCTTTGAGTATGGGAGATCAGCTGACCTTTTGCAGCAACTGCTTTAGTATCTTGGATGGAAGAAAATTTGATGTGACTGTGACAGAACTCCTTCGAGACCCGAGGTCCAACAAGAAGGATTACCAACAAAATCGGCAGAGAGAGACGAACAGAGATTTGAAGGCCTCGGATGTGAGGAATCCGGGCTAGGAACTGTGGACATTTGCTTGGGAAGGGATGGAAACCGGGGTAGGGAGGGAGGGGAGAACAGAATCTCAAAATTTTTATGATTTTTGCATTTGGCTATTAGGACATATAATTAATTAATATATATATATTTTAAAAAATAATTTTTATTAACTGGCCAATCACATCAAATTAAATCACATCATATAAATTCCGAATTACAAAGCCAAATTTTTAAATTTTGTTGGGGGAACCCATACTTCAAGATCCAAAGGGGAATTCAGATCATCTTCTTATTACTGCGTTAATGTCCAAATCAGTCCCAATCAGTCCAAACAAAGTTCATAATTCTATCCAGTCTTATCTTGGTGTTGCCACATCATATCTTGTTCGTATAATTTCTCTTTTTCCTTTACGATCTCTTCTGTTAGTCTCCTTAAGCCGATAGCAAGTGTAATAATCCTGTGTGGATTTCCCGTTCCTTCACTAAGTCCAGATGGTTTCCATATATCTCCTTCGTAGATAACATCACTTTATCCATCGTAAATTTTGGCATTTGTCACTCTTAAGTCCCACCGAGGAGTTGATTCACGATATGTAAACAACTCTATTTCTCTCTTTCTCCTCCCAGACCCAAGAGCTCCCACAATGCCTCACAAAATGGCGAACGGCATTTTTTCCTGACTGCGTCACTCCAAAACTCTTAGCTTTCCAGCTTCATCTTGAAACATTGCTTTGGATCGAAAGTTTATCTCCACACAGCCTTAAATCCACAGCTTAAGTCCTTAATTTCTGACTCATTAGGGGAGGGGGATTCTTGTTAAATCACATAAAAAGGTAGAGGCAGGTTTTTCCCCCCCTCCCCCCTCAGTCATTACCGTATCTTGACGTTCTTCTCGTATTTTATTGTTGTCTTGTTATCAGAGATCTCTTCTGTCAGCAGTATTTACTCCCCTTTTTCCTTGATGTATGTGCAATTAATCATGTCCAAATTATTTCTTTTAAAGATCATTGCAACCAGCGGCGCGAATCGGGGACGGCGTTGAGGAGTGCCGAAAATCCCACAGGAGGCCTTTGTGCCTAGTGCCCCCACCCCCACAAATTCGGGGGTGGTATAGGGCACAGCAGGCAAGGGCCGTCCCCCCCATAATCCTGGGGGGGTTAAGGAGGCTAATTACCCCCATCATAGCCTCCAAATTACCTCGTGTGGGTCGGAGAGATGTTATTGCAGCCATCTTCCGATGCGCCACCTAGTGGCCCCCTCAATTAATTAATATAAAAAGGGAGAAATTCGTGGAAGGGAAATTAGGTCGACCTTAGAAAAAGGATTTAATGTTTATAAGAGAATTGGATAAGTTAAATGTGGATAAGTAAAAAGAGCTAAGTTTAAAAATAATAATAATATGTTAAAGATGAGAGACAAGAACTTGTTGAATTAATTATTGGAATTGGGATGTATGAAGAGGGGGTGGGGGGAAGTCAGGGAAAGGCGGTAAAGAAAGTAAGAGTATGAAATTATACATGTTTTGTTTTTGTTTTTGTTTTTGTTTTGTGTGTGTGTATAAAATGTGAAAACCTAATAAAAATTTTATAAAAAAAAAAAAAATACTGATCAAGACGGGCCAGTGGTCTGACTCAATATAAGGCAGGCTTCCTAAGTGTATATGTTTGCACCACATTCCATTATTATTAGAAGTAGAAATAGAAGTAGAAGTAGAAGTAGAAGTAGAAGTAGAAGCAGCAGCAGCAGCAGCAGCAGCAGTAATACCCAGTCCATCTGACTGGGCTGCTCCAGCCACTCTGGGCAGCTTCCAGCATACAGAAAAACATAAAAAGGTAAAGGTAAAGGGACCCCTGACCATTAGGTCCAGTCATGGCCAACTCTGGGGTTGCAGCGCTCATCTTGCTTTACTGGCCGAGGGAGCCGGTGTACAGCTTCCGGGTCATGTGGCCAGCATGACCAAGCCGCTTCTGGCGAACCAGAGCAGCGCATGGAAACACCATTTACCTTCCCACTGGAGCGGTACCTATTTATCTACTTGCACTTTGACGTGCTTTCGAACCGCTAGGTTGGCAGGAGCAGGGACCGAGCAACGGGAGCTCACCCCATCACGGGATTAGAACCGCCGACCTTCTGATTGGCAAGTCCTAGGCTTTGTGGTTTAACCCAGAGCGCCACCCACGTCCCTTGACAGAAAAACATACTAAAACATTAAACCTTAAAAGCTTCCCTATACAGGGCTGCCTTCAAATGTTTCCTAAATGTTATATAATTACTCATCTCCTTAACATCTGATGGGAGGGGTCCGGTCGAGCCACGGACCCGTCGCAAGCGAGACTTTTCTCGGCAAGAGAAAGTCCGGGTTCTCGAGGGTAAACGGGGGTGCTACAGGGCGCGATAGCCCCCCAGAACCCCTCTGGAGGGAAACCAGAGGGTCAGGATCCCAGCGGAGCCGTTCGCAGATCGCCCGGCCGCCAGGTAACTCTGTAATAGGAGCGAAGAGCGCGGCGGGCGGAGAAAGCAGGCACCGGGAAGCCATTGTCTCACCCTCGAGAACGCAGCCCCAGGCTTGCAGGGCGAGTGACCGATTCTCAAAAGCAAACAAGCCAAATTTGGATTATAATTTGGATTATAATTGGAATATATAAAAGAAAAGCTTTTTGAAAAAGAAGGAGACAAAAAGAGGTCAATTTCGTCTGCAATCGGAGAGGAACGCAAGACTACAAGCGGAGCGCGTAAGGGAGGTTGGTGACGCGGCAAGCTGTTTGGGAAACTCTCTTGGGAAACTTGTTAAAAGTGAAATAAATTGTTGCAAAAGATATAAAAAGTTACAGTAAAAGATGAAGAGGTAAAATTGGTAATGATACATTGGGCCAGATACTTCGGTTATAACATACAATATTACGACTGGATAAAATTATGGAATGAAAGGTGAAAATTTACAGCGTGTATCGCATTGAAGGAAAATGTAATGAAAATGGTCTATAGATGGTACATAATGCCAGTAAAATTGGCTAAAATGTATAAAACATGTAACAAGTGTTGGAAATGTAAAGAAAAAGAAGGAACTTTCTATCATATGTGGTGGGAATGTAAAAAGGTGAAAGGCTTCTGGGAAATGATATATAATGAATTGAAAAAGATGTTGAGATATACATTTGTTAAAAAACCAGAGGCCTTCCTATTAGGATTGGTAGGTAATGAAATTAATAGAAAAGACTGCAAACTTTTCCAATACGCAGTAAAAGCAGCAAGAATACTTCTGGCGCAAAGATGGAAGCAGGAAGAAATTCCAACAGTGGAAGAATGGAGAATGAAACTGACTGAATATGCAGAATTGGATAAACTGACTGGGAAGATTCGTTATCAGAAAGACCAAAAGTTTATTGAGGACTGGGGGAGATTTACAGAGTATCTGAAAGGCATATGTGATGTACAGACAACGCTTGTTGGTTTTGAAGAGTCTTTGTGAAAAATTAAGAAATATTGTAAAAAAGAAGTAAGTGAAAGGTAGAGGAATGGCTAAAGGCAATAGTAAGTTTAGAAATAAAGTTAACAATAGAAACTTTAACGAAAGATTGGTAGAGAAATTGAGGGAAGTCAAAAATTGATGACTGTGTGATAAAGTATGAGTAGATTGTACAAAAATGTTTGAAAAATGAATAAAAATTATTTTTTAAAAAATCTGATGGGAGGGTGTTCCATATGGAGGGCGCCACCACCGAGAAGGCCCTCTGCCTGGTTCCCTGTAGTTTCACTTCTTGCAGTGTGGGAACTGCCAGAAAGCCCTTGGTGCTGGATCTCAGTGTCCGGGCTGAACAATAAATCACATCAATACAGTAAATCTGACCCAACTATCACAATGAATTAAAACCTGAGCTAAACTCCTTAGAGAATACCACAAACCTCTTGAGAATACCATATCTGATCCCACTCCCTCTATCAGCTCCCACATCAGCACATAGTTACTACTTCTGTCATTTGCCTAATTTTTAAAACATCTTTTTACGGGGTTTTATAATCAAGGATCATAGGAATAATAAATGATACAAATAAACATACCATCTCATTTGCCTGATTAGCCCCAAAGCCCAACCAATCATGAATCACATAACAAATAGAATGCCATTATGAGTCTTCTAAATCCACCAAATTTGGTCACACGATGACATCGCAGAAGAAAAATCAGCTGAGAGCGAGAGCAATGCCTCCTGGATTATTCACATGGGTAATCTCAACCATAATTCAACTTTTGAATTCTGGTGCTGGAGGAGACTCTTGAGAGTCCCATGGACTGCAAGAAGATTAAACCTCTCCATTCTGAAGGAAATCAGCCCTGAGTGCTCACTGGAAGGACAGATCCTGAAGCTGAGGCTCCAATACTTTGGCCACCTCATGAGAAGAGAAGACTCCCTGGAAAAGACCCTGATGTTGGGAAAGATGGAGGGCACAAGGAGAAGGGGACGACAGAGGACGAGATGGTTGGATAGTGTTTGCGAAGCTACCAGCATGAGTTTGACCAAACTGCGGGAGGCAGTGGAAGACAGGAGTGCCTGGCATGCTCTGGTCCAGGGGGTCACGAAGAGTCGGACATGACTAAACGATTAAACAATAACAACAATCTCAACCAATCAAAGACCACAGAATGAACAAGGTGGCATCCTTAAAGGAAAACAAACTGCTGAGAGAGAGCAAACAGGCAATGGAAAGAATAGGCCAAACATCTTCACAGTCACTTCACTGCTGAAAATGTTTTAATGTTCCCTCAACACTGCCAAAAACATGCCCCCAAAACAGTAAGCAGTTTTGGCTTAGCCCTAATCAGCTCCGATGTCATATGTAAACTTGCAATGATTGAAGTTAAAAATGGCACCCATCCATTGGAACAGTTTCTTCCCATGTTACACATGGTTATACAAAGGGCTTGTTGAGATCTGAAAAAAGAATCTAATGGGTTTGAACCCATTCCAGGATGCTGTGCGTAACCCCAATCCTATGTGGCAGGAATGATTTATACAACACACCTATGAGAAGAGTTTAAAGCAAGCTGGGATTTCAACTTCTCCACTGATGACCTCACCTCCCCGAACAAAAACAGCCCAGAGAACTCAATTTTCCTTTATTACCAAAGAAATAATAATAATAGAACAGGATGAAGAAAGAAAGGGAGGAAGGGTCTGTAAGTACTCAGTAAAAGCTGCCAACGCAGCAATTTGAATCAAGTGTTCACTCTGGAATGGGGAAACTGGAGTTTTAAGTTTGTGTGAACAGCAGGAGCAGGAAGAGTGGGAGAGATACCCTGGTGCTAAATTCACATTCACTTCCCTAAGCAACCTTTTCACCATCCAGATTAAAACAGGGAAAGAGAAAATTAGCCAGTTCTGTGAGAACAGATACTGGGGCTGAGAGGTATTACACAGTGGTACCTCGGGATGCGAACGGGATCTGTTCCGGAGCCCCGTTTGCATCCTGAATGAAGCGTAAGACGCGACAGCGCGTCTGCGCATGGGTTGCATATTGCTGCTTCCGCGCATGCGCGTGACGTCATTTTAAGCGTCTGCGCATGTGCGAGCAGCGGAACCCGGAAGTAACGTGCTCCGTTACTTCTGGGTTGCCGCGGAGCGCAACCCGAAAGCGCTCAACTTGAAGTACATTCAACCCAAGGTACATCCAGCAGACTGAGATGCAGTGCTCTGAAAGCAGCTTGAAAGACTATCACCACTACAGAGTACGCAAGATAATTTAACCCTATTTTAAGCCCTATTTCAAGATCTGAGCCATGCTAACAGGCATGAAACAGGGATGCCATCAAGACAGAGACTTGGTTTTCCAAGGCTAACTTTAACCTCTGTTGACAAGGAACGGCTGTGGCTCAACGGTAAAGCAAGAATTCTCCTGAAAGCATTCAAGCACACCTCAGCTTTTCTCATACGGAGTTGGGGCCAATTCATCCTCAAAGCTAGCTATGTTTATTTATCACTTCTATAGCTGCTGAAGGCATTCACCGAGGTACCCAGAGTTTGCCAGTAGGAGACCATGGGCCCCTGAAATCAGCTGGCGTTTTGAAGGCCGGCAGCCCGGTCCCTCTTCACGCCAAAAACCATGCCAATTCATTGTTCAGGGCTTTATTTGGCTTACATAAACCTTCCTTGCCTGGCCTGGGGGCATTCTGGTTTTCGCGAAGTGCCAAGGAGCGGAACGTGAATTGGCGGCTTTGTTTACCAGACCACGGTAAAACTGAATGTCATAGAAGGCAGATTCAGCCAAGGGACATGGAAGAAGGCAAGCCCATTCCATCCACTCAATGTTTCCCCCCCAAAAAACTGAACTCAACAGTTACCAACTTCCCCCCCCCCTCACTCCTTTTGACATGAAACACTGGAGAAAAACACAGCGAGAACAAAACACCCAAAGAGAACCCAATGTTCTTGGAGTTTCAGAATCTCCCAGGGTGAACCTCCAAAACAAAGAAGGGGGGGTTAGAAAAGGTCAGTCTCCCCAGGGCTTCCCACCAACCTGACCATCAAAAACGCACTTCCTCATATCATCTCAAGGACAGGTTCCAAAATATCTTGCTTGGTGCGGAAGACCAAATGGCACCTTCTCCATTTCGCATGCAGAAACGGATCGGAGGCGCAGCTGAATCTCACTTCCACACCGGGGGTGGAATAGCATCCTCCAGCACACCTGAGGACCACAGAGCTCTATCCTCCAGCGCCCCTGAATCTAATGCCCAAGACAGCTCTCTACCCAATGGTTGGGCCGGCCTTGCTCCAAGTGGATGGGAAAATGGAGGTCTCTTTTTTTTCACCCAAGGAGTGCTCACTGGAAAAACATGTTCAGAGGAGGCTCCAGGAGCTCCATCTCCTTGCTCCAGTAAATGTATACACACACACACACCCTCAAGCAGTCCACTGAAAGCGCATGGAAGTGGCCACAGAATTCCCAAGCCTAACCATGCATACAGTACTGGAGCATATATGGAGTTCCACGTCAATGAAGCTTCTCAGTAACAGATCTCAGTTTGCAGATACCAAGAAACACCTTTCTCTGAGTGATTCCCCGTCAAATCAGACAATTCGCACCTTGGTGGTCAAACAGCCTTATAGCAGGTTAGCTTCTTCTGTTCTTTTGATGAAGGGCAGATAAATAATGCTCATAACTAACAAGAGGTATATGTGGGTAAGTCGCTCTGGAGTTTTGCTGTGAAGCAGTGTCGATTTTTCTATTTATTTAGAAGTTTGCACACTGGTATGTGCAAGCATCTGCACAACTCCGCCTCAAAAAGCAGAGTGCAAAAGAGGACACAATCTGAAATACCCCATCTCCTCCCACTTCAGGCTGGATTAAAACAAAAACTGGGCCTCACAGGAATCACTTTTGCATGCTCACACACAGGCGTGTCACCAATTTTTCTGCACACACACACACACACACTGAATGATGACCCAGGGTCAACATGGCTTCTGACTGGCTCTTTGAGAAGTATGAGGAGCTAGATCGGGAGGCGGAGGGGAGATGCAGTAGGGGTGGGATCAGCCATACACACTGTGTGTGAGTGGAAATGTGAGTGCAAAGGCTTCCTCCTTGTCCACGCAGCTCTGCATAGCCCAGCTGATGATCAGCAGCAGACCAAATGGAAAGTCACCAAATAGCAGAAATGAAAGCGGAGCTGAGGACCGTGCCTTCGAAAGACGCATTTTAAGTTTTCCATGAGGCACTGGAAGCCTCTGAAGTGGGAGTTGTACTGGGGGGGGGGGGAGGAAGCCCCAATGCTGTGCATTACAAAATTAAAAGCCTGATAGGGTTACGTGCGTGTTTTGTCTGCAGCAGCTAATAAATCATGCATCCAGACTCCTAAATCCCATTATGAAGCAGCATTAAGACATACACTGCACATTGCAAAACAAGAGGTGTATGGTTGCTCCAGCTCTATTTGCCAGCACCTTAAGCCTGACAAATAATTTAGATGTGGGACAGGCCTGGCCTTTGAAGCCTCTGCAGAGAGTGATTTCCACATGCTCCAGCCAGCTCAGAAGCATGGGTGCCAAGTGGACATAGGTAGAGCATATGGCTGAGGAACAGACAGAATGCGGGGTACCCTGCTGTGAGCACAGAAGTGAGGTGCGCTGACTGGTGCTAAGGATGGGTGCTGAACATCCAGATCCTGCCATTAGCCAAGCTGGAGGATGCTTTAGCCAGATCGCTGCTCTGTAAAATAGGTCACAGGCTTATGAAATTGTGGCGCTCAGGACATGGGCTGCTTCAGAAATGCCCCGAGATGCTTCCAGGTTGCCATGAATGAAAATGTAAGCAGCTCTTCCTGGGGACGGATGGAGCAAGCAGCATCGTAGCAGGACCAGGGGAAGATGGAAGAAGGCCAAAAGGAGCACCGGCAGGGTTGAGGGCAGACACGTCAACAGGCGCCACTTCACTCTCCCACATTGGTACTGACTAGCCTCTCCTTTCTGAGATAGACCCTGTATCCAAAGAGAAATCACTCAGACCATGAGCCCCTCTAGGGCAAAACAATTCTGCTCCCTTTCCCCAAGAAGGGGCATATACTCAGCACATTCTTGGCTGCCACCAAGTCCGACACCTCCCATGCCCCACACCATGTTCAAATTGGCTGGAAAAAAATAATATCCCGAGTTTTGACTATTCTGTGTAAAAACGCCCTCGTTTTCACATTTTCCCAGCAATCAGAGCATTCTTGAAATGTATATGCTCTAAATTTCAATTTTCTGGGTGGCTTGGAAATATCTTAACCATTTTTGTAGTACGCTTTGGGTCCCTGATTTTGAGGGAGGGGGAAACACAAATACCCCAATTTTGAGATTTTTCTGGCAATTGGGCCATTCTGGGCTGCACATGAGAACGCAGGAAGTTGCCTGAGGCCAGTGGCCCATCTGTGCAGCACTGCTCATTCCTCCAAGCTTCCTTTAGAGACTAATCCACGTTCCCTTCATGGACCACAGGATGCTTGTATCACTCCTCTCCCACCTGAAACTCCTGTTCTGTTCCTGCCCCCGCCCTAAACTATTAAACTGCCTCATTCAGGCTTGCCCTCAGCCTGTCCTCAGGCCTCTTTCCCAACACAAGGCTGCAAAGTTCAAAATAAAAAACCTCGCAGAAAGAAGACAAGCAGCTAAGAAAGCCATAGTGCTTCTGTTAAGATCAGATTTCTCTCTCTCTCTCTCTCTCTCTCTCTCTCTCTGTGTGTGTGTGTGGGAGAGAGAGGGGGGGGGAATATGACAGATCTGACAAGGGGAGAACTTTTTGAATTTGGCTGATGCTAGAAGCCCCCACTCAACATCAAGGCTCTCAGCCAAAGAGATGAAGAGAGAAAGGACAATTTCTGGCAGATCACACCTCAAGCTGTTTTTATTACTATTCCATGCTCCATTCAAGAGGCTAATTCTACCAGGAAATTAATACTCATTGAATTTACAGAGCTGGGAAGTGGCACCCAACAGCCTTCGCAAATTGGAATCCTTCTGGGTGTAGAGGAAGTTAATCCTGTTCCTGGAAGCAAAGCCCTGGGGTCGGGAGGACACAAGTCCTCTTTGACGTATCTCCACTGAGCACTGCTAAGGTCGTGCATGTTGCTTGGTCTTTGACCTCTGGAGATGTTCCAGGGTGCAGGGCGCCAGATGTGAAACGAGTTCTTAGCTCAAATACTATTTCAGTAAAAGAGGCAGGCAAGAAGGTCTCCTTGAAGCTCTGAGAACCTCCCTGGAAAATTTTGCTCTGATTTGGTTTTGCAGTCTCTGGAGAAGACACATTAATGCCTCTTGTCCAAGGGGAAAGCGACTGTGCCCTGGCTCTCACCCTCCGACACCGTATTCAGACTTACGGCTCGAGGAAACCCAAAATCTTTACTCAAGAAATAAGCACACTGTTAATTTTGGGAAATGATATACAATGAGCTGAAGAAAATGTTCCAGTTAACATTTGTAAAAAGAGCCCAAAGCTTTCTTGTTAGGGATTGTAGGAAAAGACCTGCCAAGGAAATTAAAAAACATTTTCATGTATGCGACAACAGCGGCAAGAGTCTTAATAGGACAAGGATGGAAGAATGAGGAAATCCCGACTAAAGAGCTGTGGCAAGAGAAATTGATGGACAACGTGGAACTGGCAAAATGGACACATAAACTACATGACAAGGATAACTGTGACTTTAAAGAAGAATGGGAACCTTTTATGAAGTATTTAAAGAAACAACAAAATCAACTGGACTCCTTGGCAGGTTTTGAATAAACACTCACAAATTCTTTATTGGTAACATAAGGTAAAGGTAAAGGAACCCCTGACCATTAGGTCCAGTCGCGGACAACTCTGGGGTTGCGGCGCTCATCTCGCTTTACTGGCTGAGGGAGCCAGCGTACAGCTTCCAGGTCATGTGGCCTGCATGACTAAGCCGCTTCTGGCGAACCAGAGCAGCGCACGGAAACACCATTTACCTTCCCGCTGGAGTGGTACCTATTTATCTACTTGCACTTTGACATGCTTTCAAACTGCTAGGTTGGTAGGAGCTGGGACCGAGCAACGGGAGCTCACCCCGTCACAGGGATTCGAACCACCGACCTTCTGATCGGCAAGTCTTAGGCTCTGTGGTTTAACCCACAGCACCACATGCATCCCTTATTGGTAACATACAGATAGATAAATTGAGGATCTTTACAATTTTATAACATGCAGAGAATAACATGTGCTGAGAAACCAGAGAGAGGAGCTGAGGGAAGTCTCAGGGAGGGGTGGGAGGGTAGGTTTTTTCTTTTTTAGGGGGGAGGGGGAAAGGGGGGGGGAATGTGGATGATGTATTTTTGATAAATTGTTATGTTGAAATCCCTAATAAAAAATAAAAAATAAAAGAAATAAGAAACGAGCACACTGTTTCAGCATCAGTTCAGAATACTGGGTACACCTCTGCTTGGGGCAGCGAGGGAGCAGGGAGTTCAGAGGCCAGGGGTGGCAGCAGGGCCTACCCAGAGGATTCTCAAAGAGAGGAGGCTGAGGGAACGCTCCACAAGGGAGGGTGTTTGAAAGAGGGTGAGGGGCTGCCAGCTCTGCAGGCAAGGGGGGACCTAACTGGGCTCCTGAGCCCCACAGGGGTGCCGCAGAAAGAAGGTAGTTGGTCAAGGAAGCCGTGGACTCAAAAAGGTTGAAAACCTCTGATCTAAGTTGTCACAGATTCCAGTCCCAGATTTTCCAGGTTTCAAGGATGGAAAGTGCAACCCAGTATTAACATTGGTAACCAGAACCGACACCAGTCCCGGGCTAAATGGTGAATTGGCCTTTCACAGCAACCTCCTAAGACATTCCTCCGAATGAATGAATGAATGAATGAATGAATGAATGACTGTCCAGCAACAGGATGAGGACATGTCTCCCTCAATTGAATTAAGCTCTCAGCCTGAGATTTTGCTCAGATACAATCTGATCACTTTGACAAGTTGGGTGCAATATGCAGAAATATGTGGGCAAGCAGCCTTTTAAATTAAACACGACAGAAATATTCACCAGTAGGAGCTACACAACGCAGCAAACATTATTCGGGAGAGGGCATGTGGCGAGCTGTCATTCAAGACCAATTCCTAACTACGCAGATGCAGAGACCTGTTTCCAATCTCCGTAATGCACTGCCAGCACTCATTTTCTAACGACAAAACACAGGCCAAGGAAGCTGCCACTGCCCTGGCCATCTTGCAGCACTGAATCAACCATCCCAGGAATTCAGACGTCACTTGCAGTACCTTGTGGGTTTCTCTCTCCTCCATATTCAATTCCACCCCCATCACGGCTGCATCCTGTTATCCGGCCCCTTTGCCGAAAGGGCTGCGCCAACTGCTGCGACACTACCAGCCGAGTTTGCCATTGGCATATTAAAGCTCAGAACAATTTCAGAGCAGATTAGCCGTGGGAACACCTTGCCTTGCATTTCAGTCCTCAGTAGAGATCCTTGATTCCTTCCTTGATTTATTTATTTAAATTTATTTTTATTTTTTTAAAAAAAATATTTATTAAGGTTTAACAATTACAAATAAAAGAAAAACAGTCAATAATAACAAGAAGAGAGAAAAAAAAATTACAATACTTCAAAACTATAAAGAAGATACATTACTGAAAAGAGAAAAAAAACAATACAACTAAACAATAACAATAACATTTAAAAAACACTAACATCCAGTATTTTCATATCTTTATCCTTCATTTACTTATTTCCTTGACTTCCTCACGCCTCCCTTTTTGTATTCTAATTCATAATTGTTTCAGCAAGTCCTTTCCCTCTTTCTCAGATTTTGTTCCATAAATTTATCTTAACACAATTTAACCTTGAATTTTTCACTTTAATCCGTTAACAATCCAATTTAACTTAATTCTTTACAACCTTTCTGCTAAGACCATGTAAATTCACTCCAGCATCTTTCTAACATTCATTAATTTTACAATATTTTTTTAAATATACTTTAATTTTTTTCCAATCTTCTTCCATCGACTCTTCTCCCTGGTCTCGGATTCTACCGGTGATTTCTTATTTATTTAAATTTATACACTGCTTGATTGTACTACAACAACAACAACCCTCGAAACATAAAGCAGTAAAATCAAGAAAAATTCACAACCCTACTTTAAAACATGCAAAGGTTAATAAGGAATGGGGGGGGGGAATTTATAATTTATCTTAAAAATCGTTGTAAACAGTTAAAATCATTAGTAGGATTGGAACTACACCACTTGTAGTTTAATGGTAAGTTTTGAATATAATGGGGATGCAAAAGATGTGGATTATTATAAAACATGCAGGAGGAAAGGACTAACAATGGGACCCACAAAGGGGAGAAGGGAAGTCCAGGAGCTTCTGTGGAATCTTGTTTTTATGACGTATGTTGGATATGCGATTGTAGAACTTTAATTTGAAAAACCAAATAAATAAATGTATAAATTAAATAAAATACTAAAACAGATTAAAATTGCCTCAACTTTCTAAGGGTCTGAATTCTTACAAATGCAAAACGGGTAGAGGACCCTCACCCACCTGAGTTAAGTTCACCATTAGATGGAACAATACTTAAAAGTGGAATCAGGAATGCACTTTATTTCTGCGTCCTAAGATGCATCTCCTGGAAGGAACCGCAAGGCCTGGAGCTGAACATCTAGGAGACCCCACTGCTTCATCTCTTCCATTAACAGAAAGGCCTCGTTCCATCAGCCTCTGCAGCCACAGGTTTTATTTACTAAAATAAAAGGCCAGCAACCTTCATTAAAGCTTTGTAACAATGCAGAGGCGGCGAGGCAAACATGACGGCTTCCCATTTTAGTTTATTAACAACATAGTCACTGCTTACCTCATTTCAAGAAGTTCCCATCACTGGAAAGTGACTCAGCCCAAGTGGAAAAGAAGGAGAGAGCTTTTCCAGTTGCTTCCCTGCCATTCTAGCAGCACCTACTTGAACCTCACACCATGTCAGATCACTGGTCTGCCTGGCATCTCACTGTCTATAGGAGCCTTCCCCAACCCAATGCCTGCTCCAGATGTTTTGGGCTACAACTCCCATCACAAAGTTGCTGGTTGGGGCTGTGGACTGAAACATCTGGAGGGCAACGGGTTGGGGAATACAGAGTGGCAGCCAGACCCAGGCTTTCCGGCAGGAGTCTTTCCCCATCCTCCTTAGGGACGCCAGAAATTGCATCAGGGAACCTTTTGCATACAAAGCACATACTGAACAAAGAGGAGATGGGAGACAATGAGCATATACAGGCAACTCCTAACGGACGTGCATCCAGTTAATATACAATCGCACATGTACACATCACTTCGAACCTGGAAGTGACTGTAAAAATGGCAAAAACAGCCCTAAAGAGAGCCCAGAAAGGGCAAATAGGCACGAAAACAGCGCCTAGCAATCCCACAAGCCTTTGCAAGGGCAATTCCAGGAGCAATTGCACTGACCATTGAGGCCTGTGGCAAGTTGGAATTTGAGCGATTGTGGTCGGGTTTGGCATCTGGTAGTCTCCTCCAGTACCATAATTGATGCTTCTGAATTCTGGTGCTGGAGGAGACTCTTGAGAGTCCCATGGACTGCAAGATCAAACCTCTCCATTCTGAAGGAAATCAGCCCTGAGCGCTCATTGGAAGGACAGATCCTGAAACTGAGGCTCCAAGACTTTGGCCACCTCATGAGAAGACTCCCTGGAAAAGACCCTGATGTTGGGAAAGATGGAGGGCACAAGGAGAAGGGGACGACAGAGGACGAGATGGTGGGACAGTGTTCTCAAAGCTACCAGCATGAGTTTGACCAAACTGCGGGAGGCAGTGGAAGATAAGAGGGCCTGGCGTGCTCTGGTCCAGGGGGTCACAATGAGTCAGACACAACTAAACGACTAAACAACAACAACTACAACAAGTGCTGCTGTTTTTTTCTAGGGTTGCCAGGGGTCAGAGGGTGTTTGCAGGCTTTTCCAATGGTGTTTCAAATATACGCAATTTCACGTAAATACACGGTGCCTTGGAGTGTAACGCCCATGTAAATTGAGAGTTGCCTGTACACACAAGGCTTCCTAATAATCAATCAGCTCAATGGCCAAGCTAACCTTGGACCGTGCACTCTGGCCACTAGTGGCTCTCACAAAGGTCTCTTGGCAGAGATCCTTTTAAGCAGGGCTGCTAGGGTGTGAACACAATTAACGTTCATCCACATAGAGCCCTGTTCAAGTTCTTAACGCCCCTGATGAGCTACATGTTTGAAGACACACAGCAGCTGCTATAAATGGACATCCATGTGCACAGACACTAAAGTGACGTAGAAAACGCATCTTACCGTCCGGAAGTGGCTTGCAAGACAAAGCGTCGTCAAGGTCCCTGGCGGTTGACGGGTCAATGGTGAAGATGCATTCTTGCCTATCAAAAACAGGGAAGTAACAAAGAAAACTCAGCACCGGGGGCAGCAAGTTCATCTATTTGAAAACCGGCTTCTGAAAGGGGCATGGATGTTATAGGAGGTGGATTTTTGGTCTGGTCCAGCAGGGAAATTATTAGGTTCTTGTGCTTTGTTCAGATCACATGTCTCCAAATTGAGGGATAGCGCTGTGGGTTAAAGCCTCAGCGCCTAGGGCTTGCCGATCGAAAGGTCGGTGGTTCGAATCCCTGCGGCGGGGTGCGCTCCCGCTGCTCGGTCCCAGCGCCTGCCAACCTAGCAGTTCGAAAGCACCTCCGGGTGCAAGTAGATAAATAGGGACCGCTTACCAGCGGGAAGGTAAACGGCGTTTCCGTGTGCGGCTCTGGCTTGCCAGAGCAGCGATGTCACGCTGGCCATGTGACCCGGAAGTGTCTCCGGACAGCGCTGGCCCCTGGCCTCTTGAGTGAGATGGGCGCACAACCCCAGAGTCTGTCAAGACTGGCCCGTACGGGCAGGGGTACCTTTACCTTTACCTATATCACCAGGGCTGAGCTGTGAGCCAGGAAACTGCCAATTCAAATCTTGCCTCCTCTGCTGTTTATTTAGAATCCTAGAACTGCAGAGTGGGGTGGGACCCCGAAGGCTGTCTAGTCCAACCCCAGCAATGCAGGAATCTCAACTAAAGCATCCATCACGATAAATAGGAGTAGTTGGGAAAGCTTAGTAGGTGGAGCATGAGACTCTTAATCTCAGGGTCGGTTCTAACCCCACGTTGGGCAAATGATTCCTGAAATGCAAGGGCCCCTTCCAGCTCTACAATTCTATGGTCTGCAGACCACTTAATAACAATAAACAGATCACTAAGTGGTTTAGCTAAAGTAATATAAAATATTTATAAGAAAGCATCTATGAAATCAACACTTTAAAACCAAGAAGAGATTACAGTGGTACCTTGGTTCTCAAACGCAATCCAGAAGTCCGTTTGACTTCCAAAATGTTTGAAAACCAAGGTGTGGCTTCTGATTGGCGCAGCCCCCCCCCCCCCGAAACAATAGCTGACAGCCTCATTGGACGTTGGGCTTCCAAAAAACATTTGAAAACCGGAACACTTTCTTCCAGGTTTTCAGCATTTGGGAGCCGAAATGTTTGAGTACCCAGGTGTTTGAGAACCAAGGTTCCAGTGTATAAAAATTATCATAGCATAGAACAAGCATGCATAATAAAATGGCATGCCGTGAACCAACTCCCTCCTCAGTCCCTCTGTCTGTAGCTTGGGGCAACAGCGCTCGCCTGTTAAAAGCAGTGTATAAATTTTACTGTACCTACAACACACACATTTATTTATGTATTTCATATGAATGGCAGGTGGGGCTCTTTTGCCAATTTTTATTTCTTCGTGTTTGCCCTTCACATGGTATTGTTGTTGTTAGATTTGCATAACCTGCCTCGGGCTTTAGGTTATGCAGCTCTAGAGCTAGCGAGAGAATTCCTCTTTCATGTGCTCGGAGACCCGCTATCCGGTGACAAACTGACTGCAGCTATAACCTGCTTCCACAGATACATATTCCTTCAATTGAAAACCCATTAATGAATGGAATTTCAAAAAAGCGACCGGATTCCAAGATACACTGCTTACATAACGTCTCGATTTACAGTCTTCGGCAGAATCACGTCCGAACGGAGAGGGAACGCCCCACTCATGCAAGGGGTCCCACGTGCCCTTATCAGGCCGAGTTAGAGCCCAGGGCACTACGACTGTGACCCCGGACGCCAGCCATCCGACACTTTGAGCTCAGCCGGGCAGATGACGTGCAGCGGTAGACAGCAGGGAGCTTAAAACAACTGCTCTCTTGTGCTGACAGGTCTTAAGAGAAAGGATTAAGGGCTCCTTGAGAAACCAGAGGCCGCATGGGTTTTGTTTCAATGGAACAGGTCGCTTAGTCCAGCTGTTTGGTGCTGCAACCGCAAAGCCCTGCCACCCATCGCGATCTGTAGCTGCAGGCAGTTTAGAAATTAATAGGCTGGCAGCGGCAAAGGGCCTGCGTTGGAAATGAACGGAACATAAATACACCGGTGCCAGAACTCTCAAAGCACATCGAGGGAAATGTAGCAACAAGCAGGCGCTCCGCTTTGAGATGCTCGGCCAATTAAATCTATTAGGGAGGTCAACAATGGGGCCCCGGTTCACGAGAGTCCATGCCTGCAGGGAGTGCGGTATGGAATCCCAGCTCCGGACCACTGAACGCCCAAAACATATCAGGCCCCCTTTTCCTCCTGTGCAAGAAGGGAGAGGCAGCATGCAACAGATCTGCTGGCGGACTTGCAGGGCTGAGTTTACGGCAGCTTATTTAAAGCATCCCTGGATGCAGCCTTCATGGGCTTGTTCGCAGTTGCAGCCTACTCCATCCTGAAGCCTTATAGGGTGGCTTATGGGAAAACTAAAACCCCAATCTCACTCCTAATTAATGCAACTTATTCAGGCTGTAATAACTGGTGCGTGGGTGGGAGCTAAAACTTCTGTTTGTGCCTCTGGTGACTGATTGCAATGAGCATATGATGTCCGACAGTCTTGTTCTCCCTGAGGCTTGTTGCTTATTGCAAAATATTTATTCAGACAGAAGCCAAAGCGGCTTACAGCAGAAACAAAAGTGGTCAAGCGGCCAGACTGCTAAGTCATTTCAGGCAGCAGCTGATAGCTCACATAGTTGAATACTCCTCTCCAAACACATACACACAAAATCCCTACATACGGAAAAGCAGCACATTGGTGTCCTGGCTTCCACTCCAAAACGCACAAACAGAGGCTCTTACTTGCAAGTTAGAAAGATATATTTAATCAGGCAAACAATAGTATAGGCTCAGTGACACTCTCAGTTCAACCCCTGCTCCTTTGGAAATGACCATGCAAGGCCCAAAGCAGTATTTCAACTTGAAATGCAGAACTGCATCCTGAACATGCACGCCAGCTCCCATTCTGATCTCCTAGTACAGAATGGAGGCCATGCAGGCATGCTGAACCAGAGGCCTCCCTTCACCCAGTCAACTCATTTCACAAAGACAAAATGTAAGATATAAACACACTTCAGCAGCCACCGTCATCCATGAGAGGTGAGAGCTCAGCTATGGCCTTTTGTTTACTACAGTTTGGATTTTGTGGGTCTCATTTAAACTTTAACAAGGCACAACCATGACATTTAACGGTAAAAGGTGACTGCATGTCTAGACAACTACATCTTGAAGCTGGTCTCATTTCTCTTCCCATTGTGAGCAGACACAAGGGAACGCTGACCTGCGAGGTATTCAGCCCGGCACCCAGACTTCTGCGCACTTGCTCTCTCGACTCAAGAGGGCTGGCATTTCAAAACTGGGTGGGTGGGGTATTTTTAGATCCTTGAAAGTCTCAATCATTGTTTCTAGGACCTTGATGAGCTCCTTCTTGGAACGATGCATCTCAGGCCTGGAAAACAACCATTTTCACTCGGGAATAGGCGCCCCTCCTTGCTTCAAGCATGTTTTATGCATGAAACAGTATTTTATAGCAACAGCAGGAATACACCCCAATCTCGTCACAGCAAACACCCGTTCCCAATCATTGGGTAAGTTAGACTCATACAATCGTAGAATTGTAGAGTCAGAAGGGTCCCCCAAGCAGCATCTAGGCCGACCCCACTGAAAGGCAGGAATCTCAGCTCAAGCATCCATGACAGATGGCCATCCAACCTCTGCTTAAAAACCTCCAAGGAAGGAGAGTCCACCACCTCTCATGGAAGTCTGTTCCACTGCTGAACAGCTCCTACTGTCAGACAGTTCCTCCAAGCCATTGGTTCAGATCCTCCCTTCTGGAGCAAGAGAAAACAAGCTTGTTCCTCTTCCATATGACAGCCCCTGAGATATCTGATCATATCTCCTCTCTATCTCCTCTTTCCCAGGCTAAATATACCCAGCTCCTTCAACTGTTCCTCATCAGGCTTGGTTTCCAGACCCTTGATCATCTTGGCTGCCCTCCTCTGCACATCTTCCAGCTTGTCAACATCCTTCTTAAACTGTGGTGCCCAGAACTGGACACAGGTGGGGTCTGACCAAGGCAGAATAGAGTGGTACTTTTACTTCCCTTGATCTGGACACTATACTTCTGTTGATGCAGCCCAGAATAGAATTAGCTTTTTTTTGCTGCTGAATTACACTGTTGTTCTTTAAAAAAGAAAAGATCTGGCTATGCTAACCCCATCTATCATTTTTTACAGACACCAGGACTCCTATTCTGCCAAAAAACGTAACAGAAAGCACAGCTATACAACAAATCATTCTGGTTAGAGTGGAAGCTAAACCTGTTTGTGACTGCAAGGTACACACATCCATAATAATCTAGCTATTGCTACCCGGGGAAACATAATATGTCCTCCTGCTAGATTTCTGTGGGTTGGAACTAGCACACCATCAAAGCACCAGTCTGCTCCATGAGCTGCAAGCCACCAACACTAGTCTACAGCTAAATTTTCTTACAGAGGCAAAGAGGATAGGGGAGAGACCAGGAAAGCTTCAAGAAGCAAAGTTTCAGCGCCATCAATACTCCTCAAATGTCCACCTTGACGTAATAAAGGAATCTGGCCCTGCTATTTTTGCTGAGATAATGAGATTTCTGGGCTCCTGTGATCCAGTTATGCTCCCACTCTCACTCCTACACAGGAAACCCACTTGCATCATCATGCCAAACAACTTTTAATCAGGAGACACCGGCTCAGCTAATCCTGCTGGGCTGAGACAGGCTTTCTGCCACATGTTTTTGTGCATCTGAAAGTCTTCCGCCTTGTCTAGGCTGAGCAGCTGGTGAGACAGGGCTTCAGGGCTGCCATTTTGCATTAGAGCTCAGAAGTTAAGACCTGCTCAGGCTTGGTCCCAAGTTATCAAGAAGCTGTCATCAACTGCAGGAGATAGGGAGAAGAGTGGCTTGTTAAAACCCACAACTGAAGTCTCCTAGATTAGATGGGACTAATCACGGAAGGACAGGCCACTGAGACCATTTGGTGTCATCCTCAGACTTGTTAACTCCACTGCTCAGCCCTAACTCCACATCATTTATGAATAAGTTAACTTCCAAGTGCAGATTCTTGGGAGAATACATTTCTCTCCATTGCGAGAGCCGACCGTTTACGCCAACTCTCTTCTCCCTCTCGCTTTCCCAGTTGCCATTCCATTGGTTTTGCCAGAGTTTGTGCTCCTTTCTGTTCTTCTCATTTGGGCAAGCCTTGTTTCCTCAAAGAAGCCTTCTTTCCTTTCATAGCTTCCATCAGGCGACAGAATGCTCCTCCACAGAAAACAATATCCCCTTAAACAGAACACGAGCACATCAGGGAGAAGGATCCCAAGTCTGGCTCCCAACATGCTGGTTTTCCACACAGAGGGTTTTATTCCGGCCGGCTGACATTCAATTCCATCTTGCGATTCCCTTGCCTGTCATCTGAATTGGCACCACCCCAACCCAGGTCAACCATCTCAGGGAGAGCTAGACACACCAGCAAATTACATACATAGGGATACTAAGCCCATGTGAATTGCTAACATGAAGCGGCAGACCTGAATAGCTCAGTTGGTTAGAGCGTGGTGCTGATAACACCAAGGTTGCAGGTTCAATCCCCCTATGGGACAGCTGCATATTCCTGAACTGCCGAGGGTTGGACCAGATAATCCTCAAGGTCCCTTCCAACTCAACAGTTTTATTATTCTTTAGCCCCCTTTCCATGCCTATGAACCAACTTATATCCCATTGTTTCCACCACCACAATATCCCTTTTCCTTGGCTCCAATTTAAAATGGCTTTAATGCTGTTTTGATGCTGTTACCCACCCTGGGACCTTAAACAGTGAAGGGCAGGTAATAAATATAATAGCAGCAGCGATAAACTACTCAACTTGAATGAGACCCATTAATTTGTGGTTTGGTGCACCTCCGTTGGAGAACAGGTTCTGACAGACGGCAGCCAGGCTTAGCAACCTCCACACCACCAGTCGTCGTCCCCACAACTTATCAGTTCCCTGCACATTTCTACACATCCTGTTCCAGGAGCACAGGTTTTGCTGTTCCTAGAGTTATCGCCAGCTTGTGGCATGGACAGTTTCCAGGCACTGAGCTATTTTATCAGATCTGCGCCTTCCACCTGCTGAGGGGAACCCTCTGTCCCCAGAAGCCATGCTCCTTCCCGTCCAGCTCCCCGAGCCAAATCTGTCCCCTCCACCTCTCGTTTTGTCAGCCGACAAACCTCTAAATATTAGCATTGTTAATCCCAACGGGCGGGCAGTGCTACAATGCAGGGACTTCCGCATTGCCTGGAGTTTCCAGCTAGAAACAGTGCTGTGAACAGCACCTCCGTGCCTAGGACAGAACAAAAGCCAGGCCAGGAATGCTTTGGCACGCTTGTTCGACTGACGCCAAGGAAATCTTTAGTCCCCTCGGAAGATCCTGCTTGCCATTTTAAGTAACATCCAGAATCACCTGGTGCTGTATCTCTGAACCCGCAAAGATCCATGATCCATGTCAGGACACCGGGGAGTGGTGGGTGGAAACTGATGAGTGGGGCAGTGGGAGAAGCAGGGTTGGAGACTGACTTGGGAGAAGGGGTCAGTGGGTACAGAGGAACCTGTATCAGCCGGAAGAAGAGAGGCAGAGGCAGGAGAAGCTGCAGGATTGAAGAGGAAGAACAAGTGCAGGAGAAGGGAGCGGCTGGTCAGCCTGGTGGAGAGTCAAGGGCTCCCAAACCATCCATCCATCCATTTGTTTGTTTATTTGTTTGTTTGTTTGATTGATTGATTGATTGATTGATTGATTGATTGACTGGTTGATTGATTTACAACCCTTCATCAAAATATCTCAGGGTGGTTCACCATCTCTTCCTGCCCCACTGTCTCCCAGGACCAGAAGAGAACTGAAGAGGGAGGAGCAAAACAGGGTGCACTTGGGCATAGTCTCTGCCTGCTTGCATGCAGCTTGGATTCTTCCCCTTTCTATCAATGCCTCTTTAAAAAAACAAAAAACTGTTCACTTAATGGACCCTGCCTCTATAACCCTTATAGAGCCTTATTCACATGCTGCAGCTAAGGAGGTTAAAGCTCAGGAAAAAAGAGCAGTGCATTAGGCCAGCTCATATATTTGTGACCATGGGCCAGACCTCACCTGTCTCACAGCTCATGCTCCTAACTAACCAGCAAACTAAATCAGTCAAGAATCCTCTGCCTGTAAACTTCTCTCAAATGTGGGTGGGGGGACCCCCAGAACCACAGGGGGTCCTCCTTGGAGATTCCCATCTATGAAAGCAACGTTTCATTAACTCCGCCTACAGGGATGCAGCAGGCTCATTAACTACTGCCGGTTTTAACAGAGCTTGTCTTCTGGGCTTAGGTCTCTCAGGCAACAATGCTTGTTTGCTTGTCTGTTGTGTTCAAAGCCTGGCACCCCTAACGTCTGAGACAGGGTTTCAGGGCAGCTTAGAACAAACTCCCCATTTCGGACGGCAACCCACCTCACGGATCCGTCCGATTTCCTTGCCGCAACACCCTTTTAACTGCACTAGGTATTTTTAGTTCATTGTTTTCTATTTTGGCAGCTGAGAAAGTGCAGTGTGTAATTCTACCTCCAGTTTCATATTCCTTCTTAAAAGTGAATACAACATCCTGTTTATAATAATAAAATCACTGGTTGGCAGGATGATACTCGGTGGAAAAAAGAGGGAGAGAGTGAAGAATAGAGAGAGAGAGAGAGAGAGAGGGAGAGGGAGAGGGAGAGGGAGGGAGAGAGAGAGAGAGAGGGAGGGAGAGAGAGAGAGAAAGCAACTGGAAAATTGAGAGCCAGCACATTTTGGTGCCAAGTTTCACATTTGCAACGGTCCAGAGGAGGTCACAGGTCTCGCTCGCAACCGAAGGCGAGGAGTGAAGAACGATCCCCACAAACTCTCCCTTGTTAGACCATGTACGCCATCTCCTTTCGAGCAAGGGATTTGCCCTTTTCAGGAAAAGTGACGTGAGGCTTTTCCCGCAGTCATCTGAACAACAGGAGACATGGAAAAGGCAGTGCGGCTCAGCCCAGAATGACCCTTCTCTCTCTCTCTCTCTCTCTCTCTCTCTCTCTCTCTCTCTCTCCAGGATTTGGGGTTTTCTTTCTTTTCCCACTCTGGGAGGACTTTCCTGGCTAGGTTGCTTGCCCCAGTTTAGCAGCAAGAGAAACAAAAAGATATGAATGAAATTAAAAACACTTGGAAGAAGCCACAGAAGCAGCTCTGGGGTTTCTTGGGTTCACTTAACATTTCCTTCCCCAGCGTTGCCCCTGCACCCTGGGTGGAAAGTTGCGCTTCAACATTTCCTTTGACACACACCCCTTGCTTTTCTCCTGCACTCTGTGCCATAAAAACTGGCAAGGGGGGAGGGAGGCAAGGAAAAAGACAGAAGGAGGTGGGGTGGAGGAAGAGGCCTTGGACCCTGCAACTTTGGCCGCTCCATCCCTTCAGCCTTCTCAAGGCCCTTTGGAATTCCCAAAGAACACATCGCCATTTCCACCTTCGCCTTTGCTTGCTTTGTTCGGCTGTGAAACATTGGCTCTAATCAATCCAGCCACAAGAGCAAAAAATAAATGAAACTGTGCCCCCCGCTTCCTTAAATGAAGACATATCGGACATGAGAAAGGCAGCGATTTTATTTTTCACTGTTCTCAGAGAGGACAGGGCAGGAATGGATGGGCTCCCATTGCAGGTAAAGGTAAAAGGTAAAGGACCCCTGGACGGTTAAGTTCAGTCAAAGGTGACTATGGAGTTGTGGCGCTCATCTCGCTTTCAGGCCAAGGGAGCTGACGTTCGTCCACAGACAGCTTTTCCAGGTCATGTGGCCAGCAAGACTAAACCGCTTCTGGTGCAACAGAACACCATGGCGGAAACCAGAGCACACAGAAATGCCGATCTTTCCGCCGCAGTGGTACCTATTTATCTACTTGCACTGGCGTGCTTTCAAACTGCTAGGTTGGCAGGAGCGGGGACGAAGCAATGGGAGCTCACCCCGTTGCGGGGATTCGAACTGCTGACCTTCTGATCAGCAAGCCCAAGAGGCTCAGTGGTTTAAGCAGAACTTCTACAGGCAAGCAAAAGAACAAGCTGCCTTCTTCCCTGGGGGTTTTCTCAAGAGAAAACTTCTCCGCCCCGTGGAGGCGGGGAAGGCATTTTAAGGAAGTCTGTTGTACAGGTTGGCTTACGTAGAGAGCAGGGGCTGGGTCTTCTGGAAACTTGGCAACCTGGAACACACTGCCTGCAGCAGCAATGGGCTCTTCCGCCCTGAGGGTAGAAAGGTCTTGGGCTATACCACTACAGACTGCAGGTGGGAGTTTCTGCTGTGGGTGCATACAAAAAATCCCTGTACATAGAAGCTTAGCGTAAGAACGTAAGAGTCCTGCAGCTGGATCTAGAGGCCAGCGGCTGATCTAGTCAAGCATCAACAGCGGCCAACCAGATGCCTATGCCCTCAAGGGAGAAGAGTTTTAATCCTTTTCAAACCCTGTTCATCTCCTTGACATGCTGGTTTTCTATATGCAGGAAGGGGTCCTGCTTTGTTGCACGAAAGAGGATTCAACGATACAAATCCCCGCTTGTAACATGAAGCGATACAGTCCAGAGACAGGGCTCTCGCCATGGTGAGAATTAGGCCTGAGCTCCTGTGGGCACTGGCAGATTCTGAGGCTCTGCCAGCACTGAAGCAGGAGGCTTAAGGAACAGGGGTGTACGACAAGCAGCACTGACACTCCAAGCAGTGTGGTTTGGAGGCGCTCCAGGACAAGGGCACCGAAGGAACATCACCAGAAGAGGCCTCCCCCATGCTTCCAAGGCGTCTGCTGCCCTGATCAGCCTAACAGATGGGCCAGGCACCTATTATCCAGCTAGTCAAAGCAACTGTTCCTGGCGCTCTAGGGTGTCCAGTTGTGCCCCAACCCCCAGAACTCACACTGTGGTTTGGAGAAGAAGGTGTGCAAGAGCTCAAGCAGAAGAGCACTCTCCCCTTCTTGCAGTTTCCAGCAACTGGTATTCAGATGCACTGCTGCCTCTAGCTCTGGAAGGAGAGCACAGGCATTGCGGCTCGTATCCCAGATGCTTTATATATATATATATATATATATATATATATATATATATATATATATATATATAATATTTATTCAAATTTTGAAAATTACAAAAAGGAACAATAAAAAAGAAAAATAACAAAGACATACATACAAACAATTAAAAAAAACAACAGATCAAACCTTTACATAGCTTTCTTTCCTTTACTTATTTCCTTGACCTCCTCACACCTCCCTTTTTTGTATTCTAATTCAATTAGATGTTTCAGCAAATCATTTCCAGCTTTGTTTTTATCCTAATAATTTATCTTAATATACTGTAATTCTCGTCTTTCACCAATTAATAAATTAATTTTAACCTAATCCTTTATATCATTTCTGCTAAAACCACATTACTCCATTCCAACAACCTTCTAACATTCCTTAACTTTGCAATGTTTCTGTAAATAAACTTTGAATTTCTTCCAATCTTCTTCCACCAACTCTTCTCCCTGGTCTCGGATTCTGCCAGTCATTTCCGCCAGTTCCATATAGTCCATCACTTTCATCTGCCATTCTTCCCGAGTGGGTAAATCTTGTGTCTTCCAATACTTCACGATGAGTATTCTTGCTGCTGTGGTTGCATACATTAAAAAAGTTCTGTCCTTCTTTGGCCGATCCCAGATGCTTTCTGCGTGCCGCAGAATTTGAGGAAGTGGAATACCGCAGTTAGTGCAGATAACTGCAGCGTGATTGCCAACAGGAGTGAAGCCTTGCCAGCATGTTATACTCCTGCTCAGAGATCTGCACTGGCTGCTGATTCATTACTCTCTGGAACTCTCTGCTGCATTGTTTTTGGCATCTGTTAAAAACCTTCATTTCAACAAAGCTACCCAGACATGTCAAAAGCTGCATGTTACAATCACTTATGGTTTTATCGCGTGCAATAGTTTTAAAGATACTGATTTTATTTATCTTTCGTTAACATTTCGTGTCAACTTGTTTTTTAAATTTTCTTTCGGCTGACCTTTTTAAATGAACATTTTAAGTTGTTTTATGTGATCTAAAACTAAGAATTTGTCAAGAATGTATAACTTGCTGTTGAAATGGAACACTCAGGATGAAACGGTGAAGTCTGCTATGATTAAATGGGCACAAGATGTTTGACATAATATTATGATGGCTGACTGGGAACAGTTATGGACCACAGGTATGAAGTTTACGGCATGTAACGCCTTAAGAGAGAATTTAATGAAAACGATATACAGGTGGTACATGACACCAGTCAAGCTTGCAAAAATCTATCATTTGCCCGATAATAAATGTTGGAAATGTAAAGAGACTGAAGGTACATTCTTTCACCTTTGGTGGACATGCCCAAGGATTAAGACTTTCTGGGAGATGATTTATAACGAAATGAAAAAGGTATTTAAATATACCTTTCAGAAGAAACCAGAGGCCTTTCTCCTGAGCATGGTCAGCCAATTGGTGTCAAAGAAGGACAGAAATTTATTTATGTATGCCACAACAGCAGCAAGAATACTTATTGCAAAGTACTGGAAGACACAAGATTTACCCACCCGGGAAGAATGGCAGATGAAGGTGATGGACTATATGGAGCTGGCGGAAATGACTGGCAGAATCCGAGACCAAGGAGAAGAGTCGGTGGAAGAAGATTGGAAGAAATTTAAAGTTTATTTACAGAAACATTGTAAAATTAAGGAATGTTAGAAGGATGTTGGAATGAAGTTATGTGGTTTTAGCAGAAATGATATAAAGGATTAAGTAAAAATGGATTGTTAATTGGTGAAAGAAGAGAATGTAAAATTACAGTATGTTAAGATAAAACAATATTAGGATAAAAACAAAGATGGAAAGGATTTGCTGAAATATCTAATTGAACTAGAATACAAAAAAGGGAGGTGTGAGGAGGTCAAGGAAACAAGCAGATGAAAAATAAGTTATGAGAAGGTTTGATTTGTTTTTTTGTTTGTATTTTTCTGGGGTTTTTTTTCCTTTTTTTCTTTTTTTTGTTTGTATCTATTGTGATGTATTGCTTTGTTTTTTCTTGCTTAATTTAGTGTTTTCTTTTTGTAACCTTTAAAACTGGAATAAATATTATTATTTTTAAAAAAAGTTGTTTTATGTGATCTGCTTAGAGGCTGGCTGGCAATCCGAGCCAATATCTGTAGACTCAAGAGATGGGCCTAGCTTATGAAAAGAGAGGAAGCAAAAGCTGCTCTCAGCGCTTTCGTTGCAAAGAGTGCACGAGCCACCAAAGCCCACAGGCAGGTCTGAAGATTTCCAACAATCCTCACCACGTTTCCTGCTTTCCATACGCTGGTCAACAGACACGACCCATAAACCGTGTTCTACAAAGTTGACAGTTTTATTATTAAAATGTGCCCAGCAAGAGGGATCCACGCTACTGAGAAACCTGCTACTGTCGCAGTCACAATTAGATCCATGAAAAAGAAAATGAAATTAATGGTACTGTCTGTACATTTTGCACCCTACCATGCCAAAAGCTGTAATACTGGACCAAAAATAAATAAGTCAAGGCCCCAAAGTTCTCCAGTTTGAGAAACCTGCTACTGTCGCAGTCACAATTAGATCCATGAAAAAGAAAATGAAATTAATGGTACTGTCTGTACATTTTGCACCCTACCATGCCAAAAGCTGTAATACTGGACCAAAAATAAATAAGTCAAGGCCCCAAAGTTCTCCAGTTTGAGCCTTTCGTTCGAATATGCCCTCCTGTCCTCACAAGTCCTTTAAAGGCAAAACTTCCCAAACACAGTAGCTGTCTGCATCCAACCGAAACTTGAGACAACTTGGCCTATTTTCCCTGTGAAAGAATCCCAGACCAGCTACAGCCCCATCCCAAGGCAACCTGCAAGCGGTCAAGAGGCCTGAAAGAAAACGGCTGAGATTTTTACCTTAAATCTCTCCTCTTGGCAAATTCTTCTGGTGGGATAACCCAGGGGAGGCTCTGGGGGAGGCACTGCAGGACATCTGGCTGGAAGTCCGAAAAATCCACACCATATTCCGTGAGGATGCCTTCCGTTTCCGGCTCAATTTCACCAGCCTGCCCGAGACTTTGAGCCAACTGCCTATGAAAAGGAGACACAGAAGTCGAAGAAGAAGGGCATAATCATTTTGAGCAGGTTACAGGATACTTTAACAACCCCCAATGGTGCATGCAGGTGAGGTGGGGGGTTGTTCTCTACTGAGCTAGAGGAGAGAGGGAAACGGCTAAGAGGATACAGCAGCCTGCTTCATCCTGATGCTGTCCAGACAATATAATAATAATAATAATTTATTATTTATACCCCGCCCATCTGGCAGGGTTTTCCCAGCTACTCTGGGCGGCTTCCAACAGAACACTAAAATACAATAACCTATTAAACATTAAAAGTTTCCCTAAACAGGGCTGCCTTCAGATGTAGTTGTTTTTCTCTTTGACATCTGGTGGGAGGGCATTCCACAGGGCGCGCGCCACTATTGAGAAGGCCCAATGGCCACACGGGCTAAGGGTGATGGGAGTTCTATTCGAAAACATCTGGAAGGCACCAAAATGGGGGAAGGCTGGGGCACACTTTTTGCTGGATTACAATATGCATGAAACCTTGCAAAGCAGCAGAAACCAACCTGCCTATATTCTACACTTAGGATGGGAGGCCCCACACAGTAGACAAGAAAGTCAGGTCTGAACACTAAAGACCCAGGCTCAAATTCTTCGCTCAGCTGGAGGGGGGAAAATCACCCTGGCTACTGCTTGATCACACGACTGCCTGCTAGCTTGTAAAAAAAGGTAAAGGTAAAGGTAGCCCTCCCCGTACGGGCCAGTCGTGTCCGACTCTGGGGTTGCGCGCCCATCTCGCTTAAGAGGCCAGGGGCCAGCGCTGTCCGAAGACACTTCCGGGTCACATGGCCAGCGTGACGAAGCTGCATCTGGCGAGCCAGCGCAGCACACGGAAACGCCGTTTACCTTCCCGCTAGTAAGCGGTCCCTATTTATCTAGTTGCACTTTGATGTGCTTTCGAACTGCTAGGTTGGCAGGAGCAGGGACCGAGCAACGGGAACGCACCCCGCCGCGGGGATTTGAACCGCCAACCTGACGATCAGCAAGTCCTAGGCGCTGAGGCAAAAGATTTGAAGGAGGGGGAAAGTTCTTCCTTAGGGATTGCCACATACATGCAAGGATTAGTGACCATATTGGCCTGAATATAAGCCTCACTTTTTCCCGAATTCCGACCGTGAAAAGTTAAAGTGCATCTTAATTTCGCGACCTTACAAAAACTGGCCTTTACAATACCACTGCTGAAAGTGCCTACAGAATTTTAAGGGAGCAACTTATATTGAGGTATTGTCTTTTCTTCTTCTTTCCCCTTGAATTTTAAAGGTGCGGCTTATATTCGGGTGTGGCTTATATTGGGGCCAATACGGTATCTTGATGCCCATGGCCAACAAAGTGGTTCTCTCCAGCTCAGGGAGAGACCAGGGTAGAGTCATCCTCCTGCTACAGATCTCCAGTGCCTGGAGGTGGTTGGAGGATAGATGGCAGCTAATGGATTGAAGTTGAATCCTGACAAGACAGAAGTACTGTTTTGGGGGGACAGGGGGCGGGCAGGTGTGGAGGACTCCCTGGTCCTGAATAGGGTAACTGTGCCCCTGAAGGACCAGGTGCGCAGCCTGGGAGTCATTTTGGACTCACAGCTGTCCATGGAGGTGCAGGTCAATTCTGTATCCAGGGCAGAGACTTCCGGAGGCGGCGCGAAACAGCAATGGCGGCCCTCTTCGTGCTCTGAAGAGGGGCTCCGCAGAAAAGGGTCGTTCGCTGCAGCATAGCGGCGACCCATCAAGAAAAACCACGGGCAGAGTGAGCTCGTGGCCAAGGGACTCGGCGGGCGCCAGAAGCCCCCCCAGAAACGGAGAAGGAACCCCGTAAGGGGCTCCGGAACGTGAAAGGGGGAGCGGCGCTGTGAGTTCATCGCTGTTTCTGCGGGAAGCAAAGCCGCGCGGCTGCTGCTGATGAGCGCCGACCTTTCTTCTTGGAACATCAGATTTGCAACTACAACCCGTGAGTAAGGGGACTTAAAAATTATCGGGACTAAAGTATTTAATTTGGCTGAAAACGGGAAACGTAACCAGGAAGTCCGTTTCCCGACCGTGCTAAAGAGATCAAAGCAAAGTTTAACAAGCGGGAAGCGCTTTGAAAGAACTATAAAAAAGATTGGATTATCGTGCAGACTATTGAACTTTTGGCAGGGATTAAAAGAGACAATTTCGGAGTATCTATGCTGATTTTCTGACTGGATCTTCCTTCTTCCTTTGGGATTTATAAATAATTGAAGAAACCAAATCTGTGGGCTGCCAGGGTAAAGAAGAACTGTCAAACTGCCAAACTGCTGATATTGTTTTTAAGGTTGAAAGTGTTGCATGTAAACGTTACACCCTAGAAGAAATAGGGAAACTGTTTCTTGCACCCTCTCTGAGACTTTGTATTAAGTTGGGAAAAGCTTAATGCTAAAAAGAAACTAAAAGACCTTTTAGAACTTCAGTTGTTTCTTCTTTGGATTATTGGGACTGTAAAGAAGGAAAAACCTCTTTCATTCGGTTGAACTTAATTACTCCCCCTAGAGGACTTTGGATTTATAATTCTCTGGGAACTATATTTTGTTTTGATTCTCTGCTGCCTGGTTGTTTATACTTTGGAACTGTCTCTCTCATGGGAACACATACAGTCTGACCTTGATACACAGACGGGATTGGAATGAGTGACGCAGGGAAAACAAGGCTGGCTAAAATAAAGGCAAAACAATTGGTACAAACAACTTTGACTTCCCAACCACGTAGATCATCTGTCCCAGCTGTTCTAGAAATACAAAAAGGGGCTGTTGAGCAGACATCTACAGGGGATATGGCTTCAGGAGGATCTGAAAAAGTTTTAAATCAGATCCTAGAACAACTGGCAATTCTAAATAAAAAGGCGGACGAACATTCGACTAAAATTGATCAAGCCACATCCTCAATAAATAAATTGACTGACCAGGTGGCTCAACACACACAAGCAATTGGGAATCTTCAAGAAGCAACAGCAGAGAATCACAAACTGGCTGAGGAAGCCAAACAAAAAGCAGAGGAAGCCAACTTGAAAGTTGAGGCATTAAAGGTGGAGGTGAAGCCGTTGCATAAACAGATTAGTGAACAGCAGGCCTACTGGTCGATGACTGAACTGAGAAATCGGGAAAGCAATCTTAGACTTAGAGCTATTCCAGAACTTGAACAGGAAGATCTGATTGGTTATCTGACATTAGAATTTTCAAAGTTCTGGGGTATTGAAGAGGATAAGGATTTTAAAATTGTGACTGCTTTCAGATTGGGAAGAGTGACGAGGAGGGATAAACCCAGAGACTGTTTGATCATTTTAAGATCTAAGCAAGAGAGAGATAAAATATTAGGCCTTCATTTTGGAAAATCACTTGACATCCACGGCAACAGAGCTGAAATTTACAGAGACATACCAAAACAGCTTTTGGATCTTAGAGCGACGTATATAGAACTTGCAAAATTACAGAGAGGCAACTCAATTCCTTATAGGTGGGAGTTTCCTCAAGGACTATCTTTTAATTTCAAAGGAAAGAAAGTTAAAATTAGAACAGCAGAAGACCAACAAAAGTTCTTGAACGACCACGAAGAGGATCTACAGAAAGGGACAACAGGAGCCTGGCCACCGCCACCGCTTACACCTATACTGGCACCTACACCCTCGGGACCAGAGGACCAAAAGAAAGGGACGTCACCACAGGACCAATAGATTGACCCAGGATGTCTCTGCAGCTTCTTAGTTGGAATATAAATGGCGGAAATTCCCCAGAGAAAAGAAGAAGAATTTTTCATATTGTCAGGGACTCAGCGGGAGCGCAGGGAGGAGAGGAGATGGAGAGCGAGGGGGAGCAATCCGAGGGCAGCGTAAGAGAATATGACAGCAGCCCGATAGATTCCATGAGCCTCTCCAGCGAATCGGAAGATTCACAGAAGGGGGCGCCGATGGGCAGGGCAAGGGGCGAGCCAAGGGGGACACCCCAGAAGCAAGGGGCCAGCGGGGACTCCCAGAGCAGCAGTTGGAAATCAGGACCAGCTTCCCCACCAGAGCGTAGTGGGGGGAGGAGTCCCAGGTGTCAGAGCCCACATATGCACCACCAGCGAGAGAAGATGAGTCAGGGTTGACCACGCCTCCATCGGAGAGCGAGTTAACGGTCAAGAGGAAAGTTGCAGGCTGGGCGCGCGCGCCAAGTTCAAAGGTACAGGCGAGTGGCACAGAAGGTAGCCCGGATAGGGAACCAGGTCCTAAAGCCCGCCGGAAGGAGGGGCAAGAATCGTCAGGGTCAGCGTCAGAGGAGTCCAGGAAGGATGAGACCCTAGCGGGCAGGAGGGCCCAGAGGAGAAAGGAACTTAGGAAGAGGTGGAGCAAGGCGAGGGTCTTAAACTGGTGTGGAAGGGGAGGAGACTCAGACGGGACTTCGCCGGTCTAAGGTCGAGACGTAGAGCTGCACGCTGCGGCTTTAAAATGGAAACTGAATCTCAATAAAGACTTTTGTACATAACTACACCCTAGCGTTGGTCCTCTGTGAGCTGGGACCTGGAGGCAGCTCTGACACATATATTGAAAAAAGAACAATTGGACATCATCTGCTTGCAGGAAACACGTGACCAGGCTCCATAGAAAAGTCTTGATTAATAAAAGATTAGGCCAAGAATTCATCTCATCGGATAAAGTAAAGAAAAGAGGAGTGGTGATTTATGCAAAGGAGAGCCTGTCACCAAAATTTTTATTCAAAGATGAGCAAGGAAGAGTTTTGGCTATTGAAATACAGGCCCAAGGAGAAAAATTTTTGCTATTAGGAATTTATGCACCGAACGAGGGGAAATCAGAATTTTATAGGAAACTGCATGAGACAATCCTGGACTATTTGGACTACACCAACATCATTATGATGGGAGATATGAACGGAGTGGTCTCTACAAATATGGATAAGTCACAAGACCTAAGTCTAACAAAAGATGGCAGACTACCCAAAACTTTTTTTGAACTAACTGACAATATGGACTTAATCGATATTTGGAGGACTAAGAATCCCTTAGGTAGAGAAGGAACTTTCTTTTCTGAGGCTCATCTGTCATGGACAAGAATAGACCAAATATGGACAACTAGAAGGCTGGCACCTACGATTAGAAAAGTGGAAATCTGCCCAAAAACTTGCTCCGACCATAACGCCATGAAAATGGAATTAAGACTTACTCCAATCGGCTCCTTTAGATGGAAAATGAATGACACCCTATTAAGAGATCAGGAGATTGTGAAGAAGGCCCAAAAAACCTTGAAAGATTATTTTGAAATAAATTTGAATACTACGGTGGAAAGGAGAACAATCTGGGATGCAAGCAAAGCAGTTATGAGAGGGTTTCTGATACAACAGAACACGATAAAGAAAAGAATCTGGAATGGGAAAAAAGATAAGATTTTAGAGAAGATAAGAGATGGAGAGAAAAAGTTGAGATCTAAGCCAAAATCGAAGGAGATCTTGAGAGAAATTAAATTTTACCAAGCACAGTACGCGAAACTGATAAATCAAGAAGTTGAGTGGAAAATTAAACAAATGAAACAAAGATCATTTGAATCAGCTAACAAGTGTGGGAAACTATTAGCATGGCAATTGAAAAAGAGACAAAAATTGAATACAGTCACCAATCTAGAGATTGAAGGGAAAGATATTCAGAAACCCGAAGAAATTAGGAAGTGTTTCCAGAGATATTTCAAAAAGCTCTATACTCAAGGGCCACAAGAGGAGAAGGCGATAGACCAATTTTTGAAAACAAATGGTTTACCAAAACTTGCCCAGGAAAAGAGAACAATCCTGAATCATAAAATAACACAACAAGAAATAGAGGGTGCCATCCAGAATATGCAACTAGGCAAATCTCCAGGTCCGGATGGGCTTACCTCCAAGTATTATAAGATATTGAAAGATTATTTGATACAACCATTAATGGAGGTATGCAATCAGATTTTGGAGGGGAAGAAGGCACCGGAATCGTGGAAAGAAGCCTTCATCACATTGATCCCTAAAGTGGAAACTGAAAAGACTCAACTTAAGAACTACCGTCCCATCTCACTCCTAAATGTGGATTACAAAATTTTTGCAGATATTTTGGCAAGTAGATTTAAAAAAGTATTAAATGAAGTAATTCACAAGGACCAGGCAGGCTTTCTCCCAGGAAGACATTTGTCTGATAATACTAGGAATATTATTGATATTTTGGAACTTTTGCAAACCAACATTAATACAAAATCAGTGTTAATTTTTCTTGATGCGGAGAAGGCCTTTGATAACATTTCTTGGAGGTTTATGAAGAAAAATTTGGAAGGGATGGGAGTGGGACGGGGGTTTGAAAATGGAATAGAGGCAATTTATTCAGAGCAGAAAGCTAAACTGATAGTAAACAATGTGGTGACAGAAGAATTTAAAATTGAAAAAGGAACACGACAAGGTTTCCCCCTATCCCCTCTGTTATTTATTTCTGTTCTGGAGGTGCTTTTGAACATGATTAGGGAAGACAGGTTGGTACAAGGAATACAGGTCGGAGTGAAACAATTTAAATTGAAAGCTTTTGCAGATGATTTGGTTTTAACACTACAGGAGCCAGAATCTAGTACGAAGAGAGTGTTAGAATTAATTTATGAATTTGGTCGGGTAGCGGGGTTCAAACTGAACAAGCAAAAAACCAAGGTTTTGGAGAAAAATCTGACACCTTTGGAAATAGATGGGTTTCAGAAAGAGACAGAGTTAAATGTTGTTAAAAAGGTAAAATACCTAGGGGTAAACTTGTCTGCCAAAAATTTGAATCTATTTAAAGATAATTATGAAAAATGCTGGTCAGAAATTAAGAAAGATTTAGAGATCTGGTCAAGATTGAAACTTTCCTTGTTGGGTCGAATTGCAGCTATAAAGATGAATGTATTGCCGAAGATGTTATTTTTGTTTCAGACCCTACAGATCGTGGACAGAGTGGAGTGTTTTGGGAAGTGGCAGAAAGATATTTCTAGGTTTGTCTGGCAGGGCAAAAAGCCCCGAATAAAATTTAAAATATTAACGGATGCAAAAGAGAGAGGGGGGTTTGCCCTGCCAGATTTAAGGTTATATTATGAAGCTGCGGCTTTCTGCTGGATGAAAGATTGGTTACTCCTTGAGAACACTGACGTCCTAGATCTGGAAGGGTATAATAATGTTTTTGGATGGCATGCATATTTGTGGTACGATAAGGTAAAGGTTCATAAAATGTTTAAAAACCATATTGTCAGGAAAGCTATATTTATGGTCTGGACAAAATACAAAGACTTATTGGAAGGTAAGACCCCGAGGTGGTTATCACCAGCGGAGGCCAAGGTTCGAAAAAAACCCAATATGGAGGCCGGATGGCCGAAATACTGGGAAATAATAGAAAAAATTGGAGATAATTGGAGGCTGCAGAGCTTTGAAAAATTAAAGAATAGGGTGCAAGACTGGTTTCATTATGCTCAAATTCAAGAGGTTTTTAAGTCAGACAAAAAAATAGGATTCCAGGTGGAAAAATCGAAATTAGAGACAGAACTGTTAGAACCTAAGACCAAGGCGCTTTCGAGAATGTATAACTTGCTGCTTAAATGGAACACCCAGGATGAGATAGTCAAATCAGCCATGATAAAATGGGCTCAGGATATTGGGTACAACATTATGTTAGAAGACTGGGAAAGGTTATGGACCACTGGAATGAAATTCACGGCATGTAATGCCCTGAAGGAAAATATTATGAAAATGATATATAGGTGGTACATGACCCCAGTCAAACTTGCAAAAATATATCATCGGTCTGATAATAAATGTTGGAAATGTAAGGAGGCTGAAGGGACATTCTTTCATCTTTGGTGGACTTGTCCAAAAGTGAAGGCCTTCTGGGAAATGATCTATAATGAGTTAAAAAAGGTGTTTAGGTACACCTTCCCTAAGAAACCAGAGGCCTTCCTCCTGGGCATTGTGGACCAAAAGGTGTTAAAGAAGGATAGAACTTTTTTTATGTATGCAACTACAGCAGCAAGAATACTCATTGCAAAATATTGGAAGATACAAGACCTTCCCACGCTGGAAGAGTGGCAGACGCAGTTAATGGACTATATGGAACTGGCTGAAATGACTGGCAGAATCCGAGATCTGGGAGAAGAGACAATGGAAGAGGACTGGAAGAAATTTAAGGACTATTTACAAAAACATTATAAGTTGTATGAATGTTAAGAATCTGCATGACTTGGAAATTTTAGCTCCTGCAATTAGATTAGGAAAATAGAAAGTTAAGTTATAAGTAAGAAAAAGTTGAAATTTAAAGTTATTTTATGTATTATCTTAAGGTATAAATATTTGACAAAAGGTACTTTAAATTTAGAAGTAAAACACTCTGAAAGATATAAATAAGATACGAAACAAGGTAATAATTTGCTGATATGTTTATTGTAAAGAACGCAGGGTGAGGGAGATGTGGGGAAGTCCAGTTAGTAACCTAAAAATGTATTTTGAAAGTTGGATTGTTTTTCTTTCTTTCTTTTTTCTGGTTTGTCCTTCTTTTTCTTTTCTGTAAACTGAAAATGTAATAAAAAATTTAATTTAAAAAAAAAAAAAATCTGTATCCAGGGCAGCTGTCTGCCAGCTCCATCTGGTACGCAGGCTGAGACCCTATCTGCCCGCAGACTGTCTCGCCAGAGTGGTGCATGCTCCGGTTATCTCCCGCTTGGACTACTGCAATGTGCTCTACGTGGGGCTACCTTTGAAGGTGACTCGGAAACTACAACTAATCCAGAATGCGGCAGCTAGACTGGTGACTGGGGGCGGCCACCGAGACCACATAACACCAGTCTTGAAAGACCTACATTGGCTCCCAGTACGTTTCCGAGCACAATTCAAAGTGCTGGTGTTGACCTTTAAAACCCTAAACGGCCAGTATACCTGAAGGAGCGTCTCCACCCCCATCGTTCTGCCCGGACGCTGAGGTCCAGCGCAGAGGGCCTTCTGGCGGTTCACGCCCTACGAGAAGTGGTTACAGGAAACCAGGCAGAGGGCCTTCTCGGTAGTGGCGCCCGCCCTGTGGAACGCCCTCCCATCAGATGTCAAAGCAATAAATAACTACCTGACATTCAGAAGACATCTTAAGGCAGCCCTGTTCAGGGAAGTTTTTAATCTGTGATATTTTAGTGTATTTTTGGTTTCTATGGAAGCCGCCCAGAGTGGCTGGGGAAACCCAGCCAGATGGGCGGGGTACAAATAAATTATTATTATTATTATTATTATTATTATTATTATTATTATTATTATTATTCTTCTTATTCTTATTCTTATTCTTATTCTTATTCTTATTATTTGGCTTCCTCTGGCTTAAAACACACCAGTTCAGACTTAAAGAAGGGGAAAGGAGATTAGTAGCAAGGTTCAAAGACCTATTCTTGGATAAATTCAGGATTAAATTGCCCAGCATATTGCTGCAGGTGCTTTTTACATCCAGCAAGAAAGGGCCACAAACAATGGGATCTTCCCCACGGGACAGGACAATACGTTGTGCAGACATGCTTCAGACAGAGCTAAGAGGCAGACATGACTGGTTCTTGGAGAAAATGGGATGCGTAGAGCAGTCTGGTCTGGCAACAAGGATGAGTCATTTGAAAAAGAAAATTATTCTATCATTAAGTTTGTTGGGGAAATCTCCGAGACAAATGACGAAGTAGCAAGTTACAGGAAACAGGGAGGTTCCCCAGACGCAACACTGAGGACTCAAGCAGAGCTGTTCTGCGCAAAGTTGAATTGTTAGAGGCCAGCAAGCCATCTACCCTAAGCAGGAAAGAAAGCTTTTCCTACACCTAGGTGAGACATGTAAGAGCTGTTCAACAGTGGAATTTGCTGCCAAGGTGTGTGGTGGAGTCTCCTTCTTTGGAGGTCTTTAAGCAGAGGCTTGACAACCATATGTCAGGAGTGCTCTGATGGTGTTTCCTGCTTGGCAGGGGGTTGGACTCGATGGCCCTTGGGGTCTCTTCCAACTCTATGATTCTATGATTCTATGATTCTATGTGCCTTATTCCTTGGCACATCCAAGCCCCTCCACGGTTAAAGGTAAAGGTAAAGGTACCCCTGCCCGTACGGGCCAGTTGTGTCCGACTCTAGGGTTGTGCGCCCATCTCACTTAAGAGGCCGGGGGCCAGCGCTGTCCGGAGACACTTCCGGGTCACGTGGCCAGCGTGACGAAGCTGCTCTGGCGAGCCAGCACCAGCGCAGCACACGGAAACGCCGTCTACCTTCCCGCTATAAAGCGGTACCTATTTATCTACTTGCACTTAGGGGTGCTTTCGAACTGCTAGGTGGGCAGGAGCTGGGACCGAACGACGGGAGCTCACCCCGCCGCGGGGATTCGAACCGCCGACCATGCAATCGGCAAGCCCTAGGCGCTGAGGTTTTACCCACAACCTCCACGGTTATGCATATTCAAATGCAAGCACTTTGGGGCAGGAAAGGGAAAGAGAAGCAAAGTCCAACACCAACGCCAGCCTGAGCCTGGATCAAGGGACTTTTTGCAACCAGCAACAGCAAGTGTAGAGACTCAGCAGAACTATTGGTAATAAGGGCCAGTTGCATTTGCACTATCACAAATGGTGTGTGTGTGAAAAAACTGAACTGTTCACATTTCTTATCCGTTCCCTTTTTGGGATGCCGGTCTTGGGATTACTGCTCCCCAGGGAACTTCCTTAATACCCTTCTGCAGATCCCCAGACAACACTAACGTCCTGCTACAGAGAACAGCAAGAGGATATCTTAGGCGGTTGGAAAAGCAGAGAATTGTAATGTTGTGCAGATGCATCCGTATTAACTGGCAGATCTCAGTCAAGGGGCCTCAATAACGTCGAACAGCTAGGAGCTACTCCCAGTTTTTCACAAGTGTTTCCAGTAATGCCAAAAAACCACCTCCCCTTTGGGTGATTTATCCACACTCCATGCAAAAATATTTGAATACTGACTTTTATAATGCCCTTCACTTACCCTCACTGCCCAACTGCACTCAGTGACCTCATTTTGTAGCCATAGCCAACTGGGTAATTAGCAAGGTGACCTCATTGCATCACCCAGGTAAGTAATTCAGGAAAGAAGGAGGAATGTTGCCAAAATGCAGACAACAAAGGAAACAATGGCACCAAGCAAGATTTTTTTTTAAGAGAACAATAAATCTTCGTAATATCTAAGTGGTTGCATTTTTTACATTTTCAGGAAAAATGCCTACGCCACTGAATTTGGAATTGCAAAATCGAAACTGGAAAGCTTTCTCATCAGCTCTTTCTCAGCTCAAACTGACCCAAGCTCTATCAATCTCAGGCGCTTGCCCACTGTTGAAGAGCAAAGTTTGGTGGGTGGTGGGAGCCAATGCAGCTTGGGGGCTCAGCTCTGACTGATTTGCCAAGTGTGCCCTTGCTCTCAAAAACCAAAGAGGCAACAGAGGTCAGGAAATGATAGTAAGATCAGCGTCAAGAGCCTCAGTGAGGCCTCCAGATCTTCGGACACTTGCACCCAGCAAACCTTGGCATATTCCGGCCAAGTGTCCCAAGTGATATCTCTAAATCCTGACCCTTCCAGAGATGCAAAATGCTTAAACCTGAACCACCTGCACACCTGCCTCTTATCTGCCTCCTGCAGTTGCTCTCTTTCAGGTGAAGCTATGAGCCAGCCACGGGCAATGCAGGGACCACCCTAGGACCTGTAGGGGGATATGATGGGATTCTTCCACCTTCAGCTACACACACACACACACACACACACACACACACAACCCATTATCTTTCCTCTGCTGCTCCTTTCCCCACGAAAAGCAAACTGCAAAAAACAACAACACCCTCCTCTGTTCACCTGTTGAAGCAGCCACCTTCCAAGAGGAAGGACCTTTCGACTGACCACCAGGTGGCACCCAAGAGTTGCAGAAGTGAACCCCCTCCCCTAAAAGCACACAGTCCAGGTTTCACTTGTCCCTGATCAGGATCCACTTCCAAGGGCACAACCTCAAAGGAAACCCCATTCTCTTTCTCACATTTCTTAGGGTAAGCGGCAGGGCAGGCAGAGAAGGTTCGTACCACACAAGACCAACATCTTCCAGGTGGGGCAGTCCCTTGCCTGAAACCCTGGCAAGCTGCAGACAGTGACACCATTGGGTCACCACTAGGCAGAGGGCCTTCTCAGTAGTGGCACCCGCTCTGTGGAAAACTCTCCCATCAGATGTCAATGAGATAAGTAACTATACAACCTTTAGAAGACCTCTGAAGGCAGCCCTGCATAGGGAGGTTTTTAATGATGTTTCATTATGTTTTTATATTCTGTTGGGAGCCGCCCAGAGTGGCTGGGGCAACCTAGTCAAATGGGTTGCAGATAAATACTAAATTATTATTATTATTATTATTATTATTATTATTATTATTATTATTAATGCCACCTCCTCACTTAAGATGATGGTGATGATGACAAATTTATACCCCACCCATCTGGCCGGGTTTCCCCAGCCACTGTGGGCGGCTCCCAATAGAATATTATTATTAATAATAATCATAAAAGCGATAAAAGATCACACATTAAAAACCTCCCTATACGGGGCTGCCTTCAGATGTCTTTCAGCCAGCAGCCACATGCTGGATGACTACAATGTGCTCCATGTGCAGCTTCACTTGGCTTGGTCCAGAAGATGCAGCCAGATGGCTAACTGGGATGTCCCATCAGCGCCATGCTAGGCTCCTGCTAAGGGAGCTGTACTGCTTGCCACTATGTTACCAGTCCTGTTCATGATTTGACCCTCAGCCCTGAATAACCTGGGACCAGGTTACCTAAGGCACCACCTGGCCCAGTATATCGCTGCCTGGCAGCAGCACTCCTCAAATGGTTGACTGCTGAGAATGCTACATACCCCCAGCAGTGGACTTCATATACACTAGGAACTGGGCTTTTAGTGTTGATGCACCAGTCCTCTGGAATCAGTTACCTACGGCTGCCTTGGGCTCCTTCAGAAGGGCAGGATATAAATTAATCAGACAAGTGACCAGTGTTTTTGACATTAAGGCATCTACAGAAGCATCATTTGTTTGAGAAGGTTTCCCCCTTAAGTGTGACCCAGTCATTTTATAGGAGTATTGTAGGAATTGTTTTATTGCTCTTAGCATACTGAGTCTGTAACCTCTTGTGCTTTGATTTTATTCTTTTGACTGCCAAGGCGGCTTATGAAACCTGCGAATACATAAATAAATACAGGCATACCTCGGGATAAATACGCTTCAGGTTGAGCGCTTTCGGGTTGCGCTCCGCGGCGACCCAGAAGTAACGGAGCACGTTACTTCCAGGTTTTGCCACTCGCCCATGCGCAGACGGTCAAAATGACGTCACGCGCATGCGCGGAAGCAGCAAAACGCCACACACAAAGATGCGTCTTACGTTCTGTTCGGGATGTGAGCAGGGCTCTGGAACGGATCCCATTCACATCCCGAGGTAACACTGTACCTATGTGCACACATACCCGAGGGCAAAGTTGCTGTCTTCCCTCCAGTCCACGATACGGCAGATGAACAGCGTGTTGGAATAGTCCTCAGGCCTGGTGCTGAAGTCTGGCGGGCAGTCAGCCAAGGCCACGTACGCACGAGGCACTCTGTGATCCACGGGCGAGAACATGGCGCACTTCTTGAAGAGCTCGCTGTTGCGGTCGGTCAGGAGGCGGAGGAAGCCGGTGGCTGCCCTGGAATGCTTTTTCTCCAAGATGTAGACCACCTGCAGGAGCGCGGGAAAGGGATGCATTTAATTCCAAACAACAGAGCAAAGGAGCCAAGCCCAGAACAAACCCACGAAGTGCCAAAATGCTTTCACATGGGCCATGACTCTTTTTAAAGAACACTCCCGAGGGGCGAAAAGCAGCTGGCCGGTCTGGTGCCTACAGGGCAGCCACATAAGAACAAAGAGGGGAGGAAGCCGGGAAGGAGCAGCTCCAAATCTCTGGGGGAACTCCAGGATCCAATGCTCTCGTGGGAGGCGCAGGTGGTGACATCAGAGGTTAGGAGTGCCTATTTCCACCCACAGCTGGTTTGGCAGCTACAGCCCCTTGGCCATGGCACTCCATGCCTCCAGACTGGACTACTACAATGTGCTTTGCATAAAGGTAAAGGTAAAGGTACCCCTGCCCGTACGGGCCAGTCTTGACAGACTCTGGGGTTGTGCGCCCATCTCACTTAAGAGGCCAGGGGCCAGCGCTGTCCGGAGACACTTCCGGGTCACGTGGCCAGCGTGACATCGCTGCTCTGGCCAGAGCCAGAGCCAGAGCCAGAGCCAGAGCCAGAGCCAGAGCCGCACACGGAAACGCCGTTTACCTTCCCGCTGGTAAGCGGTCCCTATTTATCTACTTGCACCCGGAGGTGCTTTCGAACTGCTAGGTTGGCAGGCGCTGGGACCGGGCAGCGGGAGCGCACCCCTCCGCAGGGATTCGAACCGCCGACCTTTCGATCGGCAAGTCCTAGGCGCTGAGGCTTTAACCCACAGCGCCACCTGCGTCCCTGTGCTTTGCATAGGCTGCCCTTAAAGACAACTGGGGAGCTTCAGTTGGTCCAAAATGCTGCAGCCAGGTTACGTTTAGGACTCATGTAACCCGGTTTAAAATAGCAGCGCTGGTTGCTAGTTTGTTCACATGCCCTAAACAAATCAGGTACCCCCAAATCAGATGTCCTTGAGCTGAAATAGGATTTTATTTATTGCACCAGCATCCTGCTTTTCCTGCAAGGAGCTCAAGGATGAGTGCAAAGATCCCCACGGCACCGCCTTGTCTGATCACCCCAACAAGAACGGTGTGGTAAGTGAGGCTGAGAGAGCGAGACCAGCCCAAATGAACCCAGGGAACGCTTCATGGCTGAGTGGGGATTTCTTACCATGACCCCACTTCAATACACGTCGCCCCGAGCATTTGTGGCACTCAAAGCTAAGCATCTCACAAACAGCCAGTGAGTGGGTGATTGGAGGAAGCAAAAGGCTTGGATGATTGTCTTAGCCTTACCTTTCCCGCCCTGACTTGGCCACAGTGACCCATGCGACGGTCACCTCCAGGCTTGATTATTGTAACTCGCTCTACGCGGGGCTGCCCTTGAAGCTGACCCAGAAACTCCAGCAGGTGCAGAATGCCGCAGCAAGGCTCCTTATGGGGTCCTTGCTGTGGGATCACATTCATCCAGCGCTTTACCAACTGCACTGGCTCCCGGTGGAGTACAGGGTGAGGTTTAAGGTCCTGGTTTTGACCTTTAAAGCCCTATGCGGCCTAGGACCCACATACCTACGGGGCCGCCTCTCCTGGTATGCCCCACAGAGGACCTTAAGGTCCACAAATGACAACACCTTGGATGTCCCGAGTCACAAGGTGGTTAGACTGCTCTCAACTAGGGCCAGGCCTTTTCAGTACTGGCCCCAACTTGGTGGAACGCTCTGTCACAAGAGACCAGGGTCTTGCGGGACTTGACATCTTTCTGCAGGGCCTGCAAGACAGAGCTGTTCCGCCTGGCCTTTGGTTTGGACTCAGTCTGACCCTTATGTCTTCCATCCCCTTACGGTTTTGATCTATGGGCTCCTTTTAAAATGAGGCTGCATTTTTAAATCGCATTTTAACCTGTATTTTGAATTTTTCCCCTTCCCCTGTTATATTTCGATTGTAATTTTACTGGTGTTAGCCACCCTTAGACGGGCTCTGGCTGGGGAGGGTAATAATATATTATATTATTATTATTATCCCCAAGGAGCTGGAATGCAGGAAGTGACATTATACCAAGCCAGCTCACGGCATCCATTTGGCTTAATACTGACTACACTGACTGCCAGCAGCTCTGCATGATTTCAGGGTGTGGGGTTCTCTCCTAGCCCTACCTAGAGATGCCTGGGACCTGGGTGGGACCTGGGACCCTCTGCCGCTGCAGCCGTTCCCCTTGCTTTCAGGGGAGTGGAAACAAACCCCTCCGACAGCACACTGAGGTCAGTTCCAATGGGATGCTACCTTGGCAGTCTTCTGCAGGAACTGGTCCGGATCGTTTGGCTTGGAAGAGTCTTCCTGTTTCGCATGGCGGTGGCCACAGGTCTCCAGGTCCCTCCCTACGGAACACACACATAAAAACGCACACATTACAATTGCTTCCTTCCCTTCCTTTGAGCCTTTTAATGTCCCTGCCTGGCAGTCTCGAGGGGCAGCTTGGAGCGCCGGCCCGGACTGAAAGAAGCCAAAGGAAGAGGAAAGGGCATGTCAAAATTGCCTTGGAACAAATAGCGGCATCGCAATATCCCTCCAGGCTGCAATGGGAAACAGATATATGGTCAACTTCCATTGTGCACATCTGCTAAAATAAAAATAAACCCCAAAATTTACAAGTACATCTATACCAGCCATAATAAACAAAATGGTGGAAAACACGCTCTATTTATTAAATGCAAATAAAAAGCGTTAGAGTTTCCTGGCATTTCTTGCTTTGGGGTCACTTTAACTTTTTGCATTACATAAATAGTCCCCTTTAAGTGATCGCGTTCATTAAAATATTTAATTTCCTTTAAAGAATGTTATGAAAGGTTATAAAATGCACATTTAGCCTAGAATTCAAAACCGCACCTTGCAAGGAGATAGTCTTCGGCGAAGGGCCAGCCGTAGTTATTTCATAAAGCTTATGAAAAGCCCTGCATCAGTCGTCCAGGGCTGGGTGGGGGACGTGTGGCCCTCCACATGCCGCTAGGCTCCAACTCCCAGCAGCCCCAGCAGCCAGCATGCCCAATGGGATGGTCAGAGTTAAACAATTTCTATAGAGCCGCAGGCTCACCACCCTGCTCTAAGGGAGGGAGGGGTGAGAGAGGATGCCAGCAAGACGTAAACCAAGAGGCAACAGTTATCCATTTATTTATTATGAACGTTCAGCCCAAAAGGCTCCCAGAGTGGGTAACAGAACAAGGAATTAAAAACTAAGCAGGCCCTGTAATCTTTTTCCTTTTCTTTTTAAAAAAGCCACAACATGCAAAAAGTGAGGGACAGGGAGGGAAGAGTGGGAAAACCAAGTTCAGGCACCAATTCTTAGATCCAGTGTGGTACAATGGCTATAGAGCTTTGGGGTAGGACCTGGGAGAGCAAGTTCGAATCCCCAGTCAGCTACGCAGCAGCTCCCTGGGTGACCTTGGGCCAGTCACCATCTCTTGGTCGAACCTTCCTCACAGGGTTGTTGTGAGGGTGAAATGGGGAGCAGGAGAACCAGGTACACCACCCTGAGATCCTTGGAAGTTAAAAGTGGCATATAAATTAAATAAATAAATAAATATAAACTTTAGTTCTCGTAATGACCAGGCCTGTTGTCTTTGTCCATGGAGTTTTCTGTGGGAGGCAGTGGAAGACAGGAGGGCCTGGTGTGCTCTGGTCCATGGGGTCACGAAGAGTCAGACACAGCTAAACGACAACAATGACCAGGCGGCATAGAAACAGCTCGTGGGCAGGAGGTGCCTATGGAGGGAGCCCTGCTTCCCATCTCTCCCACTGAGGCTGCCAGGTGGAATTGCAGCCGCCAGGTGACGCGCTTGTGCTCTTCCAATTCATCTCCCAGTCCACTTAACTTAATTTCCCACCCACAATCTTAATTGTTCTCTGCTCCACATGGGTGTGCGAGAAGAACCAAAAGAACCAGAGGAATGCCCAAAACTCAAGCTGCCACTCTTGAAAATTAATACTGCTGCTGTGGTTCCCCTCCTATTCCTCTCCCGTTCCCCACTGTTGAAGAACTTCCAAGTGTTCCTCTTTTCCAGGGATATTCCTGGATTTACGGAAGCCATCCCGGTTTCTGATTTTATCCTGCAAAATCCCGCTTTTCCTTAGGACATCCCTATTTTCATCAGAGAAATGTTGGAAGGTATGGAGTTAAGCAGCCCCCAAGCCAAGGAGATGAGTAACTATACAACCTTGAGGAGCCATCTGGAGGCAGTCCTGTTTAGGGAGGTTTTTAAATGTTTATGTTTTGTTATGTTTTTATATACGTTTGAAGCTGCCCAGGGTGGCTGGGGCAACACAATCAGATGTTTGGGGTATAAATAATAAAATGATTGTGATTGTGATTATTTAGGATGTCTCTATTTTCATTGGAGAAATATAGCACAAGGAGACCATTCCATCTGCAAAAGGACTCCTGCTTGCCCAGTGGATCAATCATCTCCTCTGCTCCCTCTGCATGACATTCTGGGGGGTTCCCCTGTTCTCCAGAGCAGATTTTGGGGAGGCCCAGGGGGCATGCAGAGAGGGGGGGGCAAAAGCATCCTTACAGTAGCAGGAATCCTTGCACTAGCTTATGCGAATGGAGCGAGTTAGCTGAATCCGACCCACACGGCCTACGGCTGTGCAGGAGGAACTTGGCACCGTAGAAACTGGTGCTGGAGGGACGTCCAACACAGCCTCTTCCTCTTCCTTGGGTTTATCTAACGTCCTTGAAAAGCCATCTAAATCTGGTGGCCGTCCCTGCATCTTGTAGCAGTGCACTCCACAAAACTAATTTACGCCTTGTGTTTCGTTTTGCTTTGCTTCTTTTTATTCCAAATCCCTTGCCCATCCGTTCATCACTGAAACGTGCACCACAGCAAAGAGATCTGAGACATTAAGGACCAGGCATTTAACTGGGTGCTTCCAGGACCACTCTAGGAAGAGCGCTGCTCCCTCGCCAACCTTGCATGCCCACGCTGCTTTTAACAACGGGCCAACGCTTGCACCCATTGCTCCAGCTGTCAATGAGGGGCCATGATCAGGCAGAGGCAGAGTAACTTAAAAAGCGGCACCGGCAGCCCACGACTTCTATTGGCCTCCAGTGGCGGGGAGTCACGTGGGCACATGCCCAATGAGAACTGCAGTGCAGACGAGTCTGGAGCAGCGAAGATGCGGGTGAGCAAAGAGAGAATCAAGGAAACTGGGAGAAATCCCAGACAGCTGAACAGGGAGGTAAAAGTGTGGGGATAAGGTGGGGAGGGGCAGAGAAAAGGAGGCAGCTGCCATTTGCCAAACCAGAAATAAACTATGCCGAACCTTTGCTGTCGTGGTTATCCGGTGACCATTCAATATTTCCACCCTGGGCAGCGCTGTGTTTGCAGTGGGAGATTTACTATGTTAGCTTGGGCAGGGCTTGCTAAGCTTATCTTACAGTGAAAACACCCGCCAGGAGCTCCAGCCCAGGGAAAAACCGGTGCTTTAATCCCCTTGTTTTCCTTTTGGGTGATTACCTGACAAAACCGAAAATTGTTATAGCTTTGCTGAAAAGAAAATTAGGCACTAATGGCAAGAAACCTCTCCAATTAGTTCTGTTATTACCAGCAAATTAGAATTGCAGCGTTAGCACCCCTCCGAGACGGCCGCTTTTCAGAGGCCTGGTAAACTGCACTTGAGCCACCAGCCCCTCCTCCTGGTCCAAGACGGAGAGAGGTTATATTCATATATGTACATATTTAAACCTTTTCATGAAAGTCTCTCGCACAAATTAGATTAACCAGGACAGCTGAAGTGGCCAAAACGAGCCCTTAAAGCCATCAGATTAAAACACTTATTAACCATGACAGATCCAAAGTTATTTTTTCCAGGCTTGCTGCTGTGGAAATTTGCGACTCTCTCCAAGAGGAGCACAATTAATGTTAGCAATTCCCACTTCCAAATGAAAATATATTGTGTTTTCTGACTTTTTTAAAAAAAGAAAGAAAGAAAGAAGTATCCAGCAAACAGTGAGAAAATGCATCCTCCAGACTGGATGGAAAGGAAAGCACTGAGGAGATGCTCAATATTCCAGTTATAACATTCTGGCAAGAGTAATGATTGTGTTTGCCCAAGATCCAAGCTGCACTTTTTTTTTTAAATGCAGTACCTGATGCAGTTAATGCTCCTGAGTTTTCTTGCCCATGTGAGCAAGAAGTAAGGGGCAGGTGTGTGCTTGGTGCTACCCCAAGCGCACTAACATCAGGTAAAAGGAAAGGGTAGCTCAGGAAAGACTTAGCATCCCTGTCCTTTCTTCCTCCACCTGCTGCATCCACACACCTGGGGCCTTAAAGGACTCATAAACAGCTACATCAGAGGTGGGGGACCTCACGCCCATGGGCCAACTGAGATGCACACACACACACACACACACACACACACACACACACACACAGCACCTCCATCTGACCTTTGTGACTCTCATGGTTGAGACACCTTGAGGTACTTTGAGATAGGTAAAGGTAAAGGACCCCTGACCATTAGGTCCAGTCGTGGCCGACTCTGGGGTTGCGGCACTCATCTTGCTTTACTGGCCGAGGGAGCCGGCGTACAGCTCCCGGGTCATGTGGCCAGCAGGACTAAGCCGCTTCTGGCGAACCAGAGCAACACACGGAAACGCTGTTTACCTTCCCGCCAGAGCGGTACCTATTTATCTACTTGCACTTTGACGTGCTTTTGAACTGCTAGGTGGGCAGAAGCAGGGACCGAGCAATGGGAGCTCACTCCGTCGCGGGGATTTGAACCGCCAACCTTCTGATCGGCAAGTCCTAGGCTCTGTGGTTTAACCCACAGCGCCACCCGCGTCCCATACTTTGAGATAAAGGTAAATTAAATAGCACTAAGAGAGAACAACAGGCTTCAGCATTCCTTGCCGACCCATTTTTCCTTATTTCCGGGGGGTGGGGGGCACAGCATGAAGTCTCCCAGTGTTCATGGCGGGCAGGGAAGAGGCAGAGACAAAGGGTTTCATCAAGGAAGAAGAAACTGCAAACAGCACAGATAAGAAGTTGCATACAGAAGTCAACCCAGAATGAGACAAGGCAGTAGTTAGCTCCGCACGGAACAGTTACATCTGCACTCAATGCTTATTTAAAAGTTGGGGGAATTGGAAGATGCCATAGGCAAAGTCAGGCCATTGGCCCCCACTTAGCCCAGTACAGTGGTACCTCAGGTTACATACACTTCAGGTTACATACGCTTCAGGTTACAGACTCAGCAGCTAAAAAAGCCAATGCAATTCTGGGCTGCATCAATAGGAGTATAGCATCTAGATCAAGGGAAGTAATAGTGCCACTGTATTCTGCTCTGGTCAGACCACACCTGGAGTATTGTGTCCAGTTCTGGGCACCACAGTTCAAGAAGGACACTGACAAACATGTCCAGAGGAGGGCAACCAAAATGGTCAAAGGCCTGGAAACGATGCCTTATGAGGAACGGCTAAGGGAGCTGGGCATGTTTAGCCTGGAGAAGAGGAGGTTAAGGGGTGATATGATAGCCATCTTCAAATATATAAAAGGATGTCACATAGAGGAGGGAGAAAGGTTGTTTTCTGCTGCTCCAGAGAAGCGGACACGGAGCAATGGATCCAAACTACAAGAAGGAAGATTCCACCTAAACATTAGGAAGAACTTCCTGACAGTAAGAGCTGTTCGACAGTGGAATTTGCTGCCAAGGAGTGTGGTGGAGTCTCCTTCTTTGGAGGTCTTTAAGCAGAGGCTTGACAACCATATGTCAGGAGTGCTCTGATGGTGTTTCCTGCTTGGCAGGGGGTTGGACTCGATGGCCCTTGTGGTCTCTTCCAACTCTATGATTCTATGATTCTATGACTCCCCTAACCCAGAAATATTACCTCGGGTTAAGTACTTTGCTTCAGGATGAGAACATAAATTGTGCAGCAGCGGCGCGGCAGCAGTGGGAGGCCCCATTAGCTAAAGTGGTGCTTCAGTTTAAGAACAGTTTCAGGTTAAGAACGGACCTCCAGAACGAATTAAGTACGTAACCAGAGGTACCACTGTACTGTGACTGGCAGTGGCTTTCCAGGTTTTGGGAGGGGACTCTCACAGTCTACCTTCAAGATGCCCAGGACTGAACCTGGGCCCTTCTGCATGCAAAGCAGATGCTCTGCCACTCGGCTACAGCCTCTCCCTCAACACAGGTATGTTGTATGGCCTGAGATTCCCAAGCACAGTCTAGAAGGCAGATCCCTTCTTTGTCTGCCTCCTCCACAAGAGGCCTGGAGAGTGGCAACATGAGAATGGGCCTTTTCTGCAGTGACTTCCCATTTGTGAAATGCGCTCCTCAGGGAGGTTCAGCTGGGATCTTCATTAAACACCTTTAGGCGCCAGGTGAAAACGTCCCTCTTTAACCAGGCCTTTGGCTGATTTGACATCCTATAGACTTTTAAATGTGCTGCGGGGATGCATGTGTCTGTTGCTCTTGTTCTTGTTTTTATTGTGTATTTTGTGTTTTTTTCTTGTATTTTTATGTTGTGAACTGCCCTGAGATCTACAGATGAAGGACAGAATATGCATTAAATATCAATTAACCAATCCCTGCAGGTCCTGTATGGCAGCACCGCACCAGGCAGGGCCGAAACATTTAATTTCCAGTTGCTGGATGCAAATGGGCATTCCCTGTGAGAGACCATGCCATGAAATTTGTGAACTTCTACTTGCGATATGCTGCTGTTAGCCAGACATGAGATATCTTTGCACCAAATTCCTGAACTACAACATCCAAGCTAGCCGATGAAGCCTAATTCTTGATCGTATACACAACCTCATCCTGTTTTCAAGACCAAGCTCAGACCTCAAAGCTTCTCCTTAAGAGGTTCAGATTCCTTCATCAGCGGTGACATTCCATGTCTTATAGATCCCATGGCGAGACTGGAATTTCCAGCTACGTAATGATAGGGCCAGGAGGCTAGAAGCAAACCTGGTGAGCAAAACATGGAATATCCCCTTTCCCAGAACCAGGAAGTGCCAGACCAACGTGTTTAACCACAGCGTCCTCTTACCTGGAAATGTTTCTCAATTAAAGGTTTAGCTCATCTTGCCTGAAATCGCCCGATCAGGCAGTGCAGAATGCTGCCTACCTGCCATGTGTATTTGGGCGGGGGGGGGGGGGGAGAGAGAGAAGAAAGGAAACACCAGCCAGGGCAGTCTATACAGTGCATTCCCAAAGTGTTCAGGAAAGTTTCTCCAAAAAAAAAAAACCCCACCAAACACAACTTCCCTGATGATGTTTCCTTCCAACTCTTTCTTTGGAAATCCCATCTTACTACCATAGCTCCTCTTTCCTAGTTCCTGTATTTGCTGTGCCTATTTACCGTATTTTTTGCTCTACAAGACTCACTTTTTCCCTCCTAAAAAGTAAGGGGAAATGTTGTGTGTGTCTTATGGAGCGAATGCAGGCCGCGCAGCTATCCCAGAAGCCAGAACAGGAAGAGGAATTGCTGCTTTCGCTGCGCAGCGATCCCTCTTGCTGTTCTGGCTTCTGAGATTCAGAATATTCTTTTTCTTGTTTTCCTCCTCCAAAAACTAGGTGCGTCTTGTGGTCTGGTGCGTCTTATAGAGCGAAAAATACGGTAGCTAAGAGAGTTTACACAACTGGGAGCACTGAATGAAAATGCAAACGATGTGGATAAACGCCAGGCAGGCTGGAGGATCTGACAAATGTGTGCATCTCAGGGCTAGGACAAGCTCAGGTGCTAGGACCAGCCTTACTACAAAGGGAATGTACAGAAAAGAGTGCTGTTTTCCTCCCATCTGCCTCTGTGGGTGTAGGTTGGGTGGGAGTTTTAAAGACTCCCCTCATTCCCAGCCAGCACATCCATGCGAAGGCTGCCTTAGCTAGGAAGGCCAGAGAGCACTCCACAAGCAAAAGGGACCTCACGATAACAGCTCCTGGGTGTGTTGCTAAGAATGGCTTCAAAATCAGGGAAGCTCGCATGAAGTTTTGGCTATATCTGAGCCCAGCTAGGTTTGCTGTGTAATACAGCCCTGAACGCAGCATTTTCTAGGCCTCCCCCGAGCTTGGAAAGATTGAAAATTTGAGGCTCACTGAACACTCTGCATGCAAGAGGAACCCACACAACTGCAGTATCTTCTCCTACCAACATCACAATCGCAAGTGGCAAAACATCTACATCAAAGTTCAGCTACCCAAGCAGCGTCAGTCATGCCTGGGATTGCTTCCAAGGATACCCTCAGAGCAATTTGCTTATGTTTCAGGGCTGCACAGAGCGGAGGGGATTTCTTTTTAAAACGTGGCCAAAATACTCAATTCCCACCCCCCAGATATAGAATCAAGCCTAGGGAGGATTAACCTTGTTTCTCGGCAAGCAGCATTTTGTGAAATAAACCACCAACAGATACCTGGCATCAACAGAAATGGTGAGCATCTTATTTTCACAGAAAATGCTTTGTTAAATACTGCGCCAAATGAAAGGAGAAGGCACGACAGCACAAGGCTATTGCGGGACTAAATGGCCTGGGAGGAAGGACAACCTAGTGAAGAAGTGCAAGGAAGCCTGCCACTCTCTGGATAGGTAAAGGTAAAGGTACCCCTGCCCGTACGGGCCAGTCTTGACAGACTCTGGGGTTGTGCGCCCATCTCACTTAAGAGGCCAGGGGCCAGCGCTGTCCGGAGACACTTCCGGGTCACGTGGCCAGCGTGACATCGCTGCTCTGGCCAGAGCCAGAGCCGCACACGGAAACGCCGTTTACCTTCCCGCTGGTAAGCGGTCCCTATTTATCTACTTGCACCCGGAGGTGCTTTCGAACTGCTAGGTTGGCAGGCGCTGGGACCGAGCAGCGGGAGCGCACCCCGCCGCAGGGATTCAAACCGCCGACCTTTCGATCGGCAAGCCCTAGGCGCTGAGGCTTTAACCCACAGCGCCACCTGCGTCCCACCCTCTGGATACTGCTAATGAATTAGCTGGGGAACCTCTGGTGCTGATGAACTTTTTCATTCAGACTTCATCACAATCCTGCAGCCTGTGGCTCATTACCTGCTCTACAAGGAGCTGACCTTGAAGACTGTGTCAGAACCACCTCTAAGCAAAACCAACCACAAAAGCAGAGGTAGAATTCACTGGCAGGCAAAAAAATTCCAGGTGCTAGGACTGATAATTACTTCAGGGACAATGCAGGGCCTTTGAGGGGAGGGTGGAATTTTTTTTGGGGGGGACACACTAATAATATAGACAAATAGGAAATGAGGTAATAGGTACTAAATGTAATACATTGCAATACTCCCACACCCAATTAATGCCAACCTTAAGTTATTTGGCTACAATCTGCAAAATAAAAAATACTGCAAGAATTTAAAATGTATAAACAGATGTATTGAGAAAACTTGCATAGCAAAAACAAAGCAACAGGACTCCCAAAATTTAAAACAACCTGTAGAAATTGAAAACTACCCCAAAAGGCTGATTAGTAAGGCTCAAATCATAACATAAAAGTCTTCAAAATATATACAGAGGCCTAAATAGTTGGATACACACATAAGAAAATTAAATAAAAATGTCTAGCTGCAATTCCCAAAAGGACGCCAGAGACTCGTGTTGCAAGAGGCCTCCAAAATGAAACCTTTTATATCAACTGGAACCAACTGCCTATAATAATCCAGTGATATCAATGGAAAGGAACTCTGGAATGGAGAACTTTTAATGTGCATAATGGAATCAAGGGAAGGCTTTTGACCCTTACTGGCAGAAAGCCAGAATAAATAGGTAACGGAGTAGAAGACTCAAAAAGTAGCAGGAAAATAGTGACAATGAAAGAGAGGGAAACATGCATGCGGATATTCCCAGCAAAGAGAGAAAATCCATTTCCTCACTGAAACCTTTTGGAGTGAAATTGCATAGGGCAAAGATCTAATGCAGCTCCCTCCTTTATCAATGGCTTGGCATCCTGCTCACATGCCCCTTCAATGGCCAGGTCAAACGTCGGGTACTGAAGCTCTGCAGAATGTCCCACCAGATCTACAAACGCAGACGTCTCTGATGCGTTCCATTGCATGTCTTTTCAAAGCTCTTGCAGCCTGCCCTGTTTAAATCTTTCCACGTGAACATTTGATGTAACAAACCACATGGGTGCTACTACATGCAGTACCTTTTATATAAATGCATCCTATTGGTGTGTCTGCAGTGAATAAAGACAACAGCAACAAAGGAATCAAAGGGATCCCAACGAAGTGGGGCCCTAAAATTGGGGTCCTTTCGATATGCAGTTGTGGGTTACTTTCCACAGACTGGTATATTGCGTGGCAAGCACCAATATTTGCTTAAACTGCATTGCAAAGGTATGCTTACATGATTAAATGTCAGGCTGCAGGTGAGTCTATTCTGGGCCCCATAGAATCACTCCTGCCACACAAATGACTCCTTCAGGCTGGCTCCCCATTGCAAAAAGGCATTCAGTGGCTCCCCACTGCCTTTCAGACACAGTACAAATGACCCAGGCACAGCAGCCCTTCAAGTCCACCCAACATTGCTCAACATTGCTTTCCTTATATTTTTATTTATTTGTGGTTTTGTTTTCAGGTATGTCTATAGACACCTGTCCCTCCCCACCCCCCAGCAAAAAAAAAAAAAGTTATAGGCTGCACAACAGAACTAAAGCAATTTAAGCTCCTGAGTTGCTTTTAAAGGAAACGGAAGTGGAAAAGGCAGGGGAAAACAGCTGGCCCTGCCATTTGCGGCTGGACCCCAACTCACCATTTTCTCCAGCCCCCAGGGACAGCTGCTTCTGATCCTTGGTCTCCCTTGAGCCATCTTGCTTGCCCTCAACATCTTCGTCATCAAACTGAGCCTCTATAACAACGTCCGGGCTGTTAACATCGCCTTTTCCTGGATCACGAAGCACACAAGCGCCCGGGGAACACCCAGAAGGATCTGATCCTTGAGCTGTTTCTGTTGTTTCATTGTCACAACCGTCCGGCTTGATTACCTGGAGAGTAAAGAGGGAGAAAAAATGCATTCTGAACTGCATGGTCCAGCATGGCTCAGGGGCAGCCGTACACCGCTTCCGAACCTGTTAGGGCTCCACGCCCCTCCAAATCCTTCATCCCAGAGCCCTTTCACATTAATATGGGAGGGGTGACTGCCAATGAGGAGCAGCAGCAGGATGGGACCGGCCTGGATAGCAACTCTTCCAGGTCAACTTCACCCAGAAAGCAATACTAGCACACAAGAAAGAAACACACCATGTGTCCCAACACACCTTGGTGCCAAATTATGTGAAGGTCATCATGCAGAGTGGGGGGGGGGGCATATCCCCACCATTCCTTCTTCACAACACAAAAGGTCTAAAAGGGGAAAAACTGGGAACTGCGAGCAGGGGAGTGAAAAACCCTCCAATGACATAACTCTTTTAGAACGATGACTGAAACAGTTTTAAAGCCACCTTTTAAAATTACAATGTTAAATCATTGTGATCGGACCAAGGCTGCAGGGTTAAGAGGGGAGGGTGCCTAGCCCAGGCACACACACCCAGAAAGTACCACGAGCGTCTGTGGGACGTTGAGAGGTCCAGCAGAAGTGCCAATCTCCCGTCACTCCCCCCTTGAAAAGTACCAATAAAAGGCATGGAGGGGGGAATGGTCAAGGGTGCTCAAAGCAGCAACACGACCCTATGAGCCGAAGCCACAAGCTGCCACCAAAAGCAGGAAATTTTCCTAACAACACTATGGAGCCGAAGAAAGAGTAAGAGGTTTATTATCTATTCTCTGAGAAATAACTGCACCAATGTCGCCTTTGACCGGGTGATGGAACAGGCAACGCTCCTAGGATTCAGTGGTGGGAAAACTACTTTCACATGTTGCAGAGAGCAGAACATTGTCTGGGTTTGGGGTAACTGTGAAGAAGACTCCATCTGGGTCAGATCCAAGGCCCATCTAGTCTAGCATCCTATTTCCTACAGTAGCTAAGCAGATGTCTTTAAGAAGCGCAGGAGCATGTGTTTAGCAGCTAAACACAGACTATAAAATATTTGCAGGGATCCTTGCGAAGAGAATGAAAAACATACTACTAGAATTCATTCAGATGGATCAGGCGGGTTTCCTTCCAGGCAGGCAGATGAAGGATAATATAAGGAATATAATCAATATTGTGGAATATCTGTCTGCCAGGAATGAGAAACAAGCCATAATGATGTTTGTGGATGCAGAAAAGGCATTTGACAATATAGCATGGGACTTTATGTTGAAAAACTTAGAATACATGAATGTTGGCAACGAATTCTTTAACGGAATAAAGGCAATTTATACAGAACAAAAAGCCAAACTGATTATAAATAATGTAATTACAGAAGAGGTAAAGATATCAAAAGGAACAAGACAGGGATGCCCACTTTCGCCACTATTATTTATAACGGTGCTAGAAGTCCTTTTAAATTTGATTAGACAAAATAGAAAAATAAAAGGAGTGGCAATTGGTCAAAACGAATATAAAATCAAAGCATTTGCAGATGATTTGGTAATAACGATAGAAGATCCAATAAGTACTGCAAAAGAAGTATTGGAGGAAACTGAACAGTTTGGAGGAGTGGCAGGTTTTAGACTAAACAAGAAGAAAACGAAAATGATTGCGAAGAACATGGACCAAAGTACAATAGAAATAATGCAACAGCAAACAGAGATAGAGGTGGTTAAAAAGGTGAAATATTTAGGAATATGGTTAACCTCTAAAAATATAGATTTATTCAAGAACAACTACGAACCAGTATGGAATGGAATAAGAAAGGACTTGGAGGTGTGGGGAAGAATGAAACTGTCTCTTTGGGGCAGGATATCTACAATTAAGATGAATGTGCTTCCAAAGATGTTATTTCTATTTCAGACTATCCCCATAATTAAGGGGAACAGGATTTTTAAAGAGTGGCAAAGAGCGATTTCAAGATATATTTGGCAGGGCAAAAAGCCGAGAATTCAAATTAAGTTATTAACAGATGTGAGAGAAAGAGGAGGCTTTGCCCTGCCTGATTTGAAATTATACTATGAGGCATCATGCCTTTGCTGGTTGAAAGAATGGATAAAATTAGAAAATAAGGAATTGTTAGACCTAGAGGGGTTTGATAACAGATTTGGATGGCATGCATACCTATGGTGTGAGAAGAAGAAAATCCATAAAGGTTTTGAGAACCACATCTTCCGAGGTCCTTTGATTGAAGTTTGGGATAGGTATAAAAACCTATTAGAACCAAGAGTACCACACTGGTTATCTCCATTAGAAGTTATGAGCGTAAGAAAAACTAATTGAGAGGCAATTGGATCACATATGGCCAACTGTTATTTAAAGAAGGAGGAAAATGGAAAATGAAACCATAGAATCATAGAGTTGGAAGAGACCACAAGGGCCATCAAGTCCAACCCCCTGCCAAGCAGGAAACACCATCAGAGCACTCCTGACATATGGTTGTCAAGCCTCTGCTTAAAGACCTCCAAAGAAGGAGACTCCACCACACTCCTTGGCAGCAAATTCCACTGTCAAACAGCTCTTACTGTCAGGAAGTTCTTCCTAATGTTTAGGTGGAATCTTCTTTCTTGTAGTTTGGATCCATTGCTCCGTGTCCGCTTCTCTGGAGCAGCAGAAAACAACCTTTCTCCCTCATCTGTGTGACATCCTTTTATATATTTGAACATGGCTATCATATCATCCCTTAACCTCCTCTTCTCCAGGCTAAACATGCCCAGCTCCCTTAGCCGTTCCTCATAAGGCATCGTTTCCAGGCCTTTGACCATTTTGGTTGCCCTCCTCTGGACACGTTCCAGTTTGTCAGTGTCCTTCTTGAACTGTGGTGCCCAGAACTGGACACAGTACTCCAGGTGAGGTCTGACCAGAGCAGAATACAGTGGCACTATTACTTCCCTTGATCTAGATGCTATACTCCTATTGATGCAGCCCAGAATTGCATTGGCTTTTTTAGCTGCCGCGTCACACTGTTGGTTCATGTCAAGTTTGTGGTCAACCAAGACTCCTAGATCCTTTTCACATGTACTGCCATACATGTGAACAGGTTAAAGAACATGTATATGACTGGTTGCACTATTTTCAAATAAATGAAATGTTCAGGAAAGACATTAAAGAACGTGGTTATGCAGACAAGGATTCAAAATTTCAGACAGAAATAATAAATAATGATTTTAAAATTTTATCCAAAATGTATAAGTTGTTGCTAGAATGGAATTTGAAGGATGAGGAAGTTAAGTCGGTAACGATACATTGGGCCAGAGATTTTGGTTACAACATACAATTTGAGGATTGGGAAAGATTATGGAAAGAAAATTTAAAATTTACAGCGTGTATGACGTTAAAAGAAAATGTTATGAAAATGTTTTATAAATGGTACATAACACCGGTAAAATTAGCGAAAATGTGTAAGACATGTAATAAGTGTTGGAAATGTAAGAAAGTGAAAGGCTTCTGGGAAATGATATATAATGAATTGAAGAAGATATTAAAATACACATTTATAAAGAAACCAGAGGCCTTTCTGTTAGGAATTTTAGGAAATGAGATAAAGAGAAAGGACTGTAATTTTTTTCAATATGCAGTGACAGCTGCAAGAGTGTTACTAGCTCAGAAATGGAAACAACAGGAAATACCAACGATGGAAGAATGGCGAATGAAGCTGTTAAACTATGCTGAGTTGGATACATTGACTGGGAAGATTAGATATTTAAAAGACCAAAAGTTCATTGAGGACTGGGGGAAATTTGTGGAATATCTGGAAAATATAAGTGAGGGACAGATAACGCTAGAGGGATTTAAAGAAGCACTGTGAAATTTGAGAAGTATTGTTTAAAGGGAATAGAAAAAGAAAGGTTTAAATAATGACAATACAAACCTAAGGAATGCGTAATTTAAATAATGACTATGGATGATTTACGGAAAAGTTGAAGGAAGTCCAGAAAAGAAATAATTTGTGAAAAATTGGATGTGAAATTATTATTTTTTTTTGTTTTTGTTGTAAACTAATAATAAACTAATAATAAACTAATAAGAACTAATAAGAAATATGGGACGCAGGTGGCGCTGTGGGTTAAAGCCTCAGCGCCTAGGACTTGCCGATCGAAAGGTCGCGGTTCGAATCCCTGCGGCGGGGTGCGCTCCGGCTGCTCGGTCCCAGCGCCTGCCAACCTAGCAGTTCGAAAGCACCTCCGGGTGCTAGTAGATAAATAGGGACCGCTTACCAGCGGGAAGGTAAACGGCGTTTCCGTGTGCGGCTCTGGCTTGCCAGAGCAGCGATGTCACGCTGGCCACGTGACCCGGAAGTGTCTCCGGACAGCGCTGGCCCCTGGCCTCTTAAGTGAGATGGGCGCACAACCCCAGAGTCTGTCAAGACTGGCCCGTATGGGCAGGGGTACCTTTACCTTTACCTAATAAGAATTATTAATAAAATAAAGAAGAAGAAGCGCAGGAACAGGGCATGAAGGCAACAGAACTCTCTTGCTCATGTTCAGCAACTGGCATTCAGAAGAAAACTGCCTCCAACATGCCGGTGGTAGAGTCATCATGGCTAGTAGCCATTGATCACCTTATCTTCCCTGAAACTGTTTAACTATATATTACATGAAGCACTTCCTTTTATCTGTCCTGAATCTGCAACCATTCTGCTTCACTGGGCGGCTGTCGTTATTTGTATGATCATCCGCAGGACAACTCGTGTCACTTTGTGTTTGTTAAACAAACCACAGTTTAGTGTTACGTGCAAACAAGACCAATTTCTATCATAAAGTGAGGCATCTACAACTCCAGATGTGATCTGACCAGCGCAGAACAGTTTTCATAGGGAACTGTTTGAATCCCCTATAGTCTTATCAGCCACAAGGCTATTGATGCATCCTGATGGACAGAGAGTCTGCTGTGAGTTCAGAGTGAGGAGCTCAACAGGAAAATGGTGAATGCTTCTCAACTCACCCTACTGAGCATCTTGAGATAAGGAAGCCTGCAAACATGGATAGCGAAATTGATGGACTATGCCGAAAAGGCGAAAATGACAGGGAAGTTCAGACACCAAGCAGATAAAAGATTTTTAAAAAGAATGGACTAACTTTGTAGAACACCTGAAGGAGCACTGTAAACACTTAAAAACATTAGAAGGTTTAGAATAGCACCAGTGATATAATTAGGGTAAATTTTGAAACAAAGGAGATGAAATAAATTTGATAAAGATGTAAAGATGCAAAAAAGGTAGTAGTTAACAATGAGAAACCGAGGAGGAGGGTGGGGAGAAGTCTGGGGGCTGAGAACCCCCAAAAGATAAATGTTTTGTTGAATTGATATGAATGTAAAAATGTAAGCAAAAAAATCCTTAAAATAAAATATTTTTAAAAAAGCAAGCCTGCAAACAAGGAACGGGGTTGCATCTGCCTCTGATGAGTGGGTATCAGGTTTTTAAAGACTGATAGGTAGACAGACACATGCACCCTCTTAAAAGGGTACTAAGTCCTGCCAAAACACTAAGAACCTGAAAACATCAGATACAAAAGGGGGGGGGGAGGAAGGAAATGGGATAAGGAAAAAAGGAAGAACACTAAGTAACTGTGAAAGGGGCAGAGCACACCTTGCGAACAAAGCACCTTTAACAAAGAGTTGGAAGGTACTTCCTAAAATAAAGAAAGAGAACACTCAAGGAACATAAGAACTGCCTTGCTGGATCTCATGAGGGAGCCATCTAGTCTAGCATCCTGTTTTCCTCGGCACCTGGGCTCCCCCGTCCTTCTCACTGGTCCTTGGGGCAAGGAAACACAAGGCTCCCCGGTGCAACATTATGCATCGCCCCACACTCGCTGCAGCTGGCCATCTCTGTAGCGCTCAGGCAGAAGGCATAGCTCTCTGGAAGGAAAGGTAACCGACAGGTTATGTTGCCTGAAGAGCTGAGACAACCGGTTTGCTCAAGTGCTGCTCATGAAGAGGTGAGAGTTTTGGGGAGTCCAGGTGCAGCCCTTCTCTGGAGCCACCGCTTAGCGTGATTTATTGTCTGATTTATTCTCCCTGTGGGAGAAGTCCAGTTCATGCTCCTAGATAGACCAACACCAAACAATTTATTGCAGGCCATTAAAAATGTTGACCAAATAGATCTTTTCCACCAAACCACACAACACTCAAGAGTAGTAGAGTTCTACTGTTGCTTTCTCCTTCACAAATGGCATTTGCACCAACCAGGAAAATGTGTAAGTGGTTTGAAAAGAACCGTTCTCATTACACTCCCCTCCAGGAGACTCTGCCATGCTTTCCCCCACCCCCACCCCCGGGAGGTTGCTCAGAAAGGAATGAGGCCCTTGAGCTGGAAAAGATTCCCACCCCCTGGCCTAAAGCAAGCATTGACCACGTTCCATTAGAAATCCAGTATTCCATCATCAAGTGCAGTTCTCATAAATGCAAATGGGCTGGGCCAAAGACAATAAATGCAAAATCAAGAGGGGCTTCTAAAACTGCTGGAAGGGGCCAGGTGAAAATCAAGGCAGGGGCCGGGGAGTGATCAAAAGGGTGAAAATTGTCATCTCTCCCTCCCTTGCCAACCTTTGGACTGACATGGAAATTGGTACCTAATGCAAAGGGACTGCACAAGAGTCATGATGAGTAGCTGCGGAATCAATGACATTGAAAAACTATGGTCTGCCCACGCTGGTACCTTTAAAAAAAATAAAATTACAAAATTTAACTTAATTTGTACCACAAAAATGTAAGTGTTCTCCTGCAGCCCTTAAAAAGAAAGGCAAAAAACCCTTTCAGAAAAGTGACGATTGACAGAGATGTTGGTCCTCCAAGATTGTGTAAGCGCTTAGCTCAAGAACTGAACATGGGGATTTAGAGAATAATTCAGCAATCCAAGAATTTGACTTTTTTTAAAAAAAGAAAAGAAATGCAAGCTTCTGCCCCTGAACTCAAACATATGCAAACAATGCCTAGTAAGATCTCACAGGCCAGAGGAATCAGTAAGCAGGATTTCCAGCATCTATGGGGCAGGGGATGTTCCTGCCAACCCCCAGGTTGAACAAAACCAGAATAAATTACAAAAAGTAAAAGGTACAGTTGATGTCAATCTTCACGAAATATACCAGTAGCAGAATTTAGCTTTCTGTGCCATGGAAAATGGATTGCCCTGGTGCATAATTTTCTTCCTTGCTTTTTGGCTCTATTCTATTCTGCTGCTTTAGCAGAGGATAATACACTCCTGACCTTTAAGGAAAGAAAATTGCTGTGATGTAACATATTCAGAAGCATGGGGGGGGGGCAAATTTAGTCTTGGACCATCGCAGGTCCGTAGCGCCAAATCAAGCTCATCCGGACAAGTTCCAAAGCTGGGCGGGCGAGCCTTGAACAGCCTTTCCCCAATTCCTCTGCCAAATTCGGGATTTTAGGGAGCTGGTGCATCAAAGCAGCCAAGACGAGAAGGAGGAACAGCTCGGTGCAAAAGCCAGCCCTGCAGGAGCTGTCCTTCTGCTCCCAGGTGGTAGACTCTGCAGCAATTAGCAGAATTTCACTGGAACAGCACTGCAGATTCCGGTTGTTATAAATACGATGCCTCCAGGGATGTCACGCATTTATGAAACCCAAATTTAATTACACTTCATGTTTCTATTACTGCAGCTCGTACATGCAGCAATAAAACCCAAGGCAACTATAATTATTAAGGAGATACCATTTCAGGCTGCTAGCTCAGGCAATTTGCAGCCCTAACTCCGCAGAAGCCGTCAAGAGCGAGCGCGCAGCCCCTGCCCATTATTAGGCTCTGCCTGCGTCAATCGTTTTCTATAAAGCAATTTTGCACTTGCTCTGAAGTTAGCAGCTTTCCAGCGGACGGCTGGAAGTGCTCAGCAAGAAAACAGCCCCTGAGTGAGCCATCCGTCAGCTGCGGTGTTGCTCTTCCTCTTCCCAGTTGCGGGCTCTGGCCCTTTAGCGGACACTTGCCTGACCTACTTTCTGTGCCTCAGTGCAGCCCCTCAAAGCGCATTCGAGGAGAAGGCAGGTTTGGTTAACAGCCCAGTGGATTTAATCAGGAAACCTGGAACTTAACCCCAAATTAGGGTGAGGGCGGAGAGCAGTTTTACAGCCCAGGGAACGCTCTTTAAGGTCTGTGGCGTGGCTCTGCTACTGAACCTAAGTGGCTCCCCTCCTACAAGCAGCCTGGGCAGGAGATCTGCATTGGGAACGGGACGTAAGCTGCCTGGAGAAGGAAGAACAGGAAGGTGCTGATAAAATAAACAGCATGCAAGAACAGCTTGCTCTGCTGCGAGAGATCTTGAGATAATTGGCTTGGGGGAGCTTGTCAGAATTCCTACATCCCCATGGCCAACAGGTACCATTTTGGCTTTCGGCCCCCAGTTTCACTCACAAGGCATGTGAAGTTGCTCCTAAGGGGGCGTGAAAGGCACAGAGGACCATCAGCCTTGAATGTCACATCTTTTTCCAGGCATTGTATGTGACATCCTGGTGGGTTGACAGCTACTTGGAGAAGAAAGAAGACACCGGATGCGTCACGGGCAAATTTTATCACGCTGCTATCTCAGTGAGCCACTGCCAATCCGTTTCTTGAGAGAAGAGGAGATTTGGAGCAGGACAATCACTCCTCAGCCCCAACTGATAAGCCTCCTGCCACCTGCACACATGGGTTCCATAGCTGTGAGGTCCTAACTCTTAGATGAGATAGACTTTATTATCAAAGTCTGGCCACCTCTTGGAGGATCAGGTTGACCAGCAAAATATATTTCCTTAGATGGCCACCAGGCCATGGTCTGGAGAACAGTCTGGACCCTGAGCATATGTGTCAGAGCTGCCTCTAGGTCCCAGCTCACAGAGGACCAACGCTAGGCTGTAGTAATGTACAAAAGTCTTTATTGAAGTTCAGTTTCCATTTCAATGCCACAGCGTGCAGCCCTACGTCTTAAACCCTAGATCGGCGAAGTCCCATGTGAGTCTCCTCCCCTATGACACCAGTTTAAGATCCTAGCCCTGCTCCACCTTTTACGCTGCTCTCTCCTCCTCTGGGTCCTCCTGCCCGCTGGGGCATTGCCCTTTCTGGACTCTTCCGACGCTGAGTCGCTTAGCTCCTCCCCCTCCCTCCGGCGGGCTTTAGGACCCGGTTCCCAATCCTCATTCTCTGCTATCCCGCGCTCCTGTACATTTGAACTTGCCTCTCGCGCCAGCCCAGTGACCTTTCTCCTAACCGTTACACTACTTCGGTCACTGCTTCCCTCTTCCGGGACACTGGCCGGATCTGACCTCTCCTCCGTTGTCCGACTTTCTGATGGAGGCGTGGTCAGCCCTGCCTTATCTTCTCTCCCTGGTGGGGAATGCACTGGCCCCGATCCTTGGGACTCTTCCCCCCCCCCCACTCTGCTCTGGTGGGGAAGCTGGTCCTGATTTCCAGCTACTGCTCTGGGAGTCCCTGCTGCCCCCTTGCTCCTGGGGCGTTCCCCTTGGGAACCCCCTACCCCTGGCCACTGGCGCCCCCTTCTGTGAATCTTCCGATTCGCTGGAGAGGCTCATGGAATCCCTCGGTCCACTGTCCTCTTCTCCTACGCTCCCCTCGGATTATTCCCCTTCGCTCTCCATCTCCTCTCTTCCCTGTGCCTCTGCTCCTGAGCCCCTGACAATATGGAACATTGCTGCTTGAGGTACGGGGGCCAAATGTGCCTCCTTCCAGTTTTAACAAGTTCTGCCCTCCTCCCAAGTTTCCAGCTCAGGGGGAACATTGTGAGCAGACTGCAAGCCTCTGAAAAGAAGGCCTGGAAGCACAGAGCCAGCAGCTCACAGCCATAATTAACGGCAGGAAAGGAGAGCAGAGAGAAGCCTCCCTGCAGGAGCAAGAGAAGACCCAAACCACACAGGGGATCTCTCTCTGAATTGTGCTCCAAGAGCACTCAGTTCTTCTTGAGAAGGAATTAGTTTTAGGCCAAGAACAAAGCTTTGCTATCGAGTTTATTCAGGCACAGTTAAGAAGCTGAAGGAATCCAGTCTCACCTCTGCTTTGGGGAGAACATGACTTTTCCAGGACAGCTCCAAACAGTTAACTTGTAGTCCCTAAATCTTAAAACTGGAAATGGGGGGGGGGTGGACGACACTTTTAATGTCACCAGGGAACTGGAGGCTTCCAAATTGCAATTGACACACTCCTGGTGCAAAGAAAAACAAGTGGCTCAGTTCACTGGTTTCAAAACCCATCCTCAAGCCATGGTTCGGAGCAGCCTGCTCTAACCTAATGCAATCTAGATTTTTCTGGACTAGAAACAACATCTTCCCTAACCATTATCCATGTTGGCTGGGGCTGATAGGAGTTGTAGCCTAAACATCTGGAGGACTCAATGTGAGGACGTGCTAGTTTAGGAACTGGAAACGAGCTGCAGATTCTGTCCTCGGGTCTCTTGCCCTCTTATGCTCAGATGCCCTCCACCCTTCCCTTGATTGCTCCAATCATATCCTGATGTTCCCTCCCAATCAGACATGCTATGGGTACTGCTAACCAGAATTCCCTCCAAACCATTGTTTGCAGACCTGCCCCACTGCAAACTATGGTTTGGAGGCAATCTCCACTGTCAGACGCAGGGCGCCTCTGACTATCACCAGTTTGGGGGGGGGGCTGTTGGATGCTTCTTGTGGGCTGCCTGTAGGCATCAGTCTGGCCACTGTGAGAGCAGGATGCTGTGCCATGCTGAAACTTTGGCCTAATCCAGCTGCAGGGCTCTTCGTAGGTTACTATGCTGCTCTGGAAATGGCTCTGTAGAAAGGCAGGAAATTCAAAAACCTCCACCAACATTGCCCACTGCTGCAGAGAACAATCCCCCAAAAAGGCATTTTAATTCCTGCCCCAAAAACGAAACAAAAAAATATTTAGCTCACGTCTGGATCCAAACGCCTCATATACACCCCTGCAGCAGGCCAGCGTGTTAATAAAGCTAACACAAAAACCAGAAGAGCTGGACTTCAGAGGGGAAGAGACACTGGATCCAGCACGCCAACTTGACCACAAGGCTTTCTTTTGGGGGTGGGGAGGGGACACTGGATGCTTTGGAGAAAACTGCTGCCTCAGCAGTCATCGCAGCGTTGCCACCACAACACACCACAGAAAACACAACACACCATTCCTGCCGAGCACCTGTATCCATCAACCCAGGAGGTTTTGCCATCTCGTCCTCCCCCACCGAGTTGGACACACGTCCCAAATGCCCACTGAGTGGGGAAAGCGCAGCAGGGCCTGGCCGGGAGAGGAAGGCCAGAGCTTGTGTGCTTGCGAGCTCAAGCCAAGCAAGTTTAAAGATTAGCATCTTGGAAGGAAGGACCGCGGCTTTGCCGAAAGGAAAGGACACCAGCTCTTGTTTGTTCCCACCTGGCTAAATAGAGAGGGGCTGGTTCCAGTAAAGGGAAAACCACCTGTCCCCTGTGTCTGTACTGCCAGAGAGGATGGGCAGCACAGTGCAAATGCTATAGGCATTTGTATTGGGGGGGGGGCGTTAAGGCAGGCAATGGGGGGGGGAATCTGGCAGCCAAACCCAGGTTCCCAAGTCTGCACTGCCAGAAGCGGGTGCTGAGAACTTCATTTTTGCTACAGTGCAGGATCACTACGGTCAATGGCGAGAAGGCACAGCTACTAGCTCAGCAAATGACAGGTGACAGAAGGGGGTTCCACCAGCTTCTCCTCAGATCCTCCTGTCCAAGCAATGTATCTTGTGAGTAAAAGGAAGCTACTAGCATCAGGGCGGACCCCACTTGCCAGCCAACTACCTGTCGTCCCAGTTATCTGTCTTCAGAGCTCCGGGCCTGACAGTACGCACCTGATTTTGCAGGGGTGGGGGACAGGGGATGAGGAAAGGCAAGCCCTTAAGAGCCTGGTGGAGCATATGGGGTGTTAGGGGAGGGCTAGGACCTCTGGTGGAGGACACATTGTGCTCCTTCTGGAGGAGTTTGTCCACCTTTGGTCCCTACCCTGCACTCAGCTCTCACCTGTGGCTCTTAGAAGCTATCAGCACGTGACAACGGCCACATCCCAGGAACGGCTTTGTCTGGCTAAACCAGGTGGTCGATGGCTCTCACAACCCTTGGTGAGTTATGAATGTCTCCTGCATGCAAAGACAGGCTCTGGAGGTGTGCTGGTCCAGGGGGGAGGTTACCGTGGGGCGAGGTCCAGGACCTGAGTTGAGGGTCGGCAGACAGTCCTCCTCGGGCGAAGCGGGGTCCACAGCGAGAAGCCGGGCAAGGACAGGAACTCTGAGGGAAACAGGACTGGGTGCTGGCCGAAACAGCTCATCAACAATGTTGCTCCCGCAACCTGGGACTGGGCTGACTGGCCTTTATCTTCTCTGAGGCCAGGGGCAGTCCCGGCCCCCAGGAGACCCGCCTCTCCTGGCCTTAAGGTGAGCACTCCTCCTGGGAGAAACCAGTTCCCTTCGCCTCTCTGCCCTGAGCCTCTGCAGCTCAGGAGAGGCTGAAGGGTTACTGGACCCAGGGGGAGGCTCACCTGCAGGCACTGAGTCCTCAACCACCTCTGGAGCCAGAGTGGATTCACCTGGTGCCTGCTCCTGAGGATCCGGCACAGGTGCAGGCGCTTCAGAATCAAGGCCCTGCCCCAGCTCAGCCGGCCCTGGAGGCGGGGACTCCTGTGCAGGCTGGGATTCCTCCGGTTCAGCCTCTGAATCGGATTCCCAGGCCATCACAGGAGGATTGAGTGGATGAGACCAAGAGTGGGTCCAGCAGTCAAGAAGGCAATTTCTGCACATGCTATTGAGTAAAGTGAGGGACAGATGGGGCTCCTCCACTTGGGAAGGGAGCCCATCTAGGAGAAGGAAAACTCTGATCCTAAGCCTCTGCTGCCTCTCTCTTTGGGAGAAAAAAGGCTCAGGGGTCAACCCTACAGAAATCCAGAGTGGAGTCCCTAAGACGGCTGGATGGTGCTTTGTGTGTCTCCTTCTGGAGACTCCTGAAGCCAAACTAGTGCCTCACATATTGCTCTGCTTTCCTTTGGACCACATCAGTGAGGCCAAGAGCTCTTGTTGTCTGGGCAGCCCAGGAACTCCAGACACACTGCTCAGGCTTACACCCCAGGGAGGTCACTTTGGTGCTGATAAAGCAACAGTTTGACTTCACCGCCTCCGTTGTCTCTTGAGATAGGTAAAAAGGTAAAAATTAAAGTACCCTGGACAGTTAAGTCCAGTCAAAGGCGACTACGGGGTGCAGCACTCATCTCGCTTCAGGCTGGGGGAGCTGGCATTTGTCCGCAGACAGCTTTCCAGGTCATGTGGCCAGCATGACTAAACCGCTTCTAGCGCAATGGAACACAGAGCGCACAGAAATGCCATTTACGTTCTTGCCATAGCATAACTGCCAGGGTGCCAAACAGCACTCTCTCAATGGCACTCTCTGGACTCAGTAGGACCACTGTAACAGACTGCCCCAATTCCAACAAAGCATCTCTAGGAGGAGACCATGGGTCCATAGTATCAAAAGCCACAGAGAGATCAAGGAGGAGGAGCAAGGTTGTCCCGTTCTCAAGAGAAGGTCATCCATCTGGTTGACCAAGGCCATACTTGACATCTGATTTGGCACACCGGTACCCAAATCTAATCAAGTCATGTTCAGACATCCCATTCAGGGTACTGCTGGATCTGTTGGTGTCCATGAAAAACAGGAGTTTTTTCTATGTTCTGTGTAAGATGCTTTCCAAGGAAGGTTATCTTGGGCGGGGGGTGGGGGTGGTCTTCCTTCTTAATATTCTGCTCTGGACCACTCAACTGACTAAACCCTTACACTGCCATATCTGCCAATCCTTATAAAATGCTGAGCAAAACCATGAGATGCGCTTACATAAACTCTGAGCGTTACATATTCCTGTGCGTTTTACAAGCGTGTTTATTTAGGAAAAGACATTCACCCCCACCCCACCCCCACCCATTCCCAAAGATATTTGCTGGAGACTTATTTAACACTTATAAAAGGAGCAAGCCTGCACCAGCACATGCCCGGAGGGGGGAAATAAACTGACAATGCTAACCGGGCCTAATGGCGGGCTACCTCTCCAAAATGTTTGCATAAACCTGCCTCCTAAGGGCTAAAAGCACACAATGAAGAGATGTGTTCAGAATTGCTATGCTGCTCTTTGGAGTTAAAACTATCACAAAAGTTTCTGTTTTCTGTTTCAAAATTATTGAATGTTAATGATGTTGGAATGAAAGGAAGTGGTTTTAGCAATAAGGCAAAAGGAATATGTAAAAATGGATTGATACTAGATGAAAATTTGAAGTTATAATATGTGAAGATAAGAAATTAAGGGTAAACAAAGAGGGTAGGGATTTGCCGAACTAATTATTAAATGGAACACAAAAAAGTCATGAGGAAGTCATGAAAATAAGTAAATGAGTGGTAAGATAAGAGAAAGAGGGATCTATTTTTAACGGTTTTTATTTTTCTTTATTTTTTTTAGTTTTTAGTTTTGCATTTTTTGTATTCTTTCTTTACTATTTCTGTAACCTTTTTTCTTGTTGAAAAATCTTAATAAATATCATTTAAAAAAAAATAAAAAAAATAAAACTATCACAAAAGGCAGCACACATGTTTGCCTGCTGCCCACACAAACACAGCGAACGTGAGCAAGATTTACAAAGGGGCAGCTTACCTCAAGGTACATGAAACCACTTGGTAAGCTGTCTGTTTGTGTTGCCCTGAAAAGTACTGAAAAGAATCTTAAGAAGACTCTGGATTTCTGCCTGAGAACAGAACTGCATAGAATTTTGATTTAACTGAGCTTTGCTGCTTGATTGGTGACCGTCTCCCTGCGTCGTACGTCTTTGGGCTCCTTCGGCAGAGTGGCAGTCTATAAGTAAGTCCTCCACCAGGTCTGTGCTGGGCAGCATCCGCAACTCCTTGCAGAGCCCAGGTACCCCACTGACCCCTGGAGAACGCAGATAGTCGTATCAATTGATCCTGGCTCAGGGTGGGCAGGGGTATTCAGTGCTAACAATTCAAAAACTTGTGTACCTTGGCATTCCAAATTCTGTAGCCAGGGGGAACACCCCTGAATTCTGCAACCTTTATAACTTAGAATCATAGAACTGTAGAATTGGAAGAAACATGCAGGGGTGATCTAGCCCCCAGCCTCCTCAACTAGAGCATCCATGACAGGTGGCCATCAAACCTCTGCTTAAAAACCTCCAAGGAAGGAGAGTCTACCACCTTCCACTCTCAAACAGCTCTTACCATCAGAATGTTCTTCCTAAAGTTTAGTCGGAATCTCCTTTCTCATAATTTGAATTTATCGGTTTGGGACCTACCTTCCAGAGCAGCAGAAAACAGGCTTGTTCCACCTTCCATGTGGCAGCCCTTTAAAAGCGTGGCAAGACTCTCCCTGGGGTGTGGCAGGGCAGTTCAGATGTCCCCATGACAAGCCACCACTTGGCAAGTGTCAGCTGCTTCTGTGTGTGAGTGCACAGAAGCGCACCTCCGAGCTCAGGATCAAAGCACTTGTCCATGCTTTACTGCTGTGTCGGCACTTGGGCTTTTGATGGGGCTTTAAGTGCCGGTTCCCGGGGGTCCCCACCGCTGCACATGCCTTGACACACTTTCAAAGGCCAGAATGGCACACCTGGGACAAAGCACGCACTGCTCAGGAAGCAGGCTGTGGCCAAGGAAAGCAATAGAAATTTCCACAGTTAACTCGCGCCACTGGCTGCCAACAAGAAGGCTGCTGTGATTAATGAAAAAGAGAAAGAGAGAGTGAGAAGAGAAAGAGAGGGGGGGGCATAATTGAAATCTGACATATTGGAAGCTCCTCCAAAAAAGTGTGCAAGCATCAGTGGGAAATTTCCCCAATTGCTACTTGCCACCCAAGATATGCTTGTAGCAGAAGATTGCGTGGGGGGGGGGAGAGAGACAGACAGACAGACCAAGCTGAACCGTAGCATGAATTCCCCAAGCTCCTTCCACTCCACTCTATGAAATGCACCCAGTCAACAGCTAGGCTGCATGGTTATTTTAATCTGGAAAAATGCACATTGTTGTGATGGGTGTGTGTGCTTGTGGCAGAAGGGATTAAAAAATAATAATAAATCAGGGCTGCATATCACAAGAGTCAAGTTCTAAAATCTGGAGGGACGCACGCCATGGTGGGAGAGAACACAGAAGTCAAGGAGCCATTAGGAAAAGAAACATTGACAAAATTGGCGAGTTCCTGCTGGTGCTTGCAACATGGGCGCTCTTGCATTTTTGTGGCACACCGGGAGCTCAAAATAAACAACATGAAACTTTTCAAACGGACCCAGAAGTGATGCAATAGAGGGAGGGAATCGTGTCCCTTGACAACAATGCAATTAGTTAGTTGGTCCAGGTGACTCCTGTCCAACCACATTCCATTAACCACCATGACTTCCATATCAGCCCATACTTTGGGGGGGGGGGGGGAGAGAGAGATCACAATTGTGACCAGTGTCAAAACAGTGGGTTTCCGTTCCGGATGGAATCCAGTCGTTTCCCCACAAATGAAGCAACAACTTAAGGACGAAACACTGGATCCCACACTGAAATCTGGGTCCGTCTGTTCTCAGCATCCTGGACTCCAGCTCCCAAGTTCTGCCTTATGCAGATGCCAAAAAACAGTTGCAGACTTAAAACCATACAGATCAGAATGTTTGCATGGCAGGAAAGGCCAGTGAGGATGGGCAACTGAAGCAGAACAACAAGGTGAACTGCCTTCAGAGGTGCTTTCCTGCTGCTAAGAGAGATGGCAGGAAGAAGTGTCCTGTCTGCTCAGTCCAGCCTGATGCAATTCCTCTGGCTGCATTGTTTCTGAGGTCAGGGACATTCCTGCTTTCTAGGAACTCCATGCTCTTTTGTAGTAGCAGGGACCGCCGCACAACTCCAGAGACCATTTTGGTTTTTACAGCTGCAGGCTGGAGATATTTATAGCCTCTGACCCTGCAAGACGTGGAGGTCGCCGTTTAGTTTATTGACAACTGCTGGCTGAAATTAGCAATTTATGTGAAAAATGCACCAAGACAAACAACAGTAGCATCAAACGGTGCAAGCTAAATATTTTGCAAGCTCTCCCAGATGTCAGGGAGGACAGGCCGTTTCCCACTGAAGCTTCCATGAGTTTCAAAAGAAGAATGGAAGTGGGCAGATAGCAGACAGGGCATTATGTAAGAGGGGCTTACTGAAGCGCTGCAGACTGGGAAGAAGAATCAAGCATGAGTACAGGTTGGAGAAGTGGGGAGAGATTAGCATAGCACTTCCATGAATGATTTAAGGCACAAGCTAAACTTCACTTTAAACCTATACTGGTTTTATGGCAGTTTGACTAGCACAGCTCTTCCCACACCCAAACAATTCAGGGACCTGTAAGAGCACAATAAGATCTGTGCTAGATCAGGCCAATGGCCTATGTAGTCCAGCATCCTCACAGTGGCCAGCAGGATGCTTGTGGGCAGGATCCCTCTCCCTTCCTGTGGCTTCCAGCAGCCGGTATTCAGAATCATTGCTGCCTCCAACTGTAGAGGCAGACCACAGCCATCTTGACTAGTAGCCAATGATAGTCTTCTCGTCCACAAATTTGTCTAATCCTCTTTTAAAGCCATCTATCCTATCCATTCTCAAGGAAATCAGCCCTGATTGCTCACTGGAAGGACAGATCCTGAAGCTGAGGCTCCAAGACTTTGGCCACCTCATGAGAAGAGAAGACTCCCTGGAAAAGACGCTGGTGTTGGGAAAGATGGAGGGCACAAGGGGAAGGGGACGACAGAGGATGAGATGGTGGGACAGTGTTCTCGAAGCTACCAGCATGAGTTTGGCCAAACTGCGGGAGGCAGTGGAAGACAGGAGTAGCTGGCATGCTCTGGTCCAGGGGGTCACGAAGAATCGGACACCACTAAACGACTAAACAACTCAACACCAACAACAACAATCTAGGTTGGTGGCCATCCTTGCTTCCTGTAACTTGACAGGGCGCAGAGAGGTCTGTTAGAGATACCTAGCCCTCCCCCGCAAACAGTCCTGCAATTCCCAGTGTTCCCTGGGAAGCGAGGAAGGTTGTTAAACTGATATAAATCACCACGGTTCTTAATGGCCAAAGCCCCGTTTCCAGCACCCCAGGCGGTGTTCTGTAACTGGAGTGGTAGAGGTCATGCTCTGCATGCAGAAAATCAAGTTCCAACCCTGGCAGCTTCCTTTCCAAGGAACTCAAGAAAAAGGATGGAGAGAGAGCCTCTGCTGGAGACCATGGGCAGTCACTGCAAGCCAGACTGGGGAGCCCTGGGCCAGCTGGACCAGCAAGTCTATCTAAATGCAACTTCAGAGGTTCATCAGCCGCTGCTGGTCGCAATTAGCAGGCCTATGGAGAAAGGCCAGCAGCACTGAGTTGGGTACCAGAGTTAAAGGAGGCTAGGCTGGAAAGATGCAGAGAAAGAGGAGGACGATAAGGCCACAGAAGACAAAGCAGACCTGGACTTTGTTTAGCCAAGACTGAAGGAGTGCTCTCGTTAGTGACCGCAGGGTTATTTTAAAGGTTTCTCAAAGAAAGCAGCCTTTTCCTCGGAACCGAGGATAAAGCAAGAAGCATCGCAGGGATCCAAATGAAGAGTATTAAAACAGCAGAGGGTAAAGAAATTTAAGAGCACTTCTGCAATGGAAGAAGCTGCTCAGGGATCGTGCAGAGTCTCCCTCCACAAAGGAAAAGAAAGTTGGGCAAGGACCAGAAATGCTTTTAGGTGCAGGATGTCCTTACCAATTGGAAACCAGAATTTGAAAAGGGATTGAAAAGCACAGGGAAAAAATGCCTGGATTCTGCATTCTGGTCTAGAAAGGGAATGATCATTCTTCCCACTGGGAACTTGGGAGCAGCAACCGTGGGTGGCCGCCATCTCCTCCATGCCTTGGAATCAGGTTCATAGAATCAGAGAACTGTAGAGTTGGAAGGGACCCTAAGGGTCATCTAGGCCAACCCCCCGCAATGCAGGAACACTTGCCTGCCCATGGCAACAAACAGAATGCCCAGACTAACTGGGCTGTTGCCCGCGCAGGGCTTCTGTCCTTATGGACTAGAGCAGGGATGGAAGGGTGACCTGCCCCTCTTGGCCCAATTTCATGCAGGCAGTGGAAGCCTGGAGGTGTGGGGAAGAGGAGGTTGGATATGGGGCCAAACCCAAAGGGGCAATGGGAGGAGGAGGAGCTGGGGAGGGAGGGGAAGTCTTCTGCCAAGGGATCCTTCTCCATTCAGTCAGTGTGATGGCCTGGGATTCGGACTCAGAGACTGAACCTGAAGAATCCCAGCCTGCACAGGATTCCCCACCTCCAGAACCAGCTGAGCTGGGGCTGGGGCATGAGCCTGAAGGGTCCTCACCTGTGCTGGGTCCTCAGGTGCAGACACCAGCTGAGTCTGCTCTGGCTCCTGAGGTGATGGAGGACCCATTGCCTGCAGGTGCTCCACTCTCGGCCCCATCAGAGGAAGCTGAGGTTGCCTCTAGGTCCGGTAACCCTCCAGCCTCTCCTGAGCTGCAGAGGCTCAGGGCAGAGAGGTGGAGGAAACTAAGTTCCCGCAGGAGGAGTGCTCGCCTCCAGGCCAGGAGAGGCGAGTCACCAGAGGATCGGGGCCGTCCTATGCCTCGGGGCAGATAAAAGCCGGCCTGCCCCAGTCCCAAGTTACGGGAGCAACATTGTTGGTTGCTAGTTCCTGCCTGAACCCTGTCCTGCTTTTCTGCCAGAGCTCCTGACCTGCCCTGGCTCCCTGCTTGCATGCCTGTTCCTGACTTCACCCGACTCCCTGCCCTGCACCCTGATTCAGCTACTACGGACTGCCTCCACGTTGCACCTTTGACCACAGACCAGACTTGGACCTTGCCTCTTGGGTAACCCACGAGACCAGGACAGTCAGTTCTGGGTGCAGAAGAAGAGGGAGGCAGAGAGATGTGGGTGGCAGCAGCTGCCCTGTATTGCCTGGCCTGGGCATTGTGGTCATCTCTGCTCCACATCCTATAGGGGGACTGCTTCCAAAAGGGACTGCTCTTTCTCAAGCAGCCAAGGCAGCCAGAATAGCCACTGACACATGCAAAGAGCTGGAGGCTCTTCTAGGCAGCCAGAACCTGCTGGAATTGGCACTGTTACACATACCACAGAATACCTGCTCCTCATTTGTAAGAACTCGGTCCTTTAGTGTGGCAGCACCGACACTTCGGAACTCCTTGCCTATTGATAGCGCCTTTGCTGTACGCTTTCCTTCGCCTGCTGGAAACATTTTTTGTTTAGACAAGCCTACTCACATATATAGGCAGTGGGTGGGTGAAAGTTTTAATGTGTTTCCAGTCTATCGTTATTTTAGCCTTTCGAAAGCCTTAAATGATTGCTGTCTTATTTTTTCTTAGTGATAATTTCATCGTTCTATCCTTTTTGTAAACCGCTTCGAGGTTGCAGGGGTTATTTATTTATTTATTGTGATCACGTGTCGCATAAATATTATGAAATAAATTTAATTAATGAATCAAAGCTGAAATATATGCTTGGATTATATAAGAAATGTAACTTGAGGAATTTGTGCTTAAACAGGCTTTCCCCTCCTCCTCCCCATCCCTTTTAATTCGTGTGCCATTGTCTTGTTTAGATGGTGAGCCTGAGGGCAGGGATCGTCTTGGTGATGAGGTTTTCCATACAGAACCCTTTTGGGGTAAAAAAAAAAGCCACAAACAAACAAGCCCCCCCCCCACTGACTTCAGCCACATCCACCAGCAGGATGCAGCAGCCGGAGGCAGCAGCAATGCTTCTGAATACCAGTTGCTTGAAATCGCAGGAGGGGAGAGTTGCTCTTGAGCTCGGATCCAGAGACACCTGGCTGGCCTCTGTGAGAACAGGATGCTGGACTAGAAGGGCCATTGGCCAGATCCAGTAGGATCTTCCTATGTTCTTATTCCCCCAGCACATCACTTGAGGGTAGGCAGGCTTTGACAAGGGAGAAAAAGCGTTGGCTCCCCCCCCCCCAATTGAAGCAAAAATCTTTTGCACGTGCATTAAAGGGGGGGGATGCTAGCAAAACCAATAAAGAAGGAAAAATCAGAATTTAACAAAAATAATTTATTATAGAATGCAAAGGGGGGAAAGGTAGAAAGAAATATAAAGAAGTTGAATTGCTGTGGAGGGAAGTAGAGGGTGGGTGGTGGGTTTTCTAATTAAGTGTATAATTATGCAGCTATTCTAATTTAGATATTACAGTGGTGCCCCGCAAGATGAACACCTCGCAAGACGGAAAACCCGCTAGACGAAAGGGTTTTCCGTTTTGGAGGCGCTTCGCAAAACGAATTTCCCTATGGGCTTGCTTTGCAAGACGAAAATGTCTTGCGAGTTCCTGCGGGGTTTTTCCCCCTTTCCCCCCCCTTTTCCTAAGCCGCTAAGCCGCTTAACAGCTGATCCGCTGATAAGCCGCTTAACAGCTGATCGCTAAAAGCCGCTAAACCGCTAATAGCGCTAATCCGCTAAGCTGTCAATGGGCTTGCTTCGCAAGACGAAAAAACCACTATACGAAGAGCCTCACGGAACGGATTAATTTCATCTTGCGAGGCACCACTGTATATTTTATGTGAAGGAATCATTGGGATTTTGGTTATTATGTATATATGTTAAAAATCTTTGGAAAAAGAAAAGGGGGGGGGGAATGCATGCAAAGACCCCTCCACCGGCACTGACATGGGGAGTGTCCGAGCTTCTGCCCGGGAAAATGAAAACAAGACGCTCTGCGACTCCATCAACAGCCTGAATTGTTTGCCCAATTCTTTATCCAGAAGCAGCAGGTTCCTCCCACGCTTCTGAGGCGGCACACACGTCACTTCGTGACCACTAGTAATGAATGAAGAGTAAGTTACCTGGAAAAGGACGTCACCTGCATTTACCAAGCAAGGTGTGGCCCCACCAGACTTCAAAGCAGGGCTTCTTAGGAAGAGCATCAGCTTACCCCACCAGGCCTTCTGGGTTTCACTTCTTGATGTCACTATCCAAATTTGTTTAACTCAAAAGAAAACACACTTCTCATTCCACTTTAGTAGCCAACCAGCGGGGAAAACGAAGCACAGGAGCTGAGCCTGCCTCATATCAGCTCCCTCAAAAGAAAGGCCACAGGCATTCGAGGCTCATGAAAAAAAGGCCTAGATAATTGTCTATGCAGCTCAGCATTCTCGCTGTGGAAAGCCAGCAAGGTGCCACCAAGAAAATCAGCAGCTCCCCGGTAACTGAAACCATCTCGGGATAAGAAAAGCCCGGCAGGATTAGACCAAACACCCCCGGAAGTTCATAGAGGGAGGAAGAAAAGGCAACCAACTTCCCAAAGCATCTGCCCCAAGCATCTGCCGCTCAGAGGGAAAGTGCCCCTGAAGCTGGAATTGCAAGACTGACGTGTGTTCTCATAACCAGAAGCAGCAGAATAAAATATGCTTGCAAAATGTGCATATGCAGATATGCGAGCATACTCAATCACATGTGCTTGCATGTATGCATTTGGCTTCCTTCGAACAGGCCTTGGGATACCATGCATCAGACTTCTTAAGTTTTATTTTCTTTATGACAACATACAGATGACCATAAGGGACGCAGGTGGCGCTGTGGGTTAAAACCTCAGCGCCTAGGGCTTGCCGATCGAAAGGTCGGCGGTTCAAATCTCTGCGGCGGGGTGCGCTCCCGCTGCTCGGTCCCAGCGCCTGCCAACCTAGCAGTTCGAAAGCACCTCCGGGTGCAAGTAGATAAATAGGGACCGCTTACCAGCGGGAAGGTAAACGGCGTTTCCGTGTGCGGCTCTGGCTCGCCAGAGCAGCGATGTCACGCTGGCCACGTGACCCGGAAGTGTCTCCGGACAGCGCTGGCCCCTGGCCTCTTAAGTGAGATGGGCGCACAACCCCAGAGTCTGTCAAGACTGGCCCATACGGGCAGAGGTACCTTTACCTTTACCTTTACAGATGACCATGCACATCCTCTGCAAGAACCATGGTATCTTTTAAATTCATGTACAGTGGTACCTCGAGTTACATACGCTTCAGGTTACATACGCTTCAGGTTACAGACTCGGCTAACCCAGAAATAGTGCTTCAGATTAAGAACTTTGCTTCAGGATGAGAACAGAAATCGTGCTCCGGCGGGGCGGCAGCAGCAGGAGGACCCATTAGCTAAAGTGGTGCTTCAGGTTAAGAACAGTTTCAGGTTAAGAACGGACCTCCGGAACAAATTAAGTACCGTATTTTTCGCCCCATAGGGCGCACCGGCCCATAGGGCGCACCTAGTTTTTTGGGGGGGAAATAAAGGGGGGAAATTATTTTCCCCCCCAGGCGCAGGGCTGGGGCGGGGGAAGCCCGAGCTTCTCCCAACCCCAGCCCCCAGAACAGGCTGCTATCCGCTAGCCGTGGGTCCCAACTTGGCGCGGCTCTCCCATGGCTTGCGGAGAGCTGCACGAAGCTCGAAGCCTCGGGCGTGCTGAGCTCAGCGCGCCCCAGGCTTCTGGGTGCAGGCAGCTCTCCGCAAGCCGTGGGAGAGCTGCGTGAAGTCACACACCTCTCCCACGGCTTGCGCATAACTGCCTGAAGCCTGGAGAGCGAGAGGGGTCGGTGTGCACTGACCCCTCTCGCTCTCCAGGCTCAGCGAAAGCCTGCATTCGCCCCATGGGACGCACACACATTTCCCCTTCATTTTTGGAGGGGGGAAAGTGCGTCCTATAGGGCGAAAAATACGGTACTTAACCCGAGGTACCACTGTATTTATGTAAATTTATCCATCGCAATGTCCTGTGGCAAGGAGGCTAAGAGGTTCACAATGAACTGGGTGCACAAGTACATTTGGGTTCTCTCAAAGGTAAAGGGACCCCTGACTGTTAGGTCCAGTCGCAGACGACTCTGGGGTTGTGGCACTCAACTCGCTTTACTGGCCGAGGGAGCCGGTGTACAGCTTCCGGGTCATGTGGCCAGCATGACTAAGTCACTTCCCGTTGGAGTGGTACCTATTTATCTACTTGCACTTCGTGCTTTCAAACTGCTAGGTTGGCAGGAGCAGGGACCGAGCAACGAGAGCTCACCCCGTTGCGACCTTCTGATCAGCAAGCCCTAGGCTCTGTGGTTTAACCCACAGCACCACCCACGTCCCTGGGTTCTCTTACCTCCCAGTTATCAATTCCAGAAGATGCCATGACTTTCACCCATTGAGAATGAAGGCACCAATATTCCCTCCTCACACTGCTTCTTCTCAGTTACCCACAGGAGATGGTGCTGGTTTAGCTGCCCTCTGCCAGGACCGTACCCTATCCTCCCTCATCATCAAGCAGCACATATAAGGGGCATTATGCATGAGAGCTATCCCCTGAACTAGGCCAGTGTAACTTGCGGCCCACCAAGCCAAACACAGCCAGCCATTCTGCCCTGCCAAGCTTTTGGTATCCTCCTTGCTTTTGCAATCCAAGGCAGTGAGCAAAACCAGGAGGCTTAAATGAAGATCCCCAATGAGCTGCCTACCGCACATTCAAAGCAGCATTAATGTCCCAGCAATATCTTGACTTTGCTAATACAGCTGGCCAAGGGAAGTGAACACATGAATTGATTTTGTGACACTGGATCAGGGCCTTCAAGCAGGGGATTCTCAGCGACACCAGCACAGCTTGGATATCCCAGAGGCCCAGATTCATGAGAAGGCTTCTTCCTTAGTAGAGAACCCACCAAACGAGACTCTGGGCCTAGAAAACCCTGCAGCTCAAGGCTTCGCAACTGAGTTCTAGCCTGCCACAAACACAAGCGCCACTAGGTACGCGGTCCAGAACTGCGCTCTCAAATTTGATTTTTTTTTTAAAGCACGCCTGATTCAAATGGACCTTTTGTATATACCATTTCATCCAAGAACAAATTTTTACAGAGGACTTATAAATCCCCTTTTAAAAAAATCACAGCAGTTTATAATGGAAACAGTGACGGGGCGCTGAGCTATGCACACTTAAGACCCATTCATTATTGCAAGAGAGTTGCCTCCCTCGTCTAAAAGAACTGGGAGTCCCACATGGGAGCCTTGCAACCCAAAAACAACGTGACCGACCAGGAAGGGCAGGTGCAAGCAGAAAAACTTATGGAACTTAAAGATCAGGATACATGTGGATAATGCTAACTTCTTAAGACTCGGGCTGAGTAAAGCAAAGGGGCTGCAAGACCGTTTCTCTAATTATTTCATTGCAAAAGACCTTCCGGAGGAGAAGGTGGGGTGACAGCATACAGAACAGCGTATCTGCCCCAGTTGTTTACATTGCTTATTGAGTTGCATAAATGATTAACGGAGTACTCTATAATTACCCCGTCAATTTTATTTCATAACTTGCCCCCAGGAGCTCCACAGCTACTCTTCATATTTACAGATGGATTCCAGGTTAGAAAGGAATCATTCGGTTACCAAACAACACCTGTCACCTCGACAGGGCTCCGTGATCCAACCAGCCTTCCAGGATCCCATTGTCTATTGTATGTCCACAGCAGAGGAAGAATCAATGGCTCAAACACTGGGCTTTCTCAGATCATATTATTTGCTCTGGAAATGCCAGAATTAGATTTCTCAGCCGTGAGAAGGTTTGCAGCATTGGGAAAGCCTGAAGGGTACGGACCCTCTTTGTGGCGTTCTAAAAAGATTCCAAAGAAAGGTCTGAGAAACTGGTAGGACACAGCTTTGAAACACTTATGGCTAGAAAAACTGCTCTAATTCATAGGATACAGGTCACAGGCAGCCCAAGACATTTAGCTACCTGAGGCAAAAGACAAGATGGCACACACACACCACTCCCATTTCACGTACAGAAGCTGACCAGAGTGGCAGCTGAATCTTGCCCCAAACACAATGGTGATGGGTTGGCACCTTCCACCTTCCACTGCAGCTGAAGACAGCAAGTTAGCATAGAGGCCACATGGCACACATAGCTCAACCCTCCAGTGCCTTGCCTTCATTCCCCACTCACCTGTACCAGCCGCCCGAAGCAGCTGTCTCACTTTGCGTAACGGCAGAGTCGGCCTTCTGGGCAGGAATGAGGAAATCGATTTAAATTCCAAGGTACCAGCGCTGGATTAATCAGAACTTGGGTGGCCAAGCACTTAGGATAATTTCCAGCAAGGATATCTTTTATTGTGGGGTGCAGTACTTGTACATAATTCTAAGTATTGTTGATTTCAAGCCCTTATACTGTGGTATAGAAGAGAGAAGAGGAGTTTGGATTTGAAATCCCGCTTTATCACTACCCGAAGGAGTCTCAAAGCGGCTAACATTCTCCTTTCCCTTCCTCCCCCACAACAATCACTCTGCGAGGTGAGTGGGGCTGAGAGACTTCAGAGAAGTGTGACTGGCCCAAGGTCACCCAGCAGCTGCATGTGGAGGAGCGGAGACACGAACCCGGTTCACCAGATTACGAGTCTACCACTCTTAACCACTTCTCCACACTACAATGATGGGCAGTTGCTCTCCAGGCAGGAGTCTCCCTAGCCCAACCTGAACCTTCTGTATGCAACACAGAAGCTCTCCCCTTTCCCCTGCAGCAATATTGAAACTCCCTACGGACCAGTATAGGATGGGGGAGACCTGGCTTGGCAGTAATAGATGTGGGAAAGATTGAGGTACATTACTGGATCACAAGCTCACCTCCCACCAGATGGATTGGTGGTCACCAACTTGGATGGTTTTAAGAGAGGGTTAGGCAAATTCATGGATGATGAGGCTTTCAATGACTGCATTCCATCTCTACTGCAGGAAGCAGCATGTCTCTGCCTACCTATTCCAGAGAAGAGGGCTGTTTTAAATGTTGCAAGCCGCCTTGAATCCCAACACAGGAGAAAGGAAAGATATAAATACATGAAATCGCCCTCACACATGGCCTTGGAGGACCATTGATTGAGCTGTAGACAGTATTGGTGAAGACGAACCAAGGATCCGAGCGCCAGGATACAGCATCTCGGCAGGTTCATAAGACAGTCCCAACAAACATCTAGGCAGCTAGCGGCTATGGTGCAGCAAAAACCTTCTCACTCTCTTTCATTTGGCACTAGTCAGCAGTACCTTCTCACTTGGTGCAAATCTGCACTGAGAATCCAATCAAAGCCAGTAATCGGAACCAACATTAAAAGCACGGACTGCTGATTCAGCAGGAGTCACCAGAGGCTTTGAATACGAGCTCGTTCTCCCTTGAGCAACACAGCCACCCCTTCCATACCACCCCTGGGTTGGAGGAGAGGCCTCGCAAATGTAGTGTTCCTAATAAACCGCATGCCATTCCTTTAATTGCCTCTTACCGAAATGAATCCCCGGTTTTTATTTCACAGATGGTTGAAGAAGCTCTTTCAGGCCACCTGATCCAAAACAAATTGAGGTGGCTCCCACACCCAAGGCACACATCCGGTGGCCGACACAAGCTGGCAGGGGAACAATTGAACGCCTGGCAGTGAGCAAAAGGTTATCAGCGATGGGAGCAGCTGGCTTTGTTTTCGCTTCCGCTGCCCTATCAGAAAAGGGCACCTGTGCTACCACAGGGTGAGAAGAGCCACAGCCGGCCCTCCACTTCCCATTACGCTGCTACAACAAACAGCCGCACACCTGGATTGCAAATAAGGAAATGCTCACATGCTCTCTCGCACACAGACAATCATGCTTGGCAATGAATAACACATCGGTGCCAGAGTGTATGGCTAGAGGGACTGGATCGGGGAAGAGCACGCCATACATTAAAGACGGCAGAAGGGCTAGCAAACCAGAGAAGCACAAATTAAAAAAATATATCATAGGAAAACTATAACAAAAATTAGGCTGGAAAACCTAAAAGGGAAAAGGGACACATTGGGAGAGAAAAAATAACATTCAGAATTACAAAGCTGGGAACTGTGGTGTTTTGGAGTTTTGTTTAACTCTTGCTCTCAACTATAGACTTTGACTGTTCTATAGCTCCATGCTACCTTATTTTGAATTTCTGAAACTCCTTCCTTCCCGATCAATACAACAGGTGCTGACTCTATCGTCTTTTTGGTACCTGTTGAAAACCTTCATTTTCCAGCAAGACTTTTAAAGCAGAGGTCTTTATCCCACCGGGTATCTTTATCGGATCAGAAATGGTTTAAGTATGCCATTGATTTTTTTTTTAACTACATGCAAGTGTTTTAATTGTTGTTTTTAATTGTTAAAATGCACTGCGATGTTTCAAAGGAAGCACCTTAATAAATAAAAGGGAAATAGAACAAATAACACCTGGAGGGAAAGAAAGAAAGCTGGAGAATTGAGGTGTGAAGCCGAAGCTTAAACAAAAGAAAGGGTTTTTGTTTATGGATACACCAAAACAAAAATGCACCAGTATAAGCTAAAGAAGTGCTGGGGAGCCTGGGGGTCTCCAGGGTTGTTGAACTACAATGCCCATCATCGCTGGCCATTGGCCATGTTGGGAGGGGCTGATGGGAGCTTTAGGAGGATTTGAGGGCAACTGCATGCGATCATCATTATATGAGCATGATCCAATTTCAGTGTGACGCTTTGTCAGCTGCAGAACCAAGAGCACAACACAACTGCCCCTTTATGGAGTCACAAATATTTGGCATGCACATTCAAGCTGCTTGGCAATGGCAGGCATCCCACGACATTGCCCACAGGATATTGTCCACCCCATTATTGAGGGACCACCTTAAACCCTACACAAATCCAGAGTGGAGTCCCTAAGACAGTTGGATGGTGCCTTGTACACCTCCTTCCAGCAACTCCGGCTTTCCTTTGGACCCCATCAGTGAGGCCAAGAGGGGGGTCTTGTCTCCTGGAGTGCCCAGGACCTCCAAACTGGGCAGCCCAGCTTGAGCGCCAGGGAGGATGCTTCAGTGCTGCTAACACAGCGGTTTGACTTCACCCCCGGAGGCACACTCCATTGTCTCTCGAGACGGACGGGTGCCAACAACCACCATCTGGCAGAGCTGCACATGGGGATTCCCAATTCTTATACGTGCCAGCATCCAATTCTTGGGCCTCTAGGCAACTAGGATTTTTCCCAGCAGATGTCTGATCAGTCAGTTGATGAAAATATATACCAGGCACTATTATAGCTGCCCCACCACCTCCAACAAGGAGACTGATCTCCACATGGAAAAACATGGAAGTGGCCAAGATGCTACCCATAATTCTCCTCCTTCCCATTTCAGCATTTATACAGCCCTTCAGAGAGTTAGCATTCCTGCACATGCATTATCTTCTTGGAACTTTTGCAACAGCCCCCTAAAGTCTCGTATGGATAAGGCTGGATTCTGATAAAGTGGAAGTGCTGTGGGTTGGTGGTTCCTGGGTATTAAGTCCTGTTCTGGGAGGGGCTGCACTCCCCCTGAAGGAACAGGGGAGTCTGGGAGTACTTCCTGAATTCCAGCTTCTCAATGCAGTCTCTAGTAGCTTCAGTGTGGCTGGAAGTGCTTATGCCCAAGCTTAGGCTGGTTCGCCAGCTTCGGCTGTTCCGGGGCCAGGATAGCTTGCCCTCAGTTCCCCTTAGAATAATCAAATTGTAGAGTTGTAGAGTTGGAAGGGGCCACAAGGATCATATAATCCAAACCCCTGCAATGCCGGAACCTTGCTCCAGTGACCTCCCATTAAGCTCCCAGTACAAGTATATAAAGTCTTTAAAGACTTGGGGCCCAAGTACCTCAGTATCATCCATCACAGCCCCTACGATTGGCAGGTGAGGTCCTCTTGGTGGTGCCGCCGTTGGGGGCTGCCTGCCTGGCGCCTACCCATGCCAGGGCGTTTTCAGTGGCAGCTCCCTGTGCATGGAATGCCCTCCCTGGTGAAGCCTGCCTGTCATCCTCATTTAAAACCATTCCAGTTTACCCAGGCATCTGACAGCAGAAAGATACTGTTCCCGAAACCCCTAAGCTTTCTGAATGTTGGGCATTTGCTTGTTTCCAATCCTTTATCATTGTTGTGTTTGCTGCCCTCAGCAACGCTTGGAAGAACAGCAGGTTATAAATCGAATAAGGAACAAAGCAAGCCAGTATTATCATCTGCATATTGCAACTAAGTTAGTTCTTGGTATGAGCTTTCGTGTGCATGCACACTTCTTCAGATACACTGAAACAGAAGTCACCAGACCCTTCTATATAGTGAGAAGGTGGGGAGCTATCTGCCAATCACCCAATCCCACCACCCTTCAGAGTAATACCCCTCCCCACCTTCTCACTATATAGAAGGGTCTGGTGACTTCTGTTTCAGTGTATCTGAAGAAGTGTGCATGCACACGAAAGCTCATACCAAGAACTAACTTAGTTGGTCTTTAAGGTGCTACTGGAAGGAATTTTTTTTTGACTATGGCAGACCAACACGGCTACCTATCTGTAACTGCATATTGCAAATTTGGGTCTGACGCTGAGGGTGCCCTACCCCACCCCAAGTCAGCCTGTGAGTTTGTGGTAGCTGTAATGGTCAAATGAGGGACTTCCTGATTAGCATCTCTCTCTCTCTTTCTCTCTATGCCATTAAAAGCAACAGATTTACACTCCGCTGGGACACGGGAGAAGAAGCTGGTTTGGTAACTTTCGGCTTCTACCCAGCTCCCTCCTGTTCCAGTGCGCTCCCCTCTCTTATGGATCAGCACAAATTCCACCCAGTAAAACGCAGCGAGATTCAAAGGGTGCCATTTCTAAGAATATCTGATGAGCACTTGAAGCTACTCCACATGCTGGGTTTATTTTAACTCAGAAACCACTCAAACACATTTATCAAGTTCTGCCCATAAAAAGAGCTGGCTCCCAAGGCTGGTCGCGGGTGCCAACTTTCTGCCCAGAACAACTTTTACAGTAGTTATACTCCATTTTCTCAGAAGATTGTAGCACGGAAAGGCTGACTAACCTCGGCTATAACCATAATGTTTATGCAAGTATGCATGTACAATATTTCACAACAGAAGCGGAATTACCTTTAAATCCTCTCCGGAGGAAATGAAGGAATGTGTTGGCCGCAAGAAATAGTGTGCTCACCTTCACACTCTCAACTGTCATCTAATAATATCTGACGTTTGTTCAACAGCAAAATGCCTCAAGAGTTCTTGAAAGGGCTTGGCCCCTTTCATCCTTGAAGGCTGGATTGGGGACTCCAGAAAAGTGGAAAAGGGGTAGCATAGAATCGGGAATGCATTCACGAGACTCTCAAATACAACCCTAGGCACCTCCAGTAATTTATCAGCCATTCTGAAAAAGCACCCACAAAGTTTCTTACAGAACATTAAGACAAATTGATGGAGGATCAGCTTCTAGCCCTGATGATTGCTTTCTACCTCCACTGCCAGAGACAATACGCCAGCTGGGGTGAGTGCTGTCACGATCAGCTCCTCCTGGTTCGCTGCTGTGAAGAAGAGGACGTTGGGCTATGATGGATGTTTGAATGCTCTACCAGGCCCTTCTTACAATCTTAAAATTAAGGGAAGTCTCTCAGGTAGCAGATATGGAGAAGTCCTTAGTGACCCCAGCAATACTCAGGGCATGTTCTGCACTTAGAATTGTGGCCCAGATGACTGGATGAGAGCTAGACCACATTCTCCTACCCACGAGCACCCAGTGTGGGGAAGATCACCGTTTCCCGGCTCTCAAAATGCAAATTTGAATTGCTGGCAGAAAACACCCTTCCTTCCACGTCTCCCGAGAAGAGAAGCCTATTTGGGATGCACGTATACCATGACTACCAGTTACACAGGTGCCTGTGACATCACCTATTACCTGCCAACTCACTCCTGCGTGCCCCACCTATAAGGACTCAATTCCCAAGGTGTGCCATCAGCCCCTCCACTACTGGAGAATGTGCACATCACTTCTTCTTTTTATGTGGCCAGCTGGCAATCCAGCAGCTCAACTGCACCCACAAGCCACTCATCCCTCCACACCCAGCTTACACCTCGTTTACCCCTGGGTACCCCTTGGTCCAGACAAGAACCATTCCAGCAGCAACAGAAACATTTGCTATTTGCAGACATCTGGATATGCCTTCAAATAAGTATCCTAACATCTCAGTAGGCTATCCTTCAGTTATCCAACCAGCATATTTCTGTCCATAGCTCATAAGCACATTTCTTATATATATAAAAGTGGGAAGACTGTGTGTGCTCTTTTCTGATGTGATTTATGCTTTCTCAAGTTCAAATAAATACAGCACCATTAAAAAAATTGTTAATGCAGAGCCCTACAAGTTCTGATCGTACCACTGGGGTTGGGGTGGGGGGAGAGAGAGGGAGAGAGAATCATTTCCAGGACTTGTTCTGTTGTTTAACTACTGATATATAAAATAAAATTACATTAAAAAAAATTGATAACCGACTAATCCATTAAAAAGGAATGGTCGGGGGAACCCATCCAGATGGGAGGGGTATAAATAACAAAATTATTGTTTAAAATTATTATTATTATTATTATGACTAATCTAACTGACCAACTGAACACCGAAGCCTAATTTTTCAAGGGCTCAGTCGGTAGAGTATGAGACTTTTAATCTCAGGGTTGTGGGTTCGAGACCCAGTTGAGCAAAAGATTCCTGCATTGAAAGGGTTTGGATTAGATGACCCTCACTGTCCCTTCCATCTGTATAATCCTAAAAAGCAGGTTGTGTTTTCATTCTGCCCTCTCCAACCCTGGGGAAGGCTCCAAGATTCTGTGGGCCTAAAGGGCAAGAGAACTTCCTCCCCCTCCTCTACACACGCACACCCCAAAACAGCATGGGCACAGGACCCACGCATTTCCACAATCCTGCAACCATTCTGCCAATCCCATCTCCCACATGTCAGGAGTGCAGAATAGAGTGAAGATCCTACGGAGCCCAGCATGCACCTCAATATGTCCTTCAGCTCACCAGGGTCCCTGGGAAGTTGCCCAAGCTGGTTTGATGCTCATGCCAAGCCCCGTGAATAGTGAATTAATTGCTTTGTGCTCCACCATTGTGCCACATCTACCAAAAAGGCTGCTACAGCCACCCAGGCTGGATCACGAGCAGAGAGGTCGCGCCAGTTAATGCCCACACGGCACTCCTTGGCCCTGCTCCTGGGTTCTCTCATGCTAGCGTGGTGTGACTCGTGAGATTACACCATGGAACAAATCCCTGAAAAGGTATTTCATGGAGGTTACGTCAATCCGTGACGCCTCTGAGTCCCAGTTGCTGGGCAGCAACAACAGGAGAGGGCCAAGTTGACTTCTGGTGCTGCTTCCGGCTTTCCGGAAGCACGTGGAGGGAGACCGGGGACTGGAGGAGACACATCCTTGGTCCAATCCGGCAGGTCTTTTCTTACTATGCCCAGCCACCGTTGACAAGTCGAAGAATTCACAAGGAAACCACTTCAGCAACTGCCAGCGGCTGTTTGCTTACCTGGAAAGCGTTTAAATTGCAAGTGACGCAATGCAAGTCACAGCACTTGGTTCCCGGCATCGCAGAGAAAAGAAACCATTGCATCACCCGGTGCTGCCATCGCGTACATCTGCTTATTTTAGCAGGCAGCCAAAGAGAGCATTCCAAAAGACAAAAGTGGAGGCCGGGGGGGGGTGTGGAAATGTGTTCCCTTGGGAAAGGACTTCCCACCACAGGGAGGGAAGAGGAAGCATCAACTCTGGAGGACCCACAACTCACTGGAAAAGCATGCATCTCACAGGCTGAAGACCCCGGGTTCAATTTCAGGCGGCAGCACTGAAGAAAAAGAGCCTGGAGAGTCACTGCCAGTCAAAGAAGACAATACTAGGTTAGATGGATCAAATGCCCAACACAATATAATTTGATTTTGAATCTTTGTTTTTATATCTCATTATGAATTATGTGGGAATTGTTCACCTTGGTCGTTTATTTCTTGATGTGTTTTATTGTTTATTACTACTTTGATTATGTTTGCAATAATGCAAATATTTTCATATTGCAAGCCATTGTGGGCATGGGTTTACCTATGAAAAGGTGTCACACCAATAAAATGATGATGATGATGATGATGATGGTTTAAGCAAAGGTTCATGTGTTCATCTCAACTCCATGCCCTTCAAAAAGATGTCCAGATAAATTAACTGCAAGAAACGCAAAGCAAATATTCGGCCTTTGTTTTAACTTGCCCTCACACCCCCACCATGAGATGTCATTGCCATTTTACAGATGGGGAAAACTGAGGCTGAATAACAGCAACTTGCTCAGGGCTGCCAAATGAAACTACGGCAGTGGTGGGACCTAAATGGCATGCCTGAATCTCTTCTTATATCTGCTGCAACCCAGTTGTCCAATGTCCCAAATATCTTGGTGGCCTTGAGGCGGGGAGCCTCTGCCTCAAACACTCCTCGATTCTGCAACCCTGAAATGTGCTTCTGGGTTCAACCAGCAGAGAAGCTGATCCATCTCCTTCATCAGATCACCAGCCACCAAAAGCTCCCCACTCCCCGTAAGACACACACATACCAACAACAACAGAAGGTGATTTGCATTCAGAGGGACCTGAACTCTCAAGTGAAGACTCTGTTCCCTTTAAGAACCTTCCAGTTCATAGCTGGAGGGGGGGGGAGGCTTAGGCATTAATCAGCCCCCTCCCTCTGCTATTTAAGAGCCAAGTCTCATCAGACAAGCAATCCTCAGAGCAACGTCTGTCCTCCATGGGCACTGTCCAATGTCCTGCATCCAACAGCCTGCTACTTCCACTACCAGCCACAGTCTTCCTATTATTCAGCACTCCCAGTTCAATACTTTGGGTCTCTCCCAGAATCTGGGATCTTTCTAGGGTCACTTTGGCCTAGGGTCACACTCGCGTCCATTTTGCATAATGAGAAACTGGCACTAACAATAATGTCAGCCGACATTAACAATAAAACTATACCATCAGTCCTGATTTAAGCTGCCAAGAGTCTCTGTCATTTGACTAAGGTTGTTCAGTGAGGGAGCATCATGGCTTTGTCATCTAGCTTTGGAGCAAGATGGGTGACGTATATATTTACCCAGCCTGGAAAATCACACATGTGGCTTCTCCAATTTGGCTTTGTTTTTGTAAAATAAATCACAACAGAGTGTAATATTTCATATGCTGTTGTTCATCTGAGGTTGTATTTACCTAATTTTAACACCTGCTAAGAAACAGATGGTTGTTATTATGTCCTGAGATGTAAAATTACAGAATTCAAAGAGGGTGTACTTTCTTTTTCCCAATGACTGTATATTCCTGCAGTATGGGGATGAACAGCAGGACAACAAAAATGGACTCTGCAAACCCTTGTGATTGCTAAATGACTTATACTTCAACCCTGGTGTGATTCATACCCACCGTTCACTGCAAAGGTCACTCCCCTGGCTACATTTGAACATATTTCCTATAGATGTCAATTTTGCATGAATACCTACCTGGACATTTGAAGAGCTCATATTAACGTATACGTTTAATCTAAGCTGCATGTACAGATGGTTATTGCATTCAGATTGTGAAATGGTTTTTGGTTATTAATTATACACTACTTTTTCTTTTAATTATTGTCTTCCATTTTTAAGTTTTGCTAAAATTGCAAATGAAACAAGTTTTTAAAAGGATTTGTCGCTGACAGAGCTTGGCCAGGGCATTTAAGGTCTTCAAAAATTCTTACTGGGCCTTAGAAATTGAAAAACAGGGAAGAAAAAAAGAAAGTTAGTTTATGGTACAGAGCGTCTCAGGATCTTCTACCTGCGCACGCCCATAGTCCATTAGGCTCTCCACACTGATAGCTGTGGGAAGCGCCAGTTCAGCCAGAAGCTAAAGCTGACTTCAGATTAACTGAAAGGCTTGCAGTTGGCCAATCAAGGCCACTTCAGAGATAAGGAGGAAACAATAAGAAATGAGAAATGCATTTTGAAAGCAGTGTTTGCCCAAGCCCCAAAAAGCTCAGAGGAAATTACTGTAAAGAAAAGCATGACCCAGCCCTGACAAGGCCACTTCCGCTCTCCCTGCCTTTCCTTTATTTAAGTTGCAGTTGAAGCCACATCTAGGCTGGACCTCTGCCATATCTCAAGAACTGATGGGATGCAACCCATGGGAAGGGATGACCTCAGAAACTAGCTAGAGCTTTGCTTTCCACCCCCTCCCACATCTGGGCCTTACAAAATCTTTGAACGGCTCAGAGGTCGACCATCTGCTTCTGTGCTGTTTGGGAAGCTTGGCTGCTAGCGTGGCAGCTCCCAGCAGAAGTGCTGTTTTGACTGGGGATGGCGCAAAAAGACAGGGCATATTCATAAGCCGAGCGAGGGGCAAATTTGCACCACTGCATTTTCGGGGCGCCAATGGAAGCTTAAGACCAGCAGATGCTCCCTATCTCTCTCCAGTAGGTGAGAATAAAGGTCAACCAGATCTTCTAAAAAGAGGCCTCCGCTACCAGGTGATGGCCAGATGTTTTGGATTACAATTCTCAACGGCCCCAGCCAGCACAGCTGAAGGCTAAGGCTGATGAGAGCTGTTGTCTCAAACATCTGGAGGGCACCTGATTGGGTAAGGCCGGTCTGAAACGACCTGATAAGCAACCAGTGGCCAAAAGACTGGCTTGTCCATCACTGGTAGGCCCGTTTTCAGTCCTCATCCCTCAGTGTCTACAAGAGAAGGAAAAGTCTCCTTAGAGAAAGAGATAAAGAGTTCCATTCAGTATCGCTGTAAGTGGATGTTTTCTTTTTCCAGCAAATCTTTTCCTTCTCCAACAAATGAAGCCATCATGACCCACCATATCCCAGTTCAATTATTGTAATTTCCCAAGGCAAAAAAGTGGGATACATTTCCTAGGGAAATGATATATAAGGAAATGAAAACGATGTTTAAAATAACCTTTGTAAAAATAAAAACCAGAAGCTTTTCTTTTGGGAATTATAGGGAAAGAACTACCTAAAATGTATAGAAACTTATTCATATATGCTACTACAATGGCAGGAATGTTACCCGTCCCAGAATGGAAAGAAGAAGACGTCCCAGCAAAGGTAAAATGGATACAAAATTTACGGAATATGCAGAAATGGCGAAACTTGCCAGAAGAATAAGAAATCAAGATAACAATTTTTTTAATAAAAGAATGGAAATGGTTTATTGAATATTTACAGATAAATTGTAAACAGATAAGAACATTGGCAGGATTATTGTAATAACCTGCAGTTTCATAAAAGTATATATTTAAAGAAGGTGAATAAATGAGCAAATTAAGTTAATTCAGATATGCCATTTCCATTCTTTTATAAAGTTTGTTATCTTGATTTCTTATTCTTCTGGTAAGTTTCACCATTTCTGCATATTCCGTATCTTTCTGTTAACCTCCAGGTTATTTTTCTGTTAACCTCCATGCTACGGGGCATCCCTTCCCATTAACCTCCAATGCAGATGGCGACCCAGCCCACTTCCCAGCTAATAAAAGTACGGAAAGGAAGTGAGAGTGTTCACTTGGATGGGCCACACCCTTTGCCCTGGGAAAAGACTTGACTTCTGCTGCACCTTCAAAAGGAATCGCAGGCCAGGAGTAGCTAGAGAAGTCAGTTGGGCTGACAACTAGTGCTTGGAAGTAACTGTCTACATCTGCACCGGCCTTTCCAAAAGGACTCCAGGAGAAGTCTTCAACGGCAACCAGTTGCAAAGCAAAGAGCACTGCATTCTCAACCAGCAGATCACAACAGGCCTCCAGATTCCAGATAGTAGCCCCCAATCTGCACAATCCAAGGGGTGAGAAAGATTTGCAGGAAGAGGGATAAACAGATTATCTTTAGCAGGAGGAACCACAAACAGGGAGTGGGGAAAGGTGTTAGAATTCCTGCTCCTTGACTGCAGTCATGGGGTTGTCTTTCACATGATGGTGTACGTTTTGACTCCACAGAGTGGGAAGTGACGGAGACAGGATGTTTGTGTTACTGTGTTCCATGGAGTGGGACTGTTGTCCTTTGTTCTTTTTCTCTTTGCTGTCTGATGCTAGAGAGAGAGGGAGCCATGTTGCAGTGCTGCGTGTGTGTTTATATGTAAATAAAGTAGATTAGCCAAAATGCTGAATTGCTGAGGTCTGTCACGCAAGATGGATCCCTAAGTGTGCCGGTGTCGGTTGGCATCAGTTGCTGTGATGTTTGGGCAGAAGAAAGCTTTTGAAGCTCCCAAACGAAAGACCAGGAGGGGGGGAACATGCCAGTCGGGCATGTGTCTCTGCCAGGGTCCTACTCGAGTGTAGGCTGAACTCCTGACAAAAGGTCCACTTGGTTCCTCTGTGCCATTGCCTAGAGCTGCTGAAAAGGCCAAAGCTCTGTAGAAGGACAATTACTTTGCATGCAGAAGGTACCAAGTTAAATCCCTGCAATCTCCAGATAGGGCTTAAAAAGATGCCCTGACTGCAACCCTAGAGAGCTGCTGCCAGTAGACCAAACTGAGCTGGATGGACCAAGGGCATGACTTAATGTAAGCCTGTGTTTATTCCTCATCCAGCCTACCAGAACTTCCAAACAAGTAGTCTCCATGCCAATGCCAGCCAGATTCATCATCTCATTGATTTATTTACTTCTTTTCCATGGTTTTAGGCCGCCTCTCAAGGCTACCACTCCCAAGGCGGCACACAAAATTAGAACCCTTCAGGCAACAGGCCATAAAACTGCAACGACATAATGTCTTTATGTCTGCTGTCAATTTTATGGCAACAACAGAACTCCCTTTTTACATTGTGGTGGTGTTTGTTGTTTGCATCTTCTTAGCATCATTTTGCATGTGGTCATTCTGTAAAATCTTTCATCATCTATCACTTCCATTTTAAAAAAATATATATGAAGCAATTAATACATTCTTCAAATAAATAAAAAGAACCGTAGCAGCAGCAAATAGAACAGTATCAGCTAAACAGGCTCTCTCTCTCTCTCTCTCTCTCTCTCTGCGTGTGTGTGTGTGTGTGTGCAATAAAATCCCAACATAAACATCATATGAAAGCAGTTTGGAACAAAAAGGTCTGGAAGCCTAGGCAGAAGCTGCATGAAGCAAAAGCCGCTAAGATCAAGCAGAATTTGCTGGAACCAGAAAGGAGTCAGAATTCACCTCTCAGTGCTTTTACTGGTGCTCACGGATCTTGGATCTCGATTTTAAGAGTGCTGGACGCTGTTTCTCAGGATATTGTATGAAGAGAAGGATATTGTATTGTCAGAAATCCTACTACAGTTAGAGATTCCAAGGCAATGCTTAGGACTTTTAACAGCCCGTAGAAGTAGGAAGAGATGCAAAATAAAACTGGGAGTGAGAAGCCCTACCAAGGCAGACCAAAGCATGTTAGCCTGTTCACAGAGTCAGCCCAAAACTCATTCCTAATCTGGTAACTATCAGGGGTTTAGCTCCCTGCAGAGATACAACTTTTTCATCAATGTAGGAACTGGCAGTCCATAAAGAGGCACCAAAAGGTGCTATAGCTAAGGAAATTGCCACTCAACACTCGCAGTTAAGGGGTATCTAAATGGCAAAATTGAAAATGACAAAAAATTGCCATCTGATCCGATCTAATGTATAAATCTAACTATCAGTCATGAAAAGAAGTGCCTCTCTATTTCCAAAGGAAATAAATGATTTGTGGCAAAATATTAATCTGGAGTGTATTAACTTTACCCCGAATTCTAAGTAATGACCATCTTTCTAAATCATGAGCTATTTCTGTCATCTACTTCCAGCTCTACAATATTCTATTCTATGACTCTACTTAAATTCAATTTAATAATTTGAGAAATATGTCTAGGATCCAAAACATGCCTCCAGGCACCAACAAAATTGTCAATTAGTGCATAAACTGGATAACTTAATTTCGATCTTAACCAATTAACTGTATAGCAAGAAATTGCCTCAAAATAATTAATAAATTCTGTTAGCTCAGATGTGGATGATTCAGGCCTACTAATAAATAATAATAATAAATCATCTGCATACACAACTATTTTAAATCCCATTTGTTCATGCACAAAACCATAAACCTCTAGTCTGCCTAACTGCATATGCCACCACCTTCAAATATAAATCAAATATCGAAGGAGAAAGAGAGTAGTTCGGCCTTGTATCTCTCTAAACCAAACACGCTTGAAAGAATTCCATGTGTTCTCACCTGTGACTGAGGAGTCAGGTATGAGAGTCTAATCCAAATCATAAATTCCTGAAGAACCCCAGTTCCCCCACCCACCCAAGTAACAGAACTGCCAATATATTTTGTTGAACTCTTTTTCAGCATCAAGAAAAAGAATAGCAGTCACATCAGTTATATTACCACATGAAGCAACAAAATCTGCTACCAATCTTACAGTATCTGCTCTCTACCTTTGACAAATAAAGCTCACCTAATTAATCTGTGTGTATTAAAGTTGCTACCACAGCCCAAAGTCTGCTAGCAAGTATTGCTGATAATATCTGCACAACTAGCAAGTCCTTTACCAGGCTTGGGAATAACAGAGATAAGAGTATCACAAATTGACGAGAGAAGGATACCTTGATCAAGAGCCTTTATATAAAGGCAAAACAAATAGCCAGTGGCGTAGCGTGGGTTGTCAGCACCCGGGGCAAGGCAAGTAATTTGCGCCCCTAACCTGCCGCCGCTGCCAGCTTCTTCTTGCTGCTGCCTGGGCTGGGGTATTTACGGTAAGGTAGCCACGGCGGCGGCGGGTCCATGTCAGGTGATCTGAGGCGAGTTGCCGCTGGCGCTGCCGCCCAAACGACGCCGCTTGCCCGGAGAAGGAGAAGGGCAGAGAGGCGAGGAAAATGCAACATGGCCCAGCAGCTGCAGCAGCAGCTGCAGCAGCTTGCAGCAGCAGTGGCGGTGACGGGGCTGTGAGGAGGGGCTGCCTGGCGCGCCCTCCGCGGCCCTGACACGCAGGGACTGCGGTGAGCGCTGAGAGCCGCTGCCTGCCAGACGCCTTCAGCCCGGACGCGCTCACAGCTCGTCGGTTCCGCGAGACATGGGGCTCTGCTACAGCCTGCGCCCGAGGCTCTTCAGCAACTCCGGAGGCGGCGAGTGCGCCCCCCCCCCAGATGTTGCGCCCGGTGCGGCCGGCCCCCCCTGCACCCCCATGCTACGCCACTGCAAATAGCAACTTAAAAAACTGAATATACCTCCTACCATCCTATAGAAAAACCATATGTCCCCAGAACTTTCCTAGCCTTCATACTATTAATGGAATTCTTGATTTCATCCCTCTGCAAAGTCTCTGAAAGAAATTCCCTTTGCCGCAAATCTAACTGTGGAAGGACTGACATTTCGCATTCCATAGTCTCAATATCCTTCCTATAGAGTAGTACTTTTGAAATCTAAATTTATATCCTTTGGCGTTGAGACCACATTATTGCATACACCCTGAATCATAATTCTGAGTTTTATTGTTCTTCTAAATGGGAAGCCAAAATCTCACCCAACGTCTCTCAGCTTTCCCGATACTTCTGGCACAAACATATCAATGCAAATTCGACCTGAGCTGAAACTAAATTATTCAGCTCATATTTAGCAAGTTGCAAGTTTTGATAAAGATCTGGGAGAAGGACATGATGCAAACTGACTTAATAAAGACTTGTTCTATCCAAATTCTTCTCTTGCAAAGCCCTAAGCTGCTGTTCATAAGAAGCACTTCCCATAATCTTTCCCCACAGGACAAAGTGGAACCTTCAACATTTACACAATGATGCAGAGCACTGGAGGGACTCCTTCCAGTTATGATCCCCCCCAAAAAAACATGTTTAGTAGAAATCAAAGTAAATATTGTTATCTTTTAATGCTGAAGAGGTCATTGCTACATCGCCTTTTAATTTAAACAGTTCCTGGCTTTCTTGAAAACTAGCGGAGCAGAGTTTACAACATGAAATGGAGACTTGTTTTCTGAACATGCAAATGTAATGCAAATATCTCAATCTTCAACATGTATATTTTGTTTTGGTTTACTTTACATTTTCCTCTCATTTTGAAAAAAAAGGATGACGCTTAAGCTACTATTTGAACTTGAAGGACAGAACTGTGCCTTGAGCTTGTATGCTAAGTCTCCTTCAGATATCTCAGTGTGCAATGGAGTTATTGCATTTCAAGGAAACTTATAAGCCAATGAAACGCCAAAAGAGCAACTTAAATAAATCTCTGATTTTGCTTGGATAAATAAGATCTACCCATAAATAAAAACCTATAAGCGAAAGACTGTCCAAACTAGGAAGTTTTTTATCTCCTTCAGAATATGCTAAGGCACAGATTTTGAGCACTCTCAAGTGGAAGAGAGTTCCAGAGATGGGAAGCAACTCTCAGCAACCCATCTCTGTGTGAATCTCTGTAAGTACAGGGTGCAGCAGTTACAAAAATGAGAATGAAATAAAATAAAAATTCCTTCCAGTAGCACCTTAAAGACCAGCTAAGTTTGTTACTGGTATGAGCTTTCGTGTGCATGCAGAATGGCATTCTAGGAACCATTAGGAAAGCGAATGAAAATAAAACTGCCAATTTCATAATGCTGTTCTACAAAACTGCAGTGCAGCCGCATTTGGAATACATTTGGAAGCTACAGTATACAAGCCTGGTAGCCTCGCCTCAAAAAAAGGATATTATAGAATTGGAAGAGGTTGAAGAAAGAGTAACCAAAATTATCACGAGGGTGGAAGGAGTGCCGTGTGAGGAAAGGATGCAAACGCTTTAGAGAAAAGACAAGAATGAGGTGGCATGATAGATGGTTATGAAATTGTGCATTGCAGGGTACAAGCCAAATAAAAATAAGCTTTTCTTCCTCTCTTTCTCATAAGACTAGAACTCACGGACATCCAGGGAAGCTGAACTTTGGAAGAGTCATGACAGGCAAAAGAAAAATGCTACTTCACAGTAAGAATACCGTATTTTTCGCTCTGTAAGACACACTTTTTCCCTCCTAAAAAGTAAGGGAAAATGTGTGTGCGTCTTATGGAGCGAATGCAGGCTGTGCAGCTGCCCTGAAGAGGCTTCGCGCAGCTATCCCAGAAGCCAGAACAGCGAGAGGGATCGCTGCGCAGTGATCCCTCTTGCTGTTCTGGCTTCTGGGATTCAGAATATTTTATCCCTTGTTTTCCTCCTCCAAAAACTAGGCGCGTCTTATGGTCTGGTGCGTCTTATGGAGCGAAAAATACAGTAGTTAAAACTATGGAATGTGCGCCTGCACGGGATGGTAGTGATGGTGGCCACCAATTTGGGTGGCTCTGAAAGAGGACTGAACTAAAAAACAAAGACTATAGCTGTCAATGGCTCCTAGCCACATTGACTGTATTCTGCCTCCTCTGTCAGAGACAGGTTCCTCTGGAAACCAGTTGCTGGGAAGTTGAGAAAGCACTGGTGCTGAACTAGGCTGGCCTTGGGCCTGATCCAGCATGGCTCCTCTTGTGTTCTTATGCTATTTCAGCACAACGTGAACAAGACACACATCAACATCTAAATGATGTTGGACATAGTGGTAAAAGATTTGGAGGAGGGTCTCTCGGATACACAAGGTTCATGCTGTTGAGGATTAGCTAAACACTGCTAGAGCAGGCAGTCTGTTTTGGGAAAGGCATTATGTGGATTATACACTTCCCATTAAACTATTGTTCCATGCTTCTCTTCCTTTAGCCATTTTATCATCAGAATAGTTAGCTTCTCAAACAATTCTTCTTTGGCAGATCCAAAAGGATCCGAGAACAAAGGAACATTGCACATACAATAGGGGCGAATATTTAATGCGGAACATTCGATTGGGAGCAACAGGTAAGCGGACTTTTCCAAAGCGTGGATTCCAAGACACCCATACAATTCAATTACATTGCAAATGAGTCCATGCTGGTAGAAGAAAAACAATTCTAAGAAAAATTAGTTCCATGAGAACCAAAGATGCAGATAGGCACAGAATGACAGCAGTTATATAAGAGATTGGATTAACCATAATCTAGCGTAATGTGTCCATGTTTAGAAAAAGGCTTGGAAGGGAAGGACTTAAATCAATCGTTTCACGAAGAGCTGGATGTTAAAGGAAGCAAACAATCTGTTGTACTCAAGACATCATTCCTACAAGCAAAGGGGGGGGGGTAGAGGGGTGGATGAACAAACCATAACAGAAGATTAAGTATTGTGTTGGCTTGCCCCTTGTTTTCAGATCAGTTACACCCATCTGCACTTCCCTTCGTCCTTCAAAATAGGAAGACCTTTAACTCAAATTAACTCAATCCTAATAATATTCAACTCTGTCTGGGCAAACCCATCGCCGCAGGCTTGTCCCGCACTCTCTCACGGTGGAATTAACACCTCAACACATGGGACTGCTTAGGGAAACGAATCCCATTTCCCCCTCGGATTTACAAATTACCTAATGTTTGGTTGCTAACCTCAGGGTGAGATTGAGATATTTACTGTGCAAAGCACACGCAGGCACCCAAACAAGAGTCTCTAAGCAATTATGGTCTGGGAGACAAGACGGCAAGGGCGAGCGAGCAGACAAGCCAGGGTTCTCTCAAGGTAATCTTTATGCCTGTTCAATGGCCAAGAACTCCTATCCAGCGCAGAGTCAAAAAATAAGGTTAAGGTGGTTTAAATGCACCACAGCAAGGAAAGCAAAACCAAGCATTCAAGGGCCAGTGCAGTAGGATAAGACCACAGAATAGGCACAAATCACAGTCCTCTGCCCTTAAAAAAAAAGCATTGCTATATTCTGAAGCAAAAAATAAATAGGAAAATAGAAAGCATTATCAGAACAAGAAGTTCCAGTTTTTTGAACATGCGGAGGGACCCACATGAAGCTGCATAAAAAGCAAAGGTACACGGAAAGGAAAAATGACAAGGAGGTTAGAGCAACCATCACCACAAGGAAAACATTGAGAAGGTGATAGTTGGCTGAACTGGCATATAAATTTGAAAAACAGCCCTATTCACGATTGCAGTGGACTCTGCGAGAAAGGGTCAGAGTCTTCTTTCCAAATAAATTTAACTGGTAAGGTTGAGCACTGACCTTCCACTGATCTTTCGGAAGCAGAGTCACCACCACAATGTCACCGTTCAGAGCTCTGTTCCGAGCAACGACGCCATCAATGAAGATATCTCGGGTGCTGTCCTAGAAGAGACAAGGAAAGAAACGGCTCTTACACAGAGGAAGAGGGTTTAGGAAAGCTACAAGCTGGTTTAGAATGCATCACACCTCGAGGACAACAAACCAAGGGAGGCCATGAGAGTCTTCTCAGAGCCTGAACCTGAGAAGAGGGGAAGTCAGGGATAGTCAGTCTCTATTGCCTCTTAAAGGTTCCCTTGGGGTGCATACAGGAGTCAAAACCCCAAAACAAGAAGACTGCCCTTTTGATCTACATGGACACCCAAGGATTTTTGAAGGTAGTACATGGTCTGCGACTAGAGAGGAAGCAACCACATATTCACATTGTGACGTGTGCTTCTACTGGCTGACTACTGTTTGCACAGACACAGGTAAGACCCTCCTTTTGGCCTCAACTGTGTCTCAGAAGAACTTCCTTTTCACACCGGACAGCTAAAGCAGAGATGGGGGGTCTGTGGCACTCCAGATGTTGCAGAACTATAAATCCCCATCATCCATGAAGACCTCCCTCATTTGTGCCCAGCAGGATATTATAATTATAATTATTTTGTATACTGCCCTATACTGCAGGTCTCAGGGCGGCTAACAGGATAAAATCACAATATAAAAACAAAAAATACATCATCAAAATAAAAACAATAGCCCCTTGTTGACTCCCCTTGGAGAAGCTCCGTAGTTCAGTGATGAAGCATCTGCTTTTGCTTGCAGAAGGACCAGCTTCCATCTCCAATGGGAGCTCCAGGTAGGGCTCAAAACTGTCCCCTGCCTGAGACCCTGAAGAGCTGCTGCCAGTCAATGTACCTGGTGACCCCATAGGTCTGGCCCCTCTTCTCCCCTGGCCCCAAGCCCTTCACGAGCAGAAGCGTGTTCACCAAAACAGCCCAGGAGAGAAGGCTTCTCGGTTTCACAGTTCTGGAACAGAAGGGCCGTGCCATGCAGCCTCGTGGGGCTGCCTTGTGGTGAAGCCAGAGGGAGTCCTCTGCTGCCAGGAATTCCAGGCCGCTCCCAGGCATGAAATCCGGCAAGTGGTGTGAAATGGACAAGATAGCACAGCGCTCAGGGAGAAGGGCAACCATCGCGGAGAGAAATTGGATCCAGAGCAAAAGCTGTGCTGGACCAATCTCACTGAGGGGATGAAGGCACAGCCAACGGATAAGTAGCTGGAAATGAGATGTGAAAATGTCTTCTGCGGAGGCAGAGAAACATTGGAACCTGCCCTCATTCATTTCACAGAGCCACAGGGGATCTTTTCGGCAGCGGTCTCCTCTGTTAAATTTCCATTTCAGCCATACCAAAAGTGGGGTGGGGACATAAGAGAACCAAGCCTAAACCACAGCAGTCATTTGAGGAGGCAAAGAAAGTGAGGTGTTGGGAGCAATTTCAAAAGCATGGGAGCAATATCAGAATCACACCTGCAAAGGAGAAGCCAATATATGGCACCTGTCAGAGTAACACAAACTTTAGGGTACGAACTACCAAAGCATCGCCAGCTATGACACCTCCATTATAAAGGAAGGAGATCTTTGGTATATGGATCTGTGCTGGGGGCTACGTAGTAAGCCTCCATGGGGCAGAATGAGACCACCAGTTACCTCACTCAGAGCACTTTGCGCAATGACCCCTATCATTTATATATGCCATATGGCTCATGTATGTTTTCCTAGCTGCCTGTCACATGCACCTGGAAGAAGAATCAACACCTTCATTAGGAGAATTGACTCTAAAAGTTGCATGCTGAAGAGCCAGATGGGCGGGGTATTTTATATTATCATCATCATCATCATCATCATCATCACCATCACAGGATCAAAAGCAGTTTTGCCCCATGTAGACTCTCCCCAGTGAAACACCCAGCACTGTGACCCAGGCAAAGAAGTTTAATTCTTACTTGGTTTTTTTGGGGGGAGAGGGGGAATCCAGCCCATTAGCACATCTGGATCCCTGTCTGAAATTGCTTCCGCTTCACAGAGTTCTGCACATTTCAGTGTGCAATGTCGGGAGTGGGTGACAACACATTAAACCACTCAGAAGCAAAGAAATCTTCCATCTGTTTCCAGAAGAGCATATAGTGATTTGGATACTCTCGGGGAGGGGGGGGGATGTTTACAAGGATGCTTTAATCAAGTTGGTTCTCCCTTTTTATCCTGATGCGCATAATGAAGGCTTTGAGAAACAATGGGATTCATCGGCCTGATTCACAAGTGAAGCTCTCACCGATCTGACTTATTATAAGCCTGCGGTTCCAAAACCCTTAGAAAATCCACGGCCAATTACAAATTGCCTGCCCTCCAAGCACCTTCACTGCTGCCATGGGCTGGGAAGTGCATCGCAATTCCTCAGCCGCCCCCCTCTCTCCCCTCAGCACTCTTTTCCGTTCATCTCCCTGCCCCCCCCCCCGAATTGCACGTTCACCGTCTCCTCACCCTGGCAGTGAAAGTCTGGAGCCGCAATGACCTGATGTCGGATGGCTTTTACATGCAGGGGCATTGCTAAGGAAGTTAAAGGCATGGGGCACAGATGCACGAGGACACAAATATACCTCTGGGGAAATTAAGGAGGCCAAAGGCTGTGGTCTCAACAGCCTGCACTATCCACCCAGCCACCCTGAAAGGAAAGATCTGTGTTTTGCTTTGTTTTAATGGCTTTTCAAAGGAGGGAGGGGCAAGAGATGCAGAGCCCAATCAAGGCTCAGGTCCAATGGGCCACCCCTGGACAATACCCCTCTGCATGTGTGTCCTCTGAGAGTAGCATGAAGCTCTCCAGCCCACCAAGGCCCCTCCGTCTGTCTGATGGGTGGGCAGAAGCAGCATGGAAGGCAGGCAGACCCCAGGGAGGAGAACGAGGACGGGAAAGTTATGCCGAAGGCTTCCACGAAGAGGTGGGTTTTTGAGGGATTTAAAGAGGGAGAGTGGTGGCTTTACACATATGGAGAGGCGCAGTACACAAGTTACTGATGTTCCACAACAATAAAAGCAAGAAGATTCAAATAATGACACTCAGAAGCCTTCCAGATTCTGAAATGAGAAGCAATTCCATCAGTCTTTTGAACCACAGTAAGATGCCACCACTCAAATGACCAAAAACAGGAGTTTATCCATGAGCAAAGCACTATTAGATTCTAGCAGTATGGAGTCTCTTGTTTTTCTAAGGCAAGCTCGGCTGCTGCCTTAATTATCTGCTAATTATTGCTGCCAGCCAACAGAAGCACCACTTTCCCTTGCTGGCAATAAAAATTCTCTTTCCTTAAAATTGGTTCAAGCCACGTAGACTCAGGGGCTTGATTTAGAAAAAGGAAAGAAATTTCACTGTGAAAAAGACACCAGCATGTGAAGAGTGACAAGGCATCAAGGTAAGGAGCAAGTCAATGGACAGCAGCAGAAGACATGCAGGTAGAAAGCTAACAGCTTAAGGTACAGAACGTCACATGTCTGACAGTCTGCCTGCTGGATACAAGTTGTGGGTGTTTGCTTGGTGCAATGAGCTCCTGGCCCTCAGAGAACAGCTTCATCTCCTTGAGGCCAAGGTGGCTGACCTGAAGAAGCTGAGAGGGTAGATGTGGCTCTCAGGGATGCAAGAGTGGGATGCCACCTCCCAGGGTGGCAGGTCCCCCCCCCCCACTGTGGGGTGGGGGGAAACGGAGTGTGGAGAGAGGCTATGGAGAACAGATTTGAAATTCACAGCATGTTGTACACTGAAATAAAATTATATGAAAATGATGTACTGGTGGTATCTGACCATAAAGAAGGCTGATCGCCGAAGAATTGATGCTTTTGAATTATGGTGCTGGAGGAGACTCCTGAGAGTCCCATGGACTGCAAGAAGATCAAACCTCTCCATTCTGAAGGAAGTCAGCCCTGAGTGCTCACTGGAAGGACAGATCCTGAAGCTGAGGCTCCAAGACTTTGGCCACCTCATGAGAAGAGAAGACTCCCTGGAAAAGACCCTGACGTTGGGAAAGATGGAGGGCAAAAGGAGAAGGGGACGACAGAGGACGAGATGGTGGGACATTGTTCTCGAAGCTACAAACATGAGTTTGACCAAAGTGCGGGAGGCAGTGGAAGAAAGGAGTACCTGGCGTGCTCTGGTCCAGGGGGTCACGAAGAGGCGGACACAACTAAACAACAACAACAAAGTTATTCAAAATGTCTAGAACAAGTTCTAATATTTGCTGAAAATATAAAGAAAAGGGGGGTACCTTTTATCATATGTAGTTGTCATGCAAGATAACAAAGTCCTTTTGAGAAGTGATATACAATGAATTGAAAAAAATGTTTAAATAACATTTGTTTAAAAACCAGAAGCATTTCTATTAGGAATTACAGGCTCTGATATCCCAAAAGACCAGAAAAGACTGCTTATGTATGCAACAACAGCTGCAAGGATATTACTAGCCCAAAGATGGAAAGAATCAACAGTTCCGACCAAGGAAGAATGGCAAGCCAAACTGCTGGACTATGCAGAAATGGCAAAACTAACTGGGAGACTCAGGAATCAAGAGATAATGACTTTTTAAAAAGAATAGGGAAAATTTAGAATTTACTTAGGAGACCACTGTAAACAAATAAAAACGTTAGCTGGACTTTAAAAATAACTTGTAAAGAAACGAAAAATATAGATAATTCAGAGAGATGAAAACTGTGGAGAACGTGATGATATGTAGTTTTAGAAAAATTATTTTAAGGACCCATGCAGGGGACAGGGGGAAGTCGCGAGATTCAGAGAATCTCATATATGGATGTGGTAAAAGTTTTTTCTCTTTATTATTTTGAATTTGTTTCTCTCTATATATATATATGAGAGAAGACATAAGCAGAGTTATAGGGCAATTTGCAAGGCTAACTTAGGGGTAGGAATCTATCTTATGGGTTACTGTGCTGGCTGTCAGAATAAAATACAGGTTCACCTAAAAAAAAAGGAAAAGGAAAAGAAAAAGAAAAAGAAAGATGAACTGTGCCTTTTCTCATCAAGATATCGCTGGGGGAAAGGCTGTCTCCTTTGCAGCAAGTGTGCCAGGGGAAGAGCTCTTGCACCACCACCACACCTGCAAGAACTGTGCATTTATTACAAAGGAGTAAATGATTGCCTAGGAAGGCCCACCTTCCATGTGGCTCCAAGGCTGGGATTCTTTGCTGAAGAGGCAGAAGGCCGCTGCCCTGATGTGAAACGGAGGCAATTCCACAGCAAGACAAGCGACCCTCCGTAGCAGCAGCTCAACAGCTGTGCAAAGGCTGCCTCCCATGACAAGATGCAGAAAAATTGCAAAGCTTCTTGGACTAGCGTAATTCCGCCTGGAAGCTGTTCCTCTGACGAGTCCAGATTTTCTCTTTCCCATCCCCCTCTCACCTCAACTCCCCAAGTAATCCCACCACGTCCTTAAAAAATGCTTTACATCATCATTCGGGAGAAGGGCCCTCTTATTTCAGTCATCACCCGCGTGCTGCAGCAACCCCTCCCCTGGCAAAGTTAGCCATGCCAGGAGGTGACGGATGGCAGTTTCTTCAAAAAAAAAAAAAGCCCATCGTTTAGCTCTTTGTCTGTAAGGGAAGAAATAAAAAGTGAGCTCCTCATCTGCCAGCTGCAGTGCCAGAAAGGCCACCCCAGCCAGGAAGACTAGAAATGTCTCTTCATTCTGTTGTTTATCATAAACAGGTTGTTTGCACAAAAGAACGGAGCCTAAGAGGTTAAATCACACGGTCCCCATACACCCCCAAGAGTGCATGGGATTTCGGGAATGGATTCCTCCTCAGCGAAGCCTAAGGCTACACTCCTATGCACACTGAAACACAGCGGGAGCTGCTTCAAGGAAACTCAAATTTCAGTTTTGTTTTTAATATATTTTTATTAAAGATTTATTAGTTTACGAAAAGTATGTGCAATGTCTCTTTTATTCAAGCTGCGTTTTCTACAGATCAGTTTCATTTGCTGTGAGACATTAGTGTTACATTAGGAAGAAAAGGGGGAAAGAGGTGGAGGGGGGAATGGTGGGTGGGGTGGGGTCGGGGGGCAATGCTTCTATTCTACCTAGCATATGTGTGGGGTTTTGTGTCAGCATCAATTAAATTTCAGTTTTGAAAAACATTATTTCATTCTTTGCAGACCTCGTTTTATCCTGGTGCCACTTTAACATATGCCCACTGGACTGCTGATGACTAAAAATTATAAATGAGCATAGGATTGGGTCTTAAGGAGAACAGCTGGCTTTTCTGGAGATGCCAGCTGACACAGCCTTTGACCCCTTGGAAACACCTGCAAGCACTGGGATGCTGCCCACCCTGTGGTAAAAAGCAAAGCAGAGGATCGCAAGGCCTCTGCACATATCCATGCACCTGTGCTATATAAAACTGGATAAATAAGCTCTTAAAACTCTCACAGCTAATGAGCAACAGGAATTATCTACAAGGCTGTTTTGTCTGTTTGAATAATGAATATACAGTCCCCTCAAAATGCAAATAAGTGCCTTTTTATGCACCAGCATAACTGCATATTCAAAACAGCATGCATTTCAATATACTGGATTTACGAATGCCAATTTTTTGCCAAATTATGTTGCAAAAATTAAGGTGTGCATTAGATTTGATGGCCGTTTACATTTGCCAGCAAATACTTTTTTTTTGTTTCAAGGTTCTGAAAACAGAGGTGTGCATTAGATTCAATGGCACATCAGTAAATGTGATACGTCTACCGTCTAGTTCATGCATCCTTGGGCAAGTGACAAGGGAATATGTGAACTAGCGCTAAGAACCCATTCAGATGCCCTCTTCCACGCACATTTTTAAAGGGGGAAGAATGGTGCAATGTGGGCCTCTGCCAAACTGAGCACCTGCATGGGTTGCCCAGCTCACATGCGACGACTTAAGGGTGCTCATGTTATCCCTCCATGAGGCAAACCTTGTTGTGCCCATCTAGAAGTGGGCAGGCTTAACGTTAACTAATCATTCGATCCCCGCATCATCCCAGTCGTGGGCTGACACTATCCTGAAGTTGATGCCTTACAACCTCTCATGAACGACTTTTAGAAATAGGGTTGAGAGGCTAGAATGCAGGACTTCATAGAGCTAGAAGGGACCACAAGAGTCATCTAGCCCAACCCCCTGAAAAGCAGGAATCTTTACATCCAACGTGGGGCTTGAAACCTAAGAGTCTCTTGTTCTACCGACTAAGCTATCCCCCCCCCCCCCCCAGGTACAAAGACCCACTCTGCTATAAAGCTTGCTGTAAACCTCGGGACAGTTGCCATCTCTCAGACAAACCTACCTTGCAGGGCTGTTGTCGGCCGGCCTAAAAGATGTACTCCACACTGAAGTCATTTGAGAAAGGACAGGATTATAAGCAAGCAAAGCAGCCCGAGGTTTGTGGGAGGGGGGAGCGGGGGTTATTCTTTGGTTTCTGTTCCTATTTTTATTGCGTATTTTGTGTTTTTATCTTGTATTTTTATGCTGTGAACTGCAGGCGAAGGGGTGGGCGGTAATACAAAATTAATAAAGAAAGAAAGAAAACAAAAGCAGGCTTATGAGAACATAAGAGCAGCCTGCTGGATGAGGCCAATGGCCTGTCCAGTCCAGCATCCTGTTCTCACAGAGGCCAACTAGATGCCTATGGGAAACCAGCAAGGAGGATTCCAACAGGACAGCAGTCTCTCCCGTCTGGGGTTTCCAGAAACTGCTGTTCAGAAGCATTGCTGACTCTGATTGTAGAGGCAGAGCAAAGCCACCCTGGCCAGTACGACACGATACGATAATCTTTATTGTCTTCGTCCCATACAGAACGAAATTGAAAAAAATCTACATCAGACATTAAAAAACCAGCAAGCCTGCTATCCCAGCCTGGTTAACCCCCTAAAAACTCTGATACCCCATAATTAAATACAATATACTCCCACAGAGACTACTTTACACTGCGTTTAAAACCAAAATCGCATTTGGATAAAAACTGTTTCTCAGGCGAGTAGTCCTAGTCTTTATAACCCTGTACCTTCTTCCAGAGAGCAGAAGCTGAAAAAGATCATTTCCTGGTGCGCACTATCCTGCACTATCTCTGCAGATTTCTTATGGCACCTGGAAGCATAGATTTGATCCAAGGTAGGAAGAGTGCACCCAATTATTCTCTCCGCAGTCTTTACAACCCTGGACAGCATTGTTTTTTCCCGGACCATGCAGCTCCCAAACCACACACACAGATCATAAGTTAATAAACTCTCAACAGTACAATAGTAAAATGCCATCAACAGGTCCTTTGAAAGATTATTTTTCCGGAGGATTCTCAGAAAATATAACCTCATCAGGTCTTTACTGTTTTCTCCCCAGGTTAGGTCATCTCTCAACTCCATTCCCTTGATGGCCCCCTCCTCCTCCACAAATTTGTCTAATCCTCTTTTAAAGCCATCCAACTCAGTGGCCCTCACTGCCTCCTGTGGCAGTGAGTTCCATAGATTAGTTATGCACTACATAAAGAAGTGCTTCCTTTTATGTGTCCTGAATTCTCAACATTCAGCTTCACCGGATGAACAAGTTGGCTCCTACGAGTGTAGCAACGTGCGCACCCCCTGCATTCACAAGGCACCGTACAGCCAAAACCCCGGCGTCCCTAATTTCTCTTAACCAATGGCCCCGCAAAAAAAGAATAAGAAGAAAGTGGAGGCATGCACAGTCCATGATTGAAGGAGGCTTCACAAACCGCACGTGGTTTGGCATTCAGACGCAAGAACGTTAAAATGCAGCATGCACATTACTTTGATATCAAGTTCGCAAATTAGCTCATGCTGCAAACCAGCAGCAGAGAAGCACATGTGTTTAGGGGAGCTTAACTTAAAGTCAGGGGAAAATCTGTAAGCCATCTGTAAGCGTAAGCATAAACCCTTGGGTTTAGAGCTAGCCGGTGGTCTCCAACCTGGGCTCAGCTGGCTTTGCCAAACTCAGAACGAACATCACCTCTAGCACTAAAAGTTCGGATCGTCGTGTACCAGAACACCCATCTCCCCTCCTGCTATACTGGTGTTTGTTTCAGCGAGGTTTGCATAGATCAGAGGCAGGGGAGCAGCAATGCTTCATGGACTGCACCCAAAGGTTTTGCATGCTCTGTGCACGTCTTGGGACTTAATTCCTTGGTGCTCCAGCCGTTCACCTTCTGCACATTCGCTGATTACTGTGCTACACATTACTTACTGGAGATGGAATGAAGGCCTCGTGGTATTTCTTGGGGTTTATTCTCAGGGGTCCCTTTAAAAAAAAAAGACAAAAGAACAGAAATTAGATCAGGGGAGAAATGAGTTGTTTTAATGCAGGGGTCAGCAAGGTTTATCTTGCCTGGGCCGGATCATTGCCGCGGAGATCCCTCCGTGGGCCGGATAGTGCGCGCCTGTGATTTCTGGCGTCTGTACATGTGCAGACACGATTTCCGGCACTGCGGAAGCGAGTCTCTGTGCCGCGTTGCGCCGGTTTAGCGCAGCACGTGAGCGGGCAACTCGGTTCAGGGGTGGCTCGTGGGCCAGTCAAACAACATCCGCAGGCCACTTAGGTTGCTGACCCCTGTTTTAATGCAATACCAATAAGATTACCACAGCCAATTTGCTGCTTTTTGCTTATTGTGATGATGCCACCGTAACCCTCCCTTCCATGTTATAGTCCTAGAAAAAGACTGAATAATAATCACACTGATGTCAGCAACAAGGGCTTTCATCAGAAATAAGACCAGCAAGGAGTGGGGAAAGGTGATGGGCAGGGGAATTCCAGCCATGCAAAACAGGCAGGTGCTTCAATGGAGCCACTCCTATCTATCCTCCAGCCAGACAAGCAAAAGGCGCCATCAGAGTTCAAGGACATGTTAGAATCATAGAATCATAGAGTTGGAAGAGACCACAAGGGCCATCGAGTCCAACCCCCTGCCAAACAGGAAACACCATCAGAGCACTCCTGACATATGGTTGTCAAGCCTCTGATTAAAGACCTCCAAAGAAGGAGACTCCACCACACTCCTTGGCAGCAAATTCCACTGTCAAACAGCTCTTACTGTCAGGAAGTTCTTCCTAATGTTTAGGTGGAATCTTCTTTCTTGTAGTTTGGAGCCATTGCTCCGTGTCCGCTTCTCTGGAGCAGCAGAAAACAACCTTTCTCCCTCCTCTATGTGACATCCTTTTATATATTTGAAGATGGCTATCATATCACCCCTTAACCTCCTCTTCTCCAGGCTAAACATGCCCAGCTCCCTTAGCCGTTCCTCATAAGGCATCGTTTCCAGGCCTTTGACCATTTTGGTTGCCCTCCTCTGGACACGTTCCAGTTTGTCCGTGTCCGTGTTGTAGCTCGGGAGGGAAGGATTTGGGGAGGCCACAGTGGAGATCCTGGAAGTGTCCCAGCCAGGGAAGAGGGACATGGAATAGGGAAGTTACAGGGGCATGGGTGGCTGGATTCAACCTGCAGGTCAGAGGTGCCCCATGCAGGGTCCGGACATTCTGGCAGCAAAGAATGCAAACAGCATGGTTTCAGTGGAGCTGGGTGTAAGCAGAGATGGAGACTTGCTCCTGGCAGCATCAGCAGCCCTCAAGTGGCTTCACTGGAAGAGAGTCAGGAGGAGCTCCAGAGGAGCCAGCGCTACAGCCACATCAAGGCCGTAAAAAGCCAGTCAAGCCCCTGCCAAAATGTGAATCGTTTGCTCCCCAGAAAGTCAAAGGACTGGGCCCTGCCACTAACCATGCATCTTTCACGGTGGCCTGAAGTGAGGGCCAAACCTGGCCACAGGAAGGGCATTTCTGTCCAAGGTTCAGAGCTTGAAGTAAGGAAAAGGATGTTCTGACCTCTGGCCCCAGCTACACTAGTGCTGCGCAACTCTGACCTGCAGGCCTAACTAGGCTCACCAGGCATCTCCATTTGGTCTGCAAGGCTGTGTCAGCCAAGCCATGCCTTTGTGTAATGGCTTGATTCCAAACTGGGGGGCAGAGGGATGGGTCACCTATCAAACTTGGCCTGCAGCAGGTGGCCAGATCTAGCTCCCCACCCCCAATCTAGAGGACCAAGGGCCACCAGGAATCTGCACCAACCTCAGCCATTAGCCAGAGGAGGGGCAGCAGAGATCTTGCTTCCACCTCCTCTGCCAGAATGCGCCCGGCATCGACCGCCAACCGTCCTGAGGCTGCAGAAGCAAAGGAAGGGCACCAGCCAGGGGAACAGGGATTACTGGGTTGTATTGTTTTTGTGAGCTGCCATGGAGATCAAGAGGCAGGGCATCAATCTTTTTAAACAAGTACAATCCACAGCCAGAAGCAGGTACATAAAATACCCAGCTGTCATGAGCATTAGCAACCTCCTGGCTTGTATGAATCATTTTTTCTAATAACGGCCAGCACTGAATGTGCCTTTTTCATGTCCGTCGTGAATCAAGCAACCTCGAAACTAGACTTCAGAGAGGCATGGGGCTGTGTCTTGGTTTTTGCCCTACACCTGCCTTCACCAATCTGCTGGAAGTTTCAAAAGTTGCTGGAAGGGGAGGGAGACGGCTCTTGAGCTTGAATCCTCCTTGCCAGTTTCCCACTGGGGCATCTAGTTGGCCACTGCGGAAGCAGGATGCTGGACTAGATGGGCCACTGGCCTGACCCAGGAGGGCATTTCTTATGTTCAGATGTTATGGACTGCAACTCCCATCATTCCTGACCACTGTCCATGATGGCTGAATGGGAGTTGTAGTCCAGCACCTGGAACCCTCCCCGCACCCGCTTCAGCCTCCCCACTGATCACAGAATCATAGATCATAGAATCACAGAGTCAAAAAGGACCCTGAGGATCATCTAGTCCAGGCATCCCCAAATCCGGCCCTCCAGCTGTTTTGGGACTACAATTCCCATCATCCCTGACCACTGGTCCTGTTAGCCAGGGATGATGGGAGTTGTAGTCCCAAAACAGCTGGAGGGCTGAGTTTGGGGGGGAGGGCCTGATCTAGTCTGATCCCCTGCGGTGCAGAAATATGCAGCTGTCCTATACGGGGATCAAACCTGCAACCCCGCTGTTATCAGCGCCATGCTCTAACAACCAGGAAACAAGCTTGTTTTTCTCCTGCTCCGGAGGGTAGGACTCAAACCAATGGCTTCCAGTTACAAGGAAGAAGATTCCGACTCAACATACAGAAAAAAAAACTATCTGACAGCAAGAGCTGCTTGACAGTGGAACTGTCTCCCTCGGGAAGTTATGGACCCTCCTTCCTTGGAGGTTTCTAAGCAGAGGTTGGATGGCCACCTGTCATGGGTCCTTTAGCGTTAGATTCCCGCATTGCAGGGAGATTGGATTAGACCCTTCTAATTCTATGATTCTATGATTTAAACTGAACTATCCAGGATGATCTTTATGGCTGAGTAAGGATTTTGTCTCAGCAGTTCAAATGCTTTTATTTTAATAAATAAATGCCCATCTTTCTTGTCCAGAGGTGGTAGCTACTGCAAGCATCTTAGATTGGTATGTATCCACTAAACTACAAAACTATTTGGTATGTACAGTGGTACCTCAGGTTAAGTACTTAATTCATTCTGGAGGTCTGTTCTTAACCTAAAGCACCACTTTAGCTAATGGGGCCTCCTGCTGCTGCCGCGCCGCTGGAGCACGATTTCTGTTCTTATCCTGAAACAAAGTTCTTAACCTGAAGCACTATTTCTGGGTTAGCGGAGTCTGTAACCTAAAGCGTATGTAACCCGAGGTACCACTATATCTGCAAAACTATAGGACTTTTCTTGCATTCAAGCTGAAATCAAGGAGTTGAAAGTGAAGCGAGCATTTCAAGTTATGATTTATATGAATCTATAATGAAATAAAACGAGTGGAATCCCAACCCTCTGGAGAAAACCTGGGGAGGGTATGGGGCGCATGTCAGGGGGTGTCCCACTAAACAACCAGAATCCTTTTGCTAACATTAGCAGAATAGCACCTAATCTCTCATCTTCCCTGGATTCGATCATACTCATTGCTTTACTTGAGGAACCTTATTTTATTATGGGTAATTTTTAGAAGTAAACTCATAAAGCATTCTGGAAAACATAGCAAGTGCCTTCAGTTAAAAACGGCATCTAAGTTTACATAAAGCATTCGTGTCAGCATTTGAAATTGCAGCCAAACTTTAATCAGAGGCATTTAAGTAGGCTTTAAAGTGGAAGTTCATAATTATTCCATTTGTGATTGATAACAATCATGGAACAAAAACGTTTTATCCCCCCATATAAATTCACTGTAATGGGTTGGAGGAGGGTGGCATTTTGGTAGGACTTGGAATGTGGGTGACCATACACGAAAAACATGCTGATTTATTGGGGGGGGGGGAAGCAGCCAGTTCTGAGATTTTTTTCATTCACACAAGGGACCCACCACTTGAAAAAGGACACATTACTCATCCTCCAGACTATACTTCTATAGAATAGATGCTTTGTTTTGCTAAAAGTCACTTAGCAGGCACATTCCAAACCATTTGAGGAACAAAGATATTGCGCTGTAGCCTGGCACTAGACCCTTTTGGACATTAACGTTCTTTGCTCACATGTGGAAAAGAGAGCGGGAGCTTTGAGTCATGTATGCAAGGAACTGTGCTGCAACAGTAAGCGTGCGTGCGCACACACACACAGAGAGAGAGAGAGAGAGATTTTAATGCTAAGAGCACAAAGCGTTGGAAATTCCTGCTGGAACTAGCAGCAGTAGCATAAGAATGCATATGTGCCATTCTGTTTCATTCCAATGAATGGACTTGAGCCCCTGCCCCAAGGGAGTAATGTAAGGTGAGCAGCCAGCCTGTGGCCACCCCACCAGAATGCCCTCTGAATACCAGGAGGTGGGGGTCACAAATGGGGAGAGTTTTTGTTGCTCTCGGGTCCTGTTGCAGGCTTCCCTGAGGCACCTTGTTGACCAAGCTGAGAACAGCATGCTGGACGATGGGCCTGATCCAAGATGGCTCTGCTCACGTTCTCAACCAAGGAAGCCTCCTGACACCAACAGTCCAGGAGAGATTACGTGTGACTCCCAGGCACTTCTGAATCAAGCTGCTCAGAGGCCTGTTCTTGCTGGCTACAGGCCCCCTTTGCACACTTTAACTGTGCAGGAACCAGATCTGGCAGAGGCTCGTGCAAGAGAGGTTCCGAGCGAACTACCCACCAGAGATAACCAGCATCCTTGGACAGAGAGAGAACATCTGAAAGGAACTCTTCTTTCAACCCATCATTCAATTCTAGTTCTTGATATGTAAGAAGCTTGCAGGGAGCATACCTTATGTAAACCCCCATCACCAAAGGCCAACAATTCCAAGACTGCCATACAGTGGAGTCGTAGGGGGGCCACCAGGACAGCTGCCTCAGGTGCAAAATTGTTAGGGGCACATAATTTCAATTATCGGTGCTGCTTCAGCACAGCTACTTGCTTCCATCACTGGGCTCAGTTGAAAACGGCTTCTCCTTGTGAACCAGGAAGCAACCTCTCCAGACAACAGAGCAACTCTTATTTTATTTTCTCTGTGGCTGCGATCTCCCAGGTGACGCAGACATCCTTAGGCAGTTGAATGTGCATGCGTACTCCGTCCCGTTTCCCTTCCACCCCCTCCATGCGGCCCCGGGCACTGGCAACCCAAGCTATGCCACTGCAGCCGTATGACTGCAGCCCATCTGCGCAGCAATAGCAGGCATTGCATACGTGGCAGGCGCATACCTAACATGGCCCACCATGTGTGTCACCACCCAAATGTCAACAAACCAAAATAGACAGTCAGCCTCGCAACACACACATATGCACCTCACTTTTTCCTCCGGTGCTTTTCTTCTGGAAAAAGGAAGGAACTCCCCACGTTCCTCCTCGAAAGCAGATGGGCCTTATTATCTGTGCCTATGAAAATCCTATTTACAATGTTGTGCATTTCACGCTGTGATATCATATCTGGAACCAGCCGCTCTCCCCATCTGCAAAGAACAACTGTTCTCACATGTGTGTCAGGGGCCAAGGCTCTGGCTGCAGAATCTCATGATGTCATCCTTAACCCACATTACTTTGCAATCACTCACAAACAATAGCTGCTATATTTATCGGTGGAGATTTTTGCGTTTTCCTCCCCCAATTGTGCAGGAAGAGGCAGGCATTCAAGAGGGGGAAATGCACTGAACTAATGCTCTTTTGACTCTTCAGAACAGGTTACCTCCACACCTGCCAGAGGGTGTCAGTACTCTCAAGACTGTAGGGCCTCAGTCGCAATATCCTGACTTTCTCCTTCAAAAACCATGACCATGACCACAGAGCTGGACAGGATCCACTAGGTCATTTAAGCCAACCCCCTGAGAGTGGATAATCTACGCCTCAAACATCCTCTGACAGATGCCTCTTTGGGAAAATCTCAGAGGAAGGAGATCCCAAGCCTCCTCAATAGCTCTGTATTCTGCTGCTGATCTGCTCTTACTAGCTAGACCAGGAACGGTGAACTTAGAGGAGCTGGAAGGCTAATTTATTCCACCAGCAATATCAACCCTGCATGAATTCACCACCACTTCTGCTCTGATTAACCCCATCTCAGCCTCTCATCTTTCATACCCGGCTTCCTGTTTAGACAGAAGAAAGGGGAGCACACAGCACTGGTTCCTAGCCTTGAAAATGGCTTAAGAAGTTATGTGGAGTCTGGGAAAGGGGTGACGCAGTAGGGACTCAAGGAGGGCCTAACGTTTGAAGCCCACTAACTTGGGAGATTTATGTTCAAGGTTAGGCAAGAGCATCGCACCTTCCTACACTATAAAACCATTTGTTCCCTGTCCTCAGTGAAGAGGCAGAGAGAAAGAGAAGGAAAAGGTTTCCCCTCTTCTGCCTGAAATGGTTTTAAATACCGAAAAGCTACTCTCCAATCTGTTCCGCTGATTAACATGCCCATCTACCAATTCAGCCCATTGATGCCTGCAGTCCTACCTGAGAGCTACACAGGTAAACAAGCACTGGGGGGGGGACGGGACGGACGGACACAGAAGGACTGCCTCCATCGTAGCATCCCCAAAAGCAAATCCACAGCAACAACAGCTTGCTGCTTTTGCAGTCGTTCCAAGTTCCAAGTACCTGGATAAGTGTTTTCCTTTTCAGTCCTGCTGAGACATCCTCCCTTGACATGTAGGCTTCAAATACTTTCTTCCTCCCCCGAGTTGGCTTGCTCCGATTCTTTCTGTCGCCAGGGGCCAAGCAGGTGGTGTAGGGACCGCCTGGGGGGGGGGAAAAGGCAGAATCACTGCCTCGCCATATATAACAAAGCTGTTTGTTTTTACAGAGACCAATGGCTCAGTTCAGACATGCAAAAACCATGGCTAAGGAAGCTTAATTTTCCAGCAACCCAGAATGATCATTTAAGGGAGCCCTTTCTTCACACTTGCCGCCCACCCTTTGCACCAGCCACCAAACAAGCTGGGAAGCCTTCAATTAACAGTTTACCTGTCCAAAGAAAACAGGAAATGGTTGTTCCCTGGCTAGTTCCCTAGTTCACCCAAAGGGTGGATCTCGGCGTTGTCATGGAAAACTCAGAGAGGATGCTGGCCTGGTGCACGGCTATTGTGAAGAAGCTAAATTCCATGCTCAAGATCACTAGGAAAGTGGTTGAAAATAAAACGGCCAGTATCATAAATGCTCTTTTAAGAACCTAGGGTGCTTCTGCACTGTGTCCAGTTTGGGTTGCCTTGACTCAAAAAGGACATTGTAGCACTGAGGAAGGTTCAAAAAGGCCAACCAAAATGACCAAGTGGTTGGAGCATCTCCCTTATAAGTAAAGGTTGTGGTATTTGGCGGGAGGGTAATGAGTAAGCAGGGGCATGACAGAAAGTTCTTGATGCTGCGGAGAAACTGACCAGAAAAAAGTTGTATTTCCTCTTTTGTGATATCAGAATCCTGGGTCATACGGTAAAACATCCAGCAGAAGGTCAGGGACTGACAAATGGGAGAACTTCTCCACATTTAAGGCATAGTTAAAACCAGTGCTTTTTTTTCTGGGGGGGGGGGGGACGCAGGGGGACACATACCCCTTAACATTTTATGAATCTAACGGGAGAAGAAACGAAAAAAAATTAAAAAATTAGTTTCTTCTCTAGCACGGTGAACCGTCAGTTCCGTTGCTACCCCCAATGGCGGCCCCATTTCCTGTCACAGTGTTTCCTGAGTCTCAGATGGAAGCGAGCGTTTAATGTGTGAAGTAAGAGCTGAATGTAGGAGGGAAGATGTTAGTGCATACAACCTCATGCCAATGTGGAAGTTACTGTCAGCTGTGTAATATGAGGTAATGTACGTTCTTTGTACTTTTGTCATTTACTATATTTACTTTCCCCGATCTGAACTATAAAATGGTGGTTTTCTTGATTCAAAATGAGAGTACCCCTAAACATTTTTTTTTTTTGGGGGGGGGGGGAGCACCGGTTAAAACTATGGTATTCTTTACCACAAGTTGGGACAACAGGTGGTTTTCTGAAGAGATCAAACAACTTCATGGAGGATCAAGGTTATCAATGGCTGCTGGTCATGACATCAATATGTTTACTCCAAAATCCAAGGCAGCATAATTAAGGAATGTTAGAAAGATGTTGGAATAGAATTATCTGGTTTTAGCAGGAAAGATATAAAGGATTAAGTAAAAGTAATTTGGTGAAAGAAGAGAATGTAAAATCACAATATATTAAGATAAACTATTAAGATAAAAACAAAGCTGGAAAGGATTTGCTGAAACATCTAACTGAATTAGAATACAAAAATGGGGGGTGTGAGGAGGTCAAGGAAGTAAGTGAATGAAAGCAAGTGATGTAAAGGTTTGATCTGGGGTTTTTTTCCAATTGTTTGTATTTTTATTTTTTTATTTTTTCTCTCTGTAATCTTTAAAATTTGAATAAATATAATTTTTTTAAAAAAAAATCCAAGGCAGCATGCTCTGAGGGCAGAACTTCCAAGGCCACTCTAGGAAAGAGGATTCTGGACTTGATGGGCCTTTGAGCAGCAGGGCTGAGTGCACAGAAAGGAGTTTGCTCATATCAGGGCTGATTAAGCTGAGATATAATGACCGTGTTTGATCAAACGATGGTTAACTCCTTGATATTTACTCCTTGCTGTTTGTCTCTATTCCATAATTGCGCCAAATGATTAAAAAAAAAAACCAAACCGCAGGTTTACCGTACTTTGCAACAGTCGGTAACCTGGACATTTTAGCAAGAGGGAAAGGAAGTATGGGGAGACATGGAAATCAAAAGGGAAGAGGAGAAGAGAAGGGGCTCTGCAGGACAGGTGTTCTGCTTCCTCTACAACCTTGAGCACCAAAAATTTGTTGGCTGCCTGAAGAGAATAAAGGACCCGAGGTTTTCATGAGGTCTGGTTCTGGATTCCTACAGATGCACAGTGACTTGTAAAGCTGATCTGAGACACCTGAATTAGAATTCAGAATCACAACATCAGGGTTTGAAAGAGCACACAGCCGATCAGCCAAGGCGATTCCCATTTCTGAACAGACTTCCATGCAGCTTATCTTTTATGGGCATCGAGAGCATGCAGAAAGAAAGAAAGCTTCGCTTTTCAACTGCGGAACCTCCCCATTCATACCTCTGGGGGTCCCCAGCTGCCGCTGGCCCATTCTGCAGTCATTGTTGCTCATGGTGTCTGTATGTGATTCAGAGAGCTGCCGCCGCCTCTCCACATTTGGGGGGGCTCTGGCCGATTCAGAGTGGTTTCTGGTCCTCGCCAAGCCTTGCTTGTGTGCACCTGGAAGAATCAAAGCACAAGGGTGGTATATAGGCAAAAGTGTGTCAGAGCAAGGCCTCTCGCTGGCTATAATCCTGCCCCCCCTCCTCATTAGAGCCTCTCACTGTATCAATCAATCAATCAGTTTATTACACTCATAGACCAGCAGTCAGAGACTAGAATATTAAGTGGATAAAAAAACCTGATAATTAAAACAGATAACTGTATTGGTTTTACGATGCTCCCAAGAAAACTAATGATGGCCACCAACTTGAAATGGCTTTGAAAAAGGATGAGACAATTTTATGGAGGATAAGGCTATCAAGGGCGACTAACCACAATGGCCGTGTTGTCCCTGCCCTTTTGGAAGCAACATGACCCCAAATACTAAAAGGTAAAGGTACCCCTGCCCGTACGGGCCAGTCTTGACAGACTCTGGGGTTGTGCGCCCATCTCACTTAAGAGGCCAGGGGCCAGCGCTGTCCGGAGACACTTCCGGGTCACGTGGCCAGCGTGACATCGCTGCTCTGGCGAGCCAGAGCCGCACACGGAAACGCCGTTTACCTTCCCGCTGGTAAGCGGTCCCTATTTATCTACTTGCACCCGGAGGTGCTTTCGAACTGCTAGGTTGGCAGGCGCTGGGACCGAGCAGCGGGAGCGCACCCCGCCGCAGGGATTCGAACCGCCGACCTTTCGATCGGCAAGCCCTAGGCGCTGAGGCTTTAACCCACAGCGCCACCTGCGTCCTAGTTCCTGGGAATTGCTGGTGGGAAAGGGCTCTTGTGCTCGGATCCTGCTTGTGGGCATTCCCTTGAGGCCTCTGTTTGGCCACTGCGAGAACAGGATGCTGGGCTAAATGGATCTTTGGCCTGATTATCCAAGCGGACTGCTCAGTCATTTAGAGCGTGGTGCTGATAACGCCAAAGTTGCAGGTTCGGTCCACGTATGGGACAGCTGCATATTCCTGCAGTGCATGGGGTTGGAATAGATGACCCTCGGGGCTCCTTCCAACTCTACAATCTATGAACTTAAGCTGAGTTTTGCACCTTTAATATTTATTTATTTATTTATTTATTTATTTATTTATTTATTTCCCTCCCTTCCCAGTTCAAAAACTGGGCTCAGGGCGGCTAACAACAAATTTAAAACACTTAATGATAAAAGCAGCATAAAATACGGTATAAAAACATGAATAACAATAAAAATCAAAAATCAATTAGATAATCCCCAGGGCTAGCTGGCTGAATTGGTCCTACTTGGGCCAGCGAGGAGCCCAGGGGAGAATAAGCTGTGGGGGTCTCAGAGCGGGTGATCTTCATAAAAGGGGAGAGGGAGGGAAGAGAAGGGAAGGGAAATAAAAGATCAGGCTGAATTCAAATGAAATGCCAGGTGGAATAGCTCTGTCTTACAGGCCCTGCGGAAGGAGGTTAAATCCTGAAGGGCCCTAGTCTCATGGGACAGAGCGTTCCTTTGCACTTGCGGGGGGGGGGGGCAATCATCAAATTTCACAGCAAAGCCTGGCTCCTTTACTATTCATCTATTTTGCACAGATGTCACACACCAAACACCACCACCAGAGTCAGCACTTTAACACATTGCTGTACTATTGAGACGTCGATTCCTGTCTTCATACATCCCCCACCACCAGTGCCGCCTGAAGCAGATTAAACTTCCTCTTGCAGCACAGCAGTGCCAACCCACCACTCATCCACTTCCATGTGTGTCAAAAATGATGGGGGGAAATCTCTCTTGGAAAGGAGGAAAGGAGTACACATGCGGAATCTGTGTGCCTGTGGGCGCTCACAGGAGGGGTGGCTGAACCTCTTTGCCCTGGCCCTGCTGTGCCAGTCCTGTTAAGCAGGGATGCCACGGGTTCAGCCTGGGGTATTTGGCATGCAAGGCACACGCTCTGCGCCAGAGCGACAGCTCCTCTACTGCACTGCACCTTGAGAAAGGAAGGCAACCCAAAGGACAGAAGGCCAGTCTCGGGTTCCTAGAAAACCTTTCACCCAGCACACAGCTTCAGTCGTGAGAGACAGCAAGCCAACTGAAGTCAGAGAAAAGAAAGGAGGAGAGAGAGAGGTTCTCTGCCCATATACAATCTTGCAAACTCAAGCGCTGGGCGTTTTCGCCTGCAGATGAACTCTCAGCTTTGTTTACATTGCAGTTATTTATGTCTTTAACCCAGATCTCCCAGGGCGAGAGGAACCAGGCGAGGGCATCGTTAAAGGCTTGTACGGTTCCCAGGTGACTCCCAACCAAGCAGAGCAATGGATTCCAAACGGCGGCTCACAGCACTAAATTGTTCCTTTTGATTTTTAAACACAATTTGGCGTAGAAGTGTTTGAAATGGGGGGCGGGGGGAGAGAATGGACAAAGTTTCCCATTGTTCGGTAACTTTCCCCACTAAAACGCTTCCATCTGCAAGCTTCTGAGGCTAGTCCATGACTAGGTGTCAGGCCCTTTCAGTTTCTTCCACTTGCCTTCAAGTAGCGTCTCATTGTTCTCAGTGTTAGATCATAATCTAATTATAAGCAAAGTGAGCCTAGTATATGCACACACACACACAGAGAGAGAGAGAGAGAGAAATAAGATTTTTATGGTTTTTTAAAAAAGAAAAACTTATCCACATTTGCTAACAGCAACATGGGAGGAAACAGGAGCAAAGCCAAAGAACTGATAAAACAAAGTAGAAGAATTTGCTTTCAGGTAACAAGATGGATTCAACACATCGTTCCCTAGATAGGAAGGCTCCTGCACTGTTTCCAAGTATTTCCTGCAGATATGAGGAGTTCAAAGGAGCCTAGCGAATCCCTTTGGCTTTAACTCACAGCTGTCCAATAATATGCAGGAATTGGGGAGGGGGGGTCCCCTGGTTTTTGCAACAAAGGGGTAGGATGAGGAGTGTCAAGCCCTCCCACGGCTCCCTAAGAGCCTTGCCCTGAGGCCCAGAAGTGAATGGCAGCTCTCAAACGCAGCCCACCTGACCCTGCCAAGCCACGCCCTCTCACAAGGCCACACCCCTCACAAGTGCGCTCTTGAACCATGATGCGTGCTGGGATGAGGGAGGAAGGGGCGAGGGTCCGTGGACTGTGAGCGCATAGAGACCACTGGCTTTTGGGTGGCTGGGGTTCACCCTAGCACACATAAAGGCAAGAGTCGAACCTGTTGCTTCTCCCACTTTCCTCCCCCCCACCCCTGACCCCTTGGAAGTCTGCCCCACAGCGAAGGTGCTGCACCCTTCTGTTGCAGCAACCATGCCACAGCCAAATCCCTTGTCATGGCTTACTTCTGCCGTCAATGCAACATGACTCTTAACCTTACCGTGTGGAAATTTACTTATTTCAGCTTAAATAGAAATCTGCCACTCGGCCAGCAAGGCTCACAGAACAGCATACATGAAACAGATAAACAAAGCCGTAAACACACGGAAATGCCTCCAATGAAAAAAGCAGCACTTATATAGCCAAGATCGCTAAATGGATTTATAAACCCAGCATTAGAAGGCCTGGGCCAATAAACTATTCAACTGGTGCTGAACAGAAAAACAGAGACGGAACCAGGAGAGCGTCTCAGGGAAGAAGGCTCCATAAATGGGGTGCTACCACTGCAAAGGCCCTGTGGCCAGTCTCCATGGGCCTTGCTGTAGCTGGTGGAGGAATAGAGATACAGGACCGGAGGTTTGTGGTTTAAAAACTGGGCAAGTCCATATGCATGAAGTTTAGGTCTTTAGGCGCCATGGTCCTAAGCCATTTAGAGCTTTATAAATTTCAGAGTCCAGAAATGTTGGCTTGGTTACTAGCCAGACGTAATTTGTGGCTGCCACAAGTCCTCTGCACATGCCAGGGAACTGGAGGGTGGTGGTGGGGCTTGCCTTCACATCACGATGAACGTGGGAGGTGGCAAAAGCAGAGCAAGAATCTGTCTGCGGCAAAGCCCAGAGCAACACGTGAGACCCATCCTCCCTTTTGCAGAGCTGGAGTAGGAGAAGGGGCTTCCCATTCTGTGCTGAACACAAGCTAGCACCAGACAATTGGGGCAGGGAACAGATTTGTGAAGATTTGCTTGAGGATACTGGAAGGAAAAATCCCCATGTAATGTAGGGAGGCGGGATAATAAACTACCCAAAAAGGGAGATGCCACAAGGATGCAAACAGGGCATGGGCAATGCAACATGTAGGCTGGTCCTCAGTTCTTAGAGCAATTCCTGGGTGAGCATCCTCTACACTTCAAGAACGCCTTCTTGTTGGTGTGGCAAATATGCGTGTAAGCACACAGCTCCAAAATACAGTGGTACCTCAGGTTAAGTACTTAATTCGTTCCGGAGGTCCGTTCTTAACCTGAAACTGTTCTTAACCTGAAGCACCACTTTAGCTAATGGGGCCTCCTGCTGCTGCCGCGCCGCCGGAACACAATTTCTGTTCTTATCCTGAAGCAAAGTTCTTAACCTGAAGCACTATTTCTGGGTTAGCCGAGTCTGTAACCTGAAGCGTATGTAACCTGAAGCATATGTAACCTGAGGTACCAGTGTACTTTGAAAAATCCCACAGCTCAGAGGTAGGAATGACACTTTGCTTGTAGGAGCTGCTGGGTTCTAGAGCCACCCCCCCCCCACCATCCTACATAGCAAAGACCTTGGAGGCAGCCTTCAAAATTAGCCAGGCACATTTTGAACCTTGCTATTGGCCACTTGCGACCCAGTGAAAGTACCTGGGCAACAGGATGGCGTCTGACATCTCCACACCAATATCACATCCTGTAGAATTCAATTAGTTATATTTTATCTGCACAATCGGAACGAATTTCAGGAACTGAAATGCAAATTTTTCTGTGCAACTTCAGCAGGAGCAGTGAACAACGTTACAGTTAATTGTTGTCGCTTGTCTTCACTTCCCCCCACCGCACTGCCCTGCTCTCAGTTGTGAAGAATATTCTTAAATTATGAATGGTCCTGGAGAAGGAACTGGCAAATCACTCCAGTATTTTGGCAAGAAAACTCCATGGACACAAAAAAGGAGAAGCTTTAAGAAGAAGACATGCTCTGGTTCATGGAGTGACGGAGAGTCTAAGACGACTAAACAACAACAACAATGAATGGTCCATGTCACCCTTAAGAAAGAGTTAGGAATAGGCCAATAGATATGTGGATTGTCCCTGGATCAAGGGACTTTTCTTCTTTAAGTTCTCAAAGTTCTTAACGAAGCTCAAGGCTGTCATCTGAACTAGCCATACGTTTAACTGATAATCAATCACAGTCAGTCCATCATTGAAAAATAAGACTTTACTCTTGCCCCAAAATGGCAACTAAACATTGTGTTTAAGCAACCTTGGTTTAAGGAGCCATTTGGCACCAGCTTATATATCTGAGTTTCTAACACTGCTTGGAGGGCCACTCTAAGTAGTTTATACTGGGATCAATGGACAAAAGGCAACTTCCAACATGAAATTAAATACTCTGCAAGGAAGAAGGAACAGGTCTGGGGTGTTGCATTTCCTAACCTTCCACCCGGCTCACTGCTGCTCCAGCCATGTGCAGCATTACCTAAGGAGAAAAAGTTGCCAAATCAAAATCCCACAATGAGTTCCCACAATTACTCGTGTGCCTGGTATGAAGGAAGCCGGCTACGTCAAGCTGTGCAAACCAGGCAGAACAGCAAACACGGGTGCCATGGTCTTGAATGTGGATCGCAGCGGCACACACAGATTCTGTTTGACAGATCAAAAGTGACCCTCTTGTTTTATCAAAATAACTCGAGAGATCAAATGTCCTGCCTGAAAACCCCCGTCAAACACAGCTTTTTTGTAAGAAAACAGAGGCAGCTGTTGGTTGTGCTGTTTTGATGGGAAGCAGTCACGGAGCCAGGCTTAACCAAACCAAACTCACACACAAGATGCAGCGTTCTTGACAAATTCCACCTCCCCTCCAGCTCATGTGGTGATGGCCTCTGGCTCAAGTGGCTTTAAAAGGAGATTAGACAAGTGAATAGAGGAGCAGCATGTGTCCCAATGGCTATTAGTAAAGATGGCAGTGTGGAGCACCCATGTTCAGAGGCAGTATAACTCTGAATACTTGGTGTGGGGATAAACAGCGAGGGGAAGGGCGTTCCAGTAGTCACTGGTGGAAACAGGACTGGACAGACTATTGATCTGATCCAGCATAGCTTGTATATGCTTAAGCTGCTTTCACAGTTGCATTGTAGTCTGGTTCCGATTTGCATCCCTATCAGTGTGAGAAACTCAGATATATAAGCTGGGCATCAAATGGCTCCTTAAACCAAGGTTACAATCACCAGAACTGAATGTCTAGTTGCCATTTTTGAGCAAGACAGCTCTAGAGTCTTATTTTTCAAATGATGGACTAACTGTGATTGATTATCAGTTAAACATCTGGCTAGTTCAGATGACAACCTTGATCTATGTTAAGAACTTTTGAGAACTTAAAGAGGAAGAATGCGGCTGCCAGACTAGTGACTGGGAGAGGCCACCAAGACCATTTACAATCGGTCTTAAAGGATCTGCATTGGCTTCCAGTACGTTTCGGAGCACAATTCGGAGCACAAGTGTTGGTGCTGACCTTCAAAGCCCTAAACAGTCTCAGCCCAGTATACCTGAAGGAGCGTACCCACCCCCATGGTTCTGCCCAGACACTGAGGTTCACCTCTGAGGGCCTTCTGGCAGTTCCTTCACTGCCGAGAAGTGAGGTTACAGGGAACCAGGCAGAGGGCCTTCTCTGTAGTGGTGCCTGCCCTATGGAACACCCTCCCATCAGATGTCAAACAGATAAACAACTATTTGATTTTTAGAAGATCTCTGTTCAGGGAAGTTTTTAATGGTTGGTGTTCTATTGGGTTTTTAATATTTTGTTGGGAGCCACCCAGAGTGGCAGGGGCAACCAGTCAGATGGGTGGCATATAATTATCACTATTATTATATAAGGCAAGGAGAATAGAATCAGGTGCCACTAACCATTAATATGAGAGAGAGAGAGAGAGAGAGAGAGAGAGAGAATATTGTCCTCCATAGCCATGCAGAAATGTATGGCTAGTAGCCCCTGTGCTTCAGGAGGACACAGGCAACCTGAGCAAATACAGAACAGAATATTGTAGAGAGCAAGGAAGTTATGCAAGGCCCACAGATCCACCATCCTGGCGTGCTCGGCTGAGGCTTGGCCCCAGAGCCATTTAGTAGCAGGGGGCCGAAAGTTTATCAAAACAGTTCCTGCGCTCCAGCTGAGCGCAAGGCAACATCTGCTTTGTCAGGGAGGGGCTGCGGCACGCCAATGGTTTTTCAGGACTCTCCGTGAACCTGCTCCACCCTGCTCGTGACCCCCTGGCCACCTCCTCTGCCTGCTAGCTGCTCTCCATCCGTCAGTGATGCGGCCGGCTGTAGGTCTCTCCTTCCAGCTGCTGCACAGGCTCCACCCCCACCACCCACCCACCTGCCCCGAGACACCAGCTGAAATTCCCCCTTTTTCTCTTTTGCCAAGGGCAGGCCCGCTGCACTATAAAAAGCCTCGGAGATGGTTCAGAATGCAAGCAAAGGAAAACATGGCCAAGGATACTTCTCTGCTTTCTTTGGACCAAGAAAGAAAGAAATAAAAAGCCTACAGGAAGCTCTTAAAAGAAGGCAGAGAAAGAAGGCAAAAGGGAGTTTAAATATTCCAGAGCAGTGAAATGTGCAATTGTGTTGTGTGACAGGGGCTTGTAGGCTGCAAGTGGCGGTGGAGGCACACTAAAATATCATGCTCTGAAGACACACGAAGCAGCAGCTGTCTTGCTGAAAACCAAGCAGGCCTAGATCTGGTCACTAAGAGACAGCGTGGGAAACCCAAGTTTGCTGCCTGAAGTGCAGAAAGGTAGAATAAAAATAAAAATAACTTAGAGTTTGGTGGAATGCTCCAATGTTTAAAACAAACAAGCCTCTCTTTGCATGCAGAAACTTAGCAGGACAGGGAGAAGAGTCGGCAGGAATCTTTCTCCCAAACAGCTTTCTATACTCAAGGAGGTTTGCTTTTATTTTTATGGAAAACTGTCAGCAACATTCAGCGGAGATGACAGAGGGACCAGGAAGGCTAGTTGAAGGTCCCAACAGCTGGGAGAGGAGACAATGTGTGCCAAGAGCACATAGATTCACCCAGAAGCCTGCAAAGGAGATGGCCATAGCAAGGAGGTATGAAGGGGCAAAGCTAGCAGAAAGACAGATGACATCAAAGTCCAAGAAGCCAGTGTCAGAAACTCAAAAGATATATGAAGCTAGGAGCCAAATGGCTCCTTAAACCTAGGTTGCAGTCGCCAAAATGGGATGTCTAGTTGCCATTTTGGGGCAAGACTAAAGTCTTATTTTTCAAATGATGGACTGACAGAGATTGATTCTCTGTTAAACATCTGGCAAGTTCAGATGACAACCTCAAGCTTGGTTAAGAACTTTGAGAACTTAAAGAAGAAAAGTTACTTGATACAGGGACAGTCCATGTATGTATTGGCCTATTCCTACCTCTTTTTCTTAATAGTGACTGCACAGAAAAAGCATTTTGATGAAATTCGTTCCAATTGTGCAGATAAAATATAACAGATATAAATTTGAACACTGTTAGGAAGGACAAATTGTGAAGCTGAAGCTCCAATACTTTGGCCACCTCATAAGAAGAGAAGACTCCCTGGAAAAGACCCTGATGTTGGGAAAGATGGAGGGCACAAGGAGAGGGGGACGACAGAGGACGAGGTGGTTGGACAGTGTTCTCGAAGCTACCAGCATGAGTTTGACCAAACTGTGGGAGGCAGTGGAAGGCATGCTCTGGTCCATGGGGTCATGAAGAGTCGGACAAGACTAAACAACTAAACAACAACAACAAGTAACCAACAGTTGGGGATGATGGTGGAGACGGAGGAGGAAGAGCAGAGAGGATAAACAAGAACTGTCAGGTGTTTGGCATACTTCCTGACAACCCCAGCAAACAAGGCCTTGCTGGCTGGGGCTGATGGAAGCTGTAGTCACAAAGATATGGAGGGCATATGATAATGCACCTTTGGGAACACTGGCACAAGTTCCTCTCCTTGTTTGAGACTTTCACAGGGCTCCAATTGCTGACACTGTGTTTTGAATATGTGGTTTTAAGAACGGTAGCCCTGCACAAGAGCATGATATAAGCTCCCAAGAGAAGATCTATCCACTGTTGTACTAACACTGTTCTTGGTGCAAGCCAAAAAACATCACATCACAACTGCGCAAAGTTTAGGAATGCATGCATCCCTTCCCTACCAAGAAATCAGGAGAGAAATTTACAAAGACATTTTGAAACAATTGGAGAGTCAGTGCCATGCTATAAATCCAGACTCCCTTCTTTTCTGTATCCTATTACTCTGATTAACGTCATTTACAGATAGTAAACTGGATTTAAAGGGGGGAATTGTTTGGGGCTTGAAGGTTTCCACACAAACTGGTGCCCTGTCTTTCCACTAAATTGGAACCTCACAGGTCTTGGCTAGATAGATGGTTGTAGTCTCAGTTAAAAAGGCCCAGAGTCTCAAACTCCTGGGCCACCCCAGACCTAGAGATGATGTCAGGCTCAGTACCCTCAGCAGAGTCAGCATAAGATCCCGCAGATCTCAGCAGCGATCAGTTTCATGCCCACCCACCAGCAATGGAACTGAATTAAATCAGCTCACTTTCCTAAGCACTTCCATTCGATCAGGAACCAGGATTAAGATAAATCTGAATAGTCTTCGGAGAAGACTGGTCTAAACAAACACAGAACGGATTTTGGTCCCTTGCGCCAAAACGTTGCTCTATAAATTACGACTCCTGGCACCTGCATGGGTTCGATAAAGCTGGGTCTGTTGAGCACATTTTGCGCAACCCCTGAGTCAACACTTCAGAAAAACTCACATTTAGTACCTGAGGACATAAGGTCCCCTGGCCCAGTTTCCACAGCAAAGAGGGCTCCATGTAATATGGCATATGACTCACCCTAAATGGACCAGAGGGGTGCAATTTTGCAATATGAAATTGTGTCCAGGGTTTATTAGATTTCTGTCTTGCAAACTGTTAACAGGGAGCTCCATCACCCTGCCAGACTCAAAGTAACCCTGAATAGCCAGAGAAGCCTTCTCCAACCGACTACCCTCGAGACCAGTCCTAGCTCCAAATATCTGGAAGGAACTGGGGAAGAGGCTGAGTCAGAAATTACAGCATGTTAATATATAAGCAGTGTATAAGCCACCTGCAGGAAACAAACCCCAAGAATTAGTGGTGTTCAAAGTGTCTTCTCACAGATGCCAAGTTCTCATCTTCCCATGTGAACAAGCTATAGCTTGATTTAAAAGGGGTCAAGTTTAATCACTGGTTTAAACCAGCTTTCTAATTTGTATTCTTTATTGGGTACTGTGTGTACCAATAGGTTGCTATACGAATATATGTGTGTATCTTTGCTATTAAATACAGTCTTCATTCAGCCCCGAAGCGTAACCCAAAGCTTCTGGTCATACAGTCCACAGACCTACTGCACTGCACAAGCCTTCCTCAACCAGGGGCTGTCCAGATATTTTGGACTTCAACTTCTGCCTGGCCTAGCCAATGCAACTGTGCACTGCAAAAGGATATCCAAAGTGAGGAGGCAGATTTCTGTTTGGTTCTCTATTTAAGCAAGATCACTTGAAGACCAAGTGTCCAGAACAAAGACTGTTAGTTGACAGGGTTTTTACAAGACACAGAAGCTAAATATTGAACATGGACGTGAACCTCCTCATATGTAAAGATGATCATTGGAGGACCCGATCCATTCCCCTCCATCACCTTACAGCAGGTGCCCATCAGGTCAAAAGTCCTTTCAATAGTGATGCCAAAACTGTAGAATTTCCTTCCTAAGTAGATGTGTCTCACTCCATCTTTTTGGCATTTGAAACTGCAAGTAAAGATGAATCTTTGGGGGTTCACTGAGTTTGTGTGCTACTGTACTTTTACTACCAGAGCAGCAGTCAAGTTAATCATTTGCAAAAAACACAACCAAGTCTTATGGCACCTTAAAGACTACCATCTTTAACTATCACTACTGCTTTGCTAAGAACATGAGATGAGCTTCGCCAATGAACCAGACCCAAAGATTAGATTTCTGATAGACTAAAACAGGGTTTCCCAAATTTGGGTCTCTGGCTGTTTTTGGACTACAATTCCCATCATCCCTGAACACTGGTCCTGCCAGCTAGGGATGATGGGAGCTGTAGTCCAAAAACAGCTGGAGACCCAAATTTGGGAAACTCCAGGCTAAAATATTGTCATGGTTAATTGAGCATGAGAATGTAATAAAAGTCCTGCTGGATCAGACCAAAGAACCACCTAGTCCAACAATCTGTTCTCACAGCAGCCAACCTGATCACCAAGGGAAACCAGCAAGAAAGATTCGAGTTCAACTGCACTCTCCCGATTTGTGATTCTCAGCAACTGGATTCAGCGGCCATGTCTAACAGAGAACATTGCCATCTGGGCTAGTAGCCACTGACAGCTTTACCCTCTTTAAATTTGTTTAAACTTTAAATTTGTTTTTAAGCCATTCAGGTTGCCGGCCATTACTCCACCTCATAGCAGCAAAGTTTTAACTATGCTCTGTCTGCCCTGAAACTTCCAGCGCCCAACACCTTCATTGTTTTGGTTGCCCTTTTCTGCCACTTCCTTACTTCCATCTATTAGTTTTTGTTGCTGTGCTGTTCAGTCTTTATTTTGTTTTTCGTAAGGATTTCAAATACGCTGTCAGCTGCCTTGTGGATCCACAGATCAAAAGGTGGCAGTATTACTATTGCAATGGGCTGGAATCAAATATATTACACAAGATTTCAAGGCACTCAATTACTCAACCCTTCACCGGCATCATGAGAATTTCCACCTATCACCATCCTTCCGCCATTCACATCTTTTCATCTTCCTGGTTAGAACAACTAAGGACTCTCCCATGGCACTTTGCCTGCCAGGAAGCTCATTTCATACCACAAAAAAGCCAATAGTTTGAAACCGTCTCTCAGCATCTCATCTCCCTGTCCATCCCACAGCCAGCTCAACCTGTGCAATCCACACCTCAATGTGTCTTGTGCGGAAAGCAGGAGCAAACTAAGTGCCCCACCTACGCCAAGGTGCGCCTGTAGAACAGAAACTCCATGCGGCTTAAGCAAGCTTGACCTGACTGGCCGCCTGCTGCAATGGAAGGCAAAAGTCACCACCAAGCACAACTGGTGCGGCGGAATCACTGCTAGCCAATCTGAGCTGTTGCTAAGGGAGGGTTCTACAAAACATCAACAGTCACTGGTCCTAGAGCTTTCTACAGCTCTTGTTCCTGGTAAGTAACTCTCCCAATTTTGCCACCATTTTGGGCTGATGCATTTTTTTAAAAAATAATGTGGCTGGCGCAAGCTTCTCTTTCATCCTCACACACTCTGTTTATCCACTTAGTTTAACTTGCTGCTGAATGAAACCTAGTTCTTATTCTCTTATAAGGGCAATCACACCTTGACCGGAAGGGCTATTAAACGCTTCCAAGGGTCTTTAAAAATATAAAACCCCTTGAAGGCTAAAAAGCTTGGCATGTATTTGAAAAATAAAAATTAAGAAATATAGATGAGGAAAGAGAAGTGTTGCGGTCAGTTTACAAACTTGCCTACTTCGGAAATCTGCCAATGTGGAACAGGCGATCACACAACAAATAGATATAGCAGGCAGAGGAACTTACAGAAAAGTCAAAACCCTTAAGCAGGAGAGGCAATGATGCTTAGTGGCTAGAAACAAGCACAGATGTGTGCCCCGATTTTGCACATAAAATAGCTGGAATGCTTCCTTCTCAAACACAAAAGGCCCAAACTCCTAAGCAGAATTAAGCTGTGTACACATATACATTTAAAGCACATTCTTCCTCCACCCCAAGAATCCTGGGCACTGTAGTTTGTTAAGGGTGCTAGGAACTGTAGCTCTGCAAGTGGTAAACTGCAGTTCTCAAGATTTTTGCGGGGAGGCAGAGAGGGAATGTGCTCTAGATGGTTTCAGCTAACTGGTCCTGCCAGCAAAAAGACTTTCACCAGCTCAAAGGGGTTTTCCCATCTCCCCTCCCCCTGTGCCTCCCCCCAAATTTGCTTGGGAGAGGAGTCAGAGAACCACCAGAACAACACACAGTGGGATGAGAGGGGAGATTGTTCCATCAGGAAAGTGGAAATGTTTGCGCTGGTGGCATGATCTACTTAGCACTACACTGAATTCCTTCCATGGTGTGCAGGCAGACACCCACCCACCCCTTGCAACCAGGGCTGGAATTAGCTCAATGGGCTTTGACAATGCTTAAAAGAAGAGGAAGGGCCAGGAAGGAGAGGGAGGGAGACCCAGGAAGGAGAGGGAGGGAGACCCTCCCATCACCCTGCCCACCCCAGTCATCGAGGGGAAGGGGAAAGACAGCATGTAACAGATGCTAAGAATAATTATTGGCATCTGTGTAGCACTTCAGAATGCTCCAAGGGAGTAACACACAATATTTTGTTATGATCCTTACAACAATCCTGGGAGGTAGGCCAATATTATCCCAATACTGCAGATCTACAGGTGCTGGGAGAGTGTGTGACTTGTCTGAGGCCTTCTAATGTGTTCATAGTAGAAGCAAGACCTTAGCTTCCCAATTTAGCTCAGTCTCTAGGCTACTATGCTGCGCCACAACATACCTCATTTGTGGTACCCTACGCCCAGAAATGAGCTCCTGGATTGGCCTCAAACTTGACAGCAGCAGGATATCATATTGGGGTGCTGCAGCAGTAAGATTACACAGGCAAGAGTGACAGTCCCCCTATATACAGAGGCCCAGCGTCCCCTACAAAGCCGGCAACTGCTGGGACATGCATGTAGGCCTGATGAGACCAGGGTGTGCCCCTGTTTACAAAGAGGTGCTCTGCGCGCCCTGTAATAACAAGCAGGCACAAACAAGCTCACTGCCTTGACGGCAAGCCCAAGCAAGGAATCACTGGAGCTATCTGGGATCTTGCTGATGGGTAAAGCTAGCAATACAGACCACATGGCACATGGATGAATGGTGACAGAGAGAAAGAGGGCTGAAAAATATTCCAGACACCCAAACATCTGAGGCCAACGCCTAACAATTTGGTTAGAGGTGGCTTCTAAGCAACCGAAATCTATATATAACCTAGTTGTTCCTTGCTGGGGATGCCAGCAGGTTAAACCAGCTGCAAGCCTTCAGCTGCTCTTACCACCACCATCCTCATGCAAGCCCGGGTAACACCAGCGATTAACACGGCACTCAAGCTGTAACAATCTCAGGTTACACAGATAAGCCACACGCTGCTATTCGGATCAACAACTGCAACCATTTAAGACACTCAGTAGCTCACCATGCATTTGGCTGGAGAAGGGACTGGCCTTCCTGGAACTCACTGTGGGCAAATCCACGCTGAACTGTCCAGCAGATACGGATCTGTCTGCTCTCTCCAAAGCGGCAGGACCGTCACTGCCGCTGCACTTGCTCCTCCAATACTCCTCTCTGCCCCTCTCTCCAGAGCTAGGGGTTTTCGGCAGAAAAGAGGCAGTTGTGGACAACGTCCTGTGGCCCCCCAACGCCTGCCCTGCCCTTGCAGAGGCAGCTGCATCACCGTGGCGGTTAGGAGAGACGTCATCATCCTCTTCCTCCGCGACATCCTCCTCGTAGTCACCTTTGCCAGCCTCGCTTGCACGGCTCTGCCTCTTGATCAAACCTTCCTCATTCAGGCGTTCAGACTTTTCCGGCTGGCCTGGATGCAGGGCTCTGGCCAGCAAAGTCCCGGACGCTTTCACCCCGTTTTTAGACAGGGCCTCCCTCACCAGGCCTCTTTTCAAGGACGGCTCTGTGTCCGAACCCGAGTCGTTGAGGGTCCCCTCTTCCAGCTGCAGCTTCTGAGCGATGTGGTTCAGGTAGGAGCGGAACCTCCCGCTGTGGTGCTTTTGCACGAGCCTCGCGTACGCGTTCTTCTGAGGGATGGCGGGCTTGCTGGGTCCATCCCTCGAAGCGTGGGCAGGAGCGCCTCGTGCACATCCTTGCGGTTCCATATCCTGGGAGTGTCACCTGCCATCAAAGGAGCGCAAACATGAGGTTGGCGTTGAGCAGAGGAGCAGTTTTACTTACTAGCGTCAGAACTACGCGACAGGACTGCACGAGCAAATCAGAAACAAAGAAGACAGGCAAGAAGGAAGATGTGAACGCCACGAGGACAGAGATTTGACTCCATTATTTTAAATGGCCCTTCTCCACATCCTTCCCCACCAAGGCCGCACAGCTGTTCCTGTCTCCAGGTCAGCCTGGTGCCCCCATAGATCACTTGGACTACAGCTGTGCTGGCTGGGGTTGATGGGAGTTGTAGTCCAAAGCTTCTGGAAGGCACCAAGTTGGGGAAAGGTTGCCCTAGGTCCTGTATGAGGCTCTCATCCCACCCTTCCCTTGGTTCCTTGGCTCTCAGTTCCCCCAAACCGCCTGTTTCGCAGCCTAACCTACCTCACAGGGTTGTTGTGGGGATTAAATGAGGAGAGGGAGAACCATGTATGCCACCCTGAGCTCCCTGGACAAAAAGGCAGGATATAAATGCAATAAATAAATTCATGACAAAGATGATCAACAGTCTGGAATCGAAGCCTCTTGAGAAAGGGTTGAGGGAGTTAGGTATGTTTGGCCTAGAAAAGAGGAGACTGAGAGGAAATGCAATAAATATCTGAAGGGCTGTCACATGGAAGATGGAGCAAGCTTGTTTTCTGCTGCTCCGGAGGGTAGGACCTGAACCAATGAAAGGAGATTCTGACAAGACATCTCCTTCCTTGGAGGTTTTTAAGTAAAGTTTGAATGGTCGTCTGTCATGAATGCTTTAGCTGAGAGTCCTGCACTGGGGGATGGACTGGATGAGGTCCCTAGCAACTTTCTATGATTCTGTGGTTCTAAAAATAAACAAGTAAAGCTCCAATAATTGTTATAAGAGCTTTCTTCTTGGGGATAGGAATATTTGCAAAGCAATTTATCTCAAGACTTAGAAGAATGGCTTGCGTACTGGTGAAAGCCCATTTAAAGAGATGCTTAAAGAAAGTGAAAGTGGAGGTCCTTATCTGGAACGCTGGGCTTGGGATTCTCCACTGCCAAACATGTTTTCCACTACAGAGCTACAAACCTTCCCTTTAGCCTTTCTCTCTTTTTCATTTGTGAGGGGAGTGGGGAGAGAGAGAGGTAGAACGTGGTAGCAGCACTTCAATAAGTTCTGTAGTTTTATTACATCAGAAGACTCACAATATTTAACTGGGGCAGGAGTGACCAGTTTATGACCCGAGCAGTGCACATGGCGGTATTCCAGAGAGGGAGAGACAGAGAGAGGCATCTGAGCCAAATATTTTCATCCTAGCTGTGCACAAATCATTTCAACCCACTCTGCTCCTAAGAAGAAAATGTGGCCAAGCTAAAGGAGCAGCCATCATACAAAAACAAAAACCCGATCATGTCCATTCTCAGGCTCTCCAAAAATAACCATGTTTCTTTCTTCTCACTCTCTCTCTCTCTTTCTGAAACTCTTACGACGGTTTCAACAGGAAGGGTGGAGATTCCCTCGTAAGTGGTGGAGATAGATAGAAACTTTATTTGCATTAGCCACTAGCCATAGCAATAAGATAAAATATACAGGGGATAGAGCTAAATAGTTAGCTATACAAAATAGGTTCTGGAGGTTTACATCAATACAAACCTCATAAGTGGTAAATGCCAGCAACTGAGGACAGCACCGTTCCTCAGTCCTGTATGAAGGACCACCCTGATCATTTAATCGCACAGCAGTGTCGACCAGTGAACAGGACACGGGGCAGAGTAAGACAAGCAGAAGATAGTTCTCTGTCCCAAGGAACTTCCAGCCAACTTTCGATTCAAGGGTGGAGGCAGGACTGACAGGCAAGAGGGTTCGGCCAAGTTATTATAACCTTAAAACAGTAGAAATCCTCAAGGGAGCTCAGCGCAAAAGCACTAAAAATGTAATTATTCATCAGCAGTTAAAACCAATACACACACAGTACAGGAAGAGGTGGCTCCAGAGCTTTGCAACAGAGTCACACCAGCTAGCTATCTTCCTTCCTTCTGTCAGGAATGGGCAATCTGTGCCACTTCAGATATTCTTGGACCAAAGATGCCATCATCTCTGACTGTGGGCCTGCTAGCTGGGGCAGGTGGGACAACATTTGGAAAGCCACAGATTCCCCTTCCCTGGTATATGTAAAGTAAAACTAAATGGAAATGTAATGAGTTACAAAGTGAGGATCAAACTGCACACAAAACACCAGGGCTGGGCGATGTATCAATACACAGTCCAAAATCGGTTGAAGACCACATCGTGATAACAGTTTCATAATATTTGACATGGCAATAAATCACAGGTCATGATGTGTGCCTGTGCTATGTAAAAACCGTGATATGGGAAAAACCGTGAAGCTAATCATCACTTCTCTCGTGATTCCTGCTGCCCCTGTTGTTCTGTATTATTTTTATTTAAAATGGTTGTTACAACAGGTTAGAGGACTTCCGGCGGAAGCGAGCTCGTAGCAGGAGGGGATTTGCCGTGAGGGAAAATCCCGAGCTATTTCGGGGGAAAGAAGGGGTGCCTAAGGGCGCAGAGGCCCCCCAAATTACCTCTGGAGGGTGTCCAGAAGGCGAGGATCCCAGCAAGGCCAATAGCGATTCGCCCAGCCGTCAGGTAACTTCAAAAAGAAGCGAAGAGTACGGCTGAGCTGAGCAGCAGGTCATGGGAAGCCATTTCCTACCCCCCGAGTAGCGAAGCCCCGACCCTGCCGAGAGAAGCACACCGCTCTCCAACAAAAGAAACTTCGGATTAAATTAAGAATACGACCTCTGAATCTAAGAATAAGAAAAATCCGGGGGGAGAAACAAGAGAACTGAGGAGTTCAGTCTTTGCCCGGAATCAGCACGGACGCAAGACTTTATCTATTTTTGTGACTTTTGTGGCTATGGTGATCCACCTGCACCCTCATATGATGCTCAACTAACAGGACCACACCTAATATTTAACAGACAGACTTTACCTTGATACCAGCGTTTTGTATGATTACTTTAAGTCTCTTTTTCTCCTTTCTGGATTGGGAGGAGGAAGAAGACTGAGCTAACACCTGGAATAGCCTGAATAGAGGCAAGAAGAGGTGCAAGAAGGCTGCTGACCTACTGAAATATTATTGGACTATATTGGTTATAGTGTTATTATTTGGTTATAGTATTATTATTTGGGGTCGGTGTAAATTTAGGAGGTGTGTTTCCTGTCAGGATATTTGATAGTGTGCAGTGCGTGGATTTTGTAATTGTATTTTGGTGAGAATGTCGAACACAGCAAAGAGGGGGGAGGGGGGGACACCTTCTGAAAGAAAGGGATCGAAGCAAGAACAAGACTTCAAGGCAGACATACTAAGAATGTTTGCGGAAATCAAACAAAGTGAAAAAAATTTAGAAGTAAAACTAGAACAGGTAGACAATAGGATAGGGAAAATGGATAAAAAGATGGACGAAACAGTCAATGAATTAAAAGGTCAAATAAAGGAAATATTTAGGAGAACTCAGGTAACAGAAGAAGGGCTGAAAAAGACGAGAATAGAATTGAAAGAGGTAAGACGTGAGGAGGAGAAGATCAAAGTAGAGCTATTAGAACTAAGCAAAGCGCAAGAAGACTTGAAAGACATAATTGCTTTGAATGAACTAAGATTAAGGGAGGCTAACCTAAGACTTAGAGCTGTGCCAGAAAGACAAGGAGAAAATATTAAAGAGAATTTGATTGTAGAATTAGCCCAATGGATGGAAATACCAACAGAAGAGATGGCAAAATCAGTTCAAACGGCATTCAGACTAAAAATAAAAACAACCAGAGCTAAAAAATTTGTAGGAGATTGCCTGATTATATTTAAAGAAAAGGAAATGAGAAATATGATTTTGCAAAGAAATAGAGAAAAAAGATTGTGCATTAATGGGAATTATATAATAATTTTCAAAGACTTACCAATTAGAATTCTGAAACGTAGAGAGCCGTATAAAGCATTGGCACAGACGTTGAAGAAAAATAATATAGAGTTTAAATGGGAATATCCGGAGGGCATCTCATTCATGTATAGAAGCAAGAGGCATAGATTGGTTAAACCAGACGAAACTAGCAAATTCCTAAGAAAATATAAAGAACTGAGACTAGAAAAAGAGGAAGACAAAATAAGAGAGGCAGCAGGGGGTGCTGAGGAAGAGATAGAGGAGGTAGCAGAAGAGTTAAGAGGAGAAGAAGAAGAACAGGAGGAAGAAGAATTAGCTGAAATATAAGAAAAGAAGTAATTTAGGTAGGTTCAATCACCATGGTATTAAAGATTTGGAGTTGGAACATTAATGGGATAAACGAGAGAAAAAAAAGGAACAAAATCCAACAAATCTTGAAAAAAGAAAATGTAGACATTATTTGCTTACAGGAGACCCATATAACAAGAAGACATAAAAGAATTCTGATAAATAAAACACTGGGAAATGAGTTCATATCATCTGATAAAGTCAAAAAAAGAGGTGTGGTTATTTATGTTAAAAAACAGATTGAGGCCCAGCAAATCTTTAAAGATGAAAACGGAAGGATAATGATGGTACAAATTAAATGGCATGGACAAAATGTAATTATAGTAGGACTATACGCTCCAAATGATAATAAATCCGAGTTTTATAAAACCTTGGAAGAAAAACTAGCTGAATACGTAGATCAAAAAATGATTATACTCGGCGATATGAATGGGGTGGTCTCATTAGAAATGGACAGACTAAGAGATGGGGGGGGTAAGGAAGGGAAGCTGCCCAGAACCTTTTTCTCATTGGTTAAAAACTGTAACCTAATAGATGCCTGGAGACTTAGACATCCGCTGGAAAAGCAATTTACGTACCACTCTGAGCCTAACCAATCACTGTCCCGAATAGATCAGATCTGGGTCTCGAACGAACTAACACCAAGAATTATAAGGGTAGAGATTCAGGCCAAAATAATATCTGACCACAACCCAATAAAGATGGAACTGAAAGGTCTGGAAGAAGGTACTTTTAGATGGAAACTGAAGGATTATCTCTTAGATGACCAAGATATAGTTGAAAAAGCGCAGAAAAGGATGAAAGAATTTTTTGAGGACAATATGAATAAAGGCACCAAAACTAAAGTGGTATGGGATGCGGGCAAGGCAGTGATGCGGGGCTTTTTTATCCAGCAGAATGCCATTAAAAATAAAGGAAGAGATAAAGGGAAAAAGGACATTCTGAAACAGATAACGGACTTGGAGGGGAAATTAGTTAAAAAACCTAACAATAAGAGAATAAAAGAAAATATTAAAGTACTGCAAGCCCAGTATGCAACAATAATAAATAGGGAAGTAGAGTGGAACATAAAAAAACTAAGACAAAGAACGTTTGAGTTTGCGAACAAGTCAGGGAAGTTTCTGGCATGGCAAACCAAGAAAAGAAAGGAACAAAGCACAATAAATAAAATTGTAGTGAACGGAGAAGAAATAACTAACCCCAAGGAAATAAGGAAAGTTTTTCTGGATTATTACAGAGGATTATATAAAAATAGAGAGAGATTTAACCAGAGAAAAATAGAAAGATTTTTGAAAGATAAGCAGGTTCAGAAGATCCCAATAGAGAAAAAAGAGCAATTAAACACCTCAATAGAGATAGAAGAAATAAAATTAGCAATTAAAGATTTAAAAAGAGGAAAAGCCCCGGGACCAGATGGCTTCACGGCAAGCTACTATAAAGAAATGGAAAATACTGTACTGGCACCACTGAGAGAAGTAATGAATAATATCTTGAAAGAAAAAGAAATACCAGATACTTGGAAGGATGCTTTTATTACTTTAATCCCAAAACAAGACTCAGATCTGTCGCAAGTTAAGAATTACAGGCCGATCTCGCTGTTAAATGTTGATTATAAAATTTTCGCAGGAATATTGGCAAGTAGAGTTAAAAACATATGGTCAGAATATATCCATGGAGATCAGGCGGGCTTTCTGCCGGGCAGGCAAATGAAAGATAATATTAGAAATATAATAAATTCTATAGAATACTTGTCTGCCAGGTATGATAAGCAAGCCATAATGATGTTCGTGGATGCAGAGAAAGCATTCGATAATATAGTTTGGGACTTTTTACTAAAACAGCTAGAATATATGGAGGTCGGTATGAACTTCTTCAACGGAATAAAGGCAATCTATACGGAGCAAAAGGCCAAATTGATTATAAACAACGTGGTGTCAGAAGAAATAATGGTAGCGAAGGGTACAAGACAGGGTTGTCCACTCTCCCCGTTGCTATTTATAATAGTACTGGAAGTACTTCTGAACTCAATAAGACAAAATAAGAAAATAAAAGGGATTAGAATTGGTCAAAATGAATATAAAGTTAAGGCGTTCGCAGACGATTTAGTAATAACAACAGAAGACCCGCTGAACTCAATAAAAGAGATATTGGAAGAACTGGATCAATTTGGTAAGGTGGCTGGTTTTAAGTTAAACAAAAGAAAGACTAAAATAATGGTGAAGAATTTAGATTCGAAGGCAATCGAGGAATTACAACAACAAACAGAAATAGAAGTGGCCAAAAAGGTAAAATATCTAGGAATATGGATAACCCCGAAAAATATAGACCTATTTAAGAATAACTATGAGCAGGTATGGAAAGAGATAAAAAAGGACTTGGAGAGGTGGGGGAAGCTGAGATTGTCATTCTGGGGTAGGATAGCTTTAATCAAGATGAACGTTCTCCCGAAAATGTTATTTCTGTTCCAGAACTTACCGATAATCAAGGGCACTAAGATATTTAAAGAGTGGCAAAGAGGAATCTCAAAATATGTCTGGCAGGGCAAAAAACCAAGGATTAAGTTTAAATTGTTAACAGAAGCTAAAGAAAGAGGGGGATTCGCTCTGCCAGATCTGAAATTATATTATGAGGCATCATGCCTTTGCTGGGTGAAAACGTGGATAAAATTGGAAAATAAGGAACTATTAGACCTGGAGGGGTTCGACAACAGAGCAGGATGGCATGCGTACCTATGGCAGGGGAAGAGGAAGCACAAGGGTTTCGCAACGCATATTTTTAAAGGCCCCCTAATGGAAGTTTGGGAGAGGAATAGATTTTTACTAGAACCTAAAGTACCACACTGGCTATCCCCATTGGAAGTTATGAGCGTGAAAAAAGTAAACATGAGAGGTGATTGGATAACTTATGAACAATTGTTAACAAAAGTAGGGGGGACATGGAAACTGAAACCATATGACCAGGTTAAAGAAAAAGTCTATGATTGGTTACACTATTTCCAAATAAACGAAATGTTTAGACAAGACGTTAAAGAGAGAGGATTCGCGGATAAAGAATCTAAATTCCAAACTGAAATAATAAACAATGATTATAAAATTCTTTCTAAAACGTATAATATGCTATTAGAGTATAACTTGATAGATGAGGAAGTGAAGTCTGTGATGATTCATTGGGCAAGGGACATCGGCCATAATATATACTACGAAGAATGGGAGAAACTCTGGAAAAAAATCTTAAATTTACAGCTTGCATAACGTTAAAAGAGAACCTCATGAAGATGTTTTACCGTTGGTATATAACACCTGCAAAATTAGCAAAAATATATAAAACTTGTAATAAATGCTGGAAATGCAGGGAAAAAGAGGGATCCTTCTTCCACATGTGGTGGGACTGCAGAAAGGTCAAAGGCTTTTGGGAAAGTGTATATAATGAAATGAAAAGTATATTAAGATATAACTTTGGGAAAAAGCCGGAGGCTTTTCTGCTAGGCCTAGCAGGAAGTGATATAAAGAACAATGATAGTAAATTCTTCCAATATGCAACAACAGCCGCAAGGGTCCTATTGGCCCAAAATTGGAAACAACAGAACATACCGACGCTTGAGGAATGGAGAGCAAAACTACTAGAATACGCGGAGATGGACAGATTGACGGGGAAAATTAGATATTTAAAAGACCAAAGGTTCATTGAGGATTGGGGGAAATTTGTGGAATATCTGGAAAATATAAGTGAAGGTCAGATAACGCTAGTTGGGTTTAAAAAAGCTCTGTGAAAAGGTTGGAATATTGTCTAAAGAGAAAAAGAAGGAAAGAGAAAATAATGTCAATATAAGCTAGGATTTGTGTGAATTTGTTAAATTAGCGTATGGATGATTTCAGGGGAAGCTGAAGGAAGTCTTATAGAAAGAAATCTGTGATAACAAGGCGTAAATTGTTTTATTTTGTTTGTTATGATTTAAAAAACAATAAAAAGTATGCAGGAAAAAAAAACAGGTTAAAGGCAAGTAAAAATGTGTCAGCTTTAGACCCTTACGTCTACGTAAGTTACACATCCTTATTTCAGACGTCGTGATATATCGGCATAACGCAATGTTTAGCGGATGATATATCATGATGTTGAAAAGCAGGTATCACCCAGCCCTGACAGACGTCTGCTTCAATCACATATAAATTGGGGGGCAGCTGAGAGAAAGGAGCTGAACCCTCGCCTTCATTCCCAGCAATCTCACACCTGAACACTCCTTTCTCCTTCAGGCACCCCTTGTGGTGCCAGGGTCAGACCCACTCATCCCCACGTGGGACTTCACGGTGTCAACATATTTCAGAGATGTGTGACGTTCAGGAGGAAAGCTTATCACAGCAGCAGGTATTTCCCAGTGACCCACACCTCTGAGCTCAACCAGCAACCACTCTTTTACTTGCACACACAGCTGCATGCGGGAAGATATTCCAGGAAAAAGCAATAGGGGTCCACAGCCACACAGCCCAACACACCTGCCCCCACCAACCAAACACAGGTCCATTGGCTCACCAGCACATGCAGACCAGAAAGTTTCACAAGCAGAGTGAAAGTACAAAGGAAAAGGCAGCACCTTGCAGAGGAAACGGTTCTGCGTGTCTCACAAAGGAGTATCCAACTGCATACAAGCCATCAAGCTCCCACACAAACACACACACACACACCCAGAGTCTCTATCTCATTTGCCTGGGGGTGGGGGCAAGGGGAGGGATTCCTTCAAACCTTCAATATCGTCCTCAAGGAGGCTCAGAGTAAAAATAGAAAAGGTTATTAAGTATGTCCAGTGCTATAATCACACCCAGATACTTAATAAAAGTATTCCCAAAACAAAATTATACGGAGGATGTAGTGTTGCCCCACCCAACTTCATGCTTTTATGTTGTGGCAGTCCAGGATGACCCAGAAAATGGGTGGAGTGAACACCCTCACTTGTGGCGCAAAGGAGATCAAAGTTCTTCCTAACACAGCAAGCCATTATAAATGACTAGACACTGGAAGATAGCTCCTTTTTTGTTGTTTCAAACTCAGTGTGTTTTTTTGCATCTCACAAATGGAACGTCTATATACAGTGTACTTCGGAATACCAGATCCCAAAACACTAGAAAATGGGCTTTGGCCTGATCTACATTTTCAGTTCTTTGGGGATATCCCAATCAGCACAAGGGCACACAGGCTGCCCTGATTGGGAGAACGTTGCTGTCACTCACCCTTTTGACCCAAGAAAGAAAGAAGACAGTCTAGCAAGGAAAAAAACACCCATCTCCCTGGGCAACAATGCCCTCCTTTCTAGGAAACTCATCTCAACACACTATAACCCCTTGCAATGAAAAATACTGGGTGTCCCCAAGGCAGCAGATCAAAGCTGCATTAGGCCCAAGTTGCAGCCTTTGCTGTATGTCGTAACGGGTAAATATAATGGACAAGTCCCTGCCCTTCAGAGTTTGCAATCACAGGGGAGGCAAGAGACGAAGGGGAAGAAAATGGAGGCAGGGACAAACAAGGGAAGAATATGTATTTATTTCAGTTACAATATACTAAAGTCTTAGCTATGGTATACCACTTTTATAGTAAGGTAAGTCCCATGCCTTGCTAGAAGTATAGCAAGTGGAAGCAGGCAGCAAGCAGCCACAGAAAGAGGGGGAAAGAAAAGAGTTTCAGCACATTGTTGTGGCTTGTGAGGAACCCACTGAAGAACTACCAACAATTCTGGCCAAACTATAATGTTTTAACCCCTCTGGAGTACAAGAAATAATCACAAATGGAATTAGATAGACCCTTACATATTTCTCACACCCTGGGGGTCAGTCATAGCTTTGTGGCACAGGATCTGCTTTGCATGCAAACATTCTGAGTTCAATTCCTATCAGCTTCTCCAGGTAGAACCCCTAGGGACTCTTGTCTAAAGCCCTAGAGAGGCATTATGTCAGTGTAGACAATACTGAGTTATATGGCCCAACAATACAAGGTGGTTTCCAATGTTCGCACCAAGAATTCCCTATACCAGATGCCTGGGAGGTTACCTGATCCTGAGGGAGTTACTCTCCCTCTGAAGGAGCACATAGGCAGTTTGGAGGTACTTCCGCATCCATTGCTGTCGCTTGAGGCTCAGGTGGAATCAGTGGCCTGGAGTGCCTTCCATTGACTTTGGCTGATGGCCCAGCTGTTCCCTTATTTGGACAGGGATAGCCTAACTTCTGTCCTCTGTGCTCTGGTAACCACTAGGTTAGCTTACAGCAACACATTATACGTGGGGCTGCCTCTGAAGATGGTTCAGAAATTACAGCTGGTGAAGAATTTGGCAGCCAGATTGCTCACCAGGACAAGACAAAACAAAATAAAAAAATTCCTTCCAGTAGCACCTTAAAGACCAACTAAGTTAGTTCTAGGTATGAGCTTTCGTGTGCATGCACACTTCTTCAGATACACTGAAACAGAAGTCACCAGACCCTTCTATATAGTGAGAAGGTGGGGAGGGGTATTGCTCAGAAGGGTGGTGGGAATGGGTGATTGGCAGATAGCTGTGATGCAGTCGTTAAGAGTCGTCAACAGGCTCATGACAGCTAAAAAGCAGTCGTTAAGAGTCGTCAACAGGCTCATCACAGCTATCTGCCAATCACCCATTCCCACCACCCTTCTGAGTAATACCCCTCCCCACCTTCTCACTATATAGAAGGGTCTGGTGACTTCTGTTTCAGTGTATCTGAAGAAGTGTGCATGCACACGAAAGCTCATACCAAGAACCAACTTAGTTGGTCTTTAAGGTGCTACTGGAAGGAATTTTTTAATTTTGTTTTGACTATGGCAGACCAACACAGCTACCTATCTGTAACTAGGACAAGACAGTTTGAGCATATTACACCAATCCTGGTCCGACTGTAGTTGGCTGCCAATGCGTTTTCGGGCCTGATTCGAAGTGCTAGTTTTGTCCTATAAGCCTTAAATGGCTCAGGACTGCAGTAAGTCAAGGACTACCTCTCCTCATATGAACCAACCAGGACCCTGTGATCATCATCTGAGGCTTTTCTTCACGTGCCTCCTCTGTGAGAGGTCCAAAGGGCAACAACATGAGAACAGGCTTCTTTTGTGGTAGCTCCTGTTTGAGAAATGCTCACCTGGTGTCTTCATTATACACCTTTAGGCACCAGGCAAAAACATTCCTATTATCTCAGGCCTTTGGCTAATTAAACAATATATGGCCTTCAAACTGTGGGAGTATTGTTTTTGCTTGTTATTATGGAATGCATTTTATGTCTCTATATTGTAAACAGCCCTGTGATCTTTGGGCAAAGGGTGGTATAGAAATTTAAATAATAATAATTAATCTTTGCATTCTCTCTCCTCACACAGGCTCCTCCATCACATATTGCACATTTACTCAGCAGCAGCTTGCCCTGCGCAGCCTTCTTTAGAGGCGAGCACATACCCTGGAACTGACACCAATAGCTTCCTTTTATTTATATAGATAGTATTTCAATTTTACAGTAGTTATTATTTGTATGCCTAGCTGTACTTTTAGGTCAAAGACATTCAGGCACACTGCTATTTAGGCAAAACAGTTTCAGAAGGAGAGGGGTAGAAAGGGGTTTGCATGCTCAACCGCATGTGTGAACACATTAATTACACTTTTAAAAAAAAAAATCACCAAAGGAAAATTAGGGACTGAGCTTGAGGACCAGAAAACAGAGCTGTTGCAGGGACCCCTTCTCCATCCCCACAATTTCCCTCTGGTCATAGTGTTTTTCTCTCTGCTGAGCTTCATTAACACCACCTTTAACATTTGTTTCATGTTTTATGTTTGACGTTTTTGGATTTCACTGCCGAAGTTGCAAACCATTCCAGGCACACAGGAGAAACAGGCAAAGACAAGGAAAAACACACTCTGAAGTGAACAGGGGCAAACAGGCAAGACAGACATCATGCATGCATAAGGCAACACAGAACACCAAACAGTGGCAGGATAAGAAAATGCAAATCCCTTTTTAAAATAGAAAGAAAAAGAATAAAGGTGGAGGGGCAACTGATTCGGTACCCAGGGCTACAGAAGGCCCTGGGAAAGCACATAGCTCAGTAGGCAAAGCACCTGCCTTGCATGCAGAGGGCCCTTCAGCCTTTCTCAACCTGTGGCTCCCCAGATGTTAAACTACAACTCCCATCACCCCCAGCTAGCAAGGCCAGAGCTCAGGGATGATGGGAGTTGCAGTCCAACAACATCTGGGGACCCACAGGTTGAGAACCGCCTAAGTTCACCCCCTGCTCAGTCAGCACCCCCAGGTAGTGCCGGGAGAGACAGACACAGGCCCCCGCCTGATACCCTGGAGTGCCGCTGCCAGTCCGTGCAGGCAATACTGGGCCGAGTGAGCCTGTGGCCTGACTCAGAACAAGGCATAAGAGCAGTAGCCTAATGGTTAGCGCACCCCAGGCCCAACCCCACGTGGCATCTCCAGGGAGGGCTGAGGGGAGACCCCGGAGAGCTGCTGCCAGCCCGTGCAGGCAACGCTACGCTAGATGGGACGGCGGCCTGGCTCGGTGTGAGGCAGCTTCCCGGGGGCAACTGGGGATGGGGGGGTCGAAGCCCACAGGGGTCCTTCCCCCCCACACACACCAGCGACCCAGACCCAGCCCTAGAGCCAGCCGGGGAAGGCAACGCGGGGAAAGGCGACCGGCCCAGCCCCATGGCCACAAGCGGCGGCGCCCCCCACCCGCAAACGGGCAATGAGGCCCCCCACCACCACCCTGCCCCTCACTCACCTGCCCCAAACTCCCCACTCGCATCACTGAGGAGCCTTCAAAGGTTCCCCCACTTCCGCCTTCCCTCTACTTCCGGGTCAGGCGTGGCTCTACGGGGAGCGGCAGGGCCCAAAAGCCCGCGGGGCGCGAAGTCGCACCTGGCCGCGCGAAGGTTCGAGGAGAGCGCGCAGGCGCGAAGCCCCGCTGGCCTGGGGTGGCCTCGGGCGGCCCGGCGCCCCTTGCAAGCGGACATTACCGTATTCCCTCGAAAGCAGGGGCTTTCGTTTGCACGTGCGTTTTTGTATTTGTTTACTTAGCTTCTATCGGTTTATTTGTGCGTTTACGTTTATTTCGCTAGCTTCCAGTTATATATGTATATGTTTATTATTTATTGATTGTCTATACGTGTTCGGGTGTCTGTGTTTCTATTAATATATATAGTTAGCTTAGGTTGGTTATTGGTTGGTTGGTTGGTTATATATTTATTTACAGCCCGCCTTTCTTTCCCCGCTGCCAGGGACTCGAGGTCGTTTACAGATTACAACCAAGAACTGCTAAAAACAAAGGAGAAGCCATCGTTGAAAAAGCAAACTTTTGTTTGTTTAAATTAAAAGCATTTTTGAACTGCTTTTTGTTTTTATTTTATTTTTAAAGAAAAAGCGCCCAAGCAGTTTGCAAAAATAAGTTATGAAGGGCCTAAATAACAGAGATAACCAGATACATTTTCCAGGAATAAGTCCCTTTAGATCTCCCAATATGTTTGCTGAGGATCCTTGTTTATTGTTTATGGAATACAAGTTCTGTGTGGCTTGATGAACTGCAAGGAGTGTGTTTGCTGCAGCATGGAAGAATGTCCTGAAACAAAAATAAATTAGACACCACTAGTACAACGTGGGAGTAGCTGAATGTGGTTAAACTAACAATGTTGAAGGATAAGAAAGAACATGTGGGAGTGTTGAATCAATGGAATCCGGTGAGTGTGCGTGTGAAAGAAAACAGGGAATATTCAGAAGTGGAGCAGAATATTTGTTACTACAACTGATGACTGAAGATCTATGAATGTAGCACCTGGACAAATTCTTTTTTAGGGTGGAAAGAACATGAGCAAAGTACATGACATTAGATAACAGTTATGTGAAGAAAAACATGTTGAATGTCGTGCAGCTCTGATCACATTTTGACAAATTATTATCATTATTATTTATTAAATCTGTATACTGCCCTTCAGGGCAGTTCGCAACATAAAATCACGATATAAAAATCGCAAAATACATAATAAAAATGAAATCAAAGGCAGACCCAATCATTTCCACTTCCACAACACATTTAAAGGGGCATTGAATGACAATCAACCAAAGGCCTGGTTAAAGAGGAATGTTTTTGCCTGGTGCCTAAAGGTGTATAATGAAGGCATCAGTCGAGCATCCCTGGGGAGAACATTCCACAAACGGAGCCACTGCAGAAAAGGCCCTGTTCTCGTGTTGCTACCCTCTGGACCTCTTGTGAAGGAGGCACATGAAGATGGCCTCTGATGATGATCACAGGTTCTGGGTCAGTTCCTATGGGGAGAGGTGGTCCTTGAGGTATTGCAGTCCTGGGCCATTTAAGGCTTTATAGGTCAAAACCTGCACTGTGAATTGGGCACAGAAACTAATTGGCAGCCAGTGCAGTCAGACCAGGATTAGTGTACAGTGGTACCTCGGGTTAAGTACTTAATTCTTTCCAGAGGTCCGTTCTTAACCTGAAATTGTTCTTAACCTGAAGCACCACTTTAGCTAATGGGGCCTCCCGCTGCCACCGCGCCACCGGAGCACAATTTCTGTTCTCATCATGAAGCAAAGTTCTTAACCTGAAGCACTATATCTGGGTTAGCGGAGTCTGTAACCTGAAGCGTATGTAACCTGAAGCTTATGTAACCTGAAGCGTATGTAACCCGGGGTACCACTATAATATGCTCAAACCGTCTTGTCCCGGTGAGCAACCTGGCCATTGAATTCTGTACCAGCTGAAGTTTCTGAACCATCTTCAGAGGCAGCCCTACATATAAAACATTGCAGTAATCTAACCTAGAAGTTACTAGGGCATAGACAGTAGTTAGGCTATCCCTGTCCAGATAGGGGCATAGCTGGGTCACCAGCTGAAGCTGATGGAAGGCACTCCAGGCCACTGAGGCCACCTGAGCCTTGAGCGACAGCAAATGATCCAGGAGGACCCCCAAGCTATGTACCCGATCCTTCAGAGGGAGAGTAACCCCATCAAGAGCAGGCAACCTCCCCGACATCCAGTCTAGGGAACAGCCCACTAACAGTGCCTCCATCTAATCTGGATTGAGCTTCAGTTTGTTAGCTCTCATTCAGTCCATTAGTGAGGAAGTCCAGCACTTCCACTGCCTCACCGGCCGATGTAAAGGAGAAGTAGAGCTGTGTGTCATCAGCATATTGCCGACAGCGTACTCCAGAATGCCAGATAACCCCACTCAATGATTTCATGTATACTTTAAGCAGCCTAGGGCATGGGTAGGCAAACTAAGGCCTGGGGGCCGGATCCGGCCCAATCGCCTTCTAAATCCAGCCCACAGACGGTCCAGGAATCAGCGTGGTCTTACATAAGTAGAATGTGTGCTTTTATTTAAAATGCATCTCTGGGTTATTTGTGGGGCATAGGAATTCATTCATTTTTTTTTTTTCAAAATATAGTCCAGCCCCCCACAAGGTCTGAGGGACAGTGGACCAGCCCCCTGCTGAAAAAGTTTGCTGACCCCTGGTGTAGGGGATAAAAACGAACATGAGGAACCCCACACTGAAGGCTCCATGGAGCTGAAGACCATTTCCCAACCATCACCCTCTGGAAATGACCATCCAGCTGAGTCTATCTAGTAATACAACTCTCTGGCCTTTATCCTCTTCATGTGCTAACTAGCAGCTATCCATAGCTATGTTTGACTGCCATCTCCTACAGTGACATTGTCGTGCTTTAAAGATATGGTACAGATGTGGCCACAGTCTTTGGAAGAGCCAGACTCTGCCTCCCATTCCACAAAGTACAGTACTCAATTGCGTGAAGAAAGATGAAAGCCGACTTGGATGGCTAGCTGCCTTCCATACAGTAAAACAAACAGAAGCTGCCGACGACTCAGATTAGGACACTTGCCTCTGGCCAGGGATCATCCCATATGAGAAGGTTCTTTCCCGGCAAAGTTAAGTAATGTTCAAGTGGTGTCACCTGGGTCTTAATCATCTGAGGTTGAAGCATATCCACCACGGTGATGCTCCCTTCCATGTGTTCTTGGTAAATGCAATGGCATACAGGAGGTCACTAGTGCAGAACAATGAAACCTCATCTGAGTATCTGTGGGATCAATTGCACTCTGCAAAGCAGCTGTTCCTGGAAACATTTTCAAAGAAACGACAAATCGTGTCATTTTAGTGTGTGACGCAATACAGTATATTTCTATCACTTTTTAAGTAAAAAAGAGAAACCATTTGGATTGAAATGTTGTTTTGTTTTGTGTTTTTGTTTTTGAGCTACTGTCAAACCAGCCAGTTAAGTACAACTGCTATGCAAGTAACCATTAGAACATTGATTGTAGCTTGTATTCATGTTGCTCTGCCGCCCCACCCAAACTATTTCCTTTAAATGAACAGGGCCTTTACATTTATGTATATATATATATGTGTGTGTGTGTGTGTGTGTGTGTGTGTATGTATATATGTATATATATATATAAGGTAAAGGTACCCCTGCCCATACGGGCCAGTCTTGACAGACTCTGGGGTTGTGCGCCCATCTCACTCAAGAGGCCAGGGGCCAGCGCTGTCCGGAGACACTTCCGGGTCACGTGGCCAGCGTGACATCGCTGCTCTGGCCAGAGCCAGAGCCAGAGCCGCACACGGAAACGCCGTTTACCTTCCCGCTGGTAAGCGGTCCCTATTTATCTACTTGCACCCGGAGGTGCTTTCGAACTGCTAGGTTGGCAGGCGCTGGGACCGAGCAGCGGGAGCGCACCCCGCCACAGGGATTCGAACCACCGACCTTTCGATCGGCAAGTCCCAGGCGCTGAGGCTTTAACCCACAGCGCCACCTGCGTCCCTTATATATATATATATATGTATGTATATATGTATATATATATGGCATTTATACCCTTATATATATAAGGCATTATAGCAGCAGCAGAAGAAGAGTTTGGATTTGATATCCCGCTTTATCACTACCCTAAGGAGTCTCAAAGCAGCTAACATTCTCCTTTCCCTTCCTCCCCCACAACAAACACTCTGTGAGGTGAGTGGGGCTGAGAGACTTCAGAGAAGTGTGACTGGCCCAAGGTCACCCAGCAGCTGCATGTGGAGGAGCGGAGATGTGAACCCGGTTCCCCAGATTACGAGACTACCGCTCTTAACTACTACACCACACTGGCTCTCAGAGCAAGAATGTTCTCAGAGCAACTTACAAAATTCAGGACAAAGAAGATCCCTGCCATGACACACAAAGAAAAGAGAATGGGGAGGGTAGAGGAAAAAAGCAAGCTCAAGTACAAGTTCTTAAAGGAACAATTATTCTATATCGCCCTGTCCATGCTCATTCTGGCTAACTAGAAGAACAGCAGCTCTTCATCAGTGTCTGTAGAGAGGGTGCTAGGATGGCTGGTGTCAATTAGTCTTATAGTCCAAGGCATTTGAAGTGCACCAGGTTCGGGAAGACTGCTTTAGAGGGAGTTGTGGGGGAAGCACAAACTTGGCCGCTCAACCGTCTCTCCTGCAACAGGCTGAGCTCTGCAAGCCAGCTTCATAACACACGGGTGTGGACTACACAGGGCCCAAACCCACAATTCTGACAATAAAAGTCTCCCGCCCTACCGACTGAGCTATCCTAGCTTTTAGAGCCTCCTGGATCAGGCCAGTGGCCGACCTAGTCCAGCACTCTGTTCTCACAGTGGCCAACCAGATGCCTGTGGACAATGCTTTTTTCTGGGGGTACGCAGGGGTACGCATACCCCTAAACATTTTGTGAATCTCTGTACTTTTGTCCATTTACTGTATTTATTTTCCCCAATTTGAACTACAAAATGGTGGTTTTCTTGAGTCAAAATGAGAGTACAATGGATGCTCGCATTGTGAACGTGATCCGTGTGGGATGCATGTTCGCAACCCGCATTTGCGCACGCGCGGGTTGTGATTTGGCACTTCTGCGCATGCGCAAAGTGCAATTTAGCACTTCTGCGCATGTGCGACTGCCGAAACCCAAAAGTAACCTGTTCCGGTGCTTCCAGGTTTTGGCAATCCGTAACCTGAAAAAACACAACCCGAAGCATCTGTAACCTGAGGTATGACTGCACCCCTAAACATTTTTAAAGAAAAAAAGCACTGCCTATGGGAAACCAGCAAGCAGGATTTGAACACAAGACCACTCTCTTCCCTCCTGTGGTTTCCAGCAACTGGTTTCCTCCAACTGTGGAGGCAGAACAGAGCAGTTATCCACTGATAGTATTACCCTTTTTGAATTTGTCCAGTCCTCTTTTGAAGCCCTCTAGGGTGGTGGTCATTGCTGCCTCCTGTGGCAATGAGTTCCATAGTTCATCCATGTGCTGCGTGAAGAAGAACATTCTTTTATCTGTCCTGAGCCTTCCAGTGGTCAGCTTCATTGTATATCCACCGCTTCTGGCATTATGAGAGAAGGAGAAAAACTTTGCCCGCTTCCTCCATGGCTAGCACAAATTTAGAAGCTTCTCATATCACCAGTTACTCAGCTTTTCTCATAGGGGGAATCACCCCCATTCCCCTCGACCATTTTGGTTCTTGATCATACTTCAGGGGGTGACCCCCCCCAAGACTGGTAATGGGGTATTTCCGTCGGTAGAGTATGAGATTCTTAATCTCAGGGTTGTGGGTTCGAGTCCCACACTGGGCAAAAGATTCCTGGATTGCAAGAGGTTGGGCTAGATGACTTCATGGTCCCTCCCAACTCTACAATTCTATTATTTCATGTTGCCAGACTCCAACTCCCAGCAGCCAGCACGGTCACTGGTCAGGGGTGTCAGGAACTAGAGTTATATACAGTGGTACCTCGGATTAAGAACTTAATTCATTCTGGAGGTCCGTTCTTAACCTGAAACTGTTCTTAACCTGAGGTGCCACTTTAGCTAATGGGGCCTCCCATTGCTGCCGCGCGATTTCTGTTCTCATCCTGAAGCAAAGTTCTTAACCTGAGGTATTATTTCTGGGTTAGCGGAGTCTGTCACCTGAAGCTTCTGTAACCTGAAGCGTCTGTAACCCGAGGTACCACTGTAGCAGCTAGTGACCCACAGGTTCACCCAGCCTGTGACCTGCCGTCTTCGCAGAAGTGTTGCTGGCGGCAGGTTTTTATTAATGCTTGGTGGGTTCACACCACCGTTGCGTCTGACTCACAGCTGCGAGGGGTGACCCCCAGGCCACACCGCGTGCTTTCCGGGAGACGAGAACCGCCACCCCTACTTATCAGTATTAGTTCATGCGCTAGCTTTCTCAGAAAAGCACAACCATTTTTCTCCCTCCCATTGTTGTGCTGTCTGGCTGCAAAAAGGGAGGTAGGTGGCACATGGCACGTCCGAGGCTCAGGATCCTGAGAGGCGGGGTGGGGGCCCTGTCCCACCACACCGTCCCCTCGAAGGATGGGAAGTCCGGCAGCTCTGCTTCCCAGGCATGTCTGAAGCTCTGAGGACCCTCAATGATCTGGAGAGAAATTCTCACACAGTAGTTGCACCCAGAGCTCATAAATCTCTTTCTGTCTCGGCTCCTGCACCTTGTGAGTTGAGGACCTGCCATCCGCATAGGTTTATAATAAGACACAGTAAAGGTAAAGGGACCCCTGACCATTCGGTCCGGTCGTGACCGACTGGGGTTGCGGCGCTCATCTCACTTTATTGGCCGAGGGAGCCGGCATACAGCTTCCGGGTCATGTGGCCAGCATGACTAAGCCGCTTCTGGCGAACCAGAGCAGCGCATGGAAACGCCGTTTATCTTCCCGCTGGAGCGGTACCTATTTATTTACTTGCACTCTGACGTGCTTTCAAACTGCTAGGTGGGCAGGAGCAGGGACTGAGCAACGGGAGCTCACCCCGTCGTGGGGATTCGAACCGCCAACCTTCTGATTGGCAAGTCCTAGGCTCTGTGGTTTAACCCATAGCGCCACCCGCGTCCCATATAATAAGACACAAAGACACATTATTTTAGGTTAATGGGCAAAATTAGGCCACAACTTTATTGGTTACAGCATGTGAGTAGTATTGGCTTAGGCATTGGATGAAACAGCAATACAAGACTCCAGGGGAGTCATATCAGGGTTAACAACCAATGGGAGGAGCTTGTTGATGCAAATACAACTGGAAGCTCCCCCATGACGTCACCGGGGGTCGTGCCATGGCCCTACCCACCAGCAGGGCATCGGACAGGATCCACAACCGCCGGATTCCTTTAACGGAATACCCAAAAGATGAGAGGTAGATTATGGTCCATACCCAATCCTCACACACACACACATACTCCAATGCCTAACCGCCAATACCATAAAGTTGTGACAAATTGCTATGAGGTAGGCAAAAAAAAGGGACGCGGGTGACACTGTGGGTTAAACCACAGAGCCTAGGACTTGCCGATCAGAAGGTCAGAGGTTTGAATCCCCGTGACGGGGTGAGCTTCCGTTGCTCGGTCCCTGCTCCTGCCCACCTAGCAGTTCGAAAGCACGTCAAAATGCAAGTTGATAAATAGGTATCGCTCTGGCGGGAAGGTAAACGGCGTTTCCGTGCGCTGCTCTGGTTCGCCAGAAGCGGCTTAGTCCTGCTGGCCACATGGCCCGGAAGCTGTGCGCCAGCTCCCTCGGCCAGTAAAGCGAGATGAGCGCCGCAACCCCAGAGTCGGCCACGACTGGACCTAATGGTCAGGGGTCCCTTTACCTTTACTGTGTCTTATTATAATCCTATGCGGGTGACAGGTCCTCAACTCACAAGGTGCAGGAGCCGAGACAGAAAGAGATTTATGAGCTCTTCGTGACCCCCTGGACCAGAGCACGCCAGGCACTTCTGTCATCCACTGCCTCCCGCAGTTTGGTCAAACTCATGCTGGTAGCTTCGAGAACACTGTCCCACCATCTCGTCCTCTGTCGTCCCCTTCTCCTTGTGCCTTCCATCTTTCCCAACATCAGGGTCTTTCCCAGGGAGTCTTCTCTTCTCATGAGGTGGCCAAAGTACTGGAGCCTCAGCTTCAGGATCTGTCCTTCCAGTGAGCACTCAGGGCTGATTTCCTTCAGAATGGAGAGGTCTGATCTTCTTGCAGTCCATGGGACTCTCTAGAGTCTCCTCCAGCACCATAACTTAAAAGCATCAATTCTTCGGCGATCAGCCTTCTTTATGGTCCAGCTCTCACTTCCATACATCACTACTGGGAAAACCATAGCTTTTACTATACAGACCTTTGTTGGCAAGGTGATGTCTCTGCTTTTTAAGATGTTGTCTAGGTTTGTCATTGCTTTTCTGCCAAGAAGCAGGCGTCTTTTAATTTCGTGCCTGCTGTCACCATCTGCAGTGATCATGGAACCCAAGAAAGTAAAATCTCTCACTGCCTCCATTTCTTCCCCTTCTATTTGCCAGGAGGTGATGGGACATGCTCAAAATGGCTAAAAGTACTTAGCCATCTCCCTGTTCTTGGGGAACCTAGCAGTTCGAAAGCATGTCAAAGTGCAAGTAGATAAATAGGTAGCGCTCCGGCGGGAAGATAAACGGCATTTCCACATGCTGCTCTGGTTTCGCGGCTTAGTCATGCTGGCCACATGACCCAGAAAAACTGTCTGTGGACAAACGTCAGCTCCCTCGGCCATTAAGCGAGATGAGCGCCACAACCCCATAGTCGTTCGCGACTGGACTTAACTGTCAGGGGTCCTTTACCTTTTTTTACTCAGCCATCTCCCTATTCTTGGGGGTCTCAGACACACACACACCCCGCCAAGGACACTTGCCCCTTCCAAAAAAAATTTACTTTAACTTTATTTTAATTTTTAAAAGAAGTTGTTTTCTTTGGTTGTTTGGTTTGGGGAGGGCTTCCTGTTTTTTGACCGGTCATATATGTGCTTTATTTGTTGCAGTGAGGGGAAAGTGTTTCTCCTGGATTTTTTTGCCTGAAGTTTTCCTTCCATGACGTGGGTATTTTGTGAGGGCTATGGTGGTTTCTTAGATCTTCAAATGTGCCCTCAGGACAAAAAAAAAGGGGGTTGGGAGCTCCTGCTGTATTCCCCCCCCCCCATTCACTCACACACACACACACAGTCAAAATATAAACTGTAAGCAACTTGAGGTTGAGGAAGTGAACTATGGAGGATTTGGGACAGGCAAAAGACATGACTTCTTTGTGCAGCACCTATGGAACTCACTGCCACAAGAGGCAGTGATGACTACCAGACTTGGAAGATTAGACAAATCTATGGAGGAGAGGGCTACTGGTGGCTACTAGCTTCACAGTCGGAGGCAACAAAGCTTCTGAAGCCTGAATTTATTTTTTAAAAAATAAATATTTATTTGATTTTTCAAATTAAAATTTTACAGGGATATATCAAACATAAATCATAAAAACAAGATTCCAAGGAATCTCCTGGACTTCCATCATCCCCTTTGTGGGTCTTATTATTACTCCTGCATCTTTTAGGATGATCCAAATCTTTTACATCTCCATTGTACCCAGAATTCACCCTTAAACTACAAGTGATATTCCAATCCTACTAATGATTTTAACTGTTTACAATCATCTATAAATTTTCCCCATTCCTTATGAAAATTTTGGCCTTCCTTATTTCTGACTCTTCCGGTCATTTCAGCATAGTCCATCAACTTCATCTGCCATTCTTCTTTGGTAGGGACTTTTCTTCTTTCCATCTCTGGGCCAGTAACATCTGTGCAGCCGTGTTCACATACCTACATAGTCTTTCATGCTCCCTTGGGATTTTAGCACCTAGAATTCCTAAAAGGATGGCTTCAGGGATTTTTTTTAGCAAATGTTATTTCAAACATTTTTTTTTTCAACTCGTTATATATCAATTCCCAAAATCCTTTTACTACCTAACAGTTCCACCATATATGAAAAAAGGTGCCTTCTTTTTCCTTACATTTCCAGCATGCATTTGAGCATGTTTTATACATTTTTGCTAATTTACTAGGAGTTAAATACCATCAGCACATCAAATTTCAGCAGTGCTCCTGTTCTCGGGTCCCACTCGTGGGCTTCATTTTTGGGACATCTGATTGGCCGCTGTGAGAGCAGGATCCTGGATCAGGTGGATCCCCTTTGACCTAATTCAGTTCTTACCTCCTTACATCATTGCACAGGCAGTCCTTTAAAGTGCCACATGGCATATAGCTAGATAAGAATACTGTATAGACATTATTATTAATCATAAAATCATATTAAAAACAAAGCTTCTATTTATAAATATAAGTGACGACGTCTGCGTGAGAGTGGACTTTGCATCTCAGGTGATAAGCCATAAAACTGACACCAGCAGTGAGTGTACACCTCGGCTTAAGAAGGGGGGGGGCGGGATAGCAGCAACAAAGACTCAGAGACAATTTGCAGTGCAAACAGCTCCAATAATAAAATAAGCAGTTCCAAATAAAATAAGCAGCTGAACCAAATTGCTGGAGGTAAAGTGGGACGCAGACATTTCCCCCCCTCTAAAAAAAGAAGAGAGATGACGGCTGCAGAAACTTCCAGGGGGGGCATTCAAAAGAAGTGGGGCCACGAAGAAAAAGTCCCTGCTCCTTCTTGAGGACAACCTAGAAGCTGCAGCTGATGGTACCCAGAACAAGACTTCATTGGCAGATCTTAATGCTGTGCTGCTGGTGTAGAGTGATATGAGAGAGGCTGAGATACTCAGGACCCATATAGTTTAGGGGAGCCTTTTCCAACATGGTGCCCTTCAGTTAGCATGCTGGATGAGACTGATGGGAGTTCTACTCCAAAACTGCTCCTTTGGGAGAGCATGAGACTCTGCAAGAAGTGAGGATATAGGGAACCAGGCAGAGGGCCTTCTCAGTGGTGGCACCCGCCCTATGGAACGCCCTCCCATCAGATGTCAAGGAAATAAACAACTATCTGACTTTTAGAAGAGGTCTGAAGGCAGCCCTGTTTAGGGAAGGTTTTAATGTTTGGTGTTTTATCGTGTTTTTAATATTCTGTTGGGCGCTGCCCAGAGTGGCTGGGGAAACCCAGCCAGATGGGTGGCATAATATTATTATTTGGACTACAATTCCCATCATCCTTAATTAGCATTGTTAGGGATGATGGGAGTTGTAGTCCTAAACATCTCTGAAGAGTGCACCATGTTGGATACCCATGCTCTAGTATCAACAACAGCAAAACCAAGACCTACAATATAAAAGCGTTACTGTGCTGTAATAGATGATAGATAGATGATAGATAGATGATAGATAGATGATAGATAGATAGATAGATAGATAGATTAAGCAGCATCAGTTATGATGCAATGAAACAAAACCAAATAATATTAATCAGAAGATGGAACACAGAGAACAGATTGATATGCCTTGTTTCAAAGGGAAAGATCTACATCTAGTATTATGCAGGCAAGAGGCTTGATGGATTTTCACTTTAAACTCTGAAAATGCTAATGTGTCCAATGTTAACTTTGATTTATCCTCATATTTGCAACATCTGTTTGTAATCTATCACATGGGAAGGTGTTATCAGTCATTGTCAATGGTGTGTCTTGGAAACTTGAGCTGATTCTGTTTTGCCCCGAGAGGAGCACATGCATATTGTTTGGGCAATACATGTAGTTTGGGCAAGTGCAACAATTGCATATTATTTATATGTTTTTGGCATTATTGTGCTAGATATTTAGTGGTCAGTTGTGCTTATGGCTGAGATTTTATCAATGGGAAAACAGCCGGATTTAAAAAGCCGAGCAGTCAAACAGATTTTTCAACCAGTGTCCCATCTTCTGATTAATATCACTTGGTTTGATTTCGTTATATCTCAGTTTATGTAGCTCATGATATAGAGAGACAGAGATAGTACAATACTGTACAGTGGTACCTCAGGTTACATACGCTTCAGGTTACATACACTTCAGGTTACAGACTCCGCTAACCCAGAAATATTGCTTCAGGTTAAGAACTTTGCTTCAGGATAAGAACAGAAATCATGCTCCAGCGGCGCAACAGCAGCGGGAGGCCCCATTAGCTAAAGTGGTGCTTCAGGTTAAGAACGGACCTCCAGAACGAATTAAGTACTTAACCTGAGGTACCACTGTATAGGTTTTGTTGCTGTTATTTTTATTTTTTTGTTCCTGTTTCTACCCTGCCTTTTTCCCAGACCAGGACTCAAGGCAGCTGACACAAATTTGCCTGGCTAAAATAAGGAAAGCAAAAAAATATATGAAGGATATTTGTTAAAAAGCAAACTTAAATATAATCAAAACAATGGGTTTAAAAAAACACAAAAAAAACACAGATCTATTAAAATACAGATGAGACAGACTGTAGTTCCACTTTGATATTCTGGGTCTTGTCTATGCTGTCGCTTCTAGTACCTGTTGCTGCTTTTTGTTCTGCTCCAGGCCATGATCCCTGTAACACAGCCAGTTCTGTTCAACTCTTCCACAGCCTGCAATGAAGTTGTTAGGGGGGGGTTATGCAAATTTGTATGGTGGGCCTGAGCCCCAAATCCTCTAAGCACTGTTTTAGCAACATCCTTCTCTCTCCCCTTGACGGTAGCTGCACTGGCTTCACGGCCCATCTCTCCAGACAGGGGGGTCTACTCTGAGGAAGACTCTCCTCAGACACAACCCTTTCCTTGCCCATGTAAATTTGGTGGCAGGGAGGAGCTCATCTGGATGACTTGATATGTCTGCCTGAGTCGTAATCAGAATTAATAAAATGGCTATTAAAAACCCCCAGGCTGTCGTTTTGATTTTAAGAGCTGTCTGTTGACTTGTTTGGGTGCTTTGGCTCGCCGAAAGGTTAGCAATCTGTTCTGCTTACCAGAATCTGCAAGTGATGTCAAAAGCGGTTACAAAATAGGCTTGGTGATGTCATTTATCGGACACCAATGGAAAATATTCTGCGAAACCTCAACTGTAACCTGCTTTGCATGTCTCAATTCTACATATTTCTTTGTTTCTCCAAGGCAAAGAAATCGACATTTCAGTCAACTGGCTGGATTTATGCCTTTTTAATACATTCTTATAAATGCCAGCTAAAGAGGTCTGCATGGTTTTACATTTACAGTAAATATGAGGTCAGGAGCTGAATTTGTTCTGTCTGACGTTTCTCCTTCCAGCCCCCAATGGAGATCTGAGACAGATAGTCTCTGCTGGACAGTTCCTGGAGTAAAACAATCATAGAAGCATCAAAATTCATCCGGTGCTATACCAGCTGCACTGGCTCCCGGTGGAGTACAGGATCAGGTTTAAGGTCTGGTTTTAACCTTTAAAGCCCTGTATGGCCTAGGACCCTCGTACCTACGGGACCGCCTCTCCTGGTATGTCCCACAGAGGAACTTACGGTCTGCAAATAAAAACATCCTGAAGGTCCCAGGCCACAGAGAGGTTAGGCTGGCCTCAACTAGAGCCAGGGCTTTTTCGGCTGTGGCTCCAACCTGGTGGAACGCTCTGTCACAAGAGACAAGGGCCCTGCAGGACTTGACATCTTTCCGCAGGGCCTGCAAGACAGAGCTGTTCCACCAGGCCTTTGGTCAGGGCGCAGCCTGACTCCCTCCTTTGGCAAAACTTTAGTTTATGGTTGCCATCAATTTTGATTTTAATTAATTTTTATAATGAAATATTTTTAGAATGTTGGATTATTTGATTGTTGTTAGCCGCCCTGAGCCCGGCTTCAGCTGGGGAGGGCGGGATATAAATAATTTTATTATTATTATTATTATTATTATTATTATTATTATTATTAGCTGCCTTATACTTAGTCAGACTATTTCTCCATCACTAGCCCCAAGACTGAGAGAAAGGTAAATGTTCCCTCAAGTCTTCATAAAGCTCAATTTGACTTCAGTTCCAGGGAAGATACAAGAACGGATTATAAAGGAGTTGCTTTGGAGGAAGCAGTTTTAATAAGCAGTTTCTATGATTAATAGAAACCAGCATGGGTTAGTTGATTGCGAATCCTACCAAACTTGTCTTATCTCATTTTTTCATTGGGTTGCTAGCTTAGTGGATCATGGGAATGCTGCAGACATAATTTGACTAGTAAAGGTAAAGGGACTCCTGACCATTAGGTCCAGTCGTGGCTGACTCTGGGGTTGTGGCGCTCATCTCGCTTTATTGGCCAAGGGAGCCGGTGTACAGCTTCCAGGTCATGTGGCTAGCATGACTAAGCCGCTTCTGGAGAACCAGATCAGCGCACGGAAACGCCGTTTACCTTCCCGCTGGAGTGTTACCTATTTATCTACTTGTACTCTGATGTGCTTTCGAACTGCTAGGTTGGCAGGAGCAGAGACCGAGCAATGGGAGCTCACCCCGTCGCAGGGATTCAAACCGCTGACCTTCTGATTGGCAAGTCCTAGACTGTGGTTTAACCCACAGCGCCACCCGCGTCCCATAATTTAACTAGGTTTCAGCAAAGCATTTCACAACATCACCCATGATGTTTCAGTAAGTAAAACAGGTTCAACATGGGGTAGATAATTTAAAAAATCTGTAGGATGCAGATTGGTTGGAAAACTGAACAAAAAATGTGACATGATGTGACATCATTTTAAAGATACGTGGTGTGGCATTCTGGGGCAAATGCTTCTATTGCCCCACTCTCGTCATTGCTTAAGCCACCTGTCTCAGTCTGCTGGTAGAATCAGCTTTCCTGAGGCACTTTTGCCACCGCCAGCCTGTCACTGTCTTTGGGTGAAATTCAATCACATACCGGGAAATTCAGGTTGTGCAATTAAGAGTACATTGTGTCTTGCGCAACAAACCTGCTTCCAGAAAAGACTGGGATTTTGTGTGTGTGTACATGATAAGGAAAGTGAGGGTGAAACGCACTGGAAAGTGTGAAGCAACACCTGCTTTGACACAGCATCATCTAACCTCCCTGCTAACGAATCAGAGTGAATCAATCGCTGGCATGTTCTACGCATCCTGCAGACAAATCTGAATCTTTCTTTTCTTTTTCTAATAATTTTTAAATTTGATTTTCAGAAAGAAAAAGGGGAGGTGGGGAGAAACAAGAATAAATAGTGACAAGGTTACATCCAAATATCTTACACATTCCCGTATCAAGATGACTCTGAATCTCCTGACTTCTCCCCATCCCATCCATGAGTCCTCTTAATTCTGTTTTCATCTGCATATCAATACTTCTCCAAAATTTTCATCTTCCTAAATTATCTGTAGTTTCTATTACATTACAAGTGCATTTGAAACCCTGCTAATGTTTTAACCTGTTTGCAACGGTTTTGTATATACATTACAAACATTTCCCATTCTTTTTAAAAATTTATTGTCTTCTTGGTTCCTGATCTTCCCAGTTAATTTTGCCATTTTGGCACAGTCCATCAGCTTGATCTGCCATTCTTCTTTGGTTGGGGTTGACTCTTCCTTCCATCTCTGGGCTAGCAGCATCCAAGCGGCCGTTATAGAATACATAAAGAGTTTCTTCTGATCTTTTGGGATCTCGGTACCTATAATACCTAATGATAAAGCTTCTGGTTTTTTAACAAAAGTTAATTTGAACTTTTTTTATTTCATTATATATTATTTCCCATAATTTTTTAATTACATTACAGTTCCACCACATATGATAAAATGTACCCTCTTTTTCTTTACATTTCCAGCATATATTGGTGCTTGTTCTATACATTTTTGCTAGTTTTGCTGGGGTTAAATACCACTGATACATCATTTTCTTATACAGTCATACCTCGGGTTACAAATGCTTCAAGTTGCGTTTTTTTCAGGTTACGGACCCTCCGAAACCCAGAAGTACTGGAACGGGTTTTGGGGGTTGCACATGTGCAGAAGCACTAAATTGCACTTTGTGCATGTGCAGAAGCACCAAATCGCAACCCGTGCATGTGTACAGACGCGCCGCTGCGGGTTGCGAACACTGCAGGTTGCAAACATCCATCCTGCACGGATCATGTTCGCAACCCGAGCGTCCACTGTAGTTTTCTTTCAATGAAGAACATGCCGTAAATTTCAGATCGGTTTTCGATAGCCTCTCCCAATCCGCCATTTGTATGTTATGTCCATAGCTGTCAACTTTTCCCTTTTCTTACGAGGAATCCTATTCGGAATAAGGGAATTTCCCTTAAAAAAAGGAAAACGTTGACAGCTATGGTTATGTCCCACGTCTTTCACTCGTTGCCTTCCAGAAAGCTTTCTCTGCCTACCAGGGCTCACTCCAAAACCTGAGAAGCAGGGAGCTTGCCTAACCATGTTCACACATCTAGATAAGCCCTGGGTTCCTTTGCCGGGGTATGCTCCCAGCCAATGGTTTTTTCCTGCCCCCGGGAGGAGAGAGAGACCCAAGGCATTCAGTGCCTAAAATTTAATCGTAGAGGAAGACAGGGAGGAGTGGCCAGGATGACAAGGAGAAAGCACAAGCAAATGCTGTTTCTGCAGATGGAGATTTCTATTTCTATTGGAGGGAGGAGAGTCACAACTCACTGGCAAAGGACATGTTTTGCACACCCAGGTTTAAAATCCCTGGCAGCTGCAGCCAAGAGAGAGAGAGAGAGAGAGAGAGAGAGAGAGAGAGAGAGAGAGAGAGAGATGAAAAGCAGCGGATCTGTGGAAGACCCTCTGCTGGAGACCTTTGGGAGTCATTGACAAGGGGAATAACAGGCAGCCCAGGAGTGCAGACAGTGGTACAGGGAGGCAGGAGTGAAGTGCTGCAGTCAAAGATTTAATCTCCTGGGACACTTTCTACCAGTTCTCTGTGTGCCAAATGCACAATTTGAGAGAAAACGCACTAAATAAGCTAAACGGAGAAAGAGTTAGCACATGGTTAAGGCTTCAACTCCAACTTTTGTATTGAAAAAAATTCCCAAAGTCCCTTACCAACTCAAATGTCACAAAACAGGGAGCAAGCCTTTGAGTCCAGAAAACCTCTTCATCAGTAAAGTAGAAGTAGTAGGGGGCTGAGAGGGGGTGGGATCTGCCTTGATATTGATTTCATAGAATCATAGAATTATAAAGTTGGAAGGGACCCCAAGGGTCATCTAGTCCAACCCTCTGCAGTGCAGGAATATTTCACCCAACGTGGGGCTCGAACCCACAGCCCTGAGATGAAGAGTATCATGCTTTACCAGTTTGAAGCCAGAATGTCTGCAGTGGGCAAAAATGCAAAGCAGTCCTCTTTATTTATTTTATTTGTTTATAAAAATAATTATATACTGCTGTGTCATAAAAATACATCAGAGTGGTTTACAACAACAGTAAAACATAAAACTAGACAGTAAAATCATAAAAAGTTAAAAGCAATAATAAGTAAATACATCAGTAGACCATAGTGGCCGATGTACTCTTAATTACCTGTATAGGTCTGGGAGAATAGAAAAGTTTTCAGCGTGTGTTTAAAAGTTGCCACAGAAGTCTCCTGCTGAATCTCTAGTGGCAGAGAGTTCCACAGGACTGGGCCAATGACTCTAGAGGCTTGGTTTAGTGTTGTTGTTGAACGAGTCTCACCAACTCAGAAGCACTCCTACAGAAGATCTCTGTGATCAAGCTGGGATACAAGAGGTATGGCTGTCATAAAAATAAAAAAACCACACCTGTGGGTCAGGATTTACCATTGCAACGCTGAGGGTTAGTGGGCGGAGGAAGCTCTGTTTCCAGAGCAGGGGGTTGGGCTAGATGACCCTTGTGGTCCTTCCTAGTCCACAATTCTATGATTCTAGGAAAGCAATGTCTTATGTTCATGGTTTCACGTGCTTGTTTTTTCTTTTCATACGAAAATGTCCCATTTTTCTTTCTCTCCACTTGGTCCTACAAGCACTGTCACTTTTTTGGGGTTCACTTCTGGCTCCACCTTTCCAAAGAGAGATCCCTAAAATTAAGACTTCAGTAGTATTCAAAGTGACTCAGGCTATGTGCCATCCAAACTTCAGTTTTGCACTAAATGTCAGAGCAGCGCAAACATTTCCCTTTGAGCCCCCTGTTGAGAGAGAACGAGGGAGAGACCTACAAACGTTTCCCTTTCAAAATGTTTCTGAGCTTCTTGGGATACGCATACCTAAACTCTGCTTTCTGGCAAATATAACCATTTGGGATACATCTGGAGTTCCCTATTTTGGGGAGAAAGTGTACAGAGGTTGTCTGTTTCCCTACCTAATCATCATAACTGTTCATCTTTCAGTAAGGTGGGGCAGAATCTGTTCTTTTTATTCTCATTCTTGGATGAAGACCTTTAAGTAATTTTTGTTCTAATCGGGCTTTATTCTGTGAATTTGGTTTTGAATGACTGACTGGTCTTTTATATATTTGCAAGCTGCCTTTTTTAAAAAAAGTAAGTAATGAATAAACACAAATAGTGATGACTGTGGTGGTGGTTTTGTACCAAATTCAAGGGTTCTGGTTTTGAATGAACCTAACATTTTGGTTCCCCTAACATTGACACCCATCTGTCTCATGAGACAATGGAAGAATGCGCCTCTGGAGGCAAAATCAAACTGTTTGAGAGTTACAGCACCTGCTGTGGCCATAGAGACCGATATGGGAGAGACATGTTTTGTTGCAGCTGGGGCAGACGAAGGCGTCCGGTTGTGCTGCTGCAGATGCACCAGGGCTTTTCTTCTCTCTGTGATTCCTCCCAGCGGTCATTCCTCATCTGGTCATTGCTGTGGATGCATAACTGTCTGTCTCTAGTTACAAGTAGGTAGCCGTGTTGGTCTGCCGCAGTCAAAACACAATAAAATAATTCCTTCCAGTAGCACCTTAGAGATGCACATGAAAGCTCATACCAATAACTAACTTGTTGTTGTTTAGTCATTTAGTCGTGTCCGACTCTTCGTGACCCCCTGGACCAGAGCACGCCAGGCACCCCTGTCTTCCACTGCCTCCCGCAGTTTAGTTAAACTCATGCTGGTAGCTTCGAGAACACTGTCCAGCCATCTCATCCTCCATCATCCCCTTCTCCTTGTGCCCTCCATCTTTCCCAACATCAGGATCTTTTCCAGGGAATCTTCTCTTCTCATGAGATGGCCAAAGTATTGGAGCCTCAGCTTCAGGATCTGTCCTTCCAGTGAGCACTCAGGGCTGATTTCCTTCAGAATGGAGAGGTTTGATCTTCTTGCAGTCCATGGGACTCTCAACAGTCTCCTCCAGCACCAGAATTCAAAAGTATCAATTCTTCGGCGATCAGCCTTCTTTATGGTCCAGCTCTCACTTCCATAACTAACTTAGTTGGTCTCTAAGGTGCTACTGGAAGGATTTTTTAAAAATTATTATTTTGTCTGTCTCTAGGCACTGTGGACACCTGCAAGTTTGCAGACATCTCATGTTTGCAGATATCTTTGTACTGCAGAGTTGGTCGGCCAATGGGCCTGATTGTCACACACCCTAAAACACACACCCAGAGAATCTGCAGTCTTGTTTTGTCAGATAAAGTGGACTCCAAGGTGACAAGGTTAGGCAGAATAAAGGGTGGGGAAATCAGGTATCATTCTTAGTGCAGGTAAAGGGAGGTGAAGAGGTGGGGGAAGATGCCAAAGCAGTGGGTGATTTCAATTGATTAGCAAATGAAATGACAACATTGGTTGCTTGTTTTCCTCTGCCCTCCCCATCCTGTTTTCCTCTAAAGTTGTAAATCCACTTTGATTCTGCTGCCCATTTTAGGCGACTGCTAAAGTCTCAAACCAGCTTATAACAGAACCTTTTAAGTGTGTGTTAATTCTGATGGGAAGAGGTGGTGTCTCTATGTGAGAGGCTGGTAGGGGTCTTGCCAGGAGAGCAAAGTGAGGAGTGGAAATCAAGCAGCGGCTCCATGGCAGCAGCCACTGATCCTCTCCATAGCAGTCGTGAAATGGGACAATTCGGATCACAGCCAGAAGAGACCCAGAGGAAGGGGTTAGATCCCCTGTCCCCTGCAGCCCTAACCCTAATCTGGGGAGAAAGTAGCAAGAAGAAAATGACAACGGGAGAGTCAATCCAGTTATGCTCTTGTATCTGTGGAGGAGGGAGAGATCCTTTAAACCCCTCTCCCACCACTGGGTGTGGACACACAGGCACAGAAATGCCACAAGACCCTCATACCTCACTCCCCTAAATATAGGGGAGATGATAGATAGATAGATAGATAGATAGATAGATAGATAGATAGATAGATAGATAGATGATAGATGATAGATAGATAGATAGATGATAGATAGATGATAGATAGATAGATGATAGATAGATAGATAGATAGATGATAGATAGATAGATAGATAGATAGATAGATAGATAGATAGATGATAGATAGATAGATAGATAGATAGATGATAGATAGATAGATAGATATAGATAGATATAGATAGATATAGATAGATAGATGATAGATAGATAGATAGATAGATATAGATAGATAGATAGATAGATGATAGAGAGAGAGAGAGAATGATAGATAGATATAGATGATAGATAGATAGATAGATAGATGATAGATAGATAAATAGATAGATAGATAGATAGAGATAGATAGATATACCAAGCCATACATGCGTGTGCATGTGTGTATGTACACAATCAGGCGTGGAAATCCCACACCAGCTCCCTAGGCATTGGTACGTGGGCTTGTTTGTTAGATACACACGGCTGCTGTTTGCCTTCTTGCTTGCTTGCATACCTTACTTTGCATTCTGAGTTTCGGCTGCCAGGTCTTCAAGAACCCGCCTGTCTCACGCGTCTCTCGCGCGGGAGGCTTTTCGCGGGTGAAGTCCCAGCCTCGCCAGCTCTTTCTCGGTTAGGAGCGGAGGGGGATCTCACCGCCTTCTCTCCCGGATCCCCGAGGGCGCAATCCAAGCTGCCGCCTTCGGAGCCCAAGCGCCCAAAGCGACAGGTCTAGCTGACAAATTTTGCCGCCCCGAGACTCCGTTTCAAAATAGTTCACCGGTGGGCTTTCAGACGTAAGTCTGAAGAGAAGAGCTTTGTGCGCGCTTCAATCTGATGTGTGTTGCGGTGTGTCCCATCCTCCTAAGTCTAAAAATCAAACAACCCTCCCCTCCTCACTTAAATCAACCTCCACCAATGTGTTCTCCGGAGGTAGGAAGCAGCAACGTTATTTCGGGAGAGACACGTGTACGCGTGTGATGATGACACGTGTTTGTGAGAGTGATTACAAGTTTGCACTAGTCTGTGCGGGGTCTTCGGTGCTGATCTCCCACGCGTTGCAAGCCTACAGGTGCTGAGGGGGGGGGCATCTCTGCAGAGCGCCCACCACCACACCAGGACGTGCCCGCCTGCTCCCTAAAGTCCCCCCCCGCGCGCGGCCGTTTCACCTCCACGACTTGTATTCCATGCACACATACACCCGTCCCTTCTATTCTGCAGGTTAGTAACCCAAAGGCTCTCCGTCCAGCGAGAATCCCCGTGCGCCCCATCGAGTGAGAAGCGCAAAATCCAACTCCGGGATCGCGGCTTCTCTTTCACCTCCTCCCCCCCCCCCCCCGCGCGCGTGCGAGTGAGGCGGAGGATGACATCACCCCGCAGGTTGGTTATAAAGGGCCGAGGGCCATCCCGGCGCTACAATCGGTTCTGGCCGTCGAAGGAGAGCGAGAGGTTGGTCTGCAGACGCGCCGCCCTCGGACACAGCCTGCAGCCTGCGCGCCTCGCCGGCCGTCGATCCTCCGCCGCTGCGCTCGCCTAGCCGTCGAGGGGACTCCCGTCCCGCCGCCTCCCGAGTCTCCTTCCCGCGCTCTCCGGCTCCTTCCCCTTCTCCCCTTCTCTTCTCCCGACACCCGGTCCAGGATGTACATCTCTCACGTCGTGGCTTGCGGACTCTTCCTCGCCCTGCTCGCCCTGGCGCTGGAGGCGAAGCCGGCTCCCCAGAACCTGCAGAAGGTAAGGCGGCGCGGAGAAATTCGACGGGAAAGGTCCCGGGCTGCTTCTCCGTCGGGGGCGATCCCTGGAAGCTTCGGGACTAGGAGGGAAAGGATAGATGGACGGGTAGATTCGGGATGAGGTGAGGAGAGGTGGCTGGAGACGAGCAGAAGCGAGGTCTGTCGGAGTCCTCACAGAAACGGTAATCCGGATTAAGTTGCCCCGCTTTCTAGGGTGGCTGGCTGAAAGAGTGGCTGTCGTCTCCTGCCTTAAAGCCGGTTGACGGGCAGAGCTGACGTCCGGATAACTTTCTGGAGTCAGCGGGCGCGATCTTGCCTGGGCTGTAGAAGCGGGATCCCTCTCTCCCGCGTAGCCCTGCCTCTTGCATCCCCGACGGGGCGGACGGTCCAGCCCTGGGTGGCTTCTGCTGGGAGTGGGGCAGGAAGGGCTGAATGAGAGGGACGCCCCTTACTCTCCCCGCCGCCCTCTTTTCGGGCCGGGTAGGTGGGTCGGCGACTCCAGCTGCCGCCGGCTGCTCTCCATCGCCCCGTGGTGCTGAGAGGGAGAGGGGAGGGCGTCCAGGCAAGCGGCGACGGGGCGGATTCCGAGCTCCGTGCCCGCGGAGAGGTGCCTCTCCTTGGGGTGAGGCGCTAGGGAAATAGAGCGGAAGATTCGACACCCCCCCCCCAGAAGGAGAAGCAGACGGGGCGGGAAGCTGGGAGACCCACCGGGCGCCGGGCGCGCCTTCGGAGGGGCAGCGCTGAAGGGGGACCAAAGGTGGGTGTTTTTGTGGAGATAGTGGAAATGGTGAGGGGGGTATTGTCCCTGGCGGAGGAGAGAGAAAAGGAATCGGGGGAGCTTTCCTGGAGAAGACCCCCAGTTCTCTTCACCGGCCAAGCAGGCGCTGAGATTCCTGCATCGCTGGGGGTTGAACTGGATGACCCCCGGGGTCCCTTTCAACTCTGCGATTCCACGAACCATTCTCCCAAGTGAAACTCGAGATCCAGGCTGCTTTGTATCGGGTCGGGGAGGTCTGATCTGGGGCGATCTGATCCCCAAAAAACCTCTTCCTGCCGGCATTTCCCCCCCGCCCCTCCAGCCCCCTCCCACTCCGCGTTGTCGTTTCTCTTCCTTCTCTCCGAATAAACTTGTGACCCGGACAGTCCTCTGGCCTGAGGCTGAGGTGGCGAGGTGGGCTTGACAAATGGGCAGGACGGCCGGGTGCCACCCGCCCAATTCGCCGCCCCCGCCAGTCCTCCCAGTCCCTAGGACGGGGGATATTCCTCGAGGGGACTTCCCTGGGGTGGCAGGAATCTCCGCGTGTTGGGGTGCGCAAGTGCGTCCTGATGGGAGCCCCATTCTCACCCGCACCCCCCGGCCCTCCTCCTCCTGCCATCGCTCTCCCCGCAGCCCGGGGCAATCCGAGGTTCCTCGAGGGGGCGGCCAGGCTGAGCCGAGAGGAGAAACCATCTGGGCTGTTATTTCCTGCTGCTGCAGTGGGGCTGCCCTGCCCCTCCTTCCCTCCACTTGCACCCCCATCCAGCACCCCGCTAACCCCTCTATCTGGCTTCCTCCGCGCAGGGTCCGTCGGGGAGCTTGGCGGCGCTGGGGCGCGAACTGGCGGAGCTGCTGGAGGCGTCGTCGGGGCCCGCGGCGGGCGGTGCGCGGAGCGGCGGAGGAAAGCAGGGCTCCTCCTCGCAGCAGAAGGGCAAAGGCTCGTCGTCGTCGAGGCTCATGCGGGACCTGCGCACCGACACCAAGCAGTCGCGGGCCACCTGGGCGCGGGGGGCGCACCCGGAGCACCACGCCGGCGGAGGAGGAGGCGGCGGAGGAGGAGGAGGGTCGCGGCGCTTCAAAAGCCCCTCCAAGAAGGGCTCCACCAAGAGCTGCTTCGGCCTCAAGCTGGACCGCATCGGCACCATTAGCGGCCTGGGCTGCTGAGCCGTCGAGGGCGGCCTGCGGGCGACACCTAGCGGCGGTGAGTAGACAGCGCGCGCTGCCGTCCATCCCAAGCCGAGACGGCGCAGATTTTAACGCTAGCGCAAAAGTGAGAGCGCTCTAACCTTCAGCGCCTCAAACCCCCTCCTTGTCTGTCTGTCTGTCTGTCTGTCTGTCTGTCTGTCTGTCTGTCTGTCTGTCTGTTTCTCTTGTACCCCACCTTTTCCTCCCAGTAGCTCGAGGGGGCGCACGTGGTTCTCCCCTTCCTTCTTCATGCAGCCTGTAGTTAATCTACAGAACTCCTTCCCACTGGAGGCAGTGATATCAGAGGAGAATTTAGAGGAGCTCTCCTAGCTCTGCCGCACTGGGCACGGAGCCTGGGAGCCAACTCCCTGGTGACATGGGGGTCTTCGCCCCTCCCCTAAAATATTTGAGTGGGCCAGGCTGCCCCGAAGTTGAAGGGCATCGTCATTCAAATGGTGTGTGCGCACTGTGTCATGTGATCAGTTATGCGCAGTGGGGCTTACCTGCCCCCCCCCCAATATTTTATTCAAGTTGGCACCCCTGGCACGGAACCTCAGGCACAGCAATGCATAGGGCGCCGCTGAAATTTGAGAGGTCCGCCATTGGCAATGGCCACCAGCTGGGGCAGACTCTTTGGTCATCTTTCCTAATATAGCGCCCAACATTTGGCACCCCCAAATGGATCTTCTCAGCTAGGGATCTTCTCAATTGGTCGCCCCCTTCACTCAGTGCCCTGTGCAGCAGAACTGCCCACACAGCCCTCAATCTGGTGCTGGCACCAACCTAAATGTAAGAGAGGGCTGGACAATTTCATGGAGGAGAGGGTTATCGAGGGCTACTAGCCACAATGGTTATGTGCTGCCTCCAAGTTCAGAGGCAGAAATGCTTCCGAATACCAATTGCTGGAAACCACAGGAAGGGAGTGTTTCCCTTGTGCTTGAATGCAGACAAACTATTCTTTGAAAGCACTGCTGCCTGCAGCTGTGGAGGTAGAGCCTAGTCACCCTAGCTAGTTGTCCTTAATAGCCCTCTTGTGAGGTAGGAGAGTTGGAAACAATGCCCATCTATTTCACATCTGGCAACCAATGTGCCACTTTGGTTTCAGATAGCACATGGGTAGATGAGTCCAAAAAGCCTGGGACACAAATTTTCACGGCCATCTAGCAGCTATGGCGGTTCATTGACCGGAAGTAATATATTGAATGTTAATTCTGGAAGTTGAAACGAAACAAAAAAATTCCTTCTAGTAGCACCTTAGAGACCAACTAAGTTTGTTATTGGTATGAGCTTTCGTGTGCATGCACACTTCTTCAGATACACAGAACTGTGCATGCACACAAAAGCTCATACCAATAACAAACTTAGTTGGTCTCTAAGGTGCTACTGGAAGGATTTTTTGTTTGTTTGTTTTGACTACGGCAGACCAACACGGCTACCTACCTGTAACTAATTCTGGAAGTGTTTACTTGATTCTGACCAAGCTAAGCCTCCTTGGTTGCCAGATGTGATTCCCCACCCCCACCCCCAGCTCTCCTACCCCATCCGTCTCTTGCATGAATTTGCCACAAATCAAACATGCAAGTATGTGGCGCTTTCGAGTTCTCAAAGCACTTTTCATGTCCGCATAATATTGAAAACCAGCCTTTAAGTTTGGCCAGGGTTCTTGTTCCCACCTTGGAGGCAGGACTGAGGCCGAAAGATAGAAGCTTAGCTAAGGCCACATAGCAGGTTCTTGGTAAATGTGAGATTTGAACGGGGCCTTTTTTTTTTTTCTTTTTAAAAAGGCTTACACAATGTAGCCCCAACACTATTTCCACAAGACTGGTGCACTGTCCCCAAATCCACCCCTCTGACGTGAGTGTGTATAATAATTTGGGGCACTGAAGGAGAACATTTGAGCAAATTATTCCTTAAAGGCAAGTGCATAAATTATCTGCAGGGGTCCGAGAGGCAGACCACAAAATAACTAAATATTTTGCTTGGAGGCCAAAACAGTGAGGGTTTGGGGTGTGGAGCAGTGAGAAATGCCTCAGATCCAAAACTGGCCTGCCCCCCACATGCACGGAGCAGGGCGCTGTTTTTCCTGAAGACAGCCCTCAGATTTGGCTCACACCTGCTTCTTCTCAAATTAGGCGCTGCAAATAATTATAGTTATTCCTATAGTTAGGCCTTCAAACAATCCAAAGGGTATTTTCTTGGGAGGGCTCCTTATTTATTTATACATCCCCCGTGCTGCCTTGCAGAGAGCCTCCTGCCTGCCGCCGGCATAGCAAAGATGGCTAAGGCACCTGCTGAGAGCCGGAAACTAAAATAGGAGGTTGGAGAAGCCCAGTTCCAGACAGCGTATTGATCAGTGTCAAGGTTGTCATACACAGTGGTGGCTGGTGCCCATTGCAACCGGTAGGGCAGAAGGAAGGGAGGCTGCCAGTAGGTGGCGGCAGAGCCAACTCAGTCTGTTTGTAAGAAGGAAGATGGGCGGGTAAGGGCTGTCTGAGGGCAGGGCCCCACTTTCCCCAACGTACCAGCCTCCCCATGCCATACAGCCCCTTCCCCACTGAAGATCCAGCTGGGCAGAGGGGGTTTGGAAAGGTGTCTGGCGTGTGCCCACAGCTTCCCTCCGATCCAGCTGCCCATTGAAATTAATCATAGAGTTGGAAGGAACCATGAGGGTCAACTAGTCCAACCCCCTGAAAGGAATATTTTGCCCAGCATGGGGCTCAAACCCACGACCCTGAGGTTAAGCAACTCATGCCCAACCAACTGAGCTAAACTCCGTGTAGAAACTGCTTGCCCTCTCACCCTCTTTTAAAGCCACCTGGGTCAGTGGCTTCCAGTGGGAGGGAGTTCCATTGTTTAACTACGCACTCGGAACATTTGTTTGCACCAAGGATGCTAGAACTCCCTCTGAACTTCCTGCTATTTGTGTGGCCTTGTGAATGCTTTTCACGGGTCATGTGAGGTGGGGGGTCATGTTCACGGGCCATGTGAGGTGGGGGGTCTCTGAAGAGTGGCGGCGGGGGGGGGGGAACCAACTGTAGCGGAGGGGCCCACTACAATTCACTGCAGAGTTTAGTGCAGACCCCCTTTGAAACGAGCTGCAGCTGATCTGCAGGAGAGACTAGCAGATCGTGGGGCACATGTCCAAGTGTCTCTTGAGGTTGCCAGCTGGCCAAAGGAATGTGCCAGGTTTGGGCAAACGCTCTGTCCGAAACGCTTGCAGCATTCAATCCATGTGAATGGGAGGGTTGCAGAAGGCAAGGGCAGTAGCAGCAGTGGCATCTATGGTGCAGAAAATGAAGGGAATCCAGGGCCAGAGTCACCATGTCTGAGAGTGGGGCTGGTGAGGCCAGGGAGCTGGCTAGTGGGGAATCACAGAATTACAGCATTGTAAGGGATGTAAGGGACGCGGGTGGCTCTGTGGTTTAACCCTAGGACATGCCGATCAGAAGGTTGGCAGTTCGAATCCCCACAACGGGGTGAGCTCCCGTTGTTCAGTCCCTGCTCCTGCCAACCTAGCAGTTCAAAAGCACGTCAAGTGCAAGTAGATAAATAGGTACTGCTTTGGCGGGAAGGTAAACGGCGTTTCCGTGCGCTGCTCTGGTTCACCAGAAGCGGCTTAGTCATGCTGGCCACATGACCAAGAAGCTGTACGCTGGCTTCCTCGGCCAGTAAAGCGAGATGAGCGCTGCAACCCCAGAGTCGGTCATGACTGGACCTAATGGTCAGGGGTCCCTTTACCTTTAAGGGATGCAGAGGATTCTCTATCGCAACAGGCAAGTGGCCCAGGGGGGCAACCAAACAGCCCCACTTGGCTGAAAGTGTGCCCCAGGCCTCGCTCTGGAGGAGCTGCTTGACCAGCCAGACCCGCTGCCTGGTCAAAACTCCCTGTCGTTTCCTCCTCTAGTTGGCAGCCTGGGTGGGGCAGTGGAGGGACAGTGTGAGGACAGTAGTGCTCATCCTGCACAGATTCTGGTTTCAGCAGCCTGCAATCTGGTAGCCTGGAAGGACCTCAGCAACTTCAACGCAAGGGTTAAAGGCCACAGGGATGCCCACCACAAATGGGGGGGGGGTCATAGCCCAAGCCAGACGTTTCCTCTGGTGCAGGGACTGCACAGCTGGGACTACGGGCACCCCAGCCAGCTCCTGGTTTGATAACTGGGTTATGTAGTAATGGACAGGAGAAACTCCCTTGCCCATCAGTGCTGCCTCCCGGCTCATTCAAAGGCCACAGCCATTGATGCCTTTGGGATAACTGGTTTTCCAGCAGTGAGACTCTCTCTTCTAGTTATCCCAGGGAGCCTGTGGACCCAACCTTCAGTGCCCTGTGCCAAAGGAGTCTCCTCGGGGAAAGCCCAGGTTTCTGGGGGAACCCACCGGGGATGGATCATGGGGAGTGGCTCCACCTCCTCTTCAGAGCTGCAGAGGGTTCTGAGCATAACTGGTGAGGCATCCATGCAATGGGATCCGTCGTGTGCAGAGCGATCAAGCTACTGCTGCTGTGCAGCCAAGAACCCCTCTGTCTGTGCTGCTGGTCCGGGAGAAGGGTGTGCAAGCAACAGGTTCCTTTCCAGCTAGGGCTGTTCGCACGACCCCTTTGAACCCAGGGCCGGGGGCAAATTCCCCTGCTCCTGCTGAGCACCGGCTACAAACAACACCACATTGATGGTTTCCCCAGAGCCGGCCCTCTCTCCGCCAGGAGCTCAGCCTCCCTCCTCCAGCCCTCTTGCGCAGATAGGCATTCCCAGGCGTAGGCAGCAGGTTTACTAGGAAACCGTGAAAAGCGCCCAGGCCAGGGGCTCATTATGAGGGTTCAGATGGATGGGCGAGTGGCTCTCACTTGCTCATTTCGAGAAGACAAGCGCAGCTGAGGTTGCAGATCGCCTCATGCTGTGTCGGCTGCTCCAAGTCTCTCCCCTTGCTGTGTTTTTCTTATGTGGAGACAGACACATTGAGGGGGGGCGCCAATGCATTGCCAGTGGACACAGAGCTTTGGGATGTATGCCTATGCCAATTTATATGCATAGGTGCCAGCTTAGAAACAGTTGCCGCAGTTGCCGTAAGAGCCAGTGTCGTCTAGTGGTTAGAGCAGGGGTCAGCAAACTTACCGCACCTCCGGCCGGTGTCTCCAGCACCGATCATGTGGCGGGCCGGAGGGTGGGGGAGTGTGTGCCCATACGCATGCACACATGCTATCTCTGGTGCACTTCTGGGTCAGAGGAGCACCAGAAATAGCTTATGCGCATGTGCATGAGCCTCCTCCGACCCGGATGTGCACCGGAAATAACACTTGTGCATGTGCAAATAATGCTTGCGCATGCGCAAATAACACTTGTGCATGTGCGCAAGCTATTTCCGGTGTTCCTCTGACCCGGAAGTGGGCAGCTGTGCAGTGCAGTGCCGGGAAGAGCGGGTGGCGGCAGCGGGCGGCGGGGGTCACTGCGGGCCAGATAAACGAGTCCCTCAGGCCTTAGTTTGGGGACCCCTGGGTTAGAGCAAAAGAGGCAGTGCCACATAGCGGTTAGAATGTCGGACCGAGACCTGGGAGAGACCGGGGTTCAAACGCCCACTTGGCCAAAAAGCTCACCGGGTGACCTTGGGTGCCAGTCTCATTCTCTCAGCCTGTCCTATGCCACAGGGTTGTTGTGGGGAGAAAATATGGGAGAAGGTGGGGAGAACCATGCACACCACTTTGAGCACTTGGGCAAAAGGCTGTGATATAAATGTGACAGACAGATAGATAGATATACTTCTCAGCATAGTTGGGAAGACTGAGCAGATCTTCTGGCTCAGCCTGTAGCTTCTCCAACCGGCGACTTGCCCCTGCTCTCCCTTCGCAGGCTTCTTTGAATTTAACCTGGGCTTGGACTGGCCAGCCCTTTCCCAGAGAGGAAGCTTCCAAAAAGAGCAGCAAAGTAGCCCGGCTGCCTTCCTGTGGCTCAAAGGCAGATGATTAATCAGCTTAAAGGGACATCTCTTGCGGGGCAATCCTATGGCAAGATCTGCTGGGTTAACACAGTTTAAGATGCACGGGATATCTGACTGAGCCAAAGATAAACCAGCATAATTTGCTCATCCCTGCTCTGCAGGGGCTGAGGCTGAGGCTGGTGTTAAGTCCCCCCAAAGTGGGATGGGACCAGTGAGGGGGGAACTTAAACTGGATCCTAAACCTGCCCACTTAGCCCACAACTTGGCAACCCAACAAAGAACCCTCCGTTTAGATGGTCACACGTCTTAGCTATGCCTTTTCTTTGCTAAGTGTCTCAACTACTGCGATAGATATGAGTTGGTGTAATTATTGCTAATTATTCTGCTTTTTATATGCAGCTGTGGGCATGTGCATGCACAGGATCGTTGTCTGTTCAATTTCTAGCCCCTAAGCATGTGAGACGCTGCCTTGGTAATGGCAGGTTTTAATTCTTTAGCTGGAGCGGACTTTCTTTCATTCTTATCCTTCTAATATTGTTATGTCGTGGTCTTGTACTGCTTTGATGAATGATCTATTGGGCTGGTTCCAATGTTCTCTGCCTGCTAGAATTATAATACTGCGCTTCAAAGGAGTCCCAACGCAACAGCTGCACTAGCGGAAACTCCTTGCGCAACAGGTTAACACAATCTATTGTGCAGCAACGTTGCCAGCAGCATGCTGAATGTACTCTCTTGCACTGCGATGTTCTGCTGGTGATAAACATTTCCCCGGTAGAGCAAGCACACTGCTAGATAGAGTTAACTTAGTGCTACCTTTTATACAAGCTCTTGTATTATCCTGCGACCTTTTCTTGATTAATACGCTGTGTCCCATTTATAGTTACATACAGATACAAAACGAGATACCATATCTTCCTGTATACATAGAAATGTAAGGCTGTCGTCACGCAGCACCCACTGGAAGATGTGTAGTGCTGCATCAGAAAAGCTGGATTTGCTTTCAGTCAGGGCGGGGGAAGGAAGCCAAAGAGGAGGCAGGTGGGTGCCATTCCCATTCTAAGAGAACAAGGTAGAAGTTAACGCTGAGCTCCAGCACCTTTTTTTCTAGGAAAATAGCATTGTCTTTATATATGTATAACTTACTTCTTAACCTATCTACCTAGAGATGATCTGGGAAGTTCCTAATCCATCAACTCTTTTCTCATTCCAGGTCTTTGAACTGACGAGGGTTATTCTGCATTCCATCACCCCATCCCAAAGGACATTTCTTGCCATCTCCTCACCATGATGCAGCGTCAATGTTGATGGCACCCGAAAAAGGCTTGGCTGGGCTTATCCTATTGGTACGAGGACTTGTAGCAGAACCAGCAATTTTTTTGGGGGGGGGGTGTTAGTGGTGAAGGTGGGGTGTCCGGGGTGGGTTTGTTTTTGAAATCCAAAAGCTCTTTTCCTATCATACCCAATATATACACACACACACATATATGTATCCTACACACCAACAACCCACCCACGACAAAGGACCGCTCCAAGCCCAGAGACTGAGGAAGCTGTTTGTACATTCATGTCACGCATAAATGTATTTATGTTGTAAAGCTATTTATATATTGTTTATAAAGAGATATTTATAAAAATTTTATTTATGTAACTAAATGAAAAGGAGTCTAGCATTGTAACTTCTTTTCCCCGTCCTAAATAGTTGGAAAATGTTGAAGGAAAAAAAAAACACCATTCCATGTACCATTTGTAACCTGTCTTTCTTTTTACTCCTCGAAGAGTTGTTGGTTCTGGAAAAAGACCTCAGCTGCTGTAAATATATTAGAAATGGTAGCTGGTAACTAAGTAAGATCTCCAGTTTTCTCAGAGGTGGTGTTTGATGGGAAGGGCTTCGGTCATGGATGATTTGGGGAACTCATTTTGCTTTGGGCCTCGTCCCCGTCTGCAATTTCTATGGGCATGCAGAACATAAATGGCACTCCAGATGTGGTTGTACTCCGGTTCCCATCATGCTGGCTGGGACTGACATGAGTTACAGTCCAACTGCAGTGAGAGAGTCACACGTCCGAAATGCCAGCTGCAGTGGGAGATGCCAGGGGTACGATCTGGGACCTCCTGTGTACATGGCAGGAACCAACCTAGAATCATAGAATAGAATCATAGAATCATAGAGTTGGAAGAGACCACAAGGGCCATCGAGTCCAACCCCCTGCCAAGCAGGAAACACCATCAGAGCACTCCTGACATATGGTTGTCAAGCCTCTGCTTAAAGACCTCCAAAGAAGGAGACTCCACCACACTCCTTGGCAGCAAATTCCACTGTTGAACAGCTCTTACTGTCAGGAAGTTCTTCCTAATGTTTAGGTGGAATCTTCTTTCTTGTAGTTTGGAACCACTGCTCCGTGTCCGCTTCTCTGGAGCAGCAGAAAACAACCTTTCTCCCTCCTCCTCCTCAGCCATGCATGTGGCAGGCAGGACGGTATGTTGCTGCCTCTGTTGTGGACCACACGCAGGTGAGGAACCAAAAGCAGCTCTCAATCCATCAATAAACAATATTTGAGAGCTGAAAATTGCCCAAGGAGGTGCCGCTGCCCATAATGCTATCTGCTAGGACGGGGTAGTCAACCTTTTTTATACCTACCGCCCACTAATGCATCTTTCTTGATGGTAACATTTCCTTACTGCCCACCAGATGCCGCAGAACCCCCTACCGCCCACCTAGAGTCCTGAGACGCCCACTAGTGGGCAGTAGGGACCAGGGTGACAACCCCTCTGCTAGGAGGTTATTGCAGCACTTCAAAATCCTGTGCTACATGTTTTGTGGCGGGACAAAAAGAAAGGAGGTGGGCAGTTTTCAGGCTTGTCAAATCTGTTTTGGGTTTCTTTACCAGAACTCCATGACCTCCTGACCAAGGTGATAAGGACAGATGTCAGAGAATTGGTTTTAATTGCACTCACAGTCCTGCCACACACAAAAATCCCACCCTGCTTTGCTCCCCCCCCCCATTTCACCAGTTGGGGGGAAGAGGCAATTTGTGGGTTTTGATGTTGTTAAAACAATTGAGTCCGAAAATCTCGCCAGTCTCCGGCAAATCACTCAGAGATCTCACGGGAGAATAACCTGTCAAAGTGAGCCAAGGGGGTGGGAGCTGATAATTTGTCTTCTGGCCATAAAATCTGCAGTAGGTCCTGACTTGCCTACCCCTAGCACATGGCAGAACTACAGTCTCCCATTGTCCAACTTCTTCTGTACATCTCTGCCTGGGCAGATGAGGTTGTCAAGATGGTTCTTCCTTCTCCTCTGTATGAGATCTGTGGTGTTGTGAAGACAGGAGAGGGCCTTTTTGGTGGTGGCCCCCTGTATGTGGAACTCCCTCCCTCCACTGAGGCACTTCTGGCACTACCTCTTCATAACTTTAAGCGGCTGTTAAGACACATCTTTCTTTCAGCATGCATTGGGAGAGACCTCGTTGCTCCTGTTAGCAATTTGTTAAGTGTTTTTAATGGAGCCCTTAAAATCTTTTTGCCTGCTGCAAACCGCCCTGTGACTTGAGCAAAGGTGGCATATAAATTATCTAAATAAAACTTGGGTGGCTAGATGAACAGAGAGGACAAGGCCTCCTGCACCTTTAATAGTTGCATAGAAGAAGGAATTTCTGCAAGCCTTGCTTGCAGGAAAGTTAAAAGGTGCATAAGCTCCCTCCTGCTTTGCCCGAGCTGCCAGATGCTTTTCATCTGCTGGAAGAATCTCACCTGTTTCCAGCACTGGCCTCTGCAACAGGTGATTCAGCTCTGCCCATGTGATCTGGCTGGGCTGGGGAGGAGGACAGAAGACAAGCTGCGAGGCGGTGCTGGCATGTCCCTCTGTGAAAGCCGAGAAGGGGCAATGAAACAGAGGGCGCCTGGCTCCTTAGCACAGCTGGGCTCTGTTGCAAGGCACCAATGAGGCCACTGGCAGCAGTGTGGCAGAGCAGGCAGCCGGCCGGCTGCAGCTCAGAGACCTCAGTCCTGCCTTCACCAGGATTTCTGACGCCCGTGCCTGGCTGCCTGCACAGGATGATGCGCAGCAGGCACCTGCCAGGGACCAAATTGCAGCCCGCTCGTCTCACACAGATCCAGACACCCTGGTCTACTAGAGCAGTGTTTCCCAACCTTGTGCCTCCAGCTGTTTTCAGACTACAATTCCCATCCTCCCTTGCCTCTGGTCTTGCTAGTCAGGGATGATGGGAGTTGTAGTTCAAAAACAGCTGGAGGCACAAGGTTGGGAAACACTGTACTAGAGGGTGCAGTGTGGCTTACAGAGATTGGACTCTCCAGATGAATGTGGGACTCCAATTCCCATCAGCCCCAGCCAGCATGACTGGCTGCCAGGGATGATGGGAGCCGTAGTGCAGCCCACACCTGGAGGATCATAGCTTTCGTGCCCCGGTTTTAAGGGGTGTGCAAAAGGCAGGTGATCAACAGGTATGGGTTTCCCTCTCACGCGTCAGAAAGCTCAGTGGCAAGGAAGGCTCCACCTGTGGAGCAACAAATGTCAACTTTGCCTTGGGACAGGAGGCTGGTTCCTCTGTTTCCTCCGTCTGGACAAGCAAGAGACATTGGCATGGGTCAAGGCACCTTCCAACCAGGCAAAAATACTGGGTGGGGTGACTACAGGTCAGGAAGAGGTGTGGCCTAGACAGCTCAGAGGACCAGGTGGAGATTTGGAGGGCCATATTTGCTTCCTGGTCATGAGGCACAAGGATGGAGAACTGGTGTCCCTTCAAATGTTGTGGACTCCCAACTCTAATTGGCTTCAGCATCTTTTGGGGGCCACAACCTCTCCACCCCCGCCATAGTATGGGTGGGATGGGATCAAAGCTGAACCAGGTATTTCATATTTTAAAAGGTAAAGGTAAAGGGACCCCTGACTGTTAGGTCCAGTTGCGGACGACTCTGGGGTTGCGGCGCTCATCTCGCTTTACTGGCCGAGGGAGCCGGCGTACAGCTTCCGGGTCATGACAAAGCCACTTCTGGCGAAACCAGAGCAGCGCACGGAAACGCCATTTATCTTCCCGCTGGAGCGGTATCTATTTATCTACTTGCACTTTGTGGTGCTTTCAAACTGCTAGGTGGGCAGGAGCAAGGACCAAGCAACAGAAGCTCACCCCGTCATGGGGATTTGAACTGCTGACCTTCTGATCAGCAAGCCCTAGGCTCTGTAGTTTAGACCACAGCGTCACCCGCGTCCCACATTTCATATTTAGGAGGGAGTATTTATTGGATTGCGCCATTGGGTTCCTTAGTGGCTAAGGTAGGCAGGAAAGACTGTATAGAAGCAGAGAGCTGGAAGGGACCCTGCAATGCAGGAATACGCAGCTGTCCCTTACGGGGATTGAACATGCAAGCTTGGGAGTTACCAGACCACGCTCTAACCAACCGAGCTCTCGGGTTTTCTTCGCTGCTGATGGGCCCAGGTACTGAAGCAAGGCGGCCACTTGCATGTGCCTTTCGATGTCAGGTGGAAAACGCGACCTTTCCTTTCCTACCCCCCTGGCAATTTAGCTAGCCAACTCCACATGAGGCACTGGGATCAGGTGGTTTCACAGCAGGGTATTCCGCTGGCATCGAGAGAGGCCAACACCACACGGAACGCGCCGGTGGTGGAGCTCATTATCGTCTGTGGAGCCCAGATTTCTACCCAAGGCACTTAACACATCATCCCTGCCGTCTCCACTGTTGAAATCCCCTGCTCCAGCTCGGGAAGCCTGAGACTCACAGATCTCAAAGCCCACCTGGACCCATTTCTCTGTATTGCCTTAAGAGAGCTTGAAAGTGGTTCTTTCAAGAGCACAGCCAGCCAGTGTTCTGCCTTTCCATAGGATGTGCAGCAGGTGGGATGTCATTTTTAGCAATAAATTAATTTTTGAAAACGTGCGATTGTATGCAAACTGCACCGCCGTGAACCCCGTGTGTTTCATGGGAGGTGCTCCCGCCCCCCCTGCTTGCTGCTACTGCCCCCCCACGGGGCCCTGCTGCTCTCTGGTGGGTGGTCTGCATGACCACAACCGCCCCAGCCTGCCCTGGCCCTAAATATACTGCAGCTGCAGTTTGACCTCTTTTGTATCCCAGAAGGATGGTGCGGCTGCTTCACATGAGCTTGGAGCTCTGTATCCGACTCTGCTCATTGGGAATCTCAGAGTTGCTCCAACCCCTTGACCACTTGCTCTTTTCTGAACCTTTTCCAACTCTATGATGTCCTTTTTTGAGGGGAGGCAACCGGAAGTATACACATGTGGTTGTGCTGTAGATTTCTATCGTTTGCCGCCCCCTGAGTGCCTTGCTCTACCTGTCAGAGCTCTCTGAAGTCTAAAACCAACTTAATGAAAAAACACTGAGCCTCCAGCCAGGGTATGAATTTCAACGCTGACTTTTTTTTTTTAATAGAAAAGAAAACAATCCTTCTGACAAAGTCACTTTCAATTAAGTTTGTAACAAATATCAAATAAAATACAAAAGGCTGTAAATTCTCAAGCCTCCCAACAAATGTACAAAAACGGGGGCATGGAGAGGAGGTTGGGTCCACGGGGTTCAAATACAACCAGAAAGCAGTTCAAGTTCTGTTAAGTCTGGCAGAGGCCGGCAGAGGTGACCCCTCCTGCTTGCTGCTGCCTCCGCTGGAGTGTCCCCAGGGCTGGGAGACCAAGAGGGGAACCTCTTTTCCCAGCGCTCGCTTTCGCCCAGGGAGACTCTAACGCAACACACTTCAGAAGGCTTCGGGAGGAGGGCAACTATGACCGTGGAACACACACTGAGAGCGCACGACTTCAGCAACAACCCCGTCCCTTGTGAGGATGGTCAGGAAGGGAAGGGGAAGGATTCAGCGGCAGCAGCCGCAGCTGGCGGCTGGAAAAAGCAGCTTTCCCCCCTCGGGCTCCACTCTTCCCGCCCCAACTTCCTCCCCTTCAGAGCTGAAGGACTTTAAAAAGCCGGCAGGAGAGGGAAGGGGCTTTTACCTGGGCTGAGGAGGTCAGCAGAGCAGGTGGCAAGTAAACACAGCCCGACCCCCCTGCAGCGTGAGGTAGAGAGTTGCACCCTAAGACAAAACGCCGTTGTAAAGGAGCAGGGGAAGTAAGAAGGTAGCAACAAGAACCAGTGCCTGGGCCAGGGGCACGGCGTCACCTTTGGTATGTGGCAGAGCTGGGGGTCAAGTGAATAAATCCCTGCCTCCCTCCCTCCTGCCACCTCTCCCAGCCTGAAGGCGAATCTCACTCCCCGGGGACCTCTGCTGCCAAGGAATGTGGAGCAGGGCAACCTGGGGAGGAGGCCGCAGCTAACGGCAGGAGCCCCAGGGGAACTGTGCCCTGCTTCTGCCTCCTGTCCCCAAATCAGAGAGCAAATGGTGCCCTTGTGTTCCTCAAAAATAAAAAGGAGAAAAAGAAGCAGCTACGGTGCTGAAGGGCTGCCCTGAGTGACTGCGAGCTTGGCAGTGTCCCATGCTGGTTCAAACATGGACCCACCTGGGCCGCCCGCCCGCACAGCCTGAAAGAACCCAGATCGGCTCACAAGCTGCTGCTGGAAAGAGGAGCCAGAGTCGCTCAGGGGCCCTGGAACGCCCTGCTGCCGCCGTGCAGGCATCAGTGGCGGCTGGAGACCAGCCCTTTGACCTTGGACATCTTCTTGGTGGGCGGCCTCTGCTCTGTGTGCGGGGGGCACTCCCGTTCCGCCAGCTGCTGCTCCATCTCCTGGGCTGAGGAGGAGGCTGTGGCTTTCAGCGTCTTCTTTATGTTTGTGACCTGCAGGGGAGGAGAGAGGCAGAGAGAAGGTTTCTTTGCAAACACGAAACAGCGGGGCACCCCCATTCCTCTGAAGCGCTAGTGGAGGACAGAAGTTTTCTGTATGAAGTCGAGGTGCAGGAGGGGGCACAGGGAGCCAGAGACCACTAGGGAGGAGCAGGGAGCTCAAAGGGACATCGGAAGCAGCCTCAGACTGGGCCGAACAAATCAGCCATCTACCCTGGTGTCAGGGACTGGCTGGACGAAGGGGAGTGGTGCAAGGCAGCAGCCAGGGAAGCCCAGAGGAGGAAGGCTCAGAGCCAGGACACTGAGCAGAGGTTAGAGGAGGAAGAAATGAAATTGTCAGTGATGCAATGGAAGAATTTGTCAGACTTTACACTCTTGGCAGAGTTTGAGTCCCAACAGATATCGGGGAAGTTGAAGTCCCCCATGATTACTATTTATTTCTTTTTTGAATGTTTGGTAATCTGCTCTAGTAAGGCATCATCCAAGTCTTCAGTCTGGCTTGGCAGTCTACAGCAGACACCCACAGTAAGGTCACTGCTGTTTCTGTCTCCTACAATTTTTTACCCCCATACAGTACTCTCAACCTGCTTTTCATGCTCCTGGTCATGGATTTCTTCACAAGTGCACACATCCTTTATATACAATGCTGCTCCTTCTCCCTTCCTGTTTGGTCTGTTCCTTTTGAACAGGTTATACCCTTCAATTCCTACATTCCAGTCATGAGTCTCATCCCATTAGGTTTCAGTAATGCCTACCAGGTCGTATTTGCTGTCCTCTATTAAAAGCTCTATTAAAAGCTCAGGACGCAGGTGGCGCTATGGGTTAAAGCCTCAGCGCCTAGGGCTTGCCGATCGAAAGGTCGGCGGTTCGAATCCCTGCGGCGGGGTGCGCTCCCGCTGCTCGGTCCCAGAGCCTGCCAACCTAGCAGTTCGAAAGCACCTCCGGGTGCAAGTAGATAAATAGGGACCGCTTACCAGCGGGAAGGTAAACGGCGTTTCCGTGTGCGGCTCTGGCTCTGGCTCTGGCCAGAGCAGCGATGTCACGCTGGCCACGTGACCCGGAAGTGTCTCCGGACAGCGCTGGCCCCTGGCCTCTTAAGTGAGATGGGCGCACAACCCCAGAGTCTGTCAAGACTGGCCCGTACGGGCAGGGGTACCTTTACCTTTACCTTTATTAAAAGCTCCAGTTCATCTTGTTTGTTTCCCATTCTCTGTGCATTTGTGTAGACAACTGAAACCATGAGTTGTCCCCTGCAGCTGGTTCCTTCCTGTAGTTTCTTGCCTTTTAGCAGGTTTCCGGAGCACCAGCTCAGTTTCAATGAAGCCATCATCCCCATTTCCAGGTGCTCTTTTGTTGTTCCTATTGTTTTTCCCTCCCCCTCAAGATCTAGTTTAAAGCTCTCCTGATTAGATTCTCCAGACTCTTGGCGAACACATTCTTGCCAACTGCTGTGAGGTGCAGCCCATCTCTCGCCAGAAGTCCGACCTCAAGGAAGCAAAGACCATGATCCAAGAAGCCAAATACTTCCTGACGACGACACCTGCGCAGCCAGTGGTTTACTCAAGTATTTTCCTCTCTCTTCTTGGGCCACAGGCTTCAACAGGAAGGAGTGATGTCTCTTCAGCTCCCTGCCCAGTGTCTCATAGTTCCTTGCTGTGTGTGGCAGTATTATTAGTACCCACATGAATCAGAAAGAAGGCGTAGTAGTCAGTGGGCTTTATAAGACTTGGCAACTTCTCCGCCACATCGTGAATCTTTGCACCTGGAAGACAGCACACCTCCTGGGACATCCTGTTTCCTCCACACACTACTGCCTCTGTTCCCCTCAGTAGCATCACCCTGACCTTGTCTCCTCCTCCTCTGGGGAGTAGCAGGAATCATTCTATGGGCTGTGCCTTCCAAAGGCTGCTTGGAGTGTTCTTAGGTCTGCTTCTGTTGTTCTCGAAGTCTTCCCCTCTTGTTTATTGGAGCTTATTTTGATATTGTTGGGACAAGTTACAAAGGCTGGAAACTTATGGTTTGAGTACTTCCTACTCTTTCCTCCCAGCTTGTCATCTCTGGGCTGCAATTCCCTTTCTCTGGTGTCGTCTCCACAGACGGTAGCAAGTATGTTATCAGCATACTCATCCACAGTCAGTAGCCTTGGATCTGATGGGGTTAGATCAAGAATGCAAAAAGGCTCTTCCAAATCCATCTCCTCCTGTCTTTCTGCTCTGGGGGGGTTGTGTGTCAATAATCGTTCTGTGCACTGTACCTTTCACAGCCACCTTCTGAGTGTCTTCTGAGGTTGGCAACTGCAGTCCTAGCTCCTCTGGCCCAGAATCGGCGTCCACGGTGAGAGTACGGAAGCGATTTTGCAACTCTAATGACAAAGTGTGGTTTGTGACTGTCCTACTTCTGTGTGTCGCATTCCTCCAGGGGTTAGACCAGGCATCTGCAAACTCGGCCCTCCAGATGTTTTGGGACAACAATTCCCATCATCCCTGACCACTGGTCCTGTTAGCTAGAGATGGTGGGAGTTGTAGCCCCAAGACATCTGGAGAGCCAAGTTTGGGGGTGCCTGGGTTAGACTCTTGCAATGGGCAATCTTTCTCTACCCTGGGGACACCCCATCTATCTTGGTGCACAATCTCAGTCAACTCAGCTCTATCAAGCAACTCTGCATGTTTTCCTGTTGCTTGAGGTGTGGTTAGGCTGGCCTCAAGTTGCTACACCTTCTCTTCCAGCAAGACAACCAGCTTGCACTTGCTACTAGTGTACTGTTGCTTGTTCTCTGGCAGAATAACAAACATGGTCACTGCAGCAGCTCCCTCACTCTCCATGTCTCTGGTCCTATGCACACCAATAGACAGAACTCTTGGCCTCCCCTTTAAACTCCCCTGCTAAACACCCTTGCAAATGCCCGTTTGCGAACTCTGGTTGTGAGCTCCCAGGATCTGCACTGAGCTAAGTTTATCAGGCAACAGAAGGACTGAATGACCAAATAATGTGAAATATAAAGCGCTGAGAAAGGTTTGAGAGGAAGAACCTAAGAGGAGTGATTACGAATTGTTCCTTTTTAGGCAGTAGCATGCTGCCCTCTAGAGGCCAGAAGACTCACAGGCGCCATCCTGAGAAGAATGGATAAACTTCAGGATTGATTTTGAGCATTAGTTCCCACAAAGCTAAAGTATGGACATCCTCTAGGCTGGTTAGACCAACAGGAGAAGATTCCACAGGAATGAGCGAAGGTTGCAGAGGAAAAGGCTCAACGTTCTTGAATTTACTCCAGTCCGTTTGGAAACGAGGGCTGCTGCTTGCTGCTTGCCCTAGAGAATGGAGACATTAACGGGGGGCCCATTACCTACCTCTGTCTCTACCTGCTGCTGGGTTCGGTTGTGGTTCTCTTTGTATTGGTTGGCTCTAAGCACCTGCTGCTCAATTCCTAACAGAACTGCTTCGCACCCATCACACCTGTAAACACAATACTTGCGCAGTCAATGTCAGAGAGATGGCAGGAGGTGGGGCTCTGCCTAAGCCAAAGAGTGGGAAAGTTGGGAAACCCTGTCGGGGGGCAGCTTACCATTCGTGGAGTGTTTTGATGATGTTGCTGATGTCCTTCCTCTGGATGTCCCTGCCAATGCAGAAGTCCACTTCCAGCATCTGGTTGCGCTGGTCCAGCTTCCCCTGGATGATGTCGGTGTAAACGGCTTCGATGATCAGGTCTTCCAGCTCTCGCAGGTTCCGCATCTCCAGGTCATTCAGTAACACCGAGTAAGGAATACACTGGGGGAGAGAAGGGAGCTCAGGTGAGAAGCTGCCATTCGGGGGCAGAGACCAGCAGGAAGACCCTGGAGCCTAGACTAAAACATGCTTTTGTTTCTAGGTGCGCTGCTCACCGTTTTATAGGATACCTGCCAACTTCACACTTAGAATCACAGAAATGTAGAGTTGGAAGGGACCCCAGGGGTCATCTAGCCAAAGTCAATTCAGGAATCTCATCTAAAGCATCCATGACAGATGGCCATCTAACTTCTAGCAGCTGAGATGATCAGAACTTCAGTTTCTCAAATACCTTAAGGAGCGGGATTCAACTAAGTTCTTGCGTGCATGGAGCGAGGTCATGCTTGTGTAATGGGACTACACCCCCTCAAAAAAAATCTGTTCTGGAGGGTTAGGGAAAACCCCAAAACAGGTTTAGGGCATGAAGGGGAGAAATCTTGTTGCTTGTGCAGGCATCATTCCCCACGTACAAACCCCCATGCAGAGGTATGCTGGATTCACCCAGAGTATCTGTAGGACAGGGACAAAGGTCAAAAATGCTGGGACTGAGCCATCAGTGGCTAGCATGCAGTGGGGGTTCCCCAAAGGCAGAGGGCATTTAAGAGGAAGGCCTAAGTTGAAAAGGTTTGAGAGAAACGGAACTAAAAGAACATGGCAGATGTTAGATATAACACAGCAAGGGCACATCATGCTTCACTGGGGAGCACCAGGGATTCAGAGGCAGTTTCCATTATTACTCATGCGCTGCCAACTAGAAGACAAAACGTTACCCAAGCCCCATCCATGAAATGCATGAAGGGTGTGCTGTAATAGCAGTACTTATGGCACTACAGCCCGGCTTAACCTGTTATTACTTGTTGTAACCTATCTGCTGAAGTCAATGAAAAAACTGCTCCAGTTCTTGCTTTTTTCCAGAAATACCTAATGGGATAGGTGAAGGTAAAGGGACCCCTGACCATTAGGTCCAGTTGTGGCCGACTCTGGGGTTGCGGCGCTCATCTCGCTTTATTGGCCAAGGGAGCTGGCGTACAGCTTCCGGGTCATGTGGCCAGCATGACTAAGCCGCTTCTGGCGAACCAGAGCAGCACACGGAAACGCCGTTTACCTTCCCGCCGGAGCGGTACCTATTTAGCTACTTGAACTTTGTGCTTTCGAACTGCTAGGTTGGCAGGAGCTGGGACCGAGCAAAGGGAGCTCACCCTGTCGCTGGGATTCGAACCGCCGACCTTCTGACCGGCAAATCCTAGGTTTAACCCACAGCGTCACCCACGTCCCTCTACCTAATGGGATACAGGGCTACTATTATTCCTATTTTTTAGGGAGAACTAAAGTTGACACAGATACCTAGCCGTCCTTGAGTTACACCATGGAGTTACGATTTGGGAGAGATGGCAAAGGATAAACGATCAAGCCATCTGATAACTGATCAAAGGAAACCAAAGTGATTCAGGCATAAATGTTTCATTTCAGCAGCTGCTCTCTCTGCTTCCCCCATTGCTAAAAAGCTGCCTGAAAGCACCAGGGATTTATGTCCCATAAGTCTATTCTACACCCTTTGGCTCTCAAGATCAACAGGAGATGTCGAAAGTCCCAAAAAATTCATATATGCATGCATGTGTAGACACACATTTACACACACTGTGTGCGCGCGAACACACATATATGGAGGTTTGCCTTCAAACTGGCTGGTCTTAGTGCCAATACTTTACCTTCATTCTGGAAGCTAAGCTGACAATAGTTAAGTGCTTTAACTTGTTCTTCTGGGCCCCTGTTAGCTCTGGCAGGTTAGTCTTGTTTGCTGTCCAAGAAATTGAATTAAAGAAAAACTTCAGGTTATGGGCTTCAGTTGAATTACTCAACGCTGCTGACTTCATTCACACAACTTTGAGCCACATTCTCTGCCGCACAGAAGAATGCTCCCACTTCCCTACAGGCACAGGCAAATGGAGAAGCATGGGGCGGTTTTCAGAATACGCACCTCTGAAAAGCAGAGTCCGCATTTCCCAACCTGATAACCTTCCTAAATGTTTTGAATTATAACTCCCATCAACTCAAACCAGCATGGCCAATGGACAATGGAGTCCAAAACACCTAAAGGGAACTAAGAGTGACATGGACTGTCACTTCACTGAGTTCATATATTTATAACCAAAAAGAGAAAACCAGAGCAATGTGGCTTTAACTCTCCTTAAGTAGGAAGCAAGTGAAAACCTGGACAAGGCAGAACTTTGTTTCCAGTATCCACACATTTCTCTTCATTTTTTAAAAAAACAAAACAAAGGGGTGGAACAGGCAGTATACTACTGGGTATGAATTGCTAGCCAGAATCCATGGATTTTGCACTGATATCACACAAGGTTTCTGAACAGTTTCTATTCCCTCCATTGTGCTTCACCAATAAATCCATTTTGGATCACCATTCACAGTATCCCAGTGTTTTAATTACAAAATACCATGAGGAGGATACCCACCCTCACAGAACCAATTGTCATAAGATGGTTTGAGCATGTGAGAACCACGCAAGTGTTGTGTGTTTTGCAAAGATTATCCCTTTAAAAGATTTGATGCAGAATGTATGGCAACTTTAGAAGACTCAGGCGGTAAAATTTGGATGAGAATCAAGTTTAGGCACAAGTTATTGACAAGGCAGATTTGGTAAAAGGAAAGTTTCAAATCTCATTATTCTTAGAATGTCCTTGAAATCTGCAAAACGGGGGAGCTGGAAAACTTTTGGATAGAGAAGCAGCCTGGCACTGGGAACCAGTGCAAGTCACAGCAAATCAGTTCAGCTGGACTGATAAAGTAACTTCCTATGAAACATTTGGAGCCACCCAAGTTCACATGCTCTGTTGGAGGAACTGGCCACGGAGGAATGGGTTAATTTCTTTCAAGGGCAGAAATCACCCCAGGTATGAGATGTTAACAGGTACAAGGTCAACCAAGCCAGTTGTTATGGCAATGGCTCATCAGACAGTCAGTGAGCCTTGAGAAGTGAATCTGTGTTATGTCTTGAATTGCTGGAGCAACAGAAATACTTTGTATTTGTATGCATATATCTGCCGAAGTCAAAAGCCAACAACATCCAGTTAGATCTCAGGCAACAAGGCTTAGAAAGACCTCTAAGGACTTGCTGAACCCATAGTATGATGCATTAATGCAGTTTCGCATGTTGCTACATTTTTAGTGCAGAGCAGAATAAATTTATACTATTTATAAAGTGCCTGAAATGTTACATGCTGTACAATGATATACTTCAGAGTCAACAGTGAAACCGGAAGGAAGGGTAAAATTAGTAGGAAAGAAAAGTGCAGGGCTCAGAAGAGACCACAGGGGAAGAGCAGAAAACAGACAGAAAGGGGAGCAGGAATGGACGTGAAGCAAGAGGAAGGAATTGTGATAGAAACTGAACAGGACAACCAGCTACCAGAAGCGCAGCTCCTGCTCTGCTCTTGGACAATTAAAAGATCTGCAGTGCAGCGTAAGGAGTGCAAAGCCAGGCAACTGATGGTCTAATCACCAGCAGTCTGGGAAATGAGATGAGATGGGAGGCAATGGGAACAGAACTGCACGATAACAGGAGAAAAAAAGGGGGAGAAATGGTATGTTAACCTATGCTATATTTCTACACTGCTTTTCACTCAAATGAATCCCAAAGCGGCTTACAAATAGGGATAGAAATAAAATCAACAAACGGTTTTAGAGATGAGCTCCATCTGAAAAGGACAGAAATTTTGTCTGAAGGAACTAAGGCAGGCAGATCTCGCAGATTTTGATATCTTCCATGAACTTGGCCAAGGAAGAAACTGGAGATGTCAAAAGCCAATGAAGACACAGTAGTGTTAAAATGTGTTCTAGAATTGCAGCTGCCTCTTACCTACATAGTCCGGGTATGTTCCATAGGCAAAGAGATTCAGCAGCTGAAAATAAGCAGCGTTGGGACCTTCGGCAAGCTGCATATGAAGAAAAAAGAAAGGAAGAGACCCATTAGAGTGCAATTGAGCCCATGGCTAATTAAGTATTAAGACTATTCCAAGGGTTATCAAATTACACTATTGCAAGCTTGCTTAAATCAAGGAGACAGCACGGTCAAGGCCAGATGTTTCAGCAACGGAGCTTCGTGTTTACCAGGTTCAACCTTGGAAAATGGCACTGCTAAAGCAGCGTTCACTAAAGTGGGTGCCCTCTAGAGGTTTGGACCACAACTCTCATCATTCCTGACCATTGGACATGCTGGCTGGAACTAATGAATGATGTAGTCCAAAGCGTCTGATGGGTACTGTGCTGCTGAAGACCACCCTAAATAAAAGAAATTCCATATTCATTGTTCCACAGAATCTTCTGGCACACAGACTGTGTCGACTTTGCAGGCTGTTGCAGGATCAAGGTCTGTATAAGCCAACATATGAACCAAGTACTGCATTTTTCGCTCTATAGGATGCATCCGACCATAGGATGCACCTAGTTTTAGAGAGGGAGAACAAGAAAAAAAACCCCATCCCTCTCTGCGCAGCGTCCCTTCAGCGAAGCGGCAGGAGAAACAGAGCCCCTTCCATTTCTCCTTCCGCTTCGCTGAAGGGTTTTCGCTGAAGCGAAAGCAACACGAAGCCTCCGGAGGCTTCAGGCGGCTATCCCTGAAGCCAGGAGAGCAAGATTTCAGTTGAAGCAACCCTCAGCCTCCGGAGCGTGGCGGGAGCACTCCTGCTGCGCTTCAGAGGCTTTGCGTTGCTTTCGCTGAAACCATGGAGCCTGCATTCGCTCCATAAGACGCACACACATTTCCCTTAATTTTTGGAGGGGAAAAAGTGTGTCTTATAGAGCAAAAAATACGGTACTTTGGCCAGGCACCCACAGCACCTTCCAATATGCCACTTCTTGCCATTTTGTCAGGACCAAGAAACTATGGTTGATGGCTTCAGAACAAGTTAAGATGTTCAGCCATGGTTTGAAGTTGGGTTAATGCCCTGGCTTGTTCTGAAGCCATAAACCATACGGCAGGCTTACATGTAATGCTCAACCACGATTTAGAACAATGAGCATGAGTTATAATGAGCACAAGAGAAGACTTGAGCTCCCACACTCCACTCACCCACCTACCCAGTACAACCTGGAAAATTACCTGAGCAGTTTGCTTTCACTTTCCACAAAACTTGAGGTGGCAATTTAAAACAAATTAGTTAAGCAAGCCAGCAGCATAATTTATGGTTTGACACTCACCAGTCTCTAGGAAATCGGTCACACTCACCTCTTGCACATTTGTTAATTCCAGCAGCTCACCAAAGACATAAACCCCAGGGGCCTCCAGCACTTGGCTGATAAGGGCAGTCAGAGCTGATCCACTGGTGCCTTTGGCTAATAAAATAAACTGCTCAAGGAGATTACAGGACGGTTTCTGTTCCCCTGCCATTCTAGACGCTTTTACCTTTCAAAGAGAAAAAGGGGATAAATCACTACTCAATCACTGCTAAGAAAGAATATGAGTGTGGCCAAGGTGGCAAATGTGACTCCGTGCTTCCTGCTCAAAAAAAGGTAATCCAACAGAAGTGAGAAGTTTACTAATGCACAAAGCAGCAGCACCTCAACTCCAAACACAACTGCATAAAGGCTTGCAGAAGGTTGGGAAACAGTAGCTGAAGAGTATTGCTTATTGAAGGACACAGCCTACATTACTTCAGTAAGGGAGTGGGTGAACCCTTGGAAAATATATCTCTAAGTCCAGAGAGCCGTGGAAACAACGCCAGAATTGTAATCAACATAAATCATTTCAGAATTGCTTCCCAATCCTGTTCCTGCATTTCAGCTTTTAAAATACGGCTGTGAACTTTCCCCTTGATTCTACTGTCCCACCTTTCTTTCATATGCTTTGGTTTTTTTTTACAATCAAGAAGTGTATGAATTTCATTAAAACAAACAAATATCCACCCGCCCTCAGGGGAAGAGGTGAAAATTCCCTTTTTGGAGCATACAATGGTACTCAGTTTTCGAACATAATCCATTCCAGAAGTCCGTTCAAGTTCCGAAACATTCGAAAACTAAAAGCGGAAACCTCAAAACGGAAGCCTCATTTCCTGCTTGACTTCCGAGGCGTGTTCAGAAACCAAGGCATTTACTTCTGGGTTTTCGGCGTTTGAGTTCCAAAGCGTTCAACTACAGAGGGGTTTGAAAACCGAGGTACCACTGTATGTATTATAAATACAGTGGTACCTCTGGTTACATATGCTTCAGGTTACAGACTCCGCTAACCCAGAAATAGTGCTTCAGGTTAAGAACTTTGCTTCATGATGAGAACAGAAATCGTGCAGCAGTGGCGCAGCAGCAGTGGGAGGCCCCATTAGCTAAAGTGGTGCTTCAGGTTAAGAACAGTTTCAGGTTAAGAACAGACCTCTGGAACGAATTAAGTTCTTAACCCGAGGTACCACTGTATGTGTATGTATTACATATATGTAACACACACACATTGTTTTTATTATGTACTTTGTGGTTTTATTCTGCAGTGACCCACCCAGAGATCTTTGGATGAAAGGCGAAATACACACTTAATAAACAACAACAACAATGCATAAGCCCCCCTCCCACTGCATATATATATATATATTATGAAAGGCGGGCGGAATACACGATAAATAACAATAATGCTGCACACGCTCCCTCCCACTGCATATATATTATAGGTCACACGCACAGGAGGGGAAATGGGAGAAAGGCGGTCTTCTTCTTCTTCTTCTTCTTCTTGCGAGGCGCTTAACGGGACCGGGCAACGAAGGACGGGCGGAGGGCCGGTGTGCTTGGGGGGGGGGCTCCCTCTTCCCACAGCCCCCCGCCCGGTGAGGGAGGCCGCCATCACGAGGCCCCCCAAGGGCCACCCTCCCCTGCCGCAGCCCCTACCTGGCAGCCCGGCGCGCTCCCTTCCCTCCTCCTCCTCCTCCTCGCTCGCTTCCTCCGCCCGTGCCGCACCTCAGGCCGCCATGACAGCGGCGGCGGCGGCGGAGTAGAAGGAGGCGGCGCAGAGGGACCGGCAAGAGCGTCGCGCGCGTGCGCCGCCGCCTCCGCTCCGGCGGGGAACTGCCTCCCCCGCGAACGAAGGTTCCACCTGGGGAGACTCAGCGCCGCCTCACATTATTATTATTATTAAAATAATAATAATAATAATAATAATAATAATAATAATAATAATAATAATAATAATAATAATAATAATAATAATAATATATTTTTTACAATCAAGAATGTATGAATTTCATTAAAACAAACAAATATCCGTCCGGGGGAGAGGTAAAAATACCCTTTTTGGAGCATACAATAAATAATAATATTTAATAATAATAATAAAAATACAGAACAATTGCACGAAACAATAAACCTCCCCACCACCACACCACTATACATAGATACTGATACTGTATAGTTATAGGTTGTATTTTTATGCTGTGAACCACGCTGAGATCAACAGGTGAAGGCATCCAAATAAGTATAATTATAATTATACGCAGCCCCTCTGGGCTGCTTCCATAATATTCATTATGATTATACATATTACTAGAACAGCCATCCCCGCCCGGTCCTCCTCCCTTAACACTCTGCCGGAGTTTGCACATCTGAAGGCTGTATTTCGATAAGTAATAATAATGTGGTTTTAATAATAATAATAATAATTGTTATATTTATCATGCTGCCACCAACCCCATCAAAAAAAAACAGGCGCCAGAGCAGTTCACAGAAATCTGAAATAACATGCAATGATATAAATGTTTGCTTTTTTAAAAAAAAGGAACCCTCCCCATATTACTTTTTAAAGGCTTTTGCACACAATAAAAGCACCTGTAACGTAGCACAGATAAACCTAACGGAAGCAAAAATAAGGGGTGCTCTACATTTGGCGGGGCTTATGCACCAGGTAAATAGGCATAGGGTTGCGGCCTAGCAGCCCCATCCCTAACCATGAGTCCTGTTGAATTTCGTGGGGTTTATTTCCAAATTAAGTGGGGTAAGGCCCAGTCCTGTGGGAGGAGGGCATGATGAAGCCAATAGTTAACTTCCAAGTAAAGGCATGCAACGAGAATCTTGCTGTGCAAATGCTCTTGGCAGCCCGTGAGGCCTAAGCGCATTCACGCCAGTGGATTTAGCAGCGTGGTTTAGGGTATGGTTGTTGTTAGAAGAAAACCTTGAGTTACCAGGTTAACAGCAGCACCAAATTTCTTGACATTCAAAGACGGGCAGCATCCCATTCTCCCCCTAACCCCCGTGGCTCAAATCACAGTTTGGTGATGTCCGCAATGTTGCCAGCCTTAAAAGGCAGAGGGCAGGGCACAGCTAGCAGTGGGGAGGTCCAGAAAGAAGCTTAAATGTTGGTTTCAATGTATTGGGGAGGGGGAGGGGGGAAGACCGCTTCCACTTGTTGCAATGGTTCCTTAGAAATTCGGATTATAGCAATGATGCGCAGGCGTTTCCCCCACTTTGACTCACGTACAACCACGTATAGGTGAAGCACTGGGAAATAAATAGATTTAAGCTGCAAAGCAGCCCCCAAAGGTAAGAGAACTGCAAAAATGGTGCAAAATGAGCGGAAAAGCAGCTAGCAATCTCAGGATCCTTTGCACAGAAATTTCAGGCGTGTAGAGAGTGAAAAAGGAGAGTTGGAGAAAGCGATTGTGGAGGAATTTGGCTGATTTTTGTGGATATTTGGTGGTGACTGGGAGTGGCTGCCGGGACAATATAACACTGGTCCTGAAAGATCTATCTACATTGATTCCCAGTATGTTTCCAAGCACAATTCCAAGTGTTGGTGCTGACCTTTAAAGTCCTAAACAGCCTCGGCCCTGTATACCTGAAGGAGCATCTCCACCTCCATCATTCAGCCTGGACACTGAGGTCTAGCTTCAAGGGCCTTCTTGGTGGTTCCCTCACAAACTCTCCAAGTGTCCCTATTTTCACAGGGACAGTCCCAGATTTACAGAAGCCGTCCCAGTTTCTGATTTGATCCCAGAATGTCCTGCTTTGCTTAGGACATCCCTATTTTCTTCAGAGAAATATTGCAGGGTATGGTAAAGGTAAAGGTACCCCTGCCCGTACGGGCCAGTCTTGACAGACTCTGGGGTTGTGCGCCCATCTCACTTAAGAGGCCAGGGGCCAGCGCTGTCCGGAGACACTTCCGGGTCACGTGGCCAGCGTGACATCGCTGCTCTGGCGAGCCAGAGCCGCACACGGAAACGCCGTTTACCTTCCCGCTGGTAAGCGGTCCCTATTTATCTACTTGCACCCGGAGGTGCTTTCGAACTGCTAGGTTGGCAGGCGCTGGGACCGAGCAGCGGGAGCGCACCCTGCCGCAGGGATTCGAACCGCCGACCTTTCGATCGGCAAGTCCTAGGCGCTGAGGCTTTAACCCACAGCGCCAGCAGGGTATGGTAGGATGTCCCTATTTTCATCAGAGAAATGTTGAAGAATATGGAATTATCCGATCCCCGAGCAATCTGAAGGCAGCCCTGTATTTTTTGTATTTTTTAATATATTTTTATATATATTGGAAGCCACCCAGATTGGCTGGGGCAACCCAGTTAGATGAGGTGGGGTATAAATAGTAAAATTACCGGTATTTATTATGGAATAGGACATTCCTATTTTCATCAGACAAATGTTGGAGCGAGAGGTGAGGTTACAGGGAGCCAGGCAGAGGGCCTTCTTGGTAGTGGCACCTGCCCTGTGACACACCCTCCGAGCAGATGTCAAGGAGATAAACAGCTGTGTGATTTTTAAAAGACATCTGAAGGCAGCCCTGTTTAGGGAAGTTTTTACTACCGGTATTTTTTGTTGGGAGCCGCCCAGTGTGGCTGGGGCAACTCAGTCAAATGTTGTTGTTGTTGTTGTGCAGCAACGAAAAAGAGCAGTATCAAACTCCTAAGGGCAGTTCGTATCCTATGTTCAGAGAAGATTGGTTGCAGAGGCAACAGGGGGTCTGGTGGTGCAGGACAGTAACTCAGCAGGAAGGAAGATTAAGCTGTCAGTTAGTTCATACTGCACATGGGATTAGGCAGGAGAGAGGGGACCACCACCTTGTCCTTTTAACTCGGGCAGCAAAGTGTCTTGCCTGGGCCCTGCCCTGCCTTGATCCCTTTAATTTCAGAGAACAGCTTTGGTCCTATCCTACGGCTAAGCGCCCTCTGAGGGCTCCTAAGGTAACCTCGCTCAGTAAAAAGATGGATGCTCATCGACCAGCAGTTGCAAGACAAAAACAAGCATTGATCGGTCTCTCAGAGATGAAATAGAAGTATCTCTGCTTTGCTACAGCTCCCTCAGCTCTTGAAGACTGTCTGCTTTTAATGGCCTGCTAACAGGGTAAATGGGTAAAAACATCAGGGGGCCAACAAGCCTGTTTTCTATGTGAGAAATGGAATTCTGGCTTGCTTGAAGGGCAAAAGCTCAATATCCTTCCATTTGAATTCTGCCATGACTTTTTTTGGTTAAAAAATATGTATATCATCATAACTCTCAGTCCAAGTAAATATGGGGGGGGGGGGAAGTTGCTGCCATTTATCTGTATACATCTCAACAGCAAGAAAAAGCTTTTCCCTCTGGCACTAAAATGTGTGTGTTGGGGCTCACTTGTGCTCTAAGGTTTTATAATCTTGTGATGTTTTTATTATTTTATTGTACACCCTGCTGATATTCTTAAGTGGCAGTTTATAAATATTCCTACAAATAAAGATATACAGAAACACGCCCCCAATGTATATTATCATTTAAAAAAAAAAATCAAGTACAAGCGTTGAATGTACAATCCTATAATTCTGTGAAAGAGCAAATCCAACAGGGTGGGATGTATGGCTTGACAGTATAAAAACGCTGCATGCACCACACTCAAAAATAAAAAGGGATATTTATTTTTAAGATAGGAAAGATGACCAAACATCATAGAATTGAAGTCCACCATCCGGCCATGCAGGAGTCAGAGCTAACAAATCCATAACAGGTGGCTACCCAACCTCTGAAAACCTCAAGTGAAGGAGAGTCCGTCCCCAAGGGAATCTGTTCCACTGTCAAACAGCTCTTACCTTCAGAAAGTTCTTCCTAATGTTTAACTGGAATATGCTTTCCTGCAATTTGAATCCATTGATTCTGGTCCTCCCCTCCAGAGAAGCAGAAAACAAGTTGCTCCATCTTCCAGGTGACAACCCTTCATATATTTGAAGGTATGGTATCACCTCTCACCTCCTTCCTGGAGGTTTTTAAGTAGAAGTCAGATGGTCCATCTTTAATGGGTGCATTAGCTGAGATTCCTGCATTGCAAGGAGTTGGACTAGATGAACCTCGGGGTCTCTTGCAACTCTAAATTTTTATGATTCCGTGCATATCAGGAGAAATTCACCAATGAATTTTCAGAGAATCGTAGAGTTGGAAGGCTTCTAGTCCAACTTCCTGCAATGGAGGGGAAAAAAAATAAAAGATTGGTTGTGTCGTGGAAATGTGAAGAGCTGAAACTTAAGATGAGAAAATGAGATGAAAAGATGAAAAATGAGAAACTGAGAGAAACCCAAGTGAATGGATTCTCTCATTCCTAAATTGGGTGTAGAGGAGAAAACTAAGATTAGACCTGAATGCTTATGAGAAGCAAAAAGCACAGCCTGTGATGGTTTCATCGGAACCCGGCTGCATGGCAAGAATTTGTGACGATCATTTCACTCAGGGTTACTAAGACGGCTTGTATTAACACAAATATGGTAAGAAAGCACTTCTCCATTCTGCCCCAAAGGAATCTTATTGAACTTCTCAATTTGTGGGTTGACATTCAGCGGCTTTGTCTGAGAGTCTCACTCTGAACTCAACTTCTAAGGAAGGGAGCTTTAGTCCGCTGAAGCCTCTGCTATATATAAAACATAAATTTGCTAGCCTGTTCCAGCACCACAGGACTCTGCTCTTTTTGCTGTCATTGGCCAGTATAGCTGACCCACAAAAAGGTTTAAAAAACATTTAAGAGTAGTATAGTCAAATGAAATGTTTTTTATTTGCAAAATATGTGTAGATATTTTTTTCAAAATGAGAGCCAGAGAGCATGAAGCTGTGATATTGAGGACAATCTTAGTTGTGATCCAGAATCACCCTTCAAACAAAGTGCTGGAGAAAACTTCTTCATAATTATAATTTGGTAATGATTCATGTTATTATGTAGCTGCATTGTTTTGTACTTTCTGGATTTCCCATGATCGTATTATAAAGCAGTTGTGTTCTGTGTTATAAATCCAGCACAGCTGGGAACTGTTCATTTTTCTTTTCCAAAATATATATATTTTGTGACAGGAGTAAATTTTTATTCTGAAAAGTGTGGCCCCTGGTTTGAAAGAAAAGAAACCCACACAGGACTGGACCCACAATCTCTCACAACTACCGTAAAGCCACACACGTGTGCGTCAGGCGATGATCGCGTAACGTGTGAAGGATGCCCGCGTGTCTAGCGCGACCCGCAGGTCCGGCCGCCAGGGGGCGCTCTTCACCCAGAGGCGGCCGCTTTCCCCGCGGGAGGGACGGCGCGCCCGCCTTCCGACTAAGATTGTCCTGTGGCGACACCCGTCCTCCCCCGCCGCCAGGGGGGGCAGTCAGTCAGTCAGTGAGGCGTCCCTGCCTTAGCGACCAGCGGCGAGGGAGGCGGGGCCACCACCGCCGCTAAACCCGCGGATTGGTCACCTGCGTTGCCAGTCGCGCGCGCGGGGGGGGGTGATTGGCTGGCTGGGCGGGGCCAGCCGGGTCCAAAGCGGGTTGGTTGGTTGGTTGGTCTGTCTGGGCTCAGCGGCGGGCGCAGCGGGGTCCGGGCCGGCGCGCTCTCGCCTCCTTCCGACGCCCCCGCCCAGGTCCGTGAGGGAGCGAGAGCGGGAGCTCAAGGCCGGGCCGGGGGGCGCCCAGCCCAGCCGCGAGGAGCGGGACCATGTCGGGCCAGGAGGAGGAGCGCGCCAAGGAAATTCTGAGGGGCTTCAAGCTGTATCCGGCCTGGCTGGGGGGGGGGGGGCGGGCGGGGAAGGGGGGGGTAATTACGGTAGAGAGATTGTGGGGGGCGCGCCAGACGGGGAAATACGGTAATGGCTAAATATTACTATAGGCGGTTTTAGCGCGGGGAGGGGGAAAGCAATGCATGCATGGGGGCGTGATATTCGGACGGAGCGTCAAGAGTTGGAACTACGGGGTGTGCAAATTCCTGCATTGGAGGGGGTTGGACTAGATGACCGCCGGGGTCCCAGCCAGTTCTGCAGCCCTGTGTCTGGTACGCCTAACTGGTGTAGATGGGGCGGTGTGCTTGCAGGGATATGCACTTGCAGGACTTAATTGGCCGGGGCGTGGGGAGCTGGGTGTGTAAATGTTCCCTTGTAGGCGTGTGCAAGTATTGGGATGAATGGGGCATGCCTGTTAGGGGTGTTCAGCGAGTCAGTGGAATATACTTGGGTGTGATTTAAGGTGTTCCTGGCATGGGGAGAGCGCCAGTAGCCGGTTTTGTGTCTTTGGGGGTGTTTGGGAATGGTCTTATGTCTGCAGCAAGCCTTCCTCCTTATGCACTCTCTATGGGCAATGTGAGATGGGGACTTTCCCTCTGTTACAGATGCTCCTCAGTTTTAGTCTGCTGGAAAGGGGTCTGCGGTAAGCTTCAGAAGCACATTGACGTGTCTGTTTGTGGCTTGGCGCCAGCGGGCCCTGGAGCTTGGCAAGTTTGCAAGGCTTCCATATAGGAGAAGAACTGGAGATCTGGAAAGAGCCAGAAGCTGCGGCTCCGGCCCTGACCTCCTCCATTGCAAGATTCTATAGATGGGAGCCTCTGCGGGATTAACCCACATAATCCAGATCATAGTGTGCCAAGAGCAGGAATGGGTGAATTGCAGGAAAGGGCTTCCAGAGCACTTGAGCAAATGGGCCCAACTCGGCCTGATCTGAGAGGTGGTAATTCGTTTACCCAGCAATTTGTACTTTCAAATGACAGCTGTCTTGGGCTGCGGTTCTAGGTATGATTACTTAGGAGTAAGCCCCATCAAACTCACAGGAATGGACTTCTGAGTAAGTGTGCCTAGGCTTGACCTATTAGTAGCTATGGCCACTTCTCTCTCTGCCCCCTGTTTCTTTACCATCATATACCTAGGAGAGAGAGAAATGCAGACAACATCCTGCACGACAGTCAGCTGACTGCCAGTGTTTGCAAAGTTCTGTGCACTTTGTCACAGGTACATCTTTATCTGCCTGCCACCTAGCACCATATAGATATTTAATATGTTTTTACAGTGGTACCTCGCAAGACGAATGCCTCGAAAGGTGAAAAACTCGCAAAACGAAAGAGTTTTTCGTTTTTTGAGTTGCTTGGCAAGACGGATTTCCCTATGGGCTTGCTTTGCAAGACGAAAACGTCTTGCAAGTTTGTTTCCTTTTTCTTAAAACCGTGCATTCACTTCGAGGAGCAACTCATAGCACGCGGTGTGGTAGCCTTTTTTGAGGTTTTTGAAGACTTTGGTGATTTTTGAAGCTTTTCCAAAGTCCGTGCTTCGCAAGACGAAAAAATTGCAAGACGAAAAAACTCGCGGAACGAATTAATTTCGTCTTGCGAGGCACCACTGTATTAAAAGATTTTTCTTGGGCAACAATAGACCACGCACAGCCTCTCTTTTCAAGTCATAGAACCATTCAAGCAGATCAGTCATTTTCAGAGTGAGATGCTTAATGCTACAGGCAGCATGGGTCTGAGGGGAAGAAAGAGGGAAAATTCATTCTTTTACATGGTATAGGAACAAAGCTTTTGTGTCAGCGTCACATAAACGGGTACTTTATTTTTGCTGGCGATGCAAAAATCCGGAGGGCCCAGGAGGTTACACCCAGTCCTTTTTTGCAGTACCAGCACCTTTCCCCCCAAATGTTAAAAGTGTGGCACTTACTGTGACAACTTCATGATAACAGCCAGCATCTTTTTTTCCTGGAAAACAGGAGCACTGGTTACACCTGGCGCCAAGTGTGATATTAGGTATCAAGTAGGTGGGTGCAGCCGAAAGGAGAGAACTGGTGGGCCTGGTTAGGCCTGCAGGCAAAAGCTTCTCCCTCCCTCTTGTCTTTGGTGCCACTTGTTTTGAATGGTGGCGGTATAAAGCAATCAAACTTCCAGCTCAGGGAGGTGCCATGCATTAGAACTGAGTGTCTGTAGTTGGTAGAAGGAGGCATTTGTGGGGATCACTACTTCGTCTCCAATGGGAACTCTGGCCAGTATGGTTTGTGTTGCCAAGAATGCAGGCGGTGGACGGCATGCCTCTCTGGTTTGCTTTTGAGTATGAACACAGCACATTTGGGCAGCCTGGGGACTGTTATCACACACAAAGTGGGCTCAAATGAGCTTACTGAACTGCGGGAAGTTTCAAACACAGGCTTCCTGGCTGAAGCAGAACCTCATCTGAGGACCCCTGTACTTGATTGGTATGCTTTGTACAACCTGTGTTCTAGCCCAATTGTGTTTGTGGCAGTCTGTTTTTGTTTGGTGTTCACAATTGGAGGAGTGGAATGGTTCTTCTCTAGGGCAGAGGTCAGTATCCATAGGGAGTGGCTCAGTAACGCTGGGTAAATAACTTTCCTGAGAAACTCTTGCAGCCTTTCTCTAATGTCTCTAAGAGTTTTTATGCACTCCCAGCTGGCAGAGGCACATTTCATTGCAACTGCACTTGAAATTACCCTGACTTTTCAAAAGTTATTTCACTTTGCAGTATATATGGGGTTCTTGGTTTTTTCTTTTTTAGGAACTTGGTTGGATGCATGGTCAGCTAGGCTTCTAAATAGCCGCCTACCTGGTCACCTATGATATGTTAGGATTTATTCCAGGTGACCAAGAAGTAAAACTTTGCAAAAGATCTTCAGCTGATGGACCAGTATAATGTTAGGGCAATCTAGTAACTCTGTGAAATTCACCTGCAAGGCCAGACCTCAGTTTTTAGCAGAAGTGGCTCATTGTTTTTCTTCTGGTTATGAGAACTAAGAACTAGCTTGTAGAGGAAAAAGCTGTAACTTGCCATGTAGGCCCCAGGATACTACATGAGACGCTGCATCATGGTTACCAATTTCTTCAGCCCTTGTTTATGAGCCCTTGTTTCCTGATGTTTTTCAGAGCTAGGGAGGTGTGGACAAGATAGATTGAGAAGATTCATAGTCAGCAAGAACTGAAGGCTTGATGAAAGTTTGAAGACCACATTTTGAGTTCCTTGCCAGCAAGGTGTCATTTGAAAATAGCGCCAGGGAACCTTCTTTATCTGGGCCCTGAGAGAAGTTTCTCACATCCATCACACACCCCCTCCTAACAGTGAGACCTTACTTTGTAAGTTTCCTGATGTGATTCCTCCTCTGCGATTTTTGTATTTGTGCTGTGGCTTTTCCACGTCGGGATTGGTGTCCTTGCAGTGTGCTCACCTTGGTCCTTTTGGCTTCGGTGGAGCTGTTCAACAAAGCTGTTTCTGATAGCAAGCTACTTGAGTCTGACGCTGTACTCTTGGAAAGCAAGCCATGCCCTGAGAGAAGAGATAAAGCCACCAGTATATTCTCTGCAGTTCAGCTGTGCTGAAGCAAAGGCTGTTCACCGAGCTTTCACATTCTCCCTTGCCTTAGATCAGGGGTGGGCACTTGTGTCCCCGCTGCAGTTGCTGGGCATCAGCTCCCATTCTCCCTTGCCTTTGGTCATGCTAGCTGGGGCAGGAGTTGGTGCCCAGCAACTTTTGGAAGGCTGCGGGTTGCTCACTTCTACCTTAAATCTTTGTGCTTGTCCATCCGTCCTTTTCCATCCTTTCCCCTTTTTGGTTCCAGAGCTCGTTGCTCTGAAATGTGAAATTGCAAGCAGGCAGAGTACTGTACCACTTAACAGCAGCATGCCACACATCTGACATAAGAGCTTCCAGGTCACATGAGGCAAGTTCCAAGCAGTTATGAGCCTTGACAGTTCTCTCTCCCTCTAGAAATTAAGTGGTGTCAGCCACCCTTTATTTTTTCCCCCTCTCTCACCCAATTTCTTTGGAAGCAAGTGACATTAGCGAGGATTGGATAAGCTTGATTCTTCTCTTTTCCCTCTGCCCCCAGTGGAGGCTTTTTCAAAGCAGGGGGTTTCGGGAATGTTGGGTGGGAGACTCCAGAGAGAGCCTATTATTGTACTACCCTCCCAGCTCTGGGATTTCCAGAACTCTTCTTTGTGTAGGTGATGCCACAGTCCTTTAAACTTTCTCACAGTTGCTTCTATTTACTTCTGCGTTGCTCAGGAAGTTTTCTTTCAAGACATGATGAATATAGACATAGCTGAGGGAATCCACCCTCTGACGCAGTCATTTTGGACAGTGATTTCCTTCCTGTAACAGTAGTAATGCAGGGATGTTCTGTGGGAATAAACCTTGGGCCTGAATAGTTTGGCCCAGACTCCATGGATTTAAATATTCACTTAATGGGATTTGTGTATGTGATGTTTTGGGTCTGCTTGGTTGGGCTTTGCTCTAAGAGAGAAGATGTGGGTTCAGAAGAGTTGAGGACAGTTTGGTTGTGTGCTTTTGTTCAGTATTCTGAGCCTGAGTATGGGAGCTTTTCAGTGGGGTAGGAGATGGGGGCTAAAGGGCGGAGATAAAAATTATGTAAAATAATATAGTTGTGTGGTCATTTGCTTGTTCACCAGCCTGTGGGCAACCACTCATGTTGTCCCACTGCCACATGTACAATTTAACCCACAAAAGTGTGCCTCCTGAGAGCAGATCCGTGCATGGGATGATGCCCTGGTGTGTGTTAGGTCTGAATAAACAGCTGTGTGTGAATCAGAATTTGCTCCTTTTTATAAGGAAGCAAAGAACTTGCCAATAGGTCAGATTGTGGGCTGGTAGCTGTTGAAGTGAGGGTTCCTACAGCCAGCTCATACTTGATTGCTATCTTACTTAGGGTTGCCATATTTCAAAAAGTGAAAAGAATCTCAAAGAAAGAAAGAAAGAAAAGAAAAGCAAAATGTAGACTTCTAACATGGGTTGCCATACATCTGGATTTCCCCAGTCATTTCAATGATTTCAGCCTGGACGTTGCTTCCGACTGCCGTATTCCGGCTATGTCTGTGCAAGCTCGGTGGGCAGGCTGCCCTGGTTGAGTTCTCTCACCTTGTGGAAACTCAATTCTCTGTATGGTCCTGCCAAGTGACCTGAAGAATCTGATTGTGCACCTGGTTGAGATTTCTGGTAAAACGACTCTGTAGCCATCTTAAATGTCTTCCTGCTGACCAATCTTCCCTGCAAAATGTGGGTCAAGTTGTCACTCCTACATACAGCTGGTGTTCTGTGAATGGTGGTACTTGGGATGCCTTCTGTAAGATACAGAGGTTGCACCTATAGCCATCTGGCCAATGCGTGATCCCCATACTTCTATTTTCTACTGCGTGTAAATCCTGAATTATTTTTGAAGTATAGCCGTGAGCTCTGTGTGCTACAGATGTTAAACAAGACTGACAACTGAATCGGTTCCTAAAAATGAAATTCCTTAGCCAACAGCCTCAGGCAGGCAACCACTTACACATGTGTTTATCTGTCTGTGTAACTGTGTGTTTAGCTTCTGACTTTCATGGGGAAATGGTTGGGCATCCTCCAATATCAATATGTGTACTACTACTACTACTACATATTAATACTTAGCTTTAATATAGTGCTTTTGAGTGCTTCAAGTGCTTCATGCAGATTATATTATGGTGAGCTTTACAACAGGCCAATAAGGTAGGCTGATATTCTCTCCATATTGCAATTAGATGGTGAGCTGATTTGTTTATGGTGTAGTCAAGATTCAAAGATACAGTTTCTGGATCCACAGGCCAGCCTCTTAAGGCCAAAATGGCTCATATAGTAGAATTTGGTTGCTGGTTCCCCCAAAGTGAAAGGTGGGTTTGTAAATGCAGTGTGAGAAGCTGGGAAGAGGAGTTCTGTGCCTTCCCCCGAAACTGCCTCTCCCCAGCCTCTTTCTCCCCACGCTGGAAGTAGCCCCCACTGGAAGAAAACCAAAGTGGAAGAAGTCGTGCTGGGAGGGAAATAACATGATTGTGTTTTTAAGTTCCTGAAACACAGTAGAAGGGAGACGGAGGCACCAGTGGGTATGATCCCGATGCTTTCTGGGTGTGAGGGCAAGGGAGAGACATTTATCAAAGGACTGTCATATGTGCTTCTTAGACTGCTGATGAGCTGCAAGAAAAGGCACCTCAATCAAAGGAGGGCAACCAAAATGGTCAAAGGCCTGGAAACGATGCCTTATGAGGAACGGCTAAGGGAGCTGGGCATGTTTAGCCTGAAGAAGAGGAGGTTAAGGGGTGATGTGATAGCCATGTTCAAATATATAAAAGGATGTCACATAGAGGAGGGAGAAAGGTTGTTTTCTGCTGCTCCAGAGAAGCAGACACGGAGCAATGGATCCAAACTACAAGAAAGAAGATTCCACCTAAACATTAGGAAGAACTTCCTGACAGTAAGAGCTGTTTGACAGTGGAATTTGCTGCCAAGGAGTGTGGTGGAGTCTCCTTCTTTGGAGGTCTTTAAGCAGAGGCTTGACAACCATATGTCAGGAGTGCTCTGATGGTGTTTCCTGCTTGGCAGGGGGTTGGACTCGATGGCCCTTGGGGTCTCTTCCAACTCTATGATTCTATGATTCAATCCAAGCAGTTTTCCAAGGATTCCTCAATGAAGAGACTGAGATTCTCAAAATGCATTTGGGAACATAACCACTTGTACAGCTGTCATCTTTTTAAACATTTGGCTCTTTTCCACAGCTGTTTTTGATCCGCTTTTATCTCCTTTAACTTCCCACCACCACCACCATGGATGTTTGTGCACGCACACCTGGAATTTTGGCACAATCTAATTTGGATCATATGCTCACCAGCTCACATTGAATTCTGTGATAACCCAAAAATAGATATATATTTCAGGCACGTGTTAGTGAGTGCTGATTTTCATGTTTAGCTTGTCTGTCAACTTTCAGCAGTCTAGGTCTTGAATTTTCAGACACAAAATTTGAGATTCAGTATTCACCAAGACTATAACATCCTTATGGATGTAAGGAGCTGCCTGATATGATTCTTGGTCTGGTTCTGGATCCAAGGTTCTGGGCAGAGGTCTTTCAGACTAGTACTGAGACCGGGGGATTGAACCTTGAATCATCTGCCTTTGAAGCGTGTGCACCCTTTACTGAGCTATGGTGCTTCCTTGTTTCATCTTCTGTGTCTGTACACTGAACAAGCTTCAGTCTTATACAGTCGTACCTTGGTTCTCGAACTTAATCTGTTCCGGGAGTCCGTTTGACTCCTGAAACCGTTCACAAACCAAGGCATGGCTTCCAATTGGAGCTTCCATTCAGCTCATGCCATTTGAGCTGTTTTTCAATATATGGGTTGTGTGGTAAGTGAATGTTTGTTTGGCTTGTGACCGCTGTATGCAACATGCCTGTGAGATGGCAGAAACTGAAATTTTGGGAAGCTTTTAGGTAGAGCAGGCAGAACCTTGGCACATCCTTCTGGGGAGTGCAGTGGAAAAGAATGGGAGTTGCATGGTTCACCACCACCACCACCCTGGTAGGGGTGGGGTAGGGGTTGAATCTGTGCAGGATTGGACTTTTTAAGTGAACAATGCCCCCTCCGTTGAAAAGCAGAGGATTCGGCTATGGTTGAATTTCAAGGCAAGCCCCTGCCAAAGAGCAGCTCATAGGAAAGCTGAGCTTTTAATCTGACATAAGTCTTCCACTAAAGTCCCCGACGGAAATGCTTCTGATGATTGCTATGAGCATACGCCTGGTAAATAAAGCAGATAATGCTGTTTCCCAAAATATTAGCAAAAACTGGATTAAGCAGATTCTGCCGACTCCTCGCTCCCAAGGACACAGAGTTGCTCACTTGAGTTGCCTGCGGAGGTTTAAGGCCATGCAGGGAATGCCAAAGGCAGGCAAAGAAATGGCTGGATGACCAGTAGTTGCCAGCTTGGACCAGGGAGCTTTGAGCTTCGTACTTTGGCAGCTAGGGTTGGATATTTGAATGGCATTCCATTTCTACATGTGGCCCATGCAGTGTGGTTTTGTGGCCACCCCACTTTGTGTCTCTTAGCCTTTTCATGCTTCTCACTTGGCCACAGAAGAAATCCCCTTCCTCATGTTTCCAGGATCTTCTGCCCTGCTTCTTCTACCCCACATACTGTTGTATTGGGTCCTACAATCACTTCTTCTGCCCTACCCCCCATTCCTGAAAATTAAGCTGTGTCCACAGTGGTTGGGAAATCAGAATCATTTCCTGCTGTGGCTGGTGTGCTACTTGGAGAGTGGACAACCTTCTTGCACAAACTCTTTGCAAGGCTGCATTTGCTTCTTGATGTAGAGCAAAAACTCTGGTGCCCTGAGCAGACAGGCTGCTTCATCCTAAAGCCATCCCTGCGGCTGCTTGGGTGCGGGAGAGACATATGCAGGCTAATAGCTTCGAGGTGCTGCAAACTGCTTCAGACATGTGCGCCGTAATGTGTTGATATTGATCGCAGTTATACTAGAAGGTGTAAATAATATTTTCCAAAGTGCACTTCAAAATGAGCATGTTTGCTGTTTGAATGACTACTAAATAGAATCTGTGTTGTGAGGGGAAAGGGGACATGAATAACTCTGAAGGGGACATGAATAACTCTGACGGTAAAGCTGAATAGCATTTGCTCGGTTGGAGTACTTTGCAATTCTCTGTGGAATGAAGGTGGACAGATGGCTTGTGTGAGAAGCATAAGTGAGCTCTCCAATTACTCCCACCTGCAATTTTCAAGCTCTTTAAATTGATCTTCCGGGGGTGGGTGAGGGTAGAGTGACAGAGCACTCGCATGGGGGGCTAAAATGTAATACAGGGATAGAGCACCTGTGGCCCAGCAACATCTACCCAACCTGACCATTCACCATGCTGGCTGGGGCTTATGCGAGTTGTAATCCAACAATATCTGGAGGGCCACAGGGCCCCCACCCTCATATATCCATTTGTGGCTAGCATTTGCACACGGCAAGCCTTTTCCCTCTGTGGATGAGACTTGGAGCAAGCCAGCGAGAGCTGGGGCGTGAGATCCTGCCAGCGTCTTAGTCACTCCCCTCTGTGCTCCTTCTCCTGCAGAATGAGGCTTTTATTTCTCTAGCTCCTGGCTTCTCAAGGGGGCTGTTGGCAGAGGGGGACTCTCCGCGCTCTTGTTTCCTTCACAACTCCCAGCCTGTAGTACGTGGAACAAACGGCCACGCTGTTCAGGAATGTGTAAGGCAGCAGGGTTGGCATGGCACCAGAAACGTCTGATATGGGCTGGTTCATAAGTACTACAGTGCGGAGTCGCTTTCTTGGGAGCAGTCTCGCGCTTGACGTATTGTTTTGCCTCTCGCAGAAATGCTTAACACCTGCAGCATTAACCTTGCAAGGACTAAATGTCTGTGTGTGTGCCGTTAGTTCTAAGGACAGGATGAGCCTACCTTGATTGTGAATGGCTTACTACAGCAATGCCTGGGAGATGCCCCATTCCCCCTGGACGTTGTAGAAACAGTGTGAGCTTAGCTAAGGCTGACTACAGCGCAAGTGCTGTGTGCCGTTTTGAAGGCAGAGCGGAGAAAATCTTCACTGTCTGTTTCTGACGTGTCAGTTCAAACTTCTGAATGGCTTGTTCCACAAACAAAGGTTGGAGGAACGCACCTTGCTTTTGAGCCTTCGGTGACCAACAGCATTCTGGCACCCGTTAGTTCCCAGCACATCTTTCTCCCTTTTGCTCTGTGCCTACTCTGCTCAGGGACCATTCTCTCAGTCCCTGACTTCCTCCCTTGCAGATGGCTGTTATCGCTCTGTAAATAGGGCAGCAGCAGAAACGATCAGCTTCTTAACTTTCAGAAGCCCCTTTCCAGTGTGTTGCCTATGGCTTAGACCTCAAGGTGTCATTCCAATCCATGGAATTTATTATTCCATCTAACAGAATATTGACACCTGAGTCTCCCAACGGCTTCTGCTTTGGCCAATAACCAGGTGCAGCGTTAAAGAAAAAGGAAGTCCGCTTAAATGTTTCACTAGAGCACAGCAGCTAACAGCCAAGGAAAGGATTGGTTAGCAGTGGCGTAGCGTGGGTTATCAGCACCCGGGGCAAGGCAAGTAATTTGCGCCCCCTAACCCATGGATTTGCGCCCCCTAACCCGTGGAATTCCCTAACCCCCAGATGTTGCGCCCGGTGCGGCCGGCCCCCCCTGCACCCCCCACGCTACGCCACTGTTGGTTAGGCCTTGCTTAACAAAGACTGAGGTGGCTGTGTTGATGAAAAGTCTTCTAGTTTTCAGGTGGAAATGAAGCACATAGATTCAGCTCCTCCTCCACATGCATACCTCCAGTAGCTGCAAATAAGACTATAGCCCAGTGGGAGAGAAGGTTCCGTATGGTGATGTCTGGAAGTGGAAGTTTAAACTGGGGGCGAAACACTGTCAAGGCTTCAGAAAATGAGCTTCAGGTTAGCTGGATATGAGGACTGCTGCGGGGCATGTGCAGATAGCTGTTTAGTGTGAGCATAAGGTTCAGTGTCTCTGGCACCCACAGGCCAGCTAGTCAGTTCTGGGTTTCTTCTGCCCACTCGAGCAGGGCAGCTTGTGCAGATCTCTTCTGGGCAAAGGTACTTTCCTCTCCCTGGACTGCTGCTTATGATTCCCTGTTTCTGAAGTTTGATTCACATACTGCTGTGCTGGGCGTTGTGATGGCCACCATTTGGACTTCCTGTTTGCCAGCAGTGTACTTTAGCATGAACAAATCTGGACTCCTAATCACTCCTAACTCATACCTAGGTATCTATAAACACAGAGTATTGATGAGTTAAACCGAAATAGCCTAGGTAAACGAGGCCTGAGACAGGGAAGGGGTTTTTTTGGTGCAGTTCTGGGGGGTTATGCAGGTTTCCTTTAGTGCCACAAGTATGCTTTTGAAGTTGTATGTAAAATTAAGAGTAGTGTGCCCTAAGACAAGCATAGAGCAGCCCTAATAATGTGCCTTCATCCACCAAATATCCTGCCTTGTAGGAAGAGTTTTCTGTTCCTTTCTCACAAAAGGCTCAGATACCACTCAGATGATCTGTGCTTACAAAGACCAGGAGTTTCAGCCTAAGGGAGTGAGGGGTTAAATTTCACATAGAATTCACTTTCTAGTCCCCCCCCCCCAAAAAAATAAATCCTCAGGACTGACTAGACCAGGGGTAGGCAACCTAAGGCCTGGGGGCCGGATGCGGCCCAATTGCCTTCTCAATCCGGCCCGCAGACGGTCTGGGAATCAGCATGTTTTTACATGAGTAGAATGTGTTCTTTTATTTAAAATGCATCTCTGGGTTATTTGTGGGGCCTGCCTGGTGTTTTTTACATGAGTAGAATGTGTTCTTTTATTTAAAATGCATCTCTGGGTTATTTGTGGGGCCTGCCTAGTGTTTTTTACATGAGTAGAATGTGTGCTTTTATTTAAAATGCATCTCTGGGTTATTTGTGGGGCATAGGAATTCGTTTTTGGTTTTTTTTCTTTTCAAAATATAGTCTGGCCCACCGCATGGTCTGAGGGATGGTGGACCGGCCCACGGCTGAAAAAGGTTGCTGACCCCTGGACTAGACCCTCTGACACCAGAGCAGTTGAGTCAGTGGCAGCAGGTGGGCCTGCAACATCAGATGCAGAGCCCAGGAGTTGATGCCCTTGCAAGAACTCATGCTCACTGTAACACCACAACAGATCAGGTATTGGGGCTTACAGAATGCATCTGCCGCTGAACTACAGCCCATAAAAATAAATAAAGTAACTTGGTTACTTTCCCATAGTATTTTAATACTTTTAAGTGCAAAGCATGCACAGCCGTGCTGTACGGTCCAGGTTGATATTCTTCCTTGGGAATGTTGGGCAGGCAGCTTGTTGTGCCTTGGTGCTTTGTCAGCAAATAGAAGCCCGTTGCAGCATTGGCATAGGTTTCCCAGGGAGTGCTTGCCTCAGTCCTGATCAGAATTTTTATTTTGCTCATTAGATGCTGCAGCAGCCCAGGGCTCAGTGTGAGTCCGCTGTGAAATTTCAATAAATTTAAATCTGTAAGGGCAGGAGGCCCATCTGCATTCTCTGGGCTTGCCTGGAATCCAGATTTATGGTGGGTAATTGATCGAAGGTGCGTGCTAAGTGTGTGTACATTTCATCCTCTTGGAACTATCCTTTTAATACACGGCTTTAGCAGGATAAAGTGTCGAACTTCAACCACTCTGCATTGCTAAATGTGTTCATGTAAATGGCTAGTCTGCTTCTGGGAATGAGGTGTGAGTGGAGAGAGTGAGAGAGCGAGAGGGAGAGAAACATCAAAGCTGGGCGAAGGAAGTGTTTGGATTCTGCTCAGTGTGCAAATGCCGACCAGCACAGGCTTAGTAGCATCCCTGCTGCAGTATCACCACTCCTTTTGACAAGTTCCCAGAAGGGTATCCCTGCTTTTGTGGAGGGGAAAAGCAATTCCAGCTGTCAGGAGCTCACATTTGAAACTGCTTGCTTCAGCATCTGGCTGTGTAAGATAACGCCTATTTCTGCCTGGTGACGCGGTGGCTCTCTGGCTCATGTTTACCCATATTGTTTTTTATGATGCAGATCCTCCCTCCTCTGGCACCTATCGCCATGGTAGCAGTGTGCCACTTGGCAAGTGACACAAGCAGCTCTCCCTGGTGAGACTGGCGTTCTGCCATGCTTTCTCTCCCAGGTGCGCTGAGGATGCCTGGCAGGGAGGGGGCCAATATCCTTGCTTTGCTGTTCAGGAGCAGGGGAGTCGCTGCTTCTGGAGATGAAGATCCTGCTAAGTGTTTGCCAGCAGATCCAAAGTTGTTCATGTGTGCCGTGCGATAAGAACTAAAGGATGAGGAATGGCACGTCATGGTCTGCCTCTTCTGGAGAAGATTGTCTTTTTTAATAAAATATATATATATATAGTTTTTTAGCATATCATTTTCAACAATTATTAAACATACTTTTATATCATACAATTTTTTTGACTTCCATCAATCACATCTGAAAATTTTCCAATCTTTTTCCTTTAGTTTACATTTCTAACTTTCACTGTTACATTTAAATATCATAACTAATATCTCTCTTCTTTGCAATATTTCATATATTCCTCCTTAGAAAACTTATACTAGCGTAATTTGTTGATTACAGTTGCTCTTCAAATAATTTGTATATCTCTTCCAATCATCTGTAAATCTCTGGTCCCTCAGGTTTCAAATCCTTCCTGTCATTTTATCCAATTCTGCGTAGTCCATTAATTTCGTCTGCCGTTCTTCTTTCGTCGGGATTTCTTCTTGCTTCCATTTCTGGGCCAACAATACTCTTGCGGGGAAGATTGTCTTTTGATCCTGGATGTGGAACCTAAGAAGCTTCCTCGGGTTGAGTCAGACCATTGGCCCATCCAGCTCTGTTCTGTCCACACTGACTGGCAGCAGCTCTTCTGGGGTTTGGGCAGGACGTCTCCCAGCTCTTCCTGCAGATGCCGGGGATTGAAGTGCGATCCTTTTGCATCTAAAGCACGGGCTGCACTATGGAGTCACAACACTTCCTCAAAGGGCCCAGGACCAGCTTGTACTTTCTCTGAGTTGACATAGGACCCAGTCCAGATAAGCGCTGCTACCAAACGGAAATCTCTTGGTATTTTCTAAAAACAGCAAATGGTGTTGTGGCTCTTCACAGACTGACAGGTTTATTGTGGACTGGAGTCCACTTCATCAGGTGCGTGAAGCATTCTCTGCAGTTGGCTGTCTAATACATCACACACGTCTAGAAAGAGAAAAGAACCGGCAGCAGTGGCCTCCCTTTTGATGGCTTTTCCGGGAAAGATCGGAAGCTGCAGTCGCAGAGCGAACAAGATCAAAATACTGACCTCTTCACAACAGCAGTAATTGGTGATAATGCTATCTTTCTAATCATGCTTTTGATAATTTAAAAGCTGCAACGTGAAGGAAATGCCTCCTTCAATAAAGCCTGAACTGAATAAATCTGATTTGCCGATAATCATTAGTGCGGATTAACAGGAAAGAGTATATTATTGTCAATTGCTGCTGTTGTGAAAGAGTCACTCTCTTCTTATCTTGCATACATTTGGGTTCTGCATAGACCTACAGCAGCTATTAATATGCCATGGCCTTTGGCCTCTCAGCTTGTCACACACTCACTTTTAAGTGTGTGTGAGAGTGCACACACCAGCTGAGGACAGGGTTTCATGCATCTGGTGAAGTTTCTAACCCACAGAAGCTTATGTGACACCAAATCTGTTAATATTGAAAAGTGCCACAACTCTGTTGCAGCAAGATCAACACAGAGCGCTGCACAGTTGTCTTTCTGGAATCGGCCTCGTGTTTTCTAGCATCTTCTGGGCTAGGATCAGCCACACCCTGGCAGGTCATATAAGCTGCATTTAACTTCAATAATGATGATAATTTTATTAGTTATACCCTGCCCATCTGGCTGGGTTTCCCCAACCACTCTGGGAGGCTTTGTGGTAAAGAAAGACTTTGTCCAGAAATCCCCTTGCTAGGGAAGGAAGGGAAATGCTCTTGAATGAGAAACAATAAAGATTTCCTCATTTGAAATTGTTCCTTCCCGTCCCCGTGGATCTGATATACCTCGGTTTAAGAACAGTCCTGTTTACGAATGATTCAGTTTACAAACTCCGCCAAACCGGAAGTAGTGTCCCGGTTTGTGAACTTTATCTCGGTCTAAGAACAGAATCTGAACAGTGGAAGGGCACCAGTGGCTGGAGGCCTCAATAGGGAAAGCACGCCTCGGTTTAAGAACGCACTTCCGGAACAGATTAAGTTCGTAAACCGAGGTACCACTGTATAACCTTACCCAAGAACACATGTACCTTGAGGCTAGAAGGTGCCAGCTTCACTATACAGTCTGCTATCTGAAAAGTGGTTGTATTGAGTGGGAAAATCTATGCTAGACCTGACTGGAGAATAGAGTTGAGAAGTTGCCTATGTTTCTTCAAAGCTTAGCTAGATACTTGCTGTTCTGGTCCAGTATTTCTGTCTGCGGCAAACTGCACAACACCATGTGTTTGATTGCATTATAAAATGTTCCTGCATGTACACATATATGTCACTGCTATCACTTTCTAATAGTTCTGTTGGAGCATAATGTCTAAACATCCCACCCCTCTTTCTGGTCAGGCTGTAGCCTTTGAACCCCTCTGGAGGGAAGCGGGCAAATGAGCCAGCTAGGATAGCTGCAACTTTCTGGAGTAGCTTTCTTGTCTTCAGCTGGCTTCCTGGAGAAACTCCTCAGTGTCCTTGTTCTGCCAGAGCCTCTGATATTGTTCTCTGGTGCCAGGAATGTCGAAGTTTTGAAACGGATTGGAAGCAGCCTTGGAAAATTCTGTGGCAATGCAGGGAGGAAACGCTGAGAAGCCCAAGCAGCTCAGGGTTGGACTGCCTGCTTTTGCCTTAAGAAGAGGACCAGGGTGAGGGTACAAAGCTGGGCATGCTGTTGAGTGCATGATGAAAGAAATGAGCAGGGGGTGTTCCTGGAAACTGCAAGGAAGAGAGCAATGGTGAATTGAATGCATAGCTGAGGTTGCAAACCAGGCTCTTTGACGTTGGAGGCTGCCACTAAGGAAATGGACTATATTACGCTCAAAATTCTGAGGCTGGTGTCTTAAGGCTTTGAAACAACTTTTTCCTACTCCTCTTACGTCATCTTTCCACTCCACATATGCAAGGCTGGAAAAATCCCAGTCATCTAGGCTTCTTGCAAACGTTTTTCATTCCCTCCCTCCCTCCCAGCTCTGCTACTTTGCATGTTGTGTTTTCCCAATATTCATCTAAGATGGGTTGTGCCAGGATTAGCAGGGGCTGGCTGGGAAACTGTGGCTTCTATTTTGGCTGAGCGTTGTGGGTATGCAGCTTGACTGGCCAGGATACAGAGAACTGTGAATCTCCTTCTCTGAACCCTTTGAGAGGGTTTTAAGCTGCCTTCCTTTCTGACATGGAAGTCCTTTCAACGTGGGACTTGAACCCCAGAGGGCATGAAATTTGGCCAGTGGCTTTGGACCAATCCAATCACTGAGCGTGGAGCGCTCTCTTGAGCTCCTAGGAAGGAGGGCAGGTGTTGGTGAAGAAGTGCAATGGGCAATTGCTTTAAAAGACGGGCGATGATGATCTAAAAACCCTTGACTCAATTGGCTGCACATTGCTTGCGTTGTGTGCCTGATTTGGCTCTGTGAGTTCTCTGCTGAAATGGAATCATGGCGTTCAGTAAAGAGCATGATCACCAACAGCTATTTTGTGCTTAGCATCCCTTTCCTCCCGCAATCATGATCATGACCAAGTCCAAAGGGTAGCACTGAAAGAATGTTTTATGTCTCCCTGTTTGTTACACTGTGGGGTCCTACAAGAAACTACTCTATCCACAATACTATTTAATATCTACAGGAAGCCGCTGGGAGTGGTCATTAGGAATTTTGGGACATGCTGCCATCAGTTTGCTGATGACACAACAGCTCTGCTTCTCCATAACATCTGCATCAGGAGATGCCTTGCCATGCAGAATGAAAGAATGTAAACTGAGCTTGAATCCTGGCAAGACAGAAGCCCTGTGTGTGAGTTATTACCAGAGCTGAGAAATCGGGTCAGTTGTCTGCCGTGGACAGGGTTGCACTATCCCTGAAGGAGCAGGAATGCAGTTGGGGGTGCAGTTCTGGATTCATTCTGCACCTCCATCCCTTTAAATGAGCTTCAGCAACAGCAGCTTGATGGAACCTTTTTGGGCTTCCATAGACTCTGGAGACATCCTGTGGGCTGAGGTCTCATTCTGCCTGGGCATGTTTCCCCTTTGGGAAAACCATTCTGTCAATAATACGTTCCTTTCCTTGGGTCTATCACTCAAGCTCTAGGGGTGTCTTTATGCAGAATTGGTGATGGGCAGATATCTCAGGCTGAAGTGTCTGATGGGAGCTGCCCTCTTAGCTGAGCCCTCATTTCGCCCTGGAGTGGGAAATGGAGGAAAATAAGCAATTAAAGGACAATGGATGCGTCTGGAGCAGTTCCAATTCCCTCCTGAAATCCATCTGTTGCAGCATTCGCTGTTGCTCTCTGCTTGGCCTCCCGTTACAGTCTAATAATGTTAGTGGTTTAATAGTGATGGCTGCAGAAATTGCTGTGCAGGGTAGGGGACTTTGGTACAAATGCATTGCAGGCTGGAAGCCCATATTTTTCCTCCTCTTCCATCCAACTCCCTGGGCTGTCTGGGGGGAAAATATGTGGCACTTCAGGCTTAAATGCAAAAAGGGAGTGGCTGTTAATCTTTTCAGGATTCATGTGATCTCTGCTTTTTCCACCTAGTCTGTTCGTCTGCCAGCACATTGGAGGTGCAGTTGTGCTCTTTAGAGCCTGAGTAGACCAGTGTTTCCCAAACTTGGGACTCCAGCTGTTTTCGAACTACAACTCCCATCATCCCTAGCTGGCAGAACCAGTGGTCAGGGATGATGGGAATTGTAGTCTGAAAAACAGCTGAAGCCCCAAGTTTGGTAAACACTGAAGTAGACACATGGATGATCCCATGCCTGCTGAAATCTTGATCTTAAATTAACAGATTATGTAGGATTCTGCAATTCTCTCCTCTGCATTTTTTTTTATACCCAAAGCATCCTAAGTAAGCTGTGTCCAAATAGCAAAAGGCTGATTGGTTGGTTTTCCATCTCAATGCCTCCTCCCTGACCTGTGTTTTTACTTCCCAGGCAGGGAGGAGAGATGGAGGGCCCTTGATCTGAAAAAGCACATTGGGGAGGACAGTTTGGAGCTGGGAAAGGGTTAAGCAGTCCATCCCCACTTGCCATACTTGTGGTCAGACAAGGCCTGTCCATGCTGCTTCCAGGCTTAAATTAACACAGTGGAAAGAATTGCAGAGTGCTGCAGAATGTGAGTTTGAGTCTTAGAAGAGCAGGAAAAGTTTCAAGTTGTTGGGGATGGGCTTTGAGTGATTGGCTTAGCTCCTTTTTCCTAAACATTGGGGGGGGGGGAGTTAGAATACGTTATGCAAAGCAGTGCCCAATTGCAGTAAATAAATAAGCAAACCTGCTCAGTTTGGATTGCAGAATTAAGCCCTTCTTACCACAGAGTTTGGCCTGTCTGGATGCAGAGCTGAATGTGGGTTGCAACAAAACCTCAGCTGTCCTGCATTAAATGGAGACGTGGGAACGGAGGCTTCGTATCCCAGAGGAAAAAGGGTTCTTTAGAGAAATGCAAACTGAGTGTGTCACAAAGCAAGAGAAAGTTTGTACTTCTGAATCGATTTACTACATGTACAGAATAAAATACAGTGGTGCCTCGCAAGACAAAATTAATCCGTTCCGCGAGTCTCTTCGTCTAGCGGTTTTTTCGTCTTGCGAAGCAAGCCCATTGACGGCTTAGCGGATTAGCGCTATTAGTGGCTTTTAGTGGCTTTTAGCGGCTTAGCGGATAAGCAGATAAGCGGTTTAGCGGCTTAGAAAAAAGGGGGGGGAGGGAAAAAACCCACAGGAACTAGCAAGACATTTTCTTGGGAAATTCGTTTTGCGAAGCACCTCCAAAACGGAAAACCCTTTCATCTAGCGGGTTTTCCGTCTTGTGAGGCATTCGTCTTGCGGGGCACCACTGTATCTGAACATTTGAAAGGTACCTTACCCTAGCCTCCCTGTTGCCTGCTTCTGGTTAGCAGCATCTTCCCAGCTACTCAGGCAGGGGTGTTTCCTCCTTCTGGCTCCAGGGATCTCTAGAGATGCCTGGGATCGAATGTGGGACCTCCTGCAGGGACCATGTCACATGCTGTGTCCCCCTTGGCAAGTTTTCTGGTGTAGCTTCCAGATCCCCTTCGGCCAGAGAGAACATGGGCTTTGAACCCATGGCTGCAAACATCGCCAGCTGGGTAAGCCGCATCCACTGCACCACTGTTCCTTGGGCATTTTCTTTTCTTTTTGACGGTGAGGATGTTGCCAAAACTTAGGCCATCAGTGATCTTGTGTGGTGGCTGCGTTGGTGTTCTCCGCTTGCTGTTCTCTTCCATTGCATTTCACAGGCTCAGTTCTGTGTTTCAGCCAGTCAGGTCACCTATTAATACATTCAGCATCCTGGTCAGAGTTCTTCCATCTTCTCAAGCATGATGAGTATCCTCGAGGGGTGAGACTTACGTTGGTCTTGGCACCCGACCTCCCCCACGACCAGTTCACTGGGTCCCCTGCTTGATGACTTTTAGGAAACAATCAAAGAATTTGTTTATTTCTTTAGCTTTCAGTGGGAATCCAGTGCTGCCGCCGAATGGTTTTGACTGTTTTCTTTGTTTAAACATAGCTGTGTTTCGTATTGATTTTATGCCTTTCTGCTGTTGGCTACCTTGGGAGTCCCTGTGATTGAAAGGTGGGGGGAGATTTTACATTAATAAGTGTGTGCACAAACCAAGTTAAATGTCAGCCCTGGAAGGGCACTGCAGTGAGACATGGCTAATTTGGGAGGCCGGAGAATTCCCCTGCCTAAGAGAAGACTCCCTGGAGAAGACCCTGTTGTTGGGAAAGATGGAGGGCACAAGGAGAAGGGGGCGACAGAGGACGAGATGGTTGGATAGTGTTTTCGAGGTTACCAGCATGAGTCTGACCAAGCTGCGGGGGGCAGTGGAGGACAGGAGTGCCTGGCGTTCTCTGGTCCATGGGGTCACGAAGAGTCGGACACGACTAAACGACTAAACAACAACAAATGCTGCTCATCACAGTCTGTTCTTGAGGAATTGGAGGTTACTTGACCTTTGTCTGTAGCCAGACACCTTTTCTGGGTGGAATGTTGCATTTGCTTTGTGGTTTCTTCCTCCACTTCCCAGGTTTGTCTTCTTTCTCCACATCCGGATGCAAATTTTCTCTTCCTCCAAACTCCTCTGACAGTCTTCCTTCAAATATCCATACTAACGTGGCCTCAGTGACTTAATGATACTTAATGCTCTCTGGATTCTGCCTACAGGTCCCGGCTGCTCTTCTTGAGATAAGAATCTATTTTTAAAGACAGCCTTTCTCTTGCTCAGGTAGAAGACTGGCTAAACCAATTAAACACATTAGGAGATAACCGTACATGTGGCTCTGGTTCAAGATGTCTGATTTCTGCGCCGCAGGACATGTTTCAGTTGCCGGCCTTCTTCCTTGTTACTTAGGCAGCTAACTAGATCTGCTAGGCGTCACCTGCTCTGCTTGTCATTCCTCCTCACCTGCTTCTGAATGATTTCCCCCTCCGCGTATTGTTCCTGGTCAGTTGTATGTACACAAGGCCCATTTTTCTCATGCTCTTCTCGACTGCTGTTTTCTTTTCTTCCTTTTTCTAAAAAAGAATTGCAGCTATTGAAAGATGTTTCTGCTGCCAAAGAGAGAGCAGCCTGTATAACAAGCTCTGGCGTAAATCCTCTTCACCAAACACTGGTGCTTCCCTAAACAGCAGCCTTCTGCCGAACCTTTGGGAGTAGGAACTGGGAGGTTGCAAGCTCAGTGCTGGAGCCCGTGCCTTGTACGCGGAAGATCCCAGGTCCGCTCTCCTGACATCTCCAGCTAAAAAGATGGCAGGTTTCAGAGAGTGGCTGCAGTCAGAGTTGAATTCATAGAATCATAGAATCATAGAGTTGGAAGAGACCACAAGGGCCATCGAGTCCAACCCCCTGCCAAGCAGGAAACACCATCAGAGCACTCCTGACATATGGTTGTCAAGCCTCTGCTTAAAGACCTCCAAAGAAGGAGACTCCACCACACTCCTTGGCAGCAAATTCCACTGTCGAACAGCTCTTACTGTCAGGGAGTTCTTCCTAATGTTTAGGTGGAATCTTCTTTCTTGTAGTTTGGAACCATTGCTCCGTGTCCGCTTCTCTGGAGCAGCAGAAAACAACCTTTCTCCCTCCTCTATGTGACATCCTTTTATATATTTGAACATGGCTATCATATCACCCCTTAACCTCCTCTTCTCCAGGCTAAACATGCCCAGAATTGCATTGGCTTTTTTAGCTGCCGCGTCACACTGTTGGCTCATGTCAAGTTTGTGGTCAACCAAGACTCCTAGATCCTTTTCACATGTACTGCTCTCAAACCAGATGTCACCCATCTTGTATTTGTGCTCTCATTTTTTTCCCCCCAAGTGCAATACTTTACATTTCTCCCTGTTAAAATTCATCTTGTTTGTTTTGGCCCAGTTCTCTAATCTGTCAAGGTCGTTTTGAAGTGTGAGCCTGTCCTCTGGGGTAATTGTATTGGTCCAGATGAATTAATAGTTGAACTTTGTATAAGGCGGCTTCATAGAAATACTGTAAAAATAGCAATTCAAATAGCAGCTTGTAATTGGAGCAACAAGAATGCGGCTCGGTTTCCCTCAGCTGCTGTGGGAGAGCACTCTCCAAAAGTCAAAGCACCCATGATTTTTTTGTGTGGAGAAGGACTGTTCTCAGAGTTAGAGCACATGGTTTGCATGCAGAAGGTCCCATGTTCACTTCTGGCACCCCCAGTTTGAAAATAAGGACCAGGCAGCCAGTGTGGGGCCGTTTTCTTCCCTGAACCCCATGCCAAAAAACGAAAATACTGGTTTAGATGGATATGGGAGCCTGACATAAGGAAGTTTCCTTTGTTCATGGGAGCTGAATGTTGCTGTTCATTTTCAGTTTTGGTCCATTTGATTCTTGGTGCCACAGGAGGCCTTTGTCCCTAGAATAAGGCCGTGCTCGGTATCGTTCCACAATGCTGCTGCTTTTTTCCTTAATTACCTTCCAAACAGAAATTGGATGAATCTCCGTGATGCAGAAACAGGGAAAATTCTCTGGCAAGGAACAGAAGACCTCTCCGTCCCTGGAGTAGAGCACGAAGGTACTGTTGAGCCTTGGTGTGTGACTGGACTTCTTGGTGGTTTGTGCGTGAAGGATCCTGAAATACTGAGCAGGTTCAGCACTGTTTGATGGGGTGCTGTCTTGCGCTGAGCGATATCTGGTTTTCAATATAACGATATATCACCAGCTAAATATCACAATATATCATGATATATATATGCGGCGGAGGGCCTTAAAATGTAAGGAAGTAGTAGATTTAATAAAAATATTAAATAAACTTCCATATACCATTCTTTTCCATGTATAAGGCTAGGGTTTTTTATTTTAAAATTATGTTCAAAATTGTGGGTCGTCTTATACACAGATACAATTTACATTGGCTTGACATCTAAATTTTTTACTCCCGAAAGGTGAGGTACGCTGTCATTCAGTAAGATATTTCCAGGATGACGCAGTTCTTGAGCAAGGGTGTATATCTAGGAACACACACCAACCTTGGCTTTAAGTGTGAAGCAATCCTAAGTGTTCACTCTTGCTTTGTGAGCTGAGCCAGTGTTGGCTAAGGAAATTCTAGCAGGTTAAAAAGGGAGGAAAAGGGTAGTCCCTTCACTGCTTGAGAAAGCTCACCCCTTCTGTTCTCCGATGCCTTTTTGTCCCTTCCTACTGCACTAGCGTTTTGTGCTTTGCTAAGGATATTTGTGGACATGTCTAGAAATGTGAGGCCAGATGGGGGCCAGTGCACTGGCAAGCCATTAATCTGCCTTTTCGCTTTGCTCCCCCCCCCCCCCCCCAAGATCCACTTTAGCAGATCCCTTGGCCTTTTTATGCAGTGCTTTTTGCGGGAAATCAGTGTTCCTAACCTTAATAACTTAAAAGCGGATCTGATGCCTCCTGAATCATGCCTCAGTTGAAAGGCTAAAAGAAGTCATTAACGACTCCCCCCCCCCCCCACTCTGCCCCAGGGAATGGATTCAGCCACAAAGATAACTCAGTAATACCTTTTGCCCATGCTGGCTTCTTGTCTTTGGAATCACGGGACTGCTCTCCCTTTTGGAACTTGGTAGTCACATTCCTCTCCCTCTTTACATTGTCAAAATCCCAGTTGATGCAGCGCTCATCAAGAACACATCATTGAAACCCTCCTGACCTTCAATGGCCTGAGTCTGATTGGTGGCGTCTCAGGGATCTCTGAGTCACGAAGCTTTAAGCACTTTGTGTGCTGGTTCGCAAGGCTTGGGCCTGTTCTTTCAGCATGTGCTGAGTATGGAAAGCCTGGTTTGGGGGCCCAGACCCCTGTACCCTGAAAAAGATGCAGGTTCAGTGGTTAGACACAGAGACCTATAAGCAGCTTACTTCATGGAAGCGCTTTTTGTGGAGGGAAGCCCTCGTGCCCCGAAGTGACCTTTGGAACAGTGGTTCCAACCATCTCTGTCCTCAGGGAACGCCTTCTGCATCCATTTCTCTGATATGATGCTGCCGCCTTTGCAGAACGTTCGCAGGAGGGGTCTAGAGAGTGGGCAGTTTCCATAGGGTCACTGAGCTGACCTTTGCGGTCTCCTGTTTCCCCACATGAACCAGGAAAGGGCCCCTGGAACAGGCATGAGCAGCCTTCAGGCTTGCAGGGTCCAATTTGGGTTTTACTAGACATGGGTGGCGCTGTGGGTTAAACCACAGAGCCTAGGGCGAAGGTTGGCAGTTCGAATCCCTGCAATGGGGTGAGCTCCCGTTGCTCTGTCCCTGCTCCTGCCAACCTAGCAGTCTGAAAGCACGTCAAAGTGCAATTAGATAAATAGGTGCCGCTCCGGCGGGAAGGTAAACGGCGTTTCCATGCGCTGCTCTGGTTCGCCAGAAGTGGCTTAGTCATGCTGGCCACATGACATGGAAGCTGTGCGCCAGCTCTCTCGGCCAATAAAGCGAGATGAGCGCCACAACCCCAGAGTCGGCCATGACTGGACCTAATGGTCAAGGGTCCCTTTACCATTTAGACCCCTGAGGTCCACTGACTGGAGCCCATGTGCAAATCAGCAGTGGAGAAAGGAAAAGGACCAGACGGAGACAAGACTGGAACTATGGTACCCCTTAAGCAACTAGAAGTAAGAAATGAACAGCACCTATTTCAGAAGTCCGATTTGCCTCCTGCCCTCTCCCTTTCCTGGAACACGCTCAGTATCTCACCTGTGGCCGCATGCTTCGGGAGAGCCATGACAGGTCTGCTGCCGGTCAGGGAAGTCTGTCAACAGTGGCTGATCTCAATCATAAGTTTCCAAGGGGCCTTGAGGTTGCTGCAAACACCCTTTGAAAACCATGGTCTTAGGAGGAAATTATGTGATGCAGCCGGGCCAAAAAATGTCTAGTAGTGCCTGCCCTGTTTAGAGCTGGGCTGTATGTTAGTAAATTGTGTGAAACCAGTATATATGGTGTTCAGATCGCAATACCAGTATTAGACATTTTGAGCTGGCAATGCATCATGGTGGCTGGGGACCTTCCTGCCCCCCCAGCTGAGCAGTTTAAGGAAGCCTCGTGTAAGCCGGAGAGGTATTGGGGCTTGCTCAGTAGGGCTGGGGGATATATCTCGCCTGCTTCTTCCTCCCCTAAGCAGCCAAGGTACATTCCAGACATTGTAACATATTAGCATATTGTGGTATTTAGCTGCTGATATATCACAATTTTGAAAACCAGATAACGCCCAGCCCTAGCCCTGATTTTCTCATGTGTGTAGCGTAAGCCCAGCCTGCTTGACCAACATACTGCATTTAGTCATTTATGACACGTCAGTCATTTATGGCATTTAGTCATTTATGGTTCCTTTCTTGGTCACTTTCCTGATGCAGGAGATCAGATGAGTGGTCTGTCTGAAAGTGCTTGAGGTTACAGCTGGGGTGGGTGCGAAAGAGGCCCAGGGCTCCTGTGCCTTTAATTGCTAAAAAAAACAAAACCCCCAAAACTCTCCTTTCCTACACACCTATTAAAGGTGTAAGAGCCCAGGCCTTTTTTCCATCAGACTGCCCTAGTTACAACCAGTTGCACGTGTTTGCTTCACAAAAGTCGGACGTGTATTTTTCTCCTCTTTTTGGACCTCAGTGCCTTTGGCAACAGCAGCGTTTGTCCTACTACTTGGAATGATAATCTAATTTCCTCTTTCTCTCTGCTAGCTCGAGTTCCTAAGAAAATTCTGAAATGCAAGGCTGTATCTCGGGAGCTAAACTTTTCCTCGACTGAACAGATGGAGAAATTTCGACTGGAACAGAAAGTGTATTTCAAAGGACAGTGTCTAGAAGGTAATGTTCTGTTCTGTGAGTAGCTGTAGGTGATGTCTAACAATATGGAAGGAAAAGCAGATCTTAGATTGGGAGAAATGGTTCTCTGCAACAGATAAAGCTTATGACCTGTAGGGTAGAAGTCCAGATTTGCAAGAGTCGGTGGAAGAAGATTGGAAAAAATTTAAAGTTTATCTTCAGAAATATTGTAAAATTAAGGAATGTTAGAAAGATATTGGAATAGAATTATGTGGCTTTAGCAGAAAAGATATAAAGGATTAAGTAAAAATGAATTGGTGAAAGAAGAGAATGCAAAATCACAATATATTAAGATAGAAACAAAGCTGGAAAGGATTTGCTGAAATATCTAACTGAATTAGAAGACAAAAATGGGAGGTGTGAGGAGGTCAAGGAAATAAGTGAATGAAAGCAAGGGATGTAAAGGTTTGATCTGTTGTTTTTTTTCAATTGTTTGTATTTTTTCTGTCTTTTTCTTTTTTCTATTTTCTCTTTATAATCTTTAAAATTTGAATAAATATTATTTAAAAAAAAGAAGAAGTCCAGATTTGCTTCCCAGTCTGTTGCTTAGGTGGGTGATATCGGGGGTGAGGGGAGAGAGAGAGAGAGATGGAATTAGAGCATTTGCAATAACTGTCCCCTTCTTCCCTTTACAGAATGGTTCTTTGAGTTTGGCTTTGTGATTCCCAACTCAACAAATACTTGGCAGTCCTTGATAGAGGCCGCTCCTGAGTCACAGATGATGACCGCTAATGTTCTAACGTGAGTTATCACATATATCTGGTGCCATTTTTCTTGAAAAAGAACTCACCGTGAACACCTCCCTCCCTCCCTCTCTTAGAATGGCAGTAGCGCTCACCTGAGAGGTGCTGACTTGAGTTCCGGTGAGTTCTGGCTGGAAAAAAGCCTTGCATATAACACACACTGCAGAAAGAGAGATCCAAGGGCTGCCTGGAGTGTGGAGCAGGCTGGACTGATAAAGCATGTCAAATTCAGTGGTGTAAAGCTATTCTGCGGCCGAAGGGGTCAGAATTAGGCTCCAGACCATTGAGCTCAGTGCCCTGTGCAGCACACAAATTGGCTTCTGTGGAGCCTAGGGAGGGATCTGTGCACCCTGAACCACCCACTAGAAATTGAAATTGAATTGAAATATTTTATTGTTCCTTGTACAATTTGTATACAGTGAGATTACACGAGCACCCGCCACTCAGCTCTCTTAGTCTTAATTCCCCTCGTTTACTGACGCACACCCACCAAACCCGAAAGTCAGTTGCCCTGTTGTTATCTTTTCATTCAGCAGCCTAAAAGCCCACGGATAGAAGCTGTTCTTTACCCTGTTGGTGCGACTAATCATGCTTCTGTATCTTCTGCCCGAGGGCAGGAGATCAAGAAAGTGCCGGCCAGGGTGTGAATAATCATCCCTGAGAATTTTCCTCACTCTCCTGAGGCAACGTTCTTCCACTATTTCATCCACGGGACAGCCCATAATATCTTGTGCTGTATTCACCACCCTCTGTAGGCACTTCCTATCAGATGATGTCAAACCAGCGTACCACACATAGAAATCTCGCTCACGCGGCGTCTGAGAGTTCAGGCATTGCTCTCGCACTTCCAATCATAGAGTTTTCCCCAGCCTTGAGGCCTGCAAACCTGCTTCTTATTCAGAGAGCCTGGCCTGGTCTAAGATGTCTTTGACACTTCCTATGTTCTGCAGTGGGATGTGTGCACCTGCTTTCCACCTACCCCAATTAGCTCTCCTGGAAGCTCCCTCGCCTGAAGGCACCTCAGAAGCAGGTGTTGCTTAGCCCCAGTGCATCTCTGCCTCCCATCATGTAGGTCTCCTTTACACCCAAGTCTCCAAAAATATTTCAAAGCATTTATCATCACGTACCATTTTTTCTTTTCAACATACAAAATCTCTTCTTGACTTCCCACCCCTCCTTTCCTGATGTTTGTTTTCTGCTCCTAGCTGTTTTATAGCACATAGATGGGACGCGGGTGGTGCTGTGGTCTAAGCCACTGAGCCTCTTGGGCTTGCTGATCAGAAGTTCGGCGGTTCGAATCCCCGCAATGGGGTGAGCTCCTGTGGCTCTGTCCCAGCTTCTGCCAACCTAGCAGTTTGAAAGCATGCCAGTGCAAGTAGATAAATAGGTACTGCTGCGATGAGAAGGTAAACGGCGTTTCTGTGCGCTCTGGCTTCCATCACAGTGTCAGAAGCGGTTTATTCCTGCTGGCCACATGACCCGGAAAGCTGTCTGTGAAAAAACGCCGTCTCCCTTGGCCGGAAAAGTGAGATGTGCACTGCAACCCATAGTCACCTTTTACTGGACTTAACCGTCCAGGGGTCCTTTACCTTTACCTATAGCATGTATATTTTTATTGTCTAAACCCCGCCACTGTTAGATCTTTCAATAATCCACTGCTTGTATTTCAAATCCTGCCCGCGACTTCATATAGGGGTGACAGTTTGATAGATAATCCATCAATGGTCCCCATTCTTCCTTAAACACTTTGTCCTTATGTCCTCTTAATTTGGCAGTTCATTTCACCATTTCAGCATAGTCCATCAGTTTCATAAGCCATTCCTCTAGATTGCAGTTTTAAGAGCAGCCCTTTGATTCTCCGCTTCTTGTTCTCCCCTGATCCCCCACCCCCCCTTTCTCTCTCTGCAGCGGGAACGTTATCATAGAAACCAAGTTTTACGACGACGACCTCCTCGTTAGCACGTCAAGAGTAAGACTGTTCTACGTTTGAAAGAAGGCCCCGGCGGGGCGGGGCTTGGGCCTGGTTTAGTTCTCCCTCCTCTCACCTGGTTCCTGGTGCCGAATCCCCAGCCCACATCCAAAAAAGTGTCCCGTGGAAGAATCTCTCTCTCTCTGTCTCTCTCTTCCCGTAGGCGCTGAGCCCAGGGACCAGCTCGGCGCGAGTTGCAGCCTTGGCCCGTTCTCTCTGCTCTTCTGGCTGCATGAGGCCGAGCTGCAACACGGCGTGTCACCATCTGCTCAGAATGGGGTGGGGGGGGGGTAGAAGAGGGATTGAGGACTCTGTTTTATTAGAGACCCAAATGGGCATGAAGGATCAAGACTGTAAATTACGTTTAGGTTTTTTAAAAATCCTTTGTATGTCTCTGTATCTTAGTACCCCAGCTTCCCCTCCTTGGCAGGCTGGAAAAACGCTTCAGTTCTCCATTGTTCTGTTTGTCAGTTCTGTTTTAAGTTAACTCTCTCGCTCCTTCTCCCTTCCTATCTCTCTGTCTCTGTCTTTTTTCCTCTCTCAGTTCATTCCATCTCTTTATTTCTACATAGGGGGCCCAAACATCATCACGTCCCTTCCGCACCCCTTCGCTCCTTAAACTTGTAAAATAGACTGATATTATTACATAATGTAATTAAAATAAAACATTTCTGAATTAAAAAGCAAACATTCCTTACCACTTGGAGGTCCAGGCGAGATTTTAATCCTCTCTGGCTCATCCCCTCCTTGACCAGCTGAGTCCAAACACAAGGATATAAAAAACTATTTGCAGGCCGGAGACCGGCATGGTGCAGGGTGTGAATGGAGGGGGGGTTTTCTCTGCTTAGACGAGCGGGGAGGCCTGTGAAGGAAGGATAACTGCTCCTTCATATACCAGAGAGGTTGAAGATGGGTGGCAGAGCACCTGCCTTGCATCCAGAAGTCCCCAGATTCAATCCCTGGCTGCATCTCCAAGTAAGGATGGGAAAAGACTCCCTGGGTTGCTGTTCCTAGTCAGTGCAGAGGATATAGAACTAGTACGATACGATAATCTTTCTTGTCATTGTCCCATACAGAACAACGAAATTGAAAAAATCTACACCAGACATTCAAACACCAACAAGCCTGCTATCCCAGCCTGGTTAGCCTAAAAACTCTGATACCCCATAATTACGGTAAATACAATATACTCCCATAGAGACTTCCTTATGCTGCATTTAAAACCAAAATTGCATTTGGATAGAAACTGTTTCTCAGGCGGCTAGTCTTTATAACCCTGTACCTTCTTCCAGAAGGCAGAAGCTGGAAGAGATCATTTCCAGGGTGCGCACTATCCTGTGCTATCTCTGCAGCTTTCTTATAGCACCTGAAAGCATAGATTTGATCCAAGGTGGGAAGAGTGCACCCAGTTATTCTCTTGGCAGTCTTTACAACCCTGGGCAGCATTGTTTTTCCCCAGATAGACCAGGGTAGCTTCCTGGGTCCGTGGAAGGCTGGTCATCGCTTGACCTCAGTGCCTTGGAGAACTTTCCACCTATGAAGGTGGATGCATATTGGGACACGTTGCCTAGAGCATAGAAAGAAACAGGACAGCTAGAGCAAACATATTAGGTCTGTCTTGGGCAGCCTGGGCCTTCCAGAGACTTATGGGCCACAACTCCCAGCAGGAGTTGAGGCCTGCCGAGTGCTTTGGAGTGACAATCTGGCCCAGCCCTTGAACTCAGGCTTCTCAGCTTGAAGTTACCTGCTTTTGCTTTTCTGTTCCAGCAGGAAGACATCCAGGTAAGATGTAAGGTGGACCATTGCTCCTTTCTGAAGGACAAGCCATGCTCAGGGCAGGAAGTTGGGAGCCCTAATGGCCGCAGCTTGTTCCTCCTTTTCCTTTGGGAAATGCCACTGCCTTGGCCACAGACTTTACCTCCCTTCGTGTTCTGTAGGCCCCAGGCAGCTTTCTAAGAAGGGCAAGAAGGGCGGTACGCTGGTATCAGTTGCGCTGGTAACTAAGCACAAGCACATTTCTTTATCTGAAAACTTTCAACGACCCATTGGTACAGCCGTTTGTCTCTTGCATCTCTGTACGTAAACTTGGCACATTGCCTCGTGCGGATACCTGAGTGACCTCCTGTGTGGCCAAGCAGTCCTCTTTCTCTGAATCTGAACAAGCTGATCTCACCTGCTGCAGGGAGAATGTCGAATTCTTCGGCGCTGGGGAAGGCTGGCTAGAAAGGGGGCGGATCAGAGCTTTGCCTCTTGCAGACACACTTGGACAGGCTGTGGAACGAGGGGCTGGTTGTGTGCATGTAAACTCCCCTGGGCCATTAATTAAGATTTTTGTGGCACCCCAGCAGTTCAGCTACTGGCACACGCTTTAACCAGTTGTTACCCTGCTTTTTTCTCCCCCCTTTAGCATTAGACACTTAAAAAAACCCAAAACCAGCTGAAACAATAATATTGAAGTAGTAAGACAAACATGTTGCCAACTCGTAGCTCCTCCAGCCTTCTTTCTCTCACCCCCACATCTCAGGTGGTGGAACAAAAAACGGGCTCAGCTGTGCTGTGCTGGGGAAAGGTCTCCTACTCTAGAGGTGCTCCAAATAGCGTAAGCGCTCCAGTGGGTGGAGAGGGGGCAGGCGCACCTGCGGTCAGAACGTCTAGGGGGAAACATGCAGGAAAAGGTTATTCTTTTGAGACCTGCAAGAACAGAATAGCCTCCTGTCACAGTGGCCAAGAGGGATACCCCAGTGGGAAACCCAAAAAGTGCAACAGCCCTGTCCCCAGATAGTATCGAGCCACTTGGGGCAGAGCACTGAGACCATAAACCCCCCCCCCCCATTGCACAGAGCGTATCTCCAAGGGCCCCCGTTGGAGAAATGAAGGCAGGGGGTCTTGCATAGCAGCGGTTGTGTCTCTGTTGTGCATTGTGCGCCCATTCTGAAGCCTGATTATCCCGCCACAGCAAGGCGGGCTGCGGGCTCATCTGTGGCTTTCTAGAGGTGGCTACGTAATTCTCCCGTCGGTTCCTATAGAAACTGCTTCCCCGGGCGACTTGCCTCCTTAGAGGGCTGCCTTAGTTCCACGCTGTTGCCATGGCGCTGCCTTTGCAACAGTCCCATCGGAAATTCAGGCGGGAGCAGCTGTTTGTGGGCCTGGGTCACTGGGTGAGTTCCAGAAATAACATCCGTGTGCATGTACAGAGGGGGCAGCTAGGGCAGTTGCCTCCATTAAGCCCTCTGAGTGACCTTCCCTGGGGCATCTAAGCGGCCACTGTTGGAAAGGCAGAGCTGGACCACGTGGTCTGATCCAGCAAAAGCAAGCAAGATGGACAGAAAAGCCACCGGGACATCTGCAACCGACTTTATGTTCTTCCATCGAGAAATGGAATTTGGATCCCACCAGCTGCAACACCAAGCCCCACATGGTCTATGCTCTGAACTTCAGAATTTTAGAGCAATCTTAGTTAATCTGGAATGACTTCTGCCCATTCACACATGCATCCTGACTTGCTAGGAGCAGAGCCCACAAGAGTCATGAAGGCTGTTAAACTGCCTCTGGCTGTCCGGCACTCGCCTTCCTGAACACCCTTGCCTCTCGCTGTCCCCTTGGCTGAAGCCGCTGCAGGCAGAATTCTCCCAACCCAGCTGGCTGCCATTGGCTTAGCTGCTGTGATGTCACAGAAATGCTGTTCTGCCTTGGGTCAAGCAGCTTAGGAGGACTTGAGGCAGAATTCCAAGTTGCCTCAACAAGTTGCACCATATGTTTGGGGTCAGATCAATCAAGTGGCGGGGGGGGGGGGGTTGGAGCCGTAGTGGGTATCTTCAGTAACCACGCTATTGTGATGTTTAAGGCAACTTTACTTGATTATAGCAGTGGGGAAACTCACAAAAGTGGGGTTTCCAGGACTAAAAATTGCACAGGCTGATAATAGAGGCAGTCCTTCACCTTAGCTTTTACGCCTGCATTGAAATTGTCATGTTCTCACAGGAAAAGCATGCCTGCGTTATCTGAGCCGGACGCATGATTTGCAGAGAAGAATAGGGTTCCTCCTTTATTTCTGGCTAGCCTAAGGCTGAGTTTTACCTGCACAAGCATTATTGACTCGGCCTGCGTGAGCAGATTCTCCTACTTCTATCCTTTCACACTCCTTTTACAGTTTTTACATCTCTCCCCACGTAGGCTATCCATCAATGCACGCACTACAATTTCCGCTACAGGTCCTTTTGAATAAAACAGGATGCTTGCTGTTGATGGGTCAGAGGGTGAACGTGGCCTCGAATGTGGTGGCACCTGCTGAACTCCGAAGGCGAATGAAAAGCCTCCGGAACTGTTGTCACTGCCTCCGAAATCATTTGCGAGAGGGAGGCACACAAGCCTCTCCAGGGCCACAGAAAGTTTTTGCCCGCTAACATGCTGGAGGAGAAGCGTAACTGTGGCAGGAACTGTCACAAAACCATCGTGAGAAATCCACTCCCATGCAAACCATACAAACAAGCCATATAGGATGCGTAGGGGACTGGATTACAAGCGGCTAGAGAACCAGGATCCAGCTTTTCTTTTATATAACTGGAAGCCTAATGATACAGTTCTCTCTGGGTGAGGTGAAAAGCCCAGGCAGGTAATGAGTTGGTGGAGCATTAATGGCTTGGGTTGCAGGGAAACTCATCTGGTGCTTAGCTTGTTTCCTAATAAGCTGCAGGGTGGGGGTGATTTGGCAGCATGGCAGGGTGCAGGAGTTAACCCTATCCGCACTGTAGCCCCAATCCTGCTCAGCGCATATCCAGAACTGCCCCAGAAGGAAAACTTCCTTTCCATGCAATAATAAAAATAATAATAAATTTTATTTATTATTTACCCTGCCCTCCCTGGCCAGAACTGGGCTCAGGGTGGCTAACACCAATAAAATCACAGCAAAAAAATGATGTGGGGGGGAACCAATTTAAAATACAGGTTAAAATGCAATTTAAAATGCAGCCTCATTTTAAAAGTAGCCCATAAATCAAAACCGTAAGGGGAGGGCAACATCAGAGTCAGACTGAGTCCAAACCAAAGGCCAGGCGGAACAGCTCTGTCTTGCAGGCCCTGCGGAAAGATGTCCAGTCCCACAGGGCCTTAGTCTCTTGTGACAGAGTGTTCCACCAAGTCGGGGCCAGCACTGAAAAGGCCCTGGTCCTAGTTGAGACCAATCTAACCACCTTGAGACCTGGGACCTCCAAGGTGTTGTCATTTGTGGACCTTAAGGTCCTCCGTGGGGCATACCAGGAGAGGCGGTCCCGTAGGTACCTAGGGCCTAATCTTGCATCTCCCACTAATGGCACACCCACCCTTGCCCTTTGGCTTTTTCCCTGTCTGTGTCTGAGTGCTATTTATATTTTGCCCCGCTGCTTTCCCCCACAAAAACCCATTTTTGCTGCTGAATCGGAGAAAACGGCACTTTGGGTTTCCTGCAGATTGCTGTTAGTTCTGATTCAGTGGTAAAGAGCAGCTTTTCCTGGGGAAAGAAGTGCTTGGATGCAGACCTGGAAGCCTCAGACCTGTGCCTAGAAATGCAGAACAAATATAAGTATGCACAAGTCCTAACTCAGTACTGACCTTGGTCTCTGCACCGTATTTGCACTGAATATTAAGAAGGTGGGGGTAGTATCTCTGGTAGGGGGACACTGTGCTCCTGGGGGAATTTGTCTGCCTTTGGTCCCCACCCTGCACTCTGCTCTCACCTGTGGCTCCTAGAGGCTGTCCGCATGTGACAGCAGCCACATCCCAGGAAATGGATTCGACTGGCTGGTTAAACCAGGTGAGAGGAGCTGAAGGGTCTCAAATCCTTGGGGAGTTAGGAGCTTCTCCTGCATGAGAAGAAAGGCTCTGACGGATGAGACTAAGAGTGGACCCAATGGTCAAGAAGGTGATTTCTGTGCATGCTGTAGTAGAGGGAAGTGAGGCACAGATGGGGTTTGTCAACCTGGGAAGGTGGCCCATCTAGGAGAAGGAAAACTCTGGTCCTAAATCTCCGCTGCCTTGCAGGATATCTTTGGGAGAAGAAAAGGCTAAGCAGTAAACCCTACACTTAAACCACAGAGCCTAGGGCTTCCCGATCAGAAGGTCGGCGGTTCAAATCCCTGCGATGGGGTGAGCTCCCGTTGCTCGGTCCCTGCTCCTGCCAACCTAGCAGTTCGAAAGCACGTCAAAGTGCAAGTAGATCAATAGGTACCGCTCCGGCAGGAAGATAAACAGCATTTCCGTGCGCTGCTCTGGTTCGCCAGAAGTGGTTTAGTCATGCTGGCCACATGACCTGGAAGCTGTATGCCGGCTCCCTTGGCCAGTAAAGCAAGATGAGCGTCGCAACCCCAGAGTCGGGCACGACTGGACCTAATGGTCAGGGGTCCCTTTACCTTTACCTTTAAACCCTACACAAATCTGGAGTGGAGGCCCTGGGCGCCTGCTACGCCTCCTTCCGGCAACTCCTGCAGACAAGCTAGTGCAGGGGTCAGCAAACTTTTTCAGCAGGGGGATGGTTCACTGTCCCTCAGACCTTGTGGGGGGCCAGACTATACTTTGAAAAAAAAAAATGAACAAATTTCTCTGGCCCACAAATAACCCAGAGATGCATTTTAAATCAAAGGGCACATTCTACTCATGTAAAAACACGCTGATTCCCAGACCGTTCACAGGCCAGATTTAGAAGGTGATTGGGCTGGATCCGTCTCCTGGGCCTTAGTTTGCCTACCCCTGAGCTAGTACCAAACATATTTCTTCGCTTTCCTTTGGGACCCATCAGCGAGGCTGAGAGCAGGGTTTGTTGCTGGCCAGCCCAGGACTTCCAGACACACTGCCCAGGCTTGTGGCCCAGAGAAATCACTTTGGTGCTGTTAATAACAGCAGTTTGGCTTCACCCGCAGATGCACACTCCATTGTCTCACTCCACACTCCACAACAATTGCTAGTTGCATTATGTAACGGGGTCTCCCTAGGCTACTCTCCTGGCTCCTCCCTTTAGATGATTCTGCAAAGCCCAGGCAGGGTATGCAAGGAATCCCTCGCTGGTAGCTCAGTTGCACAGCGTCTTTCTTGCAGAAGATACCTCTGACATTTCCAGGATGGACTGGGAGAAAACTGCTGTCTGGGATTCCAAAGAGCCGCTGGCTATTGATCCTTCTTGTGCCGTTTCCTCTCCCAACGACTGGAATAGAGGCGTCTGTCTCTGAATACAGTGGTGCCCCGCAAGACGAACGCCTCGCAAGACGGAAAACCCGCTAGACGAAAGGGTTTTCCGTTTTGGAGGCTCTTCGCAAAATGAATTTCCCTATGGGCTTGCTTCGCAAGACGAAAATGTCTTGCGAGTTCCTGCGGGGTTTTTTCCCTTTCCCCCCACTTTTCCTAAGCCCTAAGCCGCTTATCAGCTGATCCGCGCTAAGCTGTCAATGGGCTTGCTTCGCAAGACGAAAAAACCGCTATACGAAGAGCCTCGCGGAACGGATTAATTTCGTCTTGCGAGGCACCACTGTACAGAGAGTCCATTTAGTTATCCTGGCCATTAGCTCCCAATAGTCTGTTCCTCTTACATACGTTTGTCTAATAAAAGCCATCAGCCGCTGCCACCTTTTGGACTCGGAGTAACTTTTAAAACCTAAATCCACTAAATGTGACTTTAGGAGAAAAACCCCGCAGCAAATCCGCTACAGCCTTTTTTGAAGTCGAATAAGCCCACAACTATGAACTTTTGCGCAAGGCAGCAAAGCATTTACTAGGACATAAAAAGGAGTGAAAAGGCAGCCCAAAAGGTAATTGTCACCCAGGTTGATAAAATCGATCTGCTTTGCAGCTTGGTTGCTAGAGATGACTAACCTGCCTTGAACCTCTTTATTTTAAATGAATGCCAGGCAGGGTCTGGGGGGGGGGAGCAGGGGGAGCCCTGCAGGCTCAACCTCAGCCCCTGTCCCCGCCTCACCTCCTTTTTTCATCTCTCTGTTTCTCCACTCTGTGTGTACCTGCAACCCCTGAGAAGCATCTCGCTTCTGAGCCAAGCCAATGAAATTATTGCAGTTGGGGCAAAATGGGTGGCCTTTTCCTCCTTGAAACTCCTTTGCAGTGTGTGTGCCGGGGCAGAGCATGCATACCTGCCCCTTGTTCATTTCAATTTTAAAACTTACACCCTGCCCTTCCTCCCAAGAAAGGCTAGGAAGACAGCAGCACAAAAGTGGAAAAAAACCCATATTGTAAGAGATAGATAGATAGTGAAATATACTTGGAGTCGAGAGTGGATTTCATGCTCTTTATTCAGCTCCTATTGGTGAGGAGGAGTGGAAATTCCCCCAGAATGTCTGCCTTATATACATTATTTACACAATGGGCCCCACGTGATTGGCTAATTCTGGGATTCTCCTGTAGGCCAATCAGGTTGCGGATTCACTTCCACCTGAAGCTGGATTGGGTGGCTCCGGTAGACCAATCAGACTGCTGTCTTTTGGATCCTATTCAACTCAGTACATAACAGGTAGATGATAGATAGATAGATGGTATAAATATAGATACTGTGTGTTTTTGTAATTTCAGCTAGAAATTTCAAGGCTGTTAGGAACAGTATCTTTCCTAACAGTACCTTTCAGCCATCAAAAGCCTGATTGAACAGGACTTTTTTATTTTAAAAAAAATCAGAGGACCCAAGGGGTCATCTAGTCCAACCCCCCTGCAGTGCAAGGATCAATTCCTCTGGGAGGCTTATAATGAAGGAGGCAGATGCATCGCAGCAAGGAAGGAAGGCCTCCAATAGGCAGTGGCGTAGCGTGGGTTGTCAGCACCCGGGGCAAAGCAGGTAATTTGCGCCCCCTAACCCTTGGATTTGCGCCCCCTAACCCTAACCCCCAGATGTTGCGCCCAGTGCGGCCGGCCCCCCCTGCACCCCCCACGCTACGCCACTGCCAATAGGGAACCACCATTGAGAAGGCCTTGCAGCGAGCCCATCAAGTTGTCTTACGTTTTCGCAGGGTGATTTGCAAAGAGCGGTAAGGCAGGTCGGGGGTAAGGCTGCTGCCCCCCTGTTCTGCCTCCCCTGTGCTAAGGCCAGGAAGTGGGGCTCTCCTTGGACTCTGCCAGCCACTTGCCCTCACCCCCTGGCTGCTCCTCCTTGCTGTGTGGTGTAATGACAATGGACTCTGTCCCTTGGACACGTTATCTCTGTGTGTTTCTGCTGCCCTCTCGTGGCATCTGGGGAAATATCTTGTGCCCAAAGAATCTTAGAATTGTAGAGTCGGAAGGGACCCCGAGGGTCATCTAGTCCAACTCCCCTGCTAGGCAGGAATCTCAGACCTTTGATCATCTTGGTCACCCTCTCTGCACACCTTCCAGCTTGTCAACATCCTCCTTAAATGGAGGTGCCCAGAACTGGACACAGGATTCCACGTGGGGTCTAACCAAGGCAGAATAGAGTGGTTTGCTGGCCTTTGGTTGCATAATGGTGGCAACTGTCTGCAACAACAACAACAACAATTTATTATTTACACCCCGCCCATCTGGCTGGGTTTCCCCAGCCATTTTTGGTGGCTTCCAACCAAATATTAAAAATACAGCATCAGACATTAAAAACTTCCCTAAACAGGGCCGCCTTCAGTTCTCTTTAAAAAGTAAAATAGTTGTTTATTGCCTTTGAGGACAGAATTGCTGCTGCCATGTGGGAACCCAAAGGGTGCTCATCAATGGTTCCTCTTCATCCTGGAGAAGAGTGACTAGTGGGGTGCCACAGGGTTCTGTCTTGGGCCCGGTCTTATTCAACATCTTTATCAACGACTTGGATGATGGACTCAAGGGCATCCTGATCAAATTTGCAGATGACACCAAACTGGGAGGGGTGGCTAATACCCCAGAGGACAGGATCACACTTCAAAACGACCTTGACAGATTAGAGAACTGGGCCAAAACAAACAGGATGAATTTAATAGGGAGAAATGTAAAGTATTGAACTTGGGCAAAAAAAATGAGAGGCACAAATACAAGATGGGTGACACCTGGCTTGAGAGCAGTACATGTGAAAAGGATCTAGGAGTCTTGGTTGACCACAAACTTGACATGAGCCAACAGTGTGACGCGGCAGCTAAAAAAGCCAATGCAATTCTGGGCTGCATCAATAGGAGTATAGCATCTAGATCAAGGGAAGTAATAGTGCCACTGTATTCTGCTCTGGTCAGACCTCACCTGGAGTACTGTGTCCCGTTCTGGGCACCACAGTTCAAGAAGGACACTGACAAACTGCAACGTGTCCAGAGGAGGGCAACCAAAATGGTCAAAGGCCTGGAAACGATGCCTTATGAGGAACGGCTAAGGGAGCTGGGCATGTTTAGCCTGGAGAAGAGGAGGTTAAGGGGTGATATGATAGCCATGTTCAAATATATAAAAGGATGTCACATAGAGGAGGGAGAAAGGTTGTTTTCTGCTGCTCCAGAGAAGCGGACACGGAGCAATGGATCCAAACTACAAGAAAGAAGATACCACCTAAACATTAGGAAGAACTTCCTGACAGTAAGAGCTGTTTGACAGTGGAATTTGCTGCCAAGGAGTGTGGTGGAGTCTCCTTCTTTGGAGGTCTTTAAGCAGAGGCTTGACAACCATATGTCAGGAGTGCTCTGATGGTGTTTCCTGCTTGGCAGGGGGTTGGACTTGATGGCCCTTGTGGTCTCTTCCAACTCTATGATTCTATGATTCTATGAGTCCTCATGAGCAACTACAGCATGGGGCAGTCCAGCCTTCCCCAAGCTGGTGCCCTCCAGGTGAGTCCAAAACACCTGGAGACTGTGAGCTTGGGAAATTCTCTAGAGCCATTAGGAACCATCGCTCTTGCCTTCTCCTCCACTTCCAGTCTTCTCATGCTGCTCTTTCAGACAGCTGGCAGCAAACACCACGCATCAACGCCCAGAGAAACTTTGCCCCAAGCCACAAGGATTTGCCGGCTGGCAGCCTGCCCTCCCTGGGCCTGTCTTACCAGATCAACCTCAAGTTGGTTAAATTGTACCTCCTAATGAACTTAATGATCCACAAGTGCGAGGATCTATGCTGAACAAAAGGTGCCAGCCTTTCCTACAGGGCACATTACTTCCGCAGCCGTTGTCGCTACAGTTGCCAGTTGGCAAACTGCAACGCAGAGAGTGCTGGCAAGGAGAGGCGCCCAAGGGAAAAGTACGCACCTGTGGGACATCGGCCTGACAGGCTCAGCCAGGGCATGCAAGGCTTAGTCCCAGAGCCTATTGTCAGTCTTAGCACTCACCTGTGGAACAGACCATCATAGAATTGTAGAGTTGGAAGGGACCCTGTGGGCCAAGGGAGACCATAGCTATCAACTTACAGATTTGAAAATAAGGGACCAGCAGCCTTGAAAATAAGGGATTTTCTGAACAGAGGTATGTTCAGCTTCTGAGCCCCTCCGAGCCAAAGGCAGGAAGCCCAGCCAGCAGCCAAACGAAGCCTCAAGCGGTGGTTCCCACAGCGCAGCAACCCGGCAAAGGGGATGCAGCAAGGAAAACCACCGTCACCTCTCCGCTGGGAAGCGCTGAGCAAAGGCGAGTCCCCAGGCAACGCGGCCTATTTGATTGGCACAAGGCATGCAAGCTCCACCCCCAGTCGTTCTTAGACTCCTTATTGGGTGAGCAACGCAGCCAAGCAACACAACTGGAGCCTCCCTCCTCCCTGGCCGGCAGGGAGGGAGGGAGAGGAGCTGCTTCCTTTGAAACCTGGGAAATTTAAGGGACATCATCAATAAGGGACAGCAGCGGGACACGGCGCTGGGATAAGGGACTTTCCCGCCAAATAAGGGACGGTTGACAGTTATGAGGGAGACATCTGTTCCACTGCTGAACAGCTCTTAATGTCAGGAAATTTCTCCTGATGTCAAGTCGGAATCTCCTTTCTTTGTCACTGCCATGGGTTCGAGTCCCACCCACCAGAGGAGGAGGAAACAAGCTCGTTCCCTCTTCCATGTGACAGCCCTTGAGATATTTGGAGCATCTGCTTTGCATTCTGAAGATCTCAGGCTCAGTCCCAGGTGGCATTTCCGGGTAGGACTGGGCAAGTTACCCTGCCTGAAACCCTAGGGAGCTGCTGCCAGTCAGTGTAGACAATACTGAGCTAGATGGATTAATGGCCTGACTTAGGATGCAAATAAAACACACCAACACCCCCTGCTCATAATCCTTTGGGGGTTGGATGCGTGGCACGTGCCCTGCTTTAGCAGAAGGCAGCTTCTGATCTTCCTATAATAACAATAATTTATTATTTATACCCCACCCATCTGGCTGGGTTTCCCCACCCACTCTGGGCGGCTTCTAACAAAACACTAAAATACAATAACCTATTAAACATTAAAAGCTTCCCTAAACAGGGCTGCCTTCAGATGTCTTCTAAAAGTTTGGTAGTTGTTCTTCTCTTTGACATCTGGTGGGAGGGCGTTCCACAGGGCGGGTGCCACCACCGAGAAGGCCCTCTGCCTGGTTCCCTGAAACCTCACTTCTCGCAGTGAGGGAACTGCCAGAAGGCCCTCGGCGCTGGACCTCAGTGTCCGGGCAGAACGATGGGGGTGGAGACGCTCCTTCAGGTCTACTGGACCAAGGCCGGTTCTCCCACTTCCTGCTTTTATCAAATTAATTATATTTACTTGTGATTCCTGCATTGTAGTGGGTTGGACTAGATGAGCCTTTGGGTCCCTTCAGACTCTGTGATCTCAGGCTCTCCCACACGTGGCCAAACATAGATGGTGCTGCGACACAAGCATTTCTGCCTCTGGTTCCCAGTGGACTCTGAGCAGGAGGAAATTCCTGGAAACGAAACAATGGACCTTTTAGATCTAAACGGGAAGAGACAAGCCCTTCAGTGGCTAAGTGGTGAGCTCAACCCATTTATCTTCCACTGGCTATTATAACTGTCAGGAGTTCAGCCTACACTCGAGTAGGACCCTGGCAGAGACACATGCCCGACTGGCATGTTCCCTCCCTCCTGGTCGATTGTTCGGGAGCTTCAAAAGCTTTCTTCTGCCCAAACATCACAGCGACCGATGCCACCCGACACCGGCACACTTAGGGATCCGCAGAGTTTGCGCATCATGCGCATGACAGACCTCAGCAACTCAGCATTTTGACTAATCTACTTTATTTACATATAAACACACACGGAGCACTGCAACGTGGCTCCCTCTCTCTCTAGCATCAGACAGCAAAGAGAGAAAGGACAAAGGACAACAGTCCCACTCCATGGAACACAGTAACACAAACATCCTGTCTCCGTCACTTCCCGCTCTGTGGAGTCAAAACATACACCGTCATGTGTGAGACAACAATCCCATGACTGCAGTCACGGAGCAGGAATTCTAACAGCTTGCACCATCTAAAAGTAATCTCTCTGCTCACATAAAGGACTACTACATTTGATCACCTATTTATTAGTGTGTACAAGGGGATAGGTCCCTGCCCTGAGGGGCTTGCAATCTGCAGCTGAACAGAGGCAGATGGAGGAAGCCCTTCTCCACCTTTCTAGGGGACCTGGAAGTTCTCATTATGACCAGAGGCTGTCTCTTCACCCCGCAAGGGGAGAGCCGCCATTGCTTCTTTGTCCCAGCATGCCTTGCTGCAAACTAATATCTTTCTTTTTTTTTTTGCACCCAAAGCAAATTCTAACCTAACCTAATTAGCTCTACAGAAAGAAAGAAAAAGGCTTCCCCGATACTCACATCTTCAGGCGGCTCTAAATTGCAGACTTCAGCTTTTCATCCAGTGTAGAAGCAGGGGAGTCTTTTAGCATATCCGCCCCCCCCCCAAGTCTGACAAGCCGCCGTTGTGAATGACAAGCGCAACGCGTCTTTGGTAAAAGAGCGCACAAAGTCAAAAGTCCTTTCACTAACAGTAGGTATACAATTTTGGTAATACCTGGGTATATATTTATTTTGTTTTTCTAGCTTGATCAAAATTATTATTTCATAACAGGTAAATAGTTAAGAGTTTAGGCAGCTTCAGCGGCGGGTGCCTGGCGTCCCCTAGAATTTGGCGCCCGAGTGCCCTGCACCCCTGGGTAAAGACAGCCCTGCCCAATGGTTTGGGGTGATGGGTATCGTAACCAGCAACAATTTCTCTAGCTGAGAATCTGGGAGAGTAGAATTTCACTTCTCTTGGAGCATGTGAGATCTCCCCACCTTTAAGCACACATGATTAGCAGATAATAAAGTAAAATGTAAAGGGACCCCTGACCATTAGGTCCAGTCGTGGACGACTCTCGGGTTGTGGCGCTCATCTCGCTTTATTGGCCAAGGGAGCTGACGTACAGCTTCCGGGTCATGTGGCCAGCATGACTAAGCCGCTTCTGGTGAACCAGAGCAGTGCACAGGAACACCGTTTACCTTCCTGCCGGAGCGATACCTATTGATCTACTTGCACTTTGACGTGCTTTCGAACTGCTAGGTTGGCAGGAGCAGGGACCGAGCAACGGGAGCTCACCCCGTCGCGGGGATTCGAACTGCCGACCTTCTGATCGGCAAGTCCTAGGCTCTGTGGTTTAACCCACAGCACCACCTGCGTCCCTTAGCAGATAATATGCAGCCTTAAAAAATGTGAAGATAGTCCCAGTCATTTATCATTTTTCACCACCCTTCCCCTCCAACTGGTCCCAACCCACCAATTGTACTGATCACACCAGCCTCCTCTGCAGCTTTTAAGGTCGGATCCAATGGACACAATGAATCTGGAGAAAGCAAGAGGTCACCGAGGGCACAACTTGAGATGGTGGTGACACGGCCCAACAAAAGCTAGGCGGATTCCCCACTGGCAGGCAGCAATAGGGAAAATCGCCAGAAGCCAACAACTGGAACAAACAAAGCCAAACCGTCAGTGGTCAGCTGTCTTATGCCAGGTCAAGCATCTTGTCCATCTAGCCCCAAACTTCCTTCTCTGGCTGGCAGCCACTCTGCAAAGGTCACCAGGCAGCCATTCCCAGCCTTGTTACGTGACATTCCTTAGGACATTTCGCTGTCACTCTTTTGAGGTGGGATTCAGTCACATGCCGGCCAATTCAGATGGTGCAATTATAGTTGATTGGGTGGTAGATTGTGCAGCAAAGCAAAATATCCGACTTGATTTGCGGCAAGGAAAGGGATGGGGAAACCGCACTGGAAAATGTGAGATAACTCTTGCTGGATGCAACGTCATCTGACCTCCCAGCAAACCAGTCGGAATGAGTGCTCGTTTAGGTTGCAAACTTTGTCTAATCTCCCTGCAAGCAATCAAGATGAATGCTCAGTAAACAGGTCACCTGGAAGCATCTTCTTACGGAGAGATGCAATGGATAGAAACTGATGTTGGCAAAGCAGCTGCCAAACCAATAGGACATTAATAATAATAATAATAATAATAATAATAATAACACAATTCAAAGTGTTTTTTTAAAAAGATTTTATTAAACTTTTAAAGGTTACATAAGGAAAAATGGAAAAAGTTAAACAAACAGAACACAAAAACAAACAAAAAAAGAAAAAAAGAACACACAAATCCAACCTTTACATAACTTTCTTTCCTTTGCTTATTTCCTTGACCTCCTCACACCTCCCTTTTTTGTATTCTAGTTCAATTAGATATTTCAGCAAATCCTTTCCATCCTTGTTATTATCCTTAAAAAAAAAATTATCTTGATATACTATATTTTTACATTCTCCTCTTTCACTAATTACCAATCCATTTTTACTTAATCCTTTATAACCTTTCTGCTGAAACCACATAGCTTCATTCCAACATCCTTCTAACATTCCTTAATTTTACAATGTTTCTGTAGATAAACTTTAAATTTCTTCCAATCTTCTTCCACCAACTCTTCTCCTTGGTCTCGGATTCTGCCAGTCATTTCCGCCAGTTCCATATAGTCCATCACCTTCATCTGCCATTCTTCCCGGGTGGGTAAATCTTGTGTCTTCCAGTACTTTCAATAAGTATTCTTGCTGCTGTTGTGGCATACATATAGAAAGTTCTATCCTTCTTTGACACCAATTGGCTGACCATGCCCAGGAGAAAGGCCTCTGGTTTCTTCTGAAAGGTATATTTAAATACCTTTTTCATTTCATTATAAATCATCTCCCAGCACAATTCAAAGTGTTGGTGCTGACCTTTAAAGCCCTAAACGGTCTCGGTCCAGTATACCTGAAGGAGCGTCTCCACCCCAGACACCAGGGTCCAGCGCCGAGGGCCTTCTGGCAGTTCCCTCCCTGCGAGAAGCCAAGTTACAGGGAACCAGGCAGAGGGCCTTCTCGGTGGTGGCACCCACCCTGTGGAACGCCCTCCCACCAGATGTCAAAGAGAAAAACAACTACTAGACTTTTAGAAGACATCTGAAGGCAGCCCTGTTTAGGGAAGCTTTTAATGTTTGATGTATTACAGTATTTTAATATTTTTTTGGAAGCCGCCCAGAGTGGCTGGGGAAGCCCAGCCTGATGGGCGGGGTATAAATAATAAATTGTTGTTGTTGTTGTTGTTGTTGTTGTTGTTATTATTATTATTATTATTATTACTAAAGGAAAATGCACTGAAAATCTTGGAATGGATGAATGGTCAACGGGAAGATATGTAAACATTCCCAGAAGCAAAAAGGATGAATGCGGCACGGATCACACTGTCCTGGGGCCGTTCAGGACACAAATCAGAACAAATGCTCAGAAAGGACTGGGTCCAGTCGAGCCGCCATGTAAGCTTTGTGCCCGCAAATCGGGACGAATGCTCCCCAAACAGGTCATCCCGAGGAACGGAAAGTGCAAAAAGCAGCGCCCTGGTTTATATTCGGAGCTTGTCCTCCTGCAGGTCTCCTTTCAGACACCAGAGGGCGCCCTCTATTCATAAATCCAGCAGGCGGCGATTGCAATGTTCTCATTTAAATCGGGGATTCCCAAACTTTTCCGGGCAGCCCCTACGCTATAAAAAGCATTATTCGGAATAGAAGTTTGCACAACCCAAGATACGTATATTTAGGCACCTTGCAAAAAATGTTTCTCTGTTACCAGGCCTTTGGCTGATTAACATTCTTTGGACTTTCAAATGTGTCCGTGGGAATGTGAGCGGGTGCTGGTTTATTTTTGTTTTATTAAGCATGTTATGTTCTCACTTTGTATTTTTATGCCGTGAATCTTCTGTTGGGATCTTCGGATGAAGGGCAGTAGACAAATTGTTGTTGTTGTTGTTGTTGTTGTTGTTGTTGTTGTTGTTGTTGTTGTCAAACTGGCATCCGGGCAGATTTCCTCCCTAAAAGCGCAACAACATCAACCTTGCCAAAAGTCAATAATTTTGTCTGGATTTTCACTTTTATTAATTACAGTCATACCTTGGGTTACAAGACGCTTCAGGTTGTGCGTTTTTGGGTTACGCACCACGCCAAACCTGAAAGTACTGGAATGGGTTACTTCTGGGTTTTGGCGCTTGCGCATGCGCAAAGTCACTAAATTTCACTATGCGCAGAAGCGCCAAATCACAACCTGTGCTTGCGCAGACATAGCACTGCGGGTTGCGAATGCTGCGGGTTGTGAACGTGCCTCCCACACAGATCATGTTCGCAACCCGAGTGTCCACTGTATTATTATTTCATACAACAATAAAATTCAAAACCGTAGCAATCAATTGCACATTTGTTGCGAATGTGAAAACTCGTTTAATGAATTCAGCAAAACTGATGGACTTGCTCCAGTGATAGCAGCTTTTCAAAGTTTCTATGCAAAAGGATAAACAAGCACAAATGTGACATCAGAAAGGGCAACCAACGTGTGGGATAATATTTTGGTTGCTGGACTTAAATGTGGCTATTCTTGAGAAACAGGAAGACCCCCACTGTGAAACAACTTAATTAAGTTTGATTCTATCACCTGTGGCACAAATAGAGATAAGGGGTGTATGTTTTTCTTACATTCCCACCACATATGGTAAAACGACCCATGTAAGAAAGTGAAGGGCTTCTGGGAAATGATATATAATGAGTTGAAAAAGATGTTTAAATATACATTTGTGAAGAAACCAGAAGCTTTTCTGTTAGGCATTACAGGAAGAGAAATTAATAAAAGTGATTATAAACTTTTCCAATATGCAGTGACTGCGGCTAGAATCCTAATGGCTCAAAAATGGAAACAAGAAGAATTACCGACACTGGAAGAGTGGAGGCTGAAACTTATGGACTTTGTGGAATTAGATAAAATGACTGGAAAAGTTAGATACCAGAAAGATCACAAGTTCACTCAGGACTGGAGAAAGTTTACGATATATCTGGAAAATATTTGTGATGAACAGACAACGCTAGTTGGATTTAAAGAGGCTTTGTGATGAGAAAGGGTATTGTAAAGAGAAAAAGAGATGTAAAAATATTATAAATTGGCAATATATTATAAAGGAAATGCGGAATAAATATTAAAATATGAGGATTGTGGGGGGAGCTGGTGGAAGTCAAAAAAATTGTAAATTGGAAAATATGGTTGTATTCGAACAAATTTGTAAAAGAAAATTTCTTAATAAAAAATTATATATAAAAAAAGGGGTGTATGTTTTTTTTATAAACTCCACTGTAGGTGTGAATCAGCAAACCAATGCTAGGATGTCAGAGTTTCTGCTGCTGGAAATCTTGCTGGTCTGAGCATTCTGCCTGTGCCTGCAGATGGTCCCAATCCCTGGATAGGGCTGGGAATGTCTGGTGCTTGATGCCCTGGAGAGCCTCTGCCAGCCAGTGAGGGCAATATTGGGTTTTAGATAAACCCAGTCTCTGACATTTTCCTTTGCTCTTCCTGGAATTCTTCTTCTTTGACGATCCCTTGTAGCCGAGTAAGATTGTCTTCCATAAACACGGTTTTAACAATGAGTCCATAAGTGACTGTGGAGGCCACTTCTGGATCCACACGTCCTTCCACAGTGGGGACATAGGTTTCCGGATGCGAGTTGATCCCGGTGAGGGTTTGCCAAGCGTGTCTTCCTCTTAGCATGTTTCTCCCTTGTGTCCTGAGTTCGAGCATCTTCAAAGCCCATGACACCTTTGGTAAAGGCTGTTCTCCTTTTTTAAAAAATATACATTTTTATTAATTTTTAGCATATCAGTTCCAACGGTCATACAACATAACTTCTCATCTTATACAAAACATTTATACTTCCAACCACACCTCTGATGATTTTCCGTTTTCTATCACTCATTATGCATTTCTTAATTTCTATATTACATTTAATTATCATTAACTAATAATTCTCCTCATTATCTTTCTTGCAATATTTCAAATGATTCACCTTACAAAACTTCTTGAAATCCTACTAGCGTAATCTGTTCATCACAATTGCTTTTCAAATAGTTTGTAAATTTAATCCAGTCTTCTGAGAATCTCTGGTCCCGCAGGTTTCGAACCCTTCCTGTTAATTTATCTAACTCTGCATAATCCATCAATTTCATCCGCCATTCTTCTTGCTTCCATTTTTGTGCCAATAATATTTTTGCCATCGTTACCGCATGTAGAAACAACTTACAATCCTTTCTATTTATATTATCTCCTACAATGCCAAGTAAAAATGCTTCTGGTTTCTTAATAAATGTATATTTCAACATCTTGATGTTGAAAAAGATGATAAAGGCTGTTCTCCAACGGGAGCGCTCGCTGGCAGGTGTTTCCCCAATGTTGGTGTTTATACTACATTTTTAAAAATTGGAATATTGTAGCTCAGTGTGGTGATGTATGGAAGTGAGAGCTGGACCATAAAGAAGGCTGATCGCCGAAGAACTGATGCTTTTGAATTCTGGTGCTGGAGGAGACTCTTGAGAGTCCCATGGACTGCAAGAAGATCAAACCTCTCCATTCTGAAGGAAATCAGCCCTGAGTGCTCACTGGAAGGACAGATCCTGAAGCTGAGGCTCCAATACTTTGGCCACATTGTGAGAAGAGAAGACTCCCTGGAAAAGACCCTGATGTTGGGAAAGATTGAGGGCACAAGGAGAAGAGGACGACAGAGGACGAGATGGTTGGACAGTGTTCTCGAAGCTACCAGCATGAGTTTGACCAAACTGCGGGAGGCAGTGGAAGACAGGAGTGCCTGGCGTGCTCTGGTTTCACAAAGAGTCAGACACGACTAAACAACAACAACAACAACAAAGCTCAGTGCGCAAGCTGGGCTCGGTCTCTTCTCTGTGCAGCCGAACGCACCCTGTCTGTGTTTTCTGCAGGTCTCTCACGTCAGATCTGGGCCACCAACGCTGCAGGAGAAGGAGAAACCAGCCTGATGTGCGCCAGCTGAAGGAGAAGGCCCAGCCCTTTCCTGCCGTAATTGGGAGCGTTTGTCTCCAGCTGCGCAGATGTGTGGTCTTCCTCTTCCTCTTTGTTCTCTCCAACATCTGCAGGGGGAATCCCTCCCTAACCTGGCAGGCCTCTGTTTCTCTCATCCGATTGGAGGCTCCGAAGGTGGAACGACTTGGCAGGCTTCCTTCCCACCTGACCTGGCGCCCTCCAGGTGTCTCGGACTACAAATCCCATCAGCTCCCCAGACGGCTGTTGAAGAAAGGCTGAGCTGTCCTTCATTGACCCAGCTGGGCTGCATACACACTGCCCGTGTGACAAGCACATTTATAGCAAAGCCTTCCCCTTGAAATCAAGGAATGGAAACTGTAGTTTGTTAAGGGTGCTGGGAACTGTAGCACCAGGAGGGGCAAACTATATTCTTGCTATTTATTGCTGAATGTGTTGCCCGCCCTTAATCAGAAGGTCCCGGGGGCACGTTGCAAGCATTTAAAATTAAAAACAGTTAAAGCATGTTAGTCTATATGAACCATTTCCATCCCAGCTGCTTCTAATAAGATCTGTGACTTGTAAGAACTGGAGCCTAAGCTTGCATCCCCCCCCCCCTCTCCTTATTCCTTTTTCCTTATGTGTTGTGTCTTTCGGGGACCGGCTGTTTACTGACAATAGCATACTTTGAAGAGAGGGATTGTGCTTTGAATGGATGCTGTTGGCCACCGTAGGAGAGTTTTTCCTTGAAGCTGCAGAGACATCATAGCTCAGTTGGTAGAGCATGAGACTCTTAATCTCAGGGCTGGGGGTTCAAGTCTCACCTTGGGCAAAATATTCCTGTGTTTAAGGGCTTGGACTAGATGCCCTCAAGCAGCATTCAACATGAGCCAGGCACCAGTCGCATTTTACGACTGATCAGAACCTCCAAGCCTCCCTGTTTTCCAGGCATCTCCCTGATTTAGAGAAGCTGCCCTGGTTTCTGATTTCATCCCAGAAGTTCCCACTTTTCCTTAGGACAGGCACCCCCAACCTTTGGCCCTCCAGATGTTTTGGCCTACAATTCCCATGATCCCTAGCTAACAGGACCAGCGCTCAGGGATGATGGGAATTGTAGTCCAAAACATCTGGCGGGCCAAAGGTTGGGGGTGCCTGACTATTTTCATTAGAGAAATGTTAGAGGGTATGGAGTTATCCGACCCCCGAGCCGTCTGAAGGCAATCCTGTATAGGGAAGTTTTTTAAAAAAAGGTTTAATGTTTTGTTATGTTTTGATATATGTTGGAAGCTGCCCTGAGTAGCTGGGGCAACCCAGTCAGATGTGTGGGGTATAAATACTAAAATTATCCTTATGTAATGGGATGCCCCTATTTTCCTCGGAGAAATGTCGGAGGGTCTGAGACATGTTTCTTCAAACTCTACAATTCATATATATATATATATATATATATATAAACACATATCATTTCCAACATTCACGTAACATAGTTTCTTAGTTTATACAATATTTTTTACTTCCGTCAACACTTCTGATGATTTTCCGTTTTTATCACTTATTCTGCATTTCTTAATTTCTCTATTACTCCTAATTATCATTAACTAATAATTCTCCTCATAGTCTTTCTTGCAAAGTTTCAAATAATCCTCCTTACAAACCTTCTTGCAATCCTACTAGCACAATCTGTTCATTACAATTGCTTTTCAAACAATTTGTATATTTACTCCAGTCTTCTAAGAATCTCGGGTCCCGCAGGTTTCAAATCCTTCCTGTTAATTTATCTAGCTCTGCATAGTCCATCAGTTTCATCCTCTGTTCTTCTTTCGTCGGTAGTTCTTCTGGTTTCCATTTTTGTGCCAATAATATTCCAAACTCTACAATTCTATGGCTCCATGTTTTCTGAAAACTGTGATGCCCTACAGTGCAGAGGTTGCTGCAGGAGCAGATGTGAATCAGTCAGACCCCAAATGTAACTGCAATAAGAAATATGATATTTACAAATCACGGCTTTACAGGGTCCAAACGGCTTTATGGTCATTAGTTCGGTAAGGAATACAACAGCCCCAGAAGGAAGACTGGCACTATTATGCCCCTATTACAGACAGAAGACTGAGGTCGAGATACAGTGAGTAGTCTAAGACCCCTCACCCCAGGCAGTAGGTGTTTGGAGGAAGCGAATTGTTTGTGATGACATTTTAAAGGCATTTGGATTTTCTGCCTACGGCACAAAAACATCCTGGGCTGCTTCTACCAGGGGAGGGCAGTTTGTGGCTGAGGCAAGATTTGAACTCGGGTCTTCCCTCCTCGTGCGTCTGACCGCTATGCCAAAGCAACGGGAGCTGCATTCCCTGCAAATGGAAGCGGTGTAAAATGCAGAACCAGCAACACATCTTGGCAGCTCTCTTAATTTCTGCTGCCGTGGCTCCTTCCCTCCTCCTCCTCTTCTGCAATCCAGCCTCCTTCCACAGCTCCTGCTGCTACGTGCCCTATATATTCACCTAGCAGGCCTCAGCTGGGGATCTGCCCCATTTTCAGGCTCCCAGGCAGCTCAGGAAAACTCTGCCTTCTTCCCACCCCTCTGTTCTCTGGCTCCCGGCAGCAAGGCTGAGCACAGCCCAGCAGGCATTAAGGCATTCGAAACCAAGCAGAGGTCATGGGCCTGGAAGCAGGAAGGATGCCCTGTGATGGGAGCAGGAGCAATTTTCCGGTATCAGAGGAGGGAGGAACTTCAGCTGGGATCTCCAAAGGTCGAGGTGCATGGGCAGAGGGCAAAGATTCAGGACAGGAAAAAAAAGAAAGCAATTCTCCAGCACATAGTTAAACTATGGAACTCCTTGCCACAGGATGATGGCCACCCTCTTGTTGTTGTTTAGTCATTTAGTCACGTCCGCCTCTCCGTGACCCCATGGACCAGAGCACACCAGGCACTCCTGTCTTCCACTGCCTCCCGTCCAACCATCTTGTCCTCTGTCGTCCCCTTCTCCTTGGGCCCTCCATCTTTCCCAACATCAGGATCTTTTCCAGGGAGTCTTCTCTTCTCATGAGGAGGCCAAAGTATTGGAGCCTCAGCTTCAGGTTCTGTCCTTCCAGTGAGCACTCAGGGTTGATTTCCTTCAGAATGGAGAGGTTTGATCTTCTTGCAGTCCATGGGACTCTCAAGAGTCTCCTCCAGCACCATAATACAAAAGCATCAATTCTTCGGCGATCAGCCTTCTTTATGGTCCAGCTCTCACTTCCATACATCACTACTGGGAAAACCATGGCTTTAACTATACGGACCTTTGTTGGCAAGGTGATGTTTCTGCTTTTTAAGATGCTGTCTAGGTTTGTCATTGCTTTTATCCCAAGAAGCAGGCGTCTTTTAATTTCTTGAGTGCTGTCACCATCTGCAGTGATCATGGAGCCCAAGAAAGTAAAATCTCTCACTGCCTCCATTTCTTCCCCTTCTATTTGCCAGGAGGTGATGGGACCAGTGGCCATGATCTTCCTTTTTTTGATGTTGAGCTTCAGATCACCCTCTTAGATGGCTTTAAAAGAGGACCGGACAAATTCGAGGAGGAGGGGGCTATTGATGGCTACGAACCCTGATTGCATTGCTTCCACAGTCAGAGGCTGCAATTTTTCTGAATACCAGCTGCTAAAAAATGGCGGGGGGGGGGGGGAAGAATATGTTCTTGTGCTCAGATGCTGCTTGTGGGTTTCCTACAGGCATTTGGCCTGATCCTGCGTGGCTGTTCTTATGTTTGGATACCTCCCAGGAAGTCCACAAGCAGCACACGAGGTCAACAGCACTCTTTCCACTTGAACTGGTTTTCGGAGGTAGACTGCCTCTGCAGCTGGAGGCAATCTAAAAGCAGTAAGGACTAGGTAGTCAGTGAAAATCTCTCCCTCCATGACAAGCATGAGATGGTGCCAGCTGCAAGGCTCTTTACTTCTGAGATGGCTCAGTTGGCCGAGCAAGAGCCTCTTGACCTCAGGCTCGAGGGTTCGAGCCCCACGTTGCGCAAAGATTCTTGTATTGCAGGGGCTGGACAAATGACCATCAGGATACCTTCCAACTCTACGATTACATGTATTTTGATGAAGAAAAATCAATCTTAACATAATCACTCCAAATTTCCTTCGACTTCCCTCCCCTCCTTTCTGTGGTCACTTATTTCATATCTTTTTGTTACTGCATCTCCAATTTATATCTAGTTGTTAGCTTCCCATTGATATAAAATTTTTAAGGTCATATATATATATATATATATATATATATATATAAAATATATGAAGACAGGAGTGCCTGGCGTGCTCTGGTCCATGGGGTCATGAAGAGTCGGACACGACTAAACAACTAAACAACAACAACAACATATATATAACAAATGTTCATAAATGCACCAATCAAGCACATATATCGATATATAAACCACATGTCTGAAACCCCACAGAAAAAGTGCTGAAACCATTTTGCCCCTCCCAAATTGACCTCAAACATTTCTCTGCAAGGTCAAAGGAAAATGGAAAAGCCTCTCCATTGTCTTTTTGTTCACAAATCCTGTCTTATGGGTATGTCTGTGAATGAATAGGATGAGCCTGTGACCTGGCTCAGGAACTAAGTATTTGTCATTACAAAAGACTGGCCAGGCTCCCCAGGGTATCCATTCAAGTGACAGGTCTGCCAGACAGGAGATAAACAACACACTCAGATTTCTGTTGTAGACCACCTTTTCTGTGATGTAGGTATGATGTATCTGGGGGTGGTCTTGAGCTACACTCCTTTCTGTGGTGTATATATGATGTTTTCTGGGGGTGGTCTTGGACTCCAGGGTGGGCAATTTAAAAAGTCTATATAAGGGCGGACATACCTTTGTTCTGGGTCATTCTCCATTCCTGCGTGTGAGGGGAGCACCCTGTTGCGACAGATCAATAAAGATCAGGCTTACTAGCTGCCGTGTTTCTCAATATTCTCTGGTTGGCCTCTGATATTTTCTCCAACCGATGGAGAACCTACAAAGGACTCTATAAGGGCTCTTGTGTCCCCCATAAGGGAATAAGGGCAGATTTTTGTTTATTACACCATCATACTCCCTTTTAATTCTTACTACACCATTTTGTGTCAACCCTGCTAAGGTTTTAAGTTGTTTACAGTGCATCTTCAAATAGCCAACAAATTTTCCAACTCCGCGATTCTAAGATTCTTCCTGGAGGTACCTTTGGGACAGTGGGGTGTGAGCAATAACTAACAACCACCAGCCATCATTGCTCATTTAATGCAGGCTCGTTCCAGGTGTCAGCATCCATTAGAGCAGGGGTCAGCAAACTTTTTCAGCAGGGGGCCAGTCCACAGTCCCTCAGACCTTGTGGGGGGCCGGACTATATTTTGGAGGGAAAAAATGAACAAATTCCTATGCCCCACAAATAACCCAGAGATGCATTATAAATAAAAGGGCAAATTCTACTCATGTAAAAACACGCTGATTCCCGGACCATCCGCAGGCTGATTTAGAAGGCAGTTGGTTCCAGATCCAGCCCCAGGCCTTAGGTTGCCTACCCATTCATTAGAGGACCGGCTTGAGCCATTAGTGGTTCCGAAAGCCTCCTCTCCTCTTCTCCTGATGGCCCACAAGACTGGAAATAAGTGGAGCTGCTTCCGAGTTTGGCAGAGCAGCATTCCAGAAACATCCCACTCTGCTGTGGCTGAGGGCTCCGGAGGGCAATTTCAAACAGGTGGTAATGGGTTGTGTCTTCCACTTTTCACACACACACACCACGCAAGAGCAGCGTTTGCATCAACCAGCGGCGTAGCGTGGGTTGTCAGCACCCGGGGCAAGGCAAGTAATTTGCGCCCCCTAACCCGGGGCAAGGCAAGTAATTTGCGCCCCTAACCCCTAACCTGCCGCCGCTGCCAGCTTCTTCTTGCTGCTGCCTGGGCTGGTCGGGTGTGGTTCTCTCCCGCGCTCAACGCTGCGCTGGGCGGCCGCTGCACTGTCCCTCCCCCAGATAGTCCCTCCCTCGCTCTCTCTCCGCTCCGCAACGCAACGCACGCCTGGCACCCTCCCCCTCCACAGTGGGCGGCGACCCGGCAGCTCGGATCGGATTCGCACAGCCAGCACTGTGTGAGAGAGTGAGTGAGCCAGGTAGGGCCAGAGAGCTGTGAGTGCGCCCCCCCAAATGTTGCGCCCGGTGCGGCTGGCACCCCCTGCACCCCCCACGCTACACCACTGGCATCAACCACAAATTAAGCTCCCCCTGCATGGCTTTCCCCGGATAGAACAGAAGCTCATTGAATTATGCAAATATCGGGGTGTGTTTGTGACATAGCTGCCAGTTCAAATGCAGTTTTCGTTTCTGTTTTAGGGAGGAAATCAGCTTTAGGAGCGAAAAGCAGGGAGAAGGGGAGGTGGAGAGTCTCTTAAAGTTCTCCACCTGCATCACTGACCACTCCCCTCCTCTCTGAAGGAGAAGGTGCATTGCTGAAATGTTTCTGTACCCTAATATTCCATCGATAATGGGTGGTGACTTTAATGCACGTACAGCCGCCAACTGGGATGGGATAATTAAGGCCAAGTGGTGGGTATCTCCCCCCTACCCAAAATCTGATTTAATCTCTTTTACATCAAGAAGATCTAAGGACATCAGAGTGAATGAGGCGGGAGTCCTTCTTTATCAGTTGGCCATTCGTATGAATTTGAACATTTTAAATGGCAACTGCCCTCCAGACGTGCCAGGTGAATTCACTCACTTGGGCACATCATCAAATAGTGTCCTAGATTATCTTCTAGTTTCAGAAGACCTATTTTCAAACTTCTGTTATTTCAGAGTAGATAATATACATTCCAGTGACCACCTACCTCTAGCTGCCAAGCTATCGCTTGACTGGCACCCGGTTAGCGGTACACACTCAACTCATGTAGGTTTAAATGCCACAGCTCAAGTAAGAGGCATTAAATGGTCTATGAAACAGGCCCAAAAATATGCAGAATTCTTCCAGAGGAATATCTCCGAATCCCTTATTGTTTCATTGGCGGAGTTGTCTGAACCAAATAAGATACTGGAGTGGTTCTCCCACTTCTCTGCAGATTTAACTAGCTTCTTTACGATGCCGGCTCACCTGGTTAACCGAGACCAACCCAGGTTCGGTGCACCTTGGTTTGATGCCAAATGTAAGCAAGCTAGACTCTCTCTCTGTTGTATCTACAACAGATATAAATCTTCTGGAGCTGAAACTCTCCCCCCAGAGTACTTGCAGGCCAAAATTGCTTACAAACAGGCACAGAAGTCAGCCAAGCACGAGTGGCAGCTAAGACGCTGGCAAGCGCTGATTGCTGCCTCTAAGCCTCGCAGCTCTCGCAGTTTTTGGAATTTAATCAACAAAAGATCGAGGAAATACCCATTGACGGTTATCCCAGCCCCGACATGGGAACAATTTCTAAGAAAATATTTCTCCCAGACAGATATCTGCAACACTCAATCTGATACTCTTTCAAGTCACTTGCCCATATGGCCAGATACTGACCCGGAGGAAATAGTAGATTTAATTGCTAAACTGAAAACTGATAAAGCCCCAGGGCCCGATCTGATCCCGGCGGAAGCTATTAAACAACACCCAACATGGTGGGCTAAAATTCTGGCAAAAATCTTCGATGCAATCAATGCCACGGGCCAGATACCTAGATCATGGAAGGAGTCCATCATAATTCCTATATATAAAAAAGGACCACCAGAGGACCCAGGAAACTATCGTAACATCAGTTTATTATCAATCATCGGGAAAATCTATACTCGCTTCCTGCTAACCAGACTAATCCAATGGGCCGAAGATTCTAATCTGATAGGCCATGAACAGATCGGGTTTAGACCAAATCGTGCTTCTATTGACCATGCTATAATTCTATATCATTTGGCGCGGAAGTATTCTTCCCCTACTCATGGTCTTCTATGTGCCGCTTTTATAGACCTGAAGGCGGCTTTTGACAGTATCTCTAGAGAGCTGTTATGGGAAAAACTGGCAAAGTGGGGCATAGATAAAAGGCTGTTGTGGCTTATGATTAAATTACATGAAGGGACGGCCGCTAGGGTGAGGTTGACACCTGAGGGCGATCTCACAAACTCTGTACCAATAAATAAGGGGGTACGACAAGGGTGCATCCTTGCCCCCTATCTTTTTAACCTCTATATTAGTGACATGAGAACGCCCCTAGCTGAGGCCCAAACCTCCATTCATGCACCCAGGCTTGCAGACTATCGCTGCCCCTTATTATTGTACGCTGACGATGCGGTGATCCTCTCTTATTCTCGAATCGGTTTGAGGAGGGCCCTTAAGATTTTTGCGTTATACTGCCAAACAAATTTACTTACTATTAACCATTCCAAATCTAAAGTCCTAATTTTTTCCAGGAGTCGTAAACTGTATAGATGGGAACTCGAGGGGAAGCCAATTGAACAAGTTTACAAATTTCAATATCTAGGAATTTACTTCCAGTATAATACGGGATGGAAAGCGCATATCACATATTTACAAAATAAGGTTAAAGCCCTTATCTATGCTCTATTACGCTTCTTCTTTACTGAGGGGGCTATGCATGTTCCATCCGCCTTAAAAGTTTATAGTGCGAAAGTGGTTGCAACTATGGCCTATGCGGTCCCTTTATGGGGCGCCTTTGTAAACCTCTTGCCTCTGGTGACATTGCAAAATCTTTTTCTAAGACGCCTTTTGAAACTACCCTCCTGTGTAAGCAACTCTGCCATTCGCCTAGAACTTAAGATCCCCTCCCTAGAGATTCTGATGTGGAGACATGCCTTTAATTATTGGCTGTCCCCTTGGCATAAATTGCCAAACTACCATCTTATTCAGTGCCTTTGGAGAGATGAATTCACCAACCCATGGGCAACAAAAATCCATTCCAAACTGTTGTCTTATGGAATCTCTCCTTCCAATATACTTAATTTAGATCTAATTACAGCTAAAAAGGTCATCAAACAAAGATTGGAGGAGGTAGATTTGCAACAAAATCTTACTACAGGTGGAGGTACATGTTCCCCGATAAATCAGGGCATTACATCTATGTCCCAGATACCTCGATATCTGTCTACTTTATCGGTTGCGTCGCATAGATTCGCATTTGTTAGAGCCAGATTTAATGTGTTCCCCTCAAATGTTCTGAGCAATAGATTTTCTAATGGTAAAACCTCAGTTTTATGCGCATGTGACAACAAATCAATAGAATCCCTCTATCATATCTTGTTTAATTGCCCCTTATACATTGTTCCCCGATCAAGGATCCTGAGTCCAATCATTCTGGAAATTGCTGCTAAACCACCTGAATTACATCTAGCTTATCTACTCCAGGACATTGACTCTTATAGAACATTACAGGTTGCTAGATTCCTGATTTCAGTTCTTTCATATAAAAGACTTCATGGAATGCTGCATGACTATTAAAAATCCAGTAAACTCTATGCACCATCTTGATCTTCAAGGCCATAACACGGTACATTTAGAGATTGTAAATAATGTGAAAGAGATTATGCGTTGAAATATTTTAGTTGATATTTTAGATTGTAAAATGCTATTTTATCTATTGATTTGTTTTACCTTGTGGGCTTATAGCCAAATAAAGTATTATCTATCTATCTATCTGCTGAAATGTTTAGGGTGTGTTTCTCAGCCTGGTGCCCTCCAGCTGTTTCGGACTACAACTTCCATTAGTCATGCTGGGGAGGGGTTTATGGGGGCTGATGTGCAACAGCTGGGGGGCACCAGGTTGGCAAAACCTGGTTTATTTAGAATGATCTTACTAAAGTTGCAATAATATTGCCTCCACCTTTTGCTGTCTAACCCACTTGCTCTTAAAATAAAAATCACATACCCTTGCTGATTTATTGAATCATATTTTACCCTTATTATTTCTCTTCATATGGTGCACACATGATAAGAAAGCAAGGGAATTAAGATTAACATTTATGTTTGATCCACCTTCAGTTCAACATATTGCTAATTACAGCGGCATTTTCTTTTTCAAATATTTGTTAAACCTGAACAATATGTTGCTTTACTTATGTTCCATGTTTGCATTGATGCTGCACAATGCATTGTTCTTTCTTTGTTTTTCTTTTTTAAAAATTTGTGTTTTATTGATTTTCAGTTGCAAACGAACTAGATATAAAAGAGAGAAATAATAATATCAACAAAGAATCATATCAACTTGCTCTTTCAAGAGAACTCCCTTTTGATCCGGACCGGCACAGACTTTGAGACTAACCAAAGCAACCACATATTGGACGGCGAGAGAAGCCTCTCTCTAGCCTCTCTCTTCCCAGCCTGGGGGTTGGTTTCCATCTTTATTCCCAACTACTATATTAAACTCATTAGTTACACCATTGACACTGATAGCCAAAGCGCTGCATTTTCTGCATTGAAAGGAAAGCATCTAAAATTAACCATTTGGAGGAAACAAAGCAAATTGGAAACGTATCATGTGTTTACCTAATCTGTATGCATAATTATATGTTGTTTTCAGAACGGCATTTGTTTGAGTCTTGTTTCATTTCAGTTTTAAAAAAAAGTTTGCAGCATTTAGGAGGATATTTGCTGTGGGTCCTCATGTTGCACAAGATGGTCTGTGGAATAATCTTTTTTTTTTTTTTTAAATTTATTAGTTTTTTTTTTAACATATCATTTTCAACAGTAATTAAACATACTTTTACATCTTATTCAAATTTTTGACTTCCATCAATCCTGTCTGAAAATTTTCCAATCTAATCTCTCAGTATTTCTTATTTTCCCTATGACATTTCAAACTCATAACCAATATCTCTATCTTTTTCTACTTTGTAACACTTCGTATATTTCTCCTTCCAAAACTTCTTGTAGTCCTACTAGCGTAATTTGTTGATTACAATTGCTCTTCAAATAATTCATATACCATATTTTTCGCTCTATAAGACGCACCAGACCACAAGACGCGCCTAGTTTTTGGAGGAGGAAAACAAGAAAAAAAATATTCTGAATCTCAGAAGCCAGAACAGCAAGAGGGATCGCTGCGCAGTGAAAGCAGCAATCCCTCTTGCTGTTCTGGCTTCTGGGATAGCTGCACGGCCTGCATTCGCTCCATAAGACGCACAGACACATTTCCCCTTACTTTTTAGGAGGGAAAAAGTGAGTCTTATAGAGCAAAAGATACGGTACTTCTTCCAATCTTCTGTAATTCTCTGGTCTGTGGAAGAATCTTTATTCTGTGCTCCAGCCGGAGTTGTAGACTCCTGTTCGCTAGCCATCTCAAAAACGTGACCTGTGGCAGCTGCCTTTCTAGAGCGCCACATCTGCTCCAGAAGAAACTGGGAACTCCTGAATGCAAAGCATTTGCCACTGAGCAAACATCACTTCCCTCTCTCTATGTTTCCTGCCCCCCCCCATACACCAGCCTTCTACATTTGCCTATTTTTGGGAGCAGGGTGGGAAGAAGCTGGTACAATCCCTATGACTTTTAGCCACTTCCTCCAGCAGGAAACGCTGCACCCGTCTAAACCCTGCTCATCGCTGCGCAACTGCTAACGATGAGCCCTCGCCAGAAATAAAGTTGGCAGTCTTCACCTAACTGTGAAGATACACAGAATGAAAGGGCTTAAGGTCAGTGAGAAAGAGGAGGATTGGTTTGAGAAGATACTGAATTATTTGGGTAGGTTTGAACAATTTGGGGCAATTAAAATAAACCAAGTTAAATGGGAGGAGTGTTAAGGTTCTATAGAAGTGTACATATGGTTGATTTGAATATGTTATTATTGAATATTATTGAATATGTATATTATTGAATATTGTATACCCAGTGTATCAGCCGACTGGGGGGGTGGTGGTGGTTTCACTGCTTGTGTTTTGGTGGTTGGTAAAAAATAAAAAATAAAATAAAGTTGGCAGCCCACCAGTTGCAAGGGAGGAAGTGGGGGGAGGCAGCATGTGGTGTGTCGCACAGTAGCAAATTAACACTTCAAACGCCCCTTGTGGCCGTATCCTGGCTCTATGTGTGGCACGTCCTGACACAGAGGCATCTGCATGTACGTCATCTTCCCAGCCGGCTTTTGAGAGTCCTGCATTGTAGCGGGTTGGGCTAGATGGCCTTTGGGGATCCCGCCTAGCACCAGGATTCTATCAAGTGAGGGCTCATCTACTTAAAAAACAAGCAAACACACCCTGAGCATGAAGGAGAGCCATTCCCTGCATCTCGACCACCCCTGAATAACACGGGCATCCTTTGGCAAGGAGCTGATGTCATGGCTCAGAAGGGAGTGGGAGGCAGAGCTGGGACCCCGTGTCAGGAGTGCGTGCAGGAGCCAGGCCCTGTGACCAGTAGGATTTTGCAGGACTGGGGCCTTCCTAAGTTTTTTCTGATGAGGCAAGGTGCAGCCACACAGGTGAGGCCAATTGGTAACTCACATCACCTGGTGGCAAGAGCCGGGAAGGAATATAAAGTCAGCAATTCCCTTCGGCTCTTTGCCACAGCAACACGTTTCCTGCCTTGCTGCGTTTGGTTTCTGAGGTCCAGCGCCGAGGGCCTCACTACGAGAAGCCAAGTTACAGGGAACCAGGCAGAGGGCCTTCTCGGTGGTGGCACCTTTCCTATGGAACGCCCTCCCACCAGATGTCAAAGAGAACAACAACTACCAAACTTTTAGAAGACATCTGAAGGCAGCCCTGTTTAGGGAAGCTTTTAATGTTTAATGGCGATGTATGGAAGTAAGTGATGGACCATAAAGAAGGCTGATCGCCAAAGAATTGATGCTTTTGAATTCTGGTGCTGGAGGAGACTCTTGAGAGTCCCGTGGACTGCAAGAAGATCAAACCTCTCCATTCTGAAGGAAATCAGCCCTGAGTGCTCACTGGAAGGACAGATCCTGAAGCTGAGGCTCCAAGACTTTGACCACCTCATGAGAAGAGAAGACTCCCTGGAAAAGACCCTGATGTTGGGAAAGATGGAGGGCACAAGGAGAAGGGGACGACAGAGGACGAGATGGTTGGATAGTGTTCTTGAAGCTACAAACATGAGTTTGACCAAACTGCGGGAGGCAGTGAAAGACAGGAGGGCCTGGCGTGCTCTGGTCCAAGGGGTCACGAAGAGGCGGACACCACTAAATGACTAAACAACAACAACAACAACAACAGATTATTGTATTTTAGTATTCTGCTGGAAGGCGCCCAGAGTGGCTGGGGAAACCCAGCCAGATGGGCGGGGTATAAATAATAAATTATTATTATTATTATTATTATTATTATTATTATTATTATTGCTTCCTGATCCTTGAACCTCGGCTCCTTGACTCCCTGCTTCTTGATCCTCGGACCCCTGACTTTGTGACTCCTTCCTTCCTGACCCTCGGACTCTTGGCTTCCCGACTCCTGGCTTCTGGACTCCCGTTCCTGCTCCCACCCCGCCATCTTGCCCCCGGTCCTGACGTCCCCAGCCGGGACTGCGATCACCCGTGAACCGGACCGTGACGCCCAAGCCCCAAGCCCGGCTTTAGCCAGCATACCTGGCATGGGGCTCACAGGCCCAGCTGGAATTACTAACGGCGCATGACACCCATTTGAAGAAGCTTTGCACATAGCCATTTGTATGCAGGGCACAAGCTTAGGCCACATTTCAGAGGGCAGGAGAGTGCATAAACCTTGGAGTTTCATTTGCCCTCTGCAAATGAAGGCGGCAGGTCCCTCGGCCTGGGTGGAACGGGTACTTAGCTGCCCTCCATTAAAAGCAAAATAAACAAATTTAGTTTTTTTAAGAAAAGAAGTGGGCAGAAGATAAGGGATCCAGGGTCACACCACTCCCCCAAATAAGACCCCTAGTCCAGGACTTAAGATTTATTTTTTCATTTATTTATTTATTATTATTATTTTTTAAAATCAGTCCGAAACATAATTTTTTCTTTGTTTTTTTCAACTTTCCCTCCCGCTTCCCATCTTTAATTTCTCTGCCTTGCTGTGCCCTTTTTTCTCTCTCTCATATCATAACCTGGGGGACGCAGGTGGCGCTGTGGGTTAAAGCCTCAGCGCCTAGGACTTGCCGATCGAAAGGTCGGCGGTTCGAATCCCTGCGGCGGGGTGCGCTCCCGCTGCTCGGTCCCAGCGCCTGCCAACCTAGCAGTTCGAAAGCACCTCCGGGTGCAAGTAGATAAATAGGGATCGCTTACCAGCGGGAAGGTAAACGGCGTTTCCGTGTGCGGCTCTGGCTCGCCAGAGCAGCGATGTCACGCTGGCCACGTGACCCGGAAGTGTCTCCGGACAGCGCTGGCCCCTGGCCTCTTAAGTGAGATGGGCGCACAACCCCAGAGTCTGTCAAGACTGGCCCGTACGGGCAGGGGTACCTTTACCTTTACCTATATCATAACCGCCCTACAATAAACTGCAATTCCTTCTGTCGCTCATAGTTCAAATCCTGCGCACAAATTTATCACGCTCTAATATTTCTAGGGATGCGGGTGGCGCTGTGGGTTAAACCACAGAGCCTAGGACTTGCCGATCAGAAGGTTGGCAGTTCGAATCCCCGCGACGGGGTGAGCTCCCATTGCTCGGTCCCTGCTCCTGCCCACCTAGCAGTTCGAAAGCACGTCAAAGTGAAAGTAGATAAATAGGTACCGCTCTGGTGGGAAGGTAAATGGCGTTTCCGTGCGCTTGCCAGAAGCGGCTTAGTCATGCTGGCCACATGACCCGGAAGCTGTACACCGGTTCCCTCGGCCAATAAAGCGAGATGAGCGCCACAACCCCAGAGTCGGTCACGACTGGACCTAATGGTCAGGGGTCCCTTTACCTTTAATATTTCTTTAAACATGAAGGAAGAGGTTTCCGTTCTCCCACAAAAGAGTCCTCATTAGTTTCTTGTGCACCTGCGGTCGTTGCATACATCCACAGCTTAATCGTCTTTTTTTGCGGGGTGGGGTGTGTGGGGGGCTTTTGCCCCTACAATCCCTAAACCTCAGCTTAAGCTCTGAACCAGAGGAGACCCAGGGACGCTGCATGTGGCTGCAAAGAAAGGTTTCATGGCTGGAGGCAAAATGTCTCTAAATGCAGTTTGCTGGCAACAGCAGGAAGCGAGAGTGCTGCAACGCTTGTGGGATCTCTGGCTGGCCCCTCCGAGTACAGGATCCCAGCCTAGTTGAGCCTTTGGTCTGACCCAGCCGCAGAGCTCCATTAATGCTCCCATGTTTAAACCGATCTGGGCCAAGAGGGTGGGCCAAATGATGCCCTGCACTCACCCTGCCTGACTCTAAGGATCGCCTGCGGCTGCTTCTATTATTAGGTGCCAACCCCGCTGGAGGGGGAAAGTGGGAAGAAGAGAAATTAGCACAGGTTTTACATCAGGTTACAGAGACCCAGTCCCCTCCCCTCTCCCCGGGAGAGAGACATTCATATGTGTCAGAGCTGCCTCTAGGTCCCAGCTCACAGAGGACCAACGCTAGGCTGTCTTAATGTACAAAAGTCTTTATTGAAGTTCAATTTCCATTTCAAAGCCGCAGCGCGCAGCCCTACATCTTAAACCCTAGATCGGCGAAGTCCCGTCTGAGTCTCCTCCCCTCTGACACCAGTTTAAGATCCTAGCCCTGCTCCACCTTTTCCGCTGCTCTCTCCTCTTCTGGGTCCTCCTGCCCGCTGGGGCATTGCCCTTTCTGGACTCTTCCGACGCTGAGTCGCTTAGCTCCTCCCCCTGCCTCCTGCGGGCTTTAGGACCCGGTTTCCAATCCTCATTCTCTGCTGTCCCGTGCTCCTGTACATTTGAACCTGCCTCTCGCGCCAGCCCAGTGACCTTTCTCCTAACCGTTACACTACTTCGGTCACTGCTTCCCTCTTCCGGGATACTGGCCGGATCTGACCTCCCCTCCGTTGTCCGACTTTCTGATGGAGGCGTGGTCAGCCCTGCCTCATCTTCTCTCCCTGGTGGGGAATGCACTGGCCCCGATCCTTGGGACTCTTCCCCCCCACTCTGCTCTGGTGGGGAAGCTGGTCCTGATTTCCAACTACTGCTCTGGGAGTCCCTGCTGCCCCCTTGCTCCTGGGGCGTTCCCCTTGGGAACCCCCTACCCCTGGCCACTGGCGCCCCCTTCTGTGAATCTTCTGATTCGCTGGAGAGTCTCATGGAAACCCTCGGTCCACTGTCCTCTTCTCCTACGCTCCCCTCGGATTCTTCCCCTTCGCTCTCCATCTCCTCTCTTCCCTGTGCCTCTGCTCCTGAGCCCCTGACATCCATCCCCCCCTCGAAGCCCCCCTTCCCCCTCCCCCTCTTCTGGCGTGGGTTCTGGGTGCTCCAGTGTTGTGGGGGTGAGTGCAGGATACAGTTCTTCCCCCGTGGTGTGCCTCCAGCCGGTTAGATCCGGCCAGTCCTCAACGGGCTCGTCGACGTCGATCTCCTCAGCTTCCATCTCTCTGCCGGTGTGTTCGAACCCCGGATCCTCCCCCAACACGTCCATGACCCCCTCTCCCCCCATCTTGAGTCCAAAATCTCTGTGACCTCGTTGAGCGGCTCCGCCCTCGGCGACCCCCCTTTCGTGGGTGCGTCTCTGAGCGGGCTAGGAGCTGTCCCTGGCGCCTGAAACCTGTGAGGTGCCTTGTAGGGCGTGAGCACCGATCTATGAAAGACCGGGTGCATTCTGGATCCCTCCGGTAGTGTCAACCGGAAGGCCACTGGGTTGATCTGTGCCTCGACTTGGTAAGGGCCTAGCTGCTTGTGTCCGAGCTTCTTCTTAGCTAAGGATCTGGCTGGCACTGCCTGGGCTGCTAACCAGACCCAGTCCCCTACCCGTATGTCCTCCCCAACTCTCCTGTGTTTGTCTGCCTGCATCTTGTAAACGTGTTTTGCTAGCTCTAACTGCCTTCGGAGCTGTTCGTGGACCTCCTGTAACTCCTCTGCCAATGCCTCAGCTCCCTGCGGCTCCCCCTCCCCCTCTTTCTCTAAGCCCGGGAAGGTCCTGCGATGTCGCCCATTGTTGGCGAAAAACGGTGTCACCCCCGTGGACACGTGTTTCGTGTTGTTGTAGGCAAACTCGGCCAGCGGTAGGTAGTCCACCCAGGTCGAGGGCTGCTGGTTCGCGTAGCATCTCAGGTACTGCTGCATGATGGCGTTGACCCTCTCCGCTTGTCCGTTGGTCTGCGGGTGTCTTGCCGACGCTAGGTTGACCTTGACGTTCAGGATTCCCATCAGCTTCTGCCAGAAACTCGAGATGACCTGGCGCCCCCGGTCGGACAGGATAGACCGTGGCAGGCCGTGCACCTTGAACACGTGGTCTATGAACAGCTTGGCTGTCTGTTCCGCTGTGGCCACCTTCGCGCAAGGAATGAAGTGCGCCATCTTGGTGAACATGTCGACTACCACGAGTACTGCTGTTTTGCCCCTCGAGCTGGGCAGATCAGTGACAAAGTCCAAGGCCACCCTCTCCCACGGTTCGAACGGGGTCTGTAGCGGTTCCAACAGTCCCGCCGGCGGTCTGTGTACTGGATTGGCCCTTTGGCATGTGTCGCACCTAGTGACGTAATCCGCGACTTCTCCCCGCATCTTGGGCCACCAAAAGTCTCTGGCTACTAATTCCACCGTCTTGTCCTTGCCGAAATGTCCGGCGCTGGGTGCGTCGTGTAACTGTTGCAGTACTCTCGCACGGAGGTCGTCTCCCGGCACGTAGATGGCCCCTTTGCGGAGGAGCAGTCCGTCGCGTATCTGGAACTCGTCGTCCTTCACTGTGCCGCTGCGCACTTCCTCCATCTTGGATCGTGCGAAGGAATCCGTTCGCAGCTCGCGACGTATTGCTTCCAGGTCCACGGTGGCCGAAGCGCATGCCCACGCCTTAGGTGCGAAAATGTGTTTGGCCGCTACCGGTGCTGCTTCCTCCATATACTGCGGCTTCCTGGATAGCGCATCAGCCACGATGTTGTTGTCTCCGGGGATATATTCTATCCTGAAGTCGAAATCCGCAAAGAACTCCGCCCAGCGGATGTGTCTCTGGTTCAGGAACCGCGCCGTACGCCAGTACTCCAGGTTCTTATGGTCCGTGCGAACTTGCACTGTGTGTTTGGCTCCGATGAGGAAGTGCCGCCACGCCTTGAAGGCTGCATGAATGGCCAGCAACTCTCTGTCCCAGATGGTGCAGTTCTGCTCCCACTTGCTGAGTTTCCTGGAGTAGAAAGCGCATGGCCTCCAGTCCCCTTGCGGATCTTGCTGCAACAGGACTGCCCCCACGGCTCTGTCGGAGGCATCCGTCTCAACCCTCATGGGTTTGCTGGGGTTCACATATAGCAGTTGTTCTTCGGAAGCGAAGAGATGCTTGAGTTTCTGAAAGGACTGCTCCGCCTGCTCCATCCAGATGAACTTCTTCTTCTTGGAGCTGAGGGTGTCCGTGATGGCCGCCGTCTGCATAGCGAAACCCTTGATAAACTTGCGATAAAAGTTGGCAAAGCCGACAAACTTCTGGACCTCCTTCCGATTGCGCGGGCTTTTCCAGTCCAGTACCGAGCGTACCTTGGCGCTGTCCATGGCGAGTCCCTTGTCGGACAGCTTGTAGCCCAGGAAATCCACCTCCGCCATGTCGAACTGGCACTTCTCCAGTTTGGCGTAAAGTCTGTGCTCCCGTAGTCTCTGCAGGACTTCCTTGACATCTCTCTCGTGAGCCTCTTGCGATTCCGAGAAGATCAGAATGTCGTCCAGGAAGCAGACGCACTTCTTGTAGAGGAGCCCCGCTAACACGTGATGCATGAAGGCTTGGAAGCAGTGGGAGCCATTTTGTAAACCGAACGGCATAACCCTATATTCATAGGTGCCCAAGGGCGTAAACATGGCCGTCTTCCACTCGTCGCCCTCCCGCATGCGTATAAGATTGTACGCCCCTCGTAGATCCAACTTGGTGAAGATGCGTCCCTTCCTCACCGTCGCGAGCAAGTCGTCGATCTTGGCATCGGGAAAGCTGTGGGCTTGGTTTTCGAATTTAAAATTCTGAAATCAACTACCAACCTCTTTTGGGGCGTGTCTTTTTTCTTCACGAAGAACACAGGACTGCCCCCCACTGCTTTGGATTCCCTGATGAATCCCCGCTTCAAGTTGTGATCTATGAACTCCCTGAGCTCTTGCAGTTCGTCTTCAGACATGGAATACAGTTTTCCAGTTGGCAGCGTCGCCCCCAGCAGGAGGTCGATCTTGCAGTCGTATGGTCTGTGGGGGGGCAGTTTGTCCGCCTCCTTCTCGCAGAAGACCTCCAAAAACCCTCTGTACTTGTCGGGTACTGCTTGCAACACGCCCAAGTGTAACTGCGGTCCATCTTCTTGCCCCTCATCTTCCTGGGTAGGCAGTATGCAGTTCGCTGCGCAGTAGGAGAAGCCGAAGGTCAATTGGCGCTGGTACCATGCTAATGCCGGACTGTGCCTGTCCAACCAACTCATGCCAACACTATGGGGGTGTCCGACAGTTGGGTGACGTTGAAGCTGATGACTTCGCGGTGATTTCCAATTTGCATCACCATTGGCGGCGTTTGCTGTACCACTTGTCCTCCCAGTAGCTCTCTGCCATCGACCGTGACAACGTGCAGGGGCACCGTGGCCGGCAGGAGTGCTACGCTATGTTGCTTGACAAAGTCCACTCCTACAAAGTCCGCATTACTACCAGAATCAATGGTGATAGGAACTTCCATGGTAAGTCCATTGGGTAGCTGGAGTGATGCAGTGAGTTGCACCACCGGTTTGGGCGGGAGGGGGTCTGTGGGCTGTAAGATCTCTGGGGACTTCTTCACTGACTTGTCTGACTGGGCCCCAGTGCCTGTGCCTCCAGCCAGACTCCGTCGTTTCCCTGCAGTGGTTCCTCCTGGTGAACTGTTCCCTTTACTGTTGCTGAGGCTGCAGTGTGCTTGTGGAGCCTCTGGGGACACTCTTTCGCCATGTGCTGAGCACTGTCACAGACGTAACACTTCCTGTTCCTTCTAGGAGCCTTCGTTTTGACTGCTCCCGGTGTGAGGGCTCTGGCTGCTGACTGAGCCCTGGCACCACCTATCTCCATCGGCTCCTCTCCCCCTCCCAATGGAGGCGTGGACTGAGCGCGCGCTGTTTCTTTGGGAAAGAAAGGAGGTGATCTAGCTGGCGTGCGTCCCCAACGCCCTTCGTCCTTGCTCCAAGGACGTTCTTCCAGCCTCACTCCAATCGCCAGCGCTTTCTGGACCACTTCTTTAGTGCTCTGGGGTCTCTCCCCCCTTGCAATTTCGTCTTTCACAGCCCCGTTTAGCCCCTCCCAGAACAGGTCCCGGACGGCAGCTGAGTCTTTTTCCCATCCCAGCGCGTTGACCAATGCAAAAAAGCGGGAGTGATATTGTCTTACAGTGGCTTTGCCTTGTCTCAGTCCATGTATCTCTCTTCTGGCGACATCTACATCTACTGCTGATAAAAAACAAGCGTCCATCGCCTTAATAAAGGCACCCGCATTTCTGAGGGCTGGGTCATTATCTCGCCACAGATTGCGCAGCCACGCTTTTGCTTCTCCATGGAGATGAGTTAGTATGAAGCCCACTTTTTCCTCCTCATCTCTAAAGTCCTTCTGCAGTAACTTGAGCGCATAAACTACGTCTGCTCTGAAGTTAGGATACTGCTGCAGGCTCCCATCGAAATGAGACACGAGGCTGCCTCCCCTCTTTCCTAGACCAATCCCCTCTGGTCTGGCACCCGGTAGCCGCTGTTTGGTCAACATTTCCAACCTGGTTTGCAGATCCCGGCAGGCAGCGGCTGCTTCGTCTTCTCTCTTTCTGGATGCTAATATCTCCATGTTAAGCCTTGTCACTGCGTCTTGCAGGGCTGCCATTTGTTCTTCAGTCGTCATCCTGTCCTGCTTCCGTGAGCTCGCGAAGCACCAATCTTCGCCCCTCGCTGCGTCCACTCACATTGCGAAGTATAGAGCAGACGGGACTTACTGTCAGAGCTGCCCCTAGGTCCCAGCTCACAGAGGACCAACGCTAGGCTGTCTTAATGTACAAAAGTCTTTATTGAAGTTCAATTTCCATTTCAAAGCCGCAGCGCGCAGCCCTACATCTTAAACCCTAGATCGGCGAAGTCCCGTCTGAGTCTCCTCCCCTCTGACACCAGTTTAAGATCCTAGCCCTGCTCCACCTTTTCCGCTGCTCTCTCCTCTTCTGGGTCCTCCTGCCCGCTGGGGCATTGCCCTTTCTGGACTCTTCCGACGCTGAGTCGCTTAGCTCCTCCCCCTGCCTCCTGCGGGCTTTAGGACCCGGTTCCCAATCCTCATTCTCTGCTGTCCCGTGCTCCTGTACATTTGAACTTGCCTCTCGCGCCAGCCCAGTGACCTTTCTCCTAACCGTTACACTACTTCGGTCACTGCTTCCCTCTTCTGGGATACTGGCCGGATCTGACCTCCCCTCCGTTGTCCGACTTTCTGATGGAGGCGTGGTCAGCCCTGCCTCATCTTCTCTCCCTGGTGGGGAATGCACTGGCCCCGATCCTTGGGACTCTTCCCCCCCTCTGCTCTGGTGGGGAAGCTGGTCCTGATTTCCAACTACTGCTCTGGGAGTCCCTGCTGCCCCCTTGCTCCTGGGGCGTTCCCCTTGGGAACCCCCTACCCCTGGCCACTGGCGCCCCCTTCTGTGAATCTTCCGATTCGCTGGAGAGGCTCATGGAATCCCTCGGTCCACTGTCCTCTTCTCCTACGCTCCCCTCGAATTCTTCCCCTTCGCTCTCCATCTCCTCTCTTCCCTGTGCCTCTGCTCCTGAGCCCCTGACAATATGCTACACCAGTTCTGTTCCAGGCAGACCTCAGAGAAGCGTTGCTTTGGGGAAAGGCAGGTGTTTGGCCTCTTTATTCAAACATACGGGGCTGGGAACGCTTTGAAACTCAAGCCCTGTGTGGACCGAGATTTGAAAAGAGGATTCATGTGCCTCCAATTGTAAACTGAGCATCGTGTTGCGTCACATGGCAGGACAAAGATGCGCAATGCTGTCCAAATTCGAAGCAAGCTTGCACTCCTGTCTCGACGATGTCTACGCTGGCTTGGTCATGGTCGCAGAATGGAAGAGGGCATGATCCCCAGGGACGTGTTCTACAGGAGAGCCAGTGTGGTGTAGTAGTTAAGAGTGGTGGACTCGTAATCTGGTGAACTGGGTTCACTTCCCTGCTCCTCCACATGCAGCTGCTGGGTGACCTTGGGCCAGTCACACTTCTCTGAAGTGTCTCAGCCCCACTCACCTCACAGAGTGTTTGTTGTAGGGGAGGAAGGGAAAGGAGATTGTTAGCCGCTTTGAGACTCATTTGGGTAGTAATAAAGCAGGATATCAAATCCAAACTCTTCTGGCCCCAGGCCCCAACTCTGTGTTACAAAGATGTCTGCAAATGTGACACAAAGGCTAGGATCATCAACCTTGCTGTGTGGGAATCACTTGCAGACGACCGTAGTGCCTGGAGACAAACAGGTTATGTATCCACGGCAGTGAGCAGAGGAGGAATGACTGCTGGGAGAAGTGCAGAGAGAAGAAACGTCACGGTGCATCTGCAGCAGTGCAACTGGATATCTTCATCTGCTCCAGCTGCAACAAAACATGTCTCTCCCCATTTGCTGTAACCTTTCAACAGTTTAACTTCACCCCCCCCCCCGGCGCATTCCTCTGTTGTCTCTTAAGACAGATGGAGGCCAGCAATCTCAGAGAGAACCTTGGCTTTGATTTGATGCTACACAGAAGGGCAAGCCAGTGCGATTCCTTCTAGATGTTGCCAGACTACAACTCCCATAATCCCCAAACATGGACAGGAGCTGATGGGAGTTGTAGTCCAATGACATCTGGCAGTCACCATGTTTGCTACCCTTGCCAGATGAGGTTAAAGCTAACCTAAGGTTCTAGCCCCTCAGAAAAAGAAAGCGCCACTGGCAAAACCATTTCTCTAGAAGCAGGCCTTGGGCTGATTAACATTCTACAACTTTTAAAATGTGTTTGTGTGGGGGGGTGGGGGTGGGGGTGTTATACGTTTGTTTTAGTTTTATTATTTATTTTGTCCCCCCATTTTGCATTACTGTGTTGTGAACCGCCCCATGACCTTCCGATGAATGGCGGCATACAGATTTAATAATAATAAAATCTGATAGCAGCTGCCAAACCTAGACAAACGGATTCGATGGTGTGTTGGGTTTCTATAAGAAGCTGCTAGCACTTATATCAGCCATGAAAACAACGCAGGAAACGGGTCAGGGTGCTTCAACTTTGACATCGCAGATATCTCTGCAGCTTCCGCAGAAATTTGGATTCTGAGCTAGAAATTCCATTTCACCCTCTGACCACATTTGTTTTGTAAAACTATAAAGTCACCAGGGAGAAAATTTACGCAGCAATCCCCCTTCCCTGGAGGAAAAACCGCAGGCTACTACCTCATCTGTCCCCCACCCACCAAAAAAAGTGCTTTTGCACCCAACAGAACTGGGAATTTCTTCTCACATCCAACACATAGAAATATAGTGGCCAATTTGCCCCAAAGTCAGACCATTGGAATCATTTGGAGTGCTTTTTAAAAGTGCACATGAAAATCTATTGTTTTGGCACCAATGTAAGCATTTTTTGTAAGCCATGTTATCTGCAGACATGCAGAACTGCCCCTTACAGAGTCCATCCAGCTCAGGATTACCAGCACGGACTGGCAGCATCTCTCTCAAGTGGCAGACCAGAAGCCTTTACAACCATTCCTGAACCTGGAATACTCTGCAGCTGCTCTCCTACTGAACCGCAGGCCTCCATCAATTTCTCTTGTGCCCTACCAGCGGCAATGTAGAGCTGTCAGAAGTGGAGCAACATTATGTTCTCTGGAGAGAAATTAGCGGCATCTGTTGACAGCAGGAAAAACAGCCCTGCTCTGCACAACGGAGGCTGGAGGAGGGAAGAGACCCGGTTTCCAAGGCAGTCTTTGCAGCTGCTCTGCTCTTCCAGAGGCCTGCCGGTTCCCCTAAGCTCACCCCCTGCTCCAGTAACCTTCTTGTGTCCATGAAAGATGCACGAGGCAGCAGCGAGGGAGGCCGCCGAAAGGTCAGTGCGCTCAGGAGAGCGTGGAAGCGCTTCCAAAAGCCGCCGTTGCTTGATGGATTCCTCGAAAGGCAGGGTTTCCTTTGCGCTTGTTCTCTCGCCAGCTGCTCAGGCAGAATTTGCTCTGGTCCCCTATTGCAGGGCACCTGCCCAGCAGGTGAGTTCAATCCATCGCTCACCTCCTAGGCTTGGACCATTCGCTGCATGCTCACAAGCCCCAGAGACGTGCAGCAAAATGGCTGTCGATAGTTGAAAAGGCTCCGGGATCCAGGGGTTGCTTCCCCATCCAGGTGCCAGGAACATGTTGTCACGTTTTGGCAATTCTTTCTGGAGGCTTTAGGCTCCCCAAACTGTGCAGGCTCTCTCAGCTTGACTACTGCAATGCGTAGCACTTGGGGCTGGCCTTGAAGAGGGTTTGGAAATTTCAGTAGGCCCTGAGGGCTGAAAAGGCGCATTCTGCTTCTTTTGATTTGCATTGGCCACCTCCTTACTAAGCTAAAGGCAGCAGATGTTGGGACTTCCTAAGCCATGGGTAGGCAACCTAAGGCCCGTGGGCCGGATTCGGCCCTATCGCCTTCTAAATCCGGCCTGCGGGTGGTCTGGGAATGTGTTTTTGCATGAGAATGCGCCTGTTTATTTAAAATGCACCTCTGGGTTATTTGTGGGGCATAGGCATTTGTTCATGTATTTTTTCAAAATACAGTGGTACCTCAGGTTACAAACGCTTCACATTACAGACTCCGCTAACCTGGAAGTAGTAAAATTGTGTGGCAGAGGGAGGCCCCATTAGCTAAAGTGGTACCTCAGGTTAAGAATGGTTTCAGGTTAAGAACGGACCTCCGGAATGAATGAATTTCTTAACCCGAGGTACCACTGTATAGTCCGGCCCCCCACAAGGTCTGAGGGACAGTGGGCCGGCCCCCTGCTGGAAAAGTTTGCTGACCCGTCCTAAGCCTTCAGGAACCCGGCGTTGGATGCAGGGCTTTCTCTCATGTGAAAAAACCAGACTACAAAGCAAGCTCAACCGAGAGGCAGTGCGGCGAAGCAGTTAAAGGTGTTTAACTGCCTGGCCAGGGTTCAAATCCCCACCCAGTCATGAAACTCAGCGGGTAACCTTTGGCCGGTCAAGTCTCTCAGGCTAACCTACCTCACAGGGCTGTTGAGGGTAAACCCCCCCCCATTGTCCCACCTTCAACCAGTAACTCCCTGGTTACAACAGCTCTTATGGCTACCAGTCTGTTTCCAGGCACAATTCGAAGTGCTGGTTATGACCTCTCAAGCCCTGGGCGGCTTAGGCTCAGGCTTTCAAAGACTGTATTTTTCCTGATATGAACCTGCCTGGATTTAAGAGTTCTCTGGAGAGAGGCCTTTTGGGGATTCAGGAGAGGGCCTTCTCGGTGGTGGCTCCCCCCACGCTTCGAATCTCCTTCCTTCATTGTTGTCTTTCCCCAGCAGGCAAAGAACTTCTGACAAATGTTCAGGAACTGACGGCTTTTAATCAAAGAGCTGGCGCCATACTGTTTCTATTGTAATTATTTATGCCTTTAATTTATTGTCTCTCTGAATTCCTGGCTCTCAGCCTTATCTCCCAGATAACGTGGGACTTTTCAGCGACCATCAAAATCATGCCAATGTATTCACAGTGCAAAGGAGATTCTTGCCTACTATATATTCTCCCATCAATGTTTGCTTAATTATTTCCTCCCAGTTCTGTTTTTAACTGTTATTATCTGTAAGCTGCCTTGAGTCCATCAGAAAATGGCAGGGTGTATACAATAATAATGATTATGTAATAAATGGAAATCAATCGGGCAACATAATCGCTTTTTAAGGGTGGTTCCTCTTGAGATGGAGCAAGCCACGCCCTGGAGGGCACCAGGTTGCCAAAGGCTGGGCCCAGGCTGCAAATGCTTCCAGGTGTTTGTTTCAGACTAGAGCTGTACATTGCAAGGGGTTGGACTGGATGACCCTTGGGGTCCCATTCAACTCTATAGTTCTACGATTCCAACAGGCCTCTTTGCCAGGAGGGGGGGAAAAACCCATCGCCCTTTCAATTCCACCCCCCCCCAAAAGACAGAATAAAAGGGGAAAGAACGAAATCTACACAGCAATTGTACAACCAGCTTCGTTAGAACAACTCAGCAAAATAAAATTCCGGTTTATTGTTGGACAACATTGTTTTCACACATACATCAAACAGGCCAAAAAAAAAAAAAAAAATTAACAGCAACTTTGTAGACAAAACAAAAGAACGAAAAATAAAAAGAAGAAAAAGGAAAGAAAAAACCCTTTTATCTTTGGCCTTGCCATCTCATACAAACCAACTAGTTATGGTACATCTAAAGTACATACACAGAAGAAAAGAGAAAGTTACTGGAATGCTCAGAATAAAGATTGGACTTTTTTTGCATTTTTTTTTTACAAGGTCGTGTTTTGTTTCCCCCCCTTCTCCTTTTGAGATAAATCTTTTGGACATGGTCACACCACAAGTAAAGTCAAGAAATATTTCAAATCTTTTTTCCTTTTCGGTTGTTTTGTTTTTGAGGAACAGAGGGAGAGAGAGAAAGAGAGAGATTTTAAAAAATTAAAACACCACACTTCAAAGCCCCGCCCCCCCCCTTTTGGTCAATCGGAGATCGCGTTAAAAATGGCTGACCTCGTCACAATATGTACAAAAATATAAAATGTAAATAAAAAATACAAACAAATTCTCCTTTAAAGTTACTTTTAAGAAAGCAAGCTGGGCCTTGAAGTTTTCCATGGGGGAGAAGAGGCGGCGGGGGGGAATCAGGACCTTAATTTCTCTGCTCCCCCCAACCCGGTCTCCCCCCACAAAAGTGGCATAACTTTCATTCCACTCAGAGTTGGGAGAAGGGCTGTCCCCCCTCTACTTGATGACAAGCGACCACAGCAAAAAGGGGGTCGTGGGGGGGGGGGGGAGAGGAGGCGGGGGATATTTTTAAACAGGAGCTTCAAAGGTGAGTAGGTCACGCTGGCCTTTAAAAAAAATTTCCTCTTTTAAGTTTTAAAAAAAATGTGTGTATTTTTAAAAGTAGCTCTGCCTCCTAATCGTCTTCGTCGGTTTTCTGCTTCTTGGGATCGACGTCATCATCCTGTGTGGGGGAAATGGTATTTTATGTGTAAGAACATGGCTCTTTCTGTGTTGCAGTGCCCACCACCTCAGAACTCCCTGCCTATTGATATCGGCTGCACCCTTTTCAGCACCAGACGGAAACAATTTTTGGTTTAGAGAAGCCTGCCCAGATGTTTAGGATGCTGGTGCGAGTTGGAACCCGTCTTCCAGTCCATTGTTAACGGAGACTTCTTAGAAAGTCTTAAAAATTGTTATTCAATCTTACTCATATCTGCATAGGAGATTTCTTGCCCCGATCGGGTGGTGTATAAGTTCTATGGAACAGATCAGAAATAAATCTCCCTTTGCCCAACTTTGGAAAACTTGAGAAAGGGCAAAGGTACAGGTAGCCAGGCTCCCTTGGCCTGCAGATGTTTTGCTCCACAAAAGCAAGCTGCTCCTCACTTATCTCCCCATCGACAGATGCCAGAAGGTTTCTTCTGTGACTTAAGGGAAGAACCAAAAGGGCCCCGGCTCTCCAATTCTCTTAGGGGACTCTCTAAATCTTGCCCAGCTGCGGACCTCAAGCCACTCACCTCATCGTCCTCGGCTGCCCGCTTCCCTGGGGGCCCTTCAGCCTCATCGTCCTCATCGCCATCTTCTTCTTCACCTGGGGGGGAAGATGACGACGGGCGTGAAAGAGGGAAAGCGAGAGCAAGACCCACATCTTCCCACTACTCCTGGTCCAAGCCTCCAGCAGCCCTTAGAAGAACAGATTCTCAACGTTCTGGCTTTTAAAAGCTCTGTTCTTTTAGTGTTTGCAGAATGCAAGGCTAAAATGCACAGGTGCCACTTTCGTTCTCCTTTTTGTGCAAGAAACTACACTTCTGGGTTTTAATTCCTCCTTCCATTTCCCCGGGAGCCCGTTCGAGGAGGGCGCTTGCCTGTCTGCCGCGAACAGGGAGAAGGAGCTGCAGGTATTCTGCAGGAAGGCTTACTTATTCAATCTCCCTTCTGCCTTTTATTTTTTGCTTGTTAGGATTTGGGCTTTTTAGCAGGGGCTACAAATGGCGCCAGGGCAGCATTCCCGGTAAGCAGCTGCCCCTTCTCTCCACAAAACGCTGGAATATTTTACTGGTTTGAAGAGTTTCGTTTGCAGATGACAAGAAGCCGTGCATTTTTGTGCGGTGGGACAGGGCACAAGAGGGGGACATTCCATCGCCATTCACACCCAGTTATCCGTTGAATTCCCCCTACCTTGGGACGGGGTGGAGGGAGGAAAGATAGGGGGCCAAAAGGCTAGTGAAACTTTCGGGAGACGAGACGTGTGCCCTGTTACACCCAAGAACTATGCGCAGAGGAACAGATGCAGAAAACTCTGCACGCAAGCCAGGGTTGTAGGGGCAAGGCAACACTGGAACAAGCACCTTTTATGAGAGCAAAACCCACACCACACAGAAACTGGGAAAAGAGGGGAGTCCTCTGTTGTAGCAGCTGCCGAGCTCAGTTTGTTTCTGCGTCCGCGTCCCAACGACAAGCCCGCCTTTAATGAGGTGGGACGGAGAGAGCCAAAATTCATTAGTTCTGACTCAGGACGTTTTACTAATTGTCAGGGGCAGGGAACCTGCCAAGGACCACATCCTTCAGAACTGAGAGAAAGAAAAGAGCACTGGATTGACCCAGAAAAGGTCTGAAATAGGCCAGTGGATTGGGGACGGCTTGTAGAGATACTCCAGCACTGGAGAGATCTGTATGTGTTTTCCCCCCCAGTTTAAGCTCTTCTGGATAAGTGGCAGGCCTGTTTGAACCTTCCACATTTAGGCCAGTAAATCTGGCTTAATTGTCACTGCAAGCCACTAGCAGAGAGCGGAGTGGAAGGAGGCCTCGGGGCGAGAGGAGTGGAGAGATTAGGGTCACCTGGGCAGAAAAGCTGCCCCACTTCCTCCTGGATGGCGTAGGCTCAGGAAGGCGGGATTAGCTCAGGCAGGGGGCTCAGTGCTGCTCTGCTTCACCTCACGCAGAGTTTTAAAGTCCTGGGGATGGAAGGAAGCTCTGCTGGGCTGCGAGGGAAACGGACAGAGGGGAGAGAAAGGGCCGCCTTTTGTGCCAATGGAACAGGACATTCTTGGCTTCTGGCACTGAAGTAACGGGATCCGAGGAGCAACCAGATACTAGTGTTTTTGAAAGGGGAGGAAAAACACCACAAACACCCCCTCCAGAGCACTTTGGAGAGTAGGGGCCCAATCGGCTGCCCCACCACAAAAAAAGTGCCTTTGTTCCTTCTGGTGTTTGGGAAAAGAAATTGTAATAGCGTTAATGTTGATGTTCTAAATGTTATTTTATAGGAACATTTACTTGCCTCTCTGAACTTTTGGGCCGGAGAGCTCTCAAAAAGTGGATCCCGCAAGCCCTTGATGGTTGCAAAAAAAGTTAGACTCCAAGTTTGGAAAGTTAAATATCCATCCCTGAAGAGCTTATAATTGTCAGCCTTGTTTGGTTATCCTTTGTGGCCATATGGACAATGTATATTAATATAAGCTTAAAATCAGATTGATGATGATTGTTAAGGTGAGCTGACGTTCTTTGTTAGATTTGCAATTATTATTATTTTTTAAATGCAAATCATGATGATTAATGCCGCCACCCTATATGAAACGGTATCAAAGGCATCTATTTATCTCCCCACCTCCTTTCCCCACAGGCAACCCAGAACGCTTCTGCCACATCCTAGCTTGGTGTTGACATCACCGCTCCATCGCCATGGTTTCCGAGCTCTGCTTCCCCACCCCTTTTTCCTCCTCCTCAATCACCCCGGGTTGCCAGGCAACGCTCCCCCACCCAGCAACAGATACCCAAATATGCAAAGCGGCCCGAATGCCCCAGGAGACTCAAGGATAAGAGGCAATAGCCAAGTGTGATTCAGAGCGTTCTCCAGAAAGGGGCAATGCTTCTTGCACCCAGGGGTGTGTGTTTGTGTGTGTTGCACGTTGTCTTGTTTTTCACGAGAGATGAGATGCTTTCGCCAGCAGTTCAGAGCCACAATTAAAGAGGCTCTCAGGGGACGCCATTAAAGGCAAAGAAACTGGGTAAAAGGAACAAGGAGCAAGGTCAGTAATATTTTTTTATTTATTGGGGAAAAGAGGGGAATCAAAGTACCTAATGCTAAGCCACGACAGCTCCCCTCACAGAGATCTCCAGGAAGCAGCAGTTGTGCAAGAGACCATTGCAATTTATCCACAGGGCGAAAGGGAAGGAAGATTTGCCCATCGCAAACGGTTCTTTTCTCCCACCCAAAACCCAGGTTTTTGGGTTTCCTAGCCCATCACGGAAATAATATAGTGCACAGTGGATAGCCCACTCGCTGTAAACAATTAAAAGTGGTTTAAAACGCCACAAGGAAATATACCTGGTTGTCACCTATACACTCACACACCCGGGGGCATCCGACACATTAGGCCCCCCTTTGGGGAGTGTGTGAATGAGGCTCGAGAAGTTTACCCCCGACTCCTCAGCAACAGAAGGGGGAAATGTTTGGGAAGCCAGCTGCAAAATTGCAAAGGTGCCAGGCCTGCAAAGGAATGGCAGGAATCAAACCCTGAACGGTTCCCCCCTCCCCCCGCATCTGAACAGATGCCAAATATTCCAGCTTCGCCGGGGAGGCTGAGGCTGGGCGGAACGGGAGTTGGGGCCCAAAACACCTGCAGGTTAAAGGTGTGGGGCCAGGGCAGGTTTCTCAAATCCTCACGCAGCCGTTGCTGGGAGATTGCAGGCTAGTCACAAAGAATCTCTGCTGTACCTGCCTCACAGGGTTGTTGTTGCGGCGGTGATGGGAGGGGGGTGGGGGAAGCCCGTGTCCCCCTTGGGGGGAAGGCAGGACACAATAAACATACATTGCTCCCCGCTGATTTTGTCGCCGGTTGGCTCTCCTTATGGGAGTTGGCGGAAAAGCAAAATGCCTTGCCTGTCGTGCTCAACCCAGAAAGGCCATTAGGGGGAGCCACTGCCCTCTGCAACTGGACACAGCTGGGGCAAGGGGGAGTAGCTGGCCTTCTGCAAGCAGAAGGGGGGGCCCTTGTGGCGCATGGGGGGAGGTCAGAAAGGGAAACGGAAGGTCACCTTCTTCCTCGTCCTCCTCGTCCTCGCCAACTTCTTCTTCTTCCTCATCTACCTCGTTGTCTGCTTCCTGCTCCCCATTTTCCTCGTTTTCCTTGTGGAAACAAAACACATTTAGGAAAAGGCCAACGCAGCCCTCAAAGGGGGCAGCCCAAACGCCACTCGCAGAAACTGCCCCCAAAGCACAGCATTTAAAAGAGCTGCGGTCTTGTTTTTGAAACAGCTGCTAGGATGCACCAGAGCTCATCCTATCAGGATTCCCTAGGTTTGGGTCGGCACCTGCCCCCTCCTCCTTCCTTCATCCTTCCCCACAACACACACAGCGGTCAGGGTTGTTGGCCACTTGCCAATCCGCTGCTATGGCAGGGATGCAGAATCTGTGGGTTGCCAGTTGCAATCCTAACAACATTTCTGTGTTGCAGCAATCAAACACAGGTGCTGCAACAGGGGGACGGGGTCAAAACTAAGAGCCAACACCCCACTGACCCGATACAACAACTTGCAAGCCCACGATAATTTACTGTTTCAATCATTACCATAGGGTATCGGTTGGATGAGCTTACATTTGCGTTCTCTTAATTTACCAACAAGACTTTAAGCTCAGGGAAGAGAAACCAACGACGTTGCAGCAGTGACAGAGCAGCATGCGCAAGGCCCTGGGTTCAAGTTCTACCACCTCCCAGATTTCTCTGGGGAAGGGAAACCGGAGACACCTCACACGGGAAGAAGCCCAGCCTTCTGCAAGCTGGTGCCCTCCGGAAGTTTTTGATAACCACTCCCATCAGTCCCAGGCAGTACACCGTGATAGGAATTATGGTTCAATGCATCTGGGGAGGGGGGGGCAACAGCTTGCAAAAGGCTGGGCCCCACAGCTTGACCCAGCAGAAGGGAACTTCCTATGCCTCCACCTGCCTATGCCTCCTGGCAGAAAATACTTACGGCGTTTCCATTAGCTGGGGCATCTCTGCCATTTTCTGTCTCTTCCACGACTTCCTTCTTCTCTTTCAAGTCCTTAAAAGGGACAGAAATAAACCAGAGTGAGTCACCAGGATTCCAGCCTCCAGTATGGTTGACGCTCTTTTTGGGAATCTGAGGAGCTCTTTCACGTCCTCCTCCTCCTCTCTCCAATGAGTTTGGTTTGTTTTTTTGGAAGGTTGGGAGAAGGAAGCAAGGAAAACAAGAACATCACAGCGGCCGGGGGTAAGTATAGGAAATGAACTTACTCCTCCCCAACTGCGTGTGGAACAGCTTGAATGCAGAAGCCGGGACTGGGCACAGTAAAACCTTGCGCCCCCCCCCCCACCAAACCAAACAGACATGCTCTGCTTAGGCAGTGCAGTGTTTGACAAACACGCGTAAACCTCAGGAACGGAAAAGCCCGCCTTTTCATGTTGTTCCAGCAGGGCTCCACCTCCCCATAGCAGACCAGGCTTGGACCAGGTTAGGTTATGGGAGTCCAGAGCAGAGAAACATTCCCCCACCGGCCTGATATTACAGCATGTTCCCTTCCCCCTTAGGAAAGGGGGGTGAGTCAGTGGCTCATCAACAAACCACCAACCTAACACTGAAAGCCACAGAAGCGAGGGGGGAAAGCAGAGTCCAGGAACCCCATTTTGAGCCGCGGGATGTGTCTACCTGCTGCCGGCCGGGTGTCGGAATCTGGTGGAAAAAGGCACCAGCCATGGCAGGAGCCCCCTTGCCCACGCAAACACAGATAAGCCTGTCACCAGGATCCTGCCCTCTCCCTCTTGGACTGACAGCCTCAGCCTGCCAGCTTTTTAAAAGGCCGCAAGGTATCCAGGAACATCTTAGCGGATAAACTGTGGCCTGGTCTGTTGGTGGTTCTGCTACCCGAATGGCTGCATGCTTTGCTCCCCACAGAGTCCGGCATGAATAATCTGGAAGGCGGTTATATGCACAAACCAACATAAAGTAATGCCTCCCTGCTCCCCCCGCCCCGGTTTATTCATTTGGATTACACTAGCCTCCAAATTATTTGCAGGCCCAGTGAAGCCATGCATCGCTTAAGCCTCTCAAGACAAGCAGGGCTCCTGGGTAAATCGGGAACAGATTAGCAAACGCTGCCTGCACTGATGAGAAACACCCGGGAATCCTCCTCTTGTGTTGCCTCACTTTAGTACCACTAGGCTCACACCTGTTGCTGAGCATTTAAATCTGGGCAAAATCAAGCAAGCCTGTTGGGTGTTTTGTTTTTTTCCACTTTTGGATCTGGTTACCTTCACCCAGCAAGGCTTGCAAACAGATCCATCGTATTCACATCAACCAGATTGGAGCAGTATTCCCTCACGCGCAGAAACAGATATGAACAGAAAACCTCTCTGAGAAACACCCCCTAAAGAGCAAATCAAAACAGGCTCCGTAATGAAGCAGCAGCAGCAGCAGCAGCAGCAGCAAGTGTCAACCTCGTAACTAAAACCTAGTGCTAGATCATCACAGGCCGGCTGAACTACCAAGACATGGTTGATTTTGATTTTATTCTTTGCATGGAGTAGAGGCACCTCAAAGCAGAAAGCACCAGATTTTTCCACACTCCAAGGCAAATTGACAATAGCAACAAGCTTTAACTTGATCCTGAAACCTTTGAGGCAGGAGTCTATAATTACATGCCCAGCAGAGCTGTTTGCCACTTCAAGACCAGCCACAACAACACTAGCTAGGAGGGGCAATCCATAACTGCTGGATATTTATTTTATTTTTTTAAAAAAATAACAATTATCTGGAACTGTACTCTAAAAGCAACATGATGTGCATCAACCTTGCAGAGCCGCTAGGTTGAAATCTAGATGAAACCATTTTATTAACACAGCACCTTACATGCACAGGGCCTCTGGCAAAGGAAACATAATCAGGCGGCACCTGCACCAACCCAATTTGCTAACTGAGGAACGGCAATAAAACGGTCCATGTAAAGCAAAACTGACAAAAGCACTTATTTCAACCCTCTCCAAAACACATTTGCAGCCTGGTGCCAAGGGTCACCCAATTGTCAAATGCATTCATGGGATCATTCTTTTCCTCCCCCCGCCCCTCCTAATTGCAAGTTTTGCAAAGTGCAACTGCTGCCGCCGCCGCTGCCACCTGTAACAGATACGCCTATTAACAACCCTGGCAAACATTTATTTTTATTTATTTAATTTATGAAAAAAAAGCCTCCCACCTACAGGGGGCGCCCGCGCCGCGAGCGCTCGACGCTTCGCCTACGGCCTGCCACGCGCCCAGGCCCGTTTCAAAACAGCGCGCCACGGCCGGCGCCCACTCCGATTGGCCAGCCGCGGCAGAACTCCCGACGCATGCCGGGACGTGTAGTCCCCCCCTTTGAAAGGAGCAGGGAGGGCTGCGGCAGGGCGCGGGGAAGGCAGCGGACTACGATTCCCAAGAGGCCCCGCGCGGGCGGGGGCCAGAGGGAAGGGAAGGGGAGGAGGGGAAAGGCAAGAGGGAGAAGAGGAGGCGGCACGTGGTGGGGCCGCTTTGGGCTGCTGTTTGCCGCGGCCGCAGCAGCCGGGGGCGGCGCTGGAGAGGAGGAGCCGCCGCCCGGCTGGGAAATAAAGCGAGCTGGCTGCCCCCGGGGCATTTGGGGGGGGTGCAAAAAAGAAAAAGAAATTCGCCTTTCCCCCTATTTATTTATTTTTTAAAGATTGTTGTGTATATGAACTCTCCCGTCTAAAGTGTTACACTTGGGCAAGTGGTGTGAGCTGGCCATCCTGGGGGGGGGGGTAAGTGGTTTTTTTTTGGGGGGGGGTGAATCCCCGTCAAAAGTTCCCTTTCTAAACGATGCTCCAACTTCCACCCCCCCCAGTTGTTAAGGGTGGCCCGCCCATGACCCCCCCACCACTCACTAGGGGCGCCTGCCCGCTTCGACGTGGGTCTGAGGTCCGTCCAAGGCCCCCCCCCAAAAAAACCTCGCCGCCAAAGCCAGCGACACGCGGGACGTTAAACGTCCCTTCGCTTCTCATCCTCAGCTGCAAAGCTTTCGGGTTAAACACCCCCCCCCCACCAACCGCGACTGCAGCTCTTGCCGGCACCTGTAAAAAGGCCGTCCGCGGAGCGCAGCGCCAAAGCCCGACGGGGCGCGAGGAAAGAAACGAGGCTGGCAGGGGGGCTTATTGGAAGCTGGAAGCGGCTACGTAAGAGCACCGGGGAGAGAGGGGGGGTCCCCTCTCTTGGATCCCAGCAACGGCCCAAGCCGCCTGCATCTGCCGCCCCCTCCCCTCGAGGGGAGATAGAAACTAGAGGGACGGTGCCAGCCGCGGAATGACCTTGCCGGGTTCGCTTCCGTGGCCTCGAAGACCCTTCGAGATGCGGGCTGTGAAAACGGAGGTTGTTTGGGGAGGGGGGACGTCGACAGGAGCCCCGTCGGTGGTCTCTGCGGGGACGCTCCCCCTGCCTGGAAAAGTGCAGGGTGCCCCTCAAAGCGGGAGAGAAAAGGCCACGCGAAGGCTGCAAGCTATTAAAACCGCCGGCTCTCCCCCCTCCCCGAATCTGCGGGTGGCCGGAGGCCGAAGGAGCCGCGCGCCGTCTGCTTGGCACAATGTATCCGGCGGCTGCTCCATTGTATCCGCCGCCCGTCGAAGGCCCGGGGGGGGGGGGGCAGAGAAGGACGAACCTGTCCCGCCGCCGCCGTCCTTCCCAACGGCAGCCGAGATGTTGGCGGCGGGGAAAGGAAAACACACCGATCCCGCCCCCGTCTTCCCATTCATCCCCGCCCATCTATCTACCCACTCGGACGCGTGGGTTCCCTCCGGCGAGCCCCGTTACGCCCCCGCGCCATCCGCACGGACCCCCCTTTTTAAACCGCGAGGAGAGCTTCCGGAACTTTTGCTTGGGGCGGCGAGGTGAGACGGAGGGAAAAGGGTCATTCTAGTTCCAAAAAAAGGGGGTGGCATTTGAACTTCAGATGTCACCCCAGATGTTAGCAAGACCCCCTCTCCGTACCGGGTGCGCAAGGTTAAACCGCGCGTTGGTAACAGTCCAGCCCGTTTCCTGGACGGGAGATCTCAGTCTCTCCCCCCCCCCCAAAAAAAACCCCGAGGGGACACCCTTTCCCTGTGAATGTCGGGCGGGTGGGGTGCTGGGGGGGGGAGAAATAAAGCAGGTAGGAAATCTAGAGACCCCCAGGAGGCTCGGGCGCTAAGCGAGGGGCCGCCGCGACGTGCTGGCTCTCCCCGCACCGTGAAACAAAGAGCCCGCGCCGGATGGCCACCAACATTTGCTCTCCGCTTCCCCATCAAAGCGAAGCATTTTTACAGCCTCGACCCCCCAACCCGACACTCAAGTCAACCCCAACCCCCTTCTTCCCGCCCCCGCCTCCTCCTCCCTCCCCCCCCCAAACAAACCGCTTCCGATTTTATCGCAGCCACCGGGGGTCGTAAAGTTATTTCCGTGCAATTAGCAAAAGCAAATTAAAAAAATATGGGGGGGGGGGAGAGAGAGAGAGAGAGTAGCAGACACACGCAAACTCAACTTGCATCCAAGTACGTCGGAACGTTCACAAAGGATACCCAAGAGAGGAACATCCCTCCCGACGCCCCTCGCTTGTTTTCGTAATTTCAGGTGGAAATGGACCAGGGAAAATCACGAAAAGGCTGCCTTCAACCGTTGGGCACGGCGGGTCTTTCCCGCCGGGTGGCTTTTTAGTTCCCCCTCGTCCCGTCCCCCCGACTCGCACTCATGGCACTTTTTTTAAAAGTAGGAGAATCGGAGAGACCCTCTGAAGTTTTCGACGTCTGTCAAACCCGCGAGGCTCCTTTGAATGGAGAGCTCTTTCCAGACGGCTGCTTTGCAACAGGGACCATTGCGAGCGCCAAGGAGAGCCCGCAGCTCGGGCACTTTAAAGAGATTTTCTCAAAAGAAGCCTCCCGCTTTCTCCCTCTCCGATATACAAGCTGTCCTGTCCGCTCCCTCGGGGGGTTGGAAAACCATTTTCCTTTCCGCAAAAACCACCTCCAAGGAACAAAAAAACAAGCCGGGAATCTTGCGGGAGCGAGGTCGCCGTCGCAAACAAAGAAACGAGGGAAGCCGAGAGAGCGCACGCCGCTCGTCGAGAGACACGCACGGACAAAATGGGACTTTCGAGGGGGGGCGGCGGACGACGGGAGGCTCCGTCGAGGCAGATCCCGAAACAAGTAGCCGAGGAGGAAGACGGCGGGGCGAGGAGAGGAGAGGACGCCTCGCCCGCGTTGGGTCGCAGCCGCTTACCTTGGTGGAGATCTCGGAGCTGGTATCGACGGCGGCGTCTGACATGGCTGGCTTGGGAGTTGCGCGGGGATAAATCTCTCTCTAATCTGTAGAAAATAGAGCTAAAATACAAAAATAAAGCCCCCGGCGACTTACAGGTCCACCGGCGCGCGCCTGGGGAGCAAGAGGGGGGAAGAAGCGAAGAGAAAAGGGGGTGGGTGGGAAGAGGAAAAAAACAAAACCCCCCCGAGAGCCGGAGCGAGCAAGGCTGAAACAATGCAAAGATGGCTTTGGACGGAGCCAGTGGGAAGCTCACGCGGCGCCACTACCTTTAATATAGATTAGTGGGCGGCACGCTCACTCCCCTGCGCGGCGCGGATTGGGCGGCCGCGGGGAAGAGGGGCCCGCCGATTGGTCGGGGGGCGAACAATGGGCAAGGCTGCTTAAAGCTGTACGAGGCGCGCTCGCCCCCCCCCCCTCCCGTCTGGGCAGCGCGGCGAGGAGTTGGTGCCGGGCCTGAGCCGTCCATGCAAAGCGAGCAGGAGGGAGGGAGGGGGGGGAAGGAGGCGCTGCAAAGCGCGCGCGCGGGAAAAGGGGGGGGGCATGCAAGCCACCCCCCCCTCGAGCTGTCTCCTGCCCTCCTCCGCGCGCGGGGAGGTTTTTGCGCCGTGCAAAAAGCGCAGAAGCGGAGCGGGGGAGGCATTGCAAAAGGCGCGCCCGGAGGGAGGAGCAGAAGGGGGCCGAGTTCACCCCCCCCTCCTCACTTTTCTCTCCGGCACGCGCGCACTGCTCCCCTTTCACTCCGAAGTTGCAAAGCCGCTTTCTAAAACAAAAAAACAAAACCGCCCTTTTTGCGCCCCCGCGGAAGCAAAGTCGTTTGCATACGCGCGCGCGCGCGCAGGGAACTTCTCTCGGTTCCACCATTTTGCGCAAAAAGCAACGCGCAAACCTTTGGGGCGCGACGTCCGCGAGTCTTGCGCTCGTGCGCAATCTGCTGCGGGGGGAGGGTTGCAGGAACCTGGGTGGGGTAGAAGGCTTTTGCGGGTCGGGGATCGGGAGTACAACAGGGGGTGGGGTGGTTTTTTTAAATAAAGGTCATGCGCGCCTCTCCGCGCTCTTTAACGCGCCTGCAGGTTCAGGCGGAACCAGCGAGGGTCGCTTGGGCAGCTGGCGAACGTGCTGAAAATTGCGCGGCGGCGCCCAAAGTTCGCGGGAGTTGCGCACAGCCCGACCCGAACCCCGCGCAAAACACACAAAAAACCTCAACACGCGTCTTTGGCTCGATTTGCTGCGGAGCAAACATGAGAGGGCGGAAAGGCTGCAGAACCCGCGTGCACGTGGGAACGCCTCTCTCCGTGTTCAGCACTTGGGGAGGGGAGGGAGGGAGAGAGACGGCTCTCGAAACCTGCTGATCTGTGTTCAATTCAATCTCCGCTCCAAATCCATCTTCCCGGTCTAAAATTTTGGGGCGAAATTTCACATTTTGAAAAGCCCAAGCGGGGGATGAGTTTCGCGTTTCCTCCCCGCTCTCTCTTCTTTGCAGCAGCGGGGGGAAAGGAGGATGCGGGAGACAGAGAGACGATTTCTCGCTCTGATTTGAGAGGGCTAACCGGGAAATTCGACTGGAGCAGCAACTGCTCGTTCGTCCCTTCCGACTTTTTGCTGCCATGCTCGTTTCACAAAGCGCAACGCGCACCGGAGGTGATCGATAAAAGCCCCCGCGAGGAATCCGGCCAAACTTAACATGCGGGTGGCCGGTTCCCGCCCCCACCTTTCTTACAATCGCCCGCCGCCCGGCTCGGTGCCCACCACTTCAATAAATATTTTTACTTTTTGTAAAAAAAAAAAATGGCAAGGGATTTGGGTGCAAGGTACCCTGAAAAAATATCTGCAAGGGGGGATGAAAATCTTGCAATTGCAATTATTAAAAAGTGCAAATCTCCCCACCGTGCAAAAAAAAACAAAACTGGAATTGCTAAAATTGCTTTTATTTTAAGCTCTTTGACTTTGCGGTTACCACATGCTGCTTGTTTGTTTTGCAAATAATAATAACCCCCCCCAAAAGTTTGCCTTTGCAGGGGGTGGCTGGGAGATTTTAGGGGGGTCCCCTCCGTCCGTGCACCGAATGCCCAATGGAGTCTGCAAGGCAGGAGGAGGCAAGCGCCATGTGCCACACTCAAGATGGCGACTGGCGCCCTTGGCGGAGACACCACTCGGTTCCCCCACGCAGCCAAGGCCGCTAACCGACCGGGCCCGATCCAACCGGTCCCCCCGTGCTCTAAAAAAGCCTTCCCCGGTGCCCGGTGCCGTCAGCGACGCCTCAAGGTAGTCGAAGTACGCAGTCTGCGACCGAACAGCCCTGGCGCCGCACTCAACATGGCCGCCAGGCCGGTGCACATCTGCTCCACGGAAGGCGGGATATTGGGCACCGGCGGCGCTCATTGGCCGGCGGCGTCGGGCGAACACAATGTTGACGCTTTGCGGCGTTTTACTGGACGAGGCCAGTGCCACTTGTGATTAAGGGTGTTTAGGAAAACCGGGAGGCAGGGATCAGCCTGGCTCGATGGAATGGACTTTAGCTGTCTCTCGCGCCGCCTCGTATTGCAAAGGAAAGGGAAATGGTCGTCTGCGATCGCTGGTCTGGGCGGCTGGTTGCAAAGGAAAATGCTAGGTTTTGCCTTGTTCTCCCGTGATTTCAACGAAAAGCGGTGCTGTAAGGAAAGAAGAAGCAATTCATTTATCCTGGACGCCGCATGGACTTTGGTTTTCCCGCTGCTTCTGTTTTGCGAACTTTGGAACAGTTTCTATCGACTTTTGCGCGGGGTTGACTTTTGCAAAAACAGCTGCAGGTTTTGGCACGCGTTGTTCGTGCCTCCGAGCTGCTTTGAAGCCCCGCTTCTCCGCCTGCCCTGTCTCGTTCCACAGTCCTTCATTCCCGACGTCTAACTTTTTTCATATAGTTAGGGTACAAGGTGCACCTCGGACTTCTCCGAGTCGCCCTCTGGACGCTCTGCTGAGCCCCAAACAGAAAGCAGGCTCAGAGAGACGTTTTGGCTAGACTTTGGAAATTTAAGAGCCGAGTTCAAGTCCTGCTCAGCCAGGCCCTGGGAATGTGACTTTGGAGAGCCGCCATCCCCATGCAATCTCCAGCTTCTGCGGAATAGTTAATATGATGATAGTTAGCAAGGTTGTTTCAGGATGAAGTAACCTCAGAGAAGAAAACTCAGCTGTGAACTTAAGACCTCCCTTGTACTAAAAGTGGTGTGAGAGCGGTACTTGAACTCCAGCCTTTCCAGCGCTGAATCCAAAGCTGCCCAAAGTTTTTAGAACAGGGGTTGGGAATGCAAGGACTCCATTCCTTTCTGAGAAACCTAGGGGTCACATAACAAATACTGGGTGAGGCCAGAGGCTTTTCCCCATTGTGGGCCTCGAACCCTGAGATTGAGAGTCTCAGAAAGAATAAAATTTACAGCCTGTAATGCTTTGAAAGAGAATGTGATGAAAATGATGTATAGATAGTATATCACACCTGTGAAGTTAGCTAAAATGTATAAGACAAATAACAAATGTTGGAAATGTAAAGAAAAAGAAGGAACATTTTATCATATGTGGTGGGAATGTAAGAAAGTAAAAAACTTCTGGGAAATGATATATAATGAGATGAAAAAGATGTTGAAATATACATTTTTTAAAAAAACCAGAAGCATTTTTACTTGGTATTGTAAGTGAGGATAGTAACAGACAGGATGCTAAATTGTTTTTACATGCAACAACAGCGGCAAGAGTATTGTTGGCCCAGAAATGGAAGCAAGAAGAAATACCGACAAAAGAAGAATGGCAGACAAAATTAATGGCTACGCAGAATTGGATAAAATGACAGAAAGGATTCGAAACCTACAGGACCAGAGATTCACAGAAGATTGGAAGAAATGTACGAACAATTTGAAGAGCAACTGTAATCAACAAATTACGCTAGTAGGGCTACAAGAAGTTTTGTAAGGAGAAATATAGGAAATATTGCAAAGATGAGAAAGAAGAGAGATGTTAGTTATGATATTTAAATCTAATAGTGAAAGTTAGAAATGTAAATTAAAAGATTGGAAAATTTTCAAATGCGATTGATGGAAGTAAAAAAAATTGTATAAGATATAAAAGTATGTTTAATAATTGTTGAAAATGTTACGTTAAAAAACTAATTATATGTATGTATAGAGAGAGAGATTGAGAGTCGCATTTCCCTGGGAAGAAGCCACAGGGGCCGAGCAGAGAGGCATAGAGGGCCACGTTCCAGCTCTTTCCTAAGCGAGAGAACAGCAGCAGGAGACAGTGGAGGGTGGAAAGTGGGGTGCTGCCCTCCAAGTGCCCTCCTGCTTGCCCTCTCTCTTGCAGCCCTGCCTGGCAGCCTTCTCCTCCTGTTGCCCTCGTGGAACCGGCCAGAGAAGAGGAGGATGGGATGGAAGTAGGCAGAGCTCACTCTGCCTGTTGTTGGCTCTGAGCCTCTAGCTCCCCCTGCTGCTAACCTCCCTGCCTCCCAGCCTATTGGAAGCACACAGACTCAAAAGCAAAGCATGAATGTTCGCCCTGAGCAGGGGGCGGCAAGGTTTACCTCGCCTGGGCCGGTTCATCGCAGCAGATCCTCTCCGTGGGCCAGATCGCGCACGCGCCCACAATTTCCAGCGTCTGCGCAAACGCGATTTTCAGCACAGCGGAAGCAAGCCGGTTTAGTGCAGTGCGTGGGGACTCGCCGAGTGGGCAGCTCGGTTTGGGGGTGGCTTGTGGGCTGGTTAAACGACCCCCATGGGCTGCTTGTGGCTCATAGGCCTTAGGTTGCTGACCCCTGGCCCTGGGTTACACTTTTCACAGAGGCAAACCTTGTCTTGCCACCTGCTATTACACACTTGACACGGAGCTTTACCTACAATTCTTGTTATTTTAGCTACTGGCTTCTATTTGTTAGTGAACCAAAACTTGTATTTCTTCCTGCAGTGACAAGTGGTGTGTAATTTAAAAAGTAGTAATTATTAACTGTTACTCTTTTTCTTCTTTTTTTGAAAGCGTGCACAGAATAGCAGTCACCTTGCTGTGCATCATTTCACTTCATCTCTGCCTCTCTCAAGACACTGATATCCCTTTTCCGTTCTTTCTCTTGGAATGAGATGATTCCCTGTCCCTGAATTGTGGCCCTGAACGATAAAGTCATTGTGGTTTTCATGCAATTAAAATGCATGTAGGGTTTCCAACTTTTCAGATGGCTTCTATTGCTGTTTGGGATTCTCAGCAATTATCATCATCATTATTTATTAAGTTTCTTTACCGCCCTTTGTGTAAGGATCACAGTGCAGAGTACAACATAAAAGCACAAAACATGAATAAACATTCACAAACTTTTTCTTGATAATAATCAGCTAAATAGTTTGAGGATCTATACAACTGTGTAACATGCAGAAAACAGCGTTTCTAGAGAAATCAAAGACTGGAACTGAGGGAAGTCGGGGGTTGGGGGTGGGTGGGTTCTGTGGGGGGAGGGAGGAAAAATGGGGGAGAATAAGGATTATATGTTTCTGGATAATAAGTTTTGTTTTAATTTTGAATAAAAAGTTATTTTATATATATATATATATATATAAGCACAAATGGGGACGCAGGTGGCGCTGTGGGTTAAAGCCTCAGCGCCTAGGACTTGCCGATCGAAAGGTCGGCGGTTCGAATCCCTGCGGCGGGGTGCGCTCCCGCTGCTCGGTCCCAGCGCCTGCCAACCTAGCAGTTCGAAAGCACCTCCGGGTGCAAGTAGATAAATAGGGACCGCTTACCAGCGGGAAGGTAAACGGCGTTTCCGTGTGCGGCTCTGGCTCGCCAGAGCAGCGATGTCACGCTGGCCACGTGACCCGGAAGTGTCTCCGGACAGCGCTGGCCCCTGGCCTCTTAAGTGAGATGGGCGCACAACCCCAGAGTCTGTCAAGACTGGCCCGTACGGGCAGGGGTACCTTTACCTTTACCTTTATAAGCACAAAACTACGTACCGTAGTAACAGAAAAACAATAGCCCCCCTCTGCACACAGTTTAAAAGGCCATAGATAGTTTAATTAGCCAAAGGCCTGGCGAAAACGAACGTTTTTACTCGGTGCATAGAGCATATGAGGTTGGTTTATTTCCATTCTGCAAAAAGCTTCACCTGCTAATATCTGCAGAACAAGGGGCTGTTAAAAGGCGCAGCTATCGAAAAGTTGGCAGTCCTACACACACCCTGAGGGCCTACACACTCCAATAAATCTGTTGCAGTGGGAGTTGGGGGGAGTGCAGCAGGAGAGAGCCTCAAGATCGGATTGTAAAATACCCAGTATGAAATAGCACGGTTTTGCTTTCACTAAAGAGTAAATAAATGCATCTGGTGAACAGGTTAAATAGTGAAAACATTTTTTTTTAAAAAGAGGAGATAAAAGGAGGGGTAGGAGAGGATTCCAAGGAACACTCCACGACTCCTTCCTCTTGCACAGTTGTGCAGAAGGGGGGATTTTGGCAGGTGCATCTTCTCCCACATGTTGGTGGGGGAAAAGCTGCGTAGACTCAGATTTTCTCTCTTGCACACATATGGAGACGCACAAAGGAGTCCTCTTCAGCTTTGCATCCTGTCACCTCCTCAAAAGTCCTGTTCGTGCAGGAAGGTAGTTAGTTATCCCTTTCATTAGGTTTCATAGACTTTCCCATGAGAAAACCTGGGTCTGAGCACTAAGAAGCAACGGGTCACAGAGCATGGTGCAGACTCGGGCACCCTTTTTTTTTTTTTTTGCACCGTTTTCTGTAGCAGATTGCAGGGAAACATCCAGTCTGGATGTCGAGTTAATCCTTAACTTCCCATTTGTGTTCGCCTAAACTCTTGTGGTTTCGGCCGTGATGAATCCCTTCCCTTGCATGCTTCCGTAGCAAAGTTATTGGTCTTCCTCGTGGTCCAGCTTTGCTTTTTCACTCTCGATTCAACCTGATGTGTTCCCAGGAAGTGCTAAAATGCATGAGGAATCGCTTTACTTTTAAATCCATTTGTAAGTGTGGAAAGAGCCCCCCGCCCTCTCAATCAACCTCATTGTGAAGCATTATTCAGGAGTGCATTAAGATGCATTTAGGCTGCGCAGGAGAAACAAATAAATTCTCCTTTCCTCTGAAATGCAGGTGTTCCTGGTGTGCATAAGGATTCCTCAATCTAATTCGTACCCTAATGTTAAAGCGAAAACGTACAAAGTTCTGTTTGTGTAACAGGCTCTTTTGCAAAGCGCACAAACCTCTCCAGGTTCTTTTATAACTTTCTTCGTTGTAGATATTTGCATATATATATATATATATATATATATATGCAATATATGAGAGAGCAATCATCATAAGAAGGTTTCTGATTGTTCAAGTAATTGCCGTCCTCCCCAACACCACAAAGATGAGATGTGTGGACCTGTGGTTCTAAAATTGCCTTTTTTCATAGGAAGTTGGGGGCTCCCTGTGGAGAAGACAGCGTGCTTTTCATTGGGTTCATTATTTGGTGTGTTGTGGGTTCATGTGGGGTGACACACAGGCCCACACCCATGGAAAATGTATTTAAGACCATATCCCAGGATACTCTTCAGCAGGGGAGGAGAATCTTTGCCCCCCCCCTCCGGGTGTGCCGGCTGAAAGCTCCAAGGCTAAGGAGCAAACCCTACACAAATCAGGAGCGCAGTCCCTAAGGCAGTTGGATGGCGCCGTGTACGCCTCCTTCTGGCAACTCCTGCAGCCTAGCAGGTGTAAAACGTCTTGCTCTGCTTTCCTTTAGACCCCATCAGGGAGGCCCAGAGGGGGGTCTTGTCCTCTGGGCATCCCAGAACCTCCAGACACACGGCCCAGGCTTGTGCCCCAGGGACCTCACTTCAGTGCCACTAATGCAGCGGTTTGACCTCACCTTCGGAGGCACACTCCATTGTCTCTCGAGACAGACAGATGCGAACAACAACAACTTCCATTCTGTGGGAGATGAATGATGCTGGCAGGGTATGGATAAAAGGTAAAGGGACCCCTGATCATTAGGTCCAGTCGTGGCCGACTCTGGGGTTGCGGCGCTCATCTCGCTTTATTGGCCGAGGGAGGCGGCGTTTGTCCGCAGACAGCTTCCAGGTCATGTGGCCAGCATGACTAAGCCGCTTCTGGTGAACCAGAGCAGCGCACGGAAATGCCGTTTACCTTCTCGCCGGAGCGGTACCTATTTATCTACTTGCACTTTGACGTGCTTTCGAACTGCTAGGTTGGCAGGAGCAGGGACCGAGCAACGGGAGCTCACCCCGTCGCAGGGATTTCTCACCGCCGACCTTCTGATTGGCAAGTCCTAGGCTCTGTGGTTTAACCCACAGCGCCACCCGCGTCCCAAGGGTATGGATAGAGTTCAACAACTTAGGACCAGGGCATCTGCTTAGGAGCGCTTTCTCCTATATAGACCCGTCCATATGCTGATATCTTAGGGTGAGACTCTCCCAGTTGTGCTGCAGCCTGCGGAGATTAATGTTGTGGCAACCTAGGAAAGGGCCCGTTGGGTTGCGGTGGAATCGCATCTCTGCTGAAGTGAGGCAAGCGCCAACTTTGATGTGTTTTTAAATGCTTATTTTAAGACTCATCTGTTTACTCAGGCTTTTGTAGCTGCTAATACCACAGGGTTTTGTTTTGTTTGTTTTGGTAACAACCCATCTTAAGTATCCTACTGTATTGCATTTTAATTTATGGTTTCTACTGGGAATCTGCTTGTGGACCTTCCTGGTATCTTGGATGAGTGGTTAGGGTACAGAAGTGGTTTAAATAATTGAAAAACAAGGGGTCTGGAGACCCTCACCTCTTCTGCAGGGATCTTTTGTCAGTTGTTTGCGAGTTTTTACATACTGCACGATAATTATTTTTTTTATGAATGAAATTTGTATACCGCCCTTCATCCGTAGATTTCAGGGAGGCTCACGACATAGAAATACAGGATAGAAACCCAAAATGCATCACAAAAACAAGAACCGATTGCCCCAGAGCGACGCTGCGTAGGATTCATTTATCATCCATTTCACTTTTTCTCTAGGGAGCTTCATGGGTTTTTATCCCATTTTGTTCCCACAATAACCCTAGTGAGGTGGCTTGGGCCGGGTGCCTTGCTCAATGGGCTTCCTGGTGTTTGGGTTCAAAGTGAAGCCCAATTCTCTCCCTGTTACGCTCTCATTATTTCCAGATTGCATCCGGTTATTTCTCAGGAGTGCCGACATGCCTAGTTAATCCACGCTCTGGCCCATTACACGAGCGCTCCCTTGTATTTATACTCCAATCTTCCTTTGGGATGCTGGCCTTTAGCTTCTACCTAGACAAGGTGTAGGCCAGGAAGAGGTATATGAATGGGACAGGCAATATGTCCTCTTCATTGCATTCGGTTCTCACTATAAGCCCTGCAGGCTTCGGCTATACCCATTTTACAGATAAGTAGCTGAGGCCGAGAAAAAGCAACTTGCCCAAGGTCACACAAGAGGTCAATGGAAGAGTTGGGATTTGAACTCATGCTTTTTTTTCAGGTCCCAAGTCGATTTCTCTGTGCGCTAGGCCACACAGTAAGTGATGACACGGAGGAAGGCGTCTGTTAGTGTCTCCTAATCAGAGAACAATATGTTTTGCTGAAATGCAGATGGATTTGATCCAGACCTCTACCTGCGAAGTAAATTAGCAGTGGCAGAGGCCTTGACTCTTTGGAGAGGTTGCCGGAATAATAAAACAAATTTCAGCAGCCACTTTGTGGCTCTCCTACGGGTCGCTTCACTTGACGATGCCCCTAAGGGCAGAGACTATTTCATCACAGAGGCCTGAACAGTTGTTGGGAGAGATACCCTACACCGGCTTTCCCCAACCGGGTGCCCTTCAGGCTTTTGGGACTACGACTCCCATGAGCGCCAGCGAGCATGGCTGATGGGAGTTGTGATCCAAAACTTTCTGGATAGCTCAGTTGTCTAGAGGCTGGTGCCGATAATGCCAGGGTTTCACCTTTGATCCCTGTATGGGACAGCTGCATTGCGGGGGGTTGGACTAGATGATCCTCAGGGGTCCCTTCCAACTCTGAAATTTTGTTATTCTAGAGGGCACCAGGTTGGGGAAGTCTGAGCTAGACTAACCTAAGGCACAGGAGCCTAGACAAGGCCTAGAACCCATGTACCTACAGGACTGCCTCTCCTGGTCTGCCCCACGGAGGACCTTAAGGTCCACAAATAATGACATTTTGGAGGTCCCAAGTCGCAAGGTGGTTAGATTGGTCTCAACTAGGGCCAGGGCCTTTTCAGTACTGGCCCCGACTTGGTGGAACGCTCTGTCACAAGAGACAAGGGCCCTGCAGGACTTGACATCTTTCCTGTCTGCAAGACAGAGCTGTTCCGCCTGGCCTTTGGTTTGGACTCAGTCTGACCCTTATGTCTCCCTCCCGTTATGGTCTTGATTTATCGGCTATTTTTAAAATGAGGCTGCATTTTAAATCCCCCCCCCCATCATGTTTTCTACTGTGATTTTATTGGCCTGAGCCCGGCTCTGGCTGGGGAGGGCGGGGTATAAATAAAAATTATTATTATTATTTTTATTAAGGCCTCTCTAGGTAAGGCTGGGAGATACGCTGCTATAAAATTGATGGCAACCCTAAGGGAAGGTTATGGCCTCCACCCATTGCTCCTATACCAGTGAGGGGGCACAGGGAAAGCTCATTTCCCCTGACCATTGGGCCTGCTGGCTAGAGGCAATGGGAGTCTGAGCCCAGCAATAACTGGAGGTCCAGGTTCCTCATTCCTTCCCTGTACATATTTGGTGCCGGGCTGAGACCTGGGAGTCCGGGGTTCGAATCTTGACTCAGCCATGAAGCTCAATGGGTGACCTTGGGCCTATCGCTGCCTCTTGGCTTAACCCACCTCGCAGGGTCGTTGTGGGGGTTAGATGGGGAGGGGGGACCACGTACACCGCCTTGGACCCCTTGGAGGAAATATCAAATAAATAAATAAGATTATGATAGTGCGGCATTGCTACTGGAAACAGATTTATGGGGGCATTTTTTTGAAACTTAAGGAAACGTTAGCTTGTGAAAGTAGCCACAGAATGTATCTTTCGCACTGGAGTCAATTCATTTACCGTTTTTTTTGCTCTATAGGACTCACTTTTTCCCTCCTAAAAAGTAAGGGGAGATGTGTGTGCATCTTATGGAGCGAATGCAGGCTGCGCAGCTATTCCAGAAGCCGGAACAGCAAGAGGGATCCCCCATCATTCTGCCCGGACGCTGAGGTCCAGCGCTGAGGGCCTTCTGGCGGTTCCCTCATTGCGAGAAGCAAAGCTACAGGGAACCAGGCAGAGGGCCTTCTCGGTAGTGGCGCCCGCCCTGTGGAACGCCCTTCCAGCAGATGTCAAAGCGATAAACAACTACCTGACATTCAGAAGACATCTTAAGGCAGCCCTGTTCAGGGAAGTTTTTAACGTGTGATATTTTACTGTATTTTTGCTTTCTATGGAAGCCGCCCAGAGTGGCTGGGGAGGCCCAGCCAGATGGGCGGGGTATAAATAAATTATTATTATTATTATTATTATTATTATTATTATTATTATTGTTCTGGCTTCTGAGATTCAGAACATTTTTTTTCTTGTTTTCCTCCTCCAAAAACTAGGTGCATCTTATGGTCTGGCGCGTCTTATAGAGTGAAACATACGATATTTAGAAAGGAATTGTGTGCTCACTTCAGATCCTTTCTTTGGAAGGTCTCACACAGTTCATAGAATTGTCAGGGGACCCAAAGGGTCAACGAGTCCAAACCCCTGCAATGTAGGAATATTTATTTACTTTGAGGTGGAACCAGAGCAGCGCATGGAAACGCCGTTTACCTTCCCGCTGGAGCGGTACCTATTTATCTACTTGCACTTTGACGTGCTTTTGAACTGCTAGGTAGGCAGAAGCAGGGACCGAGCAACGGGAGCTCACCCCGTCACGGGGATTCGAACCGCCAACCTTCTGATCAGCAAGTCCTAGGCTCTGTTGTTTAACCCACAGCGCCACCCGTGTCCCTAAGACAGGATGTACTCCCTCCTGAATAACTTTCCCCCTTACATAAAGAGGGGGGTCCCCTCCTGTTTGTGTAATCCCCACCGCTGCCCCAGCTACCAGATATCTGCATTTTCACCCCATGTTATAACATTTCTCAGAATTTGGTAATCTGATGGTGTATGTGAGCTGATTTGGAAGGGCCATTTTCCAAAGACAACAGACAGCCTGAGGGGAGTCCAAATAGGCACAGACAGAAAACCAAACCACAAAAACTGGAAACAAATTCTGCACAGCTCAGCAAACCATGACATGGAATGAGAAAACAACTACCGTTTTTTTTTGCACCATTACACTCACTTTTTTCCTCCTGGAAAGTAAGGGGAAATGTCTGTGCGTGTTGTGGAGGGAATGCCTACAGGTGGCATGCCTACGGATTTTCCTCCTCTAAAAACTACGTGCGTGTTATGGTCAGGTGCGTGTTATAGAGCGAAAAAAACGGTACTTTAAAAAATACTGTTCAACAGCATGACAAAGCAGGTTGAGTACACACCATACATTTAAGGAACCCTCCCCCCAAAAAATCCTGGGAACTGTAGTTTGTTAAGAGAGCCAAAACGTACAAGTACCAAGGTTGTTGTTGTTTAGTCGTTTAGTCATGTCCGACTCTTTGTGACCCCATGGACCAGAGCACCCCAGGCACTCCTGTCTTCCACCGCCTCCTGCAGTTTGGTCAAACTCATGTTTGTAGCTTCGAGAGTACCAAGGTACGATTGTATATTATTTTCACTAATGGGTGATGTTATGTACTGAAGTTCTCACCCTGGGCCAGCAGGGGGATACTGTAGATAGTTTTCACTCAGATCCGCATATGCAAATAAGGAATTGAAAGTGACGTTCAGTGAATGGATAGTTACAGAAAGTTGTTACTGTTGCTTTGTAGTTGAGATCTATATAAGCAGGCTGGCTGAACCCTTCAGTTCAGTTCAGTTCTGGCCTGTGAATAAACAAGAGCTGTTTGAAGAATCGCTGTGTCGTCTGATATGTTCACCCACAACCTAACAGGTGAATTGTGTATGTGTGTGTATATATATATATATGCACAATTTACCCTTTTTGTACATATGCCTTTTTGTACATATTAGTCAGCTGGAGAACTTCACTGCAAAAAATCAGAAACGTTTGGATTTCGAACAACAGCTGTGTTTCGGTTTGCAGATTCAGAAAATGCAGATGAGGTAAGTTCACCTTTAAATGTGAATTGAATCAAACCTGCCCCACCCCCCCAATCCTTGCTGAGAAAGAGCTCTGTTGAACTCCAAAGCTTCCTTCATGCCAAACAAAAGAGAAGTCAGTCACTTTTCCACTTGCTCTATTTTGTATGTATTCTTAAGTTCGATTCACTCGGTGCAGCAATCGGAGTCGGACTGGAAAAACGAGAGGAACCAAAAACGACAGATTAGTTCATCCCTAACTGCATTCAATTCAAGGAAAACTTTCCTGGGCCGAACTCTGGGAAACAGGAAAAGCAATGCCACTGACGGTCCTGCAAAATTGAAGGAAAGCCAAGCTATGCATAGTACTGATTGGGTAGCCCATAAAACACCCAAAGCAATTTTGCACCGTAAAAATATTCCCCAGAGTGGCTGGGGAAACTCAGCCAGATGGGCGGGATATAAAAAATAAATTATTATATATATATATATATTTTAAAGGAGTAAGACAGCAGACATACCTATGAACTTAGCACTATTATTTTTTAATTCGAAAATGTCGAGAGCCTTTACTGGCCAAGGGAGCCGGCATACATCTTCCGGGTCTTGTGGCCAGCATGACTAAGCCGCTTCTGGAAAACCAGAGCAGCACACGGAAACGCCGTTTCCCTTCCCACCAGAGTGGTACCTATTTGTCTACTTGCACTGACGTGCTTTCGAACTGCTAGGTTGGCAGGAGCAGGGACAGAACAATGAGAGCTCACCCTGTCGTGGGGATTCGAACCGCCGACCTTCTGATTGGCAAGCCGTAGGCTAAGGAGCCCTTATCTTTGCTTCCTGCAAAGTTCTGAAAGTGAAGGATGTTTGCGCTGAGCGTGCCAGGTGGGGGGTGGGGTGGTAGTGTCAGGCACAAGAGGGAATTAATAATTTGTGTGGCTATTCCCTCCCCCCCACAGGTGGAATAAATGAAGACAACGGACACAGAGTTTTAGGTTAATGGGCGAAAATGGCCACAACTTTATTGATTACAGGAAAGAAGGGTATTGGTTTTAGGCATTGGCCCTAACCGACTATCCGGTCTGACCGGGAAGGGTTAAACACCAACAGGGGGAGCCACCCGAGATGCATATCCCTAGGCGCTCCCCGAGGGGTTACCGCTCGGGGGCGCGCTTTAGGCCCTAGCCTCCGTAGGTTTCGGACGAGGCGTCGCCCCTCGGAGTCCTTTAACGAACTACCCTTCAAGCATTGGGGGAGGTGATGGCGTTCCTCCCCCCCAACCTCATCTGCATGATAATACCCCGGCCAATGCCTACCGCCAAAACCGAGGGAGTTGGGACAATTTGCTACGAGGTAGGCGAAAAAACCAAGTGGCTCACAAAACCAGCCAATTAGCCAAATGGAAAAACTCCTACCAGGCCCCTTGCGGCGACCAGCCGAAGCCCATAGCAAGGTCAGTGGCAAAACCTAAAGGGCGGGTGGGTGGGAAACCGCGTTGTCTCCAGGGAAGAAAGGGGGCGAGCCAGGGGCTGCCCTGACCTTAAGTGGCCTTACGAAGTCCCGCCCCTGCCGCCAGCTGATTGGCTGGCGCCACAGGGTATGCTAATTGGGTGAATCCCTGTCTCCCGCGAGGCTGACGCCAGCCTCGCTAGAGCGAGTGTGGGCGGGGTCGTGATCCCACAACCCCCCCTCCTCCTGAAGATCGGAAGGGGCATTCCTATACAAAGCAGGCAGTTGTTGCCCCTGCGGCTGCCTCGGCATCAGATAACACAGTCACAGGGAGGCAGCGGCAAGTGGCAGGTCTGTGGTTTGCCACTTTGATACAAACACACACACAAAAATCCGCAAACATGGTGGTGTTTGTTCTATGCCTTACACATGTCAGCTCAAGCCCAGGAGAGAAAACTTGTAATTTTCATTAGGTATAAGTTTTAGGAACACAGGAAGCTCCCGTATTATACCTGGCCAGACAATTGCCCACTACTGCCAGCTCAGACTGGCAGCCGTCATTCTCCAGGGTCTTTCACATCACCTGATGCTACCTGATTATTATTTTTTAATGGGAATGCCAGATGTCAAATTTGGGGCATTCAGCATGTGTTCCAGCACCAACTATGCCCCTACCCCTTTTTTGTTTTTTACATGGCTGAGTAGACTTTCTATGATCTCTTGGCACCAGAATTCTAGCCAGGGCTGGGAATTTTCTCACCCCTCCCCTGGGCTTCTGACCGGGGGGGCATTGCAAAGAACCCTGTGTAACTGAAACACTTGTGCCGACCTGTGGCCAATAATTCTGTGCGGCTCTAAAAGTTTGCATGCTCTTAACAACGGCAGATTGTGGCCTGCTTAAAATAAAGTGACAAATCACCTTACCCATCTTGCGCACTGGGTCTGTGGACAGGCAGGGATTCCTTAATTCCGCCAGGCTTCTCTTAATTCCAAGTGCTTTGGCCCAGAACTATAAAAGAATAACCAGAAAGAGTGCTGTCAGTGCAAACCACACCACAGGAGGAGGGGAGAATACAAGACATCTGAGCTGCTTGCCCAGCCGCTGTTGCCTTTTGTCCTAGTGAGTGCAGCCGCCGCTCAGCCTTTGAAAGCAATCCTTGTGAGTCACTGAAAACGCTTCAATAAATCCAGCTTGTGGGAATTAAAATGATCAGTTACGTCAGGGCGGGAGTCGCCAGGACGCTGCCTTTTCCCCGAAGGAGCACAGACATGCCTTTTTCGCACTTTGGAAAAACTCCTGGAATCAGCACAGGGCTTTGGCGCCACAGCCCCTTCCCGACTCCCTGCCGCTGCTGCTAAAGTGGCAAAACTGGAATGCAAGTTAAGGAGGCACAGGGTTGCCAACTCCTCACCCCTTGGCTGCGCTCCTGCTTGCGCTTAGCAGAACACACAGAAATGAGGCAGGTGTGCCTTCTAGCATGGCACGATGCCCTCCAACATTTCTCCAATGAAAATAGGGACATCCTATTTTTAAAAAGGGATGTGGGTGGCGCTGTGGTGTAAACCACAGAGCCTAGGACTTGCCGATCAGAAGGTCGGTGGTTCGAATCCCCACGACGGGGTGAGCTCCCGTTGCTCGGTCCCTGCTCCTGCCTACCTAGCAGTTCGAAAGCACGTCAAAGTGCAAGTAGATACAGTGGTACCTCGGGTTACATACGCTTCAGGTTACATACGCTTCAGGTTACAGACTCCGCTAACCCAGAAATATTACCTCGGGTTAAGAACTTTGCTTCAGGATAAGAACAGAAATTGCGCTCCGGCGGCGCGACGGCAGCAGGAGGCCCCATTAGCTAAAGTGGTGCTTCAGGTTAAGAACAGTTTCAGGTTAAGAATGGACCTCCAGAATGAATTAAGTACTTAACCCAAGGTACCACTGTAAATAGGTACCGCTTCAGCAGGAAGGTAAACAGTGTTTCCGTGCGCTGCTCTGGTTTTGCCAGAAGCGCCTTAGTCATGCTGGTTACATGAACTGGAAAAACTGTCTGCGGACAAATGTCGGCTCCCTCAGCCAGTAAAGCGAGATGAGCGCCACATCCCCAGAGTCGTTTGCGACTGAACTTAACCGTCAGTGGTCCTTTACATTATTATTATTATTATGATTATTATGATTATTATGATTATGATTATTATTAATTCCCCATCCATCTGACTGGGTTGCCCCAGCCACTCTGGGAGGCTTCCAACATATGTAAAAACATAATAAAACATTAAACATTAAAAAAAACACTTCCCTATGCAGGGCTGCCTTCAGATGTCTTCTAAAGGTTGTGTAGTTACTTATCTCCTTGGCTCGAGGGTTGCATAAGTCCATACCCTCCAACATTTCTCCGATTAAAATAGCAACATCCTAAGGGAAAGCGGGACATTCCAGGACCAAATCAGAAACTGGGATGGCTTCTGGAAACCCGGGACTGTCCCTGGAAAATAGGGACAATTGGAGGGTTTGGAACTGCTGCCTCCCGCAATGTTTTGGCTGTGTTTGCAACCCTGAAGTGACCTCCCCAGGGTACAAGCCTGGGCAGTGTGTCTGGACGTCCTGGGCTGCCCAGAGGACAGAACCCCCTTCTTGGCCTTGCTGATGTGATCCAAAGTGAAGCGAATCAAGGTGTTTGGCACTAGATGGGCTGCAGGAATTGCCAGAAGGAGGCGAACAAGGTGCCATGCAACCGTCTTATTCCTGATTATGAAGGCTTGGACAAATCTTTTTTTAAATTTTTTTTTTATTCATTTTTCTTTTTCATTCATTACACACATCTCATATTCATAACATTTGCTATACATTCCTTCCTCCCTCCCCTCCTAGGCTTCCCCCAACTTCCACTTCTGGTTTGTTTCTCCTTTCACCCATTTTGCTGCCTTCTAAAAGAAAAAGTTACTAATAACATATTTATACAATAACATCAAACCTAAAAACATAAAAATAACAGTGAATACACTATATTATTTCTCTATCTTCTACACATTTTCTAATACAAACAATGTGAATGTTTATTTAAATCCTGCCATCAAGTCTATAGACTTTCTTTGTTTCTGCAAGTAAAACATAAATGGTTCCCATTCTTTTTCAAAATCACTGTTGTCTTTTTCTCTTAATCTGTCTGTCATTTTTGCCAGTTCTGCATAGTTCATCAACTTCTCTTGCCGTTGTTCTTTAGTTGGTATTTCTCCAGTCTTCCAATTTTCTGCAATCAACATTCTTGCTGCTGTAGTGGCATACATGAAAATAATCCTCTTTTCTTTTGGTATAACTTGGCTTAAAATACCTAATAAAAAGGCTTCTGGTTTTTTTTTTACAAAAGTTATTTTCAACATTTTCTTCAGTTCATTATATATCATTCCCCAATAAGCTTTTACCTTTTTACGTCTTGGACAAATCTTTAATCACTGACACATGCACAATACTTTAAGCGCTGTAATTCCACAGTGGAGCAACTGAGTTTGACCAGGGGAGACTTCTGTCTGAAGCTCTAGAGAGGTGATGCCCCTGAGTTTATGGCCAATACTAAACTGGGTTGACTTGGTATAAGATAGGTTCTTCCCGTGATCATAGAAATCATACAATTCCAGTGCAGGAATATGCAGTTGTGCCATACAGGGATCAAACCTGCGACCTTGGCATTATCAGCACCACGCTCTAACCAACTGAGCCGGAGAAGACACACAATCTATGTTATTAAGCAACACACTTCAGGATTTATTTATTTTTTTAAAATGACCCCAAACCCAACCAGTCCTGTACTGTCCTCACTGACTCAAGGTGAAGAAAGAACAGGACTACAGACTACAAATTACAGAAGGATGGGCAACATTTTAATTCTGGCAGTATCGGGCCTGTATAAATTACGAAGCTGCGTTTTTTGTTTTTTTCTCTTTCTGGCAGACACATGTAATTATGCAGAAAGCCTCGCTCACTGGATTCCTGCCAGCCATGCGGCTGTTAAAATCACAGGAGCCCTGCCAGTAAAAAAATTTGGCTACCATGGCTTCCCAGGGTGGCTGATAGGTTGCCAACTGATGGGGTGGGGACCTAGCCTGCTCTTGTGCCTTTTACAGCAATGTGATGTTCATATGAAGCTTTTAATGGTTAGGGATGGGCGAGGAATTTGAATCAGGTCACTTTTAAAGGCAAATCTACCTTTCCCCAGATATACAATTTTTATTTCTTCGTTTTATCACTCAGAAATTGCTCCTGGTTTCCACATACGCCTTTTCAGATAGTTTAAATGTTTCATCCTAGCATTTCTGATACTTGGCATTTTATTTTATTTAGAAAATTTGAAAATAAATAATTAGGATTCTGAATTTTAAAAACCAATATTATGACTACTAATGAAGAAGAAAGAATTATATTCAAGGGAATGAACTGTATGGTGAAATGTTACTAAAATTAATACAAAGTACCCATTTTACTCTCATGTTGGCTCATTGTTGACTTTCTTTGATAGGCTAATTTAGTTAGCAAAGCGGTTTCCCATATTTTCTGTACCCTTTCTTTCAGCCGGAGAGGACTTTTTATTTTCCATAACTGCGCAATACTCTTGCTAATAAAGTAATCACAAGTTTCTGTTTCTCCCACTTTTGTTTTTAATAGGCAATGGAGTATAGTTAGGATTTCCTGGTATGTCATATCCTAGATATGAGGGACGCAGGTGGCGCTGTGGGTTAAAGCCTCAGCGCCTAGGACTTGCCGATCGAAAGGTCGGCGGTTCGAATCCCTGCGGCGGGGTGCGCTCCCGCTGCTCGGTCCCAGCGCCTGCCAGCCTAGCAGTTCAAAAGCACCTCCGGGTGCAAGTAGATAAATAGGGACCACTTACCAGCGGGAAGGTAAACGGCGTTTCCGTGTGCGGCTCTGGCTCGGCAGATGCAGCTTTGTCACGCTGGCCACGTGACCCGGAAGTGTCTCCGGACAGCGCTGGCCCCTGGCCTCTTAAGTGAGATGGGCGCACAACCCCAGAGTCTGTCAAGACTGGCCCGTACGGGCAGGGGTACCTTTACCTTTACCTTTTACATATCCTAGATATCCTACACTATTTTAAAAGTCCCCCTCCATTTTATTTTATTTCTAATTTCACACATTTCCAGAAACTGTGAATATAACCTGCTTTCGATTTCCTGCATCTCCAACAAAATAAATTCAAATTCTTAATTCATGAGGTGTAAAGGACCATTGATTTTGTGGGGTGGGGTGGGGGTGGAATTCTTTCAAATTAGTATTTGTAAGTACTCCTAGAATGAATTAAATAGGCAGGACTCTTCTACCTGTGAAATTGTAAGGTTGCAGTTTGCCATGTCTTTCTCTGTTTGGTTTTATTTTATTCTCTGTATTTTAAAATGACTACAAGCGACTCCCTGCTTATGCTGGAGTTACATTCAGGTCTCCTGGTGCATAAGTGAAATGTGTGTGAGTGGGGAGCCCACACCCCATTGCTCCTCCAGCTCACGAGGAGACCTCCCCAGATCCTGAAGCGTCCTCTCCGGGCTCTGGGAAAGGTCTCCTTGCGAGTAGGAGGTGCAGCAGGGCTTTGCTGAGCCAGTGGCGTAGCGTGGGGGGTGCAGGGGGGCCCGGCCGCACCGGGCGCAACATCTGGGGGGCCGCGCTCGCCGCCTCCGGAGTCGCCGAAGAGCCTTGGGCGCAGGCTGTAGTAGAGCCCCATGTCTCGCGGAACCGACGAGCTGTGCGCACGTCCGGGCTGAAGGCGTCCGGCAGGCAGCGGCTCTCAGCGCTGGCCACGGAGGGCGCGCCAGGCAGCCCCTCCTCACAGCCCCGCTGCCGCCGCTGCTGCAGCTGCTGGGCCATGTTGCATTTTCCTCGCCTCTGCCCTCCTCCTCCGGGCAAGTGGCGTCGTTTGGGCGGCAGCGCCAGCGGCAACTCGCCTCAGATCACCTGACACAGACCCGCCGCCACCACCATGGCTACCTTACTGTAAATACCCCAGCCCAGGCAGCAGCAAGAAGAAGCTGGCAGCGACGGCAGGTTAGGGGTTAGGGGCGCAAATTACTTGCCTTGCCCCGGGTTAGGGGGTGCAAATTACTTGCCTTGCCCCGGGTGCTGACAACCCACGCTACGCCGCTGTGCTGAGCATCTTCAGGTCTCTCCCCCCATTTCCGGGTTTCTGTGCCGCACATATGTGCAGTCTCACATGACTTGAACGCACATAAATGGGGGGGGGGAGTTGCCTGTATATGCAATATCAGAAATAAATAGACAGCACTAACTCAGAAAACCTAATCGGCAAAAGCGAAGTAAAAGATCTTCAAAATGCGTCCATGGACCTAACGGTCCATTACCTATTTTTATCAAAAATAGAACATTTGATTTAAAACTTCTATGGCTTGATCATATGGAATTACATGCCCATCTCTGCCCCAGTCACCAAGATATAATGTGTTATGTACTGAAGTTCTCACCCTGGGCCAGCAGGGGGATACTGTAGATAGTTTTCACTCAGGTCCACATATGCAAATAAGGAATTGAAAGTGACGTTCAGTGATTGGATAGTTACAGAAAGTTGTTACTGTTGCTTTGTAGTTGAGCTCTATATAAGCAGGTTAGCCGAACCCTTCAGCCCACTTCTGTTCTGGCCTGTGAATAAACAAGAGCTGTCTGAAGAATCGCTGTGTGATATGTTCACCCACAACTTAACATAACGTGTTTCTTTTTGTCAAGCCCAGACCGATACGTTTACGGCACTGTGTTAAATTCATTTAACAATATAAAGGTCAGCGGTGATACAGCTGGTGCTATTTTTTGACGATTCCAACGCTTTCAGAACATCTGTTGGAAAACATTTAGGATTCAGAATCTTCCTGATTTGTGCTTTCTGAAACAAGGGTGTAGAAGTAAAAAAATTTTTTATGTGTTTTTGTGTATTGTAATGTTTTTCTTTTTTCTTGTTTCTTTTTTATGTGATAAATGTGAAAACCAACAAAAAATTGGGGGGGGGGGGGAACAAGGCACAAACTGAAGCACAGCCATCGCCTGAAATTTACGCCTCTCCGAATTTTGCAACACAGTTCCCTGGCCGATTCACGTTCACAAAAACACACACCCTAGCCTAACCATCTGCTTAGAAATGCACACAATAGTGGAAATAGTACAAGAATGCACCGCACTAGGGGGAAAACCAGGTTTGCAAAAATGTGTATGATCGCAATAAAATGCCGATGAATTTTCATGAGGATTAAATAAATAAATAAATCCGCAAACTGATGTGGAAATTTGAAGAACTAAATTTTAAGATTGCAAGAACGAGCATTGCTGCCAGCCATGTACGAAGACAGGTCATTGGCCTATGTGGACCAATACTGTCTACTTTGACTGGCAGCTGCACAAGAAAGTGTGAGGGAAAGGCTGTTTCCCTGTCCTGCTACCAAGTGCATATACAGCCACAACACAGGTTGCGTGTTTTCGGGTTACAGACATGCTGAAACCCGGATGTACAGTGGTACCTCTGGATACGAACGGGATCCGTTCCGGAGCCCCATTCGCATCCTGAAGTAAACGTAACGCGCGTGCGCAAGTCGCGTTTCGCCACTTCCGCGCATGTGCATGACATGTCTACGCATGCGCGAGCGGCGAAACCCGGAAGTAACGCGCTCTGTTACTTCCGGGTCGCCGCGGAGCGCAACCCGAAAATATTCATCCCAAGGCTACTTCAACCCGAGGTATGACTGTACCGGAATGGGTTACTTCCGGGTTTAGTTGCTTGCACATGCGCAGAAGCGCTAAATTGCGCTTTGCGCATGCGCAAAAGCACCGAATCGCAACCCACGTGTGCGCAGATGCGGCGCTGCGGGTTGCGGGTGCTGCGGGTTGCGAACGTGCCTCCCGCATGGATCACGTTTGCAACCCGAGCGTCCACTGTACTTGTTATGTAGTGAAGTTTCACCCTGGGCCAGCAGGGGGATACTGTAGATAGTTTTCATTCAGGTCTGTAGATAGTTTTCACTCAGGTCCACGTCAGTTATTTTAGGCGGGAAACTCTGGGTTGTTGTTGCTACAATGTTGACAGCCGGCTGCCTATAAAAGCAGGCCGGCTGAGCTGTTTGCTAGTCAGTTCTATTCCAGCTTACAAAATAAAGAGCTGCTTTGGAGAAATCGCTGTGTCGTCTGCTATGTCAACCCACAATTTAACAGTACTCATTCAGGCAACATGGATCAAGATGGGGCAAATTCTGACTCGGTATAATACAGCTCCCTTTGTTCCTTCCAAGGTTCTTTTTTTTTGCTTGGGATCTCTGGCAGTTGGAAATCAGAGCCTTAACTGCTTCGGACCCTGGAGCCAGTACCCAGCCGCCATGACCGGTAGCAACTGATAGCCTTATCTTCCACAAACACATCTAATCTCCCTTTAAAGCTGTCCTAAGTGAGCTGCTACTGGCATCCGTCTGTCTCGGGAGACAATGGAAGACTGTGCCTTCAGCAGAGGACCTTGAGGTCTCAGATTTCAGCAGCCGCCTGTGCAATGCCTTAAATTCAGCACCCCCACCTCTCGCCTTTACATCACAGTTGCAGCACCCCCGAGGCTCTGTGCCCAGTGTAACCAAAGCTTAAATTCGCCTCTGGTACCTTTAGGTGTGAAGTCAAACTTGGAGGGCCTATGTGGCTGTAGACCGATATGGGAGAGACATGTTTTGTTGCAGCTGGGGCAGACGAAGGCGTTTGGTTGTGCTGCACCAGGGTGTTTCTTCTCTCTGCGCTTCCTCCCAGCGGTCATTCCTCCTCCGGTCACAGCTATGGCTCCAGATGCTGCAGTCATCTGCAAGGGATTCCCACATCGAAGGGCTGATGTTGCAAAACATTCATGCCACGTTTGCAGACATCTTTGCAACACAGAGTTGGTCTGTGATGGCCTGGGATTCCGATTCAGAGGCTGAACCGGAGGAATCCCAGCCTGCACAGGAGTCCCCGCCTCCAGGGCCTGCTGAGCTGGGGCAGGGCCTTGATTCTGAAGTGCCTGCACCTGTGCCGGATCCTCAGGAGCAGAAACCAGGTGAATCCACTCTGGCTCCGGAGGTGGTTGAGGACTCAGTGCCTACAGGTGAGCCTCCCCCTGGGTCCAGTAACCCTCCGACCTCTCCTGAGCTGCAGAGGCTCAGGGCAGAGAGGCGAAGGGAACTGGTTTCTCCCAGGAGGAGTGCTCGCCTTAAGGCCAGGAGAGGCGGGTCTCCTGGGGGCCGGGACCGCCCCTGGCCTCAGAGAAGATAAAGGCCAGTCAGCCCGGTCCCAGGTTGTGGGAGCAACGTCGTTGATGAGCTGTTTCGGCCAGCACCCAGTCCTGTTTCCCCCAGAGTTCCTGTCCTTGCCCGGCTTCTCGCTGTGGACCCCGCTTCGCCCGAGGAGGACTGTCTGCCGACTCTCAACTCAGGTCCTGGACCTCGCCCCATGGTAACCTTCCCCCCCCCCCCGGACCAGCACATGGTCTGACAACAGACCTTGTGCCTGAAGCCAGTTCCCCCCAGAGTTCATATTTGGGGAGCCTGCCATCTTCCATTCTGTGGTCACGACCAAGCCAGCGTAGACATCACTGAGATAGGATTGTGAACGTGTTGGGAATGTGGGCTTAGGAGAGCGCATCTTTGTTTGAAACTGTCCTGGCATGTACAGGACATGTGGAAGACATTAAGGTGTTGCTCCTGGAGAATGATGGGTGTGTCACAGCCTAGCCCAAACAGGCACCCTCCAGATGTTCTGGATGAAATAATAATAATAATAATAATAATAATAATAATAATAATAATAATAATTTATTATTTGTACCCCGTCCATCTGGCTGGGTTTCCCCAGCCACTCTGGGCGGCTTCCAACAAAGATTAAAAATACATTAAAATGTCACACATTAAAAGCTTCTCTAAACAGCTGCCTTCAGATGTCATAGAATCATAGAATCATAGAGTTGGAAGAGACCACAAGGGCCATCGAGTCCAACCCCCTGCCAAGCAGGAAACACCACCAGAGCACTCCTGACATATGGTTGTCAAGCCTCTGCTTAAAGACCTCCAAAGAAGGAGACTCCACCACACTCCTTGGCAGCAAATCCCCCTGTCAAACAGCTCTTACTGTCAGGAAGTTCTTCCTAATGTTTAGAGGGCCTTTGTCACGAGAATAAGATCTATCTGGGTCTGGGGGAAAGGGTGGAAATCGCCCTGGTGGTGGAAAACATTTCAGGCCAGAAAACATGTCTTCTAAATGTCAGGTAGTTGTTTATCTCTTTGACATCTGGTGGGAGGGCGTTCCACAGGGCGGGCGCCACCACCAAGAAGGCCCTCTGCCTGGTTCCCTGTAACCTCACTTCTCGCAGTGAGGGAACCGCCAGAAAGCCCTTGGCACTGGACCTCAGTGTCCAGGCTGAACGATGGGGGTGGAGGCGCTCCTTCAGGTCTATTGGGCCGAGGCCGTATAATAATAATAATAATAATAATAATAATAATAATAATAATAATAAATTCCATTAATTCCCACCAGGCTGGTGCCCTTTGCTCTCCAAACCATCCAACTGGAGGCTACTAGGTTGGATAATGCTGCTGTCTCAAGTCATGCCAAACATCTCACCAAGGCATCCCCGAAGGTGACAAGAGCTAGGTGACGTCCCAAGGAGAATGACTTGCAAATGAACCTGGCCACCTGAGCCTACCTGTTCTCCATAGCTGCTTTTACAACCCCTCCTTCCCCTTTCCTATCAACCCACCCAGGAGAAGCAGCAACCTCCTTTGAAGAGGTTACCTAACATTCAATTATTTTTAATGAATATTCACGCCTTGATGTCCTCGCGGGAACTGGAAGCCCCAGGGCTGGCACTCCAAGAAAAACAGCCAGAGACACATCTCGCCACATCCCTCGCCCTGAAATGTTTTCCACCGCCAGCGGGATTTCCACCCTTTCCCCCAGACCCAGATAGATCTTATTCTCATGACAAAGGCCCCCTTTGTCTCATTACAACAGGATGCCGAAGGGTTTGGGTGGCGTTAAAGCACGACACGCCCTGCCACCTTCGGATCTGGCCTTCCTAACCCGTCTCGACATGTTGGTATGACTCAAAGCCACATGCCCCGTCTTGCCTTGGCAGAAGGAGAGGGAAGAGTGGCAAAAGCTCATATGGAAAAGTTTTTCTTTCTTTCCCCAACCCCCAAAGCCTACAGCCAGCTCTCAGCAGAAGAAGTGGTTTGTTATGTACTGTGTTGAATAGGATTCAAATTGCAGCAGTCTGATTGGTCCAAGAAAAATAGGATTCAGAATGCAGCAGTCTGATTGGTCCAAGAAAAATAGGATTCAGAATGCAGCAGTCTGTTTGGTCCTAGAACAATAGGATCTAGAATGCAGCAGTCTGATTGGTCCTAGAACAATAGGATCTAGAATGCAGCAGTCTGATTGGTCCTAGAACAATAGGATCCAGAATGCAGCAGTCTGATTGGTCCTAGAACAATAGGATTCAGAATGCAGCAGTCTGATTGGTCCTAGAACGATAGGATCCAGAATGCAACAGTCTGACTGGTGCACAGGAGCCACCCAATCCAGCTCCAGGTGGAAGTGAATCCACAACCTGATTGGCCTACAGGAGAATCCTGGAATTAGCCAATCATGTGGGTCCCATTGTGTAAATAATGTATATAAAGCAGACATTCTGGGGGAACTTCCATTCCTCCTCACCACTATTTGCTGAATAAAGAGCATGAAATCCACTCTCAACTCCGAGTATATTTCACTGGCCACGAAGGTGGGATCCCGCTGAGCTGACTGCCACACACAGCACCGCAGCACCGCCACATATTTCATGCTTGAACTCCATTTCTGCCATAAACTTGGAGACTCGAATCTGTGCAGGAACCCAGCAAAAGGCCAAAGGTACCGCAGGGGTGTGTAACATTTCAGCTGGATCTACTCGTGCGCTCGGCTAATGTTGGTCACTTGGGAGGTCTCTAAGTGAAGAAGAGGCTCCGATTATGTGAAGCAAGATGGCTGTGTTTTAGAATCCACTGTGAACACTGCTCAGTCCAATGGAGCGTTGGAGTGCTTCTTCTCTGCTTGAAAGAAAGAGAACAAAAGTTGCAGGGGAAGGTGCAAGCGGGAATCTCTCAAAGGAGCAGAAGGCTGAGTGCTGAGCTCTGGGAAGAGAGGAAAATACAGTTTGGAAGTTAGAAGAAGAGACTGTAAGCCCATGCTTGGAGAAGCACGTGACTTGCAAATACAGTGGTGCCTCGCAAGACGAAATTAATCCGTTCCGTGAGGCTCTTCGTATAGCGGTTTTTTCGTCTTGCGAAGCAAGCCCATTGACAGCTTAGCGGATTAGCGCTATTAGCAGTTTAGCGGCTTTTAGCGGATCAGCTGATAAGCGGCTTAGCGGCTTAGGAAAAGGGGGGGAAAAGGGGAAAAAACCCGCAGGAACTCGCAAGACATTTCGTCTTGCGAAGCAAGCCCAATTCGTTTTGCAAAGCGCCTCCAAAACGGAAAACCCTTTCGTCTAGCGGGTTTTCTGTCTTGCGAGGCGTTTGTCTTGCGGGCCACCACTGTATTATGTTTCATTTATTTGTTTATTTTTAAATTTTATTTATACTAAAAATAAACAAATAAATACATTTCACTGATTTTACAATCATTTTGACATTTTAAAACTTGACTTCCTTCCCCCTCTTTTTGCTGTTCCTTAAATTCATATTAATTATCTTCTGCATATCCAAATTAACTTAACGTATTTATTTATCTTCTTTATATATATACTCTTATGTAAGGCAAAGGGTAAAGGGACCCCTGACCATTAGGTCCAGTCGTGACCGACTCTGGGGTTGCAGCATTCATCTTGCTTTACTGGCCGAGGGAGCCGGCGTACAGCTTCCGGGTCATGTGGCCAGCATAACCAAGCCGCTTCTGGCGAACCAGAGTAGTGCACGGAAACGCCATTTACCTTCCCACCGGAGCAGTACCTATTTATCTACTTGAACTTTGACGTGCTTTCAAACTGCTAGGTGGGCAGGAGCAGGGACCGAGCAACGGGAGCTCACCCCGTCGCAGGGATTCGAACTGCCAACCTTCTGATCGGCAAGCCCTAGGCTCTGTGGTTTAACCCACAGCGCCACCCGCATCCCTACTCTTATGTAGCTGCAGGTTATTACAACAATCCTGCCAGTGTTTTTATCTGTTTACAATTTATCTGCAAATATTCAATAAACCATTTCCATTCTTTTAATTAAAAAGCTTGTTATCTTGATTTCTTATTCTTCCGGTAAGTTTTGCCATTTCTGCATATTCCATAAAGTTTTTGTATCCATTCTTCCTTTGCTGGGACTTCTGCTTCTTTCCATTTTTGGGCAAGTAACATTCTTGCCGCTGTGGCTGCATACATGAACAAATTTCTGTACAATTTAGGTAGTTCTTGTTATAAAATGTGGCTGCTAATTGCTTTATGGCCCAATTAGCCCAGTTTATAGCGGTCTGGCACACTTCTTAGCCAAGCTGCGCCGACCTTCTTCTCTCCGGTTTCGCCTTGCAGAGTAAAAACACAGCGGAAAAAACCGTTGCTGCTTGCTTAGATCCAAACACACCAAGCACTTGTGAGTCCAAATTAACAGTTCTTTATTGCAGCAAAATATTTACAGCTCAGCATTTCTCAGATTCTCCTGGACTGCTAGCATTCATGGCTGCCTCCTGCCTCCGTCTCTCTCAGGCAGCAGACACACAACAGTGAGGAACGACTCCTCCCTCTTTCTGAATCACGTGACAGGAATTGAGGGACATCACACAGAACTCTTTAACCCTATGAGTTCTGAAAACACTAACACCCCCTCTTCCCTCCATTCCTGAGGTGATTTGTGGATGTACCTTTGCAGACCTCTGTGAGATCAATCCCTTCCCCAATGCCTTGCGCCCTCTCCTGGCGTTCCTGTCAGGCATCTGTGGAACATCCTCACAACTCTCAGATTCACACTGTGCGAAACTTACCCACGCACCTGTGGCCTGATACCTCTCAGGTGGAATACCCTTTGTTGTGCGACTTGACCGTCTGGGCACAAACTCAGGCACTTCCTCTGACTCACTGTGGTCAGCAGGTGTGTCCTCTGCATCCCGGGATTCCCCCTCTGACTTAAAGCGTCTTCGAATCCTTTGCATTACCCTCACAGGAGAACTAGGCTCACTCTTGGGCTCTCTTTTTACAACTTGTGGAGATGCCCCATCCTGCTCCTGACTTTGGTCAGTGAGCTGATCGTCATCAGCAGACTCAGCCTCTCCTTCCTCCTCATCAGAACCTTCCTGCTCTGAATCAGAAAGACATTCTGAAAGAATATCACGCCTGGCAGGAGTCTTTGACCTTTCATCCTGCTTATAGAACTCAGCGTGTTTACTGATCAGCAGCTTACTCTGATCACCTGACGGGTATGCAAACCTCCATGCACGAGCCGCTGGCTCATACCCACAGAAGATCATTTTCTGGAACTTGGGTTCACCTGGCCCTCGCAAAGCTTCAGGCACCGGGACCGAGGCCATTGACCCAAACGCACGGAGGAACTGAACCTGAGGTTTCCTCCCGTGAAGCATGAAAAACGGGGTGTCTCCTACCACTGAATTGTAGGACCGATTCCAGGTGAAGCTCACATATTTAATTGACTCCATCCAAAACCTTGGAGATAACCCAGAATCTGACAGCATCACCTGTGCAGCTTTAACCAGAGCCTCACTTCTGAGCTCTGCCACCCCCCTCTGTTGAGGAGAAGTAACTGTGTGACTTATCCCTTTCTTGTGAAAGAACTTCTGCAAAGCAGACCCAGTAAACCGTGTACCTCTGTCACAAGCGACTGCCTGTACTTTCGTGGAGAACCTTAGTTCCACCTCCTCAATCCAACTTCTAATCAGCTGTGCTGCATCTTCCTTGGATTTGAGACCATGTGTCCAGGTGTTCTGCGAAAAATCATCCTGCAGTGTCAGCAGAAACCTGGCCCCTCCCAAACTTGGTTCCTTCATGGGACCCAACAGATCTATGTGCACAAGATCAAAAGGTTTTGTGGTTACCCTCTCCACCCTGGGGTAACTGCACCCTCTTACCTTTGCCTGTCTGCAAGCCTGACAATCTAGGACTCTTGCACATTCCTCAATTCTACAGCCTTTGCTAATCTCAGGTAGCACCTGTAGTTCTTCAACAGAACAATGAGCTGTCTTCTTATGCCACGCACAAGCACATGAAACATGAGTGGGAACTGTAGCACGCAGGGCTTGTGCTCTCTCAACCTTCCCCTCACCCACCAGAGACGTTTTAAGAATGAAGAGATCATTCTGTCCCTTTGCAACTCTAACCAGTTGCTTCCCTCCTTTGGAGATTGTACAAAAATCGTGTTCAAAGCAAACCTTAAACCCCTTTTTCAACAAATAAGGCACAGATAAAATACAGTGTTGCATTCCTGGCACAATGCAAACTTCCATCTGCTCCTGCAAAACAGAAAAAAAGACATTTGCAACGTTAGTTACATTTTTCTTTGCTCCACTAGCAAACTGAACAGTTTTTCCAGCCGGAATTGCCGTGCAATTCCACATCTCGACTGCAGGGGTCTCTGGAATCAGATTTCGGTTAGCTCCTGAGTCGATGACAAAGCGTAAGTCATTGTCTCTCTCAGAGCTGTCCTCAAACAACGCCATAGCAACAAACGTCTCGCTGCCCCCTCTCTTTGGGCTTCTGCAGCTGTTCTCTCTGGTTGTCTCGGCAACCAACTCCCCCTTGCTCAGGACCTTGGCAGCTTCCGTAGAAGTAGCCTCCTCCGTTGCCTTGGAGACCGGACTGGCCTCTGCGTTCCCACGCAACTCTTTAGGCCTTATCTTCACTTTGTCCAGGTGGCCGGCCTTGAAGCGTCTAGCTCTCCGCAGCTTTCCAGACTTTGGCTGACGACGATCACCAGTGGAAAAACACTGCCCAGGGCTCCTTTCAGCTGGCCTGGCCCCCCTTCTTCCGGAAGAGCACTCTGTGCCAGCCCTGCCCTCGCTGAAACTGCGTTTCACTTCAGCACTCACAGTGGAAAACTTTTGAAACTTGCCTTTGGAACTCTCAGCCCCCCCGACTTGCACCTCAGGGACTGGGGCTACAGCCATTTCTAGGCTCTTCATGACTTCTCCAGGGCCCTGGCCTCCTGCCGAAGTTTCACACAAACTTCTCAGCACCTCCCAGGCAGCCCTTGCTGACTTTACGCCTTCCAAACTAGGCAAGAGCGATGCGTGTACGCATGCTTTCAGCATAGCAAGCTCTCTTTGCATTCTCTGCTGGCTATCTTCAGGCAACGCAGCCTCAAAGCCTGCAACGTCTGTCCCTTCAGGACCTGGATTTAGGGGTAGTGGCTCTTTCTGGCTTACATCCCAAAGCCCAGTAACCAGAAACCAACCCCTTACTCTTCTGGACCAGGTTGCCCAACTTCTTAAAGTGAGCTTTTCAAGCGGAACGTCCTCAAGGACCTGGCTGTCTGCCATTCTCTCCTCTTCCCGGGGCCCCAGCTGCTACTCACGTAAAACCAGTCAGCTCTCCGGCACCCGATTTTTCAGCTGCTCTCTCAGCTCTCTGCCTCTCAGCATCAGGCAAAACACAGAACGCAGACCTCCGCTTCGGTAGCGTCTTCCCAGCTGATCAAGCTGACTTCAAAGCACACCGGCAGACTTTTAGCAACAGTTTTATAAGCGGTAATTAGTCACCATAACCTGTTATAAAATGTGGCTGCTAATTGCTTTATGGCCCAATTAGCCCAGTTTATAGCGGTCCGGCACACTTCTTAGCCAAGCTGCGCCGACCTTCTTCTCTCCGGTTTCGCCTTGCAGAGTAAAAACACAGCGGAAAAAAACGTTGCTGCTTGCTTAGATCCAAACACACCAAGCACTTGTGAGTCCAAATTAACAGTTCTTTATTGCAGCAAAATATTTACAGCTCAGCATTTCTCAGATTCTCCTGGACTGCTAGCATTCATGGCTGCCTCCTGCCTCCGTCTCTCTCAGGCAGCAGACACACAACAGTGAGGAACGACTCCTCCCTCTTTCTGAATCACGTGACAGGAATTGAGGGACATCACACAGAACTCTTTAACCCTATGAGTTCTGAAAACACTAACAGTTCTATCCCTATAACTGTGGTTTAACCCACAGCGCCACCCGCGTCCCTTTTTATCCCTATAATTGACAAGAGAAAGGCTTCTGGGTTGTTTTCGGTTTTTTTACAAATGTTATTTTAAACATTCTTTTCATTTCATTGTATATCGTTTCCCAGTTTTAATTCATCTATAGCTCTAGGTTTCTGCAAGTAAAGCTTTTGAATGTCAAAGTCTGGACAACGGTTTAATTTCCCAAGAAGGGTGACAGCCACATATATGATTTGAGCTTCTTAGCTGCGATTTCACAACTCTTACTGCGACACCTGGACACTTCCCCTGTTCCCCTGTTCGTTAGATGAATGAATCTTTGATGGACGTTCTTGAACAGCCAGGTGCACTTCCAGCATTCCAAAGCTCTGAGTCGCTTCCAGGGAGCTGTCATTTAAATGCAAAACACGCTAGCAACTTTTCTAGACAAAAGGCTCCAGCTAAGGTGCCTCATCTCCTGCAGCAAGGAGGACGCCAGGACTCTACACCTTTCTGAGGAAGAGCTCCCAAATGAAAAAGAGGGAAAGGGAAATCCTAGGCTCTTGCACAGAGGAAATAGGACAGCCATCTTCCAGTATCTCAAGGGCTGTCAAATGGAAGAGGGAACAAGTTGGGGGTTTTCTCCAGCTCTGGAGCGTAGGACTCGAACCCGTGGCTTCAAGTCACAAGAAAGGAGATTCCGACTAAACATCGGGGAAAACTTTCTGACAGTAGGAGAACAGTCTCTCTCAGGAGGTAGTGGACTCTTCTTCCTTGGAGGTTTTTAAGCAGGGGTTTCATAGAATCATAGAATCATAGAGTTGGAAGAGACCACAAGGGCCATCGAGTCCAACCCCCTGCCAAGCAGGAAACACCATCAGAGCACTCCTGACATATGGTTGTCAAGCCTCTGCTTAAAGACCTCCAAAGAAGGAGACTCCACCACACTCCTTGGCAGCAAATTCCACTGTCAAACAGCTCTTACTGTCAGGAAGTTCTTCCTAATGTTTAGGTGGAATCTTCTTTCTTGTAGTTTGGAGCCATTGCTCCGTGTCCGCTTCTCTGGAGCAGCAGAAAACAACCTTTCTCCCTCCTCTATGTGACATCCTTTTATATATTTGAACATGGCTATCATATCACCCCTTAACCTCCTCTTCTCCAGGCTAAACATGCCCAGCTCCCTTAGCCGTTCCTCATAAGGCATCGTTTCCAGGCCTTTGACCATTTTGGTTGCCCTCCTCTGGACAGTTCCAGTTTGTCAGATGGCCATCTGTCACGGATACTTTAGCTGAGATTCCTGCATTACAGGGGGTTGGACTAGATGACCCCTGGGTCCCTTGCCACTCTTTGTTGTTTAGTCGTTTAGTTGTGTCTGACTCTTTGTCACCCCCTGGACCAGAGCACGCCAGGCACTCCTGTCTTCCACTGCCTCCCGCAGTTTGGTCAAACTCATGCTGGTAGCTTCGAGAACACTATCCAACCATCTCGTCCTCTGTCGTCCCCTTCTCCTTGGGCCCTCCATCTTTCCCAACATCAGGGTCTTTTCCAGGGAGTCTTCTCATGAGGTGGCCAAAGTCTTGGAGCCTCAGCTTCAGGATCTGTCCTTCCTGTGAGCACTCAGGGCTGATTTCCTTCAGAATGGAGAGGTTTGATCTTCTTGCATGTCATGGGACTCGCAAGAGTCTCCTCCAGCACCAGAATTCAAAGGCATCAATTCTTCGGCGATCAGCCTTCTTGATGGTCCAGCTCTCACTTCCATACGTCTCTATAATTCTATGGTTTTATGAAATGTCCTTTGCCTTGGTGTTTGTGATTATTTGCACTCCCTTGGCACCAGGGCAGTTATACGTGATCCCCGTTTTCAAAACGGTTTGTGCTTGCAAACTTTTGGAGGCGAGCAAACTGTGTCAAGGATCCCGAGCGAACACTTCTGTTTAAGTGCCTAAGATGGATGTGTCTTGCAGTGCCAAGCCAAGATCCGAAACACCAAGCAGTTGGAAGGAACGTCCAAAATAATTGCTCAATTTGCAAGGAGGCCAGAAGCAGGCAGTCCAGGAAGAGAGCCATGCATTCATTTATATCTTCCTGGCTTTTTTTCCGTGGGGAAACTTGAGGAGCATGCAGAAGACTCCCTGGTGGGGCAACTGTACCCCTGAAGGACCAGGTGCGCAGCCTGGGAGTCATTTTGGACTCACAGATGTCCATGGAGGCACAGGTCAATTCTGTGTCCAGGGCTTCTGTCTTCCAGCTCCATCTGGTACGCAGGATGAGACCCTCCCTGCCTGCAGACTGTCTCGCCAGAGTGGTGCATGCTCTGGTTATCTCCCGCTTGGACTACTGCAATGCGCTCTACGTGGGGCTGCCTTTGAAGGTGACTCAGAAACTGCAATTAATCCAGAATGCGGCAGCTAGACTGGTGACTAGGGGCGGCCGCCGAGACCACATAACACTGGTCTTGAAAGACCTATGTTGGCTCCCAGTACGTTTCCGAGCACAATTCAAAGTGTTGGTGCTGACCTTTAAAGCCCTAAACGGCCTCGGCCCAGAATACCTAAAGGAGCGTCTCCACCCCCATCGCTCAGCCTGGACACTGAGATCCAGCACTGAGGGCCTTCTGGCTGTTCCTTCACTGCGAGAAGTGAGGTTACAAGGAATCAGGCAGAGGGCCTTCTCAGTGGTGGCGCCCACCCTGTGGAACACCGTCCTATTATATGTCAAGGAAATAAACAACTGTCCGACTTTTAGAAGACATCTGAAGGCAGCCCTGTTTAGGGAAGTTTTTGATGTTTGATGTTTTATTCTGTTTTTAATGTTCTGTTGAAAGCCGCCCAGAGTGGCTGGGGAAACCCAGTCAGATGGGCAGGGTAGAAATATATTGTTGTTGTTGTTGTTGTTGTTTGGCCACAGGACTGAAAGAGACCGAGTGATCTTCAGAAAAGTTGCTCTATCTATCATGTGCCTTCAGATCATGCCCTGAGTTGCTGTCTACCTTCTGAAGGTGCCAGTTGGCCAGGAAAACACCAAATCCTGCACTGATCCTGTGACTTTGTACACACTATACATTTAAAGTACGTAGCAGCCCCCCAAGGAATCATGGGAACTGTAGTTTACCACTCAAACTACAATTCCCAGCACCCTTCATGAACCTGAGTTAGGGTTTTTTAAAATGTGATTTAAATGGCATGTACACAGCCTGAGTCTAAAAGCAGGAAGTATGTAGGAATTAGCAGGTGAAGTTTTCACTGCTTGGAGATAAAACACAATTGTCTGCTAATGTCTGCAGATAAAACACAATTGTCTGTTCATTAATGCTGATCCAGCTGCCTTTAAAGCACAAGCTATAGGACCATTTCAATATCTGGCAACCCTGATCTGCTCTGCAAATTTATATCTGTTTTAAATTACGTAGTTTGGCTACTAGTGCTTCACCCAAGGAAGATCTGAATGAGTGCCGGGCAAGGTGCAGTGAATTATTGATTAGAGATGGGGAGAAATTTGGTTCGATCCACATCCTAATACAGACCTACCTACCTAGTTCCAGAAACAAAATGTGAGCCAAAACACAGCTGTGCTTCAAAATCCGCACTTGTTCGAATTTTGCAATATCCTTTTACAAATAAAAGAATGTGTGCCAGCATTGGGGGGAGATGTGCATTAAAATGTAAGTTTTTTTGGAAAACAATATGCAGAAATGCATTATATCAGGCAAAATTGCATGCAGAAATGTGTATATGGAAACAAAATTGTGCAGAAACTGTGAGCATTAGGAGAAGGGTGCCCTAAAATGCACACAGCTGTGTTGGTGGAGGTTGATGGGAATGGCAGACCCTCCAATGTCCCTGTTTTCCAGCGATGTCCCTGATTTAGAGAAGCCGTCCTGGTTTCTGATTTTGATCCTGGAATGTCCCTCTTTTCCTTAGGACGTCCCTATTTTCACTGGAGAAATGTTGGAGGGTATGGAGTTATCCGACCCCTGAGCCATTTGAAGGCAATCCTGCATAGGGAAGTTTTAAAAAAAACGTTTAATGCTTTATTATGTTTTTTTAATATATGTTGGAAGCTGCCCATAGTGGCTGGGGCAACCCAGTAAGATGTGTTGGGTATAAATAGTAAAATTATCATCATGGAATGGGATGTCCCTATTTTCATTGGAGAAATGTTGGAGGGCATGGAATCGTAGTCCAAGACATTTGCAGGTTGGGGGAGGCTCTTCTTTTTTCAGGGGTGTGTGGAATATAACAGGAAAGTGAGATACAATCCATTCAGCAAACCAGTAAGATGATTACAAAAACTTGTATCTTAAAAAAAGTAGCTATAGCTTTAGAACAGGCATGTCCAAAGTCTGTTTTGGGGGCCTAATTCAGCCCCCTCTGGCAGTTTATTTATTGGGGTCAACAATTTTGGGGTGAAATCCCCCCCAAAAGCTCAACAACTACTTCAATCCTAAAAAAAGCTCAACAACTTCTGTCGGCCCTCACGCATGTCCACTTCATCAAATCTGACCCTCTTTGAAAAAAGTTTGGGCACCCTGCTTTGAAATAAACAAAAGAGAGCAAGGCAGAAAACAGCATGAACAGGACAGGCTAAACTCCCCACTTTTTTATATATATATAACTTGAGGTTTAATCCTACTGCTCTCGCAAGAACACCAGCCATCTCCTAAACTCCAAAACCATTACGAAACGGTGCACCTTTCATTAGTTAAACACACACGGTTTGCTTTTCATACACAGTCATACCTCAGGTTACGGATGCGCCGAAACCCGGAAGTACCGGAACGGGTTACTTCCAGGTTTCGGCGGTCACGCATGCGCAGAAGCACAGAAGCGCAAGCTGCACGTGTGCAGACGTGGCACTGTGGGTTGCGAATGCTGCAGGTTGCGAATGTGCATTCCGCACAGATCACGTTCGCAACCCGAGCGTCCACTGTATGCAGTACCTTTTGTGCAATGTGCTTTAAGGGACGAGGATCAACCCTACAGTGGCCAGGTCTCCTCTTTCCAGCTGCAGCCAGATGTTGCTTGAGAAACACCCCACCCACACAAGATACCAGGAAGGGAAAAGGCTGCGCTCCGCAACCACACGCCTCCGTCCCTGGAAGCAAATGACTCACAGCTACGGACAGACCTAGGATGTTTCTACAGCAGTATTTTCAGGGACTCAGAGTGCTTACACTCATTTACTGTGCAGGACAGTTTGGCAAAGGGGCAGACAGGCCCTCTGGGGCCGGGGCAGCGTGTGCTTACGAGTCATAATTGTCTGCTTATCTGGCTACGTTAAAATTATAGCTTACGGTCGTAAAGCAAACCCTGTGCTTACCCTCAAAAAGGCGGCCGTATCTGCCAAGCTGTATTGTGATTTCAGGTGGGCAGCCCCTCACGCTGTTCATTTCATTGCTTCTCACGGAATGACCTCCAGGGTCCTCTAGCCTAACTCCCTGAAATAATAATAATAATAATAATAATAATAATAATAATAATTATTTTATTTATACCCCACCTTCCCTGGCTAGAGCCAGGCTCAGGGCAGCTAACACCAGTAAAATTACAATAAAAACATAATAGGGGGGAGAAAACAACAAGAACAAAACAATTTAAAATACAGGTTAAAATGCAATTTAAAATGCAGCCTCATTTTAAAAGTAGCCCATGGATCAAAAGCGTAAGGGGAGGGAAAACATAAGGGTCAGACTGAGTCCAAACCAAAGGCCAGGCGGAACAGCTCTGTCTTGCAGGCCCTGTGGAAAGATGTCAAGTCCCGCAGGCCCCACAGCTGAACATTCCCTGACATCCAGCCTTTGCTTAAAAACCTCCAGGGAAGAAGAGTCCACCGCCTTCCAAGGGAAGTCCGTTCCACTGCCGAACAGCTCTTCCCATCAGAAATGTCTTCCTTAGTGTTTAGTTGAAACCTCCTTTCTCATAATGCTGATACTGTGTGATGATCACTGCCCTCTACCCAAATGAACCTGCCCAGGTCTTAAGAGCAGCCAGAGAGGCGCTGCTTGTGGATCTGCCAACAAGAGCTATTGAACTGGCAAGCCCTGGCGACGGGGCCTTTTCAGTGGTGGCCCTGTACTTGTGGAATCCCCTCCTTAAGGTAGGGCCCTGCTTTGCCGGCTTTTCAACAGATCTTGATGAGCCTTCTTGATGAGCCAGAAACAAGCGTCACTAGCAGCTGTGAAAGAACATGCATGGTGCTCTGTTTCTGTTTTTGCTGCTGTCACTTTGGATTGGCATTTTATCGATGGGTTTATTTAGGATGTGGCGGATCTCTGGCTCAGTTGGCTGGTCACTGACCCAAACCCCAACCTAGTCAGTCATATGCTGTCCTAAGTCTCTCATCCCGGGTTAGTCAGTTGAGTTGAACTTGGTGGATCTTAAGCTAGTGTAAGCCCTAAAAAAGGGGACATTCTGGGGGAATGGCAGATGGAGGACTTGGGTGGGGTGAGGAACTTAAGAGTATATCTTAAGCCTACTGGTCACATGACCTGGCAACCTGGCACAAGTTTATTTATATATTATTTGCATTTATATACCCACGTTTTTCTCTGAGGGGCCCAAGGTGGTTCTCCCCCTCCTCATCTCACCCTCACAACAACCCTGGACTTGGTTATACAGCTGCAAATATAACGTTTTAAGTGCGTTTAAAGTGCATTATACAAATGTAACACTAGATGGCGATGTTGAGCTAACGACAGATTCAATGTATATTTTAAAACTTTTTTTTTTTAAAAAAAACAATTTTCACAGTGTTTTTTATATATGTATAGATTCAGCTCCCGTGAGTTTGGTTAAGCTGAGAGGCAGCGACTGGCCACCAAAGTCACACCCAGTGTGAAGTTCATGGCTAAGCAATGATTCGAACCCTGACCTCCTGGGGCGCTGTAACCACTATGCCACGCTGCCTCTCTTGCACTCAAGACTGCAGAAAAGGTGGTATGACTCAAACCCTATTTTCAAGGCCTGTTTTCCCTCTACCAGATTAGGCCTGCTAAGCCAGCAGGAGCCCTGATCCTGAACTGAGTTTGGATCTTAGCTTAAGCCGGTGTGACTTGCACAGGAACCCCCATATTTAGGATTGCTCCCTTAATTTCTATCCTGTACTCCAACCCGAATGTGCTACACAAGGCACACCTCATAAAACAAGCAGCTGAAATAAAACAGACATCAAACATTAAAATCGAGAATCCAGCACCAAGTTGCTTCTTGCACCAGCCGTTTCCACAGAGCCTGAATATTGTATTCTTTTAAGTTTTTGAAGTATGCTGCTTTGGGAGGTTTTCCCCGTGAAAGGCTGCAGACAGATACTGACATAAATGAAGAATGAAGGGTTTTTATTTGTTCCAAAGCCACTTCTAGATTCCCCCCTCCCCCCGAAGAACACTTCCTCCAACTATTTCTCTCATCTGCTTCCAGAACAATTTACACAGACATCTGCTGCATCCGGAGCCCAGATTTTAGCTGGTGGGTGGCTCAGGGGAGGCTAACTGGCCAGTGGAGGGGCCAGGAGCAAAGGAGAAGCAGAAGACAGCCCAGAAACATGGGAAACAGCAGCAGGCCCACCTTCCCCATCCTGGCCCCCTCCAGACATTTTGGACTACAACTCCCATCATCCCCAGGGAGGGGCAATTCCAGTGTAAACACCCTCAGCAGAAGCGCCTTTTGCCACTGCCTTAAATTGGCCCCATCCCATTTTAAAGCCACCAAAACCACCATTGTGTCATGTGGCAGTGAGTTCCCCAGTTGAAATTAATGTGTTGTCCTATCCCTTCCATGTGACGAAATAAGGAGTTTTCAGGGCCGCTAGCCCTCAAGTAGAGGCTGATTGGTGCTATATTTCTTTTTCATTAAAATGGGCACACTGAAATTCACATTTCCATCATCTTTGGCTGATCCCAGCGTGGTTCTTAGACAGAGGAGTGGGTGTCTTCCAAACACATTGTCGCCAAAATGACAATAATCCAGGGGACTTGATTTTGACGTTTTGTTTTTGCTCTTGCACAGCTCCCATATCAGAATATGGTCCCACCGCAAGGCAAATGTCTGAGCGGCTGGTTTCTGAAGGCCTCCTCCTTGAATCGAACAAAATTGATGATTATTTTATATATTATTTCTATAATAATATATAATAATTTTATAAATTATTTCTATAATAAATAAAATCTTTGAAAAGAAGAGCGGAATATAGTGCCATGCCCATTGCTCTGCCTGCTACCAATGCTCACATACCTTGCAACTGGGAGAAGAGCTTTTTTAAAAAAAATTTACCTGCCTTCAAAAGGCTAGCAGGTCTACTGTTTCTTGATGGTGCTATATTGGTTATAACTCACCGCTTGAGTTTGCTATTAGAACAGATGGTGAGGTCATGATGGGATGCCCCTATTAGCACAGCCTAACACCGTCCTTTCTTCTTCTTCTTCTTCTTCTTCTTCTTCTTCTTCTTCGATCACTTGTAGCTGAGTAGGATTGTCTTCCATAAACACGGTTTTAAGAGGGAGTCCATAAGTGACTGTGGAGGCCAATTCTGGATCCACACGTCCTTCCACAGTGGGGACATTGGTTTCCGGGCAGGAGTTGATCACGGTGAGCGTTTGCCAAGTGTGCCTTCCTCTTAGCACGTTTCTCCCTTTCATCCTGAGTTTGAGCGTCTTCAAAACCAATGACTCCTTTGGTAAAGGCTGTTCTCCAATTGGAGCATTTGCAGAAAAGTGTTTCCCAATTGTTGGTGTTTATACTACATTCACCCTCAGATCACATGTCTGTGGCCACAGCATGAACCACAAAAATCATGCATCCACTGTTTCGTTCAGAATATTTTTTTTCTTGTTTTCCTCCTCCAAAAACTAGGTGATTCTTCCTTTGCAGGAGCAAAATGCACTCCCATAGGCCATCCATTGATGGGGGTTTGTGGGAGCACATCTTGGAAGGAAGAGGAAGGGTTTGTATTCAATGGAAACTGCTGCTCCCTCCCAAGAGGTTCAAAGAGAATCATGGAGCTGTTTGAAAGCCCTTTCCCAAACAGCCCCACACTGCTCCCCAAACCTCCGAAAAGCAAAGGTTTAAGGAGAAGTGTGAGGCAGTTGGCAAAAGGGCTTTCAAACAGCCTTTTGTAAACTGTCCCAGCTTCTTTTTAAACCTCTATTTGCGGGAATGTTTACAAAGGGCTTTCAAACAGCTCTACCCTGTGCTTTGATGTCCCAACAATTGGGCCTTCAAAGCACAGTGTCATCTGACATCATTTGGACTATGACATCAGGTGATTGACAGGTGGGGGTCCTGTCTTCCTGTAAAATTTAGCCTGCTTGGATTTGGGAGACTCAGCTCTGACCCACTGGCCAGAAAATGGTCCCATCCTGGAATACACAACGATACAAAATGAACTCTTGTCCCCTGCTGCCACTCAGTCTGATAAAAAACGACCTGTTTGTTTTTTCTTTTTTCATTGATGAAAAACTCACATATCAATTATATTGTTGCATTCCAGATCCTTTCAAACCAGTATGAAATTGGTAGTGCTGAATTTTCCTTCCATGCTTTAAAACAGTTATTTTTGCTGCTGCCAATAGATTTGAAACTATTTCCAGGTCTAACTCGGGGCTAAGCATTATTCAGTAATAATGTTTTGTGACTATCACATCTCCAACATTTATCCTGTATGACTGGATATAACCTTGAAGTCTGTGTGGAGCTAGGTGCTATTGATATTGAATTTTGTAGAAACTTTCCCTTAGTTCTACGGATATAGTTAATGCTAGTATCCTGGCCCAGATCCATCTTCAGTCTTCCAAAATCAATTCCTGTTGAATGGCTCTGGCCCATTTTCTCATATATATTCAGGTCTCCAGACCCAATTCCACAATTATGTAATTTTTACCAATTAATCCTTTATTATACTCTGATGTTTCAGTTTCAGTTTCAAATTCAATTTCTTCCTTTAAGAATCCATACTTCCTTAATAAACAAGATTATGTCTCTCTTATTTGAAAATATTAGTATAGCTATGGCTGTGAACCACTCATCAAATTAATAATTTCTGTGTATGGTTTAATTTCTTGTCCAGCTATTCATTTTCAACACAATCCAGTTCTATTTTTAACCATAGTGACATTTCCCCAAACATACCATTTAAATGCAATATAAATCCATTATAAAATAATGATGTGAGGTGACAGTCCTGGCCAGGTTCTTTTCCTTGGTTTATTCCAAATTATTAATCCAGTATAAACAGAGCGTGCTTTACTACTAATCTGTGCCCAGTTTAAGACATGATTTTCTGATTGTGTAACCAGATCCATTTCACACCAGTCCTTAACAGATATTAATGTTGCGGCATAAAAATATTTTTTCTATATTTGGAATTCCCATTTTGCCATGTTCAACCCACAAGTGGAGAGTTTTTATCTCAAATAAAATTGGAAATTAACTTATGCCCTACTTGTAAGATACATAATGGAAGCTGTAAAAGGATTTAATAATGTTGGTAAAACAGTCCTTTTAATTATTGCTATCTGCCCTATCCAAGAAACTGAAAAGGTATTCCAGTATTTAATTCAGGCTTCATTCCTTGATACAATTATAATTATTGATTTTCATTACATGCAATGGATCATGGGTATTCCATATCAGCAATTATTTGACATGTTTATCTGACCATGGATATATTCATTATTTCTATTTTTTGCTTTTTCAAATCAACATTTACATCTTGACCTAACTATTCAGATTTTCTTAAATTAATTTTGTTTCCTGATATTTTCCCATAATCATGTAGAGTTTTCTTCACATGTTTACAAGATGTGTTTGATTGGGTTAGCATTAATGCCATCAGCAAAAAGTAAGGATTTTATATGAATGGCGCCAAACTGCAATCCACATTTCAGAGTTTTAGAATAGCTAGAGGTTCAATAGCTAAGAAAATTGTTCTAATAGGGCTTGTGGCACAGGGTTTTCATATAAAAGTTGAACCCTGTTTTTGAAAGGTGATCCTGAATTAAAACAATCTATCACTTCAAGTAAGTAGCCCAACTCAACTCTGTCAAACACCTTTTCAGTATCTAAGAATATCAAAACGGATTTCGACTCTCCCAGACTAACAATAAGCAGAAATGGAAAAGCTTCCTCCCCATCCTGAATTAGGGAGCTGAAACAAAGAAAGTTTAGGACGAAAACAGGAGTTGAATTGCTAGCCTGGGCTGGGCTGGACTGAGTGAATATTCAGACACCCTGCTGTTAATTCTCAGCTTATCAGTCTCATTCCTCTGAGATAAGAGAGCCATATTCAAATATGTCACATGGAGAAGGGAACAAGCTTGTTTTCTCCTGCTCTGGAGGGTAGGACTCGAACCAATAGCTTCAAGTTGCAAGAAAAGAGATTCTGACTAAACATTTGGAAAAACTTTCTGAGAGTAAGAGCTGTTCAGCAGAGGAACAGACTCCCACGAGAGGTGGTGGACTCTCCTTCCTTGGAGGTATTTAAGCAGAAGCCGGATGGCCATCTGTCAGGGATGCTTTAGCTGAGATTCCTGCCTTGCAGGGGGTTGGACTAAATGACCTTTGGGTCCCTTCCAACTTCCAAGATTCTATGATTCTATGAGTGTTGGACTATGACCTGTGAGACCAGGGTTTGATTCCCCACTTCGCCATGAAGCTTACTGGGCAACCTTGGAGCAGTCACCATTTTTTTTCCTTTTAAATTTTTTTTAGTAAAGGTAAAGGGACCCCTGACCACTAGGTCCAGGTCCAGTCGCGGACGACTCTGGGGTTGCAGCGCTCATCTCGCTTTACTGGCCGAGGGAGCCGGCGTACAGCTTCCGGGTCATGTGGCCAGCAGGACTAAGCTGCTTTTGGCGAACCAGAGCAGCGCATGGAAATGCCGTTTACCTTCCCGCCGGAGCGGTACCTATTTATCTACTTGCACTTTGACGTGCTTTCGAACTGCTAGGTCGGCAGGAGCAGGGACTGAGCAACGGGAGCTCACCCCGTCGCGGGGATTCAAACCGCCGACCTTCCGATTGGCAAGTCCTAGGCTCTGTGGTTTAACCCACAGTACCACCCGCGTCCCACTTTTTAAAATTTATTTAATCATTTTTTCAATACAAATAACAACCACAAAAGACACTACAACAAAAACCATAATAACAGTAATAACACAATTTGACAATTCAGATTTAAATACACTGATATACCTATGACTGCACCCTTTTAACAATATTTCCCCACCTCTCTCTCCTCCCCCCACTTTCCCCCACTATCCACCTTATCGCTTAAATATTCATTCCAGATTTCTTCATATTTATCCATTCTTAATTTGCGTCGACATGCAATTCGTTCGTATGTAGCTAATCTGTCCATATTATCAATCCATGTGCTCAATGGAATCTTTTTGCTGCTGTTCCAATTCATCAAAACAAGTTTTTTTGCTTCTAATATATCTTGTACATCCATTTTTTTTTTGACCCCTTGAAATTTCCCATGTTTCCAGAATATAATTTAGAAATAAATTCAGTTCCCCTAAATAACATTTCTTAGCCTAACCTTCCTCACAGGGTTGTTGTGTAAGGATGAGATGGGGAGGAGAAAAACCATGTACGCCACCTTGAGCTCTTTGGAAGATAAAGGTGGTCTAGGTAAAGGTAAAGGTACCCCTGCCCGTACGGGCCAGTCTTGACAGACTCTGGGGTTGTGCACCCATCTCACTCAAGAGGCCGGGGGCCAGCGCTGTCCGGAGACACTTCCGGGTCACGTGGCCAGCGTGACAAAGCTGCATCTGGCGAGCCAGCGCAGCACACAGAAACGCCGTTTACCTTCCCACCAGTAAGTGGTCCCTATTTATCTACTTGCACCCGGAGGTGCTTTCGAACTGCTAGGTTGGCAGGCGCTGGGACCGAGCAGCGGGAGCGCACCCCGCCGCGGGGATTCGAACCGCCAACCTTTCGATCGGCAAGCCCTAGGCGCTGAGGCTTTTACCCACAGCGCCACCCGCGTCCCAAAGGTGGTCTATAAAGGTATTAAATAAATAAGTTGTTAAGAGGGTTGGGACTTGTAGTTTTGTGGGTAAACTACAATTCCCATGGTTCTTCAGAGGAAGCCATGATACTTAAAGTGGAATAAGGGTGCTTTCGATGTACGAGGTGTGAGGAAGTAGATACCCAAATCCTAAAGTTTGCGCTTCCCTCTTCTAATGAATTATTACCCATATTTCCAGTTTTATGGCAGGCTAAAATGCTAGGTGGACAACTTTGTTCACGTCTCTTGCTGTTTTCTTAAAATTATAATGGCAGCAGCCTCAACCCCACCCCACCTTCCAAAAAAGCTGCAGAAGAAGAGCTATTGTACCTTCAATTATTGTGTGGAAGAGAAACTTTTCTAGCCAGGGTAGTTTGCATGGCAGGCTGAACCAGATGAATTTCCCTTTCCCCTCCCCACTGAATCACTGTACTCATTTGGCTATTTGACTCATGAGGGAAAACATAGAGCTATTTGGCTCATACTTTATTCCACCAAAGAGCCGACAGTAGGGATTTATATTGTGAACCGCCCTGTGATCCTTGGATGAAGGGTGGTAATAATAATAATACTCTAATTATGGTAACAGAAATAATGTACAAAAGCATCTGTTTCCGTTGAGAGATGTGTTCATTGCATGCAGATCTGTTTCTGTTCCACTGCAGTCTGACGAAAACAATGTTCTTTGGCTTCCACTGTGGTGGAAATTTACGTAACTGGTGATGTAATAATTATGTTATTCTACACAATTCATTTCAATGCAAAGGAAACACAATATGTGTGTGTGTGTGTGTGTGTGTGTGTGTATGTGTGTGAGAGAGAGAGAGAGAGAGAGAGAGAGGGAGAGAATGAATTACATATACCGTATTTTTTGCTCTATAAGACTCACTTTTTCCCTCCTAAAAGGTAAGGGGAAATGTATGTGCATCTTATGGAGCAAATGCAGGAGCCAGAACAGCAAGAGGGATTGCTGCTTTCACTGCGCAGCGATCCTTCTTGCTGTTCTGGCTTCTGTGATTCAGAATATTTTTTTTCTTGTTTTCCTCCTCCAAAAACTAGATGCGTCTTATGGTCTGGTGCGTCTTATAGAGCGAAAAATGTGGTACATATTGTCTGCAGATTGAAAACAAGAATGGCAGTGAATAATACCAATTACAGCAAAATCATCTAGGGATTCTGGTGGAAACAGGAGCAAAAATTGTCGGTGTTTGCTAATTGATCCCATGTCCAGAACGGAAATCAACCCAGCTGGTGGTTTGCCCAACACAGATGTGAGGTGCTTTGCGTGCAGGACGGGCGCAAACGTACCACCCCCCTCTGAAAAACCGAGCTGCAAATCAGATCACACACTATTAACCTGGAAGCGCTTTCTTCCAAACTCCCGTGATCACAGCAGGAGTGGGGGACACCCAACCCCCAAACCGTATCAAGAAGGCAAATCAACCAAACGCTTATTCCGTTTCCCCTTAAGCTAACAGCAGCCATAAGGTTACAGTGAAACCAACAGTTAAGATCAGAATGGAGAATAGATGGATAAACACTGTTCACAAAAGAATGTGTTGATATGCATAGATTAAGATTGTAGAGACTATAAGAAAAAGGATGTCAGGAAGGAGACATAAAAGATAACCAAGATAAAAAATGCAATGTTAATATCTAATTTAATTTATAATAAAAAATGGGATGGGGTGGAAGGGAGTCACGAGTGGGTAAAGGGTGTTATGTATGTAATGTTAAGTTCTGGTTCATATATATTTCTATTTTGTTGTATTTTCTTTCTTTGCACTCTTTTGCATATTTGTTAAATAAAATTATAATTTTTTTAAAAAGATAAATAATTGCAATAAGTAAATACTTTCAAAGATCAAACAAAAAAAGCTTTCTTTGTTTTGTGCCACGTTCCCAGTTTTGGGGGCACGTAAAGAAATGGGACATGGGTGGCGCTGTGGGTTAAACCACAGAGCCTAGGACTTGCTGATCAGAAGGTCAGTGGTTCGAATCCCTGCGACAGGGTGAGCTCCCGTTGCTCAGTCCCTGCTCCTGCCAACCTAGCAGTTCAAAAGCATGTCAAAGTGTAAGTAGATAAATAGGTACCACTCTGGCGGGAAGGTAAACGGCGTTTCCATGTGCTGTTCTCGTTCACCAGAAGTGGCTGGCCACATGACCTGGAAGCTGTACGCCGGCTCCCTCAGCCAATAAAGCGAGATGAGCGCCGCAACCCCAGAGTCAGTCACGACTGGACCTAACTGTCAGGGGTCCCTTTACCAAGGTGGGCACAGAGGATCCTGGTTTGGGGCATCTGAACCTTGGACAGTTTTCCAGCTCATGAAAGCTTTCTATGTGCCCTCCTCCCCTTGGAAGTTTCACTTTGAGGCTCTGAACTCGCAAAATACATAAGCAGCTGGCTGGGACCGAGTCCTCCATCCTTTTAAGTGGCCAGATATTATATATACAGTCGTTCCTTGGTTGACAAATGCCTTGCGACTCAAATGTTTTGGCTCCCGAACGCTGCAAACCCGGAAGTATGTGTTCCTGTTTGTGAACGTTCTTTGGAACCCAAATGTCAGACATGGCTTCCATGGCTTCCGATTGGCTGCAGGAGCTTCTGGCAGCCAATCGGAAGCTGCACCTTGGTTTCCAAACATTTTGGAAGTCAAACGGACTTCTGGAACGGATTCTGTTCAATAATAATAATAATAATAATTTATTATTTATACCCCGCCCATCTGGCTGGGCCTCCCCAGCCACTCTGGGCAGCTTCCATAGAAACCAAAAATACAGTAATATATCACATGTTAAAAACTTCCCTGAACAGGGCTGCCTTAACATGTCTTCTAAATGTCAGGTAGTTGTTTATTGCTTTGACATCTACTGGAAGGGCGTTCCACAGGGCGGGCGCCACTACCGAGAAGGCCCTCTGCCTGGTTCCCTGTAGCTTTACTTCTCGCAATGAGGGAACCGCCAGAAGGCCCTCAGCGCTGGACCTCAGCGTCCGGGCAGAATGATGGGGGTGGAGACGCTCCTTCAGGTATACTGGACCGAGGCCGTTTAGGGTTTTCAAGGTCAGCACCAACACTTTGAATTGTGCTCGGAAACGTACTGGGAGCCAATGTAGGTCTTTCAAGACCGGTGTTATATGGTCTCGGCGGCCGCCCCCAGTCACCACTCTTGCTGCCGCATTCTGGATTAGTTGTAGTTTCCGAGTCACCTTCAAAGGTAGCCCGATGTAGAGCACATTGCAGTAGTCCAAGCGGGAGATAACTAGAGCATACACCACTCTGGTGAGACAGTCCGCAGGCAGGTAGGGTCTCAGCCTACGTACCAGATGGAGCTGGTAAACAGCTGCCCTGGATACAGATTTGACCAACTTCCGAGGTACCACTGTAAATACATCTGTTGGAAGCCACCCAGACTGGCTTGGGCAACCCGGTCAGATGGGCAGGGTACAAATACAGTGGTACCTCAGGTTAAGTACTTAATTCGTTCTGGAGGTCCATTCTTAACCTGAAACTGTTCTTAACCTGAAGCACCACTTTAGCTAATGGGGCCTCCTGCTGCTGCCACTGCGCCGCCGGAGCATGATTTCTGTTCTCATCCTGAAGCAAAGTTCTTAACCTGAAGCACTATTTCTGGGTTAGCGGAGTCTGTAACCTGAAGCGTATGTAACCTGAGGTACCACTGTATTATTATTATTATTATTATTATTATTATTATTATAAAAGAGTGACCAGATGCATGGCAAGCTTTGACTGATACATGCAGGCAGAGCCCCTCTTGCAACACACATTCCAAATGGCTTCCTTATTTAAATCATCTTGGAGAGAGCATACAACCACCAGTCAGAGACAGGATCATGCCGCCATTCCCAGTTGCAAACCTGTTGTCTTCGTTTTTTTTTTATATATATAAATATTTATTAGGTTTTTCCAAATTGATACAAAACACAAACAAAAAAAAGCAAAAATGCACAAAAAATGACAAAAATACAAAAAAACAAAACAAATATAATTTTCATTACTTATTCCATTATCTTATTTCCCGGACCTCCCCTCACCTCCCCCTTTTGTATTCCAATTCAAATTCTTAACTCAACAAATCCTTATTATTATATTATTATTATTATAACTTATTATGACTTATTTTAACTTATTACTCAACCTTCACATTACAGCTGGAAACCAATTAATTTCTGTCCAACATCAATCTAACATTCATTAATTTTGCAATATTTCTGCAAATAGTCCTTAAATTTCTTCCAGTCTTCTTCCGCCGACTCTTTTCCCTGGTCTCGGATTCTGCCGGTCATTTCTGCCAGTCCCATGTAGTCAATCATCTTCATCTGCCATTCTTCCAGAGTGGGTAAATCTTGTGTCTTCCAATATTTTGCAATCAGTATTCTTGCTGCTGTTGTAGCATACATAAAAAAGGTTCTGTCTTTCTTTGGCACCAATTGGCCAACCATGCCCAGGAGAAATGCCTCTGGTTTCTTCAAGAAGGTATATTTAAATAGCTTTTTCATTTTATTATAGATCATTTCCCAGAAAGCCTTAATCCTTGGGCACGTCCACCAAAGGTGAAAGAATGTACCTTCAGTTTCTTTACATTTCCAACATTTATTATCAGGCAAATGATAGATTTTTGCAAGCTTGACTGGGGTCATGTACCACCTATACATCATTTTCATAATATTCTCTCTTAAGGCATTACATGCCGTAAATTTCAGACCGGTGGTCCATAACTGTTCCCAGTCAGCAAACATAATATTATGTCCAACATCCTGTGCCCATTTAATCATAACAGACTTCACCGTTTCATCCTGCGTATTCCATTTCAACAGCAAGTTATACATCTTTGACAAAATCTTAGTTTTAGGTTCTAGCAATTCTGTTTCTAGTTTCGATTTTTCCACCTGGAAAGCAAACCTGTTGTCTTCGGTTGCCCTGTGATGGGTTTGCGCAGAAGGGAAAACCACACTTCTGGGATGTGGGATCTCAAAGTCAGCCTCTGCAGAGGCTGCTAAACTCCACCCAGTGTGATGTCATCCACCCTCATTTCCATAGCAGCCGATGCTCTTTTAGCTGGGAAAGGAGGGAGTGCGTTGGACGGCAGATGTGGACAGTACACACAAACACCCAGGCTAAAAACAGAGGTATGAGTAATGAGCTCAGAGCAGTTAAAATGAAATGAGGAAACTTTATGGGAAGCCCACCGGGCCTCATTCTCCCGGGCCGCGTGAGGAAATGTCTCTCGACTGAGATGGAAAAGTTCAGCTGTGCGGGTTGGAAGCCCAGAATTCGCGCCTGCTTCCCCACAGTGGATTTCCAAAGATGTGGACAAGGTCAACAATATTCTTTAGCCCAAGCAAAAGGAGCTCTGTCTCGCCAGCCTTTATAGCCTCGGGGCTTCCGGCGCCCTAACGGAGTTTGCAACTGGCTAAAATGAAAAGTACTTTGTCAACATGTTTAATTCCACGGATAGGGATAGGATTGCCATTTTCCTGTTTCACAGAGTGGGTAAACTGAGGACTGACCACGTGATAATTTTTAAGGGGAATCTCTACACTGAGAAAGGTAAATCAGGCTTGGTTTTTCTACCTCTGTGCAGCTCCCGCCTAACAAACCTGTGTCGCTCTAACAGCGTGAAAGATCTAAGAATGCTCAGTGCTTTGGGGAAACTACAGTTGCTGAGGTTTCTGCATCTTGGCTGTTTAATGCCTGGATCTGTTGCTTTGGTTTCTCTTGGTCTCTCATTTTCCCCATCTTCAGATACGCTCACCCCATTCCTGCATCAGTTTGCAATTTCTTTAAATAGGAAGAAAATTCATATGCTTTTCAAGCGCATCTTTCTCTTGAGAGGTGCATTTTGTACACAATTTTGACGAATATGTGCATACTTGCAAGCATTTTTCGGTACAGTGGAACCTTGGTTTTTGAACATAATCCGTTCCAGAAGTCCGTTCAACTTCTGAAATTTTAAAAATCCAAAAAACAAAGGGCTTTCAGCAAAGTGAATGGTGAAAATGGAAAAACGTGTCGCAAAAGCCGTTCGACTTCAGAAAATCGTTTGAAAACGGAAGCATTCACTTCCAGGTTGTTGGCATTCGGCTACCGAATTGTTCGGCTTCCGAAACGTTCGACAACTGAGGTTCCACTGTAACATAAGCCATTTTCCTATGCATTTCTGTGTGTGCGTTCCCCTAACGTTAATGTTGTGGCTTTCTTGGTTGCACAACTGTATGACAAAACTTGGAGAAGTGTGAATTCTGAATAGTGCAGTTCGTATATTGGTTTTGGAGTATTTTGCATGTATGCTGAAGCTGGCTTATAGAGACTTTGGGGGTGACTTTCCCCCATTAACTGAGGCTAATGAACAGCTCAGAACTAGGGCTGTCAGCTGATTAATTGATTACCAATATTCTTTTAGGAGTGCTTAACTGAGGGAGCAGTCGTATGTACAAGAAGCTCGCATAACAACAATATTGGCTGCCAATTAGTTTCTGGGCCCAATTCAAAGTGTTGGTTTTGACCTATAAAGTCTATAAAATGGCTCAGGTATGCAATACCTCAAGGTCTGCCTCTCCTCAAAGGAACTGACCCAAACCCTGTGATCATCATCTGAGGCCCTTCTTCATGTGCCTCCTACGTGAGAGTTCTGGAACATGGCAAAACTTTAGGTGCCGGGCAAAAACATTCCTCTTCTCCCTGGCCTTTGCCTAATTAAATAATCTATGGCTTTTTAGACTGTGTGTGTTGCAGGTGTTGTTTTCATTTGTTACTATGCTAAGTATTTTTGTGGCTTTATATTGTAAACCACCCTGTGATCCTCGGATGAAGGGATAATAATAATAATAATAATAATAATAATAATAATAATAATAATGTAAACCTGCGTAATTTCAGCCAGGATAAACCACACCAGATCCAAACTGCGTTCAGGAGCAGATTACTAGTGGCAGAAGGAAACCAAGCCTTTAAAACAGAGTTTGAGTTAGACTGCTTCCGTTTCTGGGGACGATGGGCTATGTGGTCCAAAACATCTCAAACGCTGAGTTGGGAAATGGTAGCGTACATGTTATGGAAGTGAGAGCTGGACCGTAAAGAAGGCTGATCGCTGAAGAATTGATGCGCTGCAAGTTTCCAACAGTTTGACTTCACACCCAAAGGCTCCCTCTTCCACTGTCCACTGACAGACAGTTGCTGAACCAAGCCGACTCCTGCCCAACTGGAAATTCAACTCCACAACTGCCACTGAGAGGGAGGCGGGCAAACCTGGAGACCCTCATGACCAAATGGTTACACAACATCATGTCAAGCATTTGCTACCTCATGCTTCCCAGTGCCTTTTCCCATCGCTTTCCTTCCCACAACAAAATCTGCTCCCCGCTTTTTTAATTGGAACCAATTTAACTGTGCAAGAGCGCCAATCCCATTTCGGTTGCACAACCTGAATTTGCCAGTACGCGACAGAGTCCTACCCACGAAATATCAATGGCCTGGAAACAGCCCAAGTCACCGCCAGGAAGTGGGTGCATTGTCTGTTGCTAAGCAACCACCATGTGTTTCCCTTCTCTTTCCCAAACTCAGGAGAGGCCTCACCTCATTTGGCAAAACCCTCTACAGAATTCACCAACTGGGAACGTGGGTGTTTTGGGGTTCTGTCGCCACAAGGGGGCAGCGTTTGCCGCACTTTCACAAGCAGAGATGTCCCGGGCTGCTTCCCAAACATTTATGGCACAGAGTGTGTTGGGGGGGGGGATTAAAAATAAAACAGCGCTGCATAAGCATAATTCATTTCAAGGGCAGGATGCTACTACGGCAAACTGGAAGTGTGTCGTCACTGCCATCTATCAATGGGGTGCAAATAAAACTGCTCTAGGATGCCAGCAAGACGACTTCCAAGTCCTGGGCTCGGTTCACTATCAGCAGTGCCAAATTTTGATGCAGTACAATATCAGGGCTTTGCAGCACGCAAGCGGAAAGAAATGCAAGTCTCAAAAATCCAGCTCAGAGTTATAATAATAATAATTTATTATTTATATCCCGCCCATCTGGCTGGGCCTTCCCAGCCACTCTGGGCGGCTTCCATAAAAACCAAAAATACAGTAAAATCAGGCCAGCATAAGCCTTTTAAGGTCCGTATAGTTAAAAAAATGGTTTTCCCAGTAGTGATGTATGGAAGTGAGAGCTGGACCATAAAGAAGGCTGATCGCTGAAGAATGGATGCTTTTGAATTCTGGTGCTGGAGGAGACTCTTGAGAGTCCCATGGACTGCAAGAAGATCCAACCTCTCCATTCTGAAGGAAATCAGCCCTGAGTGCTCACTGGAAGGACAGATCCTGAAGCTGAGGCTCTAAGACTTTGGGCACCTCATGAGAAGAAAAGACTCCCTGGAAAAGACCCTGATGCTGGGAAAGATGGAGGGCACAAGGAGAAGGGGACGACAGAGGATGAGATGGTTGGACAGTGTTCTTGTAGCTACCAACATGAGTTTGACCAAATTGTGGGAGGCAGAGGAAGACAGGAGGGCCTGGTATGCTCTGGTCCATGGGGTCACGAAGAGGTGGACACGACTAAATGACTAAACAACAACAACAACAAGCCTTTTAATGGGTTTAAGGTCAACTGTGATGGATTGGGAATATAAAACCTCAAATTCCAACAGAGCACAACAGCTGAGGGGCTGAGGGTGCTCCCAGGGGCCTGATTCTCAAGCATTCCTCCAGGTCTGAGGTTTGCTACAGTCAAGCAGCATGTAAATTTCATGAAAGAAAAGACGTAATAAGGAAAGTTTGTTTGCAGGTTGAGGTTGTGGTCTCTCCTTCCTTGGAGTTTTGATGGGCATCTGTCATGGATGCTTGAGCTGAGATCCCTGCATTGCAGGAGGGGGGGGGGTTTGAACTAGATGACCCATGGGGGCGCCTTCCCACTCTACAATTCTGTAATTTTATTTTCTGCCCTTATTCCCTTATGGGGGACACAAGAGCCCTTATAGAGTCCTTTGTAGGTTCTCCATCAGTTGGAGAAAAGAACAGAGGCCAACCAGAGAATATTGAGAAGCAAAGCAGCTAGTAAGCTTGATCTTTATTGATCTGTTGCAACAGGGTGCTCCCCTCACACGCAGGAAAGGAGGAGGACCCTGAACCAAGGTGTGCCTGCCCTTCTATAGACATTTTAAATTCCCTGCCCTGGAGCTCAAGACCACCCCTCCATACATAATACCTACATCACAGAAGGGGTGTAACTGAAGACCACCCCCCACAAACATCATATCTACATCACAGAAAAGGCGGTCTACAACAGAAATTTGAGTGCGTTGTTTATCTCCTGTCTGGGAGGTTACCTGGTAATGGTCACTTGATTGGATACCCTGGGGAGCCTGGCCAGTCTTTTGTAATGATAAATACTTAGTTCCTGAGCCAGGTCACAGGCTCACCCTATTAATACATACCCTTAAGACAGGGTATCCCAGCAGCAATTTGCTTTTTGCCTTTTTTTTTAACTCAGTGAAAAGGCATGTGCATTTTAGTGTGAATTTCTCCCGTTAAATACATTTTACATGCTGTTTTGACGGATAAAACACATTCCAGGTGCCATTTTCAAAGATGTATGTGAGCTTATGCACATTTCCCTCCAATGTGCACAATTTCATGTGCATTGTTTGATTGGAGAATGGCGTCGCAAAATTCAGAAAAGTGTGGATTTCGAAGGCTGGCTGGGTTTCTGTTTGCACATAGATCCCAGAAATGTGTATTAGGCTCTAAAAACTAAAGAGGAGTTTAGGGATTTTTAAAATAAAATAGTTTTAGAAGTTGTGTGTCTTTGCTTCTCCGTTTGACCCTTTTACATGGTTTTGTATGTACTGTGGTATTTTATGAATGGTGGCTTGCAGTTATTTTTATTGATCATAGTTTAGTAATTATTTATTGTAATTGTTAAGTGTGAATTTCTCTTTCATTATTATTTGCTGGTGTTAATTTTATTCCATACTATTATATTCTAATAGATTATGGAATATTTCTTTATTTGATGTAAGTTGTTCCGTTTTAAAGTTATGTTTCGTTATGACTTTTCGTATTGGACCAGATTATTGTAAGGTGTGTGTTTTTTTCTGTATATTTTGTTGCTGTATGGCAATATAGGAAGGCAGCATACAAATTAAAAGTGAAAATGAAATGAATGAAATAAAATACAAACTGGATCAGATTTCTCCTCTGCCACATTCCCTCTGCGTGGCCCGAGGGCTCCTTCTCTGTGCCCCAGTTGGCATCGTCCGAGCCTGAGAAACGGCCGCCTTGGCAGTTGGCAGAGTTGAAGCTTTAAATCTGCAACAACATGCTGAGGAATTTCCAAGAGGATTTTTTTAGAAATGCAAATTGATGTGTGGAGAACTGGGGGGAGAGGAGAGAAATGGAGAAAAACTGGAAAACTGAGATATTCACAGTGTGGAAGTGCCCTTAGTACAGACAAGCATTCACAGAACTGGCCTGGGTTAGCCATTCCCTCCCACAAACAGTAATCGCCTCCGGTTCCCCCCTCACCTAAACATTAACAGTTTTTTTTCCTTATAGAAAAAGAAATTATTAATATTATTAAAACCCCAAAAGTGCAGTAGCAAGGTACCCGATACAAAGCAAACAGATAATAACTAAAGGCCTTGGTCAGACCCTCGCCTGGAATCCTGTGTGAAATTCTGGGCACCACAATTTAAGAAGGATGTTGGCAAGCTGGAAGGTGGGCAGAGGAGGGCGACCAAGATGATCAAGGGCCTGGAAACTAAGCCAGATGAGGAACGGTTGAAGGAACTGGGGATGTTTAGCCTGGAAAAGAGGAGACTGAGAGGAGATAGAAGAGCCATCTTCAAATATCTCAAGGGCTGCCGTCTCCTGGTATGCCCCACAGAGGACTTTACGGTCTTCAAACAAAAACATCTTGGAGGTCCCGGGCCACAGGGAGGTTAGGCTGGCCTCAACCAGAGCCAGGGCTTTTTCGGCCGTGGCCCCGATCTGGTGGAACGCTCTGTCACAAGAGACTAGGGTCCTGCGGGACTTGACATCTTTCCGCAGGGCCTGCAAGACAGAGCTGTTCCACCAGGCCTTTGGCCAGGGCACAGCCTGACCCCCTCCTTTGGTAATCCTCACAGAACTCTAGCCCAATGGTTGCCATTAATTTGATTCTGATTTGATTTTAGAATGAATTGATTTTAGAATGTATTTTAATTAATTGATTGTGATCTTATTTAAACTGTGTTACTTTTACTGTTGTTGGCCGCTCTGAGCCCAGCTTCGGCTGGGGAGGGCGGGATATAAATAAAATTTTATTATTATTATTATTATTATTATGGAAGAGGGAACTAGCTTGTTTATTGCTCTGGAGGGTAGGACTCAAACCAGTGGATTAAAGTGACAAGAAATGAGATTCCGACTCAACATCAGGAAGAACTTTCTGACAGCAATTGCTCAAGAGCTGGCAGACTCTCCTTCCTTGCATGTTTTTAAGCAGAGGTCAGATGGCCATCTGTCATGGATGCTGCAGCTGAGTTTCCTGCACTGCAGGGGGTTGGAATAGATGCCCTCTGGGGTCCCTTCCAACTCTACAATTCTATGATTCTACGCCTCTATAAAATAATAAGAAGTGGGGAAATGATGATGCAGTAATATAAATCGAGACATCCATATTTCACGAGCTGGCGTGGATGGTGAACGGTGAGCATCTAAGTCCGATAAAATAAAACCCCATCAGATGCTACAACAGCGTTCTGGATTCTCCAGCCTCCTGGAAACACAGTTCCTGTTTCATTTTTTCTGCAGTAGCCAAAGTCCGCAAGTTATTAGACAAGTTAATGGAAGCCGCCCAGAGTGGCTGGGTAAACCCAGGCAGATGGGTGGGGTATAAATTATTATTATTATTATTATTATTATTATTATTATTATTATTATTATTATTAATATTAATATTATTATTAATAATAATAATAATAATAATAATAATAATAATAATAATAATATATACCACACAGCCAAATGAAGGTTTTCCAACGTTGTCCATTGCTGGACTCTTGAAATCCTAGCATCCACGTCTAAAGCTCTTTAGAGGGACCAGAATTTGCATTGTCCGTCCGCATATTCAGCAAGGACAGTTGTGGGGAAGCCCAAACAGCAGATTTAATTATTTTAGATGTTTCTTGATTGACAGCTGTGACCTCAAGCCTGGGCTTCAGTTTCCGCAGGACCTGCCCTCCCCATTCACCACGTTCGGCCCTTTGGCGTGGCATCCTCTCGGGCCTTTTGCTGCTGGCGTTGCTCTCTGTCGAATAAATCACGGGCGGAGGAGCCTGGCACTGAGCAGAGGAAACGGCCGGCCAGCTCTCTGCCAACACCTCTGGCAAGGTCCAGTAACTCACTTAGGGAAAGCAAAGAGATGCATTAGCAGCCATTAGCTCTGCAATCATTCGATCATGCTGTTGAGGCACACTCTGGTGCCCAGGTCTTTGAGAAGCGCATGCCGCAGAAGGGCCGCCACGCCTGCCATCTGTGATGGCCTGGGATTCGGACTCGGAGGCTGAACCTGAGGGATCCCAGCCTGCACAGGATTCCCCGCCTCCAGAACCAGCTCTGGCTCCTGAGGTGATGGAGGACCCATTGCCTGCAGGTGCTCCACTCTCAGCCCCATCAGGGGAAGCTGTGGTTGCCTCTGGGTCCGGAAACCCTCCAGCCTCTCCTGAGCTGCAGAGGCTCAGGGCAGAGAGGGGGAGGGAACTAAGTTCCGCAGGAGGAGGGCTCACCTCCAGGCCAGGGGAGGCAAGTCACCTGTGGACCAGGGCCGCCCTATGCCTCGGGGCAGATAAAAGCCAGCCAGCCCCGGTCCCAAGTTGCGGGAGCAACATTTTTGGTAGCCTGTTCCTGCCTGAACCCTGTCTTGCTCTTCTGCCAGAGTTCCTGACCTCACCCGACTCTCTGCCTTGGATCCAGCTACAGCTTTGACGGACAGCCTCCATACTGCACCCTTGACCTCGGACTGGACTCGGACCTCGCCTCTCGGTTAGCTCCCAGGACTAGGACACCATCCAAAATAAGCATGCGGCTCATTTCCAGGAGGGCACACGGTTAGCAGCTGTTAGCGAGATCATATACCCCTGCCAATGCTCTTTTAAACACCTCCCGTAATGATGGTTAGGGCAGCTGATGTTGAGGTTGCCACACAGGAAGAAAGATTGGCGAGGCTGCTCCTGTCCCTTCGGAAGATCTGCAGGGAAGAAGGAATTTCAGCTGGTGTGGCACATCCACACAGAGTGGCCACAGCCAGCAGATTCTAGGGAGGAGCTCCACCTAACTCAGAGCCTGGCACAGCTCAGAACAAGAGCCTCTGGGTATCCATGAGGCTGGGCAAGGTCGAGCTAACTGGGCCATACCGCTGCTACCACAGTCATGGACTGGCTGGGCGCAAAGGGGTGGTGGGAGAAACCAGCTGGGAAATCCCCAAGGGAAGATGGCTCAGAGCCTGGGATGATGATGGGTGGTCAGAAGGAGAAGACTGGGAGGAGGTGGTGTCAGAAGCTGAAGAGGCGACAGGGTTTAGTGATCAGGGAGAGGGCCCAAGATGTGTCAGGCTGTTGAGGAAGCCAGGCTGCCTCTCCTGCCTGCGGCGACCAGCTCCCATGCCCCTCTGGTCTCCCAGGACCAGAAGAGGCATGAAGAGGGTGGAGCAAAGACAGACAACATGAAGAAGTCTCAGATTGCTTAGGAAGGAACTGGGGAAGGAGGAGAGCTGTGGTGAGTCCTTGCGACTCCCTCATTGTGGCAAGATCTACCGAGAACAGTGGCTCTGCTCACTAGGCCTGCACTGTTTTGGTTATTTTGAATAATTTGAGTTAACTTTACTGGAACCGGGTGTTCCAGCTCTACCTCTTTCAAATCAGAACCAGTGAAGGCGGTGAAGGTCCTGTGTGAGTGCCTGGAGGCGCTTGGAGGATGGATGGCGGCTAATAGATTGAGATTGAATCCAGACAAGACAGAAGTACTGTTTTTGGGGGACAGGGGGCGGGCAGGTGTGGGGGATTCCCTGGTCCTGAATGGGGTAACTGTGCCCCTGAAGGACCAGGTGCGCAGCCTGGGAGTCATTTTGGACTCACGGTGTCCATGGAGGCGCAGGTCAATTCTGTGTCCAGGGCAGCTGTTTACCAGCTCCATCTGGTACGCAGGCTGAGACCCTCCCTGCCCACGGACTGTCTCGCCAGAGTGGTGCATGCTCTAGTTATCTCCCACTTGGACTACTGCAATGTGCTCTACGTGGGGCTACCTTTGAAGGTGACCCAGAAACTACAACTAATCCAGAATGCAGCAGCTAGACTGGTGACTGGGGGCGGCTGCCGAGACCACATAACACCGGTCTTGAAATACCTACGTTGGCTCCCAGTACGTTTCCGAGCACAATTCAAAATGTTGGTGTTGACCTTTCCACCCCCATTGTTCTGCCCGGATACTGCGGTCCAGCTCCGAGGGCCTTCTGGCGGTTCCCTCATTGCAAGAAGCAAAGCTACAGGGAACCAGGCAGAGGGCCTTCTCGGTAGTGGCGCCCGCCCTGTGGAACGCCCTCCCACCAGATGTCAAAGAGATCAACAACTACCTGACATTCAGAAGACATCTTAAACATTCAGGGAAGTTTTTAATGTATGACATATTAGTGTATTTTTGGTCTTTGTGTAAGCCGCCCAGAGTGGCTGGGGAACAAATAATAATAAATAATAATAATAATAATAATAATAATAATAATAATAATAATTAGTATTATATTGCTGACCCATTCCTGACTCCAGCTCCTGACAGCCACCACCAACGCCTCTCCTGCAGTGTCTGAGCTAGCGCTGGGCTCTGCTCCAGACCGAAGCAAGGGGCTCTTCGTAGCCCTCTCTGGTCCCCTCTCCTTCCAGCATTAGGGGTGTATGTATGTCAAAGCCGGTACTTCTGCTGCTCCTTGGGGCTTGTGCCCCCTTGTGCCCACCCCTGCCCTGATCTGGCACAGTGCCCCTCCAAACCACAGACCGAGAGACCTTTGCGCTTCCTCTTCTGCCCCACCGCAGTCCAGCTTTCAAGTGCGCCCTAGTTATTTTTGTCCTGGTACTTCCTGAACCGTTGCTCGCAGGAGGAGGAGGAGGGGGGAAAAAACTGGTGGGGAAGGAAATTAGTTTTGTCTTTGATGTGCAGGATCAAAAGGACGCTTGTGTGTCTGTTGTGATAGGCAGACGTGAAAGCGGGGAGAGACTGTGCAAAGGGGGCCTCGCTCTTTCCGAAAGATAAGAGTGCAAAGTCTGGGAGGAGGAGACGGCAATTGGCTGGCAGGAGAGCTTGCAACAGAGGGAGGGGGAAATATCACCCCCAGAAAAGACTGAAATAAAGGCTGCCGAGAAGCACAGCGCCGACTTCTAAGAGGTCCTGGGCAAAAAGTCTCCTTTTCCGTTGATGAGCTTAGCAGTGGCAAACAGGGGCATCGCTCTGAGAAGGGCTGGGCAGCTGGGTCCTTCAGCCATTTTAATTCCCCATAATGCCCTGGGGTGATGCTATGGCCGGGGCATTGTGGGAAATTAAAATGGTGGCCAGACCCAGCTGTCTGGTGCTGCTCAGAGCATTGAGCCCCCCCCCCAATGCTAGTGGGGTTTCAGGGCAGACTTCAGGGGTGGGTTTGCCCTGTTGCCCTGGCACCTGCCAATGGGTGCTGATGCCAGGTCTGGGAGAAGGCATGCAGAGAAATGAAGCTGTTTTCAGGGGGCCATCAGGTGTGTGATTGAATAACAGTCTGTGGCTGGAGGGGGTTATCTTCAACACTTGGGGCAGTGGGCCCAAGCACCCCAAAATCAATTTCTTAAGAAGGAAGAGGGCTTGGTACACTGTCTCCCTGAAGCTTTGACCTATTTTTACTGCTCTCATGCCACTAATGGGGTCCTCCTGAAGGAGTGTCTCCACCCCCATCATCCATCCCAGACACTGTGGTCCAGCGCCAAGGGCCGTCTGACGGTTCCCTCCCTGTGAGAAGCTAAGCTACAGGGAACCAGGCAGAGGGCCTTCTCGGTGGTGGCACCCGCCCTGTGGAATGCCCTCCCACCAGATGTCAAAGAGAACAACAACTACCAGACTTTTTGAAGACATCTGAAGGCAGCCCTGTTCAGGGAGGTTTTAAATGTGTGAGGTTTTAATGTATTTTTAATCTTTGTTGGAAGCCGCCCAGAGTGGCTGGGGAAACTCAGCCAGATGGACAGGGTACAAATAATAAATTACTCTTACTCTTACTCCTACTCTCGCACCACGATGGCAAGTAAGGAAGTCAAACTTTACTAAACCAGATCAGTTGGCATCTGTCTGTCTCGGGAGGCAATGGAAGAGAGTGTCTCTGGGGATGGTCTGGTTGCCAATGTCAAAGTAAGATTCAGCTGCTGGTCCAGGTGGCTTCTCTACATGGAATAAGGGAGAAGAAGCCTTTATGCTCTTTGCCCCAGAGAGTAAAATGTATGGGGCTGGCTCTACTTCCAAATATCGTTGGATTACAGCTCCCATGGCCAACCTAGTTCAGCTGTGAGGTCGCTTTACCCAAGACACCCATTGATCTCCTTGATCGGCGGAACTGGCATTGTTGCAGGTGCCACACCATACCTGTTCTGTAGTTGTAAGAACTAATATCTACCCTTTGGAACTCCTTGCCAATTGACATCATGCAGGCGCCTTCAATGTACTCTTTCCAGCGCCTGTTCAAATTATTCTTGTTTAGACAAGTCTACCCAGATGTTTAGAAAGCTGGTGTGAGTTAATCTATATCATTTTAACTTTTTGCAAGTTTTAAATCATTGCTGTTAATTTTCCTTATTTTACTGTTCCATCTTTTTTCTGGTAAACCGCTTGGAGTTTGTTTGCTTTGCTTCTTCATCTTTTTTACAATCAAGCAGAGTATAAATCTGATGAAATGAAATAAAAACCATGGCCGTTGGCCGTGTTGGCGTGTAGCGCTAATGAGCAACCGAAGCTCTAATCCTTCCTCCTCCTTGTCGGGAGAAAAGAGACTTCTCATGTTCCGAAAAGGTATCACGAGCAGGAAGCCAATGAAACTGGATCGTTTGTTCAGCTCACCCTAATTGCCTGGTTTTTTTTGTCCCCGTCCCTTGGCAGCTAATTAAAGGAGAACCTGTGTGACGACAGCCAGAGACAGCCAGACTTGCTTTGCCAAATCAGGTGGTGGCAGAAGGCGAAGGAGAGAACATGGAATCCAGCTGCCCAGGAAATGGGTCACGCGCCCAACACAAACTCTCCAACATTTATCCGATGAAAATAGGGATGTCCCATTGCATAATGATAATTTTACTATTTATACCCCATACATCGTACTGGCTTGCCCCAGCCACTCTGGGCAGCTTCCAACATAGATAAAAACATAATAAAACACTAAACATTAAAAAAGAGCTTCCCTATATGGAATTGCCTTCAGACGGCTCAGGGCTCGGATAATGCCATACCCCCCAACATTTCTCAGATGAAAATAGGGTCATCATAAGGAAAAGCAGGACATTCCGGGATCAGAAACTGGGACGGCTTCTCTAAATCAGGGACGTCCCTGGAAAATAGTGACACTTGGAGGGTCTGAGGCCGTGGTGAAATATTTTGATAGGGCCTCAATTCAGATTTAGGGAGCTGGAAGAAGGCGTCGCTATGGCTCTTCAGCAAATGCTTTCTGCAAGTACAGACTGTGGAATATGAATGCAGCCCTCGAGTTTTAAAAAAAAGGTTCTCCACTTCTGGTTTAATATCCAGGTGAAATGAAGTGCATTTCCGCTGTGGAGGTTTGCATTAGGACCACGCACGATCACTTTTGGACGCATTACACGCTAATAGGGAATGAAAAAGAAATTAAACAAGTCACCTTTCAACCCCAGGTGGTTATGACATCGCAGGCAGCCTTCGCTTCCTTTGATATTTCAAAGAGGCACCTAAGGTTGGGATCTTGGTAACGTGCAGACGCATTTGAATTCCGACAGTTAAAGCAAAGGTGGTTTGGGTTGGATAAAAGGACCCTTTGTGGCCCTTCCATCTCTACAATTCTGTCATTAATCAAGGACTAAACTAAGGATTGCCTTACTTGGCAATATAAACATTAGGACAAATGTATTTGCCCATTTGGTAGGAAAATAACAATATGGAAAGTGTCTACTTGCTGGCTAGTCTTGGACAGGCTGATGCATCTTTTTGATCATCAGTAGTCTGGGTGTGTTAGTGGCCTACCTTGCACGGTTGTTGTTTTGTTTTGTTTTTTGTTTTAATTATCTTTATTGGTTTAAAATACAAACCTACAAACATACAACAAAGGTAGGTATAACAAAGCTAAATACAAATAGAAAAGAAAACTTTACGACTTAAAAGTGAGAGAAAAATTGAAAAAAGAAAAAAGAGAAAAAATAAATAAAAAGAAAACCAAAGATTTATACAACATCATGTCCTTCAAATAAAAAAAAATATTTTTTTTACAAGAAACTTCCAATCATTCTCATTATACTTTTTCTACTGTCATGGTATTATCACACAGTTTTATTTTGTATCCTTCTTCATAAATTCCACTAAGATATTTGTTTCATTTATTTATTGTTCACAAGTGTCATTCCAGTTCTGCTAAGATGGTATGATTTTTACCATATAGTCTTATATATTCCTTAAATATTTTCCATTCTCCATGTGTTTTCTGGTTTGGGGCTCCCCTGACTTTTCCCGTCTGCTTTGCTAATTGAAAATACTCTATCGTAAGTGTCTGCCAATCTGTTATTGTTGGTGTTGTTTCACTTTTCCAGCTTCTGGCTACAAGTATTCTTGCTGTCGTGATTGCAGGGTTGTTTTTGAGGAAGTTGGGGAAACCCCAATACCTGCCCTGCCGAAGGGAGCTGAGGTTGGAAGCAACATCCTACTGATTTCTGAACCTTCCCTCTGGGCAAGGAAAATCAAGTATCAACGAAGATGGGTGGCCATCTGTCAGGGATGCTTCAGTTGAGAGTCGTGCGTCGCACGGGGTTGGACTAGATGACCCTCAGGACCCCTTTCCAACTTTAAAGGTAAAGGGACCCCTGACTGTTAGGTCCAGCCATGACCGACTCTGGGGTTGCGGCGCTCATCTCACTTTATTGGCCGAGGGAGCCAGCATACAGCTTCCGGGTCATGTGGCCAGCATGACTAAGCCGCTTCTGGCAAACCAGAGCAGCGCATGGAAATGCCGTTTACCTTCCCGCCGGAGAGGTACCTATTTATCTACTTGCACTTTGACGTGCTTTCGAACTGCTAGGTGGGCAGGAGCAGGGACCAAGCAACGGGAGCTCACCCCGTCGCAGGGATTCGAACAGCCGACCTTCTGATCGGCAAGTCCTAGGCTCTGTGGTTTAACCCACAGCACCACCCGCGTCCCCTCCAACTTTACAACTTTACAATTCTATAATTCTATGAAGGTCTGACCAGGAGCATCAGCAAATCTTCACCTCACGGGCATAAATGCACACAGATACTAGCCAGACATAAGTCACTGGCCCCCATCCAAGCAGACTCCATTCCCTACTCAACAATTATCCGGAAAGTTATAATTTCCCCCCTTCTCAAATTCCTGCCCTGCAGAATATAACACACACCCCCACATGCACATCCCTGAGCCATTCTCCTTCCTGTTATTTTGATTTCCAACATATTTCTCCCCCCCTTTACTGCCTCCTGTGTTGCATTTGAGGGCAAAACTAGACACACCATCAGCAACAGTTACACAAACAGCTTTTAAAAATGTAATTGGCATTTATAGGAGCCCTGATCAAGAAGCAGAAGGTTTGTTGCAAATTGCATGTATGATTGATGGATTGCATGTATTGTTGTTGTTGCTTAGTCGTTTAGTTGTGTCCGACTCTTCGTGACCCCCTGGACCAGAGCACGCCAGGCACTCCTGTCTTCCACTGCCTCCCGCAGTTTGGTCAAACTCATGCTGGTAGCTTCAAGAACACTGTCCCACCATCTCATCCTCTGTCGCTCCCTTCTCCTTGTGCCCTCCATCTTTCCCAACATCAGGATCTTTTCCAGGGAGTCTTCTCTTCTCATGAGGTGGCCAAAGGATTGGAGCCTCAGCTTCAGGATCTGTCCTTCCAGTGAGCACTCAGGGCTGATTTCCCTCAGAATGGAGAGGTTTGATCTTCTTGCAGTCCATGGGACTCTCAAGAGTCTCCTCCAGCACCAGAATTCAAAAGCATCAATTCTTTGGCGAGCATGTATGTATATCTCCCCTTTATTCCTCCAAGGAGCTCAGGGTGGCCTATGTGGCTTTCCCCTTCCACATTTAATCTGCACAACAACCTTATGAGGCGGGTTAGGCTGAGAGAGGCAGTGACTGGCCCCCAAGGTCACCCAGCGAAACTTGTGGTTTTGTCGGGATTCGAACCCTGCTCTCCCAAGTCCTAGTCCGACACTCTAACCATTTATTAAACTTTTTTGGCCACTTTTTAACCCAGGTATCTCAAAGCCACTTACAATATATAAAAACACACACATACACATGAAAACAGGCATAAAGGACAGTCCTATTCTTAAAAGTCAGGATTCAAACACCACGCCGATTAAATGGGGCCAAAACCAAAGGCTTGCTGAAAAAGAAATATTTTTGCCTGGCACCTAAAGTTATGCAGTGATGGAGCCAAGCAAGTCTCCCAAGGGAGAGCATTCTGCAAGTGGGGAGCCACCACTGAAAAGGCCCCGTCTCATGTTGCCGCCTTCTGTACCTCTCATGGGTCTCAGATGATGATCACAGGGACTGGGTTGGGTCCTATGGGGAGAGGGCCAATCCATGGGGGCTTCTCTATGGAATAACTCCTGGCCTGAAACCCTGGAGAGCTGCTGCCACTCAGTTTGGACAGTACTAAGATAGATAGACCAATAGTCTGACTCAGAATGAGACAGCTTCCTATTCTCCTAGGATCTTTACCACTGCAGTTGGGGGCTTTAACTCTTAAAAAAATAAAATAAATTGGGATAGCTCAGTCTGGAGTGCATGAGGCTCTTAATCCCAGGGTTGTGGGTTCGAGTCTCACACAGGGCTAAAGATTTCTGCACTGTGGTCACAATTCAAATTTGTGGGAGGGAGGTGTCTTGTGCCTGCAGGGGCAGAAATTTCACATTTGTTCTCATCTTCTCTACCCCCCTGCTACATATGTAGAATAACGGATCCCTGGTGTTTCATTCTGTATTTTTACTGTGTGAGTGCACAGAAAGCAAAGTAAATCTGGCCAGTAATTGTCCATGAGTATAGTGAAATGTGCAGAGCCCACGCAGGCTCTTGCCGCCCTGAGTTGGTACCGAGAAACCAGGGACAGCGGACATTATATCTGAAGGCCCCTTCCCTTCTCCTTACCCTGACCGAAGCGACTGCGTGACTAAAAGAGAGATGAAGAGGGTGTCGGAGGAAAGGAGGCTCTTTCTAATATTACGAACCCGGCCAGAAATACTGAATTGATAGGCAGTTGAGCACAATGTCTCATCAAAGCGGAATGGGAAACAAATTAGCCCCGATTCAGGGGAGAAGAGGCAGCTGGCAAGGGCGCCACTGAGGAAAAGGGTTTGGAAAAGCGAAATTGATGCCATGTAAATGTCTGCTTTTGAATTATGGTGCTGGAGGAGACTCTTGAGAGTCCCGTGGACTGCAAGAAGATCAAACCTCTCCATTCTGAAGGAAATCAGCCCTGAGTGCTCACTGGAAGGACAGATTGTGAAGCTGAGGCTCCAGTACTTTGGCCACCTCATGAGAAGAGAAGACTCCCTGGAGAAGACCCTGATGTTGGGAAAGATGGAGGGCACAAGGAGAAGGGGGCGACAGAGGATGAGATGGTTGGATAGTGTTTTCGAGGTTACCAGCATGAGTCTGACCAAACTGCGGGGTGCAGTGGAAGACAGGAGTGCCTGGCGTGCTCTGGTCCATGGGGTCACGAAGAGTCGGACACGACTAAACGACTAAACAACAACAACAAATGTCTGAGGCGGCTTTAGGTTGGGGCAGACACAGGGCGTCAGGTGGGAATCTTCAGGTGGAGGAGAAAGGGACTGTCACCCTCCAGCACCCATAGTCGGCTCTCTGCCCCCCCCCCAAACTTCTCCACAGGGGCATCTGAAAGACCATCATACCCTGAGGGACGACAAAATAATAATAATAATAATAATAATAATAATAATAATAATAATAATAATAATAAATTTATACCCCGCTCATCTGGCTGGGCTTCCCCAGCCACTCTGGGTGGCTTCCAACAAAATATTAAAATACAGTAATGCATCAAACATTAAAAGCTTCCCTAAACAGGGCTGCCTTCAGATGTCTTCTAAAGTCTGGTAGTTGTTGTTCTCTTTGACATCTGGTGGGAGGGCGTTCCACAGGGCGGGCACCACCACCAAGAAGGCCCTCTGCCTGGTTCCCTGTAACTTAGCTTCTCGCAGTGAGGGAACCGCCAGAAGGCTGGACCTCCGTGTCCGGGCTGAACAATGGGTTGGAGACGCTCCTTCAGGTCTACTGGACCGAGGCCTTTTACGGCTTTCAAGGTCAGCACCAACACTTTGAATTGTGCTCGGAAACGTACGCCTTGTACGCCTTTCAGGACCAGTGTTATGTGGTCTTGGTGACCACTTCCAGTCACCAGTCTAGCTGCCGCATTCTGGATTAGTTGCAGTTTCCGGGACACCTTCAAAGGTAGCCCCGCGTAGAGCGCATTGCAGTAGTCCAAGTGAGAGATAACCAGAGCATGCACCATTGGCGAGACAGTCCGCGGGCAGGGAGGGTCTCATCCTGTGTACCAGATGGAGCTGGTAGACAGCTGCCCTGGACACAGAATTGACCTGTGCCTCCATGGACAGCTATATTATTCCAGGGTGAGCTAAACTGTGGCCCTTTCTCCATAAGTTGCTGCCCTGCAAACACACACCATCTGTTACCCTTGGCCATGCCAGCTTCCGGGGCTGGGAGGGAGATGGAGCCCAGCAACACAGGGAGATCAGGCGCCACGGCTGTGTGGTGTAGTGGTTAGAGGGTTGGACTCAGACCCGAGAGACAGAGGTTCTAGTCCCTACGCAGCTGCAAAGCTCACTGGGTGACCTTGGGCCAGTGACTGCCGTTTCGCCCGAACTGCTTCACAGGGTTGTTGTGCAGATAAACTCAGGAGAGGGAGAACCACGGTGTGCCACCTTGAGCTCCTTTCTGGAAAGGTGGGAATAAATATAATAACAAACATACAAATTGGAGATCTACAGATCTACCCTGTCCTGCTTTAACTGTCTCTTCCCTATGGAGGGGATATTTACGGGCAAAAAGTTTTTCATTTGCTCAGTCAATCTTCTGATCTTGGTGTGGTCCTCTTGAGGGATTTGAAACACACTGTACATATTGGATCTACTTACCTGAACATAAGAACATCAGATGATCCCTGATGGATAATAATAATAATAATAATAATAATAATAATAATACAGTGGTACCTCGGGTTAAGAACTTAATTTGTTCCTGAGGTCCGTTCTTAACCTGAAACTGTTCTTAACCTGAAGCACCACTTTAGCTAATGGGGCCTCCTGCTGCCGCCGCGCCGCCGGAGCATGATTTCTGTTCTCATCCTGAAGCAGAGTTCTTAACCTGAAGCACTATTTCTGGGTTAGCGGAGTCTGTAACCTGAAGCGTATGTAACGTGAGGTACCACTGTAATAATAAATTTTATTTATACCCTGCCCTCCCCGGCCAGAGCCGGGCTCAGGGTGGCTAACACCAGTAAAATTACAGTAAAAACATAATAGGAAAAGAAAAAAACCCAATTTAAAATACAGGTTGAAATGCAATTTAAAATGCAGCCTCATTTTAAAAGTAGCCCATAGATCAAAACTATAAGGGGGAGGAAAAACATAAGGGTCAGACTGAGTCCAAACCAAAGGCCAGGCTGAACAGCTCTGTCTTGCAGGCCCTGCGGAAAGACGTCAAGTCCCGCAGGGCCCAGGGCCCATCTAGTCCAGCTTCCTGTTCTCACATGCGCCCACAAGCAGCACCCGAGCACAAGAGCCCTCTCGTCTCCTGGGGTTTCCAGCAGGCGTCATTCAGTAGCATCTGTTGCCTCTGACTGCGGAGACAGAACATAGCCATTGTCGCTAGTAGCCTTTGTTTTTGGAAGCCATCTAGGCCTCATGTGGGAGAGAGTTCCGCAGACTAACTTCACGCCACACGAATCAGTGAGCCTATAACAAATGCTTGAAGGCAACTGACCGTTCGTTGTCCGTGTGGTTAAAGTGCAATTAAGATGTCGCCGCAATAAATCTAATAACAACCACTGCTTGGGGCAGCTGCTGTTTTAATCCTGCTTCCAGCTAATTGCAAGTCTTCCGCTGCACCAATGAGCCGTCCCGGAGTTTTTCCTCCCTGAATCGCCTCCCCTCCAAACCGAAGGCTGCCATGCATCTGTAGTACTTTGTCATTCTGGCTGCTTCTGAGGAGATTTCACCCCTCCCATATCCAAGAATCTGCTGATGTTCTCTGCTGATTCTTCAGAGAGGAGGGGCGGTTTCTGCTCTCTACAGTGGTACCTCGCAAGATGAATGCCTCGCAAGATGAAAAACGCGCAAGACGAATGAGTTTTCCGTTTTTTGAGTCGTTCCGCAAGACGAATTTCCCTATGGGCTTGCTTCGCAAGATGAAACGTCTTGCGAGTTCTTGCGAGTTTGTTTCCTTTTTCTTAAAGCCGCTAAGCCGCTAATAGCCGTGCTTCGCAGGACGAAAAAACCGCAAGATGAAGAGACTCGCGGAACGGATTAATTTCGTCTTGCGAGGCGCCACTGTACTTATTCCGCTCCAGCCTCACATCAAAGTGTCGGAGAGAGAGACTGAGTGTTAGAGAGAGATCGTGTGTATAGATAAGGTTGCTACTAAGAGCAGCTGCAGACACTCAGTGCAGTTTAGCATTTTTGTTCAGACCTCTTTTAGCTCTGTATATAGTTGTATATTATAGTTGTAGATAGAATAAAGAAGATATTCTACAGAGCTGCTCTCCGAGTCGTTTATGCTCTGCTATACTCTGCTATAGGACGCAGGTGGCGCTGTGGGTTAAAGCCTCAGCGCCTAGGGCTTGCCGATCGAAAGGTCGGCGGTTCGAATCCCTGCGGTGGGGTGCGCTCCCGCTGCTCGGTCCCAGCGCCTGCCAACCTAGCAGTTCGAAAGCACCTCCGGGTGCAAGTAGATAAATAGGGACCGCTTACCAGCGGGAAGGTAAACGGCGTTTCCGTGTGCGGCTCTGGCTCGCCAGAGCAGCGATGTCACGCTGGCCACGTGACCCGGAAGTGTCTCCGGACAGCGCTGGCCCCTGGCCTCTTAAGTGAGATGGGCGCACAACCCCAGAGTCTGTCAAGACTGGCCCGTACGGGCAGGGGTACCTTTACCTTTTTTATACTCTGCTATACTCTGCTGTGCGACGACTGTCTTCTTCTTGGAGTGAAACCGGTGCTCACAACTCTAAGCTGTGAGTCCACAGCACTTTGACCTGTTTCTGTGCAGAAGGTGGTTTCTGGAAGTGCTACCGCAGCTCGCCTGGCCCAGTTGGGGCTGAGTGGATGAGTCCAGTTGGTGACACTGGCTCAAGGGCGATGCTGACAGCTTCTGCAGGTGCAGCAGCTGGGCAGGATGAGGCCGCTGGGCGTTCTTGCACCTGGAGGGCACCAGGTTTGGGGAGGCTCCTCTCTCGACCTCCCCACCTTTCCCTGCAGCGAGCCAAGCCAGGCCCCCTTTCAGGTTAGGACCGCAATTTGCGAACCAGCAGCGACAGGCAGGTGTGTGCGCATGCATAGCGATAATCTGAAGGGGTTGCGCAGCAGCAGGAGGAAGCGGGGAGCTCAGATGGGATTATTCAGTATCAAAGCACCCTCTGCTGGTTGCCTGGGAGATGGGAGCCCCCCCTTTCTCCCCCACAACTATGCCGCAGATGTGGGGAGGGGTGGGAGGAGTCTGCCGCCTCTGGCCAATGAGGGAGACTTTGTGACCCTCCCAGCAAGGAGGGGGGAAGCCCCTTGAATTCCCCGCAGGTGATTTGTGGTTTCCAGGCGAGAAGGGCCTCTCCTGCTGCCGGAGGCCACATGCGCACTTAGAGCATGGGATGGGTTTGCATGTCCAGGGCATGCACTCTCTGTGTGGTTTATTGTCTTTGTGCATCTACCCCATGCCCACATATGTGGCTCTCTGTATGTGCCAGGGCTTTTTCTCCAATTTCGCCTTTTTCTCACCTCTCTCTTAATTTGAGCGCATGCATGTTTGGGTCGGATTCCCTTGGTATGCATGCTTGGCCGGCATGGTTAGGTCTGGCATGGGGCATGTTGACGCATGCTTCGTTCTGGGTCTCTCGGTGATCACACAACACCCAGCCGTGGTCCACAGATCTTAAATCTTCGCGTTCAACCCTTTGTCCTTCGTGTGGGATGTACTTCTGCGCTGGTTCTTTCTGATGGTAGCTCTTAATGGGTGAGCTGTTGCTGCATTCCCTCAGCAATATACAGTGGTACCTCGGGTTACATACGCTTCAGGTTACATACGCTTCAGGTTACACACTCCGCTAACCCCGAAATAGTGCTTCAGGTTAAGAACTTTGCTTCAGGATGAGAACAAAAATCGTGCTCCGGCGGCGCAGCGGCAGCAGGAGGCCCCATTAGCTAAAGTGGTGCTTCAGGTTAAGAACAGTTTCAGGTTAAGTACGGACCTCCGGAACGAATTAAGTACTTAACCCGAGGTACCACTGTATTCCCTTTTCAAGATGGCTCCCTGTTGATTTCCACACGACATCGGAGCTTTCACATGATGTAAGAGCCACTTCCGGAACGATAGCGGAACATAGCGCAAGTTTAGCACTCGGTTCCCTATTTTTTTTAAAAAAAACCTGTATTTCATAGAGCCATAGAATTGTAGAGCTGGAAGGGACCCCAAAAATCAACTTTCTGCACACTTTGGGGCTCAAACCCACGTCCCTGAGATTAAGAGTCTTGTGCACTACCAAGTGAGCTATCTTGGGGGGCTATTTATCTCAAACCTTTTCCTCCAAGGAGCTCAAGGTGGCGTACATGGCTTCCTCCCTCTCACCCCTCTACTTAATCCCTACAACAACCCTGAGAGGTAGGCTAGGCTGAGAGGCAGTGACATTTCCGAGCACAATTCAAAGTGTTGGTGTTGACCTTTAAAGCCCGAAACGGCCTCGGCCCAGTACAGTGGTTAAGTACTTAATTCGTTCCGGAGGTCCGTTCTTAACCTGAAAGTGTTCTTAACCTGAAGCACCACTTTAGCTAATGGGGCCTCCCGCCACCGCTACACAATTTCTCTTCTCATCCTGAAGCAAAGTCCTTAACCCAAGGTACTATTTCTGGGTTAGCGGAGTCTGTAACCTGAAGCATATGTAACCTGAGGTACCACTGTATACCTGAAGGAGCGTCTCCACCCCCATCGTTCTGCCCGGATACTGCGGTCCAGCTCCGAGGGCCTTCTGGCGGTTCCCTCATTGCGAGAAGCAAAGCCACAGGGAACCAAGCAGAGGGCCTTCTCGGTAGTGGCGCCCTCCCTGTGGAGCGCCCTTCCGTCAGATGTCAAAGAGATAAACAACTACCTGACATCCAGAAGACATCTGAAGACATCTGTTCAGGGAAGCTTTTAATGCGTGACATTTTAGTGTATTTTTTGTCTTTGTTGGAAGCCGCCCAGAGTGGCTGGGGAAACCCAGCCAGATGGGCAGGGTACAAATAAATTATTATTATTATTATCATTATTATTATTATTATTAGTGTGCATTTGACGTTGCATGTGCATGCATGTGACCATTTGAGGCAGCCACACTGGCGGAGGAACAAGGGGGTGGGGAGAACACACCGCCCCTGGCACCATTGGGGGGGGGGTACCATCGCGGCTGCCTCCCCAGACATGCACCGCGCACCCCACCACCACGCCGGGTGCCATGCCCCCCGCGGGCAGCGCACCATGCCCCCGGGACATGCGCCAGTCATGCCCCCGCCTGCTCTCTGCCCCTGGTGCCAGAGCATGCAGCTTCACCGCTGGGCAGCAACTCCCAAATGAGCTTTCTCCATGCGCAAGCATGCTTGCTGCGCAAACTTTCCACATGTGAAGTGCACCCGGCTTCTGGGAGGTGGCTTCCATATCTGTGTGGCCGTGTCCACGAGGGTGTGCATACATGCCTTCTTTGTGCACACGCTACGAAGCAAACACAGGAAAAAAAGCCACAGATCTGTGCTGCGTCATGTTCTGTGCATCACCTGCCTCCTACATCAAAAAGGAAATGAAAGAGATAGAAAAAGTACCGAAAGAGGATGACTCAAACTATCAGAAGTGCCGACTGTTTTCCTTAAAAGAGCATCCTTAGCTTACATCAGGCTTCCCCAAGCTGGTGCCCTTTCAGGTGATGGCGGGCCTCCCATCTGGATGGCTGGGGTGGCCGGGACTCAGGGGGGTTATGATTCAAAAGATAATAATAATAATAATAATAATAATAATAATTTATTTATATCCCGCCCTCCCCAGCCGAAGCCGGGCTCAAAGCGGATAACAACAGTAAAATGATAAAATATTCTAAAATCATTTCATTATAAAATTAATTCCAATCAAATTAATGGAAACCATTTGGGCTAGAAGTTTTGTGAGGATTGCCAAAGGAGGGGGTCAGGCTGTGCCTTGGCCAAAGGCCTGGTGGAACAGCTCTGTTTTGAAGGCCCTGCGGAAAGATGTCAAGTCCCACAGGGCCCTAGTCTCTTGTGGCAGAGTGTTCCACAAGATCGGGGCCACAGCTGAAAAAGCCCTGGCTCTGGTTGAGGCCAGCCTAACCTCTCTGTGGCCTGGGACCTTCAAGATGTTTTTATTTGAAGACTGTAAGTTTCTCTGTGGGACATACCAGGAGAGGCGGTCCCGTAGGTACGAGGGTCCCAGGCCATATAGGGCTTTGAAGGTTAAAACCAGCACCTTAAACCTGATCCTGTACTCACAAGGCTGAGGAAGGTTGGCTTTGAGGAAAGGCAATAATAGGATGATGGACAGAACGATACAGAGAATTTCTACAATGTTGTGTGTTCTGGAGAGTGACTTGCTTATACGGGAGGCAAATGGGCTGCTTATTCATTTAACGGAACGCTTGTTTCTGCAATAATTCAAAGAGAAAAACAAATGAAGATGTTTAATTGTCCGGACTGTAAAGTTAGTGTTATAAGAAAAAAAAACCTGCTCCTTTTCCCTTATGGGATATTCCAGAGCTCATATAGAGTCCTTAAGTCGGTTTCCTATCGGTAGGATAAAATAACAACGGAACTGGTGGAAATGACTGGCAGAATCCGAGACCAGGGAGAAGAGTCGGTGGAAGAAGATTGGAAGAAATTTAAAAATTATTTACAGAAACATTGTAAAATTAAGGAATGTTAGAAAGATGTTGGAATGAAGTTACATGGCTTTAGCAGAAATGTTATAAAGAATTAAGTATAATAGATTGAAATTGGAATAAAGGAAAAATTAATGCTAGAATTTGTTAAGTTAAATGATAGGACAGAAGTTTGAGGAAGATGGAAAGGATTTGCTGAAACAAATAATTGAAGTGGAATACAAAAAAGGGAGGTGTGAGGAGGTCGCTGAAACAAGCAAAAGAAAGTTAATAACATTGAAAGTATTGGTTGTGTTTCTTTTTTCTTTTTTCTAACTGTTTTTCTTTTATTTTTGTTATGTATATGTAATATTTTTTGTTTTTGGGTTGTATTGTATGGTTTTGTTATGTTTAATTCTTTTTCTTTTTTCTTTCTGTAACTTTCAAAACTTTAATAAATATTTTTTTTAAAAAAAAAGAAAATAACAGAGGCCAAACAGAGAATATTGAGAAGCAAAGCAGCTAGTAAGCCTGATCTTTCTTTCTTTCTTCTTCTTCTTCTTCTTCTTCTTCTTCTTCTTCTTCTTCTTCTTCATCATCATTTTCTGTGATCACTCGAAAAGGAACTGTTGCAACAGTGTCCCCACTCACCACACGCAGGAGGGAAGAGAACCCAGAACAATGGTGCGCAAGCCCTTTTGAAATTGCCCACCCTGTAGCCCAAGACCACCCCCTGAAACATCATACATCACAGGAGAAGGCGGTCTACAGCGGAGATCCTGCCTGCCAGGATACCTGATAATGGTCACTGATTCTTTACCTGGGCAGGCTGGCCATTCTTTTGTAATGGTTAATATTCTGGGAATTGTTTTTTTTATATATATATTATATTTTTATTAGTTTTCAAATACAAAAACAAATTTATACATTCCATACATCTTAATTACATCTGACTTCTCTTTTTTGACTTCTCTCAATTTGTCTGCCATTCCTTCCTATTGTTACTTTTTACACATTTCTGCCCTTTTAACCCTTTCCCCTCACAGAGCTTCCTTAAAGCTTACAAACGTAATTTTATTATCACTCAGTTTTTGCATATATTGGGTAAACTTTTCCCAATCTTCTGTAAATCTTTGATCTCGTCGATTCCGGATCCTTCCTGTCATTCTGTCCAGTTCTGCATAATCCATCATTTTAGTTCTCCATTCTTCTATCGTAGGTAATTCTTCCTGTTTCCATTTCTGGGCCATCAATATTCTTGCTGCTGTCACTGCATATAAAAATAACTTCTTTTCTTTCTTATTTATCTCATTAAATATTCTGGGAATTGTAGCTCTGGGGGGAAACACAGAGGGGCCTCTGACCATGTGAAGAGTGTGTTTCCTTTGAAAACAGGTTTTGGTGAAAATGTGCCTATTCTGCCACCCTTTGGAGTTCAAAACCTGCAATTCTTTTTTACTTAGCTGCTGGTTGTTGGTCAAACAAAGTACAAGGCGCAGCTGATGGTAAAACACAGCCTTAGCTTTACTTATGGAAGAAGTGACGGGACTTAAAGGTTAAGCCATGAGTCACCTGCACCTATTTTGATTTATATTGCTGCTGATACGGCCTAGGACCCTCGTACCTACAGGACCGCCTCTCCCGGTATGCCCCACGGAGAGCCTCAAGGTCCATAAATAGCAACACCCTAGTGGTCCCGGGCCCTAAGGAAGTCAGATAAGCCTCAACCAGAGCCAGGGCCTTTTCAACACTGGCCCCGGCCTGGTGGAACGCTCTGTCTCAAAAGACCAGGGCCCTGCAGGATCTGATTTCTTTCCGCAGGGGCTGTAAGACAGAGTTGTTCCACCTGGCCTTAGGCTTGGAGCCAATTTGATTCCCTCCCCCTCTTTCTTTTTTCTTTTTCCTTTCTCCTCCTGTGATGAGGCTGCATTTTAATATTTTAATGTTTCAATATTTTAATTGTTGTATTTTAATCTTGTTTTTAAGTTGTATTCATTCAACTTGTTTTTATTATTGCTTGTTAGCCGCCCTGAGCCCAGCCTTGGCTGGGGAGGGTGGGGTATAAATAAAAAATATGTATTATTATTATTATTATTATTATTATTATTATTATTATTATCTTCTTCCTCTGAAAGCACCCAAGGGTATTAAAGGGTTGCAAACTGGCCAGACAAAAATGTCCTGGGCTCCTCCTCCTGTGTCTTTAAGCAGTCGCTTATAATCATAGAATTGTAGAGTTGAGTGGGACCCTCAGGGGTCATCCAGCTGAACCCCCCGCAATGCAAGAATCACAGCTGAAGCATCCCTGACAGACAGCCATCCAACCTCTGCTTAAAAACCTCCAGTGAAGGAGGCAAATCTTTACATAGCAGGGAGACAAACATTTCCCCCTGTTAATGTATGTGACCAAGCTGCTCCTTGATGCACAGGAGCGTGGGCTGAAAATAGAAGTTGGCAACCTTTGTGCTGCAATGCATCTGGCATTTATACTTCTAAAAAAACATTTATATGCTTGCTTACAAATAAGGAGCCCTTTCGCTTAGGTTCCCCTGCCATGCAACTGAGGGGAAAGAGATGAATTGCCGTCACACCCATTCCAAATTGTGCCTTCATAAATCTAACTAATTGATGTTTGGGGGGGGGGAATGGGGGCAGGGAGTTATATTCATGTAATTAGGCAGCGGTGGGCGGAGCCGAAAGCTGTGTCGGGGGCAAGTGAGGTCAGGCCATCTGTCGCCGCCGGCTGGCCTGGATTTTGTAAGGTGGCCTAGAAAAGGGAGAATTAAATGCACACGTTGCCGGACATGTTTCTGCCATGTCCATTTTTGCCCCCGTTCCCTAGACTGCCCTAGTTGCAGCCCCAAACATCTGGAGGGCACCGGGTTGGGGAAAGCTGCCCTAGACCCTTCAGCAGAAAACATTCTCGACCGACACCGGCATTGATGCCGTCAAGCTTTCTTGGGCGTCATCGATCTCCTTCGCTACACCAGATGCCAAAAGGGACAGATGTCTCAGTGGGGCTCTTCCCTGTCTGCCCCCAACCGGCGATGCTCTGGGGGGGGGGGAGATGCAGCTCAGAGTCAGACCTATTTGTGGGGTGAAGAAGGGCTGGGAGGAAAGAGTTTACGCCTGCCGAGTGTAAACACCTGGGAGCTTCGATACAGCCTGTGGCCCCCTCTTGCCGCACAGATGATGGGAACGATCAGGGCAGATTAAAGAAAGCCCTTCTTCACACAGCAGATAGTTCATCTATGGAACTCACTGCCACAGTTGGCATTAAAAGAGGATTGGGCAAATTCATGGAGGCTACTGATAGCTACCTGGGACGCGGGTGGCGCTGTGGGTTAAACCACAGAGCCTAGGACTTGCCGATCAGAAGGTCGGCGGTTTGTATCCCGTCAATGGAGTGAGCTCCTGTTGCTCGGTCCCAGCTCCTGCCAACCTAGCAGTCTGAAAGCATGTCAAAGTGCAAGTAGATAAATAGGTACCGCTCCGGCGGGAAGGTAAACGGCGTTTCCATGCGCTGCTCTGGTTCATCAGAAGCAGCATAGTCATGCTGGCCACATGACCTGGAAGCTGTACACCGGCTCCCTCGGACAATAAAGCGAGATGAGCGCCGCAACCCCAGAGTCGGCCACGACTGGACCTAATGGCTACTAGGCAGGATGGCTAGGCTCTGCCTCCACAGAGGAAATCATACTTCCAAATGATAGCCATTTCCAAATATCTAAAGTGCTGTTGCATGGAAGAAGGAGGAACCTTGTTTTCTCCTGCCCTGGAAGGTAGGACTCGAACCCATGGCTTCAAGTGACAAGGAAGGAGATTCCGACTCAACAACAGGAAGAACTTTCTTCCAGGGTCCCTTCCAACTCTACAGTTCTATGCTTCTATGAAATATCAGTTGCTAGAAGCCACAAGAAGGGAGTCTACTCTTGTGGTCGCCACTATATTCATTATGCAAACATTTGCCTGGAAACCTGTATCGCAAATTTCAGATAAGTGTGGATTTCTTTTACTTTTCTAAACTAAGATTTTATTAAGACCTTTCGTAATACATTACAATAAAAACAATCTAATCTAAATAAAAGGAGAAAAGAAGGGGAGGGGAAGACTACAAAATCTCGTTCACAGGTAAATCTTATCTTGTCCCACAGAGAGAGAGGTGAACCCTCCCAGCTCTCACCTGGGAGCTTCTCTTATTTATTTTTTAAATTTTTATTGGAATTTTATTTACAACATAACATAAACCCCCCATACACAAATCCACCCTCATTAAACGTGAACATAACATACAATAAGCATAACATACAACAATACAAACAACCAAATAAAATACTTCCTTTATCCTGCATCTGGCCTCCTTATTTCCTTCTTATAAACTGTTTCCTTTATGAAGAATTATTAAGATTTTTCTAATTATAACTTAAATATCCACAAAGTCTGCTGCAGGAGCTTCTCTTTCCTCTTCCACCCTGTGAGATCTTTCCTGCGCTGCCTCTCATCCAGGGTCCTTCATCAGCTACCCATCACCTTTGCCTGCATATTAACACCTCCTTAACCCTGAGCAGAGGACCTCCAAAAATACAGAAGAAAAGAGATAAGAGCAAATTTTGAAGGATAGCTGTTTGCCCATTGTTTTGGAAAGCATAAATTGAATTTCCCCTCCCTATTTATCATCTTGGAGCATCAGAGTTGTCTGACGTAAATAGAGGTGGGGGCACCAGTTGCAGATTCTGGAAGTCAGAGGTTTGTATTTACCGGGCAGTGAGGAAAGACCCTTAAAAATCCACAGTCAGGCTTCTCATCGTTCCTTGGTGGATCGCGTCATGCAGCAAGGGATGACAGATGCCCCTTATTTTAAGCTTTAAAGTTAAGAGGTGCGACTTCTGTTGAAAGATTATCCCCTGTTCCAGAATATAACATATGGTTGAAGACAGATGCGCCCTTCGTCATCAGAAGCGATGCTTCTGCTCCCTCTACCACCACCAAGAAGAGTTTTTAAAATAAAATGGGGAGGAGAACTACACACGCCCAACTTAAATTCCTTTTACAGAACAACAACCCCTGTCTTGCAAACTTGACACAGCAAACAACACAAGCAACACGGAGACCAGTATACTAGATAGCACTGCAATTCTTATTGCATAATATACATAATTTAGTACGACAAAAACAAAATGTGTACACTTGTAAACTCTCTAATATATTTGAAATCAAATGAACACACGTCTGTCAATCTTTGAAAGTCCGTAGAAGTACAGGTCCGTTCTTAACCTGAAACTGTTCTTAACCTGAAGCACCACTTTAGCTAATGGGGCCTCCTACTGCCGCCGCACCTCCGGAGCACGATTTCTGTTCTCATCCTGAAGCAAAGTTCTTAACCTGGAGCACTATTTCTGGGTTAGTGGAGTCTGTAACCTGAAGCATATGTAACCTGAAGCGTATGTAACCCAAGGTACCACTGTATAATGAGTCTATAGTTGAAACAAAGTAATAGATGCTATCCTGTGGGCTAAGCAGTAAAACCTTTTAGGCGTTCATGGTGCCGAAATAGTAAGTGAATAACAACGTAGGTATGAAAGTGTTCCATGATAATCTGACTGTTTCGCTGGAATCTTCCTCAGCACAACTACAAAAGAATTCAAATATGAAACAATGACCTGTGTACATGAAAAATATATAAACTTCACACATTACAACCCATATGCTACAAATACAATAAGAAGAACAAATTAAATTCCTTGGCTGAACGGTGGAGTATAAATGTAACAAACAAACAAACAAACAAATCCACTTTTTAAAAAAAGAACCAGAATTTTGTGGTTTGGAAACTGAAAAGTATGAGATAATGAAGAAGAAGAAGATGATGTAAAAACACCCCACAAACAAATCGTGTTGGATGCAAGATGGATGCTCATTGTTAAAGATATGCTGCCCACAAACAAATCACAATGAATGCTCAGAAAACTGTTTGTCTGGAGTGACTCCTTGACTCCTAGACAGAAATTTTGAGCATCATTAAGATCAGATTAAAAAGGGACGCAGGTGGCGCTGTGGGTTAAACCACAGAGCCTAGGTCTTGCCAATCAGAAGGTCGGCGGTTCGAATCCCCGCGATGGGGTGAGCTCCCATTGTTCAGTCCCTGCTCCTGCCAACCTAGCAGTTCGAAAGCACCTCAAAGTGCAAGTAGATAAATAGGTACCGCTCCGGCGGGAAGGTAAACAGCGTTTCCGTGCGCTGCTCTGGTTTGCCAGAAGCGGCTTAGTCATGCTGGCCACATGACCCGGAAGCTGCACGCTGGCTCCCTCGGCCAGTAAAGCGAGATGAGCGCCGCAACCTCAGAGTCGGCCACGACTGGACCTAATGGTCAGGGGTCCCTTTACCTTTTACCTAAGAGCAGATTGTTTCACCAGCTCTCACTATGACGCACTTTGTCCACTAGGTGGCAAGAAGTTTGCGTTCCTAGTGTGTGCATGGAAGCCGGGTGTGTGGGGTTTTTTTGCTGAAGGACAAGCTGTTTTGTACATCCAGGTCAGGCAGTCCTTGGCAGAGTGTAGGAATCCCATCTCCAGGCTACAGGTTGGGGCTTTTATCTCACCTGTGCCCTTGGCAGGCCTGGGGACAGCCGGAGGGATGCAAGTCTCTCTGCACAGAAGGGGAAGTCAGCGAGGGCATGTCGAGGCAGCCAAACGCCAGCCGCCAAGAGGACTCGGTTACGTGGACAGACTAGTATCAGGGCAGTTGCAATCCGGGCTTTGCATTCTTCTGTGCAAACCTTGTGGATGAAGGAGCAATTCAGTTCACTTTGCATTTAAAGGCAAACCTATCTAATTCACAACGCACCAACCGAAACACAACCATCCTTTGAAATTCTGAATTTTGCATTGCCAAGTAACATGTACAGAAGTGCATGCACTAGAGCTAAGTATGTATTAAAAGGCATGTGTTGGTGAACATGTGTGCAAAAGTGCATTATATTAGGGGGAATGCAAAGATGTGTGCTTGCAATCGCGTGCAAAAATGTGTGCACATTCGGAGAAATTCGCACCGAAGTGCCGATGCATTCTCACGAGGACTTTTTTAAAAAATGCAAACCGGTGTGGAAATATAGAGAAATGAATTTGAGGGTGGGGAAATGGGAAGCTGAGAGAAACCAAAATCGACAGATTCCTTCATTCCTGGCTACTGCCAGGTCCTCCTACATTTTGCCAGAGAGAGAAAGGTGCATTTAGCACACACACCCCAAAACACACCGTACATCCAGATCAACACTTGTGTGACTCCAACTGCTCATGTTCACCCGCTGACAGAGGAAGTTACCAGTTGCCAAAAGCTGCTTTTCAACGTGGGATTCTAGCGTGAAACAAATTTGCCGAGAGATTTGATTTTACCCATTTGGGCATGAATAGGGACAATGGCTCCTTGCTCTGCTGGGCATGTTAATTAACTTAACAACGCAAGGGAGATTTGTGTTCTCGTCAGTTTCCTCTGCTGTTAACAGGCCCCGTGCTTCGCCTGCGTGCATTTGAGCTGTAATTGAATTTTCACAATCTGTACCTTCTGCGTTTCGTTGGGAAAGACCGAGAACTGAACTTGGGAGCTTCCGCATGCCAAACAGATGCTCTAACCCTGGTCTAGGGGCCTTCTGCACTCAGAACTCCAACCTGTCCTCATAGAATCGTAGAACCATAGAACTGTAGAGATGAAAGGGACCCCAAGGAGCATCTAGTCCAACCCCCTGCAATTGCAGGGATCTCAGCTAAAACATCACTTGCAGATGGCCATCCAACCTCTGCTTAAAAACCTACAAGGAAGGAGAGTCCACAACGTCCAGAGCGAGACCATTTCACTGTCGAACAGCTCTCACTGTCCGAAAGTTCTTCCTGTTGTTGAGTCGGAATCTCCTTCCTTGTCACTTGAAGCCATGGGTTCGAGTCCTACCTTCCAGGGCAGGAGAAAACAAGGTTCCTCCTTCTTCCAGAAAGTTTTCCCTGATGTTTAGTCATTTGCACCTCTTTTGACACAAATGATAAAGGAATCGAATTGAGGCTCCATCCAGCCCAATGTATCCTTTGCTCCAAAATCTACTCCTATTTCCAGACCTGCCTCTCCCACTTCCCAGCCTATGGCAGATGACATCTTGCCTTGTACCCAGTCCAGAAATAATAAAATAAATAATAATAATAATTTTATTTATATCCCGCCCTCCCCAGCCGAAGCTGGGCTCAGAGCAGCTAACAACAGTAATGTTGTTGTTGCTGTTTAGTCGTTTATTTGTGTCCGACTCTTCGTGACCCCCTGGACCAGAACACGCCAGGCCCTCCTGTCTTCCACTGCCTCCCGCAGTTTGGTCAAACTGGTAGCTTTGAGAACACTGTCCCACCATCTCGTCCTCTGTTGTCCCCTTCTCCTTATGCCCTCCATCTTTCCCGACATCAGGGTCTTTTCCAGGGAGTCTTCTCTTCTCATGAGGTGGCCAAAGTCTTGGAGCCTCCGCTTCAGGATCTGTCCTTCCAGTGAGCACTCTGGGCTGATTTCCTTCAGAATGGAGGTTTGATCTTCTTGCAGTCCATGGGACTCTCAAGAGTCTCCTCCAGCACCAGAATTCAAAAGCATCCATTCTTCGGCGATCAGCCTTCTTTATGGTCCAGCTCTCACTTCCATACATTACTACTGGGAAAACCATAGCTTTCACTATACAGACCTTTGTTGGCAAGGTGGTGTCTCTGCAAACATCTGGGTAGACTTGTCGAAACAAGAATAATTTGAACAGGTGCTCTCAAGAGTCTCCTCCAGCACCACAAGTCAAAAGTGTCAATTCTTTGGCGATCAGCTTTTTTTATGGTCCAGACATTCCGGGATCAAATCAGGAATCGGGACGGCTTCTCTAAATCAGGGACGTCCCTGGAAAATAGGGTCACTTGGAGGGTCTGTAGCTGCGATTCCTGCATTGCAAGGGGTTGGTCTGGATGACCTTTGGGGTCCCTTCCAACTCTACAATTCTGTCATGCTAAGGGACCTGCCTGCACCACAGCTCTTTCAGCTGCCCGCTCAGCACCCAATCCTTCCTGCTACAGAACTGGCTATGGCTTGGCCCCCCCTTCCCCTGGCCAATTGCTCCCCTGGCATCAATGCACCACAGTCCTGGCCTGATCGCTGAAGAGAAGCCAGGAAGAAGAGGCGGGGAAGGAGAGGAGGAGGAGGAGATGGGGAGGCATTTTCTGCTGACACCGTGCAGCCGGCCTCCGCAGCTGATCTGGACAAGGGCTCTTAGAGGACACGCACAAGCACAGAGCAGGGCCCCTCCCTCTCCTTCTGGCTCAGGGCTTATTCATGCCATCTCAAATGCTGTGTTTTCCTGCGTTTGGAGGCTACAAACCACACGACATCCCCGCTGGCTTCCCTGCAATGCATGCTTGGCACATCTCAGTTTCGGGGTCATATCGGGTTCCCCTGCCTTCAGAGACCACCTCCCTGTCGCTGCCCACAATCCCATCCTCTTGCACTCCCCGCTCTCTGCCTCGTCCTCCTCTTTCTGCTGCTTTCCCCTCTGTTTCATGTGCTCCAAGATACTTCCCCGCATCTCTCGCAGGTTTTCTTCAACACAGTTGACTTCTTTCTCAAACGCTCCTTGTTTCAACGTGTTTTGGTGGCCTTCGATTTCCCCGGTGGCTCAGGCACCTGCAACTCGGGAAACCCTCCCCCAATCGCTGGATTCTTTCCTGGGGCCTGTGAAAAACACATTTGTTTAGGAAAGCCTACCCAGATGTTTAGAAGGCTGGTGTGTTTTTGGTTTATTGCTGGTTTTTATTTTTTAATGCTTCCCTTGCTAATAAACTCCCTGCTTTATTCTTTTCGTCAACTGCTTTGAGGTTTTCTGCAGTCAAGTACAGTAGAACCTCTACTTACGACCGCGTCTCTTGGGCCCGATCCAAGTTGCGACCGCGGCAAACCCAGAAGTAAATACCGGATTTGCCACGATTCGCGCACACTCAGAAGTGGCTGCCGCCGTCTACACATGCACAGAAGCGCACTGCCACCAAATGCACCTGCGCACAACAGCACTTCTACCAGTGACCCGGATCGACTTACGGACGGACCTCAGAAACTGATTACATCCGTAAGTAGAGGTTCCACTGTAGTATATCATTTTTGTTGGCATCTGTCTGTCTCTGGAGACAACGGAGGAGTGTGAAGTCAAACTCTTTGGAGCTTGCAGCTCCTGCTGTGGCTGCAGAGACTGATGCAGGAGAGACATGTTTTGTTGCAGCTGGGGCAGATGAAGGCGTCCGGTTGTGCTGCTGCCGACGCACTATGGCATTTCTTGTCTCTGAGCTCCTCCCAGCGGTCATTCCTCCTCTAGTCACTTCCATGGATATATGACCTATCTGTCTCTGGGCGCTGGGACGTCTGCAAAGGATTCTCGCATGGTGGGATTGATGATGCCAGACTTCATGACGTGTTTGCAGACATCTTTGTAGCACAGAGCTGGTCTGCCAACAGGCCTGGCACCTGATGCCAACTCCCGGCAGAACACGTCCTTCGGGATCCTGCCATCTTCCATTCTGGGGAACATCACAGAATCATAGCTAGGGCTGGGCAATATCTGTTTTTCAACGTTGTGATAAACATCGCAATATATGCAGCAGCTAGACTGGTGACTGGGAGCAGCTGCCGAGACCACATAACACCGGCCTTGAAAGATCTACATTGGCTCCCAGTACGTTTCCGAGCACAACTCAAAGTGTTGGTGCTGACCTTGAAAGCCCTAAACGGCCTTGGCCCAGTAGACCTGAAGGAGCGTCTCCACCCCCATCGTTCTGCCCGGACACCGAGGTCCAGCTCTGAGGGCCTTCTGGCGGTTCCTTCACTGCGAGAAGCCAAGTTACAGGGAACCAGGCAGAGGGCCTTCTCGGTGGTGGCGCCCGCCCTGTGGAACGCCCTCCCACCAGATGTCAAAGAGAAGAACAACTACCAGACTTTTAGAAGACATCTGAAGGCAACCCTGTTTAGGGAAGCTTTTAATGTTTAACAGAGCACTGTATTTTAACGTTTTGTTGGAAGCCGCCCAGAGTGGCTGGGGAAACCCAGCCAGATGGGCAGGATATAAATAAATTATTATTATTATTATTATTATTATTATTATTATTATTATTATGATATATCACGATGTCTGAAAGAAGGATGGAGCTATATAGAGGAATTGGCTGGCTTTACGGTTTTCCCTGCATCGTGATTTTGGCCGGCGCCTGCTCTTATGATCCATTGCCCTTTTCATGAGGCCGGGGAGAGCTGAGCCACCAGAGTTAACGTGGCTGTGGGAATCGAGAGAATCATTGGCTGGCCTCGCCGTTTTCCCCACATTGTGATATTTGCATAGCACACGTACACAAAAACATCATGATTCGCGATATATTACCAGGCCAAAAATGATGAAACTTCAAAACTGTTTTGGATAATATACCCAGTGCTTTTTTTCTGGATGGATGCGGGGTACGCATACTCCTAAACATTTTGTGAATCTAACGGGAGAAGAAACTAATTTAAAAATAAAAAATAGTTTCTTCTCCGGCACGGTGAATTGTCAGTTCTGTTGCTACCCCTATGTCCATTTACTATATTTATTTTCCCTGATTTGAACTATAAAATGGTGGTTTTCTTGAGTCAAAATGAGAGTGCCCCTAGACATTTTTAAAGGAAAAGAAAAAAAAAAAGCACTGGATATAGCTATATATCGCCCAGCCCTAACCATAGAAATGTAGAGTTGGAAGAAGTCATCAGGCTCATCTGATTCTGGAATCACGGCTAAAACATTCCTCACAAAAGACCGTCCAACCTTTCCTCTGGCATAGAAACAGAATGAAATAAACAAACACATCTTTTCTCCCCCTCACTCCCCCCACCACAATGGCAGCCTGCAGACCCCCGTGTTGTTCTCCTTCCTGCCATACGTCCGAGTTTCTGAAAATGCCCAAAGGGTGTTGGAGTCGTGCCACCCAGCTGCCTGCCTGGGATCTAATTAGGATAATTGCCCATTTGGACCTGGGCTCGAGGGCAGCTGCAGAGACAACCAAGCAGGGAAAGTGTGTGTGGGGGGGGAGAGATCCGGTGGGATCGCCCCCACCCCCCCGTGTCCAGCTTTTCTGTGAGTGAGCCGGATCCTGGGCGAAGGCCCAGGCGGACTGTATCTGTTTATAGGTGCATTTCAGCACAGAGTTTCATCGCTTTGAACTCTGGCCAGCTCCAAAGGGACCTTGACAGATACCTCACACACACACACCCCACTTTCTGGAGTCTCTCTCTCTCTCTCTCTCTCCAAAGCAGCAAAAAGGAAGGGAAAGAATCAGAAGAGAGAGAAGGGCTTCTAGCTGCTGCTTGTGTTTTCAGTAGATTTATTGTCACCGAAGACACCCAATAGGCAGATCACCCCCAACCCACGAGACAGACTATTCTGTGCCTCAAAGGAATTCTCAGCAGATGTCTGCCCAGGCACAGACTGAGCCTTCTGGAAGGGCTGCCAGAAGACCACAAAAAAAGGAAAGAGAAACCCAGAGGTCATCCATTCTGTCCTTTGAGGTACCTGTACCTTCCTGTACCTTTGTTAATTCTCCATTGTCTGTATGGTGTTCTCTATCAAAGGCTTTCTCACACTTTCCCCTCCCGAAGGCTCAGCCCACACCTGGAGTCCGGTGTCTGGTTCTGGGCGCCATGATTTAGGAAGGATATCGACAAGTTGGAAGGTGGGCAGAGGAGGGCAACCGAGATGATCGAGGGTCTGGGAACCAAGCCTGATGAGGAACGGTTGAAGGAGCTGGGTATGTTTAGCCTGGAAAAGAGGAGACTGAGACGAGATAGGAGAGCCAAATATCTGAAAGGCTGTCCCAGGAAAGATGGAGAAAGCTTGTTTTCTCCTGCTCTGGAGGGTAGGACTCAAACAAATTGCTTTGAGTTACAAAAAAGGAGATTCTAACTAAACAATGGGACACTGGTGGTGCTGTGGGTTAGACCACAGAGCCTAGGACTTGCCGATCAGAAGGTCCCCGCAATCGGGTGAGCTCCCGTCGCTCGGTCCCTGCTCTTGCCAACCTAGCAGTTCGAAAGCACGTCAAAGTGCAAGTAGATAAATAGGTACCACTTCAGTGGGAAGGTAAACGGAATTTCCGTGCGCTGCTCTGGTTCGCCAGAAGCGGCTTAGTCATGCTGGCCACATGACCGGGAAGCTGTACGCCGGCTCCCTTGGCCAGTAAAGCGAGATGAGTGCCGCAACCCCAGAGTCGGTCAGGGGTCCCTTTACCCTTTACCTTTAACTAAACAACAGGAAGAACTTTCTGACAGTAAGAGACTTTGCCTGGCAACTGGTGGCTAACTTCTGCATCACGTTTCATAGCAGCTTAGCTTCCAGCGCAGAGACTTAACCTCAGAGTTGTCTTTTGTTAATCAGTTATGGTTCTCTTGACCATGGACATTTCAAAGGAGAGGATGGATGGCCATTTTCAGGGATGCTCGAAATCCTGCAAAGTGACAGTGATGCATCAATGCTCCATTGCCACACCACTGACCGTAGCTCAAGGCTCTGCTCTGCAGATGAGAATTGCATAGCTGTCAAGCGTCCCTTATATGGCGGGACAGTCCCTTATCCCAGCGCCATGTCCCGCTGCTGTCCCGGATTGATGATGTCCCTTAAATAAGCTACTGAAGGTAATGGGGCCCTTTCTATGTCCAGCTGTCCTTTGTCAACAACAAATTGTTACAGTTTTTTTGTGTTGAATATATGCTATATGGTAATTTATGGACCTAATAGGTATCTAAAGCCATTTGCATGCAACAAAATATGTATTTTATCAAAGTAAATGTTGATCCCTTATTTTGGCTGCTGATCCCTTATTTCCAAGGCTGCTGGTCCCTTATTTTCAAATCTGTAAGTTGACAGCTATGGAATTGCTCACAAGGAATCCTGACCCTTGCAACCCAGGCCGCATTTCCTTTCCGACTCCTGCTTCTGCAGGCCACATCCCAACTGGTTAGCTGATTCTGGCCTTGTGTTCTTCCTAGCTGTGCTGGGGTCAAGGTGAGGCCTCGGCCTTTGAGGGATAGCTCGGTTGGGAGAGCACGAGACTCTTAAGCTCAGGGTTGTGAGTTTGAACCCCACATTGGGCAAAAGATTCCTGTACCGGTTGGACCAGATGACTCCATTCCGACTCTGCAGTTTTATTCTATTTTATCAGCCGTGTCACCGGACTCTGCAAGAGTGGGCAGCGATTTGAATGTGGGCAGCTATTTGCATGCGCTGCAGTACGAAGGAAGATGGTGTAGGCAAATACTCAGACATTTCCATGCTTGATGGTGAGCACTCAAGAGTCAGAGAGCATCTACCTGCGGTCAGAGTCAGAGAGCATCTACCTGCCCTTCCTTTCATCTTCAGGACGTCTGTGGAATGAATCTATTGTTCTGGGGGTTTTTTTGGGGGGGGCGGTGTCAGGCTGGATGGTGTCTCGAGTCCCTTCCAGCTCCTGAGATCTTGTATACCTGAAGGAGCGTCTCCACCCCCATCGTTCTGCCTGGACACTGAGGTCCAGCTCTGAGGGCCTTCTGGCGGTTCCCTCACTACAAGAAGCCAAGTTACAGGGAACCAGGCAGAGGGCCTTTTCGGTGGTGGCACCCGCCCTGTGGAACGTCCTCCCACCAGATGTCAAAGAGAACAACAACTACCAGACTCTTAGAAGACATCTGAAGACAGCCCTGTTTAGGGAAGCTTTTATTGTTTGATGTATTACTGTATTTTAATATTTTGTTGGAAGCCGCCCAGATGGGTGGGGTAAAAATAATTTCTGAAACTGTTCTTAACCTGAGGTACCACTTTAGCTATTCTGTTCTCATCCTGGGGCAAAGTTCTTAACCTGAGGTACTATTTCTGGGTTAGCGGAGTCTGTAACCTGAGGTGTTTGTAACCCGAGGTATCACTGTATATCGTAAAGACGCCGCAAACCCTGCAAGGAAACTAAGTCCTTGGTAAGCACTTGAAATCCCTGAAATCTCTCACCACTCAGAGATTAGAGTTGCATGTGCTATTTTATTTTCACAGTGAAGTCGTTTCGGTTGTGTGAGAGCAACAAGCCCCAGGCTCACTCCATGAGCATCACAGTTGAGGTGAGATTTGAACTCGGGTCTCCCTAAATTCAATCAGGCAGCATCCTTAACAGGTGAGTTGTCACAACGGAGAAAACGCCACCCGGGGTATGCATTCAAGAACCCCCCTGGTATTGTGGATTCACTATCCTGGAAAGTCTGGAAATTGTAGTTCAGCGACGGGGATTAAAGTTGCTTTGTCATGCAGATTTAGGGTGCCTTCAGAGTATCACTATTTTGCAGAGGTATTCAAGCGCACACTGTAAATTTTGGGCTATTTGATTAAAGTAGGTTTAATCGCTCTGCTGCCCTAGTGCAACAAAGCCACATTTTTAGAATTGTTGTTGTTAGGAGAGTAATGGGGAAATACTCTGAAAATAATGGGATGAACGACTGATTAATGGAAAGATATATAAGCACCCTGCAAGCAAATCAGGATGAATGGTCTTCGCCGTTAGGGACGGGGGAGAAATCCGATTCGTTTCACATTTAGAGATGAACCTGCTTAATTGGCACTTTCGGAAACAACATGAACGCAGCTGGCATCTCTGAATTTTGCAACGCAGTTCTTCAGTCAAGTAATAAATGTGCTTTTTAATAAAATAAAATATGCACATACAAAGGTAATATGTGCATACAAATGCATGCATTAGTGCAAAAAGTATACAAATATAGCACACTGTTAGCAAAAAAATATGTTCTGCAAAAATTAGTATTTTAGGCAAAATTGCTTTCAAAAAAAATTATATATTAGGAGAAATTTGTACAAAAATACTAATGAACTTTTGTGAGGACTTTTATTAAACATAAATAAATAAATCACAAACTGAGGTGGAAATATGAAGCCCTTAAGAGCTACGATTCTGAGTTCCCTGGGAATTAGGGATCGATCTTTAAGCCACTCTGTAACTGTAGCTCTGTGAGAGAAATGGGAGTCTCCTAAAGAACTCTCAGCGCCCTTCGCAGACTACAGTTCCCAGAATTCTTTGGGGGGAGCCATGATGGTTTAAAGAGGTATGATACCACTCTAAATGTATCGTGTAGCTGGGGCCTATGTCACCGTCTGTTCTCTACCCAACAGCGCCCTCCGGTGCCAGCAGATGAAACAAACTGTGAGCCAAGCCCGTGTAGGAAGAAACACATTTTCTGATAACCATTGGCCATGGAGCATCCTATGGGCAGGAAGCACTTACATTTATGTCCCACGTGTTTACCAGCTTCATCTGGTACGCAGGATGAGACCCTCCCTGCCCGCGGACTGTCTCGCCAGAGTGGTGCATACTCTGGTTACCTCCCACTTCTACGTGGGGCTACCTTTGAAGGTGACCTGGAAACTACAACTAATCCAGAATGCGGCAGCTAGACTGGGAGTGGCCGCCAAGACCATATAACACTGGTCTTGAAAGACCTACATTGGCTCCTAGTACATTTTTGGGCACAATTCAAAGTGTTGGTGCTGACCTTTAAAGCCCTAAACGGCCTCGGTCCTGTATACCTGAAGGAGCGTCTCCACCCCCATCGTTCAGCCCGGACACTGAAGTCCAGCGCCGAGGGCCTTCTGGCGGTTCCCTCACTGCGAGAAGCCAGAGAACCAGGCAGAGGGCCTTCTCGGTGGTGGCACCCGCCCTGTGGAACGCCCTCCCACCAGATGTCAAAGGAGAAAAAACAACTACCAGACTTTTAGTTGACATCTGAAGGCAGCCCTGTTTAGGGAAGCTTTTAATGTTTGACAGACTATTGTATTTTAATATTTTATTGGAAGCGGCCCAGAGTGGCTGGGGAAACCCAGCCAGATGGGTGGGGTATAAATAACAAGTTGTTGTTGTTGTTGTTGTTGTTCCTCCAAGGAGCTCATGGCACCCTTCTCTCCATTTTATCCTCCAACAACCCTGTGAGGTAGGCCACCCTGGGAGATAACTGCCCAGCTGGCTTTGTGGCCAACTGCAGGTTTGAACCCCTATCTCCCAGGTCCTAGCCTGACACTCTAACCACTACACCATACTGGTTCTCATTTCCAAGACTGTAATTATCCCCTGCCACAAGAAAAATCACTTTGTGTGTGGGGGGGGGGGAGATCAAAGCCCCCTTCCATTCTTGCTTAGCACATTATGGCGATGTGGAACTAGGGAAAGGGGTGTGACTGTCTTTGAGCACATCTTTGCATGCATAATAATAATAATAATAATAATAATAATAATAATAATAATAATAATAATTTTATTATTTGTACCCCCACCCATCTGACTGGGTTGCCCCAGCCATTCTGGGCAGCAAAAGGTGCCAGGTTCAATCATCAAGAGTATCTCCCAGTATTATTATTGTTATTGTTATTGTTATTGTTATTTATTGATACCCCACAGATCTGACTGAGTTTCCCCAGCCACTCTGGGCAGCTCCCAATCAAATGTTAAAAACAGTACAGTGTTAAATATTAAAAACTTCCCTGAACAGGGCTGCCTTCAGATGTCTTTTAAAGATAGGATAGCTGCTTATTTCCTTCACATCTGAAGGGAGAATAATAGAATCCTAGAATTGTCGAGTTGGAAGGGACCCTGCAGTAACGGGGGTTGGACTAGATGACCCTCAGAGATCCCTTCTGACTCGACAGTTCTAGGAATCTTAAAGCAGCGTTTGAGTTCTAGGATTCTAGGAATCTAAAAGCAGTGTTTGGGCAAGAGCGATCTTTCTGAACGGGACCACAAACCCCAAGGAACTGCATGGCAAAACAAGAGAGGCCCGAGTGATGTGTTTGTGTGCTTAAACTGTGTGCGAAGCACCAAGTACAAACTCTGCACACGCTCAGAGGCATTTTCTCTTCCAACAGCCAGCTTGCACAGGCGTGGGAAATAAAAGGTGCTTTTATAGCGCATGGGATGCACACAAGATTAATATCTCACAAAGTGATGTTGAAGCGTTAAGCTTTCCAGCTGGGTTGCCCCTTTTTAAAAAAGTGCTGCTGTGCCTTTAAGAGCATCCCCGCAAGCAGAAATGTGGCTCCTCAAGCTTCGGTTTGCAATTTAATCTCTGCGCTGGGAAAAGCTGTGTGGCTGACAGTTTTGGGTGGTTCTTTGGGGGAATGGGAGAAGTTGGCAACCGGATGGCTTATGGCATAGGCTAAAGCGAAAGCTTTGCCCAAACTTTCCTGTTACTTTCTATTTCATTTCTTTCTCGCCCAACAGCTTCCCTGTGCTTGTGTTCATCCCTCCTGTTCCGAAGGCGCTTTTGCTTGTGGGTTGAGATCCAATAAACAAAACTGGGCAGATGAAGGTGATGGACTTTTTCGTAGCTAGCCGACCTGACTGGAAGAGTCTGCGACCAGAAGGAGGACTACCAGGAAGAATGGATGAAATTTAAAGACTATTTAGTCAAACATGTTAAATTAACTGAATTGGAAAGTTTGCAATTACCAGATAGGCTTAGGATTTAAATATGTAATGTGATGAATTAATATGTTTAAAGTTGAACGGTTAAGAAAGAAAGATGCTAAGTGATTAAGTTAATTTTTTAAGAATTTAGGTTTTGGAAAATCGTTAAAATGAGATACACTGAAATCCAACCAGGGGGATATGAGGAAGTCACTTAACAAGGTTATGAAGATGGGTTTATTTATGCTGGAGATGTATGTTTGTCAGTCTGTTTGTTTGTTTGTTTGTTTTTTTAAAAATTCTGGAAAATTAATTTTAAAAATTGGGAAAAAAGAGATCCAATAAACAAAATTTAATTGCTTTAATTTCAAAGGCACCTGTCTAGCTGACATTCCTGTTATTAATATTGGGGTGGAACGAGAGGTTGCTGCACTTAGAAAGCACTTGTGATCAAAGTCTGCCCCCTGGTGGCCACCGCGAGACTCTCTCAAATTTAAATCTGCATTGCAATAAATGTTTTTGAAGCGGGCTCTCCCTATAGCTGAGACCCCCACAGACCCTTTCCCACGGAAGCAGAGAGGCTTCAAAACAAGTTCACCCAAACACAGCCAAGATCTCACATGCCTGGGGAAGATTTCACATTCTACCCTTTCCCCCAAAAATACCTCTGCCTTTTGGGAGTGCTTTACTTGCAGAAATTCAACAGGTGAAGTTTCTCCTACTGCTAAAATCCAACAGGTTTCTGGCTAACCCGGGGGCAGGGGACCCAGCCTGGTCTGCTCCTGCCACTCAAAACAGAGGAAAGAGCTGGTGAAGCCTTGGCCCAGTATACCTGAAGGAGCGCCTCCGCCCCCATCGTTCTACCCAGACACTGAGGTCCAGTGCGAGGGCCTTCTGGCGGTTCCCTCACTACAAGAAGCCAAGTTACAGGGAACCAGGCAGAGGGCCTTCTCGGTGGTGGCGCCTGCCCTGTGGAACGCCCTCCCACTAGATGTCAGAGAGAAAAATAACTACCAGACTTTTAGAAGACATCTGAAGGCAGCCCTGTTTAGGGAAGCTTTTAATGTTTAATAGGTTATTGTATTTTAGTGTTTTGTTGGAAACCACCCAGAGTGGCTGGGGAAACCCAGCCAGATGGGTGGGGTATAAATAAATTATTATTATTATTATTATTATTATTATTATTATTACCGCAATGCAATGTCTCCCTGGAGCAATGAAATATCACAATATTGCAACTTGGACCCCTGCATCAACAGCAGAATTCTTCAATCAGGGTTCGATCACCTGCTTAATGGCAGGCGCATAGAAAAGATGCTAAATATGTTGCAATGAAGGAAGGGAGACAAATTCCATTTTGGTTGCATTTTAATAGGAAGCTACCAGATTTGCACACCATGAACCAAACACACAGCTACTTTCCATGATAGCTCAGCCGGAAGAGCATGAGACTCTTAAATCGTAGGGTTGTGGGTTCAAGCCCCACCCTTGAGGCAAAAGATTTCTGCATTGCAGAGGGCTGGACTAGATGTCCCTAGTGTTCCCTTCCAACTCTACCATTCTATCAACATGTCTGTGAAATTCACAGGACTCCAAATTTTGCAGTTTCCCAACCAAACGATATGTTCACAAATTTATATATTGGAGGAAATGTGCATTTTTTTTAAAAAAGCTCTATTAGTGAAGATAACACACAAAAATGCCTTATATTAAGGAACATGGCTTGCTGAAACATGTGCCTTTGTCAAAACTGCATACGATACCTGGACCGATTTTGGGAAACCTGCGCCGAAAGGCTGACAAATTTTGCTGGAAAACTCGCAAATGGCTGCAGAAATGTGAAGAGCGGACTCTGAGGCTGGGGGAAAACGAGAAACGTAAGAGAACCAAAAATGGGAAACAAGTGAAGAGCCAACTAAAGAAGAATGGCAACTTAAACTGATGAAATACACGCAGCTGGCAGACTTAACCTATAGAATAAGAGAACAAGAAGAATATATGTTTAAAGAAGACTGGACAATGTTTACTGAGTATATGAATGAAAATGGTGTGCATTTGAAAATGTGGGCAGCATCAAGATAAACTCAACAGCGTAAATAAGTTTTGGTGGATGTAAAAATGCAATACCAAATGGTTTCGTTTATGTAACATAAGCTGGGAACCATGACGTGCAAATTCAACCATGGAAGGAGAAGAAGTGAAGTCATTTATATTTTAAGGTTGTTTAAATGAATGTTCTAAAATGTAAAATAGAAAAACTTAATAAAAATTATACGAGAGAGAGAACCCAATCTGGAAGGTTCATCCATCCCCAGTTAAAAAAGAATCTCTGGTGCTTTGCTCGTTGCCAGTTTAGTGAAAGGCAACCTTTGGAAACTCTATTTTTTCCAGACAGTGTGTCTTGCATGTTTTCATGCCGCCTTGGAAAATGGGCACAGCGTGGCCAGTCCAATCCGGGCACCCCTTCGGGTGCCATTAAGAAGTCGGGGGGCCGTCTTCTGAGAAAGTGCTGACTGCAGTCTGGACCTGCACACCCTCCCCACTTTGCAGCCCTAGCAAACAGATCGGCGCTGCTGCTTAAAAGGCACCAGACGCAAAAACCCACCCCCATCCCCTGCGCTCCCAAGTCTGGCTTGGTGCAATTGTTATTATATTAGCACTTTGATGTATAGCTGGAAGGGACCGGCAGCTTTAATGGGAGAACAGGGGCAGGCAATTATATAACCTTCCATCCCAGTAGACCTCTGATTCAGGAAATGGTTGCGGGGGGTGGGGTGTCTCGGGGATGGGAGTCCAGGGTCCTGTTTCCTGCTGACAAAGAGGACTAGTGGTTAAAGCAGAGGATGAAGATGCAGGGAGGGTCTTGGATTTCTAATAGAAGGAAGTTTAGGGCTGAGTGCTTTTTCTGGAGTCTGAAGAACAGAAGCCTTAGAAGAAAGTTCTGCTCATTTCAACAGGACCTAGTCAGTATTACAGAATTCCAGCCTTGTTTTCCTGGTCCTAGAGACATATTTAGCTGGAGGTATGTAGCTCGTGGTCTAAACCACAGAGCCTAGGGCTTGCCGATCAGAAGGTTGGCGGTTCGAATCCCCGCAACAGGGTGAGCTCCCGTTGCTCAGTCCCAGCTCCTGCCAACCTAGCAGTTCGAAAGCACCTCAAAGTGCAAGTAGATAAATAGGTACCTCTCCGGCGGGAAGGTAAACGGTGTTTCCATGCGCTGCTCTGGTTCGCCAGAAGCGGCTTAGTCCTGCTGGCCACATGACCCAGAATCTGTCTGCGGACAAATGCCGGCTCCCTCGGTGAGTAAAGCAAGATGAGCACTGCAGCCCCAGAGTCGTCCACAACTAGACCTAACGGTCAGGGGTCCTTTACCTTTTACCTTTTAAGTAGTCCAGGGTGCGATGGGACTCGCTTCGTAGAAAATACGCTTAGAAATGCCGCATGCGATGGTTTGTATAAGACTAGTTTGACTGATAGCGCTCATGCGAAAAGAGTTGTAGTCAGAATGTTACCTTTTTAATAATAATAATAATAATAATAATAATAATAATAATAATAATTTATTTATACCCCGCCCATCTGGCTGGGTTTCCCCAGCCACTCTGGGCAGCTTCTAACTGAATATCAAAAACAATACAGCATCAGACATTATAAACTTCCCTAAATAAACTTCCCTAAACAGGGCCGCCTTCAGTTGTCTTTTAAAAGTAAAATAGTTGTTTATTGCCTTGACATCTGCTGGGAGGGCATTCCACAGGGCAGGAGCCACCACCGAGAAGGCCCTCTGCCTGGTTCCCTGTAACCTCACTTCTCACAGGGAGGGAACTGCCAGAAGGCCCTCTGCGCTGGACCTCAGTGTCTGGGCTGAACGATGGGGGTGGAGACACTCCTTCAGGTATACTGGGCCGAGGCCGTTTAGGGCTTTAAACGTCAGCACCAACACTTTGAAAAGTAGCCCCACGTAGAGCACATTGCAGTAGTCCAAGTGAGAGATAACCAGAGCATGCACCACTCTGGCGAGACAGTCCACGGGCAGGGAGGGTCTCATCCTGCGTACCAGATGGAGCTGGTAAACAGCTGCCCTGGACACAGAATTGACCTGCGCCTCCATGGACAGCTGTGAGTTCAGAATGACTCCCAGGTTGCGCACCTGGTCCTTCAGGGGCACAGTTGCCCCATTCCGGACCAGGGAGGAGTCCACACCTGCCCGCCTCCTGTCCCCCCAAAACAGTACTTCTGCCTTGTCAGCATTCGACCTCAATCCGTTAGCTGCCATCCATCCTCCAACCACCTCCAGACACTCAGACAGACACTCCATTGTCCCTCAAGACAGACAGTCGCCAACAATCGTGGACCTGACATGAAATAGTTCCGTTTTTTCTGGACTACAATCTGCCAACCCGTTGCTCCCTCCCCCCTGATGCCTTGGGCTAGCAGGGGCTCATGGGAGTTGTAGTCCAAAACATCTATCCCCCCCACACCCTGGCTATTGCACAACACTGCCTTTCGATATGTCTGTGCCTTTCTTTGCTGCCTTGCACAGCCAAACATTTCTAGGCGGTTTGCAAACGTTAAAGCACAAACTGAAACAGCAACACAACCCTAAGGAGCATAAAATCATTTTTGAAAGTCACACTCAGTAACTGTGGCTGCCTCATCTGGGTCTAGCCATTGTGCCTATTACCATTAAATTCCTATCATACAGTCCCCCCCCCCCAAGGGAGCCCGGGGCGTTAAACACCAAAGTAATAAAACAACACCATAAAAAAATAAAATGAAAACATATTTAAAAGCATTAAGAACATAAAAAAAGCATTTTAAAATGTTAAGGACATCTAAAACATGGGTAGGCAAACTAAGGCCCGGGGGCTGGATCCGGCTCAATCGCCTTCTCAATCCCGCCAGCGGACTGTCTGGGATTCAGCGTGTTTTTACATGAGTAGAATGTGTCCTTTTATTTAAAATGCATCTCTGGGTTATTTGTGGGGCATAGGAATCAGTTCATTTCCCCCCCCCCAAAAAAAATATAGTCCGGCCCCCTACAAGGTCTGAGGGACAGTGGACCGGCCCCCTGCTGAAAAAGTTTGCTGACCCCTGATCTAGAAGGTATTTATTGCCCCCCCCCATAACCCTTGTTGTTAGCCTGTCCTTGGTTTGCGGGAAAAAGGTCACAGGGAATCCCAAACAGGACTTTTTCTCTCTCTGCAAAAGGGAATGTTCTGCGGCAGCTGCCTCACTGCTGTCTCTCCTGCCCTCCCAGGAAAAAAATCCAATTGGAGGCGGGGGGGGGGGGGGAGAGAAAACAGGTGAAGACTTGGAAGGGGCTTTGAGGGATTTTCCAGGTGGAGAGAAAGTGTGTGAAGCATATGTGGCCTGGCCGGAGGTCCGGCAAACAAACAAACAAATCAATTCTAGGGTAAAAAAAATGTTCTGTTAAATCATAGCTGTCAACTGTCCCTTATTTGGCGGGAAAGTCCCTTATCCCAGCGCCGTGTCCTGCTGCTGTCCCTTATTGATGATGTCCCTTAAATTTCCCGGCTTTCAAAGGAAGCAGCTCCTCTCCCTCCCTCCTTGCCGGCCAGGGAGGAGGGAGGCTCCAACTGTGTTGCTTGGCTGCATTGCTCACCCAATAAGGAGTCTAAGAATGACTGGGGGGTGGAGCTTGCATGCCTTGTGCCAATCAAATTGGCCGCGTTGCCTGGGGACTCGCCTTTGCTCAGCGCTTCCCAGCGGAGAGGGGACGGTGGTTTTCCTTGCTGCACCCACTTTGCCGGGTTGCTGTGCTGTGGGAACCACCGCTTGAGGCTTCGTTTGGCTGCTGCTGGGCTTTCTGCCTTTGGCTCGGAGGGGCTCAGAAGCTGAACATACCTGTGCTTGGAAAATCTCTTATTTTGGCTGCTGATCCCTTATTTTCGAGGCTGCTGGTCCCTTATTTTCAAATCTATAAGTTGACAGCTATGTGTTAAATGGGAAAGCCCGCATCCCTTCTCAAATCCTTAACACACACACACACACACACACACACACACACACACACACCAGTTCTGGTGTGAATTGCGCTTGGCATTATAGGCCAAATAACCACAGCAAGAATGTTTCTGGGCTATTGCTGAGATCGGCGTACCATACAATTGGCAGAATATAGGACGATTCAGGATGGATTAAAAAACCCATTCAGGCTATGCATAGTTGAACTGTGGAACTCCCTGCCTCAAGAGGCAGCCATGGCCACCAATCGAGATGGCTTTAGAAGAGGATTAGACAAGTTTATGGAGGAAGAGAGGGCTATTAGTGACTAGCTACTAGCCAGCAATGCTTCCAAAAACCAGTTGCTGGAAACCACAGGAGGGGAGCGTTGCTCTTGGGTTCGAATCCTGCTTGCTGGTTTCCCACTGGCATCTGGTCTGTCACTGTGAGAACAGGATGCTGGACCAGGTGGGCCTGTGCATGGGTGCAGCCAAGGGGAGGCGGTTCCATAAAAATTGTTCCATAAAAATTGAAAGTACTCCATTAACTGAGGCTCAACAAGTTTGGCGCCCCCCCCAAAAAAAAAAAAAAATCCTGGCTACGCCCACGGGCCTCTGGCCTGATCCTGTGGGCTCTTCTTATGTTCTTACAGGTCGCAGCTCCTACAGTGAGGTGGAGTGGGTTGCAACTGGGGGGACCCATAAGTCACAACCATTCTCCTACGGGTATAGGGAGCAAAACTCTGGCGCTTGGCATGCTCATTCAGTGGAGCACAAGACTCTTAATCTCAGGGCTGTGAGTTCGAGCCCCACGTTGGCCGAAAGATTCCTGCATTGCGGGGGTGCGGCTGGATGACCCCCGGGGTCCCTTCCAACCATAGTGTTAAGTTGTGGGTGAACATATCAGCCGACACAGCAATTCTTCAGACAGCTCTTGTTTATTCACAGGCCAGAACAGAACAGAACTGAAGGGTTCAGCCAGCCTGCTTATATAGAGCTCAACTACAATGCAACAGTAACCACTTTCTGTAACTATCCAATCACTGAACGTCACTTTAAATTCCTTATTTGCATATGTGGACCTGAGGGAAAACTATCTACAGTATCCCCCTGCTGGCCCAGGGCAAGAACTTCAGTACATAACACATAGCTACCAACTTTTCCCTTTTCTTGTGAGGAATAGTAAGCGGAATAAGGGAATTTCCTTTTTTAAAAAGGGAAACGTTGACAGCTATGAACTCAACAGTTCTATGATTCTATGTCTCTTCCAGAAGCCCTTCACAAAAGTAGATCTAGCTAGGTTTTGTGACGAAGACAAATCCTACTGTGATTTAGAAACAAAACCTGGCTGCCGGATCAGACCTTCTGGCCCATCGGATCCTGCAGGGCTGTCTTACCCATAGGTGCTAGGGTGTGGGGAACCCGGGGGCTGGGCTCTCAGGGGCGCCAGGCCGAAAGTCCGGGGCCTGAGAGTTGAGTCTGGAAAGAGCCTGCCCGTCGGTCGGAGCGCTGTGGCGGGCTTTTCTGCTGCAGGTGGCTCTGTGGGGCGAGTTTGGGGGCGACCAAGCCAGTGAAATGCTGAGGCGGGCGGCCGGCTCTAGCCTCCTGCGCACCTGGGACTGGGCAACCTGGGGGGGGGGCACCAGGTGGATCTTTGCACCCCGGCGCCGCATATGCTTAAGAGAGCTGTGATCCTGTGCTGGTCCCGAGGGTTAACCGTGCAGCAAGGTCCGAGTCCAGCCCGAGGTCGATGGTGCGGTATGGAGGCTGTTCGTCAAAGCGGAAGCTGGGTCCAAGGCAGGGAGTTGGGTGAGGTCAGGAGCTCTGACAGAAAAGCAGGACAGGGTTCAGGCAGGAACAGGCTACCAACAATGTTGCTCCCGCAACCTGGGACTGGGCTGGCTGGCTTTTATCTGCCCCAAGGCATAGGGCGGCCCCGGTCCACAGGTGACTCGCCTCTCCTGGCCTGGAGGCGAGCACTCCTCCTGCAGGAACTTAGTTCCCTCCGCCTCTCTGCCCTGAGCCTCTGCAGCTCAGGAGAGGCTGGAGGGTTACCAGACCCAGAGGCAACCTCAGCTTCCTCTGACAGGGCTGAGAGTGAAGCACCTGCAGGCAATGGGTCCTCCATCACCTCAGGAGCCAAAGCAGACTCAGCTGGTGCCTGCACCTGAGGATCCAGCACAGGTGAGGACCCTTCAGGCTCAAGCCCCAGCCCCGGCTCAGCTGGTTCTGGAGGCGGGGACTCCTGTGCAGGCTGGGATTCCTCAGGTTCAGCCTCCGAGTCCGAATCCCAGGCCATCACAGATCCACTGTGTTGGGAAGCCAGAAGAGCAACAGTGCCCACCTGCACTGCCTCCGCAATTGCTCTTGCACAGTGGACAACCAGGTTCCCTTGGGAAGCTTGCAGGTAGGATATGGAGAGGTAACTGGGAACTGCTCCAACTCCCATACTTACCAGAACTGACACACCTGCGCATAGACCCAGCTGTGCCAGAAAAGGTGAGGTGTGGCTGCCGGAGTAGCCTGAAGATGTTGACTCAGGTCCCTGCTGGATATAACTGGGCTGGGATGGGGAATGAGAGGGCAGAAGCAGAGAGAGTTGCGCAAGCGATGTGCGAGAAAGAAGCGTTGAAGCAATGCCACCTCAACCTCAGAGAAAGCCTGGACAAGGCAGACTTAAGGTGAGACTTGTCTAAAAAGAGGTCTGTGAAAGAAGCAGTGGTCCAGCCCTGGACAACTGAAAGACCCTGGGAGGAGAGAAATGGATATATCTCTCTAATATAATAAAATTCTAAGGATGCCGTCACGCCGCAATTTGCATGGCCACAGACAGGTGGTGCTGTGAACTGTAGGGTTATGAGCTGTGCGGCAGCCAAGTGGGCAGGCAACCCAGGAGAGGAGAGGAGCAGATGCAGGCCAGGCGATGGGATGGGATGGAACCGGATGATTGAGACATGGGCAGGTGAGCAGGTGGGTGGTCTAGGCAAGACAAGGAGGAGGGAACCTGAGAAGAGAGCAGGTGGGCATGTGATCAGGTGGGTGGACAAAGCAAATGGTTTAGACTAGCCATAGAAGTAGAGTGAGGCCCTTTGTAAAGCAGATTGTAGTACAGTGGTACCTCGGGTTACATACGCTTCAGGTTACATACGCTTCAGGTTACAGACTCTGTTAACCCAGAAATAGTACCTCAGGTTAAGAACTTTGCTTCAGGATGAGAACAGAAATCGTGTGGCGGTGGCAAGAGGCCCCATTAGCTAAAGTGGTGCTTCAGGTTAAGAACAGTTTCAGGTTAAGAACAGACCTCCAGAACGAATTAAGTACTTAACCCGAGGTTGTTGTTGTTGTTGTTTAGTTGTTTAGTCATGTCCGACTCTTCGTGACCCCCTGGACCAGAGCATGCCAGGCACTCCTGTCTTCCACTGCCTCCCGCAGTTTGGTCAAATTCACGCACGTAGCTTCCAGAACACTGTCCAACCATCTCATCCTCTGTCATCCCCTTCTCCTTACGCCCTCCATCTTTCCCAACATCAGGGTCTTTTCCAGGGAGTCTTTTCTTCTCCTGAGGTGGCCAAAGTATTGGAGCCTCCGCTTCAGGATCTGTCCTTCCAGTGAGCACTCAGGGCTGATTTCCTTCAGAATGGAGAGGTTTGATCTTCTTGCAGTCCATGGGACTCTCAAGAGTCTCCTCCAGCACCATAATTCAAAAGCATCCATTCTTCAGCGATCAGCCTTCTTTATGGTCCAGCTCTCACTTCCATACCACTGTAATTAAAGCTGCACTTTTGAATCTCAGTCTTGACCTCCTCTAAGAAAGGAGTAAGAGTCTCACCAGGCCTCTTTTGCAAATCCATCAGGGTCAAAGCAAATTCTTAGGCTCAACATGTTATCATAACACTATCTGGCTTCAGCTCATGCTGCCTTCCATCTTATTTGCTTCTTTCTGAATACTAGATGTCACAGGAACTGAGGGTACCCTGAAGTCTGAGGGAATCAGACTTTGTATCCAGGGGGAACACATGTTTTCCTAAGCAACCGGTGCTCTACCCGCAACACACAACATTTTTCTGGAATTTCCAAGTGCTTCGTGAACAGTGTGTTCCACCATTCTGCTCGGGCAGCTGCTTCACAAGGACACTCGATTTAGAAACTGCACAGAATGTTTCGGCTTTTCTAAGAAAAGCTGTCCTTCGCAGAACATCCCTCTGAGCAACATACCGCTGACTTTGGGCAGCGTCTTAAATTTTGCCCTTCCAGTTCTCATCAGAAAACCAGCAACTGCTCGTAACTGGGGATTTGGCGAAGAGATGAAACCCTGGTTTTTGCTGAGACCAAAAAGGAAGAGTAAAGCAAGGTCTCTCTCTCTCTCTCTCTCTCTAAAACCTCAGAGAGGAAGAAAAGCCACTGCAGCAACAGCTTCAAAGAAAAAGGTGAATGAAGAAATGTGATTTCCACAACAGCATCAAGGAAGGATGCATCAGTTGTCCTTCAATCTGTAGTCGAAGCCTGTTAGCCCAAAGCCATGCCCCGGTGAACTCTCCAGAAATTCACCAGCAAGCCCAAGGCTGAACTCACAAGCAATTGCAGAGTTCACTGTTCCTAGTGTTGACACCATCATAGTTCCAGCTAAGAACTTCTTATTTGGCGATCACTTGTGGCTGAGTAAGATTGTCTTCCATTAATACAGTTTTAACAGTGAGTTTGTAAGTGACTGCGGAGGCCAATTCTGGATCCACACGTCCTTCTGCAGTGGGGACATAGGTTTCTGGGCGGGAGCTGATCACGGTGAGGGTTTGCCAAGCGTGGCTTCCTCTTAGCACGTTTCTCCCTTGCGTCCTGAGTTCGAGTGTCTTCAAAGCCCATGACACCTTTGGTAAAGGCTGTTCTCCAACTGGAGCACCCGCAGGCCAGTGTTTGCCAATTGTCAGTGTAAAATTTTGTTAGATTTGCCTTGAGAGAGTCTAAGACCAACATCTGCAGTATACAACATGTTAAGGTTATGTTCACATGACCCGCTTATTCTGCATGCAGGACTAGTTTTTGAGGCCACAGCCTGGATATCTCCGTTGCTTAGAGCATGGTGCTGATAACACCAAGGTTGCAAGTTTGATCCCCGTATGGGAAAGCGGCATATTCCTGCACCACAGGGGGTTGGACTAGATGATCCTCAGGGTCCCTTCCAAATCTTCTGTTCTATGATTCGATGCACACTGTTAAGTTGTGGGTGAACATATCAGACGACACAGCGATTCTTCAAACAGCTCTTCTTTATTCAGATGCCAGAACAGAACTGAACTGAAGGCCTCAGTCAGCCTGCTTATATAGAGCTCCAGTACCTTGTTACTGTAACAACTTTCTAAAACTATCCAATCACTGAACGTCACTTTCGATCCTTCATTTGCATAACTATCTACAGTATCCCCCTGCTGGCCCAGGGTGAGAACTTCAGTACATAACACACACGACTCTAGTCACAGTCCATATCCACCTTGTTGTTTCTTGACAAACAATTTACTCCCCACCCCGAAACCAGCTTCAGTCTTAGACAACTGGATGTGGAAGAAGAGGCACATGTGAGCAGCCATCGCCAGTGCGCAGGTGAGCACGCATGCACAAATGACAGCTTAGTGAATTGGAGTTTCGGGTTGTGGGGTGCAGGAGGGGAAGCCAAAAATGTAAAGACATCCCTGCCCAGCTTGAAATGCAGCGAGAAAAAACACCTTTGCTGCATTTGGAGCCACTAAAGAGAACATACCCTAATAGTGCAATAATAGTGGGTTTATTCTGTATTTTTTTTAGTTGTTCTGCAATGCTGCTCAGTGCTACCACAATGTTACTGTCCACAAAAGTGGAAGAAACATATTTGGTGCAGCAAGTTACAAGATTTCAGCAAGTTACTGACTGGAAATGAAACGGCAAGACCACCCCAAAGCATGTGCAGGCCCAAACAGTGTTGGTTATGTATGACTGGCTTGATGCCATTATTATTATTATTATTATTATTATTATTATTATTATTGTTATTACATGCCACCCATCTGACTAGGTTTCTCCAGCCACACTGGGAGGCTTCCAGCAAAATATAAAAACACCATAAAACATCAAGCGTTAAAAACCTCCCCACACAGGGCTGCCTTCAGATGTCCTCTAAAAGTTGTGTAGTTCTTTATCTTCTCAACATATGATGGGAGGGCATCCCACAGGGCGGGTGCCACTACCGAGAAGGCCTCCTGCCTGGTTCCCTGTAACCTCGCTTTTCTCAGTGAGGGAACCGCCAGAAGGTCCTCGGAGCTGGACCTCAGTTACCAAGCTGGAGGTGGAGACGCTCCTTCAGGTATCCTGGGCCAAGGCCGATTAGGGCTTTAAAGGTCAGCAGCAACACTTTGAATTGTGCACAGATCTTGGAGGGGCCTACATTCAATCTCTGTTTGAATTAAAGTAAGGAGGTTGGTGTTAGGGTTGGGCAGAGTGAACCCACCTTTTTGGAGACGCATAACTTGCCACCCATGCCACCTGCTTAGGCCTAACATCACAGAGGATGCTGCCTTTCAATTTTGGTCCCTGTGCGGATGGATGTGCATTATCCAAGAATTGCCATGTTTTCCCGTGACCTTTGCAACACTGCAAGGGTCTCCTGGGACAACCTGTCTAATCACACTCCACTTACGTAATTTGTGTCCCCCAAAATGACAGTCCTGAGCAATTTCCACCGATAGCTACGTTGCTTAGAGCGTGGTGCCAATAATGCCAAGGTTGCAGGTTCGATCCCGGTACGGGGCAACTGATATTTCTGCATTGCAGAGGGTTGGCATAGATGATCTTCAAGATTGCTTCCAACTCTACAGTTCTATGATTCTACGATAGGGTTACCTTTTGTCCGGAAAGCAGAGTCCGGGCGGAGGAATGTCAGGGGAAATCTGGGTGCAGCAGTGTCGATGCCCCTTTTTTTTTGCTATTTGGCCCAAAAAGCTCTACAACTTTGGCAAAAAAACAACCCTGCTTTTGTGTCCAGGTTTTCACTTTTCGAAATATGGCAACCCTATTCCGTGATTCAGTTTTGGCCCAGCTGTGCTGTACTGCTTGCATTCATGGCTAGCGCTCTGCTAGTAACACTTGCTACCAGTAGGTGGTAGGCTTGCAAAACAGCCCAAATTCAGGTCCGGACAGAATGTTATTGTCCTGGGCCAAGTGCCAGAACAGGATACTAAGGGGGAGAGGAGGTGTGTTTATCTGTGTGTTTTACTCAACCTTTCACCCAAGGGACAAGTCTGCTGGCTGCACCGTGCGCTGTCACTGTGGGCGAGTGAAAGGAAAAGAAAGATCTCCCCTCATGTGGGACAGCTTTTAAAAGGCCCCCCTGAACATTTCTGAGGGCTGAATTGCTCTCAATGTTATTTCCCTATTTTTCCATTTAGATAACGTTTCGAAACGATTCTTCTTTGAGTCCCTGGTTTGCAAAAATTGCGGGGGGAGGGAGAGAATTATCAGGGGTGTGCTGGGAGTTTCGGGGTGGAATCAGATCGTGTTTAATGTGCTTATGCCGTGTGTGGTACATGACTGGATTTGTAATGGATCACATTTTCTCCACAGCTCCAAGAAATCCTTGCATCTGCACAGCATTAAGTCATCAAAACCACAACGCAGCCTGCTCACACCTGTAGAAGGACTGGGGTGGTGCATGAGATCCCAAACCCTTTACATAGGAGTAAAATTCATTTAATTTAGTGGGGGTTGACTGCTAAGTAAGCAGGCATAAGATCAGGCTGCGTGGTTGCTCTCCTAGAATTACGGACTCCTAATTTCCCCCCTAATTCTTAAATACTTGGCCGCTGGCAGCTTAGTCTCTTAAGAGGCCTGATGCGGCTCAGCCCTAAACTTATTTACTCCGAAGTTAAGCCCCCACAGTCCAGCGACACTTGTTCCCTAAAAATGGGCTTTTAGCTCGAGCTAAAAGAACCAGGCAGCGCCCAGCTCGAGGCTTCTCTGAATATGCTGGGTGACTAGGAAAATGATCCAGACTCAACACCCCACATGGGTGGGAAGCAGTGGCGTAGCGTGGGTTGTCAGCACCCGGGGCAAGGCAAGTAATTTGCGCCCCCTAACCTGTGGATTTGCGCCCCCTAACCCTAACCCCCAGATGTTGCGCCCGGTGTGGCCGGCCCCCCCTGCACCCCCCACGCTACGCCACTGGTGGGAAGGGTAAATGCCCGCAGCCTCCCTTTCAGGGCTGTCATGAGGTTTGCAATACTTTGAACACTTTGAAGGGGACGATTCTCCAAGTGTTCAAACCCGAGCAACTTCCCTTAAGTTCGGCGGGGCTTCCTCCCACCTCTGCAGAGGGCACTCTGCACATGCTAAGAAGTTCCCATTTCCTAAAACCCAAGACGTCCTTTCCCACACTCCTCCTTTTTGGATTTTTCTTAGGACTGCATTCGCCAAGTTTTATTTTGCGATTGTGCACAGCCTGCAAACGCAGACCCTCCTGGTGTCCCCGTTTTCCAGGGACAAACCCAGATTTCCAGGTGGTTCCTGATTTGGTTCCTTACGATGTCCCTGCATTTTCATGGGAGAAATTTTGGAGGGGATGGAGTCGTGAAACCCCTGAGCCAAGGAAATAAAGAGCTTTAAGACACCTGAAAGCAGCCTTATATAGGGGATGCTTTTTCTTTTTTGCTTAAATAATATTTTACTTAAATAAATTTGCGTATAAATAATAAAATTATCATTGTTGGTTGTTATCACTGTGGAACAGGAGGCCCCTGTTTTCCCGGGAGGAAGGTTGGAAAGCGTGCAAAAACCATAGCGAGTGCGATGCGAGTAAACCCATTGCCCGCCACGGGCTTTACTTCGGAGACAACGAAGGCGTGCAACGTTTGCAACGAAACCGTGTAGTGCGTTTTATCATTTTATTTTATTTTTATTCCGAGGAGGAACTGAGCGAGCAGCAAGGAGAGGAGCAAAGGCAACCAAGCGGCGGACGCAGCGCTTTGTTCGCGGCGTCCATGATGTGGAGCTTTTGGCGGGAAGCGGCGGCCGCGAGACGCGAAATGGCGGCGGAGGAGAGAGCGGGGCGGGGCCGGAGGAAGAGGAGGGGCGGGGCCTCGGAGCAGCACAAAGGGCTGGAAGGAAAACCCGGAGCGGAAAAGCGAAGCGCGGAGCGGAGCAGGGAAGAAGGGGCTCCGGTCGCTGCTCCGGGGCTGGGCGGGAAGGGGAAGGACGAGCAAAGCTCCCACGAAAGCTGCTCTGTCCTCAAGGCCAACCCCCCCCCCAAAACAGCGATGCTCGAGCCGAGGCAAGGCAGCGTGGGCGACGACCAGCCCGAAGAGGTGTCCAGCTGTTGGGTAGAGCCTCCATGTTCAGGAGTAGTTTACCCCGGAATGTTCAGAAAGATGGGCGGAGCGAAATAATATCCCGGGGATGGGCAGCATTGGAAGCAGGCAGCGAGGAGGATGAGGCTTAATGTGTGTGTGTGTGTAATAATAATAATAATAATAATAATAATAATAACAGCAACAATAATTTGTTAATTGAATTTTCTTGGCAGGGATACTGGAGTGGCTTGCCAGTTCCTGCTCTAGGTGGATCAGGTTTGGTCAAAACTCTCCACTATGACTTGCCCATCTTGGGTGGCCCTGCATGGCATAGCTTCTCTGAGTTATTCAAGCCCCTATGCCACAGCAAGGCAGTGATGTTTGGAAGTGAGAACTGGACCATAAAGAAGGCTGATTGCCGAAGAATGGATGCTTTTGAATTCTGGTGCTGGAGGAGACTCTTGAGAGTCCCATGGACTGCAAGAAGATCAAACGTATCCATTCTGAAGGAAATCAGCTCTGAGTGCTCACTGGAAGGACAGATCCTGAGCTAAGGCTCCAATCCTTTGGCCACCTCATGAGAAGAGAAGACTCCCTGGAAAAGACCCTGATGTTGGGAAAGATGGAGGGCACAAGGAGAAGGGAGCGACAGAGGATGAGATGGTTGGACAGTGTTCTTGAAGCTACCAGCATGAGTTTAACCAAACTGCGGGGGGCAGTGGAAGACAGGAGTGCCTGGCGTGCTCTGGTCCATGGAGTCACGAAGAGTCGGACACGACTAAACGAAATAATAATAATAATTTATTATTTGTACCCTGCCCATCTGGCTGGGTTTCCCCAGCCACTCTGGGCGGCTTCCAACAAAGACCAAAAATACACTAAAATGTCACACATTAAAAACTTCCCCAAACAGGGCTGCCTTCAGATGTCTTCTGAATGTCAGGTAGTTGTTTCTGTCTTTGACATCTGATGGGAGGGCATTCCACAGGGTGGGTGCCACCACCAAGAAGGCCCTCTGTCTGGTTCCCTGTAGCTTTGCTTCTTGTAGTGAGGGAACCGCCAGAAAGCCCTTGGTACTGGACCTCAGTGTCTGGGCAGAACGATGGGGGTGGAGACGCTCCTTCAGGTATACTGGACCGAGGCCGTTTAGGGCTTGAAAAGTCAACACCAACACTTTGAATTGTGCTCGGAAATGTACTGGGAGCCAATGTAGGTCAGGGTATATGGTCTCGGCGGCTGCTCCCAGTCACCAGTCTAGCTGCCGCATTCTGGATTAGTTGCAGTTTCCAGGTCATTTTCAAAGGTAGCCCCTCGTAGAGCGCATTGCAGTAGTCCAAGCGGGAGATAACCAGAGCATGCACCACTCTGTCGAGACAGTCTGCAGGCAGGAAGGGTCTCATCCTGCGTACCGGATGGAGCTGGTAGACAGCTGCCCTGGACACAGAATTGAACTGAGCCTCCATGGACAGCTGTGAGTCCAGAATGACTCCCAGGCTGCGCACCTGGTCCTTCAGGGGCACAGTTACCCCATTCAGGATCAGGAAGTCCTCCACACCCACCCGCCCCCTGTCCCCCAAGAACGGTACTTCTGTCTTGTCAAGATTCAGCCTCAATCCATTAGCCGCCATCCATCCATTAATTGCCCTGATCCAGAGGAAGGCATGTTTTAATCTGCTGCCCTGACACATGGGAGTTTGGGTTGGAATGGCTGAGGTCTCTCTGCCTGGTGGAAATTCTCTGCCGCCACGGCAGCTGTTTAAATAGAAACCAAGTTTTCCCGGCAAACTGGTTGCACAGGAAAAATGGAGCAATCCTACATGAACTTTTGCGTGGGCGCGTTTTGATGCCTGGAAAGGCCAATCCGGCTTGTTCGTTTTTAATGGATGTGAAGACTTTTTGTGATTTGCTGAGGCGGACTCGGTGATTTTAATTTTTTTACAGGCAGGAGTTCCTGCAGTTTCACGGTTGCAACTTGCCAGGTTCAAAAAGGGCGAGGGCTCCTCTATAACTGCCCTTCCCTAGGGCTGCACCAGCTATGGGGCAGGGGCATGGAAGGAGAACCACAAACGACAGGGCTGTCCCATGCGGCCCTTGACTCTGACATGCTCTTCCCAGGAAGGTCCACCTGGCCCCAGCATTGATATTCTTTTTTTACTGGTATGCCCTTATTGCAAACTTGCTGTTGGCAATGCTGAGCACTCTAACGTTCGATTGTTTCAAAATGTGTGTTTTTATAATGTGTGACATTTTAGTGTATTTTTGGTCTGTGTGGAAGCTGCCCAGAGTGGCTGGGGAAACCCAGCCAGATGGGCGGGGTACAAATAATAAATTATTATTATTATTATTATTATTATTATTATTATTATTATTATAAGTGTTGTGTCAGAGTCACCTCACGACAGTCTTCTATTAGGTGACTAATGAAATAAGGAAATAAAAAAGCAAGGTAACTGAAATATACTCTGAGTCAAGAGTGGATTTCATGCTCTTTATTCAGCTCATAGTGGTGAGGAGGAATGGAAGTTCCCCCAGAATGTCTGCTTTATATACATTATTTACACAATGGGCCCCACGTGATTGGCTAATTCCGGGATTCTCCTGTAGGCCAATCAGGTTGCGGATTCACTTCCACCTGGAGCTGGATTGGGTGGCTCCTGTGGACCAATCAGACTGCTGCATTCTGGATCCTATTGTTCTAGGACCAATCCGACTGCTGCATTTTGGATCCTATTCAACTCAGTACATAACAGTAACCATAATTCATAACCATTCTACTTGCCTAGCATTTTTTGGTGGATTCAAAGCAATACAAATGCATTAGGTGTGGAAGTTTTTTTACAGCAGACCTGGCAAGTAGTTCAAGATTATTATCTCCCATTCTGCAGATATGGGAACTGAGGCCACTTAAGGAGCTTGTGGCAAAAGTGAGGACTTGAATCCTGGACTTGGAATCAGAATCAAAGAGTTGGAAGGGACCCCCGGAGTCATCTAGTCCAACCCCCCCTCGACAATGTAGGAATCTCAACGAACGCATCCTGATTTACACCCCAGGGAGCCTTTGAGTGTCGGTAGGAGGGATTCAAGCAAATAAAGTGGCTTTAAGGACTCTGTTGCATCCAGCACAACAAACCCACCTCTTTAAAAAAAATATGATGTTTTGCGTGACCTTGTACACATTTGTAGGGCTGGATGTATTTCCAAGTTGCTGACCGAAGACGGGGGGGGGGGGTGAATATCTTCCCATGGCTTATGTCAGGCGTGTCCAACAGGCAGATCGTGATCTACTACGTCTGTGGTAGATCACTGGTAGATCACTGGTAGATCACTGGCTCCCCCCAAAGAAGCTCAACAACTTTGCTTAACAACATTGCCCTGAACCCCTAAAAAACGGGGCTTTTCTCCTCCCTAAAACAAGCTCAACAACTTTGGCCTGAACTCCAAAAAAGGAGGTAAATCACTGCCAGTTTTTAGCTCTGTGAGCAGTCTCTTGGGAGCTGGCCACCCCGGCTTATGTTTTCCGGTCAGATTGAAAATGGTTGGGCGTGGGGAAGGATGCAGTAAAAAACAAAGTTTCTCGTACACACCAAAAATAAGGGAGCATTCGAATATGGCACATGCACGCCGGCAGCGGAGGCGATTCTACGGTTTGCAGTCCACACAGAGAATGCGACATCAGATGCGATGGGCCTCCGCTTGTGTGTCCACACATGCAACCAGAGTGCAAGCTGCCTGTGTCACAAAAGGAGCGGCATTGTTAACGGCTGCAAGAAAACGAATTCTGTAAAGTTGCCTGCAGGGAAGGTTTGAGCTGGCGGCATCATCCCTCTGCTCTGAAAATATTGGGGTGCCCTCCTGCCTGTCCGCATTTCGCAGGAGGGATTCGACTGCCCGCTGTAAATTTAGGTTTCTGCAATTAAAGCTGCAACAAATCCACTGGGTATGTTTTTTAAAAATGACGTTTTGCAAGGTGACAGGCACGTACAGTAAAAAAAAGTGTGGGATAAGGCTCAGTTGATGGGAAGGTGTACGGCCTCTACTTAAATTGGGATGAATGTTATCTGTCATATACCCTCCCCACAAACAAGTCAGAACAAATGCCCGTATAACTTCCACACATGCGTTGCGCAAAGGCAAATTAAGATCAAAGCCCAATAACCAGTTTTTCAAAGAAGGCCTGTGTAAGTGACGCTACCGTGTAAAATAATAATAATATTGTACCCAATTGGGGAAATTCCTCCCATTCCAGCTTGCATTCTGTGGGCAGCCCACCTGAAAATTTGCCTCTGCCTCTGTTGTCATCGGGGTGCTGTCCTTGCCAGTTTTGTTTCCGTATCCTTTGCTTTTGACCCTGTTGTCTTCTTCTGACTTTCTGGTCTGTATACACTATATATTTAAAGGACTGCTTCGGGATTGTGGCGTTGGTTTGGATGACATCTTCGGGTCCCAACCAAGCCTGTGATTTTGCATCTGCAGGATTATAGTTTGCAGTAGGAAGGACAGCTGAAGCGTCAGCACTGGTTTCTTAGTTAAGTTAATGGCCTGTATGCACTCCATTTACATGTCTAAAGAACTGGTGAGGCTCTTTCAGAAGATGCTGATTCTTCTCCCTGTCCCTCTGGCTGGATGTCACTCAGAACAACAGGCCAGGAACAAGTCTTTTTAAGCTGGAAAGAGATGTTGTTGTTGTTGTTTCGTCGTTTAGTGGTGTCCGCCTCTTCGTGACCCCCTGGACCAGAGCACGCCAGGCACTCCTGTCTTCCACTGCCTCCCACAGTTTGGTCAAACTCATGCTGGTAGCTTTGAGAACACTGTCCAACCATCTCGTCCTCTGTCGTCCCCTTCTCCTTGCACCCTCCATCTTTCTCAACATCAGGGTCTTTTCCAGGGAGTCTTCACTTCTCATGAGGTGGCCAAAGTCTTGGAGCCTCAGCTTCAGGATCTGTCCTTCCAGTGAGCACTCAGGGCTGATTTCTTTCAGAATGGAGAGGTTTGATCTTCTTGCAGTCCATGGGACTCTCAAGAGTCTCCTCCAGCACCAGAATTCAAAAGCATCCATTCTTCGGCGATCGGCCTTCTTTATGGTCCAGCTCTCAGTTCCCTACATCACTACTGGGAAAGCCATAGCTTTAACTATACGGACCTTTGTTGGCAAGGGGCTTATCTTTTTCCTGTGCTCAGAATCCAAAGCTATGGCTTTAGGGACTTCTCACTGCCCCCCAAACCTAATTGGGAAGCAAGATCTGTTGGGAGAGTTGATGCTGTGCAAATGAAACCATGCATCCTAAAGACCCAACAGTCTCCAGTGACTTTCAGTCCAAGGAAACCAATTCTATATCCAATTCTGGGCACCACCATTTAAGAATAAAGTATTGACAAATTGGAACATGTGCAGAGGAGGGCAACCAAGATCAGGGGTCAGCAAACTTACTGCGCCTCAGGCTGGTGTCTCCAGTGCCGATCGCGCAGCGGGCCAGGGGTGCATGTGCCCATACGCGTGCGCACACGCTATTTCTGACGCACTTCCAGGTCGGAGGAGCACCGGAAATAGCTTGTGTGCATGCGCACGGGCCTCCTCTGACCCGTATGTGCATCGCAAATAATGCTTGTGCATGCGCAAATAATGCTTGCACATGTGCGCAAGCTATTTCTGGTGCTGGAGGAGACTCTTGAGATCAAACCTCTCCATTCTGAAGGAATCAGTCCTGAGTGCTCACTGGAAGGACAGATCCTGAAGCTGAGACTCCAATACTGTGGCCACTTCATGAGAAGAGAAGACTCCCTGGAAAAGACTCTGATGTTGGGAAAGATGGAGGGCACAAGGAGAAGGGGACGGCAGAGGACAAGATGGTTGGACAGTGTTCTCGAAGCTACCAGCATGAGTTTGACCAAACTGCGGGAGGCAGTGGAAGACAGGAGTGCCTGGCGTGCTCTGGTCCAGGGGGTCACGAAGAGGCGGACACAACTAAATGACTAAACAACAACAATGTAGCTTCCAAGGAGTTTTCGGAGCAATCCACTTGCAGTCCTGGCCTCCTGGGGTCCTCTTTTCATCCATCCACCAGGGGTCCACTCTGCTGTGGAATTTTGTTGTAGAGATAAAAATAATTTTGGCATTGCCCAAGAAGAGCAAGCCCGCTTGCTTGCCTGCCTTCGTTTGGCACAGTGCCTGTGGAAGGGAGCAGGTGCATTGCGAAGGCGCCCACTGACAGGGCAGGCCCCACTATTGGGCAAAATGAGCGAACCGCCTCAGGCAGTAGAAGCTGGCAGGGCAGCGGCGGCCCCTAACTATTCCCCCTGCACTTGCGCCCCAGCTAGGCACCTCTTTTGCCACGCGGCCTCTCCTGGGCTCCCCCAATCTAGCCAGCTGCCCCTCGCCAGTGTTTGAAGTACAATTCTGTGGCTATCCCCGTTGGCCTCTGGGTGTGGAATGGGGGGAAATTGTGCCATCTTGACCCGCCCCTTGAGGGCGTTGGGTTCCCAAACACCCGGAGACATTGCTGACTCCTCTCAAGGTTTATGGGCGCTGAGGAAAGGCAGCGGTGGTGCAGTGGTTAGAGTGCCAGGCTCGGGAGGCCAGGGTTCAAATCCCCACTCAGTCGTGAAGCCGGCTTGGGTGACCTTGTGCCTCCCTCTCAGGGTTGCTATGAGGATAAAGTGCAGAGAAGTACATACAGTGGTACCTTGGGTTACATACGCTTCAGGTTACATTCGCTTCAGGTTACAGACTCCGCTAACCTAGAAATAATGCTTCAGGTTAAGAACTTTGCTTCAGGATAAGAACAGAAATTGTGGTCCGGTGGCGCGGCGGCAGCAGGAGGCCCCATTAGCTAAAGTGGTGCTTCAGGTTAAGAACAGTTTCAGGTTAAGTACGGACCTCCGGAATGAATTAAGTACTTAACCCGAGGTACCACTGTACACCATCTTGGCCTCCCTGGAGGGAAGCTGTCCTTTAAAAGTCATAACAAGTAACTGTGCACCTTGAGTCCAGGTAGGTCCTATTTCACCCCCCCCCCCCCATTATTTCCTGACCCCTGACCCCTTGGAGCTTTGCCACCCAGTTGGGCAGAGCAGCTCAACCTGTTTCCCGCCTCGCCCCGCGGAGAAGCCGCGTGAGAAGGATGCTTTGTGCTGCCCTCTTTCCCTCCCAACGCCTTGCCTCTCGGCCCCCTCTCCTGGCTCCTCTCTCTGGGGATGGGAGCAGGATCCTGGCACCCAGCGCCTTGGCACCTCCATGCGTGTGAGCACATTTGGCAGGCATGCTCACTTCCCGGTGTGCCAGCCCAGCGTAAAGGGAGCGCCCTTGGTGGCACATCCAGCTCAGCTTGTCGAGCAGGTTTGAGGTATGGAGCGCATCTGCCGCGACTCCCTGCAAGTTTTCCGTGTTGGCACAGTGGTGGCAAGCCAAGTCGAGCTGCCTGGAAGTCCAGAGGTTGCTGTTCCAGGTGACAGCATGGTGCCATTGTACGGTCTGTCGCAGGGTGTGCATGCAGAGGCGCTGCTTTGCTCTGGTGCGGTGGGTTGAACATTATAATTTCACGGCGGGGCGCAATGCAGCAGCGCACTGCGGCTCCTTCGCTGTGCCGCCAGGGCCGGGCAGTGCCTGGCAGGGCCCTGGAGCATCGTCTCTGCACTCTCCCCACAAGCAGGTGCTCTCAGGCCCCCCAGCAGCTGGGCAGGCCATGTGCCTGGGCAGGCGTCCAGCTCATCATGTGCCCAGGATGCATGCGCTCCCACAAACACTGTACGGCCGTTCTCTTCCAGCTCGTCTTTCCTCTGAGCCGGGCACCTTGGGGTTGCCCTCTAACGCTTGCATGGAGGAGGACTGGAGAGGCCGAGAGCAGCGCACAAAGTAGATGTCAAGAAGGACTATGCTTCTGCCAGCCTATCTGCCAACAGCTTTGCAGCAGCCCATGCTCACAGGGATCAGTGTGAGTCGAGCAGGGAGACCAGCAGGCGGAAGGAAACAGGGAGAATTATTTGCTGGAGAATTCCTCAGAAGTCAGGCCAACGCTGAAGCAAGTTTGCTTGCGGGCACACGCACTAAACCCTGTCTGTGGTGCCCACCCCTTTACCCCAAATGATGAGACAAGAGACCAGAGTATGGGTTCAAATTGGCCACAACTTTATTGAGCTTCAGAAGTGGGAAACTTGGCACAGGCCTTGGCAGGTAACCCTCTCAGTGAGATCCAGTGAGAGGGGACTGCAAAGCGCAATCTTACACAGCATGCCTTTCCACCGACCTTGTCCCGGGAGTTTGACCTACATGCCGCCACTCTAGGGCCAGGGACTCCTGGTTTTTGCCCTTTAACGGGCCCTGCAAGCGCCACCGCATGGGGAGGAAGCATGAATGCACCCCCCCCCCCGACTTGATGTTAGACTAAAGGGTACCTTGCCAAGGCCTAAAACCGCCAAAGTTGTGACAAAATGCTACGGGGAAGGCGAAACCTGCCTATGCAGGGAAAATTCCTTCCCGGTTCTGAATACAACAACCAACCATCTTATGACCGCAGCAGCGCCCGCTGACCCGGATCGCAAAATATTAGCCTGTAAGGAAAAGTATCGTTAACTTGAAGACCGCTGACCTAGGATGAAATTATGGAGGCAAGAAAATTATTAATTTGAGGGAGGGTGGGTAACCCTGGAAGGAAGAACACCAAAAGAGGCTTGGACAACAGGGTCAGCCTCTTTTCTTTGGCCTTAGCCCCACCCCCGACCAGCCGTCCATTGTCCTCCCTGGCCAAGGGCAGGTCAAAGGCTGGCCCAAGCAGGTGGGTGGCACCTGCCCAGGTGAGCCCGCTCGGTGCCTCAAACCCCGCCCACCTGTGGGGAAGGGAGGGCGGAAATTCTGGGTGTCCTGTTCGTTGAGCACCCATCCTGATTTGTTTGCCCAAAGTGGGCAGGACGGTGGCAGCAGTTTACTGGGGATTCATTCTGACTCGGTTGAGGAAAGGCTGGCCGAGGAGGAGGAGAGGGCTACCAGCCACGATGGCCTGACTCTGCTTCCATGGTCGGAGGCAGCAGTACAGTGGTACCGGGGCCTATGGAGCTCTTGGAGGCCTCCGTGAATGCCAGGAACCAAGCACCGGCATCTGCGGTGCCTAGAGCAGCTCTGCGGATGTCGGGGTCCAAGCCCATTGAGGCTGCAGAGGCTCTGCAACTGGGCTCCAGCCACAGGAGTTTGGATTTGACATCCCGCTTTATCACTACCCGAAGGAGTCTCAAAGCGGCTAACATTCTCCTTTCCCTTCCTCCCCCACAACAAACACTCTGTAAGATGAGTGGGGCTGAGAGACTTCAGAGAAGTGTGACTGGCCCAAGGTCACCCAGCAGCTGCATGTGGAGGAGCGGAGACGCGAACCCAGTTCCCCAGATTACGAGTCCACTGCTCTTAACCACTATACCATACTGGCTCCCTCTCTGAGCTCTCTGAGGCCTCCACAAATGCCGGGAGCCAAGCCGATTGTGATTGTGGAAGAGGACCCTGAGCCCCCTCCAAACAGTGAGTTTGGAAATAAATTTTAATTTCTTTCATCTAAAATACTGTCTTATTTATTTTATAGTACAGTACATTGATTATTAAGGGACGCAGGTGGCGCTGTGGGTTAAAGCCTCAGCGCCTAGGACTTGCCGATCGAAAGGTCGGCGGTTTGAATCCCTGCGGCGGGGTGCGCTACCGCTGCTCGGTCCCAGCGCCTGCCAACCTAGCAGTTCGAAAGCACCTCCAGGTGCAAGTAGATAAATAGGGACCGCTTACCAGCGGGAAGGTAAACGGCGTTTCCGTGTGCGGCTCTGGCTCGCCAGAGCAGCGATGTCACGCTGGCCACGTGACCCGGAAGTGTCTCCGGACAGCGCTGGCCCCCGGCCTCTTAAGTGAGATGGGCGCACAACCCCAGAGTCTGTCAAGACTGGCCCGTACGGGCAGGGGTACCTTTACCTTTACCTTTACATTGATTATTGCCTTCATTTTATGGATCAATGGTCTCGTGAAACAGTAAAATTTGTGTTGAATTGCTGTTTTAGGGGGTGTTTTTTCATCATCTGGAACGGATCAATCCACTTTCCATTACTTTCAATGGGAAAGTCCGCTTCAGGTTAAGAACACTTCAGGTTAAGTACAGTACAAACTTCCGGAACCAATTAAGTACTTAACCTGAGGTACCACTGTACGTCTGAATCCAAGTTTCTGGGAACCACGGGAGGGGAGAGTGATCGTGCTCAAATCTTTCTCGACGGCATCCCACAGCAAGAACAGGATACTGGACTAGATAGGTTTCTGGCCTGATCCAGCGGGCTCTTCTTATAATCTTCGGACGATTTTGCATCCAATCCATGGTTCTCCTGAACTTTTCAGTGCATCTTCCTGTTACTTTCCTTATCACAAAATGTCCAGTCTTCCAGGAAATGGGGCTTCCTGATCAACTATGCAACCCAATTTTGCTGAAATGTCCAGTTTCAGAGGGGAAGAAGGTTTGCTGCGCTGGGGGAGCACCGAACTAGATTTAATTGCACGGCCTCAAATCGCCAGCAATGCGACTGAATCCCACCCTCAAATAGGGACAGGCTGGAAGAGTCCTGAGTCCACTGTCTGTCGCAGCAGGATGGGGACCAACTAACTAGGGACTTTGGGAGGGCTGCTGGCTTTGAGAGGGTGCCCAGCAATGCCAAAGGCACTTCCTGCAGCTCACTTCTTGCCAGGGGCACTCACCTTCTCCTTTCCGAAGGGTGCTTTTGCTTCTCCACCCATGTGATCCAGCCTCCTTAAGAGAAGACATCACCTGAAGTTCACCTGTGCTGCTGACCTGGTTTCTTGGCACTGTTCCTTAAATAGGTTCCCCCCCAGGTTGTAGAAGGTTCCTCTGCCTCTCATCCTTGCAGATTTCCTGTGCCTTCCGGGAACTTCTTCGTTTGACACGGCTGCCTCCAAACCAAACACTCAGCTTAAAAGAACAGCATAGAGAGGAGTCCCCGCAAAAGCAAGAGATTTGAGCTGGAAATATGAATCGTGGCCGAATGCTGCCACCTTGTGATAGGCAGGCCTGTTGCAAGCAAGCATACAGAGCTGAGTCAAGACAGGTGCTCCATCTAGCTCAGTATTGCCCTACACTGACTGGCAGCACCTCTCCCAAGTTTTCAGTCAGGAGTCTGCCTGGGACTGAAGCGAAGACCTTCCCTGAGCTATGGACCACATATAACAAATATATCGATATCTATGTGTTTTTAGATGCCCAGTTGCATGTAACTATGCCTTGGTGTTTTTCACTGTTTAAAATATGTTTCTGTTTTATTTTAAACTGTCCATTTTGGCACAGGTCCTCTAGGTTCCTTGGGGACGAAGGGGGATCGGTTGGCATCCGCCTGTCTCATAGAATCATGGAATTGCAGAGTTGGAAGGGACCACGAAGGGCCATCTAGCCCAACCTCCCCCCCCCAAATGCAGAAATCTTTTGCCCAACCAGTGCTAGAACTCACAACCCTTAGAATAAGACGCTCCACCAACTGAGCTATCCCAGTGTCTCGGGAGACAACGGAGGAGTGCGCCTTTGGGCGTGAAGTCAAACTGTTTGAGAGTTACAACACCTGCTGTGGCAGTCGAGACTGATATGGGAGAGACATGGTTTGTTGCAGCTGGGGCAGAGGAAGGCGTCCGGTTTCGCTCCTGCAGGTGCAAAATGGCGTTTCTTCTCTCTGTGCTGCTCCCAGTGGTCATTCCTCCTCTGGCCACTACAGTGGTGCCCCACAAGACGAACGCCTCGCAAGACGGAAAACCCGCTAGACGAAAGGGTTTTTCGTTTTGGAGGCGCTTCGCAAAACGAATTTCCCTATGGGCTTGCTTTGCAAGACGAAAATGTCTTGCGAGTTCCTGCGGGGTTTTTCCCCCTTTCCCCCCCCTTTTCCTAAGCCGCTAAGCCGCTTATCAGCTGATCCGCTGATAAGCCGCTTAACAGCTGATCGCTAAAAGCCGCTAAACCGCTAATAGCGCTAATCCGCTAAGCCGTCAATGGGCTTGCTTCGCAAGACAAAAAAACTGCTAGACGAAGAGAATCACGGAACGGATTCTTTTCGTCTTGCGAGGCACCACTGTACTGTGAATACATGACCTGTCTGTCTCCAGGCACTGCGGTCGTCTGCAAGGGATTCCCAAATGGCCGGGTGCCTGAATCTGCTTCCCTATAGAGCACATCCTTGGGGGTCCTGCCATCTTCCAGTCTCTGGACATGGCCAAGCCAGTATAGATGTGTCATCATCATCATTATTTACCAGCAGGGTTCCATGGCTGCAATGGAACTTCCATTTCTCCTCCTCCTCCTCCTCCTATGTGCCACAAAATCTGCTCCAGAGGGTACCCCAACCCCCAGAGCTGCTTTCGAGAGATCTCAGGGGTGCACACAGAAGTCCCATGCCCCTGGGTACAGCCCATTAAAATTACATATGTGTGGATCACATAGGTACAAAGTATTGATTACACATATATCAGGTGTTTACTTGCCATGCGTTTGCATTTCACAAGGTGAGATTAAGTATAAATCATGACGGCAAATTAAAGAACCTTTTAATTAGGGTGAAAGAGGAGAGTGCAAAATATGGTCTGAAGCTCAACATAAAAAAAACGAAGATCATGGCCACTGGTCCCATCACCACCTGGCAAATAGAAGGGGAAGAAATGGAGGCAGTGAGAGATTTTACTTTCTTGGGCTCCATGATCACTGCAGATGGTGACAGCAGTCACAAAATTAAAAGATGCCTGCTTCTTGGGAGAAAAGCAGTGACAAACCTAGACAGCATCTTAAAAAGCAGAGACATCACCTTGGTAACAAAGGTCCATATAGTTAAAGCTATAGTTTTCCCAGTAGTGATGTGTGGAAGTGAGAGCTGGACCATAAAGAAGGCTGATCACCAAAGAATTGATACTTTTGAATTCTGGTGCTGGAGGAGACTCTTGAGAGTCCCATGACATGCAAGAAGATCAAACCTCTCCATTCTGAAGGAAATCAGCCCTGAGTGCTCACTGGAAGGACAGATCCTGAAGCTGAGGCTCCAAGACTTTGGCCACCTCATGAGAAGAGAAGACTCCCTGGAAAAGACCCTGGTGTTTGGAAAGATGGAGGGCACAAGGAGAAGGGGACGACAGAGGATGAGATGGTGGGACAGTGTTCTCGAAGCTACCAGCATGAGTTTGACCAAACTGCGGGAGGCAGTGGAAGACAGGAGTGCCTGGCGTGCTCTGGTCCAGGGGGTCACGAAGAGTTGGACACGACTAAACGACTAAACAACAACAACAACAACAACAACGATGGTGACAATCAGTAGTAGCAGCAGCAGCTCAGGTCTGTAGCAATGTGCGCCCCATGAAAGAAGATATCATAGACTTGTAGAGTTGGAGGGGACCCCTCGGGGTCATCTAGCCCATCTCAGCTGAAGAATCCCTAACAGGTGGCTTCAGACACAGCACATTTCCTTCAGGGATGTTGTATTCATTCGTTCATTCATTGAAAAACCTATAGCGCTTACTATAATAGCAATTCAATGCAGCGTGCAGTTCTGCATAGGAAATTCTACATTGCCTGTACAGCATAATTTTTGAGCAACATGATGCATTTCACCCCCTTGGTTGCTTATGCACATCCTAAGAACCTGCAGCCATTAAAATTTTCTGTGCGTTGTGGGTTGCACACAGCCAGTGCAAAGAAACCTTCATTTCAGCCCATTGGTGTTTAAAAGTGCAGGCTTCCGAGGCACACAGAACTCTTCATCATGCTCAATACCCAAGAAATCAACAGTGCACAGAGATGCAGGCACTATGTGATGCTGGCAGGTGATGTGAGAGCCCTGAATTTGTTTCCGGTGGTGGGGGTGTGTGTGTGTCTCAAATCCCATCTAGTTGTTCCCCATGTTAGTGGCATTTTCCTTTTCAGCAGGAAAAGGAAAAGGAAATGGAAGCTTCCTTATGATACTAGAGTGAGACCACTGGATGCAAATGTTATCTATCAGGGCGACCAAGGGCAACTCAGTTCCATGGCCAGAACTGAATCATAGAATTGTAGAGTTGGAAGGGACCTGAGGGTCATCTAGTCCAACCCCCTTCAGAGCAGGATTTTTTTTTGTGTCCAAGGTGGGGCTCAAACCCACGACCCTGAGATTAAGAGTCCCATGCTCCACCAACTGAGCTCGAACCCAGATTGGAATGGAGCTAAATAATCTGTGTGCTCCAAGAATGCTTGCACTTGCCCAAGCACAACCCTCTCCACCATCGTCCTCAAGATGATGGTATTTGCAACGGGTCAATAGTTATTCCAGTCCAAAGGGCCCAGAGCTGCTTTCTTTAAGAACGGCTGCATCACTGCCTCATTCAAGGCAGCAGGGAACACCCCCCTCATGCAGAGATGCATTAACCACACTCTGGACCCAGCCAGGAAACCCTGCTCTGCTTGATCCGGTAAGCGAGATTCAGTAAACGGTCAACTAGGCCACTGTAGGTGTTTTGTACTGAGTTGAATAGGATCCAAAAGGCAGCAGTCTGATTGGTCCTAGAACAATAGGATTCAGAATACAGCAGTCTGATTGGTCCTAGAACAATAGGATCCAGAATGCAGCAGTCTGATTGGTCCTAGAACAATAGGATCCAGAATGCAGCAGTCTGATTGGTCCTAGACCAATAGGGTCCAAATGCAGCAGTCTGATTGGTCCTAGACCAATAGGGTCCAGAATGCAGCAGTCTGATTGGTCCACAGGAGCCACACAATCCAGCTCCAGGTGGAAGTGAATCCGCAACCTGATTGGCCTACAGGTGAATCCCGGAATTAGCCAATCACGTGGGGCCCACTGTGTAAATAATGTATATAAAGCAGACATTCTGGGGGAACTTCCATTCCTCCTCACCACTATGAGCTGAATAAAGAGCATGAAATCCACTCTTGACTCCAAGTATATTTCAGTAAGGAACGAGATGAGGCTGCGGTTCCGTTTTGTTGCCTAAACACACCGCCCCAAGTCCAACCTAGAAAAACACGGGAAGGCGACACACAAAATATTGGACTGCAGCTCTTTGATAACTGCTACAAAAGTCGGGTACCACCCTCTCTCTGCTGAGCAATAGCAAGAATCCCTGGGGTACCAGACACTCACCCAGAGTCTGTGTTCCTTTGGAGATTTGAGACGTGGTGGAGACTGTCGTAGCTTTAAGAGGGAAATGGTTTATTCACCTATTTACACCTTCAGTCTGCATGGAGTCCAGATCTTACAGCTTGGCCATTTCAAGAAGGGCTTGACCCCCTACAGCAGTGCAGCCTGCCTTCAGCCAACCTGCCCAAGATGGATCCCAGTGTCTATTCTCCCTTCTTCTTCCCAGAACACCCTGCTAAAAACTCTCTTATCCTTCAAACCCAGTTTCCCTGGCAACCTTCCAACACCCCCCCCCCACAGTCTCTGTTCACACCTCAGGACAAGGGGGGGAGGGCAGTTTTCCTGCATTGCCAATGGCCCTCAATGGCCCCCAATTGTTTCTTAATGGCCCTCGCTTGGCCTGGTCTTTTTGCATAGCCGCTCTACAGCTTGTATTTCCCCCTTTGCATCCCAAATAACCAAAATCCTACGATTTATTAATTTCTAGGGTTTAGTGGGGTCCCGCTCCAATCAATAACGCAACAATGTCATCTGGAGTCACCATGTGGGTGTCGACTGTACTTGCTACTTTTGTTGAGAATTTACTGTGATTTCCTTCAGTGGGGTGATTCCTCAAGAGCCCTGTGCTTGCCTGGCTGCAGTTAAGAAATCTCTGCTGTTGCATATCACTCTCTTGCAAATCTGCCGTTAAAAGGAAGCCTCTGCTCATTCTGGACCACAAAGTGTTTGCCCAGATAAAAGGCTTGCATCACTTCCAGAAAGCACTCTTTGCAGAAAGCAAGTTCTAGACGTTGAACATCCTTGAGCATCTGCCAGGTGCCCCAGGGCGGGGGCCAACTGTTGCCTGGAGACGCTAGCAGTTTTGTGCAAGGAAGACCTCACTGCCTAGGTCCCTTCCCCCCCCCTCAAAAAAAACATACACCTGGCCTTTGCATTCTGCTTCCCTTCCTCTCCTGCTGTTCACATGCACTTCTTCCTCCTCCTTCACACAAACACACAATTGCCTTCTGCTTCTCCTCACCTCATAAAACCGGCAATTCTACGCCCAGGTGGAGAGAAGCAGGAGGCCAAAGTCAGGGGATGTTGTCCTTAAATTCATAAAAAAAGGAGGTAAAGGGTAAAGGGACCCCTGACCATTAGGTCCAGTCGTGGCCGACTCTGGGGTTGCAGCGCTCATCTCGCTTTATTGGCCGAGGGAGCCGGCGTACAGCTTCTGGGTCATGTGGCCAGCAGGACTAAGCCGCTTCTGGCGAACCAGAGCAGCACACAGAAACGCCGTTTACCTTCCCGCTGAAGTGGTACCTATTTATCTACTTGCACTTTGACGTGCTTTCGAACTGCTAGGTTGGCAGGAGCTGGGACTGAGCAACGGGAGCTCACCCCGTCGCTGGGATTCGAACCGCCGACCTTCTGATCAGCAGGTCCTAGGCTCTGTGGTTTAACCCATAGCACCACCTGTGTCCCCCTTGAATTCATGGATGCTTCTTAATGTGGGTGATTTAGCTGCACCCAGTCAAAGCAACGTGACCGTTCCAAAACTTTTGCAGGTGCGAACAGTATTGAAAGCAGGATTGTGTATAACCGCCCCGGCACCACCATGAATGCAACTAATCATGAAGGCACTACAGAAAGGACTCATCCTGATTTGCGTGCGGCGAGATTGACGACGTCGCAGCAAGCAAGCGTTATCGCACAATTTTTGCAGTATATACTGCCACTTTCCTTATCACAAAATATCCAGCCTTTTGGAGAAGTGGGTTGGTTGGTTTTGCAAGAGCTCCAAATCAGCTTAAGAACATATGAAAAGTGCTGGATGAGGCCCGTGGCCCAACAAGTTCAGCATGCTGTTCTCTCAGTGGCCAACCAGATGCCTGGGGGATGCAAATGTCAATTCGGGTTTCCAGCAGATTGACGTTTGCTCCGAATGAGCTTTAAAGAGCAGGTTTTTGCAGAGAAAGCTCTGGAGCAAAAAAGAGCGCTTTGACATAGAGCTTTAAATCACGGACCGTGGCTGGAAAGAGAGGACAAAATGTAAGTGTGGATAAGCCGGCTGTGTAGAGTTGTGATATTCCAAGCAGTCCTTGACTTGAGCTCTGGTTAAAGGTAAAGGTAAAGGTAAAGGTAAAGGGACCCCTGACCATTAGGTCCAGTCGTGACCGACTCTGGGGTTGCGGTGCTCATCTCGCTTTATTGGCCGAGGGAGCTGGCATACAGCTTCTGGGTCCTGTGGCCAGCATGACTAAGCCGCTTCTGGCGAACCAGAGCAGCGCACGGAAACGCCATTTACCTTCCCGCCGAAGCGGTACCTATTTATCTACTTGCACTTTGACGTGCTTTCGAACTGCTAGGTTGGCAGGAGCAGGGACAGAGCAACGGGAGCTCACCCCGTCATGGGGATTCAAACCACCGACCTTCTGATCAGCAAGTCCTAGGCTCTGTGGTTTAACCCACAGTGCCACCCACATCCCTGAGCTTTGGTTAGCATCGTCTAATATTAAGCCCTTATCCTACACTCGGCACGGCAGAACAAATTAATTGCATCTGAATTTTGTAACCCGGTTAAGATTCTAAGATGCTGCTTACATCACTCAGAAAACTGCTGTGTATCTTGGGTTACACATCTGGATTATGCAGATGCAAAGAACCTGGGATCTTGTGCAACCATGGATTGCTGATCATGTTCCCTTTATCCTTTTGAAAACACCACCTGAAACCACCACGGGTTCCTCAAGACTGTAGATCCTCCTTTAGCTTAGAATCTGGGTTTCCCCAGCCCACTCATCAATGAAGGGAAACTGCAATGCGCCACTCTGCTCAGTCATGAGACGAGCCAGGCAGCACAGATATTGATCATCCGCTACCAGAGCCAAGACGGACGGTGTGTGGGCGTCTTCTTGTCACCGGGCCTGTGGCCAAGCACACGGGCTGCGGCGGCAGAGATGGAACGCCAACCGCTCCTTCCTCTTTCTCTGTGCAACAGCCATCGGGTGCTGGACCACAACGAGGCTTCATCCTGCGGTTTCTGAGAGCGCCAAATGCGCCAAATGCAGCGCCAGAGTGGAACATGCTGGAGAGCTCTTAAGCTTGCAGCATGGAGCTTGCATGTCCTCATTGCTTCCTGGTTGGATCAGGAAAAATGCCCCTTTTCTTCTTGCACAGTCCATCTCCTCTAATCGTCAGCCACAGATGCCCTGCAAGAGAGGCTCCCACTTGGAGCAAGCCAGACCTTATAGTTTGCTGCAAACAAACAAACAAACAAACTTTGCAAAACTTTGGCACAGGTTTGGAGAGGGTCCCAATTTTGAGGGTTCATCGTTAATTACCCTCCAAGCATCTGTATTCAGCGGGTCACTTTGACAGGCGGGTGGAATAGGCAAACCTGTCAATTTTGGTTTCTCTCCCTTCTCGTTTATTTCAGCCTTCAGTTAAGCTCTCCACATTTTCACACATTACCAGGCTTGTTCCTTTCTTTCTTCTTTTTTTAAGCCCTTGTGAAAAGCCTTCAGCAAATTTCTCCTCAATATGCACATATTTCACTATGAGCACTAAATACAATCACTTGTCACCAATCACTTGTCTGGAAAAAACTGCATTGCAAAATTCAGAGAAGCATCAGTTCTGAAGGAGGGCTGCGTTTGGGTGTGAATATTGTTTCAGAAAGGGCAGGTGACATGCAGGCTCACCTTTAAACGGGGACTAAATCGAATATCTCCTACATTACAATGAGGCCAGGCGATTCCAGTTCAAAGGAAAGAATCGGGACCAGAATTTTAAGGACACTTTTTCTGGTCCCAGCTTGCAGTGTGGTGTAGTGGTTAAGAGCGGTAGTCTCGTAATCTGGGGAACTGGGTTCGATTCCCTGCTCCTCCACCTGCAGCTGCTGGGTGACCTTGGGCCAGTCACACTTCTCTGAAGTCTCTCAGCCCCACTCACCTCACAGAGTGTTTGTTGTGGGGGAGGAAGGGAAAAGGAGAATGTTAGCTGCTTTGAGACTCTTTAAAGGGAGTGAAAGGCGGGATATCAAATCCAAACTACTCTTCTTCTTCTTCTTCTTCTTCTTTGCATTCCCAGCTTGGATTTATGCCAAGATTGCAAGAGAAGAATTTAGGTTATGAATCTAGTAGCCCCTGTAGATAAGGAGCCCCTTACTCGTTCGTGCACACTGACACCGCCCTGGAGGTCACAAAGAAGGTAACAGTTTTGCACCTGGGGCAAAAGCCCCATGGGGCCACCCCCCCCCCAATAATATGCCACTGTAAATAAATTCATGGCCTTCAGGGAGCCTTGCCAGCTAACCGAAGGCATCTGGCACAAGAGCAGGGTAAGCATTTATAGATTTCTCCACTGAAACTGACACTGTGACCCAAACTGCTTCAGGATGTGGGCAGGGGTGAAGCAAAGGTCAACCCCAAGGCAGGCTGGCAGGAAGGAAAGTTGGGCCCTTGGGGTTTAACCAGGGAGGGGCATATCTCTTTATTTTGTTCGGTTTCGATCCTGAAGTCTGTTCTCCACATTTCGGCAGCAGCGTGCAACTTGCTTTTAAAACCTCGTGGAAATTCAGCAGCATTTCCGTGCAAAATTCTCCTAATAAGCACATTTTGGGAATGCAAGGTTTTAAAAACTGCTATGTGCATTTTTGAAAGGGACGCGCCCAGCTATAATACATTTGTAGATGCTATTTTCACTACTATATATGTCCGTCCCCCCCCCCCCGCATTGCTTGGTTGCAGAACCACGCTGCCCAACTCAGAGAAGTGCTAGTTTCAGTTTCAGCTTGTGAGGTGTGAATGAGAGAGTTTCTCACTGAAATGCAAACAAAACCAATTTTCTCCCTTCATCTCTAGGTGTATTTAAAAGGTCATAATTGCACACTTCCCAGCTCTCTGACATGCCCACATGAGTTCCTTCTGCGCCAACAACAGGTTCTCTGCAGGAAAATTGCATAAAAATTGTAACCCATCAATTAGCACTTAGCACATTTAATGGCATACAATACCATACAATCGCATGTCAGGCATTTATGAAGCATAATAGAGTGCCATTAAAATATGTCAGAAATATTTAAAAAGCAGGGGAAATTTGAGGAAAGAAACATTGGACCTTTCCAAACTGTGGAGGGCAATTCCAGATGGTTGTTTTTTGGGGGGGTGGGATTCAGTTGCATACCAGCAAATTACCTTGACGCAACGTCGTCTGACCTCCCCACCCCCAAAAATCAGAATGAACACTCACCATTTAGCTCTCATACTCACTGGGTTTCCAACCTCACAAGCTGGATCTAGTGCTTCTGCTTGTTAGGGTTGCCAAGTTTGCTAAAATCACGTTTAAAGCTATGATGCGCGTTTTATTTGTGGCATTAGGCTGAGCACACAAGTACTGACTGAAAATGCAGTGAGATTCTTTTCCTCAGTCTGGATTGAAGTTGGTTTGCGGGGAAAACCGCACCAAAACACGGTATTTTGTCAGAAACTATAGGGACGCGGGTGGCGCTGTGGTTTAAACCACAGAGCCTAGGGCTTGCTGATCAGAAGGCCGGCGGTTCGAATCCCCACGACAAGTTGAGCTCCTGTTGCTCAGTCCCTGCTCCTGCCAACCTAGCAGTTCAAAAACACGTCAAAGTACAAGTAGATAAACAGGTACTGCTCCGGTGGGAAGGTAAACGGCGTTTTTGTGCGCTGCTCTGGTTCGCCAGAAGTGGCTTAGTCATGCTGGCCACATGACCCGGATGCTGTGCTCCCTCAGCCAATAAAGCAAGATGAGTGCCGCAACCCCAGAGTTGGCCACGACCGGACCTAATGGTCAGGGGTCCCTTTACCTTATCTGTAGGATAGATACCTCTGGATAGATGTGGGTGGTAGGTACTGTCAAGCAGACACAGCTTCCTAAACTAGGGGGGACGGGGGACATACTGGATGCTGGAAAAGGGCGGGGGGGCCCACAGTGATCCACCCACGGGGGCGCCATAGCAATCCACCCAGAGGGGCGGCACGGCGAGATGCTCAGAGAGTCCACCTGGCGGACGCAGGCCCCACGCTGCTGTTTCAGGCAGTGCGACGCCCTGAGCTACCGCATTACTCGCAGGCGAGATGCATAATTTGGGTGCACTGCAGACCAGGCCCCACGGTAAGTGCCACCCCCCACGGTGTGTCATTTTGTAACCCCCTCAAGGATGATACCTGGGGGGGACCGGACTCTCTTCCTGTACCCCTGAATAAGGGGAGTGTGTAAACCCCTCTGTTTGCTTTTATTTTTAAATGAAATCTGTGAATTTGGGGGTTATGGGTTATTGAGGAACACACACACAGCCCAGCACCAAGATGCCCATGGCTTGCGAGTCATAGGCTGCCCTCCTCACACCGATACCCAAAGAGAGTGGAATCTCAGCTTATTGTAGAGCTGGAAAAGTTTCCGGAAATGATCCAGGAACTGGAGCAACTCGGGTAGCAGCATTCAGGACTTTTGAGTTCCGAGGAAAGGTAAGAGACAACGTGATGGAAGTTTGTACAAATTATCCACCGTATGGAGAACGCTGACAGAGAAAAGGTTTTCTCCCTCTCTTGTTAACGTCAGAACTGGTGGACTGAAGTGAAGGACATGAGGCAGGAGTTGGTAATGCAGGTGAGCTATGCACAAGCAAGCTGCCAGCTAGCTTTGCTGAAGCTCTTTTTATTAGCACAATATGCAAAACCAGTCAGATACATTTTTGGACTGTGACCTTTACACATCTTCCAATCCTGAGATCGAGGGGTGGTACAAAGTTATTTTGGCACCTGTTTCCACTGTGTCATTTTCCCCTTGAACCATGTATGACGAAGGAGACAAAGATCACAGACAGGGCACGGCAGACCACTAAGAGAGCAAAAGTTAGATAGAGGGCATAATGTTCAGACAGCTGTGGCTTGTCTGTGGGCGGAAGTGTGCTCCACACCCGGCGATCATTCCTTCAGTGGACGTCCAGCAAAGATTCAGGACAGAGAAAAGGCGGTCCTTCACACAGACTGTGGAACTCCCTGCCACAGGAGACAGTGATGTCCATCAGCTTGGACGGCCTCAAAAGAGGATTAGACAGATTCGTGGAGGAAAAGGCTACTGATGACTACTAGCTCTGATGGTTCTGTTCTGTCTCCACAGCTGGAGGCAGAGATGCTTCTGAATCCCAGTTTCTGGAAACCGCAGGAGGGGAGAGTCGCTCTTGGGTTTGAATCCTGCTTTCAGGTTTTGCACAGGCATTTGGTTGGCCCCTGGGAGAACAGGATGGTGGACTAGGTGGGCCATGGGCCTGATCCGGCAGGCTCTTCCTACAACCCCCATTGCAAATCAGGCAACGTCCAGCCAAAAATGCAACTTAGCCTGGCTTCTCCAGTCTCATTCTTAAGTTGCGTTTTCAGCTGAATTTGGGGGAACTACTTGAAGACGCCTGCTTCTTGAGAGAAAAGCAATGACAAACCTAGACAGCATCTTAGAAAGCCAACATCACCTTGGTAACAAAGGTCCGTATAGTTAAAGCTCTGGTTTTCCCAGTAATGTTGTATGGAAGTGAGAGCTGGACCATAAAGAAGGTTGATCGCTGAAGAATTGATGCTTTTGAATTATGGTGTTGGAGGAGACTCTTGAGAGTCCCCTGGACTGCAAGAAGATCAAACCTCTCCATTCTGAAGAAAATCAGCCCTGAGTGCTCACTGGAAGGACAGATCCTGAAGTTGAGGCTCCAAGACTTTGGCCACCTCATGAGAAGAGAAGACTCCCAGGAAAAGACCCTGATGTTGGGAAAGATGGAGGGCGCAAGGAGAAGGGGACGACAGAGGACGAGATGGTGGGACAGTATCATAGAAGCTACGAACATGAGTTTGACCAAACTGTGGGAGGCAGTGGAAGACAGGAGTGCCTGGCGTGCTCTGGTCCAGGGGGTCACAAAGAGTCAGACAGGACTAAATGACTAAACAACAACAACAACAAAACCCAAGGTACCACTGTATTTATCTAAGTGCTAATCGCACAGTAACATCGTTCCATTAAGTTCCAAAGTTCTGACACATTGGGAAAGAAATAGTAACGCTTTATTTTGCTGTCCCTAACCTATGGCCAGCTTTAAACTTACTTTAGGCTCCAAGCCATGACTAAACAACAACAACAACTTGAAGCATCCGTTGTGTTAAGCTGTTTCCATTGTTTTTATGCGATTTGCAAACAGCTGAAAGTCTGTAAAATCTGGGAATAAGCTTGACTGGCCATGGAATAATTTCAAATGCAACTGTATGTTCTTCCTATGTTCTTGTCTTTAGTCTGGCCTAGCAAGGAGAGGTGGAGCAAGAAGACGGCAGGCTATATTTAAACCCAGGAGCTTGTGGGGCGGCGACGGCTGTCTTCCGTCGGCAGCTCCCCTCGCCAGGCTCTCCTGGTGCCAAGCCAGAGACGGCAAAAGCCAGCCGTGTCTCGCTGCCGGCCGCACCCTCGTCTCGTTCGAAACTATTACAGCTCTCCGGCTGCCAAGGAGCTGTTTCGTCGGGAGGCGGGGAGAAAGCACCCGAGGCGGCAACAGAAGCCGCTTGTCTCAGGGAGAACAACGGCTGCCTCTGTGTGGCGACACAGAGAGACCCACACATGTGCAAAGGACTGGCTGGCCCCTCAGAGGGGCTCACACTCAGGAGAGTAGTGACGCACAAGGTGGCGCATGCGCTCACCAACAAACTGGGTTGTGCATGGAAGGAGCATGCCTTTCTCTCGCTCTCAAAACACACACTGAACCACAGACTCGTAGAGTCGGAAGGGGCCGCCAAGCAAAGAAGAATGGCAAACTACGTTGATGGACTGTGCTGCCGAGATGGCAAAATGAACTGGGGGGAAGCTCGGGAAGATGAGAATTGTTGTTTTCTTAAAGGGAAATGTTTATAATGTATATACAAACTCATTGTAAGCAGGACAAAACATTAGCAGGGTTTTAAACACACTTGTGGGACGCAGGTGGCACTGTGGGTAAAAGCCTCAGCGCCTAGGGCTTGCCGATCGAAAGGTCGGCGGTTCGAATCCCTGCGGCGGGGTGCGCTCCCGCTGCTCGGTCCCAGCGCCTGCCAACCTAGCAGTTCGAAAGCACCTCCGGGTGCAAGTAGATAAATAGGGACCGCTTACCAGCGGGAAGGTAAACGGCGTTTCCGTGTGCGGCTCTGGCTCGCCAGAGCAGCGATGTCACGCTGGCCACGTGACCCGGAAGTGTCTCCGGACAGCGCTGGCCCCTGGCCTCTTAAGTGAGATGGGCGCACAACCCCAGAGTCTGTCAAGACTGGCCCATACGGGCAGGGGTACCTTTACCTTTACCTTTAAACACACTTGTAATGGAACAGAAAGTACAGATAAGTTAGGAAGATGAAAAACGGGAGAAAATATAAAATTTATATTTTATATGAAAGAACATTGTAAACATCTGAAAACGTTTGTAGCTTTGAAACGTTTGTAGGTTTCCCCACATGAAAATGTTTGTAGGTTTCTCCACATGGGGAAAGCCTTCCCATTGTCCTTTTGCTTGTAAATCCTGTATTAAGGGTATATTTGTGTATGACTAGGGTGAGCCTGTAACCTGGACTTGGGAACTAAAGTATTAACCGTCACAAAATAATGGCCAGGCTGCCCAGGTAATGCTGTAGACCGCCTCCTTCTCTGATGTATGTATGATGTTTCGGGGTGGTGGTCTTGGGCTACAGGGTGGGCAATTTCAAACATCTATATAAGGGGTGAGGGAACCACAGAGCCTAGGGCTTGCTGATCAGGTCAGTGGTTCGAATCCCCGCGACGGGGTGAGCTCCCGTTGCTCGGTCCCTGCTCCTGCCAACCTAGCAGTTCGAAAGCATGTCAAAGTGCAAGTAGATAAATAGGTACCGCTCCAGCAGGAAGGTAAACGGCGTTTCCGTGCGCTGCTCTGGTTCGCCAGAAGCGGCTTAGTCCTGCTGGCCACATGACCCGGAAGCTGTACGCCGGCTCCCTCGGCCAATAAAGCAAGATGAGCGCCGCAACCCCAGAGTTGGCCACAAATGGACCTAATGGTCAGGGGTCCCTTTACCTTTTATATAAGGGGTTGCACCCGTTGTTCAGGGCTCTCTCGCCTGCGTGTGGCGACCCTGTTGCAACAGCTTTAATAAAGATCAGGCTTACTAGCCGCTTTGCTTCTCAATAAAGCTCTGGTTGGCCTCTGTTTTCTCCTACTGATAGGGAACCCACTTAAGGACTTTATCCGGGCTCCGGAATACCCCATAAGGGAAAGGGAGCAGTTTTTTTCTTATAACAGAGAGGAATAGACAAATTCAGGGAGGAGGAGAGGGCTACTGATGGCTTCTAGCCCTGATGGCTATGCCCTGTCTCTGCAGAAAGGTTGCTGAAACTACAGGAAGCGAGGGGGGTCCTGTGTTCCAATCCTGCCTGCAGGTTTCACACAGGCAACTGGCTGGCCGCTGTGAGAACAGGCTGCTGGAGAAATAGAAATATTAAACAATGAATGTAAGATAATGTCTAAAATGTATAAAATACTGCTAGAATGGCACTTGAAAGATGAGGAAGTGAAATCGGTTATGATACACTGGGCAAAAGATTTTGGATATAATATACAGCTAAAAGAATGGGAGAGGTTGTGGAAAGAAAGAATAAAATTTACAGCATGTAATGCTTTGAAAGAGACTATGATGAAAATTCTGTATAGATAGTATATCACACCTGTGAAATTAGCTAAAATGTAATAAATGTTGGAAATGTAAAGAAAAAGATCATATGTGGTGGGAATGTAAGAAAGTAAAAAAACTTCTGGGAAATGATATATAATGAGATGAAAAAGATGTTGAAATATACATTTTTTAAAAAACCAGAAGCATTTTTACTTGGCATTATAAGCGAGGACATAAATAGACAGGACATTAAACTGTTTTTATATGCAACAACAGCAGCAAGAGTTTTGTTGGCCCAGAAATGGAAGCCAGAAGAAATTCCGACGAAAGAAGAATGGCAGACGAAATTAATGGACTACGCAGAATCGGACAAAATGACAGGAAGGATTCGAAACCTGCGGGACCAGAGATTTACAGAAGATTGGAAGAAATATACAAATTATTTGTAATCAACAAATTACGCTAGTAGGACTACAAGAAGTTTTGTAATATTGCAAAGAAGAGAGATTAGTTGTGATATTTAAATGTAATAGTGAAAGTAGGAAATGTAAATTAAGTGAAAAAGATTGGAAAGTTTTCAGATGTGATTGATGGAAGTCAAAAAAATGTATAAGATATAAAAGTATGTTTAATAACTGTTGAAAATATTATGCTAAAAAAACTTTTTTCAAAAAAAATAAGAGAGAGAGAACAGGCCGCAGGAACAGATGGGACACGGGCCATATCCAGGAGATTGTTCTTACGTAACAGCTGGAATAGCTCAGTCGGCAGAGCATGAGACTCTTCACCTCAGGGTTGTGGGTTCGAGCCCCACATTCCTGCATTGCAGAGGGCTGGACTAGATCACCCTTAGGATCCCCTTGCAACTTTACAGTTCTGTGATTCTCAATACAATTTTACCAAACAGTCTACGCGTTTGGCGAGATCAAATGCAGCAGGCGCTTTCTGGTGTAGAATGGGATGTCCCTGTTTTGACTAGATAAATTTTATTGATTTGCCTTCTTGCAAACCGCTTTGAGGTTGCAAGCGGCGTATAAGTTTGATGAAGTAAATGAATAAAAACCAAACAATTGCTCACCGAATTCAGGTTTGGGCCTGAGAGTGTGTCCCCATATCGTCTGCACCATAGTAAATGATTACTTTCTTTTTTTTAAACCTGCTCCAATTAGTTTTGCAACTGTGCCGGAAGGCCTGCGTGCTGATTTCCCAGCCTGCCAATTTGCAAATCCCTCCACTGTGAGTCTCCGGTGCTTTTCCCCTCAAAAGAAGGAGGGTGCCCTGAATTTTCTGCTTCTCCGTGAAGGAGCGGGAATGAAAAACAATGTCCAGACCAGCAGAAGACGGGTCTGCTTAGCTTCTGACATTCCCGATACCTGGCTCACCAGAGCCAGACAAGAGGACCACAAAGAGCCTCAGACATGCCAACCAACTACCGGGAATTATTCCAAAAAACCTTGTACTAATTGGTTGCTAACTCCACATAATCCACTCAGACAGGGAACATTTTAGTGTAATCAGCCAGCCTGGCTTCACCAAGCACCCCTTCTGGCTCCCCTCCCAAGAGAGGCTGCGGCTTAGATTAAGTTTCAGAAAGTTGAGCATCAGTTTTCCATCTCCCCGGTCTTGGTGTGCTAAGAACAATCTGCCCTTTTCCCCTTATGGTGTATTCAAGAGCCCATATAGAGTCCTTACGTAGGTTCCCTATTGGCAGGAGAAAATAACAGAGGCCAACCAGAGAATATGGAGAAGCAAAGCAGCTAATAAGCCTGATCTTTATTGATCTGTTGCAACAGGGTGCTCCCCTCACACGCAGGAGAGGAGGAGGAACCCAGAACAATGGCGTGCAAGGCCTTATATAGACATTTTAAATTCCCTGCCCTGGAGCTCAAGAGCACCCCTCCATACATCATACATACATCACAGAAGGGGTGTAACCCAAGACCACCCCCCACAAACATCATACCTACATCACAGAAAAGGCGGTCTACAGCAGGAACCTGAGTGCGTTGTTTATCTCGTCTGACAGGTTACCTGTTAATGCTCACTTGATTGAATACCCTGGGGAGCCTGGCCAGTCTTTTGTAATGATAAATACTTAGTTCCTGAGCCAGGTCACAGGCTCACACCCTATTCATATCTTAAATGTGCCCTTAAGACAGGATTTGTGAAGGAAAAGACAATGGGGAGGCTTTTCTTATGAGCTGCTTTGCTTCTCAATATTCTCTGGTTGGCCTCTGTTATTTTCTCCAACCGATGGAGAACCTACAAAAGGACTCTATATGGGCTCTTGTGTCCCCCATAAGGGAATAAGGGCAGATTTTGTTTACAACAGGATGCAGAGTGGAGAGTTTAGGAGGGGCGGGGAAGACGCCAAACCCTCTTGGAGTACGATGCTCGGAGACGCTCCATCGCAGGCTCAGGTTGTATATCTGTGTAAATGAACCATCTATCCCGCAGTCTCCGCTGCGCCTCATTTCCAAAAGGAAACACAGACCCTGTGTAAGCGTTCCTGGAACCCCTGGGGTGGCGTGCAACAGTATTATATTCCCCTCCCCTCCCAGCTCTGTTCTTTCTCCATTCTGCCTTTTGCAGGGGGGGGGGTGCAAGGCCTGTGTGTTTTCATCCCAAATGTTCTTGGCCCTTCCTGCAAGCAGATGGCCCCCTGAGCTGGGAGCTGAGCCACGGAGGCAGAGAAGGAAGCCAGAGGAGGGGTGCAGGGAGCTGAAAAGGAGGATTTCAAAGTATGCGCTGCAGAGGTACCAAGCGACAAACCCAGCAAAGCCTGGGAGTTCAAGCTGGAGAAAGCAGGAGGCCTCCAAGGAAGAGATCGATGGGGCAGAAGAATTGCCAAGACAGCTGGAGATACCCAGTGCAGATGCTTTTGAAACTGGATCTCTCTCCTCCTCTCTGACTTGCCTTTTTGCCCTGGGCTTTTTTTGGAGACATCCCACCTATTCTTGGCAGTTAAAGGATGCTGTCCCGGATCTGGGCTTTCCAAATACAAGCACAACGTCCATCACAAAGCCAGATCGTGCTCCCTGCAAGCAACTAAGAGAGGCCCCGCAGAACCAGAGCAGGTCCACCAAAGCAGAACTCCCCGACTAGTGTTGTAAACAAAACCTGCCCCTTTTCCCTTATGGGGCATCCAAGAGCCCGTATAGAGTCCTTACGTGGGTTCCCTATTGGTAGGAGAAAAGAACAGAGGCCAACCAGAGAATATTGAGAAGCAAAGCAGCTCGTAAGCCTGATCTTTATTGAACTGTTGCAACAGGGTGCTCCCCTCACCCGCAGAAGAGGAGAAGGAACCCAGAATAATGGTGTGCAAGGCCCAAGGTGTGCCCCTCCTTATATAGACATTTTAAATTCCCTGCCCTGGAGCTCCAGACCACCCCTCCATACATCATAGATACATCACAGAAGGGGTGTAACCCAAGACCACCCCCCACAAACATCATACCTACATCACAGAATAGGCGGTCTACAACAGAAATCTGAGTACATTGTTTATCTCCTGTCTGGCAGGTTATCTGATCATGCCTTATCTGATTGCCTTTCCTGGTAGTCTGCCCATTCCATTGAGATGGTGATTTCCCAATTCCTGAAACAATGGGGAGGTTCCCTCACCCCCTCCCTCCTTGCAGAGAAAACATTTGGTCAGTCTGGGAGTCAAATTGGTTTCAGGTCGGTCTTCCTGTACTGATCTATGTACTTGCTTGGTTGGTACATTTATGAACATTTATTATATATATATAAGACCTTAAATTTTATTATTACACTAGATCCCAGGGTCCTTTGCAAAAGCCAGTCTGGTAAAGCCTGGGCTGTAGGCGACGGCTTATAGTTGCAATTGAAATTATTCAACCCTCGTTTGCCAATCAGGTTCATTCTCAAAATTTGCAGACTTTCAGCTGCTTGCAAATCACACAGAAGCAATGGAAATAGCTTGACACAACGGATGCTTCAATCGGTTCCCCCAAATTTAGCTAAAAATGCAATTTCGAGTGAGACTGGAGAAGCCCCTATAAATGCATTTGCAGATGAATCCCACCTGTTTTGCAATGGGGATTGAAGAATTTCGATTGCACCTGCAGCTGCCTTGCTAGAGCAGTGTTTTTCAACCACTGTACCGCAGCACACTAGTGTGTCGCGAGATGTTGCCTTGTGTGCCGTGGGAAAAATTGAAAAATTCGAAAGATTTAAAAATATAGCATTTTATAATTTTTCATATTTCTGTTTACTTACTATTTCATAATAAAGTAATTATAAAATACTTTCTTTGTGTTTATTTGATTCCTATTCAAGAGAATTACTTTATATATAGTCAATATAGACACAGAGTTAATTTTTTTAACATTTTCTAATGGTGGTGTGCCTCATGATTTTTTTCATGAAACAAGTGTGCCTTTGCCCAAAAAAGGTTGAAAAACACTGTGCTAGAGGATCATGGTCGGCCAATTGGTGCGAAAGAAGGACAGAACATTTTTCATGTATGCAACAACAGCAGCAAGATTACTCATTGCGAAGTATTGAAAGACACAAGATTTACCCACCAGGGAAGAATGGCAGATGAAGTTGATGGACTATATGGAACTGGCGGAAATGACTGGCAGAATCCGAGACCAGGGAGAAGAGTCGGTGGAAGAAGACTGGAAAAAGTTTAAAGATTATCTACGGAAATATTGTAAAATTAATGAATGTTAGAAAAAAGGTGGAATGAAGCTATATGGCTTTGGCAGAAATGTTAGAAGGAACTAGGTATAGATAGATTGTTAATGCATTAAAAGGGAAAAAACTAGGTTACAATATGTTAAAATTAACTTTAAGATAGAAAATAGATGAAGATGGAAAGGACTTGCTGAAATAGTTAATTGAAGTGGAATACAAAAAGGGAGGCGTTGAGGAAGTCAATGAAATAAGTGTATGAAAGTTAAGATTTGAAAATATTGGAAGTGTTTTTAATTGTTTTTGTTTTGTTTTGTTAATTTAATGTTTTATGTAGTGTTTTTGTTTTTGTTTCTGTCTTTGTATGTTCAATTTTTCTTTTTTCTTTTTGAAATTTCCAAAATCTTAATAAATATTATTTAAAATAATAATAATAGAGGATCGCTCTGCTGCCAGCAGGCAGAGCAGGGAGATGCGTAGATTGGAATTTGCATGCCGAATAAGGTAAAAAAAAAAAATGCTTATTCTGAATGGCAAAAATGGAGCGGCGTATGTTTGGGCTGTACACAGGACTGTCGCGATGGAAGGGACCTCTAGGGGTCATCCATTCCAACCCCCTTCAACGCAGGAATCGCAGATGACCACCCAACCTCTGCTTTAAAACTTTGCAGGAATGAGAGTCCCCCAGCTTCTCAGGCAGTCTGTTCAGCTGTCAAAACAGCTCGTCAGAAAGTTCCTCTGCATGTTTAGTGGGCATGAGGGACGGGAGAATCGTGTGAGCCACTTTGAGCCCACTTTGATAAAAAAGAGAGAGATGAAATAAAACAATGGTATCTTCTTTGCTGGATTTATACCACACCTTTCCTCCCAAGGACCCCGTGGTGACCTTCCTCCCCATTCTATCTTCACAACAACCCTGTTGTTGGAAATGCACTGTAAAAGAGGGAAATTTCCTCCACATGTGGTGGTTGTGTGACAAGGTGAAGACTTTTTGGGGTATTGTGTATAATGAGTTTAAAAAGATATTTAGGTACACCTTTTATAAAAAACCGGAGGCATTTTTGCTAGGAATGGTCGGAGAGGACATTAAAAAGGAAGATCAGAAATTCTTCCTGTATGCCACCAACAGCAGGAAGACAACTTCTTGCACAGAGATGGAAACAACAGGATATTCCAACAACTGAAGAATGGCAACAGAAAGTATTAGAATATCCGGAAATAGCAAGGGTAACTGGAAGAATCCGACAGCAGGACGATGAGAGATTCCAAAAAGAATGGTCTAAATTTATGGTATACTTACGAGAAAACTGTACATAAATAAAGACGCTCACAGGACAGAAATAAAACTCAATGTTTACTGTAAACATTTGGTTAGACCATAAGATGTAATGTTGTAATATAATAAGGAATGTATGCCTAAAGTATAATACAAAAATTTATTAAGGAATTATAGACATTAATAGAATGTATATATAGTAATCACGCTTAAGGAAGAGCAATGTAGAGAAGCCAGAAGAGGAGTGGAGGGAAATTAATTCGGATAAGATATAGATTGAAAGCAGAATAACGTTGTTAAGCTGTTGTTACAGATGAAAAGAGAAGCTGCTGAATTGCAACTTATTACCAAACTTAAAACCATGGAGAGACCTGGTCTGAACAAAGACATTGGATTCTTATCTCATTATACATGACAAAGCCATTTTTCACCTTCTCACCCCTTGCTTTTTCCTGTAAGACCTATTGCAGTCGTTAAGAGTCGTCAACAGGCTCATCACAGCTATCTGCCAATCACCCAATCCCACCACCCTTCTGAGTAATACCCCTCCCCACCTTCTCACTATATAGAAGGGTCTGGTGACTTCTGTTTCAGTGTATCTGAAGAAGTGTGCATGCACACGAAAGCTCATACCAAGAACTAACTTAGTTGGTCTTTAAGGTGCTACTGGAAGGAATTTTTTTATATTGTTAAGCTGTATTATGTTTTAAGACATTTGGAAAAAAATAATAAAACTTATGGGGGGGGACAACAACCCTGTAGGGTAGGGAAGGCGGAGAGTGAGGGTCTCACCAACAACCACCTGGTGCGCCTTATGATTTAATGAACAGACGACTTCCTTGCTAAAAGAGCTCCACCAGTTTCCGTTATGTTTCAGGCAAAATCAAAAGTGCAGGTTATGACCTATAAAGCCCTAGGTCCAGGCTATCTGAAACACCAGAGTCCCTTATACGAACCTGCCCCAGTTATGAGATCTTCGGGGAAGGCCTTTCTCTAGGTCCTGCCACCCTCACAGGCGTTCTTAGGGGAGAAGCAGGACAGGGCCTTCTCGGTGGTGGCATCTCCCAGACAACTTTGGAACTCCCTCCCTGCAGAAGCCAGCCGGGCTCCCTCCTTGCTATCCTTCCTCCGGTAGGTGAAGACTTCCTTGTTCCAATGGGCTTTCTTATTGTAATGGCATGTATGTTTTAATGGAGTGTTGTGTGGTTTAATAATAATAATTTTATTATTTATGTCTCGCCCCTCTGGCTGGGTTTCCCTAGCCACTCTGGGAGGTTTACAGCATATATAAAAACAGAATAAAACATCAAATGTTAAAAAACAGAATATCCTATACAGACCATAAACCAATAGAAAATAATGATGATAATGAATAATAATAATCATCATAATAAACAGTTTAGTTATGCCCAAATTTTAAAAACCACCAAACTCAGCTAAACATTTAACCAACACCAACCCAGCAAAACAAAATTTTAATTCAATGTTCAATTGCTTTTTTATGTCTGCGTTTTTAGCTGTCCCTATCTTGTCTGTAAGCCACCTTGAGTCCCTGTCAGGGCAAAAGGCAGGATGTAAATAAACAAACGTTTATGTGGGACGCAGGTGGCGCTGTGGGTTAAAGCCTCAGCGCCTAGGGCTTGCCGATCGAAAGGTCGGCGGTTCGAATCCCTGCGGCGGGGTGCGCTCCCGCTGCTCGGTCCCAGCGCCTGCCAACCTAGCAGTTCGAAAGCACCTCCGGGTGCAAGTAGATAAATAGGGACCGCTTACCAGTGGGAAGGTAAACGGCGTTTCCGTGTGCGGCTCTGGCTCGCCAGAGCAGCGATGTCACGCTGGCCACGTGACCCGGAAGTGTCTCCGGACAGCGCTGGCCTAAGAGGCCAGGGGCCAGCGCTGTCCGGAGACACTTCCGGGTCACGTGGCCAGCGTGACATAATAATAATAATAATTTATTATTTATACCCCGCCCATCTGGCTGGGCCTCCCCAGCCACTCTGGGCGGCTTCCATAGAAAGCAAAAATACAATAAAATATCACACGTTAAAAACTTCCCTGAAAAGGGCTGCCTTAAGATGTCTTCTGAATGTCAGGTAGTTGTTAATCGCTTTGACATCTGCTGGAAGGGCGTTCCACAGGGCGGGCGCCACTACCGAGAAGGCCCTCTGCCTGGTTCCCTGTAGCTTTACTTCTCGCAGTGAGGGAACCGCCAGAAGGCCCTCGGCGCTAGACCTCAGCGTCCGGGCAGAATGATGGGGGTGGAGACGCTCCTTCAGGTATACTGGACCGAGGCCGTTTAGGGCTTTAAAGGTCAGCACCAACACTTTGAATTGTGCTCGGAAACGTACTGGGAGCCAATGTAGGTCTTTCAAGACCGGTGTTATATGGTCTCGGCGGCCGCTCCCAGTCACCAGTCTAGCTGCCGCATTCTGGATTAGTTGTAGTTTCCGAGTCACCTTCAAAGGTAGCCCCACGTAGAGTGCATTGCAGTAGTCCAAGCGGGAGATAACCAGAGCATGCACCACTCTGGCGAGACAGTCCACAGGCAGATAGGGTCTCAGCCTACGTACCAGATGGAGCTGGTAAACAGCTGCCCTGGACACAGATTTGATCTGTGCCTCCATGGACAGCTGTGAGTCCAAAATGACTCCCAGGCTGCGCACCTGGTCCTTCAGGGGCACAGTTACCCCATTCAGGACCAGGGAATTCTCCACACCTGCCCGCCTCCTGTCCCCCAAAAACAGCACTTCTGTCTTGTCAGGATTCAACCTCAATCTGTTAGCCACCATCCATCCTCCAACCGCCTCCAGACACTCACACAGGACCTCCACCGCCTTCACTGGTTCTGATTTAAAGGAGAGGTAGAGCTGGGTATCATCCGCATACTGATGAACACCCAGCCCAAACCTCCTGATGATCTCTCCCAGCGGCTGCATGTAAATGTTGAAAAGCATGGGGGAGAGGACAGAACCCTGAGGCACCCCACAAGTGAGAGCCCAGGGGTCTGAACACTCATCCCCCCCCACCACTTTCTGAACACGGCCCAGGAGGAAGGAGCGGAACCACTGTATGACAGTGCCCCTAGCTCCCAGCCCCTCAAGACGGTCCAGAAGGATGTTATGGTCGATGGTATCAAACGCCGCTGAGAGATCCAGCAGAACTAGGAAACAGCTCTCACCTTTGTCCCTAGCCCGCCGAAGATCATCAACCAGTGCGACCAAGGCAGTTTCAGTCCCATGATGAGGCCTGAATCCCGACTGGAAGGGATCCAAATGGTCCGCTTCTTCCAGGCGTGCCTGGAGTTGTTCGGCCACCGCTCGCTCAATCACCTTGCCCAAGAATGGAAGATTTGAAACTGGGCGATAGTTGGCCATTGTGGCCGCATCTAAAGATGGTTTTTTAAGAAGCGGTTTAATAACCGCCTCTTTCAGCGGGTCTGGGAAGGCTCCCTCACGGAGGGAAGCATTCACCACCCCACGAAGCCCATCGCCCAGTCCTTCCCGGCTAGCTTTTATAAGCCAGGATGGGCAAGGATCCAGGAGACAGGTGGTTGGCTTCACTCGTCCAAGCAGCCTGTCCACATCCTCGGAGGTAACAGATTGGAATTGATCCCACTCAACTTGACTAGACAGAACTCTAGCACTCTCCCGCCCCGGCCCTGCTCCCACGGTGGAGTCTACTTCTTCCCGAATCTGAGCGATTTTATCTGCAAAAAACTTTGCAAAATCATTGCAGGAGAACATGTGGCCCGTACTGGGCCCCGATGTTGCAGGTGGTTCCACTAAATTGTGAACCACCTGAAAGAGTCTCCTGCTGCTGTTTTCTGCAGATGCAATAGAGGCGGTGAAGAAATTCTTCTTCGCCGTCGCTATCGCCACTTGGTAGGCTCGACGTTGAGCTCTAACCTGTGTCCGATCAGATTCGGAATGAGTTATCCGCCACCGGCGCTCTAGCCGTCTCAGCAATTGTTTCATCGCCCTCAGCTCCAAAGAAAACCACGGGGCTGTCCGGGCTCCATGCAATCGGAGAGGGCGCTTCGGAGCCAAACAGTCAAACACTCTTGAGTGAGATGGGCGCACAACCCCAGAGTCTGTCAAGACTGGCCCGTACGGGCAGGGGTACCTTTACCTTTACCTTTAAATAAACAAACAATCATCATCATCATCAGTGCTATTCTCTTTTCTTAGAAGAAAAAAAGGTGCCGGGACTCACATGAAGTTGTTACAGTAAGTGGCAGAGTTTTAACATTTGGGGTTGGGGGGGGGGAGTGGGCCAGAAGGATCCGGCGCGCTAAGTACATGGAATTATAGTCTACAAGGCTATAAGAGATGGCAGGGACCCGAGGGTCATCTAGTCCAACCCCGTGCTATGCAGGAATCTCACCACTAAGCCACACTGCCTATTAAACATTCCCGGTGCAGCTTTTGCTAGCGATGAGCCAGGTGCGGAGGAGGTTGGCGGGGGGGGGGGGACAGGATGTCAAGAAAATCAGATGAGAAAGAGGGAACGAACGAGGGCGGAGGGCAGGATGAGGATCCAGGAAAGAATGAGACTGGAGTGGGTGAGTCAGAGCGGAGGAGGCCTGGCAAGGCAGGCAGGCGAGGTGCCTTGTTTGTTTGCCATCTCCAGCGTTACGGTTGCCACCCAGCGCTCCCTGCCCGCCTGAGATGCCTCCTCTGCTGTTTACGGGAGAGGAGGGCGGCTGCTGGCCTTGCCATGCAAGTTAAAAATATCCCCAGCCCTTGCGGAAGCCGAACAAAGATCCAGCAGGATGGAGGAGGGGAGAAGGCTGCTCCCATCAGATTTCCGTTCCCAGGATTATCCCCTGGAAAATCGACCCCCAGAAGGTGCTCCCCACCCACCCCAGACAGAGGCCTTGTCCCGCAGGCCCCTCGGGAAGGGAGACCTGGAGATGGAGAGCCGTGGAGGCAGAAAGCGACAAAGCCAAGCGCTCCTTTCCGCACAAGGGAGAGCTGGCCGCCACAGGCCTCTTGTTTTACTGCGGCCTCCCCCAAGCTGGCGCTCTCCATATGGGAGCTTTAGTTCAGCTGGGAGTTGTGGTCCAAAACATCTGGAGAGATAAGCTTGGGAGTTTTGGTTCACCTGGGAGTTTTAGTCCAGAACATCTGCAGGGAACTGCTTGGGAGTTTTAGTTCAACTGGTAGTTGTGGTCCAAAACATCCAGAGAGAACTGCTTGGGAGTTTTAGTTCAGCTGGGAGTTTTAGTCTAAAACATCTGGAGGGATCTGCTCGGGAGTTTTAGTTCAGCTGGGAGTTGTGGTCCAAAACATCCAGAGAAAACTGCTTGGGAGTTTTAGTTCAGCTGGGAGTTGTGGTCCAAAACATCTGGAGAGATAAGCTTGAGAGTTTTAGTTCCCTGGGAGTTTTAGTCCAGAACATCTGGAGGGAACTGCTCAGGAGTTTTAGTTCAGCTGGGAGTTGTGGTCCAAAACATCCAGAGAGAACTGCTTGGGAGTTTTAGTTCAGCTGGGAGTTGTGGTCCAAAACATCTGGAGAGATAAGCTTGGGAGTTTTAGTTCCCTGGGAGTTTTAGTCCAGAACATCTGGAGGGAACTGCTTGGGAGTTTTAGTTCAGCTGGGAGTTTTAGTCTAAAACATCCAGAGAGAACTGCTTGGGAGTTTTAGTTCAGCTGGGAGTTTTAGTCCAGAACATCTGGAGGGAACTGCTCGGGAGTTTTAGTTCAGCTGGGAGCTTTAGTCTAAAACATCTGGAGGAACTGCTTGGGAGTTTTAGTTCAGCTGGTAGTTGTGGTCCAAAACATCCAGAGAGAACTGCTTGGGAGTTTTAGTTCAGCTGGGAGTTTTAGTCCAGAACATCTGGAGGGAACTGCTCGGGAGTTTTAGTTCAGCTGGGAGTTGTGGTCCAAAACATCTGGAGGGAACTACTTGGGAGTTTTAGTTCAGATGGGAATTGTCCAAAACATCTGGAGGGAACTGCTTGGGAGTTTTAGTTCAGCTGGGAGTTTTAGTCCAGAACATCTGGAGGAAACTGCTTGGGAATTTTAGTTCAGCTGGGAGTTGTGGTCCAAAACATCTGGCGGGAACTGCTTGGGAGTTTTAGTTCAGCTGGGGCTTGTGGTCCAAAACATCTGGAGGGAACTGCTTGGGAGTTTTAGTCCAGCTGTAATCCAGAACCTCCAGAGGGGTCCAGCTGAAGGTGAAGCCTTTTCTGAAGGAATGCCTAAGGGTTGCTTTAGCTGCGATTCCTGCACTGCAGGGGGTTGGACTAGATGACCCTTGGGGTCCCTTGCGACTAAAGCGTGGAAAGAGGATGTTGGTGACTCAGCCATACATCCCCCATCACTCTTTCCAGTGCGGGAAGCAGATCTTGGTGCTGCTTGCAAAGCCTCTAAACTGCAACCCAGATTTTCCAGGGACAGTGTACTGTAGTGGTTAGCGCAAGGGTTCTCAAACTCTTTTTCTCCGGGCCAGTTCTGGGAAAAAAAATTTGCTTGCGCCACCGTGATTTTTAAAATATATTGGTAAGATATTAGGAAACAACTCCCAGCAGTGCTTGATTTATAACTCAGAACACAACTCTTTTATAATATGAACGTGGGACGCCCAGAAAATATAAAACAGCAGCTACATAAAAGCATTCCCAAAATATAATTATAAACGGGTCTTCTCTAGCCTTCTGTTCAGATGTCCTCAGGATTGTCCTTAGTATCACTTGATCATCTTGCTCGCACTTTGAAAAAACATCTATTCATATTCCACAAAGAAATATATTTTAAAACATATATTCTATGCTACTCTGAAATGTTTAAATGTTTCCTTGATTGTCCTTGAATCTTTCTGCCGCACCTTCCCATCCCCTCCTTCCACACCAGGGGGCTGCTGGTAAAGTGGTAAGTGCATCAGACTACGAACCGGGAGACGAGGGTTCGAATCCTGACTCGGCCATGAAGTTCGCTTGGGTGCCTGTCACTGCCACTCAACCTAACCTACCTTGCAGGGTTGATAAAAATGGGGAAGTGGACCATTTACACCCCCTTTGAGCTCCTTAGAGGAAAAGGTGATACGTAAATTAGTAAATAAATTTTGAAGCCTCGTGCAACACAGGGCACACTAACATGATGCATTGTTTGGATCCGATTGATGCTCAAACGGACCTTAAGTTCTGGACCTTGTTGCTCTCTTTATCTTGCTGTTGTCTGGGCCACGTTCCTTGCCAGGTTAAATCCTTTTGTCGGCTACCCTTCTTTTGCAATTGCTGGAGGGGAACAAGCAGCTTTCATCAATATGCGGATGACACCCAGCTCTACCTCTTTCAAATCAGAACCAGTGAAGGTGGTGAAGGTCCTGTGTGAGTGTCTGGAGGCGGTTGGAGGATGGATGGCGGCTAACGGATTGAGGTCGAATCCTGACAAGACAGAAGTACTGTTCTTGGGGGACAGGGGGCGGGCAGGTGTGGAGGACTCCCTGGTCCTGAATGGGGTAACTGTGCCCCTGAAGGACCAGGTGCGCAGCCTGGGAGTCATTCTGGACTCACAGCTGTCCATGGAGGCGCAGGTCAATTCTGTGTCCAGGGCAGCTGTCTACCAGCTCCATCTGGTACACAGGATGAGACCCTCCCTGCCCGCAGACTGTCTCACCAGAGTGGTGCATGCTCTGATTATCTCCCGCTTGGATTACTGCAATGCCCTCTACGTGGGGCTACCTTTGAAGGTGACCCGGAAACTACAACTAATCCAGAATGCGGCAGCTAGACTGGTGACTGGGAGCGGCCGCCAAGACCATATAACACCTGTCCTGAAAGACCTACATTGCCTCCCAGTACGTTTCCGAGCACAATTCAAAGTGTTGGTGCTGACCTTGAAAGCCCTAAACGGCATCAGTCCTGTATACTTGAAGGAGCGTCTCCACCCCCATCGCTCTGCCTGGACACTGAGGTCCAGCGCTGAGGGCCTTCTGGCGGTTCCCTCACTGCGAGAAGCCAAGTTACAGGGAACCAGGCAGAGGGCCTTCTCGGTGGTGGCACCCGCCTGTGGAACGCCCTCCCACCAGATGTCAAAGAGATAAACAACTACCAGACTTTTAGAAGACATCTGAAGGCAGCCCTGTTTAGGGAAGCTTTTAATGTTTGATGCATTACTGTATTTTAATATTTTGTTGGAAGCCGCCCAGAGTGGCTGGGGAAGCCCAGCCAGATGGGTGGGGTATGAATAATAAATCATTATTATTATATTATTATTATTTCAACCATTCCAAGCTCACCGTGTGCCTGCGGGGAAGAGACAAAGGGCAACAAATTTCCTCGGGAACCATGCAAAGGAGAAAAAATGGGAGTCGGCAGAGCAGCTGGGAGTAGGAGTTTCCTGGAGATTTTGCAGTGACTCAGGGGAGGCCAGCAGAGCGTTAGGAAAGCTCTCCCAAATGGATGTTGCATGGCTTGGCTTCTGTATCCCGGGAAGATTTCCGAAACCGCCACCACCTGCTCTACCCTGCAAATCCAGAGATTACGTGTAATCCACCGGATAATCGGGTCAGGCAGATGTCCCGATGGAATTTGCAGCCATCATCATTATTATATATTAAATTTGTACGTTGCCCGTCATCACAACGTAAAAATACAAAATGAGAACAGACGTCGCAGAACCAAACAAAAACAAACCAGCAACCCACCTCCTGGAAACCCAATTAAAAGGCCATAGGACTTGTAATAAAGAAATGTTTTTGCCTGGTGCCTAAAAATGTATTATTATTTTATATTCTTTATTAAATATTTGTGTACCGCCCTATAACCGTGGGCCTCAGGGAAGTTCGCAACATAAAATCACAATATAATGTATAATGAAGGCGCCCGGTGAGCCTACTTGGGGAGAGGATTCCATAAACGGGGAGCCACCACAGAAAAGGCCCTGTTCTTGTGTTGCCACCCTCCAGACCTCTTATGGAAGAGGCAAATGAGGAAGGGCGAGAGGGGAGCCCACCCCCTGGGGCACTTTCAGGCTGCGGCAAATTTCATCACAGGCTGGCAAATTCAGGTGGCACAATTTTAGTCGGCTGGGAGAAAATCCTGGGAGCATGTCTTGGGTTCGGCGGTGCCATTGTTTCTTTCCTGGAAGGAGGTTCAAAGAATTTAGGGCAGCTCCCATTCCTTCACAGGAGAGCCCCCATAAACTTATTATGGGATAGCCCTATGGGAAGAGGGTGCAAGAGAGGGGTTGTGTTGCTCTTTCCACCTGTTTTCCAAAGCCATCCCCCCACCCTTTTTGTGGTGGTGGAGAGTCAATTAAAACCTTCAAGGAATGATCACAATGCAGGTCTTTTATGATGTAAAGAGGTGGAAAAAATTCACTGGAGGGGCCATTTCCTCTTGCCATTGTTTACTGGGAAGGGAGGAAGCAGGAAGGGGAGGGGTTCAAATGGAATGATGGCAAAACCACAGGGGGAGGATTCCTTTAAAAAAAAGGAGAATTAGGGGGCAGGGGGCAAAAGGGCTTTCCATTTTTCCACGAAACAGCGAAGATAAATGAACTCAACTTCCTTTGAATATGCCGCTCTTGAAAAGGCAGGATGCAAACTTTTCAGACAGCTTTTTGAGTTTCGAACAGTGCAAAATCATCCCCTGCGCTAGATTAAAAGAAAGATCCAAGCAGTGTCCATTGACGGGTACGTTTTGTAGGGCAGCCATGGGCCCTCCCTGTGGGGTTGGACCAAGGCCCCAAACAAAATGCAAAGCCTTTCCGATAGAAAACTGGAACCTTCCTCCCTGACATGCTACTTTTCTGCTTGCGAGGATTTTTTAAAAAAGATTATTTAAATGGAGGAAGAAGCCTTTGGTTCGTGTAATTTGGAAGTGGCGCAGTCCTGCCGTGTCTGGTGGGAGTTGTAGTTCAACCACTTTGGGAGTTGCATTTTTTAAAAAGAGGAAATTGGAGCAGGTGTTCAAATCCCCACTGGGCCATCATTTGGGGCAACCAAAATTATCAAAGGGATGGAGGGATTCCCCTAAGAACGAAAAGGTCGCAGCATTTGGGACTTTTCGGCTCAGAGAAAAGGCAGGTAAAAGAGATGGCACAATAAATAATAATTTAAAAAAATTATACATAGCGTGCAGAAAGCGGCTAGAGAAAAATGATCATCCTGTTTTCATAATGCTAGAACTCCTGGGTATCGCATGAAGCTGAAAGTTTCAGGACAGATAAAAGGCCTTAATTCATGCGGCGTGGGGTTGAACTGTGGAACTCACTGCCACAAGAAGCAGCAACGGCCACCAACTTGGATAGCTTTAAAAGAAAAGAGAAATTCATGGAGGATAAGGCTAATACTTCCCCATACATATTCTAGGGCAGAAGCTCACATTCTTCCGGGACCAAGGAGAAGAGTCGGTGGAAGAAGATTGGAAAAAATTTAAAGTTTATCTTCAAAAATATTGTAAAATTAAGGATTGTTAGAAAGATGTTGGAAAAAGAAAATTATGTGGTTTTGGCAGAAATGACATAAAGGTTTAAGTAAAAATGAACTGGTGAAAGAGAGAACGTAAAATTATAGCATATTAAGACAAATTATTAAGATAAAAACAAGGTTGGAAGGATTTGCTGAAATAACAATTTGAATTAGAATACAAAAATGGGAGGTGTGAGGAGGTCAAGGAAATAAGTAAAGGAAAGAAAGCTATGTAAAGGTTCGATTTGTTTATTTTTATTTTTTAATTGATTGTATTATTTCTGTCTTTTATTTTTCTTCTTTCTCTTTTTTCTTTTTGTAACCTTTAAAATTTGAATAAATATTATTTTAAAAAAGAAAAAAAAGAAACTCATTCTTCCTTTGTCTCGCCCTCCTTTCCCTTCCCCACTGTCTGTCTGTCTATCATCTATCTATCTATCTATCTATCTATCTATCTATCTATCTATTTATACCTATCTATATTGTAAGCTCCTTGGGGCAAGTCCTCATTTCTCTGGCTCTCTGGCAGGGCCGGAGGGACTCCTCAGTGTCTCCTCCCTGCTTCTGCAGAGTCCCCGCTGCCATTTGGCACTTGCAAATTTTGCACTCTGTATCTCGAGACATCGCTGTGTTTGGGAATCACAAGCAGGCAGCTCTGGCTAAAGCGCATGAGAAGCGCATGAGGCCCACTGCAAATCAGGAGAGAGCTTGGAAAGATCTTCCTCTCCTGCGGCTTTGTAAAAGGCCATCTCTCTCGACGGAGGAGCATAAATGCAAGAAACGGGAGAGTGAAAAGCCTTCATAAATATTGGGTAGCAATTCCTGCAAAAGATAGGTGCCCTTGCGTGCTTAGTTACACAGCCATAAAGATACATTTGCAAGGCAAAATGTGCTTTGACTACGGCCATGTTTGGGAGCTTGAGAAAGTCCCGCCATCCTGAACCATGACTAAAGAGTTACTCATCTGGCTGGCAAGTGGGAAAGGTGCCATATTTTGAGGCCCTTCAGGCAGCAAACACCTCAGCGTGCAAGAAAAGGCTACCATAGTGTCCAGAGCTCTGCTACTGTTATCACATGACTTCATGGTCATCCCCGCTCCCCAATTTTTTTTTGTGTGAATATCACTGCATGTAGAAAGCTAGCAAGTCAGGGAGAGAGCTTCTAGCGGCAGGGCTCTGAGTTACTGTAACAGCTCAGTGAATATATCAAAAATAAAACAAAAATAATACCCCTTGTCATATCCTCTCACAGCACACAGGCCTTGTTTGCTTTTCCTGCTCAGCCTCTCCTGCACCTGCCACAGCAGCCATTTTGTATTCGGCCACAGCCATTTTGTTGTGCCACACATAGGTCACAGCAGCCATTTTGCAGTATGACACACCAGCCATTCCATGTTATGCCCCACATCTGCAGCGGCCCCACACCAGCCATTTTGCAACTGGCACCCACAGTGCTTCTAATTCCAAACCAATTCCAAAAAACCTGCCCCCCTGTGACCAGGAAAGAACCTGGGATTTTCTGTGGCATCCTCCAGATGCCCTTATGGTGGCTTTTCGCATACCCCTGACAACAAGGAGGGGGCTTTAAACACAAAAGGACACGTCCAGGAGCTTTGCATTCCGCTCTGTGCGCCCCACGGCCCTCGGGCTTGCTTGCCAAGCCAGCTCTCGCCCTGCAAGCCTTGGGAAGCCACTTGCTCCGGCCCCCGGCTCCTTCCCCAAGCCTTTTTTCAGCCCCCCGACGGCACAGGATCGCGGGCGCGCCCTCCATTCATTCCGCCTGCCGTGCGCGCCGGCGGCCCCTAGTGGCGGACACGTCCCTTTGCAGGGAGAGCTCCGACTCTCCCCCCCCCCCCTCCATCCTTCCGCCCCTCCCCGCGCTGCCAAGGACCACGCGGGACTCCTTTTGTGCACGTCCGAAACGTGCCGGGTATTAATAGCATCTGCCTGCTGGGCGGGAGGGGTCGGTGCCTGATAGCAGCAGGCAGGGAGGGCGAAGGGGGTGTCGGTTGTCAGGAGAAAGAACCAGCTGGGCGGGGAGGGGGTGATTTGCAAATGCTCCTCCGCCTTCCCCCCCGCCCGCCCCGTCCTCTGGGCCAACATGCGCTTTAGCCTATATCCCTCCTGACCTGCTGCTGTTGCAGTTTCGGTGACGGGGCGGTGGGGGCCCGCAGGAGGTAAAGGGAAGCGGATCTTTGTACACCCCCCGAGGGGGCGGGGAGGCCCGCAGCAAAAGCTTGTTGCGAAACCCGAACGGGGCCGAGGCGAGCCTAGACGTGCCCGTCAGCTCGGTAAACCCAGCCAACACCCCCCAAAAAACTCCAGATGTTGCTGCGGAACCTGCATTTTGCACGCGCACAGAAGCAACCTCCTGGATTCCCCCCCCTCTGCCTACAACAAAAACGAAGGGGGTATATTTAAAAGCGTTATAATTCCGCGGCTAGATCAGCCGTCGATCCCAGCACTTTCTCACCCAAAGTGGCCGACAAAGGTGCCCTCGAATACCGTCCCCCTCAAAAATCAAGGCAGCGAGGCCTCTTATTCACACGGGTAGACTACCCCTGTCCCCGGAGTCGCACTGAGCCGTCGTGGCTAGTAGCCTCAACCTCTACCAGCGACTGTGTCCCCCCCTGGGGCGCCCGTCTTGAGCCGCTGCCCCAGTTCTGCAAGGGAACCGTGTCCCCATCTCGAACCGGCGTCCTTGGGTGATGGTGGTGTGCGGAAAAGGCGCGCTCCCGGCCGCGGCCGCTCTTTGCTCCGGGTGACCCCGAGTTGTCCTTTCCTCGCTGCTGCTGCTGCTGCTGCTGCTACACGTGTGTGTGTGTGCGCGCGTGTGTCCTTGCGCTGTGCGCCCCGATCTGCTGCTCCCCCCGCAACCCAACCCACCGCATCAGGCAGCTCTTGGTGGAAATAGACGGGGGGGGGAGAGAGAGAAGGGAGGGGGTCAGATTTAAAACACGGAGGACGCTGGAAACGAAGAGAAGGCAGCACGAGAGAGGAAGGGAGACGAACGAAGAGGATTTGGGGAGAATGGACGGGAGGGGGAGAGAACGAGGCCCGGTCTCCGAGAAGATTGCGGGGAGCCCGGACCCGCCGACGCCGTCGAGGCGGGTTGGAGAGGGGGCCATTGGGCAGCCCTGAACAGCGCCCCAGAGGAGAGAAAAGGGGACGGGACGGCCTCCGGGCGCCCCTCGATCCTTCCTCGCGGGAAATCCCACGGCCCTTGGCTGCAGAAAGTCCGTTTTGCGTAAGGTGGGGAGACGGACGCGCGAAGGAAGCCATCTTGCCTCGCCCTGGGCTCCCTCGGAAGGATCTCGGGGGTCTCCTTTGCTCGCTAGAGGAGTCTCGGGGGGCGCGAGGTGGGGGTTGGATGCAGGGGCCACCCATTAGATGCCTTCCCGGGGGGTGTGCAAAAAGCCCAAAGTTTGTGTGCTGGGAAAAGCCAGAGCAGCGCGTCTCCTTTTATTTTCCTGCCCAGGCAAATGCGCCATGGCGAGGTCGCCTTTGCGTCTTGAGAATCCTTTATATATATATGCGTCTTTTTAGAAACGAAGGAGTCGAGGGGTTGTTCTTGTTCCGCAGGTAAGTATGCGTTCCGATTTATTGTCTCTTCGCCTTCCTCCCTCGCCCCTTCAAATACTGTTCTCTGCACTCCGACCTGTTTTTCCATCCCTCATATTCGTCCCGCCACCCGCACCTCCGATTATACACCACCACCAATGTCTTATTATTTAGCAAGCTCTCCTTTGGGTATCGGCCGTGGTGCTAAAACGCCCCGTCTAGCTGCAATTTCACTGTGCACAGACAAACCACGCCGCCTCCCTCACTGACTCGCATCTTTTTTAATTCTATGCTGAGGATTGGTTCCATTCTACAGATGAGCAACTGAGGATGACTGGCTAGCTTTCTGCCAAAGAGGGGGCTTGTGGGCTTGAAGGGAGTTTCCCTAAGATTGCCCCCTCCATTTCCCGTCTGTTCCCCTTTCCCAACATCCCTTACATGGCAATGTTAATAAAAAATGCGCGTTGTATTAGCTTTCGTGGCCCCACGACTGGTTATTATTTCCATTAATTGATGCCACGGCTGGCGCTCTGTAGGTTAACTTGAAGCAAGACCCCGGATCATCTGCCCCGAGGACCTTACAATCTGAACAATCACCATGAAAGACGGGGTGACTTTTTTGGGGGGGGGTCTGCTTTCAGCGCCTTTGCACCTTTTAGCTTGTGGAGGCTACAAGGTGCAAAGAGAAGCTGCTCATTTTTGGGGTGCCGGTTTGGATGTGGGGAGCCAGGCGTTGAACCTCTGCCCGGGCAGCCGCGGCGCGCCCCCCGGGCAAAACTGCGCGCTCTCGCCCCCGCCATTTCTGCTGGTTTAACGGGAAGCTGGAAGAGAAGCGGGCGGGGTAAACGTCGAGCAAAGAGCAGCATTGTTTTCGGGTGGCGAAGCCACGAGGCTTGCTAAGCGCATTGTCGGATGATCGGGTTCCCAAGAGTCCCATTTTTAGCCCGGAATGCGGCATCGTGAGAGCGCAGCATAGCGAGCAGAAGAGGAACCATTTTGAAACCAAAAGTCCCCTTTTCGTTGTTGTTGCTTAGCGTAGATTTTACAGATGGGGGCTTCAAGCGAGGGAGAGGGGAAGCAGGCCGGTTTTCAGTCGCGAAAACAGCCCTTCGGACACCCGGGTCAAAACGCAGGGGTGGGTTCAGACGCGCTTAGAGCAGCGCGCCATGGGAAGCCTCTCCAAATAACCAGCGATTGCAGAGGCTTTCCTGCAACTGTGGCTTTTTAAGTCTGGGTTCACCCCCAACTACTACAGATCTCCATTTTTAGGCTGGTCTCGGAAACGTGCTTAGGGAGGAAGCCCCATGGAAGCCGACGAGATTTACTTTGGCGTAAGCCCGTTTACCCTTGCGCTGCTTTTATTTGGAATGTGTCGCTTTGGCAAGGAAGCGCGCGTGGGAAGCGCTTCAAAATCGAGCTTTTAGAAGTTGTTATTCCCATGCAAAAAGAGGATCTATTTGAGCTTCTGGAAAAGACAGAAAGCGGGTCGTGCGTAACAGTCCCCGCTGCGCATTCTTCCTAAGGTTTCAGCTGTCCCCCGTAGCGCGAAGGGGCTGCGACCGCTGGGTGCGCACTTCTTAAAACCAAATTAATGTCATTAGTTTTCATTCGTGTTCTGCTTCTGTTGCCAAACTAAGCTGGCTTTCAGTACAGAGTGCGCGCACCCCTAAAAAGGACCCTGGGAAGCGCGCCGCGCTACAACTCCCGGCGCACTACAGCTCCCAGGATTTTTCGATGCGGGGGGGGGACGTGCTTTGAGTGTCGGGGTGCAAACAGCTTGAACGGGAGTTCGTAAGTGGGGAGCTGCCAGCCCCACTTTACCCCTCCTGCTCCCACCCCAGCAGCCACCCCAGCAAGGAAGCTGGAGTCGCACCCTGGCCCGTGGGGTGGGGCGTGGCGAGGTTATTTTCCAGCAGCAGAGGCTCGGCCGGGCCGCCTTCTGCAAGGAAACAAAAGAGGCACGTATGGCGTAATGGAAAAATACATTGGGGGGGGGGGAGGGTTGTACCATCGCGGCTCGACGGGAGGGAGGGAAGGGAGAGGCTGGCCGAGCGGCTGCCGTCCAAGTTTCGAGGGGGAGGCCCGGCGAGGCGCGAGGAATGCGCTCCTCTCTTTCCCCTCCTCCCGGAGCTCAGCCCCCTGCAAGCGTTGTACACAGCTGCGCTGGGAGGCGCGTGCACGAATAAATAGGTTCGGGGGCGGAGGTTGCAGCTGCTTGCTGGGAGAGCGTGCGCGCGCGCGTTGGCTTCATGGAGGAATCGAAACGCCGGTTGTGCGGAGGGAAGATGCGCAGAGGGAGACCTGGAGCTAGCAACCCCCACCTTTCTGAGCACTTACAGGGTGGGGGCAGGCAGGCAGGCAAGCACCTCAGAAAGTGGGATCCAGATTTTCAGCCCTGGTGGTTTGGAGTGGCTCTGCTCTCCAATCCTGCCACCTCGGTTGTCCCATCTGTAAAATGGGACCAAAAGAGTAGGCAACTTCACAGAGCTTTGGTGAGAAAGTGGGCATCTTGGGGAAGGGAGGAGCAGGAAGCCTCCCCCCCTTTTTTTAAATGGCCACAGGGTGGTAGATAATATGAATCATTGTGGAGGGGTGTTGTTGAGAGTCTTTCCTTCACCGGTTATTTCTGCACTGTTCAACGCAAGAGGTCCTTCCTGCTGGAGCCTTCTCAAGCTCACAACCCCCCCCCCCCCATGAAAAAGAAAGAACCGCAACTGCCAAGAGATAGTTGGCCAACTGTGAACACAACACACATGGCAGCTCAGTGGAACCTCTTTGTCCAGAGGCAGTCTATGGGCTTCGGCAGGGGGTGGCCGTCCAAATTCCCTGCTAGTACTCTTCCCAGAAGTGGGACGCAGGTGGCGCTGTGGGTTAAAGCCTCAGCGCCTAGGGCTTGCCGATCGAAAGGTCGGCGGTTCGAATCCCTGCGGCGGGGTGCGCTCCCGCTGCTCGGTCCCAGCGCCTGCCAACCTAGCAGTTCGAAAGCACCTCCGGGTGCAAGTAGATAAATAGGGACCGCTTACCAGCGGGAAGGTAAACGGCATTTCCGTGTGCGGCTCTGGCTCTGGCCAGAGCAGCTTCGTCACGCTGGCCACGTGACCCGGAAGTGTCTCCGGACAGCGCTGGCCCCCGGCCTCTTAAGTGAGATGGCCGCACAACCCCAGAGTCTGTCAAGACTGGCCCGTACGGGCAGGGGTACCTTTACCTTTACTTTACTCTTCCCAGAGGTATCCGCCCTCTGTTGCAAACAGGATATGGGACCAGGGGGACCCCTGAGCTAGCCCAGCTGAGCTGTGGGGACGACAGGGAGAGTGCATTAACCCACACGTGACTATAGGCACTTGCAATGCACACAGATGTTGGCAACAAATGAGAGGTGTAGGCGGGAGCACTTTTGGGGAGAGGCGGGGGAGGAAAATTTGGCTGAGACCAGCAGGGATATGGAAATCTGGGAGGGTGACTCACCTGCTCAACCTGGAAAATACTAGAGCAGCAGGAAGGGGGGAGTGGTTCCCATTGGGCTTGGCTGCACTTCAGATTTCCCCTATCTGGAACTCTGCGTTGTGGTATTGTGTGTGTGCATGCATGCTTGTGGGTTTCAGTGCACAAAGCTTTAAAAATAACCACAAGCTCACCAAATCGGGTGGTTTAACTTTGTCATTACCTGCTTAGAAAAGAAACTTTATTATTATTATTATTATTATTATTATTATTATTATTATTATTTGATTGATTAAATTTATATACCACCCTATACTCACAGCTTTCATGTACATACAGAATAAAATCAAAATATAAAACTACAAAATCCATAATCAAAATAAAAACGACAGCAACCCAATAACACCCCAATTTTATTTTACTTTAAGAGCATAGGAGTTAGGGCTAGATGAGTCAGGGCGGTATTTTTGGGGTTGTGTAAGAAGTACAAAAGAGGGACGTGGGTGGCACTGTGGGTTAAACCACAGAGCCTAGGACTTGCCGATCGATCGGAAGGTTGGCGGTTCGAATCCCCGCGACAGGGTGAGCTCCCGTTGCTTGGTCCCTGCTCCTGCCCACCTAGCAGTTTGAAAGCACGTCAAAGTGCAAGTAGGTAAATAGGTACCGCTCTGGCAGGAAGGTAAACGGCGTTTCTATGTGCTGCTCTGGTTTGCCAGAAGCGGCTTAGTCATGCTGGAAGCTGTACGGCGGCTCCCTCGGCCAATAAAGCGAGATGAGAGCCACAACCCCAGAGTCGGCCACGACTGGACCTAATGGTCAGGGGTCCCTTTACCTTTACCTTAAGGAGTACAAAACCAGGAAGGGTGTTTTTTAGTCTCTCTGTCTTTCTCCACCCTCTTTTCAAATAATTTGGGGCAGACAGAGATTGGGAGCAAGGCAAGGGCGGGGAGGGAGCCTGGGCCAAAACCCCCCAGTGGAAACCAGAGGTGTGTGTGGGGGAGAACAGAGGGTGACCCCCTTATTCTTGGGGAACAGCCCTCGCAGCATCCTTCCTGGGCATCTCCAGGTAGGGTTGCAAATCCACCTGTGGAATCTGCCAGTCAGAATAGACAAAACTGGGACCTAGATAGACCTGGGAGTCGATGTTTCTTAGGGGGCAGAGAAAAGAGCCCAGGACAAATCATGGGGTTATGTTGGTGGCATCAGCAGAACAACTTCTCTGCTACCCTTCCCTATCTCGCTTCCTCCTTTCTCTCGCCGGCTTAAATTTAGATTGTAAGCTCCTCCGGGCGGGGACCTTTCTGTTCCCCTTTTGCTCACAACGCTCCGCAAGCGCTGGTGAGATAAGTTTCCCCAAAGCCTGTGAGGCAGGGGGAGGCCTTCCGCTTGTGGGGCTGATACAAATATCCTCTCTGTAAGGCGCTCGGGGTTAAGCGGAGACAGAAGGAGCTGGCGCCACAAAATGCCAAGAAAGCATGCGCTTGTGCACTGACGGTGCAAAACGGCCGGGGAAGTCGCATTGGGGTTGGAGGTTCTGCCCCCTACTGAAGCCTTGCAGGGACTTCTCCACCCCTCTCCTCTTGACAGCTGGAGCCGTGGGGAAAGGTCAGTTTCCCTGACCTCCAGGCCGCGAGCCGATCTTGCAGCAACCCCACTGACCGGACAAAATCGGCCACAAGGGACGCTCTGTGACCTGTGGCGTCCAATGCCTGTGGGAAGGAAGCAGTTTTGTGTGGACATAAATGGGCTGCTAAATCAAATTCCTGCTGCCTGCCCACCTCTGCTACGGGCAGACTACGTATCCCAGCATGCTGCGCTTTGCTGTGAGTCATATGGCAGACCATTTTGAGATGGCCCAGCCCCTGGGTGTCCATTTCATGCGCTCTGACCACAGCAATTGCCTGTGACAGAAGGCCGGCATGTTTTTTGTCCTTTTGAGTTGAATCCCATCCCTGCATGGCTACTTTCCTTTTGAGATCCTGATCCCTTGGATAGGGAAGCTTTTGAACGTTTAATGTTTGTTTGTTTTTGTTTTAATTTATTATTATCATTATTCATTTTCGTTCATTACATACATCTCAAATTCTTAACATTTACTATATATTCCTCCCTCCCTCCCTCCCTCCCTTCCAAGGCTTCCCCCAACTTGCGTTTCCGGTTTGTTTTATATTTTCACCCGCTTTGCTATCTCTCAACAGAAAAAGATACTAATAACATCAAACCTTAAAAACATACAAATAAAATTAAATACATCATTGTATTTCACTATCTTCTAAGCATTTTCTAATGCTGATAATGTGGATGTTTATTTAAATCCTGCCATCAAGTCTATTGCCTTTCTTCATTTCTGCAAATATAATATGAATGGTTCCCAATCTTTTTCAAAGTCTCTGTTGTCTTTTTCTCTTAGCCTTTCTGTCATTTTTGCCAGTTCTGCATAGTTCATCAACTTCCCTTGCCGTTGTTATTTAGTTGGTATTTCTCCAGTCTTCCAATTTTGTGCAATCAACGTTCTTGCTGCTGTAGTGGCATACATAAATAAAGTCCTCATTTCTTTTGGTATGTCTTGACCTAAAATACCTAATGAAAAGGCTTCTGTTTTTTTTTTTGCAAAAGTTATTTTTAACATTTTCTTCAATTCAATTTAATGTTTAATGTTTTATTATGTTTTATATACAGTATATATTTTTATATGTTGGAAGCTGCCCAGAATGGCTGGGGCAACCCAGTCAGGTGGACAAGGTGCAAATAAATTATTATTATTATTATTATTATTATTATTATTATTATACAGCTGACACGGTTATCACTGCGGCTTCTTGAATTCCTTGGTTGCAGATCTTCATGGCAAACAGGCTGCAGTCTGTGTTTGCTGTCTCCCTCTTTTTTTAATCTCAGCTTCCTCCCCTTTTAAAATATAATAATTTCCCCCTCTTAAAATATACCCAAGGTTTGGCAGAATTTGGAGTTTACTGGCTTGCCGGCAAAAGGCAGCTGACCCGATTGCCCTTCCTGCTGGACCAAAGATGCAATCTGAGCTTTTCGCAGAACGTTCTGCCCCTCTTGGAAAACTTGCCCTCTCCTGCCTCAGCCCCCCCCCCCATCCTGTCCAGCAAATGCTGTCGTTTGACCTACTTTGTGTTTCCCTTCTCATGGTTCCCTGCTTGACGTGAAACAGGCAGCGTGACCCATTAGAGGAGGGCTGCCCCCCGCCCAGCTTGCTTGCGGGGGAATGTGGCCTTAGAACTTATTTGTGGCTTTCAAGAATTGTTCTCCATCTTGGATCCCAAGTCGATGAGCAGCGGCTTTGGAAATATCCGACACACAAACGCAAAACTTGTGTTGGTTTTACCCTACGTTGACTCACCGTTGGTTTACTTATGGGCTCTTTGGTTTGGAGAAGGGGCTGAGAAGCCCCCCCTCCCAAAACTACAAGCCCCAGGATTCCTGGGGAGACGGGAGGTGGGTCTACCCCCTCACAGTGCAGTAACAGAATCACAGAACTGTAGGGTTGGAAGGGACCCTGGGGGTCATCCATTCCAACCCTCTTCAAGGCAGTCCTAAACATCTGCTCCAGTGGCAGTGGCGTAGCGTGGGGGGTGCAGGGGGGCCGGCGGCACCGGGCGCAACATCTGGGGGGGGCGCACTCGCACTTGAGTGCTAAAATCCATGGGTTAGGGGGCGCAAATTACTTGCCTTGCCCGGGTGCTGACAACCCACGCTACGCCACTGTCCAGTGGTACCACTTCTTGGGGGGGGGGTTACTTGGGGGGCTCTTAAGAAGCAAGAGGGCAGCAGGGGGGCAATAGGTGCAAATGACTCCAGACTTTGAAAAATGGGTAGAAATGGATCATGTTAATCAGGTGCACTGAATTGATTGAATTAAATTGTTTTAGTTGGGTTTCGAATAAGGAAGAACTTTCTGAACCAAGAGTTGTTTGTCAGTGGACTCCTTCAGAAGATGCTGGACTCTCCTTCCTTGGAGGTTTCTAATACAAAGGTTGGAGGGCCCTCTGCCATAAAATCATAAGAGTTGTAGGGGACCCCAAAGGCCATCTAGTCCAATCCGCTGCAGTGCAGGAATCTCAGCTGAAGCATCCATGACAGATGGCCAGCAAAACTCTGCTTAAAAACCTCCAAGGAAGGAGTGTCCACCACCGTCCGAGGGAGACCATTCCACTTCCAAACAGCTCTTCCTTTTACAAAAAGTCCTTCCTGATGTTGAGTTGGAATCTCCTTTCTTGTGACTTGAAGCCATGGGTTCGAGTCCTACCCTCCAGAGCAGGAAGACAAGCTTGTTCCCATGGGGCAGCCGACTTCAGATATTTGAAGGTGGCTATCCTATCATAAAGGGACAAGGGTGGCGCTGTGGTCTAAACCACAGAGCCTAGGGCTTGCCGATCAGAAGGTTGGCGGTTCGAATCCCCGAAACGGGGTGATCTCCCATTGTTCAGTCCCTGCTCCTGCCAACCTAGCAGTTTGAAAGCACATCAAAGTGCAAGTAGATAAATAGGTACCACTCCGGCAGGAAGGTAAATGGCATTTCCGTGCGCTGCTCTGGTTCGCCAGAAGCGGCTTAGTCAGAAGCGGCCAATAAAACGAGATGAGCACCGCAACCCCAGAGTCGTCCACGACTGGACCTAATGATCAGGGGACCCTTTACCTATCCTATCATATCTGCCAGGGATTCCTTAGCTGTGATTGCTGCGTTTCTGGGGGTTGGACTAGATGGCCCCTGGCGGTCCCAACCCTGGAATCCTAGATGCTGAAGTATAGAAGCCCTTGGCTGGACCCAGCTTCTTGCGTCAAGAGCTGCTCTGGTGACAGCTGTGCCCAGGCGCTTGAAGACCTCGGGTGTGTGGCATCTGGACAGTTCTTTGGGCGGGGGCCTTTGGCAAAGCGCAGCCTCCGTAATACACCGAGGCATAAGCTTGCGTCTATTTATACACTGCAAAGTAATTGCTGGTGCTTTCCAGTCCTTAATCCGCCTTGTGCAAATGGCTCCTTCCCCGCCGAGAGAGAGAGAGCGGCTGCGTGTTCCCCGTCACACGCTTTTGTCCTGCGTGTGCAGCTGACGGGGCTTGAGACACGTCGTCCCGGGAGAGATCTCTAGAACCGTCCCATTTATGGCGTGGCTTTGGAGTTAAACCCGGAGCAAGACACGCCCTGATTGGAAATCCAGGGATTCCCCAGAAAGGAGCAGGCCGTTCCTCATTCCTTAAAAGTGGGTCGCTCTGTTCTGCAGGAGTTTCCCTCGGATGTCCCTAAACTATCAGAAACTCTGTCTGCGGGAACTCAGAGCTGCCGCAGTTTTGCAGAATGGCATCCCTGAAAAGACCTCTTTGTCCCAAAAAGCTTTCCCACTGCCTTGGGTGTTTTATTCTGTTTTAAGCCCACCGTTCCTGGTTTTTGGTGCTATTTGTAGTCATTTTTATACACATCGTCTTGATACATACGCCTGCGGAAGGCAGTGAATAAAACTAAATGAATAAGCAAGGGGTGTCCAACATATTAGCTACATATGAACGACTTGCACGTCAACGCAAATTAACAATGGATAAATATGAAGAAATCTGGAATGAATATTTAAGTCATAAGGCGGATAGTGGGGGGAAGTGGGTGGAGGAGAGAGAGGTGGGGAAATATTGTTAAAAAGCTGCATTCATAGGTATATCAGTGCATTTAAATCTGAATTGTCAAATTGTTGTTGTTATTATGGTTTTTGTTGTAGTGTCTTTTGCGGTGGTTGTTTTGTATCGAAAAAAATGATTAAATAAATTTTAAAATGCAAGGGGAGTCCAAGATTGATTCATTCCAAATCCTAAAAATTGGAGAGTTGGAACCCCCCCCCCCAAGCTCATCTACTCCAGCCCCACTGCAAGGCAGGGGTCGGACACCTCTGACGGTCTGTTGACCTCAGCTGTCATGCTGCTTACCAGAGCTGGGCAGAGAGGGAGGGGGGTTGTGTGTATAGAGACGCAGGTTTAACACAACACAAGGGTCAAGCTTTCAATTTATGTGTCACACTAAGTGCTCTGATTTGCCTCCCAGCCGCTATAGGGAAGAACCTGAGAACATAAGAGAGGCGGCTGGATCCGGCCAATGGCCCCATCTCCTGGTCCCGCAATGGCCAACGAGGTGCCCATGTAATAAATGGAAATCTGCCCTTATTCCCTTATGGGGGTCACAAGAGCCCTTGTAGAGTCCTTTGCAGGTTCTCCATCGGTCAGAGAAAAATAACAGAGGCCAACCAGAGAATATTGAGAAGCAAAGCAGCTAGTAAGCCTGATAATAATTGATCTGTTGCAACAGGGTGCTCCCCTCACACGCGCAGGAAAAGAGGAGGACCCAGAACAAAGGTGTGCCTGCCCTTATATAGACATTTTAAATTCACTGCCCTGGAGCTTGAGACCACCCCTCCATACATCATACATACATCACAGAAGGGGTGTAACCCAAGACCACCTCCCAGATACATCATACCTACATCACAGAAAAGGCGGTCTACAGCAGAAATCTGAGTGCGTTGTTTATCTCCTGTCTGGCAGGTGACCTGGTAATGCTCACTTGATTGGATACCCTGGGGAGCCTGGCCAGTCTTTTGTAATGATAAATACTTAGTTCTTGAGCTACGTCACAGGCTCACCCTGTTCAAACACAGACATACCCTTAAGACAGGATTTGTGAAGGAAAAGACAATGGGGAGGCTTTTCCATTTTCCTTTGACCTTGCAGAGAAAACATTTGGTCAGTTTGTGAGTCAAAAATGGTTTCAGGTTGGTCTTCCTGTGCTGATCTATGTACGTGCTTGGTTGGTACATTTATGAACATTCATTATATATCTAGGACTTTAAAATAAACTACCTTAGGCAAAGATGCGTGCTGAATCAGCCTTATTGGGGGCGCAGGGGGTGTCTCTGCAATGGCGTTTCTGGAGGCTCCTGGCATCTGCTTCAGGGAACCCAGCAACCTTTGAATCGGTGAAGGGGCAACATTGATGCAGCGCCCCGGCCGGGAAGCTTGGAGATTCTGAAGGCAGTGCGAGAGTGAGCCAGCTAGAACTGCAACAGAGAATTGCAGCACGGAACCAGACATCTTTCTGTAGGCTCTGTTCCATTTCCCCGCCCCTCTCTCCGCCCCTGCGAGGGTCAGGCGGCATCCTGGGGCCACGGGGCATGCTTTCTTTTGCACTTCTGCAAACCTCTGGGTTTTGGGGTTGGGCTAGATGACCCTTGGTGTCCCTTCCAACGCTACAATTCTGTGGTTCTATGATTGCCCTCTGGGTAGTGAGTGCTGCCATTTTGTGCCCAAAAGCAGCATGTGGGAGAAGACAAGTTTGAGCCTCAGCCTTTCCAGGTGAGGCTGAAATCCAGCCTGAAACCCCAGAGATAACTTGAGCTAATTGCAGCAACGACCTGACCCCGGATAAGGCAGCGTTGGGGAAATATTGGGGTCATAGCTGTCAACTGTCCCTTATTTGGCGGGAAAGTCCCTTATCCCAGCGCCTTTTACCGCTGCTGTCCCTTATTGATGATGTCCCTTAAATTTCCCGGGTTTCATGCTCGCCCGGCTCGGGAGGGAAGCAGCGGCTCGGGGTCCTCTGATGCGAGAGAGCATGCACACAAGCTGCCGCCTCTCCGCCTCTCCCCTTCCCCGCTCAGGGGCGCATCGTGAGGAGACGGGTGGGCGGGCAGGCAGCCCCTCTCTTGCGAGACTTCTGCCGTGCTGCCAGGGGAAGCCGGAGGCGGCGGCGGAGGCGGCCTGAGAGAGAAGGAAGAGGAGGGGATGGGGAAGGACGCAGAAGGGCGGCGCTTCAGTGGCCGCGGCAGCGCCGCAACCATCTCATGCCGGGCTCGCAGGCGGTGTGGGCGAGAGTCTCCCTCCCTCCCTCTCTCTCGGGCGGGGAAGTGCCGATGGAACTCCTTGCGACCAGGACGACGGCAGCCCCGGCGTGCTGCTTAGCATCCCCTCCAACCAGTGCAGCATCTTAATGTAGTGATTTCCCCCTCTGCATCCCTTTCATAACTCTATTTTTATAAATCATTTGTCCATCCATAGTTCAAATTTTTACTACAAGGTTTTCCGTCAATCCTACCAATGTACGTAACTCTTTCCAATAGCTTTTCAACTAAATTATAAACTTTCCCCATTCTTTATTAAAGAGGTCCCCTTCCTGGTTTCTAATTCTGCCGGTAAGCTTTGCCATCTCGACGTTGTTCATCAGTTTTGTCTGCCACTCTTCTTTGGTGGGAGTTGTAGGCCCTTAGGATCATCTAGTCCAACCCCTTGCAAAACACAGTCAGTGGCAGCCGAAGCAGCCTGGCTCCATCAGTGCCGGATTTCTGTATAAGCTAAGCCAAAATCCCTTATTTTGGCTGCTGATTCCTTATTTTCGAGGCTGCTGGTCCCTTATTTTCAAATCTGTAAGTTGACAGCTATGATTGGGGTGCAATGCCCAAAAACCCTGTGCATTCATTCTGGACAGCCAATGAAACCCAGACGCCATTTATTTGTCAAACAGGATGTTCATTTAGCATTGCAATCATACTGCAATTTGCTGCAGAAGCTTTCAGGTTCAATCCCCAGCCTTCCCGCCCTAGAACGCTGCTGCCAGCCAGTGTAGGCTCTATGGGCCAGTGGGTATTCCCACCCATATTCCCCTCCCCACCTGCATGGCATTGCACCCTGCAGGCCTGATCTTTGGGTGCTCTCTCCAAGCAAGAGGGGCAGGGAAGGGGTTTTCCCAAGCGGGAACCGGCCAAGGATTGCCATAAAAGGTCCTGGTAGAGGAGAAGGGGCGGAGACAAGGACGGCAGTGGGCGGGGCCTGGAGGGGAGTCCCTAAAACGTGCAGGCCTTCGAAGGAGCAAAGGGGGAGAGGCCTCTTGTCTGCAGGGATGGAAGAGAGGGGCAGAGAGGGAGAGACCGCCTTCCAGGACCACCGAAGCAGCATTCCCCAACCCGGCGCCCCCGAATGTTTTGCACTATGGTTTCTATTTACAACTTTTATGTGTTTTGCAAACCTCCACTGACTCAACGTGCGATTCTCCTTCTGCCTAATCCTGACATGTTTCCTTTTCCAAAACCGATTATTTGTGTTGTCGATACCGACGGCTTTTGATCTGATGTAAACCCCAACCCAGGGCTCCCTATTTATTTCCTAACACCGAGGGTCAAGAAGATGATGTAAACAACCTCTGAACACTGCTGTGTTTACAGTTATGGTTTTATATTTTCCTTGGCTTGGCTGTCTTATTGGCTTCCCACTCTGGGATTCTTAAAAAGTAATAAACATGCATATGTTAAAATGCATTGCGTTGTTGTTGTTTTTTAAACAAACCTCCTTTTGCATAAATTCCAAACTCTGTGTGGGAACAGGCTACATGCACTCCTTGGAGGGAGGGTTAGAGGGGAGAGCACTCTGCATATGCTCAGAGGCACTGTTAAATGCCTTGCTCCGTTGCAGTGTTCAAACCTTGAAGCAAAGAGTCTTTGCAGCAGCTCCCCCCTCCCACTCCACTCCTCCTCCCGTGGAGAGCAGGCCCCCTTGGGGGGAAGGGGGGAGGATCAGTGCTGGGGGGCTGCCCCCTCGCTCCTTTGTGCCGCCCCCAGAGAGCTCCGGCTGGAAAACAAAAGTTGCTTTTGTGGGGCGTTTTACGGCCCAGCTGGTGACTTTTTACCACCTCGGCTTTCACCCCAGATTCAAAGGACACAGATGCACTTTAAATCTGGAGGAGGGATGGGGGGGCAAAGCCATTTAGCAGGAAGGCCCAGGGGGCTTTGTTGGCTGCCATAAATCTAGCCCCTTTGCCCTGGTCCCCTTCATTCTGCACCTCTGGGGTATCTTGCGGCCTTCCCCCCTAATCCATATCCAACCCCCCCAAATGCCTCTTTCCAGATTATTGGTTTCTTCAGCTGCCAACCAGATGCCACAACAAAGCCGCTTCTCTTATTTATGTTTCTCCAAGGAGCTGGTCGTCTTTCGCATTCAGAACCATGTCCAGATTTTTGGGGTGTCCTGGTTTTTTTTACTTTTTGAAATATGGCAACCCTAGGTTCGGGTAATAAAGGGTGCCTTTGCCCAAGGTCACCCAGTGGGCATCATTCCTCCCCCACATTGGGCATCTGAAAGACGCCTCTCCAGTACAAATCCAACACATGTGTCCATGTTCAAAGTTTAGTCATGCATCCTTTATAAGACCACCTCCGGCCAGAGAGGATTCCCACTTTGCACAGGCTCAGATCATTATTTCTTGGCCCCTGTCTAAACGGCACTTTCCTTCTGAAAAGGAAAACACCTTGGGACGGGCGCCCTCTGCATATGCTCAGAAGCACCAGTGTCAAATGTGTTTTGTCAAACGAAAAGCTGGCAGCTCTGCAGGGTTCTTCCTGCGCATAAAGAAACATGTAGCATTTACTCATGCGTTGTGGGAGGTCCGAACGTCATTCCCCAAAGAACCACATCTATTGTGTCTCTGTGTTCCATCGCTGGGAAAATGTGTCTCTGCACCCCATAAACTCCCAGACATAGGCCATGAGATTGAGCAACCTATTGGTTAGCGCTTGTGACGTCCTTCGAGATAAACCAACCCCCCAATGCCTGTTGTTGTTTTTTAATATACTTTTTTAAAAAAAGTTTATAAATATATTTTTAAAAATATCATTTACCACTCCAGCACAGATGCTGGCTAGAATATTACTCACTTTAAAGAAGACTTGGAAGCTGACATCTGTCTGTAAACACACATTGGTCCCCAAGCCAAACCATGACTCACGGGCAGAGGCGACATTCGAACCCAGCTCTCCCGGATGGATCAAAGCCTATCCTTTTATCCAGTAGATCAAAAGCTGGTCATATCCCATCTACGAAGGCAGCGAGCGGGTGCAAATGATTCATCTCTCTTCCCCTGGAGACCTGGGCATGATGGCACTGGGCGCCCCCTGGTGGCCGTGGGTGGTGGCGCCCTCTGCTGAAGCATCCTGCTCCAACCGAAGGCTTGCGCCGTTGGCTTGCGATGAATGGAGCGGGAGCGCCATCTGCTGGTCAATGTGGAAATCACACGGGCTGCGTTTCCCAACTCTCGCGCAACCAGTGGGGTTTGGTGTTTTATTTTTTGGCAAGGAGAAATGAGCTTTTCGTGTCGTTTTGGTGCCTCTGAATGGGGAGAGAGAGGGATTGCCAATCCCCACTCTGGGAACTGTTGCTCTGTGAGGGGAATAGGGGGTGTCTGAACTCTCAGCATCCTTAGCAAACTAGAGTTCCCCGGGGTGGTAGGGGGAAGCTGTGACTATTCAAAGGAGCCCAATGCCCTGCTTGAAATGTATAGTGCACCCCTGTCTGGCTACGATCCTAAGCGCACTTCCTCGAGAGGCAGTGTGGCGCAGTGGTTAGAGTGTCGGACTAGGACCTGGGTTCAAATCCCCACTCAGCCCCCTGAAACTCACAGGGTGACCTTGGGCGGAGAATCAGGTAAGTCGACTCAAGCTCCTTGGAGAAAGAGGTGGAATATAAATGAACCCCCAGAATTGGAATCCCCTCCAGACAGATGCTAATGTGTTGCACTTGTTTTGTACCCACCCCCCAGCTGAGTAACTGATATACCATGTAATTGATATACCATGAATAACCATAGTTTAGAGGTCCTGGGCCCTAAGGAGGTCAGATTATCCTCCATCAGGGCCAGGGCCTTCTCAGTGATGGCTCCAACTGGTGGAATGCTCTGTCCCAGGAGACCAGGGCCCTGCAGGATTTAACCTCCTTCCGCAGGGCCTGTAAGACAGAGCTATTCCGCCTGGCCTTTAATTTGAATTCAGCCTGATCTTTTATTTCCCTTCCTTCCCTCCCCGTTCCCTTTTATGAAGATTACCCGCTCTGAGACCCCACAGCTAATTCTCCCCTGGTCTCCTCACTGGCCCAAGTAGGACCAGTTCAGCCAGCTAGCCCTGGGGATTATCTCATGCTCATTTCCCCTAAATGGATTTTTGATTTTTATTGTTATTCATGTTTTTATACTGTATTTTACGCTGCTTTTACAATTAAGTGTTTTAAATTTGTTGTTAGCCGCCCTGAGCCCGGTTTTTGAACTGGGAAGGGCGGAGTATAAATAAAAATTTATTATTATTATTATTATTATTATTAAACCAGGGGGCCCAGGTATCCCCTCTCAAACCCAACATTGGCCAAATTCCGGGGTTCGTATTTAATAAGGCTGATCTTAGTGCTTAAACTAACCCATGGACTACTAGTGAAAGGAACCAAACCAAACTGAAGGAGTCCTAATGGATCAGCCTAAATGGCGATCACCCATCACCATTTCACAGATCAGGGATCCCAGGCTGAGCGAGACTTGCCGGAGGCCCAACTCTGCAAGCTGATGGATCTACTTCTTCCACCAAACAACAAATCCACTGGGTGCATTTGCTCGAATGAATCTAAGCCCATTTCACTATCACAGCTGCCTATGAAAACCCTTAAAATTGGTGCTGTCACCTGGTTGCCTGGGTCCTCTGTGTGTGTGTTTTGGAAAGTGATCTCTAGATAAAGTGGGCATTGCCAAAAAATGAATAAAAGCATGATTTTTAAAAAAAGATTTTAAAATGCGCACAATTTTTGAACAGGTTATGTACATATCTACGTTAAAGTTGGAGATGATGGTTCATATGCACAGATTCAAATTCAGAAATAATAGTTGTAATTCAAATAGATGGGGCACAATTGTGGGGAAGGCACAAATGTAGCTTGTTTGTCTGGCTAGGAGCTGCCTGTTGACAGCCACTAACTGTTCAGGGCAACCGGTCAGCCAGGATCAGAGTTTCAAGGTTGATATTTAAAGTTTAGCCAGAGGAACGGGAGACTCAGGGCTGTGGGTTCGAGACCCACTTTGGGCAAAAGATTCCTGCATTGTAAGGGGTTGGGATGGGTCCCTTCCAATTTGACAGTTCTATGATTCTAAGTAACCAACGCGGGACGTGGGTGGCGCTGTGGGTTAACCCACAGAGCCTAGGACTTGCCGATCAGAAGGTTGGCAGTTCGAATCCCCATGACGGGTTGAGCGCCTGTTGCTCAGTCCCTGCTCCTGCCAACCTAGCAGTTCGAAAGCACGTCAAAGTGCAAGTAGATAAATAGGTACCGCTCCGGCGGGAAAGTAAACGGCGTTTCCGTGCGCTGCTCTGATTCACTAGAAGCGGCTTAGTCATGCTGGCCACATGACCCGGAAGCTGGACGCCGGCTGCCTCGTCCAGTAAAGCGAGATGAGCGCCGCAACCCCAGAGTCGGTCACGACTGGACCTAATGGTCAGGGGTCCCTTTACCTTTACCTTTTAAGTAACCAAACCACCTGGTTTAGACTGAAGCCAGATCTTCTGAGGAGACCCGGCTGATCGTTCCTACAGCCAACAGATCGCCCCTTGGGTGGGTTCCAGATTACCTGTTTGTGGACTTGCTTTGTTTGTGGGGAGGTTAGATAAGGTTGCATCAAAGCAAAAGTCAAATGAATTAATATGTTATCCAAGCTTCTCATTTGCTCGCTTTCGTAGGAGGCTGAGTTTCATTTCTGATATCTAGAACCCAATTCCAGCAATTCCCCATTTCCCTCTCTGCTTTTCAGACCACTCCTGCCAAAACGCTCATGACTACTGATGGACCAATGCTCTCAGTATCAGGGACTTCATGTGTTTGATGGACAGGAGGAGGATTTTACACCATATCTACAAGATTAAGTGCCGGAACAAGGGTCCAGATCAAGGGAAGTTATATTCCTGCTCAATTCTGCCTTGGTCTGACCCCGCTCGGAGTCCTGAGTCCAGTTCTGGGCACCCCAGTGGAAGAAGCAGATGGACAAGGCGCAGATGGACAAGCAGAGGAGGGTGACCAAAATGATGAAGGGTCTGGAAACCAAGCCTGATGAGGAACGGTTGAAGGAGTTGGGTATGTTTAGCCTGGAGAAGAGGAGACTGAGGAGATATAATAAAAGGTAAAGGTAAAGGACCCCTGACCGTAAGTCCAGTTGCGGACAACTCTGGGGTTGCGGCACTCATCCCGCTTTACTGGCTGAGGGAGCTGGCATTTGTCTGCAGACAGTTTTTTCTGGTCATCTCACTTTACTGGCCGAGGGAGCCGGCGTCCAGCTTCCGGGTCATGTGGCCAGCATGACTAAGCCGCTTCTGGCAAAACCAGAGCAGTGCACGGAAACACCGTTTACCTTCCCGCCGGAGCGGTACCTATTTATCTACTTGCACTTTGACATGCTTTCGAACTGCTAGGTTGGCAGGAGCTGGGACTGAACAACGGGAGCTCACCCCATCGAGGGGATTCGAACCGCCGACCTTCCGATCGGCAAGCCCTAGGCTCTGTGGTTTAACCCACAGCGCTACCCGTGTCCCTAGGAGATATGCTAAAAAGGTAAAGGTACCCCTGCCCGTACGGGCCAGTCTTGGCAGACTCTGAGGTTGTGCGCCCATCTCACTTAAGAGGCCAGGGGCCAGCGCTGTCCGGAGACACTTCCGGGTCACGTGGCCAGCGTGACATCGCTGCTCTGGCCAGAGCCAGAGCCAGAGCCAGAGCCAGAGCCGCACACGGAAACGCCGTTTACCTTCCCGCTGGTAAGCGGTCCCTATTTATCTACTTGCACCCGGAGGTGCTTTCGAACTGCTAGGTTGGCAGGCGCTGGGACCGAGCAGCGGGAGCGCACCCCGCCGCAGGGATTCGAACCGCCGACCTTTCGATCAGCAAGCCCTAGGCGCTGAGGCTTTAACCCACAGCGCCACCTGCGTCCCACACAGGAGATATGCTAGTCATCTTCAGATATCTCAAGGGCCGTCACACAGATGATGAAGCAAGCTTGTTTTCTCTCTGGAGGGTAGGACTCGAACCCAGGGCTTCAAGTTACAAGAAAGGAGATTCTGACTAGACATGTGTCAGAGATTTTTGTAGCTGTAACTTCATTGCAAGGGGTTGGACTAGATGACCCTCCAATTCTACAATTCTGGGAAGCAGAAGAACAGGCTACCGTCATTCTCTGCACTAGGCAGCATGCAGACAAGTGTCCTATTTTACAGAGCACAGTCCTCTGCTTCAAGGTGTCCTCGATTAGATGGGGTTGCGGGGCCCCAATTCAGCTTAAATTAAAAAATTATCATCGTTAAGAAGTCCTAAGTAGGGGAACCCTGTCATTGCCCACCCACCATGAAACAGACCTAGCAGTCACACACAGATCCCCTGGTCTTCCCCACAATGCCTTGCACTTCCGTTTAAATCACAGCAATTCTTTCTACCCATATAAATTAGCATATGCAGATTTAATACAAATCTGAACCAGTTTTGGTCGGTGTTCCCCTGAAGTGGTTTCTCGTTTTACCTGCTTTGGGTTAATCGTTCCCAGATTCCACGCACATGCAGCCAAGTCCAGCGCCACCTAGTGACTCAAGCGCAGAATGACACTTATCCACCCATTGCCGGCGGTTGCTTAGCAACCATAGCCCTTTACTGACCATCATTTAGGCCACCGTTTGCCAACCTGGTGCCCTCCTGCAGATGCTTTGGACTACAACTCCCATTAACCCCAGCTAATCTAGACCCGGGTGCCTTGTTTCTGAAGACAGATTTAAATCTAACGAATTCACAGGGTGGGGAGCAATATTTTTTTTTGGGGGGGTGATGAGAAGAAGCCATTCTTTTTCATCTGAGGGCCACTTTCCCTCATGGGCAAAAATACAGGGCGTGCAGAGCTGGTGAGGGTTTTCGCCTGGTGAGAGTCGGAAGGGCCAGGCTGAGAGGTCTGGAGGGCCGCATTTGTCTCTTGGGCCGAGATGCCCCACCTTCCCCTTGCAGGAAAACTGTCAGGGCTGCCTGCTGCCTGCGATGGGCGAACCCAGAGCCAAAGGTGGGCGCAGGCACCCCTCTTCCGCATTTGTGACACCCCATTTCTCTCTCTCTATTTATATCAGCCCTCCCCACCTCTCCCCCCTTGTTTGACAAGAAAGCAGCCATCTCTCTTGCCAGAGCTCTGAGCTTAGGGCCACATTTTCCCCTTCCTCTTTCCATCGCTCCCTCGCATGATGTTTGCCCGAGCGCCACAGATTGGCCTCCTCTGTCTTGGACGAGAGTCCTTCACCTTTGGGCCCCCAGAAGTTGGCGGACTGTTGTTCTTGTTTAGTCATTTAGTCGTGTCCGCCTCTTCATGACCCCCTGGACCAGAGCATGCCAGGCACTCCTGTATTCCACTGTCTCCCACAGTTTGGTCAAACTCATGCTGGTAGCTTCGAGAACATTGTCCCACCATCTCGTCCTCTGTCGTCCCCTTCTCCTTGTGCCCTCCATCTTTCCCAACATCATGGTCTTTTCCAAGGAGTCTTCTCTTCTCATGAGGTGGCCAGAGTATTGGAGCCTCAGCTTCAGGATCTGTCCTTCCAGTGAGCACTCAGGGCTGATTTCCTTCAGAATGGAGAGGTTTGATCTTCTTGCAGTCCATGGGACTCTCAAGTCTCCTCCAGCACCAGAATTCAAAAGCACCAATTCTTTGGTGATCAGCCTTCTTTATGGTCCAGCTCTCACTTCCATACATCACTACTGGGAAAACCATAGCTTTAACTATACGGACCTTTGTTGGCAAGGTGATGTCTCTGCTTTTTAAGATGCTGTCTAGGTTTGTCATTGCTTTTCTCCCAAGAAGCCATTGGCAGACTACAACTCCCATTGTCCCCTTCCGGCATAGCCAAAAGTCAAGGGTGATGGGAGTTGTAGTCTGCCAATGTCTGGGCACTCTAGGCTCCTTTGGACTGTACAGGCATTCTGACAAATGCATATGCATCTGGGTGCAAATGCCAACAGGAGATCATGTTCCTATTTTACTGTCTCCAACAAGGTTGGTTCGGTATTCTGCTCAGTTCCAAATTATGAATATTTAGGTCTCGACCGGCCAAAGAGCACACACCTTCGCTTTCCATCTCATGGAGAAACACTACATTGCCCAGTAACGGTTGGCCATTACTTAGTGGGAGAGCAACTGCCCTGCAGCTGGAATGTCCTGGGTTCAAATCCTGATAGCAGGTAGGGCTGGAAGAGCTTCCTTTTCAGAAATGCTTCCAGTACGTTTCCAAGCACAATTCAAAGTGACCTTTAAAGCCATAAATGGCCTCGGTCCAGTATATCTGAAGGAGCGTCTCCACCCCCATCGTCCAGCCCAGACACTGAGGTCCAGCGCCGAGAGCCTTCTGGTGGTTCCCTCACTACAAGAAGCCAGATTACAGGGAACCAGGCAGAGGGCCTTCTCAGTGGTGGCACCCGCCCTGTGGAACGCCCTTCCACCAGATGTCAAAGAGAATAACAACTACCAGACTTTTAGGAGACATCTGAAGGCAGCCCTGTTTAGGGAAGCTTTTAATGTTTGATGCATTACTGTATTTTAATATTTTGTTGGAAGCCACCCAGACTGGCTAGGGAAACCCAGCTAGATTGGTGGGCTATAAATAAATTATTATTATTATTATTATTATCCTTGTGGACAACACTGAGGTAGATGTTGCAATCGTCTGACTCAGCAGAAGGCAGCTTCCTGTGTTCTGGAAAATTCTTGGCACAGCTGACCCTGGGCATACTTGCACTGTTGTGGTTGGCATTTGTCTGTCTCGAGAGACAATGGAGTTCCAGGGGTGAAGTCCAGCTGCTGTGTTAGTAGCCCCAAAGTGACCTCCCTGGGATGCAAGCCTGGGCAGTGTGTCTGTAGGTCCTGGGCCGCCCAGACGGCAGGACCCCCCCCCCCCGCGCCTCCCTGATGTGGTCCAAAGGAAAGCAGAACAAGACATTTGGCCCCCGCTTGGCTGCAGGTGTTGCCGGAGGGAGGCATACAAGACACCATCCAACCGCCTTAGGGACTCCGCTCTGGATTTGTGTAGGATTAACTCCCCAGCCTTTTCTTTCCTTGAATATATCCGACAACTGGGAAACACTGGCCTGCGAGCGCTCCAATTGGAGAACAGCCTTTACCAAAGGAGTCATGGGCTTTGAAGACACTCGAACTCAGGACGCAAGGGAGAAACGTGCTAAGAGGAAGGCACGCTTGGCAAATCCACACCGTGATCAACTCCCGCCCAGAAACCTATGTCCCCACTGCGGAAGGACGTGTGGATCCAGAATTGGCCTCCACAGTCACTTACGGACTCACTGCTAAAACTCTGTTTTGGAAGTTCTTACTTGGCTACGAGTGATTGCCAAAGAAGAAGAAGATATCCTGCAAAGGATCAGAGGTTTAGGACCAGAGATTCCTTTCTTCTTGAAGGGCTCTCTTTGCAGGTAGGCAAGCCCCATCTGCCCCCTCTACAGCATGGGCAGAAACCTCCCTGACCATTGGACCCATTCTTGCACTCAATCCTCTAGAGCCTGTTTTTGCATGCAGGGGAAGCGAAGCCCCTAACTTGGCTCTGAGACCTATAGGCTTCTCTCACCTGGTTTAGCTGGCTAGTCAAAGCCGTTTCCCGGCGATGTAGCCACTGTCTCATGCGGACAGCTTCCAGGAGCCACAGGTGAGAGCCGAGTGTAGGGTGGGGGACCAAAGGAGGACAAACTACCCCAGAAGGAGCATGACATGTCCCCCACCAGAGGTACCACTCCTCCCCTAAGATCCCATGCCTAGGTCTAAATTTTGGAGGTCCCAGGTTGCAAGGTGGTTAGATTGGTCTCAACTAGGGCCAGGGCCTTTTCAGTACTGGCCCCGACTTGGTGGAACGCTCTGTCACAAGAGACTAGGGCCCTGCAGGACTTGACATCTTTCCGCAGGGCCTGCAAGACAGAGCTGTTCCGCCTGGCCTTTGGTTTGGACTCAGTCTGACCCTTATGTTTCCCTCCCCTTATGGTCTTGATCTATGGGCTACTATTAAAATGAGGCTGCATTTTAAATTGCATTTTAATCTGTATTTTAAATTGGTTTTCCCCCCCTTTCCCCTCTCTTTCCCCCCTATTATGTTTTTACTGTGATTTTATTGTTAGCTGCCCTGAGCCTGGCTCTGGCTGGGAAGGGCAGGGTATAAATAAAATGTTGTTGTTGTTGTTGTTGTTAAATCTTACTCTGATCACTGGGTTCATAAGCAACTGCAGCCTCCAGATAATGATCATTTTGCTTAACTCCGTGGCACCCGCATGGGGAACGAAAAAGGCTTTCGTTTTGTATCGAAGCCCCCACAAAAGCTCAATGGGCTGCAGAGGTTTCACTCCCAGGCTGCCAGCTGTTTTCACCAGTTTGCATGTTTTGCAGAACTGGAGCCTGATTCCCTCTCCTCTCCTGGCTGATTTAAACCAGCCTTGATGTCATTCCTTGTTTGCAGTTTAAAACTCAGGGGGAGGCAGAGGCGGCAGAGCCCCCCTCCCCTCTCCACTTTGCTGGAGGCTCTCTGAAAGGACGGCATGCCCAGCCAATGGAAAGCCCAGCTGTGTGAGCATGATGTCACCAGGACAGGCTCCCATTGGGCAAGGTCGGGCTACTTAACCTAGCAACTGCAGACAAGGCCGCCTCGCCCCCATTAACCCCTTGCAAGCCAGCTCTGCTCCCCCCCCAAGCTGTTAATCACTTTTGTGGGGAGCTGTGCAGCCGCAGAGTGCGATTTCTTCTCCCTGCTCACAAAGGAGGGAGCTGGCAGGTGAAAAGGAGGCCTGTCAGCTGTGGAAACCGCAGCCCTTTTGTTGCCCGGCCTCAGTTCCTCCTGCCTCACCCCCCCCCCAGGCGCGCACAGATGGCACCATTGTTGCCTGAACAAAGCCAGAGGGGAGCGCCGTGCCATGGGTTGGCAGGACGGCCGAGGCCGGCAGCTGGCGGGCAAGCACCAGGCCTGGCTTGGCTCAAGCTGTCGCGGTGGAAGCTCACCAGCCAGTGGCAATAAATAACAAGGGGCAGCGGGACGCGAGGACCCCCCCTGCACCATCCCGGCCAGGCAAAGCCCTCTCTGTGCCAGCCCTGCAATGCCAGGGTGCCCACTGGGGCTTGGTCCCAGTTTGCAGGCCGAGCACAACAAACCACGGTTTCCCGGGTCAGGTGTAGCAGCAAGCCACGGTTTACCTCTGCGTGGAAAAGTTGGGCTATTGCTGTGCTTGAAGAGGGTGTGGGGGACCTCAAAGCACATTTTGCCGCCTGAGGCAAAGGGCAAGATGGCTCTGCCCCTCTTTCCGTGTGCAAAGGGGACTCAGTCCGGCTGTTGGGTCTGGCAACGGGGCAGCATCCTCTTCTGTGCCAGAGAGCGGCAGGTCAGGTCAGAGGGTGCATGCCAGGCCCTGTCCCTCAGCACCTGTCGCCTGAGGCACTCACCTCACTCTGCCTCCCGGTCGGGCAGAGGACTCGAACCCATAGCTTCAAGTTACAAGAAAGGAGATTCCGACTAAACATTTGGGAAAACCTTCTGATGGTCATTGCTGTTTGATAGCGGACTGTCCTTTATTGGAGATTTCTGAACAGAGGTTCACCTGTTTGGGATTATTTAGCTGTGATTCCATCACTAAAGGTAAAGGGACACCTGACCATTAGGTCCAGTCGTGGCCAACTCTGGGGTTGCGGCGCTCATCTCGCTTTATTGGCCGAGGGAGCCGGCGTACAGCTTCCGGGTCATGTGGCCAGCATGACTAAGCCGCTTCTGGCAAACCAGAGCAATGCATGGAAACGCCGTTTACCTTCCCGCCGGAGAGGTACCTATTTATCTACTTGCACTGGTGTGCTTTCGAACTGCTAGGTTGGCAGGAGGATTCCATCCCTACAATTCTACAGTTCTGTGGTTCTTCGAATAATGTTTGCACCAGCAAAAGTTGCAGGGTGGGTCTACTGATACTTCTGATCGGTGCAAAGCACCCCACCCACCCAGTAACTTCCTCCTGAAATCCTGTATACACCACAAATGTCTCGGATTTGTTTCTAGTCCTGCTTTTGTTGCTCTGGACTGCAAAATTTCCCCTCCAGGAACCAATCCTGCGGAATGATGTGCGGACGGTTCAGTTTCAATGCTGAGCTCATGATGCAATTTTAACCCATGCAGTGCTAAATCCAACAGCAAACTGCCCCTGTGATTCCGCTTGCAATTGAGGTGTAGGAGATGCTCTTTGTGGGGTGAGTTGGGGACCCTGCCTCTCCTGTCTTGCAGGGCCCAGGAGGGGATTTCTGGCTCCCCGCTGGCCAAGCGTAATCCCAGGAAATTTGGTCCGGGGGGGGGGGGGCGGGAAGGCGACTGGGCCCCATCGCAAACCTTAGCAGGCAGGCCCTGAGCTGCCTCTTTGCCTCCGGGGTCTGGCAAAACAAACAAACAAAGACAAAGGAACCCAAAGTCCCGCAGATAACTTTCCTTTTCTTTTCGGGCTCCCGAGGTTGCCTTGGGGGTGGCAGCTTGGCTTTTGATGTCATCCCGGATCGGTTGCCACGGTGACCGGGTCTCTCTGCGGTCACCATTGCCATGGCGACAGACTGGCTTGAGTGATGGAGAATGGGGCTTAAGCCAGAGGGACGGCCCTCCTTCCGCTGGGCTTGCAGGCCGCAGAAATCCCGCTGCCCCAAGGCCCAGACCCACGGACCAAAATACCTAGGGAAAGACCACCCCCTCCCCAACTCACGAGAGGAACACCTGCTTTGAATGCAGAAGGTCCCGGGTGTTTGCTTCTTCTTCTTTTTTAACATCGTTTTTTTAATTGATTTTCACAGTTTTTACAAATTTACTTATATTTCAATGTACGTTTTTCGTAAATTTTTGACATCCCACCCTTACTTCCGTGATGTTTTTATTCCCACCTTATACGTACTGCTTTATATGACATACTTTAATCTAATACAATTATCCTCCATTTGACTTGTCATTGTTTTCATTCCGCTGCTCATAATTCCAACCCTGCCCGCGTTTTCATTTGGCTATAACAGTTTTTCAGATACCCCGAAAAGGGTCTCCACTCTTTCATGAACAATTCGTCTCTTTTATCTCTTTATTTTTGCTGTCAATTTCGCCATTTCCACATAGCCTGTTATCTTTCGAAGCCATTCCTCCTCGGCAGGAACTTCTCCTTCTTCCCATTTCTGAACGTACAGGATTCCAGCTGCTGTTGCCTCATCCAAAGGGCCCAATTTTGATCCTCAGCATCTTCAGGTAGGCCTGAAAAAGATGGCCTGGGGAGCAGCTGCCAGTCAGAGCAAAGACTAGGCTTGGAGAAACTTTCTGTGCTTTCTGTTCTTGTTTGTATTACGCATTTTGTGTTTTCAGCTTGTTATATTGCGAACAGCCCTGAAAAGGAGTGTGGTATACCAAGTCAATAAAAAATAAAATTAAACAAATAACTAGAACTCTGAGGGCCGAATTCCTTTCCGGACAAGCTTCCGAGGGCCACATGCAAAACCAGGCAGAGCAACGGATGCTAATTTCACCTTTTGTGCAGCAGACCAGTTTCTATGGACGCTACAAAAGCACCTAGCTAAACCATGCCTTCCAACTTCTTCCAAATAAAAATGGGGGTGCACGTCTTCCGGGACGCACCCTTGGGTGAGTCACGTGACCCATGCCTTGCTATCACACCCCTCTTCATCCCCACCCCACCCCACAATTCATATTCATATATATGCGTCTCTAACTCTTCTCACCGGCTCATATAAATAGCTGAGTCTGATGAGCACTTAATGCTCCCAACCCTTATAGTTATAAATTGTGGGTTGCCATCTGATTCTGATTTTAATTTGTATTTCAGTCGATTGCTGGATTTTATATTTTAATGTACAATGGTACCTCGGGTTACATACGCTTCAGGCTACAGACTCCGCTAACCCAGAAATAGTACCTCGGGTTAAGAACTTTGCTTCAGGATGAGAACAGAAATCGTGCTCCGGTGGCACAGCAGCAGCGGGAGGCCCCATTAGCTAAAGTGGTGCTTCAGGTTAAGAACAGTTTCAGGTTAAGAACAGACCTCCGGAATGAATTAAGTACGTAACCCAAGGTACCACTGTATTATATATTTTGATGTTAGCCGCCCTGAGCCCGTTTTGGCCGGGGAGGGCGGGATATAAATAAAAAAGTTGTTGTTGTCTTTATTAAAACCAAAAGGAATTATAAGACAACAGAAGAAGAAAAGGAAGAGAAAAAAGCGAACTTATAAATTTACCAGATTACTATGCTTCTCCTAAACTTTAACTGATACAGTGTTTATACACATGATTTCCAAATATCATTGAATTTGCCCATGGCAAGTCTGCGTTCGATGTGCCACTTGTTCAAATGTTGAGGGTTCATACATCTCTTCTCTCTACAGTGGTACCTCAGCTTACATACGCTTCAGGTAACAGACGCTTCAGGTTACAGACTCCACTAACCCAGAAATAGTACCTCGGGTACTATTCTAACTTTGCTTCAGGATGAGAACAGAAATTGTGCGGTGGCGGTGCAGCGGCAGCCGGAGGCCACATTAGCTAAAGTGATGCTTCAGTTTAAGAACAGTTTCAGGTTAAGAATGGACCTCCAGAATGAATTAAGTTCTTAACCCGAGGTTGTTGTTGTTGTTTAGTCGTTTAGTCGTGTCCGACTCTTCGTGACCCCCTGGACCAGAGCACCCCAGGCACTCCTGTCTTCCACTGCCTCACACAGTTTGGTCAAACTCATGTTAGTAGCTTCGAGAACACTGTCCCACCATCTCATCCTCTGTCGTCCCCTTCTCCTTGTGCCCTCCATCTTTCCCAACATCAGGGTCTTTTCCAGGGAGTCTTCTCTTCTCATGAGGTGGCCAAAGTATTGGAGCCTCAGCTTCAGGATCTGTCCTTCCAGTGAGCACTCAGGGCTGATTTCCTTCAGAATGGATACGTTTGATCTTCTTGCAGCCCATGGGACTCTCAAGAGTCTCCTCCAGAACCAGAATTCAAAAGCAATCAGCCTTCTTTGTGGTCCAGCTCTTACTTCCATACATCACTACTGGGAAAATCATAGCTTTAACTATACAGACCTTTGTTGGCAAGGTGATGTCTCTGCTTTTTAAGATGCTGTCTAGGTTTGTCATTGCTTGTATTATTCTATCGATTAGCCCGGTTTCCGGGGCTGCTTTTCAGTTTTCTTGAAAGCAGACTTGGAGAAATGGATCTGGGCAGTGGGACCAACCGCCCTCCCCAGGCAAAATTGACAGGTGGGTGGAGGGGTGGGGATTGCACTCCTGCCAGTCACCTGAAGGGAACACAGAGCCATTAGCAGATCAGCAATCTCCCCGCAACCTCCCTTTGCTGCAGAAACATGATCCTGCACCTGCTCCACACCTGCCATCATAGGGCAGGTGTGTGTGGCTTGCCAAATTGGCCTGATTTAGACCTGCAGGTCAGGTGTTCCACACAGCTGCACTGAATGAAGGGGAGATTGCCACCGGGGCTGTTTCAGAAACGCACAAAAACCCGGGCACATTTCCCACCGCATCAGCCGCCTCTCCTTCGCCCTTTGTGACCCTGCGCATCCTGCCCAGTTAAGCCTCTGGGATTAACAGCCCCTGACCCAGCCTCTTCATCAAAAGCTACTTAGCAGGCTCGGCAGGTGTTGGGAGCCTTAAATAGAGAGGCGAAAAGGGTGTCAAAGAGATGCTTTAGTTATACTTATTTCGCTTGGCGCAGTGACTTTCTGCCCATAAGACAATGTCCCTCTGGGCAGTTCGTGAAATGGTATAAAAGGAAGCTCTCGATACAGAGCATATACCGTATTTTTTGCTCTATAAGACTCACTTTTCCCCTCCTAAAAAGTAAGGGGAAATGTGTGTGTGTCTTATGGAGTGAATGCAGGCTGCGCAGCTATCCCAGAAGCCAGAACAGCAAGAGGGATCGCTGCTTTCACTGCGCAGCGCTCCCTCTTGCTGCTCTGGCTTCTGGGATTCAGAATATTTGTTTTCTTCTTTTCCTCCTCCAAAAACTAGGTGTGTCTTGTGGTCTGGTGCGTCTTATAGAGTGAAAAATATGGTATTAATTAAATACGGTATTAAATACATATTAAATATGGTACTACTGGTAGAAAATAAAATCCGCATGGAACCCAGTATGAGATCAGTCTAAGGGCTGCTGGCCCACTTTGCAGGATAAGTAGCCATCTTTGAGGTCAACCTGGCTGTGCGAATACACCAGGCACATTTTAAACCGAGGCAGAACTCAGCTGTGCATTTCAAAGCACTTTTACGACCATTCAGCAATATTCCCTGCTTTACTGAAGGTACATTATTGCAGTCCATAACTGATTTTTTAAAAAATTCCTTTATGAATACATGAGTACGTTTCCGAGCACAATTCAAATTGTTGGTGCTGACCTTTAAAGCCCTAAACAGCCTCAGTCCAGTATACCTGAAGGAGCGTCTCCACCCCCATTGCTCAGCCTGGACACTGAGGTCCAGCGCCGAGGGCCTTTTGGCAGTTCCCTCACTGCAAGAAGTGAGGTTACAGGGAACCAGGTAGAGGGCCTTCTCGGTAGTGGCGCCTGCCCTGTGGAAAGGAAATAAACAACTATCTGACTTTTAGAAGACATCCGAAGGCAGCCCTGTTTAGGGAAGCTTTTAATGTTTAGTAGGTTATTGTATTTTAATATTCTGCTGGAAGCTGCCCAGAGTGGCTGGGGAAACCCAGCCAGATGGGCAGGGTACAAATAAATTTATTATTATTATTATTCTCATCCTGAAGTGATTAGACAATGATTAAATATCAGCATATAGATGATAGATAGATATAGATAGATGGATAGATAGATAGATAGATAGATAGATAGATAGATAGATAGATAAGATAGATAGAGATGATCTGTTTATTGAGCATTCATCCTGACTTGCTTGCAGGGAGATTAAATAATAGAATAATAGAATCTTAAGTGTTGGAAGGGACCCCGAGGGTCATCTAGTCCAACCCCTTGCAAGGCAGGAATCTCAGCTAAGGCATCCCTGACAGGTGGCCATCCAATCTCTGCTTTAAACCTCCAAGAAAGAAGATTCTATCACCTTCCAAGGGAGACTGTTCCACTGTTGAATGGCTCTTACTGTCAGAAAGGTCTTCCTGATATTTAGTTGGAATCTCCATTCTTGTAACTTGAAGCCATTGGTTAAAGTCCTACCTTCTGGAGCAGGAAAAAACAAGCTTGCTCCCTCCTCCACGTGACAACCCTTGAGATATTTGAAGGTGACTATCATATCTCCTCTCAGTCTCCTCTTCTCCAGGCTAAACATACCCAGCTCCTTCAACCGTTCCTCATCAGGCTTTGTTTCCAGACCCTTGATCACCCTTGATCATCTTGATCATCTTATTACCAAACTTAAAACCATGGAGAGACCTGGTCTGAACAAAGACATTGGATTCTTATCTCATTATACATGACAAAGCCATTTTTCACCTTCTCACCCCTTGCTTTTTCCTGTAAGACCTATTGCAGTCGTTAAGAGTCGTCAACAGGCTCATCACAGCTATCTGCCAATCACCCAATCCCACCACCCTTCTGAGTAATACCCCTCCCCACCTTCTCACTATATAGAAGGGTCTGGTGACTTCTGTTTCAGTGTATCTGAAGAAGTGTGCATGCACACGAAAGCTCATACCAAGAACTAACTTAGTTGGTCTTTAAGGTGCTACTGGAAGGAATTTTTTTATTTTGTCTTGATCATCTCGGTCACCTGCCCACTTTCCAGCTTGTCAACATCCTTCTAAAATTGTGGAGCCCAGAACTGGACACAGTATTTTAGGCAGAATAGAGAGATACTATGACCTCCCTTAATCTGGACACTAGATGGCTGTTGATATAGCAGCGTTAGCATCACACTGTTGACTCATGTCGACTCGCCAAGGTTAGACTGCAACACTGGCTATGTCATTTGTTCCCCTTCGTTTGCGGGGAGGTTAAATGAAGGTGAATCGTAGGAAATATCACCCCATCCTTCCAGCATCTCTCCCCATCTCTTGGGGGAACGAAGTTGCTGAGAAAGCCCTTGCGATCATCTATAATTGCAAAACCTGAATTTGCTGGAATGAAAACGCTGAAGCTGGAGACACCCACAGTTTCTAGCCCAATGCAAGCGGGAAACTTGGGAGTCCCTTACTTTAGAAGTCCCCGTAAGCCTCTGGCCCTATAGAAGAGCCTTCTGCAAGCTGCATCTGCCTGGGATGGATGGGGGAAGAAGGCTGCTTTAGAAGATGCAGCATCGTCTGCAGGGAAAGAACAGAACATCTTTACGCACAGAACGCACAACACCTCTGATTTCTACATCCAGACTGTTCTGGTGGGTTGCCTTGAAATACGGTGCGTTTGCTGCCACCTTGTGGCAAGTCTGCAGATGAATTGTACTTGTTACTGAAATCCGTCTGTCTCAAGAGGCAATGGAGTGCACCTCAGGGGCAAACTGCTGGAGAATCACAGCGCCTGCTGCGGCTGCAGAGACCAGAAACTTGTACCTGCTGCCTCCCACCTATTTCTATTTTTGCTGTGTTAGCAGCATCAAAGTGACCTCCCTGGGACACATACATACAAACCGTGTTGTTCGTTCTTCTAATGTGTTGTAAGCAATGACAAACCTAGACAGCATCTTAAAAAGCAGAGACATCACCTTGCCGACAAAGGTCCATATAGTTAAAGCTATGGTTTTCCCAGTAGTGATGTATGGAAGTGAGAGCTGGACCATCAAGAAGGCTGGTCGCCGAAGAATGGATGCTTTTGAATTCTGGTGCTGGAGGAGACTCTTGAGAGTCCCACGGACTGCAAGAAGATCAAACCGATCCATTCTGAAGGAAATCAGTCCTGAGTGCTCCCTGGAAGGGCAGATCCTGAAGCTGAGGCTCCAAGACTTTGGCCACCTCATGAGAAGACTCCCTGGAAAAGACCCTGATGCTAGGAAAGATGGAGGGCACAAGGAGAAGGGGACGACAGAGGACAAGATGGTGGGACAGTGTGCTCGAAGCTACAAACATGAGTCTGACCAAACTGCGGGAGGCAGTGGAAGACAGGAGTGTCTGGTGTGCTCTGTCCATGGGGTCATGAAGAGGCGGACACGACTAAATGACTAAACAATAACAACAACAACGTGTTGTAAACCGCTTTGAGGTTTTTTTCTTTAAAAGTTAAAGCGGTATAGAAATGACATGAACACTAATGAGAACACATAGTTTTATTTGTGTGCCTAGTTCCCTAGTTACAAGCATGCTCAAGGCAACTTACAATGCAGAGAGGGAAAAAATTACACCATTGCAAACATAGCAAAAGTAGTCATAAACATTGAATAAAGCCTCAAAAAGCACACAACTAAATTGAAACCATTTCCACATAAATCATAATAAGATCTAGAATAAAAACACAAAAATTAATGGCAATAACTGCACACACAGCCCTGAGTGCTCACTGGAAGAAGAAGAGTTTTGATTTGATATCCCACTTTATCACTACCCGAAGGAGTCTCAAAATGGCTAACATTCTCCTTTCCCTTCCTCCCCCACAACAAACACTGTGTGAGGTGAGTGAGGCTGAGAGACTTCAGAGAAGTGTGACTGGCCCAAGGTCACCCAGCAGCTGTCAGCATCGCCCTTGAGACAGTGTACCAACTGGACTCATGCACTACAGCCCCGACTGGGCTAGGCGAGCTGGGTAGCACTGCCAGAGACCACCTTTCTCACAGGGACAGGTCACCGTGCTGTGGACTCACAGCTTGGAGCTGAGAGCACCGGATTCACTGTCTCAATAATACAGTCGTTGCGCAGCAGCGTTTTGCAGAGTCTTGCAGAGTATAAACCACTCGGAGAGCAGCTCTGTAAAATATCCTCCTTTTATTCTATAACTACAGCTATAATACAAAACTATATACAGAGCTAAATATTCTGAGCATAAAGCAATGCTACTTTGAGTGCCTGCAGCTGCTCTTAGCAGCAACCTTATCTCTAAACACAATCTCTAGCACTCACTCTCTCTCCGACACACTGACTGACTCTCTCTCTCACACACACAGATGTGGTGCTGGGCAGAATAAGTAGATAGCAGGACACGCCTCCTCCTCTCTGGAGAGTCAGCAGAGACCTCAGGAGATTCTTGGATATGGGAGGGGTGAAATCTCCTCATGTGGAGGAGCGGGGAAGCGAACCCGGTTCACCAGATTACGAGTCCACCGCTCTTAACCACTACACCACACTGGCACCATCCAACCGTCTTAGGGACTCCACTCCAGATTTGTGTAGGGTTGACCCCGAGCCGTTTTCTCTCCCGAAGATATCCCACAAGGCAGCAGACATTTAGGATCAGAGTTCTTCTCCTGGATGGGCTTCGTCCCAGGTGGATGAGCCCCACCTGCCCCTCACTTCTCTCGACGGCGCATGCAGAAATTGCCTTCTTGACTGTTGGACCCACTCTTGGTCTTGTCTATTCAATCTGCCAGAACCTGTCTTCACATGAAGGGGGTCTGAGGCCCATCCGCTCCCCTCACCTGGTTTAGCCGGCCAGTCAAAGCCTTTCCTGGGTGTGCGTGCTGTCACATGCTGACAGCGTCTAAGAGCCACAGGTGAGAGCTGAGTGCAGAGTGCAGACCAAAGGTGAACAAACTCCCCCAGAAGGAACACAACTTATCCCCCACCAGAGGTACTACCCTTCTCCAAATACCCCATACACAAAATAATAATAATAATAATAATAATAATACGCCTGCTTCTTGGGAGAAAAGCAATGACAAACCTAGACAGCATCTTAAAAAGCAGAGACATCACCTTGCCAACAAAGGTCCGTATAGTTAAAGCCATGGTTTTCCCAGTAGTGATGTAGGAAAGTGAGAGCTGGACCATAAAGAAGGACCATTCGCCGAAGAATGGATGCTTTTGAATTCTGGTGCTGGAGGAGACTCTTGAGAGTCCCATGGACTGCAAGAAGATCCAACCTCTCCATTCTGAAGGAAATCAGCCCTGAGTGCTCACTGGAAGAACAGATCCTGAAGCTGAGGCTCCAAGACTTTGGCCACCTCATGAGAAGAGAAGACTCCCTGGAAAAGACCCTAGTGCTGGGAAAGATGGAGGGCACAAGGAGAAGGGGACGACAGAGGACGAGATGGTGGGACAGTGTTCTCGAAGCTAGGAACATGAGTTTGACCAAACTGCGGGAGGCAGTGGAAGACAGGAGTGCCTGGCGTGCTCTGGTCCATGGGGTCACGAAGAGCCGGACATGACTAAACGACTAAACAACAACAAATAATAATAATAATAATATCATTTGTACCCCACCCATTTGACTGGGTTGGCCCAGTGGGTGGCTTCCAACATTTTAAAAACATAATAAAATACCACACATTAAAAGTCTTCCTTGAAAGGCTTGATGCTTCCACTTCATGGCTTATTAAATTCAACAGGGGTCCAGAGTCAGGAGGCTGCGGGTACCTCATGTAGAGAGGGCACAGTTCCAACTTCTTTAAAAGGCAGCATAATTGGACCTCTCCTGAAGAAACTCACCTGGACCCTGTGCTACCTGGGCAAAGTGATCAGGAGTGGTGGCTGGGCAACTCCACTCATCACGGAATGAAACCAATTCTCTAGTACCAGTTCAGTCAGATTTCAGAGCTGCTTTGGAGATGGAAACTGCCTTGGTCTCCCTGTGGGTTGAACTTTGTTGGAGAGATTGACAGGGGGAGTGGACCTCTCAGTGGCTTTTGATGGCCCCGGTGTCCCCCTGGACAGGCTACCAGGGTCCGATGTGGGAGGCAACACTCGTTGGCGGTTCTGCTCATAGCTGGGTGGCCGAGTCCATAAGGTGGTTCTGGTGGACCACCTTCGCAGCCATGCTTTGAAGTTTCTCCCATCCTGCTTGACATTGGATTGGATTGATCTTTATTACGGCCATTGGCCCGTTACACGGCAGTTTCCCATACCAACATATTATACTTAAACCTCCAAATTTAAAATCGCCAAAACTTACAAAAGACAACCAGGAACCGAAGCAAAACAAAAACAAAGACCACCATCATACATTACAATAAATTTGTAACCTATACATCGCCCTCTGCTCATAAATTAATCAAGGATATCAATGGTGATATCGCCTAAAACATAGATCATGGTTTAAAACAATGGTGATATCACCTAAAACATAGATCATGGTTTAAAGGGATTATCCGAGCCACACAGGAGACCGTTTCTCTTCTTTAGGGATAGGACGCTGATCAAGAATCTGGCAACCATGAGTGATCTTAGGGGGTCATCATCAATTAATAGATATCTCAGTTTGGCTTCAATCGTATCATCAGCAATTCCCTTAAGATATTGAGCAAGAAACTTGCTCCTGGCCGGTAAGTGAAAAGCACAGTCAAAAATTATGTGATGCAACGATTCCGGTGCCCCACAATTACAATCACATAAGAGCGATATCTGTCCATTGGAGAATCTACCGTATTTCTCAGCACGTTCGACATCTGTATAAGACTCTTGGGTGAGGCCATCTGGAGACTTGGTTGGAGGTGTCACCAGTATGCAGAGAACACCCAGCTGTCTGGGTTGGTGGCAATTCCCCCCCCCCTTCCACCCCAATTTTTTTTATTATTTTCCTTTAAACAACATTTCCAACATCCCAATAACAAACACAAAACAACCTTTTTGCTCTGCCGAGCTTGCGACTTCCTTCCCTTCAACAGGTATCCCATATCACATCCATTTCCCGCAATTTAAATCTTTACTATATGTCCACATTGGAGGATTTATTTCAACCCTGCTAGTGTCTTCAGTTTTTTGCAATTATCGTTCAAATATACAGTAAACTTACTCCAGTCTCTTTGGAATTTCTGATCGTCCTGGTCTCGGATCCTGCAAGTCAGTTTGGCCAACTCTGCAAAGTCCATCATTTTCGCCTGCCACTCCGCAATAGTAGGTATTTCTTGTAATTTCCATTTTTGGGCCAGCAAAGTCCTCGCTGCGACTGTGGCATATGTAAATAGATATGGTGGCAATTCTTTGTTTCTTGAAGCAGCAGGTTCCAAAAATCTGCGCTGCAGGAAAGTCCTTTCTTTGGCTTGCCCTTAATTGTCCAACATTTAGTTTCATTGGATGTCCACAAGTCTGAGTGTTATGCGAGAGGGAGAAAAACTTCCCTCTATCTTTCTCTGTGCTACGCATGATTTTGTAATCATGTCATCTCTCGCTCACCTTTTCTCTAAGTCCAAACAAAAAAGTCCAAAATGCTGCGACCGTTCCTCACAGGGGAGTGGCTCCATCTCTTGGATCATTCTGGCTTGTTTTCCAAACCTTCTCCAATTCTCCAATGACCCTTTTGAGGTAAAGCGATCAGGATCAACGAAGATGACCCAACGACTTCTACACCCTGCCTGCCAAGCTGTCAAAGATGTGCTGTGATGTGTACTCTTGCAAAACTTGCACACTTTGCAAGCTTGGGGGTGGGTCTGCTCCCACCTGCAGCGGCAGTGCCTTGGGCTAGGTGATAATCCTGCACCCTCCTTTTAAGACTCCTGATCAGTCTCTGTTACTTCTCCCGTCAGCAGCCCATGGCCCTTCCCAGCCTCTTCAGAGACCCACCCCCCACTCTGCTAGGAAGGCGTTGGCATCCCTGCTCCCCTTTCCAAAGCAGCCAATGGCACCAAACCAGCTTCACCTCTTTCGGCCCAGTAGACCTGAAGGAGCGTCTCCACCCCCATCATTCTGCCCGGACGCTGAGGTCCAGATCCGAGGGCCTTCTGGCGGTTCTCTCCCTGCGAGAAGTGAGGTTACAGGGAACCAGGCAAAGGGCCTTCTCGGTAGTGGCACCCGCCCTGTGGAATGCCCTCCCACCAGATGTCAAAGAGATAAACAACTACCTGACATTTAGAAGACATCTGAAGGCAGCCCTGCTCAGGGAAGTTTTTAATGTGTGACATTTTGGTGTATTTTTAATTCTCGTTGGAAGCTGCCCAGAGTGGCTGGGGAAACCTAGCCAGATGGGCGGAGTAAGGTAAAGGTAAAGGGACCCCTGACCATTAGGTCCAGTCGTGGCCGACCCTGGGGTTGCGGTGCTCATCTCGCTTTATTGGCCGAGGGAGCCGGCGTACAGCTTCCGGGTCATGTGGCCAGCAGGACTAAGCCGTTTCTGGCGAACCAGAGCAGTGCACGGAAACACCGTTTACCTTCCCGCCGGAGTGGTACCTATTTATCCGCTTGCACTTTGACGTGCTTTCGAACTGCTAGGTGGGCAGGAGCAAGGACTGAGCAACGGGAGCTCACCCCATTGCGGGGATTCGAACCGCCGACCTTCTGATCTGCAAGTCCTAGGTTTAACCCATAGGGCGGGGTACAAATAATAAATGATTATGATTATGATTATGATTATGATTATGATTATGATTATGATTATGATTATGATTATGATTCTCCATCAAACGCAAGTGCCAGTTCTGAGCCAGGTGAGGGAGGATAACTTGGACCAGAGCCTTGGACCAGACAAGATGGGGGCACTGCTATGTACCCAGAAGGTGAAGGATATTGGGCCTGTTCTAGATGGGCCGAACTTCCCCTAAGGCATGGGTTGACAGTGACTGGATCTGGCTGATGGAACAGATCCTTACCTCTCCCACGGGCCAACTGTGACAGGTGATCCTCCCTTTGCCCACTCCCAGGTCCCACCTGCCTGCCACCTGATATCTCAGTGGCGTCAGGTGGCCAATACTCCTTGATGGGCATTCTGGGTCTTAGAGGAAATGACCGCCTTTTGTCCAGCCATAGCAGGGCGTCCATGTTCAAGCAAGCAGGAGGACCGCCGTCTGGTGCCGAACGAAGCTTATTTGAGAACCAAACAGATGAGGATGATGGACTTTTCGGAACTAGCTGACCTGACGGGAAGAATCCACGACCAGAAAGAAGAGGAATACCAAGAAGATTGGAAGAAATTTAAGGACTACCTGAACAAATATTGTAATATTAAAAACTAGAAATCATTTGAAAGCACCATAGAGGCCTAGGATTAAATTTGTTGTTGTTGTTTAGTCGTTTAGTCGTGTCTGACTCTTCATGACCCCATGGACCAGAGCACGCCAGGCACCCCTGTCTTCCACTGCCTCCCGCAGTTTGGTCAAACTCATGTTCGTAGCTTCAAGAACACTATCCAACCATCTCATCCTCTGTCATCCCCTTCTCCTTGTGCCCTCCATCTTTCCCAGCATCAGGGTCTTTTCCAGGGAGTCTTCTGTTCTCATGAGGTGGCCAAAGTATTGGAGCCTCAGCTTCAGGATCTGTCCTTCCAGTGAGCACTCAGGGCTGATTTCCTTCAGAATGGATGCGTTTGATCTTCTTGCAGTCCATGGGACTCTCAAGAGTCTAGGATTAAATTAGGATTTATTAAATAAATTGGGTTTAGAATAGTAAGAAAAGTGAATAAGTTAGATAACAACTGGAAATATTTTTGTTGAAGAATGATATTGGAAAGCTGTTACATACAGATACACGGAAACATACAAATGCAAAGGAGGGATTAGAGGAAGTCAACCAATATGTAAATAAGGTTGGGTTGTAAAGGTTTAAGATTATTTTCTCCTATGTTGTGGTTCTGGTTATATCTTTCTTGTAATGTATTGTACTGTTTTTTCTTTTATAATAATAATAATAATAATTTATTATTTATACCCCGCCCATCTGGCTGGGCCTCCTTTTGGTATGTGTGTGTGGGGGGGGGGTTTTCTTCTTTCTATTTTTTCTTTTTTTTGTTAGATTGTAAGTGTTATAATTGTGGAAAATCCGATAAAATTTTTTGAAAAGGAAAAAAAAGACATCCCTGCTCACGCCCTAGCATGTATGTCAAATGCACCGTGTTCAGAGACTTCCGGAGGCGGCCCGAACGGCAATGGCTGCCCTCTTCTAACTGCGAAGAGGGAGCACCACGGAAACGGGTCGTCCGCTACCGCGAAGCGGAGACCCACATCGGAAAACCACAGGCAGCAAGAGCCTGTGGCCGTGGGACTCGGCGGGCGCCAGAAGCGCCCCCCGAAACGGAGAGGGGACCTCGTAAGGGGTCTCTGAACGTGGAGGGGGTATCGCGGCGCTGTGAGTCGATCGCTATTCCCGTGGAGTGAAGCCGCATAGCTGCTGTCGGTGAGCGCTGACCTTTCTTCCTGGAAACATCCAATTTTGAAAAGCAACAACCCGTGAGTAAGAAAAGACAATTGGAAATAAATAAATTCTTATAAATTCGGCCGAAAGTGGAAAACGTAAACAGGAAGTCCGTCTTCCGCTTCTGTTTAAGATCTAAAGCAAAAGACTTTGATGTTTGGAGCCTTTGAAGAGGCGTTAAAAACAACCAATCTGTGCATCCATTGAAGCTGCTTTTAAGCTAAATCAGGACTTAACTTTTTTAAGTGACTTATTTCTTTTATGGACTGTGTTTCACTTCTTCTTCTGGAGTTTACAACTTTATTGAGAACCCAGGTAGTGGAGCTGCTTGACTAACAGAACTGTCAGAGTGCAGATTTGGATACTTTGCAACTTGGGCTTGTTACAATCTGAGTTTTTGTGAATTTGCTACACTGAAACATCCTTTCTGGCACTTATTAGAGACATTGTAGTGCTTCTTAAACCAACTCTGCCAACTGCAAGAAAAATTGAAGGTTCTTTGGAATTTAGTGGGGCTGTGGAAATTAATTGGACTTTAACAATTTGGCTTTTTCCCTCAAGACATATTTGAACTCCCCCTAGAGGTTTTTGGATTTACAGTTGTATGTGACTTTGCTTTTTCTTTCCTCTCCTCCTATTTGACTGTTTATTCTCTGGGCTGCTGGATTCTCATGGGAACAACTTAGTTTGACCTTGACTTGTAGACAAAACTGGAATGAGTGGCACTGGAAGAACAAGGGCGGCTAAAGCGAAAGCTAGACAAACAACTTTAAATTTAACTTCACAGCCGCGCAGATCATCTGTTCCTACTGTTTTGCTGCCAGAGGAAGAAGATACTGAGCAACTACAGCAAGAAGATATGGCTGCAGGAGGAACTGGCTCAATATTAGAGAATTTTTTTGAAAAACTGGAGGCTTTGGACAAGAAAGTGGATGAACAGTCGGCTAAGCTTGATCAAAACACAGCCAGTGTAAATAAATTAACTGAACAAGTTGCTTTGAACACTCAATCAATTGGAAGGTTATTTGAGACCACTGCAGAAAACCGCAAATTGGCCGAGGAAGCCAGCCAAAAAGTAGAAGAATTAGAACAAGAGGTAAGACCACTGCACAAATTGGTCGGTGAACAGCAGGCGTATTTGTCTATGATTGAATTGCGGAATCGGGAAAATAATCTGAGATTGAGGTCGATACCAGAACTTGAACAAGGGAATCTAATTGAGTTCCTGACAAAAGAATTTTCCAAGTTTTGGCCTTTGGAGGAAGAAAAGGACTTTAAGATTGTGACTGCCTTTAGACTTGGAAGAGTAGCAAGGAAAGATAAGCCCAGAGACTGCTTGATTACCTTGAGATCTAAGGAGGAAAGAGACAAAATATTAGGCCTACACTACGCAAAGTCACTGGATATTTCAGACAAAAGAGTTGAAATTTACAAAGATATCCCGAAACAACTTTTGGACCTTAGATCCACCTACACTGAACTAGCAAAACTGCTGAGGAGTAACTCAATTGTTTTCAGGTGGGAATTTCCCCAAGGATTATCCTTTACCTTTAGAGGGAAGAAGGTTAAAATTAAAACAGCCGAGGACAAAGATAAATTTTTGAAGGCCTACGGAGAGAACCTTCAGAAAGGGATTGAAGGACCTTCAGGGTCTGAACCACCACCTGTACCTGCACCTTCGGGATCTGAAGAACCGGAAAAGATACCACCACCAGAGGAATAACAGATTTGTTCAGGATGTCTCTGCAACTTCTGAGTTGGAACATTAATGGCTGTAATTCCCTGGAAAAGAGGAGGAGAATTTTTCACATATTGAGAAAAGAACAATTGGACATAATCTGCTTGCAAGAAACGCACGTGACTAGGCTCCATAGAAAAGTGCTAATAAATAAAAGATTAGGCCAAGAATTTATCTCTTCGGATCGAGTCAAGAAAAGAGGAGTGGTGATATATGCAAAGGAGAGCCTGTCACCAAAATTTCTATTTAAAGATGAGCAAGGAAGAATTTTGGCAATTGAAATACAAAATCAGGGAGAAAAGTTTTTGATATTAGGAATTTATGCACCAAACGAGGGGAAATCGGAATTTTATAAGAAGTTGCATGAGATAATGCTGGACTATCTGGACTATGACAACATCATCATGATGGGAGATATGAATGGGGTGGCATCAACCAACATGGACAAGTCTCAAAGCCAAAACGTGACAAAAGACGGCAGACTGCCTAAAACGTTTTTTGAAATGACTGACAATATGGACTTGATTGACATCTGGAGGACAAAGAACCCCCTGGGAAGAGAGGGAACATTCTTCTCTGAAGCCCAACTGACATGGACAAGAATTGACCAAATATGGATAACTAGAAGTCTGGCACCCAAGACGAGAAAGGTGGAAATCTGCCCAAAGACCTGATCCGACCATAACGCTGTAAAGATGGACGTGAGATTAATCCCAACCGGATCCTTCAGATGGAAGATGAATGACAACCTGTTTAGAGATCAGGAGATTACCAAAAAGGCCCAAAAAGCTTTGAAGGATTATTTTGAGATAAATTTGAACACTACGGTGGAAAAAAGAATCATCTGGGATGCAAGTAAGGCGGTCATGAGGGGGTTTCTGATACAACAGAATGCTGCAAAGAAAAGAGCTCAAAATGAGAAAAAAGATAAGATTTTGGAGAAAATCAAAGATTGTGAGAAGAAGTTAAGAGTGAAACCGAAGTCAAAGGAGATTTTGAAAGAAATTAAATTTCACCAAGCACAATACTCCAAATTGATAAATCAGGAAGTGGAGTGGAAAGTTAAGTTGATGAAACAAAGATCATTTGATTCGGCAAATAAATGTGGGAAACTGCTAGCATGGCAGTTGAAAAAGAGACAAAAATTAAATACGATCACTAATCTAGAGATTGAAGGAAGAAATATTCAGAACCCCGTGGATATTAGGAAGTCTTTCCAGAGATATTTTAAACAATTATATACCCAAGGGCCGCAAAATGAGGCGGATATAAAACAATTTTTGTCAAAGAACGGATTACCAAGGTTGTCTCAAGAAAACAGATCAATCCTGAATTGTAAAATAACACCACAAGAGATTGAAGTTGCTATTCAGAACATGCAACTGGGCAAATCCCCAGGGCCTGATAGGCTTACCTCCAAATATTATAAGACATTGAAAGATCACTTGATACACCCACTAATGGAGGTTTGCAATGAGATTATGGAGGGGAAGAAAGCACCGGAAACGTGGAAAGAAGCTTTCATCACATTGATACCCAAATCAGAATTGGAAAAGACACAACTTAAGAATTACCGCCCCATTTCCCTTCTCAATGTGGATTACAAAATTTTTGCAGACATTTTAGCAAATAGATTTAAAAAGGTTTTAAGTGAGGTGATCCATAAAGATCAGGCAGGCTTTCTCCCAGGAAGACATTTGTTTGCTAACACAAGGAATATTATTGACGTTTTGGAACTTCTGCAAACAAATATTAATACAAGAGCAGTGTTAATATTTATAGATGCGGAGAAGGCCTTTGACAACATTTCTTGGAAATTTATGAAGAAAAACCTGGAAGGGATGGGAGTGGGACGGGGATTTGAAAATGGGATAGATGCAATCTATTCAGAACAAAAGGCCAAATTGATAGTTAACAATGTGGTGACAGAAGAGTTTAAGATTGAAAAAGGAACACGACAAGGTTGCCCTATTTCCCCTCTGTTATTTATCTCGGTCCTGGAGGTGCTCCTTAATATGATCAGAGGGGACCAGTTGGTGGAAGGAATCCAGGTCAGAGCGAAACAGTATAAACTTAAAGCATTTGCAGATGACCTAGTTTTGACTTTACAGGAGCCAGAATCTAGTACAAAAAGGGTATTACAATTGATTCAAGACTTTGGTCGGGTGGCGGGATTTAAACTAAATAAACAAAAAACTAAGGTACTGGAAAAAAATTTGACAACTTCAGAGTCAGAGAGGTTTCAGAAAGAGACAGAGTTAAATGTGGTTAAAAAAGTAAAATACCTAGGGGTGAACATAACAGCAAAGAATTTGAGTTTATTTAAAGACAATTATGAAAAGTGCTGGTCAGAAATCAAGAGGGACTTAGAAAGTTGGTCAAGACTGAAACTTTCCTTGTTGGGCCGAATTGCTGCTATAAAAATGAATGTATTGCCAAGGATGCTGTTTCTTTTTCAGACTTTACAGATTGTGGATAAAATGGAGTGTTTCCGGAAGTAGCAAAGAGATATTTCTAAATTTGTCTGGCAGGGCAAAAAGCCCAGAATTAAGTTTAAAATACTAACTGATGCTAAAGAAAGAGGGGGGTTTGCCCTGCCAGACTTAAGGTTGTACTATGAATCAGCAGCTTTTTGCTGGCTGAAAGATTGGCTGCTTCTTGAAAACACTGATGTTTTAGATTTGGAAGGATTTAACAATGCTTTTGGATGGCATGCATATTTGTGGTATGACAAGGTTAAGATTCACAAGAATTTCAAGAACCATATTGTAAGGAAAGCAGTGTTTAATGTCTGGACAAAATATAAAGACCTATTAGAAAATAAGACCCCGAGGTGGTTATCACCTATGGAAGCTAAAGCAGTGAAAAGACCCAATATGGAGGTCAAATGGCCAAAGTATTGGGAAATATTAGAAAGAGATGGAGACAACTGGAGATTGCAGAGTATGGAGAAACTAAAATATAAAGTGCGAGATTGGCTACATTATGCTCAGATTAAAGAGGCTTTTAAATTGGATAAAAAGTTAGGATTCCAGGTGGAAAAATCGAAATTGGAAACAGAACTGTTAGAATCTAAGACTAAATTACTTTGAAGAATGTATAACTTGCTGGTGAGGTGGAATACACAGGATGAAACGGTTAAATCCGCTATGATAAAGTGGGCACAGGACATTGGGTATAATATTATGTTTGCTGACTGGGAAAAGTTATGGACCACCGGTATGAAGTTTACGGCATGTAATGCCTTGAAAGAAAATATTATGAAAATGATATATAGGTGGTACATGACCCCAGTCAAGCTAGCAAAAATATATCACCTGTCAGATAATAAGTGTTGGAAATGTAAGGAAACTGAAGGAACGTTCTTTCACCTCTGGTGGACTTGCCCTAAGGTTAAGGCCTTCTGGGAAATGATATATAATGAGCTGAAAAAGGTATTTAAGTATACCTTTCCCAAGAAACCAGAGGCCTTCCTTTTGGGCATTGTCAGCCAGAGGGTGCTAAAGAATGATCGAACATTTTTTATGTATGCAACAACAGCAGCAAGGATACTCGTAGCGAAACATTGGAAAACCCAAGATCTGCCCACGCTGGAAGAATGGCAGATGCAACTGATGGACTACATGGAGCTGGCAGAAATGACTGGCAGAATCCGAGACCTGGGAGAAGAAGCAGTGAAGGAGGATTGGAAGAAATTTAAGGATTATTTACAAAGACACTGTAAACTATATGAGTGTTAAGAAGGATGAGAGATTTGAAAACAATAGGGCACCATAAAGTTAGTCGAAAAGAGTATGAGAATGAGTGGATTCTATGAGAATAATAAATTTTGAACAAATAATACGTTAAAATTAGGTATTTAAGACTTAGATTATATTCAAAGTTAGGGACAAATTATTGAAAATGTGTATAATAAGTATGAAAATAAGGTGACAAATTGCTGATTAAAGTTTTATTAAATATGGAATGCAGGAGCGGGAGATGTGAGGAAGTCCAAAGATGAAGAAAAGTTGGTTATTATATGATGCTAATTATTATGTTTGTTCTTGTTATTTGTATATGTTGTCTTTCTTTCTTTTTGTTTTGTATTTTAAAGAAAAAACCCTTAATAAAAAAATTTATATAAAAAAAACCAAATGCACCGTGTTCAACACTCCTGTGTTTTAAGCGGCGCGGTGAGTCAGTGCGTCTGGTTGTTAACCAGAAGGTTGGCAGTTCGAGCCCACCCAGGAATGGTTATGGGTAGGATTCCTGCTGGGGGGCTGGACTGGATGACCCTCGGGGTCCCTTCCAAGTTGACAATTCCAGGATTCTGTGGATGTGGATGTAGACGGCCTCTCGTATGAAATTTAAATGTTCTTCCGGTTTGGTACATCCCCACCAGAGGGAGGCAAAGAGCCACAAATGATGATCTAGGGCTCCTTGCGCTTCCAGCTGGGTCCTTATTCTGGGGTCCCAGCACCCAAAAATACAGGGGTTTATTGGCAGTGAGTATCCACAGAAGCACCTGCCAGCCTGATATCCCCCGCCCCGCCCTCATTTAATCCAGTTTCCCCCTTTCCACGGAAAATCAGATAACTTTTTCTTTTTTTTAAAAAAAATACATTTTTATTAGTTTTAACATGTAAATTATAAAACACACCACACAGTTTATTACAAATACAATCTTATTGGACTTCCATCAGCACCTCTGATGATCTTCCGTCTTAACTACTTCTTATGCATTTCTTAACTTTATATTGTCTTTACATCTCTTAACATATCATCACCTCTTCTCCATTTTTACAATACTTCCAATAATACTCCTCACAGATCTTCTTGCAAACCTACAAACGTCGTCTGGTCATCACAAATACTTTTTCGTAAATTTACTCCAGTCTTCGGTAAATTTCTGGTCTCGCTGGTTTCGGATCCTTCCTGTTAATTTGTCTAGTTCTGCATAGTCCATTAACTTCATCCTCCATTCTTCAATCGTCGGGAATTCTTCTTGTTTCCATTTTTGGGCCAGTAGTATTCTAGCTGCTGTTACTGCATATAAAAAAAGCTTTCAATCCTTTCTATTTATATCACTTCCAACAACATTTTTCTTAAAGCCCTATTGCTAGCACCCATTTGTGGCATCTTCTGACCAACCCATAGCCAATATTGAGCACCGGTCTGGAAGCTAGATGCCAACTCCCCGAAACGCAGTGGCAGCAAAACATAGCCGTTGTGTCTAGTTGCCATTGACAGGGAAGTCATAGTCTCGCTCTATTCTGCCTTGGTCAGGCCACACCTGGAGTCCTGTGTCCTGTTCTGGGCTCCACAATTTAAGGGTGTTGACAAGCTGGAAGGTGTGCAGAGGAGGGCGAACACGATACAGTGGTACCTCAGGTTACATACGATTCAGGTTACATATGCTTCAGGTTACACACTCCGCTAACCCAGAAATAGTGCTTCAGGTTAAGAACTTTGCTTCAGGATAAGAACAGAAATCGGGCTCCCGCCGGCGCAGCTGCTGCGGGAGGCCCCATTAGCTAAAGTGGTGCTTCAGGTTAAGAACAGTTTCAGGTTAAGAACAGACCTCCGGAACGAATTAAATACTTAACCTGAGGTACCACTGTAATCAAGGGTCTGGAAAGTAAGTCTTATGAGGAACGGTTGAAGGAGCTGGGCATGTTTAGCCTGGAAAAGAGGAGGCTGAGAGGAGATACGATTGCCACCTTCAAATATCTCAAAGATAGAGGGAGCAAGCTTGTTTTCTCCTGCTCTGGGGGGTAGGACTCGAACCCATGGCTTCAAGTTACGAGAAAGGAGATTCTGACTAAACATGCAGAAAAACTTTATGGCACTGCATTTCTGTGATTGTATGATAGCTTCAGACGCCTGTCACACTCCACTGATCTGCACTAACACTCCTTCCACCTGTTTTCACCACCATGCAGCCAATTACCTTTCCCTGAATGTCTAGTTTGGAGCCATACTGCGAAACAGCTTTTTTTTTTCCATGTCCAGCATCAGCAGAGACATAAAATACGTGATTCCGGCTAATGGCTGCTATTACAGGCAATGGCAAGAAGGCAGCTTTTCCTTTATTCCTTCCCATTCATATTTGCACCCACCTGGCCGCCAAAGCCCCTTCCTTGCTTCTCTGCACACGCCTGGTTTGCGTCAGCTAATTTGCCCCCATCGGGTGCAAATTATGCCATTGACTCTTGCACGGGGGCAAAGCGAGCGGCCGGCTGTCACAAGAAAAGCTTATAACCCTGTGCGTTGTTTCTTTGGGCAGCTGTTCAAGGCCACGGCTTTCTTCTTGCTCAGAAACAGCTTCTGGTTTCTGGACCAGATTGCCCAGGAAGTGTAACTGTTTTCTCATCACTCCCCCCTGCCCCCCTGCTTATCTTAATCTTTAAAATGTCTAATAATAAAGGTTTATAATTAAACATAGAGAATCAGAGCTATAAATATGAGCAGGTGATGAGAGGGGTGGGAGAAGAAGGTTATGTTAATGGGGAAGAATTAATCATTATCATTATTCCCCCCCCCCCCGTTTTTGTAAAAAGAGCCAATGTTTCTATAAATTTAGACCTCCTTGTCAGTTAGTAGGTGACTTTCTTTGGTAGGGTAGTTCGTCAGAACAGTTTCGCAGGTTTTCACTAAGCCCCCCACATTAAAAGGCTGATTAAAGAAATTAAGGATCCCTGAAAATGGAGCTTCCACATTCATAAGCAGTCTACCTCTAAATCTGAGCTGCTAGGAATACACAAGCAGTTGGGCTATGTGTTCATGCCCGCCTTGTGGGTTTGCTTGAGGCATCTGATTGGCCGCTGTTGGAAATGGCGCACTGCAATAGGCCAACTGTGACCCTGCAGAGTTTTTATGAGGTTCTTAGATTACTGTAAAACACTCTGTGTGGAGCTGCCTTTGAAGCTGTAGCTGGTGAAGAATTGTCCTCTCTAGCCTTTTGTCAGCTCCTGGTGGAATCTAGACACATATATAAAAAAAGGCTGTAATTGAATGATACTTGTGTATAATAAATAAATGGAATACACAAATGAAAAAAGATATAAAACAAAACTGTGTGATAAAACCAGGACAATAGAAAAAGTATAATGAGAATGATTGGAAGTTTTGGATAAGACATGATGTTGTATAAATATTTGGTTCTTTCAATACTGTTATTTTTCCTTTATTTCGTTATTTTTAAACCCCTTTTGCCTTTTTTGATGCGATGAATCCTTTTTTCTCTTTCTTTCTTCTTTTTCTCTTTTTCTTCCTTTGTACCTAATTTTGTTATGCTTACCTTCGTTGTATGACTGTATTTTAAAACAATAAAGACTTATTTTTTAAAAAAAATGCTGTGAAAATGCTTTTTTGGGGCATTTTGAAAATATACCGTATTGGCCAGAATATGAGCCGCACTCCCCCTCCCCCCCCGAATTCCGGCTGTGAAAAGTTAAAGTGCGACTTATACTTGGAACTGAGTGCTGCCAGCGCACCTCCTGCCACTACTGCCCTGAACGGGGGATGGGGGGCAACCAGTGGCGTAGCGTGGGTTGTCAGCACCCGGGGCAAGGCAAGTAATTTGCGTTCCCCTAACCCGTGAATTTGCACCCCCTAACCCGTGGATTTGCACCCCCTAACACTAACCCCCAGATGTTGCGCCCGGTGCGGCCGGCCCCCCCTGCACCCCCCACGCTACGCCACTGGGGGCAACTGGCGCTGGCTTGGGGTGGTAGTGTCGGGAGTGCTGGAAGGCGGGAGTCGCGCAGCACACTCAAAACCGAGTGCCAGCGCTGGCTAGGGGAGTGGGGCGCCAAATGCTGGCCGCCCCCCCATCCCCCGTTCAGGGCAGTAGTGCCGGGAGGCAGGCCACACCCGCAAATAAGCCTTGAATTTTAAAGGTGGAGCTTATTTGTGGGTGCGTCTTATATTCAGGCCAATACGGCATATTGAATTTGCCATAAGCGCGCCATCGCCATCTAGTGTCACATTTGTATAATGCACTTAAAAAGGTAAAGGGACCCCTGACCGTTAGGTCCAGTCATGGCCGACTCTGGGGTTGCGGCGCTCATTTCGCTCTACAGGCTGAGGGAGCCGGCGTACAGCTTCCGGGTCATGTGGCCAGCATGACAAAGCTGCTTCTGGCGAACCAGAGCAGCGCACGGAAACACCGTTTACCTTCCCGCCAGAGCAGTACCTATTTATCTACTTGCCCTTTGACGTGCTTTCGAACTGCTAGGTTGGCAGGAGCAGGGACCGAGCAACGGGAGCTCACCCCGTCATTGCGGGGATTCGAACCGCCGACCTTCTGATCGGCAAGTCCTAGGCTCTGTGGTTTAACCCACAGCGCCACCCGCGTCCCTATAATGCACTTAAAACACACTTAAAATGTTCTTATTTGCAGTGATGGGAGCATATAACGCTCAGTTCTGAAAGCACTGCATGGGCTGCTCAGTATGCAACCAAACCCTTTTTTGAGGTCTAAGTATTGGTATAACAAAGACCTAAGCAACCTGGGGCCTGGTTACCTTAGAAACCTCCAAGGAAGGAGAATCCACTACCTCCCGAGTGTCGCCAGAATGGGAGACAAAAGGGGTCCTTGGAGAAGGTATTGCCGAAGGACAAAATGCTTTTTTTAAAGACACCACCTATTGTATTGTATTTTACCGTATTTTTCGCTCTGTAACACGCACCCGACCATAACACGCACGTAGTTTTTAGAGGAGGAAAATCCGTAGGCATGCCACCCGTAGGCATTCCCTCCATAACACGCACAGACATTTCCTCTTACTTTTTAGGAGGAAAAAAGTGAGTGTTATGGTCCAAAAAATACGTATTTACTTACTTACTTACTGCCCTTCCTCCAAAGATCATAGGGCGGCTCACAAAACAGAAATTCTCCAAAATTCTGTGATTCTAAAACACCAGGGAAGCTCGTTAAGTTTCTCATTTGTAAATCTTACCATGAACAGCATAGTTTATGGCTAGGCAAACTAAGGCCCAGGGGCCGGATCTGGCCCAATTGCCTTCTCAATCCGGCCTGTGGACGGTCCGGGAATCAGCGTGTTTTTACATGAACAGAATGTGTCCTTTTATTTAAAATGCATCTCTGGGTTATTTGTGGGGCATAAGAATTTGTTCATCCCCCCCCCAAAAAAAATATAGTCCGGCCCCCCACAAGGTCTGAGGGACAGTGGACTGGCCCCCTGCTGAAAAGGTTTGCTGACCCCTGGCGTAGTCATTTGCAATACAAAAATATTCCTCTTCCACCTTCCCTTAATTGTGTGAGAAAGTGCTTAAAGTTTCTAGACTGTGGACTGTCATCTATCTGGGCTCTACCACTTTAGAGTATCATGGGGTGGCGTGGAATAGGGAAGCAGGTGCCGCTGTGGTCTAAACCACTGAGCTTCTTGGGCTTGCCAATCAGAAGGTCGGCAGTTCAAATCCCCACAATGGGGTGAGCTCCTGTGGCTCTGTCCCAGCACCTGCCAACCTAGCAGTTTGAAAGCACACCAGTGCAAGAAGATAAATAGGTACCACTCAGGTGGGAAGGTAAACGGCATTTCCATGCACTCTGGCACTTGTCACAGTGTTCCTTTGTGCCAGAAGCGGTTTAGTTATGTTGGTCACATGACCCAGAAAGCTGTCTGTGGACAAACGCTGGCTCATTCGGCCTGAAAGTGAGATGAGTGCCGCAACCACCTTTGACTGGACTTAACCTTCCAGGGGTCCTTTACCTTTACCTTCCCAGAGGGGAGTGCAACACTATAAGTAGCAGGGCCTTTTCTGTAGCTGCACCCACACCCATCCAAGAGAGCTCTGCCCTGCCCTGACATTGCCCTCCTTCCTCTATTTGACTCAAACTTTGCTGCTTGAACTTGGCTGGACGTCCCGTCCCCCCACTTTGGTACACATTTAATATCCACTCCACGATATCAGAAAAAGCAAGTTCTTTTGGGGGAGGCGTAACTCTTACGGGTCTTGATTCCCTTCCAGTGCTGCCACTTCGTAATTCAAGGTTTAGAGGTGGCTGTGGCAGGCTTTCGAAGACAGCTCATCGTGGCTGTGTAATTAAAGACTATTGTGCAATTAAATGATTGGTTAATCACTTCGCAGATCAGATGAGCTTCGGAGGGAAGGAGATGAAGCACAGAGCCGCCGTCTGGAACAACGTCGGTTTTGCAGAGGGAGCCGACAGAGGAAGAGGCAACGATACTTCAGCTGTGATGAGCCCATTATCTGCATCATCATTTTGCAGAGCGGGGGGGGGGGGGGTTATGGGACTTGTTGATCTCCAGCGAGGTGGCAGGATCCAAGAAGATCCCCTGGAGAGGCTGGGAAGAGACACAGTTCACATTAACGCTGCCTAATGAACCTGTCATTTCATGGAAAACTGGCCAGGAAATATAAAAACAACGAGATCTGCGACAAAATGTTGCAGCATATCCCTAGCGTTCCAGTCACCTGTGGCCTCCTCCAGGATACCTGTAGGGAGCTCAGGTAGAGCGTCCCACTGCCTCACACCCCATTTTCTCATTTTTCCTATTACAGCGATGCTGATATACAAAGCCCTAAACAACTTGGGTTCTGGACCAGCTGAGCCTTTACATCCCAGCTTAGAAACATAGAATTGTGGCATTGGAAGGCAACCCCAAGGATCATCTAGTCCAACCCCCTGCAATGGGGTACAATGAAATTAAACGGACCTAACAAAGTTTATATGGCAAGGCAAAAAGCCACGGATCAAACACAAATTATTAACCAACATAAAAGAGTGGGGAGGTTTTGGATTCCCAGACCTGAGACTATATTACAATGCGGCATGCTTTACTTAGATCAAAGATTGGATCAAGTTAGATAACAGTGACATTTTAGACTTGGAGGGATGGAACAACAGATATGGCTGGCATGTCTACCTAATTTATAACAAAGTGGCAGTACATAAAGAATTTCTAAGCCACGTAATTAGAAATGCATTAAACAAGGTCTGGGTGAGACATAGAAGGTTGTTAGAACTGAAAACCCCATGGTGGGTCTCACCGTTAGAAGTAATATCGGTTAAAAAGAAAAATACTATAGGAAGAATGGCGACATACCAGCAGCTCCTAAAGGAAGAACAGGGCCAATTAAAACTAAGACCATACGATGAGGTGACCCAATACTGCACCACGTGGTTACAATATCACCAAATTGCACAAATATTCAATCAGGATAAAGTAATAGGATTTGAAAAAGAAGAATCAAAATTACAAAAAGTATTATTACAAAACTCAAAAAAGAATATATCCAAAATGTATAATTTATTATTAGAATGGGAATTAAAGGATGAAGAAGTAAAAGAAGTTATGACTAAATGGGCATGTGATATAGGATATGTAATTCGGCTGGACCAATGGGAGAAATTATGGAAATATGATATTAAATTCACGGCATGTTATACAATCAGAGAAAATTTTATGAAAATGGTGTACCAATGGTACTTAACTCCGGTAAAATTGGCTAAAATTTACAAATTAAAATCGAATACCTGTTGGAGATGCAAAAATGAAATAGGAACAATGTTTCACATGTGGTGGGAATGCCGACCTATTAAACAATTCTGGAATGAAATTTATGAAGAACTCAAAAAGATGTTTAAAATATCTTTCAGTAAAAAACCGGAGGCATTCCTTTTAGGTTTAATTACAAATGATATTCCCGACAATCAAAGGAAACTATTCCTTTATGCAACAACAGCTGCCAGGCTGCTTATAGCAAAAAACTGGAAAGGGAATAAAATTCCATCAGTGAAAGAATGCCAAATTAAATTTTGTGAATATATAAATCTGGCAAGACTCATAGCATTCATAAGAGGGCAATCGGACCAAAAATTATTAAAAGAATGGGGTTGTGCTAAAGAGTATATGAAAAAAAATTGTTCTGGAGTAAGTATATCGGTATGTAATGAATGATGCTTTACAGGGTTAAAGAAAAAGAAAAATGGTGTAAAAAAAAAGTACAAAGATGGAAGTAATCTAATTAGACACAACACTACAGTAAGGGTAAATTTTTTGAGGTCTTAGAACAAAGGAAGGAAGTCAATATGTGTATATGTATGTAATGACTAGATTATAATGATGATATGGTTTTTTTCTGTAGATGTGTGCCTTTTCGTTTTCGTTTTGTTTTGTTTTGTTTCCTCTGCTTTTTTTCCTTTTTCTTTCCTTTTTTTTTGTTCCGTTTTTTTGTTTGTTTGTATAGTATTATTTTGGATTCAATGTTTGTAATTTTTGTTATGATTCTGAATTGGAAAAAAAAAAAACCCGAAATTAAACGAGCCTCCCTCTCTCCCCCCTCAATCTCTTATCGAACAACACACCACCTCACAAGTCAATTTTGCTATGTTATTTATCGTTCAACAGCCTAACAGCCCACAGACAGAAGCTATTTTTTTAGCCTGTTGGTACAGCTGATTATACTTCTATGTCTCCTGCCCGAGGGTAGAAGATAAAAGAGGGGCTGGCCAGGGTGTGAGTCGTCCCCTTGCGATGTCATCTAGCGGACTCAAGGGACAACCCATAATATCTTGTGCTGTGTTCACCACCCTCTGTAGAGACTTTCTGTCCGTGGCTGTCAGGCCAGCATACCACACCGTGATACAATATGAAAGGACACTTTCTACTGTGGACCGGTAGAAGGAGGTCATCAGTTGTTGTTTAACATTGTTCTTTCGCAAGACCCTGAAGAAATGGAGTCTCTGTTGGGTCTTTCTGACCACCTGAGTTGTGTTGATTTTCCAAGTGAGGTCCTCACTAAGGTAAACTCCCAGGAATTTAAGGGAGGAGACTCTCCACACAGCCCCCCCCCCCCGATATACAATGGGGCTGTTTTCCCTCTCTTCCTCCAGAAGTCCAACACCATCTCCTTTATTAAAAAATTCCTTTCAGTAGTACCTTAGAGACCAACTAAGTTTTTTGTTGGTATGAGCTTTCGTGTTCATGCACACTTCTTCAGATACCATCTCCTTTGTCTTACCAATATTTAGGTGCAAGTTATTCTCAAAACACCATGTACAGTAGATACTTTTTGAACCTCCCCCCTGTACGCTGTTTCATCTCCGCCTTGTTCTCACAGGGGCCTGTGGGAACCCAGAAGCAGCATTTGAGGAAGAGAGCAACTCTCTTTTCCTGTGGTTTCCAGCCACTGGTATTCAGAAGCATAAGGTAAAGGGTAAAGGGACCCCTGACCGTTAGGTCCAGTTGTGGCCGACTCTGGGGTTGCGGTGCTCATCTTGCTTTATTGGCCAAGGGAGCCAGCATACAGCTTCCGGGTCATGTGGCCAGCAGGACTAAGCCGCTTCTGGCGACCAGAGCAGCGCACGGAAACGCCGTTTACCTTCCCGCTGGAGTGGTACCTATTTATCTACTTGCACTTTGACGTGCTTTCGAACTGCTAGGTTGGCAGGAGCAGGGACCAAGCAACGGGAGCTCACCCCGTCGCGGGGATTCGAACCGCCGACCTTCTTATCAGCAAGTCCTAGGCTCTGTGGTTTAACCTACAGCGCCGCCCGCGTCCCTTTACAGAAGCATAGCTGCCTCTAACTATGGAGGCAGAACAGAGCTACAATGGCTGTTAGCCATCGCTAGCCCTCTCCTCCACGAACCTGTCTAATCTTCATTTAAAGTCATCTCAGTTGGTGTCATCACTGTCTCCACTTCACATGTACTGCTGCCAAGTCAGGAATTATCATCTATCATATACTGCACCACGGCCTTGATGCATAACTTACCCTTCTTTTGGTCAGTTTCACCTGCGTCTTCCCTGCCGTGAAGGCCACCTTTTATTCCTGTCTTCTGCAAAAGTGCGCAGGAGTTCTGCGCATCTGATCACGATTCCTCCACCTTTTCCTCCAAGTCCTCGATCCAAGGGCCAGAACCTCGGAAAGACCTCTGTGACGTTGCTCTTGAAGCCTCCTGCCACGTTGATGAGGAACGGCTGATGAGCAACGTCTTCAAGGACGGCTCTTCAACCAGCTGTGATCTGCATCCTCTCTCCCCCACATCTGACCCATCTGAGAACCCAAAATAGCATGGCAAACTTATCTGAAATGCTTGGCTGAGATAAAAGATAAATTGCATCTGACACTTTTTGACATGCTGGTTTTTATGAATTGATGGATTGTTATGAAGACTCCATACAAGGCGACTCCTTTATAATCTATTCTGGTATCTTCGAGAGGCATAAATAATGCATTTATTATTATTCTACTGAAGTCAGGCTGACCCACTGAACGTGCTCCTGGTTCCTCTTTGCTTTAGCCACATCTTGAAGTTCCAAGCGGTAGATTGAAGTTTCCTGCACCTGATGTGACAGGTGGCACCAGGCATGAGAAAAGCGCACGTTTCTTGTGTTGTGGTTTTGCTCAAAAACCACACTGTTGTGATACTTAACCCAGCTTTATTTTGGCTAATGCAGTGGCTTCTGGGGAAATGAATCCCACCGCCAGAACATGCCAACTTTTATAAACTTCCAACTTAACAACACTAAGCGCATCTTCACTTTCCAAATCACATAACGGGTTGCAATCCGTCAACCAAGCAGCAACCTTATCGGATGGAATGAAAAGCAGCGACACGGGGAAGACGCGAGGAAGAGTCGAGGCTGCAGATTCATCTTTCGGTGTCAACAAATTCCTTCACGCTTCTTTGCCGAAATCTCAGCTTTATCCTTTCATGTAACATCCTGTTTGCACTTTCTTTGGTTGCCTTTACGTCTTAGGCCAGTGGTTTTCAGCAGGGCAGGGGTGCTGCGGGCAACCCTGGCTTCTGTCCCTCTGTTATGTACTGAGTTGAATAGGATCCAAACTGCAGCAGTCTGATTGGTCCTAGAACAATAGGATCCAAATTGCAGCAGTCTGATTGGTCCTAGAACAATGCAGCAGTATGATTGGTTGGCAGGAACCACCCAATCATGCTCCAGATATAAGTGAATCCACAACCTGATTGGCTTACAGTAGAATTCCAGAATTAGCCAATCATGTGCAGCCCATTGTGTAAATAATGTATATAAAGCAGATACTTTGAGGGGACATTCATTCATTCCTCCTCACCACTATGAGCTGAATAAAGAGCATGAAATCACTTTGCGACTCTTGAGTATATTTCACCCTCTTTCCTTCCCTGCCTCCTCTGACACCCTCTCACATCTCTGCCTCCCAAGCCTTGCACAGCTGTTTCTTGCAGCAGCCCGGGCTATAAGCTCCCCAGGTGAATGGTGCCCCTGGCGCTGGCCTGTTGGCATGCACCCAAGGAAACGGGGGCAATTGGCAGGCCCCCAGCTGGCTCCAGCCCACTGGCCGGTGTGCCGGGTGAAATCTGGTCCTTGATGCAGCATAAATCTGTGGCCCAGGCTTTAGAAGACTGAGCACGCTATTCAGCAGAGAAAACGCTGCACAAACAGAAGTGGCACGAGAGGCTGTGTGAGCATATTTACAAGCAGGTTTATTCAGCGTAGATCAGGACAAAAGGAAACGTGTCTGATCTCCGTGTCCAAAGCAAAAACAGAAAGCTATTCACAAACGGAAGTTCCCAGCATGCAATGCTGGCATGTGTTACAGACACGTGACACACAACAGTCCCATGTCTGTTCCTTACGGTGGAATGGAACATCCCAACATGACCAGGGGGTGCTGAGGCGCCCACAGAGTAGGCAAGCAAGCGGGCAAGGGAGTTGAGCCAGCCAGTCTGCCAGCCCTTGATCTTGGGAATGGACAGACAAGTTCCAGGCCCCTGTGGGGCAGTGTTAGAAGGCACCTCTCTTTGGGGCAGGAGGGCCACAGACCAGAGGCAGCAGCAGCGGCTGCCCAGAGGACTCCCAAGGAGAGGGGAGAGGAGAAGAGGCTGAGGGAACGCTCCACAAGGGAGGGTGTTTGAAAAAGGGTGAGGGGCTGCCAGCTCTGCATGCAAGGGGTGACCTAACTGGGCTCCTGAGCCCCACAGGGGTACCCCAGAAAGAAGGTAGTTGGTCAAGGGAGCCGTGGGCTTAAAAAGGTTGAAAACCTCCGTCTTAAGCTATCGATGCAATACGATACGATCATCTTTATTGTCATTGTCCCACACAGAACAACAAAATTGAAAATCTACACCAGACATTCAGAAACCAACAAGCCTGCTATCGCAGCTATCCCAGCCTGGTTAGCCCCCTAAAAACTCTGATACCCCTTAATTAAATACAATATACTCCCATAGGGACTACCTTACTGTTGCCAAGTCCGGAGGGCCACACAGTTCTTGCTGAGGCTGTGGTGCGATCCTAGGTGGCGTTGGAACCAACTCCCCTGGATCCGCTGCTGTGGGTGGAGCCTCCGCAAGTGGAGTGGTCTGAGTCTGTGGTAAGTCTGGCAGACCCTCTGAAGCGGCTTGGTTCGGCTCCACGCTGGCAGTTTGCGAGGGAGGTGTAGATGGGGCCTCGCCATCTGTTCGTGTCTCTTCTTGAGCCGCAAGCGCAGTTGGGGGCACCACGGTAGTGTCCAAGTCCCCAACCCTGCGCCTAAGCTGGTCTATGTGCCATTGCCACAAGCGTCCGTCTTCGAGTGCCACCTGGTACGAGCGAGGTTGTGGCTGGCACCCAAGGAATGTCCCCCACATAGTTCCGGGCAAAGACCTGGTTTCCTGGGACAAATGACCGTGGCGCGTTGGCACAGCCTGGGGGTTCAGCCACGGCAAAGTCCGGGTGTAGCCGGTCGAGCGGTGACCTGAGGCGGCGGCCCATAAGCAGTTCAGCAGGACTCCGCCCTGTGGCCGCATGAGGGGTGCTGTGTTGCACGAACAAGTATTCGGCGACCCGCTCATGCCAGTCTCCCCGGTCCAGGCACGCCAGTGCCTCTTTTGCCAAGCGCACCATTCTTTCCGCTTGCCCGTTGCTGGATGGATGAAAGGGTGCCGTTAGGGCATGGCGGATGCCCAGTCCCAAAAGATACCGCTCAAACGTGCCTGACGTGAACTGCGGTCCGTTGTCAGAGACAAGGACATCAGGACACCCATGCGTTGCAAACAGGCCTCGCAGCACCCGGATGACGGCTTCGGTAGTGGTGGAGGGCATCAGGGCGACCTCCAGCCATTTGGAATAGGCGTCCACCACTACCATAAAGGTCCGGCCGTGAAAGGGGCCAGCCAGATCGATGTGCACCCTCGACCAGGGTGTCTTTGGCATCTCCCAGGTGTGTCCCTTAGCTGCCGGTGGTGCAGGCCTCGACTCTTGGCACGCTTGACAGGCGGACACCCAGGCAGTGATGGCATCGTCCATACTAGGCCACCAGACGTAACACCGAGCCAACGCCTTCATTTTGACAATTCCCGGGTGGCCAACGTGCAGAGCCTCCAGGACGCGCTGACGGAGTCCCTGGGGAATCACGACGCGGTCTCCCCACAGCAGACAGCTGCGATGAGCTGAGAGTTCATGTTGTCTGGTTGCAAAGGGCTGGAACTCCGATGCAAAAGGCCCTTGTGGCCACCCCCTCCACACCCAGTTGAGCACCCGGCTGATGGTGCGATCCTGGGCAGACGCGGAGGCCACAGTGGCAGCCGATACAGGCACTGCCGGAAGATCCTCAATCAGAAGGAGCAATGAAGCTGGAGCCGGGTCTTCCACAAATGCTGGAAGAGGGCAACGGCTGAGGGCGTCGGCATGGCCCATCGATTTCCCCGGGCGATGGATGAGCCGGTAGTGGTAGGCAGCCAGGAAAACAGTCCATCGCAGCATGCGTGGCGAGAGGACCGGTGGAATTGGACGATCACCGGCGAGGAGGCCCAGGAGTGGCTTGTGGTCAGTGATGAGGTCAAAAGTCCTGCCATAGAGGTATTCATGGAACCTCTTCACTCCAGCCACAAGTGCCAGTGCCTCCTTGTCGAGCTGGCTGTAATTCCGTTCCGTCGGAGATAGCGTCCTGGAAAAGTAGGCGAGCGGTGCTTCTCTTCCGTCTGGAAAACGGTGACTAAGGACAGCACCGATGCCAAAAGGTGAGGCGTCGCAGGCAAGGACCAGCGGCCTGGATTCACTGTACTGTACCAGCACACTGTCTGATGAAAAGAGAGCCTTGACCGCATTGAAGGCCGCCGTCTCCCGATGACCCCAGGCCCAAGGCGTCTTTGTGCTAAGGAGTCGGTGAAGAGGCTCAGCCACTGTGGCTTTGTTGGGCAGGAACATGTTATAAAAGTTCAGCAGCCCCAGGAACGCCTGCAACTCCGTCTTGTTCTTTGGGGTGGGGGCCTGCTGGATAGCGCGGATCTTGGATGTGGTCGGGTGAAGGCAGGAGGCATCGATAAGATAGCCCAGGAACTCTACCTGTGGAACGGCGATCTGGCACTTTTCCCTCTTTACCTTGAGCCCAGCCTCTTGGAACTGGGTCAGCACGGCACGGAGGCGCTCGAACAGCTGCTGGTGTGAGTCTGCAGACACCAAGACGTCATCAAAATATGGTACCACGCCCGGAAGCCCTTGCAGGAGACGCTCCATAAGGCTTTGGAAGATGCCAGGAGCCACACTTACCCCGAACTGCAACCGGCGGCAACGGAATGCCCCCCGGTGGGTGACGATCGTCTGGGCTTCAGCAGTGGCATCATCGACGGGCAGTTGTTGATAGGCTTGGGCAAGGTCCAGCTTAGCGAAGACCTTACCCTCACCCAGGGAATGCAGCAGGTGTTGGACAACAGGAACCGGATAAGCGTGCTGCTGAAGTGCCTTGTTGATCGTGCACTTGTAGTCAGCGCAGATTCTCACTGACCCATCTGGCTTGACAGGCGTGACGATGGGGGTTTCCCACTTGGCGTGGTCAACCGGCTCCAAAACTCCTTGAGCGATCAGTTTGTCCAGTTGTTCGTCCACCTTAGCCTTGAGAGCAAAGGGAACCCGGCGTGGCTTTAGCTTGATGGGGGCGACTTGTGGATCAAGGCTAAAGGAGATGGGCGTACCTGTATATTGCCCCAAGGTGCCGTCGAAAACCTCGGCAAAGTCTTTGACCAGACCCTCAGTCTCTGCGTTAGAGATGCAGTTGATGCCGGTGACTTCCAGGCCGAGGGCATCAAACCAGTCTAGCCCTAGGAGGCTTGGCCGCTGACCTTCGACCACCACCAACCGGAGCAGGCCCAAAAAATCCTTGAAGGCAATCCGGAACCGGCCAACGCCTACCACGGGAATGTCGTTTCCCTGGTAGTCTCTCAGGTGTACGCGGTGAGAGTCGAGTTGCCTTTTGGACACTCTGGGTACCAGTCTTTTGATGGTGCTCCATGACACGATGGACAGGGCAGACCCGGTGTCGATCTCCATGTCACATGGAGCTCCTTCAATGAGCACCGTGACGTTCAGCTTGTGTCGTGTAGGCGAGTCGGTTTGGCCAATCGTGGTTCCAGACGGGCAGCGGCAGTTGGTGAGAGCGAAACAACTTTCCTTGGCAGACTGGAGTGAAGACTTGGACTTGCGAGTCGATGAAGGGGGGGTATCAGATGGAGCCGATTGGCAGACCGTAGCGATGTGGCCCCTTCTGGAACACTTCCTACAGATGGCGTCTCTGAATCGACACTTGGCACGGGAATGGTTGCCTCCGCAGCCGGCACATTCCGGTTGGCCCTTGGACTTCTGTTGGAACTTCCTGCGCTCCCGCTTTGTCTGGTGCACGTCATCGTCTTCACTGGAGGATGCCTCATCACTGCTGGCCTCTTCATGATGCACCGGAACTGGCTCCCTAGCAAGACGCGGGCTGCTGGACTTGCGGATCTCCTGGGCGGAGTGTTCAGCAGCTTCTGAGGCCACAGCCTCCTCAATGGCTTTCTGTAGCGTGAGGTCTGGCTTGGCGAGGAGACGCCGTTGCAGATGGATGTCCCGGACCCCGCAGACGATTCGATCCATCAGGGCATCGTCTAAGTCTTGGAACTCACAGTGCATTGCAGCCTGTCGCAGGGCGGTGGTGTAGTTGTTGATTGACTCCCCCTCTGCCTGGTTCCGGTGGTAGAACGCATGGCGGGCAGCAATCTTGGACGGCTTTGGTGCGTAGTGGTTGCGGAGCTTCTCTTGGATCGTGTCCCATGGTGTTGCCTGGACTGCTTCAGGCGCAACCAATGCTCGGGCCGTCTCAAACACCTCAGGCTCACAGAGGCTGAGGAATAGGCCCCGCTTCCGATCCTTTGATACTGCTGTCAGCTCGTTGGCTTGGAGGTAGCAGTCGAACCGAGCGAGGTAGGAGTCCCATGGTTCAGAGGCTGGCGCAAACGGCGGTAGAGGCACAAGTGAAGCCATGATTCCGATGCCGACGTGAAGGGCGATGGATGGAACACAGTGCTCTTAGCCAGAACAGTCAGCTCTGAATTGGTTCTGTCCAGTGATTTCGCTCAGTGATTTCGCTCTGTGATTCAGCTCAGTGATTCAGCTCAGTTCAGAGGCTGGCCGCATCTGGCTGTGCTCTGATGTCCATCGATCCCATCTTTGTCGCCAGTGTTAAGTTGTGGGTTGACATAGCAGACGACACAGCGATTTCTCCAAGTAGCTCTTTATTTTGTAAGCTGGAATAGAACTGACTGCAAACAGCTCAGCCGGCCTGCTTTTATAGGCAGCCGGCTGTCAACATTATAGCAACAACAGCCCAGAGTTTCCCGCCTAAAATAACTGACGTGGACCTGAGTGAAAACTATCTACAGACCTGAGTGAAAACTATATACAGTATCCCCCTGCTGGCCCAGGGTGAAACTTCACTACATAACACTTACACTGCGTTTAAAACCAAAATCGCATTTGAATAGGAACTGTTTCTCAGGCGGCTAGTCCAAGTCTTTATAACCCTGTACCTTCTTCCAGAAGGCAGATGCTGAAAGAGATCATTTCCTGGGAGCGCACAACCCTGCGCTATCTCTGCAGCTTTCTTATGGCACCTGGAAGCGTAGATTTGATCCAAGGTAGGGTCCATCAATGCCGATACCATAACTTTCCCACTTGCCCAGAGCAAACGGGCAGGCTAGTCACTAAGGCATGATAAGTTGCCGAGTTGGAGGTGTTACTGTTTGTCTATGAGGCCCTTAATAACTTGGGGCCAGTTACAAAAGCTGTGTATTCTACTGAGTGGATGTGCTAGGAATGGGTGTTTCATTCCAAGCACTGCAGAGAGACTCACAGCTATCAGGAGACCATCTCTTCTCATTAGCTCCCCCTCATGAAACATCAGCCGAGCATCCTTCTCCGTCATAAACAATTAGATTCCCCGATGCTCGATGAAGAGTTCTGCAAAGCCCGCATCTTTCCCTTCTGTCATCTTCAGGACAAACAAACCAATTGCTACAGACTCAGTAGTGTTCACGTTATTGATATAGCACTCAACAGACTATAACTGTGTCAGTCAGAGGAGGCACTGGGCAAGAACTGATTTATGTCATTGAGAAAAACAGATGTAATCTAGGCAGCAGAGTGTGGCGGAATTGGATGCCATTGTGCTGGAATTGAAATGGCCGTGGATGTGGAGACGCAGCAATGCTGCAAAATGAATCTGAAACATAATGGTTGCAAAGCGGAGCGCAGAGATATGTTGAGCTCTGCAATGCTGTAATGAAGGCACATATCATTATATGCTCTCTCCACATCCTTGAGCGAAGAGCTGGTCTGGGGCAGTGCTGCAGTCGCTCAAATGATTCTAGGACCTAAGGAGGTCGTCTGGTGAATCTGGAGGGTGAGAGCTCCAGGACAGACAATTTTGAAAATGCAGCTAAGAAGCTTAAATTTTATATATATATATATATTGGGGTGGGGAGGTAGGGAAAAAATACAATTGTTGAAATAATTTGTTATGTGAAAATAACCAATAAAAACTTTAAAAAACAAAAACAAAACCAGAAGGGAGAGTTCTGCAAAAATGCAGAGTTGATGCTTGTTTGGGATTCAATCCAGATATCATCCTCAATGGAAGTGCACATAAGAACATAAGAAGAGCTTTGCTGGATCAGACCCATGGCCCACCTAGTCTAGCATCCTGTTCTTCCAGTGGCCAACCAGATGCCTGGGGGATATCTGCAAGCAGGATCCGGCCACAAGAGCAATTCTCCCCTCCTGTGGTTTCCTGAAACTGGGATTCCCGACGCAGTTCCTAGACGGAATCACTGACAATCACTGACACTCTGTCTCCCTCAAGTCTTACCATTTTGGTCTACGGGAGTGGTATTGAAGAGGTCCTCTGTTGAGGGTGGGTATATCCCCTGATGTTGCTGCTCTCAGTCCACAAACAAATCACAATTAATTATGACCCTCCCCCATTTGCATGGTTTCCACCTTGCATTTAGATTAAAGGAGTGGTATAACTTAAAAAGGTAAAGGGACCCCTGACCATTAGGTCCAGTCGCGGACGACTCTGGGGTTGCGGCGCTCATCTCGATTTACTGGCTGAGGGAGCCGGCCTACAGCTTCTGGGTCATGTATCCAGCATGACTAAGCCGCTTCTGGCGAACCAGAGCAGCGCACGGAAACGCCGTTTACCTTCCCGACGGAGCGGTACCTATTTATCTACTTGCCCTTTGACGTGCTTTCGAACTGCTAGGTTGGCAGGAGCAGGGACCGAGCAACGGGAGCTCACCCCATTCCGGGGATTCGAACTGCTAACCTTCTGATCGGCAAGCACTAGGCTCTGTGGTTTAACCCACAGCGCACAATGAAATTTACATAACTTATGTAATGTGCCATTTTGTCACAGCAGATGGTGAGATGAATCGTGCAGGTTTTGGTGGAAACCAAACTGCAGCAGAACGGAAACATTGCTGCTTGCAATGGAAGAACGCCCTCGAACATCCCTGAACAGAATTAGCATGAGTCAAGAAAGTCAGTCTTGTATTAATCACCAGAAAAAGGCCTTGTCTTGGGCGGTCTGAGGCTGATAAACCCAGCAAGGGTCATCTTGGAGCATAGCCTTTTTTTAAAAAAAAAAAAATAATAATTTTTATTAACTGGCCAATCACATCAAATTAAATCACATCATATAAATTCCGAATTACAAAGCCAAATTTTTAAATTTTGTTGGGGGAACCCATACTTCAAGATCCAAAGGGGAATTCAGATCATCTTCTTATTACTGCGTTAATGTCCAAATCAGTCCCAATCAGTCCAAGCAAAGTTCATAATTCTATCCAGTCTTATCTTGGTGTTGCCACATCATATCTTGTTCGTATAATTTCTCTTTTTCCTTTACGATCTCTTCTGTTAGTCTCCTTAAGCCGATAGCAAGTGTAATAATCCTGTGTGGATTTCCCGTTCCTCCACTAAGTCCAGATGGTTTCCATATATCTCCTTCGTAGATAACATCACTTTGTCCATCGTAAATTTTGGCATTTGTCACTCTTAAGTCCCACCGAGGAGTTGATTCACGATATGTAAACAACTCTATTTCTCTCTTTCTCCTCCCAGACCCAAGAGCTCCCACAATGCCTCACAAAATGGTGAACGGCATTTTTTCCTGACTGCGTCACTCCAAAACTCTTAGCTTTCCAGCTTCATCTTGAAACATTGCTTTGGATCGAAAGTTTATCTCTACACAGCCTTAAATCCACAGCTTAAGTCCTTAATTTCTGACTCATTAGGGGAGGGGGATTCTTGTTAAATCACATAAAAAGGTAGAGGCAGGTTTTTCCCCCCCTCCCCCCTCAGTCATTACCGTATCTTGACGTTCTTCTCGTATTTTATTGTTGTCTTGTTATCAGAGATCTCTTCTGTCAGCAGTATTTACTCCCCTTTTTCCTTGATGTATGTGCAATTAATCACGTCCAAATTTGTTCCTTTTAAAGATCATTGCAACCAGCGGCGCGAATCGGGGACGGCATCGAGGAGTGCCGAAAATCCCACAGGAGGGCTTTGTGCCTAGTGCCCCCACCCCCACAAATTCGGGGGTGGTATAGGGCACAGCAGGCAAGGGCCGTCCCCCCCATAATCCTGGGGGGGTTAAGGAGGCTAATTACCCCCATCATAGCCTCCAAATTACCTCGTGTGGGTCGGAGAGATGTTATTGTCAGCCATCTTCCGATGCGCCACCTAGTGGCCCCTGGAGCATAGCCTTTGAGGGCAATGCCCATCGTCAATTTCACCAGCCCTACTTTGACACGAGTTACGTGGCTGACTTTGGTAGCTTCCTGAGATGGACAATGAGTTGTTGTACTCATTCGTTTCTGGTCCTGGGTGTTCTAGTTGTGGTGGCCTGGGACTCGGGCTCGGACTTGGAACCAGAAGAGTCTCAGTCCGCACCGGATCCTTTGCCTCAGGCATCATCTGAACCAAGTCTGGGGCCTGATCCTGAAGGGTCCCAGTTTGCACAGGTTACCCTGGAACAAACACCAGCTGGGCCGAGTCTGGGGCCTGAGCCTGGCTCCAGATGTGGGGATGACCTTGTTGCCTCCAGCTGGGCCATCACTCACAGCTGCTCCACTACCGGTTGGGTCAGGGGAGGCTGAGGCGGCCCCTGGGTATAGTAACCCACCAACGTCTCCCGAGCTGCAGAGACTGAGGTCTGAGAGAAGGAGAAACCTGAGTACTGGCAGGAGGAAGGGAAAAGAACAGAACTATCAAAAATAATGGGAAATAAGGGAATGGATTTGCTGATTAGATAAATGGAATTAGAATACAGAAGGGGGAGGTGTGAGGAGGTCGAGGAAATTAGGTTTAAGAAATAAGATTTGAAATTATACATGTTTCTAGTATTGTGTTTGTGTATGTTTGTATATGTCTGTGTTTATTTGTTCTAATTTGGAAACTTTAATAAATATCATTAAAAAAAAAAAAAGTACTGGCAGGAGGAGTGCTCGCCTTTGGACGAAACAGGGAGGTGAGTCGCCAGGGGATCAGGACCGCCCGTTACCCTGACAAAGATAAAAGGCTGTCGGACCCTGCCCCAGGTTGCGGGAGCAACATTGCTGTTTGCTAGATCCTGCCTGAGATCCTGTGCCTGATTCCTGCCTCGTGTCCTGCCTTGGCCCTGTCGGACTGACTCCTAGTGGAACCTTGGATTCTGGACCGGACCCGGACCGCGTTTCACGGGTTACCCCTGGGCCCAGCACACTAGTAATCTTTGGGAAGCCCTTGACAATAAATACAGAAAGAACCTTGCAAGATCAGACGAAACGCGTATCTATTTCCCCCTTCAAGATGGGCTATTATGGTTTTTATGGGGTGCCTGTTTGTGTGAAGAAGGCGTACCCAAGAGGGGGGAGCACAGTTCTAGCCACCTTTGGGTGAGAGTCTCAGGTGGGAGCCAACACCATCAGTGAGAGCCAGGTTGCTGTCTAGGACACGAGTACAAGTGAAATCGACGGGTGGCAATTTGTAACTCTATTTATTACGATACGGTGTTTTATACAGTTCTCTCGGCGAGGGTCTCCTGCTGTTCTTGCAGTGTGTTTTTAGAATGGAATGAGCAATATTGGAAGAGTAGGTGGGAACAGCATGATTTGTGTTTGTGTAGTATGGAAATGAGCTGGCGGCAGATGCGAGATGGAATCTGGGTGCGATGCGTCTGACTTTGTGGGCAGAATGTGGCTTAGCAAGAGTGAGCATGAAAAAGGATTCCAGGTGTTTCCAAAATCTGCTGCTGTGTTTTTGCCTTTGCCAGACTGTATTGTTTTATTTGGTATTGTAGTTTTTCATTTTCGTTGTTTTATTTTTTTATTTTTAAATATTATTATTTTTAGTTTTTTACATATCATTTTCAACAATAATTAAACATACTTTTATATCTTATACAGGTTTTTCTTTACTTCCATCAATCACATCTGAAAATTTTCAGAATTTTCTATTTACTTAATTTACATTTCTCACTTTCACTATTACATTTAAATCTCATAACTAATATCTCTATCCTTTCTCTACTATGCAATGTTTCCTATATTCCTCCTTACAAAACTTCTTGTAGTCCTACTAGCATAATTTGTTGGTTACAGCTGCTCTTCAATTAGTTCGTACATTTCCTCCAATCTTCTGTGAATCTCTAGTCCCGCAGGTTTCGAATCCTTCCTGTCATTTTATCTAATTCTGCATAGTCCATTAATTTTGTCTGCCATTCTTCTTTCATTGTTTTATACATATTGCTGCAGGCCACCCCTTTCTCCAAGTGGTGCAAGATTCCAGGGGTTTCTGGCAAATACCCAAGTTTCATGTTTCCTTTGGAATGAAGCACAGCAGAGACTGTGGTGTCTTTCTGATATATGGTTTATTTACACATATCTACCACCTGAGCCTATGAAGGAGGGCTTCACAGCATTAACACCCCAAGAGGGTCTGGCTTCTTCCATAGCCACAGCCGTGGATTCTAGAAGAAATCAGGCATGGCTCTGTCTCTCTGGCTTCCTAACCTGCTCCCAGCTTCTAGCTCACCTAACTCAACGATCAACTCTGCCTTTGCCTTTCTTACTTTCTAACTCTTCTTCTTCTTTGGCGATCCCTCATAGCTGAGTAAGATTGTCTTCCATAAACACAGTTTTAGCAATGAGTCCGTAAGTGACAGTGGAGGCCAATTCTGGATCCACACGTCCTTCTACAGTGGGGACAGAGGTTTCCGGGCAGGAGCTGATCACGGTGTGGATTTGCCAAGCATGCCTTCCTCTTAGCACATTTCTCCCTTGCATCCTGAGTTCGAGTGTCTTCAAAGCCCATGACACCTTTGGTAAAGGCTGTTCTCCAACTGGAGCGCTCTCAGGCCAGTGTTTCCCAATTGTTGGTGTTTATACTACATTTTTTTTAGATTTGCCTTGAGAGAGTCTTTAAACCTCTTTTGTTGACCACCAGCATTACGCTTTCCATTTTTAAGTTTGGAATAGAGTAGTTGCTTTGGAAGATGGTCATCAGGCATCCACACAATATGACCAGTCCAACGAAGTTGATGTTGAAGAATCATTGCTTCAACACTGGTGATTGTAACATACCGCTTATTATCATCCGCCTGTTCTGCCGTTGAGGACTTCTCGGATCATTCTTTGTCTGGCTCCTTCGCTTTGACCTTACCACCTTGGGTGACCCTGCTGGGAGTATGAGATTCCCGACAGCTTCGCTCATAAGGGTCATAGGAACATGCAAGCCCACTCACCACGACAAGGTGATGATCCAATGAGTGGGATTTTCTAACTTGCTGCTGTTTAGTCGTGTCCGCCTCTTCGTGACCCCCTCGACCAGAGCATGCCAGGCACTCCTGTCTTCCACTGCCTCCCGCAGTTTGGTCAAACTCATGCTGGTAGCTTTGAGAACACTGTCCAACCATTTCGTCCTCTGTCGTCCCCTTCTCCTTGTGCCCTCCATCTTTCCCAACATCGGGGTCTTTTCCAGGGAGTCTTCTCTTCTCATGAGGTGGCCAAAGTATTGGAGCCTCAGCTTCAGGATCTGTCCTTCCAGTGAGCACTCAGGGCTGATTTCCTTCAGAATGGAGAGGTTTGATCTTCTTGCAGTCCATGGGACTCTCAAGAGTCTCCTCCAGCACCATAATTCAAAAGCATCAATTCTTTGGTGATCAGCCTTCTTTATGGTCCAGCTCCCATACATCACTACTGGGAAAACCATAGCTTTAACTATACGGACCTTTGTTGGCAAGATGGTGTCTCTGCTTTTTAAGATGCTGTCTACTGCTGCTAAATAATAATAACTAACTACCAGCGAGTTGTCGGAGGGGAGACCACCCATTTTCTCTCTGGCACAGAGCCACTTCCTTTGTTGCCTTAATAACCCATACGCAGGACACCATCTTGCCAGGAAGCTAGCCTGGCTAATCCAGAAATTTGAATCCTTGCTTAGGTTTTAACACTCGCTGGATCCAGGAATTCGCAGAGAGCCCAGGCATACAGCCCGTTGCCCCCGCAAGCTCATAACACTATAAAACAATGGGTCTGGTTCAGAAACTGCAGCTGGTGCACAATGCGGCGGCCAGATTGCAGGCGGCAGTTTCTGGCTGAGAACATGCGACACCATTGTTGAAACAGCTGCCCTGGCCGCTCCCTTACTGCCCTGGTTCAGGGTCCGTGTATTAATTTGCAAAGCTCGGAACAGCTTAGGTCCAGGATAGCTCAGGGATCACCCCAAATCTCATACCCCAGCTCAGTCACAGAGATCATCTGCAGGAGGAGCCTTGCTGGTCACTCCCCGAGTCAGTGAAGCTCATTTGTCAACAATAAAATGAATATTTAGTGTTGCCAGCCCAGTCCTGTGGACTACTCTCCCCAGAGAGATCCTGCAGGCTCCTTCTGTGCCAACTTTTAAAGACTTGCTGAAAATGTCTTTGTTCCTAAATGCAGGCAATCAGGAATACAGCTTTCCACAATGGTTAATCGGGTCTTCCCTTAAAGAGGGCACGTATTGCAGTGAGACCTGGAAAACCGACACCCTGTGTTGTGGGTGGGTATGATTGGTCAGCCACAACACCCGATTGGTAGGTCCCTCGAAGCTGGGTGCAATCTGGCCAATGGGACGCAGTCCAAACGGTTTGAGGGACCTATTTATGCCCATGCACGTGACCCAGAGCTTCCTCTTTCGGCTCGTGCATTTGGAACACACACACACCTCTCCCTACTTTTAGGGCTTTGCACTTGACCTTGCTATGCCGTCGTGTGTCGTCTGTCGTTGGGACAGGGGCACGGCAGGAATTTCCCCCACGTGGCTGATTGGCTGTTGCCATTTGGGTTTCGCCTGCCGCGTAGCAAATTGTCACAACTTGTAAGGTTGCGGATAGGCTCTGGTTCAGGTGATAGGGGTGGGAGAACGCTCTCGTCATCCCTATGTGAAGGGTATTCCGTTAAAGGAATCCAGGGACTCGATGGTTTGGTCAACCCCTGAGAGGGGATTGTGCCCATGCCTGAGTCCAGGGGGACATTTGGGTGGCGGAGTTAGCCCGTTCCCAGCTTTCCGCTTATCCAGGTGTTCACCCTTGGCTCACCTATGCTGGTGCCCTGGGTCAGCGCTACCTGCTTGGCAGGGAGCTAGTTGAACCAGAGCCTATGCAACCAGTAACTTTCTGTAATCAATGAAGTTGTGGCCTAAATTCTTCCAAAAACCAAAACCAAAATTTGATTCATGTGTGAATTTATTTAGGGGGGAGGTTTCTGGGTATGAATACGCAAATTGATGCCTGAGCTTAACTTTAAAAAATCATATGCAGTGCTTTTTTTTCAATTTGAGGAGCTGGGATTTTGAACCAAGGACCCCATTCCCTACTCCCAAAATAAAACCAGGATTTGAAGCTAAGACGTTCTGCCTGCCGGGGTCCATTACCCAGTGAAAAGCCAAGTTCCTTCTGTTAGTCTCAGTAAAGTTTCTTCAAAGTTTCTTCGCTATAGATTTCAGCTTTGGGGGGTGGCGGCTGTTTGAGCTGTGCTTGGCTTGGCTTGTTGTGTTGCTCCCACTTCCTCGTCCATGACTCCCAAGTTATATATAAAGCATTCTTTTCCTACTTCACAGGAATAAAAATGGCAGAACCTTTGCGCCGGCCACCCTGCTGTGGCGATTTAATCACGTAATGAAGCTGGGCTTTCAAAAAGACTCCTGTGACCTTTCTTCTCCACCCAGAAAGAGACCCAGGGGAGCAGCAAAGAATCGGCTAAATGCCCGTATCAAAGGCTCTTTCAAGTAGATTCCACGTGATTTAAAATAACATCTGTCAGGGGCTCAGGAGCAGAGGCACAGGGAAGAGAGGAGATGGAGAGCGAAGGGGAAGAATCCGAGGGGAGCGTAGGAGAAGAGGACAGTGGACCAAGGGATTCCATGAGCCTATCCAGCGAATCGGAAGATTCACAGAAGGGGGCGCCAGTGGCCAGGGGTAGGGGGTTCCCAAGGGGAACGCCCCAGGAGCAAGGGGGCAGCAGGGACTCCCAGAGCAGTAGCTGGAAATCAGGACCAGTTTCCCCACCAGAGCAGAGTGGGGGGGAAGAGTCCCAAGGATCGGGGCCAGTGCATTCCCCACCAGGGAGAGAAGATAAGGCAGGGCTGACCACGCCTCCATCAGAAAGTCGGACAACGGAGGAGAGGTCAGATCCGGCCAGTGTCCCGGAAGAGGGAAGCAGTGACCGAAGTAGTGTAACGGTTAGGAGAAAGGTCACTGGGCTGGCGCGAGAGGCAAGTTCAAATGTACAGGAGCGCGGGACAGCAGAGAATGAGGATTGGGAACCGGGTCCTAAAGCCCGCTGGAGGCAGGGGGAGGAGCTAAGCGACTCAGCGTCGGAAGAGTCCAGAAAGGGCAATGCCCCAGCGGGCAGGAGGACCCAGAGGAGGAGAGAGCAGCGTAAAAGGTGGAGCAGGGCTAGGATCTTAAACTGGTGTCATAGGGGAGGAGACTCAGACGGGACTTCGCCGATCTAGGGTTTAAGACGTAGAGCTGCGCGCTGCGGCTTTTAAAATGGAAACTGAACCTCAATAAAGACTTTTGTACATTACTACAGCCTAGCGTTGGTCCTCTGTGAGCTGGGACCTAGAGGCAGCTCTGACAACATCTAAAGACCAGACGTCATCCTCTGTCAAGAGCTAAAGAGCGCCTTGGGGAGAAATCTGGATTTCTTAATAAACGGCTCATTAAACCAAGAACTCATGCTTGCCTTTAAAACGGTCAGAGAACCTGGATTTAAAAAGGGATTCTTTTGCGATGGGAGTTGAAATCAGAAGGCCAAGAGTTATGGTTTGCACCTGCTGTAATTCTGGTTTGTGTTCCAGGGGTGCAGGCAACCCATCATTTGGGCAGCTGCCCTCTTATAATAATTTATAATAATAATGATGATGATGATAATTTCTTATTTATACCTCACCCATCCGGCTGGGTTTCCCCAGCCACTCTGGGTGGCTCCCAACTGATTGAAAACAGAATAAAACATCAAACATTAAAAACTTCCCTGTACAGGGCTGCCTTCAGATGTCTTCTAAAAGTCAGATACAGTCATACCTCGGGTTGAAGTAGCCTCAGGATAAGTATTTTCGGGCTGCGCGCTGTGGCAACCCGGAAGTAACGGAGCGTGTTACTTCCGGGTTTCACCGCTCACGCATGCGCAGACAAAATGACATCACGCGCATGCACAGATGCGGCGAATCGCGACCCGCGTATGCGCAGACGCGGCTTGCGTTCGCTTCTGGATGCGAACGGGGCTCCGGAACGGATCCCGTTCGCATCCAGAGGTACCACTGTAGTTGTTTATTTCCTTGACGTCTGACAGCAGGGGGTTCCACAGGGCGGGTGCCACCACTTAGAAGGCCCTCTGCCTGGTTCCCTGTAATCACACTTCTCGCAGGGAGGGAACTGCCAGAAGGCCCTCGGAGCTGGACCTCAGTGTCCAGGCTGAATGATGGGGGTGGAGACGCTCCTTCAGGTCTACTGGGCTGAGGCCGTTTAGGGCTTTATAGGTCAGCACCAACACTTTGAATTGTGCTTGGAAACCTACTGGGAGCCAATGTAGGTCTTTCAGGACCGGTGTTATATGGTCTCAGCAGCTACTCCCAGCTGCCGCATTCTGGATTAGTTGTCGTTTCCGGGTTTGCTCCTGAGAATGCATGCCTTAGCTTAGACGGTGCTGCAAACCATCAGTTTGCATTATGTGAGCCGGAGGTGAATCAAATCAAACTGTTCCTTTGACTATGCAACTAATTATGCATCCCCGCCCCACAAAAAAAGGAACGTGGTTATTCAATTGGACCGCTGCTAATTCCACCAATTAACGTTTTCTTCCTGATTCAGCATTGCCATGGGATCGCTTGGGAATAGCTAATCCACTTTATGCAGCGGACCTGGCTTGGTGCTGCAGTCAGCTTTGTTGTGAATGGGATTCTAGATGCAAAACCCAGCACTGAGATCAAAGAGAAGGAGGGGGCATATCGAAAACTCTGGCAGAATAGCATGTGGGGATCATAGCCTACCAAGAGATACAAGAGAAATTTAAGTGACACCAGGAACAAGGTATCTTGTATTATTTGGCAAAGAAAGAGCAAAACAATAAAATTAAAGTGGGCCACTGTGGGAAAATATAGGCAATGCGCCCTTTAACTACCGTCTTTTTCGCTCTATAGGATGCAGTTTCCCCCCTCCAAAAATGAAGGGGAAATGTGTGTGCGTCCTATGGAGCGAATGCAGGCTCCTTGGCTTCAGCGATAGCAACAGGAAGCCTCCGAAGCGCAGAGGGAGCACCGACCCCTCTTGCTCTCCAGGCTTCAGGCAGCTATCCGCAAGCCTTCGGAGCGCAGCAGGAGTTCCCCCCGCGCTCCGAAGGCTTGCGGATAGCAGCATGCAGCCTGAAGGCCAGGGAGTGTAGCGCCAACTCCCGCTGCGCTCCCCGGGCTTCAGGCAGCTATCCACAAGCCTTGGGAGTGCGCCCCCAGCCCCGCAAGCTCTGGGAGTGGCGGCAAGGCTGCGTGGAACCTTGCTGCCGCTCCCGGACCTGTTCTGGGTCCTGGGGTTGGGGGAAGCTCGGGCTTCCCCCTCCCCAGCCCCGCGGCTAAAAACGAAGCCAAGACAGCTAGCGGGATCCATCCCGCTCGTTGTCCTGGCTTCTGCCGAAGCCACACGCAGCATCTCGCGGCTGGAGAGGTTGCGCACGGCAAAAGAGGAAGCCAAGACGGCCAGCGGGATGGATCCCGCTCGCTGTCTTGGCTTCTTTGCTCTTTGGGGCTGGTGGGGGAAATATTTTTTTTTTCTTTATTTCCCCCCCTAAAAACTAGGTGCGCCCTATAGTCTGGTGCGCCCTATGGAGCGAAAAATACAGTAGATAACTCCCTTCCCCGGGGAAGGGATGCAATTTTTGGAAGAGGCTCTTTGAACTAACTTCTCCTTCCTCTCCTGGTTAAATCTGTGGTTTTCAAGCTCCCTAGCTTCAGATTACAAGAAAGGAGATTCCGACTAAACATCTGGAAGGACTTTCTGACAGTCAGAGAAAGCTGTTCGACAGGGGAAAGGACTCCTGCAACGTTTCTGTGTTTTAAGAGAATATTTTGCAGCCTGTTAATCACGCTGCCTTAAATGCGTGTTTCGTGTTTTGACCTTTTATTTATAATGTTTCAGTCTGATATTTTGCAATGTTCAATTTGGAGCTCAAAGTCAGGCTCTAAATTGCTCTGAGGTTATTGGTTTTTTAAAAAAATATATATTACATGAAGTGGGATGGGAAATGATGGAAACAAACAAATGGAATTGAATAAACAGATAAATAATATCCCAGTTGCTAGGATTCGCAAGTGGCGAGACAGCAAACTTGCCACAGGGATTGGGTTGCCCACTGTGATAATGGAATGCCAGGCAAGAGGGCTCTTTTATGATACAGAGCGAGGTACTCCAACCTGTGGCCCACAAGGCCTTTCTTGGAGACAATATCCAAAGAAAAAAACAGCTTAAAGCCTTTGTGTTGTGCATATTTAAACAAAAGCACATGGCTCGGTTTGTTCATTAAAATTGTTTAATAATTAAATCTATTAAATCTATTAATTGTCTCTATATGTAACTAAATATATTAATTGCATAAATTAAGTAATATTAAATACATTGCGGACACTGTAATTTATGATACGGAATATTGATTCAGTGTGTGGCCTGCAGGTTCGGTGTCGAAGAACTCTTGCTGCCCAATTGGTGCCCCGGAACCTGGCAGCAATTCCTGCAGGCAGATAAAGTGTGTCAAGTCCAAAGTTCAACAGTCAGGAAAACACAGTCCAGAGCCCAACCGGAAGCACAGTCCCGTAGCTGTCCAGGAATCGGAGCATCCAAGCTGAGGTCCATCAACATGGGCAACTGAGCAGATCCAGCACCTCAGCTCTAATTATTATTTTTATTAATAATAATAATACCCATTCTGCCCGGACACTGAGGTTCAGCCCTGAGGGCCTTCTGGCGGTTTCCTCGCTGCGAAAAGCCAAGTTACAGGGAACCAGGCAGAGGGCCTTCTCGGTGGTGGCGCCCGCCCTGTGGAACGCCCTCCCACCAGATGTCAAAGAAAAAAACAACTACAGCGGTACCTCAGGTTAAGTACGTAATTCGTTCCGGAGGTCCATTCTTAACCTGAAACTGTTCTTAACCTGAAGCACCACTTTAGCTAATGGGGTCTCCTGCTGCCGCCGCGTTGCCAGAGCACGATTTCTGTTCTCATCCTGAAGCAACGTTCTTAACCCGAGGTACTATTTCTGGGTTAGCGGAGTCTGTAACCTGAAGCGTATATAACCCGAGGTACCACTGTACCAGACTTTTAGAAGACATCTGATGTTTAATAGGTTATTGTATTTTAGTGTTCTGATGGAAGCCGCCCAGAGTGGCTGGGGAAATAAATTATTGTTATTATTATTATTATTATTATTATTATTATTATTATTATTATATCCCACCCATCTGGTTGGGTTTCCCCACCCACTCTGGGCAGCTCCCAACAGAACACTAAAAACACAGAACAAAACATCAAACATTAAAAGCTTCCCTAAACAGGGCTGCCTTCAGATGTCTTCTAAAAGTCAGATTGTTGTTTATTTCCTTGACATCTGATGGGAGGGCGTTCCACAGGGCGGGTGCCACCACCGAGAAGGCCCTCTGCCTGGTTCCCTGTAACCTCACTTCTCACAGTGAGGGAACTGCCAGAAGGCCCTTGGAGCTGGACCTCAGTATTTGGGCTGAATGGTGGGGATGGAGAATGGGGTGGGGAGGTCCAAGCACCCATATTTTCTAGGCATAAGTCAAGCAGAAGTGAGGATGAGGCCTCGCAATAAAGGAGTTCTGAAATGCAGCTCGAAAGCCACTGTATTAAAAGAATATGGGAGTATTTTTGAAAAAGGTAAAACAGGTACCGTATTTTTCGCTCTATAGGACGCACTTTTTCCCCTTCAAAAATGAAGGGGAAATGTGTGTGCGTCCTATGGAGCGAAGACGCCATAGCCCCGCGACCCTTTCCCAGCTGGAGAGGTGACGCACGGCTATGGAAGGAGCCTCTATAGAGGATAGCAGCCTGTTTCCCGGAGCGCCGGGCGCGCTGAAATCAGAGCGCCCGGCGCTTCGGGAAGACACCTGCAACCTAGGCAGCCCTGCGGGAGTTCCCCGCAGGGCTCCCGACGCTGCGGATAGCAACCTGCTGCCCGGAGCGAGCAGCGCCCTGAAACAGAGCGCCCTTCGCGTCGGGCAGACATCCGCAGCATGGGGAGCGCTGCAGGAGCCATAGCCCCGCGACCCTCTCCCAGCTGGAGAGGTGATGCATGGCTATGGCAGGATCGTCTTTAGCCGCGCGCTACCTCTCCAGCTGGGAGAGCGCGTGAGGGGCTAAAGAAGCCATAGCCCCGTGACCCTCTCCCAGCTGGAGAGGTGACGCGCAACTATGGCAGCAGCCTCTCCGCTGCGCCTTTCCGCTGCTCCCTGACCTGCTCTTCCCCCCGCCAGCCCCAAAGAGCAGGTCGAAAGGAACCTGAAGCCTGGAGAGTGAGAGGGGTCGGTGCACACCAACCCCTCTCGCTCTCCAGGCTTCCAAGGTACCCACCTGAACACACCTTAAACGGCACCTTGTTTTAGAGCGGGAACACAAGAGGGGGGAAATTCTCCCCCTCTCTGTGCAGCGCCTCCTGCCGCTTCGCTTAAGGGGCGCTGGGCAGAGAGGGGGATAATTTTTTTTCTTGTTCTCCCCCCTCTAAAACAAGGTGCGTCCTATTGTCCGGTGCGTCCTATGGTGCGAAAAATACGGGTACATAATTGTTTCCCTCCATTGAATGCAAGGAGGTCAAGAGATCCATCGGCTGTTTCGCCTTCCCGGGAACTCGGATTACAAGCTGGATTTTACTCTCTCTGTTGCTCCAGCTGCAAGCTCCAGATTTCGCCAGGACAAGAGGCTCCCAAATTTCCTTCCTTTGCCTCCGTGGCTCCCTTTGGGCCGCCCATGTTCTACATTCGTGTTCTTCCAAGATCACAGCCTTAGGGTAAAACTCAGCCTGATGCCAAGATCTCCCAGCGGCTTTCAAGCGCTGCCTATAAAAATAAAATAAAAACCCGCACATGTGAAAAGCTTTAGAGGAGCCTGCAAATCATTGCTCTGTGGCCAAAGGAAATAATTCCACCCATAACCAGAGAGTCCCCTAGCTAAATAAAAACACAGTTTTTATTGCAAATGAGTATGTTTTCAAATATCTAACCTGGAGGATAAGAGAACGAAAGGGGGAATAGTAAAAATAATAATATAGTATGCAATTACCTGGCTGCATGATGAGGCAAATTGCCCCCATGCAAAATGGGCTGTGTTTTCATTTTCTCTTGTTGTCCAAGCTCAGCAAGTTTCAAACTCATCTAGTTCTGGATATTTTATAGATCAAAGATGATTGAAACATTCCTTCTGACTTTTCTCCCTTTGTGAATGTGTAACCCTTGGCATTTGGAATCTCTGAGCAATGGTCTGTTTTTGGCCTTTATTTTGGTTTTCATCTTAAATTGTCATGTAACTCATTACCCTCACGTTGCATCTGCAATTAAATCCCTTATTGCCTCATTATAACCCAGGCGGGGACTCTGAACTTAGGATAAGCAAATTAGAGAGGCATTTTGCTGCAGAATATGTGATGTTATTCCTTATAGCTACTGACAGAACTTTTAATTTGCTCCAACACTGGGCCTTTGAAGTGGGGGCAGCCACAGTATATTACACTGGGAAACTTTTTTTTTTTTTTTCATTTTCTGTTGCATGAGATTTTTCAACTGCTCTTATATGTTCTTTCAATGCTGATTTCAAATCTGAAATCAATTTTCGTGTACGTGCTATAGTTATCTTTCAATTTCTGACTTTTCCCGATATGTCATATTTACACTGGGGATAAGTGGACACTGACACATTGATCTACCCTAACCACATGGTAATTATTGTTTTGCAAACTTAATTTTTCTTTATTTTTATAGTTTTGTAACCTAAATATTTGTATTTTTCATATCGGACCATGGCTTCTTCAAGCAGACAAAAATGTGTAAGATTTGAAATCAGCATTGAAAGAACATATAAGAACAGTTGAAAAATCTCATGCAACAGAAAATGGTGGGGGGGGGGAATGTTCCCCAGTGTACTGTGGATCCCAAGGGAATACATTTTTTTTGCATACCTCCAACTGTACATAGATAAACATGTCATGTTCAATGCTATATAAGTCACATTTATACTCATATTGTACTACTATGGCTTTGTGTTTAATAAAATATTGAATTCTTGCATTGTGAAAAACAAAGATTATGGTGAAAAGTGAAAAACAGGAATTGCAAAAAAAAAAAACCTAGAGCTTACAGAACAAAACCAACTTCAGATGAAATCAGCACGTCGAAATTAGGTTAGAACTGCAGGTGTAAATGCAACAAAAGTTTTGTTTCCCAGTGTTGTTGTTGTTGTTGTTAAAATCGCTATACCACCTTCTGGACTCAGCTACATTGGGAAAGAAAAAGCACTTTATAGGCACTGCATGTGCATTATGACACTGTGACACCAGGTGGCGCTGTGGAGTTCCGTTTCTGCCAACTCGATTTCTCATACAAAGCTTACAATGCTTGAATTTCAGGGTGCAACAGAGTATATAACCGCCTTCCTCCCAAATCAGCATCCTGTTCTCACAGGGGCCAGATGCCTGTCCGAAATCTGCAAGCAATGGTACATGACACCAGTCAAGCTTGCAAAAATCTATCATTTGCCCAATAATAAATGTAAAGAAAATGAAGGTACATTCTTTCACCTTTGGTGGATGTGCCCAAAGATTAAGGCTTTCTGGGAGATGATCTATAATGAAATGAAAAAGGTATTTAAATATACCTTTCTGAAGAAACCAGAGGCCTTTCTCCTGGGCATGGTCGGCCAATTGGTGTTAAAGAAGGACAGAACTTTTTTTATGTATGCCACAACAGCAGCAAGAATACTCATTGCAAAATATTGGAAGACACAAGATCTACCCACCCGGGAAGAATGGCAGATGAAGGTGATGGACTATATGGAACTGGTGGAAATGACTGGCAGAATCCGAGACCAGGGAGAAGAGTCGGTGGAGGAAGATTGGAGGAAATTTAAAGATTACTTATATAAATACTGCAAAATTAATGAATGTTAGAATGATGTCGGAATGAAATTAAGTGGTTTTAGCAGCAATGTTATAAAGGAGTATGTAAAAATGGATTGTTATTAGGTGAGAATGCAAAGTTATAATACATCAAGGTAAAGGATTAAGATAAAAATAAGGAGGGAAAGGATTTGCTGAATTAACTAACTGAACTGGAATACAAAAAAGGGAGGTGTGAGGAGGTCAGGGAAACAAGCAAATGAAAGACAAGACATGAAAAGATTGATTTGTTTTTAACTGTTTTTATTTTTCTGTGCTCTGTATTTTTTCTTTTCTTTTTTTTTCTTATTCTGTAATCTTTTTTTTGAAACTTTAATAAATATCTTTAAAAAAAAGAAAGAAAGAAACCTGCAAGCAAGAGCCGAGTGCAAGAGCCCTTTCTCTTCCTGCAGTTTCCTGCAACTGGTATTCCCTGTATCCAGGGCAGCTGTCTAGCAGATCCATCTGGTACGCAGGCTGAGATCCTCCCTGCCCGCGGACTGTCTCGTGGTGCATACTCTGGCTATCTCCCGCTTGGACTACTGCAATGCACTCTACGAGGGGCTACCTTTGAAGGTGACCTGGAAACTGCAATTAATCCAGAATGCGGCAGCTAGACTGGTGACTGGGAGGGGACTCCGAGAACACATAACACCGGTCTTGAAAGACCTACATTGGCCCCCAGTACGTTTCCGAGCACAATTCAAAGTGTTGGTGCTGACCTTTAAAGCCCTAAATGGCCTCGGTCCTGTATACCTGAAGGAGCGTCTTCACCCACATTTCCAGTTATAGATAGGTAGCCGTGTTGGTCTGCCATAGTCAAAACAAAATAAAAAAATTCCTTCCAGTAGCACCTTAAAGACCAACTAAGTTAGTTCTAGGTATGAGCTTTCGTGTGCATGCACACTTCTTCAAATACACACTGAAAGAAGTGTATCTGAAGAAGTGTGCATGCACACGAAAGCTCATACCTAGAACTAACTTAGTTGGTCTTTAAGGTGCTACTGGAATTTTTTTATTTTGTTTTCACCCACATTGTTCAGGCCGGACACTGAGGTCCAGTGCCGAGGGCCTTCTGGCGGTTCCCTCCCTGCGAGAAGTGAGGTTACAGGGAAGCAGGCAAAGGGCCTTCTTGGTAGTGGCACCCACCCTGTGGAACACCCTACCACCAGAAGTCAAAGAGAACAACAACTACCTGACATTTAGAAGATATCTGAAGGCAGCCCTGTTCGGGGAAGTTTTTAATGTGTGACATTTTAATGTATTTTTAATGTTTGTTGGAAGCCGCCCAGAGTGGCTGGGGAAACCCAGCCAGATGGGCAGGGTACAAGTAAATAATAATAATAATAACAATAATAATAATAATAAATATTGCTGCCTCCGACTGTGGAGGCAGAGCAGAATCATCCTGGATAATCGCCATTTGTAGTTTTATCCTCCTCTGGTAATTTGTCCTTCTTTTAAAGCCATCCCAGTTGCCGGCCATCACTGCCTCTTCCTGCGGAAATGAGTTCCATAGTTTAACTCTGCATTGGTCAGTAAACAGGTCATCTAGGAGCATCCCCTTGCACGTCTGTATCTGAAACCACAGGACTTCATTATTTGCTTCCCTTTTCAGGCTGTAAAAGCTGGCTGGGAGAGCCTTTTGGCTGTCCTTGCAGAGGGTGGAAAAAGGGAATTTGCACTGTAAACTGCACCTGTGATAAATGAGGATCCAGACAATTACCAGCCGGGCTTTTCACTTGGAAGAATGTCCCCAGGGCTGGAGGCTCGCATATCTTGTGCCTCCTGCACCTGAGCAAACCTCAGCCTCTGAAACGCGAAGAGAGAGAGGCCCTTTTAAAAAGAAAAAGGGAAACCCTGCTGTCTGATCCTAGAATTCTCTGCCCACAAACCAGATCCCACCCAAGGAGACTCAAGGAGATTTACCCGTTGCCTCCATGTGGCACGACAAATATTTGCCTTGAATTCCTGCCCCCAAGTAGCCTCGTTTCTCTTTGCTGGCCTCGCTGAAATGTGCAATTATTGGCATGTGCGCTGTCCGAAGAGTCCCAGAAAAGTCTGGATCCTTCATGGGCGAGGTCTGCGTTGGTCTTCCCCAAAAATTTCTGGCCCATGTGTGCAGAGGAGGGTGACAAGCCTTCTGAGGAACGGTTGAGGGTGTTTAGCCTGCAGAAGGGAAGACTGACAGGTGACAAGAGAGCCATCTTCAAATATCTCAAGGGCTGTCGCATGGAAGTCGGAGCTGGCTTGTTTTCTCCTGGTCTGGAGGGTGAGACCTGAAACAAATGGAACTGGAGGACAAAGAAGGAGATTCTGACTAAACGTAAGGAGAACTTTCTGGTGGTAAGAGCTGTTTGACATTGGAACAAACTACCTTAGAAGGTGAGGATTCTCCTTCCTTGGAGGTTTCAAGCAGAGGTTGGAGGGCCATCTGTTGGGGATGCTTTAGTTGACATTCCTGCATTGCGGGGGGGGGGGGGGTTGGACTAGATGGCCCTGGGGTGTCCCTTCCAACTGGATGATTCTATGTCTCTATGCCTATGTGAGAGAGGCCTCTACCTCTCTTTCAAATCAGAACCAGTGAAGGCGGTGAAGGTCCTTTGTGAGTGCCTGGAGGCAGTTGGAGGATGGATGGCGGCTGACAGATTGAGGTTGAATCCAGACAACACAGAAGTACTGTTCTTGGGGGACAGGGGGCGGGCAGGTGTGGAGGACTCCCTGGTCCTGAATGGGGTAACTGTGCCCCTGAAGGACCAGGTGCGCAGCCTGGGAGTCATTCTGGACTCACAGCTGTCCATGGAGGCACAGGTCTATTCTGTGTCCAGGGCAGCTGTTTACCAGCTCCATCTGGTACGAAGGATGAGACCCTACCTGCCCGCGGACTGTCTCGCCAGTGGTGCATGCTCTGGTTATCTCCCGCTTGGACTACTGCAATGCCCTCTACGTGGGGCTACCTTTGAAGGTGACCTGGAAACTACAACTAATCCAGAATGCGGCAGCTAGACTGGTGACTGGGAGCGGCCGCCGAGACCATATAACACCGGTCTTGAAATACCTACATTGGCTCCCAGTACGTTTCCGAGCACAATTCAAAGTGTTGGTGCTGACCTTTAAAGACCTAAATGGCCTCAGTCCAGTATACCTGAAGGAGCATCTCCACCCCTGTTATGTACTGAAGTTCTCACCCTGGGCCAGCAGGGGGATACTGTAGATAGTTTTCACTCAGGTCCACATATGCAAATAAGGAATTGAAAGTGATGTTCAGTGATTGGATAGTTACAGAAAGTTGTTGCTGTTGCCTTGTAGTGGAGCTCTATATGAGCAGGTTGGCTGAACCCTTCAGCTCACTTCTGTTCTGGCCTGTGAATAAACAAGAGCTGTTTGAAGAATCGCTGTGTCATCTGATATGTTCACCCACAATTTAACAACCCCCATCGTTCTGCCAGACACTGAGGTCCAGTGCCGAGGGCCTTCTGGCGGTTCCCTCACTGCAAGAAGCCAAGTTACAAGGGAACCAGGCAGAGGGCCTTCTTGGTAGTGGCACCCGCCCTGTGGAATGCCCTCCCAGCAGATGTCAAAGAGAACAACAACTACCAGACTTTTAGAAGACATCTGAAGGCAGCCCTGTTTAGGGAAGCTTTTAATGTTTGATGCATTACTGTATTTTAATATCTTGTTGGAAGCCGCCCAGAGTGGCTGGGGAAGCCCAGCCAGATGAGCGGGGTATAAATAATAAATTAGTAGTAGTAGTAGTAGTAGTAGTAACTGGTGAAGCACCAACCCAGTCAGGTAGAGATGCACATCTCTTTGCCTGCGCATATCTGTTGCCTGCAGGGGCCGCAGAAACCGTGGGAGCTGCTGCCGGCACTCTTGTGGCCACGCACCTGGGCAGGCTCTGCACATTGCCCCGTGACCAAGGCGTGCATCGTGCTCATCCTGGTAGCGGGTCCCCTGCTGTGCAAGCCCCTTGCGCCTTCCTGCAGCAGCAGCTACTCAGAGTAAGAAGCGTAGCCGGGAGGACTGCAAACGGAAAATTGGATCGTGTGACTGGAACGATGCCTGTCGGAGTGGGGGGCAGGCGGTAATAGGTTTATTGCTTTGGGAACAAAGGCCGCATGCACACCATACATTTAAAGCACGGCCCCAAGATTCCTGGGAATTGGAGTTCGAGGGTGCTGGGAATTGTAGTTCTGTGAGAAGGAACATCCGTTCCCAGAATGATTGGCGGGGCAGTGGAGATGTGCTTTAAATGTGTGGTGTGTATGTTGCAGGCCATGGGTTCGAGCCCCTGTGGGACCACAAATATCCCCCCCCCTTTTCTATTCCCCTTTCCACAGCATTGGTGGTTCAGTGGTAGAATTCTCACCTGCCAAGTGGTAGGTCTGAATTCGATTCCCAGTCAATGCAGTAACATGGTGGTTCAGTTGGTTAGAGCATGGTGCTGATAACGCCATGGCTGCAGGTTCGATCCCTGTATGGGATGACTGCATACTCCTGCATTGTGGACGGTTGGTCTAGATGACCCTAGGGTTTCCCTCCCAACTCTATTATTCTTTGCAATTTCGTCCTTCCAGTCTGGGACGCTTTGGGGGTCAATTGTTTTTATTATTATTATTATTATTTTTTAATAAATTTTTTATTACTTTTCCAATTTTTAACAAACACAACAAAAACAACATGGAAACAAACACAAAAAATCATAATTTCTTAACCTTATTTCCATAAGCCTCTTTTCTCGGACTTCCCCATACCTTCCCCTTTTTGCATCCTTTTTTTTTTTTACAATTGTTCAACAACCCTTTTAGCCAATTAAATATAAATTCATTCTCCTTTTCAATTTCACCCTAAACTAAGCAAAATTTACCGCTGTAATTCTACGTCTTCCTCTCCCTTAGCATTTTAGCACTCCTCAATTTTATAGTAGCTCTTAAGATATATTTTAAACTTCTTCCAATCTTCTTCCACAGTCTCTTTCTCTTGGTCGCGGATTCTGCCGGTCATTTCTGCCAGTCCCATAAAATCGATCACTTTCGCCTGCCATTCCTCCAGCGTGGGTAGCTCTTTTCCAATACTTTGCTAGAAGAATCCTTGCTGCCGTAGTAGCGTACAAAAAGAAATTTTTATCCTTCCTCGGCACCAGCTGGCCGACCATACCCAAGAGAAATGCCTCTGGTTTCTTATGAAAGGTGCATTTAAGTACTTTCTTAATCTCATTATAAATCATTTCCCAGAAGGCCTTAATCTTTGGGCAGGTCCAGGGGGGGGTCAATTGTTTTTTGTTCTGCTCGCTTGCCTTCTGTCATGTTTGCACTTAAAAAAAAAAAAAATCAACCTGAAAAAGGGGGGGGGGAACAGCAGCGTGCCCCTGGGCATGTGCAGAGCGCGACTCCCTCCCCCAGGCTATGGCAGAGCCACTGCCCCCTCCTTCCCTTCCATCCGAGGGCGGAGCTGTCAGCAGCAGAGACGGACCCGGCGCGATCCTGCTCCGCCTCGCCGTCCCGTCGGGCGTCTGGCGGCGCGGGCACGCCCTCTGGCGGCGCTTTAAAAGCCCTGCATGCGGCGGAGCGAGCGGCAGGCAGGCAGGCGCTTCCGACGGCCGGGGCAGCGGGCGAAGATGCAGCGGCGGCGGCAGGAGACGGGCGGGCGGACTGGGCGATGGACGGAGCCGAGGTGAGCGCGGTCCCTCTTGGGCTGGCTGCAGGGGAAGCGTCCCGGCAGCCGTCGAGGCGGACGGACGGACGTGCCTGCCAGCCTGCCTTGCTCGCGGGAAGGGGCGCGGGGACAGCGGGGAGGGATCGGGGCGACAGGCGGTTAGGAGAGAGAGAGTCGGGCGAGTGGGTTTAGGCTCTGGGGACTCGACGGGCGCTCCCGAAAGCCCTGCCCGTGGATCCTAAATGGTGGTTATTCTGGAATTGCCAAGAGGAAGGCGGCATGCACTCTGCACATGCCTAAAGGCGCTTCTCTTTCATCTTTGCCCAGTGGTTTTTGGGCGCGGGATGAAGAAGCCCGGTGGAGGCGCAAAAGCCTGTTCATCCGATGAAGAAAGCGGAAGGTCGAGGTGCAAGGGACACCAGGGGTCATTTAGTCCAACCCCAGCTGCAAGTGGAGGTGATGAGGGGTTAGGGAGCAAATTGGTGAGCGGATCGACGATGGGGGTGGTGGCTGGATAGGAGGAGGACCGGGAGAGATCTAGTAGGCAGACAGAGAGGGTGATAAAGTAGATCCCTGGGAGCTGCCTTTGGACACTGGTGGCAGCAAAAGACCGTTTGTTGCAATACTAAATAGGTGCAAATGGTCAGAAACGGGGTTGTTCTTAGGGACAGTCAGGGAAAGCAGTGGTAGCACACCTGCTTTGCATCCAGAAGGTCCCAGGTTCGATCCCTGGCAGCATTTCTAGGTAGGGCTGTGTGGTGTAGTGGTTAGAGAGTGTTGGATTAGCACCCAGGAGACCAGAGTTTAAATTCCCAACTCACTGGATAACCTTGGGGGCCAGTCACTGCCCCTCAGCTTCATCCACCTCGCAGGGCTGTTGTGGGGGATTAAATGAGGAGGGGGAGAGCTTTGTAGACCACCTCAAGCTCTTTGGAGGGAAAGCTTGGATATCAAGGCAATAAATCGGGCAGGGAGCGTCGCCTGCTTGAAACTCTGGGGAGCTGCTGCCAGTCAGTGTAGACAGTATTGAACTAGATGGACCTGATGTTCAGCTTTCTAGCTTCCTGAAATAGGCTTTGGGCTACAGAAGGGTCGTGGCTCAGGAGTAGAACACCTGCTCTGCATGCAGAAGGTTCCAGGTTCGGTCCCAAGGGAGCACCTTCCAGTAGGGTTAGGAGACACCCCCTGTCTGGAACTCTTGAGAGCTGCTGCCAGCCAGAGTTGACAGCATTGGGCCGGGTGGCTCAATGGATCTGGCTGAAAATAACGTACAGGGTTCTTCTGCGCCATTTCCCCTCTTCCTGCTGCTGCTTACAGGGTCCCTCTGAAAGCCATCCGAAATCTGCCGTTTATCCGTATAGATGGAGATGCCTGCAAGTTTCTGCCTTGGCCTCGTCTTTTAGCCATGGTTGGTGGGACGGAGGGAATTGCAACCAGGGGACTTAGGAAGAGATGAGGCAACTGTGCCTCTGCCTGTCTTGTTCTCAAACAGCTGGCTCACAGCCTGAGCGCAGATCAGTTTTGCCTTGGCTGTTCAGAAAGCCTGAAAATTTATATTCAAAATGCACCAAGTGACTGAGGAGACCGGCAAGGATCCCAGGGGTCATCTAGCTCAACCCCCTTCGATGCAGAAATCACAACTGAAAAATCCCTGGCCCAATCTCTGCATAAAAACCCCCAAGGAAGGGGGAGTCCACTGCCCAGGTATTTATAGCACACCTTCTCTCCAAAGAGTTGGAGGCGGTGTTTGTGCCTCGCCGCTGTACCTTGCCCACAACCTTGTGAGGCAGGCTCAGGGAGAGAGGCTGGAGTCAGGTCGCAAAAGCGAGCTCCGTGGCTGTGGGGAGATTCGAACCTGGGTCTCCCCCACTACGTTGCATGGGTCCTCTGACTCGGCTCCGTGCCCTGGAAATATCTCCTTGGGGTGCCTGATTCCGGATGGCATGGCAGTGTTGGGGGGGTGATGTTTAGAGGCGCCACCCCCCTTGCAACCAGCGCAGCCTCTGCAACATTGCGAGGGCCGTTGGGTGGGGCACCCCCCCTCTCCGCCTGCAGCGTGACAATACGCCTTCGGGGAGGCGGGGGAAGCCCTGAGCACCCGCCACCCACATAATGCGCGTGAAAGCTGAGCTGGCTTCGCTTCTGAGTCGGCGTGCATGGAATTGCACTTCAGTTGCGCTGAGTGCTCTTGCCCATGCCAGCCCCAGAGCTGTGAGGAGAGTGTGGGCTGCTTGAAGAGCTGGTTCCCCATCCCAGGGGTGTGTGTCTGGGCTGGGGGGCAAGGACCCCCCCCTTGTGTGTTCTCTGGACATCTCCTGAGCTCTTGACCACCTGAAACAGGACACACAGGTAAGGCTTTGATATGGTGCCATTGGAATCTGCTTCCGATGCGGGAGGGGGGATTGCTGGGAAATGTGTGAATTGGGAATAGAAGACAGTGCCCCTGAGCGTGTGCAGAGTCCCTTTCCTTCAATACTCGGTAAGTTGGAAGCAGCTGGCACAGATCAATGGCCGGGGAAAGAATTTGCAAGCAGGAGGGTGGGGGGCTGCAAAAACAACATCCCTTTTCATAGAAAATCAGCACAGGGCTCAAAATGCAATTTAGGTGTGTGCAATGCTCAGCAGTGAACATAGGGACATTTGGACTTAATGGTCTTACGGTAAACGTGCCCCCCCCCCTTAAATGGTCTTTTATGTTATTTCACTTGCTCTGGAATGTGGGGTGCTGCGTTCGCAGACCTCCTGTTGCTTTTGCAAAGCGGGGTCCTGGACTCCTGCTCTGAGCGCTCCGCCGGTGATGTTGATAACAGAACAGTACGAGAGAAAACGGTACGTAGCTTCCCGTTGCTTAATAATAACATTTAACGACCACTCATATCTAATACGCTTAGAGTAAAACACTCGACAAACGGGTGGGAGTTTTAAAGGGCTGAAAGCTGGGGTTTGAAAGAGGGATGTGGCAAATTCATGGAGGGAAACAGGTCTCTCCCTGTATATTTGTCATGATGGCACTATGGAGCCTCCAGTTCAGGTGCAGTATACCTGCAGGGGGAGCTATTGCTGGGCTCTTGCCTTTCTTGCCCTGCTTTTTCGATGGAGGGAAAGGGGCTTCCCAAAAGCATATTTTTTGCCCCCGTGAGAAGAGGGCGATCTCTTCTCTGACCCAGCAGGGAAATCCTTGTGTTCTTATGGTAGGCATAGCATTATGCAGATAAAGGGAGACTTGGCTTAGTTTGGTTTAACGGAATAGGTTTGTCTAAGTAAGCTTTAACAGAGCATCAGAGGAAAGAGAGGAGGGGGACCACGTATATTCCTCAATCTGTGCTGTAAAAATGTATTTATTAGCGACGTGTTGTGCCGAAAATGTGGACAGGGACATGCAAATTTGATCCAAAATGCACAGCCCATCGAAAGCAATGCAGTGCACAGTTAGTTCATAGAATCATAGAATCATAGAGTTGGAAGAGACCACAAGGGCCATCGAGTCCAACCCCCTGCCAAGCAGGAAACACCATCAGAGCACTCCTGACATATGGTTGTCAAGCCTCTGCTTAAAGACCTCCAAAGAAGGAGACTCCACCACACTCCTTGGCAGCAAATTCCACTGTCAAACAGCTCTTACTGTCAGGAAGTTCTTCCTAATGTTTAGGTGGAATCTTCTTTCTTGTAGTTTGGAATCATTGCTCCGTGTCCGCTTCTCTGGAGCAGCAGAAAACAACCTTTCTCCCTCCTCTATGTGGTTCCTTGCCCAGGAAGTGGACAAAGGCTTATGTGCAGATCTCGTTGGCTGTATCGGGATGCAGGGAGAGGAAGGCAGAGCTGGGAAAAGATTGCTTTCCTAGAATCATAGAATTGCAGAGTTGGAAGGGCCCCCACGGGTCATCCAGCCCAACCCTCTGCAATGCAGAAATCGAGCTAGAGGAGTCCCAGGCAGGCGGCCACTCAACCTCTGCTTAGAAACCTCCAAGGAAGGAGAGCCCACCGCCTCTTCTGGGAGTCTGTTCCACTGCTGAACAGCTCTTACTGCCAGAAAGTTCTTCCCGGTCTTAAGTGGAATCTCATTTGAATCCACTGGTTCTGCTCCTGCCCTCTGGCGCAGCAGAAGGAAGAACCGAAATGTTTGGGAAGAGGGAGCGGCAAGAGGGAAAAGTGCAAGGCTGTTTAACAGGCCCATCAGGCCTGGAAACGATGCCTTATGAGGAACGGCTAAGGGAGCTGGGCATGTTTAGCCTGGAGAAGAGGAGGTTAAGGGATGATATGATAGCCATGTTCCAATATATAAAAGGATGTCACATAGAGGAGGGAGAAAGGTTGTTTTCTGCTGCTCCAAAGAAGCGGACACGGAGCAATGGTTCCAAACTACAAGAAAGAAGATTCCACCTAAACATTAGGAAGAACTTCCTGACAGTAAGAGCTGTTTGACAGTGGAATTTGCTGCCAAGGAGTGTGGTGGAGTCTCCTTCTTTGGAGGTCTTTAAGCAGAGGCTTGACAACCATATGTCAGGAGTGCTCTGATGGTGTTTCCTGCTTGGCAGGGGGTTGGACTCGATGGCCCTTGTGGTCTCTTCCAACTCTATGATTCTATGATCTAGCATAGCATCTTTTTTTCGATATGGTCATGTATGTATGCTATAAAATGCATGTCCATGTGTAGGGCTATGGTGCCCCTTTGCCTGTAATCTGTCATTATTTTTTTCAGAACCTGAGTTCTCACCTGCTCTGCTGCTTAAACTTAGCGTGTGTGTGTGTGTGCTTGTGGAGCCCTTTAATTGAAAAAAGTCCATGCCGATTCTGCACAACTATTTCTCCCCATCACCATTTCCCCAGGCCAGTAGTGATGTCCTGCCTTCAAACCACGCTTAATTTTAGAATACGAAGAAAATCTCAGAAAGTTATCTGCCACTCCCCTCCTTTCTAACACTTGTGTTCTGTTTGTGTGTGTGTGTCTTTTTAATAAACAATGCGTTTTGTTGAGTCTCTGTGTCCACCGGTGTTGGGATTGAGGCAAGTTTAGAGCAATTACATGCTTGCGAGTAAAGGGAGAGAGGTGGCTTGTCGGAGCGAAGGAGGGCAAAGCCAAGCCATTGCTCTGTTTGCTGACACTCTCCGCAAGTAGCAGATTGCTGCAAAATGGGGAAGAGAAGCAGAACCGCAGGGGAGGTCGGAATTGCCCGTTTCTGCCTTCAAAAGGCATCTGAAGAAGGGAAGGGCTATATCTCAGAGCCAGGGCAGAGGCTGTGCATGCAAAGACCTCAGGACTAGTTCCATGCCTGGCATCTCCAGGGAAAGCGGGGAGAGAACCGTCAACAGTGTGATGCAGCAGCAAAAAAGGCTAATGCAATCCTAGGCTGCATCAACAGAAATATAGGGTCCAAATCAAGGGAGGCAAGAGTGTTGCTCTCTTCTGCCTTGGTCAGACCACACCTGGAGTCCAGGGTCCAGTTCTGGATGCCACAGTTAATAATAATAATAATAATAATAATAATAATAATAATAATTTATTATTTATTCCCCACCCATCTGGCTGGGTTTCCACAGCCACTCTAGGTGGCTTCCAACCGAATATTAAAAACAATACAGTGTCAGACATTAAAAACTTCCCTAAACTGGGCCGCCTTCAGTTGTCTTTTAAAAGTAAAATAGTTGTTTTTCTCTTTGAGTGCGTTCCACAGGGTGGGTGCCACCACCGAGAAGACCCTCTGCCTGGTTCCCTGTAACCTCACTTCTCGCAGGGAGGGAACCGCCAGAAGGCCCTCGGAGCTGGATCTCAGTGTCCGGGCTGGACGATGGGGGTGGAGACGCTCCTTCGGGTATACAGGACCGAGGCCCTTTAGGTCACTTTGAATTGTGCTCGGAAGGATTTCCTTGGAGGTGGTAGACTCTCCTTCACTGGAGGCTTTTAAACAGAGGCTGGGTGGTCACCTGTCAGGGATACTTCAGCTATGATTCCTGCAAATCAGGGGGTTGGACTAGATGACCCCCGGGGTCCCTTCCAACTCTACAATTTCTTGATTCTGAATGTCATTGGGCTGAGCTAGGCTGGCTCTGACTCAGAGCATTGTGTGCGCCAGGAGCCAAAGGCTGGTGGAACAGGCGCAAATAAGGAAATCTCTCTCCTCTTCCGTCACCGAGTTGAGCCCAGGCTGGGTGGGGAGCTGTGCATGGGAGTCAGCAGGCCCTGTTTTGGGGGGACATCTAGGGCACCCCATCATCTCTCTAGGCGGCAACAGGGAAAACGGGGCGCTCTCCGGCTAAGATCGCAAACCCAGCTCCTTTGCGCCTGCAAAGGCGCGAGCGGCACAGTTGGATTTCATTTATTTATGTACAGCATTTTATATCTTGTAAAATATTTCTGCAGCTCAAGCTGACTCGCTAAGCCATCGTGATGCTTTTGCTCTGAAAAGTTCTGGCAGCTTCTCCAGGATTCTGTCTTTTGTGCATACATTTTGGCAGCCAGTCCAGACGTTCGGTTCTTTTAAACCAAAACAACATCTGAGCCATTTTTATTTTTCCCCGGGTGGGTGGGCGTTGTTTCGCAACCCCAAAAGGAAAAGCTATATGTTAGTGAGACTTTAACCCTTCTCCTCTGGGAGGGGACAGTTGCTCCTGTGTTCGAATCCTGCTTGCAAAGTTTCCCATTTGGGCATCAGGTTTATGGTTACCAGACGTCCCCGTTTCCCGGGCACAGTCCCTGGATTTACAAATCTGTCCCCGGACAAACTCCATCCCTGGAATGTCCCCGGATTTCATTTCATGTCCCTGGATTTATATTTTAAGTGTTGTAGATTTATTAGTAGGGAATGAATGTTGCGTGATTGGTTCAACGGCACCAGTGGCGTAGCGTGGGGGGTGCAGGGGGGGCCGGCCGCACCGGGCACAACATCTGGGGGTTAGGGTTAGCAAATCCACGGGTTAGGGGGCACAAATCCATGGGTTAGGGGGCACAAATTACTTGCCTTGCCCCGGGTGCTGACAACCCACGCTACGCCACTGAACGGCACAAGACACATCATATGGGGACTTCTGGAGAGGCAAAATGGTGGGCGCCACGGCAGCGAGCAGCTCCTGAAGCCAGCCAGAGCCAACTGCGCTACCAGGCTGGCTCCGGGCTGCTGAGACTGCCACTGTCACTGCCGAGGACGCCTGGTGCGTCAACTGGTGGAACCATGGGGCCCCCATGACCCAAACTGAGCTGGGAGCGAGAGTGCCCGGTCCTTGGCTGGCTGCCCAGTGGCGCTCCGGGGCCAGGAAAACCCCGGAGCTGATGCAGGGAGAAGGAGGAGAGAAGAAGGAGAAGGAAGAGAGAGAAAGAGGAAGGAGGAAAAAGAGGGGAGCCCAAACCTTGCTGTGCCGCTGCCGCTGAGGAGGAGAGGTGGGAGAGCATCGGAACGGCAAGGACATGTGGCCGAGCCCAGGCCCGACCCGAGCCTACTCCACGGTGGCTAGTGCTCCAAGAGAGCCCAGAGGAAGGTCGTGTGACAGAGGAGACCACAGAAGAGAAGATATTACTTCTTATTTTTTTTAAAAAAATAATTTTTTTCTCTCTCTTTTCAAAAAAAAAAGTGTCCCTGGATTCTTTGGAAAAAAAATCTGGTAACCTTAATGTGGTTGGCCACTGTGAGAACAGGATGCTGAAGTAGATGGGTTCCTGGGCCTGATCCAGCATGCTTTTTTGATGTTCTTACGTAAAAAAGGAGAAGGGATATAGAATCATAGAATCATAGAGTTGGAAGAGACCACAAGGGCCATCGAGTCCAACCCCCTGCCAAGCAGGAAACACCATCAGAGCACTCCTGACACATGGTTGTCAAGCCTCTGCTTAAAGGCCTCCAAAGAAGGAGACTCCACCACACTCCTTGGCAGCAAATTCCACTGTCAAACAGCTCTTCCTGTCAGGAAGTTCTTCCTAATGTTTAGGTGGAATCTTCTTTCTTGTAGTTTGGAACCATTGCTCCGTGTCCGCTTCTGTGGAGCAGCAGAAAACAACCGTTCTCCCTCCTCTATGTGACATCCTTTTATATATTTGAACATGGCTATCATATCACCCCTTAACCTCCTCTTCTCCAGGCTAAACATGCCCAGCTCCCTTAGCCGTTCCTCATAAGGCATCGTTTCCAGGCCTTTGACCTGGAATATACCTGGAACTTCTTTCCCTTCCCCTTAAGAATGGCATCTCTGCTCCCGCAATTGCAGAGGAAGGTTGCCTGGAGAAGACTTTAGCCAGGAGATGCCGGTCAAGACGGGACCCCCTCTCTCTCTTTCTCTCTCTCTCTCTCCCTGCACTTTCCACAATGCCCAGCTGGAATATTGCACAGCCAGCCAGTGAGGGGGGGGAGGCAGTTAGGTATCCAAGAAATAGCCCCCCCCTCCGCCCCCCACCCAGGCCTTGATAAATGCTTGTGAACAGGCAGATGAAAGCAATTCTCTGCCACGAGACAATCTGTCAGCTCTCTGACAGGGTAGATTTCTGCAGATGGATGGAAAGACCGTAACTCACTTTGCGCTTCGGGTATGTACACAAGCGTGATTAATATCAATGCTAAATTGTCAATTGGAGGAAGGCGGGTGGTTTGGCCAGATATGGGGGAACAGGTAAGCAATCTGCTGGGCTTTTGATGGATGAGGTTGTCAGGTGTGTTGAAGGACTTGTTTTAAATAGGGATGTTTTAAAGGAGGCGGATATGGAGCATTGTGAAATCTGTAAACAAACCCAAACCTCTGCTGGCTGCAACATGTATGTCTGTATACTCTCAGTTGGTCCCCTTCATGTAAGAGAGGCAGACCCAAGGAACTGGTCTGGTCTGTCCTGCTTCTTCCTATAACCCCTGCATAAAACTTGGTGGCAGAGCAGTGCTTTGATTGAAGAAGGTCCCATGTTCAGACCCTGGCAGCATCTCCAGGTAGGGCTGGGAGAGACGCCTGCCGGAAACGCTGGAGAGCTGTTGCCAGTCTGTGCAGGCACTATTGAGCTAGATGGGCCCAATGAAGAAGAAGAAGAGTTTGGATTTTATATCCCGCCTTTCACTCCCCTTCAGGAGTCTCAAAGCGGCTCACATTCTCCTTTCCCTTCCTCCCCCACAACAAACACTCTGTGAGGTGAGTGGGGCTGAGAGACTTCAGAGAAGTGTGACTGGTCCAAGGTCACCCAGCAGCTGCATGTGGAGGAGCGGAGACGCGAACCCGGTTCCCCTGATTACGAGTCCATCACTCTTAACCACTACACCACACTGGTCTGATATTCTGCATAAGGCAGTAAAATTCAGCTTCCTATGTTCCTAAACACGCCTCGTTTCATGTCTTGGATTCCCAGAAAATGCTTGAGCTTGCTGCTTTCTGGGGCCAGCCCCCCACCGGTATGAACCCCCCTGCCAGCATCACCAATGAGAGAAACAGCTTACTGGGAGAGGCATCCTACAGTCGCCCAGAAACCCTTTACTTTGCTACTATATATATATATATATATATACACAGTGGTACCTCGCAAGACGAATGCCTCGGAAGACGAAAAACTCGCAAAACGAAAGGGTTTTTCGTTTTTTGAGTTGCTTCGCAAGACGGATTTCCCTATGGGCTTGCTTCACAAGACGAAAACGTCTTGCAAGTTTGTTTCCTTTGTCTTGCAAGTTTGTTTCCTTTTTCTTAAAACCGTGCATTCACTTCGAGGAGCAACTCATAGCACGCGGTGTGGTGGCCTTTTTTGAGGTTTTTGAAGACTTTGGTGATTTTTGAAGCTTTTCCAAAGTCCGTGCTTCGCAAGACGAAAAAATCGCAAGACGAAAAAACTCGCGGAACGAATTAATTTCGTCTTGCGAGCCACCACTGTATACATACACACACACATACACACACACACCACACAGTCATACCTCGAGTTGTGCTTCAAGTTGAGCACATTTGAGTTGCGCTCTGCGGCAACCCGGAAGTAACGGAGCGCGTTACTTCCGGGTTTCGCCACTAACGCATGTGCAGATGCTAAAAATGACATCACGCGCATGCGCAGAAGCGGCGACCCACAGACGCACCGTTGCATGTTGCGTTCCATTCTGGATGTGAACGGGGCTCCGGAACGGATCCCGTTCACATCCCGAGGTACCACTGTGTGTGTGTATATATACATACACACACACACATACATATACATACACACACTTTTATTTTGCTCTAAACAAATACAGATAAGTATAAACAACCAAAATTACAAAAGAAAAATCCTTAATAATAATAATGGGAAAAGCTAAAAAAAACTATAAAAAATATCAAAGTACATGGTATAAAACATAAGCTATTATGGGAAAGAAAAGAGGGGAAAGGAAAAGGAAAGGAGGAGGGGGGGAATAGAAAAGAAAAGAAAAAAAGATTGAAAAAATGAAAAAAGGAGAAAAATGAGCCAAAACACAAGAAGGCTCGTCTACACTTCCATCAAGGTCACAACAGATCATTTATTCTTATCAATTCTCTGTATCTGCATTCCATAGAATTCCTCATCTTGGTATCAGGGAACATTTCCCTGTGCTACTTCCAGTGGCGTAGCGTGGGGGGTGCAGGGGGGCCGGCCGCACCGGGCGCAACATCTGGGGGGGGCGCAGGCCTCGGGCGCAGGCTGTAGCAGAGCCCCATGTCTCGCGGAACCGACGAGCTCTGCGCGCATCCAGGCTGAAGGCGTCCGGCAGGCAGCAGCTCTCAGCGCTCGCCGCGGTCCCTACGCGTCAGGGCCGCAGAGGGCGCGCCAGGCAGCCCCTCCTCACAGCTCCGCCACCGCCGCTGCTGCTGCAGCTGCTGGGCCATGTTGCATTTTCCTTGCCTCTCTGCCCTCCTCCTCCTCTGGGCAAGTGGCGTCGTTTGGGCGGCAGCGCCAGCGGCAACTCGCCTCAGATAACCTGACACGGACCCCCCGCCGCCGCCGTGGCTACCTTACTGTAAACACCCCAGCCCAGGCAGCAGCAAAAAGAAGCTGGCAGCGGCGGCAGGTTAGGGGTTAGGGGCGCAAATTACTTGCCTTGCCCCGGGTGCTGACAACCCACGCTACGCCGCTGGCTACTTCACAAGTTAAACACGGGAGCTTCCCTTCCCAGGCAAAGCAGCTTCTCAAGGCTTGCAAGCAGTGATATCTGTTGAAGAAAAAGGATGATTTGAGGCTTGTGTCTGCCTGAAATGGGGGTCTGTTGCTTTGACTGTCATTGCCCAACCAGAACTGCAGTTACTGAGGGCTTTTTAAGTGCTTTACGCTGCCCTGATGGTTTGAGAGGGTGCTATATAAATACCAGGGTTCAGACAAGGGTCTTTCTGGGGGTGAGGAATTGAATTCAGTTCACATTTTAAGTTGAATTTATTAAATTCCCAGGTTCCGAAACAATATAAGAACTGGAGCCCCACCCTCCTCCAAGTTCACAATTATCCAAATCTGCAACACTGTTCTCCAGCCAAGCAAACGCTTACAAAAATGTTATTATGATATGTATTTTTGTGTTTTTATACTGTATGTCGCCCTGTGGTCCTCGGATGAAGGGCAGCAGATAATAAAATTAATAAATCAACAGTAAGCAGAGGAAAATGTGCAAAAAAATCAATATGAAAGCAGCATACAAAAATCACCATATTGGGAGCAATTGCTGGCAAGAGTGTGGACGTTGGTTAAGACTGCAAGCAAAAATGTGTCTATCGGGGAGAATTTGGCCCTAAAAGTGGAATAATATCCATGAGCTTTTTAAAAATAAACAAAAATTGCAAATTGCTGCAGAAAGAAAACTCTGGAGAACTGAATTTAAGGCTGGAAAAAGTGAGAAATGGAGAGAAATGAAATTTGCAGATCCTTCCAGCCTTACCTGAGGTTACAACTTGCCACCTTCTGTATTCAAAGCAAATGCTCCACCACGAAGCCAGCCTTCTCCCAGTCCACCTGTCCTCCAGATATTTCTGACTACAACTCCTATCATCCATGACATCTGCTTGCAAATTGTTTTGTCAGCCCTGCAGCCGCAGAGATCACTGTACTGCTGCATACATAACAGAGTTGCGTTCTGGGACTGGATCTTTCCGGGAAAGATAAGCGGAGCCGTCTTTCCCATAGGGCTTAGTGGTGCGTTGCGCCAGGGCGCCGGCCTCTCTCCCCTTTCCCTTTCACACCTGCCAGCTGTACCCCATCAACCATATGGCTGGCGGGCGGGCAGCTTCCTTCCCAAGCCTCTGTGGGCATTGCTGTCCCGCAGCGGCATGGGGAAGAGTTGTGCCCCCCACCATGGCTGGCAGTGTGCAGCTTTGCCCCCCCACTAGCCATGGTCATTTCGGGGCGCTGGGCAGATATTTGCACCCCAGCGCCGCATCTGCTAAAGACGGCCCTGAAGATAAGAAACTGATCTTTCTCTGTCTCTTTGCATGGACAGGCGGAGTCCCCAGATCCCGCGCGGTCCCCCCATCATGTGGAATAACGACTCTAGACAACGTGCTATGGGATTAAATTGGCCACAACTTTATTAAATTTCAAATGTGGGTAGACCTTGGCTCAGGCATTGGGCGTTCTCCCTCCCCAGTCCCCAGCCGGGGACCTAGGGAGCATCAGGGTTATCCAGTGTGGGGGGGGGATGGGCCGGCTCTGGAGAACATATGTTCAAGCAGAGATAGCCGCCCCCGTTACGCCGCCGCCGCAGGGGAGAGCAATGACGACCTTTCAGCGTACTGTCAAAGCCTCCCTTCAGAAACCCCTTTAACGGGGAACCCTGGTATCGCCGCCGCAAAGAGGAAGATGGACTAAAGGATTCCGCCCAAGGCCTGATACCGTCAAAGTTGTGACGTTTTGCTACGGGAAAGGCGAAACCTGCCAATGCAGGGAAATTCCTTTCCGGCCCTTTAACAGCGACCTTAACGTAGCAGCGCCCGCATACCTGTGAAGAAAAATTAACCTGCAAAACCTGTGAAGAAAAGTTAACCTGCAAAATAAGACATTAACTGAGGGAGGGCAGGGTGGGAGAAGCTCTGGAGCCAAGTGAGGATTCCCAGGTAAGATCCTCCCTCTATTGTGTGGGCAGGTAATCCCTCCCCTACCTGGCCTGGTCTCCTTGGCAACACTTCCCCCAGGTGGGATTGGACAACTGACTGAGGTAGGCGGAGACCTCCAGGTATCCCACCTGGGGAAAGGCAAAGTCAAGCCTATGCTGTTGGGGCCGCTCCAGATCTAGGGGCTGCACGCATCCACGCAAAGGGCGCCCCCCGTTTTAAGCGGGGAGCGGTCATTACTGTTCTTGTTTTTATCCCTTTGCTTATTTGTTATCTTCTTCATTTTCTTTCTTATTTCTTGTTCTGTTTCTGTTTTTGGTTATATATTTTAATAAACCAGTTCCCTGATGACGGAGACCCGGCTAAAAGTATACTTTGAAGCAAGGTTTGGGTGTGCTATGTTACCTTACGGTTTGCTTAGAAATATTGCTGCCCCTTCCAAAGTGAAGAACTGCGTTTGACTACAAAGGAAAGAGACAGCAGTGGACTCAATCAATCAATGGACTCAATCAATCAATCAATCAATCAATCAATCAATCAATCAGTGCATCAAAAAGAGTGCAGAATGCCAAAAATCGCAAAATGCCCACCATGCAAACAGGAAATGTTTCAGGAGTGCCAGTTTACCTTGTGGCAAAGACACAGAAAATCCACCCATTCTGCGAGCCCCACCTCTCCCTTTCACCAAATGTATACGCACTCCCTTCCCATCTCCTGGGGGAAGGACACAGAGAAGTCAGTACGGAAATAAATGACAACCTTCCAAGGCTCTGGAGAGATTATGATCAACTGGCTGTGATTCATTACATCTCCATTTTGAATTTTCATTTAACCCATTTAATCGGATAATGGCACATTCGTGAATCCATCAGTTAAGCCAGTCTGGTATCTCAGGTATCGGACAAGTGCTTGTTCAGTCTTCCCCGCGGCCTCTGGTCTGTCCACGCTCTGCCATGAAAATGATTCAATGCTTCTCTGTCTATTGCTGTCCCCCTGGATTCTGCCCAGCCAGGGAGTGCGTGAGATTGCTTGCAGAGAAGCCAGGCTGCGTTCAGCAGGGCTTGCTCCTAGGTAGGCACGCAGACGATGGCAGCCAGGATCACTTGCCAAGTCGAAAGAAAAGCGCCAGGGCTTTCAGTGAGCTGTCATGTCCTTCACCCACCGGGCGCCCTCCAGATGTGGACTATAGTTCCCATCCACCTCAACCATCACAGCCCCAAACCAGAGGGTGCCAGCTTGGCACAGGTCGAACTAATAGCATCAGCCTCCTTATGCTGTCTTGTTGTTGTTTAGTCGTTTAGTCGTGTCCGACTCTTCGTGACCCCATGGACCAGAGCACGCCAGGCCCTCCTGTCTTCCACTGCCTCCTGCAGTTTGGTCAAACTCATATTTGTAGCTTTGAGAACACTGTCCAACCATTCCGCCGTCCCCTTCTCCTTGTGCCCTCCATCTTTCCCAACATCAGGGTCTTTTCCAGGGAGTCTTCTCTTCTCATGAGGTGGCCAAAGTCTTGGAGCCTCAGCTTCAGGATCTGTCCTTCCAGTGAGCACTCAGGGCTGATTTCCTTCAGAATGGAGAGGTTTGATCTTCTTGCAGTCCAGGGGACTCTCAAGAGTCTCCTCCAGCACCATAATTCAAAAGCATCAATTCTTCGGCGATCAGCCTTCTTTATGGTCCAGCTCTCACTTCCATACATCACTACTGGGAAAACCATAGCTTTTACTATACGGACCTTTGTCCGCAAGGTGATGTCTCTGCTTTTTAAGATGCTGTCTAGGTTTGTCATTGCTTTTCTCCCAAGAAGCAGGCGTCTTTTAATTTCGTGGCTGCTGTCACCATCTGCAGTGATCATGGAACCCAAGAAAGTAAAATCTCTCACTGCCTTATGCTGTCTATCAACCCTCTAATTAAATGTCTTTGGGTTGAAGTCAGCAATAAAGATGAGAGAGCCTCCAGCACCTAGAATAGAAATCTGAGGTGTGGGAGAAAGCTCTCCTATGCATTGCTCTTAGTTTGCAGCCTTTGGTCATGCTGTCGTGTGACCAAGAGACCCTGCCTATTAGTCTTAACTACGGCTTGCTTGATAGCAGCCAGTTTCATTCATAAGCTATAGTTTGCAGTTGACTTTTCTCAAGTAACCGCAGTCTGTTGGGTTTGGACGAATGCCAAAGTGAGGTTAATTAAAAAATTCAAGTGGCAGTTTTCAAACTTCCCCAGGGAAGCTTGAGCTTCTTTGTAGCTGCTCGATTTTGGTGATATTTATTTTCAGCGCGGTGTGTTTCTCTAAAAAGGTATGGCTATCTTCTTTCCATTATGAGGAATTCTTGCAGGCACAACTGACAAATGGATAGCGGAAAGTCGCTTTTACTTATCTATCTCTGTCTCTTTACTGTTCTTACTCATATCTCTTTGCTTATTTGCTATCCCCTTCGTTTTCTTTCTTTCTTATTTCTTGTTCTGTTTCTGTTTTTTTGTTGTATGTTGAAAAGTTTTAATAAAACTATATTTGAAGAAGAAGAAGAAGAAGCTAATTTGTTCTGATTGGATAGATTTTAACACTTGCTGGATCTAGGGATTAATTAGAGGAGACTGGCACCCACAAACTCATAACTATGTACACACATCACTCTCCCGAAGGCAGAAATAAAGAGGAGAAAGCACAATGTCCTTTTCCACCATCACGGGCCAACTCATCAATTTTTAGCTGTAAAGGGACACCTGACCATTAGGTCCAGTCGTGGACCGACTCTGCAGTTGCGGCGCTCATCTCGCTTTATTGGCCGAGGGAGCCGGCGTACAGCTTCGGGGGGGGGGGGGGTCATGTGGCCAGCAGGACTAAGCCGCTTCTGGCAAACTAGAGCAGCGCACGGAAACGCCGTTTACCTCCCCTCCGGAGCGGTACCTATTTATCTACTTGCACTTTGACGTGCTTTCGAACTGCTTGGTGGGCAGGAGCAGGGACCGAGCAACAGGAGCTCACCCCGTCGCGGGGATTCGAACCGCCGACCTTCTGATCAGCAAGCCCTAGGCTCTGTGGTTTACACCACAGCCCCACCTGCATCCCAGCTTGTGTGATACCTTGGTTTTATTTCTAAAGTTGAGCCTCTGGAACCTCCTTTCTTAAGCCTTTTGAGGGGGCTATTCAGTTTGCTTCCCCCTCCCTCCCCATCAACTGCATCTAAGGCCATTTGTGATCTTTCTTAAGCTGTCATCGCAGCTGCTCTTCATTCATAGAATCGTGGAATTGGACGGGACCCGAGGGTCATCCAGCCCAACCCCTAGCAGTGCAGGAATCGCAACTGAAGAATCCAACCTCTGCTTAAAAATCTCCAAGGAAGGAGAGCTCGCCACCTTCCGAGCAGCTTTCGTTTGCTTCAACACAACGAGCAGTCCGCGCAGCTCGAAAGCTTACATGCTTCTCCACCATTTTATTTTATTTCCCCCCCCCAAAAAATTATTCATTTTATAACATAACTAAACAATACAAACAGAAAAACAAACAATACAAACAAATTCTTGTCTTATCCTTATTTTTTCTAAACATTGTTAGGTGAGCTCCCCCAAGTCCCCCCATCTGATTTTCATTTTACTTCATCTTTAGCAGTTTACATATATCATAATTTTAAACCATTTTTTAAAATCACGCTTACTTTTACTATAAAAATCTTCATATTTTATCACTTACAAATAATACCATTTTAAAATAGACTATCTTCTACTTCTAACCCTACAGCCTATATCCACTTCCAAAGCTATTCTAAGATTTAAATATTAACATATTTTTTCCAAATATTCTTTAAATTTCTTCCAATCTTCTTCCACCGTCTCTTCTCTCTGGTCTCGGAGTCTCCCAGTCAGTTCGGCAAGTTCTATACAGTCCATCATCTTCATCTGCCATTCTTCGATAGTTGGTAAATCTTGTTTCTTCCAACTCTTCGCTAGTAATATTATCGCAGCTGTTGTGGCATACAGAAAAAAGTAACATTCTTTTTGGGGATTTTAACCCCCCCCCCCATCTCCACCATTTTAATAGAGAGAGAGAAATATCTCTGATATCAGCGGTTGCCCACCTCTTTTGGTATAGCGATTAAATCAATAACTTGCAGGTATTTTGGACTAGTTTCATGACAGAGTCTCTTCCCTGCATGCAACAGCTCCCCATGTTCCTAGAGGGTAAGGCACAAGATCTGCATGCAGAATCATAGAATCGTGGAGTTGGGAGGGTTCCCGGGGGTCATCTAGTCCAACCCCCTGCAATGCAAAGCCCCGGGTTCGAATCCTTATGCCTCCGAGTCCTCATGGGCTGTGCTCAGCTAGATAGACCATTAGTGCGAGTTGGTATACCATAAAGCAGCTCTCCGAGGACTAAGAGTGTAAATGGATGGGTGCAATAGGAGTAGTGAGCCTGAGTACACTCACTGTGTTGTTTAGATGTGACTCTTCTTCCCTCGCAGGAAGAAGAAGAAAAGAAATTCTGTGCATCTGTGGCCAAAGTCAGCTGTGTACAGCTCCGACTGGCAGGAACCCAATAACGTCACTAACCCACCTCCCAGTGTTTCTGAAAACTGATTCTGCTTTTGGAAAAAGAAAGGAAAGGAACAAATGTAAATTTAATTCAGTGATGTGTGCGCGGCATTTTACTAATAAAAAGGGCAGACAGTCTGCCTGGAGCATGGAGGGGCGGAGGCCAGGAGCAGGGCTGATGACTGAATCATCCTATCTGTCAAACGCACTGGGAAGCAAGGGGCTTTATCCTGCTCTTTGTTCTTGCTCATGAAAGCCCCTGCACACATTCTGGGTTAGCCCTGCAGGGGCAAAATCATTCAGTGGAGTTCAAGAAGGATGGGGGCTGGAGCTTGTTCTACAGAAGAGCTGAATAATATTTATGGTCTCTAACCAGCTTGTATAACCTAGACAGCATCTTAAAAAGCAGAGACATCACCTTGCAGACAAAGGTCCGTATAGTTAAAGCTCTGGTTTTCCCAGTAGTGATATGTGGAAGTGAGAGCTGGACCATAAAGAAGGCTGATCGTCGAAGAATGGATGCTTTTGAATTCTGGTGCTGGAGGAGACTCTTGAGAGTCCCATGGACTGCAAGAAGATCCAACCTCTCCATTCTGAAGGAAATCAGCCCTGAGTGCTCACTGGAAGGACAGATCCTGAAGCTGAGGCTCCAAGACTTTGGCCACCTCATGAGAAGAGAAGACTCCCTGGGAAAGACCCTGATGCCGGGAAAGATGGAGGGCACAAGGAGAAGGGAACGACAGAGGACGAGATGGTTAGACAGTGTTCTCGAAGCTACCAGCATGAGTTTGACCAAACTGCGGGAGGCAGTGGAAGACAGGGGTGCCTGGCGTGCTCTGGTCCATGGCGTCACAAAGAGTCGGACACGACTAAACGACTAAACAATAACAAACTATCTTGTATAATGAAAATTAATTAATGTATATGCACAGTTGATTAGCAAGGGGGTGGGGAATCTTCGTCGTTTATCACCCAGCATTATTCCATACAAAATAGCAGGGTTGCATCCTGTACAAGCTACAATTGAGAAAGTTTGCTGCTCGCTGTGTGTTTATCCCGTGGCTCTGGGACTCGGGCCGTTTGCAGAGGAGGAGCTTCATCCAGCACCGTGATGAATTACGGGGTCCTTTGGACTGGCTGACGGCTGCTTTTGTAGGCCTAGTCGTCTTCCCTTTGGGTTCTGAGGGACTTATCAATGGTGTCGCTCATGTTCAGACAAACTACTTACACATTTATCTCTTTGTGAGCACTGATTGTATTGTTTGCTGTAATTATGCTTCCAACTCTGTTCGCCTTAAGCATTTGCAAATTTTATTCCGGTTAAGCCCCATAGGAACCCCACTGGCAGAGGCTTCACCAGCAGTTTGCCAACTTAGACAGCTGCAGAAGAGGATTAGATGAATCCGTGGAGGACTGGGCTCTCAATGGCTGCTAGGCTATGGATTTCGCCATGAGAGGTAGTGGGAATCACAGGTGGAGAATGTGCCGTTGCACGTAAGGTCCTGCTTGTGGGAATACCAAAGGCATCCTGCCGGCCACCGTGAGAACAGATAAAGAATCATAGACTTGGAAGGGACACCTGGGGTCATCTAGTCCAACCCCCTGAAATGCAGAAATCTCAGCTGAAGCATCCCTGGCAAATTACCATCCAATCTCTGCTTAAAAACCTCCATGGAAGGAAAATCCACCTCCTCCAAGGGAGACTGTTTCACTGTCAAACAGCTTTTGCCATCAGAAACTTTTCCTGTATGTTTAGTTGGTGAAGTGTAGGTGGGTTCCTATAAGGCAAGCAATAACAGCAAGAACGTTTATTGGACTACATAACTGGGAAACAGGGGCAAAGCAACTGCTTATACAGTGGTGCCCCGCAAGACGAATGCCTCGCAAGATGAAAAACCCGCAAGACGAAAGGGTTTTCCGTTTTTCGAGGCGCTTTGCAAGACGAATTTCCCTATGGGCTTGCTACGCAAGATGAAAACGTCTTGCGAGTCTTGCGATTTTTTTCGCTTTTTTCTCCCTTTTTCTAAGCCGCTAAGCCGCTAATAGCCGCTTTGCCGCTAATAGCCGCTAAGCCGCTAATAGCGCTAATCCGCTAAGCCGCTAATAGGGTTGCTTTGCAAGACGAAAAAACCGCAAGACGAAGAGACTCGCAGAACAAATTAATTTCGTCTTGCGAGGCACCACTGTATACATTCTTGGAAGCCTGGGCCACTCCCACTCCCAACGTGATTGGCTGTCTAAACTTCCAGGCTGCGAATCATGACTCAAGAGTTCAAGGGCCAATGGCAGAGGCCCAAATCCTGAAATGTTCTGTGATTGGACATCATGTATCGAATCAGAACAAAGGAGCTCAGAATCCTTAGTCCAGACTCAAGCTCAGGCAAACACAGACCACTGAATACATAACAGTTGGGATCTCCTTTCTTCAAACTTGAAGCCATGGGTTCGAGTCCTACCCTCCAGAGCAGGAGAAAACAAGCATGCTCCATCCTCCCTGTGACAGCCCTTGAGATATTTGAAGGGGGCTATCTTATTTCCTGTCAGTCTCCTCTTTTGCAGGGACGAGGGTGGCGCTTTGGGTTAAACCACTGAGCCTCTTGGGCTTGCCGGTCAGAAGGTCGGCGGTTTGAATCCCTGCGACAGGGTGAGCTCCCGTTGCTCAGCCCCAGCTCCTGCTAACCTAGCAGTTCGAAAGCACGTCAAAGTGCAAGTAGATAAATAGGTACCACTCCGACGGGAAGGTAAACGGCGTTTCCGTGTGCTGCTCTGGTTCACCAGAAGCGGCTTAGTCCGGAAGAAGAAGAGTTTGGATTTGATATCCCGCTTTATCACTACCCGAAGGAGTCTCAAAGCGGCTAACATTCTCCTTTCCCTTCCTCCCCCAAAACAAACACTCTGCGAGGTGAGTGGGGCTGAGAGACTTCAAAGAAATGCGACTGGCCCAAGGTCACCCAGCAGCTGCATGTGGAGGAGCGGAGACGCAAACCCGGTTCCCCAGATTACGAGTCCACTGCTCTTAACCACTACACCACACTGGCTCTCCTGCTGGTCACATGACCCGGAAGCTGAATGCCGGCTCCCTTGGCCAATAAAGCGAGTTGAGTGCCGCAACCCCAGAGTCGGTCACGACTGGACCTAATGGTCAGGGGTTCCTTTACCTTTACTTTACTCCTCTTTTGCAGGTTAAGCATAGCCAACTGACTCAACTGTTCCTCATAAGGAGGCAGGATAAGAATGGTCTTTGGCCTGATCCTGCAGCCAGGCTCTTCTTAACTCCTCTTCTCTCTTTTTCCAGCTCGGGGCCATGTATCCCTCTGTCAACTGCTCCCACTTGGAATTAAAGCTATCCATTCTGGAGCTGCTGGAGCAAGCAGCCTACAAGGACCTATGCAACGATAGCAGTCAAGAAGACCCTTACTTTGACCCTGAAGACCTGAACATGACCATAGAGGAGCTCCGCCTCAAGTACTTGGGGCCTCGCCGGTCGGGGTTCTTTGTCCCCATCTGCACCACGTACCTCCTGATTTTCGTGGTGGGCGCCGTGGGCAACGCCCTGACTTGCCTGGTCATCATCCAGCACCGATTCATGAGGACGCCCACCAACTATTACCTCTTCAGCCTGGCCGTCTCCGACCTGCTGGTCCTCCTTCTGGGCATGCCGCTGGAGATCTACGAGATGTGGAGCAACTACCCCTTCCTTCTGGGCGCAGGCGGCTGCTGCTTTAAGACCCTCCTCTTCGAGGCTGTCTGCTTCGCCTCCATCCTCAACGTGACGGCCCTCAGCGTGGAGCGCTACATCGCCGTGGTGCACCCTCTCAAGGCCAAGTACGTGGTGACCAAGAACCACGCCAAGAGGGTCATCGTCACCGTCTGGGTCCTGTCCATCATCTGCTCCATCCCCAACACCAGCTTGCACGGCATCCAGACCCTCCACGTCCCCGCCCGGGGGGTGGTCCCCGACTCGGCCACCTGCACGCTGGTCAAGTCCCGCTTGATGTACAACCTCATCATCCAGGTGACCACCATCATCTTCTTCTTCGTGCCCATGGGCGTCATCAGCGTCTTGTACCTGCTCATCGGCCTGCAGCTCAGGAAGGAGAAGATGCTGGAGGCTCTGGAGGCCAAGTCGGCCAGCAACTGCAACTACCACAACATCCGCCTCCAGCAGAAGAAAGTCCGCAGGAGGCAGGTGACCAACATGCTGTGTGAGTTGAGGGGGCCCAGGAGCTGCGTGGGGTTGTGGGGAAAATATTGGGGGGGGTGTTACTTGCTTTCTTCTTATTCCCAGAACTAGGGCTACAGTCTTTGCCTTTGTGTTGCCCATTCATTTCTTTCGCCAGTGAATGTGGTGTCAGAAAAGGCATATACAGTGGTACCTCGGGTTACTTACGCTTCAGGTTACAGACCCCGCTAACCCAGAAATAGTGCTTCAGGTTAAGAACTTTGCTTCAGGATGAGAACAGAAATCGTGCGGCGGCGGCGCAGCGGCAGCAGGATGCCCCATTAGCTAAAGTGGTGCTTCAGCTTAAGAACAGTTTCAGGTTAAGAACGGACCTAACCCAAGATACCACTGTATTATCTTTAGCTGTCATACTGCCAGGAGTTGGTTATGTACCTTCTCTGTACAGTGGTACCATGGTTCTCAAATAATAATAATAATAATAATAATAATAATAATATTTATTTATACCCCGCCCTCCCCAGCCAAGACCAGGCTCAGGGTGGTTAACAACCAGTAATAAAAACAAGTTGATTGAAATACAACTTTAAAAACAAAATTAAAATATACAGCCTAGGACCCTCGTACCTACGGGACCGCCTCTCCTGGTATGTCCCACAGAGGAACTTATGGTCTTGAAATAAAAACATCTTGAAGGTCCCGGGCCACAGGGAGGTTAGGCTGGCCTCAGCCAGAGCTAGGGCTTTTTCAGTACTGGCCCCGATCTGGCGGAACGCTCTGTCACAAGAGACTAGGGCCCTGCGGGACTTGACATCTTTCCGCAGGGCCTGCAAGACAAAGCTCTTCCACCAGGCCTTTGGCCAAGGCACAGTCTGACCCCCTCCTTTAGTAATCTTCACAGAACTCTAGCCCAATGGTTGCCATCAATTTGATTTGAATTAATTTTATAATGAATGATTTTAGTATGTTGTACTATTTTATTGTTGTTAGCGGCCCTGAGCCCGGCTTCGGCTGGGGAGGGTGGGATATAAATAAATTATTATTATTATTATTATTATTATTATTTAATTAAAATACAACATTAAAACAATTAAAACATAAAAAAGCAGCCTTAATCTAGACCACACCACACCAGTGTGGTGTAGTGGTTAAGAGCGGTGGACTCATAATCTGGTGAACCGGGTTCGCATCCCTGCTCCTCCACATGCAGCTGCTGGGCATAGCTGTCAACTTACAGATTTGAAAATAAGGGACCAGGAGCCTTAAAAATAAGGGACCAGCAGCCAAAATAAGGGACCTGCAGCCTCACCTGTTCCAGGCACTCCAGTCTTCCTGTCCTCCTGCAGTCTGGTCAAACTCATGCTGGGTAGCTTCGAGAACACTGTCCAACCAACTTTGTAACCAGCGGTTCAACTGAATAGAATCTGAATCACATGCACCACAAGGCCTATGCAGCCTCAACTTAAGATGGCTCCCTGGCCTGGCTTTGCACTGCAAAGTTTGCAGCAGCATGTGCAACAAAATGGCATCCAGCATTCAAAAAACCCCTCAGCTTGTATTAACTAGCCACACACAAGGCATGCAAGCTCCACCCCCAATTGTTCTTAGACTCCTTATTGGGTGAACAACGCAGCCAAGCAACACAGTTGGAGCCTCCCTCCTCCCTGGCCGGCAGGGAGGGAGGGAGGGAGAGGAGCTCCTTCCTTTGAAATTTAAGGGACATCATTTAAGGGACATTTAAGGGACATCCATCAATAAGGGACAGCAGCGGGACATGGCGCTGGAATAAGGGGCTGTCCCTTCAAATAAGGGACACTTGACAGCTATGCTGCTGGGTGACCTTCGGCTGGTCACACTTCTCTGAAGTCTCTCAGCCCCACTCACCTCACAGAGTGTTTGTTGTGGGGGAGGAAGGGAAAGGAGAATGTTAGCCGCTTTGAGACTCCTTAAGGGGAGTGAAAGGCGGGATATCAAATCCAAACTCTTCTTCTTCTTCTAATCTGTTCCAGAATTCCGTTCCAAAACCAAAGCATTCCAAACCCAAGGTGCTTTTTCCCTTAGAAAGTAATGCAATTTAGATTAATCCGTTCCAGACTTTTAAAAACAACCCCTAAAACAGCAATTTAACATGGATTTTACTATCTAACGAGACTATTGGTCTGCAAAATGAAAGCAATAATCAATGTCCTGCACTATAAAATAAATAAGACAGTATTGTAGATGATAAAAAAATAAAATTAATATTTTTTCTTACCTGCACTGATGATAGTCATTGTTTGGATGGGGGGCTTTAACCCATTTCTGCAGTCACACAATCAATCAGTAGCCAAACTGGGTTCCACACAGTCAGGAAAACAAATTAACCAAAAAAGCCTCAAAAAGAAATAGCAAAACAAACGGCAAAAACAAAAGCGCCAAACGTAATCTGTTCCGGAGGTCCGTTTGACTTTTGAAATGTTCAAAAACCAAGGCGCACCTTCTGATTGGTGCAGGCAATTCAACGTTAAAAGCTTCCCTAAACAGGTCTGCCTTCAGGTGTGCCCCTGAAGGACCAGGTGCGCAGCCTAGGAGTCATTTTGGACTCACAGCTGTCCATGGAGGCACAGGTCAAATCTGTGTCCAGGGCAGCTGTTTACCAGCTCCATCTGGTACGTAGGCTGAGACCCTATCTGCCTGCGGACTGTCTCGCCAGAGTGGTGCATGCTCTGGTTATCTCCCGCTTGGACTACTGCAATGCACTCTACGTGGGGCTACCTTTGAAGGTGACTCAGAAACTACAACTAATCCAGAATGCGGCAGCTAGACTGGTGACTGGGAGCGGCTGCCGAGACCATATAACACCGGTCTTGAAAGACCTACATTGGCTCCCAGTACGTTTCCGAGCACAATTCAAAGTGTTGGTGCTGACCTTTAAAGCCCTAAACGGTCTCGGTCCAGTATACCTGAAGGAGCGTCTCCACCCCCATCATTCTGCCCGGATGCTGAGGTCCAGCGCCGAGGGCCTTCTGGCGGTTCCCTCATTGCGAGAAGCAAAGCTACAGGGAACCAGGCAGAGGGCCTTCTTGGTAGTGGCGCCCACCCTGTGGAACGCCCTTCCAGCAGATGTCAAAGCGATAAACAACTACCTGACATTCAGAAGACATCTTAAGGCAGCCCTGTTCAGGGAAGTTTTTAACGTGTGATTTTACTGTATTTTTGGTTTTTATGGAAGCCGCCCAGAGTGGCTGGGAAGGCCCAGCCAGATGGGCGGGATATAAATAATAAATTATTATTATTATTATTATTATTATTATTATTATTATTCAGATGTCTTCTAAAAGTTTGGTAGATATTTTTCTCTTTAACATCTGGTGGAAGGGCGTTCCACAGGGCGGGCGCCACCACCAAGAAGGCCCTCTGCCTGGTTCCCTGTAATTTGGCTTCTCGCAGTGAGGGAACTGCCAGAAGGCCCTCAGTGCTGGACCTCAGTGTCCAGTTCCAGTGAGCGGAACAATGGGGGTGGAGACGCTCCTTCAGGTATACAGGACCGAGGCCGTTTAGGGCTTGAAAGGTCAACACCAAGACCAACACTTTGAATTGTGCTCGGAAACATACTGGGAGCCAGTGTAGGTCTTTCAGGACCGGTGTACGTGGTCTCAGCAGCCGCTTCCAGTCACCAGTCTAGCTGCCGCATTCTGGATTAGTTGTAGTTTCCGGGTCACCTTCAAAGATAGCCCCACATAGAGCGCATTGCAGTAGTCCAAGCGAGAGATAACCAGAGCATGCACCACTCTGGCGAGACAGTCCGCAGGCAGGGAGGGTCTCATCCTGTGTACCAGATGAAGCTGGTAGGCAGCTGCCCTGGACACAGAATAGACCTTCGCCTCCCTGGACAGCTGCGGGTCCAGAATGACTCCCAGGCTGCGCACCTGGTCCTTCAGGGGCACAGTTACCCGATTCAGGACCAGGGAGTCCCCCACACCGGCTCGCCTCCTGTCCCCCCAAAACAGTACTTCTGTCTTGTCAGGATTCAACCTCAATCTGTTAGCTGCCATCGATCCTCCAGCCGCCTCCAGACACTCACACAGAACCTTCACTGCCTTCACTGGCTCTGATTTGAAAGAGAGGTAGAGCTGGGTATCATCCGCGTATTGGTGGACACCCAGCCTAAACCCCCTGATGATCTCTCCCAGCTGCTGCATGTAGATGTTGAAAAGCATGGGGGAGAGGTCTTGTGTTCGAATGCCGCTTGCCGGTTTCCCACAGGAGACACCCGGTCGGCCACCGCGAGGACAGGTGTTCTCCTCTCTCACAATCTTCTCTCTGCCCCTCAGTCGCGCTGGTGGTCGTCTTTGGGATCTGCTGGGCTCCCTTCCACACCGACCGCCTGGTCTGGAGCTTCGTGACCCACTGGACTGACCGGATGCTGGGGATGTTCCAGTACGTGCACATCATCTCGGGCGTCTTCTTCTACCTGAGCTCGGCCGCCAATCCCATCCTCTACAACCTGATGTCCACCCGCTTCCGGGAGATGTTCAAGGACGTGATGTGCCACCGGCGCTTCCAAAAGCTGGGCTTGCGCAAGCACTCGCCCAGCAGCACTCGCGTCACTATGCGCAGCACCGTCTCCGAGCACATCGGCGGAGGCGACGGGCAGCCGCTGTCCGACCTGGAGGACTACGAGGCCGACCCGGAGAGGGACGAGGCGGAGGAGTGCGAGGGTCCTTTCCTCTGAGGAGGAAGCCGCGAGTCCAGCCGCACATGTCTTAGGAGGACGGAGTTTTCCGCTTGGGCTGCGAGGCACCGCCGGCGCTTGGCGGTACTGTGTAAAATAATGGGTTGGGATGGGGGCCTGGTCCTGCCTGGCCCCGTGTCCATTCCCAGCTGCTTCGCCCTCAGGAACTCAACCGCGTTACAACCAGAGGGCTTTCTTTTGTAAGGGGCTGCACATGAATGTCTTTCTCGGCCCCTCGTTGTAAAACCGTCACCGTCACAAAGGGTGTGTGGATGTGAGTGCGAAGGGGAACCTCGTTTCCGGGTTCCCTAATTCGGCTTGCGCTTTTCAAAATGGCCGCTTCTGACTCTGCCTTCAAAATGGCGGCGGCAAAGAGGGCAGGGTGTGAGGCTGCTCCCAAATCCATGTGCGGCGAGGCGCATGGCGGGAGGTTCTAGAAAGTTCCGTGGGATTTCCACACCCTTTCCCCTTTCCGATTTCGGATTCAATCTAAAAGAGATTAGGGGAGGGGAGTTTGCCCTTGGCGGTTCATGTCCCTCTCATGGTCCCTGTTTTTCTAACTGTGATGGCCCCGCGGCTGCCATGTGCTTGGTTTGAACCTATTTATTTATTTATTTTGTTGCAGTGATATTCCCACCTTTTTCTCCAAAGGCAGCGGTGAACATATCAGACGACACTGCCATTCTTCAGACAGCTCTTGTTTATTCACAGGCCAGAACAGAACTGAACTGAAGGGTTCGGCCAGCCTGCTTATACAGAGCTCCACTACAACGCAACTGTAACCACTTTCTGTAACTATCCAATCACTGAATGTCACTTTCAATCCCCTATTTGCATATGTGGACCTGAGTGAAAACTATCTACAGTATCCTCCTGCTGGCCCAGGGTGAGAACTTCAGTACATAACAGCATTGATATGCATGGTTCTCCCCCTTCCCTCCTGGTTTATCCCCTGCACAACACCCCTGCGAGGTAGGCCAGTCTGAGGGGTGGTGAGGAAAGAAGATACTGGACGCTGTATCCGTCCTTCATCCCTTTCAGAAGATCACCCAGTGAGCTTCACGGAGAAGTAGGGACTTGAACCCTCGTCTCCAAATTCATACGCGTGCGTGTTGGCATGCTGCTGCTCTACATCTGCATAACTGTACGTTTATTTCTTTATTTTTCTAGGCTTCGGCACCCTGCCTTTCCCTCACGATGTTTCACGTGGCTTAACCCAAAAGAAAGTATTTTTCAGTTTTTAAAAAAGTAAGCATAACTCGGGTTTGCCATACGTCCGGAGTTTCCCAGACACAGCCAGCAATTGGCCGTCGGAAACAGAGTCCGGGTGGAAATCGCTTTAAACTTCTGGGGAAATCCAAATGTATGGCAACCCGTGTCGGCACTGTCGTTGTTGGCGATTTCCCTTAAAAACAGCTCAAAAACTGTGTGTGTTTTTTCGAGATTTTGCAAGAAGCAAAAAAACTCAGCAACTTTGGACAAAACTAAAAAAAATAATAAAATAAAGCCCAACATTTGATTTTCACTTTTTGAAATATGGCTAATTACTCCAGAAGAGACCAGGCCCCAAGAAGGACCTGAATGCAACATATATCTTTTGTATTTTGTTATCAGCCAGGTTTATTTTTAATCATCATAGGCAAATGCGGTGCTAGGGGCATGACTGAGGTGGAAAAGATTGGGGGGGGGGTTGCTTGGAGAAGATGGATATTGGTAATTTTTTTCTCCCTGTCTCACCATACGAGAACTCCGGGGCAATGAATGTCGGACGATTGGGGGCAGGCAAAAGAAATTTGTTACACAGCGCAAAGTTTAACTGTGGAACTCCCTGCCACCAGGATGGAGCAATGGCCACCAAGTAGAATGAGGGCTGGGACACATCCAGGATAAAGGCCGTCAGTGGCTACTAGCAGTTGGTAGGTCCTTGAATGCCAGGTTCTGGGAGTCATAGATTGGAATCTTCTGGTGCCACTTGTGGGCTCCTCAGAGCTATTTTGGCTGGCCACTGTGATCGTAAGAAGGTAAGAGATTTAGGGTGGTGCTAGAGGTTCCCCCGCAGGGCACTGAGCTGAGGGGGTGCAAAATCGAGAAGATCCATAATTAAATTTAAATTTAACATTTTTTATTTCTTTTTTTAAAAATCATTTTTATTCAATTTTCCACTTTAACAATCCAATCACAACACATTAAATATTCCACATTATACATATACATATCAAATAATCCGAATATTCTGCCAGATTATAAATAGGACTTCCCATGCTTCACGTTTGGAGGGTTCTGATCATCTCATACGTCTACTGCTTTCCATAGTCACTTCCGATGGTTCCTCTAATTCTTTCTGTTGTTAACCTTCCTTCTTTCACGGCCTCTGAGTTGTTCCCGCAAGCGAGTTAAAACATTTTTTATTTCACTAGCCAAAGACCATGGCAACATCCAAAGAAGAAGGGAGAAAACAAAACAAAACAGCAGTCTTTACATATGCAGTAAAACCATGGTCAGATCCACCAAAATTCCTTCTTACACAGAATAAAAAGTAATTCTCAAATAAAATGTGCAAATTAGATTGAGTATATCCATTCAGGGGTGCCCAATTTTTATTTTTATTTTTAAATAATATTTATTAAGTTTTTAACAAAAAAGGGTTACAAAACAGTAAACAGTAAACAAAGAACACACAAAGAAGATACAAAAACCAAAATTTAACGTAAAAAGAAAAATGAAAAAATAAAAATCCCTCTTTCTAATATCTTACCACTCATTTACTTATTTTCATGACTTCCTCACACCTTCCTTTTTTGTATTCCATTTAAAAATTTGTTCAGCAAATTCATACCCTCTTAATTTACCCTTAATTGTTTATCCTCACATATTCTAACTTCAAATTTTCATCTGATATTAATCCATTCTTGCATATTCTTATTTTGCTTTATTGCTAGAACCACTTTGTTTCATTCCAACGTCATTAACATTCAAAAATTTTACAGTGTTTCTGTAAATAGATTTTAAATTTCTTCCAATCTTCTTCTACCAACTCTTCTCCCTGGTCTCGGATTCTGCCGGTCCTTTCCGCCAATTCCATGTAGTCCATTACTTGCATCTGCCATTCTTCCAAGGTGGGTATGTCTTGTGTCTTCCAATGCTTTGCGATGAGTATTCTTGCTGCTGCTGTAGCATACATAAAGAAAGTTCTGTCCTTCTTTGGCACCAATTGGCCGACCATGCCCAGGAGAAAGGCCTCTGGTTTCTTCAGAAAGGTATATTTAAATACCTTTTTCATTTCATTATAGGTCATCTCCCAGAAAGCCTTAATCCTTGGGCACGTCCACCAAAGGTGAAAGAATGTACCTTCAGTCTCATTACATTTCCAACATTTATTGTCTGGCAAATGATAGATTTTTGCAAGCTTGACTGGAGTCATGTACCACCTGTAAATCATTTTCATTATATTCTTTCTTAAGGCATTACATGCCGTGAATTTCATACCTGTGGTCCACAACTGTTCCCAGTCAGCAAACATAATGTCATGTCCGATATCTTGTGCCCATTTAATCATAGCAGATTTTACCGTTTCATCCTGAGGGGTGCCCAATTTTGGCCTCGCAGGGGATACCACGTTATGAAAAATTGCCAAAGTCCACCCCTGGTCAAGCCAAGGGCCCATCTTGTCCAGCATCCTGCTCTCACAGGGGCTGACAAGATGCAAGTAGGATTCGAACTCAAGAGCCCTCTCTCTCCCCTTCTGCAGTTTCCAGCAACTGGTATTCAGAAGGATTGCTGCCTCCGACTGGCTAGCACTCATCGGTAGCCCTCTCTGATAACTTGTGGTCGTCTAAGAGTCCAGCGGGTCATCTAAGAGTCCAGCAGGGACGCGGGTGGTGCTGTGGGTTAAACCACAGAGCCTAGGGTTTGCCGATCAGAAGGTCGGTGGTTCGAATCCCCACGACGGGGTGAGCTCCCGTTGCTCGGTCCCTGCTCCTGCCAACCTAGCAGTTCGAAAGCACATCAAAGTGCAAGTAGATAAATAGGTACCTCTCCGGCGGGAAGGTAAACAGTGTTTCCGTGTGCTGCTCTGGTTCACCAGAAGCGGCTTAGTCATGCTGGCCACATGACCCGGAAGCTGTACGCCAGTTCCCTCGGCCAATAAAGTGAGATGAGCGCCACAACCCCAGAGTCAGCCACGACTGGACCTAACGGTCAGGGGTCCCTTTACCTTTACCTTTTAAGAGTCCAGCTGCTGGAAAACCAGGCTTCATTTCTGCCAATTGAATCTGAACCTTACTTTCTTGTGGATAAAACCCTACAGCTGTTTCTCTTTTATTTGGAAGAAACAGAGTTGGATACAAAGCGATTTCAGGGTCAAGCGATTCCGTAAATATTAAAGAGCGTTCTCTAAAGCCAGCTGGGTCATTCACTGAAATCTTATTTTTCCCTTCAGGCAAATATTTATTTCAAAACGTGTGTTTGGCATTTATCTTTATAACTGCGTTGAGAAGACTTGACTGGCAAGTCTGCAGGCCACAGAATTTTTATTGCTGCCTCTTTTCTTTGTCAAAAAATGAGAAATAAATAGATTTGCTGCAATACTTATTACCCTGCCAGCAGGGAATGTTCTGGTTTCATCTAAATACGTAAAAATAACACCAGCATTTCTGCCCATCATTCTACATCTAAGTGAAAGAGGTCTCTGGGGGTATTACTTATTCCTGATTCTTTATTACTGTTGAGAATAGATATTTAAAACTTTTTTCCCCTTCTTAAAAACCTTAAAACTAACAGCATTTGTTGCTGTTAGTTTTATGGGAATATAGTTTTGAAAGCAAAGAAAGAACAAAGAACAATGGCCAAGGAGGGGATAAGCCCACAGAAATATATATATAAGACTGTTTTATCCAGAAGTGTGTTTGAGACTGGATTTACATGTACAGCAGAATTAAGTGGAAATGGGGCAAAATGATTCCATCAAACAGTGGCAAATTCAGGTTATTTGGGAGGTTGTGCATAACGAGCCAACTTTCCCAAAAGATCAGACTCTTTGCAACAAGAAAAGCTAGAGGAAAATGCACTGGAAAGTGTGAAACGTCACTCACATTGACACAACTGCGGGAGGTTGGACTAAATGACCCTGTTGGTCCCTTCCAACTGTACAATTCTATGATTCTATGAAGACATCTAACCTCCATGTAAGTACTTCTGTCTGTCGCCTGCAGGCCAGTCTTGGTTCCTCGTGGGGATTCCCAAAAAAATAGACCAGAGTCAATTGATATTTCATCCAGCAGAGCTTTGCTGCTACTGAAGGCAAATGAGCATGTTGTTGTTGTTGTTGTTGTTTAGTCATTTAGTCGTGTCCGCCGCTTCGTGACCCCCTGGACCAGAGCACGCCAGGCACTCCTGTCTTCCACTGCCTCCTGCAGTTTGGTCAAACTCATGCTGGTAGCTTTGAGAACACTGCCCAACCATCTTGAAATATACTCAGAGTCGCAAAGTGATTTCATGCTCTTTATTCAGCTCATAGTGGTGAGGAGGAATGAATGAATGTCCCCTCAAAGTATCTGCTTTATATACATTATTTACACAATGGGCTGCACATGATTGGCTAATTCCGGAATTCTACTGTAAGCCAATCAGGTTGTGGATTCACTTCAATCTGGAGCATGATTGGGTGGTTCCTGCCAACCAATCATACTGCTGCATTGTTCTAGGACCAATCAGACTGCTGCCTTTTGGATCCTATTGTTCTAGGACCAATCAGACTGCTGCAGTTTGGATCCTATTTGACTCAGTACATAACACCCCTCCCCTCTAAGTTCCAGTCCTGCCCGGGAGGTCGCATTCATAGTCCTCAAGGTACGCTGGCGGCCTACGTGTGCGTTGCGGCCTGGGGTGTTCCCTGGTGCGGGGTTCAGGTTCTGGCTCGTGTTCCAAGGATGCTGGCTGTGATGGGGCTGTTTGGTCTGGTGCAACCAGCTCGCTCAGTTGTGGTTCTGGTTCCGGTGTCCTTTCGGCCTCACGGGCCCTCTCTGTATTTACTGATTCTGCCTCTCCTGCTGGCCCCTGCTGCTCTATGGGCCTCACTCCCCCACTGTTCCCTTGGGACTCCTCTGACCTGTCCTCCTTCTCCTGGTTTTCTCCTGGGAATCGTCGCCGTATCTGGTCGCAGTGGCGGCGCCAGCATTGCCCCCCATCTGTTAGCACCTCGTACGACACGGGGCCAGTGACCCTGGTGACTGTGGCGGGTACCCATGCAGGGCCTGCTCCAAAATTCTTTGCGTACACTGGGTCCTGGGCCTCGAAGGTCCGGGGGTTCCTGCCTTCCCCCACCACTACCTCATCCTGAGCTCTATCGGGGTGAAGGCGGTCCAATCTGATTGCAAGGCGCCGGCCCATTAGTAGTTCAGCGGGGCTCCTGCCAGTCGTTGAGCTGGGGGTGCTGTGCTGTGCTAGAAGGAATGTGGCAAGGCGGTACTCCCAATCCCCTTGCGTCATGCGGCGAAGGGTTTCCTTGGTGGTCCGCACCATGCACCATACAGCCTGCGTAGTACCCGGATGGCTGCGGACGTAGAAGTGGACGGTACCAGTGCGACTTCCAGCCATTTGGTGTAGGAGTCCACCACTATGAAGAATGTTTTCCCCTGAAAGGGGCCAGCGAAGTCCACATGCAGGCGTGACCATGGTGCTCGGGCGGACTCCCAGGACTGGACTGGGGCCCTTGGGGGATCTGGGCGGGATTCTTGGCAGGCCTGGCAGTGTTTGACCCAGGCCTCTATCTCTCCGTCGATCCCTGGCCACCACACATAACTCCTGGCAAGGGCCTTCATTCTTACTACCCCTGGGTGTGTCTCGTGTAGGGCTGTGAGGACCCTTTTTCGGAGGGGCTGGGGAACAACGACCCTGCTTCCCCATAACAGGCACCCCTTGTGGGCCGACAGTTCATGTTTGCGGGTTGTGTAGCTGGCGAATTCTGGCCCGGGGCTGCTGCTGGGCCATCCCCTCCACACCCAGTCCAGGACCCGGGAGATGACCCTATCTTTCTTGGAATGGTGTGTAACTTCTTGTGCCTGAATGGGGCGGTCAGGAAGCAGCTCCAGGCTCATAACCTCTTGTGCAGGTGCTGGGTCAGGGCCTGTTTCCGGTAGTGGCAGCCTGCTGAGGGCGTCCGCATGGCCCATCGCCTTCCCAGGGCGGTGAATCAGTGCATACTGGTAGCTGGCCAGGAAAATTGACCACCTGAGGACGCGAGGAGACAGCACTTGTGGGGTCTGCTTTTCGGGGGCAAACAAGCCAAGCAACGGTTTGTGGTCAGTCACCACGGTGAAGGGCCGCCCGTACAAGAAATCATGGAATTTTTTAACTCCCTTCACGATTGCCAGACCCTCCTTGTCGATTTGTGAGTAGTTCCGCTCAGTTGCGTTGAGTGTCTGGGAAAAGTATGCCACTGGTACCTCTCTTCCATCCGGGAGTTGGTGTCCCAGGACAGCGCCAATGCCATAGGGCGAGGCGTCGCATGCTAGCACCACCGGCAGCCTCTCGTCGAAGTGTGCCAAGACCGAGTTTGAGACAAGCAAGTCCTTGACTGCCTGGAATGCGGCCTCCTGGCGCTGGCCCCACACCCAAGGGGCCCGCTTGTCCAGGAGTCTGTGTAGGGGCTCCGCTACCGCCGCCTTGTGGGGAAGGAAGGAATGGTAAAAGTTCAATAGTCCCAAGAAGGCCTGAAGTTCAGTCTTGTTCTTGGGCGCTGGAGCATCACAAATGGCCCGTACCTTGTCCCCAGTTGGGTGGACCCCTTCTGCGTCCACCATAAATCCCAGAAAGTCCACCTGGGGCACTCCTAGTAGACATTTTTCCCGCTTCACCTTGAGACCCGCTGTCTGGAAACGGTGCAGAACGGTGCGGAGGCGGTCCTCAAACTCCTCTGGTGTGGGCCCGGCAATCAACACATCATCGAAGAAGGGGGTGACGCCAGGAATCCCTTTAAGGAGAGAGTCCATTAGATTCTGGAATATGCCTGGTGCCACGCTGACACCGAATTGCAGCCGCTTTACCCTGAATGCTCCTCTGTGCGTCACAATCGTCTGTGCCTCTGCTGTGGTCTCATCTACTGGCAGCTGTTGATATGCTTGGGCCAAGTCCAGCTTGCCAAAAATTTTCGACCCAGCCAGGGTGGCAAGGACATGGCTGACCACTGGCACTGGGTATGCATGGGCCGTGAGGGCCTTGTTTATGGTACATTTGTAGTCTGCGCAGATGCGGACTGAACCATTAGGCTTGACAGGTGTGACGATTGGGGTTTCCCAGGGGGCATTAGGCACCGGTTCCAGCACTCCTTGCTCCATGAGCCGGTCCAATTCCTCGTCTATACGGGGTTTCAGGGCGAACGGGACCCGGCGGGCCTTGAGCCTGACCGGTCGTACTGCGGGGTCAAGCTGTAGAGCAATGGGGGGGCCCGTATACTGTCCCAATTTCCCATCGAAAACCCCCGGAAATTCCTTGCATATGGCGTCCACGTCCACTTGTAAGCTAGTGTGGTTCACCCCGGTGACAGCTAGCCCCAGTGGTCCAAACCATGACAATCCCAGTAGGCTAATGTAGGGGCCCTTGACCACAAGTAAGTCCAGTTGCCGCGTCCGCCCTCGGTATTGCACCCTGAAGGTCCCCACCCCCATTGTGGGGACCTTACGTTTCTGGAAGTCCCGGAGGGTGAATGGGGCCGGCCTGAGTTTGGGACCCCCACTAGGACACAGTTTCCTTAAGGTCCTTGCCGAGATTATGGATAGAGTTGAACCCGTGTCAAGCTCCATGCGGCATGGGGCCCCCTCTATCTGTACCTCTACATAAATTTTCTCTACGTTGGGGTGGGGCAACTGGTATACCTGGAAGTCCGTGAGCTCCGTCGAGTTGCCTTGGTGCGTTGGGCCCCGGGACCTGGGGTTCTTGGATTGGTCATCTGATGCCTGGCATCGGGTGGGCCGAGCCCGACACACCCGGGCGATGTGTCCCACTTTTCTGCACTGTCTGCACACTGCGTTGCGGAAACGGCAGGTCCTCCTCTCGTGACTTTCTCCACAGCTTGCGCAGTTCCCCCTTCTCGTCGAGGCAGCTGTGGTATGTGGGCTGCTTGAGTGCGCTGCTGTAATCGGTGCACCTCCTCCCTGTCAGATCCTGAGTCGTCGGTGAGGTCTTCGTGGTGGACCCTCGGTTGGGACGGCTGGCTCGGCCGTGCCTCTTGCGTCGACCTCTCGGCAGCTTCCGTTGCCAGGGCCTCCTCCAGAGCGACCTGGAACGTAAGGTTCTTCTTAGCGTAGAGGCGTCGTTGCAGCTTCTCATCCCTCAGGCCACCGACGAGGCGGTCACGAAGCATGTTCTCCAGCTCTGAGAAGTTGCAGAACCGGGCGGCTTGGCGGAGAGAGGTCACAAACCCAGTTATGGTTTCCCCAGGGGCTTGCCGCTTTGCATAGAAGGCATTTCGACGAGCCACCACTGAGGGCTGTGGTGAAAAGTGCCCCTTCAGCTGTTCCATTATTGTTTTGTATGGAACAGTAGCAACGTCTTCAGGCGCAAGGAGAGCCCGGGCGATTTCAAATGTCTCCTCTCCGCAAACGCTGAAGAATATTGCCCTCTTCTTGGCGTCTTCTTCATCGGTGACCCCTTTGGCTTCTAGGAGGAAGGTGAAACGGGAGGCGTACGCTTCCCAGTCTCCAGATGCTGGGTTGAACGGCGAGAAGCTGCTGTCGGTTGCCATTCTGAGTTCCTTGTGTCCCGGAGCTGAAGCCTGGATACACGGTGCGAGGCAGCGGTGCGGCAGGTGGCGGTGCTGCGGTGCTGTGTGTGGCAGTCAGCTCAGCGGGATCCCACCTTCGTCGCCAGTGAAATATACTCAGAGTCGCAAAGTGATTTCATGCTCTTTATTCAGCTCATAGTGGTGAGGAGGAATGAATGAATGTCCCCTCAAAGTATCTGCTTTATATACATTATTTACACAATGGGCTGCACATGATTGGCTAATTCCGGAATTCTACTGTAAGCCAATCAGGTTGTGGATTCACTTCAATCTGGAGCATGATTGGGTGGTTCCTGCCAACCAATCATACTGCTGCATTGTTCTAGGACCAATCAGACTGCTGCCTTTTGGATCCTATTGTTCTAGGACCAATCAGACTGCTGCAGTTTGGATCCTATTTGACTCAGTACATAACACATCTCGTCCTCCATCATCCCCTTCTCCTTGTGCCCTCCATCTTTCCCAACATCAGGGTCTTTTCCAGGGAGTCTTCTCTTCTCATGAGGTGGCCAAAGTCTTTGAGCCTCAGCTTCAGGATCTGTCCTTCCAGTGAGCACTCAGGGCTGATTTCCTTCAGAATGGAGAGGTTTGATCTTCTTGCAGTCCATGGGACTCTCAAGAGTCTCCTCCAGCACCAGAATTCAAAAGCATCAATTCTTCGGCGATCAGCCTTCTTTATGGTCCAACTCTCACTTCCATGCATCACTACTGGGAAACCATAATTGTCACAAATCCAGTACATTCAGGATTGGCCCTGTCCATAAGAAATCCAGTTGCAGCAGACTTAACTTAAACTTACAATAACTTATAATATGATTACCGGTAAACCTTAACGCTAAGCATACTGTGTACAGAACACCACACCAGAAGGAAGAGAGATAGAAAAAGAAAGTGAAAATCCAGGCTCCTTCTGGCCTTACTTTTATGGTCAGCATGATCTTGACAGAAGAGATAACATAACCATTTTAAGCCAGATGTACGCAGCTTCTCTGAAGGAATACCATATTTATCGCTCTTTAAGACGCACCAGACCACAAGGCGCACCTAGTTTTTGGACGAGGAAAACAAGAAAAAAAATATTCTGAATCTCAGAAGCCAGAACAGCAAGAGGGATCGCTGTGCAGTGAAAGCAGCAATCCCTCTTGCTGTTCTGTCTTCTGGGATAGCTGCGCAGTCTGCATTCACTCCATAAGACGCACATACATTTCCCCTTACTTTTTAGGAGGGAAAGGTGAGTCTTATAGAGCAAAAAATACGGTAACTCCTTCGGAGCTTCTGCTTGTTTCTTTCACACACAGAAGCTTCCAGAAGCCTCTTGAATTAATAAGAATAGAAAAGATCTCTACACATCAGATCAATACTTTCTGAAATGCAAACTTGACCATCTCATCCTAGAACCATGGAATTCACAAAGACCAAACGGGCTTCCTACCAGGGAGACAATTGAAGGACAACGTAAGAAATGTGATAGACATCATTGAATACTTGGAAACTAGAATAGATAAACAGGCGGTCTTGATATTTATTGATGCCGAAAAGGCATTTGACAATGTCTCTTGGCGTTTTTTGATGGGAAATTTGAAAATGATGGGGATGGGAGAAAGATTTAGAAAAGGCATAGAAGCTATCTACCATGAGCAAAAAGCAAAACTTGTAATAAACAACACTACATCAGAATTTTTTGATATATCCAAAGGGACTAGACAAGGTTGCCCCTTCTCTCCTCTATTATTTATAACAGTATTGGAAGTACTTACTAAGAGACTGAGGGAAACAGCAGAGGTTAAAGGAGTTAAGGTAGGGACTAAGGAACACAAAATCAAAGCCTTCGCGGATGATATTGTACTAACATTAGAAGATCCAAAGCATAGTGTAATAGAAGCCTTACAAAAATTCGAAGAGTTCGGTGCTTAAGGTTAATAAAAATAAGACCAAAATGCTGACTAAAAACTTAACTAAAGAAGATACTCCAGATTAAGAACAAAAGACGGGAATTATGACAGCATAGAAGGTGAAGTACCTTGGAGTGTGGATTACGGCTAAAAATATTAACTTATATAAGGATAACTATGAGGTCACCTGGAATAATATTAAGAAAGATTTAGAAATCTGGGAGAGAATGAGATTATCTTTTCTGGGGAGGATAGCGGTTATCAAAATGAATGTCCTGCCTAGAATGTTATTTTTATTTCAAACCATTCCTGTACTTAAAGGTTTAAAGCAGTGTAAAGAGTGGCAAAGAGCCTTGGCGAGATACATCTGGCAGGGAAAAAGACCGCAAATAAAAATGAAAATATTGGTAGATAGAAAAGAAAGAGGGGATTTCTCTCTACCGGATTTAAGTTTATATTATGAAGCGGCGTGTTTACTGTGGCTGAAAGATTGGATAAGACTGGAAAATAGGGACATCTTGGATTTGGAAGGTTTTGATAACAGGTACGGGTGGCACTCGTACCTGTGGTACGAAAAGGTGAAAGTACATAGAGGCTTTCTAAACCATATTTTTAGAGGACCAATATTCCAAGTATGGGAAAGAAATAAAAATCTATTGGAAAGGAAGACACCTTGGTGGATTTCACCAATAGAGGTGTTAACTGTCAAAAAAATTAATATAGAAGGGAAGAATGCCACCTATGAAGAACTTACGAGGAAAACTGATCAAGGCATTAAACTTAGACCGTACGAAGAGATTAAAAACTCATTTACAGGGTGGCTGCAATACCACCAGGTAAATGATTTGTTAAAAGAAGACAAAAAGAAATTAGGATTTGAAGACAAAAAATCTAAATTCAATGTGGAAGTTATAGAAGGTAAGAATAAAATACTGTCTAGGATATACGATATTTTACTGGAGTGGTACATAAAAGACGAGGAGGTGAAGGAGGTCATGACTAAATGGGCGATAGACATTGGTTATAACATCGACTTTGAGAGGTGGCTGGAATTATGGGATACTAACATGAAGTTCACGGCGTGTATGGCACTAAGGGAAAACCTGTGGAAAATGATCTATAGGTGGTACCACATGCCAGTGAAACTGGCTAAGATTTATAGGTTGAAGAACAAAAGATGTTGGAAATGCGGAGAAGTAGAAGGTGACTTCTACCATATGTGGTGGTCATGTAGCAAAGTGAAAGGCTTTTGGGAATTGATCTATAACGAACTTAAAAAAATCTTTAAATACACTTTCCCCAAAAAACCCAAAGCTTTTCTGCTAGGAATGACGGGTAAAGAAATTAAAAAAGAAGATAAGACATTATTCCTATATGCAACAACAGCCGCAAGAACCATGTTAGCACAAAATTGGAAAACGGAGGTTATACCCAATATAAGTGATTGGCAGGTTAAAGTGACAAATTATGCCGAGCTCGCTAGAATAACAGGAAGACTAAGGGATCAAGATGAACAGAAATTTCATGATAATTGGAATAAATATTGGATCTATATTGGAACTAAATTTCAGATGACACTGGCGGGGTTGAAATAACTCTAACAGTAAGGGGTTACTATGTAAAAGAGATAAAATGCGTGACCATAGAATTTATCTGATACTTACCAAAGGAGTGGAGGGAAGTCCAAGGCTCGGCAAAGCCTAAAACAACTGTGTATTATACTTACGATTTGTGGAGTGGATATAATATGTGTAAGTTATGTAATGGATTTTGTATATGTTTATATGTATATATGTGTAATATTAATAAAAATTGTAAAAAAAAAAAGAACCATGGAATTGCAGGCTGTCCAACATTCCTCCAATGAAAATAGGCACATTCTATTCTCCGTCAGTATCCCTGCTTGAGCATTTCCTCCTGGTCAAGTACCAAGTTATTAGAGGAAACACGCAAAACTGCAGTATTTTAAGCACAGAAATCTTTTATGAATTGCATTTAGAGAAGCCGGGGGAGGGGGGGGGAGAAAACCCCAAATCAATAAATACAACTAACTAGCAGCAATACTGATTATTAGCCATGAGTTATTTTCATGTTTCTGCCTTTACAAGTTTTAATGCGTTTTTAACCTTCTGTTGGAAGCTGCCCAGAGTGGCTGGGGAAACTCAGCCAGACGGTCGGGGTAGAAATAATGGTAATAATAGTAGTAGTAGTAATGATAATAATAATAATAATAATAATAATAATAATAATAGTAATAGTAATAATAATAATAATTACAAGCCTGTCTGCCAAGCCCCTTTGCATACAGATGCAAACAGAGCCCAGCAGGGACTAGGCATGGCTAGGGAGCATCCATAAAGGATATTGTCACTTTAAAGGGCTCTTAAAGAAACACACACACACACCCTGTGCCAGACTTTGTTCCATGGTAACTAATGGCCAATGCCTTCTGTGTTGCCCATATTTTATAGACAGTCCCTTAGCCCCTGCCCCTTGGTGAACTGTGAACCATTCGCAGAAAACACCATATGCAGATATGTGGAGGTCTTTGTTGGAGCAACTGAAGGGATGCTCAGAGTTATGTGGGCAGAAGAACTATATTAGCAGAGGTACTTAGGAGGCAGCAGACACCTTGAATTCACCACTTTAATAGCTCATAGATTGCTCATCCGCACACCGTGGCAAATGGCTTTCGGACAGCGTGTTTTGAAAATGCCACTGAAATGTCAAGGCCTATTACTGTAACAGCCATGTGGCAATTGGCTTTGGACAGGAAAGACATGCTCACTGGAGATAAACAGTTCTTATTTCCCTGGGAAAATGAACAAGACGCCTTTCCAAAACGCTCCTGAAATACCACGAGGGGAAATTGATCCCTGGTCACTTATTTCCTACTCCCTCATCAAGAAACACTCCCTGCGTAAATAGAGGCAGAGAAGGAAAACAACTGCTGCAGTCGCTCTGCGTCAGGAATAGCTGGTGTTGTGTCCTCTGCGTGGACTACAATTCCCATCATCCAGTGTCAGTTTCCAATCTACACAAATTTGTATCATGCCGATGAGCCAATACTAAGTACAGTATGTCCTTTAATCAGGGGTTAAATTTGCTCGGCAGTGACCCTGGGCTCAAATTCAGGTTGCACAATTACAGTTGATTGGGAGGCATTGCATAACAACAACAACAACCATTTATTTATACCCCGCCCATCTGGCTGGGTTTCCCCAGCCACTCTGGGCAGCTTCCAACAAAATATTAAAATACAATAGTCTTAAAATACAATAGATCCGCTTCTCCAAAAAACATTAATGCGTAATGTTTTATTATGTTTTAATATATGTTGGAAGCTGCCAAGCAGATGGGTGGGATACAAATAATAAAATTAAAATTATTATATTTTTTGGGATAAAGAGAGCGGCAGGAAAACACCTGGAAAGTGTGGAATAAGACTTGCTTTGATGCATGCTCATCTTAACCAATGAGGATTAAATGAGCAACAAACAGGTTGCCTGGAAGCAACATGAGACATGAGAAATCAGTTTGTTTATTGATGTTCAAAGCTTAGTGGCATTGTGAAATTTGAGGAGAACAAAGCAATGGCATAAATGAATAAAGGGAGTTGCATTTGTTTAATAATGGCATGAACTAATAGTTGCATTGGCAAAGCTATAGATAAGTTACGTCATTAAAAGAGCCTCCTACTAACACCCTCTAACCCATTTATCTACAAAACAGAAGTTCTAAAGTTTTGGTTCAGCTTTAAAGGCCGCATTCATACCATGCAAATCCTGTCTCTCAGGATTGCCCACCCTAAAACACACATCCCTCTAGAGCTTTTTCAGGATCACCCAACCATTTTGTCGGCATCTGTCTGTCTCAAGAGACAATAAAAGACGTGTGTGTATGTGTGGATTGTGGCTATTTGAATTGTTATTGTACACATATAAATTCATTAGCAGGATTAACTTAAACCAAACAGATAAAATTAATGTAAGAAGATAACTAGGGATAAATTATTAATTGGAGTAATGAAGGAGATGCAATGTTACAAATTTTAAAAATGTAAGAAACTTAGTTTTAATCCTAAAACTAAGAATTTGTCAAGAATGTATAACTTGCTGTTGAAATGGAACACCCAGGATGAAACGGTTAAATCTGTTATGATTAAATGGGCACAAGATGTTGGACATAACATTATGATGGCTGACTGGGAACAGTTATGGACCACAGGTATGAAGTTTACGGCATGTAATTCCTTAAGAGAGAATATAATGAAAATGATATACAGGTGGTACATGACACCAGTCAAGCTTGCAAAAATTTATCATTTGCCCGATAACAAATGTTGGAAATGTAAAGAGACCGAAGGTACATTCGTTCACCTTTGGTGGACATGCCCAAGGATTAAGACTTTCTGGGAGATGATCTATAACAAAATGAAAAAGGTATTTAAATATACCTTTCAGAAGAAACCAGAGGCCTTTCTCCTGGGCATAGTCGGCCAATTGGTGCCAAAGAGGGACAGAACTTTCTTTATGTATGCCACAACAGCAGCAAGAATACTCATCGCGAAGTATTGAAAGACACAAGATTTACCCACCCGGGAAGAATGGCAAATGAAAGTGATGGACTATATGGAACTGGCGGAAATGACTGGCAGAATCTGAGACCAAGGTGAAGAGTCGGTGGAAGAAGATTGGAAAAAATTTAAAGTCTATCTACAGAAACGTTGTAAAATTAAGGAATGTTAGAAGGTTGTTGGAATGAAGTTTTAGCAGAAATGATAAAAGGATTAGGTTAAAATTGACTTTTTAATTGGTGAAAGACGTGAATTGCAGTATATTAAGATAAATAATTAGGATAAAAACAAAGTTGGAAAGGATTTGCTGAAACATCTAATTGAACTAGAATACAAAAAAGGGAGGTGTGAGGAGGTCAAGGAAATAAGCAAAAGAAAGAAAGTTATGTAAAGGCTTGACTTGTTTTTCTTTTTTGGTCAATTGTCTGTGTTTTTTCTGTCCTTTTTTATCTTTCCTTTTTTTGTCTTTTTATTCTTTATCTTTGTAATTTTTAAAATTTGAATAAATACTATTTTAAAATAAGGGACGCGGGTGGCGCTGTGGGTAAAACCTCAGTGCCTAGGGCTTGCTGATCGCATGGTCGGCGGTTCGAATCCCCGCGGCGGGGTGAGCTCCTGCCGTTCGGTCCCAGCTCCTGCCCACCTAGCAGTTCGAAAGCACCCTTAAGTGCAAGTAGATAAATAGGTACCGCTTTATAGCGGGAAGGTAAACGGCGTTTCCGTGTGCTGCGCTGGCTCGCCAGAGCAACTTTGTCATGCTGGCCACGTGACCCGGAAGTGTCTCCGGACAGCGCTGGCCCCCGGTCTCTTAAGTGAGATGGGCGCACAACCCTAGAGTCGGACACGACTGGCCCGTACGGGCAGGGGTACCTTTACCTTTATTATTAAAAAAAAAGAAAGAAACCGCAAAAGGAGTGAAGGGAAGTCAAAATACATATATATGTTGGGAAATACTGGCTTGTACTTGTGTCAAAGTATCTCGGAAAAATTGAGAAATAAAATTTATAGATATATATACCGTATTTTTCCGTGCATAAGATGATATTTTTTCCTTAGAAATAATAGGCAAAAATTACGGGTCGTCTTATACGCAGATAGCAGAGCGATTGGTGGCAGCAGCCAGCGGCGATTGGGCGTGTGATTTGTAGCGAGCGTGCTGACGACTGCTGGCCTTGGCGATGTGTGTGATTTGTGGGCAGGCTGTAGAGCGATTAGCAGCGGTGACCCCCCTGCCCAAAAGCTCAACAACTCTGGGCAACCCCCCCCCCCATTTTTTGTTGCGGTCCCAAAAAATAGGGTCGTCTTGTACACGGAAAAATACGGTATATATAAGGGACAATGGAGTGTGCCTCCAGGGGTGAACTGCTGGAGAATCACGGCCCCTGGCATGGCTGCAGAGACCAGTACATTCCGGGATCAAATCAGAAACCGGGATGGCTTCTGTAATTCCAGGACTGTTGCTGAAAAATCGCGATACTTGGAGGGTATGCAATTTTACGATTCTATGAAAGAAGATGATGAAAAATGCAGGTCTCCCGCCTCTGCCACCCCAAATTAAAAAAAGTTTCTGTCTGAATTGTGCTGCTGGCACAGCCACCATCAGATCAATAATGGGCAGAGGGCACAATGAGCCCGACTGTCCCTTGGCAGGGGGAAAGGGCAGCAGCAGGAAATTAGTCTCCTTATCTGGACTCAAATGCCACCAACTTATCATTTTAATGAGCTGGTCTCATCGAAAGCACAACCACTGCACAGGATTTAAGGAGAAACAAATAGTGAGGAGGGCACTTCAGTCTCCTTGAGTTTTCCTTCAGAAACATACTGGGAATAATATTTTTTTAAAAAAATAGAGAAAACGAACGCACATGCATTTCAATAATTCGGAAAGTGCCGCCGGTGTCTTCATTTTCATAAAGATCACGTTGAGCTGGAAATTTCATTCTGAGTTCTCAATAACCGACAAGGGAAATAATCCAGGGACCAACTTGGCGCGTTGTCCTTGCTAATAGCCCCTGGTTACACAGAAAGACTGAAGCGTGTGTCTTCCGCTGTTCTGTAATTGCTTTTATGCAAGATGAGAATTGGATGCCGGATGAAGATATCGGAACTTCTCAGCTTCTGTTTTGAAAAGTGTGGGTGGCAAAGGAAGCAAGTTACTAGACCCTAAGACTCTGAGACTGTGCCTGACGGAAATGTGGGCAATGCGCAGTAAAATCTCACTAGCAGGGGGCTGGAAAACTGCTGGCGAGACTTTTCAGGGGTGGGGTAAAGGCAGGGCCTTCAATTCAGCATCTATTCAGGTATAAGCAGTGTTTTTTTCTGGGGGGGGGGAGTTTAGGGGTACTTTCATTTTCCTACTCATATTGAAATGCTGCCCCTCAATGAGGCCAGACTTAGATTAACAAGATGTTTAGGGGCATGTGTTCCCCTGCGTCTCCCCAGAAAAAAACCCACTGGGTATAAGACTCAAAAGCAGTTTTGTACCCACTGCCTTGTGAGATATCTTTGGGAGAATAAAAGACGAAGGAGCAAACCCTACACAAATCTGGAGTGGAGTTCCTAAAAGCGCTTTATCGTTTACATTATTAATCTGAGCAGTAAAACAAAACAGGGGGTTAATTTTTGGTCTGGTTGTGGCAATTGTCCTATCAATTGATTATTCAAAAAAACTTTCCCCCAAAAAGGGAATAGCTTTGGTGCAAAACCACCACATGCGTACCAGAGAGGCAGGTAAATTGCATTCATGCCAGCAAAGGTTGGAAGTGTTGTGATTAATTCTATATAATCTGGCAGGGCAATGTGCTATTTGAAAAGCATTTTCTAGAGTTCTAACTGAGATGGAGCCTAAAGGTAGTTTTTATTCCAAATTTGTTCCTCTAGTTCTCCTGCAAAATCTTTTCCCCATTTTAGTCTTAATGAAGTGAGAGGAAGGGCAGCCAATTGTGTGAGGATTTTATATAGTTGGGAGATGATGCCCTTTCCTCAAAGCAAGAAAACAATAAATGTAACAGTAAAAAACAGTAAGAACAACTCTTTAAAACATTCAAGATAAAATCAGCAATTAACTAACAACAGATTGAAACATACATCGAGATTTTACATGCCTGGGTGGGCTTCTCTAAACAAAAATGTTTTTAGCAGGTGCCGAAAAGAGTATGGTGAAGGCCTGCTGTCAAGAGGCAAGAAGTTCAAGAGTTTAGGTGCTGCCACACTAAAAGATGTGATTTCTTACAAATGCAGAACAGGGATTGTGTGGCACCTGTAAGAATGCCAGTTCCACTGATTGAAGCGGCCCAGTTGGTGTCTATGGGGTGAGGCGATCTCGCAGGTTTGCGATATCTGAATGGCAACATCAAAGTCCCTTCTGGGCTCTGTTCCATTTCATTACTGGGGAGGAGTATTTTGAGTTTCCAGATGTTTCCAGATGTTCATGCAGGTGGCCCGAGGGCTCCGTCCAGCTTTGCCTGGGGTTTGCAACCTTTTTCAGCTGTGGGCCAGTCCACCGTCCCTCAGACCATTTTTTTTTGGGGGGGGTGGGGGTGAACAAATTCCTATGCCCCACAAATAACCCATTTTTTTGGGGGGGTGGGGGTGAACAAATTCCTATGCCCCACAAATAACCCAGATATGCATTTTAAATAAAAGCGCACATTCTACTCATGTAAAAACACCAAGCAGGCCCCACAAATAACCCAGATATGCATTTTAAATAAAAGGACACATTCTACTCATGTAAAAACATGCTGATTCCCGGACCGTCCACGGGCCGGATTGAGAAGGCGATTGGGCCGCATCCTGCCCCAGGGCCTTAGTTTGCTTACCCCTGAGATTTGCTTTCTCCTTAATTATTCCCTTCTCTCCTTTGATCTGCTTTGCTGTAAAAACCATCACAAAAATCTCATGCCGTTCCTGGTTCAAATGGAGTCATGGTGTGGTGGCACTGGCTGGCTGTTCATACTGCTTGGGTGTGGGTTGCCCCAGAAGTATTTGTTAAACAGGGTTTGTATGCCAGTTAATTGCCAAAGTCTCTTAGCCATGGGTGGGGAAACTCCAGCCCACAAACCAGATTTACCTCTCCTGGTCTCCATATTTCACCCATGAGGCCATTTCAGCCAAGCCATGGCCAGCTGCTGTTGCCACCCATCCCTAGACAACATGATCGTCCTCTTTTTTTTTTTGGACTTCAAACAGGTCACATTTTTTCACCCATTTGCGCTCATCCTCCCCTCATCCTAAAAACACTGTGTCGGGTGGAAGGAGCAAAGCGAGAGTTTGTTTGAGTCCACGAGGAGGAGAGCAGAGAGGGAGAGTTATCGCCGGCAGAGGCGGGTGGGTCAGGGAAGGTGACTCAGACTTCCAATTGACCATGTTATAGTTCATCTCGGTTTGCGCCAAATCAATTAGCATTACAAAGCCCAGCTTTGCATGTAATACGCAAATTTTCCTTACATTTGTAAATCACAGTGCTTTGATTGTTTGCTTCATTGAATAAACCACTGCAAACCGTGTGTGCTTTGAAGTCATTTCTGCACCAGGTAAAGCAATGTTTAGTGCCCCAATTCCCCCCCACACCTGTCCTTTATTTTGCCTTACCAAAGGTGGCAACTCTACTTGCCATACACCTGATGCCATGCATAATTGGCAGTGCTTGCAGAGCCTTCTGGGCAGGGCTTCTCAAGTGCCCAACTGCCACCTGATTATTGAGCGTTTGGAAAGTGCAGTTCAAGGAGCTTCGCAAGCCCAGTGCTTAGGGCTTGGGGGAGCATCATTCACAGGGATTGCAAAGCACATTCTACAGCCTGAAAATCAGCTGTGATTTCTAGAATTCCTTGGGGAAAGGGATGGACTGCTGAACCGCTTCGGCAATTGTAGTTCTGTGTGGGGAACAGAGATCTAGCAACTCTCAGCACTTCCTTAACAAACGACAGCTCCCAGAATTATTTGGGGAAAGTTGTGACTGTTTAAAGTGGTATCATGGTGACCGAAGCCAAGTTGGTGCCAAATGTATTGCTCTGCTTTCCTTTGGACCATGTTGGCAAGGCTGTGGGGGGGGGGCGTCTTGTCTAGGCAGCCCAGACCTCCATACACACAGCCCAGGCTTGCGCCCCAAAGAGATCACTTCAGTGCTAATAATAATAATAATAATAATAATAATAATAATAATAATAATAATTTTATTATTTATACCCCGCCCTTCCCGGTTCAGAAAACCAGGCTCAGGGCGGCTAACAACAAATTTAATACACTTAACTGATGCAACAAAAAACAGCATAAAATATAGTATAAAATGTGAATAACAATAAATTCAGAATTCAAAAATCAATTTAGGGGGGAAATCCATCCAATAAACATTAGAGGATTACCAGGGCTAGCTGGCTAAATTAGTCCTATTTGGGCCAGCGAGGAGGTCAGGGGAGAATTAGCTGTGGGATCCCAGAGCTGGTAATCTTCATAAAAAGGGGAGGGGGAGGGAAGGAAGGGGAATAAAAGATCAGGCTAAGTTCAAATTGAAAGCCAGGCGGAATAGCTCTGTCTTACAGGGCCCGGCGGAAGGAAGTTAAATCCTGAAGGGCCCTAGTCTCATGGGACAGAGCATTCCACCAGGTCGGAGCCATCACTGAGAAGGCCCTGGCGGAGGATAATCTGACTTCCTTAGGGCCTGCGACCTCTAAACTATGATTATTCATGGACCTTAAGGTCCTCTGTGGGGCAGACCAGGAGAGGCGGTCCCGTAAATACGAGGGCCCTAAGCCACATAGGGCTTTAAAGGTCAAAACCAGCACCTTAAGCCTGACCTGATACTCCACCGGGAGCCAGTGCAACTGGTAAAGCACTGGGTGAATATGCTCCCATGGCAGGGACCCCGTGAGGAGCCTCGCTGCAGCATTCTGCACCCGCTGGAGTTTGTGGGACAGTTTCAAGGGCAGCCCCGCATAGAGCGAATTACAGTAGTCAAGCCTGGAGGTGACCGTCGCATGGATCACTGTGGCCGGGGCGGGGCGGGAAAACAACGCAGGATGCAGCGGTTAGAAGTTACCGGTCTCTGCAGCCACAGCTGCAGTTTGAGTTCACCCCCAGAGGCACACTCCATTGTCTCTCGAGACAGACAGATGCCAACAAAGTGTCTTAAATGATTGGAGTGAATGTGGCCGGTTTGTCGTGTCTATGGGTGAAAAATCTGCTTGGGGAGGATAATCTTATTTTTTTTTTTTTAATAATATTTATTAGATTTTAGTTTAACAATAAAATACATAGATAATAACACAATCTTTTCCAAAATCCACATTTCATATTCATCTTTGGACTTCCTCACAACCCTTGTTCCTGCTTTCTAAACTCATAAATTTTACCAGCAAATTATTAACTTGGTTTAATTCATATAATTTTTCAATATTAATATCTCAAATTTTAAGATTTAACATACTCTTATTGAAACTTAATTATAAAATGTTACTTATCCAAAATTTATCTTTTCATCTTCCAATTAAATTTAAATTTATATTCTTTATAACTAGTTTGTTGAAGCCATGTTTTTGCTAATCTTACATCTTTCTTAACAATCATACAATTTACAATATTTTTGTAGATAGTCCTTGAATTTCTTCCAATCCTCCTCCACCAGTTCTTCTCCCAGGTCTCGGATTCTGCCAGTCATCTCCGCCAGTTCCATATAGTCTATCAGTTGCATCTGCCATTCTTCCAGTGTGGGTAATTCTTGAGTTTTCCAGCTTTTAGCGATGAGTATCCTTGCTGCTGTTGTAGCGTACATAAAAAAGGTTTGATCCTTCTTTTGCACACTCTGACCAACAATGCCTAAGAGAAAGGCCTCTGGTTTCTTAAGGAAGGTATACTTAAATACCTTTTTCAGTTCATTATAAATCATTTCCCAGAAAACCTTCACTCTAGGGCAAGTCCACCAGAGGTGAAAGAATGTTCCTTCAGCTTCTTTACACTTCCAACATTTATTATCAGACACATGGTATATCTTTGCCAGCTTGACTGGGGTCATGTACCACCTGTATATCATTTTCATAATATTTTCTTTCAAGGCATTACATGCCGTAAATCTCAAACCTGTGGTCCATAACTTTTCCCAGTCAGCAAACATGATGTTGTACCCTATGTCCTGTGCCCATTTTATCATGGCTGATTTGACCGTTTCATCCTGTGTATTCCATTTTAACAGCAAATTATACATTCTTGAAAGTATCTTAGAGCTGGGTTCTAACAGTTCTGTTTCTAACTTTGATTTTTCCACCTGGAATCCTACCTTTTTGTCCAACTTAAAAACTTCTTTAATCTGAGCATAATGTAGCCAATCTCACACTTTATCTTTTATTTTGTCCATACTCTGCAACCTCCAGTTATCTCCATCTTTTTCTATTATTTCCCAATATTTCGGCCATTTGGCCTCCATATTGAGTTTTTTCAAGGCCTTAGCCTCCATTGGTGATAACCACCTTGGGGTCTTGTTTTCCAATAAGTCTTTATATTTCAACCAGACATTAAATACTGCTTTTCTGACAACATGGTTCTTGAAATTCTTATGTATTTTAGCCTTGCCATACCACAGATATGCATGCCACCCAAACGCATTGTTGAATCCTTCCAAATCTAAAACATCAGTGTTCTCAAGAAGTAGCCAGTCTTTCAACCAGCAGAAAGCTGCTGATTCATAATACAACTTTAAGTCTGGCAGGGCAAAGCCCCCTCTTTCTTTAGCATCAGTTAATATCTTGAACTTAATTCTGGGCTTTTTGCCCTGCCAGACAAATTTTGAAATATCTCTCTGCCACCTCCCAAAACACTCCATTTTGTCCACAATCTGCAAAGTTTGAAACAAAAACAACATTTTTGGCAATACATTCATCTTAATAACAGCAATACGTCCTGTCAAGGAAAGTTTCAATCTTGACCAAACATCTAGATCCCTTTTAATTTCAGACCAACATTTTTCATAATTATCTTTAAATAAGTTCCTGTTCTTCGCTGTTATGTTTACCCCTAGGTATCTTACTTTTTTAACCACATTTAATTCTGTCTCTTTCTGAAACCTTTCTGATTCTGAAGAAGTCAAATTTTTTTCTAAAACCTTGGTTTTTTGCTTATTAAGTTTAAATCCCGCCACTCGACCAAACTCATAAATCAATTGCAATACCCTTTTAGTACTAGGCTCTGGCTCCTGTAGGGTCAAAACTAGGTCATCTGCAAATGCTTTCAGTTTATATTGTTTCGCTCCGACCGGAATACCTTCCACCAACCGGTCTCCTCTGATCATATTCAAGAGCACTTCTAGGACCAATATAAATAACAAAGGGGATATATGGCAACCTTGTCGTGTTCCTTTTTCAATTCTAATCTCTTCTGTCACCACATTGTTGACTATCAATTTTGCCTTTTGCTCTGAATAAATTGCCTCTATCCCATTGTAAAACCCCCGCCCCACTCCCATTCCTTCCAAATTTTTCTTCATAAACTTCCAGGAGATATTGTCAAAGGCCTTCTCCGCGTCTATAAATATCAAAACTGCTTTTGTATTAATGTTTGTTTGCAAGAGTTCCAAAATATCAATAATGTTCCTCGTGTTTGCAAACAAATGTCTACCTGGGAGAAAGCCTGCCTGGTCCTTGTGAATTACTTCATTTAAAACTTTTTTAAATCTACTTGCTAAAATGTCTGCAAATATTTTGTAATCCACATTTAGGAGGGAGATGGGGCGGTAGTTCTTAAGTTGTGTCTTTTCAGTTTCTAGTTTGGGTATCCATGTGATGAAAGCTTCTTTCCATGACTCCGATGCCTTCTTTGGGGAGGATAATCTTAAACTGGAAGAGAACAGAGAGGGAAAGGCTCTCCTCCTTTGCCTGCCCCTTTCCTCTGCTGCCCTTCAGTTCTTAAAAAATAAGGACGCAAGCAAGCAGAAGAATGGACTGGAAAGAACCACAGAACTCTGTGTAAAATGTCATTTGAGGCAGAGAGAGCAATTTGAGAGAGGCGATTAATGGATGAATGCTGGTTATTTTGTATCGCTACGAATCTAGCATTAAATTGGGTGCATCCAGGGCCAGTAGCTGGCAGACAGGTAATTGGGCTCAGAAGGCCATGGGAGAGAATCCAGCAACATCTCTTGGGTGGGTGGCAGGGGGAGAGCTGTCTAGCACAGCTGGCAGCCACAGGGAAGCATTTGCAGCCCTAGAAAGCAGGTACGGCGGGGTTGCTCTCTGGTTTAGAGTGGTGTAATGGTTAGGTTTTTTGAGCAGGACCTGGGAGATCAGGGTTCAAAATCCCCACTTGGATATAAAGCTCGCTGGGTGATCTTGGGACGGTCATTGCCTCTCAGCCTAACCTACCTCACAGGGCTGTTGTAGGTATTAAATGAGGAGGAAGAGAAACCATGTTTGCCACCTTGGAGGAATAGGTGGGATATAGATGAAATAAATAAATAGTGGAGGGGGCACAAAGGAGCAGGTCTCTGTACGCAGGTCGTAGAGGACGTCCCTCTGTTTCTCTTGCGAAACATGCAACAACTTCCCATGCAAGTCAGTGGAAGAGCAGATCAATATCTGCCTTCCTGCGACACCTGGAAACGCTTTGTGGATCAGAGGGGATCAGACCCCACCTGGAGTCCTGCTTCCGGTTCTGGGCACCACAGTTTATATTGGATGTTGACAAGCTGGAAGGTGTGCAGAGGAGGGCGGCCAAGATGATCAAGGGTCTGGAAACCAAGCCTGATGAGGAACGGTTGAAGGAGCTGGGTATGTTTAGCCTGGAAAAGAGGAGATATGACAGACATCTTCAAATATCTGAAGGGCTGTCCCATGGAGGAGGGAGGAGGCTTGTTTTCTCCTGCTCTAGGATAGGACCCAAACCAATGGCTTCAAGTTACAAGAAAGGAGATTTCAGCTAAATTTCAGAAAGAACTTTCTGACAGTAAGAGCTGTTTGACAGAGGAACGGGAGGTTGTGAATTCTCTTTCCTCGTAGGTTTCTAAGCAGAGGTTGGATGGCCGTCTGTCAGGGATGCTTTAGCTGAGATTCCTGCATTTCAGGGGGTGGACTAGATGACTCTGGGGGTCCCTTCCAAGGATCATCTAGTCGAACCCTCTGCAATGGAGGAGGCTCAGTGGCATCAGCTGCACTATTAAAGTCCTGACGACGTGGAAGGAACTGAATGGAGCAAGGAGATTAACTTGAGGCCTGCTGAGTGAAGGAACAGATCCTTGCAGTAAACTATCCTGTGATTTTCGTTCCCTTCCTTCTCCTCCTCCCTCCAGCTGCTCAGTCATGGTTTGGGCTTGAAAGAGCCACCAGTGGTTTCGCAGCCCTTTCAGGAAGACCACGAGCAGAAGGCATCTCGGTTTGCGTGCCGTCCTCACCGTTATAATACCAAAGAGAAATAATTTCTCTCTCTCTCTTATTTTTAGGCTTTCTTCTTCTTTCCCCAGCTATTTTGCAAAGCAGCTTATTTTGTCAGATAGTAGATTTATTGCTCAGATAAGTCCTGGCGTCCAGCCCACTTCGGCTACGCAGCTCTGCTGGACTTCAAAGGCCACATTCCAAAGGCTCTGAGCAAAAAAACGCAGAGTTTACGCAGCAGCAAGAGAAAGCTGCAAAAGCTTCTTCAGAGCTTTCTTCAGTGTGCTAAAATAAAGTCCACTCAGGATATTAGCAGCTAGAAGCAGTTTATTTACAGCAGACTATCCATTATCTGGGACGCAGGTGGCGCTGTGGGTTAAAAGCCTCAGCGCCTAGGGCTTGCCGATCGAAAGGTCGGCGGTTCGAATCCCTGCGGCGGGGTGCGCTCCCGCTGCTCGGTCCCAGCGCCTGCCAACCTAGCAGTTCGAAAGCACCTCCGGGTGCAAGTAGATAAATAGGGACCGCTTACCGGCGGGAAGGTAAACGGCGTTTCCGTGTGCGGCTCTGGCTCGCCAGAGCAGCGATGTCACGCTGGCCACGTGACCCGGAAGTGTCTCCAGACAGCGCTGGCCCCTGGCCTCTTAAGTGAGATGGGCGCACAACCCCAGAGTCTGTCAAGACTGGCCCGTACGGGCAGGGGTACCTTTACCTTTACTTTATCCATTATCTATCACAGCGAACAGCATCGTGAAAAACACATCCTCTCTCCTCAAAAGCGAAAGTAGAGAAAAAGAACAAAGACTGGAGACTCTCGGACATGACGTAGAATCTCCCCCCTCCCAACAGTGAGCAGTGCGTACACTCTGAGCTGTTTTAACCCTGTAAGCTCAGGTTATCCTCACATATTTATCTTCGTTTTCTTCTTGCCCTGCAGAATCCTCAAATAAATCAGCCCGGCGATGTGAAACAAAAGAAAAACATTGGAGCTGATGGGGAGCAGAGCTGCCTCTTCCTAGTTGGAGGCAAAAAAAAAAGAGATCTGACTAGTTTGCCACTGGAAAGATGAAGGAAGGCCAAGCTTGGAAGTAGCCTCCATTAAAATGATTCCTTCCAGGCTCTCTGCAGGAAAAGCGGAATTATTTATGGGCTCGCTTTACAACAGATGGAGACGAAATTGAGGGTGGGTCTCTCGGTCGGCCCTGGGAGCAGATTGTGGCACACAATAGATCGGACTGGGGGAAAGGGAGAGTCTTTTTTTTAATGGAGCGGGCTTCTGGCCAGTCCCTCTTTTGAGGTGGAATTCAATCACATACTCACAAATTCAGGTTGAGCAATTAAAGCTGATTTGGAGTTCTTGATTAGCAAACCCCCTCTCCTCTCCCCCCAACACAAAAAAAACTGGACTTTGGGTGGGGAGGAGAGAAAGTGGTGGGGAAATTCAGCAGAAAATGTAGGGTAACATTTGCTTTGATTCAACATCGTCTTGCTTCCCCACAAACAAATCAGGGCGAAAAGTCAATTTAAAAAGTCACCTGGAAAAGCGTGCTCTCTCCCCCCCCCCAGGGGTTTATAAACCCAAATCCCCCAGACAGGTACCCCGTACACTGAGCTCTCATTATCATTATTTTTAAAAAGTATTTTTTAAAAGTAAGTTCCAACCCTCCTAGAAAGAAAGTTATAGAGCAAAAAGTGTAGGTACCTTTTCAGTGGTTTCTGTGAAATAAGAGTTGCCTGTTTTCCCAAGTACTGAGGAATAGTTCAAGCTATGGTTTTCCCAGTAGTGATGTATGGAAGTGAGAGCTGGACCACAAAGAAGGCTGATTGCCAAAGAATTGATGCTTTTGAATTCTGGTGCTGGAGGAGACTCTTGAGAGTCCCATGGACTGCAAGATGATCAAACCTCTCCATTCTGAAGGAAATCAACCCTGAGTGCTCACTGGAAGGACAGATCCTGAAGCTGAGGCTCCAAGACTTTGGCCACCTCATGAGAAGTGAAGACTCCCTAGAAAAGACCCTGATGTTGGGAAAGGTTGAGGCCACAAGGAGAAGGGGATGACAGAGGACGAGATGGTGGGACAGTGTTCTTGAAGCTACCAGTTTGACCAAACTGCGGGAGGCAGTGGAAGATAGGAGGGCCTGGTGTGCTCTGGTCCTGGGGGTCACGAAGAGTCGGACACAACTAAACAACAACAACAACTGAGGAATACTCCCTGTTGCTAACAGCACCAGTGTGCAGAGCCCAGTTCAAGACATCTTGGCCCCTGTGGCAAACCACAAAATGGCACCTCCCTGCTGGTTGAGATAAGTTAGGGGGAGAGAAGATCACATACCCTCCAACATGTCCCAGAGGGAAACCGGGACACTCAACTTTCAATGCCATGCTCCCGCACAAGTCTCATGACCTGCGCAAGAGCACGGCGCCCAAAATGGCGCATTGTTCGGGGCTGTGATCCCAAGGGTGTCAGGTGACTCGTGCAAGAGTACATCCCCCCCCCAAACGGGATGTCCTGATTAAATCAGTACAGTTCTTTCTCAGCTTCCAACACCTTCTCTTCTCAGTCTTCTCCCTCGTTGTTGTCCCACCACCACTGTCTGGCTCTGAGCCTTCTTCCCCTGGTGGTTCCCTGGCTGGTTTTCCCCACCATTCTTCTGAATCCAACCAGTCCCTGAAAGGTTGCTCCCTCTTGTGCACCGGTCAAAACACATTTACATGGAAAGAGCCGCTCAGGTGGCCAAGGGAAGGGGAACCCAATTGAAATATACTCGGAGTCGAGAGTGGATTTCATGCTCTTTATTCAGCTCATAGTGGTGAGGAGGAATGGAAGTTCCCCCAGAATGTCTGCCTTATATACATTATTTACACAATGGGCCCCACCGGATTGGCTATTTCCAGGATTCTCCTGTAGGCCAATCAGGTTGCGGATTCACTTCCACCTGGAGCTGGATTGGGTGGCTCTTGTGGACCAATCAGACTGCTGCATTCTGAATCCCATTGTTCTAGGACCAATCAGACTGCTGCATTCTGAATCCTATTGTTCTAGGACCAATCAGACTGCTGCATTTCGGATCCTATTCAACTCAGTACGTAACACTGATTATCATTCCTGCCCGGTGGAGAAGAGGTTTAAAGAGCCCGGTGCTTCTGCCTTGGTTCAAGAAGCCTTTTTTTATTTTTTTAAAGGAATTGCATCACTAGTGAATCACCATTTCCCCTCAAGTCTTCTTGGATGTAGCCAGGAGAGGGGTTATGTCTCTTCCTAATGGGTTTTCCAGATTACGCCTTCTTTCCTTTGTTCCGTGCAACTTGATGGAGTGCAGGAAGGAACTGATGAGCTCCAAGGAAGGAATTTGTACTCTGTTTACTTGTACTGAACCAAGGGAAAAGGTTGCAATTAGGGGCAAATTGCACTTGTCCACCTCTGACTGTGCTGTCCCAAGAGTCTGTGGAGCAACACTTGTGCTCGTATTTATTTTAGGAAATTTATATCCTGCGCGCCCACAATTTTTTAAATATAGAATAGCATTCAGGACACCAGTGACCTGTAAGCATCATTCAAGTCACCCATGGTGTGTCTGCGTTAGATATCCATAATGATTTCTAATTGTATTTTAATTTCTCCTTTTTATATTGCATTACAGTTTGAATTCTACAGAGCAGGGTACAGCTAGCCTGAGCCTGGCCGAGAGAAAACAAGCCTTTTAGGGAAAGTCTTAGGGAAAGTCATGTGAGCATTCTGAACGGATTTAGGATCCAGCCTAAGACCCCCTCTCTCCTATTCCACCCCTCCCCCAAAACACACACTCTTTATTTAGCTCATAGTAGCAATGAATGAAACTTTCCCGAAAACGTCTAGCTATATATACATTATTTACACAATGGGCCCCACATAATTGGCTAATTCCGGGCTGCTCCTTTAAGCCAATCAGGTTGCAGACTCACCTCCTCCAGAAGCCTGATTGGCTGCTCCTGCAGGCCAATCAGGTTGCTGATTCACTTCATCGAGGAGCCTGATTGGCTGCTCCTGCAGGCCAATCAGGTTGCTGATTCACTTCATCCAGGAGCCTGATTGGCTGCTCCTGCAGTCCAATCAGGTCACTGATTCACTTCCACCTGGAACTGCATTGGGTGGTTCCTGCGGACCAATCAGACTGCTGCATTCTGGACCCTATTGTTCTAGGATTCAGCTCAGTACATAACAACACCCTTTTCAGGACTTACACTGGCTTAACATCCAGCAGGCTCAGCTGGCTGAGCTGGTTGAGCCAGAATGAGGTCTTAGTATCAGGATCACATAGATACCCTAGTTTATCTCCAGCTCAGCCAGGGTTGAGGACTTACGCTGGTCATGAAGGTTTTTTTTGAGGGGGGCGCAATCCATATCTGTCAACGGTCCCTTATTTGGCGGGAAAGTCCCTTATCCCAGCGCCGTGTCCTGCTGCTGTCCCTTATTGATGATGTCCCTTAAATTTCCCGGGTTTCAAAGGAAGCAGCTCCTCTCCCTCCCTGCCGGCCAGAGAGGAGGGAGGCTCCAACTGTGTTGCTTGGCTGCATTGCTCACCCAATAAGGAGTCTAAGAACGACTGGGGGGTGGAGCTTGCATGCCTTGTGCCGATCAAATCGGCCGCGTTGCCTGGGGACTCGCCTTTGCTCAGCGCTTCCCAGCGGAGAGGTGACGGTGGTTTCCCTTGCTGCATCCCCTTTGGCGGGTTGCTGTGCTGTGGGAACCACCGCTTGAGGCTTCGTTTGGCTGCTGGCTGGGCTTTCTGCCTTTGGCTCGGAGGGGCTCAGAAGTTGAACATACCTGTGCTGGGAAAATCCCTTATTTTGGCTGCTGATCCCTTATTTTTGAGGCTGCTGGTCCCTTATTTTCAAATCTGTAAGTTGACAGCTATGGCGCAATCACTGGCAGCCAGTGTGGTATACTTAGAGTGTCAGACTAGGACCTGGGAGACCAGGGTTCAAATCTCCCACAGCCATGAAGCCCGGTTGAGAAAAAAAGATGACATATAAATGCTTTGCAAACAAACAAGCAAACAAACACAATTTTCTCCCTTGGAAAACTCATTAAGCAGGAGGTTGGAAGAAGGATGCTTTTTCTAAGTTGCTCCTTCAGCTGTATATGCGTTTCAAGGTTCAGATCGATTATACTGCATCCGCCTTTTGCTCAGAACCCTTGGTTAAATGATGCCCGTGTACTTTTTCTTTCTCTCTTGGGGGTTAGGGTAGAGGGCTCACCCAGGGGAAAGAAGAAACCAGAGGAGGCAGTGCTCAAAAACTCACTGAAAAATCCAAATTAAATGGGACAGAAATCATGCTTGCAAACAGCTGTTCACCTGGGGTGAGGCGAAATCACCTCCAAGCGATCAGGGCTGCTAAACTGCAAGAGAGCGGAGTGAAAAAAGACGGTAAAACCATCTCTCTGGGGTTGGGGGTTTCTGTGGACTGATCTGCCAGTCTGTTTCAAACAAATTAATTAATGTCAAGCTTTATTGGTCAAAACAAGCATCGTTAGGAACAATGTCAAAATGGCTGCAGAACCACCAGCATAGTATTCTCCTTGCCTCCCAGAGGCTGAAGATAGGGAAGGATAAAGGATAGGTCCCAGCAGTGGCACTCTAGGGAAGCATTTATCAAAATCTACTGGGCTGCCTCGGTACTCTTAATTTGTCATTCTGCAGTCTTCCTTCCAGGCATGTAGAATAATTACCAGCCCCATTTGACTCTCAGATTCAAGGAGCCATTTGCAAAGATGTGTGAGAAGCAACCAGTGGGGGAGTTGGCAGCCACCGGGAAAGGGGCCCCCTCCCTTATTACAATTTCTCCTCTTAACTAGATGGAAATTGCATTAGTGTCCGGGCAAAACTGAAAGCGTGGCTTCCAAGCTTGACAGTTTACCGGGAAACGCTCAGAGCTAATGCCCCTTGAGAATCGCTTTCCAGAAGAAGCAGAGGGCCACGAAAAAATAAAACGAAGCACGCACGCAGAGGCATCTAGGTCTCACAGCTCTCTGCTAATGCGAGCACATCTTAGCGAGGAGAACTTAATAGCTTGAAAAAGGCAGGTTTTCGCCTTTCCCCTGAAGCAACTACCTCTTGAAGCATTGTCAAGCCTCCGAGAAGATCCAGACTCTCTTTATGCTCTTAAATTTATTTGGGACTTCTTCTCCCTTCCCCTTTGGGCCCGTCACCTATGAAGTCCAGCATCCTGTTATCGCGGTGGCCAACCAGACGCCCACAGGAAGCGTCTTTTGTAAACAAAAATTGCCCTTTTCCCCTATGGGGTATCCAAGAGCCCATATAGAGTCCTTACGTGGGTTCCCTATTGGTAGGAGAGAATAACAGAGGCCAACCAGAGAATATTGAGAAGCAAAGCAGATAGTAAGCTTGATCTTTATTGATCTGTTGCAACAGGGTGCTCCCCTCACCCGCAGGAGAGAGGAGGAACCCTGAAAAATGGCGCGCAAGACTTTTGAAATTGCCACCCTGTAGATCAAGACCACCCCCAGAAACATCATACATACATCATAGAAGGGGTGTAACCTAAGACTACCCCTCAGATACATCATACCTACATCACAAAAAAAGGTGGTCTAAAACAGAAATTTTGAATGTTGTTTTTCTCCTGTCGTCCTTTATCTCCTGTCTGGCAGGTTACTTGATTGGATTGCCTGGGGAGCCTGGCCAGTCTTTTGTAATGATAAATACTTAGTTCCTGGGCCAGGTCACAGGCTCACACCCTATTCATATATTAAATGTTCCCTTAAGACAGGATTTGTGAGGAAAGAGACAATGGGGAGGTTTCCCACTTTGACCTTGCAGAGAAAACATTTGCTCAGTTTAGGAATCAAAATGGTTCCAGATTGGTCTTCCTGTGCTAATCTATGTATGTGTTTGGTTGGTACATTTATGGACATTACCATATATCTAAGACCTCAAAATTCCTATCACACTGTGCACAACAGCACTCTCCCTGTTTGTGGCACCCAGGATTCAAAGGCTTGGGGGTGGGGAGAGGCCCAGTCCAAGCCCCCTCAAAGCAGAAAGAAGCTGGACATGCAGTCTGAGGAGGCAGCAGAGCCAGAGAACATTGCATGTATTAATATTGCACTGCCTGAAGCAATAGGATGCATAAAAACTGACTCCTCTTGGAATAAAAAATTGTCTGGTTCCATAAATATGATTCAAAGCTTTACTTACAGAACTTTCTTCAAAACAGGTACAGAAACAAATAAATAATACATCCAAATAGTTCCACGAGAAACATGTTTGTCATCTTCTTAGTGAATTTAAATAACTGTAAACAGACTGAAACCAAAGGTGTCTCTCTCTCCACAGCGTCCATTATCCTGGAGCTGTTTTCCCTTATGGAGAGACTCTTTCTCCCGCTGTAAAGGTAAATGGACCCCTGACCATTAGGTCCAGTCGCGAACGACTCTGGGGTTGTGGCGCTCATCTGGCTTTACTGGCTGAGGGAGCCGGTGTACAGCTTCCGGGTCATGTGGCCAGCAGGACTAAGCCGCTTCTGGCGAACCAGAGCAGTGCATGGAAACGCTGTTTACCTTCCCGCCAGAGTGGTACCTATTTATCTACTTGCACTTTGACGTGCTTTCGAACTGCTAGGTTGGCAGGAGCAGGGACCGAGCAACGGGAGCTCACCCTGTTGCGGGGATTCGAAACGCCGACCTTCTAATCGGCAAGTCCTAGGTTCTGTGGTTTAACCCACAGCGCCACCTGCGTCCCTTCCTCCCACTGTAAAGGTAAGGTAAAGGTAAAGGTACCCCTGCCCGTACGGGCCAGTCTTGACAGACTCTGGGGTTGTGCGCCCATCTCACTTAAGAGGCCAGGGGCCAGCGCTGTCCGGAGACACTTCCAGGTCACGTGGCCAGCGTGACATCGCTGCTCTGGCGAGCCAGAGCCGCACACGGAAACGCCGTTTACCTTCCCGCTGGTAAGCGGTCCCTATTTATCTACTTGCACCCGGAGGTGCTTTCGAACTGCTAGGTTGGCAGGCGCTGGGACCGAGCAGCGGGAGCGCACCCCGCCGCAGGGATTCGAACCGCCGACCTTTCGATCGGCAAGCCCTAGGCGCTGAGGCTTTAACCCACAGCGCCACCTGCGTCCTCCTCCCACTGTAGCTGGGGACAATTTGGTCCCTTCCAATTCCCCATGATTCCATGTAGTCCAATGGAAAGCAGAGCATGTTTTGGCACCAGCTTGGCTTGAAGGCGCAATCCAACCATCTTAGGAACTCCACTCCGCATTTGTGTAGGGTCTTCACCTTTTCTTCTTCCAAAGATATCCCACAAGGCAGTGTCGGTTTTGGATCAGCGCTTTGCTTCTCCCGGATGGGCTTCCTTCCCAGGTTGACAAGCCCCATCTGCATCTCACTTCCCTCTACAGCAAGTGCAGAAGAAACTGTCGGAGCCACTCTTAGTCTCATCCGCTGTATCTGCTGGAGTCTGTCTTCACATCCATAACTGACTGAGGGTTTGAGACCCATTGGCTCCCCTCACCTGGTTTAGCCGGCTAGTCAAAGCCATTTCCTGGGGGCGGGCGGTGGCTACTGTCACCTGCTGACAGCTTGTAGTAGCCAAGCCACAGGTGAGAGCTCAGTACAGGATGGGGACCAAAACTGGACAAACCCCCCCCCCCAGAAGAAACCCAACACGTCTCCCGTCAGAAGTACTGTTGTTGTTTAGGCACTCCTGTCTTCCACTGCCTCCCGCAGTTTGGTCAAACTCATGTTCGTAGCTTTGAGAACACTGTCCAACCATCTCGTCCTCTGTCGTCCCCTTCTCCTTGTGCCCTCAATCTTCCCCAACATCAGGGTCTTTTCCAGGGAATTTTCTCTTCTCATGAGGTAGCCAAAGTATTGGAGCCTCAGCTTCAGGATCTGTCCTTCCAATGAGCACTCAGAGCTGATTTCCTTCAGAATGGAGAGGTTTGATCTTTTTGCAGTCCATGGGACTCTCAAGAGTCTCCTCCAGCAATAGAATTCAAAAGCATCAATTCTTCGGCAATCAGCCTTCTGTATGGTCCAGCTCTCTCCTCCATACAACACTACTGGGAAAACCATGGCTTTAACTATACGGACCTTGTCAGAAGTACTACCCCTCTCCTAACATCCCATACACCCCATTATAGTTCAATTACTTTTTAACAATTATCATGTATACTTTTTTAGCCTCCTGTGTTGTTTCAATTTGTGTAGGTCGCCTTGAGTCCCAGTCCAATTTGCTTGCACACCTTCCCGTTAATCACACTGCTCCATGCATTTCGGCACCACTTTCCTAACCACAAAAGTGGATTTGTTGCGGCAGTGTTTTACACAAACTTCAATCTCCAGCAAGCATTGAATCCCTCCTGCAATCTACTGACAGTCTGGAGACCCATGCCTTTGCAAAAATCAGTTAATTTGCAGGCTCAGAAGGATTTTATTTGTATTATTTTTAAAAATCCAACAGCAACCGCCTGCAAGTCAAGGATACGGTCACCTTGTTTATTTAGCAGTCATACTTTTTTCTTTGCAAGGCGATGCTTAATCATTGCAAAGGAGCTATTTAATTAAGATTCATCCTGATTTGTTTGTGAGGAGATGAGACAACAGTTGAGTCATGCAAATATTATCCCATACCCTCAGATGGCTCTGTCCCCCCCACCCACTTTCCACATTGCCAGTCCTTTGCAAGAACCACAAACCAGCTTTTGTTTTGCAGCCTGAGTTCGCTGCTATGTAACTGAACCCCATAAGGGGCGCAGGTGGCGCTGTGGTCTAAACCACCTAGCCTAGGGCTTTGTTGATCAGAAGGTCAGTGGTTCGAATCCCCACGACAGGGTGAGCTCCCGTTGCTCGGTCCCTGCTCCTGCCAACCTAGCAGTTCGAAAGCACGTCAAAGTGCAAGTAGATAAATAGGTACCACTCCAGTGGGAAGGTAAACAGCATTTCTGTGCACTGCTCTGGTTCGCCAGAAGCGGTTTAGTCCTGCTGGCCACATGATCTGGAAGCTGTCTGCGGACAAACGCCGGCTCCCTCGGCCAGTAAAGCAAGATGAGCAATCCCAGAGTCGTCCACGACTGGACCTAACAGTCAGGGACCCCTTTACCTTTACCTAACTGAACCCCACTCAAAAACAGTGACACGCTGGGAGCACCCTAAAGGGAGGATTGCCCTCAGGGTCCTGGAGGTAGAAACCCCAAAGTCTTTTAGGCTTGCCAAGCTGAGTGTGGATCATATCACAGCCACCTCTCCTCTGCCAAATATAAAAACAGATCCATTAAAATACACATGGTAAAAACAGCACAGCATTATTTAAAAACCCTTTCCTTTAAAAAAAACACACCAGTCAGTCCCTGAAAGCCTGTTTGAATAAAGCAGTCTTCACCTGTTGGCAGAGGGGCAACAAGGAGCCAATCTAGCTTTTCTAGGAAGGGAGTACCAAAGTCTGGGAGCAGCTGAGAAGAATTACTGTTTGGTGCCTAAAAACAAATCAGACTGAATGTCTGATAAAGACTGTACCATATTGGCCAGAACATAAGCCGCACCCGCAAAAAAGCCGCACCTTTAAAATTCAAGGGAGCGGGTGGGGGGGGGGGAGAGAGAGAAAAAGACAATACCCAAATATAAGCCGCACCCTTAAAATTCCGCAAGCACTCACACCCATAAATGGCAAATACAGAAGAAAATACTACGGGTACTAGAGAGGACCCGCAAGTGAAAGCGATGGGTGACATTAGAATTAATTGCACAACAGTCTCAAGCTCGCAAATCGACAATAAAACTTTTTTTTGTTCCGTTTTGCCATATGTCTGTTTCCGCAGCAATATCGTAAAAGCCAGTTTTTGTAAGGTCATGAATTTAAGCCGCACTTGAACTTTTTCACGGTCAGAATTTGGGGGGAAAGTTCGGCTTATATTCAGGCCAATACGGTATATAGTCTAATCACATAAGCTTTGTGCAAGCACATCAGGATAAATGCCCAGTTGTCTGGAGAAGCCCATAGACATTAATGGGAGAGAGAGAGAGAGTCGGAAGCCCTGAGGACATATCTGGTTCCCAGAGATTTTGCCATCTGGCTGACCCTACAACACCCACTTACAATTATATTTGTTCCAGTTAAATTCTGAAATAGTATGCCTTGTACACCAGAATTCAGATGCTAGTGAATCAGATATTTTAAAGCAGCCTCTCCCTCCCTGGTGCCATCCTGATGTTTTGGACTACAATTCCCATCAGCCCCAGCCAGCATGACTGCCTGGGGCTGATGGGAGTTGTGGTCCAAAGCATCTGGATGGCACCAGATTGGGAAAGGCTGCTGTAAAGTGTGCTATGTTAGAGAAAGAAGTTTGGAGGAGAGATTCCTACTCCCTAACAGCAGAGCTAAGCACAACGGCTATTGCTCCAAGCACATTAAAGGTAAAGGTAAAGGGACCCCTGACCATTAGGTCCAGTCGTGGCCGACTCTGGGGTTGCGGCGCTCATCTCGCTTTACTGGCCGAGGGAGCCGGCGTACAGCTTCTGGGACATGTGGCCAGCATGACTAAGCCACTTCTGGTGAACCAGAACAGCGCATGGAAACGCCATTTACCTTCCCGCTGGAGCGGTATCTATTTATCCACTTGCACTTTGACGTGCTTTCGAACTGCTAGGTTGGCAGGAGCAGGGAGCGAGCAACAGGAGCTCACCCCGTTGCAGGGATTCGAACCACCAAACTTCTGATCGGCAAGTCCTAGGCCCTGTGGTTTAACCCACAGCACCGCCCGCATCCCCCAAGCACATTAGAACTTTGGTAAATCTGCTGTCACCCACCTTTAAACAAATTCTCCCCATAAAAACATTTAGGCTAGAATAAATCAGAGACACTTAGCTTTGCAAATATGTGAATGGTTTACTCACAGAGCTTTCAGAAGTTACAGCAAACAAGTCTCCAAACAACTTGAAAAGGAAAAGAGTTGGTTTCCTTACAAAAAGGATCATGCAACTTTGTTTAGCAAAGATGCAGGGTTTAAAAACTCCTTTTAGAGAGATGCAATTCACTTGCAAGGAGCCATGGCTGCATGATTCTTGCTTATTCCAGGAAGTACAAAGAAGAAATGGGGGCAGAGACTGCTGAGAGCCTGTGCCACACCCACTTGCAACCTGAGCTCAGGTTAACCCTTTCATGCATATAAGTGTGAGTCAGTAACTATATTACAACATGTTAAATGTCTGTTATTCTTTTGCGATAGCAAATTGTTTAAAGAAGCTTTAACAGCATACATCCTATGCCTGTTTAAAGGTAAAGGTAAAGGGACCCCTGACCATTAGGTCCAGTCGTGACCGACTCTCGCTTTATTGGCCGAAGGAACCGGCGTACAGCTTCCGGGTCATGTGGCCAGCATGACTAAGCCGCTTCTGGCGAACCAGAGCAGCGAACGGAAACACCATTTACCTTCCCGCCGGAGCGGTACCTATTTATCTACTTGCACTTTGACGTGCTTTCGAACTGCTAGGTTGGCAGGAGCAGGGACCGAGCAACGGGAGCTCACCCCGTCGTGGGGATTCAAACCGCCGACCTTCTGATCGGCACGTCCTAGGCTCTGTGCTTTAACCCACAGTGCCACCCGTTTACATGTAAAATGCCTGTTTACATGGCTATAATTCTCATTCTGTTTAATGGGACTTAGTCCTAGGAAGTGTGTCTCGATTCACAATCTAGGAAACTTTCAGTTCCAATACTGTGTCTGGACCCACTCAGATTGCTCCCCTCTGATCTCCAGATCTTGCAACCTTCATTCCTCCTGAGAGTTTATTTTAATTCAGAATAGACGACTGACATCATTATTTACTGCCCTGTGCACTGAATATCTGTTGTACCTGTGAGCTATTAATTATTGCCTGCATAATTGCAGATAAACCAGCAAATGAAACCATTCTGGGTCGTGTTTGGGTTATTATGTTAAGCTGCATCCACTACATCATAAATCAACAATGACTCACCAGACTGATGCAAAGTTTGTTCGGCAAAAGAGTTTATTTGACAAAAAGGGAGAGCTCATGTCACCCCAGAAGGCAGATTAATTAGGTGCTCCTTCCTGATTGCAAAGCAGTGTGGTGGTCAGTGCTTAATTTTGTAAAAAGTAATGTACCAGGGCTCAAGCTGGATTGATAGCATTCGAAGCAGGTTCTCTTAGGTAACGCTGACTCACAAGTATTTTTGGAAATGCAAAAGGATTTGGGGGGAAATCAACCTGACCAGCTAAAAAATGTGTTTAGAGATTGGATGAAATTCAGGGGGTATTAAGTTGCCACTGCCACAGAGGTCCCCCTGGCAGATCCCAGCAGCCACCAATATTTTTCTTTCCCCCAAACCCCTGGAGTTGGTGTATCCAATGATCTGATGGGGGCAGAATTTGAAGGGGTACTGGGTGATAATACTGCAGTGCTGTAATGAATGTAAAGAGGCAATAGCTGAGGCTGCCCGTTGCACCTCTGGGTTAATTCTTGCTCAAGCCTGACGTCCTTCCAATCAGGCGGTCCCCTCAGGTCCCCTCCAGAGACATCCTTTTCACTGTGCAATCATGATGCTTTGTGCTTGCATTTGTATTGGAGGGTTTATCCGCCAGCCCACTTTAAATACTTCTGCAAAACTGCAAAAGTTTCAGGGGAGACATACTGCTTCATCTCCTCTCGGCACATGTTCTGGCACTTCCGTCTGAAAACCTGTGACTTTTCATACTGCAAAGGTTCCAGAGGGATTTTTTCTTTCCCCCATCCCACTTCTGTTGTGCTATAGATGATGATGATGATGATGATGATGATGATGATGATGATTTATTATTATTAATTCATACCCCGCCCATCTGGCTGGGTTTCCCCAGCCACTCTGGGCAGCTTCCAACACAATATTAAAATACAATAGTCTATTAAACATTAAAAGCTTCCCTAAACAGGGCTGCCTTCAGATGTCTTCTAAAAGTCTGGTAGTTGTTTATCTCTTTGGCTTCTGGTGGGAGGGCATTCCACAGGGCAGGTGCCACTACCGAGAAGGCCCTCTGTCTGGTCCCCTGTAACCTCGCTTCTCGCAGTGAGGGAACCGCCAGAAGGCCCTCGGTACTGGACCTCAGTGTCCGGGCAGAACGATGGGGCTGGAGACGCTCCTTCAGGTATACAGGACTGAGGCCGTTTAGGGCTTTAAAGGTCAGCACCAACACTTTGAATTGTGCTCAAAACGTACTGGGAGCCAACGTAGGTCTTTCAAGACTGGTGTTGTGTGGTCTCGGTGGCCTCTCCCAGTCACCAGACTAGCTGCCCATTCTGGATTAATTGCAGTTTCTGAGTCACCTTCAAAGGTAGCCCCATGTAGAGGGCTTTGCAGTAGTCCAAGCGGGAGATAACCAGAGCATGCATCACTCTGGTGAGACAGTTCGCGGGCAGGGAGGGTCTCTGCCTGCGTACCAGATGGAGCTGGTAGACAGCTACCGTGGACACAGAATTGACCTGCACCTCCATGGACAGCTGAGAGTCCAAAATGACTCCCAGGCTGCACACCTGGTCCTTCAGGGGCACAGTTGCCCCATTCAGTGTTTTTAACACTTAATTGGAAGCTGCCCAGAGTGGCTGGGGAAACTCAGCCAGATGGGCGGGGTATAAATATATTATTATTATTATTATTATTATTATTATTATTATTATTCAGGACCAGGGAGTCCCCCACACCAGCCCACCCCCTTTCCCCCAAGAACAGTACAGTGGTACCTCGGGTTAAGTACTTAATTCGTTCCGGAGATCCGTTCTTAACCTGAAACTGTTCTTAACCTGAAGCACCACTTTAGCTAATGGGGCCTCCCGCTGCCGCCGCAACACGATTTCTGTTCTCATCCCAAAGCAAAGTTCTTAACCCGAGGTATTATTTCTGTTTTAGCAGAGTCTGTAACCTGAAGCGTATGTAACCTGAAGCGTATGTAACCCGAGGTACCACTGTACTTCTCAGGATTCAACCTCAATCTGAAGGCTGAAAACCTGTACAGTAACATTTCATACTGCAAAGGTTCCAGAGGGGTTTTTTCTTGCTCCTGTCCCACTTTGTGCTATAGATGGCAAGAATGCTGTAACATTGAGAAAGCAACATGGAGCAACTAATAAAGTGTGTGGGTGGTTCAATACAAAGCCAGCAGCAACACACTCTTCTTGCACCAATGAAATGTTGACGGATATATCTAACGGGTCTTAAGAGTGACTCCGTGAAGCTGACTTCACTTTACTTCAGGTTGAAGAAATGACTCCTCGTCACCTCACTAGTTCATTTCTACATTGCTCCCTAATCCTGGGGGGGGTTGTGGGAGCGGGGAAAGAGGGGGAAATCATGGCAATGGGATGCTTAACTATAAAAACGCTTTTACCCTTCTTACCAACAAGAATCAGGATTCAGCTTCGGCTTGATTAAAAACGCCTGTATTGATTGGGCCGCAGGCAGGGAGCCTCGTCCATCTCTAGCCAGAGACGGCGAGAGATTGAACCTGAGACCTTCTGCATAAAAAGCAGTGATCATCTAGTGATCATCCAAGCAGGCAGGCGGTCTGTATTTATAGCACAGTCATTAAAGTGGTCAAGAATTATTCATTTAAATGGAAAAAGAGGAGAAATAGGAGCAGGTTAGCAGAACACAGGGTCGCTTCTTAAGTAAAACAGTGTTGCACGCCACACAATTTTCCAAACGGTGAGATATCTCATGTTATGTATTGAAGTTCTCACCCTGGCCACCAGGGGTGTTGTGTATATAGTTTTCACTCAGGTCCACTTCAGTTAATTTAGGTGGGAAACCCTGGGCTGTTGCATAGCTGTCAAATTTTCCCTTTTCTTGCGGGGAATCCTATTCGGAATAGGGGAATTTCCCTTAAAAAAAGGGAAACGTTGACAGCTATGGGTTGTTATTGTTGTTATAATGTTGACAGCCAGCTGCCTATAAAAGCAGGCCGGCTGAGCTGGTCAGTTCAGTTCAGTTCAGTTCCAGCTTACTTATAAAGAACTACAGTGGTACCTCGGGTTAAGAACTTAATTCATTCTGGAGGCCCGTTCTTAACCTGAAACTGTTCTTACCCTGAGGTGCCACTTTAGCTAATGGGGCCTCCCACTGCCGCCGCGCGATTTCTGTTCTCATCCTGAAGCAAAGTTCTTAACCCGAGGTACTATTTCTGGGTTAGCAGAGTCTGTAACCTGAAGCTCTGTAACCTGAAGTGTTTGTAACCCGAGGTACCACTGTACTTGGAGAAATCTCTGTGTCATCTGCTATGTCCACCCACTACTTAATATCTCAGGAGTTACAAAGTTTACCCAGGGTTCAGTTTCCTTGGAATGAAGGTCAGCAGAGACCATGGCGTCTTTAGGACACTGGCGGAAGAGCAGGGGGGAGTGCACCGCCCCCGGCACCATCGGGGAAGGGGTTAGCATTGTCTCCACACACACACCCCGGACACGCACTGTGCACTGCGCACCCCCCCTCACTGTGCGGGTGCCACACCCCCATAGGCAGCGCACCTTTCCCCCGGGACACACACCGGTACCTCGCAAGACGAATGCCTCGCAAGACGAAAAACGCGCAAGACGAAAGAGTTTTCCGTCTTTTGAGTCGTTCCGCAAGACGAATTTCCCTATGGGCTTGCTTCGCAAGATGAAACATCTTGCGAGTTCTTGCGAATTTGTTTCCTTTTTCTTAAAGCCGCTAAGCCGTTAAACCGTTAATAGCCGCTAAGCCGCTAAGCCGCTAAGCCTTTAATAGCCGCTAAGCCTCTAATAGCCGTGCTTCGCAAGACGAAAAAACCGCAAGACGAAGAGACTCGTGGAACGGATTAATTTCGTCTTGCGAGGCACCACTGTATGGTTTTATTTACAAACATATACAACCTGAACATCAGAGGGAGGGGCTCATGGCATTAACACCCCCACAAATCTTGCTTTGCCATTAGTCACAGCTTTGGACCCAGCACAGAGCAAGCAGGTCGCTTATTTTTTTTATAAAAACGCCAAAAAACCAGGATTTTGGGGTTTACTTGCCGAAGATCCTGGACAAACCACCGCCTTCTGAAAATTCCCTACCACACATCATTTCTGCCTTTGAAATCTCAGTAATGTCTGGGAAATTCCAGGCATACGGCAGCTGTATCTAACTATTTCAGCAGTAGATTCTTTTATTAGATTCTCACCCTTACACTAACTCCTTTCCCCCCAAACCCCACAGGAATAGAGATTATTGAATCCCCACAATGGAGTGAGCTCCCGTTGCTCTGTCCCAGCTCCTGCCAACCTAGCAATTCGAAAGCACACCAGTGCAAGTAGATAAATAGGTAGAGCTGTGGCAGGAAGGTAAATGGCGTTTCTGTGCGCTGTGGCTTCCGTCACAGTGTTTGTTTGCGCCAGAAGTGGTTTAGTCCTGCTGGGCACATGACCCGGAAAGCTGTCTGTGGACAAACGCTGGCTCCCTTGGCCTGAAAAGCGAGATGTGTGCCGCAACCTCATAGTCACCTTTGACTGGACTTAACTGACCATCCAATAGGAACATATGTTATTCCCCTTTGCATTTTACTTGCTTGTTGAGTCATTATAGTGCTACACAATGTATGCTTACTCAGACGTAAGCGGCATTGAGCCTCTAGTCCCAGTGGTCAGTGTATATAGGACTGATTGCCACCTTCTTCTTGATACAGAAAACCCATAGGAGCGAAATGTTATGCTCCACGAAAAATTTGAGTGCGCACACAAGCCGTCACATTAGTGCAGCTAATGATGCCTTTTCCTGGCTGCCCTTTTGTGTAAAACAGAGATTTTATCCTGCTGAGAACGAGATCCACTGCAGTCTGTTTATGAAATAACGTTAACAATTTGTTGTCTTCAGGCACTGCGTATTAACTGTGTGCTGCCCCCTTAAGCGCAACCCAGCCAGCCTCTACGATTCCCCTCCTCTTCCCTGGGGCAAAGGTAGACACCTTGCTGCAGGCCTGTGTGAGGACCCCTGCCAGGAAGCTGTATATAAACCTCCTTTAAGGTAAAGGGACCCCTAAACATTAGGTCCAGTCGTGGCCGACTCTGGGGTTGCGGCGCTCATCTCACTTTATTGGCTGAGGGAGCCAGCGTACAGCTTGACTAAGCCAGCATGACTAAGCCGCTTCTGGCGAACCAGAGCAGCGCACGGAAACGCCGTTTACCTTCCCGCCTGAGCGGTACCTATTTATCTACTTGCACTTTGTGCTTTTGAACTGCTAGGTTGGCAGGAGCTGGGACCGAGCAACAGGAGCCCACCCCGTCGCGGGGATTCGAACCGCCGACCTTCTGATCGGCAAGCCCTAGGCTCTGTGGTTTAACCCACAGCGCCACCCGCGTCCCGAAGCCTCCTTTAATGAACTGCAAATTACCAACGCTTGTGCAGAACGTGAATCAACAGGCAACATTCAATAGACAAAATAAACAAGAAAATCCTTAACACTATCTTTCCCAACCTAGTGCCCTGATAGGACTACAACTCCCACCAGCCCCAGCCAGCACAAGCATGTTCCTGGTTTTTTCTGTTGCTCTGGGGGGTCCTCATCCCGAGAGCCAGGCACTGGTACTCAGCATCCCTCTATTGGCTCAACAACAATGGTTTGACTACGGCAGTGAAGGTCCTGTGTGAGTGTCTGGAGGCAGTTGGAGGATGGATGGCAGCCAACGGATTGAGGTTGAATCCTGACAAAGCAGAAGGAGGACAGGGGGTGGGCTAGTGTGTGATCCTGAATGGGGTAACTGTGCCCCTGAAGGACCAGGTGCGCAGCCTGGGAGTCATTCTGGACTCACAGCTGTCCATGAAGGCGCAGGTCAATTCTGTGTCCAGGGCAGCTGTTTACCAGCTCCATCTGGTATGCAGGCTGAGACCCCACCTGCCCACTGACTGTCTCGCCAGAGTGGTGCATGCTCTAGTTATCTCCCACTTGGACTACTGCTATGCGCTCTACGTGGGGCTACCTTTGAAGGTGACTCAAAAACTGCAATTAATCCAGAATGCGGCAGCTAGACTGGTGACAGGGAGAGGCCACCAAGACCACATAACACCAGTCTTGAAAGACCTACATTAGGTCCCAGAGTTCATTTCCAAGCACAATTCAAAGTGTTGGTGCTGACCTACAAAGCCCTAAACGGCCTCGGTCCAGTATTCCTGAAGGAGCGTCTCCACACCCATTGTTGGGTGCAGAGGGCCTTCTCGGTAGTGGCACCCGCCCTGTGGAACGTCCTCCCATCAGACGTCAAGGAAGTAAGCAACTATCTTACTTTTAAAAGACATCTGAAGGCAGCCCCGTTTAGGGAAGATTTTACTATTTATTGCTATATTGTGTTTTTAATATTCGGTTGTGAGATGCCCAGAGTGCCTGGGGAAACCCAGCCAGATGGGCAGGGTATAAATAATATATTATTATTATTATTATTATTATTATTATTATTATTATTACATCAGATCTTAGCAACAACAACATCTTCAGATTTGCTTTAGAACATTGTCTTCATGGGCTACTTTCTAACTTTATTTACAGATGCCCAATGGACTTACCTTTATATCTTTTTTTAAAAAAGAAAAGCTAAGATTCCAGAGTCCCTTCTGGACCAGGAATCAGAGCATGCATACCCCGTGTAACTCCCTGTCTGTGGCTCTGTGTAGTATTCTCACATTTGCAGCGGTCATAGTGAGTCTGCTTGATGAGTGTGAAGAGGGATAAAACTGACACTCACGTTGCACATTTTACAAGTGAGCAGCAGGTTTCCTTCCCTGCCACGATAATAAGTTTGAATCCTAATTACCGATGTTGCCGAGTTTCATAATCACACCATTCAGCTATCAGTGTGTGATGCTTGGCTGTGCTACAAAATGAGCATCATTCCCTCCAGAAGTTCATATTGGGCTTAAAACGGTTCAGCGGATCAGTTAGTTATAAGTTAGTAATTTATGCATTGCTTTCTACTGCCAAGGAAGTCTCGAAGGACCTTACAAAACATCAGCTACAGATAATGCAATCTACAACAGGTGTTACTTCCATCACCCCTGACTATTGGTCAGGCTGGCTAGGGCTAGTGGGATTTGGGAGCCCAGCAAATCCAGCAAAGCGGTATTGTACCAACAAAAATAGAGTGGCTTGCCAAATTATTGGAGTACTACAATACAGTGGTGCCTGGCAAGACGAAATTAATCCGTTCCGTGAGGCTCTTCGTCTAGCGGTTTTTTCGTCTTGCGAAGCAAGCCCATTGACAGCTTAGCGGATTAGCGCTATTAGCGGTTTAGCAGCTTTTAGCGGATCAGCTGATAAGCGGCTTAGCGGCTTAGGAAAAGGGGGGGAAAAGGGAAAAAACCCCGCAGGAACTCGCAAGACATTTCATCTTGCGAAGCAAGCCCATAGGGAAATTCGTTTTGTGAAGCGCCTCCAAAACGGAAAACCCTTTCGTCTAGCGGGTTTTCCGTCTTGCGAGGCGTTCGTCTAGCGGGGCACCACTGTATATCCAAAACAATGGGAGAAATTGGAAGGATCTCAAAAGAGAAGATAGACAGGGACTGGAAAGTGTTTAAAAGATACTTGCAAAACCATATCGAAAAATCAGAACTCCTACTAGAATGAACAAGTTCTGTTTCAAATACTGAAATACTAAATAAGATGGATAACAATGTGTAACAGAAAAAGAAGTATGAAATTAGGTTAAAGGTGTGTGAAAGAAAGTAATAGAAGTGGAAAGAAATGGCAATTGAGTAGATTGGAAGTCAAACACAAAGGTGGGGTGAGGGGGTGGTGAATGGTGATGGGAAAATGAATTATTTGTGAGACTGAGTGTAGGTATGTTTGAACACTTTTGAGGATTGTATGAAATGTATGTTTGTATATTTGTAATATATGTGTATTAAAAATTCTTTTTAATAAATAAATAAATAATTTTTAAAAAGGGGAGTCCAGCAATACAGAATCACAGAAGTGTAGAGTTGGAAGGGCTCCTGGGGGTCATCTAGTCCAACCCCCTGCCATGCCGGAATCTCAGCTAATTTGAATCCATTGGCTCATGTCCTACCTGCCAGAGCAGGAGAAAACAAGTTTGCTCCATCTTCCATGTGACAGCCCTTTGGATATGTGAAGTCGGTGATCATATCTCCTCTCATCCAGAATAAACATGCATTGGGGGGGGGGGGCACAGGTTCCACATCCCTAACTGAATGGATGTTTGCAAATCTGATAACATCCTGCAATCTGAAATGAAAATTTTTGACAAATAATATCACATTTCAGTGTCTAATGATGATATTTAAAGGAAAAGGGCTTGTTCTCTCTTTTTTCTTGCACCAGTAACCTTGGCAGGTAAATCAACACAGAAAATACAAATATGAGATTGTTAGTAATGTTCTTGTATTTGTATTCTATGCACGCATAATCAATAAACAAGCATTACAGACCTGTCTGTTTATGTGACACACACTATCACCTAAAAATAAAAACTAAGCAGATCCAGAGACATTAATGGACCTAAGTTAGTCATATTGGTATGACTAACGGTATCTGAAGAAGCGGTATCTGAAGAAGTGTGCATGCACACGAAAGCTCATACCAAGAACTAACTTAGTTGGTCTTTAAGGTGCTACTGGGAGGAATCTTTTTATTTTGTTTTGACTAAGTTAGTCATGTCCATTCATTTCAATGGGTTTACTCTGAGTAGAACCAAAACTAGGTAAAACCCTAAGTGTGTATGTGTGTGTTTTCCTTAAGGAGTGTTGAATTTACTCATAGGCTAATTCACGTATGCAGTTAATTGCTAAGGCTACAATCCCCATCAAACATAATGCACCATACTTCAGAGCAGACATTACAAGAGTGGACTGTTCAGCAGCAGCTTTACTCATAAGTAAGCCCCACAGAGCCTTTCTCTGGTGTAACTGCGCATAGGAATACAGCCCAGGAATTGGATCTGAGTGGAAAACAAAGAGGCCCAAGTGAGTCACACTCATTAATTCCAGTGGATCTTCTCTGAATATGACAAATGTTGGACACCATCTATTGTCTTTCTTCTAAACAGTATTTATCTTTTTTTTTTAAGCAATTCATCCCAGAAAAAGCCATTAAGACCTGCCAAATGCGGACGCAATCCTTGGCCAGGGCAATGTGGAAAAAAAGTAGTGTGAACAGTTTGTGCTAGGAGAGAAATCAGAATTTATTATGTTCCCCCCCCCCGAAGCTGTACGTGTGGGGTGCTGAGGGCTGAAATGGATCATCACAAGGCAATTGTGTCCCCATTTTTTGGGTGAAGAACTCCTAAATTCTCTTTTCTTTCCTTCCACCGACTTTCCTAGGATATTTGGCCGAGTCTCATGCCGTCTAGAAGCATCAGCAGATTGCGTGGGTGTCTTATTTGGGCCCTTCCAGCCGGCCGATTTATCACCTCGGCTTTCGGATTAAAAACCCATCCATCTGGGGAGACTTCGCCAGCCTTGTAAGGCTCTCTTCAGAGCTGTTTTCTGTGAAAGTGACGTTTTATTTTATTTATTTTTCGTTCCCCTTTTGGGTGGACAGAAGTACAGCTGCATTGTCTCACGGCTTTTGGGCCAGTGATGGATGAGCAGGGAAAACAGAACAGGTAACTATTCCTTCCGGAACATTCGAGACTTTTCTCCTCACGCTCCCAATGCGGCGAGTGCTAACGTCTTGAAAAATGCATGTGCATTTTCGGTATATATATATATATATCCTCGACAAAATCCAGGGGCAGGAGGGGAGGCCTCCAGACAGACAATATTTTGCAAGAAGAATTTGAGCGCCTTGCATAATGCACATTCACGCAATGCATTTAAAGCGCTACGATACCGCTTTATAAACCGTCATGGCTTCCCCCAAGGAATTCTGGGAGCTGTAGCCTGTTCAGGGCGCTGAAGGTTGTGAGGAGAACCCTTATCCCCTTCTCAGAGCTACAATTCCCAGACTGGTTTTACTCTGGGAACCATAGTTCTGCAAGGGGACTAGAGACCTCCCAACAAGTCTTAGCACCTTTAACAAACTACAGTTCCCAGGATTCTTTTGCCCCGGTCTCAGAGGACTAAGCCAGGCAGGGTGGGGGACCTGCCAGGGACTGGCTGCTTTTTGTTTGTTTGTTTGAGTTTGTAATAAAAAATGTAAGGTCTTATATATATAATAAATGTTCATATATGTACCAATCAAGCACGCACATAGATGTGTGGACCACATGTCTGGAGCAGCACAGGAAACCATTTTGACTCCCAAACTGACCAAATGTTTTCTCTGCAAGGAGGGAGGGGGTGAGGGAACCTTCCCATTGTCTCAGGAATTGGGAAATCACCATCTCAATGGAATGGCCAGACTACCAGGAAAGGCAATCAGATAAGGCATTATCAGATAACCTGGCAGACAGGAAAAACAACAACATTCAAATTTCTTAATAAAAAAAACCCTTCCAGTAGCACCTTAGAGACCAGCTAGGTTTGTTATTGGTATGAGCTAGTGCATGCACACAAAAGCTCTTACCAACAACAAACTTACAGTGGTGCCTCGCAAGACGAAATTAATCCGTTCCGTGAGGCTCTTCGTATAGCGGTTTTTTCGTCTTGCGAAGCAATCCCATTGACGGCTTAGCGGATTAGCGCTATTAGCGGTTTAGCGGCTTTTAGCGGATCAGCTGATAAGCGGCTTAGCGACTTAGGAAAAGTGGGGGAAAGGGGGGGGAAACCCGCAGGAACTCGCAAGACATTTTGTCTTGCGAAGCAAGCCCATAGGGAAATTCGTTTTGCGAAGCGCCTCCAAAACGGAAAACCCTTTCGTCTAGCGGGTTTTCCGTCTTGCGAGGCGTTCGTCTTGCGGGCCACCACTGTAGTTGGTCTCTAAGGTGCTACTGGAAGGAATTTTTTTATTTTGTTTTGACTACGGCAGACCAACACGGCTACCTACCTGTAATTCAAATTTCTGTTGTAGACCACCTTTTCTGTGATGTAGGTATGGTGTTTGTGGGGGGGTGGTCTTGGGTTACACCCCTTCTGTGATGTTTGTATTATGTAAGAAGGGGTAGTCTTGAGCTCCAGGGCAGGGAATTTAAAATGTCCTCCTCCTTTCCTGCGTGTGAGGGGAGCACCCTGTTGCAACAGATCAATAAAGATCAGGCTTACGAACTGCTTTGCTTCTCAATATTCTCTGGTTGGCCTCTGTTCTTTTCTCCTACCCATAGGGAAGCCACTTAAGGACTCCATATGGACTAGACAGCATCTTAAAAAGCAGAGACATCACCTTGCCGACAAAGGTCTGTATAGTTAAAGCTATGGTTTTCCCAGTAGTGATGTATGGAAGTGAGAGCTGGACCACAAAGAAGGCTGATCGCCAAAGAATGGATGTTTTTGAATTCTGGTGCTGGAGGAGACTCTTGAGAGTCCCATGGGCTGCAAGAAGATCAAACCTCTCCATTCTGAAGGAAATCAGCCCTGAGTGCTCACTGGAAGGACAGATCCTGAAGCTGAGGCTCCAGTACTTTGGCCACCTCATGAGAAGAGAAGACTCCCTGGAAAAGACCCTGATGTTGAGAAAGATAGAGGGCACAAGGAGAAGAGGACGACAGAAGACGAGATGGTTGGACAGTGTTCTCAAAGCTGCCAGCATGAGTTTGACCAAACTGCAGGAGGCAGTGGAAGACAGGAGTGCCTGGCGTGCTCTGGTCCAGGGGGTCACGAAGAGTCGGACACAACTAAACAACTAAACAACAACGAACAGGTTCTTGGATAGGGGAAAAGGGGCAGATTTTGTTTACAACTAGTTTATAACTTTTTCCTAACAAGACTCCCATCCCAGGCCTGTTCCCTTGCTTCCACCTTCAAGCTCACGTGACTCAGCTGTGGCCTTAGCCTTTCTACCAGTGAGTTGAGGGAGAGCGACCCACCCATCTGGTTTCTGGGCACAGAGCTACAGTACTCCCTTTGTTTCCTTAATGGCCCATTACCTCACTGGGAAGCTAGCCAGGCTGTTCCAGGAATTACAAGGGGGTCCAGGCACATAGCCCACCTGCCCCCAAAACTTATAAAAAAAATATGCTTAGATGTGCCTGTTTGATTCTTCTCAGACTTCAGCTGGCTCTGTGGCAACAGCAAAAAACGCAACCTCGGGATTCAGGCAATAGCCTAGTTTGCATAATTATTGCCACAAATGCACTTGAGCGGTTGGCTTTCTCCTTTCCCTGCCTTGCAGCACCTGGTGATGGCAGGAGCCAGAAGAGGAAAACGTTGGGACAGGTTGTTCTCCAGCACTGTCTGGATACGGTCCCCGCAAATGCTGAAAGGGCCACCTGCAGATTGTACAAGGCTCTCCCAAACTTCCCTAAACAAACAGCAATTGGTTTGGTAGCCAGATTTCACCCTGGTACGTGGGTCTGGTGGAGGGGGGGGGGGTAAATTGGCTCTCTTTTGCTAGTACCTTTATCTTTTTGTACACACTGGTCTCTCAAGCATCATTTATTGTGCTTCCCTTTGTCCTTTGAAGTCTGTTGCTGAGCCACGAAATTTAGATGGGCTGAAAAAAAATCATTTTCCTTGCAGGCATGCAAGGCGTTGCAAAGGAGGAAGGCAGATGCCATGGGAGGAAACTTGGGGAAGCTGTCTTCAGTGAGAGCAGGCGTGGGCAAGGTTTACCTCGCTTGGGCCGGTTCACTCCAGCGGAGATCCCTCCGACCGCCGGATCGCACGCACTCCTGCGATTTCCGGCGTCAGCGTCTGCACAGACAGGATTTCCGGCACCGCAGAGGCGAGTCCCCACACTGCGCTGCACCGGTTTAGTGCAGTGTGCGGGGACTCGGCGAGTGGGTGGCTCAGTTCGGGGGCCAATTAAACGACCCCTGTGGGCTGCTTGTGGCCCATGGGCCTTAGGTTGCCGACCCCTGAATGAGAGTGTGAAAATGCCACACATACAAATGAACACATGCAGAGCCTGCTGGGTCAGGCCAAAGGGGGCCCATCTTCTTCTTTTTTAAAATATCTTTTATTAGGAATTTCAACATAACAGTTTATCAAGAAAAAATCCCCCCCCCCCATTTTTCCCTCTCCCACCCCTCCCTCAGCTCCTCTCTCTGGTTTCTCAGCACATGTTATTCTCTGCATATTATAAAATTGTAAAGATCCTTAATTTATCTATCTGTATATTACCAATAAAAAGTTTGTGAATGTTTATTCAAAACCTGCCAAGGAGTCCAGTTCACTTTGTTGTTTCTTTAAATACTTTGCGAAAGGTTCCCATTCTTCTTTAAGTCAGTTGTCCTTATCACATAGTTTGTGTGTCAGTTTCGGCAATTCCACATAATCCATCAGTTTCTCTTGCCATAGTTCTTCAGTCGGGGTTTCCTCGTTCTTCCCTCCTTGTGCTGTTAAGACTCTTGTCGCCGTTGTCGCGTACATAAAAATGTTTTTCAGTTTCCTTGGCAGGTCTTTTCCTACAATCCCTAACAAAAATGCTTCAGGTTTTTTACAAATGTTAATTGGAACATTTTCTTCAGCTCATTGTATATCATTTCCCATAATTTTTTAATTTTACTATAGTCCCACCACATATAGTAAAAAGTCCCTTCTTTTTCCTTACATTTCCAACATAAATTTGAGCCAGTTTTGTACATTCTCCCTATCTGCACTGGTGTTATATACCATCTATACATCATTTTCATGTACCGGTAATTTTCTTTCAACAAAAAACAGTCTTTAAAATTTAAATCTGTTTTACATAATCTTTCCCAATCTTCAAACATCAAAGGGGGCCCATCTAACCCAGCTTCCTCTTCTCACAATGGCCAACCAGATGCGTGTGGGAAACCCGCAAGCGGGATTCGAACACAAGACCACACTCTCCCCTCCAATGGCTTCCAGCGACTGGCATTGCTGCATGGAGGGTGCTGCATGCCATCAGGGTTAGCAGCCATGGATGGCCTTATTCTCCATTCATCTGTCAAATCCTCTTTTAAAGTCGTCCAAGTTGGATGACTTTAATGACAAAGAAAGATCAATAATTAACTTTTTCAACTTTTAACCGCCTGCAGAAAACTTTTCTCTTCCGCCAGGCCTGTGCAGGAAATTAAGAACACATATTTCCACAATAGTTAATTGATGTCTGATTTAAACTTTTTAATACAGTTTTTGTTATATGGTTTTATGTGCTACTTTTGAAAGCTTTTTTTTTACAACCAATAAAATTAAAACTAACAAAAACCTTGAGGTATATGTTTTCCTAGACTCAAACCCACCTAGTCAGTTGCATGAAATGAAATTTAAGTTGACAAAGGAAAAAAGCAGAAGTTGGCAGCTGAATGGCAGAGAGATGTAAAAACTCCACCCAGTGGTAATTTAGAGTTGAAATGTAAATGAAATAGGCACACCTGAATGCCTCTGGGTGTTAGGGAACCATTCACAAGAATCAGTCACAGATAGCACAGACATCAAGGCACTGGTGAGCTAATCAACCCATTGCAGAGTGATAAAAATGCTTTCTCCTGATTTAACCCTCAGCTGATGACATTTAACTTGTCCATGACTGGTAATTCAACTGTCTCCCCTCTTATTCTTCCTTTGAAGTTCCTTGTTCCAGAACTTTGGTAATATGGTCATTTGTCCATAAGAGCATGGGCAAAAGTTCATTATTGCAAGGATGATTTCATAGCAGAAAGCATTGCTTGGAGCATGATCAACGCGTGGAGAGCTCATGCCATCCAATGATTGGTCTACGTAAGCATAGCCTGTTCAAATACGTGGTCTGGTGTGAGAACGTGAGACTAATGTATTGTATTGTCTTTTATCTGCTGACTGAGGCAAAGCTCTCTCCTTGAATTTGTATCTTTTCTTGGACACACACAATAAAGGTTGGGGCTACAGCAGCTTCTAGAGAGAGCTGCGGCCAGACTTCTTCAACCCATCTTGGCGTGAGACTGATTATTTACGGATGGCGAGCGGGTTCTCGTCACAGAACAGCCAGCTGAAAACCAGTTACAGAGTGTCCTGGGAGGTGGAAATATTCTCCCACTTTCTGATGTCAGATTTGGGTCCGTTTATTCTGTCCCATGTAGCACGCAGAAGGGCATTGCTGGCAGCGGACAGCACAAACCACACTGGAAGACAAGCAGGTGAATGAAGGGCCAGTGCTGTCATGGTTGCAACATCTGCTCTGCATGCAGAAAGTTGCAAGTTCAATCCCCAGCCTCCTCTTAGTCTCCCCCCTCCCCCGGCTAAACTCCTTCTGGCTGGCTGACCGAACCCAAAGGGTGCTCATCAATGGTTCCTCTTCATCCTGGAGAAGAGTGACTAGTGGGGTGCCACAGGGTTCTGTCTTATTCAACATCTTTATCAACGACTTGGATGATGGACTCAAGGGCATCCTGATCAAATTTGCAGATGACACCAAACTGGGAGGGGTGGCTAACACCCCAGAGGACAGGATCACACTTCAAAACGACCTTGACAGATTAGAGAACTGGGCCAAAACAAACAAGATGAATTTTAATAGGGAGAAATGTAAAGTATTGCCCTTGGGCCAAAAAAAATGAGAGGCACAAATACAAGATGGGTGACACCTGACTTGAGAGCAGTACATGTGAAAAGGATCTAGGAGTCTTGGTTGACCACAAACTTGACATGAGCCAACAGTGTGACGCGGCAGCTAAAAAAGCCAATGCAATTCTGGGCTGCATCAATAGGAGTATAGCATCTAGATCAAGGGAAGTAATAGTGCCACTGTATTCTGCTCTGGTCAGACCTCACCTGGAGTACTGGGTCCAGTTCTGGGCACCACAGTTCAAGAAGGACACTGACAAACTGGAACGTGTCCAGAGGAGGGCAACCAAAATGGTCAAAGGCCTGGAAACGATGCCTTATGAGGAACGGCTAAGGGAGCTGGGCATGTTTAGCCTGGAGAAGAGGAGGTTAAGGGGTGATATGATAGTCATGTTCAAATATATAAAAGGATGTCACATAGAGGAGGGAGAAAGGTTGTTTTCTGCTGCTCCAGAGAAGCGGACACGGAGCAATGGTTCCAAACTACAAGAAAGAAGATTCCACCTAAACATTAGGAAGAACTTCCTGACAGTAAGAGCTGTTCGACAGTGGAATTTGCTGCCAAGGAGTGTGGTGGAGTCTCCTTCTTTGGAGGTCTTTAAGCAGAGGCTTGACAACCATATGTCAGGGGTGCTCTGATGGTGTTTCCTGCTTGGCAGGGGGTTGGACTCGATGGCCCTTGTGGTCTCTTCCAACTCTAGGATTCTATGATTCTATGATTCCACCTGTTCTTCATAAGGCTTGGTTTCCATACCTTTCTTCATCATGGCCGGCCTCCTCTGCACACGTTCCACTTGTCAACATCCTTCTGAAATTGTGGTGCCCAGAATTGGACACAGTTTTCCAGGTGTGATCTGACCAAGGCAGTATCACGTTAGCCTTCGTTTGCTGTTTCATCACACTGTTGACTCATGTTCAGCTTGTGGTCCACCAAGACCCCTAGATTATGGTTACCAGATTTTTTTCAATGAATCCGGGGACCCTTTTTTTTTTTTTTTTTTGAAGCTGAGTAGCAACAGGGAGTCAGTACAGTGGTACCTCGGGTTACATACGCTTCAGGTTACAGACTTCGCTAGCCCAGAAATAATGCTTCAGGTTAAGAACTTTGCTTCAGGATGAGAACAGAAATTGTGCTCTGGCAGCAGGAGGCCCCATTAGCTAAAGTGGTGCTTCAGGTTAAGAACAGTTTCAAGTTAAGAACGGACCTCCAGAACGAATTAAGTACATAACCAGAGGTTCCACTGTAGTGGGGATGGTGAGGCAAAAAACCCTGGGCCCAAGCACACATGCATATTGTATAAAGGTGCAAACCCCCTCTTTTGCACCCTGTGAAACATAAATGCACAGAGTTTTTAAAAAACTGGGCAACACCCGCCCGCCCGCAACTCCCGAGCCTCCCCCGATTAGTCAAAACAAAGGGGGAAGGGGGAGGAGTTCTGTACCGCCAGACGTCCCCAGTTCCCCTTCAGCAGTGGCAGCGGCGGCGGCAGTCAGCAGCCCAGAGCCAGCCTGGTAGCGCAGTTGGTAGCGCCATTTTTCCTTGCCGGAAGTCCCCATATGATATGTTCCGCACAAGACACATCAAATGGGGACTTCTGGGAGGTAAACTGGCGGGTGCCACGGCAGTGGGCAGCGAGCAGCTCCTGAAGCCGGCCAGAGCCAACTGTGCTACCAGGCTGGCTCCGGGCTGCTGAGGCTGCCGCTGCCACGTTTTCCGGGGACAGATTTGCAAATCTGGGGACTGTCCCCGGGAACCAGGGACGTCTGGTAACCCTACCCTAGATCCTTTTCACATGTACTGCTAGTAAGCCAGGTGTCCCCCATCTTATATTTGTGCAGCTGATTCCTCCTGCCTAAGTACAGATCCTTTCATTTGTCCCTATTGAAACGCAATCTGTTCATTTCATTGTCATCTCTTTTGGGGCTGTCTACACACACATAGGGACGCAGGTGGCGCTGTGGGTTAAAGCCTCAGCGCCTAGGGCTTGCCGATCGAAAGGTCGGCGGTTCGAATCCCTGCGGCGGGGTGCGCTCCCGCTGCTCGGTCCCAGCACCTGCCAACCTAGCAGTTCGAAAGCACCTCCGGGTGCAAGTAGATAAATAGGGACCGCTTACCAGCGGGAAGGTAAACGGTGTTTCCGTGTGCGACTCTGGCTCGCCAGAGCAGCGATGTCACGCTGGCCACGTGACCCGGAAGTGTCTCTGGACAGCGCTGGCCCCTGGCCTCTTAAGTGAGATGGGCGCACAACCCCAGAGTCTGTCAAGACTGGCCCGTACGGGCAGGGGTACCTTTACCTTTTTACACACACATAACCTCTGGAACACACATAGATCCGTAACAATACCAATGACAAACTACAGGGATATTATTAAAAAGAGAGAGACAGGGAGAGATTTTTTTTTTTTTTTTACTGCCTTCTGCTTTTGCAGACAGATCTGATACTGCAGGGGCTACAATATCCGGCGTAGATTACCCACTCTTGCCGTTCAAATGATAGCAGCTTCTTCCAACCGTTGAACAAAAGGCCACTTATCCCAGATTCCAGCTCAGCCCTCTCTCTTGTCTGCAATGTTACCCCCAGGCCAGCTGTTCCGTTCTAATGGTCCAGGAGCCAGAACAGAGACTGCAATCTGTTGCTGCTCCTCTCTCAGCAGTTCTGGCAGAAGAGATTAGTTGCGTGAAGAGGCTTGAGAGAGGCAAGTGCAAACCCAGAAGGAGGCTCCCAGAGATGCGAGTTGCTGCCGTTTCTCTGGAGCCTCTTGTCTGATCAAATTCAGAATGGAGGTTTAGCTGAACTCTTCCCTATCATCAAGCAATTACTTTCATTTGCGATCTCAACAGACCTCTCGGTTCAACTGGCCGTGGTGAACCAGCCGCAGCAACAAAAGGAAAAACCTCAATACGCTTCGCCAAGATTTGGATTCCGCCAGCAGCTCCTGCTCCTTTGACTGCTTTAATTAGGCTCCTCAGGCCACCAGGCTCTGGCTCTGGTTGCCAAAGCAGTATATCGACCCCTGCTCCTGTGCTGTTACAAGCTGCAGTATCCGCAGGCCTTAGCAGGTGATAACACTTGGTCATTTTTGCAGACAGCGGTTGCCAAAGAGCACAGGAGCAAACCATGAAGGGTTTTCCTTGGTCAGTTGGCAACTCTAGCTCTGACCAGCATACACATTGGGGAAATGAAGGAGACCAAGCAGGGCTGTTGTGTACAGCAGGAAGTGACTGGTATATATGGGCAAGCCTGTGTACACACCATACCTTAAAACCACATTTACAGTGCACACATCCTAAGAACCCTGGGAACTTTAATTTGTTAAAGGTGTTGCTCTGTGGAGTAAACTCCGGTTCGCCTGGAGCAGGAATATGCTTTAAAGGTATGGCATAAGGTAAAGGGTAAAGGGACCCCTGACCATTAGGTCCAGTCGTGGCCGACTCTGGGGTTGTGGCGCTCATCTCACTTTATTGGCCAAGGGAGCCGGCGTACAGCTTCCGGGTCATGTGGCCAGCAGGACTAAGCCGCTTCTGGCGAACCAGAGCAGCGCACGGAAACGCCGTTCACCTTCCCGCCGGAGTGGTACCTATTTATCTACTTGCACTTTGACATGCTTTTGAACTGTTAGGTTGGCAGGAGCAGGGACCAAGCAACGGGAGCTCACCCTGTTGCGGGGATTCGGACCTCCAACCTTCTGAGCAGCAAGTCCTAGGCTCTGTGGTTTAACCCACAGCGCCACCCGCGTCCCATAAGGTGCAGGTAGGGAGCCTTTAATAAACCAACTGCTACATTCCCAGAGAGGCAATGTTCTGGGGAGGGTCACATGACAAAGGTGGGTGGGGTCATAGGCAAAGTGGGTGGGGCTAGATACTTATTTACATACTTGTTAAATACTGAAGTCTCTAAGCAGTGTATGGTAATTTTTTAAGACCATTCAATCACTTAAAATTAATCCTAAACACAGAACAATTAGGTGGAAGCAATATTCCCCTACATCTGTCGGACTCCTAAAATTCTTCGTATATTTGTTGCCCATATTTCTGTTTCCGCTGGGATATTGTCCCTGCACTGCCATGCCCATTGGCAATGGTGCTATGTGTGAATGCCTTGATGCCATCCATTTCAAAATCTTCTTTGGGACCACCTCTGTTTCCAGTCCATATGGTTAAAGCTATGGTTTTCCCAGTAGTGATGTAGGGAAGTGAGAGCTGGACCATAAAGAAGGCTGATTGCCGAAGAACTGATGCTTTTGAATTATGGTGCTGGAGGAGACTCTTGAGAGCCCCATGGACTGCTAGAAGATCAAACTGATCCATTCTTCAGGAAATCAGCTCTGAGTGCTCACTGGAAGGACAGATCCTGAAGCTGAGGCTCCAAGACTTTGGCCACCTCATGAGAAGAGAAGAATCCCTGGAAAAGACCCAGATGTTGGGAAAGATTGAGGGCACAAGGAGAAGGGGACGACAGAGGACGAGATGGTTGGATAGTGTTCTTGAAGCTACCAGCATGAGTTTGACCAAACTGCGGGAGGCAGTGGAAGACAGGAGTGCCTGGCGTGCTCTGGTCCAGGGGGTCACGAAGAGGCGGACACGACTAAACAACTAAACAACAACAACAACTGTTTCCAGTGCATTTAATAAAACCAAAGGCGTTTCCAGGCTATTTTTATTTTCAGCTGGGATTCAATCACATTCTGGCAGATTCGGGGTTCACAATTAATGTCACAGAATCACGGAAGCGTAGAGTTGGAAGGGACCCTTAGAGTCATCTAGTCCAACCCCCCCCCCCCCCCGCGCGCGCGATGCAGGAATCTTTTGCCCAACACAAACCCACAGCCCTGAGATCAAGAATCTCAGGCTCTACATTTGCAACTTGTACTGGAAACCCACTCACTCGCCACCCCAATCAAACTTTTTGCAAAATGGAAAGTGATGGGGGAATTATACTGCAAAATCTGAGATAACACTTGCTTGGCACAACATCATCTAACCTCCCCACGGATAAATCAGGGTGAATTTTCAATAAACAGATAATCTGGAAGCAGTTGCCTCCAGCCTCCCCCTATCCTCTCCTTGGCCACAAAGACAGTCTGCTGTTGTCTCCAATTGAATGGAAAAGCCAAGCACAGATGGAACTTCACAAGGGCCTGGCACATTTCTGCATTTATTTATTTACAATATCAGACTCAAGATCGCTGGCTGGAAGATCAGAGCAGCCACTTTCAAAGCATTTCACACTAAACCACGGGTAGGCAAACTAAGGCCCGGGGGCCGGATGAGGCCCAATCACCTTCTAAACCAGTGTGTTTTTACATGAGTAGAATGTGTTCTTTTATTTCAAATGCATCTCTGGGTTATTTGTGGGGCATAGGAATTCGTTCATTTCCCCCCAAAAAATATAGTCCGGCCCCCCACAAGGTCTGAGGGACAGTGGACCGGCCCCCTGCTGGAAAAGTTTGCTGACCCCTGTACTAAACTGTGGACTGTGGACACTGACAGCTTTGGATTCTTGCACTCGGGGCTTCCCATCTGCATGAGGTTGGCTTTTGGCCGGATCTTCATATGTGGGGCCATGGAAAATGAGAGCAGGGTTTTCTCTGGGTCTTTACGGAGCTGGTGAGCAGGATGTGGCTGAGGTTTGAGTTGAAAAGAATATGGGCAAGATCCCCCTCTGAGTCCATCTCCTGGTGGAATTTGCTCACAGACTTTCTCCTGATTTGATTCCCAATATTCCCCATTAATGAAGCTGTTTTGGCGCGGGGGTGGGGGTGGGTGGGTGGATAATGAAAGTCCAACATCGTAGGTTCCAAATTCATTGAGATTATAATTTATCCTTGGTTTGGGCAAATAGCCTGAACACATTTCCTTTCCAAAGCTTGTTTGGTTCTGCTGTGTTATGAGTTCAGTGAATTTCAAACTCTGTTCTGGGAAGCCCTAGGGCATCCCTTGGAAGCTTGTCAGAGGCTCCGCGATGAGAAGATCAGTGTGAGCGACCAGGAATAAATGTCCCTGAAAGACCCCTGTGACTCTTTCCTCCCTTATTCTGCTTTCTTCATGCCATGAATAATTTCATACACTTCTATCGCATCAGCTCTTGGCTTGCCTGTTCTCTAGACCAGTGGTTTCCATACTATTTTGGGCCACCAGCACCTTGGCTCCAAAATCTCACCCCCAGTGCCCCCTACCCTACTCGGCAAAAAGCATTATTCAGGACCCACTAAGGAAGATAATACCACAATAAAATGCAGAGCAGTGACAACTGATTGCATATTCATTCAAAATCCATTTTAAACTATCCAGTTAAATTAATTCAACAAAACTGGTGGATTTGATCCAGTGGTATCAGTTTTTCAAAGCCCAATAGTCAGCTACATCTCCAGCCCACCTCCCCCTTCTGCTATCTGCTTGACACTTAGCACACCCCCCCCCCCGGTGATCCTGCCCTCTGGAGCAGTCCTGCCCCTTGGGGAACCCCTGCTCCAAACTAAAGACCCCCATATGCTTTCCTCACAGGAGAGTCGCTCCATCCCTTTGCTCATTTTGATTGGCCTTTCCTGAACCTTTTTCAGTACCCTTTTTGAGTCGAGGCAACCAGTGGCATAGCGTGGGGGGTGCAGGGTGGGCCGGCCGCACCGGGCACAACATCTGGGGGTTAGGGTTAGGGGTAGGGGGCGCAAATCCACGGGTTAGAGGGCGCAAATTACTTGCCTTGCCCCGGGTGCTGACAACCCACGCTATGCCACTGGAGGCAACCAGAACTATACACTGCATTCCAAACGTGGTTACAGAACGGTGCAGCCGTACCGAATGTTTTCGGTGCCTTTATTTAAGGCCAGACTATCCAGGCATTTGATTTTATAATGTATCTCTGTTTTAACACTGCTAATTTAATTTTAATTTTGATACATGTTTACTTCTTTCTAATGCTGGATTTTATCAGTATTGTTTTAGGTACATTTCCCATTGTTTCATGCCAACTGATTAAAAGCAGTATAGAAGTCTTCTTAGATAAAATTAATTAATAGGAACAAACCTCGCTTGCTGTTTCAGTGGCCTTTTGCTTCTCTCACCTTGACTGAATGCCCTTAAAACCCAGCTGCCCGTCTGCTTTCTTCCATCGCATCCCAGAGACCATCCTGGTTTCTTTCTTAAAGCTCCCTCTGCCTATCGCCCCAGCCCAGATCACAGCTCCTGTGCTTGGTGTCTCACTGCGAGACATCGCACACCCAGGTGATTCGCCAGCGTCTGTGCAGTTGCAGCATCCAAAGGCAGCCTTTGAAACTTGCAACAAGCTGTGAGTTTGCTGGGGAACTGGCATGAAATGTGCCTGCAAAATCTGCCTTCAGTAGCGTCTCTGATGAGCGAGTGGCCTTTGGTGCATGTTCCCCCTATTAAAGCGGATCCCTGAGGTTCCAGGAACGTGTCCCAGCACGGCTGGGCCCTGCCTCCCTCTTCTGCACTCGCAAAGGGTTTGGCTTCTTCACTCATTATCCCTGCAAGGTGTGGTGGAATCATTGCAAACAACCAGAAAAGTCTGGCAAGGGGAAATCGACTCTTTTAAACAGAAGATCAAGGCACCAGCAGGCAAACAGGGAGCTTCTCCCAGTTCTGCCTGCAAGGCTTGTAATTTACTGATTTATTTCCATTTGTTTAATCGCTTCCAATATCTCAATGCGATTTAACAGTGAAAACACCAGCTTTAATCAATAGATGATAAACAATATTCAATACTCAGATAGATGGACTGTTGGTCTGTCTGTCTTGTTGCAAGGCATCTTCCTACGTTCCTGTCATGTTCATCACCAGTGTTTTGCGTTGTTGGGAATTTTTCGTTCGTGAACATTTTTAGCATATTTGTTCCATTTTAATGCGTTTTGCACATAATTGCCCCTGTAAAGTCGCTTTACAGTCACTCCAAGACTCCTCCTGGCAATGTGAAGCAAGATCTAATATATGATGACTTTAAATGTTGTCATGTTCACGTACTGTAATCAAATTGAGTTATTTGTTGGATTCCTCTGTTTCCCCCCCAAATCATTTGCATTTTAGGATGATGCATAGATTTGCAGTTGCGTAGTTCCGCAGTGAGCTGCTTTGAGCGTATTTACATTGAAAAGCAGCATTAACAAATAGACAATAAATATAAACAGAATAGATTGGAAATTGGAGGGGGCGAGGTCATCACTCGCGTTCCTAACGCAACCCCTCTGTGGCTCAAGACTCAGGGACAATCACCCATGACTCTTTGCAGAAACAGGAAATATCTCTGGCCGAAACAAGAACATAAAAAGATCCCAATGGCCAATGGTCCATCTACTGCAGTGTCCTGTTCTCACAGTGGCTGACCAGATGTCCCAAAGGGACTTTTCCTCCCAGAGCACCTCAAGTTTCGGGCTGTGGATGAATCCATTGGTTGGAGCAAAAGAAGATCATACGAGGAGAAGGATATGGATCTTCCTCCCTGACAGGGAATATAATGTGGGCAATATTTGTCTTCTCAGATGAGAACTCTGCGCCACATGAGGCTGCTGTTCCCAGCACTTCACGGCGGGTGACGACTACCCATGAATCATATTAATGGCCCTTTTTATTAGACATTAGTCGCGTTATTGACTGTACTGGGGGACGTGGAAAGCTGTCGTGAAGGCAAGCGGTGCATGGCCGTATGGAGAGCAGAATCAAATAAAGATTAAACTGCGGAAGCAGATCTTCCAGCATCAAACATCACTCAAGGAAGGGCTTGTCATCTCCACGTTTCCTTTGTTGAAGTAATAGGAATGAAAATGCAACTTTCAAGCGGAGAACAACGCTCTATTCAACTTAGCAGTGTTCACAGTGGATTCTCAAACACAGCCATCTTGCTTCACATAAAATGGAGACTCTCCTTCACTAGATACCTCCCATGTGACCAATGTTAGCCAATCACATAAGGTCCACTAGAGAGTTCTCCAGAATTCAGTTATGGGGATGGAGGGTACACCATGCGGTTTAGTGATTAGAGTGTTGGACTAGGACCTGAGAGACTTGGGTTCGAATTGCCATTCAGCCATGAAGAAGCCCACTGGGTTGGGCACTCCTAACCTGCCCCACAGGGGTGTTGCGGGGATTAAATGAGAAGGGGGAGGACCATGCAGGTCACCTTGAGCTCCCTGGAGGAAAAGTTAGGATATAAATACAATCAACTAATAAATTCTCAAACCTTGCCTCAGGCTTTCTCCTCTTTGGAGAAGAGGAGGTTAAGGGGTGATATGATAGCCATGTTCAAATATATAAAAGGATGTCACATAGAGGAGGGAGAAAGGTTGTTTTGTGCTGCTCCAGAGAAGCAGACACGGAGCAATGGTTCCAAACTACAAGAAAAAAGATTCCACCTAAACATTAGGAAGAACTTCCTGACAGGAAGAGCTGTTGGACAGTGGAATTTGCTGCCAAGGAGTGTGGTGGAGTCTCCTTCTTTGGAGGTCTTTAAGCAGAAGCTTGACAGCCATATGTCAGGAGAGCTCTGATGGTGTTTCCTGCTTGGCAGGGGGTTGGACTCGATGGCCCTTGTGGTCTCTTCCAACTCTAGGATTCTATGATTCTATGATTCCTTCTTACAGAATGTCTACTAGCCCAATATTAAAAACAAATTGGAAAGGCGATCCATCTTCCAAGTCGGAAGATGGCCAAGAGGTTCATTGGACGAACCGTGATTTGCTGATACGCTAAAGGATATTAAAAGAACGAGGCACCTGCTCTGTTATGCACGACACTGAGATCTCCACAACAAAGAAAATACTCTGATTAATTAAATGCTTCAATATGGGGCAGAAGCATATTCAAGATAAGAGGATTAAAGCAAGGGGTATGTTATAATTTCCAAGAGGAAGGGAGGGGTTACGAATGTACCTGTCCTTGCCTGGTTTCCTGCCTTGACCCTGTCGAACTGACTCCCAGCGGAACCTTCAGATTCTGGACCAGTCCTGGACTAGCATTTCATGGGTTACCCCCGGGCCCAGCACAGGCATTGGTGGCCATCAGTGCCTCCTGTGGCAGGGAGTTCCCCAGGTTAACTCTGCACAGCATGAAGAAGGACTTTCCTTTATCTGTGCGGAATCTTCCAACCTTCGGCTTAACTAGAAGTCCGCAAGTTCTAGTAGAGAGAGAGAAACCCTTTTTCTATCCACTTTCTCTTTTGCCGTGCGTAATTTTATAAACTTCTATCATGTCTCCTCTTGCTGCTATTTTCAGCTTGAAAATCAAAACTGAAGAATATTCAGGAGAACTGCGCTGATTTTCTCTGAATCTTCACCAAAAAAAAAAAAAACCATTTTAAAAACTATTTTATTTAATCTTACTGCGCCAATATAATTCATGAGGGGTTTTTTCCCCTAATCCTCTTTTACAGCCACCCAAGTGAGTTCCACAGTTTAACTATACTCTGTGTGAGAAAAGTGCTGTGTTTTATCTTTCCTGAATCTTCCAGCCTTCCGTTTAATTGGGTGTCCACAAATCCCAGTGCTAGTAGCGAGGGACACGATCTTTTCTCTATCCCCTTTCTTCTTGCCATGAGTAGTTTCATAAACTTCTATCGTGTTTCCTCCTGCTGTTTGTTTCAGCTTGAAAATCAAAACTGGAGAATATTCAACAGAACTTTGCTGATTTTCTCTTAATCTTCACCCCCCCCAATAACCTCTTTAAAACTATTTTAGTTCATCTTATTGTGCCCATATAATTACCGTAATAGCAGAATGAGGATAGCAAAGCCCTTCCCCTTTCATGTACTATATAATTATTCCACAACAAATAAATTTGTCTGTAGTAGGAAAAGGAAGGCCATTATCTGAGAAACAGTCATTATTTCAGGTGAAGACGGAGAATCCTGCTGGGTTTTCGGTAGCTTTGCTAACTGGTATTCAGATTCAGAACATGTAGCAGAAAGCAGAAAAGGGGACTGAATGACATTCTTCTCATTTCCTCTGTTCCTAATCGCCCCCAACCCAACACCCCCAGGGAAATATGCTTGGAGAGGAATAAAGATGCATCAATTACTGATGAATTTGTGCTGATCAACCTAAGAAATGGCAAGAAACCAATTCAAACTGAAGAAGCCTGTTGAAGATTTTCAAACTACTGTAAAAACAATGGCATTTTCTGTTCCATTTTCAAATGAGTTGTTCTCATTTGGGCCCAAGCACACATGCATATTGTATAAAGGTGCAAAGCCCTTCTTTCGCACCCTGTGAAACATAAATGCGCAGAGGGTTTTTTTAAAAACTGGGCAACGTCTGCCTGCCTGATCCTCCCCTGATCTGTCAAAACAAAGGGGGCAGGAGATCCGTACCGCTGGACATCCCTGGTTCCCCTTCGGCAGTGGCGGCAGCAGCAAGCAGCAAGCAGCTCCTGAAGCCAGCCAGAGCCAACTGCGCTACCAGGCTGGCTCCGGGCTGCTGAGGCTGCTGCTGCCACATTTCCCAGGGACAGATTTGCAAATCTGGGGACATTCTGGGGACGGGATTTGTCCGAGGACAGGTTTGCAAATCTGGGGACGTCTGGTAACCCTAGTCTATGACAGGAGAGGAGAAGCTCAGGCCCCAGCACAGAATGTGACCCTCCCGTTTTCTCCACCTGGCCCCTGAAGCTCTCTTCTTCTGCCTGGTTGGAATGCATCCTCGAATGTTGGTCAATGCCTTCTGCTTGCTTGGACGGAGGACAGGGAGGGCTGTGCAAACATGTGCAGAAGCTAGCCTGCTCCACCCAGGCCATGTCATTGCCCAAATGCCCAGGGAGGCTGGAAGAATAAACATGTCTCCACCTGGCACCAGATGACAGTGTTGGCACCAGGTCAGCTTCTCTGGGGAAAGCGTTCCACGGAGTGGGCAGGGGCGACTGCCACAGAGACCACTTGTGCCTCCAACGAGAGTGGTGGATCTTGATGTACCCCCAAGTTGGAGAGTGGGACCCCTCCAACCAGAACAGCCTGCTCCTTTACATATCTGGATGGAAAAACCACCAACTAACAGAGTCTCTTGCTTATCTGCATGGAGCTTCAGTTAGCACTTAATTGTACATTTATGAGCCTGTTGCAGGACTTGAAGTCCAGCCAGCCTAGAAGACTTGGAAGGAGGTGCTGGTGAGGACTCAGATGGGCAGTTTAAGGGCAAACAGAACAGCTTTCAGGAGCCATAGAATTATTTTTTTCAATTAAAAGAACGATTAAACCAAAGCAAGAGGCTCATTAAAAGACGCATTATGGAGGAGACCAGCCTGGCAATTTATGAGAATGCTTCTTCTAAATAATGTAGTTATTTCCTAAGTGAGAATGCTGTTTAGAAAAGTTGTTACGTAGCTGAACCACAGTTATTCAGACACTGAGAGGTGGCGTGTGTGCGATTGATTCAAATATCTGAAGGGATGCCACTTGAAAGATAGAGCAAGCTTGCTTTCTGCTGCTCCAGAAGGTTGGGACTCGAACCAATGGATCCAAATTACCATAAAGGAGATTCTGACTTTACATTAGGAAGAACTTTCTGACAGTAGGAGCTGTTCAACAGTAGAACTCCCTCAAAAGGTCATGTATTACCACAGCAATAACCAGAGGAGGAATGACCACTGGGTGGAGCGCTGAGAGAAAAAACACCCTGGTGCATCCGCAGCAGCACAACTGGACACCTTCATCTGCCCCAGCTGCAAGAAAACATGTTGTTGTTGTTGTTTAGTCGTGTCCGACTCTTCATGACCCCATGGACCAAAGCACACCAGGCCCTCCTATCTTCCACTGCCTCCCGCAGTTTGGTCAAACTCATGCTGGTAGCTGCGAGAACACTGTCCCATCATCTCATCCTCTGTCATCCCCTTCTCCTTGTGCCCTCCATCTTTCCCAGAATCAGGGTCTTTTCCAGGGAGTCTTCTCTTCTCATGAGGTGGCCAAAGTCTTGGAGCCTCAGCTTCAGGATCTGTCCTTCCAGTGAGCACTCAGGGCTGATTTCCTTCAGAATGGAGAGGTTTGATCTTCTTGCAGTCCATGGGACTCTCAAGAGTCTCCTCCAGCACCAGAATTCAAAAGCATCCATTCTTCGGTGATCAGCCTTCTTTGTGGTCCAGCTCTCACTTCCATACATCACTACTGGGAAAACCAGAGCTTTAACTATATGGACCTTTGTTGGCAAGGTGATGTCTCTACTTTTTAAGATGCTGTCTAGGTTTGTCATTGCTTTTCTCCCAAGAAGCAGGCATCTTTTAATTTCGTGGCTGCTGTCACCATCTGCAGTGATCATGGAGCCCAAGAAAGTAAAATTTCGCACATGCAAGGAAACATGTCTCTCCCCTATCAGTCTCGACAGTCACAACAGGGCTGCATCCTTCCAACCGCTTGACTTCACCCCCAAAGACGCACCCCTCCATTGTCTCCTGAGATAGACAGATGCCAATCAGATGGCCATCTGACAGGAATTCTTTAGCTGCATTTCCTGCATGGGAGAGTTTGGACTACATAACCCTTTGGGTGCCTTCCAGCTCTACAACCCTGAGATCCCGTGATTGCGCATGTACCTGCAGCTAGGAATGGGCAAATCTGGTAATCTCAGTGCTTCTTTCATTTTCCCAATCCTAAATTCAAGTCTCCACCTTTCCATTTCCCCCCAAGCCATGCATACTTTTATGAATTTCTATCATGCCACCTCTTCCTTGACTTTTCTCTAAACTAAAAAGTCCCAAACATTTCTTCATAGGGGAACCGCTAGGGGAACCTCAATCATTTCCGTACATTGTGTACGTTTCTGAGCACAATTCAAAGTGTTGGTGCTGACCTTTAAAGCCCTAAACGGCCTTGGTCCAGTATACCTGAAGGAGCATCTCCACCCCCATCGTTCAGCCCAGACACTGAGGTCCAGCTCCGAGGGCCTTCTGGTGGTTCCCTCCCTGTGAGAAGTGAGGTTACAGGGAACCAGACAGAGGGCCTTCTCGGTTGTGGCACCCGTCCTGTGGAACGCCCTCCCAGCAGATGTCAAAGAGAAAAATAACTACCAAACTTTTAGAAGACATCTGAAGGCAGCCCTGTTTGGGGAAGCTTTTAATGTGTGACATTTTAATGTATTTTTAATCTTTGTTGGAAGCTGCCCAGAGTGGCTGGGGAAACCCAGCCAGATGGGTAGGGCAGAAATAAATTTATTATTATTATTATTATTATTATTATTATTATTATTATTATTCTGTGATCACTGGAGGCTGCCACAGAACATCGCCAGGTGCTGGCTGCCTCTAGGTCTCAGATTTGAACCCTGTAATCTCAGGGTCTGGGATGCTCCTGTCCTGTTCACCCTACGCCTCAGTCATGTGGCTGTCTCCTCCTTGGTACCCTGAGTCCACAGGAATTGCTCTCTCTCTCTCTTCACTTTCCTACTTGGGCCAGCTGCCAGCTTGTCCTGTTCATTCTGTAACTTCGAAATTGGAAAGAGACGCACCGCGCCAAGGGTTGAGTGTTGAATGCCTTCACTAAGATTACAAAAGCACTGGCAGGAGAGACATCTGTTGTGCATAATTACCACTGATGTGTTTCTCCTGGCTGAGGGGGGCTGGGGGCTGGCAGAGAATTGCCGAGTCTCAGAGAGATCGTTTTCAACGGTATGACGGGGCCTCCCCTGGCCCTGGCTTTATGGGCTAAATTAGCGCCTTGATATTCCTCTGCTATTTGGTTCTTCTCACTCATTTCCGTCTGGGGGCTTACTTAGGTGGTGTTTTTTTTTTTTTTTTTGCTCTTTTCATTTCCCCCAAAGCTGCTCTAATTCTGTGCAGATTGCTTAAGCGCAATTAAAAGCCGATCGGCAGTGTGTAAGAACGGAGAGATGAATCGGCGGTGAAAAAGAGAGAGCCGGCAGGCTTGCGAGTTCTTTGGGGTTTAGACTGAGTCATGGCATGGGGTCAGCTGCCCGCCCCCTCCTCCAGCCCCGTCCTGACTTGAATGCTGGCCAGAGCCAGGCCAAGATGTTTCGCCACCTGAGGTGAATCAGAAAATGGCGCCCCTTCCGGGAACCGTAATTTGCTAAGGGGGATTTTTTTAATACCATATTTTTTGCTCTATAAGATACACCAGACCACAAGACGCACCTAGTTTTTGGAGGAGGAAAACAAGAAAACAAATATTCTGACTCTCAGAAGCCAGAGCAGCAAGAGGGATCACTGTGCAGTGAAAGCAGCAATCCCTCTTGCTGTTCTGGCTTCTGGGATAGCTGCACAGCCTGCATTCGCTCCATAAGACGCACACACATTCCCCCTTACTTTTTAGGAGGGGAAAAGAGAGTCTTATAGAGCAAAAAATACGGTATATGCAAAACACAGGGAAGAATCCCTTCCCTTCCCTTTCCTTGCAGCCCCACCAGCATCGAGCAGCAGCAGCGGCAGCGGCAGGCCAGCCCCTTGCCCAGCTCTGGGTGCGAATGACGCTGGGGACCGCTACAGCCGTGCAAATCCTCCACTGGGAAGCTGCAGCCTGAGGCGACTGGAGGGAACCACTGGGCCCAGCTGACAGCCTTGCCTTTAATAATCATTTCTCCTCTTACTCACTTGCTCGCTCACTTGTTATTCCCATATCATGCATTGAGCGTAACGGTTTCTCCCCAGGTAGCTCTACAGAGGCAAGGCTTGGATGTGCTA